>NC_087266.1:40540731-42940731 GCF_015220805.1 Pogoniulus pusillus
ACTAAATCCAAATAAAAAAGGTGTGCAATAATCCAGAAGCTGAGAAAAACAAACCTGCCAGCAAACTCCCACTAAGAATCTTGCTAACATTATTGACAGTAATTGTTCAACTATCTCTGTAAAATGAAGATGCAGCTGGAGAGAATTAAGCATGAAGTGGATTTGATCAAGGTCATATAACATATCTAGCGGTAGTGAGGTCAGGAATTATGAGACTGTGTCCAACGACTTAAAGAACTGCTTTTCTGTCTGCAATTCTCAGAATACACAAATAATAACCTCTATCTCCACAATTTTGCATTTCATCCAAATCAATTTGTTATGGTGACCCTTACAAAAAATACATTATTAGTTCCTTTCTGTCAGGACAAATGCCTCACATTTCAGACCTTGACCCAAATAAAGATTACTGGGATAGATAATATCCTCTTGTTCTGGTTCAGTTAATAAATTAGTGCCAGTCTGAATCAAGATTCCTTTTTCTGCCTGTGACTTTATCAGTGATGTCTCCATTAGAAGGACAGGACAGAAATAGTGTTGATCAAGTTTTTCA
This sequence comes from Pogoniulus pusillus, assembly GCF_015220805.1. NCBI lineage: Eukaryota > Metazoa > Chordata > Aves > Piciformes > Lybiidae > Pogoniulus > Pogoniulus pusillus. The sequence continues at coordinate 40,541,285 of NC_087266.1, forward strand.
TTGCTTAATCCTAATGAAAAAGATTTTTTTTCCAAGTTTTTCAATTGCTTTTATGTTTTCCAGGATAGCTGTTATTATACCACATTTTTGGTGCCATTGTTCACTTGTTTGTTTGCTTTGTTTACTATTTTTTTTTAAATATAAGGAAATCCTCTAGTTCTGTTTTACTTGTATCTGCTCCTTACTACCCAAAAAATATACACATAATATCTAGTTATGACTGTGTCATTCTTTAAACAACCATATCTATGGCATGAATCTCCATGAGATGCTGAAACAGCTTCAATAATAGGGAGATCAGACTTACCAAGGAAAACTCCTAGGTTTCCCATGCAGACTTCAGTAAAGGAGTAGGATACCTCTGAGAGTCAGAAAAGAAGCCTTTCAGAGAGTAAACAATTTTCTGCCCTACAGCAGACAATGAGTGGTTAAGTGATTGGCTGCAGGAAGCTTAAAGAATAGAATACTTTCCAATGCTCCTGGATTTAAGTTTCATCTGTTCTCATTGGATCTAATTGTGGCAGACCCTCAGATGGATTTTCTACTGACAGAAAATCACTCCTGTAAAAAAGTTAAGTGACAGTGCATAATAATTTTGTCCAATGACTTAAATGTATGGTCCAGAAACTGCTGCAGGCATGTAATGACTCCTAAACAGTCTGAAAAGAAGTTATTAAGAAAAGCAATGCTGCTGTCAGTAGCTAAAATTCAAGAGTTTGAACTTCCATGAGAATGATTTAAGTATTCCCAAATTGCAAAGGATAGAAAAATATTTGTTTGTCAATGAGGACATTTACTCAGGAAATGGAAGTCTTTGGTTTTCCACTTACCCCAAGAACATTGCTCCTATAATTCTTATATCCTGGACATCGATTGTGGCTGTTCACTGCTTAAGAAATAAGTAGGAAGGCTGATTTTCTTCTCTTTCTATTCAAAATGGGCTATTCTGCAAGCAGGAATGAAACCATCAAGAGACCAGAAGGCAAAAAAAAATAGTACAAATGATAGAACTCCACCATAAATTTTGGGATGAGGAAATCTCAAAACTATTGAGTGGTTTTATATTACTGCCATACCAGTCACTGAAGAAAAAATGGGAAAAGGTGATATAGCACAATATAAATTACATTAGTATCTTTAAACAGCATCCTGCATTTTAAAATAGTAAAAATAATCTAAACTATTTCAATCTATGTACAGGAAAGAAATCAAAGCATTATGTGTTGCATATTACATGTAAAAAGAGAATTAATAAAGCTAGTATAATACTGCAATCTGTAATTCTTCCAGACTTCCAAGAATCAGTCAGAAAATTTGAACAGTGCACCACCTCCTACAAGAAGTACAAGGAATATTGAGATGGGTCACATAAATAAATTTAAAAAAAAAAGGCATTTCTGGGCTTGTGGAATGATCCTCCACAACTAACAAATTGGTTTTGACTAGGGAAAGAAAAGCCTCTATCTCTTAGTGATTTATCTGAGCAGATTTTTCTGACTGAATGCTTGCTGTCTTGCTGAAGCACCATCTATAAGGCAATATCTTCTACAAAAGCAATATATTTGACAGATTATATATTTGTAACACAAATATAAATATCTTATGTAGGACAAAAGTGTTTCTTCCCTATCTGTAAGTCCTTACCTGATTCATTATCATATTGAAGTCTAGTGAAATCCAATAACTTCTGTTGGGCAAAAAATTTATATAACTACTTCAGCATGGCCACAAAAATTATAGACAGATTGGAATCTGACTTGGAACAGTAATAATTTGTCTTTGTCCAAAAAGTTTGGAATTGGCTGCCCAGGGAGGTGGTGGAGTGGCCATCCCTGGAGGTGTTCAAGAAAAGATTGGATGAGGCACTTAGTGCCATGGTCTAACAACATGTAGCAGCTCCTCTGGTGGTAGGAATTGAAAAGGAAGCAGGATCCTGAAAGTTTCCCTAAATGATGAGACAGCAACAACTGCAGGAGGAAAAAAAATATAGATATACTCATACTGTGACAATTCTAGAGGCAAGTCATTGTCTAAAACTACAAGGCAAGACTGGTTGCAATCGGACAGTCTGTCCGTTTATTTGGCCACAGAATCCAACATGAGTCTAATCAAAAACCAGAACTAAAACATATTCAGGTTTATGAAAACTTGAGATGTTATCCTATCCTGTTCCTGAACAAGGGGAAGCAGATATCTGCTGCTGGACTCCTAGTGCATTGTTTACAGGACAAAAGTACATCTCTCACATTTTACAGTGTTTTCTGTGGTTAGACTACAGATTGATATATTCAGTCATGAACTATCATTGGAAAAGTTGTGATTTTAGCTCTTTCAGGTACTCTTAAGTCTCTTTTTTTTCTAAAAGAAAGCCACAAAGCAAACCACTTTCTTAATATCCCCACATAGAACATTTTAGCTTCTTTACTGCCAACGAGTTCTTACTAAGTATTACCTCAACTTCAGAGTAACCAGCACGTAGCCACTTAGCATTTTGTTGCCTCTACATAATTTATCGAGTTTCTTACCTCTTTGCAAACAGTTCCTTTTCCTTTGATTCTCTGTCACAGCTGGGAGAGAGAGGTGAAAAAGAGAAATGTTGTAGAGATCTGAGGATTCATTCAAATACCATAAAGTTACAGAGAGAAGGAGATTAAATGGACCTGGGGAATACTCTGCCTCCAGTTTGTTGTCCTTCAAATTTGTTTTTGAATATATTAAATGTTTTTCTAATGATTCAGAATGTACTCAGCTATAGACCAAATACAAAGTCATTTGCTGTGTATTCCTTGTACTTCATGGAATCATAGAATCAGTCAGGGCTGGAAGGGAGCACAAGGATCATGTAGTTCCAACCTCCCTGCCATGGGCAGGGACACCCTAGCCTGGATCAGCCTGGCCAGAGCCTCATCAAATCTGGCCTTAAACACCTTCCCTTCCTCTGCCAGATTTCATAAAGTAGCCCACAGTAACATTCTAAATGTTTAAAGAATTAGATCTCATTCAGACCAGAGGGCAGTTGACTCTGTGGGGGATTTCTGACCTCTGAATGTAAAATCAAAAGTGTCTGAAACAGAGCAAGTGCTGTACTGTAGTCCACTAGAGAAATGGAACGTGTCCAGAGAAGGGAGACAAAGCTCATGGGAGGCCTGGAACACAGCCCTGTGAGGAGAGGCTGAGGGTGCTGGGGTTGTTTAGCCTGGAGAAGAGGAGGTTCAGGGTTGACCTCATTGCTGTCTACAACCACCTGAAGGGAGGCTGTTGCCAGGTGGGGATTGGTCTCTTCTTCCAGAAAAACAGCAACAGAAGAAGGAGACACAGTCTCAAGTTGTGCTGGGGGAGGTCTAGGCTGGATGTTAGGAGGAAGTTCTTCACAGAGAGAGTGATTGGCATTGGAATGGGCTGCCCAGGGAGGTGGTGGAGTCACCATCCCTGGAGGTGTTGAAGAAAAGCCTGGCTGAGTCATTTAGTTCCATGATCTAGTTGACTGGATAGGGCTGGGTGCTAGGTTGGCCTGGATGACCTCGGAGGTCTCTTCCAACCTGCTTGATTCTATGATTCTATAAGAGGAAGATGTCTTAGGAAAATGGATGTGCTTGAGGGTGGAGAACTGCAGGACAGTGTTGGGGTAATGCACAAAGCGGGGACAGCCAAGGCCTATCCATACTGTCTCTTTATGCAGATTTGAGTGAAACAATCATGATGTTCAACAATTAACCCAATATTGCTAAACCATGTTCCTAACATGACATCTACATATCTTTTAAATATCTTCAGGAATGGTGATGACTTCACTTTCCTGGGCAGTGAGTTATAATTCACCACAAACTGTTTGGTGAATATATTTTTCCTGATATATAATCTAAGCCTGCATCCTGCGATCCTGGATCCTAATCCTGTGATGCTGTGGTCCTGTATACTTCCCTTGACACAACTTGAAGTTGTTTTTCCTTGTCCTATTCCCTTGTGTTCCCTTGTGTTACCTTATCCTATTGCCTATTACTCGGGAGAAAGGACTGATACTTCACTACAACTTCTTTTTGAGTAGTTGTAGAGTGTAATAAAGTCTTCCCTCAGCCTCCTTTTCTCCAGGCTAAACAACTCCAGTTTGTTCAGCTGCTCCTTATAAGAGCTGTGCTCTTGTGTCATTAAATACATGCAGACCTTCCATGAGATTTTGGTTTAAGAAAACATTCTCGTTCACTCAATCCTTGAGCTAAAGGCTGAGATGAAACTGATGCATCAAACTACTGGTTTGGGGTCTTCTGAAAAACAACATATCTAGGCATATATTCATATGTATCCATCATGATGAGAAGAAGCAGAACAGAAAAAACAGTCTGTGTCTATCAGCTGCTAGTTCTGTAATTCTACTAATCATTGTCCAAAGGGGAAAATGAGAATTTTATTGCTCATTTCAGCTATGTTAGAGTTTAAAAATGCCAGTGAGACCAGGGAAAAGAAATGATGAAAAAAGGTCTAAAATATAAACCTTTCCTTTCAGGGAGACTTCAACAGTATGTAAAGTCTGCAGTGTTGGTTTATGATTACAGATTGAATGTGATTTATGTTAGCTTCTTCAGACATCTGTGGTGCAGTCATTTGCCTCTAAACTAATCACCCATGAGGCTGTTTATATTGAACAGAGAAAAACACAATTCTATTTCACCATTCTTTCATTCTTTTGCCCTGATTTTGACTGCAATGGAATTACTTTTCCTTGTAGTAGTTTATATGGGGGATTTGTGTTGAAAACAGTGATATTTTTATTACTAAGGGATATTTTTATTACACAGGGATATTTTTATTACTAATCACTGTTTACATAGGGTCAAGGCATATTCTGTTTCTCACACCACCCCATTGGTGACTAAACTGGGGATGCTGCAAGAAGTTGGGAGGTTACACAACCAGGATATCTGGCCCCAGATGATAGGAAGGGGTATTTAATACTGCATGATAATGTCATGCTCAGCGTATAAAGCTGAAGGAAAAAGGAGAAGGAGGGAGAGACTTTAAGATTGACAATATTTTTCTTCCCAAGTAATTCATTCTGTGTGATGGATATTGTGATGGTTTGGGGGTTACCCCGCCCCCCCCACACTTTTGAATTTGCCCCAGCTAACTCAGACGGACCCTGGGAATATAGATGAAGCAATTTATTTACAGCTAGCAGAATTTACAAGCAGCTATTTACAATATATACAGTTATATACAATTATATACAGAAATATACAAAGGATAAACAATACAAAAGCACAACTCCCCTCCCAGAAACCTGAGTCCCCAGGAGGGGCTCTCAAACCACCCCAACACCTCCCCCTGGCCCTCTCAACCTTACCCCAGTCCTCAGGAAGAAAAGAGGTGCAGCCAAGAGGTTAGGGAGCAAGGTTAGTAGGAGCAGGGTTAATGAGATGTGACCAGGTCTAAGGCAAAAGCAAGAGTGAGAGACAAAATGGAGAAAAAGTCTTTTCTTCTTCCCAGAGTTCTCAGCATGACTGTGAGAGAAGTAGACACAATTGTTTTTCATTTCACTGCCTGTTATCTAGTTCTTTTACCAAAACATTCCAGCTTGCTTCAAACTAGCACAATCCACCCCTTGTCTACTTCGCTCAGAGCATCGCTGAGAATTATCCAATCTAATCTAAACCAATATTTACACTAAAACAATATATATACAAGTTCAGTTCACACTTCAATCAGATGTAGGTGATTCAAAAGCTCAGAACAGGGACTCCCAGGTGATATTGGGTTCGTGCTCACGTACTGTAGATTCTATCGCAGATTCTCTCAGTGTTGGGCGCCGATGTTACCTAGAACAGAAAACTCCTAACAGCTTGAATTTAAACTCTCTCAGCTAAAGTTAAATTTCTCTGTGGAATACACTGGATTTCACCATTCTCCTGCATTACCCAGTATGTATGACCAGGACCTTCAGCAGAAACCACCCCTCGGACAGGTTTCCCTTCGCCCGAAGGAGAAAATACCCAAACAGTTTTCCCTAACAGATTCTTTTCACGTACAACAGGAACTTTATCACCGTCTACTGTTTGGACCAAATCTGATTGTGCAGGTCCTGCTCTGTTTACTGAACCTCTACTATTTACCAACCAGGTAGCTTCTGCTAAATGTTTGTCCCAGTTTTTCAGAGTTCCACCCCCCATGGCTTTTAGGGTGGTTTTCAGCAAACCGTTGTAGCGCTCAATCTTCCCTGAAGCTGGTGCATAGTAGGGTATGTGATAGATCCATTCAATACCATGCTCTTTGGCCCAGTTTTTCACAAGATTGTTCTTGAAATGAGTACCGTTGTCTGACTCGATTCTCTCTGGAGTTCCATGTCTCCACAGGATCTGTCTCTCCAAACCAACAATGGTGTTACGTGCAGTAGCATGTGGAACTGGATAGGTTTCCAACCATCCAGTGCTGGCTTCTACCATCGTTAGCACATACTGCTTGCCAGAACGAGATCTAGGTAAAGTGATGTAGTCAATCTGCCAGGCTTCACCATACTTGTACTTTGACCATCTCTCACCATACCATAAGGGTTTGATTCGCTTAGCCTGCTTAATAGCAGCACAAATGTCACAGTCATAGATGACTTGGGTGATAGCGTCCATGGACAAGTCAATTGACCTATCACGAGCCCATCGGTATGTTCCATCTCTGCCTTGATGTCCAGATGAGTCATGGGCCCACCGAGCTAAGAACAGCTCACCTCGGTGTTTCCAATCAAGGTCAATGTCAAGTTCAGAGTTGGTATCAGCTTGAGCAATCTTAGCAGCTTGGTCTGCCTGCTGGTTGTGGTGATGTTCCTCAGTAGCTCTGCTCTTAGGCATGTGTGCATCTACGTGCCGCACCTTCACTGGAGTTTTCTCCAGCTGTGCATCAATGTCCTGCCATAGATCAGCACACCAAATAGGCTTTCCTTTCCTCTGCCAACCATTCTTCTTCCAGTCCTTTAGCCAACCCCATAGAGCATTGGCTACCATCCACGAGTCGGTGTAGAGGTAAAGGATAGGCCAATTCTCACGTTCAGCCACATCAAGAGCAAGTTGAACAGCTTTTACCTCAGCGAACTGACTGGATTCTCCTTCTCCATCTTTCGTTTCGGTAACTCTCCTGGTTGGACTCCAAACTGCTGACTTCCATATTCGCTTGTTCCCAACAAGACGACAGGAACCATCTGTGAACAAAGCATAGTTCTTTTCCTGATCAGAGAGATCACCATAGGGAGGAGCTTCCTCAGCACGAGTTATTTTCTCCTCTGGAGGTTTGGAACAGTCTGTGCCTTCCGGCCAGTTGGTGATCACCTCCACCAGACCAGGTCGGTCAAGATTACCCATTCGTGCTCGTTGGGTTATCAAAGCCATCCATTTAGACCAGGTTGCATCTGTGGCATGATGTGGTGATGAACCTTTGCCCTTGAACATCCAGTTAAGAACTGGCAGTCTAGGAGCTAAAAGCAATTGTGACTCAGTTCCAATCACTTCAGAAGCTGCTTTCACTCCCTCATAGGCTGCTAGGATCTCTTTCTCAGTTGCAGTGTAATTTGTCTCTGAACCTCTGTAACAACGTCCCCAGAAACCAAGTGGACGTCCACGTGTCTCATTTGGAGCTCTCTGCCAAAGACTCCAAGTTGGACCATTGTCACTGGCAGCCGTGTACAGAATGTTTTTAATGTCTGGACCAGATCTCACAGGTCCCAAACCCACTGCGTGGACTACTTCTCGCTTAATTTGATCAAAGGCTGCTTGTTGTTCAGGTCCCCACTCGAAATTGTTTCTCTTACGAGTCACATCATGCAGAGGTTTGACAATCTGACTGAAACCAGGAATGTGTAGTCTCCAAAATCCCACCACACCAAGAAAAGAAAGTGTGTCCTTCTTACTGGTGGGAACAGCCATGGTAGAGACTTTGTTGATCACATCCTGAGAAATGTAACGGCGACCATCCTGCCACCGCACTCCCAGAAACTGAATTTCTCTGGCAGGTCCTTTGACCTTGTCTCTCTTAATGGCAAAACCTGCTTGCAACAGAATGTCAATGATTTTGTTACCTTTCTCGAAGACTTCCTCAGCAGTTTGGCCCCACACAATGATGTCGTCGATGTACTGGATGTGCTCTGGAGCTTTACCTTTCTCCAGTGCATTGTGGATGACTGAATGACAGATGGTTGAGCTGTGTTTCCACCCCTGAGGCAAACGATTGAACTGGTACTGGATTCCTCTCCAGGTGAATGCAAACTGAGGCCTGCACTCCTTTGCTATGGGAATAGAGAAGAAAGCATTAGCAATGTCTATGGTTGCATACCATTTAGCCTCCTTCGATTCCAGCTCGTACTGGAGTTCCAGCATGTCCGGCACAGCTGCACTCATGGGTGGCGTCACCTCGTTGAGGGCACGAAAGTCAACTGTCAGTCTCCAGTCGCCTGTAGGTTTGTGCACAGGCCAGATGGGACTGTTGAAAGGTGAATGAGCTTTCTCGATGACAGCCTGACTCTCCAGTTGACGAATCAGCTGATGAATGGGCAACAAAGAGTCACGGTTAGTTCTGTACTGCCTATGATGAACAGTTTGGGTTGCAATTGGCACTTCCAGGTCCTCTATGTCATGATGTCCCACAACTGCAGATTCATCAGAAAGTTCAGGTCTAATGGACAATTTCAATTTCCCATCCTCAATCTCTACAGATGCTATTCCAAAAGCCCATTTATGACCCTTAGGATCTTTGAAACAACCTTGTCTCAAAAAGTCAATTCCCAGAATGCAAGGCGCATCAGGACCAGTTACAATGGTATGTTTCTTCCACTCTTTACCAGTTAAACTGATCTCAGCCTGTATCTTAGTTAACTCTTGAGATCCACCAGTGATTCCAAAGATAGAAATGGACTCTGTCCCTTTGCAATTAGATGGCAATAAAGTACACTGAGCACCTGTGTCAACTAAAGCCCTGTATTTCCGAACTCTTGAACTGCCAGGCCACCTAATGAATACATTCCAATAGATTCGGTTCTCTCCACTATCCCTTTCCTCCTCCTGGCTGGAGGCAGGGCACCCCTAATGCTGAACATGGCATGTAGGGTGTACACAGTGATTGGTGTTGTTGTGAGAGGAACTGCAACTGTTGGAACAATTGCAGTTGCTCTCAGGAGCTGAAGAAGTGACAGCTACTTTTCTGGCATTGCTGCCTCTGTTTCTGCCACTCTGCAGATCCTTGACCCTCTTTGAAAGAGCTGAAGTAGGTTTACCATCCCATTTGTTCATGTTCTCACCATATGTGTCACGCAGAAGTATCCACAGTGACGCACGTGATTGCTGCTGTCTGGGTGGAATTTGTCTCCTCCTGGGCTGGAATTGCCTTGCAGGAGGTGGGCGTCTGTTCCTGACTGCAGAAACATTCACCCATTCAGATGATGCAGGAATGGTATCCTTTACCAGATTGGTAATGTTTTTGAGATCCTCCTTCAGTTCTTTCATGCTCTCCTTAATGCCATCTCTTATACCATCTTTAAGCTCTGTAGTCATAGTCTTTATGGCACAGATTATACCAGAATGTGACAAGCTGTCCTCAATCTGCCTGAGCTGATCAGTGAACTCACCAACAGTGAATGACCTTCCATTATCACTCCTTGCTAGAAACTTACTGGCCAAGATGTTAGCATAGGATGAAGGAGCAAGCTTAATAAGCTTCTTCATGAGACCTGTTCCCAAAGGAATATCGTCAGGCTCATGAGTACCATGATCTCCATAAAGCACTTCCTTCACAGCAAACTCCTTCAGAAGCTTAATTCCCTGCTCAACGGTGTTCCACTTCTTGGCAGCCCATGGCAAATCATCTCGGGAAGGATATCTCATAGCCACAGCCAACAGAAGGCGTGTCCACAAGCTAACCCTACCAAGAGGACTTGCTAGGTGTTTGTCCACTCCACTCTCCTTAGTGAGTGGTCCCAACTGCTTGGCAGACTTGTCTCCTACCTGCAGAGCATTAGCACCAATGCCACGGCATCTCACTAGCCAGCTTAAGATTGGCTCACCTGATTCCCTTGTGTATTCCTTCCTAACTTCCCTGACCTCTCTAAGTGGATCCTTGGAACCCTGGATGTCATCTTCCTCCTCTTCCTCCTGTTGTTCTGGTGGTGCCGGGCCTAACACAATCTTCCTCATAGCATTCCTAAACTCATTGGAACCATCCTCTCTCTTGGCAGCTAACCTCACAGCACTCCTCTCACTTGAGTATTGTTGTCTCAGCACATCTACAAGGTCTCGCAGACTAACTGCCTCCTCTTCCTCTTCTCCTTGCTGATCACCAGAGGTCCCGTCTCTTACATCCTCCTGTGAACCACTCTTTGTCTTAGCTTTTGCCTTAGCAGGTGCCAGAAGGGCCTGAGCAGCAACAGACTTGGATGTGTCTGCTGGAGGATTTGAATCTTTAGGAGTCTGACCTGAAGCATTTGAATTATTGGAGGTCTGACTTGGAGCATTTGTATCCTTAGGGGTCTGACCTGGAGCTTGTGAGTTCAAATCTGCCTTGCTTTTAACAGGAGGATTTTGGTTCTGGTCTGCTGGCTGGGGGTTCGAATTGGCTAAGCTGGTGTCATTAGGATTTGGACTGACTGGGCTAGCGTTACTAGCACTAGTAGTGTTATTATTTGCCTGTCCTCCTGGGATGCCTGCCAACCCTGACTTGTTTTCATTTTTGCTAGGAACATTCTGATTTTGGGTATTTGCCTGTGCTTCTGAGGCTCCTACCGAACTCTGCGGATTGTTGTTGTTTTTGTTATCAGTGTTTATGTTAGTGGCAGGAACACTGGCTGTGTTCCCAGAACCTATAGAGGAGGGTGGAGAGGCTGGCATGGGGGAAGCCGATAACTGTGTTCCCTTGTTTTACTGTGAAAGAGACTGCTTCTGAGACACAGAAATTTTTCCTAGCTCTTACAGAAACTGGTTTTGAATTTTTCACCAATAATGCCAAAATTAATATGAATATTAAAATCATGAGGCAAATATTAAAAATTGTGAGAAGAAAAACAGTTTTACACGAGCATGTACCTATGCAGACAGTTGGAATTCCTGTCTTAGGCTGAATAACTCTCATTAGAGCCATATTTAAAGCAGAATTTCCATTGATTGTCACATTATTGACCAGAGCTCCTGTAATGTCCTTGGTAATATTCTCAGAGATATTAAAACCAGCATAACCAAGAATAAAATCACCCCAGCTCCAGAACATATCTGAAACCTTAGCTTTAGCCTTATTATAAGCCAGATCAATGAAATAAGCAACAATTTGGCCTTTTAACCAACTAAATGCCAAGAAAACAAAACCAGACCAGAGCAATGCACCAACCAAATACAATAGCTGCTTGATTAGCTTCATCTTAATTCCCAGAGCTAATTTCCACTCACTCCAAAATATCTAGCCCCACGTTGGGCGCCAATTAAAAATGTGATGGTTTGGGGGTTACCCCGCCCCCCCCACACTTTTGAATTTGCCCCAGCTAACTCAGACGGACCCTGGGAATATAGATGAAGCAATTTATTTACAGCTAGCAGAATTTACAAGCAGCTATTTACAATATATACAGTTATATACAATTATATACAGAAATATACAAAGGATAAACAATACAAAAGCACAACTCCCCTCCCAGAAACCTGAGTCCCCAGGAGGGGCTCTCAAACCACCCCAACACCTCCCCCTGGCCCTCTCAACCTTACCCCAGTCCTCAGGAAGAAAAGAGGTGCAGCCAAGAGGTTAGGGAGCAAGGTTAGTAGGAGCAGGGTTAATGAGATGTGACCAGGTCTAAGGCAAAAGCAAGAGTGAGAGACAAAATGGAGAAAAAGTCTTTTCTTCTTCCCAGAGTTCTCAGCGTGACTGTGAGAGAAGTAGACACAATTGTTTTTCATTTCACTGCCTGTTATCTAGTTCTTTTACCAAAACATTCCAGCTTGCTTCAAACTAGCACAGATATCTACTTTTCTGGAGATGGCTGAACACCTGCCTGCCAATAGGAACTAGTGAATGAATTCCTTGCTTTGCTTTGCTTGCACAAGCAGATTTTCATAGAGAGAATCATAGAATCAACCAGTTTGGAAGAGACCTCCGAAGTCATCTAGTCCAACCTAGCACCCAGCCCTAGCCAGTCAACTAGATCATGGAACTAAATGCCTCAGCCAGGCTTTTCTTCAACATCTCCAGGGATAGTGACTCCACCACCTTCCTGGGCAGATCATTCCAATGGCAAATCACTCTCTCTGGGAAGAACTTCCTCCTAACATCCAGCCTATACTTCCCCCAGCACAACTTGAGACTGTGTCCCCTTGTTCCATTGCTGGTTTCCTGGGAGAAGAGACCAACCCCCACCTGGCTACAGCCTCCCTTCAGGTAGTTGTAGACAGCAATGAAGTCCCCCCTGAGCCTCCTCTTCTGCAGGCTGCACACCCCCAGCTCCCTCAGCCTCTCCTCATAGGGTTTGTGTTCCAGGCCCCTCAACCAGCCTTGTTGCCCTTCTCTGAACACGTTTCAGCACCTCAACTTCTCTCTTGAATTGAGTGGCCCAAAAGTGGACACAGTACTGAAGGTATGGCCTGACCAGTGTTGAGTACAGGGGAAGAATAACCTCCCTCATACTATTAGCCACAGTATTCCTGATACAGGCCAGGTTTTTGCTTTACTTATTATCTGTTTTTTATCTAAACCCCATGAATGTTTTGCATTTTAACTCTTCTGATTTTCTCTCTCATCCCAGTGGTAGTGAGCAAGTGGTTGTGTGGTGCTCAGTTTAGGATAAGAAGAATCCTAACTGAAGTGCCTACTTCTTGTTATTGATGCTAAAAAGAGGCTAAAGCTGGTATAAAAAAAATCCTAATCACTAAGTCAAAATCAAAATTACAAATATTACTATTTATTTGTATGGGATTTGACTTTATGTGTTCTGACTCAGAGAATTAGAGTTGTTTATGCAGATAAGCAAACAGAATCATTAGTATCCTTTACTTTAATGACACCTAAACATTTAAATCTTCCTTCTGTCTCCATCTCCAAAAAAAAGTCTAAGACTGGTTCACCCAAATCATCAAATTACATTACTTGATCACTCACATTTTTACCAATTAGGAAGTACACACGAGTTAAATATTTTATACTCATAAAGAAGCTCCAAAATGTTGGGAGTTTTAATAATAAAATAACAAAAAAATAAGGAATTGGTTTTATTCACCCTAGGATATATTGTTGTTTCATTTAAAATGCTTTCTAACAAAGACAGTAGAACACAAGAAAAATCTGTTCAGACAGAGCACAGCATTCTTTTCTCTCTTGGAATCTGTTTTTAAATCAATTATATGTGAGCAAAGAACCCTGAAAGTAGTAAGCCTGTCAATGTTGTTTTATTAATACTGGACTGTTTTTACGACTGAAACACATTTTAGGCACATGTCAATCATATTCTAACATCAGGCATCTATTAGTTTCCCTCAAATTATTACTTTCTTCTCAGTTTAAATGAAATGGAAAATTGAAATACTCTTTTACGTTTTCATAGTCTCCCTAAGAAAATTTAGAAGTAATCTAAAATAAAGCAACCAGCAATATATCTGCTTTATCAGTCAGCATTGACACAGTTTTCAATCCTATCTGTATGCTAATATCAAGTTTCTGTTCTGCAAATGTATTCCTCAAATTTAACACGAGCCACAAACTGTAGTTCTGGTGTAATTCCAGATGACAAACATGTATCAATCTCAATTTCGTGATGAGCCCTCGTATTTCAGTAATATTTTGCTATAGAAAAAACCCAACCAACCAACCAAACCAAACACACAAAAATCTCTGTGAAAACTGAAGGCTGCCCTTATAGAGATTTTTATTCCAAGTTCAGATTTAATAATAAAGACATAACAGCTGCATTCAATAGCTGACTAACATCAGCAGGGTGTTAAGCAGCCATTTCCTTCTTTTAAATATTGATTTCTAATAAATGTCTATGTCTAGAATACAAGGCTTTAGAGATTTCCTTTAAAAAATAAAAACAACCAAAATAAACCCCACACACAATGACACAAAACATCTGATATGGCTGCAGTTACTTTTTTTTCATGTTAAGGAAGGAGAGAGCACAAAAGGAAATTATCAAGTCTTCGCTTTCACCAACATGGGCTCCCTCACAGGAAAGTAAATCTCCTGCAGTGAGCATAGAGGAGAGAAACACATTAAGCAAGCAGTATCTGTTTGCTTAGATATAGATCTTAGGGGTTTGTACCAGCAAGAATCTAGCCACACTCCACAAAAAACAGATTAATCACAGTGAAGGTCTTAATGGACTTCATGGAATGCCTGGCTCTTCTGCCTTTCCAGATTTATAGGAGTCTCTGCTGGAGGTTGACTATATGCTGTGGAGCCCATAGAGGAACAGGTGTTGGCATGAATGCTGTTCTTCTGAGGGTGCTCTCCAGGAAAAACGCTTTTCTGGGGACTGTTTATTATCTCTCAGTGCAGTATGTCTTTCGCTTTTACAACAACAACAACAACAGGAAAAAAAAAGAGAGAGAAAATAGTGTAGCTTTGGTTTTACAACCCATATGGTATCACATTAAATTGCTACAGAAAACATGTTCAAATTCTCCTGGAAGTTTGGGGTTTGAAAGAAATATTACTGTAAGCAGATCTAAGAAAAATATCAGATTGGTGCTGCTTCTTTGTGAGTTAGCAGCTCAGAGTAATTGAACAAGCAAAGAGTAATATTATTATGGTTATTTCCAAAAGCAATGGTGTTTATAAGAACATCTATGGTGTTTAAAAAATATATATTTTTAATTTCCATCAAAAACAGTGTTTAAAAGTCTAATGAAGTCTAATAGAATTAGGGACTCCTATTTTTCTACGTGAGTGTGAGCATATACATGTATGCACGCTTGTGTTTATGTCTTTGTGAATCTTTTCACATAGGGATATTTACTGCTCTGAAATGAAGAAATGCTTCTAGGAGGGGAAGGAAAGTGAACTTCTACTAAGCAATGGTACTGTTAAATGTGTAGTCGAAATGTGCAGAGTAGCACCTTGAACACCAAAGGGAAGATATTTTACACTTCAGTGGACTTGAAAAGATTTACACAGGCTTGAGATGATTATAGAGGCATTAAATGAACAAGAAACTGATGAACATGATCCAGATCATCAATAAGCAATCCAGATGTGCAGTACAAGTGAATACAGAGATTGATGAATGCTTTGAATTGGGTAAGGGAAACAATAGGAGTTTGACAGGTTATTTACTTACTGCCATAACCTTTAATGCTGCTCCATGAATCAGCTAGCACAAAGTTACAGAGATTGCAGGCTCTGTTTTAGGGCGCTACTGCTCCTGTGATGCCCTCTTCAGATCATCTCTAGATCTGCACTCCACTTAGTTTCAAATCCAACCGTTTGTTGACCTTCTTATAGCAGCAAAGCAGCAAAAGAAAGGGCAAAAGGGTATGTTCAGGGCAATACTGAAAATGTCAGGAAACACAGGGACTTAACATTTCACTCCTTGATTAAAACGGAGTCTATAAGTGAAGTCAAAGTTCACCTATTTATTAAGTCATTTATTGTGAAGATGCTGAGAAGTCTCAGAACCCAGTTGTATAAGGTGCTAAACATGATCACCAAACAAGACATCTTATTATTTATGATTGCTCTTAGTCTTTCTCTTCTGAATCTAACTGATGAGGTTAAAGAAATTACCTTTTTCACCTATAAAATACCACCCCTTGTGTTGGAGGTTGTAGCTCTCCCAGGAGATCAAAATAAGTGAGCACAAATTGTGTGCTTTAATATTGTCAGCTAGAAGCAATGATAATATAAGTTCTGCTGGATTTTGAAGGTTCAGCCTAAGACTGGTTACTCCTTTAATGATCAGACCTATACCTGCAATGAATACTGTATCTGCTTATCAAAACAAACTATGGAACCTTTTCTGAAATAGGGAAATTACTCCTGCTTAGAAAGCAACTTAGTATCTATCAAAAAAAGAAAGTGACATAATTAAGGATGAGGTAGCAAAATGCTTTGAAGGAGTGAGAGGTCTACAAGCAGCATGGTGGAGTAGACAACAGACAGCTACTGAGATCAATATGGCATAGACACACAGAGCTACATCTGTCAGAAAATAGAAGTTACCACTCCTTTAGTCCCAGAAAGGCTTTGTAGTGATGAATGTAATCAAAATGTCCTTGAAATATAATCAGTCTGAAAGCTAATTGGAAGAACAGGACCAGCATGGCAGAAAATGGTGGTCAGGGACATGTTTCTTTATACATTTTTTTCTAATTGATTCCAAACTACCTTTAAAAAATTGTCAAATTTTACAAGTTGGGGTTGAATTTGGTTTGGGTTTTTTTTTTTTTGTTTTAACTGCTCAATCCACTTTAAATTGCTGACCAGTTTGGAAACCTTCACATGTTCATTGCAAAATTTGGGCCTTCATTTATGCTATAGAATCATAGAATCATAGAATCAACCAGGTTGGAAGAGACCTCCAAGATCAGCCAGTCCAACCTATCACCCAGCCCTAACCAATCAACTAGACCATGGCACTAAGTGCCTCATCCAGGCTTTTCTTGAACACCTCCAGGGATTGTGCCTCCACCATCTCCCTGGGCAGCCCATTCCAATGGCAAATCACTCTCTCTGTGAAGAACTTCTTCCTAATATCCAGTCTATACCTACCTTGGCACAACTTGAGACTGTGTCCCCTTGTTCTATTGCTGGTTGCCTGGGCATAGACTATATTATCCCAGCAAGACACTGCCACGTGACCCTGGGAGTCTGTGCTGCTTCTGTCAAAGATGATGCTAATATATCAACGTAGGTGACCAAATGCACAACTATTTTTACATTATCTTTACTCTAGGTGAAAGGAAATATATAGCATGAAGGACTCAGGACTCGTTCTTCTAGCAATTAAAAGATACTCAAATAGATTTCCCATTCATGTGCTAGAGAGGTCACACAGGATCACAAAATGTTAGCGATTGGAAGGTACTTCAAAAGATCATCTAGTTCAATGCCCCTGCTAGAGCAGGATCACCTAGAGTAGGTCATTCAGAAGTCTTCCAAACAGCAGGATACATGGCACATTCAACCATTTTGCAGATCTCAAACATAGTTATTTGAAATACAGTTAATACAATTATATATATATATATATATATATACCCTGCTATACTAGGTTTAACTGACATAGAGTTAACTTTCTTCATAGCAACCTGTCCTAGGTTTTATGCATGAGGCCAAACCAGTGTTGACAATGTGCCAGTGTTTTTTATTATTGTTTGACAATTCTTGGACAGCATCAAAACTTTTTCTTTTTACCACTCTTCTGCCCAGAATAAGTAGGTGGACAGTAAAGGAGTTGGAAGTGACACAGCTTGGACGGTTGACCCAAACTGAAAAGAGGGATATTCTGCATTGGCTTTTTGGATGGGGTCAATTCATAACTACTGTGAGGATGCAAAACAGTAGTTTTATCTATTAAAAAGATTCTTGAAAAACATCATCAATTATTTAGAATTAGATACAACCCAGTTTTAGAAGTCAGAGATAGCATAAATAACCTGTCTTGTTTTGCTCATCTGACTTTTGCAGACAAAATCATGTTAAAACTGATAATGTAAGGACTTATTGACAAATAAAAGAGGTTCAATGGAAAATGAACAATAGCAGAGACTTCACATTGAAATGGTAGATGACAGATTTCTATTCAATTACATAGTAAGATACTCCAAAGCATTCTGTTTCCAGAAAACAAAAGATTAAAAGATTTCACCACAGAATTGATAGAGCTTTGTGTTACAATAAAGAGGTAAATGCTATAAGAGGAAAAGCCTCTCATTTGTTCCATTAACACTGAACTAAAGAAAGTAAAGGAATGGGAGATCAGATGATAAGATGCAAAGAGGAAAGCATTTTCACAATAACTACTAAAATGAAGTCAAGTAAATAAAGTACAAGGTAAGTTGAGTACTGAGGGAAAGTGTAGTTAAACAAGCAACAAAAAAGAGTATGCTACTGATGAAAAAAGGAACACATAAATCTATTTCTTTTCTTCTGTGTAGAAAAGATTGCTCATTTGTAAATGTATATTCTGAGATAGTTTCTCTAAGACATTCAAATGGAAATTTAGAGTGCTTGAGACTTCGTATGATACAGCCCTTTGGGTGACTGCAAGATGGTATTCTTCTTTTGATATAAAACAGAAAGCAGTTTAACTGTTAATAAGTGCATGCAAATAAGAGAGAAAAGATCAAAGTCTAGAATGATGCTGAAGGGCTTTAGCAATTAGATCTCTTCCATGATCCTTGTAAACATGAGCTGTGATTCTTGATAAAATGGATCATTTGCTTAGAAACTATTGAGTTACTGTGTGAAGGTGAGAAGTTAATTCAAGAACAAAAAGCCTGTCTTTGACTAAAACATTCTGAGGGATTTGGGTTTGGGTTTTTTCAGTTTGGGTTTGGGTATTTTTTGTAGGGCTTGTACTGGTAGGGTGTAAATCCTGCCAAGCTGATTTAACCCTTGCTCTCCTGTTGCAGGTCCAGAAAGTTGAGTAGACGAGCAAACAAGGAAGGGTTTGGCCCTAGCAAAGCCGTGAGAGTTAGACCAAATACAAAGTCATCTGCTATGTGTTCCTAGAACTTCATAGAATCGTGGAAGGGACCACAATGATCATCTAGTTCCAACCCCCCCTGCCAGAGAGTGACAAGACTAGGGGGATTGGAGAAAAGCTGGAGATGGGGAGATTCAGACTGGATGTGAGGAGGATGTTCTCCACCATGAGAGTGGTGAGAACCTGGGCTGGGTTGCCTAGGAAGGTGGTTGAGGCCCCATGGCTGGACGTGTTTAAGGCCAGGCTGAATAAGGCTGTGGCCAGCCTCATCCAGCCTGGCAGGGAGTTTGGAACTAGATGATCCTTGTGGTCCCTTCCAACTCTGACTGATTCTATGATCTCTCCTCCTTTCCAGCTGATGCAGACTGAAGTTCACTAGTTACCAAATGCTTATGCTTCCTTTCTGCATCCATAGGAACATGCATACTCACCATGTACCTCAAACTCTAAGTCAGACTTAACTACATCCAGCATCCATGACAAGACCCTGGCCCTAATTATTGTTGTTGTTGCTATTTTAGATATTTCCAATCCCCGATAGTGTTTTATTACCTTTCATTTATGTGTTGTGTATCTGGGTGTTTAATTATTTGTTTTTTCCTCTCTCTTGCTTTACTTTCCTAAACTAATATGCCCATGTAATCTAGCTATCTACATATCATCACAGTTTCTCCCACAAGCCATTAAGGGCTTTTGGATTTGTGTATTTAGTAGCTCAGTATTTCAGCTATTGGCTTAGAATATAAAAACCCTCTGCAGCAATTTGTAGAATAGAATCATAGAATCAGTCAGGGTTGGAATGGGCCACAAGAATCACAGTATCACAGTATCACAGTATCATCAGGGTTGGAAGAGACCTCACAGATCATCAAGTCCAACCCTTTACCACAGAGCTCAAGGCTAGACCATGGCACCAAGTGCCACGTCCAACCTTGCCTTGAACAGCCCCAAGGACGGCGACTCCACCACCTCCCTGGGCAGCCCATTCCAGTGTCCAATGACTCTCTCAGTGAAGAACTTTCTCCTCACCTCGAGCCTAAATTTCCCCTGGCACAGCCTGAGGCTGTGTCCTCTCGTTCTGGTGGTGGCCACCTGAGAGAAGAGAGCAACCTCCCCCTGGCCACAACCACCCCTCAGGTAGTTGTAGACAGCAATAAGGTCTCCCCTGAGCCTCCTCTTCTCCAGGCTAAACAATCCCAGCTCCCTCAGCCTCTCCTTGTAGGGCTGTGCTCAAGGCCTCTCCCCAGCCTCGTCGCCCTTCTCTGGACACGCTCAAGCATCTCAATGTCCCTCCTAAACTGGGGGGCCCAGAACTGAACACAGTACTCAAGGTGTGGTCTAACCAGTGCAGAGTACAGGGGCAGAATGACCTCCCTGCTCCTGCTGACCACACCATTCCTGATGCAGGCCAGGATGCCACTGGCTCTCTTGGCCACCTGGGCACACTGCTGGCTTATGTTCAGGCAGGTATCAATCAGCACCCCCAGATCCCTCTCTGTCTGGCTGCTCTCCAGCCACTCTGACCCCAGCCTATATCTCTGCATGGGGTTGTTGTGGCCATCTAGTTCCAACTTGCCTGCCATGGGCAGGGACACCCTATCCTAGATCAGGCTGGCCAGAGCCTCATCCATCCAGAGACAAAACTTACATAGTAATTTTTTTTATAAAATGCCATCATTGCTTAAAATTACTTCTGCATTTGGTTACTGACACATTTAGATAGCAGAGCTCTTGTAAGTGCTATAACTAAAAATAAAAACTTCATGTATTTGTCTCCAAGGTAGAGTTCACAGACTATGATCATTTAAGACTCAAAAGACTCGTATTTAAAATATTAATAATAGCTGTGAGGTTGCAAATTAGCTGCTTGCCCCTGTAACTGAGCAGCTGAATGCATGCATAGTTTTACACACACATGTGAATCACAGATGTTTATGGATTGAGTGTCCTGGAGTCCTGTATCCCCCAAAATTCTTCTCCCTCTGTGATTTGAATGGGAGAGGAAAGGCATGAAAAGACCTGTTTCCCCTCCCCCCCCCTGCCCCAGCCCTGCAGGCGTGAAGGGAGGAGGAGCAAGGGGCCCTTCCGGCATGAGGGGTGCCCGTGCAGTACCCACGCTGGAATCGGGCTGGGATTGGCTGTGGTCTTCGCGCCTAGGCAGTGGTAACTCTGCTCTTTGTCTAGGAAGGGTATAAATATTGGGGGACTTCCTGCATTGGGGTTCCCACCTTAGTATTCTCCCCTGCCTGGATAGTTCCTGCAGAAGGAGCCCCTGGTGCTCTGAAGGACAAGTTCCTGAGGGACAGAGCCACCTCTGCTTTGGACAGCTTCCCACCATAAGCACCCTTTGTGCAGGCTTGATAGGCCTTAACAACCCTGGGACAGCGTCTGAAAGAGAGCGAGGGGTCAAGCATCTGGACCGCCCTTTCTTTCAGCCAGCCTGACTCATCTGCGAGCAACTTTGGCTCAGCCTTATTAATAGTAGGGGATGCTATGTTTAATAGCTTAGCCTTTTCCAACTTCTGACTTCCAAAATAGTGAAATCTACCTATGGTATCCTTATAGATCTTCTCAACCTAACTGAATCTGCTAACTAAAGCTAAATTAATTTCTGTATAGAGTTTTGAGGGCAGGTTTTCAGGAAAATAAAATAACTCTATTTTCCTATATATTCCTGGCTCGGATGCATTAATGCCCTGCCCCCACAACAGTGAGCTAAAGACATCTGAATTTTTTTCTTCTCTTTGGTAACTGGAGCTAGATTTTGCTGGGTAAGTTTTGCTTCATGCAGTTTTTCATATTCAGTCTCCTGAATATGGTAAACATGATTTCATTTTGCAAAGTCTGGTTATGATGCCCTTTTTTTTTGTTGTTGGTTTTTTTTTTTTTATGTGAAGTACTGTGAAGTTCTAAAGTAAGAAAATAATGCCTGGAGGAAAGGTATGAACTTCAGAACGGATTTTTGCTGTCTGCCTTGGTATCTCATTAAAATTATTCTTGTGTTCAGGCTGCCTCTTGGAAAATAGACATGTGAACTGGGCTGAAAACTTTGAGAGCCTGATTGCTGTTTACACATCTACACGACAGCTAGGTATGCACAATTTAATTTACACTTACACCTTGATTCCTTGTCACAGATTAACCTCTGACTGAATTTTGCTGACGTGCTTATGTTACAGCTCTGCTACAGTGACTGGACTCTTGAAATCAAAGCTCAAATCCAAAACCGGCACTAGAGGTGACTGTCTCAGGACTTGTTAGGGACAGTAAATTCATCAACAGGACTACAGACTTGTGAGTCTAGATTTAACTACTAACGCTAGATGGAATTAACCTGCATCCCATCACTAGTTTTGCTTAGGTAATACTTAATCTGCAAAGGGCATGAAAATCTCACACTAGTTATGGCAGTAACACTAAAAATATATTAATATATGCATTCACATATTAAGATCTATTAACATATGTTAATCACTACTCAAAGCTAAAAGAGAAACCAAGGTAACCAGAGTTTGCTGCAAAAAACTTTTGCAGGTAATATGAACATCCATGGTTATTCTTTCATGTGGACATGAATTACACTACAATCCAAAACCTGAGCAGAATCAAGGAAGACTATAAAGCCCTGGGGGTGAAAGTGAAAGGTATTGGTCTCGAAGCTAGGTTCAAATCCCACCTGGATGCAGTGCTGGGCATCTTGCTCTGGGCAAACCTGCCTTAGTGGGGGGTGGTGGATTGAATGATCTCCAGAGGTATTTTCCAACCTTTACTATTCATTGATTCTGTGAATAAAACCTACAGAATGGTAAAGCCACAGTGTGTTCACTTCTTAAATGTTTAATAACATGGAAAAAAGTGCAAAGGAAGTGAAATATATATCAATCTCCTCTTGATGGAAATGCCACCCTGTGACATAGAATAAGAAATTAAACACTTCTAAAATACAACTGGATAGAACAAGGGGACACAGTCTCAAGTTGTGCCAGGGTAGGTATAGGCTGGATATTAGGAAGAAGTTCTTCACAGAGAGAGTGATTTCCCATTGGAATGGGCTGCCCAGGGAGGTGGTGGAGGCACTGTCCCTGGAGGTCTTCAAGAAAAGCCTGGATGAGGCACTTAGTGCCATGGTCTAGTTGAGTGGCTAGGGCTGGGTGATAGGTTGGGCTGGATGACCTTGGAGGTCTCTTCCAACCTGGTTGATTCTATGATTCTATGATTCTATATATCCTTAAAATACACTAGAAATTGATAAAATTTTATATATTTTTTTTAAAGAGACAACAAAAGCCTATGTAAGGGTCCAAGTCTCATAACGAAACTTCTCTCCAAATCAACATTAGTACCAGAACCAAGGTTTATTTTTTATTTAAATTATATTTGTACCCTGTCTGACAGAGTGAGTCTCTGGTCCATAGCTAAAGCTCCTTGTCTACCACTACATAATGGTGTTGTTGAGTAAGTAGCACACATTTTAGCCTGGAGAAGAGGAGGCTCAGGGCTGACCTCATTGCTGTCTACAACTACCTGAAGAGAGGCTGTAGCCAGGTGGGGGTTGGTCTCTTCTCCCAGACAACCAGCAATAGAACAAGGGGACACAGTCTCAAGTTGTGCCGGGGACAAGTATAGGCTGGATGTTAGGAGGAAGTTCTTCCCAGAGAGAGTGATTTGCCATTGGAATGGGCTGCCCAGGGAGGTGGTGGAGTCACTGTTCCTGGAGGTGTTCAAGAGAAGACTGGATGAGGCACTTAGTGCCATGGTCTAGTAGACTGGATAGGACTGGGTGCTAGGTTGGCCTGGATGATCTTGGATGTCTCTTCCAACCTGGTCGATTCGATGATTTTACATAACCACCACATTCTGGATGATGAACCCAGGACAGAACCTTTAGATATTTTACTTCCTGAAAATAAAATCTGACTGTTGCATCTGTCAGAAATCAAAATTCCTGACCAGTCATTTTATATAAGTTTTTTCAAAGTGCATGTACAAACAGAAGCAAACATTCTCCTTCCCTTTTAAAGTGCAGTAAAGTAGGGCTCTAGAGAAGGGCATGTACTGCTCAGCAACTGAATTGTAAAAGCATTCGTCAGAAATCAGACCGTGAAAGGATCTGTGTACAGTGTGCCTAAATGCTCCATAAAATATGAAGTGGTCTATAATTGCTTGCTTATTTAGTACATAGGACTAAATGCTTTACTAGGTTGCACAGATTTCATTGGAGCATTCACAGATCCTTCGAGAGAGTAGAAAAGTGAATATGGTTGTTTTTTAATAAACATTCTAACTCAGAGTTTCTGAACTTAGTTGTGCTTAGCATTTAAACACAGCATTACAACTTTACTTTTTGCTGTAGCTTGCCTTTTTTTTTTTTTTTTGAGGATGGAGACTATTCTTGGAGCATGATGTTCAGTGTCGTGTTTGAGGCAGAGCTGTCAAAACAAATGCATTATGTCATGCAGCGAATGGTTTATCTCTGTGGAAGACATTAGAGGACTGTGGTCTCAGAGACAGACTAGTAATTAGATATTGATTGCCTCTGCTAACACATTGTGTACAATTCTAAACAAATGCAAGATCATTTCTAACTCCTTTTTCTCAAACCCAAATATTTGTCAGTGCATTCATTTGAAGGATTATGAATCATGAAGCACTTTTTACAGCTGATTTACTCAGTCTTCAAGTGGTTGGCTTCCTGTAAAAATTCTCAATTTGAAGGGAATATCAAAATAACCAACAAATATCTCAGCTCCTCTCCACAACTAGGACTTTAAGTTTAGATTTCAGAAGAACAACATATGGTTTTCGAGGGACAAAGAAAACTGTCCCCACTTAAATCTGCAACAAAATTTGGAGAGCCAGCATGATTTTGTCCTGTCTTTGGCTTCTTGCAATGCAGAGATCTAATTTTCCTTTTTCCCTGTGTCCTTCTCTACCTTTGTAGACACAGTTAATGGAGTTAGTCAAATGGATTATTGCAATGTTAGCACATACTATATGCCCTGAACACACAAGCTACCTTGTAAATGACATTTATAACTACTCCCTTTGCTGTAAAAATATTGTATTCTACATCTTCTGAGATGAGCCAGGCAGCAAACAATATATCCAGTGCCTCAGATGGAAAAGCACAGTAGTCTTGAACTCAAGTTCAATCTCAGTGAAAAGGATTACTCCAGCAACTGCCTGAGTGATCTCTAATCACACATATAAGGAGCCCTTCAAAAGACTTACAGTCAAAATTCTAGATTTGTTTTTTTTTTCCTTTCAGAAAGAGACAAACGTAGTAATTTATAAATGTGAACTATAGCAAAGAAGTCCCTTGAAACTCCTTTTCCACACACTTTCCCAACTAGTGCACTGTCTCTTGAGGATCACAGTACATGCACCCTTTCAATGTCGATGCATCTGACCACATAGAATGCTAAAGACTGTGATAGAATAGAATAGAATAGAATAGAATAGAATAGAATAGAATAGAATAGAATAGAATAGAATAGAATAGACCAGGTTGGAAGATACCTCCAAAATCATCCAGTCCAACCTATCACCCAGCCCTAGCCAATCAACTAGATCATGGCACTAAGTGCCTCAGCCAGGCTTTTCTTCAACACATCCAGGCATGGTGCCTCCACCACCTCCCTGGGCAGCCCATTCCAATGCCAATCACTCTCTCTGTGAAGAACTTCCTCCTAACATCCAGCCTAGACCTTCCCCAGCACAACTTGAGACTGTGTGCCCTTGTTTATTGCTGTTGCCTGCCAGAAGAGACCAATCCCTACCTGGCTACAGCCTCCCTTCAGGTAGTTGTAGACAGCAATGAAGTCACCCCTGAGCCTCCTCTTCTCCAGGATAAACAACCACAGCATTGGCATTGGAATGGGCTGCCCTGGGAGGTGGTGGAGTTGCTGTCGCTGGAGGTGTTCAAGAGAAGACTGGCTGAGGCACTTAGTGCCATGGTCTAGTTGCTTGGACAGGGCTGGGTGCTAGGTTGGACTGGATGATCTTGGAGGTCTCTTCCGACCTGGTTGATTCTATGACTCTATGAAAACTAGAAGTGGGTATATTCGGATTGGATGTTAGGAGGAAGTTATTTACCATGACCGTGGTGAGACACCGAAACAGGTTGCCCAGGAAGGTGGTGGAAGCCTCATCCTTGGAAGTATTTAAGGTCAATCTGGGTGGGGCTCCAAGCAATCTGATCTAGTGTGAAGTGTCCCTGCCCATGGCAGGAAGGGCTGTAACAAGGTGTTCCTTAAGGTGTCTTCCAGCCCTGACAATGCTGTGATTCTATGATTCTTTTATGAAGGCAAATGGAGACTATTTTGCTACTTCTTGCAGTCATTGTGGAGTGTAAACAAGGTTGTCAGTTGAAAACAAATCATTGCTTGGAGATTTATCAATAACAATCAAATTTAAAGCAGATGGAGAATAGTTATGATTTTGTTTGCAACATGTGGTTATATATGATACTCTGAAGTACAAAAGACCTAATTCTTCTTCCAATTAACTAAATAGCAAATCTCTCATTGACATAAAGGTCAGCAAGATCAGTCCCTAATTTACCAACACTTGTAATTCCCTGATTAAATTTTCAAAGGCCAGATGCTAAACTGATTTGCAAGCCTTTGATACCCTGCTGAAGTCAGTGTACAGATTGGCAAACAGTTTCTTTGCTTTTTCATTAGGATCATGAAAATTCTGTAGCTGGTCATGTCAGTTTTTGCCTTGTCATGCAGCAAAGAACCCTAGGCTCTGATTCCAAGTCTGTTGTGCAGTGCCTTTTCTCCTAAATTCCATCTATTTTCCTTGTGGATAGAAGTAATCTCTGAATATCAGAAAGATCCAATGAAAGACCACTTCAAATCTATATTCCTAGGTGTAAGCCATGTGAATCACTGCAAAAGAGTGCAAAAAACCCAAAGTCAACTGCATGAAGTAGCCAGTAAAGACAAACTGAATTCTCTGAACTTCCTATGTGCAAGAAAAATTGCTGCTATGCAATGTAAGAAAACACAAGTTATTTGCAACCTATGCACATTAATAATGGTATGATAAGAATGGGTTTGCTGCTTGCCTATAACAGTTTACTTATCTGCTTTCGCATACACTTTGATTTCAGGACAAAAATTTGTTGCAAAATTTGCAAGACCATGGGCACTTCTGATCTAAGGGTTGTCAAGGTCCAGAGAACAGAGATTAACAATATCTCTGTCCAGAGGAGCATGATCTGTTCTTATGGATTTCCATATTGTGGAACTAAGGTGCAAACAAGACCATAAATCACCACAAAAATATTTATTAAAGGATGAGTTTTGATAAAACAGAGGGAGAGAGGGGAGAAGGGGGAGAGAGAGAGGGAGATAAAGAGGACGATGGAGAAGAGAAGAGAAGAGAAGAGAAGAGAAGAGAAGAGAAGAGAAGAGAAGAGAAGAGAAGAGAAGAGAAGAGAAGAGAAGAGAAGAGAAGAGAAGAGAAGAGAAGAGAAGAGAAGAGAAGAGAAGAGAAGAGAAGAGAAGAGAAGAGAAGAGAAGACGCAGGGAAGGAAAAGAGCTATGATCATATTATCCTCAGTTGCAGATGGAGGGGGGAGAGAGAGAGAGAGAGAGAGAGAGAGAGAGAGAGTGAGAGAGAGAGAGAGGTGGGTGCGTGGCCCAGGGATGATCTTTTGTGGAGTTTGTCAGAGGTTCTTTGGGTGGTGTGCAGCTCTGGTTGGTCTGGTGGTGGTTCGCCCTCGGTAATCTGGTAGGTGGAGGTGCCACCCTTGGTGGTCTGGCAGATGTGCCACTGGTGGTCTGCTGGGAGTGCCACCCTTTGGCAGGCATCCTCCTGCCTTTTATACAGTTTTCTGGTCGGTGTCCAGCTGCAGCCCCCCAGGAAATCTCCCTGTGTATTCTCCTGCGTTCGCAGGGGTCCAGAGCCACCGCGGCAGGGGTGGGGGAGGACCTCCACCCCCTCCCTGGCTGTACCTGTCCATGCCCTGAATACACATAAACCTTTTCCCTTGGAGGTAGCTGAGATAAGATGTAGCATCCTGGGCAATCCAGCCGGGCTGAGGTCCAGGAGTTTCAAAAGCTTTGTCTGTTGATTTGCATCCCTGAGCTTTCAGCCAAGCACCGAGTCTGAGTCCCAGAAGTTAACAAAGACAATCTTTAGCTTTGCTGATTAGGGAGAGAAGATGCAATCTTTATCTTTGTTGGTGAACAAGAGAGAGGATTAGACTCTCACAAGGGTACAGAAGTCAGTTTCTAATAGCTAGATTACTTTTGCTCATGGGTAAATTTAGATGCTAGTCAGTCCTTCTGAGTTTCACTAACATTTCCTTCTATGTCTGTCACTAAAAGAAAGTCTTGCTGCTCAAGGTCAAAGAAAACATATTCTAACATCCCTTGTTGTTTTGCTTTACCCTAGAGCATCCATAGGTCCTGTGAATGAGAATGCCAAGAAATCCATGAGTATGTGATTTCACAGCTTTCTGAGTGGTAGAACAGAAGGGAAACTTGGAGTAAACAGACACAAGACAATAGATACTAAAGTGACAGAAACTCAGAAGTGAAATTTAGAGCAAGTGACCTGGAGAGGAACCTGTTACTGAGTTCAGATACCAGAAGGCTATCCACAGGGTTGTCCTCTGCCTTATTCAACTCCATTTGGTAAAGGTTTTGGGGGAAAAAAAGGCATTAGGGGACTGGAGGGCATGTCTTATGATGAGAGGCTGAGAGACTTGGGACTTTCTAGTCTGGAAAAGAGAAGACTGAGAGGGGATTTGACAAATGTTTATAAATATCTGAGGGCTTCCAGGAAGGGGGGGACAGACTCTGCTCACTTGCTGCCTGTGATAGGACAATGAGCAATGGGTGTAAGCTGCAGCACAGGAAGTTCCACTTCAGCACAGGAAGGAACTTCTTTACTGTAAGGGTCACAGAGCACTGGAACAGACTCCCCAGAGAGGTTGTGGAGTCTCCTTCTCTGGAGAGTTTCAAGGCCTGTCTGGATGTGTTCCTCTGTGATCTGTGTTAGACAATGTTGTCCTGCTCTGGCAGGGGGTTTGGACTTGATGATCTCTTTCAACCCCTAATATCCTGTGATCTCCTGATCCTGTGTTGTCTTTAAGTTGATAATAGTTAAGAAATAACAGAACTGCTGCATACCATTCTAACCAACCTGTCTTCTATCAGACCTACCCCATGAAACAAAATGAAACAAAAAGTTACTGGAGTCCTGTGTCCAGTTCTGGGCTCCTCAATTCAAGAGAGAAGTTCAGATACCGGAATGTGTCCAGAGAAGGGCAGCAAGGCTGGTGAGAGGCATGGAACACAGTCCTGTGAGGAGAGGCTGAGGGAGCTGGGGGTGTGCAGCCTGGAGAAGAGGAGGCTCAGGGGGGACCTCATTGCTGTCTACAACTTCCTGAGGGGAGGCTGTAGCCAGGTTGGAGTTAGTCTCTTCTGCCAGGCAACCAGCAACAGAAGAAGGGGGGACAGTCTCAAGTTCTGCCAGGGGAGGTTTAGGCTGGATGTTAGAAGGAAGTTCTTCACAGAGAGAGTGATTGGCATTGGAATGGGCTGCCCAGGGAGGTGGTGGAGTCACCACGCCTGGATGTGTTGAAGAAAAGCCTGGCTGAGGCACTTAGTGCCATGGTCTTGTGGATTGGACAGGGCTGGGTGCTAGGTTGGCCTGGATGATCTTGGAGGTCTCTTTCAACCTGGTTGATTCTATGATTCTATGTGTATCAATTTTGTCATTACTGCTAGGAGAATATTATCGAAGTTTCATTTCAGCTTTATTGCTCCAAGATGTATGAAAAATAGGATGATTAAGTGATGAAGACAAAACAAAAAATTAAGATTTAATTCAAACGAAATCCATTGGGAAGATAAACCAAGAGTTTGCTTCTCAGAATAAATGAATTGCAATGTCTATAACTTTCTATCACATTTTTTAAATGAAAGTGTGTCTTTATAACTCACACTATGGTGTTGAATGTAAATTTTGTATTCTAGTCAGCTCAATCACTGCATTGCTTTTCAAGGGCTATAGATTTCCTAACTATCACTGCTCTATCAAGAATCTAAGCTTTTAGATTTGGCAAAAGGAGAATAAATCAAATTGAGATTCCACCTGACAGTGGGTTTTATCTCCTTGCAAGTTGCAAGTGATAGCATTTCCTCTCATTTATAGAGAGAATGTTTGGAATAAACCAGCTTCATGTTTTGGCAGCTGGGTCAGGCCTTAAATCAAACAGAAAGTTTACAAACAATTCAGAGAATGTTGCAGTTTTGTATTTTATTAAAAAAAAAAAAAGGAGAAAGGAAGGAAGGAAGGAAGGAAGGAAGGAAGGAAGGAAGGAAGGAAGGAAGGAAGGAAGGAAGGAAGGAAGGAAGGAAGGAAGGAAGGAAGAAGAAAGAAAGAAAGAAAGAAAGAAAGAAAGAAAGAAAGAAAGAAAGAAAGAAAGAAAGAAAGAAAGAAAGAAAGAAAGAAAGAAAGAAAGAAAGAAAGAAAGAGAGAGAATATAAGAAAGAAAAGAAATAAAGAAAGAAAAGATAGGGGAAAAGAACCAGCAGAGACTGTAACTTCAGGCCTTAGTTTTGGAGTTGAAAGTGAGAGTTCTTAAGACTGAAATAGAATCATAGAATCTGTCAGAGTTGGAAGCGACCACAAGGATCATCTAGTTCCAATCCCCCTGCCATGCCCGGGGACACCCTACCCTAGATCAGGCTGACCACAGCCTCAACCAGCCTGGCCTTAAACATGCCCAGGCATGAGCCCTCAACCACCTCCCTGGGCAACCCATTCCTGGCTCCCATGCTCAACAACTTCCTCCTCACATCCAGTCTGAACCTACCCATCTCCAGCTTTGCTCCATTCCCCCTAGTCCTGTCACTCCCTAAGATCCTAAAAAGTCCCTCCCCAGCTTTTTTGTAGCCCCCCTTGAGATACTGAAAGGCCACAAGAAGGTCACCTGGGAGCCTCCTCTTCTGCAGACTCAACACCCCCAACTCTTTCAGTCTGTCCTCATAGCAGAGGTGCTGCAGCCCTCTGATCATCCTCGTGGCCCTTCTCTGCACACACTCCAGCATCTCCACATCCCTCTTGTCACAGGGGCTCCAGAACTGGATGCAGTACTCCAGGTGGGGTCTCAGCAGGGCAGAGTAGAGGGGAGTCTTATATGTGGCATCTCATGTGTATTGTATTATCCTACTTAAGGTTGGATAAATAATTCTGTGTGCGTTTATGATTCAGGGTGGAAAGGACAAAATATGTGATTGTATTTGTTTTTCTTTTACTTTCTTTTATATAATCTTTCTACTGGAAGAGCTCTTTTAGATTCCATAATGACATTTAGTGGTAATCCCAGAAGAGTAATAATTTTGCCTGAAGACTAAACCGAGTGAGTGGTGATCTTCCTTTCTGTCAATGACCTATAGATGACATTTTGCAACTAAGTAATTAGATGTCTTTCTTTTGAAAGAAATGGTGAATCATGCATAATTAGAAGAGGCATCCAAGTTGAAGCAGTTTGCTCATTAATCTAATGGAGCTAGCCTATGGCACTTAAAGCCCATTTGTATTGCTCATGATGTTTGTGTTATTTTATAAGCAATTAGCACTCTATACAAGACTGCTTCTCTTGATAGTTTTAAGTTTTCTTACATTCAAAGGAGAGAGTTATATTAGAATATAGTAAAATCTGTAAGGTCTAAGAATGATAATCATTCCAATACGAGTGACTAACAATATGGGCAAAATTATCTGGAATCCAACATTGATTTTTCTGTTATTCAGATTAAACAAAGAATGGAAAAAAATCTCATAGAACTTAGAATTCATAGACAACAAAATTAAACAATGATATATTGAAGAAAATTACAAGTCCTGGGCTGTATATTTTAGCTGTTTTTTTACCTTTTTTTCCAAATTTCCTGCTAGTTAAATTTTATATCACTGAATCACAGAACCTTAGAGATTGACCACTGAGTCCAACCTTCCTGCCAAAGCAGGATCACTTAGGGTAGTTCACATAGGAATGAATCCAAGAGGGTTTTGAAAGTCTCCAGAGAAGTCTCTGGGCAGCCTGCTCAGTGCTTCAGCACCCTCACTGTAAAGAAGTTTCTCCTCACATTGAGGTGAAACCTTCTGTGTTCCAATTTGTAGCACTGGCTCCTTGTCTGATTGCTGCTGATCAGAGAAAAGAGATTGGCCACCCCTCAGATATTTGCATACATTGATAAGATTTCCTCTGTCTTCTCTTCTCCAAACTAAACAGCCTCAGGGCTTCCAGTCTCTCACTGTAGGGGAGATGTTCAAGTCCCCCAGTCATCCTCATGGCTCTCTGATGGACTCTTTCCACCAGGTCCCTGTCTCTCTTTAACTTGGGAGCCTGTAACTGGACACGATATTCCAGGTGTGACCTCACCAGGGCAGAGAAGAAGTTGAGGAGAGCCTCCCTAGACCTGCTGGCCACACTTTTCCTGATGCAGCCCAGGATGCCATTGTCTCTCTTGGCCACAAAGGCACATTGCTGGCCCATGCAGAACTTGCTGTTCACCAGCACTCCAAGGTCTTTCTCCACAGAGCTGCTTTTCTAGCAGGTCAGCCTCCAACCTGTACCAGTGCCTACTGTTATTCCTCCCCAGATGCAAGACCCTGCACGTGTCCTTACCGAAATTCATGTGTTTAGCCTTCGTCCCGCAGTCCAGCCTGTCCAGAGCTCACTGGACAGCTGCACAGCCTGATGAGCTGTCAGCCACCCACCCATCATCAGTGAACTTGCTGAGGGTACTCAATGCCCTCATTCAGGTCATTGACAAAGACAGTGAACAAAACTGGACCCAGTACCAATCCCTGGGGCACACCCCTGCCTACTGGCCTCCAACTTGTTTCCGTGCCACTGATGACAACTCTCTGAACTGTGTTGCGGAGCCAGCTTTCAATCCACCTTACAGACCAGCTGTCTATGCCACATCTCCTGAGCTTATCTGTGAGGATGTTATGTTGAAAGTGTCTCTTAGATATACATATAAAATTAAGCTATACTGGATTTTTATAAAACAGATTAATTAGCAGGCATCCCAGACCCTGTCCGTTCTCAGCACAAGGGTTTCCGAAGTTTAAATTTCACTTTCCACCCATACCTTGTCAGATTAGCCTATGCTCCCATTATGGAAATTAAGAATCAAATATGAATTATGAATATTAATTTTTGTATGAATGGTATTTTTTTAGTAATATTCAGTAATTCAGGCAAACTCCCTGATATTCTTTTGGATTTTCGATTGACAGTAAGTAGGTGCACAAAAGGTATTTGGAGAGGCTGAGGGAGCTGGGGTTGTTTAGCCTGGAGAAGAGGAGGCTCAGGGGTGACCTCATTGCTGTCTACAACTACCTGAAGGGAGGCTGTAGACAGGTGAGGGTTGGTCTCTTCTCCCAGACAACCAGCAACAGAACAAGGGGACACAGTCTCAAGTTGTGCCAGTGGAGGTCTAGACTGGATGTTAGAAGGAAGATCTTTCCAGAGAGAGTGATTGGCATTGGAATGGGCTGCCCAGGGAGGTGGTGGAGTCACCATCCCTGGAGGTGTTCAAAAAAAGGCTGAATGAGGACTTAGTCCCATGGTCTAGTTGATTGGCTAGGGCTGGATAATAGGTTGTACTGGATGATCTTGGAGGTCTCTTCCACAGAGAACAGACACCTAGCTTGGTGTCATCTGCAAACTTTCTGAGGGTTCACTCAATCCTCTCATCCAGGTCATTAATAAAGACACTAAAGAGAACAGGGCCCTGTACTGAATCTTGGGGAATACTGCTTGTGACCAGGCTCCAGCTAGATTTGGGCTCAGACATCCAGCCAGGTTTTTATGAAGTGCAGAGTCCACGCCTTGTACCATGAGTTTCTGAAGGAGAATGCTGTGGGAGATAGTGTCAGAGGCTTCACTACAGTCCAGATGGACAAAGTCCATGACACTTCTGTCATCCACTAGGCAGGTCACCTTGTTGTTAGAAAGAGATCAGGTTAGTCAGGTAGGACCTGCCTTTGCTAAATCCATGCTGACCAGGCCTGATCACCTGGTTGTATCGAATGTACCACATGATGGCACTTAAGACAAACTGCTCCATAACCTTCTCTGGCATTGAGGTCAGATTGACAGGTCTGTACTTCCCTGAATCATCCTTATGGTGCTTCTCATAGGTGAGCATCACATTTATCAGTCTCCAGTCAACTGAGACCTCTACAGTTGGCAAGGTAATGGCAAGTGGATTGGTGAGCATTTCTGAGAGCTCCAGGAAGGATATGGCTAAACAGTTGAAATAGTCCTTGAGAAAATGTTGATCTGGGCAAATATCAGTATCCCAAAGATTTTTTAAGCCAGAAGACAGTACTGAGAACAGTTCTCAAGTGCACTTTTTTGAAGGCATAGATTTTAATAGTGTGAATGTAGTCAACCCTGATGATACTATGATACTATGATATGATGAAATCACCTGAATTAATTGAAGAACTGGGGAATGCATCCTGGGAACTCTTTGGTTTAATAATATAGTTGTGGCCCTTTAATTTAGTGTGATGATAATCTTTTTATGCTGCTAATACATCACACCTCAGCCTGCATAGTTAATAGAGATTTTCCTAACCCAGGTGCAGGGCCTTGCACTTGGCCTTATTTAACCTCATGAGATTCACCTGGGTCCACTTGTCCAGCTTGTTCAGGTCTTTCTGTCATATCAACTGTATCACTCAGCTTGGTATGACCTGCACAAACTTGGTGAAGGTGCACTCCATCCCA
This sequence comes from Pogoniulus pusillus, assembly GCF_015220805.1. NCBI lineage: Eukaryota > Metazoa > Chordata > Aves > Piciformes > Lybiidae > Pogoniulus > Pogoniulus pusillus. The sequence goes on from NC_087266.1 coordinate 40,575,706, forward strand.
CCGTCTATGTCAGCGATGATGGCATTAAACAGCACTGCTCCCAGAAAGGACCCTGAAGAGACAACTGATCTTTGCAATGCCTTGTGTTTGGAAGCAAAAAGATCTGTTGACTGTCTAAAAGGGATTACTTTGCCTGATTTTAATGCCTGGTAGCATGAAAAACTACTAGATATTTATCAGCTACTTGTTTTAATGCAATCGTATCGTAAATTGGTATATAAATTGCATATGTAGCAAACTGCCAGCAGTATCTGTCTTCCTTCAGGCTGCAGTACCTCCTGTATGAATTGTCTTTTTTGCCCTAATCTCTCTCCTCAGACTTTGAACTCCTTCACAGCATCACTCTTTTGTGGATGTAAATAAAAGATGACTCATTAGAGGACTGGTGCAAACAAATGTGTTTTACAGAGGAACAGAACTGAAGACTGCTCCTCGCTCCTGACACGTATATATGGCAGTAATGTTATTGAAGCAGACCAAGGTATTTTTAAAGTGAAGAGAGCTTTATGCCACAGTTCATCCTGGCTGTGTTCTTACTGCATACTTGTGAAACGTACACTTACCAGTGTATTGACTGACATCTTCTGGAGAAAGTAAACGTGGTCGGTCACAGTAATTTGCTAGTGAACTGTGACAAGATATTTGCAGATTCTGTTACTGCATTTATGTTTTTGGCAATGGGAGATTTATGCAGTGTTTTTATTGCTTTTTTCATGTAAAGCTGGATCAAGATACAGAGGTTTTCTTCCACTCACAATAACGCTAGCTGAGTTGACTCAAAGCCTTTGTCTGGTGACACAGTAACAGTCATAAAACAATACAACAATTTGTCTTTATTATTACATCTTTTGACTAGGTGTCTCATGAGAGCTATGTAACCTTATCCTTCTTTCATTGACATTGCGGTAAATCAAAAGAGACTCTACAGAAACCCGTGGAGCAGAGCCTGATAAAACATGTTTAAAGAAAAAAACAAGCCAGTGCACTGTGAAGAATGAACAGATGAAATTACAGAACCTGGAAGGAAGAGATGACTTCTCCTTGTGAAGCGATGCCCTGCCCTCTTTGAGTATGCCTTTCTGCAATATACAGTCACAGTAAAACTAATCCAGCAGAGTTTACAGCTCAGAACTGGGTTGAATAAATATACTGACAAGGATAATGTGTTTTCCATTAAAACAAGTTTTGATATTTCACTACTGTGCAAGCAGAACATACCTATCATCAGAAGTGGTAACAGAAGGGGCAGTGATTTTATTTATTTCATGCACTCATAGAACATAAACACAGATTGAAAAAAATAAAACATTGTTAATCTTTCAACTCATCCCTTAATCACTTATTTTTTGATTCTATTTTAGTGATCACAAAAAAAGATTTTTTTTCTCAAGAAAAATATGTTTTCCTGTTTAACTATTTCTGTTATCTTCATAGAGCTCTTGCATTCAATTACACGAGGAAAAAAATATGCAGAGTTGGGATATGAAGAAAATGGATATAGTAATCTCACCTTTTGGGCACAAGAAAGAAGAAGACATTAGTGTAATAACCTTTAATTTATCAAGAGAATTCTATAATAAAATCTTTTTTTTTTTCTAACCCAAAAATGAGACCAGAGTAATTATTTATGGCTACTGGCTTAGCATAGAGCTTAATTTTGCTTTTGGTCTTTCCTTTGAGTCTCTGCTTTAACCTATTCAGAGTAAAGGCTCTCATACAATACACTGACTGAAGAGGAGTTGGAAACTAAGTATTTGCTCACTACTCATCCTGGCTTGTATCAGTGTGGCCAGGAGGACAAAGGAGGTTATTCTTCCCCTGTACTCAACTCTGGTCAGGCCACACCTCAAGTACTGTGTCCAGTTCTGGGCCCCTCAATTCAAGAAAGATGTTGAGGTGCTGGAACATGTCCAGAGGAGAGCAACAAAGCTGGTGAGTGACCTGGAATGCAGCCCTGTGAAGAGAGGCTGAGGGAGCTGGGGTTGTTTAGTCTGGAGAAGAGGAGGCTCAGGTGGTACCTCATTGCTGCCTACAACTACCTGAAGGGAGGCTGTAGCCAGGTGGGGGTTGATCTCTTCTCCTGGGCAACCAGCAACAGAACAAGGGAAGTTGTGCCAGGGAAGGCCTAGGCTGGATGTTAGGAGGAAGTTCTTGGCAGAGAGAGTGATTGGCATTGGAATGGGCTGCCCAGGGAGGTGGTGGAGTGGCCATCCCTGGAGGTGTTCAAGAAAAGCCTGTCTGAGGTTAGTGCCATGGTCTAGTTGCTTGAACAGGGCTGGATCATAGATAGGACTGTATGGTCTTGAAGTTCTCTTCCTACCTGGTTGGTTCTATGATACCAGACTCCAGAAGCTATATAGAAATGTAAAATGAAAATATAATTAGGTAACTTCACATCTCTGAAAATATTCCTAGCGGATCTAGTAGTTTTATTGAATACATTCTAAGCCAAATAATTATTCCTTATGTAATTATTCAAATGGAATTATGTCTACCAAAGTACACAGAATTTACATGCAGGGGAAAAATGGCCTTTATGTTCCATCTGATGGTTTTGTGTTGTATTTTCAGTGGCTTTAGACAATAGAGTCAGATTCACAGCAGGGACAGTAATAGCTTTTTAACTCGTGAAAACAGAGGGCATCAGTAGTCATGTGAATCTTTATAAAACATAGCATGTATCAAGAGATATAGAATGAGACTACAAGGTCTGACAACGTTGCAGCCCCAAGCCCTGTCAGAATTATCAGTGAGAATACAAATTCCCTTTTTATCTGAACAAAGCTGATCAGGATTTTGGGGAAGAATACACTTCTAAATCACTTTCCCACTGTGTTGCAGGATCTTCCCTCAAATTTCATGCCACAGCAATTGCTACTGAAGTACGGTGCATAAAGTCTCCTTTGCATAACTAGTGCAAAGCATTTAAGCCTTTTGTTTCCTTCAAAGAGCATTGCAGGCATTTAAGAAATGATCATCACTTTCATGACGGACCTACTCTCTATTACTAGCACTCAATACAAAGGATGTTGCAAGATGAGGACTCAAGTGGAAGGCTGAGAAGTAGGTGCTACAGGTATCATGCTGCTTTCTTGGTCTTTCAGATTCCATGCTCTTGAGCACAGCATTTTCTAAAAGCCCTTATATATGCTGTAAGATTCTTTCCACATTCCCTGGCTTTTCAACCCCAAATCTTGTACTGAGGTGTAGATCTTAGCTAAGGGTATGCATTTAAATCTTAGGATTCTCCAAAATCAGATTTAGTATTCAGGTCTTTTGATCACAGGTGAAAATAGTTTTATTTTACCTCTGATTGACTAACAAGCCTATAGCTAAATACTGAGGTGAATAGTGAAAAGAATATAGAGGGGGAAATATAATTATAACAGACAGTTCAAATGATGGGGAAGTCATAAATTAATTTTACCTACTCCTATAGTCAACTCTCCACCTCAACGTTCCTCATCTACCATTGCCTTCATCACTACCTCTGAATCACAGAGGCACAGAATGGTAAGATTGAAAGGGATCTCTGCAGATCACCTAGTCCAGCAGGTTCAACTAGGTCGAGTTGCACAGGAAAGCATCCAAGTGGGTTTTGAGAGTCTCCAGAGAAGGGCACTCTGAAGTCTTTCTGGGCAGGCTGTTCAAGTGCTCCATCACCTTTAAACTAAAGGAATTTCTCCTCATGTTTGCATGTAAGAACTATGAAAGTCTGTGCAGATTGATTCTTCACAGTGGAAGGCTGAGTGATTCCAGTCAGCAGCAATTTTGTATATCTGTATCTCCAGAAACAGTGAGATCTCTCACTGCTGATAGAATACTTTAAAAAATCCCACTCTAACCTGAAACATTCATTATTCAAACTTAGATGATGCTTCATACTGAATTGGGAGATATAAAATATAGTGACTGCTCTAATTAACATATACTTTGAGTCTCACCCAGATCATGGCTTTGAACCTACAGCTATTTACATGAAGGCTAACAGATCAAGCAAGTGTGATTTCTGAGGACTGGGATGCCAGTTCTGGAGAGAGTGCCTCAGTAAGGGAATATCCAAAGAGCTAATGGATGGCCTCTCACTTCTTGATTTGGAGTTGTTAATGAAGATGTCGAAGGGACCAGATAAAGATTTGGGAAAAAGAAAATTTTTGCTAACATCTCCTCACACTGCTGATAAATTAACGTAAGTCACATCCCTTCTAAGTGAGCCAGGGGAGTGGGCTGGGCAGTGGATTTATTTTAGAGGGTTGACTGAAAACTCCAAAGGAGTATTCCCTAAGGTGAGAAAGATTCTTTTGGTATGGAAACTGACTGAATATGTATGCTCGGATAGCCACTGATACCCATGAAAAGGAACATAGAAGAACTATGAGGAGAGGCTGAACGAGCTGGGGTTGCTTAGCCTTGAGAAGAGGAGGCTCAGGGATGACCTCATTGCTATCTAAAACTCCTTGAAGGGAGACTGTGGACAGGTGGGGTTGGTCTCTTCTCCCAGACAACCAGCAATAGAACAAGGGGACACATTCTCAAGTTGTGCTGGGAGAGGTATAGGCTGGATGTTAGGAGGAAGTTCTTGGTAGAGAGAGTGATTGGCTTTGGAATGGGCTGCCCAGGGAGGTGGTGGAGGCACCATCCCTGGTGGTGTTCAAAAAAAGATTGACTGAGGCACTTAGTGCCATGGTCTTGTGGATTGGACAGGGCTAGGTGCTAGGTTGGCCTGGATGATCTTGGAGGTCTCTTCCAACCTGCTTGATTCTATGATTCTATGATTCTAAGAATCTTCAAAAATCAGACATGCATACAATCACTTAGTCTTCAAATGAAATATAAGAGAAAAGGTAAAAGTTCTGCTCAGGTACCCAAGTTGCAAAACCTACTCGTAACAAAGCTGTGTTCCATCTTTTTCCTCAGATTTACTAAGGAAGAAATTTCACATTGCAATCTTCAGGCCACCCATGACATTAAATTACTACAGGGAATTTTCAGTTGATTCATTACAGTGACTTCCTGCAGGGTTGTTGTGTGTGGTTTTTTTTTTCCTTTTGGAAAACAAGAAGAACAATAAAGAGTTTTGGAAAGCAAAGTGAAAGTGTCTCACTATCTTCAAGAAAGAAAAATGATTCAGTTGTAAGACAAAAATCTCTCTGAAGTACAAATTTAGAAACACAGGATAAAATCAGCACAGGCAGATAAAGTACCAGAACTGTAACGTTCTTACAGAAGTTATCCAACACATCATAATTTATTTAGGGCTTCCTTTTCTTTCTTTCACATGCCCTGGAAAATATTCAATTGGGCAATTCATTGAACTTTCATATAAGAATTTGGGCTTATCCTTCCAGGTAATTGAACAAGCCATTATTTGTGTGGTGGTTTAGGCTGTTACCTGCCCCCCCCCACTTTTATAAATGCCCCAGCTAACTCAGATGTACTCTGGGAATATAAATGAAGCTATTTATTTACAGCAGCACAATATACAAGCAGCTATTTACAGTATATACAGTTATAGACAGAAATATACAAAGGATAAACAATACAGAAGCACAACTCCCCTCCCAGAAACCTGAGTCCCCAGGAGGGGTTCTCAACCACCCCAACACCTCCCCCAGCCCCTCTCAACCTTACCCCAATCTTGAGAAAGAATAGAGGTGCAGCCAAGAGGTTAAGGAGCAAGGTTAGTGGCAGCAAGGTTAAGGAGACGTTGCTCAGTGTGAAGCCAAAAGCAGAGTGAGAGCAAAATGGAGAATGTTATCTAATGTTTACTTCTTGTTCCCATACTTCTCAGCAGGACTGTGAGAGGAGAGACACAACCATGTTTTCCTTACATAGCCAATTATCTACTTTCTCTCACCAAAACATTCTAGCCTGCTTCAAACTAGCACAATTTGATATCAAAATGTTTATCATTTTTCCTTCTTGTGTATGTCAAAGATTGTTTCAGAAGTAATTTTTGCAATGAATTATATGTTATTGAGAGTCAACTTTTGACTAAGAAATATGGCATCTATTGATTTGCAGGATCCTGGTAGATTGTATGTTTGTTCATAGGGCAATATTTTATTTGGAGGCACTGCAATTTGCCTACTGAGTCCTTAATGTATTACTGTCTTCTCCAAATTTACATTATTTTTGGTTCCTTTGTTGAATCATTTTAGGATCTACAGCTTTGTTGGGAGACAGAGCAAAAATACCTATATATATATATATATATATGAATTATCAATAAGAATATAAACAAGGAGGTTCTTTAATCCCATCCATACACTTGCTCATTTTAGACCATCAAGATAAAGATGTGAACATAAAGGGAGTGTGCTAGTTTGAGCCTAGCTGGGATATTTTGGTGAGAGGATTTAGATTACAGGCTGTGAAAAGGAAACAATGGTGATATCTCATTCACTCATAGGCTTGCTGAGATGGATAAAAGCAAGAATATAGACATAGATAATAGAATCATTCTCTGTCTCTTGGGGCTGCATGAATTTCTTTCTCTAACCTAACTTGCTGCCTAACTAATCCATCTGTTTTCCTAGTGCCCCTGGCCGACCCTCCAAATTACATTGAGCGTAAGGCAAACTCTGGGGTAAGGTAGGAGGGTAGGGAGAAGATGGAAGGGTGGTTGAGGAAGTCCTCCTGGGGACTCTGGTTTCTGGGAGGGCTGCTGTGTTTCTGTATTATGTTTAACTTGTATATTTTTTTGTATGTATTACAAATACCTGCTTCTATATTGTGCTAAGCTGTAAATATAGCTTCATTCGTTTATGCAATTTCCAGAGTCTTGTCTGGGGGATTTTGCAAAGTTGGGGGGTAGGTAACACCCAAACCATTACAAGGGAGCCTCTTGATTTTATATTCATGAGGCCTCAACACTGCTAAAGATAAAATAATATCCGCTAACAGAGAGAAACATTTTTCTTCTCTGAATAAATGTCTATTGCTGCCAAGCTGTGAACACAGAAGTGTTTGTAAAATCATACATTTCACTTGTACAAGGTACAGGAACAAGAGTTCCTTTTGACTTTTTGTAAATCATAAAGAAAAATATTAAAGAACAAACCAAGCAACAACAAAACAACCTTCACTCCAGATCCGTGAAGCCTTATCTCAGTTTAGAATCATAGAATCAGTCAGGGTTGGAAGGGACCACAAGAATCAGCTAGTATCAACCCCCCTGCCATGCCCAGGGACACCCTACCCTAGAGCAGGCTGCCCACAGCCTCATCCAGCCTGGCCTTAAACACCTCCAGGGATGGCATCTCAACCACCTCCCTGAGCAACCCAGTCCAGGCTCTCCCCACTCTCATGCTGAACAACTTCCTCCTCATAGCCAGTCTGAACCTACCCACCTCCAGCTTCACTCCATTCCCCCTAGTCCTGCCACTCCCTGATATCCTAAAAAGTCCCTCCCCAGCTTTTTTGTAGGCCCCCTTCAGATACTGAAAGGCCACAAGAAAGTCACCTGGGAGACTCCTCTTCTCCAGACTCAACAGCCCAAACTCTTTCAGTCTGTCCTCATGGCAGAGCTGCTCCAGCCCTCTGATCATCCTCATGGCCCTTCTTTTGACATGCTCCAGCATCTCTACATCCTTCTTGTAATGGGGGCTCCAGAACTGAATGCAGTACTGGTGGGGTCTCACCAGAGCTCAATTGAGGGGGAGAATCACCTCCCTTGACCAGCTGGCCAGACTGGTTGTGATGCAGCCCAGGATCCAGTTGGCACTCCACGCTCAAGTGCACACTGCTGGCTCATGTTGAGCTTCTCATCCACCAGCGCCCCCAAGTCCCTCTCCTCAGGGCTGCTCTCCAGCCAGTCACTGCCCAGCCTGGATTTGTGCTTGGGATTGCCTTGACCCTGGTGCAGGACTTTGCACTCGGTTGTGTTGAACCTCATCAGGTTGGCTTGTGCCCACCTCTTCAGGTCCCTCTGGCTGGCATCCCTTCCCTCCAGAGTGTCTGCTGCACCACACAGCTTGGTGTGGTCAACAAACTTGCTGAGGGTGCACTCAAAGCCTCTGTCCATGTCACCAACAAAGATCTTGAACAAGAATGGTCCCAGGACTAATTTCTGAGGAACTCTGCTTGTCACTAGCCTCCACATGGCCATGGACCCATTGACAGCCACAATTTGAAGAAGTTTTCCACACTTAGGCTTGAGCAGACATATAAAATTATGAGGAGACATCTTAATACCAACATTCACATTTTAGTTTCTTAATCTGGATTTGTATCCTATGCTCAGGATTGAACCAGACAAATCTCAGCTTAAGCAATCTCTTTCTGTTGTCCCACATCTACAGATTTTTACTATACAAACTGTACACAGTATTGTGACTGAATTCCTGAATATTTTCAGAACTCCAGAGGTTATTTTTAGCATAGATAATTTATAGTTGTCCAAGTAATATCCTTCAATCATTTCAGCTAAGCAGAATTCTCACTTTGGCTTATGGGTATGTCCTTAGAAGAGCCAGGTAAGATTTTTACTCTCTCTAGCCTGGGCAAAGTTTTTCCAGAAAACTGATTACTTTCTGAGATTTTTAATGTAATGACAGCATTGACAGAATGTTGTCAGAGAACACAGTGAATAGGAAAAGCAGGGAGAGGGAAAAGGAAATCCCAGAGTACTTTTTTTCCCCCCTTTTTTCCTCTTTCTGAGAACAGCTGTTTCATTTTCATTTCTCAAAGAGAGATGTATATTGCAGCTTTGTTGGTTTTATTCCTGTGCCGCTCCAAGGACACAGACTGGAAGCCAAGGATGATCCCATCACAGACAACAATGCCCTCTGTACTGACTTGCAGAAAGAACTCCACAACATGCAAAATGTTGTGAAGAAGGTGCATTTATTTGGTGGTACTGGGTGACAGGGGGGATCACTCCACCAAAACCCTGCATACTTGTACCTTGTCCAGGTAAGGTACTTATGCTACAAAACCATACACATTCAGTGCATGGATAGGACCAGTACAATCAGTTCTAGGAGTGGGTGGAGTTATTACAATCAGTTCCTGGAATTCATTTTCATAAGGTCCTGCCTCTTCACACATGCTCATTGCCACCTGGTGGTCATCTTTTGAGGTCTTTTTGATGAAGGCTTGACGTCTTCCTCAGTTTGTCCTTTATACATTTTGCTCATCTGGCACTAGTTATGGGTCACATTCTTGACCAAAGTTTCTGATGTTCTCACCTTTGAATAGAGTATTATTTTTCTCCATGGGAGTGTTTCTGGGCCTTCTCATGCTTAAACCAAGTTTCTTTGTGTATACCTGATTGATGATGCCCTACACAGTTAATGGGTACCTGGGTTGCTACATTATGTATTTTCTATCCCACTTTTTCTATACCAGTACTGGTTTGACACAGACTTTTCCCTACAATAGAGAAATGAGGGAAAGTGACACACAGAAAAAAAAAAAAAACAACTCTGGGTTGAGATAATGAGTTAAGATTCAAAGAGTTTAGTATAAATGTGATAACATGATGCACTGTTACCTTAGCCTATTTGCAGAAAAAGCACAGCAGAAAGCAGCAGCAAGCAGGAACCAGTGAGCTGAGAACTCAAGCCAGGGAGCTGCTCCTCCATCCCTCCCCAGCTGTCTGCCATCACAGTGGAAGGGATCCAACACCCCAAACCCAGAAACCAAAAGCAACAACTGAAACAGGAAGCCTCTCATATTGCAGTCTGAACTTCAAGCCTCGTATGCCTTGTTCCAGACAGCACTTTTGTTTTGAGATTGTTGTGATGGCATCATGGTATGAATATCAGCAACAGATTCAACTTAGCCCATAACACTCTCAATGACAGGGAACAGTCCTGCAGAATCTGATGACAGCAAGCAGTGCCAAGGTCAGGCAATTAAGTCCCTCTATGGCACCTGTGCTAGTTTGAGCCTAGCTAGAATGTTTTGGTGAGAAGAACTAGATTGCAGGCTGTGAAAGGAAAACAATGACTGAGTCTACTTCACTCACAGGCTTGCCGAGATGTATAAGAACAAGCATCAAAACATAAAGCACTACTCCTGCTGGGGAGCTCTGAGCTGCATCTCTCTCTAACCTCACACTCTGTTTCTCTGATTAATCCACTTTGCTTCCTAACCCCCTGGCTGAACCTCCATTCTTCCTTGTGACTGGGGTAAGGTTGAGAGGGGTAGGGAGAAGGTGAAGGGGTGCTTGGGAGCTTCTTCTGGGGACTCAGGTTTCTGGGAGGGGAGTTGTGTTTCTGTATTACCTTTTACCTTGTATATTTCTGTCTATAACTGTATATACTGTAAATATCTGCTTGTATATTGTGCTAAGCTGTAAATAATAAGCTTCATTCAATTTCCAGAGCTGGCTGACTCTTGTCTGGGTGACTTCCAAAGTGGGGGGGGGTGGGTAACACCCAAACCATCACAGCACCAAACACAGCACATGATACACCCATGCCAAGGGAGTGAGAAGCAGGAGCAGATGAAGGCAAAGGCAGGGCTGGAAAGAATAATATCTATCACATATCTCATTCAGGGACGTGGTACCTGACCCATGGGTCTATTGAGTCCTTGGGGACACAAGAAGAGATGTCATGGATGAAGCTTGTCCAGGGACATTGAAGCCTACTAGTGTCCTCAGGGCTCCAATGTCCCTGTAAAAAAAATATTGGAAGCCATTTTGTATCTGGAAACAAGGAGTAACTTGCCCTGATCCCCAAAGATGAAGTAGACATTTCATATTTCTCTAGTACTTGCAAGAGATTGATGTGCCCTCATATTTTCAACAGCATTAGTTCCTTAGACCTAAGCTGGTCGGATCAATTGTTTTCTGGATGACTGGAATGGAAGGATTGTAAATCATAGCTTTTATTTATGGCCTTCTGTATGGATTTGTCTCATATCTAACTGACATAAACTCTGCTTAGCTTGCAAGTTTCTGAAAATCCATTCCTTAGGCACTTGGCTCTTTATTATATCATACTGGGAGCCAAAACATCTACTGACTGCTGAATTTTCCAGGAACTGAGCTGGCAAGAGATGAGACATTGTTCCTCTGTTTTAGTGGAACTGTGCCTTAAGCATTTAAGAAAAGAGAAACAGCCTTCTATATAATGCTTCTCATCCATAAAATGGGGAAGGAAAAAAATGTCTGAGTTTGTAAGCTCTAAGTGTGTGTAAGTCTGCAGGGTCCTCAGATAGTGTGGCATAAAAGTCACAGAGATGTTTGACAAGGAAGAACTACAGAAAAGTGAGAAATCAGAAACTGCTTTTTAACTGCCAGCCGAACAGAACACTGACACAAGTAGTCTTGAGCTGTTCACTGATACTCATTCAACATCTCCAGTGAAAAACTTTTGACCAAATCTGAATGCTGAATCAATCTGAGGAAGTAACGATCTGCCTATAAACATATTGCAAATGGAAAAGGTGAAGTAAGGCATTTATTTCAAATTAATTTGCTCAAAATTTGGTGGGTTTTGCATATTTAACACACATACTTCGATGATAGGTGCAAAGAAAAAATAACTGCACAATGTGTTGCTTGCCTAGATTGCTTGCTGTGTAAAAGGAAAAGGGACAAGGTTGGCATTCAAAACAGGTAAATAAAAAAATAAACAAATTGACCAGAGGAAAGTGAAGACACCTGTATAGCTAATACACATTTTTGTGTATGAAGGGTTCTGGTTTGCATGTGATAAGATCTTTCTAAGATTAAGTTTCAAGAACAGCTATACTTTGAAGTCCAGTGAGTTACAAGAAGTTCCCTGTGACCATGACAGAGTGCAGCTATGTATAAAGACACTTTTGAGACACAGAAAAGGAGGAAAAAGTGTAAGACAGAGTCAGCAGGGTTGTGCACCATGCCAGAAGAACAAATGACCAGGTGATGCCCCCTTGAATGGCAAGCATACACTGGGTTTCCTACTTAACTAGCATAACACACTAGCAACTATTGGCACAGCAAGGACACTAATCCAGGAACAAGACATTGGTCATGGGAATTGTCAAGCAAAGGCATGCAAAAAACGCTTGAAGATGATGGAGTCACCATAAGAAAAGCAGTAGGGTTCTATGATCCTATGATGCTCAAGGAAAGGAATGGTACCTTGTCTAGGTTGATTCACTTACCTCTAGGGGTAGATCTATCCTCAGACTGAATGTGTGGGAATGCCAAGTGAAGAAGGATAGTAACAGGCAGACGCTGACCTTGGTTCCCACCAGCTGCTGGCTACCTTATCTCACAAAGGATAGATACCGGACACCTCGTTAATGAGGAAAACAAGGCATGGTTTATGCTGATGGAGTGGGTTGTACTTGACTAATTATGCTAATGTGTAGGCCTGTGCTTTATGCCCTGAGGGTATATATTGAGAGCTGAAATAACCAATAAACATCTCTGGCATAATTCACATTGAATCGTCTGGAGTCCATGTGGCATCGTCTTGATCACATTGATCTGTGGGGCCTTGACCACATTCCCGCAGCAAGCTAATCAGGTTTCTGCAACATAAATGGACTTCCTGGGACTTCCTTTGCCTTCCTCACGTGAGGCCATAGGGTGTTTCAGAAAAGACCTTTATGTATAAGTTTATGTGACTATCTTCTAGAAGGTATTAGTAGATGTAGTAGATATAAACACCCCCCACAAAGTCAAGGAAAGAATACATTCATAGATGATATCTGAAAATGTTCCAATCTCTAGCCTTACTGAAGCAGCAAGAACAGATACATGCAGAACAGTAAAAGCTGGATAAAACTGTGCAAGGGTGCAAGCATGCACTAGCGTCAACAATGGATCATCCACAAGGTGATGACAACTTCTCTATGTAGACAAAGATTATAGGATTATATGTGCACATTTGGTCACCAAAAGAGTCCTTGAGAGACTTTCCAAGCAGCTGTCAAGAAGCCGCTTGCTTCCCAGGGTGACAAATAGCTAGAACAAATAGCTAGATGAACAAATAGCTAGAGTTTGTGCCTGAGCTGTGCTCAGAGAAGCTGGGGAAGGCCCTGGGCAAACTGATCTGGGAAGCAAGCTTTGAACAGCAGTTGAACTAACTGAGATCTAGTGGTTGATTCCAATCAAAATTCTTCAGCAACATTATGAATATTCTGAATTAAACTTCTACTGACCAGTTGTATCTTTCTCAGCTTCTGGTAGAAAATTCTTTAGGTTTAGCATTTACATACTTCTTATAAACAACTAAGTGCTTAGGCTCTAGTGATACTGGTGTGTGTGTATGAAGAAGCAAAACTTGTTGTTGTCACTTTGAAAGAACAGAGACTCTCTTCTGCCAGGCAACCAGCAGCAGAACAAGGGGAGACAGTCCCAAGTTGTGCTGGGGGAGGTCTAGGCTGGATGTTAGGAGGAAGTTCTTTCCCGAGAGAGTGATTGGCATTGGAATGGGCTGCCCAGGGAGGTGGTGGAGTTGCCATCCTTGGAGGTGTTTAAGAAAAGCCTGGCTGAGGTACTTAGTGCTGTGGTCGAGTTGATTGGGCAGGGCTGGGTGCTAGGTTGGACTGGATGATCTCGGAGGTCTTTTCCAACCTGGTTGATTCTATGATTCTTTTACACACATGTATCCTTTTACTCAGATTCCATGATTTGTATGTAGATTATGCTGTTTCCTTTATCTGTAAAGTCAGGGTGCAGATATTATTAGATGTCATGGAAAGCTTTTATACTGGGCTTTTGCACAATGGATATATCTAGTTTTCACAACAAAGTGTGCATGACGAGCTGAAAAGTACTGGTGACTTTGTACCAATCCATTTACTGATGAAGTCAGCTGATGATCTTTATTAGCTACTCAAATGTCAGTGATGACACTCTAATAAAAGACATATTTCTGGTTTTATATTGACTGAATATTTTTTCACCTAAAATGCTAGTGAAAATAGGACATGCTGTAAGCCAATGAAGTGTTTTGTACCTAAGTGAAAATAACAAATCAAGTGAACAGTAAAAGACTTAGGCAGTTTAAGAGAAACAATATGTTAGAAGACTATTGCATGCTAATCAATAAGGTAATTTAATTAAACTGTAAAATTTCTAATGATAGACAAATTAATTATAAAGTAGCTGAAAAAGTAAAAGCTTCACCAGTGAATACAAAACCTGACAGAGAATTAGGAGAAAGAGAATAGTAAAGTGGATAATTAGGATTTGAGAAATGTGTCAAAGTTGTGTGTCTACAGCACATGTCCCAACCACAGCTTTTTCATTTCTGTGAAATGAAAGCATTTACATTCACCACAAATTGTGAATTTTCAAGTGGAAAGAGTTTATTGACTTAGTATCTGGGGTTTGGGTGTTCCCTGCCCCCCCACACTTTAGAAATCACCCAGACTAGACTCAGCCAGCTCTGGAAATATGAATGAAGCTTATATTTACAGCTGGCACAATATACAAGCAGATATTTACAGTAGATACAGTTATAGACAGAAATACACAAGGTAAAAGGTAATACAGAAACATAACTCCCCTCCCAGAAACCTGAGTCCCCAGGAGGAGGGGCTCTCAACCACCCCTGCACCTTCCCCCTGCCCCTATCAACCTTACTTCAGTCCCAAGAAAGAATTGAGGTTCGGCCAGAGATTAAGAAGCAAAGTGGGTTAAGCCAAATGGAAGGTGAGGTTAGAGAGTAAGATGTAGCTCAGTCAGCAGCCCCAGCGAGAGAGAGAGTGATGGCAAAAGTGTTATCAAATGCTTTTATTTCTTGTTCCCATACTTCTCAGCAAGGCTGTGAGCGAAGCAGACATCACCATTGTTTTCCTTTCACAGCCTGTAATCTAGTTCTTCTCACCAAAACATTCTAGCTAGCTTCAACCTAGCACAATTCAGCACTTTAATTCCTGTTTCAGTGTCAGTTAAATATTTTCTGTTTGTAACCTGTTTATATATTAGGGACCTTTTTTTGATTTATGATTATATGTTTGGCAAAATTCTGAGATCAAGGACCTTAAAAGATATTAATCTATTGTTCCAGTAAAGTAAGCAAGAAAATGAAAGCAGAATTGAAATAATTTTGACACCAAAACTATTCCCATCTTTGCCTGGTTTATTCATGTGATGGTTTGGGGGTTACCCCGCCCCCCCACACTTTTGTATTTGCCCCAGCTAACTCAGACGGACCCTGGGAATATAGATGAAGCAATTTATTTACAGCTAGCAGAATATACAAGCAGCTATTTACAATATATACAGTTATATACAATTATATACAGAAATATACAAAGGATAAACAACACAAAAGCACAACTCCCCTCCCAGAAACCTGAGTCCCCAGGAGGAGCTCTCAAACCACCCCAACACCTCCCCCGGCCCTCTCAACCTTACCCCAGTTCTCAGGAAGAAAAGAGGTGCAGCCAAGAGGTTAGGGAGCAAGGTTAGGTGGAGCAGGGTTAATGAGATGTGACCAGGTCTAAGGCAAAAGCAAGAGTGAGATACAAAATGGAGAAAAAGTCTTTCTTCTTCCCAGAGCTCTCAGCGAGACTGTGAGAGAAGTTGACATCAATTGTTTTCATTTCACTGCCCGTTATCTAGTTCTTTTACCAAAACATCCCAGCTTGCTTCAAACTAGCACAATTCAGAATACACAATTTGATCAGCTACATTTCATTTTAGGAGCTCAGCTTGAAGGATGAAGGATAAATCTAGTTTGCAACCAGGTTACTACAATGTCCTAGGCCTAATTCAGAGAAAACAGTGTTTTTATTGCTGGCTAATACTGCAATAAACAACAAACTATCGTTTTTATGGTGCTACTTTATAAAAGCATGGGATTGCCTTTGGACTTTGCAAGTTGATGGAAGCTCATGAATAATATATTCTGCCTATCATTTCATTTGCACTCTCTGTCATCTCCACTTTATTCTAAAAGGTTGTATACATATTAGGATAGTACTCAAAGACAACTAATATCATTAGAGACAATCAGAATTGGTTATCTCTGGACTGATGACTGTCTTGTTCTGGAAGCTGGGAGGGAGACATGGTTCTTTTTTTAACATTCCCATGAGTGAAATTAAGACACAAATGAGGTCATATGTCAAGATGGGACTATTTATTAAGAGAGAGGATGGAGCAAATGAAACAAAGAAGGAAATAAGGAAAGAAATAAGGAAGGACGGAAGGAAGAAAGGAAAGAAGGAAGGGAGGGAGGGAGGGAGGAAGGAAGGAAGGAAGGAAGGAAGGAAGGAAGGAAGGAAGGAAGGAAGGAAGGAAGGAAGGAAGGAAGGAAGGAAGGAAGGAAGGAAGGAAGGAAGGAAGGAAGGAAGGAAGGGAGGAAGGAAAGAAGGGAGGGAGGGAGGAAGGGAGGGAGGGAGGAAGGAAGGAAGGAAGGAAGGAAGGAAGGAAGGAAGGAAGGAAGGAAGGAAGGAAGGAAGGAAGGAAGGAAGGAAGGAAGGAAGGAAGGAAGGAAGGAAGGAAGGAAGGAAGGAAGGAAGGAAGGAAGGAGAAATAGAGGGCAGGAGAGATAGTTACCACCCCATGGTCCTTTCTCTGGGGAGGAGGGCAGGAGGGAGAGATGTTCCAGGGCTGCTGCTTACACTGGGGAGACTGAAGAAGGAAGAAATTCGTGAAGGATAGTCAGGGTGAAATTTCTCTTGAAAATTGTATAGGTTGTCTAAAAATCTGGTTTCAAGGAACACAAGAGCTGTGTCCTTTCATAAACTAATTAAAAACAATAGCAGATTTTTGATTGTTTCTTAAATTAAAGCATGCAAAGTTTCAATATCAGTTTAGGATACAATAAACTGCCATTGTTACTAAAGAAGCATTCCTTATTCTCTCAGTTGCTTGTCTCTAGCTTGTATCACCTTCTAGCTGCCAACACAGAAGCTCATAAAGCTGCATGATGAACAGGTCTGGTTAAAAATGTTTTCGTCCAGGTTCCTAAACAGTTCCCCATGGATCACTTCTCTCAGCAGCAGCTTAAATTCAGGAAATGAAAGGTGCATATCCATAATCATTGCAACAAATCTAAATTGAGACTGCTGTGATCTCGGTTGCATTTTGCATCCCCAGCTGTGCACTCTGCTGCATTGCACTGGCACTATGTCTTCTGTAATCATGTGTTGAAACATTATGAGGAGCTGAATGGATAAAAAATCAGGTGTCAAATTAAGGAAAATAAATAAACAAATAAATAAATAAATAAATAAATAAATAAATAGAAGGTGCTAGTCCTTAGCTGGGCCAGTGCCTGAAGCAGTTTACAATGTAGGTAAATCTTCATAGATGATCTGGATGAGGGCATGGAGTCAGTCATCAGCAAGTTTGCAGATGACACCAAGCTGGGGGCAGATGTGACTGAGTTGGAAGGCAGAAGGGCTCTGCAGGGGGACCTTGACCGCCTGGACAGATGGGCAGAGTCCAATGGGATGGGGTTCAATAGCTCCAAGTGCAGGGTGCTGCACTTTGGCCACAACAACCCCATGCAGAGATACAGGCTGGGGTCGGAGTGGCTGGAGAGCAGCCAGACAGAGAGGGATCTGGGGGTGCTGATTGATACCTGCCTGAACATGAGCCAGCAGTGTGCCCAGGTGGCCAAGAGAGCCAATGGCATCCTGGCCTGCATCAGGAATGGTGTGGTCAGCAGGAACAGGGAGGTCATTCTGCCCCTGTACTCTGCACTGGTTAGACCACACCTTGAGTACTGTGTTCAGTTCTGGGCCCCCCATTTTAGGAGGGACATTGAGATGCTTGAGCGTGTCCAGAGAGGGGCGACGAGGCTGGTGAGAGGCCTTGAGCACAGCCCTACGAGGAGAGGCTGAGGGAGCTGGGATTGTTTAGCCTGGAGAAGAGGAGGCTCAGGGGTGACCTTATTGCTGTCTACAACTACCTGAGGGGAGGTTGTGGCCAGGAGGAGGTTGCTCTCTTCTCTCAGGTGGCCAGCGCCAGAACGAGAGGACACAGCCTCAAGCTGTGCCAGGGGAGATTTAGGCTTGAGGTGAGGAGAAAGTTCTTCCCTGAGAGAGTCATTGGACACTGGAATGGGCTGCCTGGGGAGGTGGTGGAGTCGCCGTCCCTGGAGCTGTTCAAGGCAGGATTGGACGTGGCACTTGGTGCCATGGTGTAGCCTTGAGCTCTGTGGTAAAGGGTTGGACTTGATGATCTGTGAGGTCTCTTCCAACCCTGATGATACTGTGATACTGTGAAATGAGCACTCAGATTCTTTTAGGCATCCCCTAAATGAAACCGAGGTGGAACCAAGTATTTAGCTGAGAAGACCACTTTAATCTTATTTTCACAAAGGGAAAGGTTAGCAGCATAGGAAAGGAAGAAAGGCAAGGAAGAAAAGGAGAAGTTGGGATAGCTCTCACTGTGGATCTGGGGCATTCCTCTGGTTCGATTAACTGTCCAGGTCAGTGGGGGAACGTTCCACTGAAAGTTAATCTTCTGTTTTCTTTTATCTAACTGCTTTACATATTCATCTTCTTCTGAAAACAATGTATCCTATTCTGAGCACTCTTTTGCTCCGTCTGGCGGTGGTGCACAGGCCCAGCACCATCACTGGGGTCCTCACAGGTCTCTGGGCTCCTCTGTCTCTCAGGCATAGGCACAGGCACAGGGCTTCGATAGGATTTCATGGAATCAGCTCCACATTCAGGTGTGAATGAAAACATGTCCAGAGAAGGGCAACAAAGCTGGTGAGGGGCCTGGAGAACAAATCCTATGAGGAGAGGTTGAGGGAGCTGGGCCTGTTTAGCCTGGAGAAGAGGAGGCTCAGGGTGATCTTATTACTGTCTACAACTACCTGAAGGGCCATTGTAGCCAGGTGGGGGTTGGCTTCTTCTCCCAGGCAACCAGCAATAGAACAAGGGGACACAGTCTCAAGTTGTGCCAGGGTAGGTATAGGCTGGATGTTAGGAAGAAGTTCTTCACAGAGAGAGTGATTTCCCATTGGAATGGGCTGCCCAGGGAGGTGGTGGAGGCACCATCCTTGGGGGTCTTCAAGAAAAGAGTGGATGAGGCACTTAGTGCCATGGTCTAGTTGACTGGATAGGGCTGGGTGATAGGTTAGACTGGATGATCTTGGAGGTCTCTTCCAACCTGGTTGATTCTATGATTCTATGAAGCCTCTAATCTTGTGGTTTGATTGATGCTCCATTGCCATAGCGATGATGTTGGTTGGTGGTTTCATTCTCCAGCAATGCTGAGGCAAAACATGCAACAGGCTCTGACAAATGCACTCTTAGCTTACACCAGCAACAAAATTCCCTACCAGCAAATGCATTCGTAGCTTACACCAGCAACAAAATTCCCCACCAGCAAGGGGTTAGATTATCAAGTCAGCTTTGATGCTGTTATTTTTTAAAGTAAGACCTTTATCTGTACCACTTCTTCATTTCATCAAACTATACAAATGAAACATGATTGAATTCTCTTCCTTCACAAAGAACAAAAAACTCCTGGGAAAACAACACACTGGACATTTAAGTTTTCTTAGAGCGAAGCCAGTTTTCACTGGCTTCAGGAATTAAAAGAGAGGTAAATCCCTGTTCACTTTTACTTTTGGATCACCTTTGCACTGTAATGAACTTGCCAGACTGCTTACAGCAGCTTTGGGGCTAGTTTGCACTGGCTGTGGGAACAGCATCACTAAAACCTGGCCCTCCATCTACTAATAAAACCAAAGCTTCGTGATCATTTTCCTGTTACACTGGCTGCATCAAGACACAGAGCAAAAAAAGAAAACATAGTGTAGAAAAAAAGGGCAGATATGGAAATATAGCCTATATTCTTCAGTGAGTTTCTACTACTCATTGTCTGCTTAATTATCAGCTGCTTTCCTCTCACTCCGGTGATTCTGTCAGGTGCCTAAGGTGGTAGGAGAAGTGAGCATCCTAAAATGGTGCTAAATAAGCAAGCTAAATGGTAAAATTGCATGAAATATTTCCTATTTAGACAAGAATGTGGCTGTACTTGATCTCAGTGAAGGTCCCAAACTCTCACTTCACAGAAGCTTACCCAGCCTCTAAATCAAGGAAGCTGAGGACATGTTACTTTCTAACAATCTGTTCCTTCAAGTTAAAAAGAGCTGAACGCGATCTCGCTGGCTCCCAGTGTGGTGCTGTGGTTGAAAGGGCTAATGTGATTCTTGGCTGCATAAACAGGGGAATACTCAGCTGGAGCAGGGAGGTTATATTACTGACATAACAGCATAAATGTTTATGTTTACTCTGGGGCTTGAGGTACAAACTGTCGTATACACATCCCCTAGAGAGGTAGCTATTTTCCATGCCCATAATGTTTAAAAGACTGGTAAGAAAAGGAGACTGCTTACCACAGTAGGAAGAAAGCAAGTTATGTGGATTTAGGTGCCAAACAATAAGGTGCTAGGATCTGAAAATACTGACTGCTGTAATGGTTTTTGATAGTCTCATGTCACACAAACAAGCTTGTCCTACAGCAGCGTGAACAATGGATGAAGACCAAAGAATACCTGTACATTAAAACATTTTATCTCTGTGTTGCATCCAAACTTACTGCTCTCTTTATCCTTAATAAAGGTTTTACTTCCAACAGTTAACTTAGAAATGCTTAGCAAATATTGAAATACATGGAAAGAAGAAAGAAATTGAACACTGATATATTTAGATATGCTCATGTAGAAAGATATACAGAGCATGCAGAGTTCACGTGCATATTTCACAGTTGTCTTCATGTCCACTTCCCTTTACAGAATGACAGAATGACAGGAACATCCAGTTTGGAAAAGACTCTCAGGATCACCAAGTCCAACCTAGA
The DNA here is from genome assembly GCF_015220805.1 of Pogoniulus pusillus. Taxonomy (NCBI): domain Eukaryota; kingdom Metazoa; phylum Chordata; class Aves; order Piciformes; family Lybiidae; genus Pogoniulus; species Pogoniulus pusillus. The sequence goes on from NC_087266.1 coordinate 40,596,434, forward strand.
ACCCTACTCTACAAGATTCACCTTAAACCATATCCCTAAGCACCACATCCAAACGACCCTTAAACACATCCAGGGTCGGTGACTCAACCACCTCCCTGGGCAGCTCAGTCCAGTGCCTGACCACTCTTTCCATGAAAAACTTTTTCCTAATGTCCAGTCTAAACCTACCCAGTCTCAGCTAAGGCCATTCCCCCTTATTCTGTCTCCAATTACCTGTGAGAAGAGCCCAGCACCAGCCTCTCCATAATGTCCCTTCAAGTAGTTGTAGACAGTGATGAGGTCTCCCTTCAGCCTCCTCTTTTTCAGACTAAACAGCCCCAGCTCCCTCAGTCACTCCTCATAAAATTTGTTCTCTAAATCCTTCACCAGCTTCATTGACTTCCTCTGGACCTGCTCCATCACCTTCACGTCTCTCTTGTATTATGCTGCCCAAAACTGAACACAATACTTGAGGTGTGGCCTCACCAAAGCCGAGTACAAAGACATAATCACCTCCCTACTCCTGCTGGCCACAGCGTTTTTAATGCAAGCCAGGATGCCATTGGCCTTCTTGGCCACCTGGGCACACTGTTGTCTGTCTATTACAATTCTCAGAACCTTTTCTGCCAGGCAGCTCTCCAGCCATGCTTCCCTAAGTCTGTAGCATTGCTTGGGGTTGTTGTGCCCCATGTGCAGGACCTGGCATTTGGCCTTGTTGAAACTCATCCCATTAATGTTGGCCCATAGATCTAGCCTATCCAAGTCCCTCTGAAGAGCCTCTCTACCCTCATTCAAACCAACACTGCCACCTAACTTGGTTTCACCTGCAAACTTACTGCTGATACTCTCTATGCCTTAATCAAGGTCATCAATAAAGATGTTAAAAAAGAAGTGGTCCCAACAGAGATCTCTGAGGAACACCACTAGTGGCCACCCACCAACTGGATTTAACTCCATTGACCACCACTCTCTGGGCCCTCCTGTCCAGCCAGTGCTTTATCCAAGAGACAGTGTGCTCAGTCAAGCCATGAGTAGCCAATTTGTCTACAAGAATTTTGTGGGGAACAGTGTCAAAGGCTTTTCTGAAGTCTATGAATACATTTTCCCCCTGGGAAGAAGCACTACTTCCTTCTGATTGTGATAACAATGCTAAACAGCTTTTTATCATTAGACTGGATTTACAAAAGGGGGGGTGGGGGGAGGGGGGGGTGGGGAGACCAAATAACCAATCAAACAAAAACCCTCCAAAAATTCAAGCTTTCAATGAGGGAACCAATTCTGGCAGGACATTCCATGGGGAGATGATTGGTGATGGATACAACCAGAAATCTCAATCTTGTTTTCCCAAGCTAATACTTACCCAAAAGACTATGCTGTTTCTCTGAGAAAACAAATGCATTTTGTCTTTGAAGCGTGTTATCCATTACCTTTGAAGGGGCTGCTTTTAATAATATACAAATCAAATACATCCAAAATAAATCAAACACAGCCAAGCTTTGAACCAGATACCTAGAGGTCCTGATAACATACTCTCATTGAAAAATGTGCTGATAACGTAGCCTACATTTACAAATGCTGCTCGTGTCAAAGGCAGTTAAGGATACTCAGAATCTCATTTAGGACTTGAATCTAAAGAATAATAAAAATGAAATAAAAGTACACATAGGGCACCAAGGTGAAAGTTGGAAATACACTCCGAGCTTATTCTGCCCCTTACATTGAAAACAGCAGTTGGCCACAGCCACAGTCTGAGTGCCTCATCTTTTAACTGTGAGGTAGCAAAATTTATACCCTCAGGCTTCCTATTCTTGTAAGTCAAAGATGCTAATGATGTGCCTGCCGACCAGTGTGACAAAGAGTGTCACTGCTGAGACCCTTTCTTTGAAGCAAACTACAGATTTAAAACTTTCATTTTTTGTCATTGAAAATCCCTTCTAAAACCCTGACATCTTTTCTGACCTCACATAAAGCGCTCTAATGTAATCCTAGTGGGATCACCGGAGCATCAAAATCCACCAAAAGAGTTACCATAATAATGGTTTTTCTGATTAAAACTCAATTCAGCACAATAACCCAAAACCAAAGTATGCCATTTATCCCCCTTTTGCAAACCAGCCACTGCATAATTAGCCTGTAGTTTTAAAAACAGAAGACCAAACACTCCTCAGTACATACTGAGATATGACAGGTGTGATGGTTTGGGTGTTCTCTGCTCCCACCTCCCACCCCCCCACCCCCTCCACTTTGGAAATCACCCAGACTGGACTCAGCCAGCTCTGGAAATTAAATGAAGCTTATATTTACAGCTAGCACAATATACAAGCAGATATTTACAGTATATACAGTTATATACAAGGTGAAAGATAACACCAAAACACAACTGCCCTCTGAGAAACCTGAGTCCCCAGGAGGGGCTCCCAACCACCTTTCCACCTTCTCCCACCTCTCCACCTTACCCCAGACATTGCCTTGTGCCCCAGGGAAGAATGGAGGGTCGGCCAGGGGGATTAGGAAGCAACTGCATTAATCAGAGGGATGGAAGGTGAGGCTAGAGAGAAATGCAGCTCAAAGCCCAGGCAGTGCTTGAATGCCTTGTCTATGTTTATATTCCTGTTCTTACACATCTTAGCAAGCCTATAAGTGAAGTAGGCATCACTGTTGTTTTGCTTTCACAGTCTGTGATCTAATCCTTCTCACCAAAACATTCTAGCTAGCTTCAAACTAGCACAAGAGGCTACTGTGCTGAAAATGTGAAAGCCTTTGGCTTGAACTACAATAAGCAGAGATGATTGTCAAACTGAAGGCTTTGTTTACATCTATCACACCGAATACCTTTTGGAAAAAGAACGTTTATGAAGAAAGATTGCAAATTAGATGATAGCAGAGTTCTGAGCTTTCAGTTCAATGTCAAGATGTTACATTAGCCAAAGCAATGTGAAGGGGTACTCATTTGTATTTTTTTTCCAGGCATGTGCCATTTGTATCTGAGAAGCAAGGTTATTGGCTTAATAAAATACTCATTGCAATAGGAAATATGCTACTGAATCATCTGATGAGCTGGGCTTTCACCTCATAAAAGGTTTTTTGGTTTTCTTCTTTTTTTAAATGACAAATTTTGCCCTGAAAAATGACAGTAAGGGATGTGAAACTACCAATTATCAATCTCACATTTGGGCAATTTAAAAATGAAAATAATAGCCTCATTAACTATCAGCCTTCGGAGGCATGAAATTCCTGCTAGAGATTTGTATCCTCTGTGCAAGTTATCAGGTGTACAAGGCACCAGGAATTACAATTCTGTCTAACTTAAAATCGTTGTGTCAAAAGAAGAAATGAAAGATTGGATATGACAGAGGTGAATGAAACTGCTGTTCCTTCCTTTTTATTTCCCTCAGCTGGCCATAATATTTTTTCTGGTTTTTTTTATCCAACAGCACCACCTTGTGCCACTAAAGCTTTCAGTGCTGGTTGGATGTTTTTTTTTCTTCCAGCTCATCATCATTTCTTTTTTGTTTGTTTGTTTTAATAATAAGATAGAAGCAAAATCCTATAAGTGTTAAAAATTGTAGAGGATGCAAGCAAACTTAATATGAACAGCTCCTAGAGATTCAGGCAACAGCCTTTGGAAGACTTTTCTGATATTAAAGTAGTAAGATGTCCTAATATTTTTTAATATGAATATAGAAGGAGTAAGCTCATGAGGTTTGACAAGACCAATTGCAAGGTCCTGCACGTGGGTCAAGGCAATGCCAAGTACAAATCCAGGCTGAGGAGTGACTGGCTGGTGAGCAGCCCGGAGGAGAGGGACTTGGGATGCTGGTGGATGAGAAGCTCAACATGAGCCAGAAGTGTGCACTTGCAACCCAGAGGGACAACCAGATCCTGGGCTGCATCAGCACATGTGTGGCCAGCAGGTAAAGGGAGTCGAACATCCCTCCCCTCTACTCTGTTCTGGTGAGACCCCACCTGGAGTACTGCAGCCAGTTCTGGAGCCCCTATTACAAGAAGGATGTGAATTTGGTGGAGCATGCCCATGGATGATCAGAGGTCTGGAGCACCTCTCTTATGAGGACAAACTGAAAGAGTTGAGGCTGTTCAGCCTGCAGAAGAGGAGGCTCCCAGGTGACCTTATTGTGGCCTTTCAGCATCTGAAGGGGGTACTACAAAAAAGCTGAGGAGGGACTTTTCAGAATATCAGGGAGTGAAAGGACTAGGGGGAATGGAGCAAAACTGGAGATGGGTAGGTTCAGAGTGGATGTGAGGAGGAAGTTGTTGAGCATGAGAGTGGTGAGAGTCTGGAATGGGTTGTCCAGGGAAGTGGTTGAGGCCCCATCTCTGGAGGTGTTTAAGGCCAGGCTGCATGAGACTGTGGACAGCCTGATCTAGGGTAGGGTGTCCCTGGCCATGTCAGGGGGCTTGGAACTAGCTGATCCTTGTGGTCTCTTCCAACCCTGACTGATTGTATGATTCTATGAACTAAGTACATTAAATGCAATACATTTTTATTTACATATTTTAACTGGTATTTAGTGTCACTGCAATAAGGACATGCTCTGCCTCATCCTGTCTCACATTTTATTGTCTCCTTTATGGCTAATCTGTGCCGAAGGCTGTTTCTAGGAGCATGACTGAAAGCATGCTGAGCCATTCAGTACATCTGGTCTCACATACTCCCTGTATGTTCCAGAGGGCTGTTTCTGGTTCCTTTCATACTAATGCTTTCCAACTCATTTCAGTGTGTGAGTCACTTTACAGCCATAGGGTAACCCACAACGGACATTGCAGAATTACTGAGAATGATATTTGATCTTTTCATCTGCTACTGGTGGTGCGATATTCCACTGCTATCACTCACACAAATTCTACTGTGAAAGGAAGGTTTCCTCTCTAACTGGTGCTTTGAAAGAGGTTTTTGTAGTTGCTTAGGTGATGGCTTCTAAGACTAGGGATGAAGCATGTGTGGAAATTAAGATGTCTTGTAGAATTTCTCATTGGCAGGCTATCAGTAGCATTGCATGTGAATGCAACATTTTGGACCTCCACTCTGAGGTACCTCTTTCTATCCATCTCCCATGTATGGAGCCTAAGATCTGTTTTTTGATGTATTATCCAGGAGTTTTTGGATGTTCTCTCTCCAACCAAATGAATATTTTCAACGACTATGCACATTGGGATAGATTAAGAAGGCTGAACTGAAATCTCTAGAGACAAAGAAAGGAACCAAGTTGTTTTCACATATCCTGAATGAATTATTTAATCACTACATAATCAACAAGGAACAGAGCTAAAGTCTTTTTTAGCTTTAATCCAATAGATATTTTATGGGAGCATCTATCAAATGAGATGTGGAAAGAGAAAAGATTTGTCTATATGCCAGGTACAAAAAGGAAGCTAAGAGTCTTGGTGTGCTTCCTAGATAGAAGCATTTAGAATCATAGAATCAGTCAGGGTTGGAAGAGACCACAAGGATCACCTACTTCCGAGCCCCCTGACATGGCCAGGGACACCCTACCCTAGATCAGGCTGCCCAGAGTCTCATCCAGTCTGGCCTTAAACACCTCCAGGCATGGCATCTCAACCACCTCCATGGGCAACCCATTGCAGGCTCTCACCACTCTCATGCTGAACAACTTCCTCCTCACATCCAGTCTGAATCTCCCCACCTCCAGCTTTGCTCCATTCCCCCTTGTCCTGGCACTCTCTGATATTCTGAAAAGTGCCCCCTAGCTTTTTTGTAGTACCCATTCAGACACTGGAAGGCCACAAGATAGTCACCTGGGAGCCTCCTCTTCTCCAGACTCAACAGACCCAACTCTTTCAGTCTGTCCTCATAGCAGAGGTGCTGCAGCCCTCTGATCCTCCCCATGGCCCTTCTCTGGACATGCTCCAGCATCTCCACTTCGTTCTTTTAATGGGGGCTCCAGAACTGGACGTAGTGCTCCAGGTGGGGCCTCACCAGAGCAGAGAATTTCTCTGCGTTGTTCTTAGAACTTTATTCAGAAAGTATATTAAGAACAAAAATTGGTAGGAGAAAAGTTGTAGTCCAAACTAAATTTCAAAGTTGGATATCAAAATGTCAGCTAAGGAAAAATAAGGCAACCAAATAATTTGCTGAGTACACTTTTCTTGTTTAGTTGTTCTTAACAAGTAATTATTATAAACTGTGTGGCTCAAGTTAACATGCTTTTTTATTTCATCAGGAACTTTGGGGAATGTGTGAACTGTGTCAAAACTGCCTTTATTCAACAACAGAGCACTTAGAAGAGTACAAACTTTATAGTAATATTATTGAGATATTGCACTTATTCAGGGGATCTCCAAACCTTAACAAGGACATCAGTATAAAAAAAAATCAAGCTAGAAAAGTTGAATAAATACATGCACAAATCAAAACAAGATTTTGAAAGAGGAAAGAAAAGTAAGGAGAAATGAAGGTGTAAAACTCCAACTTTGCACTCAGCATGATTAAAACATATCAGGGAGTGATGTTAGATACGAAGTTGCATATTAATTTGTAACACAACACAACAAAAAGCAAATAACGTGATGCATGGAAAAGAACTATTGATTCACAGAACATAGGAATGATAGTGTCTCGCTGTTATTTTGTTTCAGAGACTGCTCTGGGTTTGGGATAAACAGTACAATAGAAATAGAAACAGTATTAGAATTAAAAGTTGAATAAGTGGTAAATGTGTGACTCATTTTCCATGAGACTCTATAGTGTAGAGGCAACCAGCAATAGAACAAGGGGACACAGTCTCAAGTTGTGCCAGGGTAGGTATAGTCTGGATATTAGGAAGAAGTTCTTCACAGAGAGAGTGATTTCCCATTGGAATGGGCTGCCCAGGGAGGTGGTGGAGGCACCATCCCTGGGGGTCTTCAAGAAAAGACTGGATGAGGCACTTAGTGCCATGGTCTAGTTGATTGGTTAGGGCTGGGTGATAGGTTGGCCTGGATGATCTTGGAGGTCTCTTCCAACCTGGTTGATTCTGTGATTCTATGATTCTATGATTTGCACGTATTAATAAACAGTAGTTTTTGTGCATGGTTGCATTGGCTCTTAGAGACCAGTAGCACTGTCTGCTTTCAACCATTCTGCTTGGAATTAGCTATGGTCTTCCAAATGGTGTTTGACATAGTTTGTAACAGACTAGTAGCTATAGACTGTTCCTAATAGTCATTGTGGACATGATTTTCTGCTTCGTACTGCAGACACATTGTCTGCTGTGCCATCTGCTTGCGGAGAGCATGAACAAGCCCTGGCATCTTGTAAAACGGACATAATCCTATAGAATCAAAGCCTTTTGCCCTTTCTATTTACTGGTTGTCTTGGTTTGGGCCAGTTATTTTTCTTTTCAGCTAAGTCTCTTCTAAGTGGCTCTACTTTCTGAAGATGTTTTCACAAACGGTGTCTGATTCTACAAGTGATACCACTTTATAAGGATTAGTATTCAGAAAGGCTTTTTGCCTACACTTGCTCCTATGGAAACCAATCTCACTGCTAAATGGGGTGCCTTAAAGCAAGAGATTGCATCTGCAGGAAGGAGTGTGCAGAACAAGTGACCCTAAACTGACCATCAATGTATTCAATTCCATGTATATTATAATCAGTATATCACAATGTTTAATTTATCTTTTTCAATGGTTAGTGTCCCAAGAGAGCTCTGTTAATTCTGATCTCAGTCCTGATCTGTGTGTCCACTTCCAGTACCCAGCTCCCATCTGGTACTGAATCCATTCTAGGACCTCCCCAGTGTATGCAGTGCAGCATCAGTGGTGCAAGTGACATGATTGCCATTGGGAGGTTAGGTTTTCTGTTTGCTTTGTACTTATTTGCATATGTTTTCTTATTTTCATTTTTTATTAAAGCATTGTTAATTTTCTTTTCCTATCTATAGGTCTGTCTCCTTTTTCTACCCTTTCTCATCCCCTTTGGGAAGGGAAAGAGGTTAATTGCTCATTCATCTATTTACCAGCCCAGACAGCCCCTAACCCTTGACACCATTAAAGACATACGCCATAAAGACGTACCTTGCTAAGTGCATTTGACTCAGGGAGTGATGCCTAGCCTTAAGACAAGTGATGAGAAGTAGCTCACAATAACACTGCTCAAGGTTTTCCATAGAGGGGAAAGTGACTTTTCCTTCCACAGAAAATTAGATTCTATTTGCTGTGTACAGACTCTACAGCACTGCATCTTGCGACCTCATCCACTGCTTTTGTGACACTGAAACCTAACAATTATTTTCTGTGACTCTTTTTCTCTTCTTCTTCTATTTTACCTCTAGTTTAATGTGTCCAAGACGCTGCAATAGCAGTGCTTCATCCCACCAAAGCACTTTGTTTATAACATGAATTACTTGTGTGGTGTGATATAGGGACCTGCAACCATGCCAGACTTCTTGTGAAAGTTCTGGGGCACTGTGCAGGGTGTAGATCAAATCAAATGCTTATCTTGTTTATATTGGGGCTTTTTTTTTTTTGACTAGTCCCTAAAGTTAGAGCTAGACTTATGTTTTATTTAGGAATACTCTAATTTTGTGAATCCAAAAGAGACTTCGGCAATGAAATAAAATAGAATGCTCATTTCTTATGCAGTCATGGGAACAGGTCTTAGTCCAGTAAAGAAGAGCTAAATTGCTTAGCAACATAGCAATACCTACATTGAAAATACCATCTGTATGGCAGGTACAACTGTTCTGAAACACAAAAGTGTGACAGACACCTGACAAAGGGCCCAGACTTGCTAGAAACCGATAAAAGATCAGCTTGACCTCTCTCAGACATTAACTTCCAACTAGTCACAAATGACCACAGCGCATCCTCAACTTAGGCTATATATGGAGTCCTGCTACAGAGCAAGTTTGAATTGGTCTTCTCAAAGCGAGCAGCCTGGTAGTTGTATCTTTTCCCCTGAGACTGGGATATCATCTAAGAATACTTCCATGGACTGAGTCCTCACCTTCCATTTGGTCAATGTACACTTAGAATCATAGAACCAACCAGATTGGAAAAGGCCTCCAAGATTATCCAGTCCAGCCTAGCACCCAGACCTATCCAGTCAACTAGACCATGGCACTAAGTGTCTCAGCCAGGCTTTTCTTGAACACCTCTAGGGACAGTGACTCCACCACCTCCCTGGGCAGCCCATTCCAATGGCAAATCACTCTCTCTGGGAAGAACTTCCTCCTGACATCCAGCCTAGACCTCCCCTGACACAACTTGAGACTGTCCCCTTGTTCTGTTACTGTTACCTGGCAAAGGAGATCAACTCCCACCTGGCTACAACCTCCCTTCAGGTAGTTGTAGACAGCAATGAGGTCACCCTTGAGCCTCCTCTTCTCCAGACTAAACAACCCCCACTCCCTCAGTGTCTCCTCATAGGGTTTGTGTTCCAGGCCTCTCACCAACTTTGTCACCCTTCTCTGGACACGTTCCAGTAGCTCAACATTGAATACTCATGTGTGGGAGGTTTCCCCTTTATGAGTGAGTGTTTGTACATTTTCATTTGTCTTTCTAGAAAGAAAATGTCTCATAATTAAAAGTTAAAGCTTCACTGGTCATCTAATAGTATATTCCAATTTGACATCCAAACTTGTAATTTAATTGTGTCAGAAGAAGTGCCGACTAATTTTGTGTGCAATAAATCCACACTTTTGAATAGATGTTGCTGTCTGCTTTGTGGGTGCCTCTGCTACATCAGGAATAAGAAGAAAATCAAATCCACTGCAAGGAAAGTATAAAGAACAGGCTTTTAAAAAGGTAAATAGCACCCATGCTTTGACAAACACAATGAGATCAACTCTGACCATCTTTGTAAACAGTGTGAATAGGGCAACCCAAAGGTTTAGTGCTCAAATTCAGGACCGGGTAGCTTGTGTTCTGTGTCTTCTAAAAGCACAAGAGAGATTCTCTTTGGTATGTTAGCAGAAAACGATGACCTCTTATATATCTGTGTAGCCTACTTCTAGGTGATCCTGCTCTGGCAGGGGGGATTGGACTGGATGATCTTTTGAGGTCACTCCCAACCTCTAACATTCTGTGTGCTGCTGGGATATACTTCAAGAAGTCAAGGAGCAAAAACCTAGGTGAACTTCCAGAATGTTAAAAGAATGTGTGCCTCAAAGTGGTACTAATATTTTGAATGAGGAAATATAAATCAATTGTCTCTGTTCTGTGAAACAAATAGACAGAAAAGCTCCTTCCTGGAGAATTTCAACAGTAAATTGGACAATAAATTGACAAATAAATGTTAATATTATTTTTTCCATTTTCCCCTATAATTAATACAATTAATATTAATATTTCTATAATTAATATTAATATTACCACTGCAAGAGATGTTGTTCTCACTTTGGTCAAAAATTGTGGCAGTTCATTCTATTAAAGTGAGCAGTGTGCTTAGGAAGAATTTTGCTTTTCAATGCAAAAGGCTTACTCAGTAAAACCTAAAACTATTATAAGTATTGTAATTAAATAAGATAAAGAAAAAAATTAGAAAATTTATCAAAAAAGACTCAAAAGTAATTTGTTTTGAAAGGTACTCAAAAGAATCCACAGAGTGCTGTCAAAGAGATAAAAAAAGCCCTGCTGCATTCCTTTTCAAAACACAGCTTTTAAGTTATCTTTCATTATTTGTAACAGCTGGAAAATAATTTTTCTAGCATTTCTTTCCTTTTCATTTGTCAATTATTTTAATTTCTATTCACTTTTTTCTTTGCTTTACTGTTCTTCTGAATAGACTGAAAATAAAATCATTTGCTTTTATATCATGGTAACCAATTCCATGTACACAACACTTTGTCCTACCAAACCATGTTGAAGATAACCACCTTAAGAATAATTTTTTACTTGAAGGTGGTGCTCCAAAGATAGTCTCTTATTATTTTCTTTATGATAAGTGTGAAATTAAATCAGTCATCATTTAGATAATGTCCTGGGTTAGGGTGGATCCCTCCCCCAGTAGAATAAACTCACCACAACATGGATTTTTTTGGAAAGTCAGGGAAAGATGAAATTGTATTTCTTATAGTTTAAATGTAACAGTGTTGTGGAGGGGGGAAATTAATTGGTGTGAGATGATATTTTATACAAATATATAATTTATTAATTTTCATACTCTGAACTCTCGCCACCCCCAACCACTGAATTTTAATATTAGTATTTGTTTGTTAACATGGTTATGGAAGACATTCTAGCAATAACACCAAACAGAACTATTATTATCTAGCAAACATTCAAACAATAAACAGAGAGGGAGAATCCCCATGGTCAATGTGCCACCTGGGGTCAATATGCTGCTTGCCCACTAAATGGGCTGAAACTCTTTCTATGGCAGAAGGCAGCAGAGAATTACAAAGAGGCATTAAAGCATTTACTCACAGATTATTGTTATTACCCTTGTGGGGGCTACGTCACAGTCCAGACAGTGCCCAAATGCTTTCAGGGGATTTTGTCTTGTTGGATGTTGAGGCTTGAATCTCCCTGGCTTCTGGGGAAAGTACACAGACAATCTCTGACCTTGTCTCCTGGCTTCTTCTGGATGATCCAGGGTCTGCTCCTGGTAAATCGTGGTAGTGGAGTTTACCAGGCAAGCAATAAGGCAGTGTGCAAGAGCAGCACAGCTGTGCACAGCAGAGAGAGCACAGCAAAGAGCAGGGGAGCAAAGCAGGGAAGCAAAAGCAGGTTGTTCACCTGCGTTTCTCCTTTTATCAATGTGGGCCAAGACTAATTGCCCTTTGGACACAAGAACAGCCAATCAGGATGGTAATTAGCCAAAGCATACCATATTAGGCAGGGTCCACAGGCCTGGCTCCCCCAAATATGAGAAGAGCACAGCCCTTGCACCCAGTGGGCCATAAGCTAGACACGTGGGCTTAGACAACCTAGGCCCTGGGCAGGCCAGAATTTATGGTGTCAGGTCTTTTGTGTCTGTTTGTGTCCATTTGATAGGTAAACAGGTATAAGACTATTTTGGGCCTATGGGCCCTCCACAACAAACAGTATAAGGAGAAATAAACTAATAGAGAAATACAATAACCTTAACAAAGATGGGGAAGGGGTCAAGCGGTGGCAAAGCAACAAAGCAGCAGCAGCCAAAATAGCAGCGGGGGAAGATAGCAGCAGGCACAGCTGAAGCAGCAGAAACCATCAAGGGGAAGGTCCAAGCTGTGCGTCCAGACATAGAGCTCTTGACGCTCCAATGAAATGATATTAACTTATCCATTGTTGCCATTATATGGCCTATCTCTAGAATGTTCACCTCTCCACTATGTCTAGACTTTTAGCTCAAACTGCCATAGATAACTTGACAGTTGAACTGTATCCAGGTATGGTAATTATGTCACAACACTAGCCAAAAACCTGTGACCTTTTAAAAACACATCTGGTTTAAAATGACCTTACAGGTATTATTGCATGTCTGAGATTAAAGAGAAACAATTCAGAAGAGAAGCAAATCCATTAAGTTAGTTTCATATTACAGAATAAGAGACCATGACACTTGCCTATCTAGTAAGACACTTGCCTATCTAGTATCCATGTAAGAAGATATTCATCTGTCTCTGCTCATAGTTAAGTAATAATCAAGTATTGTGACCCTTCATAGAATAGAATCATAGAATCAGCCAGGTTGGAAGAGACCTCCAAGATCATCCAGTCCAACCTATCACCCAGTTGTGTCCAGTTTTGAGCCATTCACTACAGGAAGAAAATCGAGGTGCTGGAGCATGTCCAGAGAAGGGTAGCAAAGGTCATAAGGGGCCTGCAAAACATAATCTATGAGGGGCATCTGAGACAGCTGGGGTTGTTTGATGTGGAGAAGAGAAGGCTGAGAGGTCTCATCATTCTACAATCACCTGAAGGGAGAATGGAGTGAGGAGAAGGACAGACTCTTCTTCCTGCTGTCAAGCAACAGGACTAGAGGACATTTTTTCAAGCTATACCAAGGGAGGTTTAGGCTGATTATTAGGAAATACTTCTTCACTGAAAGGGTTCTGAAACACTGGAATGGTCTGCCCAGGAGTCACTGCCCCTGAAGCTATCAAAACAGTGTGTGGACCTGCTGCTTAGGGACATCATTAAGTGTTGACCCTCGAATGCTGAGTCAAAGATTGGACTGGATGATCAAGAGCAATATAGAACTGCTTGAGAGAGTCCAGCACAGAGCCACAAGAACTATTAAGGGAATAGAACATCTCTCTTACAAGGAGAGACTGAGGCAGCTGGGGCTCTTTAGCTTAGAGAAGAGGAGACTGAGGGGTGACCTCATCAGTGTTTATAAATATGTAAAGGGTCAGTGCCAGGATGTTGGAGCCAGGATCCTCTCGGTGATGGCCAATAACAGGACAAGGGACAATGGGTGGAAGCTGAAGCGTAGGAAGCTTCATTTAAACATGAGGAGAAATATTTTTCACTGTGAGGGTTACAGAACAGTGGAGCAAGCTGCCCAGGGAGGTTGTGGAGTCTCCCTCTCTGGAGATATTCAAAACTCTACTAGACATGTTCCTGTGTGATCTGGTATAGGTGATCCTACCCTGGCAAGGGGTTTGGATTGGATGAGGTCCCTTTCAAGGTCCCTTCCAGACCCTGACATTCTGTAATTCTGTGATTCTGTGATCTTTGAGGTCCTTCCAACCACATATATTCTGTGATTCTGTGATTCTGAGGTAATATATGGCATAATCCATGGTTAGAATACCTGCTGAATGAAGACATCTAACGGTTCTGTATCTGAATCAGAGGTACTGATTTTGGCCATTAGTGAAGGATCATTGGTGCTTGGATGCCTAGGAAAGGGGTGGGGTGAATCATGTTCTGAAGACACTGTTTGCTTTGTTAAGCATACAGAGCAACTCTGCCTCTGTCACAATGCTTTTCTTGTGAGCAAAAGCCTTTACCACCCTTTACCTTCTGTTCTTGCCTTTACCTTCCTACAGTCTCCAGCATGTGGCTAACTAGACTCTATAAATGAACTGGAGCAGACTCTGCAATTTACTTTTTTCTTTCTTTTTTTCTTTTTTTTAATGTGTGTTCCAGACCTCAAGCTATTTGAAATGCTAAAAAGCATTCAAGTTTATTCTGAGCTTTTATGTGCCAGGGTGTTCTCCATGGTAACAGGAAAATGTGGTCCAATTACAGAATGTCTTAATAGTGCAGTGGTAAAAGTGCAATGCCTTAATAGTGTAGTATGGCAGGAGTTATCAACACAAAACTGAATAAAGTGCTTTTTGTTTTAGTTTGAACCATCTCTGAACAACCACTGAATTTTAAGTGGTGTGCAACATCAGACATGAAGCTGCCTGCATTTACTTAGGAATGAGAGAGGCTCATCCAGATTTTCTCGACTCTACAGTCAGGCTTCAGAAATTGCTCTGATTTTGGCATCAAGTTTGCCATTAGGCAGTTGGAGTGCCAGCTAAATGGCACCAAACTTTAATGAATTGCGTGAACTACCTCAGTTGGAAAATGTTCTTATTACAGGAAATATTGAGTTCATACAGGGCATATTTAGAGGTTTAACATGTCTATTAAGAAAATCACTCCTCAATTAACATTGTCTCTATTAATTAACAAAAGCACTGACAGACTGGCAATGTGACACACACCCTTACAAGTAGGCAAGAATTGTTAGCAAAAAATTGTGTGGGTTGCTGCCAGGATGAAGGGGAGCCATGGGAATGCAGCTGCAAATCCTCACAAAACAGCTATGAAGGCAGTGAAAAATCACTGCTAAAGCAAGGGATAAGAGAGAGGTTTGTAACGCTGCTGTAAAAGAGAAAGAAAAAGGTACAGAGATAAGAGAAAAAGAAACCAAAAGACAGAAGGGAATATTTAGAGGGGAAAAAAAATTGATTTAAAAAAACTGGAATCAATGCAGCCTTAGGAGAACTATATTACTTTTAATTGATTCAAATTACTGCATTCATTTTGTTTCCATTGGAAGGAAATAGAAATGGGGAAGAGATGTCAGGCTGACAGTAATAAGGAGAAAGAGAAAAGAGAAAAAAACCAAATGAAACAATACCCCAAACACATTATCATGATAAGAACAGAAGGAAAAAGAATATTGTTAATTTCCACTGTGGCATTCATGGTGGGCAAGAAGATTCACGGGTTCAGATGGGATCACAGAATATTAGCAGTTGGAGGGGACCCAAGTCCAACCCCCCTGCCAAAGCAGAATCACACAATCTAACACAGATCACAGAGGAATTCATCCAGACAGACGTTGAAAGTCTCCAGGAAAGGAGATTCCACAACCTCTCTGGAGAGCCTGTTCCAGTGCTCTGTGACCTTTACAGTAAAGAAGTTCCTCCTTGTGTTGAGATGGAACCTCTTGTGTTGTAATACCAGCATTGCTTATTTCTATGGAAAGAGGTAAAACACTATCATTTCAAAATAAACACTTAGCTAAAGGATCAAATACATGAAAGATTATTGATTGTGAAGAGAAGAATCTCTTGTTCCAATTTAAATACCTTTACTTTTGCTTTTTTATTAAAAAAAAAAAAAGGAATCAGAATGGATTTGAAAATCTGCAGTGTTTAAGGAGTAGCCAATACTGAGAAATAAATTCTCCTTCTTGATTTATTTCAGCAAAATTTCAGTGAAATCACTTATATCTAAAAATTATATTCTACTAAGGATAAAACTCTAGCGGCAGATCCAACCATGTGCATCTCCTTTGCTTTTGCCAAAGCAGTGCAAAAGATAATCTTTCAACCAAAAGGAGAAAAATCACTGGAGAAGTAAGACCTAAGTTTAGAGCCAAAATGAGATTCAAGCACCTGATTCCCATATCAGAAAACAAACTCTAAATTACACATCCAGCATCCCTATATAAATCACAGGGAAAGTGACAGGTCTCAGAGTTTGAACTTAAAATTTGTAAGCTGAGTGTTGAGTTGTTTAAGCTACCCATTAAGAAATGTTGAGTATCTGCTGCTTTCTAAATTTCTCCTTACATCAGTCTTCAAGGTCCCTCTTAATACAGCACTTTTTTTCAGAGCATTATATGTAGTCCTTTCAAAGCCAAAGGAGAGACCACAATGTATTTCTTTCCAAATTCAGGGGCAGGGATAGTCAAGCTGGTTCCTTTTCCTCCTTCTGTTTTATGATTGTCTAGGTTAGTAATTTCAACACCTACATAGAGAAGAGAGACATAAAATCAATTTCTTCTTCACATCAAGGCATTCAAACTTAGCTCTAAGAACTCTCAAAAGATCACCCTGCTATGCACAGAAGATAAAAAAAAGCATTCCATTCCTGTCTGTAGAAGTCCTTTGCATCCATAATTAAAATGAATCAGCCCAGAGAGATAGCAAGAACCAAAGTTCACTTCTCCTTAATTTTAAGGTTTCATTTATAAGATTAAAGTCACCTAAGAGTGCAAACCTATTGTGTCATTTATGATGCTTCATATTAAGGCTTTAGCTACTACTTCAAAAAGAAGTGGTTCTCTTGTAGGTCCTGTGTCATATTTCCAACTGTGTTTGTGTGACTCAAATCTGAATTTCAAACATCTAACAACACCAATTCAGACTGCGTTATACAAGGAGTCTTTCTTTCAGTCTGTCTGTATAGGAGAAGTGCTCCAGCCCTCTGATAATCCTTGTGGCCCTTCTCTGGACACACTTCAGCATGTCCACATCCCTTTTGTAATAGCATCATGTCTAGCTGCAGCTAGATCATCATAGAATCATAGAATCAACCAGGTTGGAAGAGACCTCCAAGATCATCCAGTCCAACCTGGCACTCAGCCCTGTCCAATCAACTAGACCATGGCACTAAGTGCCTCATCCAGGCTTTTTTTGAACACCTTCAGAGTCAGCAACTCCTCCACCTCCCTGGGCAGCTCATGCATTTTAGAAAGAGAAAACCACATTATTACGTGTTTTAGTAAGAGGAAACCACTTTATTACATATGCACAGTAGCTCTATTTCAGGATTACCAGTATTTCACATGATCCTCTTCTGCTGCCCACAACTTTTGGAGATTTTGCCTATTATATATTCAATTTTCCTGGAGTAGAATAAGCAAGGTCTTGGTGTATGT
The DNA here is from genome assembly GCF_015220805.1 of Pogoniulus pusillus. NCBI lineage: Eukaryota > Metazoa > Chordata > Aves > Piciformes > Lybiidae > Pogoniulus > Pogoniulus pusillus. Next base: position 40,613,472 of record NC_087266.1, read on the forward strand.
CAATATTGGTGGAAAGTAAATTGTTTTTACCACATTGAAGAAAAAAGAGAGAAAGGAAGAAAAGAGTGAAGAAAGGGGAAGGAAGGAAGGAAGGAAGGAAGGAAGGAAGGAAGGAAGGAAGGAAGGAAGGAAGGAAGGAAGGAAGGAAGGAAGGAAGGGTGGGTAGGTGTGCTTGTTTGAAGCTAGCTGGGATATTTTAGTAAGAAGAATTAGATTATAGGCGGTGAAAAGGAAACAATGGTGATGTCTACTTCACTCATAGGCTTGCTGAGATGTATAAGAACAAGAACACAAACATAGATAACAGAGTTGCTTTTGGGGTCTGGCTGCATGCACTTCTCTCTCTCTAACCTGCTGTCTGTGTAACTAATCCTTCTGCTTTCCAACCTCCCTGGCCAATTCTCCAAACTCATCTTGAATGTAAGACAAAGTCTGAGATAAGGTAGAGGGCTGGAAAGGAGGTGGAAGGGTGGTTTGGAGCCCCTCCTGGGGACTCTGGTTTCTGGGAGGGCTGTTGTGTTTCTATATTACCTTTTTAACTTGTATATTTCTCAACATAGCTGTATCTATTGTAAATACCTTCTTGTATATTGTGCTAAGCTGTAAATATAAAACTTCATTCCTTAATTTCCAGCTCAGCTGAGTCCGGGTGATTTCTTAAGTGTGAGGGGGTGGGCAATACCCAAACCATCACAGGAAGGAAGGAAGGAAGGAAGGAAGGAAGGAAGGAAGGAAGGAAGGAAGGAAGGAAGGAAGGAAGGAAGGAAGGAAACAATCTAACTACTTTCTCTGGAAAAATCTACCTGTGCAAAGCCGATGAAGAACAAATCTGAAATACAGTATAGTCCTTTAATTGTCCTAGATATGCATCAGTATACTCATCTGTATAGTACAAAATCATTAAACTTTAAAAGAAGTAAAATTCACACATAATTAGGATCTTAATAGAGTTATCATCTAAGCGTCCTGTAGGTTTCATCTGTGCTGGAGCTGCTTTATCACAGAACAGAAACAGTTCAGTGAGGCTTTCACTGTAAATTATCCTTATCTGCAGTAATTCCCAGAATCATAAAAAGATAATTTGCATATGGGACAGATAAACTGCCCCTTCTAGTATCTTCTTTTCCTCTCCTTCTTGCCTTTTCCTGTGACTACTCACAAGTTAGCTTCCCTGCCACAGAGCTTCAACAAACCTTTGTGCCTGTAAAAGCAGCACATGCTTTATCTCAAATGTGTGTGCTCTTTTACAGTTCCCCTTATACATGTTGTGCCCTTGGTATTCCCTTACTACAAGACAGATTGAGGAAGGAAGCATGAGCCAAACACAGAAGACTAAAAAAGCTGGATCTGAGGATAAGGAGATAAGAAGAGGAAACAGTGAGAAGCATGAGATGGAGAAGAGGCAAGAGAGATGCTGCAAGCCAAAAAAGCCAGTGGGAACAAGAGTGTGAAGTGAGACTGCAGGTGCCGCAACAGAAAAGTATTAATCCATAGTGCATCATGGACCACCTACACAACAAGAAGGAAGACTGCTCAGATTTCAGTAGTTAAGGAACAAGCATTAAGGGAAAAAAATATTTCAGTGAAGCTTGAAATACCCCATTCACTGGAATTACTGAGAGAAGAAAACAAAAAAAAGCAAACAAATGAAAATCATGGATTTCAGACACAATTTACATGTTTGCCTCCCTGAAGTGCTTAATATTGTGGAGTCCTTCCCATTTCTAAATATCTGAAATTCTAGACTCCTATAAAAATCTAGCCTGAATGTATCAATGTCCATGGAAATAGCTTCAGTCTGTGCATGTGAGTCTGCCACGCAATGTCTTAAATCAATAGTGTTGAATTTTAGCATTTCCCTTTGTCATGGCTGGGCATAAATCCTGCCAGACTAGTTTGGCCACTGCACCTCCTCCTCCCGTTGTAGGAGTTGAGTTGAGGAGCAGACAAAAAAAAAACAATGGAGGGTTGGCTTCCATAAGACTACACTAAGCGCGTAGCAATTCATAGAATACAATCATAGAAACAGCCAGGGTTGGAAGGGACCACAAGGATCAGCTAGTTCCAGCCTCCCTGACATGGGCAGGGACACCCTACCCTAGATCAGCCTGCCCACAGCCTCATCCAGCCTGGCCTTAAACACCTCCAGGGATGAGGCTTCAACCACCTCCCTGAGCAACCCATTCCAGGCTCTCACCACTCTCATGCTGAACAACTTCCTCCTCGTGTCCAGTCTGAACCTACCCATCTTCAGCTTTGCTCCATTCCCTCTAGTCCTTTCACTGCCTGATATCCTGAAAAGTCCCTCCCCAGATTTTTTTGTAGTCCCCCTTGTGATACTAGAAGGCCACAATAAGGTCACCTCACAGCCTCTTCTTCTGCAGACTGAGCAGCCCCAACTCTTTCAGTCTATCCTCATGTTCCTATTTTCCAAGTTCTGATTGTTTAGATTGTTTAATTCTGTGTTCATAAATATCCTTTGTGCAAATACTTGCTGTCAACTGAGAATCCAAGCAAATTCATGAAAACTGATTTTTAATAGTAATAGTTTTAATACTAATTGATTTTAATAGTAGTAAAGAACAATTAATATTCTTATCAGAAAAGTAACATTCATTGATCAATATTAATCATAACACTCTTTATAAAAATTATGTGCACTGAAATTATAAAGTACTGATGAACCAGTAATATTCAAATAGCTTTTATTTTTCATATTATTAGAGTTGGAAATTCTCAAATTCAGGTTAAATTGCCTTCATGAAAAAGACATATCATCCCCAAACACAGACAATCTAAAGAGTGTGTATTTTTAATGTGTTTTAGGTATTTTAAGTTTGTGACAGCTAAAAAAAATTCCTTTCCTATAAATAGAAACAAAATAATTGTATTTTGCAAGTGCTAATTGCCTGCTGTGATTCAGCCACTGTTTAAGTATGAATGGACACAGACAACCAGTCTATATTGGGACATCTGAAGGGGATAGAATCATAGAATCAACCAGGTTGGAAGAGACCTCCACGATCATCCAGTCCAACCCAGCACCCAGCCCTAGCCAGTCAACTAGACCATGGCATTAAATGCCTCAGCCAGGCTTTTCTTGAACACCTCCAGGGATGGTGACTCCACCACCTCCTCAGGCAGCCCATTCCAATGGCAAATCACCCTCTCTGGGAAGAACTTCCTCCTAACATCCAGCCTATACTTCACCCAGCACAACTTGAGACTGCGTCCCCTTGTTCTGTTGCTGGTTGCCTGGGAGAAGAGACCAACCCCCACCTGGCTACAACCTCCCTTCAGGTTCTTACTTCTTTTCACAGTCCTCAGATTAAGACACAGAAAGTATTCTAGAGCTTCCATTCTGCTGGTATGAATCAGTTATATACATCATAAACTACCAGCAGAAAGTGATACAGATACCTGTTATAATCCAACAATAAAGTTATTTTGGGGGGAAAATATTTCCACATAGCTATTTTGAATGGAATACACACAGAGACAAACACACACACACATATATGTATATATGGAATTTGTCTATATACACAAAAGATGCCAGAACAAGCTACAGTTTTATTCACTGTAGAAAGCTTGAGAGTGTGGTTAAAAATAATTTTTCATTATTAGACTTTAGTCAAGATAAACATAATCATGCTTAATGCTACTATTCCCTTCACATATTGACCAAGAGCTCAATATTCATATTGAATCCATTCACAACAGAAGATTTAATTAAAAGATGAGAAAACAAAAAATATAAACCTCCTTTACTTTTAAACTCTCATTGAGCAGAGGTGTTTATAAATAAGACAACAATAGAACTGGCTGGAGGGCTTGGCCCAGAGAGTGGTGGTAAAAGGTGTCACATCCAGTTGGCAGCCAGTCACTGGTGGTGTTCCCCAAGAGGCAGTGCTGGGCCTAGTCCTGTTCAATATCTTTATTGATGGTCTGGATGAGGGGACTGAGTCCAGCATCAGTAAGTTTGCAGATGACACCAAGCTAGGAGCAGGTGTTGATCTGTTGGAGGGTAGAAGAGCCCTGCAGAGGGACCTGGATGAGTTGGATGGGTGGGCAGAGGGCAATGAGATGAGATATTTTACAAGGCCAAGTGCAGGGTCCTACACTTTGGCCACAACAACCCCAAGCAGCGCTACAGGCTGGGGGCAGAGTGGCTGGAGAGCAGCCAGGAAAAAAGGGACCTGGGGATACTGGTAGATAGTAGCTGAAGATGAGACAGCAGTGTGCCCAGGTGGCCAAGAGAGACAATGGCATCCTGGCCTGGATCAGGAACAGTGTGGCCAGTAGGACAAGGGAGGTTACTCTTCCTCTGTACTCAGCACTGGTCTGGCCACACCTTGAGTACTGTGTCCAGTTCTGGGCTCCTCAATTCAAGAGAGATGTTGAGGTGCTGGGACGTGTCCAAAGAAGTGCAACAAAGCTGGTGAGAGGCCTGGAACACAGCCCTGTGAGGAGAGGCTGAGGGACCTGAGGGTGTTTATCCTGTAGAAGAGGAGGCTCAGGGGTGATCACATTGCTGTCTAAAACTACCTGAAGGGAGGCTGTAGCCAGGTGGAGGTTGGCCTCTTCTCCAGGCAATCAGCAATAGAACAAGAGGACAGAGTCCCAAGTTGTGCTGGGGGAGGTATTATAGATTGGCTGTTAGGAGGAAGCTGTTGGCAGAGAGAGTGATTGGCATTGGAATGGGCTGCCCAGGGAGGTGGTGGAGTCACTGTCCCTGGAGGTGTTCAAAAAAAGACTGTCTGAGGCACTTAGTGCCATGGTCTAGTTGAATTGGTCAGGGCTGGGTGCTAGGTTGGCCTGGATGATCTTGGAGGTCTCTTCCAACCTGGTTGATTCTATGATTCTATGCATAATGTAAATATAATCTTCAGGAAAGGAGATTGTGTGTTATTTTTGTTTGGTTTGTTAGTTTTTTAATTACCCCCCCCCCCTTTTTTTTTTTTTTTTTTTCTTATTTTTCCAGCTAAATAACTTTTTGGACAGACACATCTCTGCTGATTTAGTCAGCAATGACAGGGATAAAATAGGCAGAAAGTATTACTTAGAAAAATATACCCCAAGACAGCCTTTATATGCAGTATGGAACACTCATCTTGCAACAGTAATTTGGCTTAAATAAATTAAAAGGGACACAGCAAAGAAGAAGAAGTGATGTCAAATAGAAAACAACATGCTTAAAGTGGATGTCCAAGCTGTTTTCTTGGGCCAAGTGTAGTGGACAATAGCTTAAACAATGCTTCTCAGGCAGGAAATTAACATTGTTTAATCTTTTACAGTAGTCTTCCTATGAAATGTTAATACTCCACTGTTCCACCCCCAATAATGATAAGCTACTGGGAAAAGAAACAAGCTGTAAATATTTCACTATCAGTCTTTTTTTTTGTTTTGATGCCTGTGGTCTACCTTTATGAGAGAGGATAAGGAAGATGCAATGATTCTAATCTTGACAAAATACTAGGTATTAACAAAATCCTGCTGTTTTCCATGCTCTGAATAAATGACTTTCATGCTTCCGAGGGTCTGTTTCACTGCTTTGAACCCATTACTCAGGACACCTATAACATCTCAGAATCATTAATTCCATTAATCTCATCTGGTAGGTTAATTTCAGTCTTTTGATGTAGTCTCAGTTGAGTCTTCCCAAAACACTGCTAAATGCCTGGATACATTAAAATGATCCAAAGCAGATATTTTTTATGCATCTTTATTCTTTTCTAGAAGCTTAAATAGCTTCATTTAATTAACAGAAACAAAATAAAATCAAGACAAATAAATAGCAAGACAAATAATACAATAAGTATCTTGCCTTTTTTCTTACTCAGTTTCTTTTTGAACAATAGTCTGAACAAAATGTTGTGGGCTAATTATTACATAACTATTTAGAATCATAGAATCAGTCAGAATCGGAAGAGAACACAAGGATCAGATACTTCCAACTGTCACGGAAGGTAGTTTGGGCATGTCCCTGACATGGGCAGGGACACCCTACCCTACACAGCCCACAGCCTGCCCACAGCCTCATCCAGCCTGGCCTTAAACAACTCCAGGGATGGGGCCTCGACCACCTCCCTGGGCAACCCATTCCAGGCACTCACCACTCTCACGCTGAACAACTTCCTCCTCATAGTCACTTTGAACCTACCCATTTCCAGCTTCACTCCATTCCCCCTAGTCCTGTCACTCCCTGAGATCCTAAAAAGTCCCTTCCCAGAACTTTTGTAGGCCCCCTTCAGATACTGAAAAGACACAATAAGGTCTCATTTAACATCAGAATGGTTTTGTAGTACAGACAGTAAGGTGTTTCATGAGTGTGAAAATTTGACAATACTTTTAGTCTATTCATTTGTCATTATATCAATTAATTATGATGCTCACTTCAAGTACAGTAAGTCATGATGAATTTTATAGGTTGATAATAAATACAGTTCATTTGCAAGCCAAGTATTTTACTGCAAAATATACATTATTTCTCTCATGTACAGAGTAAAGCATTAAGACATATTTATCCTTTCAAAACTCACTTTTGTTTTGATGTTTAGAGAAACTAATTTTTATATGTGCCATAATTTAAAGGCTGTGAAATTAATCATAGAATCATAGAATCAACCAGGTTGGAAGAGACCTCCAAGATCATCCGGTCCAACCTAGCACCCAGCCCTATCCAATCAACTAGACCACGGCACTAAGTGCCTCAGACAGTCTTTGCTTGAACACCTCCAGGGACAGTGACTCCACCACCTCCCTGGGCAGCCCATTCCAATGGGAAATCACTCTCTCTGGGAAGAACTTCCTCCTAACAGCTGGTCTATAATACCTCCTCCAACACAATTTGGGACTCTGTCCCCTTGTTCTGTTGCTGATTGCCTGGCAGAAGAGGCCAACCTCCACCTGGCTACAACCTCCCTTCAGGTAGTTGTAGACAGTAATAAGATCACCCCTGAGCCTCCTCTTCTCCAGGCTAAACAGACCCAGCTCCCTCAGCCTCTCCTCATAGGATTTGTGTCCAGGCCTTTCACCAGCTTCATCACCCATAATTTTTTGCATCATTTCACCTATATTTGCATGGAGTGAAATGGTACAGGGAGATTCCAGATTCTCACAAAGTATCAGTTAATTTATTCTATACATCTCTATGCTCATATTGACTAACTGCCTATCCCACCAGTTAATTCTGTACACCTCGGTTTACATCAATTAGTCTTATGCTCCCATACCCGTGGCAAACTTGTCCCACCACGGCCAGCCAGAGCCAAAAATCCTGTGGTCTATAGAGAAACCGTGAATAGACAGCTTTGCATTTTAACACGGACTGATTTGTTGTGCTCTTCTTATTTCTTTGATGATCAAATTTCCACACTGGTATTTTTATCCCTAATATGTGACTTGGGCTCTTAGGCAGTCCTCTGCCATCAGTCTCATCTAAAAGAAAAATATTTTATTTAAGAGCTGATGTATATGAGCATATGATGAAGGCCCAGATTGATTAAGATATTACTGCCAACTGGAAATATCTTCTGTTATGCCTTATAACCATGCCTAGCACTGACTAAGAGCTTTGACAAGTATATAGCAAAACCTTTCCAGAAAATAAGTCTAACAAGCCAGTTTTTAAGCCTGTTTGGTTTAAAATGGTAGTTTGCAATGTCCTGGCAAGTCTGTTATAGTCTATACTCTGAAGAGTTAAATATTATCTCTTGGGGTGTCCACAGTCAATGAACAGAGAGTCTGAATGCAATGTAGATAATACAAGTGTCAAAACACTGGAATGTTCTTCAATCCAATTAATTGGTAGTACTTATTTCTGCTTTTTCCTGATCTTTGCAGTTTGACTGTCTGTACAGGACATTTTATTACCAGGGGACAGTAAAGAGGATTATAAAATTGTTTAAAAACTGAACATTTGTAGTGTGCTAGTTTGAAGCAGGCTAGAATGTTTTGATGAGAAGAAGTAGATTACAGGCTGTGAAAGGAAAACAATGGTGATGTCTGCATTCCCTCAGAAGTCTCACTGAGGAGTTTGGGAAGGAGAAATGAAAACATTAGATAACACTCTCACCATTTTCTCTCACTCTCGCTTGGGCTGCTTACTGAGCTGCATCTCTCTAATGTCACCTTCCATTTGGCCTAACCCACCTTTGCTTCTTAACCTCTTGGCCGAACCTCCATTCTTCCTTGGGACTGGGGTAAGTTTGAGAGGGGCAGGGGGAAGGTGCAGGGGTGGTTGAGAGCCCCTCCTGGGGACTCAGGTTTCTGGGAGGGGAGTTGTGTTTCTGTATTACCTTTTACCTTCCCTTTCACCTTTCTACCTTATCCCAGACTTTGCCTTACATTCAAGGTGAGTTTGGAGAATTGGCCAGGGGGATTAGGAAGCAGATGGATTAGGCAGCAAGTTAGAGAGAGAGAAGGAAGGCAGCCGAAGCCAAAGAGCAACTCTGTTATCTATATTTGTGTTCTTGTTTTTTTACATCTCAGCAAGCCTATGAGTGAAGTAGACATCACCATTGTTTCCTTTTCACAGCCTATAATCTAATTCTTCTCACTAAAATACCCCATCTAGGCTCAAACTAGCATAGTGAAGGATCCAAGTTAGTAGGACAAGGAGCTATTAAAAATCTGCATCTTATTAGATATATATTGATCCACACTGTCACTATGACCTCTAACTCTCAAGCAAACCTCTGAACTTCCTCTTCTAGTTTCTGTGCGTCTCTGAAGAGTAATTTAAAAGGCAGGTATTGTAATGGGATATAAAATGCTAATGATTTGATATCTAAGTTCTGCTTCGTGTTCTCCTTCATCTGACTTAACTTTAAAATAACTGCTCATTTTAAGTCTGAACATTAGAGCAGATAGTAAATTGCCCATCTTGCTGGTAAAATAAAATAAAGGGGAACAGAATGCAGAATATTTTTAAAGCATAAACTGTGTCCAGTTCTGGGCCCTTCAATTCAAGAGAGATATTGAGGTGCTGGAACGTGTCCAGAGAAGGGTGACAAATCTGGTGAGGGGCCTGGAACACAAACTGTATGAGGAGAGGCTGAGGGAGCTGGGGGTGTTTAGCCTGGAGAAGAGGAGGCTCAGGGGTGATCTTATTGCTGTTTACAACTACTTGAAAGGACATTGTAGCCCTATTCAGTGACAAGGGTGTCCTTTGCATTCAAAAAAATGACCTCTTGGTTCATCTAAAGAACATGACCAATAAATGATAAAGGAAAATAAATATTTATTTACTTACAGTTTAGGTGTCCTTGGTAAATACAGATACTCTGTTTCAAATTTCTACTTTGATATATTCATATGCATGCCTAATTTAATGCTACAGTGTTTTGTACATTTTTTTTTTCAATTACAGACCTTGAAACTACATACTCAAAGACAAATCTTTGTAGTTCTTTTTGTTCCAAAAAGTCGCTTAAAGAAGGAACTTGAAAACATAATTAACTGCAATTCATTCTTGATCCTTTCGTTCCTTCAGAGCTTATTTAAACTTCAAAGTCTTGACCCATTCAAATGATTTAAACAAATGCTCTGAAGTTGCATGAGATACATGGCAGCCAATACAGCTCCTCATAATGTGATTTTTCTTCATTGTGAAATTTCCTAGGTTGGAATGACAGAGAAAACTTGTAATGTCTGAAAGAAGAGAGTTATGTTAAGATTAATTTTATGAAAAAGCAAAATAGGCCCTAAACAAGGAAATACTTTCACCACATTTTTATCTCAGTCTTATAGGCAGGTACTTATCATGCTAAGTGCATTTGGCATATTGTGGTATTTTTTTAGCATGGTCATATAAAAACAGTCTCCAATAGCCAGATTAATACAGACACAATGAAAGGCAAAACAATGACATGGTTCATCATGCCTGGAGAATAGGATGCTCAGGGGTGACCTCATTGCTGTCTACAACTACCTGATGGGAGGTGAGGATTGGTCTTTTCTGCCAGGCAACCAGCAACAGAACAAGAGAAGCAGTCCCAAGTTGTGCAGGGAAGGTATAGGCTGGATGTTAGGAGGAAGTTCTTGGCCGAGAGAGTGATTGTCATTGGAATGGGCTGCCCAGGGAGGTGGTGGAGTCACCATCCCTGAAGGTGTTCAAGAAAAGCCTGGCTGAGGCATTTAGTGCCATGGTCTAGTTGACTGGATAGGGCTGGGTGCTAGGTTGGACTGGATGATCTTGGAGGTCTCTTCCAACCTGGTTGATTCTATGATTCTCCTGTGCACCTTCTTAATTATCTCTTTCAAAGTTCAGTATTTACTTCATACTGCCTTGTTTAGCCTTTTCTCAGTCACAACCAAACAAAGAAAAATAATGTGATGGTACAAAACCAAAACACAAAGTATATGTATATAACCAATATATGTATATTTTCTATCATTTTATTCCTAGAAACCTCAGTGCAATCACACCCTCTTCCCTTAGGAACATACAACTAGTCCTCATTACTGTTACTGATCATTGCAGACTGGCCTCTAGTCATGTTTTTGACCAAAACAACAAGATAAAAGATGTACTGGAGTGGATAATTTTATTCAGAGTTACATTCCTGACAGACACACACATGCATTTCATCTGCCCAGTTCTGGGCCCCTCAATTCAAGAAAGATGTTGAGGTGCTGGAGCATGTCCAGAGAAGGGCAACAAAGCTGGTGAGGGGCCTGGAGCACAAATCCTATGAGGAGAGGCTGAGGGAGATGGGCCTGTTTAGCCTGGAGAAGAGGGGGCTCAGGGGTGATCTTATTACTGTCTACAACTACCTGAAGGGCCATTGTAGCCAGGTGGGGGGTGGCCTCTTCTCCCAGGCAACCGGCAATAGAACAAGAGGACACAGTCTCAAGTTGTGCCGGGGTAGGTATAGGCTGGATGTTAGGAGGAAGTTCTTTCCAGAGAGAGTGATTGTCATTGGAATGGGCTGCCCAGGGAGGTGGTGGAGTCACCATCTCTGGAGGTGTTCAAGAAAAGACTGGATGAGGCATTTAGTGCCATGGTCTAGTTGACTGGCTAGGGCTGGGTGCTAGGTTGGTCTAGATGATCTTGGAGGTCTCTTCCAACCTGGTTGATTCTATGATTCTATGATCTTTAATAATGACATAGTTTAGAAACTCCTCCAAAAACTTGCAAGGTCACCCTATCATGTGTATCCATCTCTCTCACTTACTCATTTCCCTCCTCAATCAATATCACAGGATCACAGGACGTTAGGGGTTGGAAGGGACCCAAGGAGATCGTCGATTCCAACCCCCTTGCCAGAGTAGGATAATACTATCTAACACAGATCACACAGTGTGCTAGAATGTTTTGGTGAGAAGGATTAGATCACAGGCTGTGAAAAGAAAAACAGAATGATGTCTGCTTCACTCATAGGCTTGCTGAGAGGTACAAGAACGATAATCCAAACATAGATAAGGGTGTTGCATTTCTCCTGGGGGAACTGACTGGACTGCATTTTCTCTCTAGCCTCTTTGACATCTCTCTAATTAATCCTCTTTCCTTCCTAACCCCCTGGCAGAACCTCCATTTCTCGTTGGGACTGGGGTAAGGTAGAGGGGTGGGAGAAGGTGAAAGGGTGGTTGGGAGCCCCTCCTGGGGACTCAGGTTTCTGGGAGGGGAGTTATGTTTCTGTATTACCTTTTACCTTGTATATTTCTGTCTATAACTGTATATACTGTAAATATCTGTTTGTATATTCTGGTAAGATGTAAATAATAAGCTTCATTGTACTAGTTTGAAGCAGGCTGGAATGTTTTGGTGAGAGAAAGTAGATAATTGGCTATGTAAGGAAAACATGGTTGTGTCTCTTCTCTCACAGTCCCACTGAGAAGTATGGGAACAAGAAGTAAACATTAGATAACATTCTCCATTTTGTCTCACTCTGCTTTTGGCTTTAGACTGAGCAACATCTCATAACCTCACTGCCACTAACCCTCCTTCTTAACCTCTTGGCTGCACCTCTATTCTTTCTCAGGATTGGGGTAAGGTTGAGAGGGGCAGGGGGAAGGTGCAGGGGTGGTTGAGAGCCCCTCCTGGGGACTCAGGTTTCTGGGAGGGGAGTTGTGCTTCTGTATTGTTTATCCTTTTTATATTTCTGTATATAACTGTATATATTGTAAATAGCTGCTTGTATATTGTGCTAGCTGTAAATAAATAGCTTCATTTATATTCCCAGAGTCAGTCTGAGTTAGCTGGAACATCTTAAAAGTGTGGAGGGGCGGGATAGGAGCCAAACCACCACATTCATTCAATTTCCAGAGCCGGCTGAGTCTGGTCTGGGTGATTTCCAAAGTGGAAGGGGGCAGGTAACACCCAAACCATCACACAGAGGAACATATTCAGTCCCTGAAAGTCTCCATAGAAGGAGATCCCACAACCTCTCTGGGAAGCCTGTTCCAGTGCTCTGTGACCCATACAATAAAGAAGTTCTGTATATAATATGATTATTATAATATAGAATATAATTATTATAATAATATGATTATTAAACATCCATATTTTCTGTGATATAGCCTCATGTATTAAAATCTGTATCTAAATGTAACACTCTGCTATGTGAGGTACTTCATATAAGTGAATCCTTTCCGAGTTGAGAAGAAACAGAATCAGGTGGCTGACGGAGGAAGAGACACAGAGGAATGTGAAATATAAATCAAGCACTCCAAGTTTCTTTTCTGTAAAATAATAGAATAGTTTGGGTTGGAAGGAACCTTAAAGATTATCCACTTTCAAGCCCCTGCCATGGGCAGGGACACGTTCTATGAGATCGGGTTTCTCAAGGCCCCATCCAACCTGACCTTGGAAACTTCCAGGTAGGAGGCATTCACATCTTCCCCGGGCAATCCGTTCAAGCTATACTCCTTTTCAAACTGTTCTATGGCTTTGACATCCATAGAAGACCTCATCAGTGGCATATAACTTTTCAAGAAGTATCTCATGCTGTAGCCTTAAGGCTTGTCAGGTTGCTTTTTCAGCAGAGTGGAAATCTTGATATCTTTGTAGATGACTTCCTTATTTCACACTAATATTTAGATCCGAGGTCTTTCTCTTAGCTAAATATACTTCAGTATCTTCTAGCTTATTAGTTGAAATCACAGGAATGCTGCTTTCTTTACAAGAATGATGAAAGCATAGCAAATAACAGTTGCAGATGATGTTGCCACATAAAACAACCATTTCTACCATTAACATTTCCTAATACCACAGACTTTATATAACATCCTCGTTTTTATTCTCCAGTACTCTGCTGACACCTTCTGGAATAAAATACTAGTCTGTACCTTTACAGCAGACTGGTGTAGTGATAATGATGGAGACAGTAAAATATCTTACTCTGTCACATGCATCAAGGCACAAATTACGGTACAGCTTTTGCATTCTTAGTGTCAATTTGCAGTGATATTAAAGTATCAAATTCTTAGAAGAATTAGGGCAACATAATAGAAGGAATTTATTTAGATCAAAAGGATCAAGTTTCAGGAAAACAGCTATGGTGCTGTTACTGTCAATATCTATGATATTTGATGCTGTTGATAAAATCCTGGCTATTGGAGACAAAGGATTAAAGCAAAATCTCTGATTTCTTTTTTTAAACTTACTAGAGGTTAAAATTAGGAACAAGACATCTTTTCAATCCCTATCTCTGCTTCCCCATTTTATTTCTCCCTATGTTTTATTCCCCACCAATGTGTCTGAAGGTGAATGTCCTCAAGAACATAAAGTATCACCACCTGAGTGTGAGCATGACCCAGTATCCATGACCTCTACATGAAGCTGGCAAGGACAAAAGAAGATTTGTGGGAGATTTTCATCCTTTTGGAGCTGCAGCTGCAGGGCAGGCATCCAATGCATAAAAATGACAACAAATGCTTACATTTACACATCTAAACCCCCTTGTTGACATATTTAAAGACAATTTCATGGACACTCTCATCATTAATGACTGAAACGATTTTTTAAAAATCCTATTGTTTCTTATTAAAAAAACCCAAAACATTTTAAAGAATGTGTTATTCATAAAGGTTCAGCTTCTTGCCTTGGATGGCATCGCAACAACAATGCAGTGCAAAAATGATGAGTGCAAAGAGTGGTGATCAATGGTGCTAAACCCATCTGGAGACCTGTAGCTACTGGAGTCCCCCAGGGATCAGTGATGGCCCCAGTCCTGCTCAATATCCTTATCAGTGACATTGATGAAAGGACAGAGTACCTGCTTAGCAAGTTTGCTGACAATATGAAACTGGGGAGCTTGGCTGAGACAGCTGAAGGCTGCATGGCCATTCAGCAAGACAAGGACAGACTAGAGAGCTGGGCAAAGAGGAACCTAATTATGTTCAGCAAGGATAAGTGAAGAGTCCTGCATCTGGGAAGGAGTAATAAACTGCACCAGTACAGGTTAGGAGGTGATCTGCTAGAGAGCAGCCCTGTGGAGAAGGACCTGGGAGTCCTAGTGGACAACAAGCTATCCATGCGACAGCAATGTGATCTTGTGGCCAAGAAGATCAATGTGATCCTGGGGTGCATTAAGAGGAGTGTGGCCAGCAGATCAAGGGAGATTCTCCTCCCCCTCTACTCTGCCCTAGTGAAGCCCACCTAAAATGTTGCATGCAGTTCTGGGCTCCCCAGCTCAAGAGGGACAGGGATCTACTTGACAGAGTCCAATGAAGGGCTACAAAGATGATTAAGGGGCTGGAGCACCTGCCTTATGAGGAAAGGCTGAGAGACCTGGGGCTTTTTAGTCTGGAAAGAAGAAGACTGAGAGGTGATCTAATAAATGTTTATAAATATATGAGGGCTGGATGTCAGGAAGGACAGGACAGCGTCATTGCACTTTTACTCTCTGACAGAATGAGGGGTAATGGATGTAGACTACATACAGGAAGCTTTGCCTCAACATGAGGAAGAGCTCTCTACTGGAAGGGTCACAAATCACTGGGACAGGCTCTCCAGAGAGGTTGCAGAATCTCCTTCTCTGGAGATTTTCAAGACCCATTTGGATGCATTCCTGTGTGACCTGCACTATCATCCTATGGTCCCACCCTGGCAGTGGAGTTGGACTTGATGAACTCCAGAGGTCCCTTCCAACCCCTAACCTCCTGTAAATCTGATTTATAGTCCCGTCAGTCTTTCTCTGTTAGTCATCTGATTCTGCTTTATTTCAATTCAGTGAAAGGACTCAACACGAAGCACCTCACATAACACAGTACTACATTTATACACACATATTAATACATGAAATTACAACACAGATAGCAAGAATGTTTAACAGTTTCATTGATTTAGAAGTGGAACGAGTAATGCTCACTAACCAACAGAGAAACTGCATTTTAAAAATGAGAGAGAGTGAGAGGAATGGTAGAGTGACCTTGCAAATCTCAGTGAGACAGACTGGAAATGTCCCTCACTAGTCATGAGTGTTGCAGGACTGCTCATCCAAGTAACTCCTTCAACTGGATTAATGAATCTGGCTCTTACTGATATAGATAATGTACAATAATGTGAAGCAGCATTTTCTCCTTTAATATTGGAAGGAATTAAAAAAGTTCAGAGGAAACAACTTAGTTTGTATTGGTCTATAATCTGTGTGAAAAGAACTGGTGATATAGGAAGTCAAGCAATATCCATGTTTATTTTTTCTTAAACAATGTAAAGCTAATATCCATGAAGCTTGAGTTATTGCTTACCAATTTGATAAGCTAACTTCACAGGAAACTACATGCTTAAATCTTTAGAACTTCCAGTAGAAACTGTGTGTGGATACTAACATTGCTCCATCTTGTCTTGGGTTCAAATGCAAGTTCCCAGAGACTCTTATAAATTTGGTAGACCCAATGACAATTTATAGAATTTATAGAGTTTATAGAGTGCCCTCCCCTCCTCCCCCTCCTTTCCCCAAAAGACAGGGAGAGAGATAAAAGGTAGGGACACCCCAATAAATCAATCTCACTCGATTTGGAAGTTAAAAAGGAAAAGTTTAACAATAACTTAGAAAAAAGGGATTGGAGGTAGGGGAGTTTACAAAGGATAAGGAAGGGAAAACAGCAAAATACAAAACAGGGATGGATACAACCCGAGTAGTGTGATGGTGTCTCTGCCTCGTGGCTGGTATACAGTATCAGTGTGTGTGTGCGGTCATGAACGCAGGTAGTGAGCAAGAGGGCGAAAAGAGAAAAGAGACAGGAGAACTCCTGTCTTTTATACCACAGGAAGTGGGGGGGAATGGGCTAACCATCACCTGGAGTGTGGCCCACCCCTGAGGAGGGGCCGAGACCCCTAGGGTCAGGTTCAGGGTCACTCCCCCAGGAGTGTTAACCCTATACATTCCACCCCTTGGTTAGACCACTTCCACCTTCCTAAGAACAGTCTTCTTCTCCAAAGATGGGAAAAGTGTCCATGGGTTAAGAGTTCGTGAAGTCCTTCTTGGTCCCCGGCTGTATCCCAAGGCGATGTGCTCCTCTGGCCCGGTGCAGGTTGCTGAGATGTGAGCAGGGCAGGAACGGAAGAAAAGTCAGTGAAACAGGAACAGTTCTTGTTGGAACTCAGGAAAGTCTTTTTCCTCTGTGAAGAAAAAAAACATCAGGAACAGTCTCTCTTGGTGTCTGGCATCAGGGGAACAGGTGTAGATGAGCTGGCTGTAGACATCCTCTGGAGGGAAATCAGGAACAGTCTCTCACTGCAGGGCATCAGTGACGAATCAGATGCAGGGTTCTGGTTGGACGCCGTGGTGTGATGCGATGTTGTAGGACTCTGGATAGCTGCTGCTGTCATGTAGGTTCTGTTGGACGCCGTGTAGTGGTGAGGGTATAACTACAAAAACAACTTGTAACCCCTTATGAACTATAATACAAGTATTGCACAACTATGATACAAGTATTGCACAACTATGATACAACTATTATACAACTATAATACAAGATAACCTGAAAGTATCTGGAACACATGGAATCAACTCTGAGATTTCAAAACCTTTTCAGCTAAAGAGAGGTTTCTCTGAGGGACACACTCGATAACACCAGTTTCCATCATCACCCAGTATGTGTGACCAGGACCCTCTGCAGATACCACCCCTTTGATAGGTTTTCCCCCACCAGAGGCAGGAGCAACCCACACAGTCTTTCCCAGTAGATTCCTTTCACAGACTACAGGAACTCCATCTCCCTCAACTGTGGGCAGTAGGGCAGACTGAGCAGGACCAGCTCTGTTAACTGATCCCCTGCTGTTCACCAGCCAAGTGGCTTCTGCAAGGTGCTTCTCCCAGTTTCTGAGAGTTCCACCTCCCATAGCCTTCAGGGTGGTTTTCAGCAGGCCATTGTGTCGCTCAATCTTTCCTGCAGCTTGTGGGTAGTATGGGATGTGATAAACCCATTCTATCCCATGCTCTTTTGCCCAGTTGCTTACAAGGTGGTTCTTGAAATGGGTCCCATTGTCTGACTCAATTCTCTCTGGGGTACCGTGTCTCCACAGGATGTGGCTCTGCAGGCCCAGAATGGTGTTACGGGCAGTAGCATGAGGTACTGGGTAGGTTTCCAGCCACCCCGTGCTTCCCTCCACCATGGTTAACACATACTGCTTGCCACTACGAGACCGAGGCAGAGTGATGTAATCAATCTGCCAGGCCTCCCCATACCTGTACTTTGACCACCTTCCCCCGTACCACAAAGGCTTCATGCGCTTGGCTTGCTTTATGGTGGCACAGATGTCACATTCATGGATAACCTGAGTTATGGCCTCCATGGATATGTCCACGGACCTGTCTCGGGCCCATTGGTATGTGGCATCTCTTCCTTGGTGACCAGAAGAGTCATGTGCCCACCGAGCTAAGAACAGTTCACCTTTGTGTTTCCAGTCCAGGTCAATCTGGCAGATGTGGGCAGCCTGGTCAGCTTGGTGGTTATGCTGCTGTTCTTCAGTGGCTCTACTCTTTGGGATGTGAGCACTGATGTGTCGGATTTTAACTGGCAGTTTGTCCAGGCGTGCAGAAATGTCTTGCCAGAGATCAGCAGCCCAAATAGGCTTCCCTTTTCTCTGCCAATCATTTCTCTTCCACTCCTTCAGCCACCCCCATAAGGCATTTGCTACCATCCATGAGTCGGTGTAGATGTATAGCATTGGCCACTGCTCTCGTTCTGCAATGTCCAGGGCCAGCTGGATGGCTTTCACCTCAGCATACTGGCTGGATTCGCCTTCTCCATCTCTTGCCTCTGCAACCCTGCGTGTGGGGTTCCAGACGGCAGCCTTCCATCTCCGCTTGCTGCCTACCAGGCGGCAGGATCCATCTGTGAAGAGAGCATATGCCTTTTCCTCCTCAGGAAGGTCACTGTATGGGGGGGCTTCCTCGGCACGGGTCACTGCCTTCTCTTCTGCTGGCTTTCCAAAGTCAGTGCCCTCTGGCCAGTTGGTGATGACCTCCACAATGCCTGGACGCTCGAGAGTCCCCATCCTAGCCCTCTGAGTTATCAGAGCCATCCACTTACTCCAAGTGGCATCTGTGGCATGGTGCGGAGTCGAACCCTTCCCTTTAAACATCCAAGTCAGGACCGGAAGCCTTGGAGCTAAAAGGAGTGGTGACTCCGTCCCAATCACCTCAGAGGCAGCTCTGACTCCCTCATAGGCAGCTAGGATTTCTTTCTCTGTGGGGGTATAGTTGCTCTCTGAGCCTTTGTACGCCTTGCTCCAGAACCCGAGTGGGCGGCCTCTTGTCTCATCAGGAGCTTTCTGCCATAGGCTCCAGCTAGGACCATTCTCACCGGCTGCTGTATAGAGAATGTTCTTAATCTCTGGGCCGGTTCGAACTGGTCCCAAGGCCATGGCATGGACCACCTCTCGTTTGATCTGGTCAAATGCCACCTGCTGCTCAGGTCCCCACTCAAAGTTATTCCTCTTTCTTGTAACGTCAAAAAGGGGTTTCACAATTTGACTGTACCCGGGAATGTGCATCTTCCAAAAGCCCACAAACCCCAGGAAGGATTGTGTCTCCTTCCGGTTAGTGGGTTCCACCATAGTGGCCACTTTATTCACCACATCCATAGGGATGTGGCGTCGGCCATCCTGCCATCGAACTCCCAGGAACTGGATCTCTCTGGCAGGACCTTTCACTTTGCTTCTCTTAATGGCAAAACCAGCATCCAACAGGATATTAATGATCTTCTCACCCTTCTGGAAGACCTCCTCTGCTGTCTCACCCCATACAATGATGTCATCGATGTACTGCAGATGTTCCGGAGCTCCACCCTTCTCCAGTGCAGTCTGGATGATGCTGTGGCAGATTGTAGGGCTGTGCTTCCACCCTTGAGGCAGTCTGTTCCAGTGGTACTGGACTCCTCTCCAGGTGAAGGCAAACTGCGGCCTACATTCTTCTGCAATGGGGATGGAGAAGAAAGCATTAGCAATGTCAATTGTGGCATACCATTTGGCCTCCTTCGTTTCCAGTTCATACTGCAGCTCCAACATGTCAGGCACGGCTGCGCTGATTGGAGGAGTCACTTCGTTCAGGCCTCGGAAATCCACCGTGAGTCTCCACTCCCCTGTCTCCTTTCGCACTGGCCATATCGGGCTGTTGAAGGGCGAGTGGCTCTTGCTGATGACAAGCTGCTGCTCCAGGCGGCGAATCAGCTGCTGTATGGGTAGCAGGGAGTCTCTGTTGGTGCGGTATTGCCTGCGATGAACTACACGAGAAGCAATAGGTAACTTGACATCTTCCACCTTGTGGGTACCAACCACGGAAGGGTCATCTGACAAGCCAGGCATGATAGACAGCTGCTCTTTGTCTGTAGTCTCTACAGCTGCTATGCCAAATGCCCACTTGTTCCCCTTCGGATCTTTAAAGTACCCTTCCCGGAGAAAGTCAATCCCCAGGATGCAAGGTGCATCAGGGCCAGTTACTATGGAGTGCTTCTCCCACACATTCCCGGTGAGGCTTATCTCAGCCTGCAGCACAGTCAACTCCCGAGACCCCCCTGTGACTCCTGCAATTGTAACAGTATCTGTCCCCCTGTGGCTGGAGGGGATCAGAGTGCATTGGGCACCGGTGTCTACCAACGCTCTGTACTTCTCGGCTTCAGAAGTGCCAGGCCATTTCACAAACACGTCCCAATATACTCTGTTATCCCTGGCCTCCGCCTGGCTGGAGACAGGGCACCTCTAATTCTGAGCAGTGTGACTGCATGAGGCACATGGACCTGAGTTACTGGCTTCACCACCCCTTGAGCGAGAGCGCTGCCTGTGGGACACTGGGGCAACCCCTCTTCTGGAGGAGTTATTCCCTGTGTTTGTCCCCTGCAGTTCCCTTACCCTGGCCCATAGAGCTGAGGTGGGCTGGCCATGCCATCTATCCATGTTTTCCCCATGGTCACACAGTGTTCTCCAGAGTGACCCCCTGTGTGTACCCTGTCTGCTCTGGGCTGGTCTCCTGCGGGGAGGAGGAGGAGCACGGCGGCGTGTGTTCCTTATAGCTGAGACTTGCACCCATTCTGAAGGTGAGGAGCAGTCATCCTCTGCCTTCTGCATTTCAGAGAAAGAGGCTTTCAGCTCGTTCATTTCTTGGGTGAGGGTCTCTACAGTGGCAATTAAGGTTTTCCTCGACAAACTGTCTTCAAACTGTCTTAGGTCATTCACAAACTCCCTGATTGTGGGAAGGTTGTTGGGGTCTCTGCCCAGCAGCAGTGCTCCCAATGTGGGGGCATATGTGGAAGGGGCACACTGAGTCAGTTTCTTTAAGAGGGCTGGCTTCATGCGGACATCATCAGGGTCCGAGGGCCTCTGGTCGGCTCCATAAATTATCTCTTGAACCGCCATTTGCCTCAGGTATGAGATCCCCTGTTCCATATCTGTCCATCTAAGGGGATGGAAAATCATGTCATCCTTAGTCGGGTACCTGTACCTCACAGCTATCAGAAGCCTGGCCCAAAGTGAGTGGGTACCATCGAGCCTTCCCAGCTCCTTATCCACACCTCCATCCCTCGACAAGGATCCCAGCTGTTTCGCCTCCCTGTGATCTAGGTCCACTGTTTCTGCTCCTGCATCCCAGCATTTCAAAAGCCAGGCTAAAAGGGACTGTCCGTTTGCCCTTGCATACTCCTGCCTTATGTGCCTGATTTCCTTTCTGGGCGTGGAGCTGATAAGGATCACTCCATTATCAGGTCCATTTCCAGCTGGTTGCTGTTGCTGGGGGGTGCTGGTTCCCGAAGAGGTCCCTTGCCCTGGATCGGCATCTGCGGGAGGGTTTTGATTTGATCTTGCTGGCCGCGTGGTTATTGGCGCTAGGTGAAGGGGGCTGGGCTGAGGGGGCAGGGTCCGGGGGGCTGCCCTGGGCGGGACCGGAGGCGGAGTTCGGGGCGGAGCCGCGCTAGGGGCGGTCTGCCCTGTCGCCCATCCCCCGCAGTTGCAGCTGGGGCAGTGAGGACCACCCCTCCCCCTAAGCACCCTAATGGCGGCGCCCACTCGATATTTCCACGTGTCCCAGTTCACCGCTATCTTATTAATTCCCAAACCCACATTTACACACAGTGAAATAACAGCTATCCAGTACCATTTCTCGCCCAAAATATCTGGAGCTTCTGTGCTCCAATGCATATACTCAGATTGATTCCATGTTCCAGAAACATTTCTAAACACAGTGATATTACTAACAGAATTCAGGAAATAGGCATAGACTCGGGCAGGCAAATGCTTAGAATATTCCCAGAGCATATCAATGACAATCCAGAAGACATGGTAACTTATAAACTTTAACAGCCAGCCCCACAACAGCCATGCAAAAGCGTTAATGATTAAGACTTTCAGAATATCCATTTTTTAACTTCCAAATCTTCTCTGAAAGAATTCTTTCTACCTAGCCCCACGTTGAGACGCCAAATAAATTGTCTTGGGTTCAAATGCAAGTTCCCAGAGACTCTTATAAATTTGGTAGACCCAATGACAATTTATAGAATTTATAGAGTTTATAGAGTGCCCTCCCCTCCTCCCCCTCCTTTCCCCAAAAGACAGGGAGAGAGATAAAAGGTAGGGACACCCCAATAAATCAATCTCACTCGATTTGGAAGTTAAAAAGGAAAAGTTTAACAATAACTTAGAAAAAAGGGATTGGAGGTAGGGGAGTTTACAAAGGATAAGGAAGGGAAAACAGCAAAATACAAAACAGGGATGGATACAACCCGAGTAGTGTGATGGTGTCTCTGCCTCGTGGCTGGTATACAGTATCAGTGTGTGTGTGCGGTCATGAACGCAGGTAGTGAGCAAGAGGGCGAAAAGAGAAAAGAGACAGGAGAACTCCTGTCTTTTATACCACAGGAAGTGGGGGGGAATGGGCTAACCATCACCTGGAGTGTGGCCCACCCCTGAGGAGGGGCCGAGACCCCTAGGGTCAGGTTCAGGGTCACTCCCCCAGGAGTGTTAACCCTATACACATCTATGTAAGACTAATTCTACATTTCACAGTTTTTATTTAAACTCTGAGGTAGCCTAGAATGGATTTCTCTTTTGCTGCTGCAGTGATTATACATTTTGAAAGATGTTTTCTTTCTTTTATGCTTCTGAGTGAAATTTTGTTGGTAATTAAGAACATCTCATACAGAATTCAGTGGAAAATTTCACATGAAACAGACTTGTCTACAGCTTCTGAAAGCATAAAAAAACATTATATGAGGAATAGAATTTACATGCATAACTCATTCTTATCAATTGCAACAGAGCTTTGCGGTACGGACAAAGACTGCCAACCACATAACCAGGCACAGAAGACATAGGTAGTTCCACTTCTGAAATAGTGGCAAAAATCAAATTAAAAGTGCTAGCAATTACACAGAGCACAGTAATTTATCTCATGTTGTTTTATCATAGAATTATCAACCACATAATCAAGCGTAGAAGACATAGGTAGTTCCACATATGAAATAGTGGCAAAATTCAAATTAAAAATGCTAGCAATTACATAGGGCACAGTAATTTATCTCATGTTGTTTTATCATGAAATTATCAACCACATAACCAGGCATAGAAGACATAGGTAGGTCCACATATGAAATAGTGACAAATATGATATAGTGGCAAAAATCAAATTAAAAATGCTAGCAATTACACAGATCACAGTAATTTCTCTCATGTTGTTTTATCATGGAATTATCAACCACATAACCAGGCATAGAAGACATAGGTAGTTTCACATATGAAATAGTGGCAAATATGAAATAGTGGCAAATATGAAATAGTGGCAAAAATCAAATTAAAAGTGCTAGTGATTACACAGAGCACAGTAATTTATCTCATGTTGTTTTATCATAGAATTATCAACCACATAACCAGGTATAGAAGACATAGGTAGTTCCACATATGAAATAGTGGCAAATATGATATAGTGGCAAAAATCAAATTAAAAGCACCAGCAATTACACAGAGCACAGTAATTTATCTCATGTTGTTTTATCATAGAATTATCATAGACTTATACAATGGTTTGTGCTTAAGGGACCCTTAAAAGTCATCTCTTCTAACCTCCCTGCAATACACAGAGGCATTTTCAACACGATCAGGTTGTTCAGAGCCCCATCCAACCTGACCTTGGATGTTTCCAGGAATGAGATATCTGTAACCTCTCTGAGAAACCTGCTCCAATGTTTCAGCACTGTTATCATAAAAAGAAAAAGTTCTTTTTTATTTCAGAAAGAACTTTGGTTTATTACTGCTGATATTCTCAGAACAGCCTTGTGGCGACAATCTCTAAAACACTAGACCAAACGCAGCTTTTACTGCTGTGTTTCCTACTGAGAATAGAGCAAATGTGAACCAGCACTGTTCTTTCTGGATGAAGGACAAGAAAGTAGAAGTTCTGTCCCACACTCCCTTCAACTCTCATACTCCCAGAAAACACCAAAGCAGTGCTTGAGAACTTGTATGTGTCTCTTGCTTGTCTAGTAGACTGAGAAAAAAAAAAAAAAGAAAAAAATCTTTCTTCTTTAAGAGAAAAATGTTAAAAATATGTTTAGGTGTAGCCTGTTTACAGCTGTAGATGTAGCCAAGAATATAAATGTGAACAAGATCATCTACAGAAATCTTGGTCTACAGTCCTCCATGTACCCAAACCAGAAACAAACAGGAAAAAATACCCCAAGGTTAAAATTCACCATTAACATGAACATGGTGCAGCATAGAGAGAAAATAGTCATGAAATGTGAAACTGTAGATGACTGTAAGTGAAAATAAAGCATAATCAGTAGGTTCTGATGTTCCCTATTACTAGGTGTGAGGAATAGAATAGAATAGAATAGAATAGAATAGAATAGAATAGAATAGAATAGAATAGAATAGAATAGAATAGAATCGAATCAAGTCGACCAGGTTGGAATAGACCTCCAAGATCATCCGGTGCAACCTATCACCCAGCCCTGTCCAATAAACATCCCTAAGGGAGTTTTAGCCTTTTCTGGTTTGTTGTTGTTGCTGTTCTTGTTTTGGTTTTGTTGTTGTTGGGTATTTTTGGTTGGTTGGTTGGCTGGTTGTTTTTTGTTTGTTGGTTTGGGGTTTTTTTTTGGAGTTTTCTACTTTGAGCTAGATACTCCTGGTTTAGGTTTGGTTTCTTGCTTATTTTGTTATTTGCTTTTCCTCAAAGAAGGAAGAATATACCCTAAGTGTAGCAGATGGTTTGCACTCTAAGTAGACCTTTCTGACAGCTTGTTTGCCTGCAGAGGTGCTAATGCTTTGGAGCTTTGTAACCCATGGTCTACAAGTGCTACTTTTTCATGAGCTATATTTGACTATATGCGATCATCTGCTGCAGAATAATATCTTCTTGGCTTGGCAGGTGTTTAATTAATAAAGTATTACAAAAACACTGTTCATGTTAACTGAATAACATATCTCTAGGTCTCAGGAAAAATAATAAGAGAGGGGAAATGAATATCTACACCTTATCTGACCATCCAGATCCACTCACACTCTTCTAAATCATAGAATCAGTCAGGGTTGGAAGGGACTATAAGGATTATATAGTTCCAGTCCCCCTGCCATGGGAAGGGACACCCTACCCTACATAAGGCTGGCCTTAAACACCTCCAGGGATGGGGCCTCAACCACCTCCCTGAGCAACCCAGTCCAGGCTCTCACCACTCACATGCTGAACAACTTCCTCCTCATAGCCAGTCTGAGCCTACCCATCTCCAGCTTCACTCCTTTCCTCCTAGTCCTGTTACTCCCTGATATTCTGAAAAATGCCCCCTAGGTCTTTTGTAGGCCCCCTTCAGGTACTGGAAGGCCACAAGCAGGTTACCTCAGAGCCTCCTTTTCTCCAGACTCAACAGCCCCAACTCTTTCAGTCTGTCCTCACAGCAGAGGTGCTGCAGCCCTCTGATCATCCTTGTGGCCCTTCTCTAGACACACTCCAGCACGTCCACATCCTTCTTGTAATGGAGGCTCCAGAACAGGATGCAGTACTCCAGGTAGGGTCTCGCTTGAGTTCACACTGCAAATGTTGGCCTTTTATCTCTGAGAAACAAGAGTTTCTTGTGCCAGCTATTGGCAGTGTTCATGGTTCAAAATAGGAGCCAAATACATTCCCAAGCCAAAAGGAAGAAGCCATTTTTTTCTTAACGAATACTCAATGGATCACTTTTGTCACTTGATGCAGCCATTACCAAGTTGCCAGCTAGAAAGCTCGTCCTGAAAATTGAGTGCAGCTGTAGCTGTCAAGAAAAGATTGAATCTACTCATTTTTCTAGAAATTCAATAACTAATAAGCCTGGCCTACTTAACAGTGGGTTACAACAACCTGCCAACCTTGAAATAAATCTTTATAGTATTATAATGATAAACCAGAGTTCAGTTTGCTATGTGAGAATGGTCCTAGAGCATTGGTTGTGTGGTGGTATTCTTTTTTTGTTTTTTTTTTTGTAACTCTCCTTCCTACCCAACAGCCACATTTTCTGTACAATTTGTGCTGATTTATTCTTAAATATTAAACAGAAGTGGAGAGGTTTCATCTGCTTATCTTTTTTTACTCTTTTGGCACTTTTTTGTTCTTTCCAGGGAGAGAAAGAAACTTTTTTCACCCTAAAATCAAAATAACTATTTGAAGTGTTCTGGCAGTAGTTTAGGGAAATACTATTATCACTGAATGCCTTTGACAAAATTCTTAGCTTGTTTTCACAAGCAGTTTCTCTCCCTTAGGACTTGTGAGTATCTCACATTTAAAATTGGACTGTAAGTAGATATGCATGAGGTTATAATCCTTTCTGAAAGAGGCATACTTAAAACACTACAACACACTGTGGAAGTTTGATTAATATTGCCTACATGCCAATAAGTTTTGGT
Organism: Pogoniulus pusillus; assembly: GCF_015220805.1. Classification (NCBI taxonomy): domain Eukaryota; kingdom Metazoa; phylum Chordata; class Aves; order Piciformes; family Lybiidae; genus Pogoniulus; species Pogoniulus pusillus. The sequence goes on from NC_087266.1 coordinate 40,639,783, forward strand.
AGTCATTGTCAGGCTTCATGGGAAGTGACCTAACGAATGGTAAGAGAATGTAAGTAATTGAAGAATAACAGGGAAAATTGTCCATCAGCTGCAGGCTCTTCATATAGCAAATTATCAAGGAAAACATTGAACAATTAATTTTATTTTGTTACTTTCTTACAAAACCAATTTTCTGCCTTCCCTGCTCTAAGGGAATTCCTGATTGGAAATGTTTCCAATTTTCATTTGAAAGTCCTTGCAAAATTCTACCCAAAGCTAATGTTGACTGACACTTCAAACCATGCATGGTATTGCAGAAGATAACCAGAGCATATTCACATTTGTTTCTTCATTCAGTAGTAAGAAATGCAATAGGGACACACTTTCCACTTCCTTTGTGAAGGTGGCGATGAAAGGAAGGGATATACCAGAGCAGAATAAAGGACCTGGATATCTGGGTTGATGAAAAGCTCAACACAGGCCAGCAGTGTGCACATGCAGCAATCGTGTGCTGGGCTGCAGCAAGAGCAGTGTGGCCAGCAGGGCAAGGGAGGTGATTCTTTCCCTTTACTCTGCTCTCATCAGACCCCACCTGGAGTACTCTGTGTTGTTCTGGAGCCCTCAACACAAGAAGGACATCGAACTGTTAGAGCGAGTCCAGAGGAGAGCCACAGAGTTGATCAGAGGACTGCAGCACCTCTGCTATGAGGACAGGCTATGAGAGTTGGGGCTCTTCAGCCTGAAGAAGAGAAGGATTTGAGGAGACCTTATAGTGCCTTCCAGTGTCTGAAGGGGGCCTACAGGAAGGCTGGGGAGGGACTATTTACAAGGTCTTGTAATGACAAGATGAGGAGTAGTGGATTTAAACTGTAACAGGGAAGATTTAAACTGGATGTTGGGAAGAAGTTCTTTCCAGTGAGAGTGGTGAAACACTGACATAGGTTGTCCAGGAAGGGTGTGGTTTCTCCCTCCCTGGAGGTGTTCAAGGCTATGTTGGATGAGGCCTTGAGCAACCTGTTCTAGTGGGAGGTGTCCCCTGCCTATGGCGGAGAGTTGGAACTAGATGATCCATGAGGTCCTTTCCAACCTAAACCATTCTATGATTCTATATACATATCTTACTATCCCTGCTTTAAAAATGCTGCAAGCATAAGCAAAGACTTGATATTTACAGGTCCACAATTCCAGGACTGGGCTGCTTTCTGTATGGTATAAAACTGTAGACTGAATGGAGCTGCATGGATTTGCACCAAAATAGTCTGACAAGGCTGGTCGTGCCAGATAGATGGCTGAACTAAACCTAGCACTTTATAAAAAGCTTTCTCATAGTTTTAATAGTTTCTTTTTTCTACATATTCAGTAAGCTTGCTTGAAAATTCAGGGTTTTAAAAGATGATGGCCTGCTGTCTTAACTCCCATTCGTATTAATAGCAATTGTGAACATTCAATACTTGTAATACTCAAGGCTTCCTATTTCATCTTCCAAACTGGCAACTCTCCAAGCTAAGGGCTTGATTGTGTGTTTTTGTTTCGGCTGCAATATTTTGATCCATCGTGCTGGATTTGCATGTTTTTAAAGATCTCTAAATACAAGTACACTACAGTAGTGTTTCCTCCTTTTGATCTATATTTTTGGTGAGTATACAGTATTAAACATAAAATTTATATCAATGGTGGATCATTTAGACCTTCTAACTACTCATATTCTTGCTGACACACTGTTGTGCTCATCTGCACTCTCAAACACCTAGATCAATGTTTTTTTTTTCCTTCAGAATCAGAGATACTACATAGACTTTCACAGCCTATAATCTAATTCTTCTCACCAAAATATTCTAGCTAGGCTCAAATTAGCACAGCCTATGAGAGAAACTCATTCCATTCTGTATCTCACGGAATATACATATCCAGCCATTATAATATTACACTATATCTTTCCTCTCTTAGTTTTCCCTCCAGTCTCAAATATTTCCTCTTCCTACTTCCACTTGTGTTCCTCCTTGAAACATCATGAACTTCCTCCTCATCTTTAAAATGCCTAAAAGAGTTTTTCCTCTCAGTTTTCAGTCCATTTTGTTAGCTAACAGTCTTGATCAGCCTCAGAAGATGAGCAACATCCACACTGCTGCAGTTCACTGATAGCCTGCCTGGATGGGTTCGTTCATTTGGTTTGATCACAGTCATTGTCCAAAGTACTTATTGTCTAACTGAAGATTACCAAAGTTCAGCCAGGCTGCCATGTGATGTATGTGTGTATGTTCCTTAGAGTTGCATCTGAAATTGAATGTACAAAATAAAACCCAACCAAAACCCAAACCAAAGAAATTTAAGAAAGTAATCAAGTCTGAGGTTCATAATTGAATTTTTAGTCTTAACATAATGCCCAGTATCACTGAGAGTATTTGTACACAGATTCTATATGTCATTGTAGAATATAGCAGAAATGTCTTGGACAAAATCTTTCTCTAAAGCAGAAGGGGGATAACAGAGAATAGAAGATAAAGGCCTCAGATGTGTGAGATTATTCTCTCATTAAAATGAATGAGAGCTGGCTGTACACAACACTTCACAAGGGCAGATAAGGTGATGTGATGGCCCAAGAGGTATCAGTGCAGTGCAGAAATGGTCATTCTTTCACTCACTCCTTTCAAACTGGAGACAGGCTTCCAGTACAGTATTAGCTTGGATATACATGGCGAAAAGTAATGCAGTGTTATTTGTATCAATTTGCTCTCACCATTACACATGATGGCAAGTGAAAAAAATAAAGTTCTCGTTTCTTTTTAACATGAATGATTTAGATGGTGCCCTTTTCAGAACTATCAGGATAGGACATTAATTGCAGAAAACCTCTTCATCAATCACAAGGGAGATACAGAGAAACCCATTTCCTTGTAAGCATGTGATTCAGTAACAGGATTTTTAATAGTCTCATGGAAAGGCTTTGATAACACTAAATAGATGAATGTCAAGAATGGCTACCAGAAAATGCAAAGACTAGCTAGAGTCCCTGACCTTCCGTCTACAGGGCTTAGACTTGCAATAGAAAGAAAGGAATCACTGTCATGGAAAATATCACATCCAACATAAATGATAGAAGTTCTGTTTAGTGATTTTTTTGTTTGCTTGCTTGTGTTTAATGGCAAAACTAAGTTATTTCTTGCTTTTCATAGTATCATATTGGTCATTACTACTTGACAGGAAAACACAAGTTAATTTTGGCCACAGGCTCTTTGTTTGTATTCCTAGTTCATTTGGCTACCATATTTTGTCAAGGTATCTTAGGCTAAATTCTGCTCTACCCACAGCTATTCAAGTTCCACTTAAGTTCAGATCAATCTGAAAGAGGCCAAGCACATGGTTCCTGAGCAGTTTATAATTTAAAGGTTCTAGTAACAAAGCCATATCAAGTGAAATTCTTTTGTACACAGAAGATGCAAGTAGAGCTATTCTTTATTCCAACAAAAGTGGAAGTAGAAAGATAGGGAAAGATGTTTTGGGGCCATGTTTTTGTGCCATTACAAAAGCACCATGAATCAGAAAAGTCCCTCATCTCTTTCTGTCTGCACTTTTTTTATTCATGCTGCACAATGATTTGTTGTTTATTTTAATCTACTTTACCACTCTTCTTGGTTACCGTACATTTTCTACACAAGCTACTCTAAACATCTTCAGCTGCAGCAAAAGAATGATCGTTCTCTTCAAGCCATCTGGACCAGAGTTCAAAACTTCAAACAAAAGCAAATGTAAGAAAATGCATTCTGTGATATCTAGGTCTAACTTCAAATAAATAAACTAACTGTTTGTATCTTCCAGCATAGTCTGCAGTGGCTGACCTCCAATAGCAAGAGATGTTTTGTTCCAGACATCTCTCACAGTGGAAATTGGACAGTCATCAACCACCACAGGCTGTAAAGATACCTTCAACAATCTAAAAATACTCTGGACCTTCAAAAGAGCAAAGTGATCGCTGTAGTGAATGCTAGTAATCCTGAATGGACTCGGAGATAAGCAAAATGTAGTCTCAAACTCACATTCTTGCCTGAAGTGCTTAGATATTATTCTTGCCAGCTTTTGCCTCTGCTTCTGGCTGGCCAGCTGAGTCAACATGTGTAACATTTAATTTCATGCATACAAGCTTACTGGAATAGTGCCTCCTGTATGAATAAAACTTAATCTATGCTCTAGGACTTAAGCAAGGATAATTTTCTCACTGCAAATACCATCTGCTTTGCTCTTTAATTACATTACTCTCTATAATAGACTTTTTTCCTAATATAAACAATTAGAAGAACAATAACTTTTACAAGCCTATGAAAAAAGATCTAAGTATTTGACATCCCTATTACCCAGTGATCATTGTGACTACAATCACAAAGTAATGTGGATGCAACAAAGTGTTATATGATTTTGGAGTGAGGGACAAAACCGGTTAAGAGTTTATTGTCAGCCAAACAGCAGGACAATTAAAAACAATCTTTTTTAAGGAGGGGATCATTTTCTAGATTTGATTCCAGTTTCATGACTGCATAAACCTACAGAAGTCCCAAGCAGCACTAAAACTTATGGGGGTCTCAGAGCAGAACCTTCTCTGAAATCTGTTTAGTAATTTATCAAATAAAGCAAAGAAATAAGTACCATAACATTAAATTTGTGTTGTTAACCAGCCAAAAGAATTTTGAAATGTCAAAGCATGTTTGCAAACAAAAGTTATTCAACCCTTTGTATGGATTTGATTACAATGTTGTGCTTGGTCCTTGTCCTGGTAGGCATAAATCCTGCCAGGCCAGTTTAACCCTTGCTTTCCTCCTCCTGTTGTGTCAGGGTCCGGGAGTGAACTCAGATGAGCAAACAATAGGGGTTTGGCCTCAGAAAAGCCTTGAGGGCTAGGGGACTTCGCACCACATGCCAGGTGTCATTGTGCTGCCCTCAACATGCCTGCATGGTCAAATGAGGCAGGAAGCTTTAAATTCATTGGCCAAAACAATGGTGCTAGTACCTCCTGGCCAGTTTGCTTTTCAAAATGAAGTATTTAAAGGGGGATGATTTATAAACCCATGCCTTTCTGCATTCAGCCTTTCTCTGCTTTCAACATGGAGCCTTCCTGCTCACTAAAGGCAGCCATGTGTTGCAGCTAACACTAGCGGCTTAGCAGCAACTCCTTCCCCTCTGCCTAGAATATTTTATATTTTACCCAGGGATCATTACAGTGAGTTTGAAAGTGTCTTTGACACCGGAGACTTACTCAGGGACCAAAAGTGTTGTGAGTACCTATGCTGGAGTGAATGCCAAGACTCCAAAAGCATAGTTAGAATTTTTCCTGTTTTTGCATTCCTATTTTCTAAGTTCTGATTGTTTAAACTGTTTAATTCTGTGTGATTGCTTCCTGACGACCAAAAAACCAAAGAATCTCAGGGAATTTTCCTGATTTTTGAATACTAAGAATAAAAATTAATATTTGTACAGAAACTATTCATCATAACTCATAACGATTATTAATTTCCAATACAGTTCTCCAGTTCTTATATCAGAATACTATGTTTCAAATACTTAAACCCCAACACAACTACCTTTTAGAAATCTGTTATATTAGTGTTGTTAATATCCCTGTACATTAACATGTTTTTGTATGCAGTATTTCATAAAGTCAAATCTTGAGTGAATAAAATTTGGTTACATTTCTTGGCAAAAAGTGGTTTTTAATACAATTTTTTTTCTAGTTGACTGGACAGGGCTGGGTGCTAGGTTAGGCTGGATGATCTTGGAGGTTTCTTCCAACCTGGTTGATTCTATGATCCTATGAAAAGACTGGATGAGGCACTTAGTGCCATGGTCTAGTTGATTGGATAGCACTAGGTAATAGATTGGACTGAATGATCTTGGAGTTCTCATCCAATCTCATTGATTCTATGATTCTATGAAATATTTACCAAATTACGTATGTTGCCTTAATGCATTATTTTCTCTTTGTTTGTTTTTTTTTCTTTCTTATTTGCACAGTATCTTGCAGTAGAGCAGTTCATATAGAATGAATTCAAAGATGTAGACAGTGATGTTATGTCCATCCTTTGAGATGAAGCCACCAACAGTGGCTTGATAGCCTCCATATTTGTGAAAATCTTCCCATAAATGAGTAGGTTCAGCTCCCAAGCTAGCCACAGGATAACAGGTTTGTCTTTACCTTCTCTTCCTTGTTACCCTTCACCAGGCCACACCTTTCATACTACCTCAGAGAGGCAGCTGGGCTAGGCTTAAGAAAGGCTAAGGAGTAAATGATGCATTCTCACTTTCCACTTAATTCGAATAATTGACTGCCACTGCTTATTTTGCAGATTTCTGAGAAAAACCTTAGGGTCAAAGAAGTTAAATGAGCTTGAACAAAAAGATGGCTAAGATTTTCTTGTCCTTAACTGTCAAGTAGCTGACATGATATTAACCTTCTGAAGCTAAATATTCACTCACAATAGAATCAGAGATGAGGCATAATTACAATCAGAGTTGTGGATCCACAGCACTATTGAATAAAAACATATTTCTAAGAGACTGAAATGCTTTCTCTGTTGTCTTTTTTTGCACAAATTGTTTGATTAACAGAAAGTAGCATAAGCTTTTTACACTTTCCCAGTAAGCAGAGAAGTGACAAAATCACACCGAAACGATTTTTGAGAGATTAAAAAAAAAAATCAATATTTTATTTAGGAAAACCTAAATTTCAGTTTCAACTATTAAAACTATGAGAAAGCTTTTTATAAAGTGATAGGTTTAGTTCAGCCATCTACCTGGCACCTCCAGCCTTGTCAGACTATTTTGGCGCAAATCCATGCAGCTCCATTCAGTCTATAGTTTTATACTATATAGAAAGCAGCCCAGGCCTGGAATTGGTGATTGTGATGGGTTTGGGGGTTACCCCCCACACACACACTTTGTATTTGCCCCAGCTAACTCAGACGGACCCTGGGAATATAGATGAAGCAATTTATTTACAGCTAGAACAATATACAGGCAGCTATTTACAATATATACAGTTATATACAGAAATATACAAAGGATAAACAATACAAAAGCACAACTCCCCTCCCAGAAACCTGAGTCCCCAGGAGGGGCTCTCAAACCACCCCAACACCTCCCCCGGCCCTCTCAACCTTACCCCAGTTCTCAGGAAGAAGAGAGGTGCAGCCAAGAGGTTAGGGAGCAAGGTTAGTGGGAGCAAGGTTAATGAGATGTGACCAGGTCTGAAGGCAAAGGCAGAAGAGAGAGACAAAATGGAGAAAGTTTACTTCTTCTTCCCAGAGCTCTCAGCGAGACTGTGAGAGAAGTTGACATCAGTTGTTTTCATTTCACTGCCCGTTATCTAGTTCTTTTACCAAAACATTCCAGCTTGCTTCAAATTGGCACAGTGATTTTTATTTCATCATTGTGGACCTGTAAATATTAAGTCTTTGCTTATGCTTGCAGCATTTTTTAAGCACAAATATGAAAATATTTGTGTAGAATCATAGAATGGTTTAGGTTGGAAAGGACCTCTTGGATCATCCAGTTTTCCAATTTGGTCTTCCAGTCTTGAATCTTAGCACAACCTCCCCCACTGCCCAGCGTTCTCTTGGGAAGCCAGGTTGTGACAATCCACTGAATAACATTTTCCAAACACAAAGGGATACATTTCTGTGCCATCATAAACATTTCTTGGTTCCTGGTTTGATTTCTTTTCTGTTTGTTTTGGGGTGGTTTGTTTTGTGTCTGTGTGTTGTGGAATTTGGAGGTTCTTGGTTTTCAGTTTTGTTTGGTTTGGGTTTTTTTTTGCAGTCCAAGCATCAGCCATAACACCTATAAAATATGCATTCCTAGCCATACCCTTCACAGAAACCGCCATGCTGCAGGGCCCTTCACAGATACCGCCATGCCACAGAGCCCTTCACAGAAACCGCGATGCCACAGAGCCCTTCACAGAAACCGCCATGCCACAGAGCCCTTCACAGAAACTGCCAGGCTACAGAGCCCTTCACAGAAACCACTATAATACAGAGCCCTTCACAGAAACTGCCATGCTACAGAGCCCTTCACAGAAACTGCCATGCCACAGAGCCCTTCACAGAAACTGCCATGCTACAGAGCCCTTCACAGAAACTGCCAGGCTACAGAGCCCTTCACAGAAACCGCCATGCCACAGAGCCCTTCACAGAAACTGCCATGCCACAGAGCCCTTCACAGAAACCGCCATGCCACAGAGTCCTTCACAGAAACTGCCATGCCACAGAGCCATTTACAGAAACCGCCATGCTACAGAAACCGCAATTCTATAGAGCCCTTCACAAAAACCACCATACTACAAAACTTTCCTTAAGAGTCCACTGTCCTGATATTGCTGACAGAATTACAGGCCAGCCATTGACCTCAGGACAGTAGCAGTTCTGAGTCAGAGTCTTTGAGGGTTGCAAAGCCTTTTGCAAAACCCTTATTTATACAAAAAAATTGTGGCTCAAAAGGCCCTTAATCGAAAGAGTCAAAACATTGCTTTCATCTGCTTGCATGATGGCAGCCGCTGTTCCAGAGGCTGTTACAGCCTCTGGGAAGGTTTCTCCCCCAGAAGGCAGAAACTGTAAACATAGGCTATTGTTTTGGGAAGAAGACCTTGGGGTTTCAGACATTGTGAGCACCCACAAACACCTGCTGGGGACTGACCCCTGGGGTGGTGCCACAGGTTGTTTTTGGTGAAAATTAGCCAATGTATGAATTAATTATAACTTCAAACCAATCAGTATTGTACACTTGTATTAGCATCAGCCTGGTAAGATACACCTCTTCTGAACACTATAAAAATGCTGCATTTGCCTTAATTGAGCACTTCCCTTTCTGCTCGCTCTCCTTTTGACTGATACCCTTGCTCGCACACACACACGCATCGACACAGACCAGCATTCACTTGGCACTCGCTCGGCATTCGCAGCAACCAAGCTACAACCGGCTCAAGACGGCACAGTCACAGGCAGCGCTACGATCCCCGCCAGCCTTCGGAAGCCAGCGTCCAGCCTGGCCCGGACCTGTGGAAGCTCAAACAGCGCGCCTCAATCCATAATACTCTAAGACTTCTCAGAACGGAATCCGGACAGTGAGTAACTGACAAAACTTAATCTAAAGACTGAATAATTTCTCAAGTTTCAAGTGAACTCTCTCAAATCACAGACTCTCTTCATTTTAGTCATTCTGTATTGTAATTCGCAACCGCGGACAAAGAACTTACGTGGGGTAGTTATAAATAAGTTTGGGGAAGGGGATTCCTAATGTTTATAATAATAAATCTTTTAAATTGTTTCAAATTTGGCCTCTCATTTCATTCCCCAAAACCCAAACAAACTTTTCTCTCTGCAACAGTCAGTCAGGTCAACTGACTCCTGTTGCCACGTATGTATATCCCCTACCACGAGCATCGCAGTATAAAATGAGGAAGCCTACTTTTGCTGGGCCGAGTACAGCTTTATAAATCTTGTATTGAAATTGATATTAATGTGTCTATTTCATTAAATCTGCTTTAATTTCAACCTGTGGATCTTCTCTCCTTTTCCTGGTCTTTGTTTTTTTGGGGGGGTCACTGGGTAACAAAGCGGCTAATATAGTTTAACACCAGCTACGGGGTAAATGTGTACAACCATTAATTTTGGAGTGCCTGACATTATTTTTATCTAAGCTGAAATTAATGCACATTTTTCTTGAAGAATGTTTATAAGTTGGGTTTTTTTTTGCAATTCTCCAGAGAGCACTTGCCTTTATTGCCTTGAACAAATTACTGGTTAAGAAATAGTCTCATCTTACTCATTCTTCTTCCAGTGCCACATGCAAACAGCTTAAAGAGGATAGGCCATGACACAGTTAGTTTGCTGCTGTCATCTTCTGCAGCTGTAAAAAAACAAGCATTTATTTTCACTCCTTCTTTATTATCTTCTCAACAGTTTTCCCTTGATTTGAGGATCTTTCCCTGTATTTCATGACTGATGTGTGAGGTTTTGGAGCCTTTGGTGAGGAAGTTTGAATTATTTTCATCTTTAAAATATTTCTGAAGCACAGTTTGGAACAGGCAGGGCAAGCAGCAAAATGGAGAAATTTGAACTCCTGGTAAACTCTGAGTGACATCTGTTGAGGTGAGACATGGCTGCAACATGTCATGACAGCCTTTCACTGCTTATGACTAGCTTTTCTTCCATCAATCTGTAACATGTAAATCGTTTTGGCACACATCCAGGTCTTCTCAGTAGTACAATATCATTGGGCCATATGCCTGGACATAGGAACTAACCAGGACAACCAACAACTTGGAACTTGCCTAAGAAGGCAAAAACCTGCATGAAGAATGAGAAACCAGACCTTAGATAGCTGCAGTTAAGTTGTTCAAACAACAGAAACCTTTGAAAATGCCTCAGCTACAAAGAAGGGTTTGAGAGAAGATGACAACATAATGAACAAAAAGAAGATTTACTCTGAAGACTTATGTATCAGCTATTTCACCCAGGAATGTGAAAACCCTTTGTAGTTAGCATCAATAGCTCTAGATTCTTGTGCATGTGCATGTGTACAAATAACATTTAACTTCAGAGAACTTCAAAAGGAAAGGGAAGAAATGTTCTGCTTCAAGCCCTTGGGAGGCTGAGGCTGTGACAACCATTTATGTCATTGACAATTTCCATAAGATCTGAAAAAATCACCAGTGACATTTTTGAATGAGATACTTGCTGTGATAACATTCATACGTTTAGTAATAATTTCCTAGAACTGGTTTACTTTGCACAGAAGAATGTGAATATTACATGTTAATTGACACTTAGCAATTTTGCTGTACTTTATCAAAAGAGACATAGAAATAAGCCTTAATGATTTTCTTGAGTTTTACCAGACAATTATGTGTAAGGTAATTGATGTTCTTTGATCATGTCTCAGCTTGATTGTTAACTGATTACAATTGAGACTAATTTGCTTTCATAATTGAATAGCTTTCATTCCCAATAAAAGCGTTTCAGTGAATTATACTGAGTGAATTGTTTGCCTTCGAATGTTGCAAATCTAACTCAAATTGGATGGATTTCAAGTCTGAGCTGATTTGTTTCATTTGTCATCCTGAATATTATTCTGTAAACTCAAATTTCCAAGTTGAATGTTGTTTTGTTTCTTCTTTCGTTTTCCCCCTCTTGCTTGTGTGTTTCCTTAAGCTACTGCAGAAATTAAGTTGCTATTACAGAAATGTCTCTTCTGTTCTAATTTTTTTCCTTTTAGTACCCCTTGTTTTTTATTTGCTTCACTTTTTTAAAGCCAGATGCTGTTGTGACAAACTATTTGACTGATTTGGGAGCAAGATGACTACTTAGAAACCCCAGCAGTTCAATGAGCAAGATATAGATGACAAATTCTCCCACTTTAGAAAGATCTTCAAAAGCTTTCTGTATTCATTAACCCATAATTAAGAAAAAATATTAAGAGCAATATATAGTAGATACAGCTCAAGGTACCCTCAAGAGTAATCAGAAAGAAATGGCTTGGTTTAGGAATATTATCACAGCATCACAGTATCATCAGGGTTGGAAGAGACCTCACATATCATCAAGTCCAACCCTTTACCACAGAGCTCAAGGCTAGACCATGGCACCAAGTGCCACGTCCAATCCTGCCTTGAACAGCTCCAGGGACGGCGACTCCACCACCTCCCCAGGCAGCCCATTCCAGTGCCCAATGACTCTCTCAGGGAAGAACTTTCTCCTCACCTCCAGCCTAAATTTCCCCTGGTGTAGCTTGAGGCTGTGTCCTCTTGTTCTGGTGTTGGCCACCTGAGAGAAGAGAGCAACCTCCCCCTGGCTACAACCACCCTTCAGGTAGTTGTAGACAGCAATAAGGTCACCCCTGAGCCTCCTCTTCTCCAGGCTAAACAATCCCAGCTCCCTCAGCCTCTCCTCGTAGGGCTGTGCTCAAGGCCTCTCACCAGCCTCGTTGCTCTTCTCTGGACACGTTCAAGCATCTCAATGTCCTTCTCAAATTGAGTGGCCCACAACTGGACACAAGCAATGAGGTGACTATTCTGATGGAAATATTAAATGGAGGAAGAAGCACAATTCCAAAGTTTAATAAGTCAACTAAATAGAAGTGAGATAAATCCCTTAAGTTTCATCCATATTTTTAGGGAAACCATAAAGTGTTCTTCACAATGGAAAGTTTAGAAGCTTTTCTTCTGGCCACTATTATTTCCTGGGATGTTATTCAGGAACAGACAAGCTTTACAGAGGATTTTCAACAATTCAGCCACCTATATGGAAGATTTACAAAGAAGAATCAGCGATAAGAAGAAAAATATTTAACAGGCTAGGATAAATAAATGAGATTAAAAGCTGAAGAGTATTTTACTGCTGTTAACATAAAGGATTAAAAATAGGATATTAAAAGAATACTCCCTTTAAAGAACAAGAACTTAATAAGAATTAGAAGCCTTAACATTATTGGGACCATGAAATTAGTATGGAAGAGCAAGAATAGTTCTGTCAAATCTTTCAGGTAACACAAAGCAATTTTTGCTATAGATCAGTTGGAAGACCATGACTCCACAAGAGCTTCTTCAGGAACAAGGGAATCTAACAACGGGGCCAGAAATTTGTACCTTTTCTTCAATATTCTGAATGTTAAATCTCAAAATCCCTTATCATCAAGACAAAATCCATCAGAATCACATTGAAACACCCCTGACATTGTCTCCTCCCAAGACCCAGTACCAACTCACTCTTCATATTATAACTTATTATAGAATCATAGAATCAATCAGGTTGGAAGAGACCTCCAGGATCATCCAGTACAAACTAGTGCCCAACCCTGGCCAATTCAATTAGACCATGACACTAAGTGCCTCAGCCAGGCTTTTCTTGAACACCTCCAGAGGTGACAAATCCACTACCTCCCTGGGCAGCCCATTCCAATGGCAAATCACTCTCTCTGTGAAGAACTTCTTCCTAACATCCAGTCTATCTCTCCCCCAGCACAACTTGAGACTGCGTCCCCTTTTGCTGTTACTGGTTGCCTGACAGAAGAGACCAACCCCCACCTGGCTACAGCCTCCCTTCAGGTAGTTGTAGACAGCAATGAGGTCATCCTTGATCCTGAAAACGTGACCACTGAATGCTAAGAGGAAAAAGCTAACTCTTCTTTCCTCACTATGGGGGAAATGACTCAAGAATGTGTCAAGTTTATAATTCACTTCTTTGAAGGAGATACCCTACATCAATGCCTAATTGCCATGTGTTCTTAAAGTATTAGATTAAAAGAATGTAAAAAACAACAACCATTTTTCTTCCAAAAGCTGCAGTACATTGACTGAAGACAAACAGGGCTGTAGTTAGTGATCTACATAGTTTATTTTCTTTAAAACTTACTTGAAGAAGGAACATATTTAAATAATGAAAACAACTGCAATAAAAATAGTCTTATTTGCTCATGAATAATAAGACATGCAAAAAAGCATGCCTGTTTAACTAAAACAGTTAAGATGGCTTTAGTTGCATCATCACACACCGCCAAAAAGAAAAAAAAAGTGTTCTCTTTTGGACCTGCCATTATATAACTAAATCATCATGAGAGTGGTGAGAGCCTGGAATGAGTTGCCCAGGGAGATGGTTGAGACCCCATCCTTGGAGGTGTTTAAGGCCAGGCTGGATGAGGCTCTGACAAATCTGATCTAGGCTAGGGTGTCCCTGCTCATGGCAGTGGGATTGGAACTAGATGATCCTTGTGGTCCTTTCAAACACTGACTGATTCTATCATTCTATCATCTGTGCCTGTTCATGTTATGATTAGAATTTTTATTCTGGGTCAGTCACTTCTGCCAGGCAACCAGCGATAGAACAAGGGGACATAGTCTCAAGTTGTGCTGGGGAAGGTGTAGGCTGCATGTTAGAAGGAAGCTTTCCCCAGAGAGAGTGATTTGCCATTGGAATGGGCTGCCCAGGGAGGTGGTGGAGTTGCCATCCCTGGAGGTGTTCAAGAAAAGACTGGCTGAGGCATTTAATGACTAGTCGAATTGGCCAGGGCTGGGTGCTAGGTTGTACTGGATGATCTTGGAGGTCCCTTCCAACCTGATTGATTCTATGAATCTATGGTTTTCAGAGTGAGTGATACACTTGTACAAAGGAAATACAAAGAGACACATAGATATTTGCAGATAGAAAACAGAACACCAAATGTAAAAGACTGTACAGCTAAGGTAAGTGGAATGTGAGTTTTGCCTTTGGTAATTTATTAACATAATTCGGATAATATATGTGACATTAATTTAGTATGCATTTCTTTTTATTGTGGGTTTGTGTTAATTTGTTGGGTTTTTTTCTTTTTTGTTGTTTGTTTAGTTGTTTTCTTGCTTGTTTGTTTGGTCTTTGCATCTGATTTCTTATTTTGTTTTAGGTTTGGGCCATTTTTTTGGTGGTTTATTGGTGGTTGAGATTTTGTTTTGGGGTTTTTTGTTTTGTATTTTATTATGCTGTTTTACTTTTCTTATCCATACATCTCTCCCACTCTCTTATTCCCTTTCTCTTCTCTTCTGGAAAGGAAGAGTGATTAATAGAGAACTTTGGCCACTCATCTAGTGGCCATCACCTAGTAATACTACTCAGATCAGCTTTACTCTATGTTATTGTGTGCTACTTTGAAGCAGGTTAGAATGTTTTGGTGAGAGGACTCAGATTACAGGCTGTGAAAGGAAAACAATGGTGATGTCTACTTCCCTCATAGGCTTGCTGAGATGTATAGGAACACGAAATAAGAACATTAGATAATCACTTTCACTGGGGCCACTGGCTGAGCTGCATCTTACTCTCTAACTTCACTCTCCATTTTGGAACAATCCACTTTGCTTCCTAACCACCTGGCCAAACCTCTATTCTTCCTGGGCTAAGGTTGAGAGGGGTAGGGGGATGGTGAAGGGGTGGTTGAGAGCCCCTCCTGGGGACTCAGGTTTCTGGGAGGAGAGTTGAGTTTCTGTGTTACCTTTTACATTGTATATTTCTGTCCATAACTGTATATACTGTAAATATCTGCTTGTATATTGTGCAAGATGTAAATAAATAGCTTCATTCATATTTCCAGAGCTGGCTGAGTCTAGTCTGGGTGATTTCTAAAGTGTGGGGGGGCGGGGAACAGCCAAACCATCATATCTTGCCAGAATAACTTTGAAGAGGAGCAGAGAAGTATAAAAAAGCAGGATGCAGGAAACAGAATTCTGTGTGTAATTTCATCTGAAGAAGTCTGCCTAACTTCAGGCCAGTAACTTTTCCTTCCTAAGATGACAGTGGACAAACACTTCTACTGTAATAGATCTTAGGCTATTTTTCATCAAAGTAACTTCAGACTCAACCTAACTGAATCTAAAGATTGCAAAAATCTGTTTTTTCCTTTCAAAGTTTAGGCACAATCTACAGTGTATGATCAGAATGCATTGCCATTTACCTACCTGTGATGGATTATGTAAAATTAATAATCTGTATTAATTTTGATATCCAGGCAATGATTGTTAATAACTATGAAAACTGTTTATTAACATTAAAACTCACCAAAAAAACTTATTCACAAGGTTCAAAAATGCACAGGTTGGAAATTTACACATGCCAGAAACAGGCAAAACTAGAGCACTTATTTCTTAAAATGGCAAACATAAATATTATACTGGAAGAGGCTTTTAAGTATTTACTCACAAAGTGTAAATCAGACAATACTCAAAGCATGTGGAGGGGTTGCTGTTGGAGTTTCCCAGGCATTTTTCTCAGGAAGCTGGGAGTCTACAGCATAGTGATCCTCTGGATGATCTGTGTGTCTCCAGGATTCCTTGCCTTGACAGGAGACTTGCAGAGGGGCAGGCAGGATGCAATGCTGTGTGCAGTCTTGGCACAATGTCACGCCAGCTATGCAAGCTGACAGCATGCAGGCATTTAGAGCCTGCCCCTGGTAAGCTCTCCAGGAAAATTCAGGATGCATATGAGGCAGCAGCAGCACCCTGAGCTACCTGCTTAGCCCTTTTTATCATTATCCAGCCTGTGACTAATGGGGCATTGGGCATAGGTTAGCCAATCAGAATGGCATTGCGCCAGGCTTCACCACATTAGGCGAAGCCAAGGCTTTCACCCTCCCCTCCCATGGTTGCCTCCCCCAGCACAGAAGGAGGAGCAGGGGAACATGTCTGGGCAAGTGAGGGCAAGGATAAGCTCATGTTTGCCCTGTCAGGCCTATCACCACACTACCACATTATTTTCCTAGCCTCCTAGTAAAACTCTAATATAACTGCAGGATTAACCTGTAGAAGTTGGCGATTCCTTCCAGTAAATAGAAATTACATCTGAGTACTTTTCAAATGGAGAGACACATGATAACACTGATGTGTTTTGAACATCTTATTTATGGGCAAAAAAAAAAATTAAAATATTGGCATTTTTGTGCTTCATCACTCTTCTGAATGGTGAGGTCAGATCCAACATCATAGATGACAATAGTAGAATTTCCCTCTGATTTTAAGTAATTTCACTCCGTATTTTTCTTTCTCTTTTTTACGTGACATGTATGATTCTTTAGGAAAGCACAATGGACACAAGGTGGAGCCAAAGACCCTTTAAACAAGCTATTGATTGCCCTTTTTTTGTTGTTGTTTTTTAACTTGTTTAACGGGGAGATTTTTTTTTTGAAAGAGGCAGGTGAGGAAATAAGAAATTAAATTCAGCAGTTGAAACAAGATATTAAGATAATTAGAAGTGGAATGTAGCTATTACTGTCTATTATTCTATTGTAAGGAAGTTAATATATTTTTATACCAGAAAAAATTAAAAACATTTATCAGTCTATGAGGCTTTAAGGCACATATCCAAACACAGAATCATAAAATCATAGAATCAACCAGGTTGGAAGAGACCTCCAAGATCATTCGGTTCAGCCTAGCACCCAGCCCTATTCAGTCAACTAGACCATGGCACTAAGTGCCCCAACCAGTCTTTTCTTGAACACCTCCAGTGATGGTGACTCCACCACCCCCCTGGGCAGCCCATTCCAATGGCAAATCACTCTCTCCGTGAAGAACTTCCTCCTAACATCCAGCCTAGACTTCCTCCAGCACAACTTGAGACTGTGTCCCCTTGTTCTGTTGCTGGGTGCCTGGGAGAAGACATAATAACATTATTTTCCTTTAAAACTCATAGCCAAAAAAGAATGCAAATTCACAGTGAGTTTTGCATGTAAAAAGCTTGTCCTTTATCCTTATTTCATTTTTATTACTGAATAATTTGGTTTTTGTATTTTTGCTTTAGTTCATGTCAGCTTTAATTACGATATGTGGAAAAGAAAAAAGATAATTATAGTCTGGGAATGCATTTTTTTTTGTTGTTGTTGTTGTTGACACTAACAAACTTTGGAATGCTGTCGTGGTTTTTAAAGATAGCTGACAGAAATTAAACTCTCAAATGAAATTGGAGAAAAAATACAGAATTCTATTTAGAGCTAAATACATTAGAGATAGACATTACAAAGCAATTACCACATCCCTGGCAAACCCCCTTGGATTTTCCCCCAACCCGAAAACTGAATCTAATACTCCTCAGTACTCCAATCCCCACCCCTGTCGGGGTACGGAGGCTGGCGAGAGGCGAGATCAGGGTACTGACGACTGGAGACAGCAGCTTCTAGGCATCTGCGCAGCAGTGCGCTTTATTAAGGCAATGCAATGGCTTATATAGCCCCCAGAGGGGGTGTGCACAACCAGCCTGGGGCTGGCCGAAGTGGACAGTACAGATTGGCCCCAAGTTATGTGTAAGGCAGAGATAGGTTACCTGTGGTAAACAACCTGAGAGTACCACCCAGGGGGTCAGCCCCCTGGGGCAGTGCCTGCCTCAGGGGCGGGCAGATTCCACCCCCTGGCAGCTGTGTGTGGGTTGCTCACTGTTCTCAGCCTAGGCCCCTGGCCAGTAAGACTCCAAGGACACTTCCCATCACAGGGCCTGATGTTTACATTCCATACCTCGTTGCAGAAGAAAGCTTCCCACACACCCCCCCCCCCCCCCCCCCCCCCCCAGTGGCTCTGCCACCCAAAGAGGCCTGAACAAGCCTCTGGAGGCCTGCTGCTTGCTTGTGCTTCCCGATGAAGCGGCTCCCGCCACACACACACGGCAGGAGGAGGAGGAAAGGAGAAGGAGCTGACCTTGGTGTGAGTTTGTAAAGAGAAAGCAGAATTATGGGATTGAATAACAATCTTCCAGTCCCCAGAAGATTTTTTAACCCTATAGCCTCAACCTGGGACAAATGCCAAGAGTAATGTGAGAGAGAGGGAAATTAAAGCTCCTCTCATTCTAATGTGAAATGATTAATCTCTAATCCTCTGAACTGTGCTGATAAGGATTGTCATTATGCATGGAGTAAACACATTCTATATCAACTCCTCTATGGTTTCAGCAGCACCGCTCCCATCAAACCACATTTCATGTCCCCTGAAACTTGGAATATTTTTTTCAATGTTGCTTTATTTTGTTTTGGTTTGGTTTGGGTTTGTGATGGTGTGGGTGTTCCCTGCCCCCCCCCCCACACACTTTAGAAATCACCCAGACTAGACTCAGCTGGCTCTGGAAATATGAATGAAGCTTATATTTACAGCAGCACAATATACAGGCAGATATTTACAGTATATACAGTTATAGACAGAAATATACAAGGTAAAAGGTAATACAGAAACACAACTCCCCTCCTAGAAACCTGAGTCCTCAGGAGGGGCTCTCAACCACCCCTTCACGTTCCCTCTACCCCTCTCAAGCTTACCCCAGTCCCAAGGAAGAATGGAGGTTCGGTCAAGAGGTTAGGAAGCAAAGGTGGGTTAGTCCAAATGGAAGGTGAGGTTAAGGAGATGCAGCTCAGTCAGTAGCCCAAGCCAGAGTGAGAGAAAATGGTGAGAGTGTTATCTAATGTTTTCGTTTCTTGTTCCCATACTCCTTAGCAAGACTGTGAGTGCAGTAGACATCACCACTGTTTTCCTTTCACAGCCTGCAATCTAGTTCTTCTCACCAAAACATTCTAGCTAAGCCCAAACTAGCACAGTTTTGTTTCCTTTTTGCATTTTATTTCCCTGACAACTGACAGACCGGTTGTACGATCGAATGACTGATATTATTTCACAGCTGTCCTCAGCTGGTTCCTCCCACATCTACATGTCTTCCTAAAACAAATGAACAGACTTTGCAGATCAGGCTGCACTCCTCCTCATGTTAATAGCTCCAGATTTAAGTTGATAAAGAGGATTGAGACTTCAAAATTAGCCACCCTACAACTACAGCTAATGAATTACTATCTTAGCTATGAATTACTATCTTAGCTGATGAATTACTAGTCTTAGAACAGAAATTCCCAGCTACTTGTGCAAAAATAATTTTCCAATAGCTGAGATCTTCCCTGAGCTACAATTCAATTAACAACTTTGCTGTGGGAGGTACACCATTCTGCTTTTGAATGGAGAGGCAGAGTGATCTTAAAGCACAGAAAATCAGACTCAATCAATGGCAGAAGCATTTTCAGAGTGGTTGGTAACTATATTTAGCTACTAATAGAGAAATGGTCCATAATAAAAATGCTGATTTAAAATTCTATGCAAATTTATCTTCACAGAAATATTGACACATTGATTCAGTGTAAATCCAACAGAGATCAAATCGTTCTTTGTTCTGAGTTAAAAAAAAAGAGAGAGAGAACAACCTCCTCCAAAAAAATACAAACAAACTTCTAGCCAGGTGGGGGTCAGTCTCTTCTCCCAGGCAATCAGCAATAGAACAAGGGGACACAGTCTCAAGTTGTGCCAGGGGAGGTATAGGCTGGATGTTAGAAGGAAGTTCTTCCCAGAGAGAGTGATTGGCATTGGAATGGGCTGCCCAGGGAGGTGGTGGAGTCGTCATCCCTGGAAGTGTTCAAGAAAAGACTGGTTGGGGCACTTAGTGCCATGGTCTAGTTGACTGGCTAGGGCTGGGTGCTAGGTTGGACTGGATGATCTTGGAGGTCTCTTCCAACCTGGTTGATTCTATGATTCTATGATTCTATGATTCTATGATTCTATGATTCTATGATTTCCCTGTACTTATCTTTCAAAAATAAAACACCCTAAAAGAATTAAAACAAAAATCTTTAGGAGTTTGGGATATGCTTTTTAATCTGCAGTATCACTATTCTCAAATAAGAAATTTAGCTCAGTACAGTAATGTGAAAATAACAGTAAAAGGAATAAAATAAAATGAGAATTTACATTTTTTCCTTGCTGTTTCTGGTCAGTGCATTTGTAATTTTTATCTCTTGAAATGGAGTTCACTGACTGCTACAGCTTATGTTTAGATCTGAACATTAGTTCTACAGACAAAATAGAATATGCTGAAATATCACCATCCTGAACTGGAACACTGAATTTCAGCACAGCAAACTGCCAGTTGTTTTCAAAGCCATTTCTTTAAGGAAGGCATGGACAGACATGAAAGCTGTGTACTTAAAGGAAAGAAAACATACATGAAATCCTGTGGCAGATTGTTGTGGTGAAAATAAATCTGACTTCTCAAACATATTCAAAGTCAAGCTGCCACAAAATTCTGAGAGCTGAGAGTTTTATTAAGCAGAGGAACATAATGTAGTTCAAATATTCCAGTCAAGTGAAATCATTACATTTAGTCTCTAATTCAGTTCTGTAAGTGAAGAAATAGACAATATATTACTATAAATGAACTTCATCTGACAATATAAATGCCAATAATAAAGTGTTTACTGACAAATTAATTGACAAAACTAGTAGACATAGAATAATCACCTAAAACCCATCTTTTACAGGGTTTGCAACAAAGGAAAGCTAGCAATATATGAATTAAACCCAAATTGCCTTTTTCCATGTACCATCAACCTGTCAGCTTCACTTCTGTTCCTGGAAAAATCATGCCACAGATCCTCCCCGAAGCCACATTAAGGTGCATGGAGGATAGGAAGGTATTTCATAACAGCCAGAATGGCTTCATCGAGGGTGAGTCCTGCCTGACTAATCTAGTGGCCTTCTACGACTGAGTAATTACATTAGAAGACAGGGGAAGAGCTGTGGATGTCATCTATCTGGGGTTATGTCATTCATTTGACATGGTCATCTGCAAACATTATTGTCTCTAAATTGAAGAGAAATTGATTCAATTGATGGACTAATTGATGAATAACAGGTTGGCTGGATGGTCATATCCAGTTGGTAATGGTCAATGTCCTGATGGAGATCACTGATGAGTGGTGTCCCTCAGGGATGTGTGTTTCCATGAGTACTGTTTAATAATTTTGGCAGGCAAAGACATAATGTGATTGAGTGCACCCTCAGCAAGTTTATAGACAGCACCAAAATAACTAGTCTAGCTGACATGCCCGAGGGACAGGATGCCCTCCAGAGAGACCAGAACGAACTTGAAAGTGGGAGAAGGTGAAGATCATGGGATTCAAGAATGCCAAGTGCAAAGTCCTGCACCTGGACCGGCACAATCTCAGGATCAATACATGCAGGGGAATGAAGGGATAGAAAATAGCCCTACGGAGTATGACTTGGGGGTGTTGCTGGGTGAAAAACAGGACATGAGCCAACAATGCACATTCACAGCTCAGAAAGCCAACCATACTCAGGCCTGTATCAAAATAATTGTGGCCAGCAGGTCAATAGAGGTGATTCTGCCTCTCTGCTTTGGTAAGACCTCATCTGGAGTACTATGTCCAGCTGTGGAATCCTCAACAAAGGAAAGACATGAACCTGTTGCAGGTTGTGTTCCACACAGAGGAAGGACTCAAAAGTTATCATAGGGATGGAGCACCTCCCCTGTGAGGAAAGACTGAGAGATCTGGGTTGTTTAGTCTGGAGAAGAAAAGGCTGTGAGATCTTATTGTGACTTTTCAGTTATTTCAAAGATGACAAACTTTTTAATAGGTCCTGCAGTGACAGAAAAGACAATGGTTTAAATTAAAAGAGGATAGATTTAGAATTTATTTACAGTGAGGGTGGTGAAACACTGGAACAGGCTGTCCAGAAAGATAGTAGATGTCCCATAGAATCATAGAATCAAGTTGGAAGAGACTTCCAAGGTCATCCAGTCCAACCTGGCCCTGGCCAATCAACCAGACCATGGCACTAAGTGCCTCAGCCAGGCTTTTCTTGAACACCTCCAGGGATGGTGACTCCACCACCTCCCTGGGCAGCCCATTCCAATGGCAAATCACTCTCTCTGGCAAGAATTTCCTCCTGACATCCAGCCTAGACCTCCCCTGGCACAACTTGAGACTGTGTCCCCTTGTTCTATTGCTGGTTGCCTGGCAGAAGAGACCAACCCCCACCTGGCTACAGCCTCCCTTCAGGTAGTTGTAGACAGCAATGAGGTCACCCCTGAGCCTCCTCTTCTTCAGGCTAAACAACCCCAGCTCTCTCAGCCTCTCCTCATAGAGGTTGTGTTCGAGGCCTCTCACCAGATTTGTCACTCTTCTCTGGACGCATTCCAGTATCTCAACACCTTTCTTGGGTGAGGAGCCCAGAACTGGACACAGCACTCAAGATGTGGCCTGGGCAGTTTTGAGTACAGGGGAAGAATAACTTCCCTCACCTTATTGGCCACATTGTTCATGATCCAGGCCAGGATGCCATTGTCTCTCTTGGCCACCTGTGCACACTGCTGCCTCATCTTCAGCCTACTATCTATCAGTACCCCCAGGTCCCTCTCTGCCTGCCTGCTCTCCAGCCACTCTGTCTCCAGCCTGTAGCACTGCTTGGGGTTGTTGTGGCCAAAGTGCAGAACCCTGCACTTGGCCTTGTTAAATCTCATCCCATTGGCCTCTGTCAACCCATCCAGCCTGTCCAGGTCCCTCTGCAATTCTTGGAAACATTCAAGGTTGGGTTAGATGAGGCTCTGAGAAATCTGTTCTAGTTGATGTCCCTGTTCACTTCAAGGGGGCTAGACCAGGTGACGGTTAAAGGTCCTTTACAATTCTATGATTTTATGAACTGTTTTCATATAAATGTGGAGTAAATATTTTGATGCCTTTACTTTTGGTAACATATGATTTTACTCCCAAATTTGAGGTGTCTATCTAAAATAGCAGCTTTAGCTGTATTACATTATGATGTGGTTGAACTCCTTTTTGTTCTGGATGCTTGCCAAGCTGTTGTGCTTTTCTGATTTATACACTTTGTACACTCAGCAGAAGGAAAGCTCTCATTTTTTAAAGTAATTGTTCTCTGAAAATTAATGGTCCTTGGGATACTATGTAACTAAGTAGGCTTTGGAATTTACTTCTAGTTCCTAAATTTTGAAAAAAAAAGTAGTTAGGGTTCATAGTGAAAAGAATTTTCAGTAGACTGCATTGTAGCAGCTAATGCTCCATTTGGGTTCTGAATTATAAACAAGAGAGGGGAACTTGCTGGACATTCTCTTGAATGCAGACTGAATGAGCAGGGCATTGGTTGTAAAAAGAACAACAGTGGTAAAGTCCATATCATTAATTGATTTGCTAAGAGGGATAAAACAGTAATGTATAAACAATTTCTCACTCTTAGTTCCTTTTGCTTTCTACCTTCCACCTCCTCCACTGCTCTTCTGTGCATGACTGAATACCAACCTTGACTGAACTGGTATCACATGAGATATTGCTGGTTTTCTATCTGGGGGTGTAAGAAGAAGGTGGCATTGGCTCCTTCTGGGCTTTCCTTTGCCCAGAGGAGTGAGGATTTGATTTCTGTATTATTTCTAAATTGTAAATAATTGTACATAATTATAAACACATGTAAACATATTTTGCTTATATGCTTGTAAATGTAGCCTGCTGTAAAATTTATCTTACTTCCAAGCCGTCTGAACTGGTCTGGCTAATTTAATTTGAGGGGGTGATTTTCTAACCCACTACAACTGGAGAGCAAAATATGAATTTGTAATCAGCAATCATTTTTAGAATTATATGCTAAAGTAGCTTATTAGAGATTGTGATGGTGTGGGTGTTGCCCATCCCCCACACACTTTGGAAATCACCCAGACTAGACTCTGTGGTCTGGAAATTGAATGGTGCTTTATATTTACAGCTTAGCACAATATACAAGCAGATATTTACAATATATACAGTTGTATACAGAAATATACAAGTTAAAAAAGGTAATACACAACACCCTTCCCAGAAACCTGAGTCCCCAGGAGGGGCTCTCAACCACCCTTCCACCTTCCCCCTACCCCTCAACCTTACCCAAGATCTTGCCTTATGTTTAAGGTAGTATGGAGGATCAACCAGGGGGGTTAGAAAGCAGGTGGAGTAGTCACAAAGATGGCAGGTTAGGGTAGAGAGAGAAGTGGAGCCCAAAGCCCAGACAGCGACTCTCTTATCTATGTTTATGTTCTTGTTTTGATACATCTCAGCAAGCCTATGAGTGAAGTAGACATCACCATTGTTTCTCTTTCACAGCCTGTAATCTAATTCCTCTTGCCAGAACGTTCTAGCTAGCTTCAAACTAGCACAGAGATTCGAATAAAAACACCCCTTTATATATAGACATAAAAATACATATTAAAGGAAAAAAAATATAACGGAAATCAAATATTTCAAGATGAAAATTAAATAGTGTTATATTTCAGTTTAAAATTAAAGCATTTATCTGGGAAATTGCAAAAATATGGTTTCCACTTTGCAACATTTTAATGGATTTATGAACTGTCTCAATCCTGGGTGCTAGGATGGACTGGATGATCTTGGAGGTCTCTTCCCACCTGGTTGATTTTATGATTAACCTATGATTAATTCCGTCTTATGTTATTTTCATAAATATTTGAATGAGATTCTTCAGAGACAGACACCAGTTTTGCCCTGTTCTGGTTTGAATTTCTGAGCACTTCTAAAATTTTTGCTAGCTTCAATAAAATATAGAAGAAAAGCTTTTTCTTGAAAAGCAATATGGATTTGCTTGGATAAGAACCAAGAAAAAAATGGATGAGGATGCAAAATTCTCTTCACTGACTGCAATGTAAGATGCACCTGCTTATCAACCCTCGAGATACTATTAACACAACCTTCTTAAAAACATTGCTTGGAAAATAGATACTAAGCTGTCAGGCTTTTAGGTCTATAAGCAAAATCATAGCTGACTATAGATATAAAGTCTAATTCCACAGGGATAAGAAATTTTTCAAGTGCCTTATAAAGTAAGGGAAAGATTTTAAGCTTAAGAATGTTGTCTTAATGTGATACAGGTAACCTTGACAGTGATGTAGCCAGGAAACAGATAATGAAAATTCTTGCTTTGAAGATAAATCAGTTCCAGTTTCTCAGAGTAGTGATTTAATATTCAGGTTTTGTAACTCTAGCTGTTTCAAAGATGCTCCCTAAGTGTCCTCATGAGTGCTTCTAGTCCTCCCTGGCCCTGCAGGTATTCAGCTGTGCTATGTCTTCCTAAATTGTCCAGTTTAGCTTTTGGGGGGGGGTTTGGTTGTTTTTGTGATTTGTTGGGTTTTTTTTTTTTACCCTGAACAAAAAAAAGGACAAAAAAACCCCCCAAACAAACCACACGAAAAAACCCAAGCCACAATAAAGCAAACAAAAGTTCAAAGGAACAAAGCCAACAAAAACACTAAAATGAAGAAGTAAAAATGGAGAAGACTTTTAAAATAAGGAGAAATAATAAAAAATAGATCTTCTCTCTAAGGAGCTCTAAAATTCCTCCCTTCTTTCAAAGCATTTCCTACTGCAAAGCACAAATTGCAGGGAGTAAACTTCATTTCTTATTCAACAAAATGTTCCCTCTCTATGGAAAATTACAGAAAATAAAGACTCTGAGATCTGTATGCACAAAGGCATCTATTTCATAGCTGCAAAAATAGATGTAGAAACTTCACAGGCTTGAATCTTGACCAAGTAGCCTTAGGATTTAAACTTCTGAAATGTCTTATATGAAACAATTTTCATGGTGGAAGTAGGTTGACCTGAAAAGCAGAGCTTTTTCACTTTATTTTAATTATTTTAATTATTTAACTTGACTGAGCTTTCTTCACAGTCTTTATCAGCTGAAATCTCTTTAGGAACAATGCTTGCCTGAACACATTTCATTTGGGTACAGGAGAGTTTACTATTAATATTCTAATTTCTTGATCTCTTTATGTCTTACAACAAGGAGCTACAAGGATTTTTGATGTATTCCTTGGAAATATATTTCTTTTTTACACATTTTCAGTTAAAATCCTGCTCCTTTATTTAACAAATA
Source organism: Pogoniulus pusillus (assembly GCF_015220805.1). Classification (NCBI taxonomy): domain Eukaryota; kingdom Metazoa; phylum Chordata; class Aves; order Piciformes; family Lybiidae; genus Pogoniulus; species Pogoniulus pusillus. The sequence goes on from NC_087266.1 coordinate 40,666,013, forward strand.
AAAATAAGTCCTTATGCTCATTCATTGTCTTTGCTCAATCCCTCAATATTCATTTTGTTGATAAACATTTGTAAAACACTGTTGTGGTAGGTCTGATAGAATCATAGAATCATAGAATCAACCAGGTTGGAAGAGACCTCCAAGATCAGCCAGTCCAACCTAGCACCCAGCCCTAGCCAGTCAACTAGACCATGGCACCAAGTGCCTCATCCAGTCTTTTCTTGAACACCTCCAGGGACGGTGACTCCACCACCTCCCTGGGCAGCCCATTCCAATGCCAATCACTCTCTCTGCCAACAACTTCCTCCTAACATCCAGCCTAGACCTACCCCGGCACAACTTGAGACTGTGTCCCCTTGTTCTATTGCTGGTTGCCTGGGAGAAGAGGCCACACCCACCTGGGTACAATGTGCTTTCAGGTAGTTGTAGACAGTAATAACATCACCCCTGAGCCTCCTCTTCTCCAGGCTAAACACCCCCAGCTCCCTCAGCCTCTCCTCAAAGGGTTTGTGTTCCAGGCCCTTCACCAGCTTTGTTGCCCTTCTCTGGACATGTTCCAGCACCTCAACATCTTTCTTGAATTGAGGGGCCCAGAACTGGACACAGGACTCAAGGTGTGGCCTGACCAGTGCTGAGTACAGGGGAAGAATAACCTCCCTTGTCCTACTGGCCACACTGTTCCTGATGCAGGCCAGGATGCCATTGTCTCTTTTGGCCACCTGGGCACACTGCTGGCTCATCTTCAGCCTACTATCAGTACCCCCAGGTCCCTTTCCTCCTGGCTGCTCTTCAGCCACTCAGTCCCCAGTCTATAGCACTGCTTGGGGTTGTTACAGTATCACAGTATCACAGTATCACCAAGGTTGGAAGAGACCTCACAGATCATCAAGTCCAACCCTTTACCACAGTGCCCAAGGCTAGACCATGGCACCAAGTGCCACATCCAACCTTGCCTTGAACTGCCCCAGGGACGACGACTCCACCACCTCCCCAGGCAGCCCATTCCAGTGCCTAATGACTCTCTCAGTGAAGAACTTTCTCCTCACCTCGAGCCGAAATTTCCCCTGGCGCAGCCTGAGGCTGTGTCCTCTTGTTCTGGAGCTGGCCACCTGAGAGAAGAGAGCAACCTCCTCCTGGCCACAACCGCCCCTCAGGTAGTTGTAGACAGCAATAAGGTCACCCCTGAGCCTCCTCTTCTCCAGGCTAAACAACCCCAGCTCCCTAAGCCTCTCCTCGTAGGGCTTGTGCTCAAGGCCTCTCACCAGCCTCGTCGCCCTTCTCTGGACACGCTCAAGCATCTCAGTGTCCTTCCTAAACTGGGGGGCCCAGAACTGAACGCAGTACTCGAGGTGTGGTCTGACCAGTGCAGAGTACAGGGGCAGAATGACCTCCCTGCTCCTGCTGACCACACCACTCCTGATACAAGCCAGGATGCCACTGGCTCTCTTGGCCACCTGGGCACACTGCTGGCTCATGTTCAGGCGGGTATCAATCAGTACCCCCAGATCCCTCTCTGTCTGGCTGCTCTCCAGCCACTCCGACCCCAGCCTGTATCTCTGCATGGGGTTGCTGTGGCCAAAGTGCAGCACCCTGCACTTTGAGCTATTGAACCCCATCCCATTGGCCTCTGCCCATCTGTGCAGGCGGTCAAGGTCCCGCTGCAGAGCCCTTCTGCCCTCCAGCTCAGTCACATCTGCCCCCAGCTTAGTGTCATCTGCAAACTTGCTGATGACTGACTCGATGCCCTCATCCAGATCATCTATGAAGATGTTAAAGAGGATGGGGCCCAGCACTGATCCCTGAGGGACACCACTAGTGACTGGCCGCCAGCTGGATGTGGCACCATTCACCACCACTCTCTGGGTCCGGCCCTCCAGCCAGTTCCTAACCCAGCACAGAGTGTTACCATCCAAGCCGCGGGTTGACAGCTTAGCCAGCAGTTTGCTGTGGGGGACAGTGTCAAAGGCCTTGCTGAAGTCCAGATAGACCACATCCACAGGCCTCCCCACATCCACCAAGCGGGTCACCTGATCATAGAAGGAGATCAGGTTAGAAAGGCAGGATCTGCCCTTCCTAAACCCATGCTGGCTGGACCTGAGATCTTTGCCATCCCTCAGGTGCGCAGTTATTGGCCCCAAGAGAACCTGCTCCATCAGTTTCCCTGGCACTGAGGTCAGGCTGACGGGTCTGTAGTTCCCAGGTTCCTCCATCCGACCCTTTTTGTGGATGGGGACCACGTTGGCCATTTTCCAGTCTCCTGGAACCTCTCCGGTGAGCCAGGACTGCTGGAAAATGATGGAGAGTGGCTTGGCCAGCTCAGCTGCCAGCTCTCTCAGCACCCTGGGATGGATCCCATCTGGTCCCATGGACTTGTGGGTGTCCAGATGGCTCAGCAGGTCCTGAACTAATTCCTCATGAATTTCCAGGGGAACACACTGCTCCCCGACCCCATCCCCCAGTTTAAGAGGCCATTTGCATCCTCCTCCTCTCTCCTTACTGTTGAAAACTGAGGCAAAGAAGGCATTCAGGACCTCTGCCTTTGCTTCATCATCAGTTATAGTGTTCCCCTCCTGGTCCAGTAAGGAGTGGAGGGTCTTCTTGCCCTTCCTTTTAGCATTGATAAATTTATAAAAGTGTTTTTTGTTAAATTTCACGGAAGTGGCCAGCCTAAGTTCTAGCTGAGCCTTAGCCTCTCTAATTTTTCTCCTACATAGTCTGGCTACCTCCTTAAACACATCAGGAGAAGCCTTCCCCTCCTTCCAGAGGCGATACACCCTCTTTTTCTCCCCCACTTCCTTCAGGAGCTCTTTGCTCATCCAGGCTGGTCGCCTCCCCCTGCGGCTCATCTTTCGGCATGTGGGAACTGCCAGTTCCTGTGCCTTCAAGAGCTCCTGTTTAAAGTAAGTCCAACCATCCTGGACCCCTTTGTTCTCAAGAACTGCTGCCCAGGGGACATTGGAAATAAGTTCCTTGAGCAAATTGAAGTTTGCCCTCCTAAAGTCCAAGGTGTAGGTTTTGTTGAGGTGCCTCCCTACCTCCCTGTATATTGAAAACTCCACTAACTCGTGGTCGCTACACCCTAGGCAGCCTCCCACTATCACATCTCCTACCAGCCCTTCTCTGTTGGAGAGCAGCAGGTCAAGCTGAGCTTGACCCCTAGTAGGCTCGTTTAACAGTTGAGTCATGAAGCTGTCCTCCATGCACTCCAGAAATCTCCTGGACTGCCTCCTCTCTGCTGAATTAAGTTCCCAGCAGATATCTGGCAGGTTAAAGTCACCCACAAGGACAAGATCTGAAGATCTTGAGACAGCCTCCAACTGTTTGTAAAATATCTCATCTGTTCCCTCATCCTGGTTGGGTGGTCTGTAACAGACTCCAACCAGGATGTCAGATTTATTAGTCCTACCTCTGATTTTAATCCACAGGGTCTCTACCCCTTCATCCCTCACTTCTAGCTCAATGGCATGGAGTGACTCTCTAATATACAGGGCCACCCCTCCTCCTCTTCTCCCTTGCCTATCTCTCCTGAAAAGGTTATATCCCTCCAGTATAACAGCCCAGTCATGTCTGTCGTCCCACCAAGTTTCTGAAATGGCAACTACATCGTAGTCCCCCTGGTGGACCAGGACTTCCAATTCCTCCTGTTTGTTACCCAAGCTGCGTGCATTGGTGTAGATACACTTCAGCTGGGCTCTCGATTCAATTGTCCTTAGTTTCCTTCCATCTCTCTCCTTCTCAGAGAGAGTAATTTCCTCACCCACCCCCTTCAGACCTAGTTTAAAGCCCGCCTAATGAGCCCTGCCAACTCCAGTGCCAGGACTCTCCTGCCCTTCCTAGATAACTGCACCCCATCACAAGCCAGCAGGTCCGGCGCAGTAAAAGTTCCCCCATGATCAAAAAACCCAAAACGCCGCCGCTCACACCATCCCTTCAGCCATTTGTTGATATCATAGGTTCTGCTATTCCTCTCTGTGAACTCCCTTGCCACAGAGGGAACTGAGCAGAACACCACCTGTGCTCCCGCCCCATCTATCAATTTCCCCAGGGCTTTAAATTCCTTTTTAATTGCCCTGGTCCCCTTCTTTTCAATTTCATCGCTGCCAGCCTGTATTACCAACAAGGGGTAATAATCAGAGGGCTGGATTAGGTTTGGGAGTCTCCTGGTGATGTCCCTAACCCGGGCACCAGGAAGGGAGCAGACCTCCCTGTGAGACGGGTCGGGACGACAAATGGGTCCCTCTGTCCCCCTCAAGATGGAGTCCCCGACAACTACAACTCTTCTCTTTTTCTTGTTTTTTGTGGAGCTAGTCACTACAGTTGGTGGTGACTGCTCCACCCTAGGCAATGTCTCAGTGGGGTGATCCTCATCGCTCTCACCCTCTGTACCCTCTGCATGCAGCGCCTCATACTTGTTGCGCAAGGGCAGAGGAGGAGAAGGAGAGGGCCGGGGATGATTTCCCTTACTTCCCCTGACAGGGATCTGCACCCATCCCTCACTGTTTCCAGGGGCAGATTCCTTAGCAGGGGGGATCTGCAGAGCCTGCACCCACAGATCCAGCTCCCTTTCATTCTCCCTTATTGACCTGAGCCTGGACACTTCGTCCTTCAGCTCGGCCACTTCATCTTTCAGTTCCGCCACCAAGGTGAGAAGGAAGTTCACCTGCTCACACCTGGTGCAATCGTTCTCCCCCTCCCCTTCAGCAGCAAGCGAGAGGCTGTAGCACTCCCTGCATCCAGTGGCCTGGACTCCTGTGTTTTCCCAGGTCACATCAGTCTGTGTGCACACACTCATCCTGCCCTTTGTAGCACGAGTGACAGGCATAGTGCACAGAGATACTGACAGTCAGAAAGAGGGAAGAAAAAAAAAAAAAAAAAAAAAAAAAAAAAATCTCCCAGCCGCGGGAAGGCTGGCTTTTCACTCTCTCGGCTCGGCAGCCAAAATGGCGGCCGGCGCGGCACGCGGCGGGATTTTAAATCTCCCGCGGCTGACGTCACCAGCCCCGTCACAGTCTCACGCTGTATCGCGAGACCACAGCCCAGCCGTCCCCTCTGCTTACCTTATCGTGTCTCAGAACCACGGAGAGCAGCAGAACGGAGCAGCAAAACCGAACCCGGCAGCAACCCCCGCGGAGCTTTTCACTCTCTCGGCTCGGCAGCCCAAAATAGCCTTATACGTATCCTGGCTTACCCAGGCATGTTTTCCTGCTCCACAGCAGAAACAACCATGGGAAAAAAGACAAAACAACCTGGTGCCATTAAGTCTAAGGCCTTAGCCTGCCCAGGCTTGTCTTGATCCTGTGGTAAATGAGGTACACACACTCAGCTTGTGCCTCCCTTGTGCAAGGCCTATGTGTTCTAGTTTGAAGCAGGCTGGAATGTTTTGGTGAGAAGAACTAGATTACAGGCTGTGGAAAGAAAACAATGGTGATATCTGCTTCTCTCACAGTCTTGCTGAAAAGTGTAGGAACAAGGAATAAAAACGTTAGATAACATTATTCGGCATTCACTCTCACTGGGGCTGCTGGCTGAGCTGCATCTCTCTAACCTCACCCTCTGTTTTGGGCTAATCCACTTTGCTTCCTAACCCCCTGGCTGAACCTCTATTCTTCCTTGGGACTGGGGTAAGCTTGAGAGGGGTAGGGGGAAGGTGAAGGGATGGTTGAGAGCCCCTCCTGGAGACTCAGGTTTCTGGGAGGGCTGTTGTGTTTCTGTATTACCTTTTGTCTTGTATATTTCTGTCTATAACTGTATATACTGTAAATATCTGCTTGTATATTGTGCTAGCTGTAAATATAAGCTTCATTCATATTTCCAGAGCCAGCTGAGTCTAGTCTGGGTGATTTCTAAAGTGTGGGGGGGCGGGGAACAACCAAACCATCACACTATGCTTTTCCTAAATTTGGGTAAAGCAAGTCAATGGATTTGCCTAACACGGTAAGGTTTGGCTAACTGCCATTCTGATTCGCTGTTCTGTGCCCAAAGGCCCATTGATCTCGGCCCACATTGATAAAAGGAGATACGCAGGTAAACATTGTGCTTTGCCATGCTCTGCCATGCTCTTTATGCCTGTTGTTGCCTGTTGCCATTGTTTATGCTGCCTTATTATTTGCCCGGAAACTCCACTGTTGTGAGTTTACCAGGAGCAGACCCTAAATGCCTCCACACGATGGGCCTGTGTAGCCAGCGTGACATCGTGCTGAGACTGCACATCATGAGACATCCTGCCTGCACCTGAAAGTCTCCTGCTACGACTAGAAGTCCTAGATATACACATATCGTCCAGAGGAGCCAGGAGACAAGGTCAGAGATAGTCTGCCTCCTTTCCCTAGAAGCCTGGGAAGAATCAAGTCTCAGCAGCCAACAAGACAGAGTTCCCTGAAAGTGTTTGGGCACTGTCTGGGTCTGTGGCTAGCCCTATGAGTCAGGTAACAATTTGTAAGTAAAGGCTTGAAAGCCTCTTTGTAATTCTCCATTGCCTTCTGCCATAAGCAGAAAGAGCTCCTTTAGTCCACCTCATGGGCAAGCAGTGATTTGCCCTCAAGCGGCATTTGAGGACAGGAATCTTCTCTTCCAGTTTATATATATCAATGTTTATATAATTTGCTGGTTATTACTAGATCTAGATATTATCTCTAAAATGTTGCCATGACCATGTTAGACCCTGACTATTATTAAAATTAGTGGTTGGGGGTGGTGAGAGTTCTGAATATCAAAATTAATAAACAATATTAATTTGGGGGAAAAAAGTCTTGCATTAGTTAATTTCACCTTTGTAACAAACACCAAAGAATCAAACAATAAAACAATCAATAAAAACTCTTTAGAAGTTTCTTATATTTAAGCTTTTTTATTTGTCCAGAAGATGCAGAATTCAAGAACGTACTGCTGATATTGCTGGATCGTATGCAATACTGTTAAAATTTGATCTTTTAAAAAGCCATTTTGGTTAAAAACGTATGAGGTTTGTCTGTCCTTAGTGTAGATGTTTGCAAGCCAAGACTTTTCATTCTGTTGCTCCCCCTTTCAGATGATGGATAAAGATCTGCTCTAGAGCATGATTTAACTCCTCCTAAGGAGGGGAAAGAGTATAGTTAAATGAATCTTTGCTTGGAAATGCCTGTACCTTGCTATTTGAGTATAAAATGATTCTTTAGGGAATATGTCACTTCAGATACCTAAAATTCATGCACATATTGAGAACTGTGTTCAGTTCTGGGCCCCCCAGTTTAGGAGGGACATTGAGATGCTTGAGTGTGTCCAGAGAAGGGTGACGAGGCTGGTGAGAGGCCTGGAGCACAGCCCTACAAGGAGAGGCTGAGGGAGCTGGGATTGGTTAGCCTGGAGAAGAGGAGGCTCAGGGGTGACCTCATTGCTGTCTACAACTAACTGAGAGGTGGTTGTAGCCAGGAGGAGGTTGCTCTCTTCTCTCAGGTGGCCAGCACCAGAACGAGAGGACACAGCCCCAGGCTGCACCAGGGGAAATTTAGGCTCGAGGTGAGGAGAAAGTTCTTCACTGAGAGAGTCATTGGACAATGGAATGGGCTGCCCGGGGACGTGGTGGAGTCGCCCTCCCTTGGGCTGTTCAAGGCAAGGTTGGACGTGGCACTTGGTGCCATGGTCTAGCCTTGAGCTCTGTGGTAAAGGGTTGGACTTGATGATCTCTGAGGTCTCTTCCAGCCCTGATGATACTGTGGTACTGTGATATATATAAAACCAGGGAATCACATCTAGAATTGCACAACCAGTATTCAACACACACTCAGTATATTCAAGAAAATACTGAAAGACCTTCAACTTTTGGTTAAAACGAAGCAAAACCCAAAAATAAATCAAAGAAAAAAATCAGCCCAACCCTCTCCTTCCCAATCAAAATAAAAAAAACAACAAAAAGAGTCATTTTTTGGGGAGAAGAATTAGATTACAGGCTGTGAAAAGAAACAATGGTGACGTCTACTTCACTCATGGGCTTGCTGAGATGAATAAAAACAAGAATATAAACATAGATAAGGGAGTTTGCTCTTGGGCTCTGGGGCTGCATGAACTTCTCTCTATAACTTGGTGCCTAACTAATCCCGACCCTCCAAACATACCTTGAGTGTAAGACAAAGTCTGGGGTAAGGAAGAGGGGTGGGAAGAAGGTTGAAGAGTGGTTGGGATCCCCTCCTGGAGATGCTGGTTTCTGGGAGGGCTTTTAAACTTGTCTATTTCTGTCTATAGCTGTATATATTGTAAATACCTGCTTGTATATTGTGCTAAACTGTAAAATACAAAGCTTTATTCAATTTCCAGATCATCTGAGTCTAGTCTGGGTGATTTTCTTAAGTGTTGGGGGGTGGGTAACACCTAAACCATCACAATTATATTCCAGAATCCATGTATTCTACAGTATTAAAAGAAATATACTACTTTTTGATTAAAAGGTTTGTCAAATACCTGTTTGGATTTTTCAGTAGTAACATGCATCTACTGCTGTCACTGATAACCATCTGCCATGTGAAGTAGCAGTTCACAATTCAGTCTGATAAAAACAGTCTTTACAACATTCTGATATGAAACGTTCTTTTCTGTAACACAGCCTTCACAACCTGACTTCAAGGATTCTTCTTACAGCAGCTGCAGAGCAGGGAGTGGAAGAAAAAAAAATACTGTGTAAACAGTGAATTCTTTTAATCTCTTGTCAATGGACTACACAGAGAATCCAGCTGAAAAAGAATAATTGACTAGATGCTTGTGAGATTTGTGAGTAAACCCATCCTCCCCCCCCCCCCCAATCTCTGGCATGTTGCTGTCTTGTCAGACTGCTCATAGATTATAACAAATTAGAAACATCATCAGCAAGAAACTGTTGTCCCAAGGTAGGATTGCACATAAATAGTAAAAGAGTATAACCTCATCTCAGATACACCATCTTGTGTCAATATAATAATAACTTCCAACTCCATATTTTAAATTGAGTCATATGTAGTATGTATTATTATTATTGAGTCATAAGTATTATGTATTATAATTACTTCTGGAATAGATGAGATTCCATTTAAAACAATGACACTTTGAAACATATAAAGAGAAATATGGTGACTCCTGCCTTTAGAGGATAAATCTCATTTTATTCAATTCTTATAGAAGAACTTTGGCAGTTAAGTGGACCAGTGAATTGACTAGAAGTTTTGGTGTTTTTTGTTTGTTTGTTTTCGTTGCTTAAATATGTTTGTGTATTTTCTGAGGAAGCAAACAAAAGTAACTATCAAACATGAATAAACAGCTTTATGCTGCGAGACATTTTCTATGTTGCCAACATGGTGTGGTTAGATGGGATGCTATCCAGAGGAGGTTAAACTATCCAAATGCCACTGAAATTCAGTAATTAATTCTTATTTTCCTATTTGAAAATCACTGCTAGGGTGTAAACGTGCATGTGTAGATACATATTTTCCCCAAGGATCAGTGCTGGGCCCAGTCCTGTTCAGTATCTTTATTGATGATCTGAATAAGGGGATCAAGTCCATCATCAGTAAGTTTGCAGATGACACCAAGCTAGGAGCAGGTGTTGATCTGTTGGAAGGTAGGAGAGCCCTGCAGAGGGACCTTGACAAACTGGATTGGTGGACAGAGGCCAATGGGATGAGATTTAACAAGGCCAAGTGCAGGGTTTTACACTTTGGCCACAACAACCCCAAGCAGTGCTACAGGCTGGAGACAGAGTGGCTGGAGAACAGCCAGGAAGAAAGGGATCTGGTGGTACTGGTGTAGGAGCTGAACATGAGCCATCAGTGTGCTCAGGTGTCCAAGAGAGCCAATGGCATCCTGGCCTGCATCAGGGACAGTGTGTTCAGTAGGACAAGGGAGGTTATTCTTCCCCTGTAGTCAACACTGGTCAGGACATACCTTGAGTACTGTGTCCAGTTCTGGGTCCCTCATTCAAGAGAGATGTTGAGATACTTGAATGTGTCCAGAGAAGAGCAACAAAGCTGATGAGAGGCCTGGAACACAGCCCTGTGAGAAGAGGCTGAGGGAGCTGGAGGTGTTCAGCCTAGAGAAGGGGAGGCTCAGGGGTGACCTCACTGCTGTCTACAACTTCCTGAAGGGCGGCTGTAGCCAGGTGAGGGTTGGTCTTTTCTCCCAAGCAACGAGCAGGAGAGTGAGGGGATGCAATCTCAAGTTGTGCCAGGGGAGGTCTAGGCTGAATGTTAGGAGGAAGTTCTTGCCAGAGAGAGTGATTGGCATTAGAATGGGCTGCCCAGGGAGGTGGTGGAGTTGCCGTCCCTGGAGGTGTTCAAGAAAAGACTGGGTGAGACACTTATTGCCGTGGTCCAGTTGATTGGCCAGGGCTGGGTGCTAGGTTGGACTGGATGATCTTGGAGGTCTCTTCCAACCTGGTTGATTCTATGATAAAAGTATCAATATGGATACATATGCATATGTGTACCATTTACTATCTGTGTTCATAGTACAAAGGAAAATAAGAAGAACAATAGTAAATATGTGATGTTTCATCAACATTCTCAGCTGAAAATAATTCCTTAGGCACCTCTGTTTTGCTGGCATCTTCAGTGGAATATTCCAACACTATTCTACAATTTCCAGTTTTTGCTAATGTTTCCCACTATGACTAATAAGAAGATGGATACTTTGGTCACAATAGTGATCATTGTGTACTCAATACTTCATGTACTCAGCACAATAAGTAAAGTGTTGTATGCACTGCTACTCTATCATATTCATCAGTGGCTCTATTTTTTTTCTTTCAGCCTTTATTAATTCTACTACATTTTCACAAAAAAAAAAATATTATTTATTTTCTTCTTCTCTGACTTGCCTTTCTTCCAGACTTAGAAAGGACCTCATGTTGCTTCATTGGCCATCTCAATGAAACTACATTGAGGACAACAAAAACAGATCAATGCTGATTTCATCTCCCAGACAATCACCAATTGAACAAGAGGACACAGTCTCAAGTTGTGCCAGGGGAAGTATAGGCTGGATGTTAGGAGGAAGTTCTTCACAGAGAGAGTGATTGGCATTGGAATGGGCTGCCCAGGGAGGTGGTGGAGTCACCACCCCTGGAAGTGTTCAAGAAAAGCCTGGCTGAGGCACTTAGTGCCATGGTATAGATGACTGGCTAGGTCTGGGTGCTAGGTTGGAGTGGATGATCTTGAATGTCTCTTCCAACCTAGTTGATTCTATGATTCTATGTTAATTTAGCAAATTGAATGATCATTTGAATTATCATTTGATGCTGTTGGTGTTGGAGTTTTGGAAACCTTCTTGGACTTGAAGGACTATACCAATAGTGAGCATATAATACAGATCCTATAGCATTTAGCATCAGAACTATATTAATAGTCCTCTTTGAACATGACAGAAATAATTTGTTCCATTGTTACTCTATCATTCATTCTAAAACATAATGTACATCTGTGTAAATGTCCTGTGGAGCAATATCCTGGAAAGAAACAATGCACCTTTTTTAGAAAGGTGAGGGTAACATAATGAGAAATCAATCCAAAGAATTTAATTTTTCTGTAAGCAACAGAGATACAATGACTGAATGATGACTCAGTAATTCCATATTTGTTATTTTCCTGGAAGGTTTTGTGCCTCTCAATACACCATTGTCTTTTAATAATTGTCTGTAAATGCCTCCAGAATAGACAGTCCAATATTCTGCAGTACTGCTGGACAGAGCATTTGTGATACAGGCCAAGATGCTGTTGACCTTCTTGGCCACAAGAGCACACTGCTGGCTCATATTCACTTAACTTGATCAACACTCACAGGTCCTTTTCTACTGGACGGCTTTTAGCCACTCTTCCTCAAACCTGTAGCATTGCATGGGGCTGTTGTAACTGAAGTTCAGGACCCAACATTTATCTTTGTTGCATCTCGTATTGTTGGCTTGATCCCATTGATCCAACCTGTCTGGATACCTCTGTAAAGCCTTCCTACCATCAAGTAGATCAACAGTCATGCCCAATTCGAAATGGTCTGCAGACTTCCTGGAGGTGAACTCAGTTCCATCACACAGATCATACAACCCAACCTGGAGATAAAAGATTCTTCAAATCCACACTCTGTGTAAACAACACTTTCAGTGTTGTGTTCTCTCTTATTAAGTATCGATGTGAAGTAATGTAATTTAGTATGCTTCTGCCAAATTTACACTGGTGCCACTTGGAGGGCAAAGAAGACTCAATTTAGTTGTTGTGAGAGGATATTTTTCTGGTTTTAAGGGCTATGTTATTGAATTGATTTGGGTTCATGAAGCAGTAGGGTCTCACACAGTGACCAGTTGATATTTTCTCTAATGATACACAGTCTTCTGACATTCACCTGCAGCTCCTTCAATTGGCAACACAACTCCTCAACAGATGAAGACATTTTATAGGTTAGGACATGAATCTTCTCTATTCTTAGAGAGAGATCTCACAGCTTCATGTAGCTTGAGATTTACAAGATAAGATCCTTCTTTTGAAGCATATATGAGGCTGTGTACACTGCTATGAGAAGTGTGCCTGGCTCCATCTTTGTACCCCTCTGTATGAACTGCTGCACAAATCACTTCATCTGTTGGCTGTCTCTGTAAACTGCACTCAGTTCACCCATGCCTGTAGAAATGACACCAACAATCTGTATGGTGCTTTGTTTGGAAATTCTAAAGTATGGAATTCTGGAGTTTAGATGTTTTCAATGGGGTGTGTGGAAAGACACTTCTCTCTTGAATGGATTTAACAGGACAAAATATTACTGTTTTTCCTCCAATGACCAACATGTCTTCCTTAATCTTTTCTTCAAAGGGGTAAAAAAAGTGTGCTAGTTTGAGCCTAGCTAGAATATTTTGGTGAGAAGAATTAGATTATAGCCTGTGAAAAGGAAACAATGGTGAGATCTACTTCACTCGCAGGCTTGCTGAGATGTATAAAAACAAGAACACAAACATAGATAACAGAGCTCTTTCCCTGGGTTTTTTGCCTGCACTTTTTTCTCTAACTTGCTGCCTGACTAATCCTTCTGTTTCCTAACCTCCCTGGCCAACCCTCCAAACTCACCTTGAACGTAAGGCAAAGTCTGGGGTAAGGAAGAGGGGTGGGAAGAAGGTGGAAGGGTGGTTGGGAGCCCCTCCTGGGGACTCAGGTTTCTGGGAGGGCTGTTTTGTTTCTGTATTACTTTTTAACTGATATATTTCTGTATATATTGTAAATATCCTCTTATACATTATACTAAGCTGTAAGTGTAAAGCTTCATTCAATTTCCATCTTGGCTGAGTTTAGTCTGGTGATCTTCTTAAGTGTGAGGGTGCAGGTAACACCCAAACCATCACAAAAAAACAACAACTGATGTACAATCTAATCACATGTGAAAATGTATGAGTCATTAAATGCTAAGTTAAACAAAATGCATTGTATACTGCTGTAATGTTGGGTTTGGGGGCTTTGGGGCCTTTCTTTTGGCACTGATGTTTTGTTTTGGTGGGTTTTTTTTTGTTTTGTTTAATAGATAAGTTGTTTAATAGATAAGGGTTGGACTTGATGATCTGTGAGGTCTCTTCCAACCCTGATGATACTGATACTGTGATAAATAAATAAAGGTTTTCAATGTTACACTGGAATTTTATCACTTACCTGTCCAGGAGGACATGGGACCACTGGCTCTTCCATGATAATCTATTTCCTAGAATGAATAATGACATATTTTTCTTACCAAGCTTTTTTTTTTTTTACAAGCTACAACTATTTTTACAGGCTATAACTCATGTTTACCGAGCTACATTTACAGCTTGGGTGGCAACTGACAAAGAATATGGTGGGAATGTTCTGTCAATCATCACACCCTGAGAAGCATACGTTTTTATCTGTAAACAATATAATTCAATGTAAGGGGAAGAATAGATTGAGTTTGGACTTTCAATGAATGTGATGTGACTTAAATTAGATCAAATTCTAATGTTTACAAAGGCAGTAGGCATCCTAAACCCATCCCTGATGTTCTCCCATCTGCTGTATTAATGTAGCCTTTCATCTTCCCCAAAGCTCATTAGTAAAGGAAGTTCAAATATTTCATATCACGATGAAGAAGTTCAAAGATGTTTGCATGACTAATTTATCTATTTTTAACGTCTTTCTTCTGAACTTCCAATGTCCAGGACAAGCTTACAAGTTTCTGTAGATGATATATTTGAGATCTTTGCCTGGTATAATCTCAAAAGCTCTTCTATTGACAGGCAGAGGCAGCACTGTTCTTAATATTGTGAAAAGTACAGTCAAATGCCTGAGGAATTTTCCACCACACATAACCTTGCCAAAAAAAAACCAAACTAAAAACTCCATACACCCAACTGTAGGGAGGTTTGGTGAGACTGTGTTTTTAAATCTACCTTTTACCACAGAGCTGTGCTTCAGGATGCTCATCTTGAAATTATATTTTGAGGTACATTGAGATAAATCTGAAATCCTGGCACCAACAAAAAAGACAGTAGACACAGTGCACATCTTACTCTGAAATTAAAAACCAAAACAAAACAAAAAAAAGAAACACATGCAACGTAGTGTAGGCTAGGATATTACTGAAATAAAAAACTCTCTCAGGCAGCTGGAGTTAGGGAAAGGTCACAAAATTGAATTAATTTTATATTCAACAAAAGACTTAATCAAGGGTTTGGTTGCTGACTTCTCCTCATGTAATTCACTGGACCAGGCTGTCTGAGGAAATGGTTGGATCACTGTGGGAACGGAATGAAGAAGGATAACAACAAACGGGTGTTGGCCTTGATTTCCCACAGCTGCTGGCTACATTATCTGGGAAAGGATAGGTAAGTGACATAGCATTAATGAGGAGAACAAGGCATGGTTATGTAAAGGACTGGGTTGTTCTTGCCTAATTATGCTAATGTGTAGGTGTGTGCTCTATGCTCTGAGACTATACAATGAGAGCCAAAATGATCAATAAACACCTCTGGCATAATTCACATTAAATTGGTCTGGAGTCCATGTGGCATTGCTTTTGATCACACTGATCTGTGTAAGCTCTGGCCACATTCCAGCGGCGACCAGATCACCGTCTCTGGAAATATTTTTAAGTGCATAAATGTGGTGTTTAGTGACATGGTTTAGTGGTGGACTTATCAGTGTAAAGTTTGCACTAGAACTCAATGATCTTAAAGGTATTTTCCTACCTAAATTATTCTATGAGCAGTGTGATTTTCGCTCCAAAAGGCAGAATATGCCTGGATCACCAACTCTCAGCCACTGTTGGATGTCTCTCTGCTGGTCATCTCCAAAATAGCTTACTGCAAGCCAGCAGATCTGGCAAACCTTGGTTGTTTCAAAGTAGCAGACGGGTAAATGTGGATGAGCTGTTTCTGGACATCAGGTGGTGCAGCTGTATGGCCCTACACTTTCTAAAATGGATTTTCCTGCTCAGTGAAAATTAGTTCAAAGAGCTCTGTGCTCTACAGGTATGTGAGTGTCAATGACTTTCCTCCTTTTTATCCTCACTGCAGTTCATTAAAGGAAAAAAAAAAGTCTGCTCTGTTCTCATGCTTAATATTACTGCACATATTTGACATTGAATTTATGTGATCACATTGCTCATTGTTCTACTTTTTCAATTATTGCTCATCGTTACAACCTACTAATATTTTGATGATGGAGAAGGGTGAGGGTGCAGAGGTGGGTTTTGTGAGAAGAGGCCAGAGCATGTGTCTGTATTGGACAGAGCTCCAGGTGCAACTGGGAGCTTCAAAATGAACTCACTACTGCCCAAAGCTGAGTCAGTAGTGTTGGTGACATCTCTTGTAAAAACATGCTCAAGAAAAGTTAAGAAACCCTGTGCAGCAGCTGGCCAGTAGGAGAGTCAAAGAAAATATGAGAAAGAGCTCTGTGGACACCATGGTCAGAGAAGGCAGGAAAAGAGTTGCCCCAGGTGTAGATTGTTCCCCTGCAGTGCTTGGAGGACCACAATGAAGCAGGTATTCAGTTTGGAGCTCATGGAGGACCATATGGACTTGCCCAGGAGGAATCTAAATGCCATGGAGAATTCATACTGGAGTAAGTTTTCTGGCAATGTCTGTGGCCTGTAGAGAACCAGTGCTGGAGCAGTCTGTTCCTGGAGGATTGTACTCCATGAAAAAGACCCACATTGAGCAGTTTGTGAAGAACTGTAGCCAATGAAAGGGAGACTCCCATACTGCAGCAGGGAAAGAATGTGAAGAGGAAAGGTAATGGAGATTAATTATGAGCCTACAGCAACCCTCAATCCCCATCCTTCTGCATTGCCCAGAGGAGGGAGAGTCAGGAAAAAAAATACAGCTCAGCTAAGGCAGAGATGAAGTAGGAGGTGCTCTTAGCTTTGTGTTTGCTGCTACTCTAGTCTATTTCTTAACTGGCAGTAAATTAATCTCCCCAAAGAGAAATCTGTTTAGCCTGTGACAGTACATGGTGAGTGCTGTCCCTGTCTTTATAGTGATCCACTGATTTCTTGATATTATTTTCTCTCCCTGTTATTACTGAGGGGGATGAGAAAGCAGCATATGTGTTTGGGAGCCAGCCAAGGTTAACTCGCTATGGGATAACATGATAGTGACTTGCAATGTGGCTAATGTAAACACTCATAACAATGAAATATCAATAATCAAGCTATAGTCCTCAACACCATTAGTAGAGAATTCTGTATACTGAAGGAGCTCAAAGTTATGATCATCATCTCTAATTCACAGATAAAATCCTCAGATAAAATAAATCATGTCTAAAAAGTTGCCATGTGTGTACCATTATTTAAATGTTTTGCCAATTGATGATTCTTAGGAAAACAAGTGGGGGAAAAAATACCAAGAGTAATTATATTTGTTTTAGCTCATAGTACTAATAGTTAAATTTCCCATTGCACATATTTGTTTAAAGTTATTTCTTTTATTTATACTAATATCATTGCCCCCCAGTGCATAAAACTACAATCAAGTTGCCCAAGGATGTGGTTGAAACCCTGTCCTTGAAGACATTCAACATCAGACTGGATATGGCCCTGGGCAGCCTGATCTAGTTCAAGATGTCTCTGCTGCAATGGATTGGACAAGATGACCTTTGAGGGTCCCTTCCAACCCACTGCAATTTGTGCCTATGAATCTGTGGATCAACCAGAAACACCAAAGAGAAGAGGCAAGATTTGTTGTCTCAACTGCAGAATAAGCGACTCACACTGGTATGAGCAATGATCACAGTTTGATTAGTGTGCAGTGTTTCAGCTCCACTACTGCTTGCTGTTGGGTCATATTTTACTATAAAGATGAATTATATTCACAAAGTACAGCAATAATATGCAGAGGGCCATATCTACTGATAGTCATTTAGCAACATGCCTCTGCTGATGTTTATATCCTTGCCAGTTTATTCATTACAGGAGGATATAAACAACCAGGGCATTATAAAAATCTTGGAGGCTTTTCCAAGACCATCAGAAAACACAGTTCATAAACAATAAATATGACCTGGAAAATGCCTCATTTGCAGAACAATTATAGCATTGTACTCAGGGTAGCACAGTGCAGTACTATACCAACAATATAGCAGAAGTTGTGTGCTAAATTGCAATTGGTTGTGGTGGCCCACAGCATCTGTTAAGGTTGCACTCTTTAATAGTCCAGAATTATGGGAAAATGCAGTCACTTAAACTAAACTGACACTTCTTGGAATTGCAGGCATTTCTGATTGCTCTCTGAGTACAAGTAGCTTGTCTCTACATTACTACCTTTCTCACTTTGTGTCCATACCAATTTCCAATGAAAAGAAAAAAGCTATGGTATTGATAGATCAGCAGGCAAATAATTAAAAATGAAATAAAAATCAGAAGTCTGTATGTCTTGATTCTACTTTAAATTTCCCAGAGACTCAAAAATATTTAATAGATCCAATAACAATTACAGGATGCCCTTCCCTTCCTCCTCCCCCCTGCTCCCTTTTTTTCCAAATAAAAGAAATTAGATGTAGAGGAAAAGGTGAAACACACCCAAATAGTCTCACTTGAACTTGGAAATTAAAAGAGAAAACTCTTACAACAAAGAAAAGTTATTTGAGGCAGGAGAGTTACAAAGAGGTAAAGGGAAGGGAAAACAAGATATATATATATATATATATATATATATATATATATGTATGTATGTATATATATATATGTATGTATGTATATATATATATATATACATATACACACAACCAGAATGATGGCAATGGGTTTTGTCCATGTTGTAGACTGATAGCCATGTGGTAAAACAAAGAGCAGCAGGAACAGAAGGATGGTGCTGTCAGGCAGAGAGGCAGGGCAAGAGAGAACAAAACACAAACTTTCTCTGTTTTTATAAGGGGCTAGACAGGAAGTGGGAACAGGCTAAGCACTACACCTGGAGTAAGGTTTAGACCCACCCCCGGGGAGAAGTCAGATAAAGCCTTGAGAAACCTAATCCTGCTCTCAGATGGGAGTTCATAGAATCATAGAATCAACCAGGTTGGAAGAGACCCCCAAGATCATCCACTCCAACCTAGCATCCAGACCTAGCCAGTCATCTAGACCGTGGCAATGGTCTCATCCAGTCTTTTCTTGAACACCTCCAGGGATGGTGACTCCACCACCTCCCCAAGCAGCCCATTCCAATGCCAATCACTCTCTCTGGGAAGAACTTCCTCCTAACACCCAGCCTATACTTCCCTCGGCACAACTTGAGACTGTGTCCCCTTGTTCTGTTGCTGGTTGCCTGGAAGAAGAGACCAATCCCCACCTGGCTACAACCTCTCTTCAGGTAGCTGTAAACAGCAATGAGGTCACCCCTGAGCCTCCTCTTCTCCAGGCTAAACCAGAATAGCTTGAACCAGTTGAACCAGAATAGCTCCAGAAGTTGCTTCCACTTTGACTAATTCTATGACTTTCACATAATTTTGTTAGCTTAACTATTTCACCTGAAAAGATGGCTTAACTTTTGTAGTAAAGTAAATCCTACAGCACAAAAATAACCCCAAAACAAAAATAGTCCCCCCCCAAAAAACCCAGCATCATCAAAGAGGCATTTTAACCAATAAGTACATTATACTATGGGAATTACAAGCAATTACTTCTTCACTTAAGTAAGGATACTGATAGGCAGCTGACTTAAGCTTCAGTGTCAGGTATGCAGGGAAAAAAACTCTAATACATAGCCTGTATAAAGGAGAAAGGAAGGGAACAGTGTGAAGACCACCAGATTTCATTCACTTAAATCAGTACACAAGTGTTGTGCTGACAAGATTCTCTTCCTGCAGGCACATGCTTTGATTTTCCTGGAGAGTTTATGGTCCTTGAAGAGAGCTTCTTCAGCCTGTGTAATTTAAGTGTCTTCTGCCTATGAGTAAATACTGATTTCAGCTAGTTTGGTTCTAGCTGGGTGGCAAGGAAACATATTGTACTGATAGCTTTGTGCTTTTTCCATAGCAATTATTTCAGTGTAGTAATTAATAAGGTATATAAAGAACTTGTAATTTTGGTAAACAGAGTGGTGTTGACTGAAATAAATATTTAAAACTGGCTGCTTATTTCTTGAAGAACTTTCAACAATTTATTAATTTATTTATTTAAAGGGACATATTATGAGCTTGGCCTGACCTGGCTGAATTTCTGAGTTATTTCAGAAACTGGAAATCTATCAGTGTAAACCAAAACCTAACAAATAGCACTGCAGTTCTTCAGAGGATTGCAAACTTAAAGGGATCAGCTTCGTGGACTCATAGACTCATAGAATCAACCAGGCTGGAAAAGACCTCCAAGATCATCCAGTCCATCCTAGCACCCAGCCCTGTCCAATCAACTAGACCATGGCACTAAGTGCCTCATCCAGTCTTTTTTTTTTTAACACCTCCCTGGGCAGCCCATTCCAATGGCAAATCACTCTCTCTATGAAGAACTTCCTCTAATATCCAGCCTATATGATATCTAATTGAATCTCAAAGACCAAGTCTACTCTTCTCTTTTCCCATTCATAACAGACCCTATTCAAATATCTCATGACTAGGCTAGCATATCTATAACTCTTGCCCTAATTTCCATTGTGAGTGAAATTTCTATGGGTACACTTTGATCATAAATGCTATTGGAAAGGCCACCTGTGAGATATAGAGGGCACCTTTAAATCATTGCTTAAATGAATAATGACTATTTAATAAGCATTTGCTCCTGTTTATATAAGGCTACACTGTTATTCAACACTATAACACAGACAATGGATTTGGTGAGAGAAGTTAATGACTCAGAGTGTTTTATCAAAGCTCTCATGTTAACTTGCCAATATTTACTTTCCCACCAAGGCAGAAGAAAATATACAGTGATAAACTAACTGCACTGGCAAACTGTAGGGAAGCACATTCAAACAATGATAGAAAAGGATTCAACAGATTCCTTCTTCATTTTATTTGTATTAGGCCAATGCCAAAAAAACCTCAGGCTTACAGGAAAAAAAAAAAAAAAAACAAACAGCTTCAGGCAGAAGCAGGAGAAACTGATGACTTAAGACTGTTTTTTGCAGTACAATTCTGGCCACTTTAGAGATGTCCTCTGAGAGATGATCACTGAAGGACTGTCCTCTTTCCTACAAACCAGAACATTTATATATTGGATCACAATAGATTTACAAATTATTTCTCAGAATGGAGAAAAAAAGATATAGAATCCTAGAACCATAGAATCAACCAGGTTGGAAGAGACCTCCAAGACCATCCAGTCCAACCTAGCACCCAGCCCTAGCCAGTCATCTAGAAAGATTTACTCTAAGGTGTGAGTTATATTAGTCCAACTAGCAACAGAACCTTCATGTTAACTTTCATATTTTCAGCTAGGATCATTTTAGTCATTTAGAAACAGCTTCATTTGTGACAATGAACAAATGTTTACCTACAGAACTTTTAACCAGAAGATAAAAACTTAGGAGGCTGGACCAGATGATCTCTCAAGGTCCCTTCCAGTCCCTGACATTCTATGATTCTATGATGTTGCTACACTTATCTCACTACTTCTCCTTTATTCCTTTCTCCAAAGTACCAGTATAATGCAGTAATTCCCACTCAGAATAATTAGTACTGACTTTCTAATTTTATAATAGGCAATAGAAACTGAGCAACCGCCTCCACACACAGTCAGTAAGGAGTCAAAGGGAAAGTGACAGTCTAACCATGACTTTAACAAATCTGATGGTTTGGGAGTTATACCTACTCCCTCCCCACATACACACAATGAAATCGCTCCAACTAGATTCAGCCATCTGGAAGTTAAGGAATGAAGCTATATTTACAGCTTAGCACAATTTACAAGCCTATATATACAGAAATATTTACAGTTATATACAAGTTAAAAGTAGTACAGAAGCATGATAACCTCTCCCAGAAATCAGATTGCCCAGGAGGCTCTGACCCAAACCTCCTCCCTTCTGCCTTCCTCTTTTCCCTCCCTTCAGAAATAACCAGACCAATCCCTGTGTATCTCACGTGATAAATCTGGAGAGATCTGAGTTGAGATGTCAAAAAGACAACAAGGAGGTTAGAGTTAAAAAATGTTAGGTCAGATTAAAGAGTTAAGGCAGATGCAACCACACAGACTAGACCACCAGGGAGAAGGAGCAGAACTGGGAGCTCAGCAGTATGTGAGAATCACAGAATCATTCAGGTTGGAAGAGACCTCCAAGATCATCCAGTCCAACCTAGCACCCAGCCCTGGCCAATAAACTAGACCATGGCACTAAGTGCCTCAGCCAGGCTTTTCTTGAACACCTCCAAGGATGGCAACTCCACCACACTGGATTGGCAGCCCATTCCAATGACAAATATCTTATCTATATTTTGACTAGTTGCATTTCTCAGCATAAGAATAAGTGATACAATATACTGGGTTTTTTTTCTTTCTTCTCATAGCTAGGGATTTAATTTCTCTTAGTAAAATATTCCAATTAGCCTCAAACCAGCACAACAAACTATCAATATATTTGCTCTGTTGTATATTACATTCCTTCATCTAATATACTGTTTGTTTGGTCTGTTTGGTTTATGTTTTTATAGAGGTATCATTTATCTCTTTTTGTCCACAGTACCTTACATCAAAAAAAGGGAAAGAGGAGATGAAGAATGAAAGCAATATTTCACAACTATGCATTGAATCAAAGTGTGATGATAAAGCTACCATTCTAAGGTGGATAAAGGGAAGTATAAATGGACATGACCAAGTTTCTGGCCTTGTGTAATGCTAAGACTCTGAAAGAATTGACTTCAGGCAAGAGAACAACATTGGTATTGTAGTCAGTGCAAGAAACCTGAAAAGAGCAAAAGGGCAAGAATATAAATATTGAAGCTGCTATTTTGTGTTCAATTTCTACCTTTCATGATGTGTATGCTTAAAAGACAAACAAGGCAAATGTGAGGGGAAAAAAAGGAAGTAGAAGAATATTTCAGGGGAAGATTATTCTTTCCTGCTACATTGGAGTGTTTAACTCAGAAATGCTGCAAAAGAATAACAGAAGTCATCAGATAAAGCAGGAGCTTAAGACAATACAGGCCAAGAAAAATATGAACATAGTGCTACTGTTTTTTCAAATGGTCCATAGGGTTTACACAGCAGAAATGCCAAAAAATAAATTATTACTTGTAAAACTGTCTTAAGATCAGAGGCACTTTCCACACTGATACTGAATTTGTTCTCTAAAGTGTCAAGAATGGTAACATTAATTGCTCTCTCTCTCAGTTAGATTCTATTTAGTCACCATTTCTGCTTTTCACTTTAATCCAGGCTTTGCTTGAAAGAATGAAATAACCAAATCAAGCCAAAACACAACTAACTAGTAAGTGTATTTGAATTCTGACTGATAATTTCATCAATGTATTTAGGGAAGGACAGGACAGATCTTCTTTGGATTCAGTTCTCCAAGTGGAGTGGGATGTGACACTATCTTTCTCTTATTTATGCTTTCCAAAATTACAACATTTAAGCCAAAGAGCTGGAAAGCTTACAAGAACACAGGAAGATACTCCTGATTATCACAGAATAATTTAGGTTGGGAGGGACTTCTGGATATTGCTTATTCCAACCCATCTGCTCAAAGTAGAGTTGGCTAACAGCAGGCTGCTCAAGGCCATGTACAGTTGGGCTTTGAATAACACCAAAGACAGAAATTTTGCAAGCTTCCCAAGCAACCTGTTCCAGTATTTACCAGTTTCACAGTAAAAGTTGATTTCTCATATTCATATAGAATTGTTTTAACTTGCATCATTTGTTGACACTGGACACTACAGAGGAGACAGGAGGCAGCAACATCGCTTACCTGTGTTTCTACACAGGTTTTCAGTCAGTAGCTATGCTTCCTTGACGTTCACCTAATTTTTAACTCCTGTGCTAGTTTGAAACTAGATGGAATATTTTGGTGAGAAGACTTAGATTATAGGCTGTGAAAAGGAAACAATGGTGATGTCTACTTCACTCATAGGCTTGCCGAGATGTATAAAAACAAGAACATAAATATAGATAACAGAGTTGCTCTCTTTGGCTCTGGCTCTGGCCCTTCTCTCCCTAACCTGCTGTCTGTGTAACTAACCTGTCTGCTTCCTAAGCCCCCTGGCCAATCCTCCAAACTCACCTTAAACGTAAGGCAAAGTCTGAGGTAAGGTAGAGGGGTGGGAAGAAGGTGGAAGGGTCCCTATGGTTTCTGGGAGGGCTGTTGTGGTTCTATATCACTTTTTAACTTGTATATTTTTGTCTATAGCTGTTTATACTGTAAATATCTGCTTGTATATTGTGCTGAGCCATAAATAATAAGCTCCATTCGATTTTCCAGAGCGTCTGAGTCTAGTCTGGGTGATTTCTTAAGTGTGCGGGGGCAGGTAGCACCCAAACCATCACAACTCCTTAGGGGACAATGCTTCCTGATACTCAATTCCCCTAGAAAGAAATGGAACTGGCTAGTTCACAGTTGCAGTTGATTTTTCTTGTACAGAGAAGCTCTTTTGCAGAGAGACCAAGCTGGCATCTTGCTTCAGAAAGGCAGACTGCCAGCCTACACTGAACTCAGAATTCTAACCTCCAATATCATAAATGTACTGTCTTTCTTTCTCTTCTTCTAACATCAAAGTAGGACTATCTTGAGAATTTGGAAGAAAGAAGAACAGTTCAGTTATTAACCTGAATTAGCTTGACTAGAGCAAGTTTGGAAACAGGGCAGAGTAATAAAAGTGCAGCAAAATGGATGCCTGCATAGGCCTCATACACAATGAATATTTACAGTCCAAGGCATAGCTTTATGGCCTGCTCAGATGATTCTCCCTATCTACTCCACTCTGATGTGATCCCACCTGCAGAACTGCATCCAGTTCTGGAGGCCTCATTACAAGAAGCATGTGGATGTGCTGGAGCATGTCCAGAGAAGGGCCATGAGGATGATCAGAGGGCTGCGGCACCTCTGCTGTGAGGACAGACTGGAAGAGTTGGGGCTGTTCAGTCTGCAGAAGAGGAGGCTGAGAGGTGATCTTCTTGTGGCCTTTCAGTAGGGGCACCCTGAAAGGGGCCTACAAAAAAGCTGGGAGGGACTTTTCAGGCTATCAGGGAGTGACAGAACTAGGGGGAATGAAGCAAAGATGGAGGTGGGTAGGTTCAGAGTGGACTGAGGAGGAAGTTGTTCAGCATGAGAGTGGTGAGAGCCTGGAATGGGTTGCCCAGGGAGGTGGTTGAGGCCCCATGGCTGGAGGTGTTTAAGGCCAGGCTGGATGAGGCTGTGGCCAGGCTGATCTAGTGTAGGGTGTCCCTGCCCATGGAAGGGGGACTGGAACTAGCTGATCCTTGTGGTCTCTTCCAACCCTGATTGATTCTGTGATTCTATGACTCTACAATTCTATGATTCAAGTTAGTGTTGCCCCATCTTCACTTTGTTGCCACTCTAACTAATTGCATTATTTTAGATATGCTCATTATGGTTCCTAAATGCAGTAGAGACATTGCCTGTGATGTATTTATTAAATACTGTGGTTCTGAAATAGACTGTGTTGAGCAATGTTTAAATAGTTTACCTATTTGCAAGTTAGAAAACCACTAAATCACTTGGGGAAAAAAATCACTTCAGATTCAAAACATATAAATAAGTTTTATGTGCTTCCTAAGTATCAGAACCTACCTCATATACATCCCAGGTTCATTAAAAGTACTATGAAAACAAAGTAGCTACTGTAATGAATTACAGTGGCCTCTTATCTAAAATATTCTTGGTATTTGGCTTTGTTTTTTCTAACCACAGGACCTTCTTTAAGAAATGAAGAGTGAGGAAGGACAGACACCATGGACAACGTGAAGGAAGGATGTCTTTTCAAAATGGTTTGCTAACTCAGGGAGGAGTCCTTAAACAAGGCTAGTGGGGAATACTGGATAAACAGAAGCCTGAGAGAAGTTGGAATCACCCAGAGGAATCTATGATGGTGGAGGATCATTACCCCTGTGGAAGCTGCATTAGTAGGGACTTATAAATGTCTTTGCACAGCATGGAGAAATTAGAAACTGTCTACAAACAGTTCCACAGCTGTAGTCTCATTAGGATCACAGATATGTAACAGGGTATGAGTCATGAAGGGAGTGCTGTAACAGATGGATACAGGCTCTTTAGCAAGGATGGGACAAGAAGGCAAGCAGGAGAGGTTGAATTTCGTGCAATGGAGCAGTTAACATGTGTGGAACTTTACTTGGAGCAAAAACCAAGCTGGTCGAGGACAGACCAACATGACTGATGTCATGGTGGACATCTGCTACAGGCCACCTGATCAACAAGCCTTCTAAAGCCTCATAAAGTATTCTCTTAAAAAATGAAAATGAGACAAATAGCAGAACTACAGGCTCAGGCATGAAAAATTATCAAGATTTTAACTTCTTCAGGAATCTGATTGACTGGGTCATGTAGAAGTCTACCCTATACAACCCAGTGGAGCTAGAAGATCTTTGAGGACAACAGCTCTTTATAATGAGCAGTCTAGTAACCACATAAAATAGCCTGTATAGATGAACAGGGAGCACATGGCTAAACTCAAAGGCAAAAAAAGCCTGAAATATACAGAAGGTGGAAGTCAGGAGTGGCTACCTGGAGAAATACAGAGACATTGCTCAACTATGCAGGTCTGAAAGAGAAGCCAGAAGTTGAAATCTAAGTTGATGCCAGAAAAGCGTGTGAAAAGCAACAAGCAGGATTGCTGTAAGCACACAGGCAGCAAAAGGAATATAGCAATAAACGATGCAGAAAAGAACTAAACCCACTTTTGTCTCAGTTTTACTTGGTAAGGTCTGCTTTCAGATTTACCAGGCCACTGAGCCTGCTGTCTGTTAGAGTGGAATCATCACCCATAGCAGAAGCAAAAATCACTGAAAAAAATTGGATATACACAAGTCATAGAGTCATAGAATCAGTCAGAGTTGGAAGGGACCACAAGGATCAGCTAGTTCCAACCACCTTGCCATGCCCAGGGACACCCTTCCCATGATCAAGCTGGCCAGAGCCTCATCCAGCCTGGCCTTAAACACCTCCAGCCATGGGGCCTCAACCACCTCGTGGGCAACCCATTCCAGGCTCTCATCATTCTCATGCTGAACAACTTCCTCCTCACCTCCACTCTGAACCTACCCACATCCAGTTTCGCTCCTTTTCCCCTAGTCCTGTCACTCTCTCATAGCCTGAAAAGTCCCTGCCCAGCTCTTTTGTAGGCCCCCTTCAGGTACTGGAAGGCCACAAGAAGGTCACCTCAGAGTCTCCTTTTCTGCAGACACAACAGCTCAAATTCTTTCAGTCTGTCCTCATAGCAGAGATGCTCCAGCCCTCTGATCAATCCAGTGGCCCTTCTCTGGACATGCTCCAGGATGTCCACATCCCTCTTGTAATAAAGGCTCCAAAACTGGATGCAGTACTCCAGGTGGGATCACATCAGAGCAGAGTAGAGAATCACCTCCCTCCACCTGCTGACCACACTTCTCCTGATGCAGCCCAGGATCTGGTTGGCCCTCCAGGCTGCAAGTGCACACTGCTGGCTCATGTTGAGCTTCTTGTCCACCAGCACCCCCAAGTCCCTCTCCATCAGGGCTGCTCCCCAGCCACTCACTGCCTAGCCTATATTTGTGCTTGGGATTGCCTCAACCCACATGCAGGACCTTGCCCTTGGTCTTGTCAAACCTCATGAGGTTGGCTTGTGCCCACCTCTCCAGCCTGTTCAGGTCCCTCTGGATGGCATCCCTTCCAAAGTCAGTGTAATGACATGGAGAGAATCCAGGTGATTTAGTTAATACAATAACAACACTTTCCTCTATGTTCCAAAGGGCATGGTTACTGAGAAATGTACCAGATGAGTGAAAGAGACAAAACCCACACATATTTACAGATAAAATAGCAAGGAATATCAGGTAACTGTAGGACAATTAGCTTAATCCCTGTCTCTAGACAGATTACAAGACAAATGTATAACTGAAGGATTTGAGAGGTGGGGTCCAAAATGACAATGCTCATGCCATCTCATCCAGTTGGGGAATAATACAGGCCAACCAATTTGTTAGCTGGCCTCCAAAGAGAGAGCCAGAAGGCCAGTCACCTCAAGGGTGTGTGTGGCTGTTGTGGATTCTCTTGCACCCCTCCAGGGAAGCCTTCTTATACAGTTACTTCCCTGAGATGTCTGTATATCATGGGGAATGAATGGGAAGGACTAGAGATGTGAACACACTCAGGGGACCATGATCCACTGCAATTATGGACACATGGTGGGATGAGTCTGTGGAGAAGGATCTGGGAGTCCTATGGACAAGAAGTTGATGATCAGCTAGCAATAGGACCCTGTGGTAAGAAGGCAAATTGTATTCTTAGATGTATTATGAGGAGTTTGAGCAGCAAATCTAAGGAATTTATCATCCTCCTCTACTCTGTACTGTTGAGGCCACATTTGGAGCATTGAATCAAGTTCTGGGCATCCCAATTCAAGAGAGACAGTGAACTTCTGGAAGTAGTGTAACAGAGTGCTACAAGATGATTAGGGTTATGGAAAAATGCTCTTTCCTTCTAAGACAGAGATATAAGAATGATTATAAACATCTGTAGGGCGGGGTTGAAGAGGATGTGGTTGAGCTCTTTTCAGTGGTGTCCAGTGACAGGACAAAGGGCAATAGGCACAAACCAGAACACAGGAAATTCCACCTGGGCATAAAAAAATATTTGCTTCAAGGGTAACTGGAAGAGGCCATCCAGAGAGGTTGTGGAGTCTTTCCTGGAGACTTTCAAGAGCCATCTGGACATCTTCCTGTGCAATCTGATTTACACAAACCTGCTTTATCAAAGGGGTTGGACTAAATGATCTCCAGAGGTCCATTTCATCCCTTACCATTATGTAATTCAGTATAGACAAAAGTAACTCAGTAAAAGAACGTATCACATGAAGTGACCTTGAAGATTGTATTCAGGCTTTCATCTACATGTTGTTAAGCTCAGTAAATGTAACAGTCTAGAGAACTAATGTCAATATCTGAAAATAAGACCAGGAGTCACATCCATTCTGTTTACAAGAATGAAGCTCAAACAAACCCCATCTCCTCCTTTTGACTCATCTGGGAACCAGATGATTTACTTAGCATCACACCACGGTACAAATCAACACATGATCAATGAAGAGGTTTGAATTTATGTTTGGATTCAAATCCAAGCTGACATCACAGCACAGACACACTCTAATTTAAGACATTTCCTTACTCTTCACTGCAGGAATCTCTAGCTCTTTTGCAATATGCTAGTACTGAGATCTGTGACACAGATTTTCATGCCCACAATGACAGACATAACATTTGCCTAGATATATTCCACATGAAACGTCCTTCTTCTGTCATTTCTTTGTAGTCCTTGAAGAGTCATAATGAAATGCTAATCCTCAGCATTATTCCCAGTGCAGACAGCTTTTGAACTGCATCATAACAATTGTGTGATGAACACAGATATCACCATGTATGAGACATTTTCCCTTTACATAGATTTCAGTTTACTTGACAGCTTATTTACTTTATTCTGAGGAGGTTTGGCATTGCTCTCTTGCTATCTGAACTGACTTTAGCCCATAAGGTCAGTGTAGTATGCGCTAATTAAATCCCATGCAAAATTAAATAGGATGCAAACCCCAGTGTTGCTCTGCTACCATGAACACAAAATGAAAGATTATGCACAGTAATTGAAATTGTAGAAGTTTTTTATATTAAAAAAACTACTTAAGAAAGTGTTATTTATGTAAATAAAACGTCAAATATTTGCTATCACTCCATGAAGAGGAAAATACTAATTCAATCCAGCCATCCAAAGCTTATTTTAGAATTGTCTGAGTCTGCTCTCTTATTTTGGGTAGTTAAGGTTACCATCTGCCACACTTTCTTGAACAGAATAGAAACTATCTTGTATTACCAGGGGAAAAAAATGTTGCTTGGTGTGCAGTTTCCTTAGGCATCAGGATAAATTATTTCCTTATGATTGTATATTAATTTTTGTGAGAAAATGCTTGGACTTTTCTGCAGGTTTGAGTATAGCACTGCATATCCCTCAGATTCCTCTTGAGATCTAAACATAGATTCCCTAGAGCTATGTTGAGATACAATGGGGACAGGCCTTTTAACAATCAAAAATCATCTGCCAAAACCCTTTCTATGACGAAGCAACAATACTATGCATCATTTCAGCTTCAAGACCAATAACAACGCTGTTAAAATGACTTTATTTTCTTCATCTATTATATTGCAACATTATGAAATTGGTAGTTTACAGGCAATGTGTTGGTGTTTTGATGACTCCTAAGTCCATGATGGCTTTGTCAAGAAATAATGGATATCAAGAACCTACCTTAGTTAGATATTTGCTAATACTAGTCTACTACAGAGATGCTAGATCAGCTTTGTAAGGTTATTTGTAGTATAAAGGGCTATGTACAGTAGTTCAGTTAGACTTCAACCCTGCCAGCCCAAAGCTACATTTCACAGTCAAGCTTAGATTAGCCTATGTGAGAAGATGAAGCACTAATAAAATGTGACAAATAAATTAGTGTAACTTGGCTTTAAACTACTGTTCTTTTTTTTTTTCCCTCAAGGAAGAAAAAATTGTTCTCTTCAATATTTAGGCAACAAAAGTATATTGCCTGTGTAATAGAGGGGTGGTTAATAAGAGTTTTTCAATTCAGGAATAATGTCTTTTCAAATATGGATTACAAGAAAATTAGCCCAAGACATTGGCTTTGCTCAGAGGACTTTCACAAGCCTGTCAGAAGGGGTGTATCTTCCTTCAGGAGTGCTTTCAACCCAGAAATGCTGTATGCAATCATTACCACTACTTACTATCCCTTTCTCCATCAGCACTTACAGGCTATCTAGCCTTTAAGTGAAGGTAAAAGCTTAAACTTTCATTTCTCAAGACCCAGTTCAAGTGTTTGAAGAAAGTTGAACAGTCACATACTGAAATGTAAATGTGCTGCTAATTCAATATGCAAAGCTCCAGACACAGGTCCATGCAGAGAGGGGGACACTGCTTCATGCTTGCAGTTTTTCTCCACTGCAGTTCAGGAAGAATATCTCAATTCCCCTCAATCTCCTTTCCCCTGCAGAGACCCTGTAGAGACACAGTGCAGCACAGAAGTCATTGTAAGGAGAGCAAGGCATTAAGACCAATGTTTCTTAATAAGCTCTCTGCTCCCAGGTCGTCTTGGAAAGAGGTGACAGTGCAGGGTGGAGGATTTCTGTTAAACATAAGAGTTTTCGTTGAACTGCCATATTGTCCATCATACCAATCAGTTTGTCTTTCAAACTACACCCTGTATCTTCACTCTTGAATCAAGGTTTGGAGACAGATTTAGGAAGTACTAGGTCACCAGCTGTTATCCAGAAGGGATCCTGTCCCCAGGGAATCTTCTTTTCGCCTATAACAAGGCTGAGCCACAGGCTCTGCTGAGGAGCGTAGGGTGTGAGAATAAGAATTTAACCCTCCATCTAAAGTTTATGTCACAGTTTTGCCTCAAGTGTATAGCAACACACATTTTGGTTGTGACATACTTCCTTCAATTGAATTTAGAACTCTTGAAGTTAATTCATTAACCGTGATTCTTTTTTGCTTAACATTTTATCCTGGTTGCCTAGTGGAAGCACTGCTCTTTTAGTGAGACCTGAAATCTGTTCAGATGGGAAAGCTTATGTATTCTGACAAGACATTCTGCATTTAGCCTAACTTAGCACTTGTCATAAATGACAGGCATAAACTGGTGTTCATGCAAGTTAAGGCTTTAATAGAGTTGCAAGAATCAAGCAATGTACAGGCCTGGGTGCATGGGGAGGCTTTGCTCTGCCCTAACACACACCCTTTGCCTTCAGTTTTCTCTTTTTATACCCTATTCTATTACATATTCATCACTAATTCTAAGAAAAGATTGGGTTTTCCTTATCAGTTTTTTTAGGAATGTGAGATGTCTCTTCCACACATGTCTCCTTTTATCTGGTGGTCCCTCTGGTAGTCTTTGATGAAGTAAGGGGACTCCATAAATGTTGTCCCCATGAACTTCAAATTCCTTTTTGTTCTTCTGTTTGCTCATGCAGAAAGGTGGCGCAAGGAGGAATGCATTTCCGTTCAAATTCCCTTTCCCTTTGCTTATGCAAACGTCTGTCTCTTCCACATGCCTCCCTCCTTTGCCAATCTTTACTTATTACTCTTATTTTAAGCCTATTGCATACCTTTGATGGTGGTGCAAGCAGGAATGCAGTTTTATTCAGAATCCCCCTTCCTCCTTGTCTGTGACCTCTTGCCACGAATTGATCGGATCAAACATATATTTCTCACAGCACTCATAGTTTATCACTGAGCATAAAGCAGAGGTTTTGCTGCATAAAGTAGAGGTTTTGCTTGTTTGATATCTAGTCATGGTAAAGAGAAGGTATGTGGACAAAGAGCAAACACCTATTTTCTTTGTTAAATTAACATATTTTGTTACCTGAAATGGGCGTATACCTCGAGCACAAGCCCTACGAGGAGAGGCTGAGGGAGCTGGGATTGTTTAGCCTGGAGAAGAGGAGGCTCAGGGGTGACCTTATTGCTGTCTACAACTACCTGAGGGGTGGTTGTGGCCAGGAGGAGGTTGCTCTCTTCTCTCAGGTGGCCAGCACCAGAGCAAGAGGACACAGCCTCAGGCTGAGCCAGGGGAGATTTAGGCTGGAGGTGAGGAGAAAGTTCTTCACTGAGAGAGTCATTGGACACTGGAATGGGCTGCCTGGGGAGGTGGTGGAGTCGCTGTCCCTGGAGCTGTTCAAGGCAGGATTGGACGTGGCACTTGGTGCCATGGTCTAGCCTTGAGCTCTGTGGTAAAGGGTTGGACTTGATGATCTGTGAGGTCTCTTCCAACCCTGATGATACTGTGATACTGTGTGATACTGTAATTTATTATTTCACACATAATCAGAAAATATCTCACATTAACTCATACTGATAGCAAACTGAAGATTCAGAATTTCAGAATCTAGGAGTTGTTCAGACTGTAACAAAATCCCAAACTAAATTACAAAAAAACTCAAGCATATGAGTGTCCTGGTAGGGCATAAATCCTTCCAGGCAGGTTTAACCCTTGCTCTCCTCCTTCTGTTGTAGAGTGAGTAAGATGAGCAAACAATAAGGGTTTCGCCTCAGCAAAGCTTGAGGGCCAGGGGGCTTAGCACCACATATCAGGTGTCTTGTGCTGCCCTCACCATGCCTGCACAGTCAAAGGAGGCAGGAAGCTTTGAATTCACTGGCCAGACCAATGGAGCTAGTGCCTATTGGCCAGTTTGAAAAACACCCCAACACCTCCCAAATAAACCCACTGTTGTAAATGGGACTAGTTGAAAGCTGAGTTTGGGGTAAAATGTAATGAGGCAGATTTAAAAGTTATGAAATGTTTATTAATATACCCAAAATAATTCCCCCAATTATTGTGGAGTTATTTACAGCTCTCCACACAAGTTCTTGGATGCAGTTAGCAGAACTGTTTCACAGAATGTCTGTGCACAATGGGATTTTGAAAGGTTTCAGAAAACGTCTTTAATAGAGAGTCTGGCAGCTTAATTCGCCGCTTGTGAGGGTGATTAAAATCCTATAGCATCTTGAACAAAGGATGGAGAGTACTCACTCGTCCTAATGTCTGTGGCCCAAAACATAGGCAGGAAAATATTCAGCAGAAGTCCTGTGGCAAACTCCACGTGGGCTGCTGGCTGAGGTGGCTTGAGGCGGCTGAGGCGATGGCGGGCTAGAGGCAGATCAGCGAGCCCCTTTTCCCCTGTTCACCCCCATTTATAGGACAATGGCCAAGGCTAATGGTCTCATTGACCACACAATCACCCAATCACCTCTGGCAATCACCCAAGTAGACACAGAAATGGAAGAACCCACAGGCTGTTGTCTTCCATAGAATGGGGGTGCATACACCTACCAAGGGACAGGGGCGCGGTCCCCATGAAACCCCTCTCAGGCAAAGAAACTAAGTTGCCTGGGGTTCTCTTGTCCTGGGTTTCTTTTGTCCTGTTTTCCTGCCTCTGGCTGCAATGCAGACCACCAGGTAAATAAGAAAATAAGACAGGACATGCTTAAGCCCATTTACCAACACCAAAACCCAAACTCAAAGACAAAAATGTATTTGCAGTCTGCTTTAAAGCAACCCGCACACAATTTTATGTTTGACATGGAGGCATGCAGGCATTTTTTTACATTCACCTAAGTATTGTGCTCAATTTAGATTTTCAGATTATGCCACAAATATTGTCAGATTTGCCTAAGTTTAAGCCATTTTTCCTTCTATATCTTTTACAAACAGCTGCAATTATGAAACGAATCAACACAGTGTCAAGGCCCAAAGAACAGAGATTAACAACATCTCTGTCCAGAGGAGCAAGATCTGTTCTTATGGATTTACGGGTTGTGAAATTAAGGTGCAAACGAGACCATAGATCACCACTGTTATAAATTGAGAATGACTCAAAATCAAAGTGTCCAGATTACAAATTTATTCAATTAGGCAAGTAGAACATGAGCAAAGTTACAGCACTGGACGACAGGGGAGTCACCGCTCTGCCAACTGCCGTGTCAAGTTCTTAATTAGCCTATATTTATACTATGTTGTCTACGTTGTTCCGCCCTGCAAATTACATAAACCCATCCTTTCTACGCATGTTCCTTCTTTTGGGTTAGGGTCTTCCTCCTGTGAGAAATATATAGAATCATATGTTTGATCCGATCAATTCGTGGCAAGAGGTCACAGACAAGGAGGAAGGGGGGGGGTGTTGAATGAAACTGCATTCCTGCTTGCACCACCCTCTCAATAAGCTTAAAGATAAGAGTCATTAGATTGGCGAAGGAGGGAGGCATGTGGAAGAAACAGTCTTTTGCATATTTAAATGGAAATGCATTCCTCCTGGTGCCACCTTTCCTGTAGGAGCAAATAGAAGAACCAGGACTTTGAAGTTCATGAGGAAGACACTTAAGCAAGACCCCTTACTTCATCAAAGATTACCAGAGGGACCACCGGATAAAAGGAGACCTGTGTGGAAGAGACATCTCACATTCCTAAGAACTGATAAAGAAAACCCAACCTTTTCTTAGAACTTAGTAAATATGTAATAGAATAGGGTATAAAAAGAGAAAGCTGAAGGCAAAGGGTGTGCGTTGGGGTAGATCAGAGTCTCTCCTCGCACCCAGGCCTGTACATTGCTTGATTCCTGCAACTTTATTAAAGCCTTAACTTGCATGAACGCCAGTTTGTGCCTGTTATTTATGACACTTCCCTTCTGGTGGTCGTTGAGGATGAAGTAAGCAGTCCTCCTCAGGTGTCCTCTGGTTAACTCGTCTCCAAATATGGGCTTCCTTTGGCTGGTTAAGGTCCCGAATCCCATATGTGGCATGTTTTCTCAAAATTAAGGATGTACCTAAAGCTTAGTCCTTGAAATATGACTGATTAATGTCCCGAGTCCCGTATGTGGCATGTTCTCTCTTATCTCAAAATTAAGGATGTACCTAAAGCTTAGTCCTTGAAATTTTTAGCAATTAGCTAGCTTATTCTTTGCACATTACCACATATAGCATGACCTCTGCAGTTAGGCATATTTCCTGATTTGCAACAGCTGTTTGCGGCTAGGCATACTTAATACTCTATTAAAATGTTTCTTTATTAAACAATTACAATTACCTATTACAACCACAAAACCCAAAACTATTTATTAAAGGAAAAGGTTGGACAAAACAAGGTGGTGGGGAGGGGAAGATAAAGAGAACACCAGGGAAGAAGAGAAGAAGCAGGGAAGGAAAAGAGCTGGGATCATGTCACCCTCAGTCACAGATGAGGGGAGGGAGAGAGAGAGATTCATGGCCCAGGGTTGATCTTCTGTGGAGTTCATCAGGGGTTTTTCTGGTGGTGGTGCAGCTCTGGTAGTCTGGTGGAGGTCCACCCTTGGTAGTCCTGTAGAAGGTCACTAGGTGGTCTGGTGGCAGTGCCACCCATTGGCAGGCATCCTCCTGCCTTTTATGCAGTTTTCTGCTCAGTGTCCAGCTGCAGCTCCCCAGGAAACCTTCCTGTGTATTCTCCTGCATCCGCAGGGGTCCGGTGCCACCGGGGGGAGGGGAGGGCCTCTGCCTCCTCCCTGGCTGTACCTGTCCATGCCCTGAATACACATAAACCTTTTCCCTTGGGGGTAGCTGAAATAAGATGTAGGCAAGCTGGGCATTCCAGCCAGGCTAAGGACCAGGAGTTTCCAAGGCATTGTCCATTGATTTGCATCCCTGAGCTTCCAGCCAAGCACCGAGTCTGAGTCCCGGAGGTTAACAAAGGCAATCTTTATCTTTGTTGATTAGGGAGAGAAGATGCAATCTTTATCTTTGTTGATGAAGAGAGAGAGGATTTAGACTCTTACACACAGGAAAGCTCTTAAACATAAAGTTGAGCCTTTAAAATATTTACAATAGGAGAAAAGTTTATTTTCATGGCCTAATTCTCCATTTCTATTACCAGAAAGCATCACTCAGATTCCATTGTGTTATCGAGACATAAAACTAGTGGGAAAGAATCAAGCTATAAATTTGTGACATAAACCCACCATATTATAAAACATTTCCCTAAAAGCATTCTCCACTTTCACATCCATTAAACCATAACCAAACAAAAAGTATTTTGGTCAAGCTGACCTTGTTTTCCTCCATGAAACATTTACTGCCACCTTCTACTTGCAGAATATGAACATAGTGATTCTTTGTACCTTTAAGCCTCTGGAAGTAAAGTGACAATGCTTGCTGTTTGGAAAGTAAATTAATACTGAATAAAGAAATTTCTAGAGATTGGGTGTAATATCAAACATTGGTGAAAGAAATTTAACATCAGCTTTGATAAAACAGAATCACAACATGAGCCACTTCGAATTTGATTCAGGAAAAATACATCAAGGTGTTTTATATGATAACCTTAAAATGGTCATAGTTTGCAGAGTGTTAATACCAGGTAAACACATCCTGAAATCACTAGGAAAAGATCTAGATGTGTACTATTCTTCCTATCTGTAGTTGTTACTCTGCAGCAACCCTTGAGCAGAAGAGTTTTATTCATGTTTCACAATAAAATGTACCATCAGCATTTAAAGTGGAGGGAAATATTTTCTTTATCACACTTACAATCACTTCTTGTGCAGCCAAGAACAGGATCAACAAGAAGTGGGGAAAAAAACAGCCTGTGTAGAACTTGGTAAACCACACTAAACTATTTCTTTGATTGAGGGAAGAGATATTTGTTAAGTACTGATATGCTATAGAGTAAAAAAGGCATTGAAAGAGCTATGACTCTCTACTTGGAAGTGAAGATGGAAATCACTGGGCTACAAAAAGCATCCTTCATTGCTGCACTGTCCAATATTTTGTCTCTGGACATGAAATGTGCATGGTTTGGCTTTGTTTGGTTTTTTTTGGTTGGTTGGTTGTTTTTGTTGTTGTTGCTTGGTTGTTCAGTTTGGTTTGGTTTTCCATTCTTTAACTTGTCTTTTTATAAGGAATTGTCTTAGCACCAATTCTTCTCTTGAAAGAGATCCCCCTTATGGCACTCCAAAAATTAAATGAACACTTGCCATTCTCATATTAAAGAAAGAAAAATGGAAGAACCTGCTTGAAACCACAAAGATAACAACATTGCAGAGACTGCTTCCTAGCCATGTGATATAGCCCTCAGTGATACCACATTGATTTAAATGGGCATTGCCAAGCAACACTCCTGACAATGGGAAATTATGACATGTCAGCTGTGACCACCAAATAAACTCAAAGGATATCAAAGCATTAGAAATAGACCAGTCACATTGTTGCGAGTGGCAACGATCATGAAATTAATGCTTGTGCATTCCAAATCACACAGCTGCACAGCCTGGGACATCCAAATTTTGAAGTATGTTTAGGCTTGGTAGTTTCCAGCTACCTATAATAAACTTTATGTTTGCAGATGCCCCAGAGTTCTGCATTGCCCAGCTTTATAATTTTGGTTGCACAGTTTTAGGTTTATACAAGGTTTAGCAAAAAAATCATAGTCAAGTACTTATGATGGAGCCTATGTTAAACATGCTTTGTAATATATACTGAATGGTCTAAAACAGTAAGCTTTTGATGGTTCTACCTTAGAGCTTGAATCACAAGCTACTTTAGCTTTCTGAGGTGGAGATGTGTTATGTATGTCACTACCACTGAAAAGCAATGAAATGCAGAAACATGACAAACCTTCTTGTGGCCTTTCAGTATCTGCTGGGGAGGGACTTTTTAGGATATCATGGAGTGACAGGACTAGGGGGAATGGAGCAAAGCTGGAGATGGGTAGGTTCAGAGTGGACGTGAGGAGGAAGTTGTTCAGCATGAGAGTGGTGAGAGCCTGGAATGGGTTGCCCAGGGAGGTGGTTGAGGCCCCATGGCTGGAGGTGTTTAAGGCCAGGCTGGATGAGGATGTGGGCAGCCTGCTCTAGGCTAGGGTGTCCCTGTCCGTGGCAGGGAGGTTGGAACTAGGTGATCCTTGTGGTGCCTTCCAACCCTGACTGATTCTATGATTCTATCAATAATATATTTCAGATCTCTTGCATATTGTTTCATCTTCATGTTTCATCTTCAAGCACTGAAAAGGCTGAGACAGAAGCAAAATTATGGGATTTTTTTTGTTTGGTTGGGTAGTGTACACTATAATGGTTCTGCAGTTCATTTAAAGTACTCAAAAAATTACATAAACAAGGAAAAGAACATAGCAGAGTATTTGGAGCCCCCTCAAATAATGTGTTCTTAGGGTTCTAGGGGTTGGCTTTCTTTTTCTGTTTGATTGCTGATTTTTGGGGAGGAGCAGGGCAAGTATTATTTTTAAAACATCACTGGCAAATAGAGACCCCAGACAATAATTTATCTGTGACAATTTCAAGGATTAAAAATTGTGCTCCAGCGGAATTAGTGAATGTTTTTAACCAAGATGTAATTCAACAAGATTTTATCCAGGAATTCAAAAGCTATTTAAAACCTACTGAGAGTAATTCTGATTTCCTTTAGTAAAAGCCCATACAGATTCCTAACCCATACAGACAGAAATAGAGAGATTAGAGACTTCTCTTTTTCACCCATTTCATAGAAGCGTCTTAGACTGATGAGGTTCTTGGGTATTGCAGCTAAGGGCCTGAACATACCCTTTCATGAAAGTAACTCAATTTACTCATGGCAACATAAAGGAGAAAGTAAACCTGAGGATTGTCTGAAGGGAGAAAAGTATTTACTGTGTTTCTTTAATGCTTATCTTGTTACATTGAAAAAATCAACTAAAAAATGATTTAAAATTAACTTGATGAGTAATCTCCATTTTGTAGTTACTATTTTGTTCACGTGCCAGCTGATGGCGGAGCTGGATGTGGAACTGTAGATGAATATTGGAACACCAGCTGATAAAATCTTGCTTTAAAGAAAGATTGGAAAGAAATGTTACTTGCTTGGCCAAAAGGAGGGAGAAGGTGATGCCAGCTGTGGTGGGATGCTTAAGTAAACAGACTGAGTGGCAACTTGGAGAAAGGATTCTGCACTGGAAAATATGTTTGCTGGGCTATGTTTGGCAGACTACCTAACATTTACCTCTCTGTGCAACAGTAGGCAATGCATTTCATTTGACAAATCTTGAAGTCTCAAGTAGACTATGGATCAAAGTGTATGATGACTTGCTGAATCTTATTTGGTAAGGATAAGTAATCCTGATTGTAATCTTTTGTCACGTTGTCATGGAGGGCCTGTAGGCCTGAAAATAGGCTTATTTATGTCTTGCCCTGCCTGGACATGTTTTTCTGCCTAAACCAGAGGTAAACACATTAAATGGATAAAAGGGACACAACAGACCTGGTGCCACAAAGTCTGATCTGCCAGGAGCCCTGTTGGTAAATAGGTGTGTAAGCCCCACACACCCAGCTCATGCTTCCCTGGGGTAAGCCCATGTGATCCCCATATTTGGGAAAGTCCAGGCAAGTGGCATTTGCCTATTATGGTAAGGTTTGGCTGACTGCCAACCTGATTTGTCATTCTAGTGGCCAAAGGGGCCATTAATCTCAGCCCACATTCAATAAAGAGGGGTACACAGGTAAACAACGTGCTCAGACCCTCGTGCTCTGACCCACTTGCAGTGCGGACTCCCCCTGCATAGCCTGGACGCCATACGTCGATTGCCTGCCTGCGTACCTTACTTGCAGAGCTCACTTAAGCCTGCCTATACATATGTGTGGAGCCTATAGTCTCCTAGCCAGCTGTGCACACTTGCACACCACTGTGGTATCAGGACCAGATCCTGTGTGAAGTCCCAGTGTCCATGAGACAGCAATGTGCCCTTGTGTGCAAGAAGGCCAATAGGATCCTTCAGTGCATTAAGAAAAGTGTGTCCAGCAGATCAGGGAGGTTCTCCTCTGCCTCTACTCTGCCCTAGTGAGACCTCATCTTGAGTACTGAGTTCAGTTTTGGAAAAGACTGAGAGGGGATCTAATAGATGTTTATAAATATCTGGGGGATGAGTCTCAGGAGGGAGGGGAGAGGCTCTACTCACTTGCTCCCTGTGGTAGGGCAAGGAGCAATAGATGTATGCTGCAGCACAGGAAGGTCCACCTCAACACAAGGGGGAACTTCTTTACTGTAAGGGTCAGAGAGCACTGGATTGGCTCCCCAGAAAGGTTGTGTTGTGGAGACTCCTTCTCTGGACACATTAAAGGCCCACTTGGATGCATTCCTCTGTGACCTGAGCTAGATTGTATGATCCTGCTCTGGCAGGAGGGTTGGACACAGTAATCTCTTTGGGTCCCTTCCAACCCCTAACATCCTGTGATCCAGTGAACCTGTGAACCAACACTCCCAAGTCCTTCTCCTCAATACTGCTCTCGAGTCACTCCTCTCCAAGCATATATTTGTGTTTGGGTTTGCCTTGACCCAGATGTAGAACCTTTTACTTGGCTTTGTTGATCTTCATGGTGTTGGCAGAAGCCCAGTTCTCAAGCCTGTCCAAGACTGTCTGCATGGTATCCCTTCCCTCCATCATATACTTCCCCATGAAGCTGCTTTCCAGCAAGTCAGCCCTTAATCTATACTGATACAAGAAGTTGTATAGTGTTCTATAATAACTTCTTCAAATCCATGGGGATTTTACTTAATGTGTGAAATAAAGTTGAAATTAGCTCATGTATTCAACCTTTCTCTGCTGTTTGGAGATATTTACAGGTTTTAGATTCACCATAATATTACATTTCAGGTACATTCAAACCAAAGAAATGGGAGTGTTATTTTCAAGCAGAGATGAACAAAAACATTGAATTCAGGTGTGCTACTTCTAAAGTCAATTTGCTTTATTGTTTGAAAGCATAACCACTTCCTTTTTGTAATAGTTCAATATTAGTTGTGTACACTTAGTGTAGTGTACCTATTTAATAATACCTATTTAATCCAAAAGCAATTATTAGGGAGTAGCAAATGCCAGCTGCTCCTGAAGAGCAACAAGAACTGGTGATGTCTGGGAGACTGGCAGAGCAGATTAGTCAGATCCTACCCTACAGAATACAGTGAGGACACAAGGTCAGTCTGGAGACAGTGATAATCTCCAGGTCCAGCCAGGAGTGTGGTTATAAGGATATATCATGGTGATATTGCAGGGCTGAGTCAAGTCTGGAAGTCAGCCAATAGGTCACAGTTAGGCTCTGGTCCAGAACAGGTCTCTGCCTGGTGTAATGCTAGATCAGGCCTGTTAATGCTTATTAATGTCAGCTTGAAAATGTTCATGCACCATGATGACAAGTTTGGTGCTTGTTTGATACTGCTTCAAGTGTCACAGGCTCTGAAAGCAAAAGACCCTTGAATTAGCTAAGAAGGTCAAAATCATAACTATTTTTCATCAGCCAATCAAAAAAAAAATCTTTATTAAATAGAAAAAAAATGTTCAAATGCATCTGATCAACTTCCCCCAGTTGTGCTGGGGGAAGTATAGGCTGGATGTTAGGAGGAAGTTGTTGGCAGAGAGAATGATTGGCATTGGAATGGGCTGCCCAGGGAGGTGGTGGAGTCACCATCCCTGGAGGTCTTCAAGAAAAGCCTGGCTGAGGCACTTAGTGCCATGGTCTGGTTGACTGGCTAGAGCTGGGTGCTAGGCTGGACTGGCTGATCTTGGAGGTCTCTTCCAACCTGGTTGATTCTATGATTCCCTAAGCTCTACACTTGTTACATTCGATGAAACCCATAGAAATGGTATTGGTAACAGGAACAGTAGGAGTACACCCTCAGCAAGTTTACTGGTGACATCAAGCTATGTGGTGTAATAAACACTTTGAAACGAAGGAATGTCATCCAGAGGGACCTTGACCTGTGCAGACCTCATGGAGTTCAACAGTGCAAGTGCAAGGTCCCACAGCTAGGTCAGAGCAATCACAAACACAAATGCAAGCTAGCTGGGGAACGTATTGAGAGCAACCTTCAGGAGAAGGAC
This sequence comes from Pogoniulus pusillus, assembly GCF_015220805.1. Classification (NCBI taxonomy): domain Eukaryota; kingdom Metazoa; phylum Chordata; class Aves; order Piciformes; family Lybiidae; genus Pogoniulus; species Pogoniulus pusillus. Next base: position 40,708,030 of record NC_087266.1, read on the forward strand.
TTGGGGTTGTTGGTGGATGGGTAACTGCGTATGAGCTAACAAAGTGGACACAGAAAGCTAATCACATGTCTACACTGGGGTGTTTGTGGTTGGTCCAGGTCCAGCCAGCAGGAAAGCCCCACACAGCTGCTTTCACAACTGCACCTCCTCACCTCATCCAATGAGAAGGAGCATCAGGAGAATCAAACAGCTGTCACAACTATGTCACATCCCAGCTTCTTGCGAAGGACACCCAAAATTTAATCCTATCTTATCCAAACCAGGACATGGGCTAAAATCCTAATGGGGGAGAAATTACCATATTCTGTCTAAGCATTCTTTTGGCCAATCTGCAATATTCACTAAAAATTGGTGAAAATCTTCATGCAAGGTATTCCAGGTATCTAAATTAAGGTATGAAAGTTAAGCCTGCAGTCACCCAGCTTTCACTTGTTCCCCACTTCAGGCACCTGACTGGTTCCTTCACTTTCATCCGAGTCAGGATTCACTTTTCATATGTAAAACTAACTATTTTCGATTTTACTAACTGTAGAAGAATGTAAGAACACATTCAAATGTAGAGGAAGAAGGCCCAGCAGTAGGCAGAGCCAGGAGTGTTGCCGCTCACCCAGAATGTGATAGGTACGAAGGTAGCAAGTTTAATCCATAGAAAGGATGCCCATTTCTGTTTCCTTTCAGCTTTGATTGTCTCATCCTTTGCCTTACTACTACCCACGAATTCTCAATAAATCTGCAAGATGAGGCAACATTTCTCTCAAAACTGTCTGTTCCAGCCTGCTTCAGATGCATGGTACATCAGCTCTCTTCATTGCCTCATCATGTTGAATATAAAAGGTGTCATCTATTTTGCTATGTCAGAGCACAGAAACGAGTAATGCAGCTCAAGATACAGCCCAATGCACTTCATAGCATTTTTACTACCCAAGAAACCTGAAAAAAATAGGATTAGCTAAACTGTCTCAGTGGATGCACTAACATGGTTCAATTTATTCCACTGATTTCTTGGCAAAGGACTGCACCCTGCTAAATGAGAAGGGAATGATGATAGAGCAGTTGTTAAAGTGGCAGAGGGGTAGGGCATGTGGATAAGATCCTAACAGTAACTCAAAAAAGGGCAAGAATGATTGCTCTAAAAATTCTGCAAATAACTTTTTGTGTGGCACTTGGCTCACACAGCATTGAACTAATATTGAGAGACCATTATTGAATTTGGCCTTTCATTTCTTGATTCTCTGGACTATGAATTTTTAGTGATATTGGGAATAATATAATTGATGCCCAACATTTCATAAACCTGATCCTTTTCCACAATAACAATTGTTCAAAGAAGACAAAAATATTCCCTTTTCTCAAAGCAACCTTGTGAGGGTAAATTTATCAATATATATGAGATGCTTAATGTCTACAAAGCTAGAAACCCACAAAAATATCTTGTGGAGAAATAATGTTTACTTTACTTCTCTACTTAGATAGTGTACTTGTAAAGATTATGCCTCTGATTCTGATCTCAATTATGTGTTGTAATCCAGGCCTATCTTCAGATACTGCAATTATAGGTGTAGATGAAGATCAGAATTAGGTCTTATCAGATACTCAGCTACTAGAAGCCATTGTGAATAGATTCCATGCTTCAGACATATATGAAACACAACAGTGAATAGATTGCATGCTCCAGACATATATGAAACACAATAGTTCATAGCAAATTAAAATATGACCTTATTTATCTTTTCTTCTTTCCTTTCACAGACAGTGAAAAATCCTGTTAATATCAGTCTCTTTCCTGTTCTTAGCCTTGCTTTTACTGTTTGGAGCACAGCTTGTGTCATGCAATGAGCAAAATCTGCGCCAAAACACGATTTTCCTTCTCATATTAACCACATGTGCCCATGTTCACATACACATCTATTTTTCAACACAAATATGAGATAATCTGAGATACCTCAGTAGGGTGACAAGCCTGAATACAAAGTTGTTTTAAGTCAGTGGTAGCATTGCATTGATTTCAGATGAATTCTGTATCATACTGCAACTTGACAAATCAAAGAGCTCAATCTGATTGCACACAGTTTGAATAGAAAATTTACCTTCTTGTGGCCTTTCAGTACCAGAAGGGGGTCTACAAAAAACTGGGGAGAGACCGTATAGGATATCAGGGAGTGGAAGGACTAGGGGGAATGGAGCAAAGCTGGAGGTGGGGAAATTCAGAGAGTGGATGTGAGGAGGAAGTTGTTCAGCATGAGAGTGGTGAGAGCCTGGAATGGGTTGCCCAGGGAGGTGGTTGAGGTGTTTAAGGCCAGGCTGGATGAGGATGTGGGCAGCCTGATCTAGGCTAGGGTGTCCCTGTCCATGGCAGGGGGGTTGGAACTAGATGATCCTTGTGATCCCTTCCAACCCTACCTGATTCTATGATTCTAAATAAAGTGTGAGATAATATTTTTCCTGAAGAGAGATAGTATGCTATGTAAGGGATAACAGCAAGGGCTGACAGTCACTTTGACAGAATCTTGGAATTGGCATGAACTTAACACAAGCAAAAAATATTGCTTTCTGTATCTGTCCCTAGAATAGTACCTCTGTATTGATTACTTTCTTGTTGATTAATAAAAACTCAGCACTTACATATTTCAAGTATACTATATTGATTTTAGATAAGTATCTTAGTATTTTACCTTGAATATTCCTATTTTACAACAACATGGTTGGTCATTTGTAAAAGCTGTGGTGTTCATTGAGACTGTTCTCCAAAGGTATTACATTCTGCAGCATTTTATTTTACGTGTTCTTTTTTCTTTCTGATTAGACCTTACAGAATCATAGAATCAGTCAGGGTTTGAAGGCACCACAAGGATCACCTAGTTCCAACTCCCCTGCCATGACCAGGGACACCCTACCCTAGAGCAGGCTGCCCAGAGCCTCATCCAGCCTGGCCTTAAACATCTTCAGCGACAGGGTCTCAACCACCTCCCTGGGCAACCCATTCCAGCCTCACCACTCTCATGCTGAACAACTTCCTCCTCACATCCAGTGTGAATCTCCCCACCTCCAGCTTTGCTCCATTCCCCCTAGTCCTGTCACTACCTAGTAGCCTAAAAAGTCCCTCACCAGCTTTTTTGTAGGCCCCCTTCAGGTACTGGAAGGCCATAAGAAGGTCACCTGGGAGCCTCCTTTTCTGCAGACACAACAGCTCCAATTCTTTCAGTCTGTCCTCATAGCAGAGGTGCTGCAGCCCTCTGATCAACCCAGTGGCCCTTCTCTGGACATGCTCCAGGATGTCCACATCCCTCTTGTAATAAAGGCTCCAAAACTGGATGCAGTACTCCAGGTGAGGTCTCACCAGAGTGGAGTAGAGGGGGAGAATCACCTCCCTCCACCTGCTGGCCACACTTCTCCTGATGCAGTCCAGGATCTTGTTGGCCCTATGGGTCGCAAGTGCACACTGCTGGCTCCTGTTGAGCTTCTTGACCACCAGCACCCCCAGGTCCCTCTCCTCAGGGCTGCTCTCCAGCCTGGATTTGTCTTTGGGATTGCCTCGACCCAGATGCAGGGCACTGCACTTGGTCTTGTTGAAGCTCATGAAGTTGGCTTGGTCGCACCTCTGCAGCCTGTCCAGGTCCCTCTGGATGCCATCCCTGCTCTCCAGTGTGTTTGCTGCACCATACAACTTGGTGTCATCAGCAAACCTGCTGAGGGTGCACTCAATGCCTCTGCCCACGCCACTGACAAAGATGTTGAACAAGACTGGTTCCAGGAATGATCCCTGAAGGACTCCACTTGCCACTGGCCTCCACTTGGACATGGACCTGTTGACAGCCATTCTTTGGGTGTGGCCATCAGGCCAGTTCTTTATCCATCTAGTAGTCCACCCATCAAACCCATATGTCAACAGCTTGGAGACCAGGATGTAGTGCAGGACAGTGTCAAAGGCCTTGCTCAGGTTCAGGTTAATGACATCAGTTGCTCACCCCTCATCTATGAATGTTGTGACCTGTTCATAGAAAGTCACCAGGTTTGTCAGGCAGGATTTACCCTTGATGAAGCCATGCTGATTGGACCCAATCTCCTCTTCCCTATTCTCCTATCTTAGTAGTGCCTCCAGGAGGATCTGCTCCATGATTTTACTGGGCACAGACCTTGTCTGTAAAGAGCATTTTGGTGGTACTTTAGAAAAACAAACAAAAAAAAAAGCCCAATAGATCAGTAAACTAACATCAACCTCTCAACGGGAAATAATCATAATATACTCAGAATGGTAACAATATTGCTACCCAATTACATTAGATATCTCAGGATCCAGTTGCTATCTGTAGCAAACACATCAGCACCTCTTGATTGTGATTTGTTACTCTACTTATTTGGCAATATACTCTATGTAATATATTTTGGTACACGATGCACTGAAAATAATAATGATATTAAATTCATTAAGATGGAATGCCTTAAGCATGAGAAACTGAGTATTGGAATATTAAAGAAGAAAAATTATCATTATACTCATGAAATTTTTAACTATTGCATTCTTTTGAATGGTTCACATATCTAGGATATGAGCAACAGAACAAGGGGACACAGTCTCAATTTGTGCCGGGGGAAGTCTAGGCTGGATGTTAGAAGGAATTTCTCCACAGAGAGAGTGATTTGCCATTGGAATGGGCTGCCCAGGGAGGTGGTGGAGTCACCGTCCCTGGAGGTGTTCAAGAAAAGACTGGATGAGGCACTCAGTGCCATAGTCTAGTTTTGAAGAAGTGAGACTTTTTCAGATCTCTGAAATAGTTCAGATTTGTACATCTTTAAACAAAAATGTTTTCTCTAAGCCTGACTGTATCTCCAGTCTGAAATTTTGACCCCCATAGGTATCCAACCCTTCTGCATTGGCCACAGTTCCATGACCTCCTCCAAGTAATTTGAACATGCTGAGTTTGTATCTCACTATGTTACTTAATTCCTTCTGATTCTCCAAAGCCTTAAGGCCAATGATATGATCCTGGATTTCACATTGCATGTCAGTTATAAGATATCATGTTGCTTTTTATTGTTCAAAGCATTTATGTGATGTTGCTTCCTCTCTGTACTCAATTTTCTTGAATACTCATACTTCACAGTAACTTTCTATCCTTTGATAAAAAATACCAATGTTAATAAATAAATAACTGTGTTAGTTTAATGTTGCCTGTTCTGTCATGCCTGTTTTGAATTTCTAGGCATTTTTTGACACTAAAAGAAATTAGTTCTAACATCTATACATGAAATTTGCTGTGTACCGTCACTTCAGACATTCTGCAACTGCTAATCCAGAAACACATCTCCTTTAAGTCTTGTATCATACCTACAAGTCTCACATAAATATATCACAATTCACAAGTTGAATCAGAGTAGAACAGTCATAAATACAACTGGATCCTGAATACACTTTCACAGTATCACAGTATCATCAGGGTTGGAAGAGACCTCACAGATCATCAAGTCCAACCCTTTACCACAGAGCTCAAGGCTAGACCATGGCACCAAGTGCCATGTCCAACCTTGCCTTGAACAGCCCCAAGGACGGCGACTCCACCACCTCCCTGGGCAGCCCATTCCAGTGTCCAATGACTCTCTCAGTGAAGAACTTTCTCCTCACCTCGAGCCTAAATTTCCCCTGGCACAGCCTGAGGCTGTCTCCTCTCGTTCTGGTGGTGGCCACCTGAGAGAAGAGAGCAACCTCCAGCCAGTTCCTAACCCAGCATAGAGTGTTACCATCCAAGCCACGGGCTGATAGCTTAGCCAGCAGTTTGCTGTGGGGGACAGTGTCAAAGGCCTTGCTGAAGTCCAGATAGACCACATCCACAGGCCTCCCCACATCCACCAAGCAGGTCACCTGATCATAGAAGGAGATCAGATTAGAAAGGCAGGATCTGCCCTTCCTAAACCCATGCTGGCTGGACCTGAGCCCTTTGCCATCCCTCAAGTGCGCTCCTCTCACCCCTTTTCTTTCCAGACCCAGCTCTTCAACCTCCTTCTCACTGGTGGCAGGGAATGGGGATTGCAGTCAGACCCAGTCCATTTCATGCTGTTGTTGCTGCTTCTTCCTCCTCAGTCATCCCCTGAAGTAACATGATGTTTCTCACATGAGAGACAATCCTCCATGATCTTCTACCAGCATGAGTCACTTCCATGCTGGAGTAATCTTCCCAGTAATGGACTGCTCCAGAATGTACTTCCCTCAGAGCGATGACCTTCTTCAGAACCAGTCCCCTGCTCCAGAGTGGGGTTCTCTATGAATTGTAGTGTAGTTACTCTTTTCCCACTGCTGTCTTCTTGGTTCTAAACCAGCCAGACCACCGAGGCCCTTGCAAGTGGCCCTGATTTGCCATACAAGCACCTGCTTATTGGGAGATGCTTACAAGCTTTGTTTCCACTCCCACATTCCACTGACCTGCAGACTCGTTTGTTTACCAATCACACTTATGCATTCTCACAGATGGTCTTCAACATCTGCATTCTCATGCATTCCAGCCATTAGCTGTGTTCTGATATCACTCCTTTCATTTGATTTTCAGAGAAACTGAAAGTCAGTTTGAAATTCATAATCTGCCAACTCTGGGATCCACTCTACACATGGTAATTTTTTCTGTTGTTAATCTCTAAGGACTAAAGGGTCTCAGCCTGCCATGTCACCAGGGTCCAAACTGAAATGGCTGTCTTTGGGTATAGTTTCAATACTTTATTACAGCTTAAACACTAAAACTATATCGAGAAAGGCATACTGGGAACCACAGTACTTATGGCTCACATGCTACACCCATAGAGGGAGGGGTAATGGGAGAAACTGCAATGCTGAATAAGATATGACAAATAATCCCAAGTAGCTCTATTGATCAAAGGGCAGGCTATACTCACCCTATCCCACTGGCCAGTAAAGCTCCTGAGGTGTGTAGATAACAGAGCCAGTCGGCTGCTGTCTCAAAAGGTGGGCATCCCCACTGTGGACCAGCACCTGTTACACTGGTGAGCCTGGTGCCACTCACAGCTCAGCCACCTGTGCTCTCGGTTTATACATGTTCAAAATGCTGTGCTGTGTGGCCAGTACAACCCAGAAGGCTGAATCAAGGAGAGTCAAGCTCCTCTCTTATTTCACAGTTTGTTACATAATGACTTTCCCTACTGACCATGTGCATTGTTGGCTTTGGTGGTTGTGCATCCCCCTAGTGAGGGGAGCCTTCATCATCTTCAGCTCCCTCTGCAGCTGGTTTTCCTCTGCGGAGCCTTTCAAGGTCATTGCTGGCTCCAGATACTGTATAGCCAACACCACATTCTGTACAGGGACAGTACTTGTAGGCTCTGTTTTCCTCAGCTTTATCACTTGAGAGCTCGCAGACCCTATTTCTTCCCAAGTTTTATCTCTGGTAACCTGGCAACTCTTGGTCTGCTGCCCTAGGTCAGATCAGCTACATACCAATTCTTCTTTCTTACACCATGTCCACAGAGTTGTCTATTTCTTTTCCCACTCATCTTCAACACAAAGGACTCCCCAAACAAAGGAACTCACGCAACAGGTTTTCTCCTCAAATATTATTGCAAAGGCAATATTATTGCAAGTTATTAGCTTGCCCTTGGCCAGAGACAGATCCTAGTTGGAGCCTAGAGAGCTTCTCCAAGCTTCTTCTAGAGGCTATGATATTTGTCCCCTCCTCTGCCATCAAAATCCTACCAGATACAAACACAATACAGATACATATATTCAGGCAGTGTCTTGTCCACTCATAGACTCTAAGTTTTTCTTAATCCATTGACTTCTTATTTATTTTTTTTTCATTTGGACAAACATAGTGGTATTCAAATCACCCTTGAGTATAAGAGATATCTGCACAGATCTACATAAGTTGTAGACTGCTATGTAAGCATTTAGAAGACACATGAACTATAACAGAGCATCTCAAATTACCTGGATGCATATATCAAGAAAATTGATGGACTGCCACAGACTGGAGACGGAACATAGAAGCCTACTGAACTTAAACCTGAAGCTCACATCAATTATAGACCAGAAATTATGTCATGGAGTTGTATTACTCAAAGCCTGAGCTTTGACAAATTATTCTAAATCAAAACAAGCAATAAAAACAGGGAACAAAAGTAGAGTAACTTCAAAAATTAAATAACTTCAAAAATTAAATTGAAGGAATATGTATCTGTGCAGGTTAAATAACCTCCATTCCTTCTATAGGTGGAATTTACCATCCTTCTTTGGAATTATTTTTAGAAGTCATCACATCCTATGATGGTTTGGGTGTTACCTGCCCCCCCCCACACACACCCCTTAAGAAAATCACCCAGACTATACTCAGTCGCTATGGAAAATTGAATGAAGCTTTACATTTACAGCTTAGCACAATATACAAGCAGGTAGTTATAATATATACAGCTACAGACAGAAATATGCAAGTTAAAAAGTAATACAGAAACACAGCATCCCTCCCAGAAGGGAGGCTCTCAACCACCCTTCCACCTTCTTCCCCTCTCTCTACCTTACCTGGATTTTGTCCTATGTTCAAGGTGAGTTTGGAGGGTTGACCAGAGATGTTGGGAAGCAGAAAGATTAGTCAGGCAGCAAGTTAGATTAGGGAAGCATTAGAAAGTGCAGCACCAAAGACAGAGAGCAAACAACTACCTTATCTATGTTTATGTTCTTGTTCTTATACATTTCAGCAAGCCTATGAGTGAAGTGGACATCACCATTGTTTGCCTTTCACAGCCTGTAGTCTAATTCTTCTCACCAAAATATCCCAGCTAGGCTCAAACTAGCACAGTAGCAGATAATTCAAAGGAAAACACACTATTTTTGTAGGAATAACCCATCACTTTTACAAATGCTTATCTTCAAGGCAAGCATCTGCCCCCACTAGTTAATACAGACAACAAGTAACTAAAAAAAAAATTGCTAATCTGTGGTCCTTGTTGAAAGAATCAACTTTCACAGGGACCTTTTCAGTGAACACTAAGCCAGAATAAACACATTAAAAAAAAGAAAGAAAAATGAGTTTAAATATGTGATAGTGTCAGTAGATGGAGAGTATACCTGATAAAATGAAGATATAAACACCTCAAAAAGGATTTCAGAAAGAGGGAAAGTACAAAACAATGATTTTAGGATTATGTGTCTGGAAAAGGGAATGCTTGTGTAAGGAAAGTTGTGTACAAATTGTCAGTTCACAGGCTCACAGGATGTTAGGGGTTGGAAGGTACCCAAGGATCATTGAGTCCAACCCCCCTGCTAGAGCAGGACAATACTATCTAACACAGAGGAACATATCCAAGCAGGCCTCAAAAGGCTCCATAGAAGAAGACCCCAGAGGGAAGCCTGTTCCACTGCTCTGGGACCCTTACAGTAAAGAAGTTTCCCATTGTATTGAGGTGGAACCTCTTTTGCTGCAGCTTACACCCATTGCTCCCTGTCCTATCCCAGGGAGCAAGTGAGCAGAGCCTGTCCCCCCGCTCCTGGCCAACCCTCAGATATTTATAAACATTTCTCAAATCCTCTCTAATCCTTCTCTTTTCCAGAGTTCCTTCAAGGAATGTTCAATTCTACTCTGAAAGGGTAAATCATAAAAGCAGATGTATTCAGTTATATTAACAGTACTATACAAACTCAACATACCACTACCTCATAATCTTTACCTAACTAATCTGTCCACAGGAAAGGGGAAAAAAAAAAAAAAAACAACAAAAAAGGATGAAAAACCATACTGCAAAACTTTTTTAGTTGAGGCAGATGTTTTATTTAGAAAGTGTCTTAGCTCTGAAATTTTAAACTTTATTACTAAGTGAAGTTTATTACTAAGTGAAGTTTATTACGAAATGAAGGGCATGCTGTTCAAACAACAAGAAAAGTGATTGTTTAATGATGTTTTGAATTCATAAAGGGTTAAAAAAAGCTTTTTAATGTGGGTTTTTGGTTTTTTTAAGGAACAAGCTAGAATGAATGCATCTGGGGAAGACAGAGGCTCATAAGCAATGCACGGCTATTCCATGTCTGTTTCTCATGGTTGGTTCCATTCACAAAGAAACAAGCTTTCAGGCACCCAAATGCTCTGCAGTAATTATCCTCAAACACTTGGTATTTATGAAAAATGCAATTTACTGTAGGGGATACTTTGCTAACTTCACTACAAAGGCATGTCGCCACAGTACATGCTGCCATGGCTATAATTATCAACCAATCACTGACTCTCACTTATTCACAGGCAAGTTTTTTTCTTAGAAGAACTTGCTCAAGGCTGAAATTTAACATCAGGACCAAACTGGGAAATTTCCCCCACATCTAAGAAAGCCATTCTCGTTTGAAAATTCAAAGATCAGATGAGAGCTCCCTTTTTGAATAGGAACACCAGATCCAGCCCACGCTGTCTTCTAATGACACCATTTCAATATGCCAACTCTGAAATAATGTTCAATAGTTAAAAGGCAAAGTGCTAGTGTAGCTGCTTCAGTAAACAACATAGAAAATGGGTTTCATCATTAATAATACAAGTCTAGACAGTAGGCAGCCTTCTCATGGAAATAAGCCTGAAGCCTACTCCAAACTTGCATAAGATCCTGTTGTTACAAAGAACAGACAGACCCGTGGCTGCACTAAGAAAATGCACCAGCTATGGTGGAGGTCTGTGTGCATTTGGGTGGGTATTCTTCCTTGATCTCCACAGAGGAGCTCCACAGACATAGCCAAGTATCACATGCCTCCATAGAAAGATCAGAGTGTAACACTACATTTAAATGCCAGGTTCACAAATACTTTTTTTCCCAGTCCATTTCTAATGTAATAATAAATATTTCACTCCTATATGTTTCTAGGCTTAACATTTAAACAGTAAAAAAAATCTCCTTTTTCCTTGAATGGAAAGTATTATGGAAGTGTGATTGTCTTTTCATTCTCTCAAAAGAGAGAGATATGCAAAGCACCTGAATCAAATTTGCTTTACAACTGATTACTAGAATGAGACTCCTTTCTACTGATTGCTATTCTGCAGTGTCAGTAGGGTGAATTAAGGATAGACCATGAACTTTCTGGTTCCTTCTGGTTGTTTGCTTTCTTTAGATTTCGTTCAACCCCCCTGAGGGATATTTTCTAGGCAGCCACGTGCAGAATTACAGTCAGCCAGTATACATTACTTTTAATGGACATGATCTCCTCTTGCACACAGTTTTTAAATCTCTTGCTTGTAATCACCTGTTAAAAGATCAAAAATGAAGCCATTGTATGATTTTGCTCTTGTTAAATTGACAAAAAAAGGCAAACATGGCAAATGTGGGCAACTTACACGACTGTATTCATGTAAATAAGTTATAGTATCCGTATAGAGTAAGTGTAAAATCTGCCAAAGGATAGCCCTAAAATGTTCTTTTAAAATATATGTGATGGTTTGGGAGTTACCTGTCCTGGAGTCCTGTACCCCTAAATTCCTCTCCTGCCCGGACTTCGGGGGGAAAGGGGAAAAGCCGCCTGGTTTCCCCCCCCCTCGCCTGCCCTGCAGCCGAGAAGGGGGCGGCGACTGCCCCGTGAGTTCCCGCGCTGGAGCCAGGCCGGGATTGGCCGTGCGCTTTCGCGCCTAAAGTGTGGTAACTCTGCCCTTTGTCTAGCCAAGGTTATAAATATTGGGGGTCTTCCCGCTTTTGGGGTTCCCGCTTTTGGATTTTGCCTGTGCCTGGACGAGTTCGCTCACTCTCCTGTGCCTGCACTGCAGAGAGACCAAAGGACTTGCCTTGGTGTTAGGCACACCTTTGTCTGCCTAACGACCCTTAACGACCCTTAACGACTCCTGCAGCCGCTGGAGGAGGAAGACAGACCGCACGAGCCAGCCTGAGTGAGTGATTTGGCTTAGCTTAATTTAGTAAGAAACCGCTATTAATTAATAGCTGAGTCCTTTTCCAAAAAACTGACTTCCAAATATATATAATCAGATTATTAATGGTATCCTCGTAGAATTCTCATGCAACTGAACCTGTTTATCAAACGAAATTAATCTTTGTATATATAGTTGTGGGGGCGGGTTTTGTAAAAATAAAAAATATCTATTTTTGATAAATTTTCGACTCGGCCACGAATTATTACTGCCCTCCGCAACATTATGGCGCAGTGTATGCAGGGTAGTTCAATCATAGAATTTCTACAAGAAAAGGGATGCCTAATCACAGGTCTTGATTTAATTTGGGCTCAGAAAAATTGTAAAAATCCGGAGAAAATCCTGGAGAAATTAGCTGAGCGCTCAGACCCTGTGATTTCTGAGTCTCCAATGGAGCATTTCTCTGTTGTTCTGGGGTCAGTCGTGACCCAGACTCTGGCCGAATTTGAAAATTATGAAAAAAGAATTCAGGCCTTGGAAAAGGATTTATTAGCCGAAAAAGCTAAATGCCAAAGTATCTGGGAAAGCATGCTGGCGCAGACAAAGAGCCTGACCGCGGCACTGACTGCCCAGATGAAAGAAAGGCTTGTAACGCCTGCAGACACCACCTCTTCGGTCTCCGTGTCTGAATTTGAATGGAGTGATTCGCGGGAATCGGGGAAAAAGGCAGAGAATGCCCCGAGGGGCTCTTCGGGGGAGAGGAGTTCCCCGAAACCAGGCACAAAAGACTCTGCCAGAGACTCAGAGAATTCCTCTGCACATGCCTCTGCGCGGCAGAAAGCCTCAAAGCCACGCAGAAAGCGCAGGTCCCGACCGGACTCTCCCGTAGCTAGCGGAGAAGAGAGCTCCGGTGAGGAGGGCGCCGCGGTGCACAGGCACGTGTTGCCTGTGATAAGGACTGAGTCCGTGAAGGGCAGAAAAGGCGGTGCAGGGACCACCGTGATCAAAAAACAGTTCACAGACGCACAGCTCAGTGACTTACAAGTCAAATATGCGAGAGATCCTGAGGACTCAGTCGCTGACTATGTGTATCGAGTGTCCCGAGCCGGTGGGGACCGGGTCCTTCTAGACTCGCAGGAAGCTGCTGGAGACTGGGGGGACGATGTGTTCCTGACACGTGAACCCGAGGGGACACACAGCCTCACCGCTCGGATAGCCTACTGGGCAAGCAGTGTCCGTCCAGCCTACCGGGGGGAGCCGACGGAACTAAAGGTCACCAGCTCCTCTGAGCTCATCACTGCTCTCCGCAGACTTGCCTGTGTCCAGGCTATCTATGATAAGGGACATTACGATTGCCCGTTTTATGCCCCTGTGGACCCGGAGAGACTGCACCCTATTATGAAGGGTTTGCCAGCAACTCTGCAAATCCAAGTAATGAAGAACGTTGAGAAAATTGAACGTGTGCTTGGAGAAAATGCAGAGAACGATGGTGCTAAAGAGCACGTAATGACTTGGGCTGAACTGTTAACTGACTTGAATGCCCACGGGCTGCAGTTTGGGTTTGGGTCTCCTGAAGGAAAAGGGGCTGGGGAGAGACAGTCTCGTGCTTCTCCCCCAGAAAATCCCAGGACTCTGCGCAGGCAGGTCCGGCCAGTGCAGGACTGCCCCCCCAGGGGGACGGGTCTTGCAGGCTTCTCCCCGAGGGGAAGGGGCAGAGACCAACAGAGTGACTGGAGACCCAGAGAAAAGAACAGTTGGTATAGACAAGCCCTGACTTTAGGGGTACCAAAAACTGTTTTAAGGCAGCTGGCAGACTGGCAGCTGAAGGATCTAGTGCGGTGCCTTCAGAAATCGGCTGCAAAATCCAGAGGCAGCCGCGAGAAGCCCAGCGGTGGCTCCCGAAGTGGCTCGCCCAGAAGCGGCAGCCCCCCCGCTGGGAACTGCAGCTCGTCCCCAGACAGAAAGGTTAACCCTTTCTCGTCTCCCATACGGGAGGCAAAACACTGAATTAGTGTAATGGTGGCTCGGCAGCTTTTAATGGTCAGCAGTCACGGGGAGAGCTACAGAAGCCCCCAGAATAAAGACCTGCTGCCTAGGTGAGCCACGTGGTCACTGACCACCTGCCCCAGTACAAAAGGCCAACCTATAGGGGTAGTGCCAATGACACTGGGTAAACCCAGAGGCTTATATGCCTGGGAAGCCCTAGATGCAAATGGAAAAGGCCACCGGATCAGTGCACGGTGGATCGTCCCCAATTATTAATTGTCAAGCCTGGCCTTTATAGGCCGAGGCAGATTTTGTCTCCTTACAGGTTAAGGTCGAGGCAGAGGACCAGTTCCTGACCACCTGACCAGCACCTGGGAAAAGGAGAACCAGCTACACGAGAGATGGAGTCATATCACCGGGGTGGCCAGTGGATGATGGCATCCGGACCCACGGACTGTGACCTCCAGCCATGGACTCAGAGCATCTAAGGCTCTGCCATGAACTTGGTTGCTCTACCAGGAACAGAGCAATCTTCAAATTGACTGTGTAGCTTTATTTAATACTGTTTGGGCTATTGTTAAGCCTTGTTAAGTATTGTTAAATATTGTTGGGGCGATTAATGTATTGTTAATGTTGGAAAAGGCTAAGCCATATATATATATTAATAGGTTCCTAAATTGAAGGGGGATCACCTCTCACTCAAGTTCTAGACAAAGATGCTCATTACCACCGGGGTGGGATGTCCTGGAGTCCTGTACCCCTAAATTCCTCTCCTGCCCGGACTTCGGGGGGAAAGGGGAAAAGCCGCCTGGTTTCCCCCCCCCTCGCCTGCCCTGCAGCCGAGAAGGGGGCGGCGACTGCCCCGTGAGTTCCCGCGCTGGAGCCAGGCCGGGATTGGCCGTGCGCTTTCGCGCCTAAAGTGTGGTAACTCTGCCCTTTGTCTAGCCAAGGTTATAAATATTGGGGGTCTTCCCGCTTTTGGGGTTCCCGCTTTTGGATTTTGCCTGTGCCTGGACGAGTTCGCTCACTCTCCTGTGCCTGCACTGCAGAGAGACCAAAGGACTTGCCTTGGTGTTAGGCACACCTTTGTCTGCCTAACGACCCTTAACGACCCTTAACGACTCCTGCAGCCGCTGGAGGAGGAAGACAGACCGCACGAGCCAGCCTGAGTGAGTGATTTGGCTTAGCTTAATTTAGTAAGAAACCGCTATTAATTAATAGCTGAGTCCTTTTCCAAAAAACTGACTTCCAAATATATATAATCAGATTATTAATGGTATCCTCGTAGAATTCTCATGCAACTGAACCTGTTTATCAAACGAAATTAATCTTTGTATATATAGTTGTGGGGGCGGGTTTTGTAAAAATAAAAAATATCTATTTTTGATAAATTTTCGACTCGGCCACGAATTATTACTGCCCTCCGCAACATTACCCACCCCCCACTCTTATGAAATCACCCAAACTAGACTCACCCAGCTGGAAGTTAGGGAATGAAGCTTTATATTCACAGCTTAGCACAATATACAAGCAGGTATTTACAAATATATACAGCAACATACAAGTTAAAAGTAATACAGAAATACAATGCCCCTCCCAGAAATCAGAGTCCCCAGGAGGGGCTCCCAACCACCCTTTCATCTTCTTTCCACCCCTCTACCTTATCCCAGATTATGCCTTACATGCAAGGTGAATTTGGAGGATCGGCAAGTGGGGTTACACAGCAAAAGACCATGGAGAAAAGCACAGACACCAACTCTGACAGATAGAGACTCTCACACTGTCTGATCTATGTTTGTGTCCTTGCTTTCATACATCTCATCAAGCCTATGAGTGAAGTAGACACCAATTTATTTAATTATTTCCATTTGTGCTAGTTTGAAGCTAGCTGGAATATTTTGATGAGAAACATTAGATTATAGGCTGTGAAAAGGAAACAATGGTGATGTCTACTGCACTCATAGACTTGCTGAGATATATAAGAACAAGAACACAAATATAGATAACAGTGTCACTCTATCTCTCTTGGGACTGCGTGAACTTCTCTCTCTAACCTGCCTGACTAATCCATCTGCTTCCTAACCCTCCTGGCTGACCATCCAAACTACCTTGAGCATAAGGCACAGTCTGGGGTAAGGTGTAGGGGTGGGGAGAAGAGGGAAGGGTGATTGAGACCCCCTCCTGGGGACTCTGGTTTCTGGGAGAGGTGTTGTGATTCTGTATTACTTTTTAACTTGTACATTTCTGTATACACTGTAAATATCTGTTTGCATATTGTGCTAAGCTGTAAATATAAAGCTTCGTTCAATTTCCAGAGCTGGTCTGGGTGATTTTCCAAAGTATGGAGGGGCAGGTAACACCCAAACCATCACACCATTACTGTGGCATTAACAAGTGATAGGCTGTTGCTCATGTGCTTGATATTTAGAATACTTTTCATCATCTAGAAATTATTTTCTACTCTTACAAGAATTTGCTATTACTAACTTGGAAGTTCAATGATTTCAAAACACTATGTTTCAAGAGCCTGATATTTTGTCTTTCAAGATGGGAGATTAATTGAAATCAGCCTATTCCCTTCTTCCTTTTTCTCCCTTTCTTCAAAAAAATGGGTTTGTTTATTTTCAACAAAGCAACAGTGTGTCCGAAATGTCTGAAGTACTGTACACACCATTCTTCAAGTTCAGGCTGAGTATTTAATAACTCTTGTGATAAATATAGTATTTGCACTTACCCTATGGTCTGCCTAGCTGAGGTTCATTCATCTAAAGCTGTCCTTTGGGTGTAGGTACTAACTTTTTAATCACTTGATCAACTGAAAATTTATGTACTTCCCTTTGTACTCATAATTCTCTGAAGAGTAGAATGTTATAATATTTTAAACCAGTGTCACAATTGCTTAAGAAACTCACACAGTAAGAGGATTTTCTTTGATGCTGTGAACCGAAGTTATAAACAGGATCATTGCGCGGAAGCCACTGCTGAATTTTATCACTGCCATAGAAAGTGGTCTGTCTGCTTACTTCTAAATTGATGATGAACATCAATGTCCCACAGAATCTAAGTACACCAGTTCTCTCCAGCTTCTGTGAACTCTAGACATCTCCTTCCTATGACAGTTTGCAAATACAGAGGAGGAAGTAAATTTTCTTTGCTCTTTCTACAATAAATATTTAATTGCATATTTTAAAATAATGAAGCACAAAACCTACAATCTATGCCAAGGGTAATGCCAGCTAGTCATAGATGTCCACACTTGAGTCTTCTTTTTATTCACTGTAGAGAATTAGGTATAGCAAACAGTAATTTTGATCAAAGTTATAAGAAATCACAACTCGAAAGCTGCTACTTTTCTCTTTTGAACACACAGTGATTTGGGCTGACTAGTTCAAATGCATATATTAACATCTATAACTGGTCAGAGGCAACTCAGATTTAGTAACTTCTGCATCATCTGGGGAGTAGCTATTCATGCTACAGCTCAGCTATGCCAGGGGTGCAAAAAGTTCTCACTTAATCTAGGCAGGCCAGTTTAAATGCTGCACAGATTGCTGCTCCAAGTGTAGAGCCACATGAGTGCAATGACATCTGTCTTTTGCCCAGAGCTTTGTAACTACTTCCATGCTGTGCTGAGCCCTTGCCAGCAATTACAAGCTGTCTCAGCTGTCTTTGCACCACACGCTCTGGCATATCTGAAGGGCTCCTTGGTTTTGATGCTGTACACCAGGAACACAGCTTTAGACCCAAAGTGGCTTCATGCATTTGGACAGCATAGCATCTTTCATCAAGCTAAACAGGCTGTGCATGGGGCTGTTACTGAGCATGTTAGCCCAGTGTGGAAATCCTAACATTATTATATCCAATTAGCATTGATAATGGAGAATTGACTGTGTTATGATTTACATTAGTCAAAGGAATGAACTCATGCTGAAGTCAGTACTGTTAGGACTTGGCTCCTTCTGGCATATGTGCTGGTTCAGGTGTCTCTTCACTTCATAGCAGACTATGCTGTTAACAAAACTCAGTGGGATTGCAGATGCTAGTAATTCACAAAATATTAGAAACATCTCTCCAAAATCTAGGCAAAAGGCAAAGGAAATACAATATTTAATTCTCACTTGATCCTGAGCCACATTTCTTGTTTGCAGATTACATATAATTAACTCTATAGAGGGAATGGATAGCTTATCAAAACAGTGTATCCTTACCTGGTGTATTATCAGCAGCTTGCTACCAGCTTTTACAGATGAGGAATTTAAACCTGGTATGCCCCTTTAACATTACTTTCTCCTTTTTCTCACTTTACAGCTTGAATACTTGCATAGCTTAAGTAAAGGTGGATTTTTGCATCCGTATGTATTTCACTGCATTTTAGTAAGTTATGCAATCAAGAAAAAAGGCACTACCTTTAAGATACTTACAAAGTAGAAACAAAGGCTCTGCTGAAATCCAGAGTTGTGATCTTGCTAGGTAGTCTGCTCCTACCACTCAGGATCCTGAACCTCACCATCTCAAAATCTCTGAGATGCTGCCCTCAAACTTCACTGCTTCAACCAGACAGGTGAGTATCAGGTCCAGCAGTGCTCCTCTCCTAGTTGGCACCTTCACTATTTGCATCAAGAAGTTATCATTGATACACTGGAGGACTGTGGCTGACTAGCAGAGTGAGCCTATCTGTGAATGTCTGGGTAACTAAAATCCCCCATGAGAACCAGGGCTTGTGGTTGAGAGGCAACTGCCAGCTGTCTGTGGAAGGCCTCATCAACTTCCTCATCCTCACCAATTGGCCTGGAATAAACACGCACAACTGTGTCAGCACTGCCAGCCTGCCCCTTGATTCACACCCACAAACTCTCTACTTGCTCCTCATCCCTTCCTGCAATTTTGGTCTCTACTGAGAAAAGAAATTGAAATTCTGAAATGTCAAACCGTTGTGGAGGGGAAATTAATTGATGCAAGAGGAGATTTTCCAAAACTGCTATTGTTTATTAATGCTGCTATTCAGAACTCTCCCCAACCCCAGCCACTAATTTTAATAAGATTTTGGTTCTTACACGGTTATGGAAACATTCTATGGATAATATCTACATCTAATATAACCAGCAAAATAGATAAACATTAATTGAACTGGAAGAGACTACTCCTGCGGTCAATGATGCTTGCGGTCAAATATGCCATTTGCCCAGTAGCTGGGCCCAAGCTCTTTCTGCTCAATGGCAGAAGGCAGTAGA
The DNA here is from genome assembly GCF_015220805.1 of Pogoniulus pusillus. Lineage (NCBI taxonomy): Eukaryota > Metazoa > Chordata > Aves > Piciformes > Lybiidae > Pogoniulus > Pogoniulus pusillus. The sequence continues at coordinate 40,727,066 of NC_087266.1, forward strand.
GAATTGCAAAGAGGCATTGAGCATTTACTCACAGATTTTTATTATTATTATTACTACCCTTGTGGGGGCTAGCCACAGTCCAGACAGTGCCCAAATGATTTCAGGGGACTTTGTCTTGTTAGATGTTGAGGCTTGAATCTTCCTGGCTTCTGGGGACAGGATGCAGGCAGTCTCTGACCTTGTCTCCTGGCTCCTTCTGGACAATCTGTGTATATGTCCAGGAATTCTAGGCAGGACCTTCAGGTGCAGAAGGCAGATGTGGTGCAGTCTCAGCACGGTGTCACACTGACCACAAAAGCCAATCGCATGTAGACATCCAGGGTCTGCTCCTGGTAACTAGCAGCAGTGGAGTTTAGCAGGCAAGCAATAAGGCAGTGTGCAATGGCAGCAGGGCTGGGCACAGCAGAGAGAGCAGGCAAAGAGCAGGGAAGCAAAGCAGGAAAGCAAAAGCAGGTTGTTCACCTGCCTATCTCCTTTTATCAATGTGGGCTGAGATTAATTGTCCTTTGGACACAAGAATAGCCAATCAGGATGGCAGTTAGCCAAACCTGACCATATTAGGCAAAGCCACAGGCTCGCTTTTCCCTAATTTGGCACTAAGCAGGCACACGCTAAGTGTGTGTACCCTGGGCAGCAGAACCCTGGGCAGGCCAGACTCAGTGGCTCCAGGTCCTTTTGTGTCCGTTTCCCATGCTTGCCTCTCTAGTGGAGCAGCAAAACATGTCTAGGCAAGGCAGGACATGTATAAGCTTATTTTGGGCCTACAAGGCCTACCACAACACAAACCAAAATTTCTCCAGGCAAGATTTACAGCTAAGTGTTACACACCAGAAAGATGGCTTACAGTCAACAAATTAATTTCTCTATTCTTATGGTGGTGGTATAGTGAGCCTGTTGTTGTTGGTGTTTTTCGTGTTCCTTCTTCATTTTCTAAATTCCATTTCAATTATTCATTTTTTCCTCTGGGACAATTAATGTAAGCTCCTGCTTGCTTTTCTGATTCATCACCAGTCTTCTGGTTCTGAGAACTGAGAAGTGTCATTATATTCAAACAGATTCAGTAACTGAAAGAAGTATTCTTTCACACACTGTAATTACATAGGCTCTCAATGTTCTTTCTCGGACTCTTCTTTGGCGTTAGACTTCTACACAGTTCTGCACGTTGTATATTTGTTGAAGTTTGATTCTTGAACTTTCTTTCTATTTTACAACTCCTTTTTATCTAATAACCTAATAGAAATGTTATTGGAGATACTAGGCATGCCACTCCGCAAATCCTCTACATCTTGTTCTGTTCTTTACTGCATTGAAATAATCTAACGTTGCATAACATTCAAATGAGAAGAGTTGGCCCACTTCATGTGAAAAATTGGGAAATGTTCAAAATCCTTTTTTTCTGGCTGAAAAAAAATCATCAACTCTTGAGTCATTTGCAATGAGACCATCCTAATACCAGTATAACTCAAGCTTAGAGCCCTCATTTATCATCTTCTGATCCAAATCTGCTTCACTCTAAGTTAAAGAACTTGTCCTGAGGTTTTCTTCTCCCACGTAAAAGTCACAAGCTCTATCACACAGAGTTATTTTTGCACTCCTTGTTCCTATAAATATTTAATTAGTAACACAAAGTGAGACTATTCCAATGAGAAAGATAAATTCACACTTACACTGGCATAGAATTGAAAGCATTTGTATAGACTATAAAGAATATTCTGAAGCCATTTCTTCTGTATTTTAAGTGAAATCTGTGACACTTTACTTATTTAATTATTAAGTGGACATCTGAGCTTTGACTAGAAACTGATTATCATAGAATCATAGAATCAACCAAGTTGGAAGTGACCTCCAAGATCACCCAGTCCAACCTAGCACCCAGCCCTAGCCAGTCAACTAGACCATGGCACTAAGTGCCTCAGCCATTCTTTGCTTGAAGACCCCCAGGGATGGTGCATCCACCACCTCCCTGGGCAGCCCATTCCAATGGGAAATCACTCTCTCTGGGAAGAACTTCTTCCTAATATCCAGCCTATACCTACCCTGGCACAACTTGAGACTGTGTCCCCTTGTTCTATTGCTGGTTACCTGGGAGAAGAGGCCACCCCCCACCTGGCTACAATGCCCCTTCAGGTAGTTGTAGACAGTAATAAGATCACCCCTGAGCCTCCTCTTCTCCAGGCTAAACAGGCCCAGCTCCCTCAACCTCTCCTCATAGGATTTGTTCTCCAGGCCCCTCACCAGCTTTGTTGCCCTTCTCTGGACATGCTCCAGCACCTCAACGTCTTTCTTGAATTGAGGGGCCCAGAACTGGACACAGTACTCAAGCTGTGTCCTGGACCAGACTTGAGTACAGGGAAAGAATAACCTCCTTCATCCTACTGGACACACTGTTCCTGATGCAGGCCAGGATGCCATTGGCTCTCTTGGCCACCAGAGCACACTGCTGGCTCATGACTACATTGATCATAGTTTCTTTGAAGTCTGAACATTACTGCCTCGAAGTCATACTCTCAACATTTGATATTTTTTCAGAAAGCCCCGCTCATCTCTAAAGTTTAATGAGCATTATCTGCCCATCTTTTGCTCCTGGGCTCATGGCTACCTGAGTTAGGATTTAGCAGGATTCAACATGATTTTGCAGGATCACCCTAAGTTGTGTGAAAACACATAATCTGTTCCTTCACTTCTATCTGGTTCATATTTACAGAACCCAGTATAAGTGTAGGAACAGCCCTGTGGAGAAGGACCTGGGAGACCTGAGACAGTGATGCTCCTTTGCGGCCAAGAAGGCCAATAGGATCCTGGGGTTCATTCAGAGTGTGGCCAGCAGATTGAGGGAGGTTCTCCTTCACCTCTATTCTGCCCTGGTGAGACCTCGGCTGGAATATGGCATTAGATTTTGGTGTCCCCCATTCAGGAGGGACAGGGATCTACTTGGAAGAGTCCAACAGAGGACTATGAGGATGATTAAGGGGCTGGAGCACCTTCCTTATGAGGAAGGCTGAGAGACCTGGGGCTTTTTAATCTGGAGAGGAGAAGACAGAGGAGATGCATAATAAATGCATACAAACATATCAGAGCTGGGTGTCAGGAAGGAAGGGACAGCCTCTTCTCAGTTGCACCCTGTGATAGGACAAGGGGTAATGGGTATAAACTACACTACAGGAAGTTCCACCTCAACATGAGGAAGAACTACTTTAAAGTTCGCTAAGCACTGGAACAGGCTCCCCAGAGAGATTGTAGAGTCTCCTTCTCTGGAGACTTTCAAGACTTGTCTGGATGCATTCCTGTGTGACCTGAGCTAGATTCTGTGGTCCTGTTCTGGCAGGTGGGTTGGACTCGATGATCTATGGAGGTCCTTTCCAATCCCTATCATCCTGTGATGCTGTGATCCTATGATCTGTGAACTAGTGGGAAAAAGCTCAGGGGACACATGGTCATCATGAAGACCATTCAGTACTCTATTACAGCCCAAATGCTTCTCTTATTTCCCAGGCTGACTCCTTGAAACAGAGACTTGTGTACCTTCCTTTCTTCATATGATCTGCTCAAAATCTTTACGTACAAGGAAAAAATACAGACTGCTAACTTGAAAGTTTTTCTTCTTGCTAAGTAAAGAAGAAAAATGGAAACTCTGCAAGAGATACAGCTTCTCCTATTGTTTTATAGACACGTACTGCAACTTTAAAGGACAGTATTGAATAAATAAATGTATTGTCACTATAAAAAGTTGCATAAGTCACATCTCTCTATTTTATAATGTGAATGCAGGTTAAAGGTCTCCCAAACTTGACCTTTTCATATGAAATATTTGTTTATCTGGCTTACTTCTATGACACGAAATCTCTCTTTTTAGATCACATAAGTAATTGCAGTGGACTTCACTGAACAAATAAACCTACCATGGGTTCAAGATGAAGGGTTTTAAGCTAATTAACATCATTTGCCTAGATAAGTTGTTTACAGCACCATCTACCTTCCAGTGATCATGATAGATTGCTTAATACACGTAAGAATATTAATATACATAAGAATATTCATGGAGTATTTTGATGTAGTAGATGAATATTTACTAGACAGAGGATACATAATGAAAGGACAGACATGATTCTTCCCTTAGCATAATTTAGGGGTTTTTTAACTCTAATGGGAGTTGTCTGCAATTTTTGCAGGGTTTGGGAGTTAAAGATTTATATATTTATGTATGTATGTATTTGTTTGTTTTCAATTAGCTGATGCATATAAACAGCCATTACTACTGTAGCACACTGAAATGTGTAATATGCATGTGAACCAAACACTTTACCTCAAATATGCTGGAAGCTAATACAGACATTTACTCTGGTAGACATGGAACTAAGTAGGATACTCTCAGGTTTTGGGCAGAATTTTTATTTCTCCGTTTTTTTATCCTTTACAGATTAAAAACCATAAAATTCTTACTACCTTAGTAGATCACAGTGTGTAGTTTTAAGTGTTCTTTTCACAGCCTACTGTCTTGCTATCAATAAATATTACAGCATCAAATTTTAAACTCAAGGCATTTATCACAGAGTATGAAAGATAAAATAATTAGTGTTGCTACACTTTGAGATATATCTTCCTGAGTGTTTTGAGCATTCTGTCATTAAAGCCATTTGACTTATTTTACCCATGTCCAGTTGCTTAAGTATATGAACTACTTGAAGGGAGATTTTAGCCAGATGGGGGTTGGTCTCTTCTCTGAGGCAAGCACCAACAGAACAAGGGGACACAGTCTCAAGTTGTGTTGGGGGAGCTATAGGTTGGATGTTAGGAGGAAGCTCTTCACAGAGAGAGTGATTGGCATTGGAATGGGCTGCCCAGGGAGGTGGTGGAGTCACCATCCCAGGAGATGCTCAAAAAAAAGCCTGGATGAGGCATTTAGTGCCATGGTCTAGTTGATTGGCTAGGTTGGCCTGGATGATCTTGGGGGTCTCTTCCAACTTGGTTGATCCTATGGTTCTATGATTTCTGTATTGAAATAAGTCTTAACTAAAAAGTAAATATACCTATACTTTTGACTATACCATGTAATCATAGTTGTATGGAAGTCTTTAGGAAAACTCACAAACTGTCCTTTCAAATGTAAGGCTTTTCCCCAAATTAGGGAGTCCAGTGTTCCACTAGTATATTCCTAAATCAGACACAGATTTATTTGGAGCACTTCTAGAAAGTAGGTACATTAACATAGCTATAAAACATCTGCCGTTGTAATTTGGATTCAAAGCAGAACTTTTAGCAACAGCTACATTAGCACAAAAAACATGGTCGTATCATACACACTGTTAGGTATCCACAACAGGAAAGTAAACATCATTGATACTCAACATTTTAGTGATAACACCAATTAGAAGCAGGATATCCTTGAGAAAAGATATTTGAACTTGGTGTAGGAAAAGAAAACCAATCAGATAGGTTGGGCTGGATGATCTTGGAGGTCTCTTCCAAGCTGGTTGATTCTATGTTCTATGAAATGAATGAAACAAGCCCTGGAGTGCCTTCCTTGTATTTTTCTAAGATCATATACAGTTTTATGACTAAAACTTTCATTTTGTGTTTGTGGTTGCATTTGAGTTTGTTTTAGTTTGTTTTGTTCTTGTATCTAGACTTTGTGTAGCATTGCCTACCTTATACAGTAGTTACTAGTAACATTATTTATTAAAATTACCCAATTTGAATTTAAGTCCACACATAATGTACTGAAAATTTACTCTTCCAACTTTGTATAGTTCTGAATAGACTTTATAACTGTTACTAATGGGTTTTCAATAATATTTAAATCCTTTCCTGTGCAACAAAAGCATAGGCTGTCTCCAAGACTGCAGAAATCCAAATGGACTGGAAAATTGAGTAAGTGGAAATGTATTGTATCTATCCCTCTCAATTTTCTCTGTCCAGTTATATCCTCTTAGTTTTGAAATGAGGATACTCTGAAGTATTGAGGCAAAGCATTGGAATCTCCTATCCCAGGGTGGGGGGGGGTGGGGTGGTGAAAATCATCTCCTTTCAAGGTTTTCTACTTCAACTAAAGGTTTAAGCATCACATTTTCTGTAACTGACATTTATTCTATTTAAAGGAGAATGCTTATCGTGCTGAAGTAGACACTGCAATAAATGGCCTTTCTGGAGCTGAGGCACTTAATCAATTGCATAAGTTGTTTGCTCCAAGTATGTTCCTTCACCACACCCATTATTGCTATCAGGAGGACAGTCTTAGACATCAGCACCTTACAGAAGATGTAATTTTTCTTCCTTTTGTGAAGCTTCTGAGGAAACATGATGTGTTTCTGTCACTCCCTGACACTTTGAAATTGTGCTGACATCAGGAATGTGACTCACTGTGGATAAATGAGGAGCTGCACAGATCATAAACAACAGTGATAGTAAATTTCTGTTATTAGGGAGAAGAAAAATCATCCTCCAACAGGGCTACACCAAATAAATAGGACACTGAGATGGAAAAGGTGAAACATACACTGGTTCTTCAGTGTTTAACACTTATTCTAATTCTAAGTTAGTGTGTGTGACCTGAAGCTTAGATTAAAAATGTAAGATTTTCCTTCTCTACTCTCCTACCATTTTTCTCTCCTCTGTCTTTAAGCTCTAAGACTTTATCTGTTTTTAATGTGCAGTGTCTAGAATCACACTACTGAATACCCCTAATGATTGCCCTCCAAGCACACTCATACTCCTATGAGTGAAATGCTAATGGAGTAAAAAATGTTCTTTACACAGAACATCTTTTTTAAGGTTGCAAATATCAGTAAGAAGTGCTATGAGGGAGAAGCCTATTTGCACACCTCTATTAAAATGTCATAGATTCCTTTTACTCTACAGCAAAATAAGCTACATGAAATGCTTTCTGAAGTGTTTAATTTCTAAATAGAATAGGAGCTTCCAACTAACATTATCTGAAAAAAGGTTGCTTGAATTGCATCATTCTACACTAGACACCATGTAGAGCATGGCCTTCAGACTATTTTGTCTATCTCCATAAACCAGACAAATTTTCAGTGCCTCTAGCCTTTGGTAGTTAACAAGAAAGGAAGTCCTACACAAAGAACCTACAGTGCAAACCACTTCCTTACATTTGCATTCAGCTGAAGCATCTCTGTTGCAGCATTATACTTTTGAATGGAAAATTGCTTTTATGACTCATTCTACTCAAGGCAAAGAACAAGCACTGCAGCAATGTCTCACTCTAGGCTTTTAACCACTAAGTGCAAGTCAAAAGCCTACTTGAGTAATTCACAAACTGAATATGCAGAAAAAGTGTCTCAAGAACAAAAGAAGTAAGGAAGATAGTAACACTGGAAGACTGAAGTACCTACTGAATTACTTAGATTGTCATGGTTTGAGCCTACTCAGCCAGCAGCAAAGCATCACACCAGTCCTACTGTGCTCCAGTGGGATGTTGAGGAGACAATACAACAAAAGGCTCTAGAGGCAAAACGAAAGACAGAGAGGGCTCACTTACCAATTATGGTCACAGGCAAAAGACAGACTTGACTTAGGGAAACAAAATCCCTGCTTCTTTCATTCACATACCTCAATGCCCACACAATTGTCTCTCTCATCTCACTTCTTTATGAATCAAAAGAGGTCTCAAAATGAAAGGCCTTACTCAACATATCCTCCTCTCTTAAGTATAGCGCAGCCTTGAACAGTGGCAGGTCCAACTTGGAGCTGGAGGATCCTCTAAAAGCTTCTTACTGGAGCCATACCAGTAGCCCACTCTTCCACTACCAAAACCTCCCAAAGACCAGCTAAACATAAAGTAGAAATGTAATTCTCAAATGATTTTAAAAGTCTGTATGCTGACATGCCATACAGGAAATTCTCGTGACTTCCAGTAGATATCTACATGAAATAGTTAGAAACACTTGTACAAAAACCTACTTTGAACTGAAAAGATACTTTGAACTGAAAACCACTATCCAGTGTGGACATAACCTATCCAGGGAGCTAGTTCTAACAAATAGATCTTTTGTTCTTCTGGGCTTTTAGTCATGGGAGTTAACTCCCTGAGTAGTACAACATATTTTGGAGCACAAGTTTTAGAAAATGCCCTAGCAGAGTCAAACACCTATTTTACACCTGAAAGCATTCACTTCTCAGGAGCACATCATGTCTTTACACTGGTGATGTTGGATCTTTGTAGCACTCAGGAAAACACTGGGACAAGCGTATTTGGAAAGGCAAAATATCTTTTGGAGATTTATCAGAATAAATTCCTTCACAGCAAGTATCTCTTTTGGAGCTAGTCACTGTTATTGTCATTAAATAGGAGTAAGCAGTTGAATTAATCTGAAAAGGTATACTTTGTAATGTGATTAACTACATTCTAAAAGAGACTTTTCTTTCGTCACTGGGCATAAATAAATCCCATCCACGCTAACTCAGCTGCTAGCTGAAAAACGCTAACATATGCAGTGGAAACAAAACAGAATTGGGCACTGGTTTAAAGTGTTCAACAACAAAGTAGAATTTATGTATTTAATTAATTAAGATGTTTTGCATTTGTTCTTAAATTATTTTAGTTAGTGATTTTCTTAAGCGATTTTCTTAAGCTTAAGAAAGTTGCATCCACAGCAGTACACCCAGGCTGATTCTAATAAACTTTCTCATTAGAGAATGAGGTCAGCAAGTTTGCTTAATTATCTTTTTGGATATTTAGTCCTGTTGTTTTCAGTATTGTTAGAGTAAGCATTATATGAAGACAAGCCTGTTTATGCTTCTCTGTTTTATTTTTCAGGTCCAGTTTAAAGTACTGCATTTTACTCTTCAGAGTGAATAATCTATTTCAGGGGACATTTTTCGATTGCAAGTATTTTTTGAATGGGAATTTGTGTATTTTTCTTTGGTTGCTTTGTTGTTGTTGTTTTGGGGTGGGGTTTTTTTTGTTTTTGTTGTTGTTGTTGTTTTTTGGTGGTGGTTTAGAATCATAGAATCATAGAATCAACCAGGTTGGAGGAGACCTCCAAGATCAGCCAGTCCAACCTAGCACCCAGCCCTATCCAATCAACTAGACCATGGCACTAAATGTCTCATCCAGTCCTTTCTTGAAGACCCCCAGGGACGGTGCCTCCACCACCTCCCTGGGCAGCCCATTCCAATGGCAAATCACTCTCTCTGTGAAGAACTTCTTCCTAATATCCAGCCTATACCTACCCTGGCACAACTTGAGACTGTGTCCTCTTGTTCTATTGCTGGTTACCTGGGAGAAGAGGCCACCCCCCACATGGCTACAATGCCCCTTCAGGTAGTTGTAGACAGTAATGAGGTCACCCCTGAGCCTCCTCTTCTCCAGGCTAAACAGGCCCAGCTCCCTCAACCTCTCCTCATAGGATTTGTGCTCCAGGCCCCTCACCAGCTTTGTTGCCCTTCTCTGGACATGTTCCAGCACCTCAACATCTTTCTTGAATTGAGTATCAATATGTGGAGATGGAAGAATTTATTATTATTAAAGTTAACCAATGCATCTATTTTCAGTTGATTGAGGTTTTTTTTTTTCATTTTGCTGATGTTTGTTATTTGTACTGCAATTTTCCGTGTCAAGTATTTGCCTTCAGATGGCTTTTTTTTTTTTTTCTTTCCTTCAACATTTGTACCAAAAATGACCAGGAAGCAGAGAACACATTGTTTCAAAAATGTCTTCCAACTGTTTCACTGAGAAGGTCTCAGCCATGAATTATAGAATCATAGAATGGTTGTTTAGCCTGGAGGAGAGGAGGCTCAGGGGTGACCTTATTGCTGTCTACAACTACTTGAAGGTAGGCTGCAGCCAGGTGGGGGTTGGTCTCTTCTCCCAGGAAACCAGCAGCAGAACAAGGGGACATAGTCACAAGTTGTGCCGGGGGAGGTATAGGCTGGATGTTAGGAGGAAGTTGTTGCCAGAGAGAGTGATTTGCCATTGGAATAGGCTGCCCAGGGAGGTGGTGGAGTCACCATCCCTGGAAGTATTCAAGAAAAGCCTGGCTGAGGCACTTAGTGCCATGGTCTACTTGATTGGACAGGGTTGGATTCTAGGTTGGACTGACTGATCTTGGAGGTCTCTTCCAACCTGGTTGATTCTATGATTCTGTGAAATGAAGTTATAACAACTGCTCAGCTTAGCATTAGGATTCAAAGATACCATGAGAGGATTTTTCACTGATTATGACAATGCCTTAGTCTAGGAAACTGATCACATGACAGTATTTGGTTTTCTTATATGAGAAACATCAACTAAACATAGAAGTCAAATCTCATTCTTATCAGATGTAGCACCAAAGATACAATCTTTCACTCCTTTATTACAATTCATTGTTATAGCTGAAAGCATTCTCTACCCATTCAGTATCAAAAACACTTCAGAATTAATGAGCGACGATTAAATTCAGACCTTACAAGATTAATTTAAGCTTGTTCTACCCCATGTTTTCCTGGAGTTTTACATTATGCAAATTGCAAGTGATGATGTGAAGCTGACAGAAACTCCCAAAGTCATGAAGCTAAGTCACAGATATGGAACAGAAATTAGAATTGCTGATGATCAGAGGAAATGAGCCTACCTTGTCTTTCACAGCTGTCATGGAAGAAAGTGGAGCCTTTTTGGTGGAGTCTTCATTTGTGCAGAAAATTGTGGCTCAGAGACCTTCTATCGAAAAAGTCAAAACAATATTTTCTATCTGCTTGCACTGACGTAGCTGCAGTACCAGCAGACATACAGGCCCTGAGAGGAATCTCCCCCTCAGAAGAGCAAAGACATAAACATGGTTATGTTTTGAAATAAAGGCCTTGGGGTTTTCAGACATTGTGAGTACATTAAGCATATTCGTCGGGGGCTGTCCCCTGGGTGATCCTGTAAGTTGTTTATGGTAAATGATCCAATTGTGTAAGTTGATTATAATTTTATACCAATCTGTAAAATTAACATAAAAATCGCCTGAGTTGGTTGGGTGGGCACACCCCTTCTGAACATTATAAAATATTGTACTTGCTTTAATTGAGCGCCTCTCTACACCTCTCTATACCTGTACATCCTCTCACCTTCTTCTCACTCCTAATCCTAAAAAACATTGAAGCTACAAGCCGGCGCAACATGAAGTGGGACAACGTCTGACCCTGTCAGCCTCACAAGCCGGTGCCCGATTTGATCTGACCTGCAAAACCTCAAACATCACACTGCAATTCCTAAATGCTTTGAACTCTTCAAAAGACTGCATTTGGACAGTGAGTAAATGATCATAGAATCATAGAATCATAGAATCAACCAGGTTGGAAGAGACCTCCAAGATCATCGAGTCCAACCCATCACCCAGCCCTAGCCAGTCAACTAGACCATGGCACTGAGTGCCTCATCCAGTCTTTTCTTGAAGACCCCCAGGGACGGTGCCTCCACCACCTCCCTGGGCAGCCCATTCCAATGGGAAATCACTCTCTCTGTGAAAAACTTCTTCCTAACATCCAGCCTATACCTACCCTGGCACAACTTGAGACTGTGTCCCCTTGTTCTATTGCTGGTTACCTGGGAGAAGAGGCCAACCCCCACCTGGCTACAATGATAAACTCTTTATTTAAAGACTGAATAATTTCTCAAGATTCAGGACTTTCTTAGAATCATAGACTTTCTTTATTTTAGCCATTCTGCATTTTTATTCTCAACCGTGAACAAAGAACTCATGGGGGATAGCTATAAATAAGTTTGGGAAGGGGATTTTAAGGATTTTTAGTAATAAATCACTTCAAACCTTTATAAATCGGCCTCACATGTTACTCCCTGAACATCCCTAAACTCAGTACCACGACAACAGCAACTCATGCAACTTTTCTTCTTTCTAATGTAGGCTTCTTCAGAGTTGTTTTCATGTCTTCAATGAGATTATCTAAGACATAAGTTCCTTTAGAATTAAAAAAAAAAATAAAATCAAAAATCTTGGTATTAAGATTTCCCCAGAAAGAGAGTACAAAATGGGAGGGGGAAAAAATGGTAGAAAGAAAAAGAAGAAAATTTTATGGTGCTTTAAACTCTCATTTGGATTCCTGTTGACTGAAGTGTCTTAATATACTTTATTTTTCATGTGGATGACTCATTACATAATCACATTCCATTTGAAAAAAAAAAAATCCACAGTCAGTATTCTGTCATTCTGCATTGTCACTAATATCACAGAAAAAAATATCCATGTGCAAAAAATACCCACGACATGTCTCAAGACCAGGCAGTTCAGGTACAAGATCCTTCACTTTACTAGAATGGTTCCTGCTTTTACCAGTATAGATCTCACTCTCTTTTCCTAGTATTCTTCTAACATATTCCACAACACTTTCAAGATCTTCTCCTGTACTCAACATTGTCAGGCCACACCTTAAGTACTGTGTTCTGGGCTCTACAATTCAAGAGAGATGTTGAGATATTGGAACATGTCCAGAGAAGGGTGATGAAGCTGGTGAGGGGCCTGGAACACAGTCCTGTGAGGAGAGGCTGAAGGAGCTGGGGTTGTTTAGCCTGGAGAAGAGGAGGCTCAGGGTTGGCCTCTTTACTGTCTACAACTACCTGAAGGGAGGCTACAGCCAGATGGGGGTTGGTCTCTTCTGCCAGGCAAGCACCAACAGAAGAAGGGGACACAGTCTCAAGTTGTGCCTGGGAAGGTCTAGGCTGGATGTTAGGAGGAAGTTCTTCACAGAGGGAGTGATTTGCCATTGGAATGGGCTGCCCAGGGAGGTGGTGGAGTTGCCATCCCTGGAGGTGTTCAAATAAAGTCTGGCTGTGGCACTTAGTGCCATGGTTTAGTTGACTGGCTAGGGCTGGGTGATAAGCTGGACTGGATGATCTTGGAGGTCTCTTCCAACCTGCTTGATTCTGTGATTCTATGATTTTGTATATTCACTTCATCATGTACATGTTTGATATCTGTGACACACTATTTTTAATGTGATTTTGGAAGACTGTTTCTCCCATTTTAACTACTCTGTGTAACATGATAACATTTAACTGTTCTGTGTAAAGTAATAGCACTACATAAATATGTAGAATGCATAGATGTAGCTACAAATTCAGTGTATTTGGTGACATGTTCAATATGTTAAGATTATGTAAGTGTCCTAAAAGGCTAATAGACCTAGTAGATGTCCTGGCTTGCCCCACCCTTCTGCTGATGGGGGAAGTGAAGATGAGAGGAAAACAAAGGCTTGGGCCATTATGTCCCCTCCCAAAGCGATAAACAAGTACCCACAGGTGTTCAAGCGCTTGTTGGTGTCTTGGCTAAATAAAGGTGAGCAAGCTTTGCTTTCACCTAATATGATCAGTTTTGCAAATGCTGTTTTGATTGGTGGATCTCTGAGGCCAAAGGAGCCATTAGACTCAGGCATATAATATAAATTGACCTAAGTTCCAAGCAGTTGAGCTACTTCTACCTTGCTGCTTCTACCTCGTTGCTTCTTCCTCACAGAGCTGCCTCTGCCTCACTGCTCTTGGACAATGAGTTCTGCTCTGCCTTGTGCTTCAGATCTGCTTAGCCCTGAATGTTTTGGGCTCATCTCTAAGAGTCAGTCAGTGCATATGGCAAACCTCTATCCCAGATTGTACCTACATTTGTGTCAGGTAGTCAGTGCTTAGGCAGTGTTTGGATTTATTTTCTGTTCCACGAACCCACAAAATATTTTCCCATTCTGAGGTTGTAGGAGCATTTGGAAACAATCTCCCAAATATCTGGCAGCTCTGCAACTCTTTTCCATGGGCAATAAGCATTGTTGTGTAATGTTCCTATCTTAAAAAAACTATTTAGTGTTGTTGTTATTCCTGGTAGGTTTGTACAGACATCTTATTTTACTGGTCTTCTCATTGCATAACAAAACCACAAGGCTTCTATCTTCCTAAAAACTTCCTATAGTTAAGACATGGCTTTCAGCCAGCTCGCCAGGTTCTGTTTTGACATTTTGCTTGATATTCCTTATGCACACAAGAGATTCTCCTGCATAGTTTTCTGTGCAAAGCATTGAAGTGTTTTTGTTACTCTGGTTTTCATGCAAGGAAGTGTTTGTCATTTCAACGATGTCACACCAAGATCAAACTGATATACTTCTGCCAAAAGACACTGTATTTCCTATGAGTAATTACATAAGCAATACAATTTAAGACAAAGTGCTGTGAGAGTTTGGGGGGGTGGGGGGGGGGGGGGAAAGACAGCAGCAAGGTTTGACTTTTAAAATAGAAAAAACAAAGTGCTGAGTATTCCACTAGTATGATAGTGGAGTTGAAAGTCATAAGGGAAAAGAAGCCTTTATATAGGATTAGATAAATTGCAGATGAAAAATAGAAAAGCAACAGATTCAGACAATAAATAAGAGCCGTTACATCACGGTCAACATCATGCTCATGAATAAAAAGTTAGGTTTTAATCCAACCACTAAGAGTAGCTAATTACAGGGAAACTTTTCTATGATAAAGAGCATATTTCCCATGTACAAGTGCTAATGGAAAAAGCATTGCACAGAAAATGACATATCAATGCTGAGCTGCCTAGTGTATGAAAGTCCTGGAAAGCCCCTCCTGTTGCAGAAGTTAATTATTAAATTAATACTTTCCCAGCTTCCAGCTTTTGGAATTACACCACTTTCCATTGGAATGGTGCATTCTCCCAAGCAATTTCTCCCAAGTAACTAGTGATACAAGAGGGAGTGACCTCAGGCTGCACCAGAGGGGTTTAGGCTGGATATTGTGAAAAAATTTTACACTGAAAGGATTATCCTAGAGAAGTGACTGAGTGGTGAGGAGGAGCAAAAGCAGAAAGCTTCCTTGTGGTACAGGATATACTGATATCCTGGCTGACTCAGAACTGCTAATGATCTGCAGTCCTGTGATTCTGTCTCAGCAAAACTGTAAGAATGGACTCTTCAATAATTTGCTTCATTCAATTAACTTTATGAGATTACATACTTATCCAATTCCATGTCCCACAAAATGGAAAAGTCATCATCTTCTTTCATATTCCATCTTCCACCTACACTATTATCAGAGTTTCCTACCTAGTAAAAAATCAATTAATATGTACACACAAACACACACACTCAAAAAAACCCAGACATTTACAAAAAAGCAACAACAAAGAAAATGAAATTAACAAAAAAATTAGTTGGATGGACTCACTGATTTGGCAAAATCACTTGGCTACCTAAGTGCTTGGCAGCCAGATTTAAATGAGCATCATGTACGTCTGCACCAGTAGGTATTAGGAGTAAAATATAAATAGAATCATAGAATCAAGCAGGTTGGAAAAGACCTCCAAGATCATCCAGTCCAACCTAGCACCCAGCCCTGGCCAATCAACTAGACCATGGCACTAAGTGCCTCATCCAGGCTTTTCTTGAACACCTCCAGGGACGGTGACTCCACCACCTCCCTGGGCAGCCCATTCCAATGCCAATCACTCTCTCTAGCAAGAACTTCCTCCTGACATCCAGCCTATACCTACCCTGGCACAACTTGAGACTGTGTCCCCTTGTTCTGTTGCTGGTTGCCTGAGAGAAGATACCAACCCCCACCTAGCTACAGCCTCCCTTCAGGTAGTTGTAGAGAGCAACAAGGCCTCCCCTGAGCCTCCTCTTCTCCAGGCTAAACAACCCCAGCTCCCTCAGCTGCTCCTCAGAGGGTTTGTGCCCCAGCCCCCTCACCAGCTTTGGTGCCCTTCTCTGGAGATGTTCAAGCACTTCAGCATCTTTCTTAAATTGAGGGGCCCAGAACCGGACTCACCACTCAAGGTCTGGCCTAACCTGTGCTGAGAAGCATCAAGAAGAGTGAATGAGCACCATAAAGAATGAGTGAATCAAGAACAGTGTTGAAAGCAAGTTGAAGGAGGTTCTCCTCTTCCCCCCATACTCTGGTTAGGCCTCATTTGGGGTACTATGTTCATTCCTGCGTTCCCACTCCAAGAAGGAAAAGGAACTAACTTACAGGGTACAGGAAATGGCTACAAAGATGATATGGGGACTAGAACATCTGTCTTATGAAGAAAGGCTGAGGGACCATGTTATTACTAGTGTGATGGTTTGGGTGTTCCCTGCCCCCCCCTCCCCCCACACACACACACTTTGGAAATCACCCAGACTAGACTCAGCCAGATCTGGAAATTGAATGAAGCTTATTATTTACAGCTTAGCTCAATATACAAGCAGATATTTACAGTATATACAGTTATAGACAGAAATATACAAGGGAAAAGGTAATACAGAAACACAACTCCCCTCCCAGAAACCTGAGTGCCCAGGAGAGGCTCTCAACCACCCCTTCACCTTCCCCCTGCCCCTCTCAACCTTACCCCAGTCCCAAGGAAGAATGGAGGTTCAGCCAGAGGGTTAGGAAGCAAAGTGGATTAGCCCAAAATGGAGGGTAAGGTTAGAAGGGAGATGCAGCTCACAGCAGAAGTACCTTATCCATGTTTTGATTCTTGTTTTTATACATCTCAGCAAGCCTATGAGTGAAGTAGACATCACCATTGTGTTCCTTCCACAGCCTGTAGCCTGGTCCTTCTCACCAGAACATTCCAGCTAGGCTCAAACTAGCACAACTGGAGATATTTTTTTTTATTTTATTTTATGCAACTTAAATATTATGAAAAGCTTAGGGAAAGTGTGTTTTTTTTTTGTTTTTTTTTTTTCAGTCATACCCAGTGATGTGGTCAGGAGGAGGTTGCTCTCTTCTCTCAGGTGGCCAGCACCAGAACAAGAGGACACAGCCTCAAGATACGCCAGGGGAAATTTAGGCTGGAGGTGAGGAGAAAGTTCTTCACTGAGAGAGTCATTGGACACTGGAATGGGCTGCCCGGGGAGGTGGTGGAGTCGCCGTCCCTGGGGCAGTTCAAGGCAAGGTTGGACGTGGCACTTGGTGCCATGGTCTAGCCTTGAGCTGTGTGGTAAAAGGTTGGACCTGATGATCTGTGAGGTCTCTTCCAACCCTGATGATACTGTGATACTGTGTGATACTGTGTGACAAGAGGTAATGTGCACAAATTTGAACACAGGATTTTCCATCTAAACAGCAGGAGGAATTTCTTGTACTTTAAGGGTGGTAGAGCACTGGAACAGGCTGCCCAGAAGGGTGAAGTCTCCATCTCTGGAGTCAGTCAAAGCCTGCTTGGATGCCATCCTGTGAAGCCTGCTCCAGGCGAACCTGCTCTGGCCAAGGAGTTGGTGTAGATCAGGAGTCCTCAAACTACGGCCCCCCCCAGTGTCCTCCATCCTGCCTGCTGTATTTAGAGAACCCCCCTGGCCCCCTCCACCCGGGGTTGGGGGGAAGCCAAGCAGCCGCTTCCTGCCACTTAATCCACTCGCAGGCCTCTGCAGCCCACAAGCACCCGCCGGGACTGGGCTGGAACCAAACTGTAGTCCGGCCTCCGACAGACTACAGTCCGGGCCCCAATGGTGTCTGAGGGACAGCGACCGGCCCCCTGTTTAAAAAGTCTGAGGACCCCTAGTCTACAGAATCTCTTCTGTGTTCTGTGATCCTCTGTGACTGCTGGAAATAAGCATCTACAAGAGGGAACAAATTCACAATATCACAGTATCACAGTATCATCAGGGTTGGAAGAGACCTCACAGATCATCAAGTCCAACCCTTTACCACAGAGCTCAAGGCTACACCATGGCACCAAGTGCCACGTCCAACCTTGCCTTGAACAGTCCCAGGGACGGTGACTCCACCATATCCCCGGGCAGCCCATTCCAGTGTCCAATGACTCTCTCAGTGAAGAACTTTCTCCTCACCTCCAGCCTAAATTCCCGTCACAGGAGGAAAGCAGCAGTTAACTGTTCTTTCTAAGACAGACCCTGGCAAATAAGATGAAAAATCTCCTCAAACGCAAACTCACTTTACATTGAAAGTTTAATTGTGTTCACTAGGACTTGCATAAAAACATACCCTAAACACATTTGGAAAGACTAGACTAGAAAATGATAGGAAATGAAATTTGGTGTCACCGCTGGAGCCTTAAGAATTGCTGAAATGAAAGTAAATCTTAGCTTTCAGTATTCCATGTCCCTGTGCCTTCTTGAAACGGTTTGTAAAGGGCAAGTGTCTTGTGAGGTATGCTTTCAAGGGTGGAGAAAAGGCCACATGAATGGGATAGATTTATGAAGGGTAGGAAGGTGATGGGGTCCAGAGGCTGGCAAGAGGCGAGATCAGGGTACTGACGAGTCGACTCTGTAGCTGCTATGCATCAGTGTGCTTTATTAAGGCGATACAGCGGTTTATATAGTGCCTCAGAGGAGGTGTGCACAACCAGCCTGGGGCTGGCAGAAGTGGACAGTACAGACTGGCCCCAAGCCACGTGCAGGGTGCAGATAGGTCACCCTGTGAAAACAGCCCGTGGTCCCACCTCAGGGGGGCTGGCAGGGTCAACCCCCTGGAGCTGTGTCCACCCCTAGGGGCTGGCAGATTCCATCCCCTATCAGGTGTGCGTGGGTTGCTCAGCCTAACAGCCTAGCTTCCTTGGGGCCGGCTGGGCTCCAAGGACATCTCCCATCACAAGGTCTCATGTTTACAGCTCGTGCCCTGCCGCGGGAGAAATTCTCCCACAGGAAGGGAGAATTCATTAAACACAGAACTGAACACTATATAAGGCAGCATGAGTAAACTTGTTTTGAATTAAGTCAAGTAGAGAAAAAAAGCTGTGTTATACATTGTTCCTTTGAGATGCAGACAATCTTTCTTCCTTTTAACATACTGTCATTCCAGCAGTGGAAAAAGCTAGTCACAAAAGAAAAGAATCAGCTAAAGAAAAATGACTGATCATGCAGTACCACGTGAAAAGAAAGATTTCTGTGTGTAAGAAAAGAGAAGGAGAAGCAGCACCTGCTCTTCTCCGGAGAACTTGCTCAGTTTGAGGGTCTGGAAATTAAGGCAAGCAGAGCAAGAAAAGTATTGGAACAAAAAAAAACTCGTTTGGCTTCCTGAAAGGAATTTGTTTATAAATACAAGAACTAAAATATCTTGTCAGCACAGACTGGATGTGGAAAAACTTCATTCTGCTAATGGAAGCTTTTGTTTCTGCTCTTCATTGTCTGGCAGTAGTATAGTATCACAGTATCACAGTATCATCAGGGTTGGAAGAGACCTCACAAATCATCAAGTCCAACCCTTTACCACAGAGCTCATAACTGAATCTGAAGTTGAACCACTATTGTCATTTTAGATACCATGGTGGTGTTCTAGCTTAGCTGCAGATCCATACATCCCTTGCCATACCGCCTAACCCCATGAAAGACACCAAAATGACCCTAGACACATACGTTTAGGTAGCTGAATGTAACACTTAAACTGAATTTCACTCTGTTTTGTGGCCAAAAGCCTCATTCGGATATCATGGCCATAAATCTCTTGCAGGTAGTTCAAAAGATTTCTGGTGAAGAGGAGCCAATCAAATGTGAGGTAGAGAGAAATTTGTGGGTGGCCTGAGATCAGTCTTGCACTGAAGTGTAGACTTAACCCATTAACTTCATAATATTTTGTCTCAACAGCTTACAGTCTGATCCTTTACTTGCAGAAGTGTATATTATCACAGAGAGTATAACACTATGAAAGAGTCTTGAAAAGAGCAGCTGTTTTAAAAGTTCTGCTTTAAAACTTCACTGATAAAATGTATAGGATGTTCTAACTTCAGAGGGATCACTTGGTTTTTTCTTGGTGTTTTTTTTTTTCTTTACTCTGCTAATTTTAACACTGGGCAAGAATTGGAAGATCTTGTGATTTGACTAAAGGGCTCAATTTTCATCTACACAGAAAAAAAGCTGGCATTATAGAGAGCTTTCTCTGTTTATTCTTTTCCACAGTATTGATTTCTATTATTTTCTCTATTGAGAGTCCAGCTAAGTGACTGAGTCATGACTACAGCCTATGTAATGAAAGAGAACAAGTCATAAACCACTAGCCTGGGCAAAAAGCCACCAAGCTCCCAAAAAGCTCTAACTCAACTTTTTTTCAGGCTTCATCGGTTATTTTGGTTCATCTCAATATGGCCTCTGCTGTAATTTCTGGTCCTACCAGAGACAGTACTTCCCAAAGAAAAAGAGTTACACTGAAACGTACAGGAACAAAGGACTATGCAGACGCCAGTACTGATTAAGTCATTTTAAGAGAGTGGTGAGCCCAAAGCAAGTTTAGGCAACTGGAAAGCTGAAAATAACTTCTGGGACATGTTGTGCTGGTTTGAGACTAACTGAAATATTTTACTGAGAGAAATTAAATCCTTAGCTGTGAGAAGGAAGAAAGAAAAAAAACACCAACACGTGCCCTGTATCACTCATTCTTCTGCTGAGAAACACAACTAGTCAAAATATAGATAAGATGGGCACTTTTCACACGCACGGCTCAACTTTCACTTCTGGCTCTGCCTTCTTTCTGGCAGTCTAGTCTCTGTGGTTGACTCTAACTCTCTAATCCACATAACACCTTTTTCGAAATTCCTTGTTGTCTCTTTTTAACATCTCACCTCAGATCTCCTTATCATGTGAGGTATACCTGGGTTGATCTGGTTATTTCTGACGGGAGGGAAAGAGGGTGGGGGGAAGAGGATTTGGGGTGAGAGCCCTCCTGGGGACTTTGATTGCTTCTGGGAGAGGTATTGTGTTTCTGTGTTACTTTTAATTTGTATATAACTGTATATATTTGTACATATCTGCTTGTATATTGTGCTAAACTGTAACTATAGCTTCAGTCTTTAACTACCAGCCATCTGAGTCTAGTCTGGGTGATTTTTCTTAAGTGGGAGGGTGACTCCCAAACCATCACCCATTTTAAATATTTTATCTGAAGAAAAACTTTTACAATAGCAGAATTGCAGCCTTTTAGTCTTTTTTTCTACTTTATTTTCCACTATTTTGCAATTTTAGTGGCTTTGGTTTTGTTTTCTCTGTTTTTTTGGAGGGGACTGGTTGTGGTGGGGTTTTTTCCCACCTTAATAAGATTCTTTCTGTATGATTTTTTTTATTTTATTATTTTTAAAAACGTTTATTTTTAAAAATTTAAGTCTAGACTATTCCCAAAGTAGTGCACAAAGTAAAAATTGGATATACTGTTTATTTACACATAACACTCTTAATAAAAACATCAGATTCATGGTTAAATGTACTTCCATTTCAGTTTTGTTTTATTTCCAAAAACTATGTCTTTCTAAAAGGATTTACTCCTCATCAGTCTTAGAAGGACTCTCACTTGACAACAGGATCCAATACAAGGTCACCTGGTTGTAAGTCAGAACAAACATCAGTGAATCACATGAAAATTATTGACAAAAGATATCAAAAGTATTCTGTTTCTAAGGAAATACAACTTGCAGTCTACGTTTGCATTGCATTTAATTTAATATCCAGGATGGTGGTCTTTGACTCCAAAAAGAAAAAAATAGGGAAATAGTGTTCATCATTGTGTATAGATACTAAAATATGAAGTTTACTTTTGTTTCTTACAAAATGCTTGTATTTAGAGCAGTTTTAACACAGATGTTGACATGCTGCCATTACAATGTTGTCTGTAATATAACAAAATCCCCTGTGATCAGGTCAGGCCACATCTTGAGTACTGTGTCCAGTTATGGGCTCCCTCAATTCAAGAGAGATGTTGAGATATTGGAACGTGTCCAGAAAAGGGTGATGAAGATGGTGAGAGGCAAGGAACACAAACCGTATGAGGAGAGGCTGAGGGAGTTGGGGGTGTTTAGCCTGGAGAAGAGGAGGCTCAGGGGCGACTTCATTGCTGTCTACAACTACCTGAAGGGAGGCTGTAGCCAGTTGGGGGTTGGGCTCTTCTTCCAGGCAACCAGCAACAGAACAAGGGGACAGTCTCAAGTTGTGCTGGGGAGGTCTAGGCTGGATGTTAGGAGGAAGTTCTTCATAAAGAGAGTGATTTGCCATTGGAATGGGCTGCTCATCGAGTTGGTGGAGTCACATCCCTGGAGGTGTTCAAGAAAAGCCTGGCTGAGGCACTTAGTGTCATAGTCTAGTTGATTGGACAGGGTTGGGTGATAGGCTGGACTGAATGATCTTGGAGGTCTCTTCCATTCTGCTTGATTCTATGAAAATCTTTTCAAATTACCAAAACAGAGGTAATATAAAAAGGATTCAAGTTATCAGCTTTTATTCAAAGTTTAGATACAGCATGGGCTTAAAAAAAATAAAACCAGAATCACATCATCATTATAGTAGGAGATAATTTTAAAATGAGATTATATTTCAAAAAGTTAATAACTAATTATATGACACTGTGAGGACAACTAATGAGCTTTTTGAAAAGTGCCTACAGGTTTCAGGAATACTTAATAAACAAAAAGCACATTTTCACATTTCACCTAAGCATATCTCTTTATTTCCATGTGCTGCCTTTGTCTTCATGATCCTAAGCATTTCATTATGTGGAAAAGTGTGACAAACTTTCATTAACTGATAACCAATGCAAAGTTTCAAATCCTCCAGATTTGTGGTACTGATGCATTTAGAACACAGAATAATATTCTTAAATATCCTCTTAATGAAATGTTTTTTGTTGATATGTTCAGGGTGGGTTGTTTTGCTGCTTTTAGCAATAAAATGACAAAAGTTGCATCCAAAAAATAATTTTAAAAGTAGTCATTCCTATTTTTTTTTCACTTTGAATTCTTCTTGTTGTTATCATTGCTATTGTAATTATTACTATCGGCTCCAACAGTTTCAGTGGGGAATAATGAGCTACTCTGTATCGACAAAACTAGTCAAATTGCACGTTTATGTATGTACTACATCCCTACTGACTGAATAAAATGACAGTTCATGTTCTGTATTTACTCCTTTTAAATGTATTAATGTATTTTTAACTCTTATTTTTATTGGCTTTTTTGATAGATTTAAGCTTTAGTAAGGTTGCCATTTGTCCTGCAAAGCTTCTCCATTTCCCAGTCACAATGATCTGGGCATTATATTGATGTAATTTAGAATGTTGAGGCTGTTATAACACAACACAATATTCAGTTTAGATAGTTTTACTATATTGCTTTAAGAATCCAGTTATCTTTTTCTTCTCTAAAAGAGAAGTATAAGCAGATAGAAAAGCTATTCTTAATTATATTTGACAGTAGAAAAATGCCTTTGTATCATGCAGTACACAAAAGAAAGATTTTCCTATTAAACAACCTATAAGAAGTTAAACAGATAATGTTATCCAAAAAGTTAAAATATCCAAGGATATTCCACTCTCTCTCTTCCCCACTACTTCTGCTTCGCTTTCTCTTGGATAACTTCTATGAAGGTGGCAAGTACACTAAAATGTCTTGCTGTTTCTAAGTTCAGTCTGCCTGATTACATCTCCTGAAGCTTTAGAAGACTTAAAAAGACATAGACCTTTTTCTAAGTCTACTTCTAATAGTGCATTTCACCCTTTCTTCTGGGCAATAAATATACAAATTAAAACATGAACTTAGTAAATACAATTTGTTAGCTTTCAATGCTTTTCTAATGCTTAAAATACAAGCTTTAGACATAAGAAGTTGTTTGTGCTAGCAGTGAACTTGGAATATGGAGTATCAATGCATCTGGAAAGAGACTTCTTAATCATTTGCAAATGTTTAAGTAGTGTCATGAGAAACCTCTAGATGGTAGTAGCAGTTGTGTATCTGATAAACTGATGCCTGTCTCAACATAGGACAAATTTGTATCTGCAGTACTATAAAGTAGTTTCCCTTCAAAGCTCAAAAAAAAAAAAAAAAACAAAACAAAGCAAAACATTTTTTTTTCCATGTTCTCTTATGAACTATGACATTTGGGGAGCTTTTCCCTACCTGCCTCACTTCTAAATCTCAGAGATCTTACATCAGCCAGTCTATTGTACTAAAGGTACAACAAAAGAAAACTTGAATGCTGTGACAGAAACCATACACCTTATTCTCTGCAAAACAAGGGAATCTCTGTGAACTAATGAGATCGTATTGATATATTAAATTTCTTTCTAAAGGGATGTGCCTAAAAAGCAACTATGAAGCTTGAGGATAGGTATTTGAGTACCTTATTTTTTGAGGCTTTGTCGTTAACTGAAGATTTTTCTCCTTACTAGACAGTAGCCCAATTTTCTTTCCATTAAAGTTAATCAGTGGCTTCCATTTCGGTGAGTGCTGGAAGTGAAGTGGCTGCTGGCAAGGTGCATCTTCAATAAGGAGTTTACCTTCTGTTATATAAATGCTCTTGTTCATTCCCCTCAAGTTTTCATAATTTGATTAAGATCAGTCCCCCTGCAGAACATCGCAGCTATAGTCTGCAAATTACAGCCTACTACTGCAATATTACACTCGTGTAGCCTGAAGGTATAAATTACAAATATTGGTGACAGTAGCATTCTCTCTTCCATGGCTATAAGAGTAATTATTGTAGAATCATAGAATCAACCAGGTAGGAAGAGACCTCTAAGATCATCCAGTCCTACCTCAGTCATTACTGACACCATAGAAAAGGCCTGCTAAGTTTTGGTTGCAGTTACACTACAAAAAGCTTTGGCATAGCCAGTATGTGCTCTGTAGTGAGATATACATCTCACTTGTGGGCACAGAGGAACCAGATGAAGTTCAACAAGGACAAGTGCAGAGTCCTGCATCTGGGGAGGAATAACAAACTCCACCAGTACAGCTTGGGAGGTGATCTGCTGGAAAGCAGTCCTATGGAGAGGGACCTGGGGGTCCTGGTGGATAACAAGTTAACCATGGCACAGCAATGTGCCCTTGTGGCCAAGAAGACCAATGGGATCCTGGGGTGTATTAGGAAGAGTGTGTCCAGCAGATCAAAGGAGATTCTCTTCCCCTTCTACTCTGCCCTATTGAAACCTCATCTTGAATACTGCCTTCAGTTTTGCACTCCCCAGTTGAAGAGGGACAGGGATCTGCTGGAGAGGGTCCAGCGGGGGGATACAAGGATGGTGAGGGGACTGGAGGGCATGGCTTATGAGGAGAGGCTGAGGGACCTGGGGCTGCTTAGTCTGGAGAAGAGAAGACTTAGAGGAGATTTGATAAATGTTTATAAGTATCTGAAGGCTGCCAGGAGAGTGGGACAGGCTCTGCTCACTTGCTCCCTGGGATAGGACAAGGAGCAATGGGTGTAAGTTGCAGCAAAAGAGGTTCTGCCTCAACATAAGGGGAAACTTCTTTACTGTAAGGGTCACAAAGCACTGGAACAGAATTGCCAGAGAGGTTGTGGGGTCTCCTTCTGTGGAGTCTTTCAAGGCCTGCCTGGATGTGTTCCTCTGTGATCTGTGTTAGATAGCATTGTCCTGCTCTGGCAGGGGGGTTGGACTCGATGATCTCCCTGGGTCCCTTCCAACGCCTGAGATCTTGTGATCCTGTCATCCTGTGGTTGGCACAGGGAGTTCCCACCCTTTAATCTTGCCACGCAACCAGTTATCTCCTGCTATGAGCAATAGTGCAGGGAGGGTGTTTAGGAGTCTGAACCTGGGGAAAAGGGCTATGCATGACAAAGGGTATACTTGCAGAAATGTCACAAATCTGTGTGCAGATAAGACATAATGATTTGGTTTAATTTAAGAAAGCATTAAAGCAGTGTTCTGTAGAAAGATTTTTATGACAATTCTGAAAGTAAACATAAATTCCAAGGTATAAAAAGAGAAGGGATAGGAAATACAGCATTGGGCAAACAGGACACCAAGTACACTGAAGAGAGAGATTTTTTTATTTTAATGATTTTTTTTTCTTTCCTCACAACTAATGCAGAGATAAATAATAATCAAAAAGTTATTTATGTAGAGTTGTCTTATTATAGGAAATGAGCTCAAAAGATTCTAACAGAGGTCACATTCTGCATGTCACAGTGAAATGAGAAAGCAGGATGAATTCTCTTCCTGGATTTTTCTTTGCATTATTTTTCTCCGTAGTAGAAGCAGCATACAATTCACTTCCTTCAGCATAACAGATCTCTGATACAGATCACACTGAATGGTTTCCTGTGGGTTCTAATTCTATATTTCAAGGCAATGAAAGTTCAGTAAGTGCTTCAGTGAATATGTTCTTTCTGTTGCCATCAAGCAAGGAATTTAACAGTCCCATTTCCTGGGAACATTGTAACTTTTTATCATTATATTTTGCCTTGTACAAATAACAGAATTTTTTTTTTTTTTAAAAGCAGGTAACGCTGAAAAATGAAAAGTGTTAACAATTATGTAAACAGAATAAGACCTTATGCTGCTTATGTTATTTTGTTTTATGCTGTTATTTGTTTTTTTGTTCTACTGCACTCTGTTGAGACCTCACCTGGAGTACTGCATCCAGTTCTGGAGCCCCTATTACAAGAAGGATGTGGACATGCTGGAGCGCACCAGAGGGATGGCAAAGGGCTCAGGTCCAGCCAGCATGGGTTTAGGAAGGGCAGATCCTGCCTCTCCAATCTGATCTCCTTCTATGATCAGGTGACCCGCTCGGTGGATGTGGGGAGGCCTGTGGATGTGGTCTATCTGGACTTCAGCAAGGCCTTTGACACTGTCCCCCACAGTAAACTGCTGGCTAAGCTGTCAGCCCATGGCTTGGATGGCAACACTCTGTGCTGGGTTAGGAACTGGCTGGAGGGTTGGACCCAGAGAGTGGCGGTGAATGGTGCCACATCCATCTGGCAGCTGTCACTAGTGGTGTCCCTCAGGGATCAGTGCTGGGGCCCATCCTCTTTAACATCTTCATAGATGATCTGGATGAGGGCATGGAGTCAGTCATCAGCAAGTTTGCAGATGACACCAAGCAGGGGGCAGATGTGACTGGGTTGGAGGGCAGAAGGGCTCTGCAGCGGGACCTTGACCGCCTGCACAGATGGGCAGAGTCCAATGGGATGGCATTCAATAGCTCCAAGTGCAGGGTGCTGCACTTTGCCCACAACAACCCCATGCAGAGATACAGGCTGGGGTCGGAGTGGCTGGAGAGCAGCCAGACAGAGAGGGATCTGGGGGTGCTGATTGATACCCGCCTGAACATGAGCCAGCAGTGTGCCCAGGTGGCCAAGAGAGCCAGTGGCATCCTGGCCTGCATCAGGAATGGTGTGGTCAGCAGGAGCAGGGAGGTCATTCTGCCCCTGTACTCTGCACTGGTTAGACCACACCTTGAGTCCTGTGTTCAGTTCTGGGCCCCCCAGTTTAGGAGGGACATTGAGATGCTTGAGTGTGTCCAGAGAAGGGCGACGAGGCTGGTGAGAGGCCTTGAGCACAGCCCTACGAGGAGAGGCTGAGGGAGCTGGGGTTGTTTAGCCTGGAGAAGAGGAGGCTCAGGGGTGACCTTATTGCTGTCTACAACTACCTGAGGGGTGGTTGTGGCCAGGAGGAGGTTGCTCTCTTCTCTCAGGTGGCCAGCACCAGAACAAGAGGACACAGCCTCAAGATACGCCAGGGGAAATTTAGGCTGGAGGTGAGGAGAAAGTTCTTCACTGAGAGAGTCATTGGACACTGGAATGGGCTGCCCAGGGAGGTGGTGGAGTCGCCGTCCTTGGGGCTGTTCAAGGCAAGGTTGGACGTGGCACTTGGTGCCATGGTCTAGCCTTGAGCTCTGTGGTAAAGGGTTGGACTTGATGATCTGTGAGGTCTCTTCCAACCCTGATGATACTGTGATGTCCAGAGAAGGGCCATGAGAATGATCAGAGGGCTGCAGCACCTCTGCTATGAGGACAGACTGAACGAGTTGGGGCTGTTCAATGTGGAGGAGGCTCTGAGGTGACCTTCTTGTGGTCTTGCAGTAGGGAAGCCCTGAGGGGGGCCTATAAAAAAGCTGGGGAGGGACTTTTTAAGCTATCAGGTAGTGGCGGGACTAGGGGTAATGGAGCAAAGCTGGAGATGGGTAGGTTCAGGCTGGACATAAGGAGGAAGTTGTTCAGCATGAGAGTGATGAGAGGCTGGAATGGATTGCCCAGGGAGGTGATTGAGGCCTCATGCCTGGAGGTGCTTAAGGCCAGGCTGGATGAGGCTCTGGCCAGGCTGATCTAGGGTAGGGTGACCCTGGGCATGGCAGGGGGGTTGAAACTAGCTGATCCTTGTGGTCCCTTCCAAGCCTGACTGATTCTATGATTCTGTTTTATCCCTCAGGCTGTCTTACCAACAACAATGAAATGTTATTACTTCACACCATTCAGCAAACAAAATTATTTATTCAAATACTGTTTATGTATCCACTGTGCTTAATATCTTTTGGATTAGTAAAAGAAACAGGCTTCAAATCCAGTTTGGCAAACAAAAGCAGAAACAGCAGCTCATCGTGTGTATTAGGAGAGTCAGGCAGGAACTGGCTGATAATAATATTGTCATTTCAGAGATGTGGTTGTTTATGTAATATATTAGATCAAATTTCATCTCTGGAAAATAAGCCTCTAAAATTATAGATTCGCACTCTGGCTACAATTTTATTCTTATTGGTACTTGAAATAGATGAGTCATTTGTTGATAATTCCAGCTATACACTGTCAGAATATAATGGAATAACAAGGAATAATTCAACATTCCTATGTTCATTCTACTGTATATATTGGCAGTGTGGCACATGTAGGATAAACTGAACTGACTCAAATCAGGACATTCCAACTGTTCTTGACATGCACCCAGAATTAGGTACTCTAGGTCTCAGTCCTCTTCCACATCCTGAGTATCAGCTGGCATCAAACCAAATCATTGCTAAGGTGAAATATCTGTGATTCTTGTACTTTAGCCTTCTACAGTGTTGCTCTCTTAGAAACACAAATACTTTGCAGCACTACTTTAAAAAACAAAACAGAAGCTCTATTCAGGCTTACATATCCAGAAGAACTACCTGCACCCTAGGGAAGATTAGTCTAGATAATACATATGGCCAAAACAAAAGGTCAAACCAAAACATCAGAGATCTCTAAATGCAGCCTCATTCCTAATCCTTTCCAGTAATCAGAACATCTCAAGGTGGACACAGAGATTCATATCTGCAGTCTTTCATTTTAGGAAGAAGACCAAGGATGAAAAAAATCTCTGACAATACTGTCAGATTACCCAGCTTGGAAGGGTACAGTTTAGAGAAGTTTTGCATATATTAGAATTAATAAATATTCCAAGTAGTGCAGCTTGTTCTGTCTCTGTAAGTAACCTATGTAGTTCTACAATGCTGGAGCCAGTAGTTCTAGTTCAATGTTAAAAACTACATATTTTGGACAGAACATCATAAGCCGAGCTATTGACAGCTGTATCACAAGCTGTTCTGTTTTTATTAAGAAATTCTTCCTCACTTTCAAGTCAGCCACCTTTTCAGACATGAGAAGTTAATCATCCCCTAAGCACACAAATTTATCCAGAAGTACCTCTTTTAATTTTGCATAAAAATGCTAGGAACTTTCTGGACCCCCATTTGCAGCCACATCAAAAAAATGGGAAATAATTACATTCCAAAGGTTCATTAAACAGAAAGAAAATAGAATAAATCCCTGGTATTCTAAATGTGGAATACAAACATTTTAAACCAATGTTGGGACTGACTTTTGTTTATTGGTTTGCTTTTGGTAACGTCGTCTTCTTAGACTCATTTCAATATTCTGAGACTTGCATATTTCTTGTTCACCTGAGACTTTTTTTTTTTGGAAGTGCCATAAGTATGCCAAATATCTTTACCAGTTTAAGTGGAGTTTCTGAAAAACACGTGTGTGTGATGGTTTGGGTGTACCCCGCCCCCCTGCACTTTAGAGATCGCCCAGACTAGACTCAGCCAGCTCTAGGAATATAAATGAAGCTATTTATTTACAGCTAGCACAATATACAAGCAGATATTTACAGTATATACAGAAATATACAAAAATATACAAGGTAAAAGTAATACAGAAACACAACATCCCTCTCAGAAACCTGAGTCTCCAGGAGGGGCTCTCAACCACCCCTGCACCTTCCCCCTGCCCCTCTCAACCTTACTCCAGTCCTAAAGAAGAATGGAGGTTCAGCCAAGAGGTTAAGAAGCAAAGGTGAATGGAAGGTGAGGTTAGGGAGATTCAGCTCAATCAGAAGCCCAAAGCAGAGAGCAACAAAATGGTGAGAGTGTTATCTAATGTTTTCATTTTTTTTTCAGCAAGACTCTGAGGGGAGTAGACACCACCATTGTTTTCCTTTCACAGCCTATGATCTAGTTCTTCTCACCAAAACATTCTACCCTGCTTCAAACTAGCACACATGTGATTTGGATTTAATCTACTGCTTAGTTAGCTAGTTTCAACATTGACTATCAGACTAGACTAGCACTGAGGTCTCGTGCCTCTACACAATATAAAAGGCCAAGCCATTTTTTTTCATCAGTGATCATTTCTGATGATAATTAAATGCCACCCCATGGCAGGTGGGTTGGAACTAGATGATCCTTGTGGTCCCTTCCAACCTTGACTGATTCTATGATTCTATATTGTAAAAAAAAATAATTGAGAAGTTGAAACCTGACAACTTGCTATAGTACCTTGACATTATAATGGTTGTCTTTAAAGCCATCCAGGCAGTTCAGAGGAAAGCTGGGGAAGTTAACAGGATTTTTGCATATATGGCTATAATAATAGAATATAACAACAGGACTGTAATGACATCTTAGAGTAAGTCACACTTCTCTTCATTATGTTATTGAAGAAGTCTAGGCAAGAGTAATACAAAGTATAATAAGGTAAGCTATGAAATTACCTATGCTTAAGGGGGAGGGGCACCAACTCACATATTCCATCTCAAGAAGTCAAAGGTTTCAAATTAAATATGAGATGTATGTAATTTAAAATTACAGCAGCCTCAGTTAATGATCTTAGTGTAGTATGGATAAGAGGTTAGGTAGAAACTCTACAACTTAAAATGCATAAGGCTGAAGAAAGAGAAAGATAGAGGGAAACTGTAGCTTCCAGATAATTTTGCAGTGTAGAATTACCAGAAGAGAATATCTACCAGTGAAATAAAATTACTGCAATGTCATTGAAAAAGAGAGAAAAGAGTAACACAAAATACTCAAATTTATTTTTAAAGTTGATTTGTCTTTCCCCCTCCCCACACCATTAATCTTTTGGCTCTGAAAGCCAGTGTATAGATTTGGCAGGTAGGAAATTAGCTTCAGCAAAAATCAGCTCCAGGGGGAAAAAAAAAACAAACAAACACTTTGGTTTTTAGCCAAATTTTATACCTTAGTCTATCTACATTAACCCAGTTTGTATTACTTTATGTTGCCGAAAGCATGCAACAGATGCTTCACATAGCATAACGTGGAGGCATACATGTAGGTCTGAACAATTTAAGACAGGTTATAGAATAAACTGTGCAAGGCACTGAGGAAATTAGTCTCTGCTGTTCACTTATACTTCCACGTGGAGCTAGTTCACTCATGGATTGCTTAAATGCCTCTGAAATACATGACAGTTTGTAATGAAAATTCATACTTGTGTTCTGAAGGGCTAGGAACTGCAAAATATTTGAGGTGTATTAAATTCAGGGTGTATCAGGTCCCAACTGGCTGGATGCTATGCTTACAGAAAATGAAGAATCCTGATGTGCTTACCTTCTGCATTAGGGAGGCAAAGTGCTTGAGTAAATAAACAATCTCTATTTGATTAGGCCCAACTGAGAATAGAGACAGAGCAAAACATGAGGGAGTGAAAGGGAAATTATATGTCATGAAGAACTAGCAGAAGATATTTCACCCTAGAACAGAAAAGCTGTTTCTATGGTGGCTTACATAGCAAGAGTAAAAGACACTGCATTTGAAAAACAAAACAAACCCAAATTCTATTCTGGGCATCATTCTGTTACGTCATTTTGCAGAACTGCACTCTCAATACAGTGGATCCAAAATGAGGAGCGTTCGTGATTTGTAGTAGTGAAGGAATTGGCAACTAGGGCCAACTGCCTGTGGCTATGAATGTCAGGGGAGATTGTATTCATTCAATGAGTTTCATGCAAACATCTGAGTTCACTATTTGGGCTTAAAGGAATAAATGTTGCTGCAGCTGCACTGCTACAGAATTGGTTTCATTTTAGATTAATAAATGTGAAAAGAGGAAAGAATTTATCAACTTGAGAATAAATAATATAAAACCAAAGTTGGGCACCAATTAGCTCTTCTTTCTACCGTGACGCAAAAGTGGTTTGGAAATTCTAGAGATCAGTGGAAAAACGCAGGGTAGGGTTTTTTTTCTCTCTTTGCCAGATGTAAGGAGCTGTGCTCAGTAGGAGCTATTTCTGGTTTTGAGTAGCTGCTGAGTGTAACATGTCATAGTTTCCATTACTTTGAGTAGAGGCTAAGAAAATGATCCAGTGTTAGTGGGAAAAGCAAAAACTAGACTCTCAATGAGGCTCTTTGCTTTCATGTTTCAGCTTTTCCTTTTCTTTTCCTTAAGTTGTGAAAGAAGTATTAAATCCTGCTTGCCGTGACTTTCTCTGATGCTTGGATTTAAAAACAATGGGGGAAAAAAAACAACCAAAGATACCCATAAAAAACCCAAACACCAACAAATATCTTTTACGAGGAGAAGGTTACTACATTATCAGATCTCTGCTGTTTCTCAAAGATACAGACAGTATTAAGAATTATTTTCCCTATCCATCATTTCTAAACTCAGAAAGTGGGATATGTGACTCAGACCAGAGGCCCTTGATCTCTGTGACACTACCTTTAAATCCTGTAATCTCTCCATGCAAACCTGCCACAAGTTAGATTGATAATTCTAACTTCATAAAATACTAGGATCCATCCAGATGGCAGCCTGGATATGTTTTATTCTCTAAACCAAAAATCACAATATAAACACTGTCACAAGGTTAGGTTTCCTCTGGAGGTTGTTTCTTCTGCTCTGTTTCATGTTGCACATGCATGTTTAAATATACAGTGTGCTGTTCATATGTCTCTATCCACTTTCAGGAAGTTAACAAATATAATATACCATGTCTGCATCATCACTAAGATGTAACTTTCTATGACACGTTTGACTTTGTCATTTATTACTCTTTGGCAATGATGAGAAGACCCACTAAATAATTCTTTTATGAAGACTGTTCCTTCAACTGTTTGTGCTCTGGCTAGCACAACTAATTCAGGAATAAAATGTGCCCTTTCATAGTGGGTTTTAGAAAAAGCACTGCTTACATATTAAAGTAAGGCTCTTACAGCTTTCAAAACCATAAAGGTTTTATTCTTCCCTTGGCATTATATGGATGCTGCTCCATGCTGTTTGGTCAGTGCTGTGTTTCTCAAAGACTACCAGACATAAATCTAACTTTTGTAAAATGCAGAAAACTGAGAATTTCCTGAAAAACAGTAAGTACTACTTTGCCTCTTGTGTCATATATGGGTTGATTGTTTCTTGTGGTTATGTCTGTGGGTGCAGTTGCCTTCCAGGAAATAGCCATATTGTGTGCTGCCACAGGCTGAGATACCATACTATCAGAAGAAGGGGTAATAAAAGACAGGGAAAAAAGCTTAACAGAAGCGAGTTCCAATCCGTTTATTGCACCCCAAACATAGGCTTATATGTTTTCTATCAGAAGGCTACACACCAGGATTACAAAATCATGTCAGATTCTGATTGGTTACACCCCCTGCATTTGGACTACATTAGGATTACACACTACTTGGCATAGACATTCTTCATATTCTCTCAACAACATGTATATTGTGTCTGGCAATTCTAAGTCAGCAGAGATAGGAGAAAACCATAGACTCCAGGCTTACATTTGTTTATATTTGTTACACCATTCTCTAAGGTCATTCCAACCCTCTATCAGTACTTCTGAACTCATGCACCCTCTCCTGTCCATGGCTTGGTTTTCAGTATTTCAAATTCCAATAGCTGTACCACAGACAATTCTATAAAATCACTGCATTCAATATTACTATAAGCAACAGCCTGCTAGTTGGTAACAACAAAAACATTTTTAATTGTGATTTTTTTTTAAAGTTTACCTAAACAAGACCTACCATCTGAAAAGCTCCTTCATCAAATAGCCCTCTCTACCAAACAAGGAGCCTGCTCACCATGACATAAACAGACTCATTATTCACTCTAAATTCACAGCAGTAAATACAAAATAAACAATGTCTAAGTATATCATTTGTTGCTATTTATGGATCTGGGCAGCTTTTTCTGGTGTTGGGCTTTTTTGTTTTGTTTTTCTTCAAAGCAATCTTTCCTCCTGTGTTCCAAATACTCTTTCACTCAGAGGCATTTGTACTTCTGGCACTGAAATTTTACTGTAATATCCTTTAAAAATGCTTGGAAAACAATTCACTGTTCCTAGGTTATAGAATCATCAGCCTTATATTGATAGACAGTTTTTATTACCTTGTTGGCTTAATGTTTTATCAGGGAAATGTAAAAGTTTTTTACACAAAAATTAGAAAATATTAAATAAAAAACAATTAGAGCTACTAATTATCATCAGTATATTTATATAAACAATCCCATAATAAATACAAGCATTTTTATATGAAGAAAATTAGTAAAGTCACAATAAGCTTTGTAAGACATAAATGTGTTATTCTTACTGAACAAAAAGGCATAATTCATTTTAATTCATAATTCATCTTTAGGACAAGGAGCAATGGGTGTAAATTGCAGCACAAGAGGTTCCACCTCAACACAAGGGGGAACTTCTTTACTGGAAGGGTCCCAGAGCACTGGAACAGGCTCCCCAAGGAGGTTGTGGAGTCTCCTTCTCTGGAGACTTTCAAGGCCTGTCTGGATGTGTTCCTCTGTGATCTGTGTTAGATAGGATTGTCCTGCTCTGGCAGGGGGGTTGGTCTTGATGATTTCCTTGGGTCCCTTCCAACCCCTAACATCCTGTTATCCTGTGGTCATGGTGGTCATGTTGGTGACTAATTATATGAATGTCAGATAATGAGTTCTTAGACATTTGGATTAAAATCAGTTGCATGTCATGCATATTATGCTATGCATACAGAGAGCGATGGAGAGAAAAAGACAGTGCAGAAAACAGTACTGAGCAGTTGCAAAAATAAGCACAGATTCAAGGAGATCTGTTGTTTCTGCCAACCTTCAACCCTTCTGCAA
Organism: Pogoniulus pusillus; assembly: GCF_015220805.1. Classification (NCBI taxonomy): domain Eukaryota; kingdom Metazoa; phylum Chordata; class Aves; order Piciformes; family Lybiidae; genus Pogoniulus; species Pogoniulus pusillus. The sequence continues at coordinate 40,762,085 of NC_087266.1, forward strand.
GCTAGGACTTAAGATTATCAAATTTTAAAAAATGGTATACTACTAACAATCACTTGTAAGCAATTTCTTTGGAGGGATTAATAAGTCTGACATAATTATTGTGTAGCCAAGGGCAATGTGGTGGCTGATATGGTGAAAGATAGGATTTTTCAAAGCTACCACTACCAACCAGTATTTTTAATAATAGGGTCTTTGCAACACTCATCAAAAGTTTTACACAGAGGAAAACAAAGGATCTAGAACACTTAAGAAACAACTAGCAAAACACAACAAAAATGAAACCATTAGAACTGGAAAGAGGTCCTTGCGGTCAGTTATTCCACTTGCCCACTAGAGGGACTTGAGAAGCTCCTTTCTGCTTAAGGTAGAAGGCACCTGCATTCACTTAAGAGTTTTACAGAGTTTTGCAAAGAGGCTTGTGAATATTTACTCATAAAAGTTATCTCTTGATTTCTTGGGCTAACTACAGTTTCCAGACAGTACTCAAATACTTGCAGGGAGTTCTGTCAGTGCCTTTATAGCTGTTGAGGCTTCTAGTTCTTCCCAGGCTCTAACAAGGTGCTGGGAGAGAGGCAGACAGTCTCTGATTTGATCCTGATTCCTCTTGGACAATTTGTGTCCTTTCCAGGGCTCCCAGTCTCAGCAGAAGACTTGCAGGTCTGCAGTCTTGGCACTATGTCACACAGGCTAAGCAAGCCTGTCGTGTGAAGGCACTTAGTGCCTTTTCCGGGCAAACTTGAGGCAAGGCCAGTTTCCAAGTAGATAAACCCAAAGTACCAGGGCTTGTTACTATGTAGCATGCAAAGCATGGCAGAATGCAACAGCAGTGAGGCAGAAGCACAACAAGGCAGAGCACTGACAGAAGCACAATAAGGCAAAACACTGACAGAAGAATCACAGTGTGCTTACCTGCTCAAGACTAGTGGCTTTTTGGCTGCAGATCAGCCAGGCAGAATGACATTTTGCCAAACTTGACCATATTAGGTAAAGTCAGGGCTTACTTTTACCTTTTTAGGGCAGAATACAAACAAATGTATAACCACATGAAGGTACCCTGTTTACAGGTTTAGAAGGGACATAGTGGCATCAGGCCTTTTGTTTTCCTTTCCTGTGGTTACTTCCCCAAATAACAGAATGAGGGAGACGAAGAAACAAGCCAGGACATGTTTAGGCCAATTTTGGCCTTTTTTGGCCTTCCCCAACAGGCACGGAATAGTCCAGTTGGGCAAGACAGCAGTCAAATGCAGGAAGGATAAGACCACATTATTTTTCTGATGTCCTCTGTCTTGTTCATTAAGTGATACATAAATCTTGTGTTTTGATCTGTGCAACACATAAATGAAGAAAATATCTTGGAGAACTGCTTAAACTGGAACATTTATTCATAGTCAAAAGACATTTCTATTTTGAACATTTTTACATGTCCTAAAAGTGTGGGACAAACGACCATGTATGTATGGTCTGTCTTAGCAGTGACTAAAACATTGACTGGCGATATCTACATCATTAAGATTGCTAACAATAATAGTGGTTCAGTCCCAACAAGCTGGAGTACAGCTCTGCAGAAAAGGATCTAGAAGACAGCCAGATGATAAGAGAGTGAACTGCCAAAGAACACCAAACATGCTAATCTGTGTTCAATTGCCTGTCACACTGGTACAAAAAAACAAAGCAAGACTCTACTGGAAGTGCATAGTGAAAGGCCAATAGGCAACAAACATGAATAACAACAATTCAAAATAGTCCATTAGAGGGGTTCAATTTTTGAGCTCACTGCCTCTTCTCCTTTACAAAAGTAACATAAGAATAAGCTTGAGGTATGTTACACCCTCATTGTTTGTGACTGCATGTATTCTGTACAGAAGAGAAGGCTTTGGTTCCTAAGGCAATGACAGAAAAGGAGGACACAGAAATAGCCTACCTTCTTGCAGAAAGTTATCGTTTGTATGGCACTATGTGTGTGTGCAATTCCAAACCAGCAGTTCATTTACTCTCTCAGAAATGAATCCACTGTAGCAGGAAATGTATAAGGAGAATATGAGGGGAAAATAAATTGATCTCATCTTCAGTCAACATGAGATACAATACAGTAACAGGGGGCAGATAATACTTGTCCAACATTATTGCTTGCTGAAGAGGAAGGTATTGATTTGTGTTTGCCTTTTTATGTTAACAGTAAAGAGTCTACATCGTTTTCACACCTCATAGAATAAGGCTTACATGTGTCAAAAAAAAACCACTATACAAACCTCAAAGTGGTTATATAGCTTTGATTCATGAAAGCTGTGAGCATTTTGAATTCTTGTCTAAAGATTTCTTTTCTGTATCACCCATATTCATTCAAATCAACAAAACTTTTCTTTGTCATTCATCTCACAATTTCTTCTCAACAGATCAGCTTACACTGTCTAAAAGTCTTACTCACCCTTGCTGCTTTGTAACATCAGACTACAGAGAAAGATACACATAACCTTTTCTTTATAGAACTGATGTTGTGTTTAATGTCCTGGGCATGAAGCTATTTGCCTCTGTTTGTCAAACAAAACATAACACCACCACAAGTTTTTGCTGCAAAAAGGTTCTGTGTTTTGATAGAAACTTATAGGATATCATGGCATAGCAGGATTAAGTACTACATTATATATGTCAGCTGATTAAATGCAACCCTAATAATCTCACTTATACATCAGATAAACATGACAATGTTAGCCTTCTGAAATGTGTTTACCCAGGGCCATTTAGTATCTTTCTGAACTCTATTCCTAGTAAACTCCCACAACATCATAACATGAGCAAATTTTTAATGCATTTCTCAAGATATTTAGTCAGCTAAGAAGTATGGATTTGCCACCACATGCTGAGATTCATGTGATGGCCATGGAGTAAGAAAGCCATTAATCACATTGAGAGAATTCACCAATACGCTGTAAATAGTACAAGATGAAAGAACGTCTCCAAAGAAACTGCAGTGCAAAGATTAATATATTGAACGTAATATATTGAGTAATGCATCCTTTAGTAAGTAATTTCAGAACAAAAAGAGAGCATTTTTTTTAGAATCATAGAATCAACCAGGTTGGAAGAGACCTCCAAGACCATCCATGCCAACCTATCACTCATCCCTATTCAGTCAACTAGACCATGGCACTAAGTGCCTCAGCCAGGCTTTTCTTGAACACCTCCAGGCACAGCAACTCCACCACCTCCATGGGCAGCCCATTCCAATGCCAATCACTCTCTCTGCCAACAACTTCCTCCTAACATCCAGCCTAGACCTGCCCTGGCACAACTTGAGACTGTGTCCCCTTGATCTGTTGTTGCTGGTTGCCTGGCAGAAGAGACCAACCCCCACCTTGCTACAACCTCCATTCAGGTAATTGTAGACAGCAAAGAGGCCATCCCTGAGCCTCCTCTTCTCCAGGCCAAACATCCCCAGCTCTCTCAGCCTCTCCTCACAGGGCTGTGTTCCAGGCCTCTCACCATCTTCTTCACCCTTATTTGAGCACATTCCAGTATCTCAACATGTCTCTTGAATTGATTTAGTAACATCTTAGCTATTCATGCCTTTGTTCAGAACCTAACATTGTAGAGACGAAAAAAAAGGTATTTCAAATAACTGTTTTTATTCACATTTCAAGCTTTCTGTTTGCAGAATCACTATATACTCTAGCAGAACTAAACTTCAAAGTATCTCTAAAATAAGAAACAAATAGAGCAAAGAAATGCAGAAGTTACTGGCTTGTACCCTCAGCTACAAGAAGTTGTGCATGTATCTGAGAAACAGTGGTGTGAACTAGTTTTATTTTTTGCCTTAATTAAAACAGTGACTTTTAATTTTCTTAATGTCCCTTATACCTCATTAAGCATTGATGGCTGATTTAGACATCAGAGTATCCTGTCTAACCCTCAGCTAGCCAGACTCACTCAGTTTGTAGAGGCCGACAAGTATGTCATGGGATTTAATGGATGCAGCAGATGAATGAGGCCAAGGGAGCTGGGGTTGTTTAGCCTGGAGAAGAGGAGGCTCAGGAATGACCTCATTGTGGTCTACAACAACCTGAAGGAAGGCTGTAGCCAAGTGAGGGGGTTGGTCTCTTCTCCCCTGCAACCAGCAATAGAACAAGGGGACACAAATATCGAAGGAGATACAGGCTGGATGTTAGGAGGCAGTTCTTGACAGAGAGAGTGATTGGCATTGGAATGGGCTGCCCAGGGAGACAGTGGAGTTGCCATCTTTGGAGCTGTTTAAAAAAAAAAATAACCAAAACTGGCTGAGGCACTTAGTGCCATGGTCTAGTTGATTGGCTAGGGCTGGGTGCTAGGTTGGACTGGATGATCTTGGAGGTCTCTTCCAACCTGGTTGATTCTATGAGAGGTTGTGGAGTGTCCTCTGGAGACTTTCAAAACCTGCCTGGATGCATCTCTGTGTGAACTACCCTAGGTGATCCTGCTTGGCAGGGAGACTGGATTTAGTGATATCTGGAGGACCTTCCCAACATCCAATGTTCTGTAATTCTGTGTATTTGATTGTCTAAACTGAAGAGTTTCTATACAAGTTAGGTGAGCCCTTTGTTTGCAATAACAAGAAGTGCCATATGACATTCAGTTATTCCCCACAGAGTTATCATCTGAAATACTTTACCTCATCCAACTTCTAGCTGGCATTCCTGAGAGCTTGGCTTTCCAGCAAGCTGGGACCTATGTCTACAGTTCCTTGGTGCATATGCCCCCCAAAAGGCAATAGATTCCTGTAATAGTTCTGGTGTGAAACTCCATTCAGCTCACGTAGAGTATTTAAGGAAAAAGAAACCTGTGAGCTCCTCCCATTTTCTCTAAATGAGTGGATTTCACAAGGAGGGACTTCCTCTTTCTTTCACAGTCATCTCTCCCCTATATCAACACCAACAACTTAATTATTAAGTCAATAATAAATTTAACTTGCAGAAATCAAACTCCTGGTCCAGGGGAGGGTCACAGAGATGATCAGAGGGCTACAGTGCCTGTTGCTGCAGGGACAGGCTGAGGTAATAAGGGCTGTTCAGCCTGGAAAAAAGAAGGCTCTGGAAGAAGTTTTTATGAGGGTAAGTTGTGATTTTCATCTTGCACCATATGAAATACTTGAATTACTAATTCCTTTATTATATACTAGATCAAACCAATTTACTTTCCCGTTGCCTAGAAAATCAGTAGTCTGTCTCAAAGTACGAGACCCCTCTGGCTGTGTGTGGTGCCATTGGGTCAAAGGTTTGGCTTGATCTCAGAGAGCTTTTCCCACCAAACAGCTCTATGCCAACACACTGCTACTCCCCTGCGAGCGCCCAACTCAGCCAGCACTTAAGCCCATTGTAAGCGAGCAGAAAGAAGCAGTGAAAGAGAGAGGAGCTCAGCCTAAGTAAGGAGGCTCAGGCAGAACCCATGGGTGACATCAGAGTAACCATCAGGCCTAGTCCTGTGTAACCGGGGGGCCACCAGGCCCCCCAGCCTTTAGATCCCCTCCACCATTCACCCAGAGTGCACCATGGGGACTCACCAGTGGCAAGAGGAGGAGGATCCCTCTGCCCAAATGGGCAAACTTAGGGCTTCTGCCTTTCCTGGGGCTGCTTATAAAGGGGAGTGAGCAGGGAGGGCAAAGTGGTCACACCTGGGCTGGGAGGAGCCTGCAGCAGACCCAGGTGCTCTGGGTGTAGGGGAAAAAAGGGGAAGGTGTGGGGCCAGGTGTGGTGGGAAAGGGGAGGTAGTGCTAAAAAGAGAAAGATGGAGAAGAAAAGGATAGAGATGGTGATGAAAAGAGGAAGATGAGGGAAAGGAAAGGGATGGAGAAGAAAGGAGGAAGGTGTGGGGAAACAGGAAGGTGGAAAGGAAGGAAAAGGAGGGAAACAGGAGGAAATAGATGTAGAGGAAAGGAGGGAGATAGGGGAGAAGGGGGATAAAAATATAACAAAAAAGAAAACTGGACTGTAATACAACCCAAAACGTGATCCTGCTTTGCAGGGGTGCTGGACTAGAGGATCTTTTGAGGTCTCTTCCAGCACCTAACATTCTATGATTCATTCTAGGATTCTATGAAAGTTAATACCAAAATTAGTCTCTCACCATCTAAGTGTTATCTCTATTTTGTAATCCTATTTCTGTGCCTTTAGTTAATCTTTCTTTAAAATCTTATGACTATTTATAAACCACTGACATCAGATCAGCTCTGTGAGGGAGGTTATTCTTCCCCTCTACTCAACTCTGGTCAGGCCACACCTTGAGTACTGTGTCCAGTTCTGGGCTCCTCAATTCAAGAGAGATGTTGAGGCACTGGAACGTGTCTAGAGAAGAGTGACGAAGCTGGTGAGAGGCCTGGAACACAATCCCTATGAGGAGAGGCTGAGGGAGCTGGGGGTGTTTAGCCTGAAGAAGAGGAGGCTCAGGGGAGACCTCATTGCTGTCTGCAACTACCTGAAGGGAGGTTGTAGACAGGTGGGGGTTGGTATCTTCTGCCAGGCAACCAGCAACAATAGATCAAGGGGACACAGACTCAAGTTGTGCCTGGGGAAGTATAGGCTGGATGTTAGGAGGAAGTTCTTGACAGTGAGAGTGATTTGCTATTGGAATGGGCTGCCCAGGGAGGTGGTGGAGTCACCATCCCTGGAGGTGTTGAAGAAAAGCCTGGATGAGGCACTTAGTGCCATGGTCTAGTTGACTGAATAGAGATGAGTGATAGGTTGGATTTGATGATCTTGGAGGTCTCTTCCAACCTGGCTGATTCTTGGTACCATCTCAAAGCATACTGAAGAAAAAGGCCTATCACTAGTAGTCAGTATAGACTAGTGAAGAAGTAGTCATCATTGACCAATATAATAGCCTTCTATGATAACATAACTGGATGGATAGAGGAGGGGAAAGCAGTGAATACAGTCTACCTCAACTTGAGCAGGAATTTTAATGATGTCTCCCACAGCATCCTGACAGCCAAGCTTAAGAAATATGGATTGGATGACTAGGTGGTGAGATGGATTGGGAACTAGTTGTAGGACAGGGCTCAGAGAGTTGGGTCAGTGAGGTAGAGTCTAATTGGACGCCTGTGGCTAGTGGTGTTCCCCAGAGGCTGGTACTGGGTTTAGCCCTATTCAGTATTTCCATCAATGATCTGGACAAGGGGATAGAGTGTACCTTCACGAGTTTGCTGACAATACAAAACTGCAAGGAGTAGCTGACACACCAGAAGACTATGCTGCAATCCAGCATAACGTAGATAGGCTGGAGAACTGGGTGGGTTGAAATCTAATGAAATTCAACAAAGGCAGGTGTAGAGTCCTGCACTTAGGAATGAAAAACACCATGTATCAGAAGAGGTTAGGGACTGACCTGATGAAAAGAAGCTCCATGGATAAAGACCAGTGAGTGCTGGTAGATAATGGGATGACCACTAGCCAGTAATGTGTTCTTGTGGCCAAGAACTTCCATGGCATCTTAGGGTGTGCCCAGAAGATTGTGACAAACAGGCTGAGGGAGGTTCTCCTCCCTGTCTACTCCACCCTGTTGAGACCATATCCAGAATCTGGGTTTTCCATTTCGTGGGCAGGGTCTTCCTGGAAAGGTTACAAAAAAGGGCTACAAATATGATTAAGGGACTAGAACACCTCTCTTACGACAGAAGATTTGAGACAACTGGGTATTTTTAGTCTGGGAAAGAAAAGACTGAGGGAAGATCTTATAAATGCTTATAAATACTTGAGAAGGGTGTCAGGAGGATGCAGATAATCTATTTTCAGTGGTGTCCAGTGATGAGACAGGGGGTAATGGAGAGGTAACACACATAAACTTGAATGTACAAATTTCCGTCTAAACATGAGAAGGAACTTTTTCCATTTAAGGGTGGCAGAGCATCTGTCCAGAGATGTGGAGTCTCCATCTGTGGAGAGATTCAAAATCCACCTGGGCATATTCCTGTGTGATATTCTTGGCAGGATGAGTGGACTCAATAATCTCCAGAGGTTCTTTCTAACCCCTACCATTCTGTGAGTCAGCACAAGAAAGTCACACGCAGAGAGTATTTCAGGGGAGTTTTCCAGGCTTATATTCTAATCACACTACAAAAATTCGAAGTTGAATAGACTTCTTATATAAACAAATGAAATTTGCAATGTTCAGGTAGTGAAATTCAATTTACATAATCCGATCTTTACATCTGAAGCTTGAGCCTTACTGATGCATAAATAGCATAAGTCTCAGAGGAACAAGGCATAGGAGTCATAGAATCATAGAATCAGTCAGGGTTGGAAGGGACCACAAGGATCATCTAGTTCCAACCCCCCTGCCATGGCCAGGGACATCCTACCCTAGATCAGGCTGGCCACAATTCATCCAGCCTGGCCTTAAATACCTCCAGGGATGGGGCCTCAACCATCTTCCTGGGCAACCCATTCCAGACTCTCACCACTCTCTTACTGAACAACTTCCTCCTCACATCCAGTCAGGTTTTCTGGGTGCAAGATCAGCTGAGAACAAATTATCCCTCTTTATAAATTTATCCTCTAACCTTGAGAACACTTTGGCATCTTTTGAATTGTCTCATAGAAGACATAGAAACCAGATTTTTAAAAATTATTTATTGTTTATATGATCTCAAGCTAGATATTCACTCTGCATAGCATTTATTGAACATAACCTTTTGCAAAGTGTGAGATGTATATGTACTTCGATGTGTTCTCCAGGCTCAGAATTTATGCATGCTTCAGATGAAGAATGCTTGTCTTTGATATGTCTGCACCTCTGAAAAGGTGGCTGGCAAGAAACCTTTCATTCTTGCAATTTTGGTAACATGAACTGGTCTTATATTTTTCTGATAAGTCACTTAAAAACACTGAAGTATGTCACATTTCTTCTGGCCTGTTCTGGTATTGCTACAGCTGCAGCAACCTCTTTTGTGATCCATTAATCTTATAAATGCCTATACACCAAAACAAGCAAACAAAAAGAATAACAAAAAACAATTTAAAGACCCTAACTGGTTAATTGTGATGCTGTAATTGGACTATGATAAGAGAAAGTGATTTAATCCATTTTTTTGTGACTAATATTAATTTGAAATTGATGAGTTTGATGCATTTTGATATGTCCATTGCAAACAATCCTTCTTATAAGGTTGTGATATTAGATTTCTAAGCACCTTATAAACCAGGGATCTATTATTCTCATTTTACAGATTTGTAGACTGCAGCAAAGGTTGGTGCAGTGACTTGCTTTGTGTAGGGTCAGCTCCTTCAATATTATTGCTATAATCCATTTTGAAGCATTGGTAAATTTCTGTGTTGGAGTTGCCTACAGCATTATACGTGAAAACTGTTCACTAATAGAGTTTTTACCAGCCTGAGGCAGCCAAAGTGCTCCTTCTGTCAGTGTTCTGGAAGCAATTTAGTAGGTAACTCTTTCTGACTGTGACAGCCACAGGTAAATCCCATGTGGGAGTTGTGTTTTCCTTACTTCCTGAAGCAGTCCAAATACAAGTAATCATAGGAAGGTTAGGAAGCATTAGTAATGGTTCAGAAAGTATCTTGCAGTGCCCTTTATTATTGTGTCACTAGCAGGCCCTATACCCATTAAATTCACATTGTATAACTCAACTCTAAACACGTCAAAGGGAATCTGCCATACTAAATCTAAAATACATAGTGTTCTAGCATTGTAGCCAGGTGGGGGGTGGCCTCTTCTCCCAGGCAACCAGCAATAGAACAAGGGGACACGGTCTCAAGTTGTGCCAGGGTAGGTATAGGCTGGATATTAGGAAGAAGTTCTTCACAGAGAGAGTGATTTCCCATTGGAATGGGCTGCCCAGGGAGGTGGTGGAGGCACCGTCCCTGGGGGTCTTCAAGAAAAGACTGGATGAGGCACTTAGTGCCATGGTCTAGTTGACTGGATAGGGCTGGGTGCTAGGTTGGACTGGATGATCTTGGAGGTCTCTTCCAACCTGGTTGATTCTATGATTCTATGATTCTATGACTGTTTGGTACTTTGTCTGAATGCTAACTTGGCATTTTAATGCTATTCCATGCCACCGTAGTGTCAGAATTGAACCCTAAGAATTGCATCACCTAAAAACAATCACTTCTATTCATAAAAGTCAGTTAAATCACACAGAATATTCTCATCGACTCCAAGCCCAGGAATATACAGAGCGACTGTAGTGCCATTGTAGTAACTTTAAGATAGCTAGCAACATATACTATCACGAGCAAAGATAAAGCTTCAAATTCAAATGCTTTTAAAGTAAAGGAAACGTTTGCCATTCACTCTAAAACACCATACATGAATCCTGCGTTACAGAATTTGTTGCTATATATATTAATTAATGATGGACAAAATAACAGTGACATAAAATCAAGTAAACACAATAGCCAAAGCTGAAGCCAAAGCCGCAGTTGTTTATTACTATAACAACAGCCTTTTTATATGCCATGCTACAAGTTGAGGTAAATCTACAAGTTATGAAATACAGTGATCAAGTAAAATATTGGGTTTAACGTTCATACTGGATAACAGTGAGGTAATCATAAAATCAACCCGGTCAGAAGAGACCTCCAAGATCATCCAGTCCAACCTAGCACCCAGCCCTAGCCAGTCAACTAGACCATGGCACTAAGTGCCTCAGCCAGGCTTTTCTTGAACACCTCTGTTGTGAAGGGGTTTTGTCTGCATTTGGGGTAAGATATGAGGCCAAATTTTGAAAGGTTTTAAAATAATTTAATAATATATGCAAAGAGAATTTCCCCCAAACTTATATACAGTTAACCCACACAAATTCTTTGGATGCAGTTGTGAAATTACTTTACCGAATGTCTATTTACAGCAGGATTAAGCAATTTGGTAGAGGTTTGGAAAGGTTCTGGATAGAGAGTCTTGTGGCATAAAGTGTCACTGGTAAAGTCACTGAAGTTTCTTAGCTACCCAAATCAAGAGTGTTCAATTACTCACTAATTGGAGTCACAGTCTCTGTGGTCCCAAATATGTGTAGCGAAAGCCACATAGTCGACCCTCGTGGATCTAAATAATTCAGTTGGATATTGGGGTGCACTGCCTGAGAAGGCTCCATGGGCACAGTCGGGCTGATGTGGTGAGCTGGAGCGGTGGCAGGCTGGGAACACCTTGGTCAATCGCCCACTGGATCAGTGCAAAGTATCGTGGGATAGAGTCATACACAGCAGTAGTGGCCCCAGGCAATGAAGAGGCTAGGAGAGGTGGGTGGAGGAGGGTGGCAGGAGCACTGAATTGCCCTATTTATGAGATGTGGGCTGAGATTGATGGTCCTGTGGCCACAATACAATCCAATAAGCATCTGGCAGCAGGCCAAAACATGCCAAATAAGGAAGAGTCTGTAGGTCTGGTACCCCCAAATATGGGAAGAGCACAGGTGGGCCACACGTTAAACGCATGGGCTTATGCAACCTGTTTACCTCAACCTTATATAACCAGGGCAGGCCAGACTCTAAGGCACCAGGCTTGTTGTGACCCTTTGTCTGCTTAATGTGTTTCTCCCTGGTTTAGACAGAAAAACACCTTTTGGTGGGAAAACATGTCCAGGCAAGCATAGGCCTATGAATAGCCCTATTAGAGGGCCTATGTGGCCCTCTACCACAACCTCGAGGGATGGTGACTCCACCACCTCCCTGGGCAGCCTATTCCAACGGCAGATCCCTTTCTGGGCACAGACTACTTTCAGTTCTCTGTTTTAAGTTATGTTTCTTCTGTTCAAATGTTACACAAGGTGAGCATACCAGTTTACTGCATTGTGGTGAAATGGAGTTTAGGGGAATTTGTGGGGAAAAACATGTGAGGCCAATTTGTAAAAAAAAAAATAAATGATTTATTACTAAAATACGAGAAATCCCCTTCCCCAAACTTATTTATAACTATCCCACCTAAGTTCTTGGTTCGCGGTTGCAGATTAAAACAGAAAATGGCAAAAATGAAGAGAGTCTGTGATTTTCAGAGAGTTCATTTGAGTCTTGAGAAATTACTCAGTCTCTAGATAAAAGGTTCATCAGTTACTCACTGTCCACAAGCAGTTCAGTAGGGTTTTGAAGTATTATGAAGTTCAGGACGTTGTCCAAGTTCGTGCCGAGCTGGCCGTAATTCTTAATGCTGCGGTGCGAATGCTGAGTGATGCATGTGCAGGCAGAGTGTCATTCAGATGGAGTGCAGGGTTGAGAGTGAGAGGGTCTCGAAGTGCAGAGGAAAGGGGGTTCCAGAGGAAGAAGTAGGTGCTCGATTTAGGCGAATGCACCATTTTTATAGTGTTCAAGAGAGGTGTGTTTAGCCAGCTCAGGCGATTTTTACGTTAATATTTCAGATTGGTACAAAGTTATAATCAATTCATACAATTGGAAGATTCTTACCATAAACAACCTATACGACCACCCAGGGGTCAGCCCCTAACAGGTGTCCAGCGAGCTATGGGAACCAAGGTCTTTTGGCTCAAAACAAAGCTAATGTTTACCTTTTACCCCTCTGAAGGAGAATCATAGAATCAACCAGGTTGGAAGAGACCTCCAAGATCATCGAGTCCAACCTATCACCCTGCCCTAGCCAGTCAACTAGACCATGGCACTGAGTGCCTCATCCAGTCTTTTCTTGAAGACCCCCAGGGACGGTGCCTCCACCACCTCCCTGGGCAGCCCATTCCAATGGGAAATCACTCTCTCTGTGAAGAACTTCTTCCTAACATCCAGCCTAGACCTACCCTGGCACAACTTGAGACTGTGTCCCCTTGTTTTATTGCTGGTTACCTGGGAGAAGAGGCCAACCCCCACCTGGCTACAATGCCCCTTCAGGTAGTTGTAGACAGTAATAAGATCACCCCTGAGCCTCCTCTTCTCCAGGCTAAACAGGCCCAGTTCCCTCAACCTCTCCTCATAGGAATCTTCTCAGGGGCCCTGTAGCTCGTGCAGGCAGATAGGAATATTGGTTTTGGTTTTTGCGATGGTTTGGCTTCATGTGAGCCATGACACAACAAGCCAAGATCGTGCCCCACGTTAAGGTGCGCCAAGAAATCCTGTCCGGGTTTGGGCTGATCCCTCCTCCAGGAAGAAAATTCACAACACAACCCCCCCTTCTTTTTTGAAAGTCAGGGAAAGATGAAATTGTATTTTCTTATAGTATAACAATGTAAAGAGAGATAATAACTAGAGAAGGAAGGAAGGGAAAAAAACAATACAATAACCTTAAGGGAGATGGGGGAGGGGTCAAGCAGCGGCGAAGCAGCAGAAGCAGCAGCAGCCAAAACAGCAGCCGGGGAAGATAGGCGAAGCTGCAGCAGCAGAAGCCAGCGGGAGAAGGGGCAGAACAAACTGTGCTTCTAGACATTAAGTTCTTGATGCTCCAATGAAATTATATTAATTTATCTATTGTTGCCATTTATGTGACCTATCCCTGGAATGTTCATCTCTCCCCTAAGTCTGAGCTAGAGGATCAGCTCAAACGGCCACACCCTGTGCAGAAATGAGGCCTGCTAAAGGGCTCTATTACCTTCCATGACACAGGGATGTGCTCCAGAGATACATAATTTATCACATTTTGCTGACTCACTTTTTGACTCCCACAGCATTAGCTGAGGTTTGGCTTTATCATTTTTAAAAATTCGAATAAAAATTGTGAGACTGTTCTCATGGACTTTAGACCAAAAAGTAGGGAATGTTTTCCTGAACACATCTGAGACTTAACCAGTAATTTATTTTGACATCTCATTGGAGCAAAACTCAATTTCTCACCCATTTTTTTAGCCCTTGGACTACATAGTTGTACCTCAAAACACTGTGTTAGTCTAATCTAAGTCTAAATGATGATATCTTCAGAGTATGTGAATAAGCCTAAAATATTGCATTCATTATACATTGACTGTGCTATATTAAATATTACTGTATCAATTATAGACATAATACCATTGAGAAAATATATTAATTCTGATATATCCTGGATTGCATTGGTCTGTCAAAGTTAGTAAGGTCAACCTGTCTGCAGTTCCTACCACTTCTTTGAACTTTCTCCCTGACAAATATACTGATATTAATTTCCCAAATCAGAACACCAATGTCTGTCTGAGTTCATCTAAAATGTTAGTCAAGATATCTGCAGGACTGCTTATGACCTGAGGGGAGGTTGTAGCCAGGAGGAGGTTGTTCTCTTCTCTCAGGTGGCCAGCACCAGAACGAGAGGACACAGCCTCAAGCTATGCCAGGGGAAATTTAGGCTGGAGGTGAGGAGAAAGTTCTTCACTGAGAGAGTCATTGGCTACAGGAATGGGCTGCCCGGGGAGGTGGTGGAGTCACCGTCCCTGGAGCTGTTCAAGGCAGAATTGGATGTAGCACTTGGTGCCATGGTCTAGCCTTGAGCTCTGTGGTAAAGGGTTGGACTTGATGATCTGTGAGGTCTCTTCCAACTTTGGTGATACTGTGATACTGTGACTTTAAATAAAGTAAGAATTACTGAAGAAATTACTCCTAGTCACATTACTTTTAGACATGACAGAATTTGTCCAAGAGACATGGAAAATCAGCTGTTGACAGTTGATCTCTTCTTCCTGGTGACAGGATGATTGGGAATGGTTGAAAGCTGCATTAGAGGTGATTTACAATGGACATTAGGAAGCATTCATTTTTTACTGAGTGATCAAACACTAAAACAGGCTTCCTAGAGAGGTGATCAATGCCCCAAGCATGTCAATGTTTTAATAATATGCTTTAATCTTTTGTCAACCCTGAACTGGTCAGGCAGCTGGAAGAGATGATTGTTGTAAGCTCCTTAAAAGTGAAATGTTTGATTTGATGTGATTCAGTTTGATTTGACTCAAGTTGACTCCAATCCCATTCTAACATTTTTTTCCGTTTGATTTTTTAATCAAATCCTATGAGTTTCCAGTTCCAGTGTAAGTCTTTTTAAATAGGAATATAGCATACATTTTTAGTGTAGTAATAATAACAAGCCATATCACAGGTGCCAGGTATCAAAGTAGAAAAAGAAAAAGGGGACAAGAAAGCTGAAGACATTATTTTCCACCCAAATAGATTTCATGCACAAATGAATATTTGCTGTAGAGATAACAACATTGTACAAGCTAGTGCTACAGACTTACAATAGGTGACACTGACACTGATGTGTACAATTTATTCCTTTTTCTGTGTTATTATTTCCTCTTGCATATTATCAACTGTAATAAAAGGACTGATTTATTCTTTTAATCTGCAAAAGCTTTTCATCCACTTTAATTCAATGACATTTACAACTGCAAGTGCCGAGTTGAATGTCACTAGATCCGTATTTCTTTCCAGACAGCAGATTTAACAAATATGCTATAACAAGAGCTAGAATAAAAGTTTGGGTTTTTATTTTATAAGCTCTCAGATTATTTGACTTCTTAAACTAACAAAAAAGCCCCACCAAAATAAATCCCCTTCCAACCAACCAAACAAAAGAATGCAGTGCTACATTCTGTTGTCATTTATAGTGGTTTAAACATGGAATAGCTTTGCAATGTCAGGAATAAAGTTTGACAGAGTTAGACACACATTCTTGACCTTCAAACTCTATTATTGCAACTCATTATGTCTAAAAGTCAAAGCAGGTGCTGAAAAAGAGGTTTCAAAATGCATCAACCCACCTTCTCAGTAACACATAGATCTCTGAACACATCAGCTCTTGCAGTGCTATGTGCACTGCCTTCCTTCTGAATGACCCAATTTATAGTTAATATTCAGAACCTTCCATAGAAAAGGATCAAGCTTTTCTTTTCTGAAAATCATGACCTCTCTTGACAGCTGTTACAGCCAAAAGAAACTATAAAGTTTTCTGTCAATGAGGAAACACAAGCACAGGAGATATAACATTTGCCAGAGCTTCATGGAGATCAGGGAACTCTTTTTCAAGTGATATGCGCTTGTGAAAAGAGCTCAGATTTCACAGTTTTCAGATTTAGTTTTCTCTGAATAGTCCTCTCAGATAGCAGTTTTTAGTGACTTAGCTTTCTTATTGTTGAAGCAGGAGGTAGGGAACAAACAAACATTCAGATAGATCCATGGGAGTCTTTCATCTCTTCCAAGCTCTCGGAGATTTCCTCAGTGTAGAGAAAAACTTCGTGTTGCTATTCCTCTTCTCTCCCCTCTTCAGTGTAAAATTTCATAGAGATGTCCATGCTGACCTATTACTCATCAATCTCGGTCTGTGCTAACTTATATCAGTAATTTATATATCTCCTTACCAGGAGGGCTGGAGACAAATAATCATCAAATAATTTATGTTTATGCAATGCTTATCTCAAAGCAGTTATTTTCTTCTTTAGTCTTTGCATAGTGTTAGAGCAAATACAATCAATCACAATAATAATAACAAATATTGATCATCATGGCTCATTTTGAACAGATACTAACACAGAATGAAATTTAATAGTCCAGAGTATATTCAAGGCTTGACAAAATGATCTAATAATCCCTTTTGTCCTTAACCTCTATGAATTTATAAAGGTAATACATAGCTCTCCTAACTTCAGTAGTTAGAAATAGTTTAGACATAACAGCTGTGGAAATTACAGAATGAAATTGGTTACTGTGCACAAAGAACTTGGTTTTAAGAACATGCTTGAAAGTACTGTTAAATGTCTATTTAGAAAAAGAATAAAAGCATTAATACTGTGCCTGCTTGTATGTGAAATGTGAATGTGCAAGGTGGCATTTATATAGCACTATGTTATTGAACCCTTATTTAAACTCTTATTTAAGGGTTAAGAGCTCCTACTTATTGTAACAGATTAGTTAGTTTCCAGGTTTATTTGAGTAATAACGTTGGAAGAGTACAACTGTATGGATGCCAGACATAGTCTGAAGCAGAAATTGAGATTTATTTTGCTCCTGTCTAAATAGCAGCTGACCACCTAACTTATTCAAATTTTTCACACTAAATGGTGATGTTAATGGAGTAATAACAGTAGAATCAAACAAATGAAGAACAGTGGACATAATATTTTCCTTCAATGACTATCATCATTTAGTAAGGTGGGAGACTGATCATAGAATCATAGAATCATAGAATCAGCCAGGTTGGAAGAAACCTCCAAGATCATCAAGTCCAACCTATCACTCAGCCCTATCCAGTCAACCAGACCATGTCACTAAGTGCCTCATCCAGGCTTTTCTTCAACACCTCCAGGGATGGAGACTCCACCACCTCCCTGGGCAACCCATTCCAATAGCATATCACTCTCACTGTCAAGAACTTCCTCCTAACATCCAGCCTACACTTCCCCCGGCACAACTTGAGTCTGTGTCCCCTTGATCTGTTGTTGCTGGTTGCCTGGCAGAAAAGACGAACCCCCACCTGTCTACAACCTCCCTTCAGGTAGTAGCAGACATCAATGAGGTCACCCCTAGAATCAACCAGGTTGGAAGAGACCTCCAAGATCATCCAGTCCAACCCCTGAGCCCAGTCCAGGCCCCTCACCAGCTTCGTCAATCTTCTCTAGACACGTTCCAGCATCTCAACATCTCTCTTGAATTGAAGGGCCCAGAACTGGACACAGGACTCAAGGTGTGGCCTGACCAGAGTTGAGTAGAGGGGAAGAATAACCTCCCTCACAGAGCTGATCTGATGTCAGTGGTTTATAAATAGTCATAAGATTTTAAAGAAAGATTAACTAAAGGCACAGAAATAGGATTACAAAATAGAGATAACACTTAGATGGTGAGAGACTAATTTTGGTATTAACTTTCATAGAATCCTAGAATGAATCATAGAATGTTAGGTGCTGGAAGAGACCTCAAAAGATCATCTAGTCCAGCACCCCTGCAAAGCAGGATCACATTTTGGTTTTATTACAGTCCAGTGTTCTTATTTGTTATATTTTTATCCCCCTTCTCCCCTATCTCCCTCCTTTCCTCTACATCTATTTCCTTCTGTTTCCCTCCTTTTCCTTCCTTTCCACCTTCCTGTTTCCCCACACCTTCCTCCTTTCTTCTCCACCCCTTTCCTTTCCCCCATCTTCCTCTTTTCATCACCATCTCTATCCTTTTCTTTTCCATCTTCCTCCTTTTAGCACTACCTCCCCTTTCCCACCACACCTGGCCCCACACCTTCCCCTTTTTTCCCCTAAACCCAGAGCACCTGGGTCTGCTGCAGGCTCCTCCCAGCCCAAGTGTGACCACTTTGCCCTCCCTACTCACTCCCCTTTATAAGCAGCCCCAGGAAAGGCAGAAGCCCTAAGTTTGCCCATTTGGGCAGAGGGATCCTCCTCCTCTTGCCACTGGTGAGTCCCCATGGTGCACTCTGGGTGAATGGTGGAGGGGATCTAAAGGCTGGGGGGCCTGGTGGCCCCCCGGTTACACAGGACTAGGCCTGATGGTTACTCTGATGTCACCCATGGGTTCTGCCTGAGCCTCCTTATTTAGGCTGAGCTCCTCTCTCTTTCACTGCTTCTTTCTGCTCGCTTACAATGAGCTTAAGTGCTGGCTGAGTTGGGCGCTCACAGGGGAGTAGCAGTGTGTTGGCATAGAGCTGTTTGGTGGGAAAAGCTCTCTGAGATCAAGCCAAACCTTCAACCCAATGGCACCACACACAGCCAGAAGGGTCTCATACTTTGAGACAGACTACTGATTTTCTAGGCAACAGGAAAGCAAATTGGTTTGATCTAGTATATAATAAAGGAATTAGTAAATGAAGTATTTCATATGGAGCAAGATGAAAATCACAACTTGCCCTCATAAAAAGTTCTTCCAGAGCCTTCTTTTTTCCAGGCTGAACAGCCCTTATTACCTCAGCCTGTCCCTGCAGCAACAGGCACTGTAGCCCTCTGATCATCTCTGTGACCCTCCCCTGGACCAGGAGTTTGATTTCTACAAGTTAAATTTATTACTGACTTAATAATTAAGTTGTTGGTGTTGATATAGGGGAGAGATGACTGTGAAAGAAAGAGGAAGTCCCTCCTTGTGAAATCCACTCATTTAGAGAAAATGGGAGGAGCTCACAGGTTTCTTTTTCCTTAAATACTCTACGTGAGCTGAATGGAGTTTCACACCAGAACTATTACAGGAATCTATTGCCTTTTGGGGGGCATATGCACCAAGGAACTGTAGACATAGGTCCCAGCTTGCTGGAAAGCCAAGCTCTCAGGATTGCCAGCTAGAAGTTGGATGAGGTAAAGTATTTCAGATGATAACTCTGTGGGGAATAACTGAATGTCATATAGCACTTCTTGTTATTGCAAACAAAGGGCTCACCTAACTTGTATAGAAACTCTTCAGTTTAGACAATCAAATACACAGAGTTATGGAACATTGGATGTTGGGAAGGTCCTCCAGATATCACCAAATCCAATCTCCCTGCCAAGCAGGGTCACCTAGGGTAGTTCACACAGGAATGCATCCATGCAGGTTTTGAAAGTCTCCAGAGGACACTCCACAACCTCTCATCACAGGTTGGAAGAGACCTCCAAGATCATCCAGTCAAACCTAGCACCCAGCCCTAGCCAATCAACTAGACCATGGCACTAAATGCTTCAATCAGTCTTTGCTTGAACATCTCTAGGGATGGCAACTCCACCACCTCCCCCAGCAGCCCATTTCAGTGGCAAATATCTCTCTCTGTGAATAACTTCCTCCTAACAGCCAGCCTGGACTTCCCCCAGCACAACTTGAGACAATGTCCCCTTGTTCTGTTATTCGTTGCCTGGGAGAAAAGACCAACCCCCACCTGGCTACAGCCTCCCTTCAGGTAGTTGTAGATAGCAATGAGGCCCCCCCCTGCCCCCGAGCCTCCTCTTCTCCAGGCTAAACAACCCCAGCTCCCTCAGCCTCTGTTCATAGGGTTTGTGTTCCAGGCTCCTCACCAGGTTCGACACCCTTCTCTGGACATGTTCCAGTATCTCAACATCTCTCTAATTAGTTGGGTTACACAGATCCAAGCAGAACAGCAGAAGCCCTGGGAGAAAACACAGACTGTGACTGACTCCAACAGACAGATTCTCTTATCTATGTTTGTATTCTTGCTATCGTGCATCTCAGCAAAACTATGAGTGAAGTAGGCACCACCATTGTTTCCTTTTCACAGCCTATAATCTAAGTTTTCTTGTTAAAATATTCCAATTAGCCTCAAACCAACACACTTACAACTTCACTAGAGTTGATTTGCTTAAAACTGTCTAAAGCAAGCATGGTATCTAAATAATACAAATTTCCTGCTGCTTTCTATACAAATAATTCCTAATAGCAGGGTTGTATCTCAGCATCATCTCGATCAGATTAGTAGTTGTTGCAATGAAAGCCTCAAGGCAAAATGCTGAATTAATCTTTAAAAGAATCATAAAATATTAGAAATTCTACTGACTTCATGAAATCATGAAAAGACTAGCAGGTTTCATAAATTTAGTGACTTTGTGCCAGTGAAGAAGTTTTCCTCTGTGCATATGCATATGTCTGTGGTTCAATCCTTCACCCAGATCCTGAGTTAGAAGGTGAACTGGGCAAACAGAAGTGAGCACAGCTCAAATGTTCCCTTGTTTCATTTTCTATGTTTTCACATGATGGAAAGACAAAGACCTTCTACCAGAGGTCCATATGACATTCTAGTAAGTTTCAAATAAGGCTTCTTGAACTAGAAGTGATATTGTTGCTCCAATACTGGATTTTTTTATTAATCTTTTCTAATTATCTGTAGTAATGCTGTGTTAGTTTGAAGCAGGGTAGAATGTTTTGGTGAAAATAATTAGATCATAGGCTGTGAAAGGAAAACAATGGTGATGTCTACTGCCCTCACAGTCTCGCTGAAAGAGAAATGAAAACATTAGATAACACTCTTGCCATTTTGTCTCACTCTGCCTTGGGCTGCTGGCTGAGCTACATCTTACTCCCTAACCTCACCTTCCACTCACCTTTGCTTCTTAACGCCTTGGCTGAACCTCTATTCTTCTTTAGGACTGGGGTAAGGTTGAGAGGGGCAGGGGGAAGGTGCAGGGGTGGTTGAGAGCCCCTCCTGGGGACTCAGGTTTCTGGGAGGGGAGTTGTGTTTCTGTATTACTTTTTACCTTGTGTATTTCTGTCTATAACTGTATATACTGTAAATATCTGCTTGTATATTGTGCTAGCTGTAAATAAATAGCTTCATTTATATTCCCAGAGCTGGCTGAGACTAGTCTGGGTGATTTCTAAAGTGTGGGGGGGCAGGGAACACCCAAACCATCACAAATGCTAACAGAAGATCATTGTACTTTACAGAGTAAGTGTGTGAGGTGTTCATAACAAAGTGCTGGCAGTGGGGAGGCCAGTTCCTGCCAACTCCAATGAAACTACCACAGTAGATGAACGAGCACCTCTGCCAAGATGGTAGAGCCTCAGGGAAAGTGTATTTTTAAAGGTGGAGAACAGGTACAAGAGAATGGAATCAAGCAGCTGGTTAGATATTTAGCTGTTAACCAAGGATAATTTGCCACAAACCCTGGCCTATGGATGCTCTACTTTGCTGCTCTATACTGCACATGTTTCTTGGCTTTCAAGCCTGTGTTCTTAACTGCAGGGGAAATTAAAGCAGCTAAATGGAACAGAAAACTCTGAGGCAGTTTCCTATGGAGAATGGCAGCTATGCCACCTATGTGCCCTCGCCTTTATCTTAAAGTGAAGCAGAAAGTTCACATGTAAACAACTTTTTTGTCCAACAGTGGAACAGCTGCATAGAATAATTTTGTATTAAGAAAACTGTGTAAGAGCTCTGAAAACCAAACTGTCAGAAAAATCTCACCATGGTGGAATCCGCTCAGCATCACCTGCATTGCTAGGAATTTCATCTGATCAGAGAATGATTTTTCTTGGAAGGGTCCTTAAAAATCATCTAGTTCAGCTATGCTGACCACAGTAGCTATAGTTCAGAATGTAGCCACTGATAACCCCACCAGTCTTTCTGAAGAGTCTGCAAAGTACATGAGGGCAGAATAAACCTCTAGCTCTTGTTGACAGATTTTTGCCTTCCTCAGTGAAAATAAATATTAGATGTTCTTAATGAATTCAATACCAAGATTCTCAATTCTTCACCTAAAGTCCCAAGTACTCTGTTGTACAGAGTTAACCCTCCTGGGGGAATGATCTTGAGCCTGACCCCATGTGGTCTTGAGCCTTCCCCTGGGGTGGGTTTGAACACTGCCTGGTATGGTGGTTTAGCCCACTCCCTCCTTCCCATCTAAGATCCATAAAAGCAGGGGGACTTCCTCTTTGCTCTCTCCCCTGCCTTCCTGCTCACCGGCAATCACTATTCCTGTTTCCTGCTGCTCTTTGTTTCACCACGTGGCCATCACCTACGAGGCAGACAAAACCCATTGCCATCAATCTGGTCGTATATTTACGTGTTTTGTATCTTGTTCCTCTTTGCTCTCTCCCCTGCCTTCCTCATACCTTTGTAATCTCCCTACCTCATATACTTTTATTTATTGTAAAACTTTTCTCCTTTTAACTTCCAAATCGCAGTAAGATTATTTATTTGGGTCTGCATACCTTTCCTCTCTCTCCATCTAATTCCTTTTCTTTTGGGAAAGAAGGGGGAAGAGAGAAGGGCATCCAATAAATTGTTATTGGCTCTATCAACTTTATTTGAGGCTCTGGGAAATATAAATTAGAACTAAGACATCTGTTTAAATATTTTTCATGATAACAAGAAGCTATCAACTAGTTGTATTTTTTCTTCACCCTAAGTTTTATAAAAATGACATGAATCCCACATTTCATTTTCCATGGATTCTTGTTTCCAAAAACTCTAGATCTAACCACAGCAATGATCCTCACAAATGTAACATAAATCACTGAATTATCTTTTTTTCTTTTTGTAGATGTTAGAAATTAAAACAAAAAAACCAAAACTGTCAGCTAATGTGGTAAGATGTGTATTACATAATCATCACTGTACTGACAAAATATTCCTAAATGTTGAAATAAGTGCCAAAAACTGAACACGGTGCTCGAGATCTGACCTCACCAGAGCTTAGTACAAGGGCACAATCACCTCCCTACTGCTGCTGGACACAACATTTCCAACACAATCCAGGATGCCATTGGCTTTCTTGACCATATGAGCACATTGCTTGCTCATATTCAGCTGCTTGTTGATTACAACCCCCAAGTCCCTTTCTACTAGGCAGCTTTCCAGCCACACTTCCCCAAGCCTGTAGAGTTGCTTGGGGTTGTTGTGACCCAAGTGCAAACCTGGCATTTAGCTTTCTTGAAGCTCTTCCCATTAACATTGGTGCATCAATCTAATCTATCCAACACTGCTATCTAACTTGATATTATCTGTGAAATTACTGATCATGTCTTCATCAAGATCCTTAATAAAGATGTTATCAGAAGTGGCCCAAACACTGA
This sequence comes from Pogoniulus pusillus, assembly GCF_015220805.1. NCBI lineage: Eukaryota > Metazoa > Chordata > Aves > Piciformes > Lybiidae > Pogoniulus > Pogoniulus pusillus. The sequence goes on from NC_087266.1 coordinate 40,785,445, forward strand.
GTCCTGTGGAACACCACCTGTGACTGGCTATCATCTGGATTTAACTCTCTTAGCCTTTGGGACTGCTGGAACAAACAGTGCTTTATCCTGCAGAGCTGTGCTTGTCCAAGCCATGAGCAGTCAGTTTGTCTACAAGACTTCTGTGGGGAACAACATCAAAGGCTTTTCGAAGGTCTAGGTAGACAACATCCACAGCCTTTCCCTCATCCAAGTCAGGTCATCTTGTCATAAAAGGAGATCAGATTCATCAGACAGGGCCTGTCCTTCATAAACCCATATCAACTGGGCCTGATACCTTGGTTCTTCTCTATATGTTGTGTAATGCTGCTTGAGATTACCTCCTCCATGACTTTGCCTGGTACTGAGGTCAGACTGACAGTTTCCCGGATCTTCCTTTCTTGTAGATGGTGTTACATTTTCTACCCTCCAGTCCATTGGCACCTCTCCAATTAGCCAGAACTTCAGGTAAATAATGGAGAGAAGCTTGGCAAGCACATCTGCCAGTTCCTTCAGCACGCTTGGGTGTCACCCATCTGGCCTCTTAGATGTGTGTGGGTCTAAGTGGCATAGCAGATCTCTGTCCACTTCCTCATTTATTGTATTGACTTTATTCTGATTCCCCTCCCTGACTCCTAGTCCATAGAATCAACCAGGTTGGAAGAGATCTCCAAGATCATCCAGTCCAACCTAGCACCCAGCCCTATCCAGTCAACTAGACCATGGCACCAATTGCCTTATACAGTCTTTTCTTGAAGACTTCCATGAGAATGAGTGTTCAGGAAACTGCTGGTTCCAGTGCTAAAGACTGAGACAAAGTAGCCATTGCCCACCACAGCTTTCTCTTCATCCTTAGTCACTATGTTTCCCTCTGCATCAAATAAAGGATGGAGATTTTCCCTGATCCTCTTTTTGTTGTTAATGAATTTATAAGTATCTTTTATTATGCTTCATAGCTGTGGCTAGATTGAGCTCTAGCCTTGCTTTGGCTCTCCTCATTTTCTCCCTGCATAGCTCCACTACATCTTTATAGTCCTCATGAGAGGCCTGTCCCCTCTTCCAAAGGCCATAGACTCTCCTTTGGTCCTTGAGGTCCAGGCAAAGGTCCCTATTCAGCCAGGTTGGATGCCTTCCCTGAAGACTAGTTTTTAAGTACACAGGGACAGCCTATGCCTTTAAGACTTTCCTCTTGAAATGTGTCCAGCCTTCTTGGACTCCTATATCCTTCAAGGTGGCCTCCATTGAGACTTAGTTTCCTGAACAGGCCAAAGTTTGCCCTCTGAAAGTTCAAGGTGGTAGTTTTACTAACCTTTCACTTGTTTCCCCAACGGTAGAGAACTCAATCATCTCATGACTGCTGATTTGTTCCTAGACTGTTGGCAGTGTGTGGCCATTTGAGATAGATTTCTACCTCAGACGTGAAAAAATCCAGAAGAGAGAAACTTAGAAGTGGAAGCTCTGAGTGGAGAGGTGAACATTCTAGGGACAGGCCATACAATGGCAAGTGTACAAGGTGGCTCAGAGAAGGCCAGAATTTTTAAAGGAGAAAGTGAGTTTATAAAGAAAAAAAAACTGGAGTTGACATTGAAAGGTAGTAGATGCAGATGAAACACTGTGGAAATGCTTCTCCTTGTGAAAGGGTTTATGTTCATTAAAACTATATTTACACACATCTTTCAACTAACTTACCCAAAAGTCTTTAAAACTGCTGCTCTTCTCTCTCTCTCCCCCCTCCCTCCCCCTTCTCTTTTTTAACGCATTGGATGATTTTCAGCAGTAGTCAACAATCCTTTCTAAAATAACTTATATTACATTATGAATTAGGAGACTAAATAATAGACAACAATAAATAACCCAAATAATGAAAATGTTTGAGAATCATTATTGCTGTTGTGCTGTTTGTATGTCATTTTTTACCACCTTGATGAAAGAAAATTGGAGGTTAGTTTGGGTTCAGGGAAAGTAGTGATCATAAAATTGCTTTCCTACTGGCAGTGGCTGATTTTTTTCCTCATGTATTAGAGCAGCTTTGTGGGTTATTACTGCATTAATTTAAAGAGAAAATGTTTTTAAAATATTTTTTTAAAAACAACCCAAACAAACAAACAAAAAAAACCAACAAACAAAACTGCATTCAGCTTAGGGCTCCCCAGTTTAAGAGGGACAGGGATCTGCTGGAGAAGGTCCAGCGAAGGGCTACAAGGATGATGGGGGGACTGGAGGGCATGGCTTATGAGGAGAGGGTGAGGGACCTGGGGCTCTTTAGCCTGGAGAAGAGAAGACTGTGAGGGGATTTGATAAATGTTTATGTTTAACACCTGAAGGCTGGTCAAGAGGCAGAGGACAGGCTCTGCTCACTTGCTCCCTGTCATAGGATATGGAGCAATGGGTGTAAGTTGCAGCACAAGAGGTTCCACCTCAATACAAGGAGGAACTTCTTTACTGTAAGGGTTACAGAGCACTGGAGTAGAGTCCCCAGAGAGGTTGTGGAGTCTCCTACCTGGAGACTTTCAAGGCCTGTCTGGTTGTGCTCATTTGTGACCTGTGATAGATTGTATGGTCCTGCCGTGGCAGGGGAGTTGGGCTCAATGATGTCCTTGGCTCCCTTCCAGCCCCTAATATCCTGTGATCCTATGAAAACCATCTTCCAAGAACTATGAATCAAAGAGTAGAAATATGTATATTAACAGACACAACAGATTGAGTAATTTCTCTTAGGTAATCAGTTTTATCATGCATGGGCATACTGAGACATAAAGGATAAGCAGACAGTATGACTACCTTACAGGCATGGTAACAGAGAAGTTAACTACAGCTTATCAACTAGACAAAGGATGTAGAAGATAAATATGTCAATTAGGCTTAAGCACAAAGTAATCTGCAAGAGCAGTCTAACAAGGGAAAGTATGTCATACATGAGAGAAAAAACCAAAACTGTATCTTCAGAAATAAGATCTTTAAATCATCACTTCTGAGAACAGAAATTTATTGTTTCTGCTCACACACACTTTCAAAGCCTACCTTTAATTTTTAATGAATGAGGGTTTAAAATAATTGAGTTTTTGACTATGCAACTATAGAGCACCTCCCCTTAGAGTACCTCTGGGTGGGGGAGAAGCACAACGGAACAATCACATGGATGTTTGTGTTTTTCTTAGCTTTAGTAAATAAGAAAAGGAAGAAGGAAATTGATATGTTAAGAACAAGTGGAGTAGAGAAATGCTGGCAGCTGAATTCCTGAAGTCCTGAACAGGTAAAACCTAGCACTTCTAAATATGGGACTTACTTATTCTCAATCTATTAGCAGTTGTTGATATCTGCCACTCTAAAGTCCAGGTAAATGTAGCAGGATCAATATTACCATAATTGAACTTACCTTTCCAATATAGATTTTTTTTTTCTCTGACACTAACAGGAAGTTTTAATTTGTAGGCTTCCCTACCTCTCCCTCTGACTCTTCTCAGGCTCCAGTTGCACTTTTCTGTTCTCCCTGACACAGCAAATGTGCCTCTATTTATCTTGCATGGAGGTGGGAATCATTTGGAAGCCTGTTTTATTTATGTCTGAACTCTGAGAGAGATGACCAGGATGATTATCTCTTGGTCCTCTCTGGAGCTATGTTTTTAAGTCCAAAAGAGTCTTAAGTCATATGCAAATTCCTAATTAAAGTGTGTGAAAATTCCTAAGAGCCATTCCAGACAATGCAAATGATAATTCTGTAGCTAATTAATAACCAGTTTGAAGCTTTCAGTCCTTTCACCTCTGAAGAAAGTTAGAGTTCATTGGTGTTTCCAGCAAAAGAGTTGAATGAGATGTGTGTTGTCATAAATGCAAGTGCAATTGTCAGGTATTTAACTACAATGAACAGGAAAACTGATGGGAGAAAAACAAAATTCAGGCATTTATATCTATGCCTTTGTGGATTTTATTGGATTTTACTCACTTAAAAAAATAAATATATACATGTATAACGATGAGAGCACTGAGCTTCAGGGCAGTCTTGAACAGCTGCATGCTTTTATTACAACAAAGCTTGCTCAGTATGACTTTACTAGCACAGGTGGTTCTGTACATTATTCTTCCTAGAAAAGAATGGTTATCTTGTATTATACCCATCTTTCAGAATTACAGCATTCTTCTTTTCAAAGACAGTTGAAATGAGGTCTGTAACTTGAACTGTGAGGGTGTATGCTGCTACCTGAAAGATGATTAACAGTAATTTGATGCAACATGAAACATTTGTGAAAGTGAGAACAATAAAATCAGTGAGGTAAACAAATGAGCCATATGTTTGGTTATCTATCAGCCATGAGGTGTACTACTAAAAGGATCATCTGATCATCTGACAGTGTATTTTCTGAATATATATACATCTGTATCATAGAATCAACCAGGTTGGAAGAGACCTCCAAGAACATCCAGTACAACCTAGCACCCAGCCCTAGCCAATAACTAGACCATGGCACTAAGTGTCTCAGCCAGGCTTTGCTTGAACACCTCCAGGGACAGCGACTCCACCACCTCCCTGGGCAGCCCATTCCAATGCCAGTCACTCTCACTGGCAAGAACTTCCTCCTAATATCCAGCCTAGACCTCCTCCGGCACAACTTGAGACTGTGTCCTCTTATTCTGATCATTTGTGGTTAGCTTACACAATCACTTTACAAAATTCACTTTATTGTGGTGGTTGTTATTTCTTACAGCTTATGGAGGAAAGAGAGTGTTTCTCACTGATCTCCAAAGGCTACTAGCAAAGTAAGTTTAACTTGCAGAAAAATAGAATTTTACTTTCATGCTCAGGAGTTCATTTTAGCTCAAGAGAAATGCATTCATGTTTTATCACAGTTACAAATATGTGTCACCAATTAGAAAGTAACAAAAAACCAAACATGGAAATTAAAATGGAAATAAATGCATGAAATATTGGCTGGATAATAGGATATATGTATAGTATATGTTATAGGAAAGACATATATAGTATACGCTGGATGTTAGGAGGAAGTTCTTCCAAGAGAGAGTGATTTGCCATTGGAATGGGCTGCCCAGGGAGGTGGTGGAGTTGCCATCCCTGAAAGTGCTCAAGGAAAGCCTGTCTGAGGCACTTAGTGCCATGTTCTAGTTGACTGGCCAGGGTTGGGTGCTAGGTTGGACTGGATGACCTTGGAGGTCTCTTCCAACCTGGTTGATTCTATGACTCTATGAAATGACTTCCTGTTTGATTTCACAGTATCATCAGGGTTGGAAGAGACCTCATAGATCATCAAGTCCAACCCTTTACCACAGAACTCAAGGCTAGACCATGGCACCAAGTGCCACATCCAACCTTGTCTTGAACAGCCCCAGGGACGATGACTCCACCACCTCCCCGGGCAGCCCATTCCAGTGTCCAATGACTCTCTCAGTGAAGAACTTTCTCCTCACCTCGAGCCTAAATTTCCCCTGGCACAGCCTGAGGCTGTGTCCTCTCGTTCTGGTGCTGGCCACCTGAGAGAAGAGAGCAACCTCCTCCTGGCCACAACCTCCCCTCAGGTAGTTGTAGACAGCAATAAGGTCACCCCTGAGCCTCCTCTTCTCCAGGCTAAACAGTCCCAGCTCCCTCAGCCTCTCCTCGTAGGGCTGTGCTCAAGGCCTCTCACCAGCCTCGTCGCCCTTCTCTGGACACGCTCAAGCATCTCAATGTCCCTCCTAAACTGGGGGGCCCAGAACTGAACACAGTACTCAAGGTGTGGTCTAATCAGTGCAGAGTACAGGGGCAGAATGACCTCCCTGCTCCTGCTGACCACACCATTCCTGATGCAGGCCAGGATGCCACTGGCTCTCTTGGCCACCTGGGCACACTGCTGGCTCATGTTCAGGCGGGTATCAATCAGCACCCCCAGATTCCTCTCTGTCTGGCTGCTCTCCAGCCACTCCAACCCCAGCCTGTATCTCTGCATGGGGTTGTTGTGGGCAAAGTGCAGCACCCTGCACTTGGAGCTATTGAACCCCATCCCATTACACTCTGCCCATCTGTCCAGGATCAGCTTAAGAAAACTATGACAGGTTTTGGAATACTTCATATTATTCATAGTAGAATTGCAAATATAATTATAAAAATATTTCTGCATTTGTCAAACCAGAACAGTATGAACTTGTCATAATTACTCTATTCAGGTAGAGATGAGTAACAGTGTTTCTTTTTTCTTTTTTCCTATGACATTCTGTAATTTGGCTTTTGTGTGAGTAAGACAACTTCAGATGAACTCACAAGCTTTTCCTGAACATTGTCAACAGTTTCCTTCTTTATAATAAATCCACATAATGATCTATCAAAAATTTGTTCATGTTACCTGCAAATATGTTATTCCTTGTGATGCATCAACATTTTTTGGAAGAATAACCCTGCCTTTCAGTTCAGAGAAAATCATTGAGAGAGAGATGTGAGAAAAAGGGCAGAAAGATAAATAAAATTACAGTCAGAGATAGCTCTACTGAAACAAGATCATTAGCAGCTCAAGCACTCAAGGAGAAAGGCACTAGTGTGGAAAAACACAAAATGCTAATCCAAAAAAATAGGAAAGCTACTGGAGTAGTTAAGAATCACTGGGAATTAAATCTGGCAAAGAATGTAAAATAATAACATGAAGGACTTTACCAAGACCATTACTGAGAAAAAGAATGTGGGCCCTTTAGTGAATGAGATAGTGATCTGATGACAGAGAATATAGAGAAGGTGGTGTTACCAAATGCCTTCTTTGTCACAGCCTTTACTGCTCAGTCAGGCCTCAGTCCCCAGAAGTAACAGAGTATGTCTAGATGTAGGAAGATTTCCACTTGGTCAAGGAGGATCAAAGTAGTGATGGAATAGTTCTGACACAAGAAGAACATCAAACTATTAGAGTGATCCAGAGGAGGGCCATGAAGGTGATCAGAGGGCTGGGGCACGTCTGCTGTAAGGACAGGCTGTGAGAGTTGAGCTCTTCAATATGGAGAAGAGAAGGCTTCAAGGAGATCTTGTAGTAACCTTGCAGTATTGGAAGGGGGACTACAGGAAGGCTGTGGAGGAACTATTTACAAGATCTCGTAAAGACAGGACGAGGGGCAATGGGTTTAAACTGGAAGAGGGAAGACTCAAACTAGATGTTAAGAAAGGTTGCCAAGGCAGTCGTGGATGCTCTCTCCCTGGAGGTATTCAAGGGCAGGTTGGATGAGGCCTTAAGCAACCTGTTCTAGTGGGAAGTGTCCCTGCCTATGGCAGGGAGTTGGAATTGGATGATCTTTGAGGTACTTCCCAATCTAAACCATTCTATGATGGAATTCACCTCTGAGCTGGCAGAAGTTGTCACTGAACTGCTCTCCATTATCTTTGAAATGTTCTGGAGAGCACATGAGGGGCCTGAGCACTGGAGGAAACAAAATGTCACTCCAGTCTTCAGAAGGAAGACCCAGGAAGCTACAGGCCACTCAGCCTCACCTTCACCCCTGGAATGATGTTAGAAAAGTTTGCTCTGTGCATGATCTCAAAGCATATTGAGGAAAAGAAGGTTGTTAGAAGCAATCCACATAGATTCTCTGGTCCAATCCTGGCTGTAGTATGCATCTACAACCTGTATGAAGGAATGAAGTGTACCCTCATCAAATTTGCTGATGACACAAAACTGGAAGGAGGGGCTGAGAAAGCTGTGCTGCCATCAAAAGTGGTCTGGACCGGATGAAGAGTTGGGTAAAGAGCAACCCAACCTTGTGAAATTCAACCAAGGCAAGTGTAGGGTCCTGTGCCTAGAGCTGAATAATCTCATGTGTCAGTAGAGAACAGGGCCTGCCCTGCTTGAAAGCAGCTCTGTGGAAAAAGACCTAGGAGTGCTGCTGGACAACAGAATGACCGTAAGGCAGAGATGTGTCTTTGTGATGAAGAACATAAAAGGCATTCTGGGGTGTATCAAGAACAAAGTGGCAAGCAGGTCAGGGAAAGTTATACTCTACTCTCTACTCACTCAAATAAGTCCCCAGACTTTCAATATATGCCCCTAGAGTTACTAACACTAATCCATAAGCTTCATTCTGGGAATGTATGTCAACGATTTTAATTTTTGAACTTGTGACTATGAAAACTCTGGAACAAAAAGTGATTTTGTCTGAAAATTTAGTTGCAGTTCAAAATCTATGTCTTAACACCCAGGAGTTAATTTCCTTCAAACACCTTCTCAGGCATAGAAATCTCATTGCATATATCTTTCTTTTAATCTTATTATTTTGGATCTTATTTCCCCTCTGTTTTTATTTTTATTTTGTAATCAGCCATTTGCCTCATGCAGACCACCTGGGACCTAGGAATTAAAAGTGATGAAGATGTTTACACTTCATAGGAATGAATCTTGATGCACGCCAGATCACTTAAAGTGTCTAAGTTTTCCTCCTCATTACTTCTCCTCCCTTCACTTCTTCCCAACAATCTGCCATGACAAGATATCCTCTGTTGCTGCCTCCAACTGTGTCTTATAAAATCTGCACTAGTAGAACATTACTTTGCTATAACAAAATCTTTACCAATATCTAGCCTGAACTTCCCCTGACGCAAGTTTAAACCCTTCCCATTTGTCCTGTCAGCATCTCTCTGCTTCCCCTCCGCAAGAAGATGCAGAAAGGAATGAGGTCATCTGTGTTGAGCAGAACGTCATGCCCTGAGGAACATCACTGGTGAGTGGTCAACACCAGATATGGCTGATCAACTACAACATTTTGAGCAGTATCATTCAGTCAGTCCTTCACCTAATTGAACACAAACCCACTCATCTCACAGCTGGGCAATTTGCCTGGAAGGATGCTGCTAGGGACAGTATCATAAGCCTTACTAAAATGCAGAATGAGTGCACCCACTGCCTTCCCATCATCCAGTAGGTGGATGACCATATCAAATAAGGGTGTAGAGGGGTGTCAAACTAGTTAAACAAGACTTTCCCTTTGTGAACCTGTATTGACTGTGACTGAACATTTCATTGTCTTTCCAAAGTGTGCAGGATGACCTTATCCACAACTTCCATGGATACTCACATTAGACTAAGAGACATCTTGGGGTTTGGAATATAACTAAAATTGTGATGTCACTATGGAGTATAGCCATGGATACTCACATTAGACTAAGGGATCTCTTGGGCTTTGGAATATAACTAAAATTGTGATGTCACTATGGAGAATGACCATTATGAAAAGCTGGAGGACTTGGGATTTTTCAGCCTAGAGAAGACATGACTGAATTGAAATCTTGGCAATGCTTGTAAATACTTAAAGGATGGGTGTCAGCAGGATGGGAGTAGTCTTTTTTCAGTGGTGCCTAGTGACAGGGTGAGGTAACAGGCACAAACTTGAACGTTAGAAGCTGCATCTAAACAAGAAGGTTGGTAGAAGACTGGGGCAGGCTGCCCAGATATGTGGTGGATTTCCATCTCTGGAGTCATTCAAAACCCACTTGGGCACTGTTGAGTGCAACCTGCACAGGTCAATCTCATCTGGTAGGGGCCTGGACTACATGATCTCCAGAACTCCCTTCCAACTGCTGCCATTCTCTGTCATGACTAGGGAGTTTTCCAGCCCCACTTGGAATCACTAGACTAACTCAGACAGATGGAAGTTAAAATGAAGCTGTACTTACAGCATAGCACATACTTACAAGCATATGTACACAATATTTACAGATATTTACAATGATATAAAAATTGGAAGTAATACAGAAATTCAGAACCCCTCCCAAACCGCAAGACTGCCCAGGAGGGCTCCCAGCTAACTGCCCTTTGCCTTCCCACCTCCTTTATCTCAGAAATAATTAAGCTCTTATAAAAACATGACTAATTAATACATGATTAATTTTGCAGAGAAGCATAGGTGTGATTCCAGAGCTGATTAGAAGGTTAGAAGGAATTTACTAGATCAGGTTACATAGGTTTCAGGCAGAGGAATTAAGCAAGCCACAGCCAGGCACAGACTAAAGTGAGTGACTTTATTATTGTCCTGACTTTTATATCTCACAGCAAAACCAATGGGTGATATGGGACATCACTATTATTTTCCTTTCACAGCCAATGATCTAATTTCTCTCATTAAAATATTCCAATTAGCCTCAAAACAACACAGTCTCTCTTTCTGTGAGCTTTGGATCAAGCCATCAGTGCCACCAGTGATGACAGAGCTGCTGGGATTTTCCAGTTCAGTAATATTGAGGCTGCCTGCAAGGAGTGGTAGATGCTGTCCCTGCATCTCCTGATGTATGCCTGTGTAGTCAGCAGGCCTGTGCTGTTGTGACCTAGTTATGTTGCACCAGTCCTGGTCAGCAGTGGGGGGGTTGTGCTAAGATTCAAATAATTCCCTTGGATTAAATAAAGGTGAACTGATGCCTAGCAGCTGATGAATATGGTTTATTAGTTCTGACTGAAGCAGAGGGAAAATGAGAAGGAAAAGGAGAGGGTGACATAGGGAGCAAAAGAGAGGGTGAGACAGAAAGAGAGAAGGACTTGAAGAGCACAGGAAGAGATGTCACCATTCCTTGGATTCAGGCTGTAGAATTGTCACAGAAACAGTCCCATGTTCTTGGTGACTGATGCACACTTTGAAAAGAGGTTCCCTCCACAGCAATGGCAGAGTGGTGTGGGCAGAGGGAGGCTGTGTGGATCAGAGTGGTGATGGGAGCAAGGAGGGGACGGAATGCTGTGGGGCTGGCAGGTGGCACAGGCAGCATGGAGCAGAGGAAGCAGCGTAGAACGGAGGGTAACAGCGCAATGGGGCCAGCTGTGCAAGTGATACAGAGTGGAGCCCTCAGGCACACTACTCACATGTGACTGCCTGGAAGTTGCCATTCCTCCATCACCCACTGCAGGGCAGGGGCAGTGTCTCAGAGCTGTGCAGAGTGCGGTGAGTACATTGGCCTTTCAATGGTGCTGCTGCAGTGCTTCCAAGCCGCACTGTCAGACCATGTCATGCCCTGTTTGAGACAATGAAGCCATTGGGGATCTCACAAATGCCTTCAGTGTAGTGAGCAAAATAGTGTTTACCCTAATAGATCATTACATCTTAGCTACATTTCACATGTACTGAACTCATAAACCATGGGTTTTTCTTCTTTTCCAGTTGTGTATCACTTGCAGAGTCTCTTTGCATCATAGAAAAGATTGCCTTAATAAGCTGATCCTGAGAAGGAGAGGAAGAGGTCAGTGAAAAACTATCACATATCCTGCCTTCCTCATTTAGCACTGCATAAAGAAATCAGCATATGAAAATAAGGATAATTACAGAATCACAGAATTTCTTAGATTGGAAAGGACCTTCAAGATCATTGAGTCCAATCATTAGTTTCACACTGACAAGACCCTGACTAAACAAAATCACTCAGCACAACATCTAATCAATATGAATCGCTGTGATTGGAAAGGACCACCAGGATCATGGGCAGTTATCTGAAGTATTACAGGTTTGGCCTGCTATTTTGTCCTTTCTAGCATCTTCTTTCTACATATGTTTTTAAGTTTCAGTTTTTGAAAGGAAAAATAAAAATAGGATACCTTAAAAAGACTAATATGACCACCTTTTCAAGGAAAAGATGATACACGGTAAGTAAAGGACAATTTAAAACTCCTGAGTGTTTTTTCCCTATCTGTGATGTTCCCTGGGGTTTCTAAAAGCTACTGTTTCAGCAGAAACACTGGCATCTAAAAGCTGCATGAGCATTAGCTTGCTTTCTACAACCAGATGAATTGTAAAGAAAACAGAAATGGAACTGCTTCTCGAGATTCTAAATTAAGTTTTGACCCAGCCTGGTTCTTTAACTTTTCATGTTTGTTTTCCATTACATTTCACAGAATCACAGAAACTTTCAGGTTGGAAAAGATCACCAAGTCCAACTGATAACCCTACTCTACAAGGTTCATCCCTAAAATTTGAATAGCCGAGATTAGATTTAACAAGCAGAGATGCAAAATTTCATACAACACCTTATCAATGAGTTTTGATAGGATTGTGGTATCTGTAACTCAAGTCCAATTAATTAGGTTGTTGTACTGAAAGCACATGAAGTTACCTGCAATGTGCCTCGAGCACAAGCCCTACGAGGAGAGGATGAGGGAGCTGGAATTGGTTAGCCTGGAGAAGAGGAGGCTCAGGGGTGACCTTATTGCTGTCTACAACTACCTGAGGGGTGGTTGTGGCCAGGAGGAGGTTGCTCTCTTCTCTCAGGTGGCCAGCACCAGAATGAGAGGACACAGCCTCAGGCTGTGCCAGGGGAAATTTAGGCTCGAGGTGAGGAGAAAGTTCTTCACTGAGAGAGTCATTGGACACTGGAATGGGCTGCCCGGGGATGTGGTGGAGTCGCCGTCCCTGGGGCACTTCAAGGCAAGGTTGGATGTGGCACTTGGTGCCATGGTCTAGCCTTGAGCTCTGTGGTAAAGGGTTGGACTTGATGATCTGTGAGGTCTCTTCCAACCCTGATGATACTGTGATACTGTGATACTGTAAGGGGAGGAGGAAGGGAGGAATTGTTGCAGGCCATGCTGCCTGCTATCACTGCTTGCCAGCGGGCCGTGGTAAACAAGCCCATAGACCAGTATGGTTGTGACCAGCCATGAGGTTCTCCAGACAATTCAATATGAATTATGCAGAAACCAATTTTATTACATACAGCCCAAATATGTATACACTCAGCCAGTAGAGCACACAGCTACACATTAGCATAGTTAATCAGGGACGACCCATCACACCTGCATACATACACACCTTGTTATTCTCATTAGCAGAGTCCCCATTATCTACTCCTTCTGAGATAAGCTGGTCAGTTGCTTGTGAGAACCAAGTTCTGTTATTGTAAGAATCTGCCCATTGTTTATTTCTCCTTACATCCCTTCCCATAGCTCTCCTGCACCTGCATTCCCACAAGGAACCCTGCAGACACAACTATTGTGATCATTTTGTTTGGGACAGTTAATTTTCTTCATAATAGCTTGTATTAGGCTATGTTTTGGATGTCTGCTGGAAACAGTGTTACAGAGGGATGCTTTAGATTTTGCTGAGTGGTGCTTACACAGACTCAAGGTCTTTTCTGCTTCTCTCAGTGCCCAACGAGCAAACAGACTGGCATGCACAAGAAGAGGGGAGAGGACACAGCCAGGAGAACTGACCTCAACTGACCAAAGGAACAGTCTGTTCCACAGGACACCATGCTCAGAATATAAAGCTGGAGGAAGAGGAAAGCAAGGCTCGGACAGGGGCACTCTGTGCTGGGTCAGGAAGTGGCTGGATGGCTGGGCACTGAGAGTGGTGGTGAACGGTGACACATGCAGCTGGCAGCCACTAATGACTACTAGTGGTGTGCCTCAGGGATCAGTGCTGGGTCCAGTCCTGTTCAATATCTTCACTGATGATCTGGATGAGGGCATTGAGTCCAGCATCGGTAAGTCTGCAGATGACACCAAGTTGGGAGCATGTGTCCATCTGTTAGAGGGCAGAAGGGCTCTGCAGAGGAACCTGGGCAGGATGGATAGATGGGCACAGTCCAGTGCCATGAGTTTTAGCAAGGCTAAGTGCCAGGTTCTGCACTTTAGCCACAATAACCCCATGAAGCACTACAGGCTGGGAACAAAGTGACTGGAGAGGAGTCATGCAGAGAGGGACCTCGGAACACTGGTTGACAGTTGACTGAATGTGAGCCTGCAGTGTGCCCAGGTGGCCAAGAAAGCCAATAGCATTCTGTTCCTGTACTCAGCACTGGTCAGGCCACACCTTGAGTACTGTGTCCAGTTCTGGGCCCCTCAATTTAAGAAAGATTTTGAGGTGCTTGAACATGTCCAGAGAAGAACACCAAGGCTGGTGAGGGACCTGGGGCCTGTAAGAAGAGTCCAAAGGAGCTGGGGTTGTTCAGCCTGGAGAAAAGGAGGCTCGGGGGTGCCCATATTACTCTCAACAACTACCTGAAAGGAGGTTATAGCCGAGTAAGTATCAGTCTCTTCTCCCAGGCACCCAAGTGACAGAACAAGAGCTTGAGAGCTGTGCCAGGAGACGTTTGGGATGGATGTTAGGAGGAAGTTCTTTGCAGAAAGAGTGATTTGCCATTGGAATGGGCTGCCTGGGGAGGCAGTAGAGTCACTGCCCCTGGAACTATTTAAAAGGAGGCTGGATGAGGCACTTCGTGCCATGGTTTAGTTAATTAGAAGGTGTTAGGTGATAGGTTGGGCTCGATGATCCTAGAGGTCTTTTCCAACCTGCTTAATTTTGTGATTCTCTGATTCTGTGATTGTGTGACTTGATGATCTCAGAAGTGTTTAAAAAGAGACTGGATGTGGCTCTTGGTGCCATGATTTAGTTGATAAGATGGTGTTGGGTGATAGGTTGAACTTGATTATCTCAAATAACTATTTCAAACTGATTGATTCTGTGATTTCAAAGATGCTCTGAAAGTGGATTTGGGGCTTTTCTTTTTGTCACATATCCACACATACCAGAATATGATTTATAATACATTTTGTCCCTGTCTTTGTGAAATGCTGATTGATTTCATATTCCCCCAGATAAATCAGGAATGATTATGTCAGTGGTGTCCCCCAGGAATGGCCAAATTGCACCGAAGTGGGACTATGCCTGTATATGCAGGCAGCATACAGAACAGTCTCAAACAATTTTCATACTTGTCTGATACGGAAAAAAACTAGTCTGCAGTGATGCAATGAAGGTAAATTGATGTCTGATATGTCTTAAAGATATAAACTCAGTATTCAGCTGCTCAGCTAAGGAAAGAAATTAGTATTCTCTGAACCTTTAAAAAGTTTTACTAGAGCATATAAAGAATCTATGATCTTTTGTTTCTCCTGAAAAAGTGACTTAATTTTCCAGTAACTGACTAGGTCTCACTCTTGGGTTTTACAAGTCATGGCGTGGTGGCAGTGCTGTTCACTTTTTCCTTTTCACCCCACAAAGAATGAGCACAGATTAAGTTCACTTCCTAAGAGTATTTACATTTTGAAAGGAGCTGCTCTGATCATCCAGGTAGACTAGGAAAGGTGGAAAAGTGGTCATCTGGGTCTACAGGTCTTGCAGATCAGAAAAAACATTGCCCTCTAAGGCAGAAGGTAATTTCTTGACTGTGTCAGGAGACTAAATTCGGAACTACATCAAGGTCAGTTTGAGTTGAGTTTGTGTAATGGTGATTGACATGAATGTAATATTGACAAGCAGCAGCATGGGGATTCACTTCATGGAGGCAAATACTGGTAATCTTCTGATAAACTGCTAATCCACTGAGCAGCAGCAATGCTCCTGTCTAGTCTTCTGGACACTAAACAGAGCTTGAAACCATACTTTCAGCTTTTCCCTTTTCAAACACTGTCATGGTATTTTCCCAGAAGAAATAGATTAAGGCTGGGAAGAAGAAGAAATTAAACCTGGATCTTAATTCCTAAATGCACGGTCTTTGGTACTCAACCATTTTAGCACACCTAACAACACCATGAAGTCCTTTATTTCACTTTTTTAACTTAAAAAGGGAGTGATAACAACCAAGTTTGATAGCCTCAGGCTCTTACATATGGCTTTTTCTTATCCAAAATGCCCTGCTAATGTTTTAAACTTTTCTCCTTTGCTCATACAGATAAAATTGCATAAACAATCATAGAATCATAGAATGGTCTGGGTTGGAAGGGACCTTAAGGATCCTCCACCTTCAACCCCCCACCATAGGCAGGGACACCTCCCACTAGAGCAGGTTGTTCAAGGCCTCGTCCAATCTGGCCTTAAACACCTCCAGGGAGGAAGCAGCCACAACCTCCCTGGGCAACCTGTTCCAGTGTCTCACCACCCTCACTGGAAAGAGCAAAAGAACTTCCTCCTAACATCTAGTCTAAATCTCCCCTCTGTCAGTTTAAACCCATTACCTTTCATCCTGTCATTACAAGACTTTGTAAATAGTCCCTTCCCCAGCCCTCCTGTAGGCCCCCTTCAGATACTGGAAGGCCACTATAAGGTCTTCTCGAAGCCTTCTCTTCTCCAGGCTGAAGAACCCCAATTCTCATAGCCTGTCCTCATAGCAGCGCTGCTGCAGCCCTCTGATCATCTTTGTGGCCCTCCTCTGGACTGACTCCAACAGTTCCACGTCCCTCTTGTGTTGGGAGCTCTAGAACTGCACACAGTACTCCAGGTGGGGTCTGACGAGAGCAGAGTTAAAGGGGGAGAATCACTTCCATTGCCCTGCTGGCCACACTGCTCTTGCTGCAGCCCAGGACACAGTTGGCTGTCTGGACTGCACATGGACACCGTTGGCTCATGTTGAGGTTTTCATCAACCCAGACCCCCAGGTCCTTTTCCTCAGGGCTGCTCTGCAGCCATTCAACACCCAGCCTGTATCTGTGCCTGGGATTGCGCTGACCCAGGTGCAGGACCTTACACTTGGCCTTGTTGAATGTCATGAGGTTGGCCTGGGCCCACCTCTCCAGCCTGCCCAAGTCCCTTTGGATGGCATCCCTGCCCTCTAGCCATGTCTTTGCCATTTCCCTTGACAGACTTATGTTAGTTTTTTTATATATGTATTGTATATCTATCCTTTAATTTCATCCTACAGGCTTTTCTGCTTTAGATCAAATAGTTTCTTCCCAGGTGATATACAGTGCATAGAGAACAGATGTGTTTATGAGAAGCCAAAAACGAATGTATGCATTCTTTCATAGAGAATAGTCTCTTGGTTATTAGTTCACACATTGATGCAGTGAAACCATGAAATCAAGAACATGACTTCATTAAACTTGTGATTTGTGACCAAAGGAAAAGAATAGAATCATAGAATCAACTAGGTTGAAGAGACCTCCAAGATCATCCACTCCAACCTATCACTCAGCCCTATCCAGTCAACTAGACCATGACATTAAATGCCTCACCCATATTTTTCTTGAACATCTCCAGGGACGGTGACTCCACCACCTCCCTGGGCAGCCCATTCCAGTGCCAATCACTCTCTCTGCCAACAACTTCCTCCTAACATCCAGCCTAGACCTCCCCCGGCACAACTTGAGACTGTGTCCCCTTGTTCTATTGCTGGTTGTCTGGGGAAGAGACCAACGCCCACCTGGCTACAACCTCCCTTCAGGTAGTTGTAGACAGCAATGAGGTCACGCCTGAGCCTCCTCTTCTTCAGCCTCTCTCCATGGGGTTTGTGTTCCACACCCCTCATGAGCTTTGTCACCCTTTTCTGGACATCTTCCAGCACCTCAACCTCTCTCTTGAATTGAGGGGCCCAGAACTGGACACAGTACTCAAGGTGTGGCCTGACCAGTGCTGAGTACAGGGGAGGAATAACCTCCCTTGTCCTATTGGCCACACTGTTCCTGATGCAGGCCAGGATGCCATTGGCTCTCTTGGCCACCTGGGCACACTGCTGGCTCATGTTCAGCCTACTATCTACCAGTACTTAATAAAAGAATAATGTCAGATGACAATTTTTATCACAAAATCTCTAGAATGGATAACATTTTGTAAGCCTTACTAAAAGGAAAAGAAGGATATATAGAGCAATGTCATGTTATGACAAGCTCTCTTCTGATTTCACAAGTCACAGCCTTTTAATCAGTACAATTTAGTCCTGCAGTAAGTAACAGCCAACATGGATTAGTCAAGAGCAGATCATGTCAAACAAGGGTAATGTAACAAGCCTTACAGACAAAAAGAAAGCAATATATTAGAGTTGTATATTTGTCTTCAGCAAAGTTATTTAGTGATTTTTTTTTATCAGCACCATGTACATTCTGAAGAAAAAAAAATTAAGCACAATTCTGATGATTGCAAAACTAATTGGAAATACATAGCCCAAGAGTATTAATGTTCACCAGAAAAATGAAACAATTTATCAACTGAAATTCTTTGTAGCTCTGTCCCAGGACAGATACTTTTCCACTGTCATTGGAAAAATAATGGCAAGATATTAAAACTCTGAAATAATATGTCTGAGAAAGTTTAGAGGCACTATTATGTTGATTATTTTTTGAGCAGCAAAAAAGGGACTAAGCAACATTTATTTTTATTATTCATGAAAGATAATTTTAATGCATTCTGACTTGACTATGTGAGAAGGAGGCAGAGCCCTGTCCTGCTGTGCATCTCTCTGCTGTTTTATTTGCTTGATGTAGTTGGCTTTATGGGAACAACTCTGACTGGTTCAGAATCTTAACCCAAAGATTGTCTATTATCTATTTCTAAATGTGCTAGTTTGAGTCTAGCTAGAATGTTTTGGTGAGAAGAATTAGATGATAGGCTGTGAAAAGGAAACAATGGTGATGTCTGCTTCACTCATAGGCTTGATGAGATGTATAAGAACAAGAACATAAATATAGATAACACAGTCACTGTCTCGGCTTTGGGCTGAACTTCTCTCTCTCTGTAACCTAACCTGCCTCCTCCAGACTGAACACCCCCAACTCTTTCAGTCTGTCCTCATAGCAGAGGTGTTCCAGCCCTCTGGTCATCATGGCCCTTCTCTGTACATGCTCCAACATCTTCACATCCCTCTTGTAATAGGGGCTCCAGAACTGGATGCAGTACTCCAGGTGGGGTCTCAGCAGAGCAGAGTAGAGGGGGAGAATCACCTCCCTCGACCAGGTGGCCACAGTTCTCCTGATGCAGCCCAGGGTCTGGTTGGCCCTCTGGGCTGCAAGTGCACACTGCTGGCTCATGTTGAGCTTCTCATCCACCAGCACCCCTAAGTCCCTCTCTTCAGAGCTGCTCTCCAGACAGTCACTGCCCAGCCTGGATTTGTGTTTGGCATTGCCTTGACCCAGACGCAGGACCTTGCACTTGGTCTTGTTGAACCTCATGTGGTTGGTTTGTACCCACCTCTCCAGCCTGCCCAGGTCCCTCTGGATGCCATCCCTTCCCTCCAGAGTGTCTGCTGCAGCAATACAGCTTGGTGTCATCAGCAAACTTGCTGAGGCTGCACTCCATGCCTCTATGTCACCAACAAAGCTGTTGAACAAGGCTGGTCCTGGGACTGAGCCCTGAGGGATTCCACTTGTCACTGGCCTCCACTTGGACATGGACCCATTGAGAGCCACTCTTTGGATGTGGCCATCAAGCCAGTTCCTTATCCATCTCGTGGTCCACCCATCAAACCCATGTTTCTCTTTTGAGATGTTTCACAAAGGTTTTCCATAAATTAAAAATAATACTATTTTTTTACTCATAGTTTTTTAGTTCCATTGTACTTGGATATACTTTCCTTCAAGAAGTCATAGAACAAATCAGTTTTTTTTCATATTCTAACACCACTGCATTGCAACACTACTTCTCAACCTACCGATCCAATTCTACAGATGCAATGAACACAAGTCCTTCAATTTTCACATGGCACTAAACAAAACAAAGAAGTGTGAAATAAAATCAATGGTAGTTTAGAAACACTGCTATGAAATTACTACTGTATTCACTTAGTGAAGGATTTTGATTTATTGTTTTACATCTGGGGTTCATTTCTCACAATATTTTATAGTATAAGTTTTGTGTTGTTGTTTTCAACATTTTAGCAACTTTTAAGCTAAAACTTAACTTTTGACACCCTTTCCTAAAATAAAGAAAATGTACATTATGAAAGGATAAAGGCTAGGATGTGATACAAGAGTAAGGTAGTTCAGTTTAGGCATCTCCATATAAGCTGACAGCATATGAAGTATCTCAGTAATCTCTTTACAGTACTGAAAATCAAGTCAGCCACTCAACTAAGTAAATAGTGTCCATACCATTAGGTTGAGAAAGACAGAAAAACTTGGGTTTTTTTTTTGTCTAATGCACCCAGCACTGACAAGAGTTGACAGGCATTACATAGAAGCAAATGGAAAACACTTTCCTTCTTGGAATGGAGTCTGGAGGTCAAATGAATACCTGTGTGTCATCTCAGTTGACACTAGACACCTGCATTAAAATAAATGCATTAGAGCGCTTGTACCAAATCATCTAAACTGTTATAAGCATCTCTCTTTGATCATGTTTAAGTTCCCTTTGCTTATGGTATTTGAGATGCACCATCTTGCATGAACTGCTTGATAGGACATATATTTCCTTTCTGTGTGTCGTGAAGGGGTTTGTCTGGGTTTTGGGGGAATGAAATATGAGGCCGAATTTAAAAGGGTTTAAATAATTTAATATTATATACACAAGGAATTCCCCTTCCCCAAACTTATTTGCAGTTACCCCACACAAGTTCTTTGTATGCAGATCTGAGATTATATTACAGAATGTCTATGTACAGCAGATTGGGAATTTAGCAAAGGTTTGAAAGGATTTAGGAAGAGAGTTTGTGGCATGAAAGTGCCACTGGTAAGTTATTGAGAGTTTATGCTGGCTTAAATCGAGTTTGCTCAATTACTCACTGGCTGGAGTCAGTTTCGATGGTTTGAATAGTTCAGCTCAGGGGTAATTGGGGCGCTGTCTGCAGCTTCCACAGGCATGGTCAAGCTGGGAATGGCAGCTGGAGCGGTGGCTGGCCGGGAGCGCCTTGGTCAGTTACCCTGGGCTGGTGCCGTGGGCTGGAGTCATGCAGCGGTGGTGGTCCCCAAAAGCGGCTGGAAGCAGCTAGCAGCAGCAGGTGGAGGAGGGTGACAGGATAGGAGCGAGGTGCAAACTGCGAGAGAGAGAGATGGCAGGGATACTGAATTGTCCCTTTTTATGAGTTTTGATCCCATGATTGATGGTCCTTGGGCCACAATTCTGTCCAATAGGGTCTTGGCAACAGGCCAAAACATACCAAATAAGGTGAAGTCCAGGGGTCTGGTACCCCCAAATATGGAGAGGGCTCAGGTGGGTTCCCCACCCTAGGCACGTGAGCTTATGCAATGTGTTTACTTCAACCTTCAAGGAGGCAACCCAGACTCGAAGGCACCAAGGCTATTGTGTGCCTTTGTCCCCCTTAACTTGTTTACCCCAAGTTTAGGCAGGGTAACACCCTTTGGGGGGACAACATGTCTGGGCATGAATAGATTTGTAAACATAGTCATTTGAGGCCTGTGCAACCCTCCACCACACTGTGCTACTAAATGGTAGAGCATCTGTGATGGTTTGGGTGTTCCCCTTCCCCCTACACTTTGGAAATCACCCAGACTAGACTCAGCCAGATCTGGAAATTTGAATGAAGCTGTTTATTTACAGCTAGCACAATATACAAGCAGATATTTACAGTACATACAGTTATATACAGAAATATACAAGGTAAAGGGTAATACAGAAACACAACTCCCCTCCCAGAAACCTGAGTCCCCAGAAGGGGCTCCCAACCTCCCTTCCACCTTCTACCCACTGCCACCCCCTCTCCAACCTTACCCCAGTCCCAGGGAAGAATGGAGGTTTGGCCAGGGGGTTAGGAAGCAAAGTAGATTAATCAGAGAAATGGCAGAGAGGCTAGAGAGAGAAAGCACAATGACTATTCTGGCTCCCCAGCAGAAGGTAGCAGGACTCCCTTATCTATGTTTGGATTCTTGTTTTTTTTACATCTCAGGAAGCCTATGAGTGAGGTAGACACCAGCCTTGTTTTCCTTTTTACAGCCTGTAATCTAGCTAGCATCAAACTAGCACTTACTGTTTATATGCAAGAATATCACAGAATCACAGAATTAACCAGATTGTAAAAGACCTCTAGGATCATCAACTCCCACCCACCACCTAACAACTTGTAATTAACCAAAGCATGGCACAAATTGCCTCATCCAGCCTCTTTTTAAACCCCTCCAGGGACAGTGACTCCACCACCTCCCTGGGCAGCCCATTCCAATGGCCAATCACTGACAGCACTGGACTCTGCCCATCTATCCAGCTTGTTCAGGTCCCTCTGCAGAGCCCTTCTGCCCTCTAACAGATTGACACATGCTCCCAACTTGGTGTTGTCTGTGAATTTACTGATGGTGGAATCAATCCTCTCATCCAGATCATCAATGAAGTGTTAAGGAAAACTGGGCTCAGCACTGACCCCTGGGGCACACCACTAGTGACCGGCCACCAACTGGATGTGGCACCTTTTAATGGGAGCTTTTTCACTAGCTCATATAAGATACTTGCCTAGAGTTAAAAGTGTGAATAAAGGTTTAAACTGAGAGAGGATAGGTTTAGATTAGATAGAAGGAAGAAATTTCTTACTCTGAAAGTGCTGAGATGCTGGAGCATCCTGCTCAGAGTTGTTGATGCTCCATCTATGGAAGTGTTCAAGGCCAGATTAGATGGGCCTTTGTGAAATTTGACCTAGTGGAATGTACCCCTTCTCATGGCAGAAGAGTTGAACTAGGTGAACTTGAGCGTCCCTTCCAACCCAAACTGTTCTATGATTCTATTCATATCAATATTATGAGTCAGGTAAATGGTGGTTGCCTGGTATTGTGGATCTGGGGAGAAAGAGAAACAGGAGCTGTTAGCAAAGGATGAAGAGACAAGTGTTCTGACTTCAGCTCCTTGCTGTATGAGAACTTGTATATCTGAATCCTGGAAAAGAAATACATCCACTTTTGGATTAGACTCTGTGAAATCCTGAATGTAACTGATTTGTGTTTCCACATTCATTTTAACATCTGGATTTGATTAATTTTAGTGTCCTGCTCTGTTGTCTTCATCTCTGAATAACCAAACTCATGCATTCGTGACTTCATCTAAATATCTGTAGGTCACATATTGAAGCCAAGCAGCTGAAAGAGCACAAAGCCTGATTTCACTATGAAGCCACAGTGTCAGTTTCTGAAGAATGGCTGAAACAAGGATCTGTGACAAAAAAAATGGGAAAAGTTGTCTGAAGTTAAATAGAAGTCTCTTCCTTTGGATGTTGAGTACTGAGGATCTGCTAAACGATTGCAATGCCTCTTGATTAAGAAGAGAGGTAAGTGGGAGCCTCTGGGCACACTACAAGATGCTGCTGTTGTTCCACTGGCTTCTCAAAACAGCAGGAAGTTGATTTGAGAGCTAACATACAGAATGCTAATGAAGAATATTCATTTGAGTTTTTAAATCAGATTGCTTAACTATACTTATGGCTGAGTTCATGTCTCATGAGCATTTTAATGAGTTTACTCAAAAGAAGTTTATTGAAATAGAGAACTGTGCTTGACTGCTTCAGGAATGGTCTCAGAAGATGAGTTAAATGTTTAAAGCAGAACACCAAACAAAATCTTTACCATATGCTTATATACTGAAGGAAGACTTATTGAATACTTGTGATGGTTTGGGTGTTCCCCACCCCCCTACACTTTGGAAATCACCCAGACTAGACTCAGCCAGCTCTGGAATTTGAATGAAGCTTGTATTCACAGCTTAGCACAATATACAAGCAGATATTTACAGTATATAAAGTTATAGACAGAAATATACAAGGTAAAAGGTAATACAGAAACACAACTCCCCTCCCAGAAACCTGAGTCCCCAGGAGGGGCTCTCAACCACCCCTGCACCTTCCCCCTACCCGTCTCAACCTTACCCCAGTCCCAAGGAAGAATGGAGGTTCAGCCAGGGGGTTAGGAAGAAAAGTGGATTAGTCAGAGAAACGGAGGGTGAGTGTGGTGGTTTGGCTTCTATCCGCCCCCCCACACTTTAGAAAAATGCCCCAGCTAACTCAGACAGGCTCTGGGAATATGAATGAAGCTTTTTATTTACAGCTAGCACAATATACAAGCAGCTACTTACAATATATACAATGATATACAGAAATATACAAGTTAAAAGTAATACAGAAGCACAACTCCCGTCCCAGAAACCTGAGTCCCCAGGAGGGGCTGTCAACTACCCCTGCACCTTCCCCCTGCCCCTCTCAACCTTACCCCAATCCTGAGAAAGAATAGAGGTGCAGCCAAGAGGTTAAGGAGCAAGGTTAGTGGCAGTGAGGTTAAGGAGATGTAGCTTCATCTAAAGCCAGAAGCAGAGTGAGAAAATGGCGAAAGTTATCTAATGTTTACCCTTCTTGTTCCCATACATCTCAGCGAGACTGTGAGAGAAGGAGACACTACCATTGTTTTCCTTTTTCAGCCAATTATCTAGTTCTTTTCACCAAAACATTCTAGCCTGCTTCAAACTAGCACAATGAGGTTGGAGAGTGAGATGCAGCTTGGAGCTCCCCAGCAGCAGGAGTGCCTTATCTATGTTTTGATTCTTGTTTTCATACATCTCAGCAAGCCTATGAGTGAAGTAGACATCACCATTGTTTCCTTTCACAGCCTGTATGGTAGTTCTTCTCACCAAAATATTCTAGCTAGCTTCGAACTAGCACAGGGCGACTGTTAATTACTGCTGTCAGTAATTAATTAGCGGGTAAGATAATTTCAGTAAACAATAACTGGAGTTGCTTTTTCTGTTCTGAAGGAGATGAACCACTGTTTTATTGAAGAAGCTAATCTTTCTGTGTAGATGCTGTTTTCTGTCATTTTTTCAACATGTTCAAGAAGCAATGACCTAAACTTCATCAATATTCTCATTATTATATTAGTCCTTGCTATAGTTTGAGCTACCCAGGACTGGAGAACAGAAGTGATTCTTACCTCTTTTGAAGAGTAAGAATGAAAATACTGCACACTGATTGGAAGTTTAAAGAGACATTCTATTTACTAGCACATATATGCAAAAGGCAATCTGGTAGAATGGATACACCCACAAGCGAAGTCAAGTCTATCGGACTGAAACCACGTAGAATCCTACATCTCCTGCACCCTTGGCAGGCCTGAGGGTAGGCCAAAACTGCCCTATGCCCATCCCATCTTAGGCCTCATGATGCAGCTTAAAATTCCCTGCCAGCTAGAAGCCATCCCCACACACAAACCATGAGATAATGAGGAACGCATGCTCTTCCCAGAGACAGATGCGAAGGGAGGAGAGAAGAAAGGAGAAGAGAGCAATATCAACCAGGCACTGCCTCATAAGCTGTTGTGATGGTTTGGGGGTTACCCCGCCCCCCCCACACTTGTAGGTACCCAGCTAACTCAGACGGAGCCTGGGAATATGTTGACAGTATCATCAGGGTTGGAAGAGACCTCACAGATCATCATTTATTTACAGCTAGCAGAATTTACAAGCAGCTATTTACAATATATACAGTTATATACAGTTATATACAGAAATATACAAAAGATAAACAATACAAAAACACAACTCCCCTCCCAGAAACCAAGGTCCCCAGGAGGGGCTCTCAAACCACCCCAACACCTCCCCCCGGCCCTCTCAACCTTACCCCAGTTCTCAGGAAGAAGAGAGATGCGGCCAAGAGGTTAGGGAGTGAGGTTAGTAGGAGCAAGGTTAATGAGATGTGACCAGGTCTGAAGGCAAAGGCAGAAGTGAAAGACAAAATGGAGAAAGTTTACTTCTTCTTCCCAGAGTTCAGTGTAACTGTGAGAGAAGGAGACACCATGTTTTTCATTCCACTGCCTGTTATCTGGTTCTTTTACCAAAACATTCCAGCTTGCTTCTAACTAGCACAGCTGTGATATCAGAAAATGGAATAAAAATATTACAACATCCTGGGATGATCAGGTCCATCCCCTGGGACAAGGCTTGGTGTCTGTAATTTACTTAAAGGAATCTGGGACCTCCACAGACTACCACAGATCTGGAACCTATCAGATACTGTGCTAGTTTGAGCCTGGCTGGGATATTTTAGTGAGAGGAACTAGATTATAGGATGTGAAAAGGAGACAATGGTGATGTCTACTGCACTCATAGGCTTGCTGAGATGGATAAAAACAAGAACACAAACACAGATAACAGAGTCGCTTTCTGACTCTGGCTGCCTGCCGTTCTCTCTAACCTAACCTAACCTAACCTACTGTCTGTGCAACTAACCCTTCTGCTTTCTAATGCCCCTGGCCAATTCTTCAAACTCATCTTGAACATAAGACAAAGTCTGGGGCAAGGTAGAGGGATGGAAAGGGAGTGGAAGTGTGGTTGGGAGCCCCTTCTGGGGACTCTGGTTTCTGGGAGGGCTGTTGTGTTTCTGTATTACTTTTTAACTTGTCTATTTCTGTCTATAGCTGTATCTACTGTAAATATCTGCTTGTATATTGTGCTAAGCTGTAAATATAAGCTTCATTCAAATTCCCATCTCTGCTGAGTCTAGTCTGGGTGATTTTCTTAAGTGGGGGGAGGAAGGAACACCTAAACCATCACAGCTATTGTTTGTTACTTTCAAGATCTCTTCTTATATGTAATCAGCATTTATTACACATACATCTAAATTTCATTCCTCTAAATAAATAACATTTATTGTTCTGTCAACATTTTATTCATGTCTGTAACTATCACCAACAGAGTACTGACAGAGCTGACAGAATTTTAACCAGCTGTTATGAAGGGGAAATTAATTAATGTGAGATGGTATTTTTTCCAAAATTAATATTGTTTCTTAATTTTGATATTCAGAACTCTCTCCACCCCTGACCACTCATTTTAATAATAATTGATTCTTCACACTGTCATGGAAACATTTTAATGATAATAACGAGCAAAATATACAAACATTGATTGATCTGGAAGAGAAGATTTCTGCAGTCAAATGCCACTTGCGGTCAATGTGCTGCTTGCCCACTAGATGGACTCAAGGAGCTCTTTCTGTTTGTGGCAGAACGCAATGGACAATTAAAAGAGGCTATCAAGCATTTACTCATAAAATTATTATTACTTGACTGATGGGGCTAGCCACAGTCCCAGACAGTACCCAAACGCTTTCAGGGAACTCTGTCTTGTCAGTCGCTGAGACTTGATTCTTCCCAGACTTCTGGGGAAAGGAGGCAGACAATCTCTGACCTTGTCTCCTGGCTCCTCTGGAAGATCTGTTTATCTCCAGGACTCTTAGTCTTAGCAGGAGACTTTCAGGTGCAGGCAGGATGTCTTGCCATGTGCAGTCTCAGCACGATGTCACGCTGGCTATGCAGGTCAATTGTGTGGAGGCATTTAGAGTCTGTTCCTGGTAAACCCATGGCAGTGGAATTTCCAGGCAAACAAAAAAGCAGTAAACAACAGCAGCAGGCAACTGTAGGCACGAATAGCAGGGCAGAGCACAGCAGGGCACAGCAGAGCATGTTGTTTACCTGCGTATCTCTTTTTAGCAATGTGGGCCAAGATCAATTGCCCTTTGGACACAGAATAGCCAATCAGGATGGCAGTTAGCCAAGCCTGACCATATCAGGTAAACCCATAAGCCTGCTTTACCTGAATTTAGGAAAAGCACAGGCCTTGCACAAGGCAGGCACAAGCTAAGTGTGTGTACCTCATTTACCACAAGAGAAAAACATGCCTGGGTGAGCCAGTATGTGTATAGGCCTATTTCTGGCCCATCAGGCATACTACAACACCAGCTTAATCTGTGAGATTGAATTGCCTGTACTATCCAGTTAAAATACAGGTTTGTATTACTTTCACATTAAATATAAATTGAATCTCCTCTAAGATGTTTTGGCTTTTTTTTTTTTTTTTCTTAATGTATATTAGAAAAGCATTTAAAGGAACAAGGAAGATACAAGATCATTTTTAGTGATGCTAGAAACAGCACAGATAGTAGGACTTGCTTAATTTGTAACATTTTGTTCTACAGAAATTAATGCTTGTTCAGCTGCCTGAATCCAACTCCTCCAGGTTTTCAGTCTCTAAGGTTTTGTTTTGCTTTGGTTTAGTTTGGTTTGGTTGGTTGGTTAGTTTAAGGTTCGGGGGGGGGGGATGAGGGTTGTTTGTTTTTCTTTTTGTTGTTGTTTAACACAGTCCAATGGGATGGGGTTCAATAGCTCCAAGTGCAGGGTGCTGCACTTTGGCTACAACAACCCCATGCAGAGATACAGGCTGGGGTCGGAGTGGCTGGAGAGCAGCCAGACAGAGAGGGATCTGGGGGTGCTGATTGATACCTGCCTGAACATGAGCCAGCAGTGTGCCCAGGTGGCCAAGAGAGCCAGTGGCATCCTGGCCTGCATCAGGAATGGTGTGGTCAGCAGGAGCAGGGAGGTCATTCTGCCCCTGTACTCTGCACTGGTTAGACCACACCTTGAGTCCTGTGTTCAGTTCTGGGCCCCCCAGTTTAGAAGGGACGTTGAGATGCTTGAGCGTGTCCAGAGAAGGGCGACAAGGCTGGGGAGAGGCCTTGAGCACAGCCCTACGAGGAGAGGCTGAGGGAGCTGGGATTGTTTAGCCTGGAGAAGAGGAGGCTCAGGGGAGACCTTATTGCTGTCTACAACTACCTGAGGGGTGGTCGTGGCCAGGAGGAGGTTGCTCACTTCTCTCAGGTGGCCAGCACCAGAACGAGAGGACACAGCCTCAGGCTGTGCCAGGGGAGATTTAGGCTTGAGGTGAGGAGAAAGTTCTTCACTGAGAGAGTCATTGGGCACTGGAATGGGCTGCCTGGGGAGGTGGTGGAGTCGCCGTCCCTGGGGCTGTTCAAGGCAGGATTGGACGTGGCACTTGGTGCCATGGTCTAGCCTTGAGCTCTGTGGTAAAGGGTTGGACTTGATGATCTGTGAGGTCTCTTCCAACCCTGATGATACTGTGATACTGTGATACTGTGAACTTTGCTCCTCTCAACCTGAACAAGAAACCTTCATAAACTGTCACCTTCAGACACTCTTTGATCAAACCCTTAATTGTGGTGACAAAGTTTAAACAACAGAATGGGAATTGAACTGAATTTTGCAAATGACACCTGTTTGTTGCTGACCAGATGGAGCCACAGCATTATCCTTAGCCAACCCAGGCATATCAGAACAGCACCACTAAAGTTTTTCAATACCATATACAAAACAAAATTCAGGAATACAAAATATTATAGAGCAGATATTCTTATTATTTTAACAAATTATTACCTGTTTGCTTTATTTTTCATGATGGAAAATCCATAGCCTATCATTTTCATGGCTTTTGTTGTATCATTTTTCATAGAATCATAGAATCAACCAGGTTGGAAGAGACCTCCAAGATCATCCAGTCCAACCTAGCACCCAGCCCTATCCAATCCACTAGACCATGGCACTAAGTGCCTCAGCCAGGCTTTTCTTGAAGACCACCAGGGACGGTGCCTCCACCACCTCCCTGGGCAGCCCATTCCAATGGGAAATCACTCTCTCTGTGAAGAACTTCTTCCTAATATCCAGCCTATACCTACCCTGGCACAACTTGAGACTGTGTCCCCTTGTTCTACTGCTGGTTACCTGGGAGAAGAGGCCACCCCCTACCTGGCTACAATGCCCTTTCAGGTTACTTTTAAGTTACCTTGACAGTACAGTGTGGATAAAAACATTTAATCAAATTAAAAACTCTTTCATGTATTCATTTCAACATTTTTTTTTATTCATTCTGTTTCACAGTCTCACTAAGATTATAAATGCCATTTTGGCAAGTTGTTTATCCTATCTCATTCTCTTCCAGTTCAATTTCTTTGAGACAAGAAAATCTGATAATTTTTTATATATATAATATCATATACTGATTTTTATTTCTTCAGAAAAAAACCCACAGTATGGACCCAGACATAGTCTGTTCCATTCACATGTACTTTGCAAAACATTCTGAAGTCCCCAAGATAAAAAGCTTTTTTGAAAATATAATTTTAGATGCCCATTCAGCTATTATTACCATTTATGCAAGCATGGAATGTGCTTTTTGTCAAAGAATGACAACCCCCTTTGTTATCATACTAAAACAGAATTTACTCCAAAACAATTTCCTGTGAGTCAGCTTGAACTGGCTCATTGCCTAATCCATGGTGTAGAGATCTCATTACAATTAACTGATCTTCTCCATAAATTAAAAGCTTCTTCTGTAATATATCCTAATCCTACCACCTATGGATTGTATTTGCTGCCTACACAATCTCAAAACAATAATTACAAAGAATCAAATCTTATATTCAGTCTCATGAAGTCAGCAATCAAATTATCTCAGCTAAAGCATTTGACCCCAATGTAACTGCCATACCAGACTCTATTTGCAAGTTCAAATGAAGTTAATATCACTGCAAAGGCCTTTCTGTGCTAAACTACCTTTTATTCTAATGGAAGGGGGCTCAAACCACACACAAAGCATTATTTCATGTTAACATCTATTAACGAAGAGGAAGGGAGGGGGAGGGAAAGAAAAAAAACAAATCCTTGCATGGATATCAAGGGTTTTATTCAAACTCATTATGGAAGTGGGTTCCTATATAAAATCTGAATATCTTAATTTTAACTTGATAGTTGCTTACATGAGAAATGGTTTGTTTTTATCATCTGTTCTGTTCTCTGCATCTATTTAGAAAGCTGTCTGCTTATATTTGTAACTGAAAACAAAGTTAAAGAAGGAACTGCAGACAGCAAACTCCCTCTTTTTTTTTTCCTTCCCATGCACAATGACCAAACTGTATAATATTGCCCCAACACTTACAAGATGTCTTCTTTCTTACTTTTGGGTTTGTCTGGGTATTTTTGTGTGTTTTCTAATACCATGTCATTAATGGGTCTTTGATTCCACTTTGTAGCAAATCTAGTCTTTGTGGTGTGTTTTTAATTTTTAAGTATGCTTCACTTTTCTTCATTATATGTACAGCCAGCTGTAGCCAGCTGCCAAAGTTGCAATCTAGAGATGGCTGCTAATTGGCTACTACTGTACTACTTGTAGTTGTGGGCCTCTGGTATTGGAACATGTCCTGAGAAGGGCGATGAAGCTGGTGGAAGGCCAGGAACATAAGCACTATGAGGAGAGGCTGAGGGAGCTGGGGTTGTTTAGCCTGAAGAAGAGGAGGCTCAGAGGTGACCTCATTGCTGTCTACAACTACCTGAAGGGAGGTTGCAGCCAGGTGGGGGTTGGTCTCTTCTGCCAGACAACCAGCAACAGAACAAGGGGACACAGTCTCAAGTTGTGCTGGGGGAGGTCTAGGCTGGGTGTTAGCTCTTCCCAGAGAGAGTGATTGGCATTGAAATGGGCTGCCCAGGGAGGTGGTGGAGTCGCAATCCCTGAAAGTCTTCAAGATAAGCCTGTCTGAGGCACTTAGTGCCATGGTTTAGTTGATTGGACAGAGCTGAGTGATAGGTTGGACTGGATGCTCTTGGATGTCTCTTCCAATCTGGTTGATTCTATGATTCTATGATCATACAATGTTGCTTTCAAGCCTTCTGCCATCCTCCCTTATCTGTACTCTTCTATGCTGCAATAAATGTAGTGCAACATAATGGACAACTGACCTCACCTGACTGAATCTAGATCGTCATATCCTAAAAGGTATATGTTAATTAAAAAAAAATTAACTTATGGACATCATTCCCAAACTTAATATAAGTCATGCTTTAAATTATTTCAATTCTAAATTTTCTGTTGAGATCAGTATACTGAAACCAATGGGTTCCATGCTATCATATATGATCTACTCAAACTAAAATGCCAATTTGGTATTCAGGTTCAGAAACAACCTACTGCACTTCCGAATTATCACTCCAGAGCTTTAAAATACTACTACATCCTGAATCTCAGAATGCAATAATTTCCCCACTTATCTCTGTGTCTCTCACTGCCTTTCTGCAGATGGATGTTTTTCTGATCATAGTAATTACTACATTCTTCACAAAAGTGCATTGGGATTGGTTTTGGTTCTATTTGTGCTTTTACATCTGTCTCTACTTTGTCTCTTTCGAGTGCTCTTAAAGAATTCGTTTGGATGTTCATATTAATGTGTCATTTTTTAATGCAATTTCACTACATAGAATTAGCTAGACCCCCAAGGCCTGCTATACACATGCAATTTTCTGTAAACCTCACAAAACATATTTTTTGGTTATTTTTCTAATACTGAATGCTGCATGCCATAGTAACTGCTATTCTTCATTCTAAGAGAAGTACTGAAAGTAGGTCCATTAGCTGACAATTTCTAGAGTAAATGGCATAAATTACATCTCAAATCAATTTTACTTACAATTTTTTACTCTGCAGACTGAATTAGAGATAGTCACACATTTTATGTTGTAATATTCATTTGTATTTGACCTGTAATGAGACAGTGTCTTTTCTGAACACAGCAAATTAAAGAGATGGACAGGAAGCCTTTATTAATACAGGTTTTCTATTTTGAGTCTTTTCACCAATTTTGGTAACCAAAATCATTTGCCTTTTTTTTTTTCCAGCAATTATCTTCTGTCATTTTCTGAATGGCTTAACAGAATTATTCATGTCCTGAAAAGCTAACATTTTTTTAGTACAGAAAAAGATGTTATCGAAGAACCCTGAGCTCATTTCTTAGCACAGGTAAATATTGAGAATGGTTTTATTTTTTATGGAAAAAAATAATCCATATGACAACACAGCACCACCATTTTCCATTTTTTCTCTTAGCAGAAACAAACAAACAAACACGTGTTTGCATCCAGTAATTGAATCATAGAATCAGTCAGGATTGGAAGGGATCACAAGGATCAGCTAGTTCCAACCACCCTGCCATGGGCAAGAACACCCTACCCATGATCAGGCTGCCCACAGACTCATCCAGTCTGGCCTTAAACACCTCCAGGCATGGGGCCTCAACCACCTCCCATTCCAGGCTCTCAACACTCTTATGCTGAACGACTTCCTCCTCACCTCCACTCTGAACCTACCTATCTCCAGCTTTGCTCCATTCCCCCTAGTCCTGTCACTCCCCAGCTTTTTTGTAGGCCCCCTTCAGATACTGGAAGGCCACAAGAAGGTCACCTCACAGCCTCCTCTTCTCCACGCTGAACAGCCCCAATTCTTGCAGTCTGTCCTCATAGCAGAAGTGCTGCAGCCCTCTGGTCATCCTTAAGGCCCTTCTCTGGACATGCTCCAGCATCTCCACATCCCTCTTGTAATGGGGGCTCCAGAACTGGATGCAGTACTCCAGGTGGGGTCTCAGCAGAGTGGAGTAGAGGGGGAGAATCACCTCCCTCGACCAGCTGGCCACACTTCTGATGCAGCCCAGGATCTGGTTGGCCCTCTGGGCTGCAAGTGCACACTGCTGGCTCAATTGAAGTATTCTCTTGCTGTTTCACAGGTAGTTTCCTACACAGCATTTTTCCATAAAAAGGTTGTTATGTTTTACTTGTGTTCTTATACTGTTTTTTACTTTCTGAATCTCAATCATATCAGAGCAACTGTCGAGTACAAAAGTATACGTTTCATTTAGTATTAACTGTTCTCAAGAGTGTCGAATAACTGTTACGTCTGTGACATCAAGCAGCAGAGCATAAATATCTGTTCTTATTAGCAGTCTCACATTCTTTTTTAGATTAATGTTTGACAATTACAGTTTAAGGCTGACAAATAGATAGGTAGATTTATAATGTGCATCTCATAAACATGCAATTTCAGCATATCCCTAAATAAAAAAGCCAGGATGGTTTTGGTGGAAAATCCGACTGCGCGGGTAACCAGTGACTTCACGTGTCAGCTCTTACAGTGATTATACCCTTTGAGACACTTTGGCCACTGTGTTTACAAGTTAGTTTGCAATCAGGTGCCAAGTTGAATGGGGAAAATAAAGGATGTACATAATCTTCCAAACCAGTTCACAGGATGAAAATTGTGTTATTCATGTCCACAGTGCTTACAACAATAACACCCTTCTTCCTGAAGGGCTGAAACCTTGTGGCCGTTTGAGCTGATCCTCTAGCTCAGACATAGGGGAGAGATGAACATTCCAGGGATAGGCCACATAAATGGCAACAATAGATAAATTAATATAATTTCATTGGAGCATCAAGAACTTAATGTCTAGAAGCACAGTTTGTTCTCCCCCTTCTCCCGCTGGCTTCTGCTGCTGCAGCTTCGCCTATCCTCCCCGGCTGCTGTTTTGGCTACTGCTGCTTCTGCCGCTTCGCCGCCGCTTGACCCCTCCCCCATCTCCCTTAAGGTTATTGTCTTGGTTTTTTCCCTTCCTTCCTTCTCTAGTTATTATCTCTCTTTACATTGTTATACTTATACTATAAGAAAATACAATTTCATCTTTCCCTGACTTTCAAAAAGAAGGGGGTTTTGTGTTGTGAATTTTCTTCCTGGGGGAGGGATCAGCCCAAACCTGGGACAAACCTTCAGTCAAAAATGGTGGGGTTTTTTTTCCATTTCTTGTCCTCTTTAATTCTTTCACCATTTCTATAACTACTTAGTTTGGATTGATATATGTCTTATCAACATATAATATATAGCACCAGTCCTTACATTTGTTTTCCTATCTCAAATTATGGTAGCCTCATTGGTTTTTTTAAGTCATTTCTAGTCAAAAGTCTGGTTTAAGCAAAAGAGAAATACCCATGAATAAAAATATTTTTGCTGGGCTGAAGCATGTGAATCTTTTCCATCTGCTGTTGCAGATAAGCTTCTGTCACCAGCCTAAATGCCTGAGGATAATGGAGGAGAAAGGACTTAGATATACAAAACTTTGTATGCTAAATTTAGTCCTCATGATGTTTTTTATCGCTTCACTGCTGACTTCGAAGTCAGCAGGTAAAGGCCGTATCAGTAAGACATACATACATATAGGAAGGTGAGTATGCAGAGGCACTAAATATTTTCAGAGCACTTAAAAGCCATCTCTAATGAAGGTATAATATGGATTAAAACCACTCAGAGGGCAAATTTTCTGAGTGCAATAGAGCTTCATCAAGTAT
This sequence comes from Pogoniulus pusillus, assembly GCF_015220805.1. NCBI lineage: Eukaryota > Metazoa > Chordata > Aves > Piciformes > Lybiidae > Pogoniulus > Pogoniulus pusillus. The sequence goes on from NC_087266.1 coordinate 40,820,001, forward strand.
GAAATTGACTCCTGGCCTGCCAGTGCAACCTGTTCTCTTGCACAGCAAATAGAGTTGCCAACTCTGGGCCAAATGCTGCAATACCCAACTGTCAAATGTTGTGTGCCTTTGTTCAGGAAAAAGCATCACGTTTTCTGTCTCCCTCTGTGCTAGTTTGAACTAGCAGGAATGTTTTGGTGAGAACTAGATTACAGGCTGTGAAAAGGAAACAATGGTGATGTCTACTGCACTCATAGGCTTGCTGAGACGTATAAGAACAAGAACATAAATATAGATAACAGAGTTGCTCGCTGGGCATTGTGGGCTGCACTTCTCTCTCTAACCTAACCTGACGTTTGTGTGACTAATTCATCTGCTTCCTAATCCCCCTGGCCAACCCTCCAAACTACCTTGAACATAAGGCAAAATCTTGGGTAAGGAAGGTGAAAGGGTGGTTGTGAGCCCCTTCTGGGAACTCAGGTTTCTGGGGCCTCTGGTTTCTGGGAGGGCTGTTGTGTTTCTGTATTACCTTTTAACTTGTATATATATAACTGTATATACTGTAAATACCTGCTGTTGTGTTTCTGTATTACCTTTTAACTTGTATGTATATAACTGTATATATTGTCAATACCTGCTTGTATATTGTGCTAAGCAGTAAATACAAAGTTTCATTCAATTTCCAGAGCCACTGAATCTAGTCTGGGTGATTTTACAAAGTGTGGGGGAGCAGGGAACACCCAAACCATCACACTCCCTGTAAGAAATCTTTATGTATTTTGAGACTGAGCTCATTGTTATTAATACTGCATTGTGATGTTTCCAGAAATGTTTGAAGGATGCAAGAGATAGCAAAATATGTTGGTTTAGATTACAGGACATCAAATTGATTTGTTTTAGAAAAAATGTGAGAAGCCATTGGAATAGGCTGCCCAGGGAGGTGGTGGAGGCACTGTCCCTGGAGGTCTTCAAGAAAAGACTGGATAAGGCACTTAGTGTCATGGTCTAGTTGACTGGATAGGGCTGGGTGCTAGGTTGGACTGGATGATCTTGGAGGTCTCTTCCAACCTGGTTGATTCTATGATTCTATGATAAAGATTGTAGAAACCAAAATAAATCTGTGATGCTGAAACCAAAGGTCCCATTTAGTAAGCTTTGTAGTTGCCATAATTCTAGTATGTCTAGGAAAGATTAATGCTGCTCTTTTCTTCAAAACATTGACTAGGCAAATGCAATTACTTAGAGGAAGCTATGACATTTGTACAATTGAAATATATCTTAATTTCCTAAGGTTATTAATTTTTTTTTTAATCTTTCAGCTCTATATTAGAGAATTGGTTTCTCATATATACAGTGAAGTGCAGGCTGTAAAAAGTCATTACTGTCATCAATAAAAAGAATGTCATCATCCTATTTATGATTTGTACTTTCATGCAAGGACTACAGGTTAGTGATCCAACTTGGTTTTAAATTATGCTTGATAACTAAGGGGCAAAAGTGACTAATAAGTATGCATTTACAGTAACCTCTAATGAATATTCATGACTGAAGGATTATTTAACCTAAATAACAGCAAATACTTTCCTCTTTAAAACATTTTCAGCAAAAAAAAGGTGCTGGTGGAGTCATCATCCCTAGAGGTGTTCAAAAAAACACTGGCTGAGGCACTTAGTGCCATGGTCTAGTTGATAGGACAGGGCTGGGTGCTAGGTTGAACTGGATGATCTTGGAGGTCTCCTCCAACCTGGTTGATTCTATGATTCTATGAAACAAGAAATACAACAAATTCCTTGAGAATCTGTCACTGTATGTATTAATTAGTGATGGACAAAATAACAGTGACACACAATAGCTGAAGCCAAAGAGTCCAAAAGCCCCAAACCACTTATTGCTATATCCACAGTCTTTTATATCTCATTCTACAAGTTGTGGTAATTCTACAAGTTACAGAATACAGTCATTGGATAAAATATTGTTCCAAACATTCTTATTGGATAGCAGTGAGGTAATAGTGAGATGTTAGCTATTTTAACACAGACTTCTTTCAGTTCTTTGTTCTAAGTTATGTCACTTCCATGCAAATGTTACAGAAGGCAAGAATACCAATTATGTTTCCATCCTCAATCTTACTACATCAAGAATACAGAGGGATGTGTTCCAAAGATACACCATTCATCATGTTTCGCTGACTCCCTTTATTGGTTCCCACAACAAGCCTTAATTCTTCTAAGTTCTTTAATGGAAGAATTCTAGGTATTTTAGGGTTTTTTTCTGGACATGATTTTAATGTTCCTGATCTTGTAGCCAGGTAAGCTTTGTTATAGTTTCCCAGTGATTTATAAAGTTTGAAATGTTAGCAGCCCACAAGCATTCAGCTATTTTTTATTTCATTCATTTGGCTACTCACGATGATATAATTACACACATAATAATTCAATAAACATCAAGAACAAGACATTTACTAGTGACTCGTTTTCTTTTCCTTCTAAGTGGTCCTGTAGATGTAAAGTTGTATTGCAGCTTACCATTTAACAATATTGCTATTAACAGACTAGAAAACTAATGTTAGCACTCCTTTCACATTGTTACTTAGGGGGAATGGAGCAAAGCTAGAAGTGGATAGATTCAGATTGGATGCTAGAAAGAAGTTCTTCACCATGAGGGTGGTGAGACACTGGAACAGGTTGCCCAGAGAGGTGGTGGAAGTCCCATCCCTGGGAGTTTTTAAGGCCAAGCTGGATGTGGGTCTGAGCAACCTGATCTAGTGTGAGGTGCCCATGCTCATGGCAGGGGAGCTGGAACTAGATGATCCTTGGGTTCCCTTCCAACGCAGAGAATCTATACCAACCGAAGAACTGCAGGGGTTTTTTTCCAATTAGACTTTCACAGAACAAAACTATCTATATGCAGAATATTTCCTTGTTCTTTTGCATGGAAGCATTCCAAATTATTGGGTAATCTCTATTTCAGAATACTGCTGAGACTGAAAAGAAGATGAAATTATTTTTCTGTCTACCAGGAACCAGATTTGATTTTAGAGAAACTAAAGATCATTTATAATAGTAGGTTTTCTTTATCAAATCTGAAGAATAAATGCCACAGAAAAAAAGGTGTAGCTCTCCAATATTTTAATAGATACAGCAGAAGTCCCTTGTCTCAGCAGTTTTATAAGAGTATAAAAATGGATTAGGCAAACTATATTGCATACATTCTTTTTCACGTCCAAAGCCTAACTGTTCTGATTGGTTTACAAAAAGCTTATTTATTCACAACCAGCACAACTTGTGAGGTGTTAAACCAGCTTACAGGTCCAAAATAATAGATGGGCAAACAAGAATTTCAAAACAGTATCCTGAGAGATCAACAAATACTCTATTTCCATTTTTTTTCCTGAACAATAACCTGGTTTCTTCAGCTATTTTCACTGATGCAACTATCTTTAGCGTGGGTTTTTTTGGGGTTATACAGGGAGAAAAAGTACCAAAAAAACCCAGATAAGACAGATACAACTGAATTTGATATAAGGAAACTTAAATTGTGTCTTCTTACAACTGCAGAACATACTCCCAAATCCATTTGCGTCATAAGGTCCAAGTATGTGCTCCTGTTCCTATTCTGAAGAAGACAAAAAAATCATCTCACAAGTGGAATCTGAATAGAAAATAAATAGTTTGCACAGGAATCATAGAATCATAGAATCAACCAGGTCAGAAGAGACCTCCAAGATCATCCAGTCCAACCTATCAACCAGCCCTGGCCAATCAACTAGACCATGGCACTAAGTGCCTCATGATGAAGTTTCCTACTGCTGTCTCTAAGGAGAAAGTAACCACAACAAATTGTCCAGAACAAGAGGCATGTTTTTGTGGTGCCAATGTGGCACAGAGCCACAGAGGAGCCTTGAGCTATTTTCTGGACAGTCAGAAAAACAACAGTAGTCTTGCTGCCTATTATAGCTGGTAAAAGTATAACATCCCCCCTCCCCCCACACACACCAGTAGGAACTGAGTAAAACAGTTATGACCCCAGTGTTAAGAGGGGATGATAAAAATACCTCATCATCTACTAGAAAATGAGTGAACCAAGACATTTAATCTCCATTTATTCTGGAAAATTATTATGTAGATTAGTTGCAATTGAGCTTTTAATATGAAAAAAAAAAGTATCCTTCCTCTTGCTACTCCTTTTGAGATCACTTTTTTTTGTTTTTAACTTCCACTAGCAGGAAAAGTTGCTAAATTTGTTCTTTTCCTATTTTCAGGAGAACACATATTCTGGGAAATGAACCCTCAGGATGCAAGTTGTCCAACTCCCTTTTTTTGTTTTTCCATGACTTGAGAAGGATTTAAAAGGTTCCTCAGTTTTCATTCCAAGGCAAGAGCAGCTACTTCCAACTGCTGGTTAGCAAGGGCAATATGTCACCAGATTTTCAATATGAAACATATTTGTATCCCTGTCCTTTTTAAGCTCTTTCTCTTAGTCCTCTCCTGAAAATCCTGCCTAACTAATGAGATAATCTGGGAAGCAGTGCATTTATGAATCACTTCACATCTTGGAGGTCTCTTCCAACCTGGTTGATTCTATGATTCTATGATTCTATTCTATGACTTCCTTAGACAGAATTGATTCCAGAGAGGCTTGATAAACGTCTCTTTCTATATCTTGTGCTTTCCAGAAAGGCAGCAAAATATTGCATGTAGTTCTTAAAGTATGGAAGAAATAGAGATTCAATCTATTCTTCATCTTTGAGAACTCTTTGCCTGGATTACACAGGAGGGAGGTACAAACCCAAACAAAATATATTGTCGAGACATAAGCAGAGAATAAGGGTTTGGCAGAATGTTTTGGAGCATGATTAGATATGACCAGTGAAAATGGAAGTAAGTCCATTGAGAGAAGCTAACTAAAAGTGAATTAATCAGAAGAACTCAGCTATTTTAACAAGAAATAGCTAACACTGAGGCACTGTAAAGAAATTCAGTGGGCATGTGCCAATGGCAAACAGGCTTACCTCATTTACTGAGAATTAGTGGCTCATTTCATATAGTGTCATCAGCAAAGCTGGTTATTCCTAGTTGACAAACCCATGGCTTCATTTTATACCATAGATAAGATACTACTTTGCCACCAAATCTGTTACATTTCTCCTGTTTCCTGTAAATTTGGTTCATCTCTTTAAAAAGATATTTATTCAACATACACTATTTTAAAAATATTTATTTTTAGCATAGCCAAATTCTTACAGGATCCCTAACGAGCATTTTTCACTGGCACTTCAGAAACATAGAGCAAGAAACTAGGGTCATTCCACAAACCTTACAACCACAATGCTGTGTGTATGATGTAAGTTGCCTGGAAACATAATCTGTTTTAAGAGTCTTTTTTTCCTTTGCTATTTGACATACATTTGTATATAGACATCTGTTCAGTAAAGAGTATAGAAGAGTGCTACACAGACTGGATAGGGCTGGGTGCTAGGTTGGACTGGATGATCTTGGAGGTCTCTTCCAACCTGGTTGATTCTATGATTTTATGATTCTATGATCAAGTTCTTCCTATTTATATGTACTTTCTAAATCTACATGAAAGTCAATTATCTCTTTTTGCTCTTCCTAATTTAAGTTTATTAATGCAAACAAAAAATTAAGAACAGGTTTGCTACCTTTTTTTTTTTTCCTCACTTTTACAACATAATGTGTTGGGAATAGTAATATTAAATGTAGTGATTCTATAGAATTGTCTGACTATGGTATACCAGAACATATGCCATGGACAGACGAGAGTGCATGGGAAATTGTGGCCAGGTGGGGGGTGGTCTCTTCTCCCAGGCAACCAGCAATAGAACAAGGGGACACAGTCTCTGGTTGTGCCGGGTGAGGTCTAGGCTGGATGTTAGGAGGAAGTTCTTCCCAAAGAGAGTGATGGGCATTGGAATGGGCTGCCCAGGGAGGTGGTGGAGGCACCATCCCTGGAGGTGTTGAAGAAAAGCCTGGCTGAGGCACTTAGTGCCATGGTCTAGTTGACTGGATAGGGCTGGGTGATAGGTTGGAGTGGATGATCTTGGAGGTCTCTTCCAGCCTGATTGATTCTGTGATTCTATGACTCTCTCTTTCTCTGCATCAGACCTTTTGTATTTCAGGAGTTGGAGGCATGGGCATTGAAAGATTTATCAGTAATTTGGTACTTACCTTTTACAATGTAAGACAACACAAGGAGTGATGTAGAAAATTTAAATGAAGAGGGAAATCTGGACCCAAAAAAAAAAAACAACCAAATGAGTAAAACCAGAGAATTGTCAGTGCCCTAGCTAACCATTTTGGTGTGCCTGCATTTATGTTAAGTTTAGCAATCTGCAGACTGCTTTCATCTGTGGTAGAGACAGAATTTCAGACTGAGCAATTTTCTCAAGGAGTCTATAAACAACATAGAAATAGAGCCTAAGGAGTCAGTTTGCCACCACTACACAGAAATTTCCCAGAATCTCAACTGAACTACAGCACTAAAATAGCCTCCTTCTTGAGTCAGAGCAACTCATTAAGCAGAGTGCTGTGGGCAGTTGACTCAAAAGTAAAACCGATGAGGGGATCAAGATCATATTCTCAGGCTTATAGCCAAGTATAGTCATGGCTTGTAATGCTTTCTTCCACTAAAAGGAAGTGGAATCTTTTAAGTTATTAAATTCCTATATTTGTGATAAACCAAGGTGTCTCGGTCCAGAGGAGAGAGACTAAAAATGTCACAGTCCACAGGAGAGAGATTCTTTCTTATATATTTCCATGCTGTAGAATTAAGGTACAGCAAGACAAAATATCAACGCCAAGGCTATTTATTAAAGGATAAAGTGAATTAAACAGAGAAAGAGAGAGAAGGGGAGAGAGTGGGGGAACCCAAAAAAACCCTCAACAACAGAAAAAAAAAAGAGAATGAGAAGAGAGGAGAAGAGCAGGAATAAGAGAGGAGAGCAGAAAGGAATTATATTACCATCAGCTGGGGGGTTAGGGGCTAGGGTGGGAGACCCTCAGGTCCCTTTCTTCCTGGCTGCTCTCCAGCCACTCTGTCCCCAGCCTGTAGTGCTGCTTGGGGTTGTTGTGGCCAAAGTGTAGAACCCTGCACTTGGCCTTGTTAAATCTCATCCCATTGGCCTCTGCCCACCCACGCAGGCTGTCAAGGTCCCTCTGCAGGGCTCTCCTACTCTCCAACAGATCCACACCTTCTCCTAGCTTGAGTCATCTGCAAACTTACTGATGATGGACTCAAAGAAAAAAAAAAAAGAAAGAAAACAGCAAGTAAGCAAAGTGAAAATACAACATATTTAACAATATACTATTATATAATTTCCCTTTCTAATATAATATAATATTATATTATATAATTTCTCTTTCTAATATAACAGGGTGAGATTTGTGATTATATATATAAATATTCAATTAACTTTAAGGATATTTTATGGTGGTTAGATTCAGAGACTGAAGAGCATTATTGTTAGCGATACTCCTGGGGAAATAAAAAGGAGAAAAGCAATCTTAGCTTTGCATGCACAGTGAAAGACTGTGAAATAGTTTGTACAAGAGAGGAAAGTTATCTCAGACTTATATCTGTGAAAATAGAGTAATCATTTTAATGTGCAGAAGTGGTCAAAGAAGCAAACTGAGTATTAGGATTTATTAGGAAAGGAATGGGGAACAAGTTTGAAAACAATGCTGCAACAATAGAGCACATAATGTTCCTGGAATATGAATCCTGTGCTGATTTCTGTTCCCCATTCCAACCAAAGAATATAAAAGGGAGTGGGGGTGTGGTGGGTGCAAAATGAAACTTGGAAGAAGTATAGAGAAAGGCAACAAAACTAACAAAGGTGTAAGTAATTATTACAATCAGTACACTTTTGTCATCCTAGGAAAGAGTTCAGTAATTTTTAATGTGATGCAGATCTATGAGACTTCAAATGTCCCAGAAGGTTGATTTTTTTTTCCAGCATCTTCTAATTTAGATAGTAGATGGAATTGTCAGATGTCAGTCTGAAAAATGTACATAAAGCACAGTTAAAGGATGAAACTCACTGCAATAAGATGTTCTGCATGAAAAAAATTAAATGAGTTCTAAAGCAATTATAAAAATTAATTGAAGAGCAGCTACAAGGAGCTATTAAACACAGCTCAGCAACTCACTGTCTCAGATGGACCAATCAGTAAAGTCTAGAAAAGTGAAACATAAGAATATTTCAAAAGACCTAAGCTGTTCCAATATTCTTCCCAGACTGTTATTAATAACCATTCTCTTCCTGGCCTGTTACTAATAACCATTCTTGGTAATAGAATTAATTTGATCAGTACATGACGAGAGGAGGAGCAGAAGAAAGAGAACAAGAAGAAAAGGGTTTTTATAACTACTATGTCATAATTATATTTAATAATATTTATTTTATTACAAAATTATTACTTAACAGTTGCAAAATAATATATATTCTTATACTGAACTGAGAGGTGCTGTTGACATCCTCAAAGGACAAGAGGCCCTTTAGAGGGGTCTGGTATAATGGAGCATTGGGAATCATCCTGGCCTGGATCAGGTGCAGTGTAACCAGCAGGACAAGGGAAATTATTCTTCTTCTATACTCAGCACTGGTCAGGCCACACCTTGAGTCCTGTGTCCAGTTCTGGGCCCTTCAATTCAAGAGAGATGCTGAGGTGCTGGAACATGTCCAGAGAAGGGCAACAAAGCTGGTGAGAGGCCTGGAACACAGCCCTGTGAGGAGAGGCTGCAGGAGCTGGGGGTGTGCAGCCTGGAGGCTCAGGGTTGATCTGATCTGTTTAACACATTTTTCAGTGATGTGTTCAGAAGAATCGAGTGCACCCTCAGCAAGTTTGCAGATGACACCAAGCTGTGTGATGCAGCCAACTTGCTAGAGGGCAGGGATGCCATCCAGAGGGACCTGGACAGGCCAGAGAGGTGGGCCCAGGAACCTCATGACATTCAACAAGGCCAAGTGTACAGTTCTGCTCCTGGGTGGGCGCTGAGGGTGCCCTCAGTGGCACTGTCCACGTCACCCACAAAGTTGTTGAACAAGAATGTGTTGCAGCCAGCATTTGCTTTCAGAGCTAATTCACTCCGAGACAAACACACTGAAGGTTGTTTTCCTTTCACAGCCTATAATCTAGTTCTTCTCACCAAAACATTCTACCCTGCTTCAAATTAGCACAAAACTGAATAAAAATTTGGCCCCTATTTATCATGATTTAGACCACTGAAAGACCAAAACAACTCTGTGTCTCCCTGGGTTTCAGCAGCTCTGCTGGTTACTCACTTCATCAGATAGAAAACTTTGTGCTTGGGGAGGTTTAGGTGGGACACAAGGAACAATTTCTTCACTGGAGGAGTTTTAAAGCCCTGGAACAGGTTGCCCAGGGCAGTGGTGGAGTCCCCATCCCTGGAAGGGTTTCAAAGCCTTGGAGATGTGGTGCAGAGGGATGTGGGTCAGTGGTGAGATGGCAGTGCTGGGTTAAGGGTTGGACTTGATGATCTTTTCCAACCCAAACAAACAACTCCATGATTCCATGATTTAAATCTGTAAAGTCAAATGCAAAATATGATTTTTATAGGAGGAAAACAGAAAAATATCAAATGAGACATTGCAATTGAAAATGAGAGGATACATTGTGGAAATACTGATGATCTGATGTCTATCACAAGTAATTGTTTATGGCATCCATAGCAGTTTGTCTGTGACTGATGCAATTCAAACTGAGGAGAACTCTCAACAGTTAGTTTATATTCAGGGGGTTTTGCCCGTGATGTTTTAGAAGCTGTCATGTCTGTTACATAAAACTCAGGAAAAGTGGTTTTTAATTGGTTATTTCAACTAGTAAACTTGTTATTAAACACAGCTTCTCACTTTCTCCCTGTGATAGGACAAGGAGCAATGGGTGTAAGTTGCAGCAAAAGAGGTTCTGCCTCAACACAAGGGGAAACTTCTTTACTGTGAGGGTCACAGAGCACTGGAACAGGCTCCCCAGAGAAGTTGTGGAGTCTCCTTCTCTGGAGACTTTCAAGGCCTGTCTGGATGTGTTCCTCTGTGATCTGTGTTAGATAGCATTGTCCTGCTCTGGCAGCGGGGTTGGACTCAATGATCTCCTTGGGTCCCTTCCAACCCTTGACATCCTGTGATGGTAGTAAGGAGACTAAAGCCAAAAGGCCTCATAAGGAGATAAGCCACAGACTAACCTCAATCAGGAAAGCTATTCATTCCTTGTCACATCTGCTAGAGGAGTTAATTACTAGAGAGAGAATCTACTAGGTATCTTCCACAAGACAGACACCTACCCAGGAGCCTGCCTAAGGTGGGTGTTACTCTTTTCTCCAGAAATTACACAGCTTTAAGTGTGCATTCTGGTATCTGGCAGGCTTTAGTAAATCCCAGTTGTGTTGTGAGGATAGAAAATCGATTACAGAGCCTTCAATAATCACTGTATGTTTATCAAGGGCTGCACATCTGAACTAGGCTCTATTTGCACTACAACCTACAAGCACATGTTGCTTTTGAGGGACTCAAATGCACTTCTCTGTCACATTCTGAAACTCCTGTTTCATTCAGCAGTTAGAAAGAAATTTCCCAGTGAAAGAAGTTGTTATACATGTGCCAAGAGGGAGGCAGGATTTTCTCCAACAAACTCATAAGGAATAGATGCAGCACAACTAAACAGCGCAATTAATCCTCCCTCTCTTCCCAACTTTCCCATGCCAGTAAGGTCTCACACACACAAAAGAATTAGCCTTTTAATTTCTTGTAACAAGTGAGCTAAGGTTAACAGTTTAAAAGGGAAGGGCACATTCTGTGTGTTGTGTGTTTGAAAAGAGGAATCTCAGTTTACTTTCCGCAGTGCTCCTACGGCACCATTCCATTTCCTGGGTCTTGTTCTGTTTTTCTTCCTCACTGTTTTTAAGTGACCTATTGGGGACCTATGTCCCCAGTTTTCATCAGCTGATACTCTGGTTCTTGAATTTGTTATTTCCTTGTCATTTCCTGTCTTAATCTGCAATAAATTATTGAAAGTATACAGGACATACTTTTTTATGGTCACATTCTTTGGTAAGCACAGTATTAAAGGATGCTGTGTGCATCTTATATAGTTACACAAGTTCATTACATTGAAAACCACAACAGTTTTAAATAATACCAGAATCTCAAAATACACCCTTTATTATCTTCATATAAGATAACAGCCAGCCATGTTTACTTTCATTTAAAACTGCATCAGCATTCATCTGAGAGCAAAAGTATATTGCTCCCTAAGCAGTAATCAAGATTACTTTGGAGTACATGAAGCAAATAATGGTTGCTGAGCTCCTACTAATGCTAAGGACTTCTCTCAGAATCTCTGATTTTATTGAGTGTTGAGTGACTTGCCATTAATTAGCACTGCAGGAATCAGAAGTAATAATTAATAAGCTGGATTTGTGTTTTGATTTGTGGTTTGCTAGGAAATCTTGAAAAGAAGAAGCTGGCAGAAAATAATCTAGCTATATATAGAAACTTACATTTATCTGTGATTAAACTGTGCAGTATGTGAGCTGTGCAATTTAATCTGAAAAGAGAGTTTGTTACATCTGAGGAGAAATGGTTCTTATTAATTCTAAGGTTGTATAGTTGGCTTTCAAAAATATTTCTTACAGAGCACAAAACTACAGTTATGTACTTGTAGAGGTATTTTGTTATTTGGCTGTACTCTAAAGATACACTGCCAAAATATGCATCTGTCTGAAATGGATCTGGTAGCTTTGGCCACAAAATGCAGCCATCTACATTGGGAAATCCATTGAAATGGCACTAGAACTCCAAAGTAGTAGTTCAGTGCAGACTGGGTTAGGGATCAGTTACACAAATTAAACATTAACAAGTCCATGGGCCCTGCTGAGATGCACCCAAGGATGCTGAGACAACTGGCTGATGTTATTGCTCTGCCACTCTCCATCATCTTTGCCAAATTGTGGCAGACAGGAGAGGTGCCTGAGGGCTGGAGGAGAGCCAATGGCACTCCAGTCTTCAAAAAGGGCAAGAAAGAGGTTCCAGGAAACTATAGACCAGTCAGACTAACCTCCATCCCTGGAGCAGCTCCTGCTGGAGGGCATCTCAAGGCACTTGGAAGAGAAGAAGGTTATCAGGAGTAGTCAGCATGGATTTACCAAGGGGAAGTCATGCTTGACTAACCTGATAGCATTTTATGATGCCATAACTGAATGGGTAGATTCAGGGAAACCAGTGGAGGTAGTCCACCTTGACCTTAGCAAGGCCTTTGACACCATCTTCTGTGACATTTTAGTGAGCAAGCTGAGGAAGTGTGGGATGGAAGAGCAGACAGTGAGGTGGGTTAGGAACTGGTTGCAAGACAGACCTCTGAAGGTGGTGATCAATGGTGCCAGGTCGAGCTGGAGAGCTGTGACTAGTGGTATCCCCCAGGGATCAGTGCTGGAGCCAGTCCTGTTCAACATCTTAATCAATGGCATTGGCAAGGGTACAGAGTGTCTGCTCAGCAGGTTTGCTGATGACACCAAGCTGGGAGGCTCGGCTCATACAGCTGAAGGCTGTGCAGCTGTCCAGCAAGACCTGGACAGACTGGAGAGCTGGGCACAGATGAAGTTCAGCAAGGACAAGTTCAGAGTCCTGCATTTGGGGAAGAGTAATAAACTGCACCAGTACAGACTGGGAGGTGATCTGCTGGAAAGCAGTCCTGTGGAGAGAGACCTGGGGGTCCTGGTGGATAACAAGTTAACCATGGCACAGCAATGTGCCCTTGTGGCCAAGAAGGCAAATGGGATCCTGGGGTGTATTAGGAAGAGTGTGTCTAGCAGATCAAGGGAGGTTCTCCTCCCCTTCTGCTCTGCCCTAGTGAGACTTCATCTTGAATACTGTGTTCACTTTTGGACTCCCCAGTTTAAGCTGGAGGGAGTTCAGCAGAGGGCTATGAGGATGATGAGGGGACAGGAGAGCATGGCTTATGAGGAGAGACTGAGGGTCCTGAGGCTTTTGAATCTGGAGAAGAGAAGGCTGAGAGGGGATTTGATAAATGTTTATAAGTATCTGAGGGCTGCCAGGAGAGGGGGGACAGGCTCTGCTCACTTGCTCCCTGTGATAGGACAAGGAGCAATGGGTGTAAGTTGCAGCAAAAGAGGTTCTGCCTCAACACAAAGGGCAACTTTTTTACTGTAAGCGTCACAGAGCACTGGAACAGGCTCCCCAGAGAGGTTGTGAAGTCTCTTTCTCTGGAGATTATCAAGGCCTGTCTGGATGTGTTCCTCTGTGATCTGTGTTAGATAGCATTGTCCTGCTCTGGCAGGGGAGTTGGACTTGATGATCTCCTTGGGTCCCTTCCAACCTCTGACATCCTGTGAGCCTGTGATCTTGTGAAAGTAAATGGAACTGATGTTGTGATGAGTGCACCTCAGGTCAGCCAGTAGAAAACAATCACAGAATCACACAACGTTATAGGTGGGAAGATGCCTCCAGAGATCATCAAGTTCAACCCTCCTGCAAAAGCAGAATTGCCTAGCGTAGTCCAAACAGGATGGTATGCAGGCAGGTTTTGAAAGTCTCTAGAGGAGATTCCACAACCTCCCTGGGCAGCCTGTTCCAATGCTCTGTCACCCTCACTGTAAACAAATTTCTCATGTTGGAGTGAAACCTTCTGTTTCAATTTGCAGCTGTTGCTCCTTGTCTTATTGCTGTTGACCATCAAAAAGAGATCGGTCCCCTCCATGTGGCACTCACCCCTCAGATATTTATACACATTGTTGAGGTCTCCTTTCAGTCTTCTCTTCTCCAGACTAAACTGACTCAGGGCTCTCAGTCTCTCTTTGTAGGGGAGATGCTTAAGTCCTCTAGCCACCCCTGTGGCTCTCTGTTGGACTCTCTCCATCATGTCCTTGTCTCTCTTAAACTGGAGAGCCAAAAATTGGATGAGAAGTGTAGTCTAGGGCAGAGTAGAGTGATCTAATAACACTGAGATAGGCATAGAGTCTTTTCCATGTACAAGTATGCATTATCATTCACTTCTACAGAAAGTAATAATGGAAAAGTGTTCCTGAAGATCAGAGTAAAGGAAAATCAGTCAGTAAGTCAGCTCCAATAGAGGCACAACTGAATGCCTCTATGCTAATGCAAGCAGCATGGGGAATGAACAGAAAGAATTGCAAATACGTGCAAGTCTACAGGGTTATGATATCATTGGCACCACTGAGTCATTGTGGGATGCATCTCACAATTAGAGCTTGGTGATAGATGGTTATAGACTCTTCAGGAAGGATAGACAGGGGAGAAGGGGAGGGAGTGTTGCCCTCTACACCAGTGATAAACTAGAGTCCATGGAGTTCCACCTGAGGATGCACAATGCAAAACCAGCGAGCATATGGGTAAAGGTTAAAGGGAAGTCAGGGGAAGTCTACTACAGAGATCCTGATCAGGAAGGCGACGCAGATGAGGCCCTTTACAAACAAATATGAGAAGCATCATGATCACAGGCCCTGGTTCTCATGGGGGACTTCAACCACCCTGATATCTGTTGAAAGGATAACACAGCAGAGCACCAGCAACCTAAGAGGTTCCTGGAGTACATTGATCATAACTTCCTCCTCCAAGTGGAAGAAGAACCCACAAGAACCTAGTCCTCACCAACAAGGAGGGGCTGGTGAGTGAAGTGAAGATGAAGGGTTGTGGGAATGCAGAACGCAGAAGAGTTGTGGGGTGCAGGTGAAGGAGAGCTGTGGGAACGGAGTGAAGAGAAGTGACAACAGGCAGATCCTTGTAGTAACAGCCCTTGGTTCTCACATGCAGCTGGCCACCTTATCGCAGAAGGGGTAGATAACAGACCTCGCTAACGAGGATAACAAGGCGTGTACATATGCAGATGTGGTGGGTCGCCCCTGACTAATTATGCTAATGTGTAGGCATGTGCTCTCCTGGCTGAGTGTATAAATTCAGGCTGTGATGATCAATAAAGGGCTTCTGCATAATTCAACATCTGGATTGTTCAGAAGGCTCAGGCAGCGGGCCCGAACCATGTTGGCTTATGGGCTTGTTTACCGTTGTCCCGCAGGCAAGCAGTGATTAGCTGGCAACATGACCTGCAAGGGTAGCCTTGGCAGGAGTGACCATGAAATGGTAGCGTTTAAGATCCTCAAGGCATCAAGAAGAGTGCATAGCAAACTTGACATGGTCCTGGGCTGCCTGATTGTATTGGAAGTGTCACTGACAACTGCAGAAGGGTTGGACAAGATGACCTTTGAGGTTTCCTTCCAACCCAATGCAATCTGTGAATCTGTATGCATGCAAATTGTGTGTACTATCCCTGAGGGAAAACTCTTGCATTTTCTCATGTGTATGCAAAGTGGAAATATTTTTTTAGACCTATATTTTCTAAGCACATTTATATGAACAGGTTTTTTTCTTCCAAGTGGCAAATAATATGGGAAAAATAAAATCATCTGGAAAAAAAAACAAACCATTGAAGAGTATGAAGGAAAGTAATAGTATTCATAGGTCAGAGTTTGTACTGTGCATTTCACAAGAAAGCTATAGGAAGAGTATGAAAATATAGCTAAAGTTGTAAACATGAAATGTTCTCCTTTTGATTGATGAGTAGAAACTCGATGAATGCTTTATCACAATAAAATTCAACCTGCTTGTTACTGGAGGGCAGACAAGCAATGGAAAAATATGCATTTTAATGTAGCTCTAATCAAAGGAGTAGCATATTTCTTTAAAGTTAGAAACTAACAACTAATAAACATTAGAGCAAGACTCCTTCTTTTCACCTCAGGAGGTTAACAATGTCTTTTAAAACTACTATCAATTAGACTGCAGTATGGGATTGAGTCCAGCATCAGTAAGTTTGCAGATGGCACCAAGCTAGGAGCAGGTGTGGATCTGTTGGAGAGCCCTGCAGAAGGACCTTGCCAGGCTGGATGAGTGGGCAGAGGCCAATTGGAAGGGATTTAACAAGGCCAAGTGCAGGGTTTTACACCTTGGCCACAACAACCCCAAGCAGCACTACAGGCTGGGGACAGAGTGACTGGAGAGCAGCCAGGAAGAAAGGGACCTGGGGGTACTCATAGATAGTAGGCTGAAGATGAGGCAGCAGTGTGCCCAGAGGGCCAAGAGAGCCAATGGCATCCTGGCCTGCATCAGGAACAGTGTGGCCAGTAGGACAAGGGAGGTTATTCTTCCCCTGTAATCAGCACTGGTCAGGCCACACCTTGAGTCCTGAGTCCAGTTCTGGGCCACTCAATTCAAGAGAGATGTTGAGATACTTGAATTTGTCCAGAGAAAGGCGACAAAGCTGGTGAGAGGCCTGGAGCACAAACCCTACGAGGAGAGGCTGAGGGAACTGGGGGTGTTTAGCCTGGAGAAGAGGAGGCTCAGGGGTGACCTCATTGCTCTCTACAACTACCTGAAGGGAGGCTGTAGCCAGGTGGGGGTTGATCTCTTCTGCTAGGCAACCAGCAATAGAACAAGAGGACACAGTCTCAAGTTGTGCTGGGAGAGGTCTAGGCTGGCTGTTAGGAGGAAGTTCTTGCCAGAGAAAGTGATTTCCCATTGGAATGGGCTGCCCAGAGAGGTGGTGGAGTCACTATCCCTGGAGGTGTTCAAGAAAAGACTGGATGAGGCACTTAGTGCCATGGTCTAGTTGATTGGCCAGGACTGAGTGATAGGTTGAACTGAATGATTTTGGAACTCTCTTCCAATCTGGTTGATTTTGTGATTCTATGATTCTAGGAACACAACATCAAAACCTTGAAACACTGCGTGGCCTCACCCTAAAATATCTATCAACTATGTTGACAAAAACATAGGATCATCTCATGCATCAAGTGCATAGATTTCCTTTTCAACTCCATAACTGTCAACCTCTTTATTGTTGTTTCCATCCCTGTGCAAAAGACTGAGGCTTTTTCTGACCATTTTTTTAGGGTCTGACATACTAGGAATAGTGCTGTAGTCCCCTAAAAATATTCTTTTACTGTGAAATCTTCAATCAAAAAAAAAAAAATAAAGGTACTGTATAGTGTTAGTTAAATTTTCACAAAGTGCCTATTTCAGATCAGCATCTGTTCATCATATTGAACCCTCTGTCACCTTCAGAAGAGAGTTGTCTACAACCATAACCCTTTGTTTCTTCCTCATGCAGGTGGCCATGATAAGAAGGGTAGGCCCTTTTGACCTTAGGGACATCTCTGGTGTCAATAGACTGTCATCCACATCCTCCATTGACTGGCCTTCTACATCCAGAGCCTCATACCTGTTGCACAGAGGAACCCGGGGGGTGAGATTGTCAAGGAGGGAGTTCACCTGCTGCCCCAAGTGTGCACTTGCCTCCTTTCCCTTCCTTCCTTTAGGCTGCTATCTTCAGCCTGGCAATGGTGAGGACATAGAGTCCCCTTGATCTTGGTTTGGTGGTTTTTTTTTCTGGTGGGTTCCCTGTCTCAGGGAAAGCAGAGCTTGGTTCCACCAGTGTCTCTCTTTCTCAGCCTCCCCAGTGATCCTTAACTTTTCTACTTCCTCTTGCAGCTCTGCCAGCAGAGTGAGCAGATCTTCCACCTGTTCACAACACACACAGCTCTTCTCATTGTCTGCCACGTGTTATCATTGAAAGGCTGTCTCACTCCCTACAGCCTGAGACCTGGAGGAATGCACTCCATCTAGGTTGCCACATCCATTCTGGTGAGCATAGAAGACAGAGCTTTCTGCCTTATGGGTGCCATAGCTAAGCTCTTTCCAATGACAACTAATTGAGCTGGCAGAGCTTCAGCACCCTTTTGCATAATCTTTCATGGGAACTGCCAAGCAAAGTGGCTGAAGTGCCACATTCTCTTTGCCCACTCTGCCCATGCTCCCGGGCAGACACCCTCAGGACCTCCTTTTATAGGTGTGAAAATGGTTGCAGGTGCTTTGGCAACACGCAAGCCTCATCAGTGGCTCAAACAAGAGCTGCCAGCTACTAGTGATCTTTTTCACTGCCCTGCCATTTCCTTGATATTTCTTTTGATCTTCTGAGAGCAAGAACTCTCTTTGAGCAGCTGGATTTTTAGAAAAACAAGTGGGAATTTGATCCTTTCCTTCACCAGGGCACCAATATGTGAGAGGCATGATGAGAGAAGTGTTTTCCCTCTGTGCATTTGAAAAAGGCATATCAAATCATACAACTGTGGAGAATCCCAAGGCAAAAGAAATCTAAACAAACAAATACTATCTTTTTGGAGGCATGACCATGAAGACAAATAAAAACGAATTCTTGACATTATCCACAGGTATTAACAGTGTTAAACCTGGAGAATGAACATCACAGAACATGTATCAAAAAAAACAAGAGAGTTAATGGCAACTCAGGAAGAACTGACAGCTGCTGATGTGAGCAAGACTGAAGACAAAAGCACAGTGCAGTGCTGCCAAGGTCCAGAGGACAGAGATTAACAACATCTCTGTCCAGAGGAGCAAGATCTGTTCTTATGGATTTACGGGTTGTGAAATTAAGGTGCAAACGAGACCATAGATCACCACGAAACTATTTATTAAAGGACAAAGTTGGACAAAACAGAGGGAGAGAGAGAGAAGGGAGTGGGGGAGAGAGATAAAGAGAACGATGGAGAAGAAGAGAAGAAGCAGGGAAGGAAAAGAGCTGTGATCGTATTACCCTCAGTCACAGATGGGGGGGAGAGAGAGAGGCAGGTGCATGGCCCCGGGATGATGATCTGTGTAGTTCGTCAGAGGTTCCTCTGGGGGTGGTTCAGCTCTGGTAGTCTGGTCGAGGTCCACCCTTGGTAGTCTGGTAGAAGTGCACACCTGGTGATCTGGTGGGAGTGCACTTGGTGCCCTGGTGGCAGTGCCACCCTTTGGCAGGCATCCTCCTGCCTTTTATGCAGTTTTCTGCTCAGTGTCCAGCTGCAGCTCCCCAGGAAACCTTCCTGTGTATTCTCCTGCATTCGCAGGGGTCTGGCACCTCCGGGGGGAGTGCCTCTGCCCCCTGCCTGGCTGTACCTGTCCATACCCTGAATACACATAAACCTTTTCCCTTGGGGGTAGCTGAGATAAGATGTAGCATCCTGGGCATTCCAGCCAGGCTGAGGTCCAGGAGTTTCCAAGGCTTTGTCTGTTGATTTGCATCCCTGAGCTTTCAGCCAAGCACCGAGTCTGAGTCCTGGAAGGTAACAAAGGCAATCTTTATCTTTGCTGATTAGGCAGAGACGATGCAATCTTTATCTTTGTTGATGAACAAGAGAGAGGATTTAGACTCTCACAAGTGCACAGATGGTGGCCTTCGGTTTTAGTTTCTGTTACTTCTATTCTGTCTACCTGTAGCAGAAATTAACAATTGGTTGTAATTTATGACTATTAATTTATGTATGGATATTAATTTTTATTATTAATACTAAAAAATCAGGGAAATTCCCTTAAGTTCTTTGGATTTTTCGGTCGACAGAAAGCAATTGCACAGAATTAAACAGTTTAAACAATCAGAACTTGGAAAACAATAATGCAAGAACAGGAAAATTCTAACTAATGCCTGTGGAGTCTTGGCATTCACTCCAGCAGATGTACTCACAACCCTCTGGTCCCTGAGTAAGTCTCCTGTATGAAAGACACTTTCAAGCTCACACTGTTCCTGGGGTAAAATACAACTATTTCAGGCAGAGGGAAGAGATGCTGGTAAGCCACTGGTGTGGGCTGCAAACACATGGCTGCCTTTAACAAGCCACAAATAAGGAGAGATAGGAAGGCTGTGTGCAGACAAAGGCTCGTGTAGAAAGGCAGTGTGCAGAAAGGCAAGTGTAGAAAAGGCTAGTGTAGAAAGGCCTGATTTCTAAATCACTCCCCTTTATATACTTGATTTAAAAATCAAACTGGCCAAGAGGCACTAGCACCATTTTTCTGGCCAATGAATTCAAAGCCTCCTGCCTCCTTTGACTATGCAGGCATGGTGAGGGCAGGACAAGGCACCTGACATGAGATGCTAAGGCCCCTAGTCCTCAAGGTTTTGCTGGAGCCAAACCCTTATTGTTTGGTTATCTACTCACTCCCAGACCCCAGCATGACAGAAGGAAGACAGCAAAGGTTAACCCTGTCTGGAAGGATTTATGCCCTACCAGGACACTGCCCAGCAAAACTCCTTGGTTAGAAGGTCACTGTTATAATCTGCATCCTAACAAAACAGCATTTCAGTTCAGGAGCTCTACTGCTACACACGATGCACTCTTAGAGGAAAAGGTGTAATCAAATCCACCTCAATGCTTTGCCCACAGTGAAAGATCCTCTTACTTATGTCTATACAAAACTGTAATACAAAGGTCACACTGAGGTTCTTTTTCATAGACACATGCCCTAGAGACTTGTTTCATCTTTCAAGGCAGTCCAACCTTTCCCATCTGTCTTCAATACTAACATTTCTTTGGCTATTTCTTTACATTCTTAGAGGTAAAATTTCCTTAAACATACTGAAATGCTACTTTCAGACATTCCATTTTCTTTTGGTTTTGTTACTGTAAAATTGCTATTTCTAAGGCATGTCTGCACAGTCTTGTCTCTGGGCCACTCTTGTTTTAGCAGTAGTATTTATGTAGACTGAAGCTTTGCTTAGGTTTTCCTAATTTTTTTTACAGCACTACTTATCTTCACCACTCACCAACTAGAATTCCTCTTAAATACTCTCATACTGTCTCTCAAATTACCCCTAAAGTCAATAAAGAGATTTCATTGAAGAGATTGGATTTCTGCCATGCTGTAAAGCATGTTGGCAATGTCTACACAGAACTGTGCTACAAATCTGCTTAGCATATGATAGCTTTCCTGTTTCACTTCAGCTTTTATGTGTCACTCTCTCCAACCCATTCCACCTGGCTCACTTTCCTGTTTAGCCTTGTCAAAGGCCAGACTGTTTGTACTGTTTGTACTTCTGAAAAAAAATGTACATTTTTTGTTTCGTGTCTGTTTTCCACCTACCACAGTGAGATTTTTACCTTGATTTGGTTCACTGTTTTGGTCCACTGTTGAGATGCGGTGAGGAGGTGTGATGACAGGGGAATTCTGCAGCTGACCTCTCCTTCAAAAGTAGACAATATATTGTCTTCAGGGCTCTATGAAAAACAATGCCCATCATATTCGGACATCACAGCCTGCAGATGTCCAGCTGCAACTGCATGTGGCAGTTTGAGTGTTACCCACACCCCCACTCTTATGAAATCACCCAGACTAGACTCTGCCAAGCTGGGAATTAGAATGAAGCTTTATATTTACAGCTTAGCACAATATGCAAGCAGGTATTTACAATATATACAGCTATAGTCAGAAATAGACAAGTTAAACAGAAACACAACAGCTCTCCCAGAAACCAGGAGGGGCTCCCAACCACCCTTTGACCTCCCTTCCACCCTTCTACCTTATCCCAGACTTTGCCTTACATTCAAGGTGAGTTTGGAGAATTGGCCAGGGAGGTTAGAAAGCAGAAGAATTAGTTAGGGAGGTTAGGGAGAAAAGTGCAGGCAGCCAGAGTCAGAGAGCAATTGGAAGGGATTTAACAAGGCCAAGTGCAGGGTTCTGCACTTTGGCCACAACAACCCCAAGCAGCACTACAGGCTGGGGACAGAGTGGCTGGAGAGCAGCCAGGAAGAAAGGGACCTGGGGGTACTGATAGATAGTAAGCTGAAGATGAGGCAGCAGTGTGCCCAGAGGGCCAAGAGAGCCAATGGCATCCTGGCCTGCATCAGGAACAGTGTGGCCAGTAGGACAAGGGAGGTTATTCTTCCCCTGTAATCAGCACTGGTCAGGCCACACCTTGAGTGCTGTGTCCAGTTCTGGGCTCCTCAATTCAAGAGAGATGTTGAGATACTTGAATGTGTCCAGAGACGGGAGACAAAGCTGGTGAGGGGCCTGGAGCACAGCCCTGTGAGGAGAGGCTGAGGGAGCTGGGGGTGTTTAGCCTGGAGAAGAGGAGGCTCAGGGGTGACCTCATTGCTGCCTACAACTATGTGAAGGGAGGCTGTAGCCAGGTGGGAGTTGGTCTCTTCTGCCAGACAATGAGCAACAGAACAAGGGGACACAGTCTCAAATTGTGCCAGGGGAAGTCTAGGCTGGATGTTAGGAGGAAGTTCTTCACAGAGAGAGTGATTTGCCAGAGGTGGTGGAATCACCATCCCTGGAGGTGTTCAAGAAAAGACTGGCCAAGGCACTTAGTGCCATGGTCTGGTTGACTGGCTAGGGCTGGGTGCTAGGTTGGACTGGATGATCTTGAAAGTCTCTTCCCAAGTGGTTGGTTCTGTGATTCTATGATTCTAAGTGCTTCTGACAGAGGCTTTGCTTCTTAATATCTACTTCCATTCTTCCTGTTATCTGGCAGAAAAAAACAAATCCTGCTACTGTTTAAAATTTTCCGTGCAATTCCAGTGATACAATTCCCTGAAATCAAATTATCTCAGTGTATCTTTTGGGTTTTTAAAGGTCAAAATATTGCTTACCACTTCTATATCATTTATATGCAAGGCTTTGTTGCATCTGTATTTATAGCACTTGAAAAGCTAACTCTCTATTATGGTTCTAAATTATAAACAAGAGAGAGGAACTTTCTGGAGATTCTTCTGAATATAGAGTGAATGAGTAGGCCATTGGTTGTAAAAGGAAAATATTGATAAAGTCCATGTCACTCATTGGTTTGATAACTGGCATAAAAAGCCTATATGTAAACAAATTCTCACTCTTTGCTCTCTTTCCCTTCCATCTCCTCCACTGCTCCTCTGTGCACAGCTGAATACTAACCTTGACTGAACTGGTAACATGTGAGATCTTGCTGGTTTTCTACCTGGGGGGAGAGAAGAAGGTGGCATTGCCCCCTTCTGGGCTTTCTTTGTCCAGGGGGGGAGGACTGAATTTCTTTGTTATTTCTAAACTGTAAATAATTGTATAGAATTGTAAATACATGTAAATATCTTTTGTATCTATGCTTGCAAATTTAGTTTGCTGTAAAATACAGCTTTATCTTACTTCCAAACCTTCTCAGCTAATCTGGTGATTTTGATTTTATTTGGGGGGGGATAATTTCTCAAAGCCACCACAGCACTGCATACTGTCTTCCTTCCATAATTTGTTAGAAAATTCCTTTAGTCATCATCTAAATGTAAGTTTTCCTGCTTGCAAGTGTTTACTTTCAATGCTCTGTCTTTCCAACATGTGGCTAATTAAGAAAATTAGATGTCCATAAATGCATTTTCTTAATGTTTTCTCACAGATCATGCCATACCTCTCAGCCAAAATCTTCCAGCTCACTAGCACTGAAAAAGAGGTAGATAATTGTGGAATAGCACAAACTGCTAACACTGTCAACACACATATAGAATTGCTTATAGAAAATGCATGTTATTTATTACCTTGTCATATAATTTCTGTTGCTCGTTTTCTTACTGGGTATTTTTAATACATCATGCTGAAGCAAACTTTAGTTCTAAGTTTAGAGGAAATTAGGACTTCTGCAGAGATCCACAGATATTCCTTATGAAGCAACATTGTGATTTTAAGTCCTGAAACCACTGCAGTCCATTTGCACTGAAAGAATCATAGAATCATAGAATCAACCAGGTTTGAAGAGACATCCAAGGTCATCCAGGCCAACCTAGCACCCAGCCTTATCCAGTCAACTAGACCATGGCACTAAGTGCCTCAGCCAGGCTTTTCCTGAACTCTTCCAGGGACAGCGACTCCACCGCCTCCCTGGGCAGCCCATTCCAATGGCAAATCACTCTCTCTGTGAAGAAATGTGACAAAATATCACTCTGGAAGCAGCATAACTAGATCACAGAACCATAGAATCATAGAATCAACCAGATTAGAAGAGACTTCCAAGGTCATCCAGTCCCACCTCTCACCCAGATCTGGCCAATCAATTAGACCATGGCACTAAGTGTCTCAGCCAGGCTTTGCTTGAACACCTCCAGGGATGGCAACTCTACCAGTGCTAGCTAGATGCTAACAGCTAGCCATACATCAGTCTCTCCTTTGCTTGCCTTTCTCCTATCATCTCCCCTCTTTACTACAAGTAAAGTAACTCTTTACTAGAAATACAAGAAGGTTCAGGGAGCTGTACTTGCTGGAATACTCTATCCCATTTGTGCTGGGAGGTGGGGCCTGTCCACTGCTCTCTAAAGCTCACATGGGAGGCAGAGAAAAGTGGCAGAGAGCACACTTTATGCTTTTTTTTTAACTTCTCTTAAAGTCAGGGAAGAAAGAAACAAAAAAGAGACAAATGTGGATCAGGAAGAAAAAGGAAAAAATTATTTTCCACATGGAAATGAGGTTATACAAAATTTTACAACAGTCACTGCAATATTTAAATGTTTTCAGTACCTGCTGAATTGGTGTGCATGTGTGTACAGATCTGTTTTCTCTATTTATCCATGGTTTTCCTTTCTGGCAATTTTTACTTTTTAAAGAAATGGAATTTTTGGGAAATGCCTTTTTTTTAATAGTATTTAGATATTAATAACACAGTTGTAAGTATTTACCTGTTACTAAACATATTGGTTTAGCTCATACTAGTAGTACTCTTCTTAAGTCTTGAAAGCAAATCATCTTTGGAGTTTCCAGTGTTTAAGATGTGTAGCATGTCATTCTTCTGTCTAAGAAAAATGAATTAAAACCATTTTATCAAAGGATCCCATGGCAAATAACCAATAATAAAGTCTATGCTGTATGACAGTGGTTCATGAAACATATTCTACTATTAAGTCTGTATGAAAGGAAACATCTCATATCCTGGTTTTAAATGTGCCTCAGATTTTCAACCTCTCTTTGAAAGTTTCCTTGATTTTCATTCTTTGGTAATATATTCATAAAGAGAGATAATGCAAACAACAAAACAGCAAACAAACGAAAGCCCCCAACCCTCCAGACATGTAATACATTATGAAATTGGTAGATGTAGACATTTCCAATAGACAAGGAATTTTACATATATTCATGTATATAGTTGTATTTCACAGAGAGAATACTTAACAACTGGAATCTCAAACCCAGAGCCAAATAGTCTGATTAAAGAGCTTCTGGATAACATCCCAATTATTGTTATGTGTTCAGCTGCCACACTGGTAGTGACTGCAGTTATTAGTCCTTTAATGAAGTCACTAATAAACCCTCTAAGACAAATCTCTTGTAGATCTGACTGTTCTCCTCTGACATCTTCTCAATTTTTATGCATTTCTTCATTGATTATATAGGGAATCTATAGCTTTTACACTTTTTAAAGCATCTCCATTTAGAGCTGAGTTGTAGGCAGAGTTAATTAGTATTCTCATGACTTCAGGTCATAAGGTAGATAATGATTTGTTACTTCCTCAGAAAGTTTAGCAGTTGTTAAGAAAGTTCTTTAGAAAAGACTTTTTGTTGTTGCTGTTCTTTGTTTGAGGACATTAACCAGTTAGCAAGTGAATCTGTCTTTTCTGTTCTTGTGAAAAAGACCACCATTACCATTACACAGAACTAGAGTCATAGATTCATCATAGAATCAACCAGGTTGGAAGAGACATCCAAGATCATCCACTCCAATCTATCTCTCAGCCCTGGCCAATCAACTAGACCATGGCACTAAGTGCCTCAGCCAGGCTTTTCTTGAAGACCCCCAGGGACGGTGCCTCCACCACCTCCCTGGGCAGCCCATTCCAATGCCAATCACTCTCTCTGTGAAGAACTTCCTCCTAACATCCAGCCTAGACCTCCCCCCAGCACAACTTAAGATTGTGTCCCCTTATTCTGTTGCTGGTTGCCTGGCAGGAGACCAACCCCCACCTTCAATACTTCAACTACCTGCAACCCCTCAAAAAAACATTAATAAGTGATAAAATATTAAACTGAGACTTGGCTGAAAGTATTCAGCAGCCAAATTTTCCATAAAATCATGGCTAACAACTTAGATTGCAGATTGCACATGTAAACAGACTATCCAATACAGCAATAAAAACAATTTAATCATTCAACTTTGAAAACTCTCAGAGCACACAGAAATAATGCAACCTGCAAAGGCACTTTGGCACCAAGTTCTCACAGATTTTAGAAGCAGATTAACATCCAAATATCTTTTAATACTTGAGTCACAGAATATTTAATAACACAGCTCCAGCTCACAGAAGTCATTAATAGGATCCTGTGCAGCCTCTACTTGAACAAATTCCAATCATAATAAATAGGAAATTTATTTCAGCCTATAGTGCATAAGAAAATGAAATAACTTAGGAAGTTTCCAACTGAGGAAGAGAAAACCACCAAAACACAAATAAACACAAAGAAATAAACACAAAGAAATGTGAGCAGGTAAATTGCTGTTCAGTAAAAAGGTGGAGAAATGACAAAGCTGGTGCCTATAAACCTTTGTGGGCATTGAAAAACAAATGCAGTATCAGTGCATTAATACATGATGGAAAAAGTTAACAGACCAGAATAAGAGGGAAACATATGTGATCCAAATGGCAACGAAGCAACTGCATGTGTGTTATACTGCTTTCTTATTCTACAAATATTTAGAGAAGATTGTGTCTTTTCTAGATTTATACAAAAGAATAGGAAGAGTTATTAGGGTAAATAAAATATAAAGACTTAGAAAATATTAAAGTATGACCAAGGTATGTTGCCATCTATTGTCTATAGTGTTTTCTATCTATGTGTGTTCTATTATGCATTTAATACTTCAGACAAAAGAAGAGAGATGCTCTGCTTTGAGGATGACATAGTACTGACTTCATGCATGTATAAAACATTAGATTAGAATTCAGTTAAGTCAACACAGGGTAATAGTGACGTGGACATACAATTTATGGTATCCACAGGAAGCTGACAAGACAGGACCAGTGGCAAACCTGTGATGATTTGGAGTGGCAGCAGGAGATGGAACAGTACTTTCAGACATTCTAAATAGTACTAAATAGTTCTGTATGGCAGAAAAGCAGGCTCAGTTTTACAGACTTAGGGCTTGGCTCAGCTATCCACAGATGACTAACTCCACATGACATGACTGTGTTGTGGTAGGCCTGATAGGCCCAAGATAGGCTTGTACATGTCCTGCCTTGCCTAGGCATGATTTTCTGCTCCACCAGAGAGAGGCAAGCATGGGAAATGGACACAAAAGGACCTGGAGCCATAGAGTCTGGCCTGCCCAGGGTCCTGTGGTGTAAGGCACACACACTTAGCTTGTGCCTGCCTAGTGCAAGGCCTGTGCTTCTCCTAAATTAGGGAAAAGTGAGCCTGTGGCTTTGCCTGAAATGGTCAGGTTTGGCTAACTGCCATCCTGATTGGCTATTCTTGAGTCCAAAGGGCAATTAATCTCTGCCCACAATGATAAAAGGAGATATGCAGGTGAACAATGTGCTTTGTCTCCCTGCTTTTTTCCCTGCTCTTTGCCTGCTCTCTCTGCTGTGCCCAGCCCTGCTGCCATTGCACACTGCCTTATTGCTGCCTGCTAAACTCCACTGCTGCCAGTTACCAGGAGCAGACCCTGGATGCCTGCACACAATCAGCCTGTGTGGCCAGCGTGACATCGTGCTGAGACTGCACCACATCTGCCTTCTGCACCTGAAGCTCCTGCCTAGAATTCCTGGACATATACACAGATCATCCAGAAGAAGCCAGGAGAACAAGGTCAGAGATTGTCTGTGTCCTTTCCCTGGGAGCCGGGAAGATTCAACCCTCAACGTCCAACAAGACAGAGTCCCCTGAAAGCATTTGGGCTCTGTCTGGACTGTGGCTAGCCCCCACGAGTGGACAGTAATAATGATCTGTGAGTAAATGCTTAAATGCCTCTTTGCAATTCTCTATTGCCTTCTGCCATAGAGCAGAAAGAGATTGAGCCCAGCTACTGGGCAAGCGGCTTTTGACCGCGGGAGTAGTCTCTTCCAGTTCAATGAATGTTTATGTATTTTGCTGGTTATATTAGATATAGATATTACCCATAGAATGTTTCCATGACCTTGTAAGAACAGAAATATTATTAAAATGAGTGGTCAGGTGTTGGGGTTCAGAGGCTGGTGAGACACGGATCGGGGCAGTGACGAGTCAACTCTATAGCTTCTGTGCATCAGTGCAATTTATTAGGGTAGTGCAGCGTCTTATATAGTGCTCAGAGGAGGTGTATCCAGCCAGCCTGGGGCTGGCACAAGTGGACAATACAGATTGGCCCAAAGCCACATGCAGGGTGCAGATAGGTTACCCTTATCAAAACAACCTGCGGTTCCACCCCAGGGGGCTGGCAGGGTCAGCCCCCTGGAGC
The DNA here is from genome assembly GCF_015220805.1 of Pogoniulus pusillus. Taxonomy (NCBI): domain Eukaryota; kingdom Metazoa; phylum Chordata; class Aves; order Piciformes; family Lybiidae; genus Pogoniulus; species Pogoniulus pusillus. Next base: position 40,848,260 of record NC_087266.1, read on the forward strand.
TGTGCCCGCCCCAGGGGCCGGCAGATTCCAGCCCCCAGCAGGTGTGCGTGGGTTGCTCACAGTGCCTTCCAGCTCAAGGACTTTCTCCCATCACAAGTTCTCATGTTTACAGCTCATGCCCCGCTGCGGGAGAAATTCTCCCACAGTCAGGGGTGGTGAGAGTTCTGAATAGCAAAATTAAAAAACAATACTAATCTTGGAAAATATCCTCTCATATCAATTAATTTGCCCTCCACAACAGCCTGCTATGCAAGCACATGATGCTGGAAATGCCACATCAGACCTGTAAGCATTGTAAGCCTACGTATGAGAAATTGAATCAAGTTGCTGGTCACTGTGCTGCTTTAATTCAGTGAAAGTGTTGAAAGATACACGTTGAATTTTTTTTCCTAAGGAAGATGAGTATAGTTTCACTTGTTTCATGCATTTTGTCAGCTGAATGTCAATTGAAGATGCAGCACAGAGCTTAGTCTTGGAATGTGAAGCTATCAGCTGTCAACATTTTATGTCTTTTAGTTGTATGAACACAGGCACATTAAAAATAAAAGACAAATCCATGAATTATGAAGAGAAGTGTAGTTTTTACATTTAATGTAACAGGAGAATATTTAAGTTGAAAGGGAAATATTCTATTGTGTTTGTATTCTCAGCCTTCACTAGACAGCAAAAGATGTGCTTTGAGTAAAGTCATTACAATCTTGCACAAGAGGAAAAGTGTAGCTGCTTTCCTTGCTTTATAAATTAAATCAACAACATGCTACAGCTACATGAATCATTCAGATTCATTTGTTGTTGATGCTATTACTTCTCAGTGTACTCCTGAAAACAAACTTCTCTGAGCTCAATCTCACATCTTCAGCTATTTAGGACTTATGAAGAAATGTTTGTGACGTTTACAGACATTCCTCAAAGCCTTCAGTAGCAAAATGAGGAATTGTAACCTCTGTATTTTAAATTATATTTTTCTTTTTAGGTCTCAGCAGTGTTAACAAAACTTCCCATAAAACATTTGCACTGTTGTATTCAGAAAAGACCATGTGTTATTTTTTGTGCAGTGTATAGGCTCAACTGCATCATCAAACAGAAACACATGTTTCTGGTTTGGCATTAATGTGTGCAGTATGTGAAGGGCATCCCTTGTAAATCAGACCATTCTATGGTTCTATGACATGAAAATATTTTTTACTTCATGTAATTATTTATATTTCTGTTAATTTGGAATAACCATAGAATCATCTAAACCTATTTCCAGAAAATTAAAATTCACTGTGTTTCATTTGGGCTGAAATTTGATTCTTGATTCATGAATAGTTTTCTAATTGGCACGTTTTTAATTGCCTTGATACTTTTTTATGTCTGTATCTATTAGAAGGGCAGTGGTTAATAGGTTGAGGGAAGTTCTCCTTTCACTCTGCCCTGGTGAGGTCACATCTGGAGTATTGTGTCCAGTTCTGGGCCCCTCTGTTTAAGGACAGGAAACTGCTTGAAAGAGTCCAGCACAGAGCCACGAGGATGATTAGAGGAGTGGACCATCTTCCTTATGAGGAAAGGCTGAGGGAGGTGGGTCTCTTTAGTTTCAAGAAGAGGAGACTGAGGGGTGACCTCATTAATGTTTATAAATATGCAAAGGGTGAGTGTCAGGAGGCTGGAACCAGGCTCTGCACAGTGATGCCCAATGACAGGACAAGGGGCAATAGTTGGAAGTTGAGGCATAGGAGGTTCCATGCAAACATGAAACAAAATCTATTCATTGTGAGGGTGACAGAGCACTGGCACAGGCTGCCCAGGGAAGTGGTGAGGTCTCCCTCTCTGGAGATATTCAGGATCTGCCTGGATGTGATCCAGTATGATCTGCTATAGGTGCTCATGCCTTGGCAGGGAGGTTGGGATTTTTCACGGGTCACTTCCAGCCCCTAACATTCAGTGATTCTTTTGGAATATTCTGAGAATTAATAGTACCTTAACTAGTTCAAGTTGCCACTTTTGAAGATCCTGAGTTTCCATGCAGAAAACCTTGTTCAGGAATGCACAAGAGAGTATCACCTCCATCCCTGTGTTTAAACTTTCTGTTGCTATGGACAAAATGACCCTTAAATGATTTTAAGAGTCAAGGACATATTAAGGACAGAAATAAGCTTATCTGTAAAAAAGCTTGGACTTTGTCTCCCAAGAAGAGTAACTTATTGATCCATGTGTTTATTTCTGCTTCTTGAGACTCTACAAAATATATTGCTGCACACTTAACTAAGCCTCTTCTCCACAGTGGAAAACCCAATGACTTAGCTTTAGCAAAGATGTTCTAGAAGTTTTCAAAGGAGAAATTACTTCTTTAAAATCTTGTGCCAGTAGGGTAACCAACATGAATTTCCTTCAGACTTCTTTCCTATTGAAACAGATAACAGAATTGCACTTGCCTCTTCTGTTTAAATCTAGTGTTGCAACTTCATTCTTCTGTAGCCTGAGAAAAATATTGTGATTCAGAGGGTGAGGGGGGACTATGTGTGCAGTGTAATATAACATCCCAGACTGGTATTTCAAAAGTAATGTGAGGCATAATTAATGCATATTAACTTCTTTTTTCTTTAATATAGAAAGTCTCTCTAATATTGATTAAGGGGAAAACACAACCTCATTGCAAAATATTCCTACAAAATGAGCCCTAGGAATACCACCACATATACCAATGACTGCCTAATTCTTCACTTTCAAGGCTGACTTAGAATCACAGAATCAACCAAATTGGGAGAAACTTCTTAGATCATACACTCCAACCTATCACCCAGCCCTGGCCAATCAACTAGACCATGGCACTAAGTACCTCAGCCAGGCTTTTCTTGAACACCTCCAGGGACGGTGACTCCACCACCTCCCCGGGCAGCCCATTCCAATGCCAATCACTCTGTCAAGAACTTCCTCCTAACATCCGGCCTAGACTTCCCCTGGCACAACTTGAGACTCAGTTCTATTGCTGGTTGCCTGGCAGAAGAGACCAACCCTCACCTGGCTACAGCCTCCCTTCAGGTAGCTATACACAGCAATGAGGTTGCCCCTGAGCTTCTTCTTCTCCAGGCTAAACACCCCCAGCTCCCTCAACCTCTCCTCACAGGGCTGTGTTCCAGGCCCCTCACCAGCCTTGTTGCCCTTCTCTGGACACGTTCCAACACCTCAATATCTCTCTTGAATTGCGAAGCCCAGAACTGGACTCAAGGTGTGGCCTGAAGAGTGCTGAGTACAGGGGAAAAATAACCTCTCTTGTCCTGCTGGCCACACTGTTCCTGATAGAGGCCAGGATGCCATTGGCTCTCTTGGCCACCTGGGCACACTGCTGGCTCATCTTCAGCTACTATCTACCAATACCCCCAAGTTCCTTTCTGACTGGCTGCTTTCCAGCCACTCTGTCTCCAGCCTGTAGTGCTGCTTGGGGTTGTTGTGGCCAAAGTGTAGAACCCTGCACTTGGCCTTGTTAAATCTCATCCCATTGGCCTCTCCCCACCCATCCAGCCTGTCCAGGTCCCTCTGCAGGTCTCTCCTACCCTCCAACAGATCAACACCTGCTCCTAGCTTGGTGTCATCTGCAAACTTACTGATGCTGCACTCAATCCCCTCCTCCAGATCATCTATAAAGATGCTGAACAGGACTTGTCCCAGTACTGATCCCTGAGGAACACCACTAGTGACTGGCTGCCAACTGGATGTGGCACCATTCACCACCACTCTCTGCACCCAGCCCTCCTTGACATCAAGGAAAAGCTCCCTCTATAATAACCTGAAATGTTTTCCTGCAATATTTTCAAGTTCCTGATAGAATTAGCTGAAGCCTCAAAGGTTTAGGGTTTTGTGTTTGGTTGTTGGTTTTTTGGTTTTTTTTTTTTTGGTAGAAAGAACATATTAAATAATCTTGTTAATTTAGTAAATCGATATAAAATAAATAATGAAGACTCCTCTATGTAACTTGAGATGGAAAACTACTCTTCATGCCTGTTTAAACAAGTACTACAATGTATTCTCTTCATCAAACCATTATGAATATACCTGTCCCTAAAACTCTCGACTGGTAAATGGAAGTCTAAGAGAAGGCAATGAATCTATGTATTCATGATGGAGAATGTATCAAGGTAGCTACACAGACAGAGGAGGCAGAAAAAAAAATCTGATGTATTAAAAATGTTTCTGCTACTAGAATGCAAGGAAAAGGTCTCTTAGTCTGAGCACGTCTTTTTAAAATAAATAAAGCCACACATGTTCACACCAGAGGTCATTCTGTCAACAAACATCACTCATGAGGGCTCACTGCCTTCTAACTGTCCATCCCTCTTTCAGCCACCTCTCATTTCTTGCTTACATTTCCACAGAACATATTGCTGTGTCTGCGTCAGATTCTCTTTCTTCATGTCTGTTGCTGCATACATCCTTCTTGTTACACTAAATGATATTCCTGGGCACAGGGTGATAGTACAAAGGGATAGGTTGGATAGCTCTGATCTCTTTTTTTCCCTCCTTCAGTCAATAAACATTAAGTCATAGATGCTTTCTCGTTTGACTTTGGTTTTTTTCTTTGCCTTTAAATTAGAAATAAGATCACAATGTCAGAAAATTAAAAGCCTGCAAACAAGCTTACATATTGTGCTAGTTTGAAGCTAGCTAGAATGTTTTGGTGAGGAGAACCAGGTTACAGGCTGTGAAAGGAAAACAATGGTGATGTCTATTTCACTCATAGGCTTGCTGAGATGTATAAGAACAAAAATCAAAACATAGATAACTGACTAATCCTGCTGGGGAGCTCTGAGCTGCATCTCTCTGTCTAACCTCACCCTCTGTTTTTCTGATTAATCCACTTTGCTTCCTAACCCCCTGGCCCAACCTCCATTCTTCCTTGGGACTGGGGTAAGGTGGAGAGGGGCAGGGGGAAGGTAAAGGGGAGGTTGGGAGCCCCTCCTGGGGACTCAGGTTTCTGGGAGGGCTGCTGTGTTTCTGTATTACCTTTTACCTTGTGTATTTCTGTCTATAACTGTATATACTGTAAATATCTGCTTGTATATTCTGCTAAGCTGTAAACATAAACTTCATTCAATTTCCAGAGCTGGCTGAGTCTAGTCTGGGTGATTTCCAAAGTGGGGGGCTGCAGGGAACACCCAAACCATTGCATATATGTAGAGCTCCCATGTGATCAGGCCCAGTTGCCATGTGTTCATGAGGGGCAGGTCCTGTTTTATAAACCTGATCTCCTACAACAAGGTGACCTGCTTAGTGGATGAGTGAAAGGCTGTGGATGGTTTTTTCCCTGAACTTTAGTAAAGCCTTTGACATTATCTTCCACTGCATCTTCCTGGAGAAACTGTCTGCAGATGGCTTGGATGGGTAAAAGTTTCACTGGGTTAAAACCTGTCTGAATGGCTGGGCCTTAAGAGTGATGGTGAATGGATGGTGCTGAGTACAGAGGAAGAATAACCTCCCTCGTCCTACTGGCCACACTGCTCCTGATCCAGGCCAGGATGCCATTGGCTCTCTTGGCCACCTGGGCACACTGCTGGCTCATCTTCAGCTACTATCTATCAGTATCCCCAGGTCCCTTTCTGCCTGGCTGCTCTCCAGCCACTCAGTCCCCAGCCTGTAGTGCTGCCTGGGGTTGTTGTGGCCAAAGTGCTGAACCCTGCACTTGGCCTTGTTAAATCTCATCCCATTGGCCTCTGCCCACCTATCCATCCTGTCCAGGTCCCTCTGCAGGGCTCTCCTACCTTCCAACAGATCAGCAACTGCTCCTAGCTTGCTGTCATCTGCAAATTTACTGATGCTGGGCTCAATCCCCTCCTCCAGATCATCAATAAAGATGTTGAACAGGACTGGGCCCAGCACTGATCCTTGGGGAACACCACATAGTCTTCAGATGCAACTCAGAAGGGCACAAATTTGGTAAGTGCCCTGTGTCCTCTCCATGCTCCCCTATGAATGTCCTGGATGCACTAGTGTGTGAGATGACAGTAGGAGTTTTTGCATAAACAACTAAACTGAGCACTGTAGCAGGCTGCCCAGAGTGATCATGGAGTCTTCTCTGCAGACTTTTGAGACCTGGCTGGATGTATTCCTGTCCCAGATGAACCTGCTTTAGCAGGGGGCATTGGACTAGATGATCTCTGCATGTCCTTTCCAAAGCCTACCATTCTGTGATTTTACAGTTCTGTGATTCTGTGATCCTGGGTTCATGAAGAGGAGGTCCTCCTCTGTGCTAGTTTGAAGCAAGCTGGAATGTTTTGGTAAAAGAACTAGATAATGGGCAGTGAAATGAAAACAATTGATGTCAACTTCTCTCACAGTCTCGCTGAGAGCTCTGGGAAGAAGAAAGACTTTTTCTCCATTTTGTTTCTCACTCTTGCTTTTGCCTTGGACCTGGTCACATCTCATTAACCCTGCTCCTACTAACCTTGCTCCCTAATCTCTTGGCCGCACCTCTCTTCTTCCTGAGAACTGGGGTAAGGTTGAGAGGGCCGGGGGGAGGTGTTGGGGTGGTTTGAGAGCCCCTCCTGGGGACTCAGGTTTCTGGGAGGGGAGTTGTGCTTTTGTGTTGTTTATCCTTTGTATATTTCTGTATATAATTGTATATAACTGTATATATTGTAAATAGCTGCTTGTAAATTCTGCTAGCTGTAAATAAATTGCTTTATCTATATTCCCAGGGTCCGTCTAAGTTAGCTGGGGCAAATTCAAAAGTGTGGGGGGGTGGGGTAACCCCCAAACCATCACATCCTCCTACTCATCCCTCTTCTCTGGCTTTATTAAGGCATCCAAGCATAGCACCTTTAAATATCTTCACTGGCTTCTCAGACTCCATAATGCCCTGTGCCAAGGCCTGTCATGCTAAGGCCTAAGACATGGCACAAGCCTCAATTATGAAAACAAAAATAGGAGCAAAATCCATATATGCTTTTGTAGCTCATGTATTTTTTGGTTGAGAAAATCTTCTTTTCGTGTTCTGTACTAGTATCAGTGTCAATATGTGCCACTAGCACCCTTCCTAAGTATGTGCACAACCAAATACGGTGAAAATAATTAGATTTAGTTGTTGGTAGTGATCATAATGGAAGTAACTTTCATTCTCTTTTACAATATGGACATTGATCCTTGTTCAGAGTGTCTAGTAGAACAGTACAGGGTAAAAAGAGTACAGACTTTTACCACAGAGCAATCTGGGACAAATCTTGTGAACCTGATAAAGCTACATCAGTGCCGCACTGCAGAGAATGAGTATTTTGCAAAGGAAATGGGTCACAGATAAAGGATCTGAACACAGAAAGCACACATGTGAAGGAACATGCTTGTGGTATTTCCAATTCTGTCTCTTATACCCTTCAAGCCAATTTACATTAGGCCTGAGAACATGCTTACTTTGAGCAATTTAGTCCTCCCAAAGGGCTAAAAGCCTCCACACCCACTTGTGAAAAACATGACTGATATGCCACATTAATTTCTGCTGTCTGGTTTATTCTAAAAACATCTCTCAAATATTACAGTGTCAACAGCACAAGATGCACTAATAATGAAGGGATTATGAGCTACTTTCACAACAGGACTTAAGGGGTCCAATCTACTCTTTTCATCTGTCACAGTATCAATGGAAACACATCTGTTAATTACCACTTCTCAGCCAAACCCGACATTGCCTGCATGAGTACTTTTCTCCCATTCCCAGGAAAAGCTAAATTGCCTTGTTAAATCTAAAGGGAGGCAAGATAACCTCTGCCTTTGCAGTGAACCAGAAAGGGGTAATTTTTGCTGAATTATACAGCTGTCTCAGCTGAAAGGTAACAGCTAATACCATCACAAAAACAGTCAAGCTGCTGGTTGAAGCAAATCTTAAGACTTAAGCACTACATAGCAACTTCCCAGGATGAAGACTGAGGGGCAAGCTTCCATTAAATCCAGAGTATGAAAAATCCTTTCTAGCTGAACAGATTCTGGGACTTGGCTATCACACTTTGTAAAGGGATAATCGGAAAGATTGTGTTTCTTATCTTCTTCACATCATACATGATGAAATAAGATGTAGACAGTGAAGAATCAACATCCTGAAACTGCTTTATTTGGGCAACAACCAAAGGATTAGATATTTCTGTTTATTTTTATGCAGTGAAATAGTTTAAAATATATTTAAAAGGAACCAAGATAGCATGCTGCTACAGTAAAAATATATCACCCTTCATTACAGAACAGATTTTCAATAGTTCATAACACTTTTTAAAACTTACTTGAGGCTGCCATAAAAAAGTCAGTAGTGAGTTACAGAATTGTCAGAGCTGGAAGGGGTCCTGAAGATCACCTAGGTTCCCCTGCCGTGGGTACAAAAAGTATGTTTGGGTGAAAAATACAGTAGAAATACTTTGCCTATTAATAGAGTAGAAATATTTTGTCTATTTGTAGATTGTATATATCAGGAAATAAAAAGGTTAAAAAGAATTATTATTGAGAATGAAAGGAAACCATGATACCAACTCTAGTTGCACCTAGTAGGACATCTAAAGCAAAGCTTTCTTCCGTTAGGTGAAATGCCTTTGGGCATCTGTGAAAAGGACAGAGGAGGAAGCTGAGAAGACAGAAGTGGTGGAGTCACCGTCCCTGGAGGTGTTCAAGAAAAGCCTGGATGAGGCACTTAGTACCATGGTCTAGTTGATTAGCTAGGGCTGGGGGATAAGTTGGACTGGAGGATCTTGGAGGTCTCTTCCAACCTGGTTGATTCTGTGATTCTATGATTCTGTGATTCTAAGTTTTATTGCTTGGATATGTTTTTTATGTGTAAATGCAGCTGATTATTTCCACAAAAACTTTACAGAAAACTTTACTTCATAGACTGGCAGAGACTGGTAAAAAAAGTAAACCTAATAGCTCTAGTTTGCCAAAAAGAATGCCAGACAAAACTAATTAAAGCTGTTGGTTGTTAACCAAGTCTTAATTCATTCAGTTTTCTTGGCAGGATGAAGGTTTCCAGTAACACTTATTCTGTATGTCCCTTTGGTGATGTGCTAGTTTGAAGCAGGCTAGAATGTTTTGGTGAGAAAAAACTAGATGATAGGCTGTGAAATGAAAACAATGGTTGTGTCTCCTTCTCTCACAGTCTCACTGAGAGTGTGATGGTTTGGGCTCTTACCCGCCCCCCCACACTTTGTATTTGCCCCAGCTAACTCAGACGGACCCTGGGAATATAGATGAAGCAATTTATTTACAGCTAGCAGAATTTACAAGCAGCTATTTACAATATATACAGTTATATACAATTATATACAGAAATATACAAAGGATAAACAATACAAAAGCACAACTCCCCTCCCAGAAACCTGAGTCCCCAGGAGGGGCTCTCAAACCACCCCAACACCTCCCCTTGCCCTCTCAACCTTACCCCAGTTCTCAGGAAGAAGAGAGGTGCGGCCAAGAGGTTAGGGAGCAAGGTTAGTGGGAGCAAGGTTAATGAGATGTGACCAGGTCTGAAGGCAAAGGCAGAAGGAGAAGACAAAATGGAGAAAGTTTACTTCTTCTTCCCAGAGTTCTCAGCGTAACTGTGAGAGAAGGAGACACAATTGTTTTTCATTCCACTGCCTGTTATCAAGTTCTTTTACCAAAACATTCCAGCTTGCTTCTAACTAACACAGAGAGCTATGGGAACAAGAAGGGTAAACATTAGATAACTTTCGCCATTTTCTCACTCTGCTTTTGGCTTCAGACTGAGCCACAGCTCCTTAACCTCACTGCCACTAACCTTGCTCCCTAACCTCTTGGCTGCACCTCTATTCTTCCTTAGGACTGGGGTAAGGTTGAGAGGGGCAGGGGGAAGGTGCAGGGGTGGTTGAGAGCCCCTCCTGGGGACTCAGGTTTCTGGGTGGGGAGTTGTGCTTCTGTATTATTTTTACTTTGCATATTTCTGTCTATAACTGTGTATACTGTAAATATCTGCTTGTATATTGTGCTAGCTGTAAATAAACAGCTTCATTTATATTCCCAGAGCCCGTCTGAGTTAGCTGGGTGTTTCTAAAAAGTGTGTGGGGGGGGGTGGGATAGAAGCCAAACCACCACAGGTGAACATTTGAGGCAGGTAACTAGTGAAAATCTCACATGCAGTTCTTTTATCATCCGCCAATAAAATGTTGTTTAAATAACATCTGAAGTCTAGTTATTTGTTGTGTGCATTTCACAGAATCACAGAATCAACCAGATTGGAAGAGACCTCCAAGATCATCCAGTTCAATCTATCTCTCAGCCCTGTCCAATCAACTAGACCATGGCACTAAGTGCCTCAGCTAGGCTTTTCTTGAACACCTTCAGGGACTGTGTGATGGATGGGTTTCTCAGTGCCTACGCCGGTTTGGCGGAGGGGAGAAATTAATTAATGTGAGAGGATATTTATAAAAAATAAGTATTTATTAACTTACAATATTTAAATTCTCGCCACCCCCAACCACTGAACTTTAATATTACAGGGTTCTTTACACTGTTTTGGAGACATTCTAGGATATACATATATATACAGAACTTATTAATAACTAGCAAACATTCAAACATTCAAACAACAGAGAGAGAGAGTTTCCCCGCGGCTCAATGCCACCCAAGGTCTTGTACTGTTTGCCCAGAAAACCTGAGCTGAAAACTGCTCTCTGCTTTATGGCAGAGGTAATAGAAATTACAGAGGCATCTACTCACAATTCTTATCAATTATTAATCAACCTCTGGGGCTGCGTCAGCCTATTGCAAGTGTCCGATTCTTCAGGGTCTCTGTCTGTGGACTTTGAGGCTGGAATCCTCCGGCGTCAGGGGAAATGGCAGGCTCTGGCCTTACTGCTGCTGGATCCTGCTGGCTGCTCTCTGCAGGAGTACACAGGCAGGAGCTCCAGGTGCAGAGGCAGGATTCTATGCAGTCTGAGCATGGGTCCAATGCTTACTTCTCAGGCCGATCGAACGCAGACAAGTGGGTCTGCTCCCAGCAACCCACGGCAGTGTGCACACCAGGCGCTCATACAAAGGCAGGCAAGCAAGCATGTGGCGGAGACACAAGTAATGTGGAGAAGGCTTTCCACGTGGGCCCATGCACCCCTATTTATCAGCTGTGGGCCAAGATTAAATGGCCTCATTGGCCACTCGAATGAACCAATCAGGTTGGCAGTCAACCCAACCCTACCACACTGGGTAAAACCCACAGGCCTGGACTCCAGGTATAGGAATCACGTGGGCCCAGCAACAGGCAGGCCCAAGCTGGGCATGTGGGGACTTACACAGTCAGGTGTCCCTTTGTTCTCGTTTACCCCTGCTGCAGGCAGAGACATGTCCAGGCAGAGCAGGCATAAATATGCCTGCTTTTGGCCTACAGGCCCTCCACAACAGACGGTGACTCCACCACCTCCCTGGGCAGCCCATTCCAATGCCAATCACTCTCTCTGGCAACAACTTCCTCCTAACATCCAGCCTATATCTCGCCCAGCACAGCTTGAGACTGTGTCCCCTTGTTCTGTTGCTGGCTGCCTGGCAGAAGAGACCAACCCCACCTAGCTACAGCCTCCTTTCAGGTAGTTTCAGACAGCAGCAAAGTCACCCCTGAGCCTCCTCTTCTCCAGGCTGCACACCCCCAGCTCCCTCAGCCTCTCCTCATAGGGCTTGTGTTCCAGGCCTCTTAAATTTGGGTTTATTAATACTATATGTTCTTTTAGACCAAACTCTGGATTTAGCTTTCATTTGGATAGACTCTGCAGTAAAATTACTTTAATATTAAGATTCAATTTAAACCAGAATGGAGAATGTTTTAATTTGTTTAAAAGATATACTCTGGAAATCACAAAAAAAAAAAAAAAAAAAAAAAAAAAAAAAAAAAAGAAAGGTCTTGCACTGCTGCTGGTGACTTAAATGGAAATAAAATATAAAATTGGCATATATGCCCAATTAGTAGTAAGTTAAGACCTGCCCTTCTAATCAGTTCTTTACAGGCAGCTATGGGCATCTTTTAAGGAACTCTGTTGATTTCAGAGGTGTCCTGGAGTCCTGTACCCCTAGATTCCTCTCCTGTCCAGACTTCAGAGGGAAGGGGGAAAGCCACCTGCCTGGTTTCCCTCCCCCCTTGCCTGCCCTGCAGCCATGAAGGGGGGGAGGACTGCCCCGTGAAGGGGGGGACTGCCCTATGAGTTTCCGCGCTGGAACCAGGCTGGGATTGGCCTAAGGTGTGGTAACTCTGCCCTTTGTCTAGCGAAGGTTATAAATATTGGGGATCTTCCCGCCTTTGGGGGTTCCCGCTTTGGAGTTTGCCTGTGCCTGGATGTACGTGCCTGTCTAAGCTCCCACACTCTCCTCGCCTTGGCTGCAGAGAGACCTTCAAAGGATTTGCTTTCCCATTGATACCTTTGTGAGCCTAACGATCCTTAATGACTCTTAATCGTTCACCTAGAGCCGCTGAAAGGTGGAGAAAGACAGACCACGAGCAAGCCAGCCCAATTGTGAGTTATTTGGCTCAGCTTAACTTTAGTAAGAAATCCGCTATTAATTAATAGCTAAAGCCTTTTCCAACTTCTGACTTCCAAAATAGTCAGATTATTGATAGTATCCCTGTAGGTAATTCTCATGCGACTGAATCTGCTAATTAAACTAAATTAATCTTTGTATATATAGTTGTGGGGGCGGGGTTTTGGGAAAATAAAAATTAACTATTTTTGTATAATTTCCCAACTCGGCCACATATTAATTCCTGCCTCTGCAACAAGAGGAGGCTCGAATTATCAACCATGCAAGACACTGAGTAAAACTTCCTGTGGTAGGAATGTTAGAAAAACAATCACAAGCCTTTAAGAAATATCTGGTTTATGAACCTTAACAACTACTTGGCTTGTTAGAGTTGTAATTAATTATAATAATTATGTATGGTTACATTTCAAATTATTACTGCTCTTTAAAGATTAGCGAATTATGAAGAAATTACAGTGCTTTATTAATCATTATCACAAGTTAGCTTCCAGCTTTCTATTGCCTCAAAAGTCAATTTACCTACCTGCTGGTGAAGGCTAATTTTCACAAATTTTCATTTAATTACTTCCCGCTAATTTTCCACTTCTTTTGTTTATAGGCACACACTTTCAGAGTCTGTACCAATTTAATAAGTCCTTTTGACATTCTTTAATCAAAGCAAAATAACTAAAGATGACTTCTGAACATCCTATAGAGCTTGTTGAACATACCTAGACGGTTAGAGAGACAATGCAGTTTTCAGAAGACGCTTTAGATAAGGTTCATGTCTTAGAATCTTAGAACCATAGAATCAAACAGGTTGGAAGAGACCTCCAAGATCATCCATTCCAACCTAGCACACAGCCCTGGCGAATCAACTTAGACCATAGCACTAAGTGCCTCAGCCAGACTTTTCTCCAACACCTCCAGGAACGGCAACTCTATCACCTCCTTGGGCAGCCCATTCCAATGGCAAATCACTCTCTCTGGAAAGAACTTCCTCCTAACATCCAGCCTAGACCTCACCCGGCACAACTTGAGACTGTGTCCCCTTGTTCTGTGGCTGGTTGCCTGGCAGAAAAGACCAACCCTCAAATGGCTACAGCCTCTTAACTGAACATGTTGTCATTTCTTTTAATTTGTATTATTAAAGAGCTGAGAAAGGTACCATTCAAAGCCATTGCCCTTCAACTCAACCCCAAAGCTCCAACCAGACACTGTATATCCAAAGATTTCCCCTCCTCCACCACCCCTTAGTTTGTATTTTTAACTTGTCTGCCATTTTCAACAAAGGTTAGAAATTTTCAACATCCACAATTTGGATGATATGACATTTAGTATCTTTTCAGATTACTCATAAAGACATTAAATGCTAGATATACTAAAGGTTGTATAATAACCCTTCTTCTGTACCACTGTACCTATCTGAAAGCATCACCCTTTAGCACTTTCCTTCAATTCCAGTTTGGGGCTAGTTCTCAAGATACATGAAACTCTGAGCTAATATTCTAAATAACAAAGGTTGTCTTTATCTACTGCTCTCCTCTCCTAAATGTTCTTTATTCTTGTAATTAGTATGTTGGCTGAATTTCTTTGTGGCTGAATATTGTTCATGCACCATCATCATCACTTCTTGATATAGCACTCAAAACTTATAGGAAAGAGAATATAGCAAGACATTCTGTCTTGTGACAGGAATTCCTAATAAAGTCAAATTTCCTTTTATTTAGGCATCAATGTGAGGACATTTTAGTTTTCTAGGAGAGTCTAACTGTCACTATTTCAGTTAGGTAAATAGGCACCAGCAACAGAACAAGGGGACACAGTCTCAAGTTGTGCCGGGGGAAGTATAGGCTGGATGTTAGGAGGAAGTTCTTCCCAGAGAGAGTGATTGGCATTGGAATGGGCTGCCCATGGAGGGTGTGGAGTCTCCCTCTCTGGAGATATTCTAAACCCGCCTGGACACATTCCTATGTGATCTGGTAGGGGTGACCCTGCTCTGGCAGGGGGTTGGACTAGATGATCTCTTGAGGTCCGTCCCATCCCTGACATCCTGCGATTCTGTGATAAATATTTCTTCTTTGTTAGAAGGTGCCATACATTCAAATTCACAGTGTTGATTCATTCAGGTACAGATTACAGAAAATCCTCATATTAAGTAAAAAGTATGATCTGCTTTTGCTGGGCTTCTTGACATAACTAAGCTTCACAAACAAACCAAAAATTCACAACCACTCTTGCTCAACTAATTTGCAGGTTTGATGGAACAATGCATCAGCTTTAAGCTCCTCAGATAACTTCTCAGTTTTCAACTGGAAAATCTCAAGGGAATGATTTTGTAAATGATTTTGTAACATGCTAGAATGTGATAATATTTGGCTGAATTAAAAGATAAACATGTTTCACATGAAAATAAAGCATTGGGTTTTGGTACTGTCTGAGTTCTATGAATGTTATAATCCTACTAAGTTACTTTCAGCTGAGCAGAAATAGTCAATTTGAAGATTTAAAATTGTAATGGGTAGGGTCAGACTGGACATGAGGAGGAAGTTCTTCACCTCAAGAGTGGTGAGAGCTTGGAATGAGTTGCCCAGGGAGATGGTTGAGGCCCCATTCCTGGAGGTGTTTAAGGCCAGGCTGGATGAGGCTCTGGCCAGCCTGATGTAGGGCAGGGTGTCCCTGCCCATGACAGGGGGGTTGGAACTGCCTGATCCTTGTGGTTCCTTCCAACCCTGATCAATTCTATGATTCTATGCTTGTCACAGCTACTAACTTGTCAGGAACACCTGTAAGTAATTCCGTTACCTATATATAAACACATTAATTTTATACTTTCTAGATTAAACTTTACTGAAGCTATAAAATCACTGAATAAAACCCCCACTACTACTTCTAAAGTACTACTTCTAGAAACTCAAGCAAACCATACAAAGTCTAATTGTTGAAGCAATTATTTGCTTTGAAAAATTACTTGAAGCATATGTTATTATACTATAGTAATATTCCTGAACACACAATTAATGTTACTTGTGATGCATTAAGAAGTTGAAAAAAGGTAAATAACGCATCAAAGTATATAAACAAAATATTAGTATGAACTTACAGCATACTAGACAAACTCCAAACCAACAGAATCTTAGAGTAATAAGGTAGTGTGCTAGTTGGAGCCTAGCTAGAATGTTTTGATGACAAGAACTAGATTATAGGCTGTGAAAGGAAAACAATGGTCATGTCTACTGCTCTCATAGGCTTGCTGAGATGTATAAAAACAAAATTCAAAACACAGGTAACCCACTTCTGCTGGGGAACTGGCT
Organism: Pogoniulus pusillus; assembly: GCF_015220805.1. Classification (NCBI taxonomy): domain Eukaryota; kingdom Metazoa; phylum Chordata; class Aves; order Piciformes; family Lybiidae; genus Pogoniulus; species Pogoniulus pusillus. The sequence continues at coordinate 40,864,036 of NC_087266.1, forward strand.
GAGCTGCATTTCTCTTTAGCCTCTCTCTGCCATTTTTTTCTGACTAATCCACTTTGCTTCCTAACCCCCTGGCCGAACCTCCATTCTTCTTTGGGACTGAGGTAAGGTTGAGAGGGGCAGGGGGAAGGTGAAGGGGCGGTTGGGAGCCCCTCCTGGGGACTCAGGTTTCTGGGAGGAGAGTTGTGTTTCTGTATTAACTTTCACCTTGTACATTTCTGTATATACTGTAAATATCTGCTTGTATATTGTGCTAAGCTGTGAATATAAGCTCCATTCAATTTTCAGAGCCGGCTGAGTCTAGTCTGGGTGATTTCCAAAGTGGAGGGGGGGGGGGGGGGGGGCGGGAAGCACCCAAACCATCACAGGTAGGTGTCATTACAGTGGCAATTCAAGATTCAGATATTGAATGGGAAAACAATCAAAGGGATAAATCCCTGGTTTTGGCTTCAAATAGAGTGTACTTAGTGTACTTAACTGAGAACAAATCCCCAGTGGCAACATGTGAGAGATGAGGTTGCAGCCTTTCCCTGAACTTTTCTGCATCTAGTCCTTGAATTCTCTTCTGACCCTGTTTCATTTAATGGTATAGAAATATCCATATTTCAAAAGAGAGAAGACAAGTGCTTAGTGTGCACCTTAACCCAACTTGGAAGTCTAAGCATAGCACTGTGCCAGAAAATAATTCTGATCTTGCACTTGAGCTTCATAAAGCTGTTGGCACAAGTTTCCTTAAGGGTATGAAGTACTGATATTGCACATCTTCAGAAGCACTGTCAGTTTATCTGAGCTGAGTGTCAAGAGACATTCACCTTACTAAAGCCCTTTGGGATCCAGAAAAAGAGGCTATCCCTATGGCTAGACACCATAAATTACTCCACCGCCTACATACATGCAGAGTGTCTCTACAATATGACACTGGTCAGAAACCTATCATCTACAGAAGAATGCTCTAATTAGAGCATTTATTCATCATTTTAGGCATAACAGAGTCTAAGGAGATTTGTCTGTACACCTGGGAATAGTCTTCCCAGAACACTATTCTAGCCACCAGGAAAATAAATAAACAAATAAATAACCAAAACAAACCAAAGAAATCCCAAACAAACAATAAAAAAAACCTGTCACACATTTGCTAAGGCTGCAAATGTGTGATTGCAGCGTAAGTGAACCTTCCTTGGTATCTTAATGGGTATGCAATACTTTGAAATGCTTCTTTGCTCTATTATTTTACCTCTATGAAAATGCAGTCCTGTATCATAAAATCTGGGAAATTAGAGATTGAAGGTCATCCCAACACTCTTCTGTCTTAGATCATTTACTGGGGCTGCAAACAGAAGCTGATGATAAATCAGAGCTGATTATGTCTTGGACTGATTTGACTTTTGATGCAAACTGGTTTAGGGTTATTTACTTTGTAGTAACAAGTCAGTCACCCCTCCCATCACCAATTGTTCTCATGTTATGGATGTGTAACATTCTTGACAAAAGGAAGCTAGAACACACGAGAAAAAGTAGTGTTTTGATTTTACATTGTTAACAGTTTTACAAAGGGTAAATTCTGAGATAACCAGATAAGGAAATACTGCAGCAGTGCAAAGGAATGGAAAAATCTGGCAGGCCCCTGATGTGTATTCCCCAGGAAAATCGTTTGAGTATGTTTGAAGATATTTTCAAATGGCTTGGGGTTTTGCCCAAAGTCAGAAACTAATTAAGGGCTGTGATGTCCTCTGTCTCATATCAGATTCAAATTGAACCATTTACAAATATATTAGAGAAAGATCAAGTGAAAATTACTACACTTAGCTTCCAAGCCAAGAGAAAACACCTTGAGTACTGTGTTCAGTTATGGGCCCCCCAGTTTAGGAGGGACACTGAGATGCTTGAGCATGTCCAGAGAAGGGCGACGAGGCTGGTGAGAGGCCTTGAGCACAGCCCTACGAGGAGAGGCTGAGGGAGCTGGGATTGGTTAGCCTGGAGAAGAGGAGGCTCAGGGGAGACCTTATTGCTGTCTACAACTACCTGAGGGGTGCTTGTGGCCAGGAGGAGGTTGCTCTCTTCTCTCAGGTCGCCAGCACCAGAAAGAGAGGACACAGCCTCAGGCTGTGCCAGGGGAGATTTAGGCTGGAGGTGAGGAGAAAGTTCTTCACTGAGAGAGTCATTGGACACTGGAATGGGCTGCCCGGGGAGGTGGTGGAGTCGCTGTCCCTGGAGCTGTTCAAGGCAGGATTGGACGTGGCACTTGGTGCCATGGTCTAGCCTTGAGCTGTGTGGTAAAGGGTTGGACTTGATGATCTATGAGGCCTCTTCCTACCTTGGTGATACTGTGATACTGTGAAAATAAGCCTTCCACTTGCAATCTCTGCTTTCTGTTATTTTTTTTTCATGGAGAACAAGTATTAATAGTTTGAAGTCTCCAACCTTGTAGTAATGGATAAGTAGTATGTGGATAGTAAATTACCAGCTCTAAGAACTCTCCAGTGTGAAAGTGTTTACTTCTCTTCTAGTAAACATCCTCCAGAAAGAAAGTGCTTGATTTCAGTGACATCTGGTTGGGATTGTAAAACCATATGGCTTGATAGTTTCATATGTACTTTGCTTTAATTTTAGAAATTACTTTATTCTTGTTCAGAAAGACAGGGACCTTGCTGACAGATGACATGCTAAGATATGCACGTGCTTCTGAATAGTCATCATTGAAAACTTAGCACTAAATCCATCTTACATTGACTAGTAATTTAAATGAAGTCTTTTAATATGACCAAGAGAACTCTAAAATCGATTGAAGCAATAGCCTCACTATACTCACAGAGATCAAAAGTACTCAAGGACTGATCCTATAATTAGATAATTCCCTCAATAGAAAAACTGAAAGACTGATTGAAAAATGAACTATCAAACTAAAGCACATAAGATCTATTAAAAGAACTTGTAAGGTTTCTAAACAAAATCTTCATTGAGAAGCAATGACAACAGATGCTAATAGAGATGATTAAATATTAAAAGATGAGGGGGGGGAAGTGCTCCAGATAGGAAACGTTCAGCACAAAGCCATGAAGCACACATTATGCAGCAATAAATAAAAATAGCACGCATCTTTGGCACACCAGTCTCCTTGGAAGAAGCCCAAGCCCTGCTTAAAAGCATACTTTAATACAGTGGAGTGCTTAAGGTTGCCTGAGAGTCGAACCAGTCAGGAGTTTATTTAAGAAACATTTTGTCAGAAAGCTTCAGTTTGATGAAGCGTGAGGAAACACAAAAGCAGTCACTTTCTGGCAGTACAAACACAAGCTAGGACCTAGTAAACTCCAGCTCTGTTTTGTTCTCTGGGAACAGATGTGAACTCAGAAAAAGCCTTCTCTAGTTCGCTCACACTCTGACTCCATGTGCAAACCACCAAGTTTTAAATCCCTCATTTCTATTCCTTTCCAGTTCAGTGATAGTGATTATTTAATTAGATACACAACACCAAGGAGCTCTTCCAGAAGAACTTCAGCAGAACCCTAGCATGAGCTTTGCATAGACAAAAGTTTTGAATTCCTTCTCTAGGATTCTGCTTTAGAATTCCTACTCTGAGTCTAGTCAGAGTACGAATCTAAAACTGGATTGCATCTGTCTGTAAGAAGTGCCTTTGCCACTTGACCCAGCTGGCCTCATGAGGACTGGTGGATCACTTTTTCATGGATGTTTTTCTGAGACATACTATTTGTGCTACAATAAGCAGTAAATCCTAGCTGCTGCTTCTTTCTTTCCACAAAACTGTAGGTATGCAATTAGGCCAGGACTTATTGAGGCAGCCATGCTTACCTATCAAACCATTTTTCACAATCAGCTGGGTTTATCTTATCAACCATCAAGCTATATAGACAAATTAAAGTAGGTTTTTCCTAATATCAGAAGTGAGAGCGCTCCTGCAGATGGGTGGCTTAGAAGTGTATTTGGGACCTAACTTGACAAGCTGCTTTTGTTTCGTTTTTATAGGGAATTTATTACCTGTGAGTACAGACAGATTAACAGCCCTGAAATCCTTCACAAATTCACCCAAAAAAAAATCACAAGCATTATATGCCAAAGTCTTTACCACTCAAGTGAGGAAATCACTTTTGCAGAGTGTAAAAAGATGTTTATTTCATTAAATCTGTTTAAAATATTCTTGACAATGGCATTAGTTACTTGTACTGAAACAGATTATCTGAGGTGAATGTCTGTATTTTGAGGCTCTATTAGGTCTCATCTAGGATTCTGCTTCTTGTTATTCTTTTACTACAAAGCAGCCCAAAATCAGGGAGAATTTCTCTGTTTAGAAGCTCCTACGTCACAGCTCCTGTGTAGCACAGGCTGCTGGGACATAAAAAACAGAGAGGTAAATCTGGTAAACCTAAGCTTAATTTAGTTCATGATAGGTTACAGCTACCTGAGCTATTTACATGTTCAGAAAAGCACTAAAGGACTTTGAGGTCTCATTGGTCAATACTGTTCTTCCCATTTTGGTCTCATAATAAAACTAGCATAGCTGGAACAGATGAACAAGGGGAAGTGGGGGAAAAATCCCACAAAACAAATGTGCAAAGCTGCTAAAATCTTGCTTATCTGACTGAAATATTACACATCTACTCAATGTCTTCAGATACAAAAAAAATTGCTCGTGAGAATGTCTTAAAAATCTTATTCGTTTGGGTGGATGACTCAGCTGAAAATATAGGGATTCACATCCTTGTAATCATCCCTCGCAGACAAGACTACACAAGTTGAGCTGCATACTTCTGAATGAGTTAAAGACTGGTATTAACTGAGTGCTTATTTAAAACAGTGCTATCTTTGGTGCAGAAGAGAGTAGGTGGGATTTATTTCAGTGCGCTAGTTTGAGCCTAGTTGGGATGTTTAGTGAGCGGAATTAGATTGTAGTCTGTGAAAAGGAAACAATGGTGATGTCTACTGCACTCATAGGGTAGCTGAGATGTATAAAAACAAGAACATAAACATAGGTAACAGAGTTTGATCTCTGGCTTTGGGCTGTACTTCTCTTTCTCTTAACCTGCCGTCTGTGTGGCTAATCCTTCTGCTTCCTAACCCCCCCCAGCTGATCCTCCAAACTCACCTTGAACATAAGGCAAAGTCTGGAGTAAGGTAGAGGGTTGGGAGGAAGGTGGAAGGGTGGTTGGGAGCCCCTCCTGGGGATTCTGGTTTCTGAGAGGGCTGTTGTGTTTCTGTATTTTTTTAACTTGTATATTTCTATCTATAGCTGTATAGATTGTAAATATCTGCTTGTATATTGTGCTGAGCTGTAAATATAAAGCTTCATTCTAATTTTCAGATCAGATGGGTCTAGTCTAGGTGATTTCATAAGAGTGAGTGGGTAGGCAATACCCAAACCATCATATTCATTTAATATTGGACATCTACAGTATAAGGGATATGAAGGATACTTATAAGAATTCCCAGCTGATACCACAGGAAGTGGGGGGAGTGGGCTAACCATCACCTGGAGTGTGGCCCACCCCTGGGGAGGGGCCAAGACCCCTAGGGTCAGGTTCAGGGTTACTCCCCCAGGAGTGTTAACCCTATACACCAGCAAATATTTCTGTCATATCCCTGAAGTGTCAAAGTTGACCTTACTCCTTGAATGGAATCTACTTTCTGAATTTAAGGTGGCCTTGAGATTTTTTTATAGTTAATTTCTCTCTTTACTCTCCCACGTGTGTTGATACATGCCTACATACCTTGTCAGTCCCTTCTCACCTTGGCTTCAAGATATTGTAAATTATACTTGACCTTTTGTAAACAGAACATGAATAATAATATCACATTAGCAAAAGACATTTGGACACTGCTCATAAAAACTTAACTGATCTGATAGAAAACTTATACAGAGTAAAATAGCAGGAAAAATTATATTGGTTAGTCTAGATTTTTCATACCCTAAATAAAGATGTTTCAATACAAAAGAAATAGATAAAGAGCACACTAATATTAGATTACTTAGGAAATAAAGTTTGATACTAAAAGAAGAAACAAAACAGGGTTTAACTGAGGAAATCTATGAAAAAGAGACCTGTTCCTAAGTGCAACTTTTACAAAATCACATAGAATCACAGAATTAACCAGGTTGGAAATGACCTCTAAGATCATTGAGTCCAATCAATCACCCAACACCTTCTAATTCATTAACCCATGGCACTAAGTGCCTCATCCAGGCTTTTCTTGAACACCTCCAGGGATGGTGGCTCCAGCACCTCCCTGGGCAGCCCATTCCAATGGCAAATCACTCCCTGAAGAACTTTTTCCTAATGTCCAGACTAAACCTGCCCTGGCACAGTTTGAGACTGTGTCCCCTTGTTCTGTTGCCGGATGTCTGGCAGAAGAAACCAACCCTTGCCTGGCTACAACCTCCTCTCAGGTAGTTGTAGAGAGCAATGAGGTCTGCCCTGAGCCTCTTCTTCTCTAGGCTGAACTTCAGTTCTGAATTTCAGTTCCCTCAGGTGCTTCTCTGAAGACTTGGTCTCCAGACCCTTCAGCAGCTGGGTGTGGATGGCAGGATCCAGTCCTTCAAGATGTGGATGGTAGGAGTATGAATTTGTTGCCCAGAAAGGAACCTGCATGCACACTGCCTTGCTGCACAGACCTTGCCTACACAACCCTGCAGAGGACAATGGAAGAAGTCCTTATGAGACATTTTCACGTCTGAAAATGTATCATAGAATCATAGAATCATAGAATCATAGAATCAACCAGGTTGGAAGAGACCTCCAAGATCATCCAGTCCAACCTAGCACCCAGCCCTATCCAATCAACTAGACCATGGCACTAAGTGCCTCATCCAGGCTTTTCTTGAAGACCCCCAGGGACGGTGCCTCCACCACCTCCCTGGGCAGCCCATTCCAATGGGAAATCACTTTCTCTGTGAAGAACTTCTTCCTAACATCCAGCCTATACCTACCCTGGCCCTGTATGACCACACAGGACAGAAAAGGGAAGGAACACCTTGATGTCAAACCCTCCTATCTATTATTTAAGCATCTGCACTAGGATTAGATTAATTCCAGTCTCCGTCTATGCTTTTACTGTTGAATAAAAAGCTGAGTACTGAACCTAAGTGACATCAAGCAATCTACATGAACATTTCTGAAGAGTCCACTCCTTACATAGCAGTTAGTCCAGAAGAAACAAAAGGATTCAAAGCAAAGAGAATGGATTAAAATATTATGGCTGATTCATATTCAGTCTTTCTCCTCGGACTTCTTTAATTCAACCATATAAAAACATGTATTTAAAAGGTGACTATTCCTCTCCACTGCCTACTACAAAAGAAATGCAGGACACAGTAATCCAGAAATGGATATTTACGTAACATATATTTAGTGAAGTGAGATTAATTTTTTTGTTTTATACTTCTACTTCTTGTGTTACTGACTCATGGAGGTACCAGGAATATCTTATTCTCATTTCAAGATAAAAAAAAAAGAGGTCTGAGAGTAGTAAGTTCATTAGCAATCAACTGTCTTTCAGCAATTCCTTGGGGGAGTCTGACTATTATATAACAATTCCTTGAGTAATTCTAGATCTAAAGAAATTAGCAGTTAATGAAACACTACCATTACTTCAAAAGAAGTCACAATGCTTGACTAAGTGAATATAAGTCTTTACAAATTAGCAGAAATTTCTCCAGGCTCTTTTAGAAGAGATGAATGTGAATAAAATGTGTACTGATAATATATTTAAAAGCTTGGGAATACATAAATAGTTTATAATAAATTCATCCTTTTTTGCATCTTCATTTATTATTGTATTGGTTAGCACTGTGGAGTACCAACTGCAAAGCCCCATGTGAAAACAGTAGTTTAACATAGTTGCATAGGAAAACAGTTGAATCTTTGGCTGCATGTTTCTTATTTTACTAGTTAGAGTTAAAAACTGGGAGTTCAGCAAAACTCTATAAACATTTGTTGTTCAGCTGCCAACATATTTGCTAGGGAATTTGTTGGCAAGACTATCTCCCACATCAGAGTACCATGGATCACAAAAACTGGGCATTGGCCAGCTGCATAAATGATCTAACTGCCTTCTCTTGGATAGTTCTTGATTACATCACTGTAGACTCTTCAGTGCAGGATAGGTATAGCAGAATTCATTTCTTCCCTATTCATGAGATTTATTCTTGGTAGGGATTTTAGCCACTCATAGCTCTCAGTCAGATTCTGTCAGTGGAATGAAGGACAGAATCAGATGGGTAAAAGTGTGAAAGCATATGAGTTGAAATAGAGAGAGCTTAATAGGTAAAACAATATCCAATGCATCCTTCTTAACCATATACAAGCTCAGGTCAACTTAGTACTGCACTTGCAGTGCTTCCTGTGATGCTCATCTTCCATTGATTCAGGTGGTTCCTGCGATAGTACTTCCTATAACATTCAACTTCAAACACACATTACAACAGTTTAAAGGTATACCCATTACAATGTCAACTCCTGGTCCTTTTGGCTGTAATGTTGTAATGAACTCATCTTGTGCCTTTGACTAGCAGTAAGGGAGTCATGCTATATGTAGTGTTTTCTTTAACATGCAGTACAAATCATGGGTTGCAACCACTTTAAAGTGCATCCATTATAGACTCCATCCACCCTTGATCTCTTTGGATCAGGCCTTGAACAGCCAAGTCTAGTTGAGAGGCATTCCTGACCATGGCAGAGAGGTTGGAGTAGATGATGTCTAAGGTCCCTTCCAACCTAATATATTCTAGGATTCCATGATATCTGTTCATAGCTGTTCTTTATTGAAATCAATTGTAACAATTCTGTGTTAATTTCTGCAAAGCCAGAGTGTGAACTATCATTTCAGATGTCATTCATCTTGAAAAACCACACCATTTTATTTCCTACAATCCTTCTTTTCTGTTCAAAATGCCCAACCTTCATGGGCAGCCTATTCCACAGTACCACCACCCTTCTAATGAAGAATTCAGCTTCAAATCTTTCCCTCTTACCCTGTTGCTAGACACCCTTAAGAAAAGTCCCTCTTCAGCCTTCTTGTAAGGTCCCTTCAGGTATGGAAGGTAACTATAAGGTTCCCTCAGAATCTTCTCTTCTCTAGCCTGAACAACTCCAGCTTCCTCAGCCTATCCTCATAGCAGAGGTGTTCCAGCCCTTGGACCATCTTTGTGGGCCTCCTTTGGACTCACTCCAAGAGCTCCATGTCTTTCTTATGATGAGGACACCAGAACTGGATGCAGTACTCAAGGTGGGGTCTCACAAGAACACAGTAGAGGAGAAGAATCACCTCTTTAGCTTTCCTAACCTGGTTTCTGGTTTCCTGAAGGATTTCATTATTTCGGTCCCAGGTTATTTGTCCTTGCTTCCACTTTTTGTATGACCCCCTCTTATGTTTGATTTTGACCAGGAGATCATTTGTTAGCAGCTCATGTTTCTGAAGAGAGGAGAGTAGAGAAAGAATAGTACATTATTTTGTAAAGTGGAACTACATCAGAAAAATAATGTGATTGGTTTGAAAAGCTCAGGAAGAAGGCAGAGAAGAGGGGTGAGGTATTGTAAAACAAAGGACTTTTTATAAAAAAGGGAAAAAAATCTGGATGGACAATAGAGAATCTTCCAAATAATATTTATTCATTATTTAATAGTTCTAAGAAACTGAAGGAAGTTGTACAATTTGGAACAGATTCTGATCATTCAACATGTCAAAACAGGTGAGTAGCTAGCCCCAGTAAAGAAAATGTCCTAAGATGCTTTGAGGAACCATGAAGAATGATAGGTTTATCAGCCTGAATCCTATTTAGAGGCACTTACTTCCTCTGGTCCACTCTAGTGGGAAAACTGACACCTCAATGAGTTGTCCACAAAGGCCAACCATAGGTAAGAAAAGAGGTTTTACTAGCAGTCTGTCTTGATCCACTTCTATAGAAGAAATGCCTCTTTTCTGGTTCCACTGAATGAAACCAAGAAGGAACTAAGTAGTTGGCTGGGAAAAGCACTGGAATTTTATTTCATCTACATAAGCAGGGGGAAACTTAGAAACAGAGAAAAGGAGGAGGAAAAAAAAGACATAGAAAACCAAGAGAGAAAGCACTGCAGATCCAGATGATGTCTTCCTGGTCCTGAGGGCCTTGATCAGTAAGGAAGCTTCAAATTTCCTTATTACCTTAAATGTTTTAGTCCTTTTCCAATCTCATACATGGTCACAATTCCTCATTCAGCTGCTGTAGTTATAGCACATTCAGCTGGTGTCAGCACTGATCCCACAGTTAGTTACGTATGTCACTCCCAGTCCCACAGTAAGATGTGTGCTCTTTAAGCTCTAACCTGCTGTGTCAGTCATCTGTGAGGGTCCCCTCCATCAAAAGACCCATAAAAGTGTCACGGTGAGCCCCAGCTTGCATCACATCACTCTTGAACACAGAACCTGTAGCTTTGTCTGTTTATCAACTGCTATAATCAGCTGTGGTCTTGTACATAAGCATGTATTTTGCTGGGACAATGGTCCAAAACGTCTCAGAACAAACAATGTTGAGGCAGACAGAAGGAAAACAAACTCATCTGCTTACACAATCCAAAAAGGTAACAGACAAGTCAGGCTGCATACCAAATACCAACCCCACCCCACCCCCACCCCCCCCAGAAAAAAGCACTTTGGGCACAGAATATAGCCTGAGAATTTGAAACATGTTAAATCTCTTGTGGAGAAATTCAAGATGTGTTCCCTGCTTAATAGAAGATTGCTTTATTTGTCAGACCTTCGCCTATGTTGGGATCATAACATTGCCCACTGTGATGGTTTGGGTGTTCCCCGCCCCCCCACACTTATGAAATTACCCAAACTAGACTCAGACAGCTCTGGAAATATGAATGAAGCTACTAATTTACAGCTAGCAGAATATACAAGCAGATATTTACAGTACATACAGTTATATACAGAAATATACAAGGTAAAAGGTAATACAGAAACACAACTCCCCTCCCAGAAACCTGAGTCCCCAGGAGGGGCTCTCAACCACCCCTGCACCTTCCCCCCTGCCCCTCTCAACCTTACCCCAGTCCCAAGGAAGAATGGAGGTTCAGCCAAGATCTTAAGAAGCAAAGTGGGTTAGTCCAAAATGGAGGGTGAGGTTAGAGAGATGCAGCTCAGCCAGCAGCCCAAGTGAGAGTGAAAATGGTGCTGAGTGTGTGTTATCACATGCTTTTATTTCTTGTTCCCATACTTCTCAGCAAGGCTGTGAGTGAAGTAGACATCACCATTGCTTTCCTTTCACAGCCTGTAATCTAGTCCTTCTCACCAAAACGTTCTACTCTGCTTCAAACTAGCACACCCATTCCTGCTAAAAGTGAGTAAACCTGCAGAAAGTCATCACAGATTCAGGCACTACCAAGCCTTTGTGATGCTGCACCAGGCTCCACAGGATCTCTTCCCATCTCTGCCAATGGATATAGACATGATTACAGTCTGTGGTCTGGGCACCAAAAACTGCCCTAAGCTACAGTGTAGGTACACTGGTCTCCAGCCCTTACAGTGGCACCAGCCCCTTTTGCTCCTGACTGGATCCTATGGTTGTACCTTGCACCTGGTTCACCACCTGACATCCCCTGGTCAATATCTAACACACATGAAGAATCAAAGTGATGCACTCAGCCTAATCAGTATGGAGACATTCATCAAAAAGAACTGATCTTCATCTATTTATTGCTTGAATATTCGTGTCTGAAGATAATTTGTTTACATTTATCTACCCTGCAGGGAAATCTCAACAGATGCCAGTGATTGAAGAATGAGAATAATGCTATTATTCTTATTTTCAGTTGAAATAGAAGTGTTTTCTAACCAGCACCTAGTCAATGTTTGTGGTGCAAGACATAAATGCCAATTTTGTTTATGCATTTGTTATATATATATTTCCTAATTTTTAGCAGTGTTTTATCATAGAATCATAGAATCAACCAGGTTGGAAGAGACCTCCAAGATCATCCAGGCCAACCTAGCACCCAGCCCTATCCAATCAACTAGACCATGGCACTAAATGTCTCATCCAGTCCTTTCTTGAAGACCCCCAGGGACGGTGCCTCCACCACCTCCCTGGGCAGCCCATTCCAATGCCAATCACTCTCTTTGTGAAGAACTTCTTCCTAATATCCAGCCTATACCTACCCTGGCACAACTTGAGACTGTGTCCCCTTGTTCTATTGCTGGTTGCCTCGGAGAAGAGGCCACCCCCCACCTGGCTACAATGTCCCTTCAGGTAGTTGTAGACAGTAATAAGATCATCCCTGAGCCTCCTCTTCTCCAGGCTAAACAGGCCCAGCTCCCTCAACCTCTCCTCATAGGATTTGTGTTCCAGGCCACTCACCAGCTTTGTTGCCCTTCTCCGGACATGTTCCAGCACCTCAACATCTCTCTTGAATTGAGGGGCCCAGAACTCAAGGTGTGGTCTGACCAGTGCTGAGTACAGGGGAAGAATAACCTCCCTTGTCCTACTGGCCACATGAGCCCATAAACTGGTCAGCTTTCCCTAAGAGAAGTCTTTTTTCAATCTGAATTGTAATAGGAGACACTGTCATTTTTAAATCTATTGCTTTTCTGTACCTTTTTGAAATGGAGAGGAGGGAAAGAGGCAGGAGAGGATGTTTCTAATGATTCTAGGTGGTATACAGCAGTGCTAAATGTTATGAAAGAAAAGAATTGTCTACTCTGATGTAAATGAACACTCACAAATCATAGAATCATAGAATCAACCAGGTTGGAAAAGACCTCCAAGATCATCCAGTCCAACCTAGCACCCAGACCTGGCCAATCAACCAGACCATGGCACTAAGTGCCTCAGACAGGCTTTTCTTGAACACCTCCATCCAGGGACGGCAACTCCACCACCTCCCTGGGCAGCCCACTCCAATGGCAAATCACTCTCTCTGTGAAGAAATGTGACAAAACATCACTCTGGAAGCAGCATAACTAGATGCTAACACCTAGCCATACATCAGTCTCTCCTTTGCTTGCCTTTCTCCTGTCATCTCCCCTCTGTACTAGAATTACAAGTAATTCTTTACTAGAAGTAAAGTAACTCTTTACTAGAAGTACAAGAAGGTTCAGGGAGCTGTACTTGCTGGAATATTCTATCCCATTGGTGTTAGGAGGTGGGACCTGCCCACTGCTCTCTAAAGCTCACATGGGAGGCAGAGAAAAGTGGCAGAGAGCACACTTTATGCTTTTTTTTTTTAACTGCTCTTAAAGTCAGGGAAGAAAGAAACAAAAAAGAGACAAATGTGGATCAGGAAGAAAAAGGAAAAAAATATTTTCCACATGGAAATGAGGTTATACAAAATTTTACAACAGTCACTGCAATATTTAAATGTTTTCAGTACCTGCTGAATTGGTGTGCATGTGTGTACAGATCTGTTTTCTCTATTTATCCATGGTTTTCCTTTCTGGCAATTTTTACTTTTTAAAGAAATGGAATTTTTGGGAAGTGCCTTTTTTTTTAATAGTATTTAGATATTAATAACACAGTTTTAAGTATTTACCTGTTACTAAACATATTGGTTTAGCTCATCCTAGTAGTATTCTTCCTAAGTCTTGAAAGCAAATCATCTTCAGACTAAGTGGGGCAAAGCCATTTTGTAGTTAACCTTTTCCAGATTTTCTGATTCTCCTAAATGAATGAATTGCCCAGAAGCATCCTTGGGAAGATTTTCATGACCGAATTAGAACCCAAATTTAACTAATTAGTATATATTTGTGGCTGAGGCTTTCTGGAAATAAAATTAACTACATATTTTGTAATTCCTGCCTCATTAATTGCCCCAACTAAACCACTGTACAGTGTGCCACAAGAGTGCTAGGATTTTAAGGGTTTTTTTTAATGCTGATCTTGTAAATGACATATGATTAGGTGTCAAGAGAGTTCAGATAATCCAAACTTTGGGTGTATTTTCTACAGGAAAAAAATAATCAAGAAATTCCACAAAACCATGTCAGAAGACTCACCTTCTAAACACATAAATACTTTTGCTGGAATTTTTAGTGGATGTTATCATTCATCTGGAAGGGAGTTCACTTTCCTGCATTGTGTTTAATCACCATTTGTCCTAGCAGAAGTGCATGGAATCAGTGTGCTCTGCAGTAACTGGTTGACTGCATGATCTAATTAACATTATCTTGTTGTGTGTGCCCAGGTGGCCAAAAGAGCCAGTGGCATCCTGGCCTGCACCAGGAATGGTGTGGTCAGCAGGAGCAGGGAGGTCATTCTGCCCCTGTGCTCTACACTGGTCAGACCACACCTTGAGTACTGTGTTCAGTTCTGGCCCCCCCAGTTTAGGAGGGACATTGAGATGCTTGAGCGTGTCCAGAGAAGGGCAACGAGGCTGGGGAGAGGCCTTGAACACAGCCCTATGAGGAGAGGCTGAGGGAGCAGGGATTGTTTAGCCTGGAGAAGAGGAGGCTCAGGGGTGATCTTACTGCTGTCTACAACTACCTGAAGGGGAGGTTGTGGCCAGGAGGAGGTTGCTCTCTTCTCTCAGGTGGCCAGCACCAGAACAAGAGGACACAGCCTCAGGCTGTGCCAGGAGAAATTTAGGCTGGAGGTGAGGAGAAAGTTCTTCACTGAGAGAGTCATTGGACACTGGAATGGGCTGCCCGGGGAGGTGGTGGAGTCGCCGTCCCTGGGGCTGTTCAAGGCAGGATTGGATGTGGCACTTGGTGCCATGGTCTAGCCTTGAGCTCTGTGGTAAAGGGTTGGAATTGATGATCTATGAGGTCTCTTCCAATCTTTGTGATACTGTGATAGTGTGATTTCCTTCTTCCTACTTTCAGTCATGGTCACTCTTCATCCCTTGGACATAAATGGTAACTCCTCAGAGGAGGAACTGTGCCATCCTCAGTGTTCATGACTGACCTATTACAAACAGCTGCCAGACTTTATAGAATTGATTTTTCTTGAACCACTGCATTACAAATTAAAATGTACTTTCACTCTCATTGAGTTTAGAAGAAGCAACTAAAGAAAGCTCTATGGAAATATCAAATCAAAATAATCAGATGTGAAAAAGAAACAAGAATAAAAGAGACTTTCATTAGTATTTGATCATCTTTACCCTTAAAATTCAAAATCTTCTTATACGGTGTTATGCATTGTGGGAACACAAAGTGAAGGAGAATTGTGAGAACAGAGTGAAGAAGGATAATAACAGGCGGATGCTGATCTTGGTTCCCACCAGCTGCCGGATGACTTATCTCAGAAGGATAGATAACAGACACCTCGTTAATGAGAAAAACAAGGTGTGGTTTATGCTGATAGAGTGGGTTGTCCTTGACTAATTATGCTAATGTGTAGGCCTGTGCCTTGTGGCCCCTGAGGGTATTTATTGAGAGATGAATAATCAGTGAAGGTCTCTAGCATAATTCATATTGAATCATCTGGAGTGGTTGTGGCCTTGCCTTTGATCACACTGATCTGTGAGGCTTTGACCACATTTCCTGCAGCAAGCAACTATACAAGCAGTTAATTCTGCAACAATGCATTTAGCATAAAGCTCTGAGCTTTTCCTTTTTTTACTTTTCTGTGGCAAATGATGTATTTGTTCCTGCTATGCTTAGCCCATTAAATAATTTATATTAGAAGAAACCAAATATAAGTGCCTCAGTAATGGAACAGCTTAGTTAATTCATTGATAACCAAATGGGGATGACAGAAAACATTAAATATGATTTAACATGTTCCAATGTGCCTTTTAATAGAAAAAGTAATTGCATGGGTGTTAAATATTCACACTACCAAATAGTTCTGAAAATTGTCTGTGTTAAATTTGTTCCCCATCAAGTTTCTATTTTCTAACATTACAACACAGTCCAAGAAATATTTGGGTTCAACTTGCTCTTTTGATATTAATAAGGACTATAAGAAAACTATCTCAAAGAATGATCAAGTTTATTTTCCAGTCTTGCTACAAGATGACCAGCCTATTGAGGCTGAGGTTACCTCACTGTGACTATTCAGTGAGTTCATAATGCTTCACAGTGAAGCCTTTTGCTTTATGCTAATCAGTATTCATTACTTGCAATTAAAAACATCTGCTTTTATCATTTCACAAACATTTGATTGTGACAGCTAACTCAATGATAGCTTTGTCTTCGATTTCAAAGAAGTGTGAACCAATTGAATCACAGTTACTGTGATGATATAAATTTGCTATTAAGGATACAATCATCCTGTTGCAATGTTAAGGGATCCATCTAGGGCATACTTTTAAGGGAGTTTAAATCCTGGTGTAGTACTGCATTGTAGCTCTGTTAATCTGAAGAGGGCCTACAAAAACACTGGGGAATGACTTTTTACGATATCAGGGAGTGACAGGACTAGGGGGAAGGGAGCAAAGCTGGAGATGGGTAGGTTCAGGATGGACCTGAGGAGGAAGTTGTTCAGCATGAGAGTGGTGAGAGCCTGGAATTGGGTTGCCCAGGGAGGTGGTTGAGGCCTCATCCCTGGAGGTGTTTAAGGCCAGGCTGGATGGGGCTCTGACCAGCCTGATCGAGGGTAGGGTGTCCCTGCCCATGGCAGGGGAGTTGGAACTAGATGATCCTTGTGGTCCCTTCCAACCCTGACTGATTCTGTGATTCTAATCTAAAATCTGGTGTCTCTTAACTAAGCAGTGCCCCTAGTGATCAATCATGCTAATATTAAACTTCTTTATAATTATGAAAAAAAAGTGCTAATTCATCTCAAAAATAACATCATTATGATTTGGGAATATGAAAAAGATGTAATCAAATTCTATATTTTATTTAAAGTAATCCTTATTCTTTGAAGAAATATTAAATATGCACTTCAAACATTTAATACGTTGACTTCTAAAATATTTCTTTCTGAGACAATTTGTATCTGAAGGAGGCCTACAGGGAGGCTGGGGAGGGACTATTCACAAGGTGTTGTAAAGACAGGAGGAGGGGTAATGCGTTTAAACTGGCAGAGGGGAGATTTAGACTAGATGTTAGGAGGAAGTTCTTTCCAGTGAGAGTGGTGAGACACTGGAACAGGCTGCCCAGGGAGGTTGTGGCTGCTTCCTCCCTGGAGGTGTTTAAGGCCAGGTTGGATGAGGCCTTGAGCAACCTGCTCTAGTGGGAGGTGTCCCTGCCTATGGTGGGGGGTTGGAGATGGAGGATCCTTGAGTTCCCTTCCAACCCAGACCATTCTATGATTCTATTTTATTTATAGACATTTATAATCTTTTGCTGTACCTCTAATTTATAATACTAAAGCTCAGGCAGGGAGTGCCATTTTCTAGTGTCTGTCTCTTCACTGTCAGTGTGTGATGTCAGAAACGTCTGAAATCTCCAACAATAACAGAAGTTCTATTGTATTCCTTTTCATCTTTTTCAACATGTGTGAATATAGCAAAGCCTGTGAGGGTATTTTAAATTTCAGAACTGTCAGTTACTTCTAGTAACCAGTTACTTATTCAAAACCTGCCTTCTACTTTATTGGAATTGAAGTATACAATCTGTCTTCTCTCTCATGTTCTGCAAAGATACCAGCATGGATGAATATCAGTTAAATAAACTCCCTTCTCTCTCGTGCTTTGCAAAGATACCAGTGTGGATGAAAATCAGTTCAATAAACAACATATCTTATTCCAGAAGGTGGGTAGGTTGTACAAACCAAGGAAAATTTCTGTTTCCACATGCATAAATCAAGTAGTCAAGTGTTACACCCATATTTATGCTCAGCCAAATAAAAATCAGGAATTACAGCTATGCATATGTACTACTGTTTGGTTTTATTCATGAATAATCCTAATGTTGTGTCCTAGTTTGAGCCTAGCTGGGATATTTTAGTGAGAGGAATTAGATTACAGGCTGTGAAAAGGAAACAATGGTGATCTCTACTTCACTCATAGGCTTGCTGAAATGAATAAAAACAGGAACACAAACACAGATAACACAGTTGCTCTCTCTCTGGCTCTGGCTGCCTCTAACTTGCTGCCTAACTAATCCTTCTGCTTCCTAACCCCCCTGGCCAATTCTCCAAACTCACCTTGAACATAAGGCAAAGTCTGGGATAAGGTAGAGGGGTGGAAGGGATGTAGAAGGGTGGTTGGGAGCCCCTCCTGGGACTCTGGTTTCTGGGAGGGATGTTGTGTTTCTATATTACTTTTTAACTTGTATATTTCTGTATATAGCTGTAGATACTGCAAATATCTGCTTGTATAGTGTGCTAAGATGTAAACATAAAGCTTCGTTCTTTGATTTCCAGCCACTGAGTCTAGTCTGAGTGATTTTCTTAAGTGGGAGGGAGCAGATAACACCCAAACCATCACATGTTAGAACTTGTATAGATAGTTTGAAGTGAAAGGCCCATTATTTTTGGAAAAGTGGATGTTTATAAACATCTTTGTAGTCAGACACACCAAAACAGCAGAAGCATGTCATCTGCTTATGAGTTTTTCAGTTTTGTTTTAAAAGCCCACGGAGACATGTCAGAACAATCCTTCTATAACAAGCTGTTAAGTGAAGAGTTTATTGGCACCAAAGTTCCAGTACCTTAGTAATACTATCTTTCTGTGGCAGCACTGGAAGGCATTTTTATTTCCTAACAAAAAATAAATCTCCTTTGTTCTTCTAATACTTTCATATATTGGATTGGTTAGTATGTTAAGGAAAATAAACAAGCCAAGGCACCTATCTATTAAGACCCTGAAAAGTGCTGTGCTTGTGTTTTGCAGTGTCCATAAACCATTACACACATCTTTCTTAAACTTCAGCCAATATATAAAAATAAGTGGCAACTGGTAACTACACACTTTAATTAGTCCAAGTATCATCTCAATTCATTGTCTCAATGAATGCCAGTATTTCCTCCTAGCTTCATGTAATCTAATTGAGTTGCAATGTATCTGTAAAAATCTTGTTTCCAACAAGGTTTCTCATGAATCAAATGTCTCTTTTCAATGCATCACTTCTAACAGCAGATTCATTAATATGTACATGCTTCACAAGCAGTCTTACAAGATCCTTAATAATATGTCTTGGAATCACAGAACTGTTTCAGTTGGAAAAGACACCTAGCTTGAAAAGATCACTGAGTCCAACAATCAACCTAAGACCACTGTGATCAGTGAACCACATTCTGAAGTTCCATGTCTACATGTTTCTTGAACACCTCCAGGGACAGTGACCCCACCATCTCCCTGGGAAACCTGTCCACCCACCCTTCCAGTAAATAATTTTTTCCTAATATCCAGTCTAAACCTTCCCTGGCACGATTTTAGGCCATTTCTTCTTGTTCCATCACCCAATAATATGGAGATAAGAGTGAACCCCACCTCTCTACAACCTCCTTTCAGGTAGTGATGGAAAGCAATGAGGTCTCCCCTCAGCCTCCTTTCTTCCAGACTAAGCAACCCCAATTCCCTCATCAGTTCCTCATACAACTTGTTCTCTAAACTCTTCACCATCTTTGTTGCCCTTCCTGAACACACTCCAGCAACTCAATGTCTTCCTTGTAGGGAAAGGCCCAAGACTGAACACAGTACTCAAGTTATGGCCTCACCAGTGCTGAGTACAGGGTCACAATCACTTTTCTGCTGGCCACACTAATTCTGATACAGGCCAGAATGCCAATGACATTCTTGGCTACTTGGGCACACTGTTGGCTCATGTTCAGACATGTCAACCATGTCAACCAGGTCCTTTTCTGCCAAGCAACTCTGCCTCAAGCCTCTAGCATTGCATGGGGTTGGTGTGAAACATGTGCAGGACCTGCCATTTGGCTTTGGTTAGCTTTATACTACTGAACTTGGCCTGACAATCTAGCCTGCCTAGATCCCTTTGCAAAGCCTTCCTACCTGCACACAGATAAATACTCTCACCCAGGTCAATGTCATCTGCAACCTTACTGAGCATACACTCAATCCTCTCATCCAGACACTAGAGAATTGGCCCCAAACTGAGTCCTGGAAAACATCACCAGTGATTGGTCATAGACTAGATTTAATTCCATTCACCATCACTCTCTGGTCCTTGTCATGGTAGGCCTGATAGGCCAAAAATGGGCTTATTCGTGCCCTGGCTTGCCCAGGCATGTTTTTCTGCTCTCTCCCCTTCTGCTGTGGGGAGAAGCAACCATGGGAAAGAGGACTCTGGCTTGTCCGGACATGTCCCCCTGCTCCCCCTCCTTCTGTGCTGGGGGAAGCAACTGCAGGAAAGGAAAACAAAAACCCTGGCTTCACCTAACATGGTCAAGTTTGGGAAAGTGCCATTGTGATTTACTAATCTGTGTCCAAAGCGCCATTAGTCTCAGGTGGTGCCAAGGGACAGGCAGGTAGCACAGTGTGCTGCTGCTGCCTCATTGGAGCCTGAAATTTCCTGGAAACTCTACTGCCTTGAGTTTACCAGGAGCAGACTCTAGATACCTCCACACAATCGGCCTGCATAGCCAGTGTGACATTGTGCCAAGACTGCACATCACATTGCATCCTGCCTGCCCCTCTGCAAGGCTTCTGCTGAATTGAGAATCAAGAGAAACCAGGTCAGCAACTGTGCTATAGACTTCCAGCTTCCTGAGAAAAGAGCCTGGGAAACTCCAACAGCAACCCCTCCTCATGGTTTGGATACTGTCTGATAATATTTTGTAGTAAATCCTTAAGAACCTCTTGTAATTCACTAATTGCCTTCTTCCATAAGCAGAAAGGAGCTTCCTGCGTCCTCTTGTGATAAGTGGTATAATTTTTCAGTAGTTACCAAAAATATAGCAGTGAGAAAGATGATTGATATCTGAGAGTAAAGAAAAATCAAGATAGCCCAGAGAGAAAGGAAAAATTTAAAAAAGCAAAGAAAAGCAAAGAAAAGCAAAGCAAAGCAAAGAAAAGCAAAGCAAAGAAAAGCAAAGAAAAGCAAAGAAAAGCAAAGAAAAGCAAAGCAAAGAAAAAAGAAAAGAAAAGAAAAGAAAAGAAAAGAAAAGAAAAGAAAAGAAAAGAAAAGAAAAGAAAAGAAAAGAAAAGAAAAGAAAAGAAAAGAAAAGAAAAGAAAAGAAAAGAAAAGAAAAGAAAAGAAAAGAAAAGAAAAGAAAAGGAGAAGATAGGAAAAGAGAAGAGAAAAGAGAAGAGAAGAGAAGAGAAGAGAAGAGAAGAGAAGAGAAGAGAAGAGAAGAGAAGAGAAGAGAAGAGAAGAGAAGAGAAGAGAGGAGAGGAGAAGAGAGGAGAAGAGAGGAGAAGAGAGGAGAAGAGAGGAGAAGAGAGGAGAAGAGAGGAGAAAAGCAAAGAAAAGCAAAGCAAAGCAAAGCAAAGCAAAGCAAAGCAAAGCAAAGCAAAGAAAAGCAAAGAAAAGCAAAGAAAAGCAAAGAAAAGCAAAGAAAAGCAAAGAAAAGCAAAGAAAAGCAAAGAAAAGAAAAGAAAAGAAAAGAAAAGAAAAGAAAAGAAAAGAAAAGAAAAGAAAAGAAAAGAAAAGAAAAGAAAAGAAAAGAAAAGAAAAGAAAAGAAAACTTACAGGGGAATAAGGACCTAAAGCCAAGGAAATCATCAGTCAAAGGAGATCCTACCAGAGCAAGAAATACAGACTATTAGTAGCTTCTCCAGAGAGACAGAGCAATGGTATTAGGACAGGCCAAGAGCATATGCTCGTTGCATGGAGAATTATTCAAGCAAGACTACTGTCAGTTGTAGTGGATTTTTAAACAGATTATGTAGACATGATTGCTTCTGTTTTAATTTACTAGCAGTTCATCTGGAAGAGAGTAGTTTAATTTTAAAGGAGTACATTTCAGTAAACTAAGTATATTAGTTAGGATTTTGTGAGATTTCTGGGGGGTTCCTGAGGCCTTGTACCCTCTCTGAGCTGTTTCCATGTAGAGTGAAGAGCGGAGAACTTAAGGATCTGTACATGAAACGTAGACCACAATAATAAGAGTTGGCTGCTTTAGTCTTTACAACACGCCAGAAAGCCGTTTCAACTACAGGGCATGCCTGCATACCTGCTACATTTTCAAAGCATGATGCTCACAATTTAATCCTAAACCTTTCTGAAATCATGCTCTTCATCTGTTTTTTTTTTCAAGAAGCAATTATCTGTTGCCTGATGTTCTCTTTGTGGTGACTGATGTTTGAATCTATTGTTTTTGTGCCTTAAATTGAAAGTGGGAAAGAGGAGACTACTCAAGTACAAACAGGAATAAATGGAACATCATGCACAGTGAGCGTAAAGGAGATGCAAAGACGAGGAGTCAACAGCAGGAATGAAACGAGAGCATTTTATCAGCCTTCAGCTATTCACCCAGCCTAATCAAGTTAAAAAGCAACATTCAGGCAGACCATCAACTCACCTAAATGCACTCTCTCGAGTGTAAAGAATAATTTGCTGTTTGGCTATGGGAAGTGAGCTGCAGCTAAAGAGCAAGATCTGGAGATCTATGTAACACCAAGTTGGGAGCAGGTGTGGATCTGTTGGAAGGTAGGAGAGCCCTGCAGAGGGACCTGGACAGGCTGGATGGGTGGGCAGAGGCCAATGGGATGAGATTTAACAAGGCCAAGTGCAGGGTTCTGCACTTTGGCCACAACAACCCCAAGCAGCACTACAGGCTGGGGACTGAGTGGCTGGAGAGCAGCCAGGAGGAAAGGGACCTGGGGGTACTGATAGATAGTAAGCTGAAGATGAGCCAGCAGTGTGCCCAAGTGGCCAAGAGAGCCAATGGCATCCTGGCCTGCATCAGGAACAGTGTGGCCAGTAGGACAAGGGAGGTTATTCTTCCCCTGTACTCAGCACTGGTCAGGCCACACCTTGAGTACTGTGTCCAGTTCTGGGCCCCTCAATTCAAGAAAGATGTTGAGGTGCTGGAACATGTCCAGAGAAGGGCAACAAAGCTGGTGAAGGGCCTGGAGCACAAATCCTATGAGGAGAGGTTGAGGGAGCTGGGCCTGTTCAGCCTGGAGAAGAGGAGGCTCAGGGGTGATCTTATTACTGTCTACAACTACCTGAAGGGGCATTGTAGCCAGGTGGGGGGTGGCCTCTTCTCCCAGGTAACCAGCAATAGAACAAGGGGACACAGTCTCAAGTTGTGCCAGGGTAGGTATAGGCTGGATATTAGGAAGAAGTTCTTCACAGAGAGAGTGATTGGCATTGGAATGGGCTGCCCAGGGAGGTGGTGGAGGCACCGTCCCTCAGAGTCTTCAAGAAAAGCCTGGATGAGACACTTAGTGCCATGGTCTAGTTGATTGGATAGGGCTGGGTGATAGGTTGGACTGGATGATCTTGGAGGTCTCTTCCAACCTGGTTGATTCTATGATTCTATGATTCTAAACATATCTTAGGTAACTAACTTGGAAAAGTCGAGTCCAGGTTTTAAAACTATCTGCAGGTATTGAGAGAAAGTGTTGATCTCTTAGTTAAAATTAACTATATTTCTAGCATTCTTTTGTCAAATTAAATGTTGCTTTAGAACAAAAACAACCATATATTTATCTGGCTTCTTGACAATAAATAAACAGGTGATTTGGGTTCTTTTTTTTCAACTAACATCACAAACAAAAAAAAAAAGTGTTATCAGCCCAATGTCATCTTTCCATTTAAGTGAAGTTTACAATAGAAAACATTTTCAGCTCATTTTAGTTCATTTACCTCCCCCCCCCCCAAAAAAAAGACAGAGAAATAAACAGAAACATGTGCTTAGCCTAATAATATACCCCACAAAATTATAAACAATGCTGACAGGAAATATCTCTGCCTACCACAATACAGCTCAAGAGAAACAAAGATGGAAAAACAAAGTGAAGGATAGTCACATCTCAAGACTAAATGCAGCTCTGCTAGTCACTTGTATATGTAAGCTGCACATTGCAAGATTTGTTGTTTGTTTGGAAGAAAGTCTTTAATGTGGGGGGCTCCTTCAGACAGTGTCTATTCAATGTAATTGTTTGGGGTATCTGGGAATTGGAGCCATGAGGCCTTGTCTCAGTCCAGGGAAGTCCTGGATATGGTGGGTTCAGATTCCCAGGCACAGAATTAAGGCACAAACAGTGTCAAACAGAAGATCTACTTTTATTGCACACACACATGAGGATAGGGAGGGATGAGAAGAGGGAATGGGAAAGAGAGATATGGGAGGAAAGAGAAAGAAAAGAAAGAAATACTCCCACACAGAGAGAAGAAAGGTCACCTTGGAGTCATTCGGTGTCCTGAAAGCCTGTTTGAAGAGAGTGGGTGGGGAGCGCTCCGTCCGCAGGTTGGAGCTTCTCTTCTTTTCCCTGGCTGCCTCATGGAATATGCATATTTTTCTGAGAATCACTTAGCATTTTCCAGGAGTGATTTGCTTAGCCAGGCCTTCTGTCCTGTTGTGTTGGCCATGCTGGGTGTGGTAGAGGTTTTCCAGAATTGAGCCCCCCTTGTCCGGCTAGTTTCTCCAAAATGGTTGTTGCTGCTGCTAAATTAGGAGCTGCTAGACTGTGGTTGGCTCAGAATCAGCATCACCTATCACAACAGGAAACCTTCACTTCCTATGTCTGTTAGGTGACAGGAGCTCAGTTCCAGCTGTGGTGGTCCAGAGTGGTGGCCTTTCAGTCCATGCAAGCTGAGCAGTCAGGCAGGGGATCTCATGTTAGCATGCACAGGCTCACTCTGCATTCCATGGCTGGTTTCTTGTCCAGTTGTTGCATATTGGGGAGCTCCTGGGGGTCTGAGCTCATGCAAGAGGGGATCTTCTGGACAGCGACTACAAACAGAATGCTCACTTAGCACTTCTCAGAATCATATTATTTATCTCAGTCTCTGACAGGCCCTTAGGCCCTTTTCGGTGTGCTGTTCTTGGGAAATCTGCTAGCACACAAAAGCCCTGAACCTAGAAAGGACCTGTCCCATCCCATTCCCTAGACATGTCCCAGTTTCCTTTCCATTACATTACTGGCAAAAAAAGAGATATGCCAGAATCACGCCTGCTAGTCAGAACAGAATTTTATATTGCATACTTCTTAAAAGAAACACATTTTTGTTCCTTCTTCATCTGTAGAAATAAAGGACTCAAATACAAGAAAATTACAGTTAGATTCTCATATAACACTATGGTATATATTCTCTATTCTCAGGGGAACATGGAGCTAATAAAACTAACATGCTTGAATGGAACTTATTTCACATGAAATAAATGAAAAAATAAACATTTCCTTTTTCTATTTTTTTTTTCCTCTTCACAAATCAACTCCAAGTTTGGTTTGCTGGAAGAGTGAAAAACAGATGGGATGTTTGGTGTCACTAACAAAAAGTTGTCTTTGCCACTGATTTTTATTTGTTTTGGTGTAAACAAGATCAGAGAGCTTTGTAGGCTTTTTGTGATTGCCTTAAGCCTGTGAAACCAATAGAAAGAGTTCCTTTTGATTCTCATTCGTTAGTTATTAATTCTTTAACTCCAGGGAATCAGCAGTTGCACGTAGAATCATAGAATCATAGAATCAACCAGGTTGGAAGAGACCTCCAAGATCATCCAGTCCAACCTAGCACCCAGCCCTAACCAGTCAACTAGACCATGGCACTAAGTGCCTCATCCAGTCTTTTCTTGAAGACCCCCAGGGACGGTGCCTCCACCACCTCCCTGGGCAGCCCATTCCAATGGGAAATCACTCTCTCTGGGAAGAACTTCTTCCTAATATCCAGCCTATACCTACCCTGGCACAACTTGAGACTATGTCCCCTTGTTCTATTGCTGGTTCTTCTTTATATATAACAGAAATGAAAAAATAGATTTTGAGTAACAGTTAGGTTTGTTTATTCTAAAAAAAAAAAAGTCATTATGAAAATTGAGCAAATTCTTCTGTCTGGAAGAATGAAATTACAGGTTATAAAGACTGATTAGCTTGGTTTTGACGCAAACACATGAGATCCTGAAGTGCCAATCATCTTCTTTTGCGATGTCCCATATGGAAACTGCCATTAATACCTCCTGCTGTTGCTGTCTTATAGATCATTTCAGTTCTTCCATAGACAGTACAGTAAAGCTTTGGATTCAGGTCCACGTGAGCAACACGAGCTTTGAAGACAGCTGCAGAACTCTTGTCTTTGGGCAGTAGCTCCATTTAACATTGCTGTATTCCACTTAGAACCACAGAATTAACCAGGTTGGAAGAGACCTCTAAGATCATCCAGTCCAACCTAGCAGCCAGCCCTATCCAGTCAACTAGACCATGGCACCAAGTGCCTCAAACAGGCTTTTCTTGAACACCTCCCTGGGTAGCCCATTCCAATGGCAAATCACTGTCTCTGGGAAGAACTTCCTCCTAACATCCAGCCTAGATCTCCCCCAGCACAACTTGTTCTGTTGCTGGTTGCCTGGGAGAAGCGACCTAACCCCACCTGCTTACAGCCTCCCTTCAGGTAGCTTAGAATATGCAATTTAATTATTCCATTTCTCAGATACTGACATATATAGCCTGCTACATACAAATAAAATAACCGGATTTCTCCTTTCACATTGTGCTAGTTTGAAGATAGCTGCAATATTTTGGTGAGAAGAAATAGATTATAGGCTGTGAAAAAGAAACAATGGTGATGGCTACTTCACTCATAGGCTTGCTGAGATGTATAAAAACAAGAATACAACCATAGGTAACAGAGTTGCTCTCTGGCTCTTCTCTTCCTAACTTGCTGTCTGTGTGACTAATCCTTCTGCTTTCCAATCCCCCTGGCCAATTCTCCAAACTCACCTTGAACATAAGACAAAATCTGGGATAAGGTAGAGGAGTGGGAAGGAGGTGGAAGGGTGGTTGGGAGCCCCTCCTGGAGACTCTGGTTTCTGGAAGGGCTGTTGTGTTTCTGTATTACTTTTTAACTTGTCTATTTCTGTCTATAGCTGTATCTATTGTAAATACCTACTTGCATATCGTGTTAAGCTGTAAATATAAAGCTTCAGCTTTAATATAAAGCTGTAATATAAAGCTTTTAATATAAAGCTGTAAATATAAAGCTCAGCTGAATCTAGTCTGGGTGATTTCTGTCGGGTGGGGGACACACACACCCAAACTATCACACACATGAGGAGGAAGAAAGCATTTATTTCAGGAAACTTTACAATAATTCCAGAGCATATATACCTTCTATTTTAATAGAAAGCAACCTCCAATTAGTTAAAAAAAATATTAGTAAGAATAAGCTTTATACAAACAAGCCAGGACTGGTAGGCACCAAAATTCTGAGTGCAAGAATATGAAAATATACATAAATGATTAAACATAATCAACCATTCCAAATTCCTCTTGTACTGTACACAATGTGAATGTATTTAAATGCAACAGCAATATGTCTCTTTATTTTTAGAAACAAAGATTTCTCTCTCTTCACATTGGTGCATAGAGCTGTAATGTTGGGAGTCATGCAGAATTAACCACCTTTTCATAAAACAATGATGCTGAATGCCATGTAGAATCATGCATGTCTTCTAAACCACTTGCAAGACAAATCCCATATGTTCTCTGCTCCTTTCTTTGCCATGTCTGCTGCAACTGTATTAGAGTTTGAATGTTGCAAAACATCTGATGCAAATATGAAATATCCCTTCCTGTGCCTGATATCATATTAAAAGTTGCTTTAGGAAACCCAACAAGAAAAAAAAAGATTCCTACTAGCTGATTCACAACTCTGTCCTGAAGAAACAGATGGCTCCAATTAACTCTTTGCATGTATGATCAAATACACTAGCATTCTTCATCTAACATTTTTCTGTATCTGGAAGACATAACAGTTTCCTACACAACACAGAGGTCTGAAGCAGGCCTAGGTGCTTTCAAAAATGGAAAAAAAAATATCATGTAGACTGCATCTTTCACTACTCTGCTTAAAAATATCTTAGGGATACATTTTGATGTGGAGTACACTTCCACACAGTGCAGTAATATGGAATAAATTTTCTCTTTCAGAGTAATGTATTGCCAAACTGTCCAGTTACCAAACTGTACCACTAGTATATCCAAGGTGACATTGGCCAAAACCTACTTAACGGCCTGAAATACATCTAGGCTCTTAACTGACATTGCAGAGGGAGTAGAGAGCCTTTATAATAGTAAGCATCTGGGCATTAATGACTTAGAGATCCAATTTCCAAAAGTAACTTAAGTAATTAGAAGCCCAGGTTGAATTGAATTGCAATTAGTGTGAGGTTCCAAAGGGCCATATTTTCAAGCTATTCAAATATCTTGAATTTTGACTGACTGATTAGTGATATTTCTAGGAGAATAAGGAGTGTAAGAGGATAAGAATACACTCTTCAAACAAATTTAATTTTCTCTTCTGCAATTCCCATATTAATGAACATTTTGAAAACATAATTAACAATCTAGTCTTAAATTCTGTTCCTGAGCAGCAAATACCTATTCTCTGCAGTTTGAAAATATTGATTCATTACCCTTTATACCTAAATTCTCTATTTATGTTTTTCTTGAAATATCAAAGTGCTTTACCATTCCAAAAGCGATGCTCACCATTTTAAAAGAAAAATGTATGGAACCAGTAAAATTCATCCCACTGTACAGGGAGCTGGACATGTTTAATTGTAGTTGTAAAATTATTTGAGGTCTCAGGTAAAAGGGACTACAGAACTGCACATGGCAATGATGATGATGATCGCCATCATCATCATGATTGATTCTGGGAGCTACTTGTGTTTTCACAGTATCAGAGTATCATCAGGGTTGGAAGAGACCTCACAGATCATCAAGTCCAACCCTTTACCACAGAGCTCAAGGCTAGACCATGGCACCAAGCGCCACGTCCAATCGTGCCTTGAACAGCCCCAGGGACGGCGACTCCACCACCTCCCTGGGCAGCCCATTCCAGTGTCCAATGACTCTCTCAGTGAAGAACTTTCTCCTCACCTCCAGCCTAAATTTCCCCTGGCGTATCTTGAGGCTGTGTCCTCTTGTTCTGGTGCTGGCCACCTGAGAGAAGAGAGCAACCTCCTCCTGGCCACAACCACCCCTCAGGTAGTTGTAGACAGCAATAAGGTTTTCAAGGTCTGTGCAGTGGACCTCAAACAGATTTTCTCTGTTGTGTTCAGATAACCTTTCAGATGGAAGCTACATGTGACATAGCCCTCCAAACTCATTCAGTTACTGTCTGCATGTTCCTCAGTGAAATCAAGGACAAAACAAAATATGTCATTTTATTTAAGATGATAAAGACCAGAAAATGGACGTTTTGATCCCCACAGAATTTGTCTCATTTCATAACAAGTCAACACCTGTTTCTTCACCTCTGCAAATGATTGCATCTTTAATGTTTATTACACTTTCAACCATTGAGATGTGTATTGCAATCACTTCATCAAGGATGTGCTACAGGGAACAGAGAAAGGGAGAATTCATCATGACTCTACTAGCAGAAGTCTACTTGCACACAGATTAACACTCCCTTGATCACTGAGCAGGACAGAAAGCAGAAGAGACAGAGGCAGCTAAGTCACAAAACAGCTAGCACTAAGTACGTGTGGTGGTTTGGCTGTTACCCGACCCCCCACACTTTAGAAAGAACCCCAGCTAATTCAGTCAGACTCTGGGAATATAAATGAAGCTATTTATTTACAGCTAGCACAATATACAAGCAGCTATTTACAATATATACAGTTATATACAGAAATATACAAAGTAAAAGTAATACAGAAGCACAACTCCCCTCCCAGAAACCTGAGTCCCCAGGAGGGGCTCTCAATCACCCCTGCACCTTCCCCCTGCCCCTCTCAACCTTATCCCAGTTCTCAGGAAGAATAGAGGTGCAGCCAAGAGGTTAAGGAGCAAGGTTAGTGGCAGTGAGGTTAGGGAGATGTAGCTCAGTCTGAAGTCAGAAGCAGAGAGAGAAGATGGCGAAAAGTGTTATCTAATGTTTACTTTCTTGTTCCCATAGCTCTCAGCGAGACTGTGAGGGAAGAAGACATAACCAATGCTTTCCTTTCACAGCCAATTATCTACTTTCTCTCACCAAAACATTCTAGCCTGCTTCAAACTAGCACAGTACGGGGAAAGATATGGTTGTGCTTTTATAACTAATAATGGCATGGTGGATGTTCAGCTCAGATTGTATTCCTTTGTTTTACTATGTCTGGAGTAACCATAGCACTAGCCATACTCATACCTTGGCAAGAGGATAGAGAAATGCTTGCCTCACTCATAGGTATGTATGGGAGCAGAATATTTTACCCATATGTGTGTTTGGGAACTACTGAGACTCTTAATGGCAACATAATGTTCAGTATGAGGCAACAGGGGTAGTAATCAAGTACTTAAACCTAGGTATTTTGGGCTAAGATACCGGTGGGGAAGATATAAAACAGGATACAGCAATAGCAGACAAAAGACATTGTGAATGATCTAAGGCTAGGGCGACTGATTCCCACCTTATTTGCCTCAAAGTGTGCATCTAATTTCAAAGCACAGCAAAG
Organism: Pogoniulus pusillus; assembly: GCF_015220805.1. Taxonomy (NCBI): domain Eukaryota; kingdom Metazoa; phylum Chordata; class Aves; order Piciformes; family Lybiidae; genus Pogoniulus; species Pogoniulus pusillus. The sequence goes on from NC_087266.1 coordinate 40,894,421, forward strand.
AAAGCCTAGCCACTGAGAGGTCACGTAACCTGTTCATAATTATACAGCACAGAGGAAGTGCTGGGGGCAGAAAAGAGGTTCAAAATCAGTGTGGTCTTTGCCATGTCCAGATGTAATCTACAGCTGAAGAATCTTGCAACATGGGAAATCATGGACAGCTCCAGATGATCCTTTCTGGAAAACACCTACAACTTGTAGCCACTCCATCACGAGTTTGGAAACGTGCTGTGGTGGAAGGTCCAAATTATGCCTAGAGCATACATCCATCACATGCCCTAAACACCTGCCACAATACTCACCTTGCCACCCGCCCCCACCCTTCCTGCTGCTTCTTCCTGGGTGGAAGAAGCAGGAAAGCAGACAAAAGCTTTGGCGCCTCTCAGTCTCTCACAGACTCCATAATTGGCCTTGTTTTGCAGCTTGCTTTGTCTGTGATAAACACAGGCCAGGATGCTAGGCCTGCACAGCTTCCTTTTCTGGAGAAATGACTCAGGATTGGTTCTAGGAGTGGTTTCGTCTGTTGCTGTTGGTCAAAGGTGCTCGTCAGAATGCTTCACACCCTGGCAAACTGCTTGTTTGCTGCTGCTGCTTTCGTTTCGTTCGCTGTTTGCCTGACCTGCCTCTGTGTGCCACCACACTTCGCATAGCGCCTAACTGGGGACTTGCCTACGACCGGCAGTCCTGACCCTGCCTGATCGAGCCCCAGTATAGGTAACGACCTAGTAATGACCTCGCAACGAGTTCAACACCGGGACTTGCTGCCCGCCGCTTGTCTCGCCGCGCCAGCCCGAGGGCCGGCTCCTTGCTCTATGCAGCGCCCAATCGGACTGTCCCAGCCCGCAGACCTGGCCCCTGCTTTGCCCAGGTGGCTGCTGACCCCCCGATGGCTTCCTGAGAGCCACGGGAGGCCTCTCTCGTGTCCGTGGGCCTTCTCAGACGACCTGCTCGATCTGGGCTGAACAAGCAGCACAGCCACATCGCGCCATTGCCACCTGAAGTCCTCCACCTGCCTCTGGCTCTACATAATTTTCCCGTTTATGCTTTTGAAGCGCAAACATTGAGACTCTTAACCAGTGAGTAACCTAACTCTCTTTGCTCAAGCTTGTGACAGTTTATGCTGAACCTTTCAGGGGCAGTTTGTGCTGCAAGGCTCTCCAGTTACTAACGTTTACTAAGACCTTTTCCTAGGTCATTTAACCTGACTGTACAGATAGATGCTGCAAAATGGTTCTACCAACCGCATCACAGAATCTGCCTGTGTTAATTGTAAGTAAGTTTGGGGAAATTTTCCTTGGATAATTAATAAACTATTTAATAATTCTTTACATCGGCCTCATTACAGTTCACCCCTAACCCAGATTCAGACCCCTCCTTAACAAGTGCATCTCATTTTTTCCATTGCCCAACGATATGATTGCTATTTGTAGTGTGTTACTTTCATTGTCTTGAAACATTTAACTTACTGCATTTTGCAGCCAATTCTGTTGTAAATACACATGCTTTTCAAGCCTTCATGTTACTTTTTTCTTTCCAACTTGAAGCGTTAAATGTAGCAAATATTCACTCAGGAAATCAAAGGGAGCAAAAAAAAAAAGGAATTCTGGGGCAGTGAGAAGGACAAAAATAGATGGAAAATATGTGAAGTGAGAAAGATTTCTGTTGAGAATGAAGATTCAGAAGTGTAGGCTGTCAGTGAACAGAACAAGAAGCAATCAGTCATACCAAGGAAAATGTAAATCACTCTGGGATCAAAGTCTGACAGATTAGTTTTTACATATTTTTACACTGATTTGCACATGAATTATCTATGGTCTTACTGTAAGTTGTGAAACATACTATATAGCAATAGCAGAAGCAGCTGCGCATTAAAGAATCACTTTCCTGGTAGCTTACAGGTACTTCACATCTTACCTTTATCTTTCATTTGTATAACTGAAGCGGGGGGCTACAAAAAAGCTGAGGGAGGGACTTTTTAGGATATCAGGGACTGACAGGACTGGGGGAATGGAGAAAAGATGGAGGTGGGTAGGTTCAGGCTGGACATAAGGAGGAAGTTGTTCAGCATGAGAGTGGTGAGAGCCTGGAATTGGGTTGCCCAGGGAGGCGGTTGAGGCCCCTTGTCTGGAGGTGTTTAAGGCCAGGCTGGATGAGGCTCTGGCCAGCATGATCTAGGGTAGGGTGTCCCTGCCCATGGCACGGGGTTGGAACTAGCTGACCCTTGTGGTCCCTTCCAACCCTGACTGATTCTATGATTTTAAGAACCCCCTACATTTTGTTTAGGTATGATACTAATTTCCATGGAAAAACAACAGAGGGCAGGCTTATAAATCAAGGAAAAAACCCAAGAAATATTTGCTTTTGAAACTATGTAAGTAAATCCTAAGTGAAAATATGCTCACTTGACTGCATCCCACAACCTTAAGGGAAAATATGATTATGGCTACAGAAAATCACAGGAGATTCCTACAAAGAAATCAGAGAAAAGGCTATGATTGCAAGGAGATTCAACTGCCACATAAGTCATCCATATCCAAGCTGTGGAATCTCATCTTCCTCCTTTATTCAGTTCCCTCCAATATGTACTTATCTTTTAAAGCAGAGCAGGTCAATGACAAGGTCTCAAATGACCACAAAGGCTGTTTCAAAGCAATCAACACGCATCTGCTGATTGAAGTCTCATATCTAGGCTCTGTTGGAATTTGCAAGCTAGGAGTGACTAACTCTCCGTTGCTAGTGCGCAAGGTCTGGTGTTCCACAAGATCAGTACCTACAGAGGAAAAACAGAAGAAAAACATTCTGGTATCCAAGGATCACTGGTTTGAGTTCCTGCATGCAATAGAGAATACATACATTATTTTTTTCCACTTGTTGCTAGTAATTTGGGTACTACTATAACCAGAAGGCAATAGGTATTCAGAGTAAGGCTGAACATTTTATGGTCTAATGAAGTGAACACAGACTCACGGAATCATAGAATGTCAGGGGCTGGAAATGGGCCTTGAAAGATCATCTAGCCCAACCCCCCTGCTAAAGCAGAATCACCTATACCATATCACACAGGAACGCTTCCAGACGGGTTTAGAATATCTCCAGAAAGTGAGACTCTACAACTCCCCTGGGCAGCCTGTTCCAGTCCTCTGTCATCCTCACAGGGAAAAAAATCCTCCTGATGTTTACATGAAACTTCCTATGCCTCAGCTTCCAACATGGTATCAGACAGAAAACAATCTACAATCTTGTGGCCTAGGCACTAAGCTGAGCAGACAGAAAGTTCATTTAATTACCTTTTCTATCTCCCTTTTTTTCCAATTTCAGAATATTTTCCCCCTTTTTTTAAATCATTTTCCTCTCTTTTCCTCACAATGCTGTCCACTGAGGGTCAGTTTAAAAAGGAGAAACAGAAAATATCGTTAAGATGCTGATATCAAACAACATTTTAAGCCACTATCTCAACTGTGTGAAGCAGAAAAGCAGTGAAAAGGTGGAATGAGATCCATCGTTGTCAAATTTCTGTCTCATTACTAGACTGTAAAAGTAGATGGAGAGAGAAGAAACCATCTTTGAAATAAACAGGTTACACCTCTGACATGTTCAGAAAGGACAAAAAGGACACCAAATAAGAGTGGCAATGGCTGTTGTGAGTGTGTAAAAACATTAGTGCTTTTTAAGTAGATATTTAAATATGAGATTTTGCTAGGGAGAAGTTTAAATATTTTCCCAGCACTTCCCAATGGATAACAGAAGCAGTAACCAAAAAAGTCTGTTGGCTACTTGTGATGCCTAGAGTTCAGAGCTCAAGCTGTGGAACCCACCAAGTAGTCAAATGTATGAGACTTATCTTTCAAAGCATACCATAACATTCAGCAGTGAGCTGAGATCCAAAACTGTATCATCAGAGTTGTGATTTTGAGTTGGAAAAGGAGACACTAAAATCATAGAATAAGGAAAATACATTATTTAAAGTAAATGGAAAATCATGTAGACTGGTTGAAATTCAGGATTTGACTGAGAAAAGTTCTCAGCCTACAAATCGTGGGTTTTTCAGGGCAAAAGAGGGAGCTGCATTTGATTGCCTGTGCTCAAAAGCTATTTAATGTGAACTTCAAGAGACAGTCTACATCACAGTACATTGAAACGGAAAGGACAAGCCTCTTGTCACTGAATGACAAAAGCCAAAGGCAGTTATTATTAAACCACTGTGAAAGCAAGACAAAGACTGAGATCTGCAAGCAAGAGATTGGAAAATGTTAAATGTAGACCAGTACAAAACTCTCAGCACAGCACCAGGTATTATGTACTGAATCAATTAAGAGAAAACATTCCCTTTAATAGTATCTATAGAAACAATACAATTTTATCCACACATATACCTGGCATTTGTTTTCTAAATCATGAATCTTTGTCCAGTTGGCTCATTAGAGTGCATATGATCACCAAGAAGTATCCAATGTACTGGCATTTGATGTGCAGTGATGCAGTCAAAAGTGCCTTCAGTCCTGCATGAGCCACTAAATTACATGTTACACTATTCAGTATCAAACATGACTTTGCAAATAGCATCTGGCATGGAAGACAACGTTTTCAAAATGTCTGCAGAGACATCATGTTGATGCTGTGAATGCACAGAGAAAATTCCTCCCCCTCCCCCAAATAGTTCACAGAACAAATGTGATATAAAAAAATCATAGTTAACAAATAATAGTAAATGTGATATAAAAAAATTATAGGTAACAAATAATAGTATCAAAGTAGACAAAAAGCACAAGCTGATAGCTTATCCCCAAAATATGCACAAATAGTAAGATGTTTTGCCACTGGTTTAATTAAACTGATTTTGACATGAACAAATAATAACTCTCAGTAAGCATTCATTCATAAAACTATTCAGGGCAGGAAAACAACCCAAACTAGGATGAATAGATAAAAGAAACTTTAGGAATTGGAGAATGAAAAAGCATTCATCTTAGAAGCTGTTAAACTAAAAGGTGATGTTGTGAAAAAGAGAAGAAAAATACAGACAAAGAAACGAACAGCAAACAACCAACAAAGAAAAAAGAGGAAAATAAAACAGAGGACAAAAGAAACCAAAACTAAATGGAATTAAAAGTAACAGAGGAAGGAAGGAAGGAAGGAAGGAAGGAAGGAAGGAAGGAAGGAAGGAAGGAAGGAAGGAAGGAAGGAAGGAAGGAAGGAAGGAAGGAAGGAAGGAAGGGAAGGAAGGAAGGAGAAAGATAGGAAGGGAGGAAGGAAGGAAGGAAGGAAGGAAGGAAGGAAGGAAGGAAGGAAGGAAGGAAGGAAGGAAGGAAGGAAGGAAGGAAGGAAGGAAGGAAGGAAGGAAGGAAGGAAGGAAGGGAGAAGGAAAGAAAAAGGGAGAGAAAGAAAAAGGGAGAAAAGGGAGAGAGAAAGAAAGAAGAAAGAAGAGAAGAGAAGAGAAGAGAAGAGAAGAGAAGAGAAGAGAAGAGAAGAGAAGAGAAGAGAAGAGAAGAGAAGAGAAGAGAAGAGAAGAGAAGAGAAGAGAAGAGAAGAGAAGAGAAGAGAAGAGAAGAGAAGAGAAGAGAAGAGAAGAGAAGAGAAGAGAAGGCTAAATAGCAACACCAGCGCTGGCAGCAAAAATAACACTAAGTTTTATCTCTATATTATTATTACATGTCATACATACACCCAGCCCTGAAAAATAAGCATGACATCAGTTTGTCTTACTGAAGCAGAGTATTTGCACCCTGTATCTATCTATACCTATGATACAACTTGGTATCAGTGAGTATATGCAGAGTGTGCTCAGGAAAAGAAAAAAAAAAGAAAAAATAGCTTTATATTTCTGTACAGTTCATGCAAACATTCAATTCACAGCTTGCCAGAAAAACAGTTCAATAAGGGTGTTTATCACTGTAATCATCAAAATAGCCAATACCACAGGAAGAAAAAGCCGTATAATCCTGCCACAGGCTGGGATCACCCAGCAGTATACATCCGAGGCATTATACTGAAGATTTATAAGGAAAATATTATGCATTGCATTTCTGGATCATTCAAAACAAAACAAACAAAAAATCCAACCCAAATCAAACCAAAATAAAAAAATAAACAAAATAAAACAAACAACAAAACAAACAAACAAAAAACTGAACCAAAACCAAAACAACCAAAATTAAAAATTCAACAAAACAAAACAAACAAAAAAACCAACCAAAACAATGAAAACACCCCCCAAAAAATTAAAACACACCAAAAAAACCCACCAAAACTAAACACAAAAAACCCCAAACCAAACTAAACAAACAAAATCAAACAAAAATGCCAACAAAACAAACATAAAAAAGCCCAAACAAAGTAACAAAAAACCCTAAAGCATTATAAAACCAAGCTAGGAATGTAAAAAGAGAAAGGTGTGGATTTCATTTTCTGTATAGAAATATGACTAGATACTTGACATAAAAAGAGGAAATACAAGACTATTCTGAATCAAATATAACCCTGCTATAACCTATCATTGTAGTAAACTGGAATGAGATCATCATCTTCTCCCTTGTCTGAGGGGACTGGATTTTGATATCAAGCAAAGTATAAAATCCTGCTTCTGTATCTTTAAACATGTAAAGTATCACATATAACTGATTTTATATTTGACAGGTTTATCCCTTAGCCTAGTTCAAATTGTAAGAGAGACTCTTAAGAAATTGTTTGTGTGTTCACCTACAGGTGGGCAAATTTGATTTCAGTACTTTAAACTATGTAAAAATGATACAAATCATAGAATCAACCAGGTAGGAAGAGACCTCCAAGATCATCCAGTCCAGCCTAGCACCCAGCCTATTCAGTCAACTAGACCATGGCACTAAGTGCCTCAGCCAGGCTTTGCTTCAACACCTCCAGGGACAGTGACTCCATCACCTCCCTGGGCAGCCCATTCCAATGCCAATCACTCTCTCTGCCAACAACTTCCTCCTAACATCCAGCCTTATACTTCCCCCGGCACAACTTAAGACTGTGTCCCCTTGTTCTGTTGCTGGTTGCCTGGCAGAAGAGACCAAACCTCACCTGCCTACACCCTCCCTTCAGGTAGTTGTAGACAGCAATGAGGTCACCCCTCAGCCTCCTCTTTTCCAGGCTAAACACCCCCAGCTCCCTCAGCCTCTCCTCATAGGATTTGTGCTCCAGGCCCCTCACCAGCTTTGTTGCCTTTCTCTGGACATGTTCCAGCACCTCAACATCCTTCTTGAATTGAGGGGCCCAGAAGTGGACACAAAAGAAGCTGAGACTCTACGCAGCGTTGTCTTTATAAAGATTTTAAAAACACAGTTATCTTTAACCTATCAAGCAGCCTTTTAGCTGCATTATACCCACTTCACAAATACTGTAAGAAAGCAGAACTGCAAAGCAATGGAGGAGCTATGTGATCTATTTCTCTAAGTTTTTATAGCAAAATACTTGGAGAGCCCTACAGACACACAGGGAATGTAAAAAGCACGGTTATTTTATTCGTGGCTGAAACCAGGTATGATCACATTTATGACCACTTTAGCTTACTGTGTTTTAAGATGGACAGATGCACTGCTCCAAGCTGTTTGAGCCAAGTGCTAGCAGTCAAACCATTTCTGAGCCAAGTGCTAGCAGTTGAACCATTTCTGAATAGTAATCTCCAAAGCCACTTTCGTCTTAGCGTATATAAATAAGCACATCAGTGTTATGAGAAGTCACACTCTTCCTGTGATGGTCATAGTATTCTCCTGCATATAACTCGAATTTATATCAAATGTTTATCAATGTATACAGGTAGTACAAGTTTATCCACCAGAGCCTTTTCCTTTGTGCAATGTTTTCTCTTCTCCTTCTGGTGTGCAGCATGAGTAAATTATCTAAGTATGCTACTTATCTTCATATTTATCTTCAAGGAACACTATATGTAAGGCTTTACATTATCTGGAAAATGAATTATGCATGTGACAATATGGCATATCCTCTAGTCAGCCTATTTCTGCTGTCTGCTCTGCCTCTTCTGCCATCACATGCTGTGATCAAAAATAATCTTGTTTTTTCTGAAATTGCTTTGTTCTTGGGTTTTTCCTATTATCCCTGGAAAAGAGTTACTTTAACTTTCTCCCTAACAAATACTATTTGCAAACACAATGAAGTTATATTTAAATCACCAAAGATTAACCAAAGCACTGGGAAGCCAAGGGAAGATGCTATCTCTTCAGAAAACAAGATAACAGCTTGGGAAGACTGAAGGTTTTGCAGGGTTTGGATTTATCATTTTGGTTTTGGAGTTTGTATAAGTAGAGGTATTAAAGGTTAGAAGTTATCAGTATAAAAATACTGTTTTGTGCCTCTCTCTCTCTCTGACTCCTGTGCCAGCTATAATGTTTATTTATCACTGATAATTTTCTTTATGGATGACATACTACTGAAGTTTGTCAGCTTCAGGCAACTCAATACTATAGCAAGTTACTAATCTGGCTCATTTCAGATCAGGTAACTTGACACTGCAGTGAAAGATTTGGTTCACCTGATGAAAAAATCCATTCTTTCTCAAGAATTCTTCTGAAAATGTTCTCAAGCCACAGTCACTTTGTAGAACAGTGCAAAGATGCCTGTATTCTTAGTTGTCTGTAGCAAGGGAAGTTAACTGACCTCTTCTTACTTCTAATGAAGGAAGGTTTTTCTGCCTGTTTCCCAACATAGAAAATTTCCATTTCTATATACAGTGGTCTCTTGAATAGCACGTACAGTGTCATAAGTCAAGTTGGAACCATTCCACCTTCCACATCCTCACAGTGAACTGACTGCCTCCATCTATACTGACAAACATAGCAAGACCAGGGAGCAATACATGTCCCATAACCCATCATGGACTACCTGTGAGCACATACTCTATTAATTAGTCCAAGCAGCATCAGATTTATCATTTTACTTCCAGCAGTCCAAAGCAGAACCAAGACATTGTGTCAAAAATTTAGCTGTATGCATGATTAGGGGGTGCATCATCTAGGTCACTTGCTGGGTCCTCCTGGGAACCCAGTAAGATCTGACTTTGAGATAAATACATAGCCACGCGAGATACTTAGGTATTGATCAAGAAACACAGTGGCCATATGCCTGCCATGAGGAATACAAGCATTACTGGTAGAAAGGTAGAAAACTCAGAATGGAATCCAACCCAAGAAGTACATTAAGAATCACCTAAGTTCCATGTATAATGTGGAACCAGCAAAACCCAACTGAAAAATAATGTTTAAGACCTTGCCAACTCCTAAGCACTCCTCTTCAGGCATCCTCGTCAGCTTCCAACAATGCAACATGTTCTCTCAGTTTCAACAGCTGTCTCAAAAGGAACTCCTGAAAGGCAAAGCCCTCTAAGATCAGACCATTTAAAAAACATGGAGTGGCAGCTCATCTGCCATTGCCTGAGTTCTGAAAGCAAGGTATTTTCTCTTCCTGGATCCCTCAGGGAAATCTGAGGCCTGTTTGTTCAGTCAGTGCTGTCCAGTGGACAGTCAGGGCAATCCATAGCTTTAAGCAAATCAAATAATGTACCTGGTGGGTAAAACTGCATGATATTTCTCTCAGGTGAAGTTTACACACAGTGACTATGATAATTTTAAATGGCTCTCTGACCAACCAACAAGCTGTTTTGAATTCCACTCTATGGCATGAACTTCTTCTCAAGTGCTGTACAGGAAAGCTGTGAGTTGAGTTGAATCTGCTGGTATCAATAGCATCCTGCTGTTCATTGCCTGCTTCAAAACCAAAGTGCTGGCTGGAGCAAAACAGTATGGAGCTTGAAGTTCAGACTTCAGCATCAAAGGCTTCCTGTTCCAGTTGTTGCTTTCAGTTTCTGGGTTTGAGGTGCTGTTCTTTTCTCCAGGATGGGCTGCGAGTTAAGTCACTGGCTTCTGCTGCTATTTCTGCATTTTGCTCCGCTTTTTCTGCGAGTAGGCTAAGGTAATTGTGTATCACATCGAACTTTTCTTTATCTCAACCCAGAAGGTTTTTTGTGTGTTACTTTTCCTCCTATCTATGTGAGTGGAGGCTTGTGATAGTGGACTCTGTTAACCCAGCACAAGGAACAACAAATATCCATTGTAGGTTTGTGATAGCTCTTAATGCTGTGCAATTTTCTCTGTCTGAAAACAACAAAAGACATCATTATTTAGCTTTCTTTTTGTTAATTACCCCAACTTTGCAGCTAGCTATGGGTACAAATTACTGAAAAAAAAACCCTCATTGACTTGAACTCTTTTTATAAATTCTAAATACAGCCTTTGAAGAGGGCAAAGCCATTGATGTCACAAAGTTTGGTGACCTGTAACTATTATTATTTCCATTGACTCTTAGTAATAACTAACCTGAACTGGAAATAACCACACTCAACAGTACATTTCTCATTTGTTTTAATATTCCCTTTTTCCAAGACATGCACTCGCTCTCAAAGTATCAGTCTATATCAGACTTCAGCTTTTAATCTGGTTATGCTTTGGATGACAATAAAGGTGTAATTATAAAACTAGAAGGTATCAGTCTGTATCACGCTTCAGCTTTTAATCTAGTTATGCTTTTGATGACAGTAAAGGTGTAATTATAAAACCAGAAGGCAATGGATCAAATATCAAGTAGCTAAACACAAATCAATAAACAATCATGCAGAAAATCAAAGTTAATTTTATGTCTTTGAAGAAAAAATAAAAATCAATATTCATTACACTGTGATATATAGAAATAATTGTTTATGTTTACAAAAGCTAGTATCAGGTTGTGTAAAGCTGAAAGACGAGAGATAGATGTTCTTGCTTCAGTAGGTCAAGTACAGCAACTCAAACTTAAGGAGGAAAGTTATTAATAATTAGCAACACCTCTGCTGGGCATACCTATGGCATACCTACTGCACCACTTATTTATATTTGAGGATCTTTATCAATCCAAAACATGGTTTCAGTATCAAGAAGATTTGGAGGAGGGATGAAGATTTAGAGGGAAGGGATGCCATCCAGAGGGACCTGGACAGGCTGGATCGGTAGACACAAGCCAACCTCGTGAGGTTCAACAAGACCAAGGGCAAGGTCCTGCATCTGGATCAAGGCAATCCCAAGCACAAATACAGGCTGGGCTGGGAGAGCAGACCTGAGGAGAGGGACTTGGGGGTGCTGGTGGACGAGAACTCAACATGAGCCAACAGTGTGCACTTGCAGCCCAGAAAGCCAACCAGATCCTGGGCTGCATCAGGAGAAGTGTGGCCAGCAGGTGGAGGGAGGGGATTCTCCCCCTCTACTCTGCTCTGATGAGACCCCACCTGGAGTACTGCATCCAGTTCTGGAGCCCCTATTACAAGAGGGCTGTGGAGATGCTGGAGCGTGTCCAGAGAAGGGCCATGAGGATGACCAGAGGGCTGCAGCACCTCTGCTATGAGGACAGACTGAAAGAGTTGGGGCTGTTCAGTCTGGAGAAGAGGAAGCTTCAAGGTGACCTTATTGTAGCCTTGCAGTATCTGAAAAAAAGCTGGGAAGGGACTTTTTAGGCTCTCAGGGAGTGACAGGACTAGGGGGAATGGAGCAAAGCTGTAGATGGGTAGATTCAGACTGGACATGAGGAGGAAGTTCTTCACCACGAGAGTGGTGAGAGCCTGGAATGGGTTGCCCAGGGAGGTGTTTAAGGCCAGGCTGGATGAGGCTGTGGCCAGCCTAATCTACGACAGGGTGTTCCTGCCCATGGCAGAGGGGTTAGAACTAGATGATCTTTGTCGTCCCTTCCAACCCTGACAGATTCTATGACTCTGTGATTTGTAGTTAACACAATAACAAACATTTCTTTCAGAGGCTGATCTTTTTATTTTTGTCCAGTTACTATAGTCAACTTACATGCAATATATATTCTATACATAAAGGTACTATTTCTGAATATAACATTTTTTTAATGAGATCTACCATGAAGTAGATTTTTGAGGACATTCTACCATGTAAAAAAAAAGAGTAGTTGTAATCATCAAAGTTTCAGACTAATCAGAATGAAATATGAGTTAATATTGGATAGAAAAAAAAAAGTTTCTTTTCCATAAGGAGAAAGTTCTTCACTGAGAGAGTCATTGGACACTGGAATGGGCTGCCCGGGGAGGTGGTGGAGTTGCCGTTCCTGGAGCTGTTCAAGGCAGGATTGGACGTGGCACTTGGTGCCATGGTCTAGCCTTGAGCTCTGTGGTAAAGGGTTGGACTTGATGATCTATGAGGTCTCTTCCAACCTTGGTGATACTGTGATAATTCCCTTAATATGCATATCTTCCAAGCAATTAACTTTTTCAAAGCTTAAACAAATTACTTTTTAGCAAATGAAAGGTTCATTCAAGAAAAGTATTTTAATGTCAATGACCATATGTGGAAAACTGCCTTGAGTCATACCCAGAAAATACAACAGGGATGTGTTATTTTTTGCTGCCCTTGTAACATCACGTACACAATTCAAACGAGACTGTATTCAGTTTCTGTTATTTTATGGTTCCTTGAATTTCTACTTTTCTCTCTGCTGCAAAATCTTCTCAGTCAATTTACTTACAATACATATTCTATACATAGAGGTACTATTTATGCATGTATCAATTTTTGAAGAGATGTACCAGAAGGATGATCTACCATGTAAAAGCTATTCCAGAGAGTAGTTCTATACTCTTGTTCATTGACTAGACAATTCACATTTTGCTTTTTGCACCCCTAAGGAATAGAAAAACACTAACAAACATCTTGGCTATGCTGTTAACAATGTCACATTAGATGGTACATTACCAAAATAAAGTTTGAAATAGCTGTTTACACTAATTGCTACTTTATTCATAGTCCCACATTACCCTAAATAAGGAGGAAAAGGTTTTGACCTTGTGTAGAGGTTGCTCATTTTTCCATGAATTATGCATTTCCATTTTTTAAAGGAAAAGAAAAAAAGAAAATTGTTTTTTCCCTGAAGAAATTCACTATGTGAAGACGTAAAATGCTAGGCAATTTTATTCTATGCTGTAGGAAATGCCTTTTGACTTTTATTAAACACAATGCTGAGTTTCTGATTTCTTGAATTAAATGGTTATTATGTGGAGCCTTAGAGATGTGCAGCACTAAGAAGAGGGGAGAAATTAAACTCTAAACTTGACTTCTCAGTGACGCTTAAAAAACATACCAAATTTGTCAAATTAAGGTGTTATCTTTTTACAGGTTGTTGTGGTAGGCCTGATAGGCTCAAAATAGGCTTATACATGTCCTGTCTTGCCTAGGCATGATTTTCTGCTCCAACAGAGAGGCAAGAGTGGGAAACGGACACAAAAGAACCTGGAGCCACTGAGTCTGACCTGCCCAGGGTCCTGTGGTAAGGTACACACACTTAGCTTGTGCCTGCCTAGTGCAAGGCCTGTGCTTTTCCCAGATTTGGGTAAAAGTGAGCCTGTGGCTTTGCTAATATGGTCAGGTTTGGCTAACTGCCATTCTGATTGGCTATTCTTGTGTCCAAAGGGCAATTGATCTCAGCCCACATTGATAAAAGGAGATACGCAGGTGAACAATGTGCATTGCTTCCCTGCTTCTCTGCTGTGCTCTGCTGTTGCCTGCTGCAATTGCCTACTGCCTTTTTGTTTACTTGTAAGCTCCACTGTTGCAAGCTTACCCAGACCCTGGGTGCCTGCACGCGATCAGCCTGTGTGGTCAGCGTGACATCATGCTGAGACTGCACCACATCTGCCTCTACACCGGAAAGTCCTGCTTAGAAGAGACTGGAGACAAGGTCAGAGATTGTTTGCCTCTTTCCCCAGAAGAGCCACAAGGCCACACCTTGAGTACTGTGTCCAGTTCTGGGCCCCTCAATTCAAGAGAGATGTTGAGATACTGGAACATGTCCAGAGAAGTGCGACGAAGCTGGTGAGGGGCCTGGAACACAAACCCTATGAGGAGAGGCTGAGGGGAGCTGGGGCTGTTTACCCTGGAGAAGAGGAGGCTCAGGGGGGACCTCATTGCTGTCTACAATTATCTGAAGGGAGGTTGTAGCCAGGTGAGGGTTGGTCTCTTCTCCCAGGCAACCAGCAACAGAACAAGGGGACATAGCCTCAAGTTGTGCTGGGGGAAGTCTAGGCTGGATGTTAGGAGGAAGTTCTTCCCGGAGAGAGTGATTAGCATTGGAATGGGCTGCCCAGGGTGGTAGTGGAGTCACCGTCCCTGGAGGTGTTCAAGAAAAGACTGGATGAGGCACTTAGTGCCATGGTCTGGTTGACTGGCTAGGGCTGGGTGCTAGGTTGGACTGGATGATCTTGGAGGTGTCTTCCTACCTGGTTGATTCTATGATTCTATAAGCCTGGGAAGATTCAAGTCTCAATGTCCAACAAGACAGGGCCCCCTGAAAGTGTTTGGGCACTGTCTGGACTGTGGCTAGCCCCCGCAAGTTGGGTAATAATAATTTGTGAGAAAATGCCCAAATGCCTCTTTGTAATGTCTTCACTGCCCTCTGCCACGGGCAGAATGACCTTGAGCCCATCTACTGGGCAAGAGGCTTACTGACCACAAGCGGCACTTGACCCCAGGAACCTTCTCTTCCAGTTCAATTAATGTTTATATATTTTGCTGGTTATTACTAGATCTAGATATTACCCATAGAATGTTTCCATGACCGTGTAAGAACCAAAATATTATTAAAATTAGTGGCTGGGGGTGGTGAGAGTTCTGAATAGCAAAATTAATATACAATATCAATTTTGGAAAAAATATCTTCTCGTATCAATTAATTTTCCCCTCCACAACACAGGTTAAGCTATTTTCTTCACTTATCTGAGTTAAATTATATATATATATATATATATATGAAGAAAAAATGGTGTCTGGTGAATAAATCATAGAATCATAGAATCAACCAGGTTGGAAGAGACCTCCAAGATCATCCAGTCCAACCTATCACCCACCCTATCCAATCAACTAGACCACGCATTAAGTTAATAGTTCATACAAAATAATACATAGAATTAATTTTGACTTTCTGAAACTATGTTATGGAGAGATCATTTTTCCCCCCTGTCACATGTAATTATTTTCTGCAATGAATGTGAAGTAACATTAGGGTTGATTGCTAATATGTGAGAAATGTGATACCGGTGTCCAATATTTAGAGAGCTTGGATTCAACAGTAGTCTCAAAATATGTCACAAATCTCTAAGAATAGAAATCACAACATTCTAAGACCATGTTTTACATTCACACCTGCAACATAACTATTGTGGCTGCACATTCAGCATTCTCTCTGTAACCTACCTTTAGGCAGATAAAATTTAAACATCTGTATCTGATCTGCTCTAGCACAGATTTTTATTTGGGAGAGAGAAAGAGCCATTCAGAAAGCAATTCAGAAAGCAATTCATCTCATTTGTTTCAGATACCTATCTCTTTCACTTACATACCTTGGAAATCTCAGGAAAGAAAAGACAAAAGCAGCCTAAACTGGATGCCTATTTTCAGACACAAAAATTAGAGCAGGCAAATCCAACCCTTTCGAACGAGTATTTCTTTTTATCTGCTACATATGGGAGTTGAAGAAGGCAGAGGCATAATTTTGATGTGACCAAGTATTTTTACAAACTCCAGAAAATCTCTGTTTGGATGAATCTCAGAGTAGGTTCGGTTGCCACTGTTTGTTCAGCTCTACTGAGTGAATCCAGAGCCTCTGCAGGGAAAACTGCCTCTTATCTCAGTAGGGAGATGAGAGTGACAACTGAACAATAAAGCCACTATCAGCTTCAAGATTTCTGCTGCATATAGCAAATATTTTTTTTCCTATTATGTAAAGAAAGTTGACTATGAATCCAGTTGTTTGGTTTCACTATTTTCATTTCATCACAGATATAGAAGTGCACTAAATACCATCGAGAGTTGGTCGATTCATTTTTCTAAATAAAAGAAGCAATTTGGCCCAAATCCCAGGTCAGATAGTAATTATTCTAATTTCAGTAAAAAGCTTTTTGGGTTCTTTAAGAATTTTGATGAGCAAGGAATAAGCTAATACTAGGGAATTAGAGCTAACAACTTCATTAAGAATTTTTACCTGAATGCAGAGAGGGAAGATGACAGAATCTGGTTCCTGGAAAATGCAAAATAATTTATTGTCAAGGAAGCAAATGCTTGTCCTGCATGGCCAAAGACCTCAGGTGAAACTACAATACATTGTATGTACTTGCAGAACAAAGTGAGGCAGTTTAACTGGCAAGGTAAAATATATACAACTGTCTGTGCCAGGGGAAGTAAGAGAGGAGAAGCTGCAATACAATCAAAGATGCAGCAATCACAGGGAAAATGGTCTGTATTACCATATTATATACACTCTAACCATGTCCACCTCAGAAAATGAAATGGGATGGCAGGCTGTGGCAAGCTGGCACAGAACTACCTGACACAGTAGCCACGTGAAGCCTAAGAGGCACAGGACTCCAATTCTGATAGCTACTTGGCATATCACAGGGCTTCTACAAGGAATTGTGCTCCATTGCTGGGAGCGGTGTGCTCCTCACTGATGTGATTTCTTAGCATCAAGATGTTGCAGTTTCAGCTCAAAAGCCATGGCTTAATGTCAATGAGAAGTCAATTAAAAAATATCTACATATTCATAGCACTCTTGTAACTTGCAGGCATTATTTAAAAAGCAAGCTGGCAGAAGCTGGAATGCTGTCCCTGAAGGAATGTGATAAGGACTGGAATGGAAGAGTTATGGTATTAATAATTTTAGCAACATCATATTAATACTGTAACCCAGCCTGTGCTTTGGCTTGCATGAAACAAAAGTTGTATGAAGTCAGTGAAAGTAAATGTTACCACATGGCATAAAAATACCAGCAAAATAAGATGTGCTGTAATACAGACTGAGTTAAATTCTGCCTAGTTACCTCTAGAAAATTAGTCTTAGGCGATAAACTTTAAATTACTTTGTCACTTGAAAATAAAGTTGTGATCAGACTAGAAAGATATTTAAGACAGTCACTGTGTATTTACTGCTGGAATATTTTGGAAGATTTTCCAGGTAAAAAGAAACATGCACAAAGCATACAGAGACATACACAAAACATCATAACCAAAGCTCCTGTTTTTTATGAAACCTTAAAAGAATGTGAGGAAGATGTTAGTCAAATGTATCAAATGCAGTTAGTTCAGAGGCTGCAGGAAGCTTTTTTCCAAGTTTCTTTTCTCTGTCAGTGCTTAATGGTTCAGATTTGTGGCACTTACACACAGCAGTCCCCAACAGATGCTAAGCTAACTAGACAGGAAAATCTCATTCTCCTTTGTCAGCTTTCTTATAAAACATAGTTTGGTCTTCTGAGGTATTTCTTAAGTTTAGAAACCAGCTACTTCCTTGAGAAGTTGTTATGATGGCAGCAGGGGTTTATTCATGAAAGGCTGCTGAGCAGAAGCTTGCAGGTTCAGCTTGCAAGAAACAACCCGTTGAAAGAGTGACTAGAGATCTGATTATCAACTCCAGAGTCATCCATTTTCCAGTTACACTGTTGCTTTGTTCAAACCAGACCCAGATTATTTGACTGTCTTTCAGTGTCACCGGGGAAAGGAGTGCCAAGACTGGTCCCACTCTGTGCTGAGAACAGGATGATCATGCTAGGTCTGATCTACACTGACATGAAATGATCACAGCTTTCAGTACAAATGTGAGCAACCAGATGCTTGGTGCTTCTGCGGGCAAGGTCACTATATAATATTTATAGAGTCTTTCACACCATAATCTACTATCCTGCACAAGAAGCCCATGATGTAAGGTATTTTCCTCATTGAGAAGCAAAGCAATAAAAAGTTTGCAGTTAACAGAATCTCTTTTACTTGCCTTGTATCTCTTGCAGTTTAAACTCTTCAAAGAGTGGCAGTCTGTTAGTCTTGTGCCTTTCTCAGTTTTACTGTGACGAGGAATCAATACTAACATCAATGATTTCGCTCACTTTGACTGTTTCCCCATTGAAAAGCATCTGCCTCAAAGGGTCACACTGACTAAAGTACACAAAGTTTGTCAGCTGAAATCGGTAGAATCACACTGATGAGGAATTTCACAGTACAACCTCCACAGTAGAAGTCTCCTCAGTAGAAACGCAGGGTATAACAGATAGCTTTTTGCTAGGTTAAGGGGTCAACATGCACCTGCATCCCCACCTCTTAAAAAGTTGGTCAGAGTTGGCAGCCATGCCAAAAAATACTGTTTGAGATTCCCTTTCAGAAGTGGTAGTCTTGAATAATTCATCTGGAAATGCTTCCATCTGCCACTGGAACACTGCCCACAAACTCAAGGCATTTCAATTGACTATCAATATTTGCTATGTCCATCTTAATAAAGTCAGATAAATACTTTATTTTGCCACAGAAATAATATACTTCTTCTAATGTATTTATAAGTAACTATGACACCTCTAGGATAGCTTGTCATTTGATATCAGCCTTTTGTTTACCCGAAGCAATCAGGAATCCCACAGAAATGCTCCCAGTTGTTCCTTCTCATTCACTTAACTGCAACCAGACTATTGGATGAAGAACCAGCATATGGATATGCTCAGCAAAAATAAAATCTCCTGTGGTAAAATGAGAATTAAAAATATATGTTTAGGTAGGTGCAACTGAATGGGTCTGGGTTCATAAACTACTAACATCTCCAGAAAACATAACTGAATACAGAAATACAATGAAATCAGATCATTTATTTCCTGGGATTTTGCAAGGGGCACTCCCTTAAAAAAACTCGAGGATCAATGAATGTGTCAATCTTGTATCTTCTCTGCACTGCTTCCTCTTTCCCACCTCTTTCATATTGCACGGACATGTGCAGTACTTCCCCCTAAACAGGAGAATTATTGGTTAGATCAGTCTTTAAGGAGTCTTTGTGAATTATTAGATGTTGCTGATGGCTAAGAAAATAAAATATAGAGGTACCAGCTGCTCTAGAAAACTTTTAATTCAACTTCTACATCTGTGGGTTAATCAAATGCAATGCATCAGGTGTAATGAAAACATGAATACTGTAATAGGAGAGCCATTGCCCACCCTGCTGCAAGCCTCTGGGAAATACAGCGACTGTGATGTTTAAGAAGGCTGGTATAGTAATAGACCCGTAATTTCAAGAGCATAAGAGGAAAGGGAGATAAACATATATCAAGGGGGAAAAAAAGTGTGAAACATGAAATTTTATAGGAACTTCAGATTCATTTGCAAGGAGACTACCGAGTCACTAAATCTAAGACTATAATCAGTCTATGAAATTCAAGCTCCATACAAATCACTGTCAAAATCTGACTGAAATCCAAATGAGTCAATATTTCTCTGTTGAAATGAGTAAAATTAGAGCAGATGTGAGTCAAGTAAAAGCATCTGTCATGTCCAGCTAAACTAACTTAAACAGAATCGCCTTTCACACCGAGCAATCTGCAGAACAGTGTACATGCATAAAAATTTAGCAAAGGACTTGGCTAGTTTGATTTCTCTCTTAAATTATACATGTTTCCTCTGAACTGTATATACTGTATTGCCAACTCTATTTGTGCTAGAATTGAATGGCAAAGATATGAACAATTTATAAGAGCAGTACATACTGAGTGGTTTCAAAACTCTAGAGATTAATGAATAATAAATATAGCTGTGCTTTTTGATAGCACCCTAATGCTCTACTGTTTAAGTCACATATGATTACTGTGCTAATGTCATTTGGGGGGAAAGATGGATATTAAAATCATAGTATGTGTCAAAGAAATCCTCTAAATAAAACAGCCTGATTCCATTGACACTGCCTTCAGGAAGAATGGGGTAAAGCTCTAATTCAGACAAACAGTATTGCACTATTTATACGTCAGAGATGGAGGATATGTCACAAAGGAATTAATATGATTTGTTTATCATATGATTTCCGAGGAAATCAATCTTGGATGTATTTGTTTCTATTCTGTTCTGTTCCGTTCCATTCTATTCTATTCTGTTCTGTCCTATTCAATTCCTTTCTATTCTATTTTAAATGCTAATTCTATTCTGTTCAGCTTGTGTCACTTGTCTCAGCCTCACAGCACCCAAGAATATCCCACTATGTTCTGTATTTTTCACTCACTCTTGAAAGATACAATATTAACAGAAGACTTGGGCATAAGGTTGGTTTTGCATTGGAATTGTCTTTCTTTCTTTCTTTGTATCTTTCTTTCTTTCTTTCTTTCTTTCTTTCTTTCTTTCTTTCTTTCTTTCTTTCTTTCTTTCTTTCTTTCTTTCTTTCTTTCTTTCTTTCTTTCTTTCTTTCTTTCTTCATTTTGTTTTGGACATGGAGGTTGTCTCAAGCAACTGTAGAAGGAAGAGTGTTTTTTGACCAAAGGCAACTTTTTTGCTGTCCTCTAAGTTTTTAGTACCTATGCTGAGATCACATGACTGCACACTGTGCTTACCATGGAGCACGGAGATATTCAAGGTGGCCTCTAGACCATATGATTTAGACGGTTCCATCTCCTGTACAAACTTTGTTTGTAAAGAGCAGCTCCACTGTGCATGACAAATGCAACTGCCTACCGGAGTCCAATAACTGAAGTCACAGCAGTAGCCTGGATTCAGTTCATTGAACAGTTTAAGAGAAACATTTCAAATTTCATTTGAGATCTTGCAGAAAGCCAATGTAAGGAGCACAGAGTAAGTTAACTATCCTTTGGAAAGCCCAAGATGATAAGGAAATGTGTAATTGGCCTTGTACTATCTAAAGTCTCCCAAGTGGTGGTACTTTCATGCCTAATTCTACGGTAGTCTTACAGTCTCTTAGCCAACAGTGACTCGAGACTAGAGAGCACACCATTTTCTGCCGCAAGGGTTCTTCGGCTTCTTCGCCAGCAGGAAACTGCAGTTGCTGCTCTAATTTGGCAGGATGTGCACCTTCCACCAACCCTTTAAGCACTTGAAAACTCCTCAAAACCTACTTGTATTTCGTGCAAACTGCTCATCGCAGCTCGGCAACGCTCCTTAAACAGAGGCAGCTTTTAATCCTCGCTTTGCCCGCTGACACACCACGACAGTTTTCCACAAAAGGAAAACGAGGGAATTTTGGGGGGGACCGGGAGTGGCGTTTGGGCTTGTTTGTTTGTTCTTGTTCTTGGGCTTGTGGGGTTGGGGGAGTCGTTTGTTTGGTTTTGTGTTGGTTTGTGGGTTTTTTCCCCGTTTGCATTCTTCCCCCGGTCCTAGTACTTCCCTTGCACGCATAAATACGCATACCCACACTCCGTCGCCGTGCTCACCCACGGCCCGCTATTCTGCCTGCCCGCCCGCACTCCTGCCCGTCTGCCTGAACTCCTGCCTTACCGCTTGCCCGCGGCGCTGCCGCAGCCCCAGCTGCGCTCCATGCCGTGGCTGTGAGTACTGGCCGAGGCGCCCGCTTCCCATTCCTACCCTGCCCACAGCGGCAGCAGTGACACCGGTAGCGGCAGGGGCAGCGCCAGTGCCCTCCTGCGCGGAGGGGGAGTGTCCTGGGCGGTGCGCGCAGCTCAGCCCAGCCCAGCTCAGCGCGGCGGCGACGGCTGTGGCGCCGAGGGAATGGGCAGCCGCGGGGAGGAGAGGCGGCGGGCGGGCGGCGGAGCGGGCGGGCTGCTCGGGCGCAGCCGGCGGCGGCAGCGGCGGCCGGGCATGGGGCCTCCGGGCGGTCGCGGCAGCACCACCGCCCGTGGCAATCTGCAGGTGAGGGCTGGAAGGAGGGAGGGGAACGCCGCGTACTGGCTCCCGAGCCTGATTTCGCACGCAGCAGCGAAATTGGCAGAAAAATAACCGAACAACCCAAACCGCATATACCTATATATATAGGTGTATATATACCCATATGTCTATGTTTGGTGTTTGTTTTTCTCTTGATTCTAATCTGCACCCATCACAGCAGCTGTGAAAAGTTTGCGGTTGCTGCCGACGCGGGTTGTATGTAGTAAAGAGCTGCGAAGGAGGGAAATGAGTGGTTAAAAAGGGGAAAACGAGGAAAAGTCCCCCGTGAAGAGGGTGCCTGACGTTAATTTCGGGAAGCCCTTTTCCGTACGCGAGGGGCCGGGGACCCGCTTGCCAACGCGGGCAACTTCTCCCGTGCAGCCTCTCCGCGGCTCCTCTGCTCAGTAATTTTCAGATGGCTGCCAAAGTGGAACCCTGGCGGGGCGTCTTGAGGAGCCGCGAGTTCCTGGTTGGCGGGGCTGGAGCCGCCGCTGGCGGGTTTGGGGCCACCAGCTCCGCGGGCGCTGGGGCAGGGACCAGTGCGGGCTGCGGTGGCCGGAGTGCGGAGGTGCGAGGCGCGGGCGCCGGAGCGCGGCTCCGCCGAACCTGAGTGGATCCTGGCTGCACCCAGGGCTCATGAGCGTGCAGGAAGAGCCAGCTTTGGGACGGGCGGGGGGTGGAGGGAGCGACAGACACGCTTCTTACTGCTGCTGTGGAAAGGGAAGGGGGCCAGCAAATGTTTGTGGCTGTGCTTGCGGTTGGGAGGGTATGTGCTGCTGGTGAGAAGAGGCGAGCTTAAAGAGATGCAGGAGGGGGGCAGAAGTGCTTCTGTGAGAGGGGAGGCAGAGAGGCCTAGGGCCGCCCTAGGCAGCTCGTGTTTGCTGTGGGGAATGCAGCTGGTGTAGCCGGGAGGGTACAGATGGCGATGCGCTGGCAGCAGCCGCTTGTACAGAGGTGGGGGAGAAAGACGGAAGACAAGGTAGGGTGGCTTCATATTGCAAATGCTGCACTGCCTTCTCAAAGTAGCCGTGGAGGAGGCAGTGGGTGGAAGGGGCCTGCTTTCTGCCCCCTCCCCCTCGACACCACCCCTTTTCCCACACCCCTATCCTTTCTCTCCTCAGCACTTGCTCCTTTTTCTGCTCTTCCTTGGACCATTCAACTGCTTTGCCAGTTACAGCCGTGCCACCGAGCTCTTCTACAGCCTCAACGAGGGGCTGCCTGCTGGAGTGCTCATCGGCAGCTTGGCCCGTGACCTGCGGTTGCCAGCAGCTTTTGGGCAACACCCTGCAGCCACCCAGCCCCCTCTTTCCTTCACTCTGGCCTCCCGTGGCTTGGGGGGACAGTATGTGCAGCTGGACAATCACTCTGGGGATCTGCACACCTCGGCTGTGGAGATTGACCGGGAAGCTCTGTGCGTAGAGAGCAGTGAGGCCACCATCATCGGGGCAGAAGCTGCAGTCTCCTCTTCCTCACCCTCATCTGAGTCATGCCTGCTGCTGCTGGATGTGCTGGTGCTACCACAGGAGTATTTCCGCCTGGTGAAGGTAAAAATTGCTATCCGGGATGTCAACGACAATGCACCCCACTTCCCTGTGCCCCACATCTGCCTCTCGGTGCCTGAGAATTCACCTGTGAACACCCGCCTGGCTATTGAGCACCCTGCCCTTGACCCTGATGTGGGAACCAACAGTGTTCAGACCTACCGTCTACGAGAGAACTATGGTGTCTTCACCCTGGATGTGGAGGAGAATGAGAGTGGAGAAAGGACTCCCTACCTGATTGTTATGGGATCTCTGGACAGAGAGACACAGGAGGAGTATGTCACAGTCATTGTTGCTGAGGATGGAGGAACTCCTCCACTCATGGGCAGTGCAACCCTCACTATTGGCATCAGTGACATCAATGACAACTGCCCCCAGTTCAACGACTCTCAGCTCAATATCACCCTTTACGGAAATTCCAGTCTAGGATCACAAGTGGCCACTGTCTGTGCGGTAGACTTGGACCTCGGATCCAATGCTCAGATCACCTACTCCTACAGCCAGAAGGTCTCCCAGCCATCCAGAGAATTGTTCCATCTGGATGAAAACACAGGAGCCATCACACTCTCCAGTAAAATTGATGGGGACACTCCAAGGCACCACAGGCTGATCATACTGGGCAATGGTCCAGGTTGTATCCCAGCTGTGATCACAGTGCTAGTGACCATCATCAAAGTCATGATGAGACCACCTGAAGTTGTCCCTCGTTTCATAGCTAATGAAGTGGAAGGGGTGGTGTACTTAAAGGAACTGGAGCCCATCAACACACCAATAGCATTTTTTACCATCAAAGACCCTGATGAAAAATACAAAGTGAACTGCTATTTGGATGGTGATGGGCCTTTCAGACTTTCACCATACAAGCCATACAATAATGAATACCTTTTAGAGACCACAAAGCCTTTGGACTATGAGACACAGCAGCTATATGAGATCTCCGTAGTTGCGTGGAACTCCGAAGGGTTTCATGTCAACAAAATAATCAAAGTACAGATTCTGGATGACAACGACAACTCACCAGTTTTCTCTCAACAGCTGATAGAGTTATCCATCGAGGAGAACAATGTTCCCAATGCTTTCCTCACCAAACTGCATGCTACTGATGCTGACAGTGGAGAAAGGGGACGGGTGTCCTATTTCTTAGGTCCAGATGCCCCTTCCTATTTTGCTTTAGATAAAACCACAGGAGTTCTTACAGTTTCCACCCAATTGGACCGAGAAGAAAAAGAGAAATACAGATATACCGTCAAAGCAGTAGATTCTGGGTTCCCTCCAAGAGAATCAATAGCAACTGTCACCATCACTGTGTTGGATAAAAATGATAATAGCCCAAGATTTATCAATAAGGATTTCAGCTTTTTTGTGCCAGAAAACTTCCCAGGTTTTGGTGAAATTGGAGTTATAAGCGTCACAGATGCTGATGCAGGACAGAATGGATGGGTTGCCCTTTCAGTTCTGAATGGAAGTGATATTTTTGTCATAGATACTGGTAAAGGAGTTTTAAGAGCAAAAGTCTCCCTGGACAGGGAGCAGCAAAGTTCCTATGTTCTGTGGATTGAAGCAGTTGATGGTGGTGATCCTGCTTTGTCTTCAACAGCAAAAATAACTATTCTTCTTCTGGACATAAATGACAACCCCCCCTTAGTCTTGTTTCCTCAGTCTAATATGTCTTATTTGTTGGTCCTTCCATCCACCCTTCCTGGCTCTCCCATCACTGAGGTCTACGCTGTTGATAAGGACACTGGCATGAATGCAGTCATAGCTTACAGCATAATAGGAAGAAGAGGCCCTCGACCAGAGTCATTTAGCATCGACCCTAAAACTGGTAATATCACCTTGGAAGAGTCGCTGATGCAAAATGATTATGGCCTCTATCGGCTGCTGGTAAAAGTCAGTGATCACGGCTATCCAGAACCTCTCCATTCCACTGTCATGGTGAACCTTTTTGTCAATGACACTGTTAGCAATGAGAGCTACATTGAAAGTTTGTTAAGAAGGGAGCCTGATATCAGTATAGAAGAAAAGCAGCCACAAATATCTATAGAGCCCACACATAAAAAAATAGAGCCAGCATCCTGCATGCCTACCTTGATAGCTCTCTCAGTAATAAGCTTGGGTTCAATTGCATTAGTGACAGGGATGGGCATTTACATCTGTCTGAGAAAAGGGAAAAAGCATCACAGAGCTGATGAAAACTTGGAAGTACAAATCCCATTAAATGGAAGAATTAACCTGCACATGTTGGAAAAGAAACCAGTGGAGATTTCTAACATTTGACATTTCTCTATGCGTAAATCCAGCACCTGAAAAACCTTGGACAACTCCAAAACACCTGGCCTTGGGTTGCATTGACAGCGGTTGCAATGATGGGCCAATAATTTATAACTTAATAATATTGTAAGTGTAAATAGCTGTTTACAGTTTTTTAAATTCCAATTCAATGTACAGCTTTTTTATGAAACCTTAGTAACTAACAGCTAGCACCCTGACTATAAAAATGTGGACATCATTTACAGCTTTCATAAATCAGTAAGACCAGTGATCATAAGGGGAAGGTAAGACGATTCTTAAAACTCGAGTTTTAAATGTGTTTTTAACCACAAGAGGGCATCAAAAGCTCCTGAGCAGGGAACTGTTCGAGGTACTGTCCATGTGATAAAGAGAGTATATTTTAAATATATTGGTTTTAATATAAAACACACATTGGCAAGCAGACATTTACACACACACACAAAAAAAAAGGAAAGAAGAAAATGTCTGTCCCGATGTATGTATAATTAAAAAAATAAAAACATTAAAATGCACTAGTAATAATAATTTAAAAAAAAAAAAAGAAAAATAGAATGTTTATTACCTCACAAGTAAAGCTTATACAGTAGGATAGAAGAGGCATTAACAAGAAGTGCAATTCCTGTTGAGCAAGAATGCAAGATATTGTAATGAGAATCTGAACTGCTGTGACATATCATCTTTCATTTACTCCTGATTTCACCCACATTAGCATTGCTCCAGCAATCTGCTGATCATTTTTATGGAAAAAATATATTTAATGTTTCCTACAGCAAATAATGACAGAAACCCATACCCATCCTCATAAACATACCAGGTGCAAGGAAGCAAGGGAATGGCTAAATCCTTAGTTATCACAGAAGCGGTGATAATTTTTTGTACTTTCAGCAGTCTGTCAGTAGTATTCTGGTTGTGTAATAGTTCTTACCATGTGATACTTCTGAATCCGATCTGCCAGATGAAAACAAAAATCACTTCATGTTCTAAGGAATTGTAGGACTTAGTTTATTCTGACTGTTGCTCCTTTCTGGATTGGTATTTCACGTGAAAGATCTTGTTTCTGACTTTTGGCAAACATTCCTGGCAACCATTCCTGGCTTTGATTTTGGATTAGATCCAAAATCTAACTTGTAAGACTGGTGGCATATTTTATTGATAATTTATTCTTTGCTGCATCCTCTGCAACAAAACAGCAGGTTAATTGGTGATGTATCACTCTCACTTCATTTTAAGAGCTGAGAACTATATTTTGTATGTTGACTATATCAGTTTTATCTGTGTGAAAAAGATAAATTAGTGTTATGCTTAAAACTGATTATTTTGATTTCTGGCATCATATGTCTGTAATGTACCAAAAGTGTTTATATGTCTGCAAATTAAAGCTATATATTTTCATAATAACTTATTCTTTGTCTCTTTCCTCAAATTTTAACCATAAAGGTAGATGTTATTTTAGTTACAAGAAATGTGTATTTCACAAATGCCTGCGTGATGGCTGTCTTGTTTGATATGTCATAATACTTCCTCAAATTAATACACTTCAAAATCAGAAATAAGACTTTATTATGTACTTTGTGAAATTACTAGCAAAGCCGGTTGTATTTCAGCTGATGTAAGTGGGGCAGCAGCTGCTAACCTGTTTTAAAAGTAAGGAATGCAATTTCTGAGGCAGTTTTTCATTTTTCCCTCTGTGACTGGCACATTACTTCACCTTGAGCCTATTGAAATGTTTGAGCTTTTTACAGACAGTGGTTCTGCATAGTGTAAGTAAAAGTATTCACATAATGCCTGTATTTTGGTATTCTACCTATAAAAAGCTAGCTATTTTTTCTCCAGGTTAGAGTATTTCCTGTTTATGCACTATTTGTTAGCTGTGTTTCATGAAAAATTAATTCAGCCTGTCAGAGATGTGTGGTTAATCACCTTTTTCACCCCCCATTTATTTTCATATTATTAAAATATAAAAATTGTATGGATGCCTGAAACACATTTGTCACGTTATCTCTGAAGAAAAATTACATTAATTCTTTGAAAATTACTTCGGTATCACAGATGCTTTGTATTGCTCTGGTGGGGAATCCAAATCCTCTGCACTTTTTTTCATTAGTAAGGAAGCAGGTAACTGAAAGACAGTTTTTTTTTTTCCCAGTGCTCTTATTCGAAGTAGCCTTCCAACATCTTCTCAAGACAATTTAAACAGAAGCAAACCTAGGACTTAGGAAATGCAGTAAACCCATGAACCTGATCCTTTAATGTGTGTTCCTATAACATTGGGCAGATACTTTTATTCAGGTTTGATAAGTGCATGGGTTTGAATCTGTTTGATTAAGCCCTCAGGCTTACTGAGTTTAAATACTCTGTTCTTGTTTGTTTGTTTGTTTAGTTCAAGCACATCCCAAATGCATAATAGAATGTAATGATGTGAGCCTGTTAAAACCAAAGCATTTAAATTCACCGTTTTCTATGCATTTAAAGAATGTTGTTTTGAAATCACACCTTCAGCCATGCAAAAGACTTTACCCTGAACAATAATTCATAGACTAAGAGCACATTTTTGCCATCCTGTGAGTAGTCTTTGGGTAGGTAATGACACTGAAAACAGCAAACTGTGCAGAGTGAGCTGTGGTTTTAAAAATGTCATGTTTTGTGTTACATACAACATAACGGTGCAAACCTACTGGTTTAGCAGCAAGTGCTAAGTGTGACAATTAAGCCTGCAATATTACTAAGCCTAACGCTACTTTAAAAAACAAAACCAAAAACTAAACCGGAGGTCTTAAATTTACAGAACCTGGGAATGTCTTCCCACCAAAAAAAAAAAAGCTCTTTCTCAGTGGAAAAATGCTTGATACTGGCTATCTAGTAAACATTTCTGTGATGTTGCTGTTTCCAAAATATCCTTTACTGAAATCCCTTTCACATGAAAACACATTTTTAATGAGTACAACTGAAGTAAATTAGACCCAGATATAAAAGGCCTATTTTATTACCACCTTGTGCAGTGTACTTGCCAAAATATATGCAAATCTTGTCGACACTGGTAGTTGAGCTGGCACAAAAATGAATGCCTCATTCATTTACAGTATCCATTGAACAATCTTTGAGTGGGTGCTCTTTGTTCATTTCTATAAAAAATGAGATTGTCCTAAGCTTTGTATTGCCAAAGCCTCCTAAACTTGCCGTGCAAACACTTTTTCATTAGAATTAACAAATTAAAAAATAAAAGACAAGAAATGGGCAGTGAGCCCAGTGGCATTGGATGGAGTAAATCAGCTCAGTCTTCTCTTTCTGTTTAATTCTGTTCTTTTAAAAAGAACTCTCTTAAATTGCTGGTTTGATGCGAAGTTAACCTAACTCCTGGCTGAACATCTGTAAAGGTCAAGATCTGAAATTATGCAAGGAGAATTAGAGAACATTGCCCTTTTTTTTTTTTTTTTTGTATGTCAGAACTCAGAGCACAATAAATCTTGTGGCCTTTTAAGTCCACTTTTCAGTACCAAGGTTCAAATATGCTACTATGCCTGAGTCCACTGAGGACATTGTTAAAGGCTCCCACTATATTAATAGGACATCCAGTGAGAGGTACAGTATTAGAGCAAAACATGGCCTCGCTGAAAGCAATGGCAAACCTCCAATTGCTTATTGGGGTTTCATTGTAAGTTTTCCTGCCCTCAGGTGTTACTTAGGGGAGGGTTCATTAAAATACTTATAAACATAGGTAATCTATGACTAGCGTTTCACCTCCTGTTTCAAAGCAATGAACTCAGGGCACAGTGGCCTGCATGGCAGAATTCTCGTGGTTCAGAGTAAAGGGGGACATACAGCATCTCAGCCACAAAGAATTCATCATCTGAATATGCAATGTTTCTTCCAATGATTTAGAGGTACTATCACAGCCATGCAGGAAGATGACTGCTACCTTCCCTGTGTTGTACTTGTCACCAGCTTTTCACAACCGTTAGTTTCTGTGTACATTGCTTCTCACTCATGTAACTTACAGGGAAAAACACAGCAAAACTCTTATGCAATACGAGCCAGCTGAAATGAAGAACTACTCTTATTCAGAGCTGGGCCTTGAGGAGCTAGGCACATTCATCTTCCTTACCAAGATAATTTGGTTTTAAAGGAGATTGTAAGTTGAAATGAAGATATTCAGCACCCTCACTTCCCATAGATTAGGGTCCTATACTTTTTATATGCAAAGTAGTTCAGGTAGTAGCTGCAGGAATTAGTTTTATGTTCTATTTTAACTGTAGGAAATGTTAGGAGGAAACTATTTGAGAGCTTCTACATTACAGCTTCCTAATGTTGCTCAGAGTTACGGAGTTTAAAATTATAAGCAACATGTCCTAATTTACAGTTTTGAGTCAAGCATGTGTGAAAATACCTGTGCAGGCACTGTTACTATCTTCTTTCCATTTTTTACCAGACTGAACAAACAGAACAGAAGATAACATTTCCATCTGCATTCTGAGAAGAAAGGATTCAAAAATTTCAGCTCACAAACAATTGTAAAGTTTGTTTTTCACATTATGGACAAGAAAAACACTTTCATTCGTAGCACCACAGATTGATAGATTGCATACTTCTCATAACATGCTGCATAAGGCTGTTTCAGTGATTTCTGCCATATTTTCATTCTAATTTCATCAGCAGATGCATTCTAAAGGCCAGGAGGTTTTTTTTCAGCTCCTAAATATTTCTGATGACAGAGTACTTTTAAACAGGTGCTAAGAAAACATCATTCTGAATGAAGAAATATTGAATCATTTATGATGGAAATATTTAAACATTTATGAGCCACTCAGTCATTGATTCCACTGCCTGTGAAAACAAATATATGCTCAAGTGTTGAAATTGCAGGTTTGCATGTTGCCAGCTAATGCTGCTGGTAAGTAGTAAGCATTTAACTGAAGTACATTGTATGGGATCATTTAAACTGTGTTCAGACTGTGAGGACTTGCATTTCAAACACCAAGTTGGATATGCTCTACTCCTAGGAGCCCTGGCAATGTCCATTCAATCGTCTGTCCTAATTGTTTTGTCTTGTTTTCCATCTTCACAGTTTTGATTAACTATTGGTCTTCAGAGCAAGTCAATGAGGTGAGAACTCTTTCCTGTTTATACAGAACAGGAATGACAGCTTGATTCCTCTGCCTATTTGTCAGCATTTAGTGCTACTTGTGATACTTTAGTGATACCTTAGCAAGATTTAGCTGCTTCAAAAATTCCTATCAAGTGCTATCTAAAATGCCCCTGAGCATCTCTAACTTTGTAGCAGAGCCATCAGGAAGATTTATGCCTTTCTAGATGCCAAGAGTACAAAATGGCACCTCAAATGGCATGAGAAAACTATGGATAGGCCTGCACATCCCACCAGTAGTAACACATCAACATCCCAGCTCCACTGAGTAGAGCTGGACAGACTATAATGGTAACATAAAACATAGATCATAGAGAAGCATCTGAACTCAAGCATCAGAGCCAAAAAAAGGCTTGCGAGTCTAAAGCGTAGCTGCTATCATACCTAACTGATAAGCTCTGAAGCCTAAATCCTATCTTATTTTAGTGACTTAGTGGAGCCATCTGTGCCCTCTGCTGTGATCAGAATCTTCTTTTGCAGGCAATTCAGGTCTTTGGTAAGCACCGACGTTGTTTACTTCACTTGGTTTACAGATAAGTCAAAGTAATTAAGATTTCACTTTGTATTTCAGTCAAAGAAATTTAGGCCATGAAGCAAGCTGCACATCACAGTACTAGGCACTCCCACAAGCATTAGAATTCATGGAGTAAAACTGGTGTCTCATATGGCACCAGAATAGCCAGTGTGCTGGGGAAGAAACAACTTATCGTTGGCGCAGGTACCTGGAGCTCCCATGACTTCAAATCTGTCTCTTCAACATTTTGTTACAGGCTTCAAGGCTCCATGCATTTGAGTTTCACCATCCAATATCTTCATGTGGGAAACAAGGTGTTCATATACAATATATTGTTCTGAATCTATTGGATTTACTCCATGTAATCAGCAGAGTTAATAGTATTATTCAGCCATATCTCTTTTCTTAGCCAGTAAGGATGAAACCTTGTTGCGGAGCACCGGGAGTTCTTGACACAAAGCACAAACAGTTCAAAACTGGTTCTCACTTTCAGCAGGTCAAAGTTGTGCAGAGAAATAGTCTTTAAATAGAAGTGTCTGCCACATTATGATAACAGCATTCTACTTTCATGGTGATTTACTGTAGTGTTATTTACATTAGGTGTACTCATTTTTGCTAACTCAGGACAAAAAGATCTTTTTAGAAATGTTTGCATCTCATCAGCAAAAGTAAAATATTATACTGTGACATAATTATTCCAGTGAATACATTTAATGCAAATAGGTCTTTGTTTTGGTTTGAGTTTTGTTGGTTTTTTTTTCTTGTGGCAATACACAAACAGCAGACATGCTTCCATGCCCACTTTCTTAAAATGTGTCATGATAAGAACCTTCATCTTTATAAAAAGAGAATTAATATTTCATAACAGTATGAAGAAAATGGTTCTGATATACCACTGTGTTAACATGCAGCATTTTCTGCTGAGATATATTCAAATGGATGCTTTATATATCTAGAAGTTATCTGTGTGTTTTGAGGCTGGTGTTTTTAACTATATTTTATAAGTCATAAGAGAAAAGCAAAGCCCACACAGTTGTACTGGTGCTCTGTTTACCAAACTAAGTTTAGTTGAAGGAAACACAGGAATCATAGAATCATAGAATCAATCAGGTTGGAAGTGACCTCCAAGATCATCCAGTCCAACCTAGCACCCAGCCCTATCCAGTCAACTAGACCATGGCACTAAGTGCCTCAGACAGTCTCTTCTTGAACACCTCCAGGGACGGTGCTTCCATCACCTCCCTGGGCAGCCCATTCCAATGCCAATCACTCTCTCTGGGAAGAACCTCCTCCTAACATCCAGCCTACACTTCCCCCAGCACAATTTGAGACTGTGTCCCCTTGTTCTGTTGCTGGTTGTCTGGGAGAAGAGGCCAACCCCCCACCTGGCTGCAGCCTCCCTTCAGGTAGTTGTAGACAGCAATGAGGTCACCCCTGAACCTCCTCCAGAACACTAAACTCTTTTTTTCCCCTTTAAATTTAATTTCCAGAAACATCATATATAAGGTTATATATATATATGATCTATCTATCTATCTATCTGTCTATCTATCATATATATGTATATGTGTGTATATATATATATATCATATATATGTATATATGTGTGTGTGTGTATATATATATATATATATATATATAATATTTAAACTGTAGATATGTGAATGTCCTCAAAAGCAATTATCGAAGCAAGAATGCAGGATGAAGAAATGTTTGGGGCTATAATTCAATCCTGAAAGTTCAACATAATATAACTAATGTATTAAGCCCCTCAAAAATTTCTTCACTAAGCTCATACACAATGAAAACAATTCATTACCTTCAACTGTATGTACTTAGGACACAACTTCAGTCTTTGTTGCAGTCCTTCCAGAAAACTAGTAGGCTCATTGCTCACTGATGTAAATGCAGTTTAAAAGTGTTTAGTTTGAACTATAGGTTAATATGCAAAAAACAAACTACCAAGCATTGTCCATCCCCATAAGAGTTGCTCTGAAGACATCAAAAAGTTAAGTAGTCATATTATTTTTGTTATTTGTTAATTATGTTTTCTATTGTCTTTTATATTGAGCATGAGTCTTCCAATTTCATAGAATCTTGGAATCAGTCAGGGTTGGAAGGGACCACAAGGATCATCTAGTTCCAACCCCCCTGCCATGGGCAGGGACATTCTAGCCTAGATCAGCCTGGCCACCGCCTCAGCCAGCCTGGCCTTAAACACCTCCAGACATGGGGCCTCAACCACCTCCCTGGGCAACCCGTTCCAGTCTCTCACCACTCTCATACTGAACAACTTCCTCCTCATATCCAGTCTCAGTCTCCCCACCTCCAGCTTTGCTCCATTCTCCCTAGACCTGTCACACTCTGATGGCCTGAAAAGTCCCTCCCCAGCTTTTTTGTAGCCCCCCTTCAGTTCCTGGAAGGCCACAATAAGGTCACCTCGGAGCTTCCTCTTCTCCAGACTGAACAGCCCCAACTCTTTCAGTCTGTCCTCATAGGAGAGCTGCTCCAGCCCTCTGATCATCCTCGTAGCCCTTCTCTGGACATGCTCCAGCATCTCCACATCCTTCTTGTAATGGGGGCTCCAGAACTGGATGCAGCACTCCAGGTGGGGTCTCATCAGAGCAGAGTAGAGGGGGAGAATCACCTCCCTCCACCTGCTGGCCACACTTCTGATGCAGCCCAGTAATTTTATTTGACAGGATGCGTTGGACAAATAACTTAAACAGTAGCATACTGATGCCACCTTACAAAATGGCCTGTAAATAAACCTAAACTAGTTCTGTATATAGTTTGGGGGTGGGGTTTTAAAGAGAATAAAAATAATTCTACCTGTATAATTCCTGCCTCGGGCAGTTAATACCCAAACCTCTACAACAAGACACTAAGTTGTGTTCCAAAACCATTTTGTTTTTCCCACATCTAGAATTTCTGAAGTTCCTGAAAATAAATGTTGACTTTTCTGCAAGCTCTACTGGGCTCTGCTAAGGAAAGGAAACTTTAGGCAAACCTCCCAGCGGTCATCCTAAACCACCAGGCGTTTTCAAGTAGACTTCTATACATCAACAGAAATGAGACCTTCATAACACTCTGGAAGAATTCCTTTCTGTTGTGGTGGTGGAGCTGCAGATAGTACATTCTCCTATTATAATAATGAAGTGGCTGGGGTCCCTAGAGACTATCAGCCAACACTCAGTTCTGATTTAGCATGAATACTCCAGATACCTGTGTGGCTTTTTTTCAGATTGCCCTTCAGACTCATCTTGCACACCTCCTCTGTACTCTTACAGGATCTTACAGTACCACCCACTCCTCAAATTGACCTAAGGGAAAGATGTAGCCTATTTATTTGCAGACCTAACCAAGTTTCAGAGGTTCTTTTTCTTTAAGTTGCCCACTCATTGAGAGTGATTGGCATTGGAATGGCACTGCCCAGGGAGGTGGTGGAGGCACCGTCCCTGGAGGTGTTCAAGAAAAGACTGGATGAGGCACTCGGTGCCATGGTCTAGTTGACTGGATAGGGCTTGGGTGCTAGGTTGGACTGGATGATCTTGGAGGTCTCTTCCAACCTGCTTGATTCTATGATTCTGTGATTCTAAATTGAGTCAAAGTTATTTAATCCAAAATTTTCTCCCCATATTTGAATATAAAAAGAAACACTGTGAAGTGAATTGTAGTCTGCTTACTCTTGTGTAAGGCAAGAAGGGCCAAAGAAAAGAGATACCCTTCCTATTGACTCTAATAAAGTTGGTACTGAACTGACATGCACATACTGACTTAGGATTCACCAATGCCTTCTATTTCCAATACACTGATCTCAAACAGGACAAACTGTATCCTCTAATCAGTGCACCAAGACTTTTCAGATATTCCAATAATTCTTTACCTTTAGAGGTTTCACCCTGGGGCTGTTTTTCAAGGTGACTGGTTTGGTTTTTGGTTTGTTGATTTTTTTTTTATTGGGCAGGGATTTTTTTGTTAAGTCTTGCTATTAGTCTGAGAATTAAACATTAAATTGCTCTTTAAAGGATCAATTTATAACTGAACTTTACTGCATGGCCCATTTTGAAAGTTTGCATCTATCATCCATCAATGTTATTTTCACTCACTAATACACCCAGAAGTTTAAAAGGAAATAGGATATCCATGTAAAATTAATTATGTTCAACCGTGACCTCATTACAGTGATAGAGTGTAGCACAGCTACCTGAAACCAAAACAAATTTATTTTGATTAAATATAATTTGATTTATAAAAATAACATATCCCACCCAAGCCATCAACATTCAGAAACATGCAGCCTTCATTCTAAATCCATCTAGTATCTACAATAGGATAAAATGGAGTTTCTTATGTGCTCTTGTCCTTTTTATTTTGAGGCCATAGCACAAATATTGGATATATTTATTAAAAAAAAAAAAAAAAAAAAAAAAAAAGCAAAAACCCAGCTGCATCACCAACCTGATCTCCTTTTATGATCAGGTTACCTGCCTCGTGAATGTTGGGAAGGCTGTGGATGTAGTCTACCTGGACTTCAGCAAAGCCCTTGACACTGTCTGCCACAACAAGCTCCTAGCCAAGCTGGCAGCTCATGGCTTTGACAGATCCACTCTGTGCTGGATCAAGAACTGGCTGGATGGCAGAGCCCAGAGAGTGGTGGTGAATGGTGCCACATCCAGTTGGCAGCTGTCCCTAGTGGTGTTCCCCAAGGATCAGTGCTGGGCCCAGGCCTGTTCAATATCTTTATTGATGACCTGGACGAGGGGATTGAGTCCAGCATCAGTAAGTTTGCAGATGACACCAAGCTAGGAGCAGGTGTTGATCTGTTGGAAGGTAGGAGAGCCCTGCAGAGGGACCTGGACAGGCTGGATGGGTGGGCAGAGGTCAATGGGATGAGATTTAACAAGGCCAAGTGCAGGATTCTGCACTTTGGCCACAACAAACCCAAGCAGCACTACAGGCTGGGGACTGAGTGGCTGGAAAGCAGCCAAGAGGAGAGGGACCTGGGGATACTGATAGATAATAGGCTGAAAATGAGCCAGCAGTGTGCCCAGGTGGCCAAGAGAAACAATGGCATCCTGGCCTGCATCAGGAACAGTGTGGCCAGTAGGACAAGGGAGGTTATTCTTCCCCTGTACTCAGCACTGGTCAGGCCACACCTTGAGTACTGTGTCCAGTTCTGGGCCCCTCAATTCAAGAGAGATGTTGAGGTGCTGGAACGTGTCCAGAGAAGGGTGACAAAGCTGGTGGGGGGCCTGGAACACAAACCCTATGAGGAGAGGCTGAGGGAGCTGGGGTTGTTTAGCCTAGAGAAGAGGAGGCTCAGGGGTGACCTCATTGCTGTCTACAACTACCTGAAGGGAGGCTGTAGCCAGGTGGGGGTTGATCTCTTCTCCCAGGCAACCATTATGTGCATATACACATAAAAAATTCCCCCAACAGACCTATCAAAAAAAACCAAAGCAAAAAATGCAGGAACCGAGGAAGGGAGTCAGGTAGGGCACATTCCTATGTACCCTTGATGCAAGATTAAGGTTAGCAAAGTAGCAAACTGGTACGGTCGCCTTGTGTAACATTTGTACAGAAGCACAGTAAATTTAGAGCAAAGAACTGAAAGTAGTCTGTGCCAAGATAGTCAGCACATCACTATTATCCAGTAAGAATGTTAAAAACAATATTTTACCCAATCACTGTATTCCACAACTGGTAGAGTTAACACAATTTGTAGCATGGCATATAAAATGACTGCTGCTATAGTAATAAACAGCTTCAGCTTCAACTACTATACCCATATATTCTTCTGTTGCTGTTATTCTGTCCATCACTAACTAATATATACAGTGACATGTGGTGACCCTGATGTGATGATCTGCACAAGATAAGAGCTGCTGGCAAATTCAGCCTGGTGACAGAGCCCAGTGTAGCTAGAGAGCAGTGGGAGTCTGCCTGCTCTGGACCTGACACTTGACACCTTGAGAGAGGTGAACTTCAGCTTCGTCTTCAACTACCTGAAGGGAGGTTGTAGCCAGGTGGGGTTGGTCTCTTCTCCCAGGCAACCAGCAAGAGAACAAGGGGACACAGTCTCAAGTTGTGCCGGGGAAAGTATAGGCTGGATGTTAGGAGGAAGTTCTTGCCAGAGAGAGTGATTGGCATTGGAATGGGCTGCCCAGGGAGGTGGTGGAGTCGCTGTCCCTGGAGGTGTTCAAAAAGCCTGGCTGAGGCACTTAGTGCCATGGTCTAGTTGATTGGCTAGGGCTGGGTGCTAGGTTGGACTGGATGATCTTGGAGGTCTCTTCCAACCTGGCTGATTCTATGATTCTATGATACTGTACCCACATATTCTTCTGTTGCTGTTATTTTGTCCATCACTAACTAATACATACAGTGACAAACGAAAAACAACCAACCAACAAAACAAACCAAAACCAAAATCAAACACACCCCCACTCTCCTCAAAACAAAACGAAACAAAATCAGAGTGGAAGAAAAATCCGTAGGGAAGTCAGTCATTCACATAGCTCAGGCTATTTTATGATTTTAAAAACGTTCAACTTGATGTTGAGTTATACATTGGGCATGATATGCACATAAATTCATCCTAAGATTATATTTCTAACTAGAAAAAACATAGCCTAATATTTAAAGCAGAGGATGAGGAAAATTGTATGATGAGGACATTGTCATCCTAGTTCTGCTCAGTTTTTGTTGCAGTGTCCTGGATAAATTACTGATGTCTCACCTTTCTCATCTGAGGTAAGAGGGCAATAATATGAAATACAGAAAGGTAGTGAGATCATTCATTCACCGAGTCATAGAGCAATAAAATAGTCACCTCTATAGCTCTGCAGAAATGTAGTGTTCTTCTAAATAATTGCTCAGATTACCAAGTAGTGTTAATATGACATTTCTTCTGCCTTCAAAAGGATATTTTAGGAACACATTGAATGCAGACATCACTAGCCTGGTGAAACCAGGCCTTAGATTTAGGTTGGAGCCAATGTAATTATAAAAGATAATCATCCTTACACCATACACAAACTGTCATCTTCTCTCTTATCACAGAAAGATAGTAAAGTCGTATTTAGTACATTATATAATCAGTTAGGTAGTTCTGAAGAGCAAGGGGAGAAAGGTGATTTTTAAATTGGAAGAATCATCATTTTCATCAATGTACTTTCTGTAAGCACACTCTCTATGGGCATCAGTGAGATAAATGCAGTGCTTTTGTTAGTTTTCCCATCAAAAACTTTCGCAATTACAAAAACATTTCATTCATTATCACTTAGAGGAAAATAAAATATGCACCTTAAGACTGAGAAGCATTCCCTGCTATATTCTACCATGTAAGTTGAGCACTCAAGAGCTTTCAGGTTTTCTTTTAAGACTTGCAAATCATGCCAGGGCGAAACGGTACACATGTCTAATTTGGTGCATGCTTGTGAGATGTGTGAAAAACCAGAGAGATTTTATTAAGAAATGCCAGCATTGTTTTTAGACCAAATGTAGTGCATTTGACAATTCAGCAGTGGGCTTTTTTTGGTAAAAGTACAGCAAAGAAAGAGGAAAATTAAAGCATCTTTGGCCAGTATTGCTCCAAAGTGGAACATTTCCTTCCTTTCTTCTGATTTTTCAGGGCACTTAATATTGTCTTACATCTGACCAAACCATTCTGGAAACTAGAGTATCTGAAATTACATTGAATTATTTAATTGTGTGGACAGCAAGTAATTAGTATCACTTCTAGGCTGATCACATTTCTAGATAGGCATTATTGTTCTAGCTATGGCATGAACAGAGACAATCACCATCCCTATAAAGCAAGAGGTAGCATTACATGGGATTGAAATCATGATTAGCACAGTGACCTGGTTATGATACAGATTAACCTCCCTCTTATTTTTTCTTCTTTTTAATAATTCAGGCATCCATTCTCTGAATTTGCTTGCCTATGTTCTGACTTTGCAGTCTCTGTAGTCTTGATTTAGTGCTATTGTATTACACTCTTTCTGACACTTTTAAACAGCTCTATTAAAAACAGGTTGCAAACACTAATTCAAATGTACCCTGTGTGCAAAAGAAAATGCTCTGGGCAAATATATTCAACATTTTTAAATATTTCTTGGATTTTTTTTTCCTTTTCTCTTTTTTCTTTTTATTTTTTTTTCTTTTTTTTCTTTTTTTCTTCTTTTTTTTTTTCCCCTGACCACCCTTGGGACATGGTTTAATGACCATGATGATGTTAGATTGATGGTTGGACTCGATGATCTTAGTGGTCTTTTCCAACTGAGATGATTCAGTGATTCTATAATGCTTCAATAACAAGGTTAGTTACACAAAAGGGAAATGACACTAGCTGAAATGGTTTTTTTGTTTGTTTTCTGTTAAGAAAATACTGAAATTCACAAGTATTCACCAAAATTATTTTATATATCGATAACCAATAAATATAAACCACAAATATAAAACTGCAGAAAACTGTCCTAATGGCAAAGGATACAGAAGTGGAGGGAGAAGAGGGAAGAGAAAGGGGGGAAAGAGAAAATGGAGAGGAAGATGTGGTCAGTTCTTTTGAACAGAAAGAGGGGTTTATTCATATAGTAACTTTATACAAAGGTGTTACTGAGCTCTCCAGTAACGACACATTCTAGATGCATTGTGTTGTTAACAGTAGCATACTCTGCAAGGGTTATTACATTCTTTGAAATAGAAAAACAGAAGTTTCTTCCTTAGTCTTATGCCTTTTCACAGAATCAGAGAATCACAGAATATGAGAATGCCAGTTTGAAAGGGACATCAAGGATTGTCTGGTCCAACCTTTCTAGTTAAGAGTATAGCTTAAACGCATCACAGCATCCTGTTGGCTTTCTTTGGTGCTGCAGCACACTGTCCACTCATGCTGAGATTGTTATTCACAAGACCCCCCACATCCCTTTCCACAGTGTTGCTGTCAATCTGGGTGGGTCCAAATCTGAGCTGCACTTCTGGGTTATGTATTCCAACATGCAAGATCCTACTTTGTTCTCATCAGACTTCACAAGGTTCTTGCTAAGCCACTCATTCAGCCTGTCCAGGTCTTCTTGGAGGGTGGCTCTCCCTTCTGGATTATCAGTCTCCCCACCATTTTGGTGTCATCTGAAAACTTAATCAGGGTGCTCTTGATCCCAACATCCAGATTACTTTTGATGATATGGCCTAATATTGATCCCTGGAGGAACCCACTTGTGATTGGCTGCCAAGCTAAGAACTATTGATTGTCAGCCTGTCAGGCAGTTCCCCACCCACCACACAGGCCACCTATCTAGGCCATATCACATCAGCTTCTTTAGGAGAAGGTTGTGAAGGATTGTGCCATAAGCCTCAGAGAAGTCCAGGTAGACAATGTCAACTGCTCATCCTGCATCAACCAAATGAGTTACTTTGTCATAGAAGGTGATCAGGTTTGTCAAGCACAGTTTGCCATTGGTGAATCCATTTTGGCTTTTCCCAGTCACATGCTTCAGCTGACTTGTGACAAATCCTCAGGAAGATTGTTCCACAACTTTCCCAGGGATTGCAGTGAGGTTAATGCATCTATAATCACCTGGGTTCTCTCTGGAATCTTTGTTGTCAGTGGGGGCAACATGAGCTTTCCTCCAGTCTTCAGAGATGTCTCTTGATTTCCCTGACTTCTCGCAGATCATGGAGAGCAGCTTCCCAACAGCATAAGCCAGCTCTCTTAGCAGCCTGGAGTGGATGGCAAGAGGGCCCATAAACTCGTGTGGATCAAGCTCTTGTAGTAGTTGACACTCAAACTCTTCCTTCACTGAAGACAGATCTGCATCTGCATCAACCTGGATTTTTGTTCCCATGGCCAGGGACCCAGCAGCATCAGGTCAAATATGTTTTCTGGTTTCCCTCACTTCTGTTTAAATATATTTCTTGTCATGTTTTAAGTCTTGGTAGAATTTACTCCCATTTTTATTTTTTATTGTGCTTTAAAGTGAGTTTACACAGTTTCTTTCTTTACAGATTTCTTAATTTCCCTTTTCTAATGTTCAAAGCCAGATTAATTAACTCTCACCCCTACCAACTATACTGACATCTTTATTTTCTTCATTTTACTATCTTTTTCTAAACAAACTTCAAACACTAAAGACATCTTATCACTGTAATCTGTGATTTCATCAAGATAATACTTTATTCTTCTCCATAGACATTATCAGAATTGGATGACCATAAACAGGAAAAGCACTGGAAAAAAAAAAAGGTATCATTTATTTCTAGAGAGTAAGCTTATGAAAATAATTATTGTATCTAAAAACTCTGTGTATTATTGGTAAATAAATAAGAATCCTAGATCAAGTGTGATTACTCCAGGTAGAACCTTGAACAGGCCAAAGTCTGTTTGCCTGAAATCCAGAGTTGTATTGAACTGCTGAGTGTCAAAAGCATTGAACTACAATTACAAACACCAAGAGAATTGCTCTCTGTAATAAAACCTTTGGTTTGGCTGGATTTTTCATCTGTATGTAGAATATTGGCAAGGTTCAGCCTCATCTCAATGAATTTGTTTCAGGGAGCAGCAAGAGTGGAGCTGGTGTCTGAAGTGATCCCAACGCAGGCTGCACAGTACCCGGTGGAGAACCGCAGGATCTGAGCAGGGAGCCTGTCCACAGTACCAAACAGTCAAAGTGGGCAGTCATGCCCAAGTGCCACCAGTTTAGCTAGTCTGGAACAGGGCCTAGAGATGGCAAAGAAAGCCAATGGCATTCTGGCTTGCATTAGAAATGCTGTATCCAGCAAGAGTAGGGAGGTAATTGTCCCTTTGTATTCTGCTCTGGTGAGGCCACACCTTGAGTGTTGTGTTCAGGTTTGGACACCTCATTATAAGAGAAATGTGGAGGTGCTGGAGTGAGTGCAGAAGAGGGCAAGGAAGCTACAAAGGGTCTGGAAAATAAATCTGATGAGGAGCCACTGACGAAGCTGGGGCTGCTTAGTGTGAAGAAGAGGAGGCTGAGGGGAGACCTTAGTGCTGTCTACAGCTACCTGAAAGGACGTTGTGGAGACATTGGTACTGATGTCTTCTCACAGATAAATAAGGATAAAGCAAGAGGGAATGGCACCAAGCTGTGACTGGGTAGGTTAAGACTGGACATTAGGACTTTTATATCACAGAAAGAGTAGTCAGGCATTGGAATGGGCTGCCCAGGGAGGTGGTTGAGTCGCCAGCCCTGGATGTGTTTAAAAGTCATTTGGACGTGGTGCGTGGGGATATGGTTTAGGGTGAACTTTGTAAAGTAGGGTTATAGGTTGGACTTGGTGTTCCTGAGGGTCTTTTCCTACCTGGCTGTTTCTGTGATTCTGTGGGTCTGTGACTAGAGGCAAAGTTACCTATGGTAAAATCTGAGGTACATCCATGAAGCAGTTGCAGAGGTAGGGCATGTCCTCAATGCAGTCACCCACAAGGTAAGTCCAGGAATATCAATCAGCAAATCAAGGCAGCAGGACACAGGATGGAAGATAGGCACAATCACAACATACCTCAGGCAACAAATAGCTCTAAGACCTGAGCCTGTGGGCAGGGGAAGAGAGAACAGCATAAGACTGGTCAGGGGCATTAAAGCCTATTATGGTACCAAGAGCCCTGGCAGTTAATAAAACAGGAACTTCACTAGCAGGCACCATCATAATTAGTAGTAGGGGGAAAGGATATTGCCAGAAATAGTCCACATCTTTGGTGGATTCAGTCAAACTTTGGAGTTGCTCATTACTCTCTGCTGACTGTCAGCAACTTGAGATGACTACAATGCTAACTTAGGTGGTGTAAATCTGATCTGAAGAGTTTTGGATATGTGCACTTTGAGTGATGCTGCTGGCATTTAATTTGTTTCCTTCTGGCCTAAATGATCTCCCTTTGTGGAAACTGTAGAGAATTTGGCTCAAAGACCCAAGAAGCTTTCTCATTCATCTGTCCTTCTGAAAAAAAGTAGCATTAATTTCAACATAGTCAGCCTATAGGAGAAGAGATGTCTCTTAATGCTGTCTTTAAAGGACATAGTGCCCTACTGAAATAGTAAAACAACAAGTTTGTCCTTAATTTAGAGAAGGGAAGTAACTAACAAGGAAATGTTAATTAATGGTATTCCTAAGATCAAAATAAACAGGGGGATAGAGATTCATTCCAAACTATTGCAAAGACACATCAGAATACTAAGGAGAATTGGGAGTGAGGAGATAAGGAAACAAATGTTCTCTCCTAGATCAGGAGATGCATTGA
This sequence comes from Pogoniulus pusillus, assembly GCF_015220805.1. NCBI lineage: Eukaryota > Metazoa > Chordata > Aves > Piciformes > Lybiidae > Pogoniulus > Pogoniulus pusillus. The sequence goes on from NC_087266.1 coordinate 40,937,853, forward strand.
CCTCTTCCTGGAAATGCTGTATCCCTCACAGCGCCTTTGCTTTCCATGCAGCTCTAAATCTAATTTGTGAGGAGAATAACTATATGCAAATTCCATTCCAAAACCACTGAGTCACCAAGAGACAAATTTGTCATACAGGCAGTGTCAGAAAGGATTAAGAGGGCTTATAAAACTATGCAATGTGAGAACATACATACTGATTCAACCAAACATCCTTGTAATCAATTCTTGTCTCACAGTGGCAGCATGTAAGATACCTGTGTAAGATGCATGAGAATGAGACAAATACAGACTATTATTTTTTTGGTCTGGTATATCACCTCTGTTACAATGTTCATTTCTGCAAAGAGAAGGTTTTCTGAGATGGTGTGGTGGGTTAGGAGCCTTCCTTCCCACTACTAAAATTTACCAGACTAGCTCAGACAGCTTGGAAGTAAGACAAAGCTGTATTCCCAGCAAAGCAAAATGTACAAGCATATATACACAATATACTTACAAGTGTTTAAAATTATATACAAATTAGAAATAATACAGAAATCCAAACTTCCTTCAGGACAAAGAAAGCTGCCCAGAAGGGGCTCAAAGCTACCCTCTCTACCCTCTCTTTCTCGTTCTACTTTCCCAGGCAGACAAACACAACCAACCACAAAGCTTACATTGTTATTTGTTAGTAGAGAGATACTGGAGTGGCTGGCCTGTTGCAGGAGCAGTGTGGCCAGCAGGACAAGAGAAGTTATTCCTCCCCTGTACTCAGCACTGGTCAGGCCACACCTTGAGTCCTGTGTCCAGTTCTGGGCTCCTTAATTCAAGAGAGATGTTGAGGTACTGGAATGTGTCCAGAGAAGGGCAACGAAGCTGGTGAGGGACCTGGAGCACAAATCCTATGAGGAGAGGCTGAGGGAGCTGGGGTTGTTTAGCCTAGAGAAGGGGTGACCTCATTGCTGTCTACAACTACCTGAAGGGAGGCTGTAGCCAGGTGGGGGTTGGTCTCTTCTCCCAGGCAACCAGCAACAGAACAAGGGGACAGTCTCAAGTTGTGCTGGGGAAAGCATAGGCTGGATGTTAGGAGGAAGTTCTTGCCAGAGAGAGTGATTGGCATTGGAATGGGCTGCCCAGGAAGGTGGTGGAGGCACTGTCCCTGGAGGTGTTCAAGCAAAGCCTGTCTGAGGCACTTAGTGCCATGGTCTAGTTGATTGGACAGGGCTGGGTGATAGGTTGGACTGGATGATCTTGGAGGTTCAACCACCTCACCAAAGAGAATTTCATGTGTCGCTAAGGAAGTCAAAACAATTTGCATCACCTTTGTTTTCTTCTATCCAGCATTTATACCGTAACTGCTCTAGTTCACTCTGCTCTTCACATAACCAGTAGCATTTTGGAAACTAGAAGACATGAAAGCTTTCCAATTAGTAGAATGTTTTCTAACTTATTTCATGATTACAGATGACAACCTCTTTGTTCAGGGGGAATGTCTTTAGCCTTGCTCCTAGCCAGCCTCTTACATTGTACAGAGAGCAAGATCAAAGAACGTTTCAATGTGTTTAATAGAAAAGTCCTAGCTTAAGTGTCTTGCATTATTTATCTCATCCTTCATGCAGCTTGGTGCAGCACCTGGGTCTGGGCAAAGTGGTCATGAAAAAGTGAGATTAAATGCTTGCTTGCCAAATTGCCAACAAAGTACTCCCATTTAGCCCAGCTAATGAGGGTGAAAAATCAAAATGATGATTTGTTACTTGGCAATAATAAGCAATAAAGAATTCTTCAGCTTTGCTTCTCCGTGTCTGTTGTTTCAGTTTCAGTCTAGATTCTTTACTTTCCTTCTTTTCTTTGTTCAGAACATGAACAATGTAGACAAGTGATGCTCTATATGGCAGGAGACAAGACTAAATACCAGACACTTACATTAATAGTACCAGAAAGATTTTCCAAGAAGACAGGATACATGAAAAATACTGTCAACCTGGATAAAAATGTCTATGAATACACATGTACAGATCTGACATTTTATTCCTATGTATGACACAATATGACCATGCAACAATGAATGTCCTTCCAGTTCAAAATGTTTAGAGCTGAATTCCTATGTACTTATTCCAACTCAGTGGAAGTCTACTTTCAAAAGACAAGACACTCATTGACTTAGAACAACCTGAGGAGCTAGTAATTCTTCAGAATAAATGGAAATAAATTGAAATTCCCAATTTAAGAGAGACAGGGACCTGCTGGAGAGAGTCCAACAGAGAGCAATAAGGATGACTGGGGGACCTGAGCATCTGCCTTATGGAGAGAGACTGATACCTGGGGCTGTTTAGTCCTGGGAAGAGAAGACTGAAAGGAGATCTCATCAGTATCTATAAATATCTGAGGGGTGGTTGTCATGTGAATGAGGTTAATCTCTTTTTGGTAGTATGCAGTAATAAGACAAAGAACAATGAATATAAACTTGATTTGACATTGGAATGGGCTCCCCAGGGAGGTGATGGAGTCACTGTCCCTGGAGGTGTTAAAAAAGAAATTGGATGAGGCACTTAGTGCCATGGTCTAATTGATTGGCCAGGGCTGAGTGATAGGTTGGACTGGATGATCTTGGAGGTCTCTTCCAGTCTGGTTGATTCCATGATTCCATGATTCTATGATTGAACACAGACGGCTTCAACTCAACATGAGGAGACACTTCTTTACAGTGAGGGTGACAGAGCAGTGGAACAGGCTGCCCAGAGAGATTGTTCAGTCTCCTTCTCTGGAGACCTTCAAAACCTGCCTGGATGCATTCATGTGCAGACTACCCTAGGAGATCCTGCTTTGGCAGGGGCGTTGCAGTCGATGATCTCTGGAGGTCTCTCCCAACCTCTAACATTCTGTGATCCTGTGAAACACAGAAGTCTTATTCTAACTTTTAAAAAAATATCTGTCTGGTTTTAACAACTATTTTCTACTTGAGTACTGTGTCCAGTTCTGGGCTCCTCAATTCAAGAGAGATGTTGAGGTACTGGAATGTGTCCAGAGAAGGGCAACAAAGCTGGTGAAGGGCCTGAAACACAAACCCTATGAGGAGAGGCTGAGGGAGCTGGGGGTGTTTAGCCTGGAGAAGAGGAGGCTCAGGGGGGACCTCATTGCTGTCTACAACTACCTGAAGGGAGGCTGCAGCCAGGTGGGGGTTGGTCTCTTCTCCCAGGCAACCAGCAACAGAGCAAGGGGACACAGTCTCAAATTGCGCCAGGGGAAGTCTAGGCTGGATGTTAGGAGGAAGTTGTTGCCAGAGAGAGTGATTGGCATTGGAATGGGCTGCCCAGGGAGATGGTGGAGTCAGCATCCCTGGAGGTGCTCAAGAAAGCCTGGCTGAGGCTCTTAGTGCCATGGTGTAGTTGACTGGGTAGGGCTGGGTGCTAGGTTGGCCTGGATGATCTTGGATGTCTCTTCCAACATGGTTGATTCTATGGTTCTGCTTATTCCAGGATAAAAACACTGACATATGTCCCCATGCACCACTTAGACTGGCTACATCTATTTTGAAAAACACATAGTCTCTGTAGGATATGTCAACCATAGAGAAAAATATCACCTTCAGTTCTAATAGTGGAGCATCCGGAACTTGCACGACAACGTTTTTTGAAGGTTTGACTTTATTTTATGTGAAGAAAGCACCTTTATTATACACATTTTGATTAACATTTAGATGCCTTTTTTTTTTTTTCCCAAGCAACATTTCAAAGAGATTCTAAATGTGATTCAGTATGACAGAGCAGGTGGAGCATAAAATGAGTCATAACAGAACAGATGAAAGTTCTAGCAAAGCCAGGATACTTTCTCAAACAACTTTTTACACCAGATGTTTCAAAGGACTGAAAAAATAACTCACAAACAAAATGCATGAAATTAGAGTTGAAGGGGTGAAGTAAAGAGCCCTCTCTGTGAAGCTAGGGTGGTTTCTATTGTATACTGACCATGACAGACTGATGACATCTATGAACTATGAAATAAATATTTTAAGAGTTTTTATGCACATTACACAATTAGAAATGCTTATTGTTGCTGTTTAAGTTTTCAGGGCCAAAACTCCATGGGACAGAATGTAGGTTACCTCCCCTCTTCCACCTCCTCCTTCCCTTATAGGGAATTGATAGGCAGGGGAAGTAAAGGAGTAAACAAAAAGACTTGCATAGAATTGGAAGTTAAGAAAAGTCATTTTAACAAAAAAGAAAAGGTTTTTAGGGACAAGGGATTAACAGAGATATTGGGAAAGGGATGGATACAGATCACAGGACCACAGGATATCAGGTGTTGGAAGGGACCCAAGGAGATCATCGAGTCTAACTCCCACGCCAGAGCAGGACCACACAATCTAGCTCAGGTCACAGAGGAACACATCCAGACAGGCCTTGAAAGTCTTCAGAGAAGGAGACTCCACAATCTCTCTGGGGAGCCTGTTCCAGTGATATATAACTCTTAAAGAAGTTTCCCCTTGTGCTGAGGTGGAACCTCCTATGCTGCAGCTTACATCCATTGCTCCTTGTCCTATCACAAGGAGCGAGTGAGAAGAGCCTGTCCCATCTCTCCTGACACCCAGCCCTCAGATATTTATAAACATTTATCAAATCCCCTCTCAGTCTTCTCCAGACTAAAAAGCCCCAGGTTCCCTAGCCTCTCCTCATAAGGCAGTCCACTTGTCAATGTCATTGATGAAGATATTGAACAGCACTGGCCCAGCACTGATATCTGGGGGACTCCACTAGTTACTGCTCTCCAGCTGGACTTAGCACCATTGATTGCCACTCTTTGAACTCTGTCTTGTAACCAGTTCCTAATCCACCTCACTGTCTGCTCTTCCATCCCACACTACCTAAGTGTGCCCACTAGGATGTCATGGGAGACAGTGTCAAAGGCCTTGCTAAGGTCAAGGTAGACTACATCCACTGCTCTCCCCAGATCTACCCATTCTGTTATGGCATCATAGAATGCTATCAGGTGTAGTCAAGCATAATTTCCCCTTGGTATAGATCTATCTCTATACAAAACCAGATTGACTGGATGGCAATGGATTAGGCTGGACTATGCAGCAAACAGCTCCCAGTTGCCAGAAAGCTCCCTCCCCACCAGGCAGGAAAGCAAAAAATAAAGAGCTCTGTGGTGGCTCCTGCCCCTTAAATAGAGGGTAGGCAGGAAAGGGAAGGGAATGACATGATCCAGTGCCCCCCCTGGGGTTGAGTGACACCCACCAGGATTGAGTTCCACTGTAGGGTCCATCAGTTAACCTTTAACCCACAACACTTATGTGTATATATTAGCCACTACTTACAGCTTTCTTATATTTTGGACTAAAATTACCTATACTTAAGCTTATTATTTCAAAATTTTGATTCATGATCTGCAATAGAAAAATGAAATATTTGCAATAACAGAGAACTACCATATGAATACAAGGTTGTAATTCACTGAAGGAATGCAGCAGACTTCATAAACTAGAATTCAAAAGGCTGAACCATTTCTGAAATGGGGCAGAATTCAGAGACTGAAATATAGATGGGCATCTACTGTAAAGCCTTTTCTTGCTATTTATAATATAATGAAAATACTTACCTGATCCAAAGATAAACATCCTCATGTCACAATAGAATCATAGAATCATAGAATCAACCAGGTTGGAAGAGACCTCCAAGAACATCCAGCACAACCTATCCCAGCCCTGTCCAATCAACTAGACCATGGCACTAAGTGCCTCAGCCAGGCTTTTCTTGAACACCTCCAGGGACGGTGACTCCACCACCTCCCTGGGCAGTCCATATCCCATATGTGATGGTTTGGATGTTACCCATCCACACACACAGTTAAGTAAAATCACCCAGACTAGACTCAGCCAAGCTGGGAATTAGAATGAAGCTTTATATTTACAGATTAGCACAAGATACAAGCAGGTATTTACAATAGATACAGCTGTAGACAGAAATACACAAGTTTAAAAAGTAATACAGAAACACAACAGCCCTCCCAGAAACCTGAGTCCCCAGGAGGGGCTCCCAAACACCCACCTCTTTTCCACCCCTCTGCCTTATCCCAGACTTTGCCTTATATTCAAGTTTGGAGAATCACCCAGGACAGTTAGGAAGCAAATGGATTAGTTAACAGACAGCAGGTTAGAAAGAGAGGGGCATGCAGCCAGAGCCAGAGGGCAACTCTTTTATCTATGTTTGTGTTCATGTTTTTATCCATCTCAGCAATCCTATGAGTGAAGTAACAATCACCATTGTTTCCCCTTCACAGCCTGTAATCTAATTCCTCTCACCAAAATATCCCAGCTAGGCTCAAACTAGCACACCATAGCAGGCAATAACACTGATGGCTTCTACCAACATAAGCAAGCATACACATGTTTAAATAAATACATACATTTAAATAAATATGATGGTTTATTTATTTCCTTAGGACTGGGTCTCCTTGCACATACCAAGTGAGGCAAAGATAGGTTTAGCTGCAATGGAAATTAGATTGAGATTATCACACCTTTATAAAGCCCTGAATAATAATAACTTTTGCCTTTGTTCTGGGTGAGTTTCAATTAAGTTCCAAGCTAATACATTTACATATTGTAGCTATAAGGATCCAGATCTACACCTCTGGTGAACTACTGCCTGTAGCTGAGAAAAAGCCAGAGGCAAAGACTCCTGCAAAATACAGCTGAAACTGAAAGCATTTTTTAGTATTTTGGTTAGGAAATACTCTCTGTCTTCAAGCTATTTTTTCATCTTTGTTGTTATTTTCCTTTTCCACCCATTTTCAGTTTAACAGTCCGCACATGGAATCCACTGTTAGCCTAGACTTCTGTTTATACAGCTGAAATGGTACCAAAGTCTAAGTCTTCTGTGATTTCTTTATCATACACTAACAAAAGGTTTGCTGAAGTCAAGTTAAAATGGCTTGAAGTACTGGCATTTCAAGCATATGGTATATCTACCAAATCTGGTAGGCAGAAAAGGAACCATGTAGCCAAGGGTCCTGAACAATCTTCAGTTTTCAAAAGGTGCAGAACTGATTGTCTCAGCCCTCCTTGTACTTGGTGTGCTAGTTTGAGCTCACCTGGGATATTTGGGTGAGAGGAATTAGATTATAGGCTGTGAAAAGGAAACAATGGTGATGTCTACTGCACTCATAGGCTTGCTGAGATGTATAAAAAATAAGAACATAAATATAGATAACAGAGTTGCTCTCTTGCTCTGGCTGCCTGCACTTCTCTCCCTAACCTGCTGTCTGAGTAACTAATCCCTCTGCCTCCTAACTGTCCTGGCCAATTCTTCAAACTCACATTGAACATAAAGCAAGGTCTGGGATAAGGTAGAGGGGTGGAAAGGAGGTAGAACGGTGGTTGGGAGCCCCTCCTGGGGACTCTGGTTTCTGGGAGGGCTGTTGTGTTTCTGTATTACTTTTTTAACTTGTCTATTTCTGTCTATAGCTGTATATATTGTAAATACCTGCTTGTATATTGTGCTAAGCTTCATTCTAATTCCCAGCTTGGATGAGTCTCCTCTGGGTGATTTCATCAGAGTAGGGGGTGGTGGTTAACTCCCAAACCATCACAATAGAATATAGATAGGAAAGTTAATAGAAGGGATATATGGAGAGCTGAGAAGCTTAGAGAAATATCTCCCTGAAAAAGTATTAAATACGTATCCTGCTTTTTAAAGAGCAAATTAATGATGTTTACACATTTCAGATGAAATTGGCATTAATTGCTCATGCATGCTTTAGCGACTTGCAGTTCACACGGCAATGCTTATAAATTATCATCAGAAAGTGCTTGAGGAGATTAATTCACTTGACAGGATGAATCAAAAATTCTGCTCTCAGCTGATAAGCTGGGGGGAAAGTGCATCTGAGAAAAAAGAAAAATGTCAGAGGCTGCAGAGAAGGAAGAACAGAGTGTTAAAATGATTCATGAGGTGGAGAACTATTCTGTGCAGTGAAAAAGTTAAAGAATTTGTTCCTTTTAAGTGATTAAAGAGAAATGTCTTGATCATAGGAAATAGAATATCTCTGAATAGGTGAAATAGTGAATATGGATGGGCTCTTTAAACTGGCATTTTAAAAGATAATCATAAAATGATCCAATAGATAAGATATTGATGCTATAGACAGAGAAAACAGAGATTGTGTTGGCTTTTTAAAGATTGAGAGTGATTAACAAATGGAAAAAACTAAAGCAGTGGCTTTGTCATCACTTGACTTGGAATCTTCAGAAAGTGCCTTTTTTTGGGAGGTTATGTTTTAATGAAAAAACAGCTAGGAAAAAGATGCTTGCAGGACATTTGGTATATTAAGGTCAGGTTGGATAATTTAGTGGTCAATTCTGATGTTAACCTTTAAACATCCTTCTAAACATCTTTTGGTCACTTCTGTGAGTATCTTGAAAGTGATGAGCAATTTGTCAGAAGAATCTTCCCTACTTTGCAGAAGGTTATGTTTATTTAAAAGACTTTCTACTTTAATTCTGCCTTTCATAACCACAGCTATCACATTTCAGAGCTTCCCTACTTTTCAAAGCATTGCAATTGAAACCATGTCAAAAGAAATGCTTTTATGACCACTGAAGGAATCCTCTCTTGAACACCTTGTGATGATTACATTAAGAACTGAGAAGTCTCTCAACAAAGGCATGATCATCCTGAATAACCCACCTGGGGGTGTGGTGGACAGTGTACTGCAACGAGAGGCAGAGGCCAGTCTGTGCCGACACCTGCAGGCACACGGTAAGAGTGATTGGCATTGGAACGGGTTGCCCAGGGAGCTGATGGAGTCACTATCCCTGGAGGTGTTTAAGAGGAGGCTGGATGAGGCACTTAGTGCCATGGTCTGGTTAATTAGAAGAGTTAGAAGAGTTAGATGATAGGTTGGACTCGGTGGTCCTAGAGGTCTTTTCCAACCTGGTTATTTCTATGATTCTGTGGGAAGGTGCCCTGGGAGTCACCCCTGGAATGTGACAAAGGTGTGGGCCAGATGGATCTACAGTGAGTGAACTGGGAACAGTGTAAAAAACCCTGAGCTATGCCATCTTAGTGGGGGGGAAAGTCTCAGGCTGGAGGCAGCAGCCCAGGAACATCTCTCCCCTCCCCCACCTCCAAAGAAGGACCATGGGGTGGTAGTTACCTCTCCTGCTCTCTTTCTCCATTCTCTCCCAGTCTCTCCCTTTTCTTTCTCCTTTTTGTTTGCTCCATTCTCTCTTGCTTCAGTAAATAGTCTCATCTTGATAGATGACCTCGTTTGTGTCTTTATTTCACTCATGTGAATGTTTAAAAGAATGGCTTCTCTTTCCCAGCTCCTGGATCGAGATAACCACACTTATCACAGTATCACAGTATTATTAGGATTGGAAGAGACCTCACAGATCATCAAGTCCAACCCTTTACCACAGAGCTCAAGGCTAGACCATGGCACCAAGTGCCACGTCCAATCCTGCCTTGAACAGCTCCAGGGACGGCGACTCCACCACCTCCCCGGGCAGCCCATTCCAGTGTCCAATGACTCTCTCAGTGAAGAACTTTCTCCTCACCTTGAGCCTAAATCTCCCCTGGCACAGCTTGAGGCTGTGTCCTCTCGTTCTGGTGCTGGCCACCTGAGGGAAGAGAGCAACCTCCTGCTGGCCACAACCATTCAACTGAACATTCCCAGATAGATATTCTTCTACGTTTATAGTCTGAGATTTATTTTGCCCAGAATTGTCACCCTTATCAGTATGATAACACAGATATAAGTTTGTAATGCTAATTTAGAACTTTTTGAGAGACTAAGCAATTTACTATTAATGCCTAATTAAGAGAGTGAAATTAAATAATATGAAGGAATACTGAGAAAAGACATTAATATTACTTTAAAATAACCACCTAAGAAGTGAATATTTTGTATGCTTTCATTAGATTCTTTCTTCAGTTAGTAGAGAGAGGCAATTCCAGACAACAATTTATTACCATGTGTTAATGCCCTTGAATAGGATGGCTTGGCCTTTGGCATGTACCCTTGTCTCCCCCTGTTAGTTGTGGAAGCATTTGGTTAGACTAGATACCTGCTTTTAGGTAGCTGCTGTTAGACAAGATGAACGGCAACTCAAAACTTCTTATTCACTTCTTCCCTTGTGCTCAACATTGTTTTGACAGCACACATTTTCTGTCTCTCTTAGAAATGCAGATCCTGAGGCACAGCTTTTGACAGCTGTCCAATTACCTTTCTCTATTCACCAGGAGCAGAGAAGCAGAGAAGCCTCAACTTCACCTGTTCTCTCAGGCCACCTATCTACTTCTCCACTAAACTGTGGAGTATTTCAGTTTTTGGACAAGAGAATAGTATTTAGAGGGGGGAAAAAAGGAAAGGAAAAAATTCAAAAGATAAGAAAGTGTGCCTCTATTTGACTTTTCTCATCTTACTTCTCCACATTCTTTTCTATAATGGACAGCTTTTAACTGGGATAAAAAAGACAACTGAGCAATGAATTTCCCTTTTTCTCCATTATCCTTCTCTCTGAGTAACTTAAACCATGTGTGCCTAGTAATTATCACAGTGGCCAAGAGGGCTGGTAAAACCAAACTCAGACATACAGATTTACCTCCTGCCAAGTGCTATTTAAGCTCTACCACTCCAGTGGTATATGCTTGCTATTTTTAAATCAGTTCCCTCAGTAAAGTCAAGATAAGCTATACTAAGATTTATTCAGCAGATAGCTTTATGTGTTCTTAGTACTGATGCAAGTCTCACTGACAGGGGATACCTGAACTTACATAAGTGAAGAGAGAAGAGGGGAATCAAGTATGCCCAAATAAGAAGGCATGAAATATGAAGAATTAAAATAATGTCAAAAGAAAATAAGGTTAACTCTAACACCAAAAAAGTATGTATAAGAATAATATCATGTAGCAGAAAAGGAACAGTGAACTTCTATCACATGGTACTCCTCAAAACGTGACCACAGCAAATCTTTCTCCTCTTTTCTTTCCCTCTGAGGTATATAGAGGCCAGGATTTCTTAAGATGTAGCAAAGCTCCTCTCATTAGCACTGGGTAACAGCTAGTCCGCTTGTGGTACAGCTTGTCTCTTGCTTGATGTATCTTTCCCTCTTTAAATAACTTGATTTTCTAAAGGGCATAGTCTGTCCACTTGTGCAGTTCTGTAGATTGACAGATAAAGCAGGACTGAATGTTCTGGTTCACCTCTTGATCCAGAACTGCTTGAAGGGGCTAGCTTTCCAAGCCTAACAGAAGATCTGGTTTTCTCTTCTTCAGTGAACAAAGACCAACTTTCCAAGTGATCCACAGGGTACTCAAATGACCGACAGAATTTGTGCAAGGATATCCTGGGTAACTCCAGTGAAGGCTGCTGTATCTACTTTGAAGGATTACTTAAATCACAGAATCACAGAAACATCCAGGTTGGTAAAGACCCTCAGGATCATCAAGTCCAACCTAGAACCCTACTCTACAAGATTCACCTTAAACTGTATCCCTAAGCACCACATCCAAACAACTCCTAAGCAGTCTAAACCTATCCAGTCTCAGCTTGAGGCCATTCCCCCTTGTTCTGTCTGCAATTACCTGTGAGAAGAGACCAGCAACAGACTCTCCACAATGGCCCTTAAGGTAGTTGTAGCCAGCAATGAGATCTCCCCTCAGCCTTCTCTTTTGCAGACTAACCAGCCCCAGCTCCTTCAGTCACTCCTCATAAGATTTATTCTGGAGACTCTTCACCAGCTTCATTGCCCTCCTCTGGACCTGCTCCAGCACGTCCACATCTCTTTGGTATTGCGCTGCCCAAAATTGAACCAAATAATTGAGGTGTGGCCTCACCAAGGCTGAGTACAAGGGGACAATCACCTCCCTTCTCCTGTTGGCCACAGATTTTAAAGCAAGCCAGGATGCTATTTGCCTTCTTGGCTGCTATATTGTAGTTGCCCTGCGCATTGCTTCATCACTCCCAATCTGCATAACCAGCAGCGGGTAATAGTTGATCTTGATGTGATCTTAGGTGGCTCATCTGTCACTATTAACACATTGTCAGCAGGATGTCCAAGAATGCCTCTGCTTACAGTAGAAGAGTGAAAAAATAAAATAGTTTAACAGGTAACTCTCTATTTTATGCAGAGCTAATCCACATAAGTGTGAGGCATCACATGGACAGTCAGCATTGTCCACTACTACAAGCCTGTAACGTTGTATTAGGCAGCATCGGAAGCTGGGATTGCTAAAGCATGTATCACCCTGACTTGTTCACACTGATCCTCTGCAAGCTCCCAGACTGCTACAGCTTATTACTTAGTCAAACTAAGTAAACAGAAGTCAGCTCCTGCTCTTTCTGATATGCCAAGCGAGGGCACAATGGTCATTCAGAAGTTTCTGCATGATAACCCATCCATGCATCTGGGGGAGCAAAATCAGGAGAGGGCAGGCAATAGCTGTTTCACTCATGCCTGTCTAACGTGCAGTGAATGATGACTCTGTACAGTGAGGGATGTATCTACCCTATTTGAGACATGAAAAAAAAAATGTTTAATTCTGAGCAGTTCTTATTATCAGAGACAAATAGACATTTACAACGAGTGATTGAAATCACCCTTTGTTGCCAAGGTCACCAGTAGAAACGTTTGCAGAGCAATTCAGAGCACTCATTTAAATGGAACTCCCTCTCTCCCAGCTACACCAGGGTTCACAGTATCACACGATCACAGTATCACAGTATCACCAAGGTTGGAAGAGACCTCACAGATCATCAAGTCCAACCCTTTACCACAGAGCTCAAGGCTAGACCATGGCACCAAGTGCCACGTCCAATCCTGCCTTGAACTGCCCCAGGGACGACGACTCCACCACCTCCCCGGGCAGCCCATTCCAGTGTCCAATGTCTCTCTCAGTGAAGAACTTTCTCCTCACCTCCAGCCTAAATTTCCCCTGGCGCAGCCTGAGGCTGTGTCCTCTCATTCTGGTGCTGGCCACCTGAGAGAAGAGAGCAACCTCCCCCTGGCCACAACCTCCCTTCAGGTAGTTGTAGACAACAATAAGGTCACCCCTGAGCCTCTTCTTCTCCAGGCTAACCAATCCCAGCTCCCTCAGCCTCTCCTCGTAGGGCTGTGCTCAAGGCCTCTCCCCAGCCTCGTCGCCCTTCTCTGGACACGCTCAAGCATCTCAATGTCCCTCCTAAACTGGGGGGCCCAGAACTGAACACAGTACTCAAGGTGTGGTCTAACCAGTGCAGAGTACAGGGGCAGAATGACCTCCCTGCTCCTGCTGACCACACCATTCCTGATGCAGGCCAGGATGCCACTGGCTCTCTTGGCCACCTGGGCACACTGCTGGCTCATGTTCCTTTGTATATGAGATTACCTCACACACGAGGAGCAAGAAGAAGAAAAAAAAAAAAAAGAGATCTATATCGTATTCAGAATCTTTATTTTCAAGGAATATTTAGTAATAAGGTCCATAATCTACCATGCATTTTCTTTAGCATACATTTGACAGAAGTTATTGGCCTGTGGGTATGAAAGGAAAATTATGTAACTCAGGTTTAATTTTGTTTTGTAAAAAGTTCTGTATTAAACTTCAGAAAAATACCTTTCAAAGGCTTTGAGATCAGTTCAGTTTTGTTCCAAGTGCTTCCCAGGTGGGTGCTATGCTTAATAGAATGTGCTTTAAAAGAACCTTCTCAAGTAGGGCAACGTTGCATTTTGCAAGCCTTTGAAGTGCAAAGATTTTTTTTTTTAAAGTGATTTTTATTCATTAAAGTTTAATTTATAAGTGTTTTTTCATTAAAATAATCTATAGTGTTTGAACTGATACACATTTGGAACACTTCAAAATTATTTTTAGATTGCTTTGGTCTTCCTGAGAACTTTGATATTACACATTTATTTATTTATTTATTATTGTTTGAGGAGCTAGTGAAGCCACTTAACAGATCTCGGACCTTAAGTACTAATAATGAATACAGTATGCCCTTGACTTGCCCTTCTGTCAAGTATTGAGTTGCATCAGTTAGATTCAACTGCATTTAAGTTGGTTTGACATTTATTCCTTTTATCAATATTTGTACTATGATGTGAAATAACTTCAGCTGCTTCTCCCTTTCTTGTTCTGTCATTTGAAGTTAAGTGCCTAACTTTCATAACAAAGCTGTGTGTTTGTTCTGCTTGGTACATATTAAGAAGAGTTGTACATCACTCCACAGCTACACTTCTGAACAAATATCTCCACTAGTTTAGGAGTAACCTTGGTGGATTAAGAGCAAATAAAAATGAATACTCTATGGGAAAGCCATAGTGATACTGAAGTGAGGAGGTTCTGAGTGTTCCATCGTGGGTGACAGCAGCTTCCAATGCAGGTTATTGAAGGCTACAATTTCAGTCACAAATGTCAGTAAACAACATGTGGAATGAGTAACACTAATTTCTTTTCATCATGAAGGACACCAATAAATAACTCTATTTATGAGTATAACCTGCTGAATAGTTTTTAATGATCACAAGTTCTCATGACCCTAATTCCATTTACATCTCTCACCATAAAGATTTAAAAAAAAAAAAAGGAGCCTAAGCAGATGTTTAGAAACCAGAGGAATTTTACTCTATTTTCTGTAGTTTCATACATTAAAAAGTCATAACTTAGATTAATTTAACTCCTTTACCTTCTTGAAAGAAAGGTCAGATTCACCAACACGTTTTGTCACTGTTTCAGTAATGGCAGACAAAATGACAGCTTAATGGGACATGAGTATTGGAGTGGATACCTTCAAGTAAAGAAAGTGCATAGTTGTTTAATAGCCATTGTGCTAGCTTGGAAGTTAGGTGATTATATATCATACCTTATAGATTTTATATATGGCCTCTAAACAAGTCCTATCTGCTGTTCTGACTGCCCCAATGGAGAAACAGGATTACTCATTAAAAGATATTAAGGAACAGGTACCCCCCTGTAGCTCCCTCCCTGCCAGACTGAGGCCAGTAACCTTAAGGGAAAGAGGGATTGGACATGTAGTACCAGGCTCTGCAGACCCAAAAAACAGGGTGGAAGAAATTCAGGAGCCTGTTAGAAGTGATGAGGAGGGTTGGAGACAGGTACCTCCCCAGTGAGGCAGGAAAGTTCCCTCTCAGTACCCCCAGTCTTCCCAGTTGTCCACACATAACAGGTACAGTGCCCTTGAATCAGAGGGCCAGATGAATGGGGATGGAAACGAGTGTCCATGCACTGGGCTCTGCAGGACTTGCCAGCCAGTCCTGAGACACAGGACTAGTGCCAAAAAAGAAAGAAGTAAAAGTAATAATAATAGGGGATTCCCATCCTCTTTAACATCTTCATAGATGATCTGGATGAGGGCATCGAGTCAGTCATCAGCAAGTTTGCAGATGACACTAAGCTGGGGGCAGATGTGACTGGGTTGGAGGGCAGAAGGGCTCTGCAGCAGGACCTTGACCACCTGGACAGATGGGCAGAGGCCAATGGGATGGCATTCAATAGCTCCAAGTGCAGGGTGCTGCAATTTGGCCACAACAACCCCATGCAGAGATACAGGCTGGGGTCGGAGTGGCTGGAGAGCAGCCAGACAGAGAGGGATCTGGAGGTGCTGATTGATACCCACCTGAACATGAGCCAGCAGTGTGCCCAGGTGGCCAAGAGAGCCAGTGGCATCCTGGCCTGCATCAGGAATGGTGTGGTCAGCAGGAGCAGGGAGGTCATTCTGCCCCTGTACTCTGCACTGGTTAGACCACACCTTGAGTACTGTGTTCAGTTCTGGGCCCCCCAGTTTAGGAGGGACATTGAGATGCTTGAGTGTGTCCAGAGAAGGGCGACGAGGCTGGGGAGAGGCCTTGAGCACAGCCCTACGAGGAGAGGCTGAGGGAGCTGGGATTGGTTAGCCTGGAGAAGAGGAGGCTCAGGGGGGACCTTATTGCTGTCTACAACTACCTGAGGGGTGGTTGTGGCCAGGAGGAGGTTGCTCTCTTCTCTCAGGTGGCCAGCACCAGAACGAGAGGACACAGCCTCAGGCTGCGCCAGGGGAGATTTAGGCTGGAGGTGAGGAGAAAGTTCTTCCCTGAGAGAGTCATTGGGCACTGGAATGGGCTGCCCGGGGAGGTGGTGGAGTCGCCGTCCCTGGGGCTGTTCAAGGCAGGATTGGACGTGGCACTTGGTGCCATGGTCTAGCCTTGGGCTCTGTGGTAAAGGGTTGGACTTGATGATCTGTGAGGTCTCTTCCAACCCTGATGATACTGTGATACTGTGATACTGTGATACTGTGATTCAATTCTCAGAGAAACTGAGGGCCCTATTTGCAGGCCAGATCCATCCCACAGGGCAGTCTGCTGCGTACCTGGGGCACGGGTTAGGGACATTTGTAAAGAGACTTCCTAGTCTGGTGTGGCCATTGGACTACTACCCAGTACCAGTTTTTCAGGCTGGGAGTGATGAAGCAATGGAGAGGAATATAAAAGCAAATTTAAAATATTTCAGGGCATTCTGGAGGTTACTTGAGGGCTCGGGAGTGCAAGTGGTCTTCTCCTCACTCCTTTCAGTGGCAGGTAGAGGTATTGGAGGAAGGAGAAAGTTCCATCTGATTAACACATGGCTTAGAGGTTGGTGCTGCCAACAGAACTTGGGGGGTTTTGACCATGGGGAAGTTTTTTCTGCACCAAGTCTATTGGTGGCAGATGGAGTTTATCTGTCCCATAAGGGGAAAAGATTCTTTGTGAATGAGTTGGCTGGGCTCATTGACAAGGCTTTAAACTAGCTATGACAGGGGTGGGGATGTGGCTGGCCTTGTAGTGAGAATCCTGGGTGTAATGGCCCAGCACTTGAGCAGCAGGATGATGACATTTTAGATAACCAAAGGATCTACCTCCCTTCAAGGCTGAAAACTACATACTCGACTCCAGCCCTGAAATGTGTATTCACCAATGCAGGCAGCACGGGGAATAAACAGGAGGAGTTAGAAATCCATGTGAGGTCACGAGATTATGACCTGCTGGCAATTACAGAGACATGGGGGGGCATGTGACTGGAATGTGATTCTATGATTTTGACTGCCATCCATAAAGCAGGATTACCTTAGAAGAATACCAGGAAATAATGGCACATCTTCTAGACTTGTAGAAGTGGAATGCTCTGGATTAGACACAGCATCACACAAATTAAGTTTGGTAGCTCCCGGGCTGTGTCTGGGGGGAAGACCCAGTTAACAACTGCCTGTGTCTGTGTATACAGACATGTTTAAATAGTTAGGTACCCCTACCCTATGGCAAATATCCCCAAAGACACACAGAGTCAGCCTCCTTATGTGCAACTTCTCTCTCAGAAATGTAGAAGACAAAGGAAAGAGAGATATCATGGGAAGCTAGCATCTGCTAACACGTAACAAACTTCATCTCTTTCTTAGAATAGGCCTAGCAGCAACCATCAAACATGGTAAAATAGTTTATGTACTGCTATTTCTGACCTTGTTTCTTCATTTCAGAAATAGCATTTCAGTAATCACTCTGAAGAATAAAGAAAGATATTTGCTTGAGAAAACTCATTCTTCTCATGGGGTTCCCTAACTATCTTTCTATCATCCTTTGAAATCTACCACTGATGTGATGGTGAGACATTTGCCATTGGAATGGGCTGCCCAGGGAGATGGTGGAGTCACCATCCCTGGAGGTGTTCAAGGAAAGCCTGGCTGAGGCACTCAGTGCCATGGTCTAGTTGACTGGGTAAGGCTGGGTGCTAGGTTGGACCGGATGATCTTGGAGGTCTCTTCCAACCTGGTTGATTCTATGAGTCTAAGATTCTATGAATATGAAAATTTAACAGGTGGTGTCTCTGACTGGCTTTGATGGTCTCCAGCATAAAATCGCCACCCATTGGTCCACATCTATAATAAGCACAATGGTTACTTCTGAGTGCTGTTCTTTTTCAGAGTAGCACCATAGCTGTGAAATGAAGGAATTAAAGACTTATCCCTACCTCTACATCTTGGGATTTTAGAGGAAAGGGTTTTATTCTTCAGGGATGTCACTGAACTGCTTTCCTGAGAACAAACCCCATGTCTTATAGAATAAAAGACCTGTAATAAATGTCATTTTTTAAGATTAGCCTAAGTTTTGGGCTGATTTTGCATTATCTTTGCCAAAGAAGGCTCTGGTAATATGATGTAACAAATTCATCATAACCAATATTATTTTTGTATTGCCATATTGCCAATTATTTTTGTAGTTTTGGAGAAATATTTTTAAAATATATAATTTCAGAATGATAAAAGAGAGGGAAGAACTTTTTACTATCCAAGGGTGTGTATGTAAGGCATTATCAAGCTTATTAGGCCAATAATCCTCTGAAAAATTACCACACAATAGGAATGAAAGATAAGTCAAGATAAGATATTGTGACCTTCCAGTATATAAAGGGGGCCTAAAAAAAAGCTGTGGAGGGACTTTTTAGGCTATCAGGGAGTGACAGGAGTAGGGGGAATGGAGCAAAGCTGGAGGTGGGTAGGTTCAGAGCAGATGTGAGGAGGAAGTTGTTCAGCGTGAGAGTGGTGAGAGGCTGGAATGGGTTGCCCAGGGAGGTGGTTGAGGCCCCATGCCTGGAAGTGTTTAAGGCCAGGCTGGATGAGGCTCTGGCCAGACTTGAACTAAGGTAAGGTGTCCCTACCCATGGCAGGGGGGTTGGAACTAGCTGATCCTTGTGTTCCTTTCCAACCCTAACTGATTCTATGATCCTAAGTCAGAGCATAATCAGAAACAATTGACATGAAGGGGAAAAAAACAACAACTAGTTTTATTGGGCAATCAGGATTTGCACAAGAGTACACTAGAATGCCTCAGGATGAAGAAGACAACTCTTAAAAGCAACAGGAGGTAAATTACACCATCTGTTAAAACAACAACAAAAATACAAAGAAACAAAAAAATAAAGCACCAAAAAAGCAACCCATCCTTCTCAAAGTACCTGTAGGGTTGCACATAAACAGTCTCAAGTGCCTTTTGCTTTATGTCTGTTGCTGCCTAGAAATGCTTCAGAAGAACAACCTACTGAGACCTATAATATCTAGTCAAATGCAATCATAAATGCATCTGAAAACATAGCTGAGTCCTCAAAATCTCACTGCATTGAGCCATTGAGATCTCTCTCTCTGATGTTGTGACCTGCTGAGCTTCAGACACAGAAGCTCAAATAAATTTAAGATATCTATTTTTCAAAGTACATATGGAGAGCACCATAATGCCAGGATAAATTGCACTGTACCTTTGTCAAGCTTAAATGTAGAAAAGATTTTTTTTTTCCAATGCCCAAATCAGCAGCTGAATCACCTACATATCAGTATTTATGCTGTGCACAGTGTATAGATAAAAAAACATTTTGAAGTCTCAGTATATGTAATCTAAAGAAAAATATACAAACAAATATGATAGAGAATTTGGGTGGTATCTGTACCAAGTTGCCTGTCTACACTTAGCCCATATCTGGGGTTGAAGTATAGCAGTTAGTCTATCACCCAGTGACCTCTTCCCAGCAAAGAAGGAGCATCAGGAAAAGCAAACCCATAGTTTGAAATGGAAAGAGAGTCAATTAAATAGCTAAATGTAAATACAGAGCATATAAAGCTACACTGCAGCAGTCACAGTGTCAGGGAAGGCAATCTCAAAAGCGGGGGAGTGGCGAACAAGGAGGAGAACAATCATGAAGCTCTATCAAGAAGCTAAATAAACTTCCTCCTTTACACTTGTGATGGTTTGGGTGTTCCCCACCCCCCACACTTTAGAAATCACCCAGACTAGTCTCAGCCAGCTCTGGGAATATAAATGAAGCTATTTATTTACAGCTAGCACAATATACAAGCAGATATTTACAGTATATACAGTTATAGACAGAAATATACAAGGTAAAAGGTAATACAGAAACACAACTCCCCTCCCAGAAACCTGAGTCCCCAGGAGGGGCTCTCACCCACCCCTGCACCTTCCCCCTGCCCCTCTCAACCTTACCCCAGCCCTAAAGAAGAATAGAGGTTGAGCCAAGAGGTTATGAAGCAAAGGTGGGTTAGGCCAAATGGAAAGTGAGGTTAGGGAGTAAGATGTTTCTCAGCCAGCAGCCCAAGGCAGAGTGAGACAAAATGGTGAGAGTGTTATCTAATGTTTTCCTTTCTTCTTCAGCAAGACTCTGAGGGAAGCAGACATCACCATTGTTTTCCTTTCACAGCCTATGATCTAGTTCCTCTCGCCAAAACATTCTACTCTGCTTCAAACTAGCACAATACTTTGTGATTCTCATAGGATGGGATACCCCTGTGATTCAACTTAAGTCAGCTACCCTGCCTGGCTGAGAACAGCTAATGGCCTGCAGTTCATGGCTGGCCTGTGATTCTGTCCCAGCAGAATCAGGACACAGGTCCAACAAGAAAATTATCTGAGAAAAAGTCTGATACAAAAAAACCCACATTGTAATAAAGACTGTGATTAAAGGAGTTTTTGGCACAGGTAGAAATATGGCTGCTCAGTCCTTGGCCTGAATCACAAAATCAAGTTCCTCACAGTGTTCTTGACAGGTAGTATACAGAATCATAGAATCAACCAGGTTGGAAGAGACCTTCAAGATCATCCAGTCCAACCTAGCACCCAGCCCTAGCCAATCAACTAGACCATGGCACTAAGTGCCTCAGCCAGGCTTTTCTTGAACACCTCCAGGGATGGTGACTCCACCACCTCCCTGAGCAGCCCATTCCAATGGCAATCACTCTGTCTGGGAAGAAATCTCTGTGAAAATTTCTCTTGTAAAGAAAGAACTCTGTGGGAATATCTGGTCTCTTCACAGCACTTGGAAGGGCTTTCAGTAGCGTAAGAGACTGGGATTTCAAGAAAAATTTCTCTCAGCACCTAAGTTGTGGTGCTCACCTGCATTCACACCATTACAGGCACTTAGATTTATGTCCTTCATTTCAATGAGATATCCATACTAATAACTTGTCAGTGCTGCATGGCACTGCAAGGAAAAAATGTATTTATTAATGACTTGGGCGAGGGCACAAAGTGTGCTGGCAGCCAGTTTGCTGATGACACCAAACTGAGTGGTTTGGCTGACACACCATAAGCTGTGCTGCCATTCAGCAAGACTTGGACAGGCTGGAAGGGTAGATTCTTACACCTAGAAAATAACAAACCCAGGTATCAGTATAGGCTGGGGACTGACCTGTTGGAAGGCAGTGAAGGGGAAAAGAATCTGGGGGTCCTAGTTGATGAGAGGTTGACCATGAGCCAGCAGTGTGCTTTTTGGCCAGGAGAGCTAATGCTATTCTGGGGTGTACTAAAAGGGTTGTGGCTAGTAGGTCAAAAGAGCTTCTCCTGTCCCTCTACTCTGCTCTGGTGAGGTCACATCTGGAGTACTATGTCCAGTTCTGGGCCCCTCAGTTCAAGAGGGACATAGAGCTGCTTGAGAGAGTCCAGTACAGAGCCATGGAGATGATGAAGGGAATGGAACATCTCTCTCTCACAAGGAGAGACTGAGGGAGCTGGAGCTCTTTAGCTTGGAGAAGAGGAGACTGAGAGGTGACCTCATCAATGTTTATAAATATGTAAAGGAGGATAGAGCCAGGCTCTGTCCAGTGGTGCCTGATGACAGGACAAAGGGCAATAGGTGGAAGTTGAGGCATTGGAAGTTTCGTGCAAACGTGAGGGGGAATTTTTTCACTGTGACAGTGACAGAACACTGGAAGAGGGTTCCCAGGGGGACTGTGGAGTCTCCAGAGAGAGATACTCAAAACCCACTTGCATGCATTCCTGTGTGATCTGGTATAGGTGATCCTGCTCTGGCAGGGGTTTGGACTAGATGATCTTTCAAGGTTCCTCCCAGCCCCTGACATTCTGTGATTCTGTGAAAGTGGGTAGTTGTAGCTCTGAAATCACAGTGCACACAACATAGATTCCTTGATAAAGAGAGAGCTAATGACATAGAAATGTTTCAAAATAGAAAACCACATTTAGCTCAAATTGCCTGCCAGTATTTATGGAGGTAGCTTTTTAGGTTATTTTCCTACTGAGTTAAAGTTATCACAGAGAAGTTTCAAAATGATGTTCAGTATGAACTGTAAAGTATTGCTGTATCAGTAAACTAATAGTTTAAATCCAGAAAGGTATTATTAATGCTGTAATATCATCACTGAATAATAAAATGCTAGAAAGAAATCTGAAGTTTCAATGCTTTCTTAAGTACTAAGCAGCCCAGGTTGGAAGAGACTTCAAAAAATCATGGTTCACTCTTTTATGGAAAAGAGAGCCTAGATAAAACTATCTAGGACTCTGTCCAACTGCATCTTGAAGATCTCAAGTGATGAGGCTACTACCACATTCCTGGGAAGGTTATTCCAGTGAATGATTATGATGATTGTAAAAAATGTCCTTCTTATAATAAGATGAACTCTCATTGTCTTGTCCATATAGCTCCTTGTGAAGAGAGAATCTCTGACCTCTTTATATCTATCTCTGAAGTACTGGAGTACTGTGATGAGTTCCCCTCAAGACTTCTCCAGGTGGAAAAGGCTTAAGTTTCTTCAATTGTTCCTATGTTTCATCCTATACCAGATGAAACAACAACACTGTCTGAAAAGTGTAAATAACTATGTTTTTGCCTCTGGAAGTAAGAGTATTCTGACAAATATGTGTGAAACAAGAATCAGTCATTTTAAGTTTAGCCTCTAAATTTTTAAGATGGGAGTGGAAGCCTCTCCCTCAGCCTGTGTCACAGCAGCAGCAGGCAGGCAGCAAGGAGTAGGTAGTAGGCAGGCTCAGCCCTTCACATCTCCCATACTGCAACCTGATAGAGTTCTTATGGTAAAGTTCTCAATGAGACTATTGTAAGCAGTATTTATCTCATCTGAGACATATCTCAGTCAAACATGCAGGGCGTGAAGGTTTGCCCAGCATGGGCTAAGAAAGCATTGTGATCTCTCATCCAAAATCCACCTAGGAACTAAGGTACTGGTCAAGTGCCCCAGATGCAGCACCAGTGATCCCAAAGGGATGTAAGAAAAAGAAGTGAGAAAACCTGTCCTGTAACAGATTGTATTAGTGAGTACAGTCACACAGATCCCCCTAATGCAAGCAAGAAATATGTGATGTCATGCTACTTAACTTCTCACCGCAGAGTTGTACTGGAACCATAGAAACAGATCTCTGTGAACCTTCTCTTGGTTACCCAATAAAAGAAAAATATCACAAATCCATTTCTCCTCCTGCTGTTTTACAATAATTACATGCAATTTCACATGGGTTTTGGCTCTGGTTTGTTTATAGCAACTCTACCTATTGTGCTACAACATCTGCTTTTCAGTTATGGCCTGCTAATATCCAGTTTTCTAGCTGAACTGATTTAAGTGCTAAAGAGGTCAAAGACACTGAGTGGTCATCTCCATGAACGCAGTACCAAATGCCAGCTTTTTACCTTGTCTACCAATCACACAAAGAAACATCAACTTGCTCTTGGCTACCTATCATAAGAAAATGTCAGCTTGATATTCATGCATCACTAAAAAGCAAAATATGTTTAGCTTAAGAAATGCATTTATTCCTGCTCAAAATGTGTTTTACTGATCAAAACGTATAAGAATTATAGAATTTTATAGGCTTAATGAGCAAAACTAACTCTAATATGTTTCTCTGCTCTTGCACATAAACAGGCTGCTGGCAGCTAATCTCTCTGATTATGCAAAGATGGAATTATCGTATGAATTACTGATAGGCTTGTAGGCTTTGATTCCCCACTTCAAAAAGACTGAATTCTTTTATGTTGTGTGGCAAATGACCTACCTAGCTGTTCAGCCATGCCATGGAACGAGTGCAGAAGCCGATGGGAGTGCTGAAACTGGCTGAAACTACTATGAAAAAAATTCAGCCACGCTGAGTAGTAGCACTTTGTCTCAGTGTAATGAATATAATTTCCTTTCTCTCAGTTTTATACTTTTGTTTTCATTAATCGTGGCCTTAGAATATGAGAGGAAGGAAATAAAACAGGATCATGCTTTGAATCATAGAATCATAGAATCAACCAGGCTGGAAGAGACCTCCAATATCATCAAGTCCAACCTAGCACCCAGCCCTAGCCAGTCAACTAGACCATGGCACTAAGTGCCTCAGCCAGGCTTTGCTTCAACACCTCCAGGGACGGTGACTCCACCACCTCCCTGGGCAGCCCATTCCAATGCCAATCACTCTCTCTGTGAAGAACTTCCTCCTAACATCCAGCCTAGACTTCCCCCAGCACAACTTGAGACTGTGTCCCCTTGTTCTGTTGCTGGTTGTCTGGCAGAAGAGACCAACCCCCACCTGGCTACAGCCCAATGAGGGCTTGGCAACAGGACAAAACATACCAAATAAGGTGAAGTCCAAGGGTCTGGTACCCCCAAATATGGAGAGGGCTCAGGTGGGTTCCTCCACCCTAGGCACGTGAGCTTATGTAACATGTTTACTTCAACCTTGGAAGAGGCAACCCAGACTGGAAGGCACCAAGGCCATTGTGTCCCATTGTCCCCCTTAACTTGTTTACCCCAAGTATAGGCAGGGTAACACCCTTTGGGGGGACAACATGTCCGGGCATGAATAGGTTCATAAGCATATACATTTGAGGCCTGTGCAACCCTCCACCACAACGAGTCATAGGATAGAGCTGTTTTTTGGATAATTTTTCAGAGCTGTCTTTGCATCCAGACTATCTTTATTTTAATAGATTTGTTTTTTTTTTTTTTTTTTGGTAGAATCTTTTCAAGTGAAAAAGTTAGCTCTGCTCCCAAGGTGACTTCTGCTCAGCTGTCATCCTCATCTCCCTGTTGTTGGCAGGATGCATGGAACAGTTGCCTTCAGCATTCCTCTGGAACGACTGTTGTCACAGAGAGGACTGTACTTATGTAGGCCTGCAGGCCTGCAGATGTGGGACTGCTGTGCTTTAACAAGCAATGCACTGGTTGTATAACTCTGTGAGTCCTCATGACTGAGTTTCTTCAGATTTGCTTTGTCTGGGTTTAATCTGGGCTTTTCTGGAACCTTTGAGCTCCCCAGTTTAAGAGGGACAGGGATCTGCTGGAGGTGGTCCAGTGGAGGGCTACGAGGATGATGAGGGGACTGGAGGGCATGGCTTATAAGGAGAGGCTGAGGGACCTGGGGCTGCTTAGTCTGGAGAAAAGAAGACTTAGCAGGGATCTGATAAATGTTTATAAATATCTGAGGGCTGGTCAAAAGTTGGGGGGAAAGGCTCTGCTCACTTGCTCCCTGTGATAGGACAAGGAGCAATGGGTGTAAGTTGCAGCAGAAGAGGTTCTGCCTCAACACAAGGGGGAACTTCTTTACTGTGAGGGTCACAGAGCACTGGAACAGGCTTCCCAGAGAGATTGTGAGGTATCTTTCTCTGGAGACTTTGAAGGCCTGTCTGGATGTGTTCCTCTGTGATCTGTGTTAGATAGGATTGTCCTGCTCTGGCAGGGGACTTGACTGGATCTTTGGGTCCCTTTCAACCCCTAACATCCTGTGATCCTTATTTCAGCTCGCTTATCTGTACCAGCCATTGTCCAGTATCCAGGTGAGTATTGCTTATTTTGGTTTAGTTTTGAGTGGTGGTGAACAATTTTGTGTAGTAGGTGCAATGTCTAGTGGTACAAAATCTTTGATTCATTTATGTAAACTAAGAAGTATTGACAAAAGATATTCATAAAGGAATCTATCATTCTAAAACAATCATGCAAGGTAGAAGAATAAAAGCACAGAGTGATAGCAGAAGTTTTGGAATTGTGAGCACTGGACAAAACTAGAGGCCTCAGGGCTAAGAACAGATGAGCACCTGTCAGCTAAGGACCAGTGAAAGAATGCAACCTTGTAAACTGGATAGAATTTGTTTCAGGGTTTAAAAGAGCAAAGAGGTACTTACAGATGGGCAGAGTCCAATGGGATGGGGTTCAATAGCTCCAAGTGCAGGGTGCTGCACTTTGGCCACAACAACCCCATGCAGAGATACAGGCTGGGGTCGGAGTGGCTGGAGAGCAGCCAGACAGAGAGGGATCTGGGGGTGCTGATTGATACCCACCTGAACATGAGCCAGTAGTGTGCCCAGGTGGCCAAGAGAGCCAGTGGCATCCTGGCCTGCAGCAGGAATGGTGTGGTCAGCAGGAGCAGGGAGGTCATTCTGCCCCTGTACTCTGCACTGGTTAGACCACACCTTGAGTACTGTGTCCAGTTCTGGGCCCCCCAGTTTAGGAGGGACATTGAGACGCTTGAGCGTGTCCAGAGAAGGGCGACAAGGCTGCGGAGAGGCCTTGAGCACAGCCCTACGAGGAGAGGCTGAGGGAGCTGGGGGTGTTTAGCCTGGAGAAGAGGAGGCTCAGGGGTGACCTTATTGCTGTCTACAACTACCTGAGGGGTGGTTGTGGCCAGGGGGAGGTTGCTCTCTTCTCTCAGGTGGCCAGCACCAGAACAAGAGGACACAGCCTCAAGCTGCGCCAGGGGAGATTTAGGCTGGAGGTGAGGAGAAAGTTCTTCACTGAGAGAGTCATTGGACACTGGAATGGGCTGCCCGGGGAGGTGGTGGAGTCGCCGTTCCTGGGGCTGTTCAAGGCAGGATTGGACGTGGCACTTGGTGCCATGGTCTAGCCTTGAGCTCTGTGGTAAAGGGTTGGACTTGATGATCTGTGAGGTCTCTTCCAACCCTGATGATACTGTGATACTGTGATACTGTGATTATGTAGACCACACCATGTGTAGTAAATGTGGATGTACTGTTATATGACAAAGCGATGAAGAGGGAACAGTGTTCTTAATGTATCAAAATAGAAGCCAACAGCAAGGAAGAAACACCAACTACCACTCTCTGCATCCCCTCACCAGAATCTGCATCCTGGCAAAGGAGCTGGGATGTTTACAACTCACTCATAATGCCCTCAGAAAAGCATTGGTTATGTAAGAAAAGTTTCATAGAAAAGACATTGTACAATGCTTTTTGTGATGGTTTGGCTGTTACCCCCTCCCCCCTTATGAAATCACCCAGACTAGACTCTGCCAAGCTGGAAATTAGAATGGAGCTTTATATTTACAGCTTAGCACAATATACAAGCAGGTATTTACGATAGATACAAGTTTAAAAGAGTAATACAGAAACACAACAGCTCCGTCAGGAACCAGAGTCTCCAGGAGGGGCTCCCAGCCGCCTTTCCACCTTCTCCCACCCCTCTACCTTACCCTGGACATTGCCTGGTGCCCCAAGGAAGACTGGAGGGTTGGCCCTGGGGGATAGGAAGCAAAGTGGATTAATCAGAGAGACGGAAGGCGAAGTTAGAGAGAAATGCAGCTCAAAGCCCAGGCAGTGCCTGAATACCTTATCTATGTTTTTACTCTTGTTCTTATACATCTCAGCAAGCCTATGAGTGAAGTAGACATCACCATTGTTTCACAGCCTGTAATCTAGCTCTTCTCACCAAAACGTTCTAGCTAGCTTCAAACTAGCACAATCCACCCCTGTCTACTTCACTCAGAGTATTGCTGAGAACTATCTGATCTAATCTAAAACAATATTTACACTAATGAATATTACAAGTTCAGTTCACACTTCATTCCAGCTATCTCAGATGTAGGTGATTCAAAAGCTCAGAGAACAGCAAACAGTTTGTCTCCTCACAGATGAGATGAGAACAGAGACTCCTATGTGACGTTGGGTTCATGCTCATGTTCTGTAGATTCTCTTGTAGATTCTTTCATTGTATGCTGATGGTATCTAGGCTCTTAATCCCAAGGTTGTGGGTTTGAGCCCCACGTTGGGCACCAAAACAAAAGGATGTGGTGGTTTGGGTGTTACCTGCCTCTCCCCCACTTTGGAAATCACCCAGACTAGACTCAGCCAACTCTGGAAATTGATCTTCAAACTAGCACAAAATTGGGGTGGGGAAGACAGATGTTTGAGATATGGAAGGGTTATATGATATGTCCAGGGTCACAGGGAATGTGTTACACAGACAGAAGTTGAATACTGATCTCTTAATCCAATGCCTTAGCCACAAACCCATCCAATCACATTTCTTTAGAGATTGACAGAAAAAGCAAATTCTAACAAATTCCACTTATATAAAGGGATATCTCTTTGCATATGCATGTATATTTGTTTCTTCTCCAGATATTTTCTTATTAATTCAGGTATTCATTCTGAAACACTTTATCCCAGAAATTAAATGACTTGGTAGTTTCAATAAACTGAGAGAAGATGAAAATGCATACATTATAAATTCAGATCATAGTGAGGGCTTAGATAATTTCATGATCAGATTTCATCTGATACTACACCAAAGTGCAGAAATGAATTGCATATGGTACAAAAGAATGCTATAGTCTATCAAATCCATAATTAACCACCTTGGTTATTTTCTATTATCTTACGGATTTTTATTTATTTTATTTATTTATTTTATAGGGAATTGTTGTTTGGGTGTTTTTTTTCCCCCAGATAATCTAGATATCTCAGAAAATACTGAGAGTTGTATCCAGTCTAATCTAGATATCTCAGAAAATACTGAGAGTTGTATCCAATCTAATCTAGATATCTCAGAAAATACTGAGAGTTGTATCCACTCTAATCTAGATAGCTCAGAAAATACTGAGAGTTGTATCCACTCTAATCTGGATATCTCAGAAAATACTGAGAGTTGTATCCACTCTAATCTAGATAGCTCAGAAAATACTGAGAGTTGTATCCACTCTAATCTAGATAGCTCAGAAAATACTGAGAGTTGTATCCACTCTAATCTAGATATCTCAGAAAATACTGAGAGTTGTATCCAGTCTAATCTAGATATCTCAGAAAATACTGAGAGTTGTATCCACTCTAATCTAGATATCTCAGAAAATACTGAGAGTTGTATCCAGTCTAATCTAGATAGCTCAGAAAATACTGAGAGTTGTATCCACTCTAATCTAGATATCTCAGAAAATACTGAGAGTTGTATCCACTCTAATCTAGATATCTCAGAAAATACTGAGAGTTGTATCCACTCTAATCTAGATAGCTCAGAAAATACTGAGAGTTGTATCCACTCTAATCTAGATAGCTCAGAAAATACTGAGAGTTGTATCCACTCTAATCTAGATATCTCAGAAAATACTGAGAGTTGTATCCAATCTAATCTAGATATCTCAGAAAATACTGAGAGTTGTATCCACTCTAATCTAGATATCTCAGAAAATACTGAGAGTTGTATCCAGTCTAATCTAGATAGCTCAGAAAATACTGAGAGTTGTATCCACTCTAATCTAGATATCTCAGAAAATACTGAGAGTTGTATCCACTCTAATCTAGATATCTCAGAAAATACTGAGAGCTGTATCCACTCTAATCTAGATATCTCAGAAAATACTGAGAGTTGTATCCAATCTAATCTAGATATCTCAGAAAATACTGAGAGTTGTAGCCACTCTAATCTAGATATCTCAGAAAATACTGAGAGTTGTATCCAATCTAATCTGGATATTTCAGAAAATACGGAGAGCTGTATCCACTCTAATCTAGATATCTCAGAAAATACTGAGAGCTGTATCCACTCTAATCTAGATATCTCAGAAAATACTGAGAGTTGTATCCAATCTAATCTAGATATCTCAGAAAATACTGAGAGTTGTAGCCACTCTAATCTGGATATCTCAGAAAATACTGAGAGTTGTATCCACTCTAATCTGGATATCTCAGAAAATACTGAGAGTTGTATCCACTCTAATCTAGATATCTCAGAAAATACTGAGAGTTGTATCCAGTCTAATCTAGATATCTCAGAAAATACTGAGAGTTGTATCCAATCTAATCTAGATATCACAGAAAATACTGAGAGTTGTATCCAATCTAATCTAGATATCTCAGAAAATACTGAGAGTTGTATCCAGTCTCCCATCAAAACTTATCCAAGGAGAGAATGTTGTGAAAGTGATAAGGGAATCACAAACTAATATTGTACATGGGAGACTACTTTGCCTGGCTTGTTTTCATAGTCTCCTCAAAAATACCAACTCAGATCACCTATTCATAATTAAAATCAGGCACATTCTATATGGTTTTGCTTTGTGACTTGAATATTTCATTAATATTATATTAACTATAAATATTAGCCATGGGTCACTGACATTTAGCAAAAATAGAGCACTATCAGTGCTTATGCAGTAAATCTGTCAACAGAGCCCAAGAATTAGAGCATCTACTCTTCAATCAGAACTAAGAAAACAAAGTGTATCTATTCCATTAAGTAATAATTGTCTTTAAAAAAATAATTGTTAATAATTCACAGTATCACATTATTTTACAGTTTGGAATGTCTGCTGTTTGTTAATTCAAAGCAATATCATATGCAGAAATGCAAATTCTGATACGGTGACATATTACTGCAGCTAGAATTCACCGGGGGAATAATACACAATGCAATAATTATGGCAAGTTGAGTGATAACAGTAGGTTTAGCTATGACAGTAAATTAAACTGATTATTTAGTATTATGCAAACAGAATTACTTACCAGGCTCATGTAATTCAGTTGTGCAGATATGCTGGAATTCAACCTAACACTCACATCTCTACTTGACATCTTATTTCTCAAAAAGAAGCTTTATTCTAAACACACATGAAAATAATTAAGGGTGAAGAAAAGGCTTCAAATGCAAACAGTATCTCTGATATCAGTGATACTCTTTTAATACAACATTTTCTTCCCTCAAGAATTCATTACTTAGGGAAGGTCATAAAGCTAACACAGATTTTTTAGTTAGATAAGAAACTATGTTAAGAAAGCAAGCTGGGGGATCCAGAGTCAGTTCTAGTTATCAGTAGGATTAGGAACGAAGTTACTCAGGGTCTTGATCAGGCTTGTTGTTTGATTTCTCCTGGATTCATCTTGACTCCTGTTTTTTGTGAGTAGGATTCAGAGGAGTCCATCATTATTTTCAGCTCCCTTTCCAGGGTGACACAAGAGTAGTTGATCTGGTGTATGATTCTTTGTCAATGTAGTGTCATTGAAAACTATTTCACCCAACTCTAGAAGCCCTATCTGCAAGTTTGTTGTTGCAAGCACATTTCTGC
Source organism: Pogoniulus pusillus (assembly GCF_015220805.1). Classification (NCBI taxonomy): domain Eukaryota; kingdom Metazoa; phylum Chordata; class Aves; order Piciformes; family Lybiidae; genus Pogoniulus; species Pogoniulus pusillus. Next base: position 40,968,919 of record NC_087266.1, read on the forward strand.
TTGCAAACATCTGCAGCAAGAGAGTTCATGTGCTTGGCAATGCATTTCATTCCATTCACTTTGCAACTCCGTTTAATTCACTTTAGCACTTGTCTCCAGAAGAATTTAAAAAAGCCTTCTACATGGCCACAACAACCCCATGCAGAGATACAGGATGGGGTCGGAGTGGCTGGAGAGCAGCCAGACAGAGAGGGATCTGGGGGTGCTGATTGATACCCGCCTGAACATGAGCCAGCAGTGTGCCCAGGTGGCCAAGAGAGCCAGTGGCATCCTGGCCTGCATCAGGAACGGTGTGGTCAGCAGGAGCAGGGAGGTCATTCTGCCCCTGTACTCTGCACTGGTTAGACCACACCTTGAGTACTGTGTTCAGTTCTGGGACCCCCAGTTTAGGAGGGACATTGAGATGCTTGAGCATGTCCAGAGAAGGGCGACGAGGCTGGGGAGAGGCCTTGAGCAGAGCCCTACGAGGAGAGGCTGAGGGAGCTGGGATTGGTTAGCCTGGAGAAGAGGAGGCTCAGGGGTGACCTTATTGCTGTCTACAACTACCTGAAGGGTGGTTGTGGCCAGGAGGAGGTTGCTCTCTTCTCTCAGGTGGCCAGCACCAGAACGAGAGGACACAGCCTCAGGCTGTGCCAGGGGAAATTTAGGCTGGAGGTGAGGAGAAAGTTCTTCACTGAGAGAGTCATTGGACACTGGAATGGGCTGCCCAGGGAGGAGGTGGAGTCACCGTCCCTGGGGCTGTTCAAGGCAGGATTGGACGTGGCACTTGGTGCCATGGTCTAGCCTTGAGCTCTGTGGTAAAGGGTTGGACTTGATGATCTGTGAGGTCTCTTCCAACCCTGATGATTCTGTGATACTGTGACACTGTGATAATATTTTATAAGAGTTTGCATAGAAAAGGACTACATCATATAGATTACTTTCCTGAGGAAGTCTGCTCCATCTTCATGTAAAAAGAAATGTTAATCTATAAATATATATTTTTATATATATATACATATATAAAATATATAAATAAAATAGAAATATAAACTATAAATATATAAAAAGAAATATATATATACACACACATATATAGATAGATAAAGATATAGATATAGATATAAATTACATATTTACTGGCTTCTCCTGAATATTTGTTTGATTTTCAAGATCATTTGCTGCATGTTTATTCTCCAAAGAGAGTTTTGTCTTTGGTTACTAATTTTGTTCAGGGCATTTGTGATGTGAAGTGGCAGTGCCGAAAGATGAAGATCTGCTCACAGCAGATGGCATTACTTGTGTCCTTTAATTCCATGGAAGCCCTAGGAATATGTGTGTGTGCATATATATATCTATATCTTTTATATATATATATGTATGTATGTATGTATCTGTAAGAACTGCTTTTAGTTGGAAAAGAGCAACAATAATTAAAATAGAAGTTTATATAATAGTTCTTATATTCTTTTTCTCATTTCTCTACCAGGAGATGCTATTCCCTAACTTAACAATGCCATAGATATATTTATTTGTTTATATATTTATTTATTCTGAATAAGGAATGTAAAATTTGGACAGGAGATACCATTTATAAGTGAGAGAATAGCTTTATTTTTGATCCAAAACTATGAATCATACAAGAAAGCTTCTGATTAGAATACATATTGCCTGTAGATGGACTGATTATTTCTGATTATAAATCAGATAATACTCAGCTGAGGATAACTTCAGATTTCAGAGATCAAAAAGTCATTAGGGATGAAAGATAGGGATTAAAATATGACAAATTAAGTATCCAAGCCAAGCAGGGACTGAATTTCTGCTCCTACTGCAATGATTGACTCATTGGAACCATTTAGTTTTCACACATTATGAGCCTGGCCTGGAAATATTTTGTGTATTTGCTGCCCTCTTACACTGACCATAAGGAAAAAAAACAAAGAGAAAGGGAAAAAAAAAACAAAGAGAAAGGGAAAAAAATGCTCTTATTGATACAAATCACATACAGATATAAATGGGAAAAGTGATCTAAAAACTGTATTCCAGATGGTGTATGTTAAATAGCAATAGATTTGCAAGGGATTTGGAAAGGAAAGTTCTGCTTAGTATAAGCAAGACAAGTTGTCTCTAATATCTTTATTTTGTTTGGCTTTAAACCCACTCAGCAGCCCTTGGAGCAGAACAGACTGGCAATATATAGTAACTGCTCAGTGAAATAAGTAGTTTAAATGTTTAAAAAGCTGGCTGCCTATCTGCAAATGAATTACTGCCTGTTACCTAGATACTGGCATTAATGTTCCTTTCTTCTTTACTGCTGCTGAACTTTGCCTTCTCAAGGCTACCTGTGCTTTGATCCTCATTGCTGTCACCATCCGCAGGTAATAAAAAAGTCTTTAAAAGAAAGAGATAAATGTGAAAAAGAAAAATTCCCATTCTAACAGGATGCTCCTATTCTCCCTGAAATCTTTCATTGTATTTGATCATTTCTCAAGGCATACCAGAGTATTTTCACATAGAATCATAGAATCAACCAGGTTGGAAGAGACCTCCAAGACCATCCAGTCCAACCTAGCACCCAGCCCTGGCCAATCAACTAGACCATGGCACTAAGTGCCTCATCCAGTCTTTTCTCTAACACCTCCAGGGACAGCAACTCCACCACCTCCCTGGGCAGCCCATTCCAAAGGCAAATCAATCTCTCTGTCAAGAACTACCTCCTAATCTCCAATTTATACCTTCCCTGGCACAACTTGAGACTGTTACTGCAATATAGACATCATTCTTTCACAGACCCATAATATTTTTCTGACTAGTTTCCTAGAGCTGCGTATGCCACAGGACTATGTTGGCTGAAGGCTTAACAGCTAAAGGTGGCAGCCACTTTTTTCCCTTAGTTTCTTTGCCCATTTTAGGCACCAGCCAGCACAGTATTAATGTACTTTCTTTTTCAAAATCATGTTAAATCATTTAAACACAAAGAGGAATCTTTTCACCGTGAGTGTGACAGAACACTGGACCAGGCTGTCCAGGGACATTGTGGAGTCTCCCTCGCTCTGGAGATATTCAAAACCTGCCTGGATGCCTTCCTGTGTGATCTGGTATAGGTGATCCTGCTCTGGCAGGGCCATTGGGTTGGATCAACTTTCAAGGTCTCTTCCAGCCCCTGGCCTTCTACAATTCCATGTTTCTATGATGTTGCGGAATTGTTGTAATGGGTTTAGCCAATAGAATCTGCTGATGAACATTTGATACCATGCTGCCATCATACCACTTTTAAAACAGAAGTGCTGGCTGGAGCAAAGTATCAGGGGCCTTGCAGTTTCGATTGTAACATGAGAGGCTTCATCTTTCCAGTTGTTGCTTCCAGATTCTCATTTTGTGGGTGCTTTTCTTTTCCACTGGTCTGGCTGTGGGCTTAGGGTGTCATTTTATCTCTGGCTTATGATGCTGCTTCTGATATTATTATTGCTGTTGCTGCTGTTGTAGTATATTGTATTAGTTCCATTAAACTCTCCTTAACAGAATCCAGGGCTTTTTTGTGTTACTTTCCTTCCCAAACTTTGGCAGAGGGTGGGGGTTTGCTTGTGAGGGTGGGCTGTCTTAAACCAGCACAACTGTGAAATAATAGCCTCTCTTTTGAATCAACCCTCCACTTCTACGAGCTTTTGCATTTGCAGGACTTTATCTTTTATATTACAAAGTTCACACCTGCTCGTGTCACCTTCTGAAATGTCATATTGATACTTTCATCATGCATAAAGCTAAAATAGGCTACCATCTTCCCTAGGTTATTCTAACTATAAAGGCACATGATAATTTCATATGTATGGCTGTAGGGTTGACCTCTCTCAGTAGGTTATTATTTTTCACTTTCTGGTATAATTTCTTTTTTCCAAAAAGTAAGTCTAAGCAGTCCTCAAAAAAAACCAAACATCTGTCTGAAAATATGTGCTTAATACTACTGTGGGCCATAGCTCAAAGTAGTATAGACTACAGGTCATGCAGAGATGCTCCATCGGCATCTCATGCCATATGCCAGTTTCTCCACTTAGTGTGTGCTAGGGAATAGATCTATTAGAGACTAACTCCTAAGTAAACTTTTATCAGACTATTGTGTGACCATAAGGTATTACAGGGAATGAGAAAAATAAACTTGTTTACAGTGACCACACTTCTTTTTGTTTTTTTGGTTTTGGGTTTTGTTTTTTTTCATCTATATGATTATAATCAAGGCAGCAAAATGTGGTGGTCCTAGACTGAGGAGATGTAAGCTTAGATCAGGAAACATATGTTTATCATAGAATCAACGAGGTTGGAAGAGACCTCCAAGATCATTCAGTCCAACCTAGCACCCAGCCCTGGCCAATCAAGCAGACCATGGCACTAAGTGCCTCAGCCAGGCTTTGCTTGAACACCTCCAGGGATGGTGACTCCACCACCTCCCTGGGCTGCCCATTCCAATGCCAATCACTCTCTCTGTGAAGAACTTCCTCCTAACATCCAGCCTAGACCTCCCCCAGCACAACTTGAAGCTGTGTCCCCTTGTTCTGTTGCTGGTTGCCTGGCAGAAGAGACCAACCCCCACCTGGCTACAGCCTCCCTTCAGGAAGTTGTAGACAGCAATGAGGTCCCCCCAAGCCTCCTCTTCTCCAGGCTAAACAACCTCAGTTCCCTCAGCCTGTCCTCATAGGACTTTGTTCCAGGCTTGTCACCCTTCTCTGGAGAACTGCAAGCTCCTGCATGATCTATTTTTCTCTCCTCACATCAGCCCTGATATCTTTAGGTTTATGTGTTGAGCTTTACAATAAGATTTCAGCAAAGAAAATCTTGAGGTTTATTCACACCGTGTTCAGCAATGATTTAACTAGATCATTAGATGTCACTCATCTAACCTTAGCTTCAGACAGTTCAGATAGTCAGCATTGTGCCCTTCTATATATGTTTATGTCTCAGCTAGTCATCCTATATTATCTTCATTGGTGAAATAAGAGATTAAATATGCCCTTAAAATGACCCTGTTTCTCCACTGACTACAAAAAGTGGTTAGGATGACTAGATCAGAAGTAGGTCAGACACAGTTAATCTACATTTGATCAGGTGAAACATATTCCAGGTGCTTAAATTAGAAGCCCTGTCTCCTTTGGCTATGTATAGAGAGAGTTATGACAAGAGGTTGCTTTTATACAAGACAGAAAAGAACCAAATCCATTTCAGTGTGTTCTAAATAATTTCCTTCTCCACTGACTCTGTAGAAAGTTCCCTAAACTTCAGTCCTTATCTCAGATATTTTAAGTTGGATTCTAAAGGAAGAAAGTGGTGTCTTTTTCATGATCCCCAACAAATCTGAGGGGAATGGCTAGTTTAAGGTGGTATCAGTTTAAAGCAGCTTCTATGAGTTTAAGGATTATAGAAATTTAAGCTCATACAAATGAACAGTATTATGGAGCTGCTGGGTGGGAAATACCTCTGAAATCCTTCCATGTACTTGAAGAAGGACTATCACCAACACTAGCATTGATTTTTCTATGTGAGTCCTAAAAACTGCCAGGGATGGTGATTCCTCAGCTTCAGCTGGAAATCTGTCCTTGTGTTGCACTGCATTTATAGTTGGTATGTTTGTTAGTCATGTTCCAAAACCGATTTGGGCTACTTGAAAATGCTACAGGTATGAGATACGAATCACCCATGTAAATAGGGAAACAATCATTAATTCATTTGAGACAATAAACCCCTGACAACCACACTGGGTTTTTAGAAGATCTTCACTTTAATGAAACAAGGCAGTTATTACAATGTAGATAAGAAACACATTTACAGTATACATGCTTTGCAAAGTGCCAAAATAGCCTTCAAATTCTAGTGCTTGTGTAAGGTATTGTTTCATGCACTTTCATTCCATTTTAAAGTATGTGACCATTTGTTCTTGTTTTTCTCGAGGAAATAATTCCTCAGTTTATTAAGTCTTGAAAATGGGATTTTTTTTCTAACTGTGGTGGTTTAGTGATAATACTCTAGCCCAGTTTTAAATTATAAACAAGAAATAGGAAAATTCCAAAGACATTGAATGGAAAAGAATAGTGAAATGGTAAAAAGTAAATAAAACAGAGCAGTGGATGCAAAAGAAAATTAATAGCTAGGTCTATATCATACTATTGGATTGTTAATCAGTATAAAAGAGTAGAACAGAATAGAATAGAATAGAATAGAATAGAATAGAATAGAATAGAATAGAATAGAACAGAATAGAATAGAACAGAATAGAATAGAATAGAATAGAATAGAATAGAATAGAATAGAATAGAATAGAATAGAATAGAATAGAATAGAATAGAATAGAATAGAATAGAATAGAATCAACCCGTTTGGAAGAGATCTCCAAGATCATCCAGTCCAACCTATCACTCAGCCCTATCCAATCAACTACACCATGGCACTAAATGCCTCATCCAGTCTTTTCTTGAACACCTCCAGGGATGGCAACTCCACCACCTTCCTGAGCACATGCTGCACAAACTGTTCTTCCTCCTTTTTTCTCTTCTTTGCCCTGACTGCTGGCTAATGCATATGCATGGCTTTTGCTGACCTTGACTGAGACTTCTTGTGTATGGCTAAGTAGTAACAGCAGTGGGGCCTGGTTTCTCTCTGAAGGAAGAGCTGTTCTCTTATTCCCTTGTCCAGAGGGGTGGGGCAATCATTCAAAGGGGGTTGTTTTGTGTTATTTCTGAATTGTAAATAATTGTAAATATATGTAAGTATAGTTTGTACTTTTATATTGTATTTTATGCTGTCAGATTTTAGTTTTGCTGTAGATATAGTTTCATTTTGCTTCCAAACCTGCTCAGCTAGTCTGGTGATTCCCCAGCTAGGTGGTGGAGTCACCGTTCCTGGAGGAGATCAGGAGAAGACTGGATGGGGCACTTGGTGCCATGGTTTAGTTGATTGGGTGGGGCTGGGTGCTAGGTTGGACTGGATGATCTTGGAGGTCTCTTCCAACCTGTTTGATTCTGTTATTCTATGATTTCAGGGATAATTCTAACCATACCACATTGACCTTCAAACTCTTCTAATTTTATTTTTGTTACTTATTTACATCACACTTCTGAGAACCTGTAGTTCACATTTATTGTAACTTTTATTTCTCTTCCACAGTCTTTTTTGCGAGTTTGGATGCCCTAAGTGACAAGCCTAGTGTGAGACTTGGTTAGAAAAGGTTTTTCTTAAGAGGATAATTTTTCAAATAGCTTCACAAAAGGACACAGTTTGTTTATTTGTTTATTTATTTCTTGAAGGAAAAAGCATTTGTAGTTTGAAAGGTTTCACAAGCAAATGGTTAAATGCTTGGGCATTTTAGCTCTAACTAATACCACTTCAACAAACCTGTCTTGGGCTTACAGAAACAAAAAATTCCTAAGCATGCCATTCTAGGAAGCAATATGTAAACCAGTTTTATAGCCACGTGGAGTAAAGGCATACCCTAAGTCAGAAGCAGCAGCTGTTCCTTTTGCTAGCCAAGCCATTTAAGCAGCGTTTGCTCATAATTTCATTTCTTCTTAGCATGATCCAAACACAGAGACAGAAAACAGTAAGTGTCTTGGCTAACAAAACCCCTCCATTTAGATCTAACCACATTCTTTTGCCAGAGTTCTGAATTTGGCTTTTCCTCTCAAAACAATTCAGAGAATCCAGTCCAAAACAAAAGTGCCTACAGGAGATTAGCTAAATTAAGAAAGCTATAGATTGCTAACTACCATTATCTTCCAAGGACTATTACAGGATTTTAAGACTTCTTTCAATTACGAGCTCCAAAGGCTAATTTTTATTAAAAAGTCTTATTTTTTAGAGATGACCGAGTGGAATTGAAACAGTTTCATAACATATTTTGTGTCCATTTTGGTTAGCGAGCCCAAAGAGTCCTTAAGTATTAATGACTCAATCATCTTTTTACTGTAGAATCATAGAATCAACCAGGTTGGAAGAGACCTTCAAGCTCGTCCAGTCCAACCTGTCCCCCAGCCCTATCCAGTCAACTAGACCATGGCACTAAGTGCCTCAGCCAGGCTTTTCTTGAACACCTCCAAGGATGCTGACTCCACCACCTCCCTGGGCAGCCCATTCCAATGCCAATCACTCTCTCTGTGAAGAACTTCCTCCTAACATCCAGCCTAGACTTCCCCCAGCACAACTTGAGACTGTGTCCCCTTGTTCTGTTGCTGCTTGCCTGGCAGAAGAGACCAACCCCCACCTGGCTACAACCTCCCTTCAGGTAGTTGTAGAGAGCAATGAGGTCTGCCCTGAGCCTCCTCTTCTCCAGGCTAAACAACCCCAGCTCCCTCAGCCTCTCCTCATAGGGTTTGTGTTCCAGGCCTCTCACCAGCTTTGTCGCCCTTCTCTGGACACGTTCCAGCACATTTGTAGTCAACAATAAATAAAAATATGATTAATATTAACTACAGTGACTCACTGAGTAATGCTACTGTGACTAAACATTTCTCCCAAAAGCAGGGGGAAAAAAAAAGGCACAAATTAAACAAAGCCTCAGTTTTTAAGCCAACTGGAAATACTTACTACAGCAGACACAAGTCCCTTCTCTCATCACAAACTACAAGCTAGTATGTCAAGAAAGACATCAACAATAAGAAAGGGATGATAGAGTGAAAGAGGAGCACAGGACACTCAAGACAAATCATAGGCAGGGCACATGCCTAGCTGTCTCAGAGGGCTTAAAGGAATCTGACTGGTAAAACTCTGCTTCTTTTCACATCCTAATAACACAAAAAATCAACCTCAATACAAAGAACAATTTTAATGAATTCAGCTGTGTTCATCTGGTTAAGTGCATCCTTGTGAAAATTGGTTGCATAATCATAGAATCGTAGAATCATAGAATTAACCAGGTTGGAAGAGACCTCCAAGATCATCCAGTCCAACCTAGCACCCAGCCCTATCCAGTCAACCAGACCATGGCACTAAGTGCCTTATCCAGTCTTTTCTTGAACACCTCCAGGGATGGTGACTCCACCACCTCCCTGGGCAGCCCATTCCAATGGGAAATCACAATAACGTTTATAATATGCACTGGAAACAAAACACACATAAAGTATATTCAGCTATTATTTTAGACACAGTTGTCACTGCATTTAGATTTGTGGATGTTAGTTCTTCTTGAATTCTTGGTCTCAAGAGCTGCACATTTCTGGATGTTTTTTATAGCTTGGGCACATGAAACAGTCCAAATTCAAGCAAATATAACTTGACAGGTGCTGTTTTGTTTAATTGTTTTTTTTTTCTTCAGCCTTCACAAATGTAGAGAAGAGGAAAGACCTGTGCATATCTAGTCTGTCTTCCAGCATACTACGTGACATAGCATTTTAAACAGAGCTTCTTACGTTCATCAGAGTAGGAATTTAGGGAGGTGATTGTCCCCTTGTACTCGATTTTGGTGAGGCCAAACGTCAAGTATTGTGTTCAGTTTTGAGCAGCACAATACAAGAGAGATGTGGAGGTGCTGGAGTGGGTCCAGAGCAGGACAACAAAGCTGGTGAAGGGCCAGGAGAATAAATCTTATGAGGAGCAACTGAGGGAGCTGGGGCTAGTTAGTTTCAGAAAGAGGAGCCTGAGGGGAGACTTTCTACAGCTACCTGAAGGGACAATGTGAAGAGGCTGGTGCTGGTCCCCTCTCACAGGTAACTGGAGACAGAACAAGGGGGAATAGCCTCAAGCTGAGACTGGGTAGGTTTAGATTAGTTCTATGATGCTATGACATTAGGAAAAAGTTTTCAACAGAGAGAGTGGTCAGGCACTGGAGTGAGCTGCCCAGGGAGGTGGTTGAGTCACCGATCCTGGATGTGTTTAAGGGTCGTTTGGATGTGGTGCTTAGGGATATGGTTTAAGGCAAATCTGGTAGAGTAGGGTTCTAGATTGGACTTGGTGATCCTGAGGGTCTTTTTCAACCTAAATATTTCTGTGATTCTGTGAATCCATGATTCTGTGAATTGAACTGTGTCTTCTCTTTAGAAAAAGTCACTCTTATCTTGATGTAAGGTTTTGTTGGGTTTTTTTTGCAGACAACAAATAATTCACACAATTACATTTTAATAAGAGTCAGGAAATGAAATGCTCTTTTCCACCAAAAAAAAAAAAATTAAAAAGAAGAAAAGGAAAAAAAAGAGAGAGAGAGAGAGAGAGAGAGAGAGAAAGAGGGAAGTCATTTACCATAATTTATCAGCTCTACCACTGAAAAAAAAACCAAAACCCTGGGCTCTGAAATTTGGAATCAGCATATCTTTTGTTGAATCCCTTAGGAAATGCTAGGAAAGTTATTCTGATTTCACAGATATATACATTTTTTGAATGCATGCAATACCCTCATTCTAGCTCTTATTTTCCACCACACATCTCCTCCGGTAAAGCACAAAGTAAACCATTAAAGGGCTGCTTCAAGGACCCTATCTGCAAATTAAAGTGTACGTAGAGCTAGAAAGAATTAAAGTTCAAGGCAAAAAATATTTCCCACCAGTTTTAGAAAACTTAAATTTAAGCTAACTTTTGTGTTAACTTAAATAGCTGAGATATTTCTCATCTCAGCTACTGAAAAGAAAGTAGCAAGATCAAGTTTAAGATGTTTTGTGAATGGTGACTTCTCCAAGTGCAATTACCCAATGTCAGAGGCCCTACTAAAAGACCCAGCTCTGTTGAGAGGAATTATAGTTTGGTTGAAGCTCATAATTGTGTGAGTGTCTTGCTTTTAAAAAGCACATAGTCATTATCACCAGCTTTTAGAGCTTAGAAAGTTGTCACTTCTACTGCAGAGTCCAAGATGCCATCCTTGGAAATCGTGGAATGAAAAGCATGCCAAATAGTGTGACTAAAACCACGCTGCAAATTAAATGCATCATGTATAACAACCTTGAATAGATGGCAGTAACAATGGGTTACATAAAGATCTGAACCTACAAAGATCTGCATTTCCTCTGATGAGGAGTAGTATGTGAGCAAGAACATGGGACTAACCATTTCTTCTCTGTAAAATATGCATTCAGAATCAGGCTGTTAGTTTTGTAGTTAATGGATGTAGATTTTAAAAGGCACCTAATAAAATCAGCACAGATCAGACAGATGCCATTAAATTAGCTCAGTTAACTGAGCCAGCCTCTCAGACTGAGAGAAATCTATACTTCCAGAAAGGAAATATATAGTAGAGTTGCTGATTAAAATCCCATTCCACAAAGCATTTCATCAAGTGATTAGCCTGAAATACCAGCTTTATTTCTACTGAACTTAGGGAAACTTTTGCATGTGTTATAGGGCTCTCCTGAACACTTTGGGAGTAATATTATTAAAATAGGTATGATAGCAAAAAAACCCCCAAAATTAAAACAAAAAAATGAAACCAAAATCAAACCAAACAAAACCAGAACCAAACTAAAACAAAAACACAAAACCAAAATCAAACCAAATGAAAAAAAAACCCACAAAAAAACCCAACAAAATCAAACCAAACAAAACCAAAATCAAAACAAAACAAAAACACAAATCCAAAATCAAACCAAACAAAACCAAAACCAAAATAAAACAAAAAAAAACCCAAAATCAAATCAAATCCAAAATCAAACTAAAACAAAAACACAAAACCAAAATAAAACCAAACCAACATAAAACAAAGAAAAGAAAACCAAAATCAAATCAAACAAAACCAAAAATCAAACCAAACCAAACAAACAACCAAAAAAAAGTCAAACCAAATGAAACCAAAACCAAATGAAAACAAAAAAAAAAACCAAACCAAATGAAAACCAAAATAAAACAAAAAAAAATCAAAGTCAAACCGAACAAAACCAAAACCAAAATAAAACAAAACAAACCCAAAGTCAAACCAAACAGAACCAAAACCAAAATAAAACAAAAAAACCCAAACCCAAAGTCAAACCAAACAAGACCAAAACCAAAATAAAACAAAAAGCCAAAACCAAAATCAAACAAAATGAAAACCAAAATAAAACAAAAACACCCAATCAACCTAACCAATCAAAAACAAAAAAACACCAAAATACCAAAACACCAACTCAAAAATGTTATTAAAAGGTTTGATTTACAAGACAGTTTTCCATGTACTTGATTTTAATTGTAGAAGACTGGAAGGAAAAAAAGTAATCACAGAAATATCAATGTTATTCTAAGGTATTGCTGAGAGGTTGTGGTGGTAGGGCAAAAACAGGCCCACTCTGAGACCAGGCATGGTCCCCTGCTTCACCTCCTCCTTCTGGAGTGGGGAGAGACATGGGAAAAAGGACAAAGAATGTGGAGCCACTGAGTCTAAGAATCATAGAATCATAGAATCAACCAGGTTGGAAGAGACCTCCAAGATCATCCAGTCCAACCTAGCACCCAGCCCCATCCAAACAACTAGACCATGGCAATAAGTGCCTCATCCAGGCTTTTCTTGAACACCTCCAGGGACAGTGACTCCACCACCTCCCTGGGCAGCCCATTCCAATGCAAATCAGTCTCTCTGCCAACAACTTCCTCCTAACATCCAGCCTATACTTATCCCAGCACAACTTGAGACTGTGTCCCCTTGTTCTATTGCTGGTTCCATATTCAGCAAGCTGAAAAAAAGAAAGATTTTAGAGCAATATCTTCAAGATGTCTTATGGAAATTTGAGAGTCTTTTTTGTGGTGTAAATAAGGTTATAAATAAAGTCACAGATCTTTTTAGTTGTGTCTCCTCTCTCCACAGAGAAGCTTGAGGTAAGCACAGCTTTAAAAAATCCTCTGCATGTCTCATCTGTTTTGTGTTAAATGCCTTCATGCTCTACACATAAAGAGGTGTAGTTTCCTTTTCCTTTTGCTGATAATAGCTTTTAAAACACTTCTAAATAACATTGCCTGGTCTGGGCATATGTACACAAACTACCTTCCTTGCTCATATTCAGATCTCATGCCACAGAAAAAGCTAGATATGAAATAACAGGATAAGACAGCACTGCACATAAGAGCTACTGAATAAAGGATGACTTTCATTCTTTGCAGTTATTTACACTGCTGCTACCTCCAAACTTCCATTTATTTTTATTTCATATAGGTTTGCACGAGCATCAGAAGAAAACCACGTGTCTTACTTTATTGTATTCTGGTAGCTTTATCTATCCATCCATGATACCTGCAGTTCCATTTTGGGATATATGATTTCACATCATGTTTTATTGACAATTGTTTCTAATGATTAGATGACCACTCACAGTTTCCCTGCTTTTCAAAAGCTTAGATATTGCTTGCTAATCTCAGCAAATGATTCATAGAATAAATCATAGAATCAACCAGGTTGGAAGAGACCTTCAAGATCATCCAGTCCAACCTGTCCCCCAGCCCTATCCAGTCAACTAGACCATGGCACCGAGTGCCTCATCCAGTCTTTTCTTGAAGACCTCCAGGGATGATGCCTCCACCACCTCCCTGGGCAGCCCATTCCAGTGCCAATCAGTCTCTCTGGCAAGAACTTCCTCCTAACATCCAGCCTAGACCTACCCTGGCACAACTTGAGACTGTGTCCCCTTGTTCTGTGCTGGTTGCCTGGGAGAAGAAGTCAAGCCCCACCTGGCTACAATGTCCCTTCAGTTAGTTGTAGACAGCAATGAGGTCCCCCCTGAGCCTCCTCTTCTCCAGGCTAAACAACCCCAGCTCCCTCAGCCTCTCCTCATAAGGTTTGTGTTCCAGGCCTCTCACCAGCTTTGTTGCCCTTCTCTGGACATGCTCCAGCACCTCAACATCTTTCTTGAATTGAGGGGCCCAGAACTGGACACAATATGGAACATGACCCAGAAAAGCCCTCTATAGATATATTAGTATCAAAAAGAAGACTAGGGAAAATAAGAATCCTCTAATGAATAGGTTAAAGAGTGAGGTCATGAAGGATACGGAAAGAGCTGAAGTAGTCAATGCCATCCTCACTTCAGCCTTTAGTGGCATGGCCACCACTGAAGGTGTTAAAAAAAAGAGTGGATGAGGCACTTAGTGCCATGGTCTAGTTGATTGGCCAGGGTTGGGTGATAGGTTGGACTGGATGATCTTGGAGGTGTCTTCCAACTCAGTTGATTCTATGATTCTGTGACCAGATTTAATTAATCTTAAATCTCTGTGAACAGAGAGAAGTCCTTTTATGGAAGAAGATTAGAATAGGAAACATTTAAACAAATTAGAAGTGAAAAAATTCCATTGTGTAAGGTTATGTGGAAGAAAAGTGTCTGCTTCTTCAAAGGTATCTTATCAAGCTACTTTTTCACTGGAAAAAAAAAAAAAAGAAAAAGAAAAGGATAATAAGTAAAGGAGAAAGCCATAAAGAAGAACATACAGGGGCACAAACCTAACCAACAAATGCTAAGGGATACAACGATGAGAACCAAACCTGGCCAGTCACAGTAACTGATGAGGATGCGTGGGAGTGTGAGAATGTTTATTCAGTGAGGTTATCTAATCAGGCATTATGTCAGTTGGGAAACTAAGGGAAAAGGAAGAAAAGAGAAACAAAATATATTAAAATGCAGATCTGATTATGTTGGGAACAGTAATATTAAATGTAGTGATTCTATAGAATTGTCTGAATATTATATACTGGAACATAAGCCATGGACAGGTGAGACTGCACGAGCTCAGAAGTACTGAGCTAAGATAAAACAGAAGGTTGGAATGACCTTAGAGAATGATGTAACAAATATAAACAAAGGTAAGGCTGGAGCCTGTGGTTTTCACCTATCTCTGCTGACTTAGATTGCTTAGACACAATGTACGTGTTGCTGAGAGAATATGATGAATGTCTGCGCTAATTAGTATGTAATTTTTAATGCAAGTACATGTAACCAATTATAGTTTAATACAATTTGCAGCCATCTGGTGAAAGGTATAGAAACACATGTTTGGAATGCAATAAACAGATTGGATTGGTTTGCATCAGGCATCTCCCCGTCTCTTCTGATGCCTGTGGCATTCAGCCCCTGGCATGATAATACACTCATAGAGACAGTGACAAGTCACAAACCTTGCCAGTGGCAGTCATTGACAGGCTATCCAGAAACTACAGGCAACTTCTGGGAAAATCTACCTCAATTTTGCAATCAATAAAACTATAAATCAAAGGAGACTTGGACTGAGAGGTGTATGCATGTGTTCAGGTACATGGGGGCAAGTGTAGCGAAAGCGAGAGCAGTGAGGAAAGAAAGGAAGGCAGAAAGCGGTTGTGTGTAAATGAGCTTTGTGTTCCATCACCATACTCCACTGTCAGGGCTTTTGTAAAGAAGGAGCTGACAGAAACGAAGCTCTCAAATGAATTGGAGAAAAAAATACAGAATAATATTTGGAGAGAGAGATGCAGAAAAGAAATTGCAAAAGCAGATACAACATCCATGGCAACCCCCTTGAATTTTCTCTCAACACAAAACTAAATCTATAATCCTCAGTGCTCCAATCGTCCCCTTCCAATGCCTCTGCCATCCAAAAGGCCTAAACATGAGCTTCTAAAGACCCCAAAACAGGCCTACTCCTTACATGTTTGTCCTGATAAAAGCAGCTCCTGCCCAAGACAGGGCAGGGAGAGAAGGAAAGGAGAAGGAGCTGGCCTTGCATGATTTTATAAAGAGATAGCAGAATTATGGGATTGACTAACAATCTTCTAGTCTTCTGAAGATTTTTAACCCCATAGTTCTCAACCTGGGACATCCACCCTGGTTTACTGAGTAATCTCGCTCCCTATCCCATGTGTGTCAATGGTACCCATTATGAGCATAAAGGAATAAATCATGGAATTATAGATTCAACCAGGTTGGAAGAGACCTCCAAGATCATTCAGCCCAACCCAGCCCTATCCACTCAACTAGACCATGGCACTAAGTGCCTCAGCCAGGCTTTTCTCCAACACCAGGGATGGTGACTCCACCACCTCCCTGGGCAGCCCATTCCAATGGCAAATCACTCTCTCTGGGAAGAACTTCCTCCTAACATCCAGTCTTCTGCTCAGGAAATAGAACAGAAAGGAGGGGAGGAGGAGGGGGAAGAAAAAGACATTTATACATTTAAGTGTAGAACAGACATTTAAGTTATACATGGAATGTTCTAAAAATCAAATGAAAGCTTTGGTTTTGATTATGGACAACAGTATTGAATGCAGCATCAAAGAGAATAGGAGAGTAGAAAATTAAAAGATTCATATCTGAAATTACAGTAAAAACAGTGAAGGATGAAACATTGTTTCCTGCTCAAGAAGGCTGCAAATGAAATTGCAGATGTAATGGCAACATTTTTCAGTAAGTGCATCCAGTCAGACTGAGTCCTAGGTAAGCAAAGAACTGTGTGCATAGCTAAAAGGAGATTATTTAGATGGTGAAAGAAATATAAGGCCTTGAAAGTATGCAAGGTTTTAGAAGGTATTTGGAAAAAGTAGAATAATTAAAGACACGAAGGAAAAATGGTAAAAATGGAATAGATTGTGCCAGGGGTAGATGATGTGAGCTGTATGTCTTTCTTTGACACCTATTTTTCAGAGAAGGGAAATGTAGTAGATGAAACATGTCTGAACTTCAGTGAAGCAGATGACATGTTGCCACAGGAGAAATTACTCACTGAACTTGAGAAGACAGCAATTCATAGGTAGAATTGGAAGGTGGAAAATGAAGGTTACTATGATAAAAATCATATGGAGCCCTTTGAAAAGTGAAGTTACTTAATTCATTTTTGTAATGATGTCTGCTGAAGAAGTCAGATCACTGAGGGTTGTTAGCAACACAAATTTTGGATGCGAGTTCTTGTTAAGTAGAGGCAACGCAGAGTGTTGTACAGGAAATATTAAATATACTAAAGAGTAAGGAAAGGAAGAGTGGAATAGGACTGAGCAGGTTATAAGGGAAAGGGGGGAGGGGGGCAAGGGAGGGGGATGAGTAAGGAGGGAAGGGAAGAGGAGAGGAGAGTTTCAGTCATGTGTTTAGGATTATGTTGAGGATATCTAATTTGAATATTAAAGGGAGGCTAAATAGTCAGACCTTTAAAACTCATCTAGTCCAACACCAGCTCTTCTAGTTGGTCATTAACCACTCTTTCACTGTGTTTCACCGTGTATTTCCCCCACAAGCTTTTCCCCTTGCTGCTTAATCTGAGAAAGTTGATAGTTGTGCTGGTTTGGAATCATACCATGATATGATTCCCAGCATAGAATCATAGAATTGTTTTGGTTACAGAATACCTCTAAGATCATCCAGTCCAACCATCAATGCAACACCACCATGGCCATCAAACCACATCACCAGGTGCCATGGCCACAGGTTTCTGGGACACCACCAGGGATGAGATTACATCAGGGAGGTTACAGGGATGAGAGATTACAGACTGAAGGAGCTGGGGCTGTTCAGTCTGGAGAAGAAGAGGCTCCCAGGTGACCTTATTGTGGCCTTTCAGTATCTGAAGGAGGCCTACAGAAAAGCTGGGAGGGACTTTTCAGGCTATCAGGGAGTGACAGGACTAGGGGGAATGGAGCAAAGCTGGAGATGGGCAGGTTCAGACTGGACATGAGGAGGAAGTTCTTCACCACAAGAGTGGTGAGAGGCTGGACTGGCTTGCCCAGGGAGGTGGTTGAGGCCCCATGCCTGGAGGTGTTTAAGGGAAGGCTGTATGAGGCTGTGGCCAGCCTGATCTAGGGTAGGGTGTCCCTGCCCATGGCAGGGGAGTTGGAACCAGATGATCCTTGTGGTTCCTTCCAACCCTGACCAATTCTATGATTCTATGATTATTGAGAAAGCACAATGCAGGCAGAAAAAAGGGTAAATATGATCTAGAAAGTATTCCAGTGAAGACAGCCATGAAATAAGGCACTCATTAATCTTATTTTCATGTAGAATATCATACACAGTTTTTCTTACCTGCACTTAAGAAACATTAGTTCAGTTTTCATGCCTGTAAAAGAATGTTTACCAAGAACATCCAAACTTCAGAGGCCAGAAACAAGATTAAAACTTTCAAAGCATCAGGAACAGAATGAGGAGTTTACTGCATCTGTTTTACAGTCATGCAGGTTAACAGAGTTTAAGGCTATCAAAGATATCTCTGCTAATTGTGAATTACTCTCTAATAGTGAGGTCATAAGATGATATTGGCTTTACTGGCATAGGCAAAAATAAAACAAAACAAAACAAACAAGCAAATTAAAACCCCCCAAGCAAATGAACAAAAAAAAAACCCCAAAAAAATCATCAAGAAAAACAACAACAACAACAAACTCCTCCTCAAAAAAACAACCAGAAGGAAGCAAGCTGTTATCCATCCAGTATTTCTCTGTATTTCCTGGCACTAATTTTCTAATATAGAACTAGAATTTCCCTCTTCATAAACTGTGCTTGTGCCTCTCATGTACCACTATGCACATCTCAAAAGAGTCTGTCTACATTATTCTTCACATCCTCCCTTAAGGCTGTTGAAGGCAGCAGTAATATATCCTCTGTCTTCTAGAACAAGACAGTCCTCACAATCTGTATAGGGTTAACACTCCAAGGGGAGTAACCCTGAACCTGACCCTAGGTGGTCTTGACCACTTCCCAGGGGTGGGTCTGAACACCACCAGGTAATGGTTAGCTCACTCCCCCTTCCTGCCCCACAAAAGCAGGGGGACTGCCTGTTTCACGCTCTCTGCATCTCTCTGCTCCCTGCATACCACCATTACCATCAGTTCCTGGTTTCTCTTTGTTTCACCACGTGGCCATCACCCACGAGGCAGACAAAGCCATCACCATCACAATTGGATTGTATTTATACATTTGGTATTTGCTGTTTTCCCTTCCCTGTGCCTTTGTAACTTCCCTACCTCAGATACCTTTTTAAGTTATTATTAAACTTTTCTTTTTTAACTTCCAGCTCAAGTGAGATTTATTTATTTGGGTGTGTTTACTTCTCTCTCTCCATCTGATCCCTTTCTTTTGGGAAAGAAGGGGCACTTTACGAAATTGTTATTGGTTCTATCAAATTTATCTGAGTCTCTGGAAATTTAAATTAGAACCAAGACACAATCGTGCCCCTTTATAATGTGCTCCAATCATCCTGGTGATCTTCCATTGGATTCATTCCTATACATCAATGTTTTTACTTTAGGATGCCTGGAACACATACTCAAGACAGACAGATGTGGCAAGTCATCTACAGGGACAGACCTGTGCCTAAGTCTGAAATCCTGGGTAGTAAAGAAATGACACATGGTATCTTTAAGCAAATGAATTACGCCACAGAAGTCAAATATAATGAATTTCTGTGCTGGCAACTCATTTCTCATCAAACTGGCTTATTTTATCATTTCCTGGGTTTAATGGGATATTCCTTTTCCAGATTACATTCTGCATTCCATTTCATCAAGTTTGATATTGCAGCTTACAACTTCTTGCAAACTAAAGCTTTTAACAATATATGCAGTGCTGTGATCCACATATCATCAGTATGAAAGTCAGGAACAAAATGTTCAACATGCTACATTTCACTCGTACGCAGCATAAAGCATTCTTCATTTATCAGAGTCTAATAACCTCCAATACAAAAAGGATGTGGCTAGGAGGGAAGCCAGAGCCCTCTTCCCATGCAGGAGGTCACTGACCTTTTCTTAAAGCTAATATATTAAATAACTCCTTAGGATATTCTACTATCTTATTACAATCTGAATTGCTTCATAGAATCGTACTGTGGTCTGGGTTGGAAGGGACCTCTGAAGTTCATCTAGTCCAACCCCTGCTTCAGTCAGCAGGGGCATCCTCAACTAGAGCAGGTTGCCCAGAGCTCTGTCCAGCCTCACCTTGACTATCTTCAGGGATGGGGCTTCAACCACCTTCCTGGGCAACCTGTTCCAGTGTTCCACTACCCTCATGGTAAATAACTTGTTCCTAATATCCAATCTAAATCTGCTCTTCTCTAGCTGGAAGTCATTACCCATTGTCCTATCACTACAGGCCTTTGTAAATAATCTCTCTCCATCCTTTCTGTAGGCCCTCTTCAGGCGTTGGAAAGCCTCTATTAGGTCTCTCCAGAGCCTCCTCTTCTCCAGGCTAAACAAACCCAGCTCCCTCAGCTTGTCTTTGTAGCAAAGGTGCTCCAATTCCATGATCATTTTTGTGGCCCTCCTCTGGACCCACTCCATCAGGTCCACTTCCCTCCTTTATTGAGGGTTCCAGGCCTGGATGCAGTACTCCAGATGAGGTCTCACCACAGCAGGGTAAAGTGGCAGGATCACCTCTCTGTGTCTTCTGGCCACAAGACTTTTGATGCAGCCCAGGATGTGATTGGCCTTCTGGGCTGCAAACGCTGCCCATGTCCAGCTTCTCTTCCACCAGCATCCTCAACTCCTTTTCCACAGGGCTGTTTTCTATCACCTCATCCCCTAGTCTGTATTGACAGTGAGGATTGTTCTGTCTCAGGTGCAGAGCCCTGCACTTGCTCTTGAGGCTTCCCTGGGCCCACCTCTCCAGCTTGTCCAGATCCCTCTGGATAACATCCTGTCCCTATGGCATATCGACAGCACCAATCAGTTTGGTGACATCTGCAAACTTGCTGATGATGCACTCAATGCCACTGTCAATGTCATTGATAAAACTATCAAACAGCACAGGCCCCAGTACAGACTCCTGAGGGACACCACTTGTCACTGCTCTGCTTCTGGACTTCCAGCCATTGAGCACTGCTCTCCATGTGCAACCATGCAGCCAATTCCTTACCCACCGAACAGTTCACCCATCAAATCCATATCTCCAACATGCTGAGTCCAATCTTGTGGGGGACCACATCAGAAGTCCAGATAGAGCACATCCATAGGTCATGCCTTAGTCAGTTCACCATAGCAAGCCACTAGGTTAGTCAGGCAGGATTTGCCCCCAGTAAAGCCATGCTGGCTGGCTTGAATCACCTCCCTGTCCTCCATATGCCTTAGCATAGCATCTAGGAGGATCTGTTCTATGATCTTCTCAGGCACAGAGGTGAGGCTGACAGATTGATAGTTCCCAGGGTTCTCCTTTCCATCCTTTTTAAAAATGGGTGTAGTGTTTCCTTTCTTCCAGCCCCCAGGGACTTCACTTGACTGCCAGGACTTTTCAAATATCATGGAGAATGGTTTGGGAATACAGACTGCTTTCAACTAAAGTGATAACCAAAAAACATCAAAACAAACAAGCAGCAGAACCAAAACGAAGTGCATGTGTGAAATATATCTCCAAGTAAAACTTCTGCTGTATTGCTCATATTTTAGTCAGTGTAAAGCTAAATATCAGGAGTTTCACTCAGAAAATACTGATGCTTAGCCCAAAATTGAAGAATTACTTGAATCTCTTTTGAATCCCTTTCCTGTCTTGTTACTCATTTGCTCTGTTGGCACAAATACTCTCACCAAATAAATCCTTTTGATAGAAGACCTTGTAGCAGTGCAGCAGATCCTTCATTAATAAGCAAGGTTCTACAGGATTTTATTGTATTATAATAAAGCATTTTATAATTGCTATAATCAGGCATTTGTTTTACCAATTATTCTTGCATTTAATAATCAGCCTGGTTGCTAGGCTTCTTTCTAAACCTTCAGGTCACACTATAAGATTTTTCTTGCTGGCAATTTACAGAAATTCCATACCTGTAATTACTTCCTTTAATAAATGAGGATTAATTTATGATCTCAGATTCTTGAAGCGTCTAACAAGATGCCTCGAAAAGCAGTGCTGAAATAGCTAGCGTGGATTTAAGTACTCGTGAGTCAAAGATGACTGAGTTCAAATTAGTTCATCATAACAAAATTCAGCATCTCAAAAAAAAAAAATCTTACCTGCTTTCCAAGGCACCTACAATTGTAATAAATTGCAAGGCTGAAGTATTTTAGTAATGCATACATCTCTGTACAAAAATGTGCTGGGAATTGAATCATATCACAGTATCACCAAGGCTGGAAGAGACCTCACAGATCATCAAGTCCAACCCTTTACCACAGAGCTCAAGGCTAGACCATGGCACCAAGTGCCACGTCCAATCCTGCCTTGAACAGCCCCAGGGACAGCGACTCCACCACCTCCCCGGGCAGCCCATTCCAGTGTCCAATGACTCTCTCAGTGAAGAACTTTCTCCTCACCTCCAGCCTAAATCTCCCCTGGCGCAGCCTGAGGCTGTGTCCTCTTGTTCTGGTGCTGGCCACCTGAGAGAAGAGAGCAACCTCCCCCTGGCCACAACCACCCCTCAGGTAATTGTAGACAGCAATAAGGTCTCCCCTGAGCCTCCTCTTCTCCAGGCTAACCAATCCCAGCTCCCTCAGCCTCTCCTCGTAGGGCTGTGCTCAAGGCCTCTCCCCAGCCTCGTCGCCCTTCTCTGGGCATGGAAATCATAGAATTATGAGGACAGACTGAAAGAGTTGGGGCTGTTCAGTGTGGAGAAGGGGAGACTTCCAGGTGACCTTATTGTGGCCTTGCAGTATCTGAAGGGGGCCTACAAAAAAGCTGGGGAGGGACATTTTAGGATATCAGGGAGTGACAGGACTAGGGGGAAAGGAGCAAAGCTGGAGGTGGGTAGGTTCAGGCTGGACATGAGGAGGAAGTTGTTCAACATGAGAGTGGTGAGAACTTGGAATGGGTTGCCCAGGGAGGTGGCTGAGGCCCCATGCCTGGAGGTGTTTAAGGTCAGGCTGGATGAGGCTGTGGCCAGGCTGACCTAGAGTAGGATGTTCCTGCCCATGGCAGGGAGTTTGGAACTAGATGAACCTTGTGGTCCCTTCTAACCTTGACTGATTCTATGATTCTAGAATCAACCAGGTTGGAAGAGACCTCCAAGATCATCCAGTCCAACCTAGCACCCAGCCCTATCCACTCAACTAGACCATGGCACTAAGTGCCTCATCCAGGCTTTTCTTGAACACCTCCAGGGACGGTGCCTCCACCACCTCCCTGGGCAGCCCATTCCAATGCCAATCACCAAGAACTTCCTCCTAATATCCAGCTCTTATTTAATTTTTATAGTCTCAATGACTTTTAAATTTTACTTTTCAGTTGATCTGATCTCCAGCAAAAACTTATCTAGGGATAAAGGCAAAAGATAATTAAATTAGGAAAGTAAGTGAGTCTGCTGTGCTGGTTACATTTCTTTGCCTGTTCTCAATTATTTAATCAAAATGTACTGTAAGCAGAATTGTCTATCTGGGGATAGGATTATCTGACATAAAGTAAAAGAACCACAGAATTTGCAGACTTTGTAAATTAAATTGTGTGATTCATGCCTTTACTAAGGAGCTGAATGACTTTCAAATGATTCAGCCACTTTATGCTTTCTAAGCCTTCTCGTGCAGCAAATGGGGGAAATATGCTGATGTCACTTTTTCTAGGAGTGTTCTCACACAAGCACTTTTGAAATGCAGGCACCAATCACTGTATTTCTTGGATTGCAGTTTTGAGAACTTTGAGGAATCTAGTGAAGTTAAATAAGGGCAAGTGCAGGGTCCAGCACCTGGGGAGGAATAATCTCACACACCAAAACAGGGTAGGGGTTGATCTGATGGCAAACAGCTCTGTGAAGAATAATTTAGGAGTCCTGGTGGATAAGCTAACTGTGAGTCAGCAATGTATCCTCACAGCCAAGAAAGATAACAGTTTTCTGCTGTGCATTAAGAGTGTGGCCAGCAGGTCAAAGGCAGTCAAGGGAGGTTCTTCTCCCCCTCTACTCTGCCCTAGTGAAGCCATACCTGCAGAACTGTATCCAGGTCTGGGCTGCCCAGTTCAGGAGACACTACTGCTGGAGAATCCACCAGAGAGTTACAAAGACGATGAAGAGACTGGAGCATCTCTCTTAGAAGGAAAGACTAAGAAACCTCAGGCTGTTTAGCTTAGAGAAGACAGAGAGAATCCTATCAATGCTTATAAATAACTAAAGGGCATATTTCAAGATGAGGAGGTCAGACTCCTTTCAGTGATGCCCAGGGACAGGAACAATGGACAAATTAAAACATAGGTAGTTGTATCTGAACATAGGGGGAAAAGTCTTTACTTTTAAAGTCACAAAGAACTGGAATAGGCTGCTCAGGGAAGTCACAGAGTCTCCCTCTCTGGAGATACTTTCTGCATGGACATGATCCTGGGCAGTGTCCTCTAGGGGGCTGAATTAAGATGATCTCCAGATGTCCCTTCCAACCCCTACGTAGTCTGTTTTCTTCCATGTGGTTTTAGACCTTGAAGGCTTGAAACAATCCCCAACAATTTGCACCAAAAGGTTTTCAGACATAAAAATAAATGTTATTAATTTGATGTTTACTTGATAAGGATGCTTTTAGAGGAAGTGGGAGGAGGCACTGGAGTTAATCCATGTGTGACTTTATTAATTGAAATGTAATTTAGTCAGAGCAGATGAACGTGTTTGCATTTGTCAGCTTTTGTGCTAACATACATGAGAAATGACCCTTAACTGAGGAGGAGTGCACAAATGAGTTTGAAGTATTTAATTGGATGTATGAGCTCATGGACATTTTTTAAAGCTAAAGGAGAGACAGGGAGGTTGTCTGGTTGTGTGAGCAAACTGCTGGCCTTTACCATCAATCTATAACATTCAATGCTATGAGACCAACAGCCAGCCTCTGAAGACTGATGTTGAAGCCACTTAACCACATTGGTCACATCAGCTCAGAACTGAGCTATTGTAGCAAGGATAATTTGCTATATTTTCACCTACCTTCAAAACGTCCTTCCAACAGAATAAAGCACTGCTGAGATGATCTGAGGTGAAGAAAAACAGAAGTAGATTGTTTGCATTCTGACTCCAAGAAAAGTAAATTGTTAGTAGCTGCAGGGAATGAAATATTTCCTTTCCAAAGAACAGCATATATTTTCTATTATACATTTAGTGGAAGTAGGGAGGGTAAAAGACTGAAATGAAAGACAGCTTTTATTACAAAGAAAATGGGGGGAAGGTGAACCATAAGTGTAAATACTATGTGAAATCAGTCACACTCTGAAGACTCAGAACTTCTCTCTTTCCTGTTTTATTCCATTCCCAGTTACCCTATCCCAAACCCTCCCTACATGTCAGGATTGGATCCTGTAAGCTCAAGATCAGTTTTAGTGTGAAAGTCAAATCAACTTCAGTATAAATAGGATCTTTGCAGGATTTATAGAAACAGAAAGACATCGAAAGAACATATGACAATAATTCAGTTTATTAATTTGTTTTTATTAAGAACAATCTTTAATTTGCCTGAAAAGAGGGGATGATTAATATTTGCTTTGTAGTCTATTTCTGAGTCAAAATGCAGAGCACACAACACCTCACTCAACTGATTTATTGTATTGACTAAAGAAAGCAGAGTGTAATTGCTGAGACTCCTGAAATAAATGGAGTAATATTAAAAATATACAAAGGATTGTGGACCAGAAGGAGTAATCTGCAGCAAATCTGCAGCAAATTGTACACCCTTTTACAGAAATAAATGTATTTCCTTTTATATAAACAAATGTCTGCAGTATATTTCAGATCTGGGTGCTTGTGTATGGTATGATTCAATACACTCCATATGCTACCTCAGTTATGGTTTTATTTATATTCTTTCAACTTTGCAGTAAGATACCAGCAAGAAGAAACTGGTTTTTTTTCCTGTTTGCCCCATTTTAGCTGATACATAGGTCCATTTAATAAGGGAGGTCTCTGTAACTGTGATGCATCATTGACTTAATTTAACCTTAGTCATTGTGATGGTTTGGGTGTTACTCAAAACCATCCAGACTAGACTCTGCCATTTGAAATTGAATGAAGCTTTATATCTTACAGCTTAGCACAATACACAAACAGATATTTACAATATATACAGTTATAGACAGAAAGATACAAGTGCCTCAATGAGAGACGGGGAGCAGCTTGATGCAAGCTGAGTTCCATTTATTGTACTCTCAGCACTTGGTTATATACCTTAACCTACAAGCTAAAAGATCGTGCCAAATCCTAATTGGTCATTAAGACAGACCTCAATACAGACCTCGTCAAGACAGACCTCATACATTAGCAACTAGATAAGCAAGGATCAACAAAAACTGCAAGTTCATGCTTTACATTGTTTCATCTGCTGCAACATTCTCTAAGGTCATTTCGACCTTCTATTTACTTAACTCAATACTTTTCCGCTTCATACATTCTGAACCCATGGCTTAAGTTCCAGTGTGTCAAGATCAAGCAACTCTACAGCACTAAAAGTCTTACCATTGCCAACATACAAGTTAAAAAAGTAGTACAGAAACACAACAGCCCTCCCAGAAAAACCGAGTCCCCAAGAGAGGCTCCCAATCACCCTTCCACCTTCTTCCCATCCCTCTACCTTACACCAGAGTTTGCCTTACTTTCAAGGTGAGTTTGGAGAATCAGCCGGGGACAGTTAGGAAGGAGATGAATTAGACAGCAAGTTAGGTTAGAGAGAGAAGTGCAACCCAAAAGCCAGAGAGCAAACAACTGCATTATCTATGTTTATGTTCTTGTTCTTATACAACTCAGCAAGCCTATGAGTGAAGTAGACATCACCATTGTTTCCTTGTCACAGCCTATAATCTAATTCTTCTCACCAAAATATCCCAGCTAGGCTCAAACTAGCAGTGTCAAACTTCAGTCCTTGAGCTCACCTTCCATAAACTCAGCACATAGGGATAAGTGTTTAGGAGTTTAGAGATTTGAAAAAGATAGTTGCAAAAACTTACTCCTTTTAATTTCTTTAGACATTTTCATAGATCTGAAAATCCCACTGCTCTTTGCTCTGAACCAGGGAAATAAAGATAAAAAGTATTAATTGTTTTCCTTGCTTCGCTTTCTTATTCAGTTAAAACCACACAGTTAAGATTTTATTGTTAAGTCATAAGATGTCAAGCATTCCTATTTTCCCAAGGATTACCTGGCAAAGATTTCACACACATACACACACACCAGAGCCTAGGATATTATTTCATTAAAGCTTTAAAGATAAATCAGGTTTGCATACAGACTTTATAACCAAGCAATGAAAGTGAATCGTTTTGAGGACAAATTCATTTGCTTATTCTTGGAAAGCCTTTGTTTGGTGTTAGAGGAAAGCAAATTTATAACTATTTTAACTACTTTATCAAGTGTCATAGTAGTGATTTCCTCCTATATGCCTTGTTTGTTACACTGGGCAGAAAGAAACCTGAGAGTCAACAGCTAAGACCACTTTAGCTCCCAGTCAAACAAAAAACAATCCAGAAGAGTTTCTTTCTCTACAATTTAAACTTTTGTATTTTTATCCACCTGTTGATATCTCTACCAAATCAATTGATAATTAACAGGTACACTCTTCCAGAAGCCTCTGCTCAAGAGGTTTTATTTCTCTTAAATACTGATAAAAAATACTCCAGCAGATCTTGAAACAAATGCATGTACACTTGGGGTATTTTTAGTGTGGGTTTTTTTTTTTTCAGTAAAGATCTCACATGCAGCAGAAGTGTTTTCAGGTGCATCTATACCTCTGTATAGCAAATAGAATCATCATACAATCAACCAGGCTGGAAGAGACATCCAAGATCATCCAGTCCACCCTAGCACCCAGCCCTATCCAGTCAACTAGACCATGGCACTAAGTGCCTCAGACAGGCTTTGCTTCAACACCTCCAGGGATGGTGACTCCACCACCTCCCTGGGCAGCCCATTCCAATGCCAATCACTCTCTGCCAACAACTTCCTCCTAACATCCAGCCTTATACTTCCCCCGGCACAACTTGAGACTGTGTCCCCTTGTTCTGTTGCTGGGTGCCTGGGAGAAGAGACCAACCTCCCCCTGCCTACAACCTCCCTTCAGGTAGCTGTAGACAGCAATGAGGTCACCCCTGAGCCTCCTCTTCTCCAGGCTAAACACCCCCAGCTCCCTCAACCTCTCCTCATAGGGTTTGTGCTCCAGGCCTCTCACCAGCTTTGTCGCCCTTCTCTGGACACATTCCAGCACTCCAACATCTCTCTAGAATTGAGGGGCCCAGAACTGGACACAGCACTCAAGGTGTGGTCTGACCAGTGCTGAGTACAGGGGAAGAATAACCTCCCTTGTCCTACTGGCCACACTGTTCCTGATGCAGGCCAGGATGCCATTGGCTCTCTTGGCCACCTGGGCACACTGCTGGCTCATCTTCAGCCTACTATCTATCAGTACCCCCAGGTGCCTTTCCTCCTGGCTGCTCTCCAGCCACTCAGTCCCCAGCCTGTAGTGCTGCTTGGGGTTGTTGTGGCCAAAGTGCAGAATCCTGCACTTGGCCTTGTTAAATCTCATCCCACTGGCCTCTGCCCACCCATCCAGCCTGTCCAGGTCCCTCTGCAAGGCTCTCCAATAGGAATGTAGTCCCAGTGACTACCAGAAAAAAAAATCATGGAACATTTATTACCTCTTTCTCATACTAGTTACTGTGAAAAGTTTGCAATAGAGCTTTGGAGAATAACTGTGTGCCCATAATTTCCAACACACAATGCTGCAATAAGACTTTAGTGTCATAGTAAAATTATAGCAGCCTCAGGAAGCAGGGAAGAACAGGCAGTCTAGACAGCTTTTTTGGATATACTCATAGGATTTATTTAATTAACTCATCTAGGAATTCTATTTGTGTCTGAAGATGATCACCATAATGATCCTTTATAGCAAAAGAAAGTAACAAAGGATCTTCAGAGGATATTAAATTGCACCCTATTTCCTCCTATTCCAGTTCTCCTAGGCACCAAATTACACCTGAAAATCAGTTTTATTCCTTACTCACTTCTGAAAATCCTAGTTATTCAGCTTTTAGACACAGCTCAAGTGCAGTTTTTTTCCTCTTAAATGAATTTTTTAACTACTCAGATTAGTATCAGAGATAGAAAATTAACATTTTACATGAGGTCCACCCTCAGAACTTGCAGTTGGTAACTCACATCAACATCTCCTTGGTCTGCAGTCTGAAACAAAATGCTTCAGGTGCCTGTGACAGTTACCTCTGTACATGGCTGAGAACATACTGCACATATCTGTGCCTTGTTCATCCTGCAAAAACACAACTGAGTAAAAGTGGCATTTGCTGAAACTGCATCTCCTGAGAAAAAACTTGGTGGGACATGAAGAGCTACACATTTTATGCATGTGAGGATCCTATCACTGTCAAAGGCCTTCTTGAAGGCTAGGTAAAGAATATGTGCTGCTCTCTCACTGTGTACCAGGTCAAACAAGTGTATCAAGGTCAGTAAACATGACTTCACTTTGATGACTCTCTTGTCCTTAATGTGCCTGACTGGCCGGTAGTCTCTTGGTCCCTCTTCATGTCTCTTTTGAGAATAGGAGTTATCTTTACTTTCCTCATTCTTCAAGCACTTCTCCCCAATGCCATGATCAGTTAAAGATTGTTGAGAACAGGCTCTCAATGGTAATTGCCAGCTTCCTCAGTGCTCATGGCCACATCTCGTCAGAGCCTGTGCCACTTTGAGCCTAGCTGGAACGTTTTGGTGAGAAGAACTAGATTACAGGCGGTGGAAGGAAAACAATGGTGATGTCTGCTTCCCTCATACACTTGCTGACATGTATAAAAACAAAAATCAAAGCATAGATAAAAGCACTTCTAATGCTGGGGAGCTCCGAGCTGCATTTCTCTCTAACCTCTCTTCCGTTTCTCTGACTAATCCACTTTGCTTCCTAACCCCCTGGCCTAACCTCCATTCTTCCTTGGGACTGGGGTAAGGTTGAGAGGGGTAGGGGGAAGGTGCAGGGGTGGTTGGGAGTCCCTCCTGGGCACTCAGGTTTCTGGGAGGGGAGTTGTGTTTCTGTATTACCTTTTCCCTTGTATATTTCTGTCTATAACTGTATATACTGTAAATATCTGCTTGTGTATTGTGCTAAGCTATAAATAATAAGCTTCATTCAATTTCCAGAGCTGACTGAGTCTAGTCTGGGTGATTTCCAAAGTGTGGGGGGGGTGGGGAACACCCAAACCATCACAGAGCCCATGAACTTATGTACATCCAGCTCACTCAAGTATTACCTTACCTGGTCCTCTTCCACCAGGAAAGATCTTCTCAGCACCACCTTCTTTGCTCTCCCTCTGATCTCTGGGACCTGGGACATCTGAAGGCCAGTCTTGCTGGTGAAAGCTGAAGCAAAGAAGGCATTTCCACATCCCATGTAACCAGTTCACTCATCCTGTTGAGCAATGGGACCACATTTTCCCTAGTCCTTCCTATCTATTTTCTAAGACAAGCCCTTTTTATTGTCTTTGACATCTCTGTCCAGATTCAGTCTATTTGGACTTTAGTTTTCCTAAGTTAATCTTTGGATTCTCAGTTTCTGTATTCCTCACAGGTTACTCATCTTTGTTTTTAACCTGTGTATGCTTCCCTTTTGTGTTTAAGTTTGACTAGAAGCTATTTTTTTCCAACCACACAGGCCTTCTGGCATTTTTGTCTGACTTTTTATTAATTGGAAGAAGCTCTCTTGAGCTTAGAGAAGGTGATCCTTAAATATTAACCAACTTTCTTGAGGCACCTCTTCCTTCCAAGGCCTCATCCCACAGGACTTTCCATGGTATGAAAGGAAGGCTTTCAGAAAGATGCAGCTTTATCATGGCTAGAAAAAGCAATGTCTGTGTGTATTTTCTCTAGCAATACACTGGTAAATATTTAACCAAGGTATATTTATCACAGGAATGTCCTTCTAACTTCTGTGAAAGTGAGGCTCTCTCTCTGTCTCCTTCCTGTGCTGTGTTCTTCCAAGACATCATCTCTGACTGAATTCAAGTGCCACAGAGACTAGAATCCGTTGTACTCAAGAGCATTGCCAAAACTGTACATTAGACTACTCTAGCAGTCACCTGTGAAGCAAAGCTGAGGAGCTGTCAAAAGACAGAGCTGCTCATAAAAGACAATCCTTATTTCAATGAGATAAATCTAGCAGTATCTAGAAACAATACTGAGAATAAGAAATAATAAATACATGTATCTGTGATGGTTTGTGTCTTTCCTCCCCCCCCACACTTTAGAAATTACCCAGACTAGTCTCAGCCAGCTCTGGGAATATAAATGAAGCTGTTTATTTACCGCTTAGCACAATATACAAGCAGATATTTACAGTATATACAGTTATAGACAGAAATATACAAAGTAAAAGGTAATACAGAAACACAACTCCCCTCCCAGAAACCTAAGTCTCCAGGAGGGGCTCTCAACCACCCCTGCACCTTCCCCCTACCCCTCTCAACCTTACCCCAGTCCTAAGGAAGAATGGAGGTTCGGCCAGGGGGTTAGGAAGCAAAGGTTAGGAGGGTGTGTTAGAGAGATGCAGCTCAGTAAACAGCCCAGGGCAGAGTGACACAAAATTATGAGAGTGTTATCTAATGTTTTCATTTCTCCTTCCCAAACTCCTTTGCAAGACTCTGAGGGCAGTAGACATCACCACTGTTTTCCTTTCACAGCCTATGATCTAGTTCCTCTCACCAAAACATTCTAGCTAGCTTCAAACTAGCACAGTATCCTACAAATGTGTTCTCACTTTTTTTTCAGGCTCAGGTGAGAAACAGTGAAAATCAGTGTAACTGATTAGGAATTAAAGGAAAGGCTGCCAAAGTGGAGAAAGCAGCTGCAGTGAATCTACAAAGAGGAAATGAAATAATGCCCACACATTACTGCATGCTTCATAAAAGCTACTTATAATACCTAGTTTTCATTTAGTATTTAACATTACTTACTTATTATTACTCTGTATTTTAAAAAAAGAAAGGGAAAATACCAAAAGTGTGCTAGTTTGAGTCTAGCTGGGATATTTTGGTGAGAAGAATTACAGGCTGTGAAAAGGAAACAATGGTGATGTCTACTTCAGTCATAGGCTTGCTGAGATGGATAAGAACAATATCACAAACATAGATAAGGGAGTCTCTCTCTGTCTCTTGGGGCTACAGGAACTTCTCTCTAACCTAACCTGCCATCTGTGTGACTAATCCTTCTGCTTCCTAAACCCCCTGGCCAACCCCCCAGACTACCTTGAGCATAAGGCAAAGTCTACGGTAAGGTAGAGAGGTGTGGGGAGAAGGTGGAAGGGTGTTTGGGAGCCCCTCCTGGGGACTCTGGTTTCTGGGAGGCCTGTTGTGTTTCTGTATTACTTTTTAACTTGTATATTTCTGTCTATAGCTGTACATATTGTAAATATCTCCTTGTGTATTGTGCTAAGCTGTAAATATAAAGCTTCATTCAATTTCTAGATTGACTGAGCTTAGCCTGGGTGATTTTAAGTGTGGAGGGGCAGGTAACACCCAAGCTATCACATGAAGGGAAAGGAAAACACAATATGAAAAAGACAAAAGTATTTCCCTCATCAAGTTCTTTTAATTTGTAATTAAAAATATTGACAAAACTATTACATTCACAGCATCACAGTATTATTAGGGTTGGAAGAGACCTCACAGATCATCAAGTCCAACCCTTTACCACAGAGCTCAAGGCTACACCATGGCACCAAGTGCCACGTCCAATCCTGCCTTGAACAGCCCCAGGGACGGCGACTCCACCACCTCCCCGGGCAGCCCATTCCAGTGTCCAATGACTCTCTCAGTGAAGAACTTTCTCCTCACCTCCAGCCTAAATCTCCCCTGGCGTAGCCTGAGGCTGTGTCCTCTTGTTCTGGTGCTGGCCACCTGAGAGAAGAGAGCAACCTCCTCCTGGACACAACCACCCCTGTGACACATACATTACGAGAACTTTTCTGGTTAACCTCAGATGAATCTTTACCCTATTGGTTTATGTTGATTTACTTGGTTTTTTATTTGTGTGCATTGAGGACAAAAGGATGGATTTTAATGAGGGACTCTGTGTCTAAAATGTCACTCCTTTCCTTCGGAAGACTGTCCTACTGAGAGAAATGTGGGAGCCCAGGCTCAGTAACCACTGCCTGAAAAGAATGACAGCCTCAGCAGAGGACAGAACATTGTGAGACAGCTGACCTAAATTTAGAGAACTCTGTGTAAATTGA
Source organism: Pogoniulus pusillus (assembly GCF_015220805.1). Taxonomy (NCBI): domain Eukaryota; kingdom Metazoa; phylum Chordata; class Aves; order Piciformes; family Lybiidae; genus Pogoniulus; species Pogoniulus pusillus. The sequence goes on from NC_087266.1 coordinate 41,001,872, forward strand.
ACTGAGAGCTGCCCTAAATGAAGCACAGAGGAGAGACATGGATCTGAAATCCTACCTTTTGCTTACCATGGCCAAAGAGTTAGTGTGATCATCATTCGATCGTGGTTGAGAAAGCACTATTGTGCCAGTTTGAAGCTAGCTAGAATGTTTTGGTGAGAAGAAATAGATTACAGGCTGTGAAAGAGAAACAGTGGTGATGTCTACTTCACTCATAGGCTTGCTGAGAGGTATAAGAGCAAAATCCAAACATAGATAAGGGAGTTGTTCTTTGTCCGAGCTGTGGGCTGCATTTCTCTCTAACCTCACCTTCCATCTTTCTGATTAATCCACTTTGCTTCCTAAGCCCCCTGGCCGACCTCCATTCCTCCTTGGGGCACAAGGCAACATCTTGGGTAAGGTAGGGGAGTGGGAGAAGGTGGAAGGGCAGCAGGGAGCCTCTCCTGGGGACTCAGGTTTCTGGAAGGGCTGTTGTGTTTCTGTATTACCTTCTACCTTGTATATTTCTGTCTATAACTGTATATATTGTAAATATCTGCTTGTGTATTGTGCTAAGCTGTAAATATAAAGCTTCATTCAAATTCCCAGAGCTGACTGAGTCTAGTCTGGGTGATTTCCAAAGTGTGTGGGGGTGGGGAACACCTAAACCACCACAACTATCATTTTTTCTGAAGTGCACTCTTTTGCTCCACCACTTTCAGGTCTGTCCATATCTTAGAATTGAGGCAAGTATGGATCTTTGTAGTAGCTTATTCTTTTCTGTGCTCCTGTTTTCTGTTGCCAGCAGAAAAGCTAACTTACCAATTGAAAGCATAATATGTGCAGGGATTCTCTCGACCTCCTATACCACAGACTTGGCCAGGGTCAGAAAGGAACTCAGGTACTGTGGGCCATGAAGAGAGCAGAATGAGAAAACAACCTACGAGTACCTCTTGAGTTAAGATGTTTCCTCTACTTAGAGGAGGAATTTCTATGTGTATTTTGTTCAGAAATCTCAACATCACACAATGAACCATTCTGGGATACACAATAAAAAAAGAGGACCTGGATTATGCAGAGCACACAGGACAACCAGGTCCTCAGGCCCAGTTAGCACAGGTTTATGAATGATACACTCTCCTGACTAAGCTGATCTTATACTACAAGGTGACTTGCTTAGTAGATGAGGGAAAGGCTGTGGATGTAATCTACCTGGGCTTTAGCTGTCAGCAGGACTAGAGAGGTGATTGTCCCACTGTACTCAGCACTGATAAGACTGTGTGTTGAATACTGTGGGTTTGGGCCCCTCACTACTGTAAAGACATCAAGCTGCAGAAGGGCAACTAATCTGATACATGGTCTCTGGAGAACGCATCCTATGAGGAGCAGGTGAGGGAACTGAGTTTGCTCTGTAGAAAGGGAAACCAAGGGAGAGATCTCATCACTCTCTACAACTACCTGAAAGAAGGTTATAGTGAGGTGGGTGTTGATCTGTTCACCCAAGCAGCAAGTGACAGATGAGAGGAAATAGCCCGAAGATGAGCTAAGAGAGGTTCAGGTTGGGCATTAGGAAGAATTTCTTCCCTAAAAGCTCTGTTAAGCAATGGAAAAGGCTGCCCAGGGAAGGGGATGAATAATCGTCCCTGAAGGTATTTAAAAGGCATGGTGCTTAGGGACAAGTAAGTTAATGGTTGGACTCAATGATCAGTCTAAATGATTCGATGACTCTATGCACACCAGGGCTCAGGTAAAGGGATTTTCCTGTAGCATGTCCACCAACACCCTGACCCGAATGAACTATAGCATATGGGCTGACAGGTTTTACAGTGCAGCCCACTGGTATGTTGGAGTGCAGAGTTCCAGTATGGGGACTGTGTGTCAAGCAAAGATTGTTTCCCTCTGAGGTTGCTCTAGCCTGGGCTAAGAGGTACATGATCTTCTACTTTGAGGAGAATGGGAACAGTGCTCTCACCTTGTCTAGCAATAGCTTCTCTCTATAGTCTAGGACAGCCTTTATCTTTTTGTATACTTCTACCCTGAGAGGAAAAGACAAAGATGTTTCTTTGCAACTCTTGGATGCTCTTTCATTATCACCTGGTCTGGCAAAAATATCTTGCTTCTTAACATGATAATAATAAAGCCAGAATTTTCCCTCACTATTGCTCAGAGTAAAATATATTCCAGTAAGTGTAAATACACTTAAACACAGAGGTACACTTTTTGCTAGGACTTCCCACAAGGAACCAATTTAATTGAACAGTAATTAATATTGCTTGATTGAAATAAGATTAACATAAATTCCACCCAACAGGGATACAGTTAGCTGGTGCCAAAGGATTGTATGGTGCTCAATAAAGTATTTAATCAATTCTTACATCAATTCATAAAAAATGTATTAATAATAAACTAATGGCCAGAAAAATATACAATTTATGACTTAAAGTATCCCAAAGTACTGAATGAACACTTCATTAATCATTGTGTTCAAGGCCAGCCTGGATGAGGTCTTGAGTGACCTTTCTAGTGTGAGGTGTCCCTGCCTATGGCAGGGGTTTGGAACTGGATGATCTTTGAGGTGCCTTCCAACCTAAAGCATTCCAGGATTCTATAAGGTCTGATTTACCATCACAAATTATAGGAGAAGAAATACAAGTCAAATGAAAACCAGCAGCTGTTATATGCTGCAGTGATGATACTTTGAGAATGGAAATATACCAGCTTTTGTTTATCAGATACCAGATCACAGTATCACAGTATTATCAGGGTTGGAAGAGACCTCACAGATCATCAAGTCCAACCCTTTACCACAGAGCTCAAGGCTAGACCATGGCACCAAGGTTATCTGGTGCTGCATGCCAAAGCCCTCCACACAGTACAAGCTCTGCAATGGAACAAGATCAAGAAAAGTGATCACAGAATCATAGAACGGTTTGTGTTGGGAAGACACTTTAAGGGTCATCTAGTCCATCGCCATCCCCTGCAGTGAGAAAGGATATATTTAACTAGATCAGGTTGCTCAGAGCCTCAGCTAACCTGATCTTGAATATTTCCAGGGATGGAGCATCTACAACCTCTCTGCAGGATCTATTCCAGAATTTCACCACTTTCATTGTAAAATATTTCTTCCTTATACCTAGCCTGAATCTCCCCTCTTTTAGTTCAAAACCATTACCTCTTCACCTTTCATTTGCTCTGTAAAAATGGTTCTTCCCCTTTTACTCATAAGCACCCTTTAACTATTGCAAGGCCACAATGAGGTGTCCCTGGAGCTGTTTTTTCTCCATGCTGAACAGCCCAAACACTCTCAGTCTGTCATAACAGGAGAGGAATAGTCAGAGATTTCACAGCATCACTTGTACCAAAAAAAAAAACCCTCATCAGGAAGAGAAGGTAGTTTGGTAGATTTCACTGCCTTTAACAATGGTCTTACTTTACAACAGCCACTCAGAACCAGGTGTGTCATCATTTATGGGAGTGAAGCCAAACCTATAACCATAATGCCTCATTTTCTTGGATTGGGCATGGACCTAACCTGGAACTCCTTTGCAGTTCTACTACTCTAGAAAGAAGAGATCAAACTCCTTCAGCCACCAGAAATGGAAAAGTAAAGGGGAGTGAAGAGATGGAGAAGGCTGAAGGAAAAAAATCAGGGTGTTCAGGAACGTATGGCTTACTGCTTCTGCTAGTTCAACCATGACCAGCTTGACCTTACAGTAATTCAGTATTAAAAATCACAGTCAATAAAAACACAGCTCTTAGGCTGCTCCATTATTCAGCTTTTCCATGTAGCAATTTATTACTTTTTTCCTTGCTATGCCTGAGGCAACTTTAGTCTAGGCAGGTGACAAAACTGGAGATGTTGAGAAATTTTATTCCTCTTCAGAATCAGTTCAGGCTGGCCTGAGGCTGTCTTCAAAGACAGTATGCACATGTTCTCTCTGATAATTTTGTTGGCTTTCAGCTAATGAGAATCACATTATACATTACATCTTTCATAATACAGTTGTATGACAGGACATAATGGGTAATTTCTGTGATGAAGACCTCTGATACTAAATATTTGGCTCAAATATCAAGTAGTTATAGCAATATAGCATAACAAGCATCTTCAAGGCAATTAAAATCCATGTTTCAGATGAAGCATTTTTCTCCATTTTCCTCCCAGATCACTGTCAGTGCTCCTGCAGGTATAAAATCATCCTGCTCTACAACCATTTACACTAGGCTCCTCATTGCAACGACTTTGCTCCATCAAAAGCTTTAATAATGTATTTCTAGTCTTTCCTCTCCACACCTTGAGTACTGCGTCCAGTTCTGGGCCCCTCAATTCAAGAGAGATGTTGAAGTGCTGGAATGTGTCCAGAGAAAGGCAACGAGGCTGGTGAGGGGCCTGGAACACAAACCCTATGAGGAGAGGCTGAGGGAGCTGGGGGTGTTTAGCCTGGAGAAGAGGAGGCTCAGGGGGTACCTCACTGCTCTCTACAACTACTTGAAGGGAGGTTGTAGGCAGGGGGAGGTTGGTCTCTTCTGCCAGGCAACCAGCAACAGAACAAGGGGACACAGTCTCAAGTTGTGCCAGGGGAAGTATAGGCTGGATGTTAGGAGGAAGTTCTTCACAGAGAGAGTGATTGGCATTGGAATGGGCTGCCCAGGGAGGTGGTGGAGTTGCCATCCCTGGAGGTGTTGAAGAAAAGCCTGGCTGAGGCACTTAGTGCTATGGTCTAGTTGACTGGCTAGGGCTGGGTGCTAGGTTGGCCTGCAGGATCTTGGAGGTCTCTTCCAACCTGGTTGATTCTATGATTCTATCTATGATTTTTCCAACCCTTTACCACAGAGCTCAAGGCTAGACCATGGCACCAAGTGCCATGTCCAATCCTGCCTTGAACAGCTCCAGGGACGGTGACTCCACCACCTCCCCGGGCAGCCCATTCCAGTGTCCAATGACTCTCTCAGTGAAGAACTTTCTCCTCACCTCAAGCCTAAATTTCCCCTGGCGCAGCCTGAGGCTGTGTCCTCTTGTTCTGGTGCTGGCCACCTGAGAGAAGAGAGCAACCTCCTCCTGGCCACAGCCACCCCTCAGGTAGTTGCAGACAGCAATAAGGTCACCCCTGAGCCTCCTCTTCTCCAGGCTAACCAATCCCAGCTCCCTCAGCCTCTCCTCGTAGGGCTGTGCTCAAGGCCTCTCCCCAGCCTCGTTGCCCTTCTCTGGACACGCTCAAGCATCTCAATGTCCCTTCTAAACTGGGGGGCCCAGAACTGAACACAGTACTCAAGTTCCAGGTACAGGCAAACCTTTTTTCTGTAAACAGAAGTGTAAAGCTTTTGATATTACTTCTGTTTGTATCAGTCAGTTGGATTTACTGAATACATGTGAACAAACTAAGACTGTATACTTAAGAAGCCTCCACTGAATTTCTAGTTTACATATTGTGATGATAAATTAAGGGCTTATCTTTTGTCCTCTAATATCCAGGATAAGGTTAGCTAAATGTTTGAATTGTGCTGTGATTACCTCAGACCATTTATTTTTACTTGTTTACCTTTGAAGTGTTTATGGAATGGAATATCCTCATTCATTTTTCAGTTTGGTTTCATTTGAGGTTTTTTTCTGAGACAAAATAGTTTATTTTTAATTCTTCTTGTTATCTGAACACATTAAACAGTTTATGATTCCAGGTCACCTCTGTCTCAGGGAGGGAGTAGACTTTTCAGTGGTGTTCTTGTCATCCAAGCTGCATTTGAGTACAATCCTGTAACAGAAAATAACTCCTCCTATGTGACTTTACCAATCCTGGCCCTCAGATCTACACACCATTCAGAATTCACCTGCCTCATACAAGCCTCTTTGGCAACTACAGAAGGATGCATAACTGCCCCTGCTCATAGGTTGCATTTCTAGCTCGTCAACACAACTATGTTGCCTGCTGATGGCACTGCCCTCATAGAATCATAGAACCAACCAGGTTGGAAGAGACCTCCAAGATCGTCCAGTCCAACCTAGCACCCAGCCCTAGCCAGTCAACCAGACCATGGCACTAAGTGCCTCAGCCAGGCTTTTCTTGAACACCTCCAGGGACGGTGCCTCCACCACCTCCCTGGGCAGCCCATTCCAATGCCAATCACTCTCTCTGGGAAGTAAATCAAGAAAGGCAAGAAGCCTGTTCTGGGATAATTCTCTTCATTGTGCCAGGAGAATACAGAAATAATACAAAAGTGGATTGATGGGACTTGTTTTCCACAGCACAGAGAATACAAATTTTCCAGATGGAAGGTTGCCTTTCTAATGCCTAGAATGTACTGGGACATGATTTAGAGCCATGTTTTCATAACATATAACATGCAGTTCAACAGGCCTCTGACTATCTTGGTTATACACCAGTGGATTGTCTCCAGTTTCTCCACATCCATACCCGAATGGAGACTGGAGGCCCTAAAACCAGGCACAGTACTCCAAATGCCTCCTCACTAGTGCTGACTACAGAGGTTTGATACCTTCAGTAGCCATCTCTCAGTAAACTTTACTGACTGGCAGCACAGTGTGCTCTTTTTTTGGAAAGGGTGTGATGGCTCCTCTTTGACCTATCATTCACCATAGTCCTTTTCAGCAGAACTGCTACCTACAGTCCCTCCTCAACCTCCACTAGCATCTGTTATTCTATGCAAGACACAGAGCTTTGCCTTTCTTGCCAAAACTTGTCAAGTTTGTTGGCTGAATCTTCAAGCTTGTCTCACTCTGATGGAAGCTCTCACACAGTATCACACAGTATCACCAAGGTTGGAAGAGACCTCACAGATCATCAAGTCCAACCCTTTACCCAGAACTGAACACAGTACTCAAGGTGTGGTCTGACCAGTGCAGAGTACAGGGGCAGAATGACCTCCCTGCTCCTGCTGACCACATCATTCCTGATGCAGGCCAGGATGCCACTGGCTCTCTTGGCCGCCTGGGCACACTGCTGGCTCATGTTCAGGTGGGCACTCTCCCTATCTTAGTGCGATCCACAACTTCACTGAGAATGTTTGTCATGCTCTCACCCACAGGAGTGCAAGAACATGCTGAAAATCACATGTCCCAGTATTGATATCTAAGATACTCTGTTGTTAGCTGCCAGCTGGATCTTCCATCATTGAACACTATCCTCAGAGCTCAGTGGTCTAGCCAAATTTGACACCATCTAACAGCTCATACTCCCTAAGCTTCCAAATGAGAAAGATATGGGACACACTGCTGAAAAACATTATGAATATTTGACAGAATATTGTGTAACAACCTCCCTGGCTGCAACCTACTTTAGCCTGCACTTGGTTGAGCATGAATTTTTAGACTATGGTGAAACCAGTATATACTGTTAAAGAACAATAGCAAAAAAGGTTAGGTATTACTCACTTGTATCCAAGAAGCTAGGTATCACCCTCTGAAACCAATCACTGATTATGAACAAAATCCCCACTCTGTTGAGAGCTGTCATGTAGGCATTACAGCTTCAAGGAATTGTAAGATAATTGAGCTTGGAGAGCATCTCTGGAGATCATGTAGTCCAAGCTGCTTGCTCAGAGAAGAGTTATGCAGAGGAAATTGCTCAGGACTTTGCCCAACTGGGTTTTCAGTATCTCCAAGGATGGAGATTGCACACCCTTCAACCTCTCAATCCCCACCACAGAAGAAGAAAAAAAAAAAAAGGAAAAACAAAAAGAAAGAAAGGGTTTGTGCTGCTTTGAGGCTTATTTTTACTGAGAGACATTAAATCCTTAGCTGTGAGAAGAAAGAAGAAAGACAACATGTGCCCTATATCACTCATTCTTCTGCTGAAAAATGCAACTAGTCAAAATATAGATAAGACAGGCACTGAACACACACACAGATTGCTCAGCTCTCACTTCTGGCTGTGCCTTCTTTCTGGTGGTCTGCTCTCTGTGTCTGACTCTGCCTTTAACTCTCTAATCCACTTAACTCCTTTTTCCTCTAACCTTCTTGTCATCTGTAGCAGAAATTAATAACCTTTATGAATTATGACTACTAATTTCTATATGGATATTAATTTTATTATTAATATTTTAAAATCAGGAAAATTCCCTGAGGTTCTTTGGATTTTCAGTTGACAGGAAGCAAACAGAATTAAACAGTTTAAACAACCACAACTTGTAAAATAGTAATACGAGAGCAGGAAAATTCTAACTATGCCTATGGAGTCTTGGCATTCACTCCAGCAGATGTACCCACAGAATCATAGAATCAACCAGGTTGGAAGAGACCTCCAAGATCATCCAGTCCAACCTAGCACCCAGCCCTAGCCAGTCAACTAGACCATGGCACCAAGTGCCTCATCCAGTCTCTTCTTGAACACCTCCAGGGATGGTGCTTCCATCACCTCCCTGGGCAGCCCATTCCAATAGGAAATCTCTCTCTCTATGAAGACTTGGTCTCTGAGTAAGTCTCCTGTACCAAAGACACTTTCAAACTCGTGGAGGCAAAGGGAAGGAATGCTGTTAAGCTGACCAGTGTGAGCTGCACACACGTGGCCACCTGTTAATGAGCCCCCAACCAGGAGAGTCTCTGTGCAGACAAAGGCACGGTGCAGAAAGACTAAATACAGAGTGGTGCAGTTGCTAAATCATCCCCCTTTATATACTTGGTCTTGAAATCAAACTGGCCAAGAGGCACTAGCACCTTTGTTCTGGCCAATGAATTCAAAGCTTCCTGCCTCCTTTGACTGTGCAGGCACGGTGAGGGCAGGACAAGGCACCTCACATGTGGTGCTAAGCCCCCTGGCCCTCAACGCTTTGCTTATCTGCTCACTCCCAGACCCCAGCATGACAGGAGGAGAGCCAGGGTTAAACCTGCCTGGCAGGATTTATGCCCTACCAGGACATCATCTCTCTTTGACATCTCACCTCAGGTCTCCAGATTTATCACGTGAGATATACATGAGTCTATCTGGCTATTTCTGAAGGGAGGGAGAGAAGGAGGAGGAAGGGGGTTTGGGCCAGGAGCCCTCCTGGGGACTCTGTTTCTGGGAGAGGTATTGTGTTTCTGTGTTACTTTTAATTTGTATGTAACTGTATAAGTTTGTGTATATATGCCTGTATATTGTGCTAAGCTGTAAATAGAGCTTCATTCCTTAATTTCCAGGAGGAGAGAGGGAAGGAGAAGGAAAGAAAAGTGACTCTGCAGCCAGTTTGTGCTGGTTTGAAGCTAGCTAGAATGTTTTGGTGAGAAGAACTAGATCACAGGCTGTGAAAGGAAAACAGTGGTGATGTCTACTGCCCTGAGTCTTGCTGAAGAAGAAAGAAAAACATTAGATAACACTCTCACCATGTTGTCTCGCTCTGCCTTGGGCTTCTGACTGAACTGCATCTCCCTAACCTCACCTTCCATTTGGCCTAACTCACCTTTGCTTCATAACCTCTTGGCTCAACCTCTGTTCTTCTTTAGGGCTGGGGTAAGGTTGAGAGGGGCAGGGGGAAGGTGCAGGGGTGGTTGAGAGCCCCTCCTGGGGACTCAGGTTTCTGGGAGGGCTGTTGTGTTTCTGTATTACCTTTCACCTTGTCTATTTCTGTCTATAACTGTATATACTGTAAATATCTGCTTGTATATTGTGCTAGCTGTAAATAAACAGCTTCATTTATACTCCCAGAGCTGGCTGAGTCTAGTCTGGGTAACTTCTAAAGTGTGGGGGGGCAGGGAACACCCAAACCATCACACAGTTTTATAGGGATGCAGGACTTCATGGGAATGAAGTACACTTTTCCAGTCAACCTCTTGGACACCCTGGACCTCTGGAAATCTTCATCTTTGTGGTTCTTAAACACCTAGCCTCAAACTGCCACAGCAAGTGTTTATACATATGAGCATATGTGATATGCGTTGTCCCCTGCCTCAACCCTTCTTTTCTCCAGGTTGTACAGTCCTAGTTTTTTATCAGCCTCTCCTTAGATGCTCCAAAATCAGGGCCATACTCCAGTAAGCCCATGTCTGTCACACACTGGCGGACCCAGAACTTGACCCATGACTCCAGATTTGTCTCACTGAAGCTGCACAATGAAGAAGAATCTCCTCCCTTACTGCTGCTGTAACATTCCTCTTAATGCAGACAAGAAGTTGTTGGACATGTTTTCTGTAAGATCACATTTCTGGCTCACAGGCAATTATTTTGTCCAGCCAAGGCTCCCAGTTTCTTTTCTGCAAAGAGGGGAAAAGGGAGATGAAGCTGCAGTTCTTCAAGGTAGCAAGACAGCAATATTTTGAGGAAGTGCTTCCTTTCACATCTTTCATTTTTGAGTGGTAACATGCATCAAACTCCTCACTGCCTTTAATTACTTAGACTACAATTACAGAGTACATTCCCTCTGTTTAAACCAAAATTCTGCTTAGACTATCTGAAAAATCTCTTTCCCACAGCAGACTTACTCCTTTCATATGCTTACCAGGAAAAATCACTGGGTATCTTTTGCTTTGTCTGCAGAACACATCCGCCCCTTCACCTCTATTGCATCCTACCGAGACTGTGCTACACAACATTTCATTTTTCCTTTGCTGTTTGTGAATAATCCTCCTCTTAGGAAACTGAATCCACTTCCCTCTGACCTGTCAAGACATATGTTGGGAAGTAGCCGCAGTCCACCTAAGGCACTATAAAGTTACCTTACATAGATGCAGATGTGCTTTGCTGAGCTCCAGATCAAGACCTCTCTCTTTTAAGACAATACACTACTGGTGAAGATCTCATTTCAGAGAATCTGACACACCTCAGAGGGTAAGGAACTACACATATTCACAGCTGCAGTCTCAGGGCAAATAAAGCACCAAAATATCCCAGAAATCCATGGCAAATACATCAGTCCAGATGATGCCCTGTAGTCTGTAAAAGAGACCATGCTGTGCTGCAGAGCTCCAAGCTGCCTCATGAACAGCATCCACATATAGTAGCTGCAAGCAAAATCATATCTGAAGTTGCCTGGAGACACAGTGCTATGCACTCTTGGCCAAAACTGATGTCCTGTCCTCTGCACAAAGATAAATTTCTAGTTTCTTATGGAGATGCTTACAACGGATTAATTTCCTTGTAGACTGAAATCTTGTCTCAGGATGACTCTGTGGAAAATAACTTTAGGCAAAAAAACATCTACTGGCACAGAAGCTACTCCAGGTCTAGGAGAAATAATGAGCCTCTAAGGCCATCTTAAGTATTGGCAGTAAACTGTAGGCAAGAATCAGCAGAAAGGAACAGAAAGAGGAGGGGGGAGGGAAGGTCAGTAAGATCAGAAAAAAAAAAAAGTAATCTTGCTGAAGACTGACTACCTGTAGCTGCTTAGCTGCGTGTTTGATCTTTAACTCTTTAGTGTACAGTTAAGAAATGTGTATTGAAATTTAGCTACAGCATTTAGTTTTTCTCGTTTTGTGATTCAGAATGAAAAATTCTCCCAGGTTTTGCTGAGGGCTGTTATAAGCATCTGTCTCCTCCAGCAGTGCCAATCCAGGACCCTCCAGCTGGAGCCCAGCCCAATGCCTTCTCCAGGCACCACTTTCCCACTTCGAGGTTTAATCAGTAGTGATGTTGATTACATATCCCTGACACATACACACAGAAGACATCCACACAGACAGCTACAGACAAGGCACTGCCTCCAGCCAGACACAGGAGACACAGGCACCCAGAGTCTCTTGGGCTGACACTCAGGTCACTAGTGCAGCACACACCACACTCTCCAGGTTCTCAAGTGCATGCACATTTGTGGATCACCTGAGCACAGCCTCTCTGCCTTCCTGACATGTCTGTCTGAATGCCAGCTTCGTTTACCTTCTCCACAGGTCTTCAACTTGGTGGTTGGTCCAGTTGGGTGCTCACTGCACACATGTGTTCCACAGGCACCCCACACTTGAGTGGCATAGACCCTCCACCCACCTGACACCCCTGCCAATATCTGGGGCATGTCCATCTTGGAGTTTCTCAATTAATCCACATGCATACCTTATGCACATGCAGTTGAGGAAGATACAGACACTTGCTCCCATCAGCTGACACCCAACACATGGACTATGACTCACAGTTCCACTGCAGCCGCCAGTGCTGAGTCTCTCACTCTATTCAGGCTCACCCCCACTCCAGTAGCAGGCACCAGATCCTTGTAACACTGCTACACACAGGATAGAGAGTGAGATTATGCAGAGATCATTAAAAAGGGATTTAGTGAAACAGGACTGATTGTGCTGATCAGAAACAGGGTTCAGTCTGCACTGAACCAGCCCAGTTTTGCATACAATTAACACATTTCATACTCCTTTTTATCTACCTCCTTTTGTTGCTACCTGCTGAGTCCCTTCCAATGTTCTGCATCCTCACATTAGCATTCTTACAATTTGCTAAGTCCTGACTTGCCTACAGTTTCTTAATTGCCCAACAATTAGTGAGACAGGCCAGGTTCGTTCCTGGTTATGATCTTCATTAATGCTAATTGATCGTGGTTTATATACATGTTTGTTTCCCTCCCTTTCCTTATGCTCCCAACTGAGAAACTAAACATTGTCACACTCCATCTATCCTTATCAGCTAGTGTGGGACTGACCACGTTTGTTCTTATCAAGAATTCCTTATCATGTGATGTTCAGTTTTGTCTCTGTATGATCTTGTTTATAGCTTATCATGATCAAACACCATTAAGGGAACAGGCATTCTGCTTTCATAGCCTGTAACACTACAGGCTCATGTCTTTGGTTCATGGACATGATAGAGATTATTCATCCATTCCTCCAGGAAAATTCTCAGCTCCTAATTGCTATTCTTTGGGTGTGCATGTATCTTTCTATTGCCTTTTGAAAGGATGGAGGTGACTGGACCATATGCAGAATCTAAAACTAATCTCTCTCCCAATAAAGAAAGGTTAATTGAGAAAAAACTATTGGAAGTGGCAAATTATAAGGAAAGTGAATAAATAGATAATAATTATAGTCCTATTTATTGTTGATATTTTTTTAACAGCTTGTCTTTGGATATAGTAACAGGTAAAAAGCAAGATATTTGTAAAATACTGAAATCCTTGCCTTTAGTAGGAGCTTTAGTAACTCCTTGTCATGTCCTCAGAAAAAGGTTCAGTTTTCATGCTTTTGTGACTTGTGTCGCAGAGCCTTGTATTTTTATTGACTGAATGACTGTACTTTCCAATTCTACATGTATGCTATCTGATTCACTACATCAAGACAAATTTTTGTCTTCATAGTTTCATACTCTATGACTATTTCTTTGATTATTTAACTGAAAGGAATAAAATCATGACACTTACAATTTGAGTGATTTCTGTTTATGGAGACTTACATACCATAAAAACTAGAGGTTGTTCAGGGATTTTCATTCTGGTGTTTATACTGCTTGACTGTGCTCTTAGGGATGGCTAATGGAGTACAAACATACAATGTTTTGCAGTGGTGGTCCACTGCAAAGGAAATTAAAGTACTTCTAAAGCCATCAGTGTGCCCAGGTGGCCAAGAGAGCCAATGGCATCCTGACCTGTATCAGGAACAGTGTGGCCATTAGGACAAGGGAGGTTATTCTTCCCCTGTACTCAGCACTGGTCAGGCCACACCTTGAGTCCTGTGCCCAGTTCTGGGCCCCTCAATTCAAGAGAGATGTTGAAATACTGGAATGTGTCCAGAGATGGGCGATGAATATGGTGAGAGACCTGGAACACAGCCCTGTGAGGAGAGGCTAAGGGAGCTGGGGTTGTTTAGGCTGGACAAGAGGAGACTCAGGGGTGGCCTTATTGCTGTCTGCAACTACCTGAAGGGAGGCTGGAGCCAGGTGGGAGAACACCTCCAGGGATGGTGACTCCACCACCTCCCTGGGCAGCCCATTCCAATGGCAATCACTCTCTCTGGCAACAACTTCCTCCTAACATTCAGTCTATACCTCCCCCAGCACAACTTGAGACTGTGTCCCCTTGTTCTGTTGCTGGTTGCCTGGGAGAAGAGACCAATCCCTTCAGGTAGTTATAGACAGCAATGAGGTCAGCTCTGAGCCTCCTCTTCTCTAGGCTGAAGAACCCCAGCTCCCTCAGCCTCTCCTCATAGGGTTGTGCTCATCAGCTTCATTGGCCTTCTCTGGACATGTTCCAATACCTCAACATCACTTCTGAATCAAGGAGACCCAGAACTGGACACAGCACTTAAGGTTTGCCCTGACCAGTGCTGAGTAGAGGGGAAGAATAAACTCCCTTGCCCTACTGGCCACACTATTCCTAATACAGGCAAGCCAAGATTGGATGAGGCCCTTAGTGTCATGGTCTAGTTGATTGGACAAGACTGGGTGCTAGGTTGGACTGGATGATCTTGGAGGTCTCTTCCAACCTGTCTGATTCTATGAAAATACTGTATTTTACAGAAGATACTCTGTTCTACCTGAGCCACTATTTTGCTTTGATGTCTCCATTCTTACACCAGTGGGCAAAGTTTAGTGTAGCCTGAAGTGTAAATTATGAAAGGTTGCTTACCTGGCACAGATGGCATCCAATTCTGCTCAAAATCAATTTTCAGCAGGAGAGGAAAAAAAAAAATAGGTAAAAAGAAGAACTGATTCAGCCATTCATATAAAGCCTAGAAAACTTTGAAAGTGGTCACATATTTTTTAACTAATTCCTGTTAAGAAAAAACCTCCACCAAAACCATTTACTTGTTAACAAATACAGAGTTATGGATACACAAATGCAAACACAACACAAAACTTCTGCTACATCTGTTGGGGGTTATGTGTATATATATACATATATACACACACACACACATCTGTATTTCTGTATATATAGGACTTGCATCAAATAGGTAGACTTGTGGCCACAGACAAAAGTGGCATTTTAGTTAAGTGCTAGCATCAAGGTGGAATATTTTAAGCCAGGAACTGCAGCCCTCTAAATTAACAATGAGGGCACCTGCCATCTGCTTCACTGTATGCAAATAGTGTTCAGAATGTTGAATTTCTGGCAAGGTACCAGTTTTAAAAGTTTGAGATCTCTGATGAAAACAACAGGAAACACCTGGGAATGAGAAAAAAGTATTCACTTATTTTCTTCAGCACACATGGGTGCAACTGAAAGTAGATGGGTTACTGGTTTAATAATATGGGTTAGTCACGTCTAAATCAAAGCCAAAATAACAGCCAGCCTGCCTTGCAAGAAGACACAGAAAATTAGTATTCTCGTAGCCTTCTACCCAAGACATCAACTTTTCAGACAGCAAAGGTTAAGCACAAAGACTTATCTCTGTCCTCCAGGCTCATGTATCCTCTGTAAACTGATTTGCCTGGTGATAGCTGTAATTAAATAACTGAAATTCCCATATCCCAGATGCTCTACATAATGTGGTTAAATTATTGTTGAGTCTTTTCATTCTTAAGTACTCAGAATAACAGAATTATATTTACAGTGTTCAGGTCATGATATTCTGCCCATTTTGAACACTGTGAAATGAGAAATTACCAAGACTGGACATGTGACTGTTTCTGCAGAGAAATTCCTGAGATTTAATATACATTGTACATTTGTAATATCTATTTTAGGATGTTGGGAAAGCTGCGAACCTAAATCTAGATTTGACCTAAAAAATCCCCATAATGTACTGCTTAAAAATCATGGCTTAACTTCACAAAAAAACCCAAACATTTTGAAATAGCCTGATATTTGTCCCCAGGCTGTATCTTTTGTTTGGTATATTTAAATTAAAGCTCAGCTCTAGCAGGAATCACTTTTTTCTAGTCCCTGGTCTAAAAATGTTGCTGTAAGATTTTGTTCAATACTCTTTTTATAAGAGGAACTGTCAAGGAAGAAGAAAGTACTTCTTATACTTCAGTCTACTGCCTTTATTTCCACTAGACTGCATTAATATCAAAGAGAATTCACAAGGTACAGAATAGAAAATATTCAAATAAGGCCCAAATACTAAGTCACCATACAAAATTTGACAAACAAAGGCATACTTCAAAAAATGGTATCCAAAGATTGATAAAAAAGGGGCCTCAGATGCTGCAGAAGAAAGTCTCTCAGTCTTGTATTAGCCTAACTGAAGCAGAAGTGTGCTAGTTTGAAGCTAGCTAGAATGTTTTGGTGAGAAGAACTAGATTACAGGCTGTGAAAGGGAAACAGTGGTGATGTCTGCTTCACTCATAGGCTTGCTGAGATGTATAAGAACAAGAGTATAAACATAGATAAGGGAGTTGCTTTCTGTCTGGGCCGTGGGTTGCATTTTTCTCTCTAACCTAACCTGATTAATCCACTTGCTTCTCTGGTCAACCCTCCATTCTTCCTTGGGCACAAGGCAACATCTGGAGTAAGGTAGGGAGAGGGGTGGGAGAAGGTGGAAGGGCAGTTGGAAGCCCTCCCCAGGACTCAGGTTTCTGGGAGGGCTGTTGTGTTTCTGTATTACCTTTCACCTCATAGATTTCTATACATAACTGTATATACTGTAAATATCTGCTTGCATCTTGTGTTAGCTGTAAACAATAAGCTTCATTCAATTTCCAGAGCCAGCTGAGTCTAGTGTGGGTGATTTCCAAAGTGGAGGGGGGGAGGGCAGGTAACACCCAAACCATCACAAGAAGTAACAGGAAATGCTATTAAAAGGCCATAACTCTTATTAGTATGTTCAGAAAGGCAGAAGAAAAAACCCAAAGTCAGATAGAATTGTGTTTTAATAAAGCAAAACAAGTAAGCTCTAGTTCAGTTTAATGCAACTTTTGATCACACTTGCTGAAGCCACAAAGAGCTTGTAGCCATCACAGATACTCAGTGACTGAATCTGATTGATATTAGAACTAAATATTTACTGTTCTTGCATGTCCTCAGGCTTTTAATCTATGTGAATGATCATGGTCAGGAAAACACTTCAGTGAAAATTCTTCCCTAAATTCATTTCAATAAATGGATTTATTTCCATTTACATGTTTTGGCTTTGTACCCACTTGAAAACAATTGAGATTTTTCAATAGCCAGGAGGACTGTAAACACTTCTGAAGACCTTCAGACCTTCCTCACCTATAAAATCATAACCTGGCCCTGTTGCCTCTGAAATTAACAAAATACATCAGATACTTTTCAAATAACGCAACGAATTCAAATAAAACTATGGATTTTCATCTTAGAAAGCTACAAGTATAGATAGCCACAAGAGTTCCCCAAAATATCTCTCAAAGCACATTATTAAGTGTGCAAGAGGAGAACACAGACAAAAAGAGAACACTGGATCCTCTTAAAAATGTAAGCTACTTATATTTCATTTTGCCTGTATAGATTAATTACCTATAATGGATGCTCTTGGGGAAAAATAGATGCTCCATTATGCCGTCTCTAAATTGTTATTTCACTTGCCTCTTAAGTGCCATTAAAAATAGACCTCAAAATATCCTCCACTTTAGTTGACAATGTGGAACCTTTAAATAGGACTGCTTAATTAACATCTACAGTGATTATTCCCCCCTGTCATTTATTGATTTAAAAGCTATAGGTGATTTTACAGGTGTCAGGTGCAGGTGTTGGTAGCTGGGACTGCAGAGATGGCCACTGTGAAGACAAGCCCGGGCTTCTCTGAGCTCCAGGCAGCTCCAACAGACTCACCACAAGGCATGTCTGAGCCCAGCAGTCAAAGTGGTAGCATCTCAGGGGAAAAATGCACAGTGGGGAAAAAAAGTAATTTTTGAGAAATAAGCTTGCTGCCCATAAAATTAGGGAAAGAGGAAGTGGCATTGCCTCAGGTATCTCCTGAGAAGAGATTCCTCTGCAGCCTGTGGGAGAGACCATGGAGTATTTCCCAGTGTGGCAAGTATTTCCCAGTAGCTCACGGAGAAGACCACACTGGAGCAGATATCCATACTTCAGTCTGTAAAGAGTCCCACTCCAGAGCAGGTGGACACACCTCAACAAAAGCTGCAGCCTGTAGAAAGCCCACACAGGGGCAGGATAATGTGTGAGGATGAAGGAGTGGCAGAGAAGAGCTGTTTTGACTGACCATTCCCCTATGCTGTTTGGAGAGGTGAGCATCAGATGAGAGACCTGGGAATGAAGAAATGAAACAATGAAGGAGATCCCTGCAAAAAGGGACAGAGATGAGGGGAAGGTGTTGTAATCTTTATTTTGTGGTTTGTTTGGGCTTTTTTTTGACATCCAAATATATTTTCACTGAAATAAACCAACTTAATTTTCCCCAAGTCAATTTTGCTCATGGAGGTAGTTGGAAAGTGATCTTTAGCTTGACCCACAAGCTTTTTATCTTATTTCCCCCCTCTGTCTTGTTGAGGAGAGGGAAAGATAAAACAGCTGGGGTCTGACAGCCAGCCAAGGTCACGCAGAAGGTACACAAAAAGCATTTAAGGTTTCAAGTTTGAAAAGTACAGGGTACATAAAATCCCCATAAATCAAGGAAAAGAAAGAAAAACTTTTCAACCTATGCAAAGCCTCCATCTTCATAACATTTTCTTACTGGCTCACTGTAAAGTGACAGCAATATGGAAAAAGAACTGGGAGTCAAATTTGTTGGGAAAAGAAATAAACCTCAATTTAGCCAACAAAAAAAAACCTCCAGATCTTTAATCAGCAAATCACTGCACATTATTGTGTAAAAATACATTTGTTCCATGCTTCAAAAGAGAAAGGCTGAATTGTACAAGGGTTAATTAGAATTTACTTTATATATACACACACATATATATATAATTTAGAGAGATGTGAAATGCAAACTAGCACATTCCCCAAGTAAGTTTCTTACTTAATTTATTCCATGTTCACTGGAATCTCTCTTTTCTGCAGTGACTTTTTTTTCCCATATATCCCTTTTGCTTTGCCTTTTCTTCTATTCCTTCACTCAGTACTAACAGTTGTAGGAGTAAAAACCCAAGATGCTATCTTCAAAACTCAATTTATTAATGCAGAAGGATGGATGATTGCTTATAAGAAAACTAACTGCATATAGAAACAAAAAGGCAATATTAAGTAAGTAGGTGGGTCTGCACATAAATGCACTGTTAGATTATTCACTGTTAAGATATGTGTATTCAAAACTTGAATGCCCTAGGAAGGTTTTAGCAAATAATCCTCAACTAAGTGAAAATAAATCCCCTACTTAAAATTAATCCATTGTGTGTTAATGAAATCCAACAAGGGAAAAAAAAAACCAACAGCCAAACAAACCCACAATCAACTGAAGAAGGAAAAGGAAAGTCCAATATTTGCTTAGTTGAGTGTCTGCTCAGTGGTCTACTTCACAAAATCACACAGAATCTTAGAGGTTGGAAGGACCTCCAGAGATCATCATGTACAACCTCCCTGCCAGGGCAGGATCACCAAGGGTATTTCACACAGGAATGCATCCTGTTCCAGCACTCTGTCACCCTCACTGTAAAGAAGTTTCTCCTCATGTCGGAGTGAAACCTTCTATGTTCCACTTTCTACCTGTTGCTCCTTGTCTAATTGCTGCTGACCAGCGAAAAGAGATTGGCCCCATCCATTTGACACCCACCCCTCAGATATTTGTGCACATGGATAAGATCTCTTCTCAGTCTTCTCTTCTCCAGACTAAATAGCCCCAGGTCTCTCAGTCTCTCTTTGTAGGGGAGATGCTCAAGTCCCCCAGTCATCCTCAGGACTCTTTATGGCAGGTCCCTGTGTCTCTTTAACTGGGGAGCCCAAAACTGGACACAGTATTCCAGGTGTGGTCTCACCAGGGCAGTGTAGATGGGGAGAAGAACCTCCCTGGACCTGCTGGCCACACTTTCCCTGATTCACTCCAGGATGCCACTGGCTCACTTGGCCACAAGGGCACATTTCTGTTCCATGCAGAACTAGCTGTCTATGAGTGCTCCAGGGTCTTTCTCCACAGAGCTGCTTTCCAGCAGGGCAGCCCCCAACCTGTACTGGTGCCTGTTGTTATTCCTCCCCAAGTAATTATTGAAGAAATCCTATTCACACTTACCACATCAGGTAAATCAGTAAATATGGATAACATTCAAAAAACCTCCCTTCTTAGTTAAATAAACTGCAGATTTAAAACAAACTTCTGTGGGGATAGAGATGATTTTAATTCCAACATTCTTACCTAGCTTTCAGCTTGCTGTTCCTGAGACAGAAGAAGGTCAATACTGTTGTCTGGGGAAGATACATAAATTAAACTCCCAAAAATCTGAAATGTGGCTATGTAAATGCATAAATTAATTAAGATTTTAATCTGTGTTACAGACATTTATATTGATTAGTAATATCTCTATTGTAGCTGGTGTTTGACTTATTTTGATTAATTTGCAATATGTAAACCATTTTTTGCATCAACTGACATCAACATATTTTACCCTTATTACACAGGCTCACAGGATGTTAGGGGTTGGAAGGGACCCAAGGAGATCATCCTGTCCAACCCCCTTGCCAGAGCAGGACAATCCTATCTAACACAGATCACAGAGGAACACATCCAGACAGGCCTTCAAAGTCTCCAGAGAAGGAGACCCCACAGCCTCTCTGGGGAGCCTATTTCAGTGCTCTGTGACCCCTACAGTAAAGAAGTTCTTTATGTTGAGGCAGAACCTCTTTTGCTGCAACTTACACCCATTGTTCCTTATCCTATTACAGGGAGCAAGTGAGCAGAGCCTGTCCCCCCACTCCTGACCAGCCCTCAGATATTTATAAACACTTATCAAGTCCCCTCTAAGTCTTCTCTTAGAATCAGAATCACAGAATTAACCAGGTTGGAAAAGACCTCTAGGATCATCGAGTCCAAGCAGAAGGCAGCAGCTAAACACAGAGGAGCTCAGCCAGCACCCGTGGGTGATGTTAGAGCAATCATCAAGCCTAGCCCTACATAGCCGGGGGGCCACCAGGCCCCCCAGCCTTTGATCACCTCCACCACTCACCCAGTGTGCACACACCAAGGTAGGAGACTCACCAGTGGTGACTGGAGGAGGATCCTCTGCCCAGTTGGGCAAGCTTAGGCCTACTGCTTCTTCTGGGGCTGATTATAAAGGGGAGCAAGCAGGGAGGGCAAAGTGGTCACACCTGGGGTGGGAGGAGACTGCAACAGCACCCAGGTGCTGTGGGTTTGGGGGTTAAAAGGGGGAAATGTGAGGTGGGAAAAGAGCAAAGCTTTTATTATTCACCGAAAGAGTGATTGGCATTGGAATGGGCTGCCCAGGGAGGTGGTGGAGCCACCACCCCTGGAGGTGTTTAAGAGGAGAGTGGATGAGGCACTTAGTGCCATGTGTTAGTTAATTAGAAGGGTTTGGTGGTTCTCCAGACTCAAAGTCTCAGGTCCTTCACCCTCTCCTCATAAGCCATGCCCTCCTGTCCCCTAATCATCCTCATAGTCCTCCACTGAACTCTCTCCAGCAGATCCCTGTCCCTCTTAAACTGGGGAGGCCAAAACTGAACACACTACTCAAGTTGAGGTCTCACCAGGGCAGAGTAGAAGGGGAGGAGAACCTCCCTTAATCTGCTGGACACACTTTTTCTAATACACTCGAGGATCCTGTTGGTCTTCTTGGCCACAAGGGCACATGGTTAACTTGTTACCCAATAGGTATACATGGTACACTCTAACAATATGAGTAATAAATGATCTCATAATACTACCTTAAATGCAATGATTGGAGAGAGGGGGAAGTACACCATTAAAACGTTCCCTGTTTGAACAGTCGTCTCTTAAGGCAACCATCGGCATGACTTCAAGAATGTAATTAAACAGTAGAAATACTATCCATGGCTAGCTGTAAAATTAGCTCACTAACTCAATCCCAAAAGCTTTTCACATTCCCACATTAAAGAAGAAAAAAGGGAAGGGAAGGGAAGGGAAGGGAAGGGAAGGGAAGGGAAGGGAAGGGAAGGGAAGGGAAGGGAAGGGAAGGGAAGGGAAGGGAAGGGAAGGGAAGGGAAGGGAAGGGAAGGGAAGGGAAGGGAAGGGAAGGGAAGGGAAGGGAAGGGAAGGGAAGGGAAGGGAAGGGAAGGGAAGGGAAGGGAAGGGAAGGGAAGGGAAGGGAAGGGAAGGGAAGGGAAGGGAAGGGAAGGGAAGGGAAGGGAAGGGAAGGGAAGGGAAGGGAAGGGAAGGGAAGGGAAGGGAAGGGAAGGGAAGGGAAGGGAAGGGAAGGGAAGGGAAGGGAAGGGAAGGGAAGGGAAGGGAAGGGAAGGGAAGGGAAGGGAAGGGAAGGGAAGGGAAGGGAAGAGAAGCATCATATTTTCTTTTACTAACCACATCATATTTCCTTTTACTAACCAAACTCCAGGGACTACTCAAGATTGAAAGTGACATACTAGTTTCTTACAGTTTGCAAAATTTGATTGAAGTGTGAAAGCAAGTGAGAACAGAAAAGTCACTCACTCACCTTCCTGCCTACTTCAGAAGACAGTAATATAATAGCACAGAAATAAATCAAACATCCCAATAGACACTGAGTTCACCCCTGCAAAAGAGACTGAGGAAGGACAGTTAGACTGTATCAATTTCACACACATGTAAGAGGTGGTGATTAAATTGGGACCTGATCTCAGTGTCTAGTGATGTTTAGTTGCTTATCAAAGAATTCATCTTAAGTGTCTGAATCCTGTTTAATCACTGTCAGCAGTAATAGCCCACAAGTAATGGGGAAAATTCAGGACAGCAGGTTTGATCCTGATGATTCAACATCTACTTGTGCATTTAATGTAGAGTGAATTTGTACTGTCTATATGTCCTCCAGGATTAAAAGGTCTATTTGTACACTTCAGTGAAGCCCATATATAGATTTGGAATCTCCATGAATCCTATCAGAAACAAAACCTCACTACAGTATGTGTTTATGCAATTAACTTGGTTAGTGCTCTAGGTTTCCACTGATTATGGCTACAGCTTAGAAACACCATTACAAGTATCTAAATTTAGCTGTCCGAAGTAGTGAACTGAATCCAGTCCTCTGGATTTATGTTAGCTGCTTAAACATAGGTGCCCAGAGCCATTGGGCCATCACTGACCATAGAATCACAGAATCAACCAGGTTGGAAGAGACCTCCAAGATCACCCAGTCCAACCCAGCACCCAGCCCTAGCCACTCAACTAGACCATGGCACTAAGTGCCTCAGCCAGGCTTTTTTTGAACACCTCCAGGGACAGTGACTCCACCACCTCCCTGGGCAGCCCATTCCAATGGCAAATCACTCTCTCTGGCAAGATCTTCCTCCTAACATCCAGCCTAGACCTTCCCTGCCACAACTTGAGACTGTGTCCCCTTGTTCTGTTGCTGATGCTCCAAGACATGCAAATATTCTCATGCACATGGCTCATGTGACACAGGAGATACTGGAAATCCATGCTCTTCTGAAACAGCAGATGGCAGGTGGGTGGGAGTGCTTCACATCTAAGTGAGCACTGCACACCTACATTTACACAACTGAATGCTTCTGTTTCTTTACATCAGCTGCAGTGTCCCAACCCTGTGACATTTCTCATTCGCCTAACATCACTGTGAATGATCTCAGATACTCATTGCCTAAGTATATCCAGTTTTTCTAAAGGATTGTGTAGCACCTCTCATTTTCCAAGGCTTTCTAAATCTGTTATCCTCTTCAGAGCACCATAAAACAAACACTGAGTAAACAACACAATGTATCACAGAATCACAGGATTGTCAGGGATGGAACTGACCTCAAAGACCATTCAGTTCCAGCTCCCCTGCCATAGGCAGGGACACCTCACACTAGACCTGATTGCTCAGAGCCCCATCCAGACTGGCCTTAAAAACTTCCAGGAACATGACTTCTACCACCTCCCTGGGCAACATGTTTCCATGTCTCACTACTCTCATGATGAAGAACTTCTTCCTAACATCCAATCTGAATCTACCCACTTCTAGTTTTGCTCCTTTCCCCTTAGTCCTATCACTACCCAACATTCTCAGAAGTCCCTCACCAGCTTTCTTGTAGGCCCCCTTCAGATGCTGGAAGACCACAATAAGGTCTCCTCAGAACCTTCTCATGTCCAGACTGAATAACCCCAACTCTCTCAGTCTGTCTCCATAGGAGAGGTGCTCCATCCCTCTGATCATCCTTGTTGCCCTGCTCTGGATGCACACCAGTACGTCCATATCTTTCCTGTAATATGGGCTCCAGAACTGGACGTAGTACTCAAGGTGGAAGTCTCATCAGAGTGGAGTACAGGGGAAAAATCACCTCCCTTGACCTGCTGGCCACACTTCTCTTGATGCAGCCCAGGATACAGTTGCAATTGCACAACTGTGGCTTATGTTGAGCTTTGTCCACCAGCACCCCCAAATCCTTTTCTTCAGGGCTGCTCTCAAGCCAGTCATTGTCCAGCCTCTATCAATGCTTAGGATTGCCCCAACTTTGCATTTGGTCTTGTTGAACTTCATGAGGTTGGCATGGGCACCTCTCCAGCCTGTCAAGGTCCCTCCAGCATGTAGGTCATACCATACTGCTTGGTGTTGTCAGCAAACTTGCTAAGAGTGCACTCAGTGCCACTGTGCATGTTGCCAACAGAGATGTTAAACAAGATTGGTCCCAGTACTGATCCTTGAGGGATTCCACTTGTCACTGGCCTCCACTTGGACATGGACCCATTGACCGGTACTCTTTGGGTGCAGCCATCAAGCCAGTCCTTTATCCACTGAGTGGTCTATCCATCAAACCTATACTTTATCAGTTTGGAGACCAGGATGTCATGCAGGACAATGATGAAAGCTTTGCTCAGGTCCAGGTAAATGATGTCAGTTGCTTGTCCCTCGTCTGTTAATGTTGTGACCTTTTCATAGAGGGCCACCAGGTTTGTTAGGCATGATTTGCCCTTGGTGAAGCTGTATTGGTTGCACCCAATCACCTCTTTGTTATTCTTCTGCCTCAGCAGTGTCTCCAGGAGGATCTGCTCCATGATCTTACCAGGAACAGAGGTGAGACTAACTAGCCTACAGTTCCCCAGTTCTTCCTTCTTTCCCTTTTTGAAAATGGGGGTCACATTTCCCCTTTTCCACTCAGTGGGGACTTCACTGGAGTGCCAGGACAGTCAGAGTACAACAGGCAGCAGTTTAGCAACCTTTCCCACCAATTCCCTCAGTACCTGTGGCTGTATCCTGTCATGCTCTATAGACATGAACACTTTCAGGTTGGTCAGAAGGCCACAAACCTAATCTTCATTCAATGGGCAGTTCTTTCTTCCTGCCCTTGCCATTATCTTCCATGACTCCAGGAGCATGATTGGAGCCCTTGCCAGTGAAGACTGAGGTAAAGAAGTCATTGAGAACCTTAGCCTTCTCCATGTCACTTGTCCCCAGTTCACTTGTTTCTTTCCTGAGGGGGCACACACCTTCCCTAGGCTTTTTTTTACCCTTAATATACTTTTTTATTTTGATGTTCCCCTTGATCTCCCCAACTAGATTTAATTCTAACTGAACTTTGACTTTTCTGACCAGATTTGCTGCTCAGGCAGCTTCCTTATATACCCCCCATTCTAGTTGTCCTTTCTTCCAGTTCTTGTAGAGTTCTTTTAGTGTGATGTTGTGTCCAGGAGTTCCTTGATCATCTAGGCAGGTCTCCTAGCATTCTTTCCTTTCTTTCTCTTTGTCGGTATACTTTGCTCCTGGTCGTGGAGAAGAAGATGCTTAAATATGGACCAGTTGTCCTGTCCCTCCCTTCCCTCTAGGGCTTTGTCCCTCAGTAATTTGGCTAGCATATCCCTAAAGCAATCAAAGTATACATACATACCTTCCAGTCATGAGATACATTTGCAGTCCTGAACTATATCTGCACAGACAGAATCGTCCTTTCACCTTCCTTTCCCATTACTAGCCCTATTATTATTATGAACAACTCCAGGCAAGTGCTTTGTCCTTCTGCTCCCCATCTGGGTAGACCAGTTTGTGGACTGTGCAACACACACCAAGCTGAAGTGTTGCTAGCAGTTCAGGTGAGTACTGTTCTCCAATTTGCACTAAGGTTAAACAGAAGAGCAATCAGTTGAAACTCAGGTGAGGAATGCAGTGAAATGTCTGTGAGGTTAAACTGCAGGTGCATGAACCACAGTAGTGGTGGTCATGAGGAAAACTGTAAGGCACAGTAGCACCCTGTTTGCTCCAAGTTATATGCCTTCGCTGGGAAAAGAACACTTCCAGAGGCCCATGCTCCAGATCATAGAATCATACAATCAGTCAGGGTTGGAAGGGAATACAAGGATCAGCTAGTTCCAACTCCCCTGCCATGGGCAGGGACACACTACCCTAGATCAGGCTGGCTACAGCCTCATCCAGCCTGCCCTTAAACACCTCCAGGGATGGGGCCTCAACCACCTCCCTGGGCAAGCCAGTCCAGGCTCTCACCACTCTCATGTTGAACAACTTCTTCCTCATGTCCAGTCTGAACCTACCCATCTACAGCTTTGCTCCATTCCCCCTAGTCCTGTCACTCCCTGATTGCCTGAAAAGTCCCTCCCAGCGTTTTTGTAGGCCTCCTTCAGATACTGAAAGGCCACAATAAGGTCACTCTTCTCCAGACTCAACAGCCCCAACTCATTCAGTCTGTCCTCATAGGAGAGGTGTTCCAGCCCTCTGATCATCCCAGTGGCCCTTCTTTGGACATGCTCCAGCACGTCCAAATCCTTCTTGTAATGGGTGCTCCAGAACTGGATGCAGTATTGTAGGTGGGGTCTCACCAGAACCCATTAGATTAGGTGATCAAATCATGATGAGAGTTAATCATATTGTCCATGATAATTAGGTCTCGAACGCATTAAAAAGCCTTAACTACAAAGATGCAAAGGTTTTTAATTACCAAGTTCTGCTCTGACATACTGAGGATTTTTTTATGATTGATAAAAACAGAGACCACTGATAAAAAACAGAGACAAAACAGAATGATGTCAGGATATTAATCAAGGGCACACTTGTTTCATTAGTAACATGTGAGTTCCTGCTGCTGCCCCGTCTCAAGCAAGATAAATTAGGTTAAGGAAAGGTATCAAGAAGTGCAGTAAGGAAGATCAAAGAACTTGAACAGCTTCTGTACAAAGAAATGTTAGTGAGAGTTGAATACTTTGAAGATACACACATTCATTGCCAATACAATGGTTTTCATGCTATGAGAAGTGAGGAGAATGCTGCTGACAGAAGCTTTAAACCTGACAAAATGCAATGCTTCCTGCATGATAAAAAGTTAAGGTGTGGAAGTTTTGACACAAAATCTGTGAGTTCTAAGAGTTTAAGGGAGATTTTAAAGTTATTAGAATAATTCTAAAAGAAATAATTGGGCATAACCTCCAGCTGAGAAAGTCCCTGAATAGCAGACTGGCAGAAGCTATAAAATTGCCTCATTCTTGTGCTCTTCTCCTAAATATCAACCAATCATTGTCAGATGTAGGCTCAACACAACGAATATTACAGACTGGTATGAACACTGTACAAGTTGGCAAAAGGGAAAAAAGGCAAAGTACTGAAAATATTATTTTATGTCATTTCAGTTCTACCTTGCTATTCTCAAAAGAAAATCAAAAGCTATCTTTAACGAGGTGTCCCCCTTAGAATGGAATCATAGAATCAACCAAGTTGGAAGAGACCTCCTAGATCAGCCAGTCCAACCTAGCACCCAGCCCCATCCAGTCAACTAGACCATGGCACTAAGTGCCTCATCCAGGCTTTTCTTCAACACCTCCAGGGACAGTGCCTCCACCACCTCCCTGGGCAGCCCATTCCAATGCCAATCACTCTCTCTGCCAACAACTTCCTCCTAACATCCAGCCTGTACTTTCCCTGGCACAACTTGAGACTGTCCCCCCTTGTTCTGTTGCTGGTTGTCTAGCAGAAGAGACCAACCCCCCCCTGGCTACAGCCTCCATTCAGGTAGTTGTAGGCAGCAATGAGGTCACCCCTGAGCCTCCTCTTCTCCAGGCTGCACACCCCCAGCTCCCTCAGCCTCTCCTCACAGGGATGTGCTCCAGGCCTCTCACCAGCTTTGACACTCTTCTCTGGACACGTTCCAGATGAAATACCTAAGGCAGAACCACACACCCCAAACAAATTAAATTGCTAAGTTTTACTGAGAAAATAATAGAAGTAATTACATGTACATATGTGTCAGAGTTACGCAGCGTTTGCTGTCCAGTTTCTTCTTCAATATTTTATCAGATATAAATTAAGCATAGCAGTACTAAACCAGTTTGCTCCTTGCTCAAAGGACACAGGCTTCTTAGCATTTCTTACATTATATAACAAACAACAAAGCTTTGTGTTAGTGAAAGATGATTCTTTCATAAGAGACTTTTCATAGAAGGTGCTTCACTAAAAATTCAAAAATAAATATAATTGGATCACAGTATCACCAAGGTTGGAAGAGACCTCACAGATCATCAAGTCCAACCCTTTACCACAGAGCTCAAGGCTAGATCATGGCACCAAATGCCATGTCCAATCCTGCCTTGAACAGCCCCAGGGACGGCAACTCCACCACCTCCCCGGGCAGCCCATTCCAATGTCCAATGACTCTCTCAGTGAAGAACTTTCTCCTCACCTCCAGCCTAAATCTCCCCTGGCACAGCCTGAGGCTGTGTCCTCTTGTTCTGGTGCTGGCCACCTGAGAGAAGAGAGCAACCTCCTCCTGGCCACAACCACCCCTCAGGTAGTTGTAGACAGCAATAAGGTCACCCCTGAGCCTCCTCTTCTCCAGGCTAAACAATCCCAGCTCCCTCAGCCTCTCCTCGTAGGGCTGTGCTCAAGGCCTCTCACCAGCCTCGTCGCCCTTCTCTGGACACGCTCAAGCATTTCGATGTCCCTCCTAAACTGGGGGGCCCAGAACTGAAGGATATATAGAGATACACAGCTATAGAGGTATATATAATTAATGGTGTGATAAATATTCTTTAACCTTTACAGGATGGAATAAAGGACAACAGACTTCTTATTTACTTGGCTATAGCATTTAGATGAGAATGCAGAACTGTTTTCCAGTTCCCTACAACTGGGTTTAATTTTCTTTTAGCTACCCTTCCACCTCCTTTCCACCCCTCTACCTTATCTCAGAGTTTGCCTTACATTCAAGGTGAGTTTGGAGAATCAGCCAGGGGGGTTAGGAAGCAGGTGGATTAGTCGTAGGTTAGAGAGAGAAGGGAGTCAGCCAGAGTCAGAGAGCAACTCCCATATCTGTGTTTGTGTTCTTATTATTATACATCTCAGCAAGCCCAAAAGCAAAACAGACATCACCACTGTTTCCTTTTCACAGCCTATAATCTAATTCTTCTCACTAAAATATCCCAGCGAGGTTCAAACTAACACATTTGTTTAATAAAAGTGCTCAGCTATAATTCAGGTTGATATTATCCCACATTCCTTGGAAATATTTTAATTGAGTTAGAATCATAGAATCAACCAGGTTGGAAGAGACCTCCAAGATCATCCAGTCCAACCTATCCTCCAGCCCTAGCCAGTCAACTAGACCAAGATAGTAGCTATTAAGGAGAATCTGCCATGTTCCTCAGAAAGACAGTAGGGTTTATCTCTCAAAAATGTTTAAAGGCATTCCTGAATTCTATGGGCATTAAACACCTAATTGAAAAATTTAAACATGATACAAATATTTCATCTGTGTATTTTGCAATGCAGGCTACTCCTGTCAATGTGCATGTTTATTATTCACTGAAAACCTTGGGACTCCTACCACTGACTTTATCAGGAAATGTATCGACATAAGTCCATGACATATTTTGTACTGCAAATTGTGATGAATTATGCAAAATTAATAATCTGTATTGTGGTATCCAGGTGATGATTGTTAATAACTATGGAAACTGTTTATTAATGTTAATACTCAACAGAAAACTTATTCACCAGTTTCAAAACGCACAGGTTGGAAATGTATACAGGCAGGGCACAGGCAAAACTAGAGCACTTATTTCTTAAAGTGGCAAAGGCAAATATTATACTGGAAAAGGCTTTTAAGTACTTACCAGCAAAATTGTTATTACCTGATTCACAGGGATAGCCACAGTGCCAGACAGTACCCAAATGCTTCCAGGGAACCCTGTCTGGTTGGTGCTGAGACTTGATTCTTCCCAGACTTCTGGGGAAAGGAGGCAGACAATCTCTGACCTTGTCTCCTGGCTCATCTGGATGATCTGTGCATCTCCAGGACTTCTAGTCTTAGCAGGAGACTTCCAGGCACAGGCAGGATGCAATGTGGTGTACAGCGTCGGCACGATGTCACGCCAGCTACGCAGGCCGATCATGTGCAGGCATTTAGAGCCTGTTCTTGGTAAGCTCTCCAGGCAAATTCAGGATGCAAAATGAGACAGCAGCAGCCCCCTGCTTATCCCTTTATCAATATCTGGCTCTAGACTAATGGGGCATTGGACACAGGTTAACCAATCAGACTGGCACTTTGCCAGGCTTCATCATATTAGGCAAAGTCAGGGTTTTTGCCTTCCCCTCCCACGGTTGCTTTCCCCAGCACAGGAGGACACATTTGGGCAAGCAAACATGGATAAACCCACGTTTGCTCTATCAGGCCTACCACCACACTGTAAACTAAATATTTGACATAATACCAAAAAATAAAATACAGTAACTGTTGTTCATCGTTGCCTTAAGTTTGGTAACCCTTTCAGCCAGAGTGAATCTCTGTGGCCTTAAATCTCCTGAAGCAAAAAAGGGACGGGGGGGAAAGTAACTACTACAGAATAAAAAGAGAATTTCAAACAGCCACCTTGCAAACAAGAATAAAATATGATCAGCATCCAAGCCCTTCTATGCTATTTAGGATAGGGTGATCCAGGGTAGGATGTTGTGGTGGAGTGCCACGTACACCCAAATGGCCGTGTTTACAAGCCTATTCTTGCCCGGACATGGTGTCCCCCCGAAGGGTGTTGTCCTGCCCAAACCTGGGGAAAACAAATTAAGGGGGACAAAGGAGCACAATAAGCCTGGTGCCTTCGAGTCTGGCCTGCCTGCTTGCAAGGTTGAAGTAAGCATGTTGTGTAAGCTCACGCGCCTAGGGTGGGGATCCACCTGAGTCCTCTCCATATCTGGGGGTACCGGACCCCTGGACTTCACCTTATTTGGTATGTTTTGGTCTGCTGCCAGACTCTTATTGGACAGAATTGTGGCCCAAGGACCATAAATCTCAGGCACACATCTCATACAAAGAGCAATTCAGTGTTTCTGCCACCCTCCTCCACCCGCCGCTTCTACCCGCTTTGTCGCCTTTGGGGCCACCATCGCTGCTGCGTGATTCCAGCTCACAGTACTTTGCAGCAGCCCAGGGAAAATCGACCAAGGCACTCCTGGCCAGCTGCCACTCCAGCCCGTCGTTCCCAGCTTGATCATGCCCGTGGAGCCTTCAGACAGCACACCTGTGCTAGTTTGAAGCAAGCTGGAATGTTTTGGTAAAAGAACTAGATAACAGGCAGTGAAATGAAAACAATTGATGTCAACTTCTCTCACAGTCTCGCTGAGAACTCTGGGAAGAAGAAGTAAACTTTCTCCATTTTGTTTTTCTCTTCTGCCTTTGCCTTCAGACCTGGTCACATCTCATTAACCTTGCTCCTACTAACCTTGCTCCCTAACCTCTTGGCTGCACCTCTCTTCTTCCTGAGAAGTGGGGTAAGGTTAAGAGGGCCAGGGGAGGTGTTGGGGTGGTTTGAGAGCCCCTCCTGGGGACTCAGGTTTCTGGGAGGGGAGTTGTGCTTTTGTATTGTTTATCCTTTGTATATTTCTGTATATAATTGTATATAACTGTATATATTGTAAATAGCTGCTTGTAAATTCTGCTAGCTGTAAATAAATTGCTTCATCTATATTCCCAGAGGCCATCTGAGTTAGCTGGGGCAAATACAAAGTGTGGGGGGGTGGGTAAGAGCCCAAACCATCACAACACACCAAAATAATATTTGAACTATCCAGATCCACAAGGATCAACAGCGTGGCCTTTGCTACCCGTATACTTGGGACCACCGAGACTGTGACTCCAGCTAGTGAGTAACTGAGCAACCTCGATTTGAGCAGCATAGACTTTCAGATTTTACCAGTGGCACTTTCATGCCACAAGACTCTCTATCCAAACCTTTCCAAACCTCTGCCAAATTCCTGATTCCTGCTGTAAATAGACATTCTGTAAAATAATTTCACAACCGCATACAAAGAACTTGTGTAGGTTAACTGTGTATAAGTTTGGGGAGGGGGGAATTCCTTGTGTATATAATATTAAATTATTTAAAACCCTTTTGATTCAGCCTCATATTTAGTCCCCCAAAAGCCAGACTCAGCCCTTCACAACAGATGTCCCTGCCCATGGCAGGGCGGTTAGACCTAGATGATCCTTGTGGTCCCTTCCAATCTTGACTGATTCTATGGTTCTATAATTTATTTAATCAATTAGTTGGAAAGGCATAAAGCTGACAAAGACAGATAATTGATCTTATAGTTCATAGTTCATAATTCTGTGCTTTCCCCCTGGCCTTCCTTGCAAAATACCTCATGTCTATCATATAGCTCTGCAAGATATTGCTCAGGGCATTGCAAAATTTGTATTTTACATCTAGGCTTTCGACATGAGTTAAAATTTGCTTATGTAGTCATCTTGAATGAAAGCATTAACTGCAGTTACACATACTAATGCAGACAACGTGCTACCTAATTTGTGTTCTGAAAATCATATCAGTCTTTTAAGATGAATGAGTCACCCTATATTTGGGACGAAATAACAGAACTAAGAATATGGAAAAGCAGCCTGAGGTGTAACTAATTCACCAAATAGTAACCTACAGATATATATCTTAGCTGAGAGTTTCTAAGCATATTATTGTTTTTACTTAAAGAATAAACCAAATTAAATTACAAAGGAATGAAGGACAAATACGTATTTTTTAACATCCTCTCCAAACATAAGGTCTGTTATTCTGGCTCACCACTTCTCTGGAACCCCTTTAGACCCTACTTATGCTCTGGCCTCCTCTGCTTTATTATGCCCCTGAGCCACATAGCTTTTCTTCATTCTTGACTGCTAAAAAGGCTAAAGCAGATCAAACGACTTTCTTGCTTTCCTTTTTATAACTTTCTAGCTGCTCTGCCTTGTGGATCCCTGATCAGCCCTAAAAGATGTTCTCTGATCCTTTACAGATGACTTTATTGCCAGGGTGACAGAACAATTCTTCTCTGTAGGAGTTAACTTATTGTCAAGAGCAATTATGTTTGAGTGATACATTTAAGCCAGCAATACTGCTGTTATCCCTGTATCAGAAGTGTACGAGGTTTAGTTAAGGTTCAGGCTAAACTACTGCAGGAAAGCAATGATTGCCTATACAGTCAAAATAGGGTTTGCAATTTGTCAGACAGAACTCTTAGTCTCAAAAATGAAATCCATACATGGTACAGACAATGTCCTTAAACTGTTACACGGAGTAAAAGCATAGTATTAAGGTGAAGGGTTTATTTTCAGTCATTGTTTCAGCACAAGCCCTAGACAAACACCATGCTGAAGAAAGAAAACAAGGGAAGATTATGGCTACCAGCTGAGAAGAGAGCCATACAAAAAAACAGGACTTATGTTTTCTGGTGGAAACTGAGTTTCCATTCTCCTAGACATTGTCCATATTTGTGTGTGATATACACAGTGACAACTCCATATCAACTACAGAATGAAGAGTCGGGGAAATAGTAAAGGCACAAAGTGCTGTTAAAAACCTTAGGAATACTCTGTGAATCATTAATGCACTCTATTCATTTGGGTCTAGCAACATGGGGTAATGACTGAGCTCCCAGGGCACGGGAGGGTCTTTTCCCACTGACAGAGAGCACTGGGAGCACATAGAGAAAGAAGCTCAGAGAACTTGAACTGGAAAAAAAAATTCATAGCGTCTTTGTATAAGGAAGCTACAACACAGACACATTTCAGTTTCATTCTAAAATATCCTGGAGGACACTGCTTAAATTTGGGCAGGATTTCTTCTTCAAACATTATAATCCCTGATTTTTCCTCTAATTTTGCACTAAATCTATTTCACTTCTCTTAAAAAAAAACAAAACCAACCAAGCAAACAAACAAAACCAAGCAAAAAACAACAAAACTCCAAATCAAAACAAAAAGCAAAACCAAAACCCATCTCTGTGTTATCTTTTACTGAAACAAATATCATTTGGCTTCAGTTCAGCTCTTTGAACACATACTAGTTTAATGTCTTGTCCCTCAAAATCATTCGTGCCTTATCCTATGAGGCAGTCAGCTCATATTTGAGCAAGTTTTGAATGTGTCTGATGTCTTCAAGCTGTGATCTAGTACTTGCTGATTGACTGTTTTATTTCCCCCTGCACCTCAACACTATCTGCCAATACCTTCTTCTGGTGCAATTTTCTCCTAGATGAAGGCCTCTCATGCGTTTACATGGTATCTAAGAAAAAGATCTTACTCATGGCCTAAGCCCACTGACACTTCCACAATTCAGATCATCAGTGTAATACACATAGAGGCTGAGGAGAAATTTCGTCTTTCCTGAACTCAAAGATTTTGAAGCAAGTAAAACTGTAAGTGCTGTCAGCCTTCTTCCCCTACATGTGCATTGTGAAGGCTCATTAGGTCATGTCCTAAAGGTATAAATTGCCATAAATGGGAAATATTATGTCTTTGGGACTATCTTAGACTCTCTGCCCAATTAATTCTTGCCTTCCTTCTGAAAGTGGTAAAAGAGATGTAAAACTGTGTCAGTTTCTGAGATCTCTGTTATGGCTACACGCTTTCTGTTTGCTATCTTAACAAATTACTGAAGGAGTAAAAGCTAAATGCAATTTTGACATATGGAAAACAGGAAAGAAAGCAAATCCATGTGAGATTGAAGTTGTGTCTTTGTAAGGACTAGAAAACTATTGTCCATTTAATTGAAGATTATCTGGTGAATACAAAGCCAATTCATTTTTCCATAATGAGTGATATATATTCCCTTTTGAAATGCAGCCTGAGACACTTCACATTTCCATTTCAAGGACATTCCAGACATCTGTAATACTCGACCTTTTATGATAATTTCATGCTGAAAATGTACAAATGTCTGAGTCAATAAACGATTATTCAGGGGAGTAGACTAAACTTTAATAAGCTGGTGATGATGCACCTTATTTTAAAAGAAAGAAGAAATTTGGCCTGAGTGTGCTAAACCTTCAGCATAATATGTGATTAACTCTTTAGCCAGTAGCTCCATGGGAGCTAATGAGCTCCCCATGCAACAATCATCTTCTTATATAAACCTTCAGCAAGATATACTTAAGAGAACTGTAGATTTAGGAGGACTCTGCAATGAATTCTGGAAAATAATTGCACTATTTGACTGTCCAACTACCTCCCAAATGGAAGATACCTAAAATGGATGAGCATTGCCTTATAAATTAAACATGACAGGAGTATATAGCAGTGGCAGAACCTAAAAAAGCTTACCAGCCTGATTTCCATCTCAAAACTACATAGTGATTTACTAAATCCCATAGATTAGATATTTAGAGTGCAAAGTACCTTTTCTTGCAGAAGAAAAATATCCCACAGTTGTCATTATATGTGATTTTGTACCTTCATTTGAATCAGCTAGAAGGTCTTGTCAGGAGATCCTATTCTTGTGTTCAGATCTTAGTCACATGTATTTTCTGAATATTCAAGCATCTATTAATAATAGATGAATCTATTAATTTTCAGAAATACTGAATCATAGAATCATAGAATCAACCAGGTTGGAAGAGACCTCCTAGATCAGCCAGTCCAACCTAGCACCCAGCCCTATCCAGTCAACTAGACCATGGCACTAAGTGCCTCAGCCAGGCTTTTCTTGAACACCTCCAGGGACAGCGACTCCACCACCTCTCTGGGCAGCCCATTCCAATGGCAAATCACTCTGGGAAGAACTTCCTTCTAACATCCAACCTAGACCTCCCCCAGCACAACTTGAAGCTGTGTCCCCTTGTTCTGTTGCTGGTTGCCTGGGAGAAGAGACCAGCCCCCACCTGGCTACAGCCTCCCTTCAGGTAGTTGTAGACAGCAATGAGGTCACCCCTGAGCCTCCTCTTCTCCAGGCTGCATACCTCCAGCTCCCTCAGCCTCTCCTCACAGGGCTGTGTTCCAGGCCTCTCACATGTGGTTGTTTTCTCTCTGGGGAGAGAGAGAGGGTGACATTAGTTCCTTCTGGGCTTTGTTTGTCCAGAGGAGAAGTTTGGATTGCTGTGTTATTGCTAAAGTGCACATAATTATACATACATATATTTTCTATGTATGCTTGTAAATTTAGCTTTGCTGTCAATATAGTTTGATCTTACTTCTGAGCTTCTCTGGTAAGTTTCCATTTGGGGAAGGGGTGGGGCGTATAGAAGTTCCCAACCCAATACACAATGAAAGCAGGAGAATTATGTAAGGCACATGAACTTTTCACTATGCTATCACCACCTTCAGTTGCTCTTCAAGCATCTCACAGAGGGCAACACAATCAAATAAATTTGAATTGTGAAGTGTTGTTGGCTGAAGAACACAATACCCATGACTATACCTTAACAACCTCACAGAATCATCACAAATCAACTTGTTAAAGCATAAAATAAAAATGTTACTTTATTTTAGGAAGTCAAAAACTAGTAAGAGCTCTAAAAACTCAACAGTATTTCAGATAACATGTGTAAGATCAGTGTTGATGTCATTTAGAGTGAGTTGGCACTGCTGTAACGTATTGACATAAATAGATGAATATACATGATTTATTAGACTCTCTCCACTCTGAAAGGGTCTTTCAACAGCAAAGTATAAGTACTTTGTACTTAAAAGTAAAGAAAAAATAAATTGCAATCATAATTTTTAACTATGAAAAGTTATTTAATGTGGTTTTCTTTTAAATGATGGATGATTTTTACAGGAGTTCAATTGTAGTCATAATCACAGTCTGTTCTTGAATTCTGCCTCTGTCAATAGCACAGCCTTAGGCAACAGGTTTCAGCTGAAAAGAAATATGATCTGAATGCAGTATGAAAAAGAATTATTCACCAACTACTAACTTATAAATCAGGTTTGTTAATATCCCCATACTGAATATCTGTACTTTTGTCATTTTGCCACAGGTTGTACTATACTTAATTATCTCTGCAAGGAAGACAGATGGCCAGTGCTTCACAAAGTCTTGGCTTTCTTTCCCCTTGACTGACCATGAAAGCCAACAGCCACAGATTACAAAACTTAATACTCTCATTTTCTTTAGTCAGAGTGAAGCAAAAATAAATCATGATTTTGAACATATATTTTTCTAATGCATCAGCAAATTAATTAAATATATATCTATGTGTAAATGCTAAGCAGACTTTTGTTTTCATAAGAAATCTCTGCAAAGCCTATCGGTCTGTGTTTTCTCCATAGTATAAATACTACACTAGTGTGATGGTTTGGGTGTTACCTGCCCCCACACACACTTTGGAAATCACCCAGACTAGACTCAGCTGGCTCTGGAAATTGAATGAAGCTTATTCTTCACAGCTTAGCACAATATACAAGCAGATATTTGCAGTATATACAGTTTTAGACAGAAATATACAAGGTAAAAGGTAATACAGAAACACAACTCCCTCCCAGAAACCTGAGTCCCCAGGAAGGGCTCCCAACCACCCCTGCACCTTCCCCCTGCCATTATCAACCTTATCCCAGTCCCAAGGAAGAATGGAGGCTCAGCCAGGGGGTTAGGAAGCAAAGTGGATTAGCCAGAGAAATGGAGGGTGAGGTTAGAGAGATGCAGCTCGGAGTTTCCCAGCAGGAGAAGTTGTACCTTATCTATGTTTTGATTCTTGTTCTTATACATCTCAGCAAGCCTATGAGTGAAGTAGACATCACCATTGTTTTCCTTTCACAGTCTGTGATCTAGTTCTTCTCACCAAACCATTCTAGCTAGCTTCAAACTAGCACAACTGGGTAATACTTTTGTTCCACATACCCTTCACGTACTGCACTTTTACTGCACCAGTGATGCTTACTGTGCTCAGTGAAACAGTCAGTGCTCAAGGCACTTCTGGTTCCTTTTACAAAATGCTCCTTTATGCATATAAGTTATTCTGCTTCCATGACTATCAATAAAAAGTTTCCACTGCACATGTTCCCTCATGCAGCAGCGAATGCTAGGCCTTGGATTATACCAAACACAGGTGACTGGAAGCACCTCTAATTTCAGTGGAATTCAAATAGATAACTCCTGTTACACACAGATTAAAATATTTCAGTGTGGCAAATTTTAAGGTAGATTCTATGTGAGCTGTTCCCTTCAATCTAAAAATTCTGTATTCATACTTTTAACACCATATGAGCTCAGTTTTCCTGTGTAAAGTGTGCTGTCCACAGAATGGATGGTTACAGGGCAATACATATCCAAAATCTGAATGTTTCAGGGGGGTTATTAGATCATAGAATCAGTCAGGGTTGGAAGGGACCACAAGGATCATCTAGTTCCACTCCCTCTGCCATGGGCAGGTGTGGGAGAATTTCTCCCGCAGCAGGGCATGAGCTGTAAACATGAGACCTTGTGATGGGAGATGTCCTTGGAGCCCCAGCCGGCCCCAAGGAAGCTAGGCTGTTAGGCTGAGCAACCCACACACACCTGATAGGGGATGGAATCTGCCAGCCCCTGGAGCGTACACAGCCTCAGGGGGCTGACCCTGCCAGCCCCACTGAGGTGGGACCACGGGCTGTTTGGATAAGGGAACCTATCTGCACCCTGCAAGTGGCTTTGGGCCAATCTGTACTGTCCACTTCTGCCAGCCCCAGGCTGGCTGGGCACTATATAAGACACTGCATTACCCTAATAAAATCGCACTGATGCATAGCAAGCTGCTGAGTCGAGGCATCAGTGCCCTGATCTCGCCTCTCGCCAGCCTCCGGAGCCCAACAGGCAGGGACACCCTACCCTAGATCAGCCTGGCCAGAGCCTC
This sequence comes from Pogoniulus pusillus, assembly GCF_015220805.1. Lineage (NCBI taxonomy): Eukaryota > Metazoa > Chordata > Aves > Piciformes > Lybiidae > Pogoniulus > Pogoniulus pusillus. The sequence goes on from NC_087266.1 coordinate 41,040,745, forward strand.
ATCCAGCCTGGCCCTAAACAGCTGTATATAAACATCACAGAGTCGTAGAATTTGTGTTTTGATTGGAAGACATCTTAAAGATCATCTAGTTCCAACCTCCACTGCCATGGACAGGGACACCTTCCACTAGATCGAGTTGCTCAAAGCCATCTACTTGGCCTTGAACACTTCCAGGGATGGAGCATCCACAACTTCTCTGGGCAAGTCTCGTGGAAGGCCTAAACAGGCCAAAGAGGTCTGAACATATTCCTGCTTGCCCAGACATGCTTTTCTGTTCTCCCCTCCTTCTGTTGTTAGGAGACTCAACCGTGGGAAAGGAAGACAAAGAGGCCTGGTGCCACCATGGCTATCCAAACTTGCTCTCAGGGTACCCACACTTGTTTATGTTCTGTCCTAAAAGGTTAAAGTAAGCCCTGACTTCACCTAATACAGTTAAGCTTGGCTAAGTGCCATTCTGATTGGCTGATCTGTGTCCAAAGGCCCATTAGACGCAGGCTACAGCGATGAAAGAGGTGAGCAGGTAACACAGTGTGCTTGCTGCTGTCACCACTGTTTCTGCCTTACCAGGCTCTCTGCTTCTGGCAGTGCTCTGCCCAGCTGTAAGCCAGCTCTGCCGCACGCTACCAAACCCTAATGCTTTGGGCTTGTCTGCTGTTCTGGAGCACTCCAAATTCCTTTCTTCTCTCCCTCTGTGGGTTTGAACTGGGGAGGAGAAGAAGGTGCAAAAACTGCTTCCCTCCCCTGCGCCCTGCAGGCTTGAAGGGGGAGCAGTGAAAAGCACCTTTCCACGCGTGTGGAAAGCTCAGGCTGGTGGTTGGCTGGGTTTTCACACCCAGTATAGAATGGCAACTGGACACTTTGCCTAGAAAAGCATAAATAGAGCAAGAGAGAAGGTGTGAGGTGGTTCCTGTCTGGAAAGAGTTCCCACCTTGACAGAGCTCCCAACAGGACAGGTTCCTGCCATGATAGAATTCTTGTTTTGGACCATCCTCACTTTTGGACAGCTTCTGCTTTTTGCACAGCTCTCAGTTTTTGCACCATCTGTGCTTTTGGACAGTTCTCTTCACTTTTCATGGAATCACAGAATCTTGCACCATTCTGTGAAAATTTGCAAGCTTGGCAAGTCCTGGGGTGCTTTTGAGAGAGCTGCCAGCAGCACTCAGACCCGGCTACTCTTGGACCATATCAGAGCCGATTTGCTGGCTGCCATTCCCAACTGGGGAGACCGCAGCAGTTTAGCTCTCCCCTGCTGCTGCCGAGGCAGTGTCGCTTCCACAAATCCCTGTTTTGTGGAAGCTGTGTCTTGAGACATTTCTGAGTTTGGCAGCTCTGCCACATGGATCCAGACTACTGGATATTGCTTACAGTGTCAGAAGGCAGCCAAGCAGCAGAGAAATCCAGCAAGGGATCGTCACTGAATACTCATCTCACCTCTGTGAGTAAAGCCTGCTGTTCTCTTAATTCTCTGCTCAGCCTGATTGATAGTGGGAGTAGAGCTGTGTTTATAGCTTAGCCTTTTCCATATCCTGACTTCCTGAATCTCTAAATTTGTCCATAACATCCTCTGAAGAATTCCCAATTGAATTAAAAACTGTAAAGAAACCTAAACTGATTTTGTATATAGTTTGGGGGCAGGGCTTTCAGGAAAACAAAAATAATTCTATTTGTATAATTCCTGACTCAGCCATATTCATTCCACACCTCCACAACATCTACCTGGAAAGTGCTTGGAGTTTACCAGGAATAGGCACCAAATGCCTCCAGTGATAGGCTTGCTTAGTCAGCATGACACCTGACAGTCTTCTGACAAGACTGCACATCTGCAAGCCTCCCTACTGAGTCTGGAGCCAAGAGGAACCAGGACCAGGTCAGAGATTGTCTGCTTCTCTCCCAGCACCCCTGCTAAGAGCCTGGGAAAATCAGAACCCTCAACAGCTAAGAAGACACCAACAGATTTCCCTGCAAGTGTTTGGATGCTGTCTGAAGCTGTAGTCAGGAGCTGCGAGTCAGGAGCTGCTTTTGTGAGTAAATACTCAAAGCCTCTTTAGTAAATCTTTAGCAAACTTCTTTAACTAGATTCTATTGAGTCTTCTGTCTTACATGGAAAGGAGCCTCTTCAGTCCATCTAGTGGCAAGCAGTATATTGACAGCAAGAACTTCTCTTCAATTGAGTCTCATAGAACCATAGAATCATAGAATCAACCAGGTTGGAAGAGACCTCCAAGATCATCCAGGCCAACCTAGCACCCAGCCCTAGCCAGTCAACTAGACCATGGCACTAAGTGCCTCAGCCAGGCTTTTCCTGAAGACCTCCAGGGATGGTGACTCCACCACCTCCCTGGGCAGCCCATTCCAATGCCAATCACTCTCTCTGTGAAGAACTTTCTCCTAGCATCCAGCCTATACTTCCCCGGCACAACTTGAGACTGTGTCCCGTTGCTCTATTGCTGGTTGCTTGGGAGAAGAGGCCACCCCCCACCTGGCTACAATGTCCTAACCAAACAATGTCATGATTGCTATGATTTCCTGTATGATACACATCTGTTTGGAAACAAAGTACCTTTAGGTTTTGGAATTTGTCAACTTCCACATAAAATATCTAACCTACCAGAAGAAATTTCCTCTGCATTTTGACACAGATTATAGCAGCTACTTTTTCTATTTCCAATAAAATAGTCATGATTATCCAGTTCACTGCTACACAATATTATTCATAATTACTTTCAGTACATATAAATGGCTTTTTCTTCTCTGAGTGAAAGTTTGTCCTACACCCTTGCCTATATGACCACTGTTACATGCTGTGAAGGCTGTGTCTACCCATGCCTCATTCTCAGGCTTCTGCTATCATGGCCTCCACTTCTCCATTTTCACACTGGGGCAGTGCTCAGGGGATATACAATACTAAAAAGAGAATCAAAGTCTTTCTACTTTGGAAGGACTCTTTCCTCAAGCTAACTTTTCTCTCAGTGCTATTTGCAAATCATAGAATCATAGAATCAACCAGGTTGGAAGAGACCTCCAAGATCATCCAGTCCAACCTAGCACCCAGCCCTAGCCAGTCAACTAGACCATGGCACTAAGTGCCTCAGCCAGGCTTTTCTTGAAGACCCCCAGGGACGGTGCCTCCACCACCTCCCTGGGCAGCCCATTCCAATGCGAAATCACTCTCTCTGACAAGAACTTTCTCCTAACATCCAGCCTGTACTTTCCCCAGCACAACTTGAGACTGTTTCCCCCTGCTCTATATAGACAGAAGAATCCTAACACACCTGAAATGTTTCCTCATTCTTTCCATTCTTTCTTATTAAGCATGCAGTAACCAGACTGAATATGATTTTTACCTCATTTAAATCTTCCATGTCACCTCAGTGTCTTCACTCAAGCTTACAGTCTTTACATTAATCTTCAATTTGTTTTGCTATATTTTTAATAAACAGAAAATAAAAGCTGTAATTGAAACTACTTTGGCAATAGCAAACCCATTATGTTTGCTCCACTGCAACTGTAACTATTCCAAATGATCTTTAATCTACAGTTCATTATCACGATGTGTAGTTTGAGGCTAATTGGAATATTTTAATGAGAAAAATTAGGTTACAGGCTGTGATAAGAAAACAATGATGATGCCTACTTGACTCGTAGGCTTGTTGAGATGTATAAAAGCAAGAACACAAATGTAGATAAGAGAGTGTGTGTGTCTCTGTCAGAATCAGTGTCTGTGCTCTTCTCCCTGGGCTTTTGCTGTCTAACCGAGCTAATTCTGCTTCTAACCCCCTTGCCAATCTTCCAAACTCACCTTGCACATAAGGCATACTCTGGGATAAGTTAGAGGGGTGGAAAGAAGGTGGAAGGGTGATTAGGAGCCCTTCCTAGGGACTCTGATTTCTGGGAGGGCTGTTGTGTTTCAGTATTACTTTTAACTTGCCTCTTCTCCCAGGCAACCAGCAACAGAACAAGGGGACACAGTCTCAAGTTGTGCCGGGGAAAGCATAGGCTGGATGTCAGGAGGAAGTTCTTCACAGAGAGAGTGATTGGCATTGGAATGGGCTGCTCAGGGATGTGGTGGAGTCACCATCCCTGGAGGTGTTCAAGAAAAGCCTGGATGAGGCACTCAGTGCCATGGTCTACTTGACTGGCTAGGGCTGGGTGCTAGGTTGGCCTGGATGATCTTGGAGATCTCTTCCAACCTGGTTGATTCTATGATTCTATGATTTCTGTATATAGCTGTATTTGTAATACATTGTAAATACCTGCTTTTATGTTGTGCTAAGCTACAAATATAAAGCTTCATTCCTCAATTCCCAAACCATCACACATGATAACTTAGTTTGATTCCATAGAAGTCATTTGCTTTATGTTATGTATATATCCTTGGGGAGTCTTTAATCCACAGATCATTGGCACAGAAAACTGTAACTCTTTCTACACTTTGAGCTCTTACTATCCATTTGGTCAGTAGATGCTGTGTTTAAAAATAGAAAATCAAAAAGAACATATAATTCCCTTAATTTATAGATTGGTATATGCACAGCAGGTATGCATATTCAAAATTGCTTTAAAAAATAGCTGGCTTATAGCTGTAATTTTTTTTGCTTTAAGTCAAATAGACTATTTCCTTTCATTGAAACAAAGCAGCATTGATCCAAACTGCAGGCTAATATTTCTGGCTGCAGGGTGCTTTTGAGATTTACTAGGCCAAAAAGAGCATAAACCAACCAAGGTAATATTTTGACAGAAGCAATTCTACTTAGCACTGATACATGTGAATGACTGAAAGAAAAAGAATGTGTTCTGAAGTGTCAGGCATGCAGATGAAAGAAAGCCTCTGTCAGTCTATCTTGAAGGTCTGAAAGAGAACAGATATCCAGTGGCATTCACTTTCCTAATGTTAAAAAAATAACTTTTTACCTTAGGTAACTCCTCTTGTGAGTTTATTTTCCCCAAGTTCTGGAATTTCTTCTACAGCTTCCAGGATAATTTGTATTCCCCTCCACTCTTACAAGACCCCAGGACAGATTTAGTTACAAAGTAAGAAGAATCCCACTTCTGTCAAATGTCTTTGATTGGAACAAATCTATTAATCATATGGATCTTTTGCTCAACTTTTCCCAGCCCTTTGAAAGTTACCCTGCAAAAAGGTAAACCCTAGAACCTGATGACCCATTTTTCCTATGAGCCTTGATTTTCACACAGAGAAACCTGAATGTACAGGTCTAAATTTGAAGGATAAGTTCCTCTAGGGAGACATGAACACATACCATATGTGTCTGCCTGCAGGTCAGCATAGGCAAAGCCTGGGAATGTGGACGGATTTCACACAGTATCATAGTATCACCAAGGTTGGAAGAGACCTCATAGATCATCAAGTCCAACTCTTTACCACAGAGCTCAAGGCTAGACCATGGCACCAAGTGCCACGTCCAATCCTGTCTTGAACAGCTCCAGGGACGGTGACTCCACCACCTCCCCGGGCAGCCCATTCCAGTGTCCAACGACTGGATTTCTTGCTAACAGAGGACATGAATTGATAAACATGAGCAATTCATGCTGTGGAGTGTCCTTGAGTCCATCCCAGAGGCAGGTACTAAGATGGTGAAGCAAACCCCCATGTCCAGCTGTAGGAGGCAGGGTCTGCTGATCCTACAAGTCGTTTATATGTTTAACCTATCTGTACCTCACACATGACCTTAAGCCTACCTGTACCTTCCACATGTACCAATCTCAATCAAGCTGGCTATGCACACCTCTTCCAAGTTGGCATATAAGTCTCCATATCACTGCAATAAATTGGAAAACAATGATCTAACCATATTGGTGCTCAAATTGTTACTCTGGGGTGCAACACTGGCATGGGACAGCAGTCTGAGGGACAGGAAAAAAACATACTGGTTAGAGGTTTTTGATTTTTTGTTGTTGTTGGGGGGGTGGGGAGTTGGTTTGTTTGTTTGTTTTTCATTTTTTAAAAATAAACAATAGAAAACTGGGGCATGAGAGCTGAAAGTATTCCACTTTGATATCATGGGCCCTTCTTTTCATAGAATCAACCAGGTTGGAAGAGACCTCCAAGATCATCCAAGCCAACCTAGCACCCAGCCCTAGCCACTCAACTAGAACATGGCACTAAGTGCCTCAGACAGGATTTTCTTCAACACCTCCAGGGACGGTGCCTCCACCACCTCCCTGGGCAGCCCATTCCAATGCCAATCACTCTCTCTGCCAACAACTTCCTCCTAACAGCCAGCCTGTACGTTCCCTGGCACAACTTGAGACTGTGTCCCCTTGTTCTGTTGCTGGTTGCCTGGCAGAAGAGACCAACCCCCACCTGGCTACAGCCTCCCTTCAGGTAGTTGTAGAGAGCAATGATGTCCCCCCTGAGCCTCCTCTTCTCCAGGATAAACAACCCCTGCTCCCTCAGCCTCTCCTCATAGGGTTTATGTTCCAGGCCCCTCACCAGCTTTTTTGCCCTTCTCTGGACATGCTCCAGCACCTCAACATCTCTCTTGAATTGAGGGGCCCAGAACTGGACACAGCACTCAAGGTGTGGCCTGACCAGTGCTGAGTACAGGTATTTTCCAGGTATTTACTATTTTTATAATGGCCCTGAAATATTATTGTCCCTTTTTCCTATTAAAGTATTTCTGAGCATGAGAAAAGACACAAACCTATTGGAATGGGTCCAAAAAAGGGCCACAAAGATGATCAGAGAGATGGAACACCTCTCCTGTGAAGAAAGGCTGAGAGAGCTGGGGTTGTTCAGTCTGGAGAAGAGAAGGCTTTGAGAAGACCTCATTGTGACCTTCCAGTACTTCAAGGGGGCTTACAAGAAAGACAGCGAGAATCACTTACCAGGGCCTGTGCAATAGGACAAAGAGTAATGGTTTTAAATAAAAGAGGGCAGATTTACACTGGATAAGAGAAAGATTTTTTTTCCAGTTAGGGTGGTAGAAAGATTGGAAAAAGTTGTCCAGAGAGATGATAGATGTTCTCTGCCTTTGAGGTCGGGTTGGACAACATTCTAAGCAACCTGATCCAGTTGAAGACCTCCCTGCTTACTGAAGGACAGTTGAACTAGATGACTTTTTAAGGGTCTGTGAGAGCCTAAATCCTCTCTCTCTTGTTGTCTCAGTTCTAATTTAAATTTCCAGAGACTCAGATAAATTTGATAGAACCAATAACAATCTTATAAAGTGCCCTTCCCCTTCTTTCCCAAAAGAAAGGGATTAGATGTAGAGAGAGAAAAGGCAAGCACACCCAAATAAATGAAACCTCACTCGATTTGGAAGTTAAAAAAGAAAAGTTTAACAATAACTAAAAAAAAAAGGTATCTGAGGTAGGGAAGTTACAAAGGTATAGGAAAGGGAAAATAGCAAATACAAAATGTATAAATACAACCTGATCGTGATGGCCACGTGGTGAAACAAAGAGAAACCAGGAACAGAGGGCAATGGTGGTATGCAGGGAGCAGGGAATGCTGCAGAGAGAGCGTGAAACAGGCAGTCCCCCTGCTTTTATGGGACAGGAAGGGGGAGTGGGCTAGCCATCACCTGGTGGTGTTCAGACCCACCCCTGGGGAGTGGTCAAGACCACCTAGGGTCAGGTTCAGAGTTACTCCCCCTGGAGGGTTAACCCTGTACACTTGTTCAGCAACAAAGATTGCCATCTCTCTCTGACCAGCACAGATACAGATACAGTATCACACAGTATCACAGTATCATCAGGGTTGGAAGAGACCTCACAGATCATCAAGTCCAACCCTTTACCACAGAGCTCAAGGCCAGACCATGGCACCAAGTGCCACGTCCAATCCTGCCTTGAACAGCCCCAGGGACGGCGACTCCACCACCTCCCCGGGCAGCCCATTCCAGTGCCCAATGACTCTCTCAGTGAAGAACTTTCTCCTCACCTCCAGCCTAAATCTCCCCTGGCACAGCCTGAGGCTGTGTCCTCTCGTTCTGGCGCTGGCCACCTGAGAGTAGAGATCAACCTCCTCCTGGCCACAACCTCCCCTCAGGTAGTTGTAGACAGCAATAAGGTCTCCCCTGAGCCTCCTCTTCTCCAGGCTAAACAACCCCAGCTCCCTCAGCCTCTCCTCGTAGGGCTGTGCTCAAGGCCTCTCCCCAGCCTCGTCGCCCTTCTCTGGACACGCTCAAGCATCTCAATGTCCCCCCTAAACTGGGGGGCCCAGAACTGAACACAGTACTCAAGGTGTGGTCTCTCCCTTGTAAATCAACAGCCTTTGTTAACCTCCAGGGCTCAGAGGAGGTGCTTGCTGACAGCTCAGGGATGCAAATGAACAGACAGTACCTTTGTGGAAATTCCTGGACCTGAGCCTGTCTTGAATGCCCAGGATGTGTACATCTTATGTCGGCTACCCCAAAGAGAAAAGGCTTATGTGTATTCGAGGTATGGACAGGTAAGCAGCCCAGGGAGGGGTCAGAGGCCAGACCGCTGTGAATGCATGAATGCACAGGAAGATTCCCTGGGGAGCTGCACCTGGACACCCATCTAAAAAACAGTATCAAAAGACATGAGCATTGTCTGCCAAAGTGTGGACCCCCGAGGTGTGCACCTCCACCAGAGCACCACCACAGCTGTACCTCCACCAGAAGAACTTCTGATGAGCTCCACAGAAGAAAATCTCTCTCCCCCCGCCCCAGTCTGTGGCTGATGGTAATATAATCTCTGCTCTTTTCCTTCCCTGCTTCTCTTTTTCTCTGTTCTTCCCTCATTCTCTCCCCCTTTGTTTTGTCCAGCCTTATCCTTATCCCCAGTCTGTGGCTGATGGTAATATAATCTCTGCTCTTTTCCTTCCCTGCTTCTCTTTTTCTCTGTTCTTCCCTCATTCTCTCCCCCTTTGTTTTGTCCAACCTTATCCTTTAATAAATAGTTTTGTGGTGATCTGTGGTCTCACTTGCACCTTAATTTCACAACATGGAAATCCATAAGAACAGATCTTACTCCTCTGGACAGAGATGTTGTTAATCTCTGTTCTCTGGGCCTCAACAAGGTCTCATCCAAACCAAACCACTCTATGATTCTATGATTTGGTGAAGATGATATCAGGTAGCTTTTGTGCAGATCAGATTAGAAAATGAAAGATTCTTTTCAATGCACCTACTATACTGTAGATTTATGCTTTTCCTTTTATGTAAGAGCTTCAGTTCATGTGTTAGAGGTCTGACACTGTTAGATATTTCACAATGAGCAGAGCATTTCCTTTAGAGTTAGCTTAAAGTAATTTTAATATTTCACAGAATCACAGAATTAATCAGGCTGGATAAAAACCTTTGAGATCACCAAGTCCAACCTATCACCCAACACCATCCAGTCAACTGAATCATAGCACCAAGTGTATTTCCTGTGTATTTTAACTGTAACTGGTGTCCTTTCATGTTTTGTCTGCTTTGGTGACTAAAATCTCACTAGATGGTTCCATGTCAAGCATGATCTTTTGTAATGCATCCCAGCCTAGTAGCCTCATACCACTTTCTTTGTAGCTACTAAAGAGATTATTTGCTTTTTTCTCAAGGCAAGTTTAAACTTAAATTTTAGCTTTAGAAAACAGGAGTGAAATCTATTTTCTAAGGACATTGCTTAATTTCTCATTAGACAATCACTGATTAAGTTCCAGTGTCTGCTGATTTAAAGCTTGAGAATTAAAACTAGATTTTTTTTCCCCCCCAGACTAAATAGAATTATTGTTGACTGGATAATTAACTACAGCTATTATATCTGAAACAGAAAAAGCTGCCTGCAGCTGCAGCTGAAAACACATTCTCTAAAATAGATTGATTCCAGAGTTAATTGTCCTGGGTCTCAAACAAAACTAAATTAAATCTGAGCCTGCAGTGGTTTTAAATATATGAAACACTATTCTTTAAAAAGTTTCTCAAGGAACCAGGCTGTGCATCAAATAATTAAATGGAAAAAGGTGCCATCCATCCTTGATCAAGTGTTAGGGTAACCATTTCAAGTGACACACAATGACACAGAAGTTAGATCTTCTTTTGCTGCCACAGGCAATTTTTTAAAGCCACACGTTCTTCAGCAGTTGTAGATTACTCCAGACTGATTCCATCTGCCTTATCTCTAAACCCAAAGGAATATGGATTTCTCTGGAGGGATTGGGACTATAGCTAAATTTTGCCATTAATTTAGTTGTGCTGAAGGTATATTGGAGACTGCAAAATGAGGCTGTGGCACATCAATGAAGAGCATCCCTGTCTCAGTTAAAGCAACCCAAGCACAACCTGGCTGGACACATAGGAACACGGGGGTAAATTTACACTGTATCCGCATCGTCTTCATATCACTGCTCTGTGCATTTCCAGTCTTTATCATCTGTGAACCACATTCTATTTTGTGTAGGAAACTGTAAATATTACTGAGACAGCTGCATTATGAACAAAGGGGTGGCTACCATGAATTGTAGCAAAGCTTAGGAAGACTATCAGAAGAGGTCATAGTCATAGTAATTATACACCCACCTGAACATGAGCCAGCAGTGTGCCCAGGTGGCCAAGAGAGCCAGTGGCATCCTGGCCTGCATCAGGAATGGTGTGGTCAGCAGGAGCAGGGAGGTCATTCTGCCCCTGTACTCTGCACTGGTTAGACCACACCTTGAGTACTGTGTTCAGTTCTGGGCCCCCCAGTTTAGGAGGGACATTGAGATGCTTGAGCATGTCCAGAGAAGGGCAACGAGGCTGGGGAGAGGCCTTGAGCACAGCCCTAGGAGGAGAGGCTGAGGGAGCTGGGATTGGTTAGCCTGGAGAAGAGGAGGCTCAGGGGTGACCTTATTGCTGTCTACAACTACCTGAGGGGTGGTTGTGGCCAGGAGGAGGTTGCTCTCTTCTCTCAGGTGGCCAGCACCAGAACAAGAGGACACAGCCTCAGGCTGTGCCAGGGGAAATTTAGGCTGGAGGTGAGGAGAAAGTTCTTCACTGAGAGAGTCATTGGACACTGGAATGGGCTGCCCGGGGAGGTGGTGGAGTCGCTGTCCCTGGGGCTGTTCAGGGCAGGATTGGATGTGGCACTTGGTGCCATGGTCTAGCCTTGAGCTCTGTGGTAAAGGGTTGGACTTGATGATCTGTGAGGTCTCTTCCAACCCTGATGATACTGTGATACTGTAAATAAAAGAGGGCTAAGAGCTAATTTTTGGCTCCAATGCCAGGTGACTCCAACACATCTATACTGCTTAGGGAAACATTCCTTTAAAGCAATTTTATTTTGAGGCAGAACTAGTGGAAATAAGACCAAACCTGATCTGTGAAACGGGCTAACATCTACACATACAGGCCAAATTAGGGTCCTGTAACAGAGCCTGCCCTTCAGACATCATCACTCTATCAGCACAGACATATGTCTACCTCATTGGGTCTGCTAATGGACTTAAGCATAAAGAAGACAAAACCATAAAGTCTGACCAAATGAAAGCAAGAGATAGCTGAGGAAATTGCTAAGCTTGGCCAACATCATGATGCTTGTGGATGAGCTGTTATTAAATATATAATATTAATTATGAACATCAAACATTATTTGTTCATATTCAAAATCAGCAATTTGGATTCTTACTTGACAGTAAGTAGTTGCACACTACTTATAAACATGTAGTTAAACAGTTTAAACAATTAGATCCTGGAAAATAGGAAAATTCTAACTACACTTATGGAGCCTTATCATTAACTCTAGCACACATATTGCTTACTACCTGCAATACCCAGCAGCACTCATGACATGATTGGGACTGGCACGTTTGGCCCAGATAAACAGAAACTTGTATGCAGACATCTAAGCTGCAGACTCCTAACTGCTCTGTACAATACTTAGGTTGTTTCATATATTCAGCCACAACGTTAACACATTTCACAGTATCACAGTATCATCAGGGTTGGAAGAGACCTCACAGATCATCAAGTCCAACCCTTTACCACAGAGCTCAAGGCTAGACCATGGCACCAAGTGCCACGTCCAATCCTGCCTTGAACAGCTCCAGGGACGGCGACTCCACCACCTCCCCGGGCAGCCCATTCCAGTGTCCAATGACTCTCTCAGTGAAGAACTTTCTCCTCACCTCCAGCCTAAATTTCCCCTGGCACAGCCTGAGGCTGTGTCCTCTTGTTCTGGTGCTGGCCACCTGAGAGAAGAGAGCAACCTCCTCCTGGCCACAACCACCCCTCAGGTAGTTGTAGACAGCAATAAGGTCACCAAAGTGTTTGCCTTGTTTTCAGTTAGACAGGTGCAGAAATTTTAATACTATTAGAATGGCTCCAGCTCCTGAGTAAATTTAAATCACTTTTTTGGTAAAAGACTAATTTTTGTTTTTTTTGCTTGATTCCTGTTCACATCTGCACTTTATGATTGCAATCAATTACAGTCTTTCTAAAGTCAGTTTTAAATCACTATTGGATGGATTTCAACTGAACTGCAACTGCACATGATACGAATGAGCAGGAATTAGAGTAAGACTGTGATGAAAAGATTAAGAGTTTTGATATGCATGTGCAAAATAAATGGTGCAAAACTAACAAAGCCAAAGTGATTGTGTTAATTCAGTTCTGGATCGTGGCATTGCAATGTGCTGATGCCATGCCCTTGGTGTTTTGCCAACAAATAGGCTAGATAGTAAAATAAATCTATTTTAAAATTCCTATAATTTCAGCAGTTCCCTGTACAATTGCTGTCCAGCTGCTACCTGTACAATTCAAAAGTTTATCTACCTTTTTACCGTTCACTCTATAGGATCAAAGTCCCATGCTAAAGCTTGAATTTTTTTGGCTGTGGGAAAAAAATTAATCCTCATATTTTTCACTTATTACTTGCATAATATGTGAACAATAAATACAAAAAGGAATTTAGGCAGGGATTTTTTTTTTCCTGTGGCCAGATAGATGCCAACATAAATAAAAAACATTTCCTGAGCTTCTCTTCACATTTCCCCAAAGAGCATTAATAATGTTAGTGTATCTTTGCCCCATTCAAATCTGCAAAGAAACACTAATGAGGGTGAGCCCTTGGTACAAATCTCTGTGCACATGAAGCAATGTTAATTAGCTTTTCATAGGTATGGATACTTATACAAAAATAGAGTATAGTTTTATTAAGGCACATCATGATTATAACTGTGGATGAGCACATTCGAATTGCAGGACTGTGTTCCTACCAATCTCTTGTATCGTAGAATCAACCAGGTTGGAAGAGACCTCCAAGATCAGCCAGTCCAACCTAGCACCCAGCCCTATCCAGTCAACTAGACCATGGCACTAAGTGCCTCAGCCAGGCTTTTCTTCAACACCTCCAGGGATGGTGACTCCACCACCTCCAGGGATGGTGACTCCACCACCTCCCTGGGCAGCCCATTCCAGTGCCAACCACTCTCTCTGCCAACAACTTCCTCCTAACATCCAGCCTAGACTTTCCCCTGGCACAACTTGAGACTGTGTCCCCTTGTTCTATTGCTGGTTGCCTGGCAGAAGAGACCAGCCTCCACCTGGCTGCAACCTCCCTTTGGGTAGTTGTAGAGAGCAATGAGGTCACCCCTGAGTATTTAAAGACTAAACGAATGTACAACTAATATTAAGTTTTAGTCTAACATTTTGAAACCTGTGACAAAAACAAAAGTTTTTGATAGTTGTTCTTGCTATCAAAGGTGCTGCAGAAACACAAAAGCATGAATTGTCAACAACATACATACAATAAAAGTTCCTGAAGATTGTTTTAATACTATTTAAAGGAAACTTTTGAATGTTCTTTTACTGTTCATAGCAACCTTCCTTCAGAAGAGGAATTACAGGATAAATTTACCTCTTGCAAGACTGTGCCAGCACTGAATTTTAACATGATTTACTCTTGCATCAGATTCAAAACATGATTATTAACAGGCTTGTTTCAAACGTGTTATAATATGATTGAGGTGATACATGTGATAAAAAATGATTCCTCTGACAAGGTAAATGTGACTAAAGAGCCAGACATAGATTACAAATTTCACTGTTGAACTGAGTATTTAGGTACTTTTCCTAGTTATGTTTTATCGATCTTTGCTTCTTCAAGGAGAATATCTAAGGGCTTTGTCAAATTCCAGAGCCTCATAGTTATAAATTCATGCTTCTTAGATTTCTGTCAGGTCCAGTAAAGATCTGATTATGATTCTTCTTAGACTTACAGAATCTTCCCTGGCATCATTATACTAGCAATGCATTCAATTGCTAGTGCTGCTAGTATAGTAAGCTATAGAGTATATGCAATTTTCTCATTTCAAATGAGGCTATTTTGCATCCTTACATGCATGTAAAGCAACTGTAAAGAGGAATGCAAATTCACAGAACTCAATGCAAATGAGAAGCCAAAATAAAGTGCTTAACATTTTCTAAGTTTTTATCTGACCTTTTACTGATCATTCTTCATCATTCTTTAGATTTCATTGGATCTGACCTCAGATGCAAAATGTTTTATTGATGACATATGTAGGTCCTGTTCTTGATTTGGTATATTCAAGTAATTTTTTATACACTGTCTGAATATTCAAGAAAACACGTAGCATACAAGGTTTAAATTCACAAAGATACTGAAATTCATGCACAGAAAAGAAATGGTATTCCACATGCTTCAGAAATAGTAGTGTGGTGGCACTATTTCTACAACAGTTGGAAAAAACATTTCTTTTCCAATTCTTGTCCCTTATAATTATCAATTTGCCTTTTGATCCACCACTGAGTTATCAAGGAAGGATTCTTTACTATCTGACATCCTCTCTCCATACCTGGAAATAGAAAGGCAAAGTTTTCTGTCTCTCCTCTTCTGATATTCCTTCCATAGCCAGCAACCATTTCTTGGTGTGAAATAACAGTGCTTCTGGGGGAGCTGAAATGGAACAGGAATATCAGATGAGGAACAGCTAATAAATATGGCTCAGAAAGTGTCTTAGACACAAAACAAAGGTTCTAGAAAGCAGTCAAATGAAGTTTCCCAATTTTTTATTTCTTTTTCATTCTTCCTCTCTTCCTTCCTTCCTCTCTTCCTTCCTTTCTCCCTTCCTCTCTTCCTCCCTTCCTCCCTTCCTCCCTTCCTTCCTTCCTTCCTTCCTTCCTTCCTTCCTTCCTTCCTTCCTTCCTTCCTTCCTTCCTTCCTTCCTTCCTTCCTTCCTTCCTTCCTTCCTCTCTTTCTCCCTCCCTCCCTCCCTCCCTCCCTCCCTCCCTCCCTCCTTTCCTTCCTTCCTCCCTCCCTCCCTCCCTCCTTTCCTTCCTTCCTTCCTTCCTTCCTTCCTTCCTTCCTTCCTTCCTTCCTTCCTTCCTTCCTTCCTTCCTTCCTTCCTTCCTTCCTTCCTTCCTTCCTTCCTTCCTCTCTTTCTTCCTCTCTTCCTCTCTTCCTCTCTTCCTTTTTGTCTTTTAAATCTTCTTACAGCAAAGACCATTCTCTGTTTCTGATTTATGACTCCCTGCTCCTATTCAAATAGAACATCTGTGTGGAAGAATTGGAATAGTGTGAAAGATTCTTACAAATTAAAAACCTTGAGTTCAACATAGTGATAAATACTGCAATAGAGTGAATGTGTCTGACATTCCTGGTTCCACTAGAAAAGCAGAATTGTCTATGTTGACCTTAACATTTCTGATTTTCAACAGTCAAGTTATTTTGTTTACACTGAACCCCAGAATTAACACGTGTGCCAGAAAAGCAGTCTGAAGGCATGCGCATTTGAATAGATAATAGTTTGATCTTTCATCATCATAACCTAAAGATTATAAAACAACCTATCATCCAGACAGTTCTGCTACATTACTGGCCCTTACAATTATTAATCACTTTGGTATTTAAACAGGAAACTCTGAATAAAGAGAGACACTTTGCGCGTCTCAGGCTGATTGCTTCAAGATTGCATTAGTTCAATGCACTTCCTATTTTTTTATGGGCATGAAAAATATGTCCCCTTCATTTCCAAATGAGTCTTCCTAATGTACCACATTCCTCAAAAATGGGAGTTAGAAGTGGTATATGAAAGGTAGGAGAGTGTGACTTGGAAGATTGCTCAGGTAGAATTTAATGATCAGAGTAGGAAAGGAGAGAATTATATGGAGAAAATGTTTGGAAGAAAACCTGATAAGGGCAAAGATGGCAGGCAGTGCCAACTTCAGTGCCAGTGAGAATCTTCATCTTAACATCTAATGAGAATAAATCTAAACAGTACAATGAATGCCGTGCCATGAACACATACCTGAGCTGACAAATTAGTATGTTTAATGGAAGTAATACAGTTGAGTTACCTTCACTTAGGCTAATAAATCTCATTACTCCACAGGAGTTATTTGTCCCAGCGGTAAACTACAAAGATGCAGTTAGCCATAAGATGGTGCAAACTAATCTGTCAAAGCAGAGAGGAAGACAGTGTGCAAGAACTATCATGAGTGGGGCCTGTAGAAGCCAAGACAGGCCTGAGCAGTGCATTTTGATAAAATCAATGTTTCAAATTGGTTTTGGAATTGCAATCCCAATATTAACCAGTGCAGCCCAGAGAGGTGGTGGAGTCACTGGCCCTGGAGGTGTTCAAGTTGCCATTTCCCCCTGCAGTCACAGACAGGGGTCCAAAGCAGGCAGGTGCTGGGTGCCAGAGTAGGGCTGGGTGACTCACTGCTGCACTGAATGGATTCTGCTGCTGAAAAATAAGCATCTATAAATCAAGAGCCTCTGTTCTGCGTCTGCTCACAACAGTCTGTTTTTAACTTCCATTACATGGAAGTGTACCTGGAACACAAACCCTATGAGGAGACGCTGGGGAGCTGGGCGTGTGCAGCCTGGAGAAGAGAAGGCTCAGGGGTGATCACATTGCTGTCTACAACTACCCAAAGGGAGGTTGTAGCCAGGTGAGGGTTGGTCTCTTCTGCCAGGCAACCAGCAACAGAACAAGGGGACACAGTCTCAAGTTGTGCCAGGGGAAGTATGGACTGGATGTTAGGAGGAAGTTGTTGCCAGAGAGAGTGATTGGCATTGGAATGGCTGCCCAGGGAGGTGGTGGAGTCACCATCCCTGGAGGTGTTCCAGAAAAGCCTGGCTGAGGCACTTAGTGCCATGGTCTAGATGACTGGATAGGGCTGGGGGATAGGTTGGACTGGGTGATCTTGGAGGTCTCTTCCAACCTGGTTGATTCTATGATACATGAAAGAAAAGCATGGATGAGGCACTTAGTGCCATGGTCTAATTAATTGGATAGGGCTGGGTGCTAGGTTGGCCTGGATGATCTTGGAGGTCTCTTCCAACCTGGTTGATTCTATGATTCTATGAATACTGCAGATATATTAAAGAGTATCCCATTTTACTGGGTGCTAACAGTTACGTTCAATACTGTGTTTCCTTAGCTGTTCTTTTACAGTGAGTTCACATTTTTGTGGATTTTTTTCACACATTCCTAACTGACCTAACTTTATTTCTCTTTGGCATGGAATTTCTTTATCTCAGCCATTTCAAAGTCATTAGTAATGTAATTCTCCTCCTCATTTATTAATGAACCTACTTCATAGTAGCACTGATTTTCCCCTGATACAATTGCACAAGCCCATTTCATTCTTCTGCCACAACCTTGTTAAGGGTGAGATACTGCAGTTTGATTACAGACAATAATAAGTAACATGTTTAAAGCTTCCAGCCACTCGTTAAGTTAAATTTGTACTTTCAGCCAAGCACAGTTCTGTTCAAATTCAGACTTTCCATTGATCATGGTCAAGAATTAGCTCAATCTCAGGCTTAAACCATATTCAAGAATACTCTCAAAGGGTAAATTTCACTCATCTCACAGTATGCTGATCACCATGGTTTTACTTAATTTTTCTGCAGACACTGAGAATGGAGCAGCTGCCTCAGCAACTGATATTTCCTAAAAACAGTGCTTCTAGGTGATTTAATCTAGTTAGCACTTATTTTTCTCTTGTACAGGGAGGTTGTTTTTCATAGGCTTGTGAATTTCACACAGCTTATATTTGCTGGGAGATAAGCAGATAACCCTCATTTCCCTGAGATACAAGGGCTGTCATCTTGCCTAGCACTCAGACAGACTTGTGAGCCTGCAAAACTGTCCTCTCTGATGCTGGTCAAATACATAAACCTTTATCTTAACACTTTTCCCATGTGAACATACCTATTATTTTGGAAATAATCCAACTGGTAAAGCTTTTAAAAACTTCTTCACTCATTCACCTGTTTAGAATGGAATCATAGAATCGGTCAGGGTCAGAAGGGACCACAAGGATCATCTTGTTCCAACTCCCCTGCCATGCTCAGGGACACCCTACCCTAGATCAGGCTGGCCACAGCCTCATCCAGCCTGGCCTTAAACATCTCCAGGGATGGAGCCTCAACCACCTTGCTGGGCGACCCATTTGAGGGTCTCACCACTCTCATGCTGAACAACTTCCTCCTCATGTCCAGTCTGAATCCAAACTGTTTCAATTCAAATTAGCCATTCCATGCTGCTCTTCCTTAAACATGAGTTTGTCTCTGAGATTCTCCATTTTTTCCCTCTAAAATATTGAATTCTTCTTTTTACCACATCATATTTAACATATTTATCAAGTTTTTTATATTGATCTTACTAGAAATTAATGGCTTTTGGTATTCCTAGCTGTGCATCAGGAAAAAAAATTAAAAGTAGAAGATTCCTCTAGAAGCCTTTTAGAAAAAATAATAGGAGAAATGTTGGGTTGAAATGGACTTTTGGGAGTCTCCTTACCTGATCATGGCACAATTATCGCCAGTGCTGGACACACCAGACCTGGCTTTGTGTGGTCCCCAAAACATCCAAGTTTTTAAAAGATTTAATTTAATCATTTTCTATGATCACTGGTATTATTTCCAAGTACAGGAATTCTTTCCTGTCTGACCAGCTGTCCTCGAGTCCTATATACCCCTAAATTGCTCTCTCTGTGTGGCTTGAATGGGAGGGAGAAAGCTACCTGGTTCCCCCCACCCTCGTCTGCCCTGCAGGCGTGAAGGGGGTGAGCAAAGGGGTCCTGCCCGCACGAGGAGTGCCCTGTGCAGTGCCCGCGCTGGGATCGGGCTGGGATTGGCTGTGCCCTTTCACAGTATGACAGTATCACAGTATCATCAGGGTTGGAAGAGACCTCACAGATCAAGTCCAACCCTTTACCACAGAGCTCAAGGCCAGACCATGGCACCAAGTGCCACGTCCAACCTTGCCTTGAACTGCCCCAGGGACGGTGACTCCACCACCTCCCCGGGCAGCCCATTCCAGTGCCTAAGGAAGTGGTAACTCTGCCCTTTGTCTAGAGAGGGTATAAATATTGGAGGCTTCCTGCCTTTGGGGGTTCCCGCCTTGGAGTTCATCCCCGCTTGGAGTTCGTTCCTGTCTGAACCTTTGTGCTTGCCTGAGAGTTCTCCCCCCACCTCCCCCCGCCTCGCCTGGATACAGAAAGAGCTTCACCTATTGACACCCTTTGTAAGCCTAACGACCCTTACCGGTCCACCTGCAGCTGCTGAAAGGGAACGGGAGAGAGACAGACTGCACGGGGAAGTCAGCCTGATCGTGAGTTATTTTGGCTCAGCTTTATTAGTAAGAAAAACACTATTAATTAATAGCTAAAGCCTTTTCCAACTTCTGACTTCCAAAATAGTCAGATTATCGATGGCATCCCTGAAGATATTCTCAAGCAACTGAATCTGTTAATTAAACTAAATCAATCTTTGTATATATAGTTTTGGGGGCAGGTTTTGGGAAAATAAAATAACTCTATTTTTGTATAAAACTCCTGACTCGGTCACACATTAATTCCTGCCTCCACAACACCAGCAGAGGTCAGATAGGAAAAGCAGCCTTCAAACATTTAAATCATTATTTCCTGCTGGCATATGAACAATGATGCACTTTTCATCACAGTAATACTTCCATACAACATTTCCAGGGTTAGAGTACAAAACTTTTAGGAACATCTCCTAACAAGATCAGTATAAAAAGTAGGAAAGTTCCCATGAAAGTTTAGTTATTTTAAAATGATGTATCAAAGCATCATGAGTTATATATCTGTAACTCATAGGCAATTCAGTCTTCCAGTGGAATTTGCTTAGGCTCTCTGAGCAAGAGAGGTAGATACCACAGAAAAAGATCTAAAGGAATTGGTACACTCAGAAGTAATCCAGTGACAATCAGCATGCTCAGCATGTATTACCCTGAAGTCAGAAATGACTCAAAGCTTAATCAGAATGGAAAGGCGCCTAAGGCAGTTATCTGCTTGGGGGACAAGTGAAAAGAATATGCAGTCACAGCCTAACTCCCTGCATATTTGGTTCCACTATGTTGGCAGACCTCCCTCACTCCAGTTTGCCACTGGAAGTCACCTAAAAGCAGTAGGCAAGCTCCTGCCTTTCAAACAACATGGCTGATGTTTTGTTCTGATTCTTAGTGATTAATCTGTATGAATTTTTGGCTGTGAAGACTACAGGTTCATGAGATGCTGTATCAATCATTTATTTTAAACCTCTCTTTTTGTTTGGATGGCTTTTTATAAAAAATCAATCTATACAACATCACATGAGCTTTCTTCCACGTTTACAAAGAAGTATCACAGAATCACAGAATGCCAGAGGCTGGAAGGGACCTTGACAGATCACCTATTCCAATCCCTGTGCCAGAGTAGGATCACTTATACCAGATCACACAGGAATGCATCCAGGAGGGTTTTGAATATCTCCAGAGAGGGAGAATCCACAAGTCCCCTGGGCAGTCTGTTCCAGTACTCTCAGTCACCCTCACAGTGAAAAAATTCTCCCTCATGTTTATATGAAACTGATTTGGTGTCAGTTTGCTTCCATTATATTATTACTTAGCTGCTCAGCCAGCACGCCTTCTAACCATCTATTTGGTTTGATACAAGTATATTTTATATGTATATTTACATACTAAAATATATGATGTATATGACAAATTCATCTGAATTCCATAGAGAAATATTCACAGTGGGGGTTTTATTTGAAATAAATGTGTTCAATTTTTATTGAGTGGAAAAATGTAATGTTATTAGAGAACAGAACGTTAGCAAATACACTCAGCACTCGTTAATAAGACCATGTACATTTCTACAGCCAACCAGGATCCAGCTCTGGCTGTTTTCATGTGGAGGTGATCACAGCTAAAGAATAAAAGCTTCTTACCCTAATGGCAAAATTCTGTCACACCACATGAGTCCCTGCTAAGTCTCTTTCAATGAGCATAAAATCCTAAGGACATCCAGATCCTTAATTACACTCAACAATTCCCAGCTTCAAGACAGCTACAATAACAGCAACAATAACCACACCTTCAATAAGCTCAAATCTCACAACTGACAATTAAATTGTAGAAAAGCTGGCAGGTTCCACTGTGAAGCCTGATTTCCAAGTCTCTGTAACTCATTCAGTTTATTTTCCTATTAAACTGACTTACATGAGGTTGAAACCTGTTGTCAAAGTTGTAAATATTTAATGAGAGATGCAACCTTTTTACAAACAGCTTGGGTTTTGTCTTACCTTAGTTTCATAGGAATAGTGATAAGCCAGAGAATAAGGATGTGTTTTGAGTCAAGGAAATTCACCAACTCTCTTCAAAACTACTTTACTTTTAATGAGTCTGAGTTAAGTCATCACACATTACAAGTTAAATGTTAAAGAGTCAAGCCTGAAAATTCATGTAGATCTTTTAAGGCTACTTTTGAAAAGTGACAAGTACTGCAAAGCAACTGCTGTCATGGCTCATATGAAGAAGGTCTTTGCTTCCCAGATTCTTTGGACAAGTCACTTACTCTCTATCTTTACAGTTGGAGGAGAGACAGGCATAGAATCATAGAATCAACCAGGTTGGAAGAGACCTCCAAGATCATCCAGTCCAACCTAGCACCCAGCCCTATCCAGTCAACTAGACCATGGCACTAAGTGCCTCATATATGAGAGTAATCCAGAAAAAGTTTAATGAAGTCATGTGTCTTTACCTGCCTCTTGGTCAAAGAGGAGTCAGAGTGAAGGTCATCAGGAGGCTAGCAGAAGTCTATGCCAGTCAAAGATTCAGAAGCACAGGGAGGACATCTTCCACTGAGAGCAGATAGCTAAGGAGATATCCCCACAAAAAACTTGGGAAAAACACACTCCTTTCCTTTAAAATGTATTCAAAGGAGGTAAAGCCACACAGTGCACCAGTAGTAAGATCTCTTGCTCAGTGGATGGAAGACTAGCCTTACTCACAGAGGTCAAACCGCACAAGGCATTTTCCTCCCCATATCTGTGGGAGCCAGGCTGAGAGCATAGAGCTGGGAGAAACTGATCTCCCCTTACACTTACATGTGCCTTCACACAGGCTTAGCTGGGATCACTGAATGTGAGACTATGAAAATGAGCTGCAGGAGAGGTGTCTCTGGTTTTGAGAGCACTCCCAATTCAACCTGAACAAGAGCATCAAGGGGCAAGGTAGGGACCAAAGAACCAGACTCAGGATCCAGCCATAACATCATTGCTCACCATAACCAGTCTGAGTGTTTCCCCATATAGGAACATGCATTCCTTGCTGTCCAGGAGCATTTTCTAACTGTAGGGAACTCCAATCTATCATGAAACCATGACACCAAGCAAGAAATTATGCCACAAACTCAAGATCTCTGAAAGTGAACCATGTTTTTTTGAACTGCCACTCAGAAAAGTCAGAGAAAGAAACTAAGCCGTAGTCATGGCCATGCCACCTGTCAGGTATATGAGACAGGAAGTGACACATGTATATGCCACCTGCCATATGAGACAGGAAGTGACACATGTATATTTCAGGCATATTACATCAGCAGATGCTTAAAATTCCATCCTGAATCATTGTTTAAATTACACTGACGTGATTACGATGAGAGTAAATGCACCAGATTTTTTTAACTAGCAAGTGTCTCCACAGATTATAATCAAATAGGAATTTATTTCATTTTGTCCAGAAATAGATGATTTATAAAAACAAGAGACTATATATTCCCAAGTAAAACCTTGCACTGCACTGCTAGTGGAAGAAGAGGAGCAAAATGCAGTTCAAACGGTGAGATTCAGAGCTACTGTTGAGGTTATAATCCTACGCATTTGGACAACGCTGCTCAGTGATGAGTATGCCCAAACTGGTCTAAGTGGGGATGTCCCTGCTGACTGCAGGGGGGTTTGTCGTGGCGGGCTCACAGGTCCAAAATAGGCTTATACCTGTTGACCTGCCAAATGGACACAAAGGATCTGGCACCATAAAGTCTGGCCTGCCCAGGGCCCAGGTTGTGTAATGCTGTTGTGTAAGCCCACATGTCTAGCTTATGGTTTACCAGGTACAAGACCCATGCTCTCCCCACATTTGGGGGGCCAGGCCTGTGGCCCTTGCCTATTATGGCATGCTTTGGTTAACTGCCAAGCTGATTGGTCATTCTGGTGGCCAAAGGGCCATTAATCTCAGCCCACATTTGATAAACAGGGGTACATGGGTAAACAACGTGTTCACCCACAGTGCTTACCTGCATTGCTCATTCTAATGCCTGCTTGGTTGCTTGCTTTACTGCTATTTGCCTGTGCTATCTACTTATCTCTATGGAGACAGAGTCTCCCATGGGCTCTCAGCCAGCCGTGCACACCTGCATGCCACTGTGGTGAGTTACCAGGACTAGAACCTGCATTGCCTGCCTTTCTCTATGGAGTCTGGTCTCCCATGTAGCCGTGCACCCTATTGCACACCTGCTGCCTTATCACTGCCTGGTAGACTCCACTGCTGCAAGTTACCAGGAGCAGACCCTCGATTGTCTGCACGCAATCGGCCTGTGTCCAGCATGGCATCGTGCTGAAACTGCATGACATCCTGCCTCTGCACTTGAAGGTCCTGCTTAGAATCCCTGGACAGAGCATCAGAAGAAGCCAGGAGAAAAAGTCAGAGACTGTCTGCAATTTCCCCTGAAGCTGGGAGATCCCAACCACAGCCTCAACGTCCACGAGCAGAGTTCCCTGAAGATTGGACACTTGTGTAGGCTGTGATCTAGCCCCTGAGGGTGATTGATAATTAATAAGAATTTTTCAGTAAATGCTTTAATGCCTCTGTAATTCTCTACTGCCTTCTGCCATAAGCACAAAGAGCTTGAGCCCATCTACCAGGCAAACGGCGTATTGACACCAGGCAGCATATTGAATCATTTAACTTCAGACACCTCTGCACACTCCTCAGCTCTTTCCAGCGCCCCCTCCAAAATAATGACTGTGAGGATTCTCTCTGTTTATTGTTTGAATGTTTGCTGGATAATGATAGTTCTGTTTGGTGTTATTCCTTGAATGTCTTCCATAACCATGTAAGAACAAATATTAATATTAAAATTCAGCTGTTGGAGGTGGGGAGAGTTCAGAATATTAAAATTAATAAATAATGTATTTTTATAAAATGTCATCTTGCACCAATTAATTTCCCCCTCCATGACAGGGCTGGACAAGATGACAGCTAGTGGTCCCTTCTGGCCCAGACCACCCTATGGCTCTATGATTCAAGGACAACCCAGGAAGTGTGAAACAGTGCAAACATGTTTTGTTCACTATGTAAGCCAAATAGAATTTAACTTTACAAAAATGAAAATGCTGCAGCTGTTTAGAAGTAAATTATTGTTGTGGAGCAGGAAATTGATGTGGCCAAGTCAGGAATGATAAAAATAGAATTATTTTATTTTCCTGAAAACTCTGCCCCTAAACTATATATAGAACTAGTTCAGGTTTATTTACAGGGTCAACTTGAGAGGGAAAAATCTTCACAGGATGCTATGGGTGAATTTAGAAAGTCAGAAAACAGAAAAGTCTAAGCTGCAAACACAGTTTTACCCCACTATCAATCATGCTGAGCAGAGAATTAAGGGACCAGCAGGCTTTACTCACAGATATTCAGTGATGATCCCTTGCTGGATTTCTCTGCGGAAGCAGCCACCTGGCAAGCGACCTCCAGTAGTCTGGACCCACATGGCAAAAGTCCAAGGCTGGTGGGAAAAAAACACCAAAGTAAGAAATGTCTCAATCAGTTCTTCCACAGGGCGGATGATTGTGGAACAATGCTGCCTCAGCAGCAGCAGGAGGGAGTCAAACTGCCAGCACCTTCCCCAATGATTATAGCAACTAGGAAGTTGGTTTGGTGTGGTGCAAGAATAGCTGGGTCAGAGTGCCACCAGCAGCTCTCTCAAATGGACCCAAGGACTCGGCAAGCTTGCAAAATTGCACAGAATGGTGCAAAAGTGGGGGACCATCCAGGGGCAGGG
Organism: Pogoniulus pusillus; assembly: GCF_015220805.1. Lineage (NCBI taxonomy): Eukaryota > Metazoa > Chordata > Aves > Piciformes > Lybiidae > Pogoniulus > Pogoniulus pusillus. The sequence continues at coordinate 41,066,004 of NC_087266.1, forward strand.
ATGGTGCAAAACCCAAGAGCCATGTAAAAAGGTAGAAGCAGTCCAAAAACAGGGACACTCCAAAACTCTGTCACAGCAGGAACTCTGTCAAGGTGGGAGCTCTGCACCTTTTCCCTTGCTTTTCCTGTCTATGCTTTTCTAGACAAAGTGTCCACTTACCATTTTATATTGGGTGTAAGGCACACAGCCAACCACCAGCCTGATTCCCAGCTCAGCCTTTTGCTGTTCCCACTTCAAGTCCGCGGGAGTGTGGGGGGGGAAGCAGTTTTTCACACCTTCTTCTCCCCATTCAAACCCCTGGAGATGGAGAGCAGGGGAAGAAGGAAGGAATGCAGAGTGCTCTACAACATCTTCTGAGATTTGTTATTTTTTCACAGAGGATGGCTAATTCACTGAGATTTGACCTCCTGCTCCCTTATTGACACGTATTGAATGCAAGCCTAGCCCAAGGGTAATGAATGGTGTTTGAATGAGAGGTGGTTTACACCAAATTATGAAAAGGGTAATCGTATGTCACTGAGACAACAAAACAATGTGAGTAAAAGGCTGAAATCAGGATGAATTTCAAGTAATCATTATTTGCTGATGGAAAAAAAATCCCACAACAGATTAATTCACCAAGAATCTAGTATGAATGTGGTACAGTTCAGTGTGAACACAAGTACTGTGTCGTTGCTCACTAGTCTTAATACATAGAAGTCCAAACGATATAGCAAGTTACATGCCAGCTAGCAGCAGCTTGCTTGATTTGAAGAACCATATTAAAATTCATATTGCATCAAGTCCTTCAATTCTGGTATGACTAAAAAGAGCATGACTCTGATCATGTTCAGAATTCCTATGCAAAATCCTGGCACACAAAATGAATACTAAATTTGACCCAGGAATTTGGGCTATTTGAGCAGACAGATAATTTGCTTTATGCATTTTTTTTTAAAATAGAGAAGGAGTCTAAAAGAAGAAAATTATGTCTAATTAAATGTGGTTTTTACTTTAATAAAATCAAAATAGTTTATATTTCTTATGGTTCTGCTGTACTTTCCTCAAATCACAGTAAGTCAATAATGTAAGAGATAGGAGTAAATACATTTAATGTCTTTTAAGATTTTTTTTTAATCCCTAAAATATTGAGATCAGCAAGAGAGGGAGAAAAAGAAATCAAGATAGTGAATAAAACAGGCTACATAACTGTAGGAAAAACTAAAGAATGCATCACAAAATGGATGCTTCCCAGAGCTGCAATCACCAAGGATTCTTATGATGCAACATTCTCCTCTCCACAGCCTTCATAGATTTAGTTAAAGCAATTGTATGAATTTATTTTCATTATTTTTTTCTAATAGACCCACACAAGCTGCTTCTGACAGACACTTTCAGTAAAGCTGATGTATCTGTGGCAGATCCTCATATTCCTCTTCTGTCCTGGCACCTCATGTCTCACTCTTAACTGGACTGGATCTTACCCAGGCATTTTATCTTGCTGCACAATATGGAATAATAAAGATAAGCCTCAGAACACAGAACCTCTTATCTATATGCTAATCCTGTAACAACCTGCTTGCCATTAAAGGCTTTAAAACCTGCAGCAGCTCTTTTGAGTTTGTAGGAGCAAAGACTAACAGCTTGACATTTCTTCCAAAAGAAAAAAAAACCTCTTGGTTGTCAACAACATCAAAAAAAGAGACAATAGGTTCTACACTTTCCGTTTGTGCAGCAACAGAGGTTATCCCATATTAGCACAAAGAGTAACTACAGAGTAACACAGCTAGAAATACAGCAAACCTCCACCTTTAGCAAGGTATGCAAAGATATGGTGAGCTGTCATAAAAAGGTTCTTCTCTGATGTCACAATCTGACTGTAGAGGAAGGGTCTTTAGTGATACCTAAGAGGTGAGTGATGTAAATTGATACCAGAGTAGCTAGAATGGTTGGCAATTGTTGATTACAAATTAGTACAGGTCAGTTTGATCATGCGGTGGTTCTTAAGGCAGGCGAGGCAATTACCTAGTACATGCCAGAGAAAAAGAGAAAGCATGAGAGAGAAGAATGGGCAGAAGAGTGAGGTAAGGAAAGAATCACCACTCTGAGTTCCAGCAACATCCAGTGTGCTCAGTGTCTTCTTAGTGGTGGGTGTGCACACCAACAGTTTGTGGTGCTGCCTTTTAGTTCTGAATTTCCCTTCATTCCACACCTAGGGTGGTTGATAGAGGTGTTCCCTAAGAGTACACTTCAACCTTTGGATCACAGAATCATAGAATCAACCAGGTTGGAAGAGACATCCAAGATCAGCCAGTCCAACCTAGCACCCAGCCCTATCCACTCAACTAGACCATGGCACTAAGTGCCTCATCCAGGCTTTTCTGGAACACCTCCAGGGATGGAGACTCCACCACCTCCCTGGGCAGCCCATTCCAATGCCAATCACTCTCTCTGCCAACAACTTCCTCCTAACATCCAGCCTATACTTCGCTCAACACAACTTGAGACTGTGTCCCCTTGTTCTGTTGCTGGGTGCCTGGGAAAAGAGACCAACCCCCACCTGGCTACAACCTCCCTTTAGGTAGTTGTAGACAGCAATGAGGTCACCTTTGAGCCTCTTCTCCTCCAGGCTAAATAACCCCAGATCCTTCAGCCTCTCCTCATAGGGCTGTGTTCCAGGCCTCTAGAGGTGTATAAGAAGGTTCCAGATGAATCATGAATATTGTCTTCACTCAGTCACGAATCTGCATAATTTCTGTGGATCTAAGAACCTTTGACACTGCTGCTTGTTTGGATTAGTTAGGACACAAAAGTAGAGAAATCTGATTTGTAATGAACTGCATAAGTTCATCCACTTCCAGTCAGTGTTCCTGGAACAAAACCTGAAGAAATCAGCTCATGTGCCTGTGTTACAGTAGTAATGTAGTCACAAAATAACACATAGACAACATTTTTTTGTTGTTTTTAAAGTCATCTGAAAGGCAAAGAAAAGCTCTCAGTTAACAGCCAGAGCTCCACAGACCTCTCTTGTACACGAATCTATGCTGGCTTACGTAAAGCCAAGATTCATCTTCTGTTTTTTGAAATGTAATTGTGGCATGGAAGTGCTTTAATTTTCTTTCAAATAGGCATCTTCAACTCTGTTAACTCTATTGAATTCCACTCTGTATCATCCAGGTCATATCTCATTTCCCAGTTCCAAACATCCATCACAGACTGTAAAAGGTTCTGGCCTGTTTTACACCATTTAAATAATGTTACAAAGGCTAACACGACACAAAATTCAGTTTGTGAGAATCTAAACAGAAAATATTTTAATGTCAATGTCAGGCATGGTCACATAAACGTGTTTATCACAAAGCCATTAAATGAGATTAGCAATGACTGTTAAAGAAATGAATGACATTATCTCCCAGCCACAAAGAAAATGCAAGGGGAAGAAAAAAAAGAAACAGACCAAAGGAACAAGCTGAGCTCTAGGTCAGTAGGAGCCTTTTAAAAACAGCTTTGCAAGTTCCCTCCTTGCTGTGCTCTCCTTGTTGTTTTAGGTTTTACTCTTGTAATTTTACCTTTTTCTGTAATGCCAGTGGTTAATAGGACATGCATGAGCATTTGCTTACCCCAAAAAGCAGCTTAATATGTTTTCACAGTGCATTGTGAACGTCTGCAAATGTCAGAAGTTTCTTTGAACTATGTGCCAGTTTGAAGCAGGCCAGAATGTTTTGGTGAGAAAAACTACATTACAGGCTGTCAAAAGAAAACAATGGTGATGTCTACCTCACTCACAGTCTTGTTGAGAAGTGTAGGAACAAGAAAGAAAAACATGAGATAACTCACTCTGCACTGCTTTTGCTGGGGCTGCTGGCTGAGCTGCATCTCTCTAACCTCACCCTCCATTGTGGGCTAACCCACTTTGCTTCCTAACCTCTTGGCCGAACCTCCATTCTTCCTTGGGACTGGGGTAAGCTTGAAAGGGGTAGGGGGAAGGTGAAGGGGTCGTTGAGAGCCCCTCCTGGAGACTCAGGTTTCTGGGAGGGGAGTTGTGTTTCTGTATTACCTTTTACCTGATATATTTCTGTCTATAACTGTAAATATCTGTTTGCATATTGTGCTAGCTGTAAATATAAGCTTCATTCATATTTCCAGAGCCATCTGAGTCTAGCCTGGGTGATTTCCAAAGTGGGGGTGGGGGGAGGGAGGGGAACACCCAAACCATCACAAACTAAGGCAAAGAAAACTTCAAAATTGGAAAAAAGAGTACATGGCAAAGGACAGCTAAACATATTGACCAGGAGCAAAATTTACATCAAGATCTAGAGCATACTAATCAAATAACCTCAGTGCAATAAAAGTCTTATTAAAAGAATAATGAAAATATGCAATCATCATATTCTGAATTGATCAGCTTTCTCCAGTATTGAACGACTTTAGTAACTCTCAGTAAGAACAAACTCTATGGCTAATAAAACAAAAAATTATGCTACAGTGCAATTATAAACCAGGTAGCACAATATGCAAATTAAAAAGTTGCATGGAAGTTAATAGAGGTTTCATGTATGCATACAGATTTTAAAACTTTACAATGTTGTATAAGTATGTGCTAGTATGAGCCTAGCTGGGGTATTTTAGTGAGAGGAATTAGGTTATAGGCTGTGAAAAGGAAACAATGGTGATGTCTGCTTCACTTGTAGGCTTGCTGAGATGTATAAAAACAAGAATCATAGAATCATCATCATAGAATCAACCAGGTTGGAAGAGACCTCCAAGATCATCCAGTCCAACCTATCACCCAGCCCTAACCAATCAACTAGACCATGGCACTAAGTGCCTCATCCACTCTTTTCTTGAAGACCCCCAGGGACGGTGCCTCCACCACCTCCCTGGGCAGCCCATTCCAATGCCAATCACTCTCTCTGTGAAGAACTTCTTCCTAACATCCAGCCTATATCTCGCCCAGCACAACTTGAGACTGTGTCCCCTTGTTCTATTGCTGGTTACCCGGGAGAAGAGGCCACCCCCCACCTGGCTACAATGCCCCTTCAGGTAGTTGTAGACAGTAATAAGATCACCCCTGAGCCTCCTCTTCTCCAGGCTAAACAGGCCCAGCTCCCTCAACCTCTCCTCATAGGATTTGTGCTCCAGGCCCCTCACCAGCTTCATTGCCCTTCTCTGGACATGTTCCAGCACCTCAAACACAAACATAGATAACAGAGTTGCTCTCTCTGGCTTTGGCTGCCTCCCTTCTCTCTCTAACCTGCTGCCTATGTAACTAATCCAGCTGCTTCCTAATCCCCCTGGCCAATTCTTCAAACTCACCTTGACCATAAGGCAAAGTCTGGGATAAGGGTAGGTGAGAGCCCCTCCTGGGGACTCTGGTTTCTGGGAGGGCTGTTGTGTTTCTGTATTACCTTTTTAACTTGTATATTTCTGTCTATAGCTGTATATATTGTAAATATCTGCTTGTGTATTGTGCTAAGCTGTAAATATAAAGCTTCATTCTTAATTTCCACCTTGGCTGAGCCTAGTCTGGGTGATTTCTTAAGTGTAGGGGGACAGATAACACCCAAACCATCACAACATAACAGTGAATTCCTTAAACCTGTAATGTTTAGACAATACTCAATGACAACAGATCTCACTCCCTGACACATCTGTTTACTGCAAATCTTTAACCTATCTTGATTGGCAAGGATAGGACAGATTTTTAAGAATTTCCATTTCCTTTGCTACATAGCAGCATCCAAACTTAGAGTTGGCACAAAAACTAGTGGGCTTGCATCATTGCACAAGCAATATTGATCCCTTGTCAAAGTCCATTTTTATCCTGGAGCACATATTGAAAATATCAACATATGACTGAACATCTTCCTAAGTAAATCTTGGCCTTGCTCTGTGAGTTGTAAGGCTATTACCCACCATACTATATCTGAGTTATCTTAGGGAAGGCTCATACTCTACTGGAACATATTCAGTAATCCCAGATATTCAAGTAGAACTACAAGGCACAAATCTGATTCACTTTGTCTCTGCTTACGAAGTGTCATGGATTGAGTTGATCCTGCTGCTGTTACTCACGCCACAACAGCAAGCAGTTTGTCAGAACACTCACTCATTTACCTGATCATTACAACACATTCTGTCTTAAAGCACTGTCATAGGTTGAGATGAATGTGCTGCAGTTATGCATACTATGCTGCAGTCATGACAGCTTCAAAAATGAAAGTGCTAACTGGAGCAAATTATGGGGCTTGAACTTCAAATTGCAGCACAGGAGACTTCCTGTTCCAGTTGCTGATTCTGGGTTCCAGGTTCTTGGGTGTTGGGTCCTTTCCACAGGGATGGTAGTAGAATGAGTGGGAGTTGGGTAGCTGCTGGGTTTGGCTTTCTGGTTTATGCTGTTGGTTTGGGGTTTTTTTCCCTGTATTTAATCCTGCTTCTTCTCAAAATAGGCTAAGCTAAGGTAATCATGCATAATATTATTAGATTAACTAGATTATCAGCCAATATAATTATGCATTGTGATCATGATATTTCACATTGTATTAAACTCTTACCTCTTTATCCTAACCCTGAATTTTGTGTGTTACTCTTCCCCTTACTTTTGTTTTGGGGGAGCAGGCAGATTAGCACTTGAGCTAAGCCATTACACCAAGATAGCACAGAATGCAACGTGCTTCATCATGGAACATTGCATCAGAGATAGACTTGAGCCTGATGTCTCTGCACTTTTTTAAGTAAGAATACAAAAAGCTAAATTACAGGTACTTTTGGGGTGGTTTGGGGTATTGAACTTTTAAGTAGATTTTTTTGAGTGTGTGTAAGACAACTATGTTCTCCTTTTTGCCCTGTTTTTCCCTAAAAGGTATTTTTAACTTGAGCTTTGCTCCAGTAACTTCTGCTGGCTTCCTGGGTTGCATAAAGTCTACACAGCCCTCTCAAATAACAAGTAAAATACTTTTGTCTCCTCATTTCCTGAATTCAACACCCTCCTAATCTCTGCCTAGAACACAAACTCCAACTCATCCTGCCTCTTCTCCATCTGCTCCTGACAAATCTCTCTAGAGGAGCTCTGGAAGGTCAATGACCCTCCCTTTCCCAATTCCACAGCAGGCACAGCTTTTTAACAAATTGTATTGCAGAACAAAGGCCAAAAGACAGCATCCACCATAAATGCTTCTATGACCTTGCTTCAGCTTCCAAAAAAGCATCTTAGAAACAAGGTAGAAGGTAACAGCCAAATGCGAAGAGAGTGAAAGGAAGGACTTTAAATGTATATTGTGAGAACATGTAGCTTCAGTGGTAGAAAACAGTGTTCTTTCATAGAATCAGTCAGGGTTGGAAGGGAACACAAGGATCAGCTAGTTCCAACCACCCTGCCGTGGGCAGGGACACCCTACCCTAGATCAGGCTGGCCACAGCCTCATCCAGCCTGGCCTTAAACACCTCCAAGGATGGGACTCAACCATCTCCCTGGGCAACCCACCACTCTCATGCTGAACAACTTCCTCCTCATGTCCAGCCTGAACCTACCCATCTCCAGTTTTGCTCCATTCACTCTAGTCCTGTCACTCCCTGATAGCCTAAAAAGTCTTTCCCCAGCTTTTTTGTAGGCCTCCTTCAGATACTGAAAGGCCACAAGAAGGTCACCTGGGAGCCTCCTCTTCTCCAGACTCAACAGCCCCAACTCTCTTAGTCTGTCCTCATAGGAGAGGTGCTGCAGCCCTCTGATCAACCCAGTGGCCCTTGTCTGCACACGCTCCAGTACGTCCACATCCTTCTTGTAATAGGGGCTCCAGAACTGGATGCAGTACTCCAGGTAGGGCCTCATCAGAGCACAGCAGAGGGGGAGAATCATCTCCCTCCACCTGCTGGCCACACTTCTCCTGATGCAGCCCAGGATCTCGTTGGCCCTCTGGGCTGAAAGTGCACACTGTTGGCTCATGTTGACCTTCTTGTCCACCAGCACCCCAAGTCCCTCTCCTCAGGGCTGCTCTCCAGCCACTCACTGCCCAGCCTGGATTTGTGCTTGGGATTGACCCAACCCTGATGCAGGACACTGCACTTGGTCTTCTTGAACCTCATGAGGTTGGCTTGTGCCCACCTCTCCAGCCTGTCCAGGTCCTCCTGTTGAGGTTGGGCTGCAGCACAGTAAGTGCCTGAATGAAAGGGAAAGCCTTAGCAGTCTTAGTACTGTGGTCATAAGATGTTCATGCAGGTGCAGACCAGAGGAAAAGGACTTGAAAATTTTAGTCAACATCTGGCTTAATATGATCCAGCAACATGACCAGGTGACTGAAAAGGCCAACACCATCCTGACTCATATCAGCAAGTGTGGTCAGCAGGACTGAGGAACTTACTGTCCTCCTGTACTCAGCACTGGTGAGGCAGCACCTTGAATATTGTGTTCAGCTTTTAGTCCTTCGCTGCAAAGGACACTGGAATGGGCTGCCCGGGGAGGTGGTGGAGTCGCCGTCCCTGGAGCTGTTCAAGGCAGGATTGGACGTGGCACTTGGTGCCATGGTCTAGCCTTGAGCTCTGTGGTAAAGGGTTGGACTTGATGATCTGTGAGGTCTCTTCCAACCTTGGTGATACTGTGATACTGTGAAATTGGCCATTTTGGTGCTGAGGCATACCCAAAGAAAAGCAACAAAGCTGATGAAGGGTCTAAGAGTCCTACAAGGAGGAGCTGAGGGAACTGGAGTTACTCCCTACAGCTATCTGAAAGGAAGTCATAAGAAGGTGGGTGTCAGTCGTTTCTCCAAAGCAATAAGACACAGGAAAGAGGGAACGGACTCAAGTTGTACCATGGGTGGTTTAGGTCGACTGTAAGGAACAATTTCTTCACTGAAGGGATCAGGAGGCATTGGAACAGGCTGCACGAGGAAATGGTTAAATCACCACTCCTGGAAGTATTTAAAAGGTGTGTAGACGTGTCAAGGAGACTGGTTTAGTGATGACATGGCAGTGCTAGGTTAACTGCTGCACTTGACAATCTTAGAAGTCTTTTCCAACCTAAATAACTCTATGAGTCTATGATAACAAACAGCTGAAATGTAACATAAAACATGTACATTCATTTATAATTAACCTCCAATATTTGCACTGTTTACAACAGTGTTTACATTCTCACTTTACTTCCCTTGGGCCAGCAGACTGTTTACCAGATATGAATGAGGATACCTTTGGGATAGCACTGTTATTAGTTCAGTCTTTTTCCCTTTCTCATAACAAATAAATAACTGTATTTATTTCTACAGTATAAAACAAAGGATGATGAAGAAGCAGGAGAGAAGATTAAGACTATCTGTTATTGGAGTTTGCTTTTTAAACAACAATATTCTATGCTTGTTATTATCAGTGCACCTGAAAAATAGATCAAGCCATTAGACAGAAATTCAAAGATTAACTTATCCAGAAAATTTCTATATCTGCATAAGGAGGTTTAAATGAATAAAAATTTTAAAGGCATATGATTTATTCACTGTGCTGTGTGCAATATTCTGAGGAAGCATGAAAACTACTGTTATAGTTTGATGCTGGGTCAAAGAAAATAACCATAAGGTTCTAGACCTACAGTGACTAGAGAGGGCCAGGGGGGTGGATCAGAAAGTGTGTTTCATTCCTGTAAGTCCTGCATCACTTTAAACTGGCTACAGTCAGTTTTCTTCCCTTTTCCTCCCCTCTCTGCTCCTGGGAAGACATGCAGGCTGATATCTCTTTGGAGGAGAAAGAGGCCTGGTCAGCCTTGGCAGTGCTGCCAGCTGGGACCTGGAGCAACCAAGATGAGTTTTGGCTGTATCACAATGGTTCAGTATGGGGGATAAAGAGGCATGGTGGAGGGGGATCACTGGAGGTCTGGGTATGTTGGCCTCTTTTAGAAGGAGGTTTGTGTGAAGCTGTGACCTAAGATGGTTCTTGGAGAACCATGGCCAAAGTCAACTATAGATTTGGTGTATTTTACATGCTTTTGTGTTGTTGTATGCAGTTATGAACAGCCTTTCCATTCAAACTTCCCAGTTCTACCCAATCCTGCGTGGGGAGCAATTTTCTTTTACCCCTTTTTTGGAAGAAGTAAAAGAGCATCTGTCCCACTCTAAACTAAGACAAGTATTCTGCTCCTCACCTTGTGGTGGAGGGTTGCACAGGCCCCAGATGGCTGTGTTTACAAATCTATTCATGCCCGGACATGTTGTCCCCCCAGAGGGTGTTATCCTGCCTAAACTTGGGGAAAACAAATTAAGGGGGACAAAGGGGGACAATTGAACTGGTGCCTTCGAGTCTGGCCTGCCTGCTTGAAGGTTGAAGTAAACACGTTGTGTAAGCTCACGTGCCTAGGGTGGGGATCCGCCTGAGCCCTCTCCATATTTGGGGGTACCGGACCCCTGGACTTCACCTTATTTGGTATGTTTTGGCCTGCTGCAAACCCTTATTGGACAGAGTCATGGCTAAGGACCATCAATCTTGCAATCAGACTCCATAAAAGGGACAATTTAGTGTTTCTGCTACCTCCTGCCACCTCGCTCCTCTCTCCTGCCACCCTCTACCACCCACCTGCTGCTCCTAGCCGCTTTGCCGCTTCTGGGGACCACCGCCGCTGCATGACTCCAGCCCACAGTGCCAGCCCTGGGAAACTGACCAAGGCGCTCCCAGCCAGCCGCCGCTCCAGCTGCCGTTCCCAGCTTGACTGTGCCCATGGAAAGCTCCAGACAGTGCGCCCCAATAACCCCTGAGCCACGAGGGTTATCAGCATGGCTTTGCCACACATATTTGGGACCATCGGAACTGACTCCAGCCAGTGAGTAACTGAGCAAACTCAATTTAAACCAGCATAGACTCTCAGTAATTTTACCAGTGGCACTTTCATGCCACAAACTCTCTTCCTAAATCCTTTCAGACCTTTGCTAAATTCCCAATTTCGCTGTACATAGACATTCTGTAACATAATCTCAGAACTGCATACAAAGAACTTGTGTGGGGTAACTGTAAATAAGTTTGGGGAAGGGGAATTCCTTGTGTATATAATATTAAATTATTTAAACTCTTTTAAATTCAGCCTCATATTTCATTCCCCCAAAACCCAGACAAACCCCTTCACAACACACCTTTAGTAACAACCTAAGAACAATGATGGACAGGTAATAGATAGACAGACAGACAGGCATACAGATAGGCAGACAGAGATATATAATGTTTTTTGTATAAAAAAAGAGAGCAGAAGGGAAGACTATAAGCAACACAGAAATTAAGTGGGGAGCATCAAAATTTTGTGTGCACAGAGAACATTGAAGATGCATGGCAAAAAATCCACTCATGAACTGTTGGAGAACACGTTCGGTGGAGCGCTATGGGAAGATGACTCTTTGTTCACCAATATGGTTAGATGGTCAAATCCACTTTATTTCCATGATACAGTGACTTATATGCACTTCTAGCAATAGGTGGGCTCCACCAAGATTGGTTACAGTCAGAGGGTCCAGAGTTACTTGTAAGGCATCAATAGGTCAGCATACCATAACAATCTGAGGGTCAGCCTCTGGGGCTGGCTAAACTCTGCCCACCTGCAGCTGCACTCCACCCCCTGCAGCTGCATGTGGGGGGAAGCTACCCTGTGCCTGCTATCTAAACTCCGAAGATGGATTCAAGGACATTCCCAGCATGGGTTGCTCATGTTTATAATTCTTGTGTGCTGTGCTAACAAGAATTTCTCCAACAATGAACTACCTCCCTACCCTTATTTCAAGAGGCTCCACTGAGGAGTCTCTTAAAAGAAATCTTCATGTTGCAAGGAAACATTGCATACTGAACACTCTTGATCTGCTTATTTTAAAGGAACAGGGGTGCACCTAGCTCAGAATTGCAAACCATTTCTTTATCAGTCCAGCAGCAGCTGTATTGCAGACATTTCATGGCTCTGAGATTAGAGTTAGAAAATATAGTACTCATATCACTCATTTTGTAGACATACCCTTTGGTTCAGATTCCACCACACACAGATCCAGTGATCCATGGCGACAGCAGATGTAGCACCAGATATCACTAGAACTGTGTTTAACAGGAAGGCTTCAACCACACACATTTCTGCACTAGAAGTATTTCAAGAAAGTCCTAATTCATTATGTCATTGTCTTGATGTGCCACAGGATTCTGACTTTCAACTTAGTGCTGAGTGAATCTATTTCCTTCCTGTAAAACTGCTTAGATTGTGCCAGCATAGTTCAAAGCATGTATACGTGGTGTAGCTCTCCTAATAAATATTCTGGAGTGATAGGAAAGTTGATTGTATTCAATTATTTTAATGCACTTCTATATCTACTTCAAAATTGTCTAACTGCATGAAATTCACATTAGTCTCTCAGCCTTTCAAGTGCTCCAGTTCCCCCAGCAGCACTCCATGGAACTGTTGATACCTTCCTTGTACTGCAAGCCCTAATCTGGACACAGTACCCCAGCAGGCCTCCTCCCAAGTGCTAAGGAGAGATGGTTAAGCACATTCCTGGAACTTTTGCCTTTACCAGGATGCAGACAGAATTCTTCTCACAAGAAATAAATATATTTGTGTTTTTCAAGTTACTGGAGATTTTCCCTGGTCATCACAAAAGAAATGAAAGATGATAGAAGTCTCTCAATGTCAGTAGTCAACTCCCTGAACATCTTTGAGGCCTGGAACACAGCCCTGTGAGGAGAAACTGAGGGAGCTGGGGTTGTTTATCCTGGAGGAGAGGAGCCTCAGGGGTGACCTCATTGCTCTCTACAACTACCCAAAGGGAGGCTGTAGCCAGGTGGGGTTAGTCTGCCAGGCAACCAGCAACAGAACAAGGGGACACAGTCTCAAGTTGTGCTGGGGGAAGTATAGGCTGGATGTTAGGAGGAAGTTGTTGACAGAGAGAGTGATTGGCATTGGAATGGGCTGCCCAGGGAGGTGGTGGAAGCACCATCTCTGGAGGTGTTCAAGCAAAGCCTGGCTGAGGCACTTAGTGCCATGGTCTAGTAGATTGGATAGGGCTGGGTGCTAGGTTGGACTGGCTGATGTTGGAGGTCTCTTCCAACCTGGTTGATTCTATGATTCTATGTTATGGAATTTGGGTATCTTGGCTCCAGTGAGTGTGTCATGTTTTCTGCAAAGTTCACTAAGTGAGGAGGAAAGAATGCAGGCATCACTACTGTACTTTTTTTGAGCCAATTCCATGCAAGGCTGAAAACCAAACAGGTGTGTTTTCTGACTGAGTCAGGACAGGCAAATAAGGACAGTTTAGATCTTGGTGTTGAGCCCTAGAGATGACAGTAAAGCCTAGTTTTCTTGTGGGGATTCTAAAATCTCATTCTTCCAGCCCTTCTCCCTGGAAAATTTAGGGAAACCTCAACAGTGATTTTTGGTTTTGTCTAATTTTCAGTTACTGTTATTACTATTTAAAGAAAATAGTCAATGATTAATTCTGCATTACTCTTTGAAGATTTTAGAATGCCAGAAAAAGTTCTTAAGGAAAAAAGAAGTTACTAAACCTCTCCAGCTGTAGTTCCATATTCTAACCATCTGCATGGTTTTAAAGCTGTAGCCAATGAAGTACTGGTTTTGTTGACAGAAAAGAAAAAGAAAGGATTATTATTAAGCAGGGAAGTGTCATCTTGTTGTTCACAGCTCCCTTTTCATAGCTCCTGAAAAGGTAAAAGTAAGTACTAAAAAGGTCAGTCTTGTTTGTGTTTCTTCTGCACAAGAAAGAGCATTGCAGCTTCGAGCTGAAATCAGTATTTTCTAATTAAGCTGTTAGAACAAATGAAAACATTAACACTGTAACAATAAGAAACTCACAAGGTGGAGATGGAGAGTGGAAAGAAGAGTAAAAAACCTAATGGAAAGAGAAGGCAAAGGAGGAAAAAAAGCCTTCAAAATAAGAGGTGTAGAAGCAGCACTTTGGATGTTTGACCTACCACTGGTGAAAGGGTAAACAATGAACGTTGCTATTGCTGGGGATTTTACTAGTGGCTCTGAATATTTTCTGTGGACACTCAATTCCTCTTACAGCTGTTGGCAACTTTCTCATGATTTTTCAGTCTAACCAGCAGTAAAACAGAGGAATGAAATCAAAGGAATTTGATGGGTAAAAGGAGAGGAACAGTGGAAACAGCACCACCACTAAGGTATCAGATATTTTGTTGATGCATTTGAAAATAGAGGGATGCAGAAAAGTAACTGTCTCAGTTCCAGTTTAAATTTCCCAGAGACTCAAATATAGTTGGTGGAACCAATAACAACTTATAGGATTCCTTTCCTTCTCCCCCTTCTTTCTCAAAAGAATTAGGTGGAGAGAGAGGAAAGGTATGCAGACCCAAATAAATAATCTCACTGTGATTTGGAAGTTAAAAGAAGAAAAGTTTAACAATAAATAAAAGGTACATGAAGTAGGGAAATTACAAAGACATAGGGAGGGGGGAAAAAAGATACAAAACATGTAAATATACAACCAGATTTGATGGCAATGGGTTTTGTCTGCCTCATGGGTGATGGCCACGTGGTGAAACACAGAGACCCAGAGAACAGGATGGTGGTTGCTGGTGAGCAGGGGAGAAAGAGAGCAAAGAGGAAGTCTCCCTGCTTTTATGGATCTTAGATAGGAACTGGGAGTGGGCTAAACCACCACACCTGGTAGTGTTCAGACCCACCCCAGGGGAGGGGTCAAGACCACCTGGGGTCAGGTTCAAGACCACTCCCCCAGGAGGGTTAACCCTGTACAGTAACATACAGTGAAAGTAGGAAGATTTCAGAATAAACATTTACATGTACACAATCACATCACAGCCATACAACCACACCACAGCAAGCATTTTGCCAGAGCAACCACTGATTTACCTGATTGCTACAACACATTCTGTCTTACAGCATTGGCATGGGTTCAGCTGAACGTGCTGCTAATTATGCATCCTCTGCTGCAGTCATGCCAGCCGCAAAAATGAGAGTGCTAACTGGAGTACAAGTATTATGGGGCTTGAGCTTCAGATTGCAACATGGGAGTCTTCCTGGTCCAGTTGCTGCCTCTGGGTGCTGAGCTTTTGGATGCTGGCTCTTTTCCATAGGGATGGTGGCAAGACAATTGGGAGTGTGGTAGCTGCTGGGGTATTTTATGATTGTTTCTTTGTTTTATTATTTCCCCCTGCATTTTGCTGCCTTTCCTCTGTAAATAAGCTAAGCTAAGGCAATCATTAATTGTATTTTTATATTAATTAGATTCTTAGCTAGGGTGATTGTGCATTTATGCTATCTCATTTATTCAGTAAACTCCTATCTCTCTATCTCAACCCAAAGATGATGTTGAAGGCAGACTGGGCTGCAGCAATCATATGCTAGTGCAGTTCACTGTCCTGAGGGGTTTGAAGCCAATGAGAAGCACGGTTAGGACTCTAAATTTTAGGAAAGCAATCTTCCAGCTCTTCAAGGAGTTAGTAAATAGGACCCTGTGGTAAATGGCCTCAGGGACAAGACTGGAACAGAGTTGGCAGATTTTTAAGGATGCTTTCCATAAAGCACAAGGAATCACAATCCCAATAGGTAAGAAATCAGGCAAAGAAGGCAAGAGACCACCATGGCTGAGCTGTGACCTGCTTGTCAAACCAAAGGGCAAGTTGGGACTAGACAGGGAATGACTAGAAGGGTCAGGCATCCTGGGAAGAGTACAGGGACGTTGCCCAGTTGTGTAGGGGCAAGATCAGGAAGGCCAAGGCACAGCTGGAACTGAAACTGGCAAAGGATGCAAAGAAAAACAAGAAAGGTTTCTACAGGTATATTATCCAGAAAAGGAAGGTTAAAGCAAGCAAATCCCCCCCTGTTGAGCCACTAGTAACTACTTTTTTTCCCAGTCTTCACTGGCAACCCCTCTCCCCATGGCTGTCGTATTGATGGCCCACAAGTTGGAGTCCAGGGAGACAAAGCCCCTCTCACTGTAAGTGGAGACATCTGAGGAACCTGGAGATACACAAGTCCATGGGACCTGATGAAATGCATCCCAGAGTCCTGAGAGAATTAGCTGATGTAGTTGCCAAGCCACTCTCCATGATATTTGAAAAGTCCTGGCAGTCAGGTGAAGTCCCTGGGGACTGGAAGAAAGGAAACACTACACCCATTTCTAAAAAGGGTAGAAAGGAGAACCCTGGGAGGTACCAACCTGTCAGCCTCACCTCCATGCCTGGGAAGATCACGGAACAGATGCTCTTAAATACCATGCTAAGGCAGATGGAAGACAGGAAAGTGATTCAAGCCAGCCAGCATGGTTTCACTAGAGGCAAATCCTGCCTGACTAACCTAGCGGCTTTCTATGGTAAAGTGGGTCCAGAGAGGGTTATAAAATGGGGTTGGAGCAGCTTTGCTATGAGGACAGGCTGAGGGAGCTGGGGTTGTTCAGCCTAGAGAAGAGGAGGCTCTGAGGGGCTTTCCAATACCTGCAGGGGGCCTACAAGAAGGATGGAGACTGCTTATAAAGGCCTGTAGCGATAGTATGAGGGACAACGGCTCCAAACTAGAGAAGAGTAGATTAAGACTGGATGTTAAGGACAGGTTCTTTACCATGAGGGTGGAACAGGAAGATGATTGGGGCCCCATCCCTGGAGATTTTCAAGGTGAGGTCCAAAAAGGCTCTGGACAGCCTGGACTAGTTGAGGATGCTCCTGCTTACAGCAGAAAAGGTTGAACTAGATGGCCTTCAGAGGTCCCTTCCAACCCAGACAATTCTACAATTCCAAATGAAAAACCCAGCAAGTCAGATCTAATGAGAAACAAGGAGCTCTCCATCAGTTTTTAGTACTGCCTTTGTCAAGGAATAAGCTCACTGAGAGTACCTATCCTAGCAACAAAATCTGGGTTGAAGAACAGAGGTAAATCTGATAATGAAGTGATTTTAAAGTGCATAATTTGTTTACAAAATAAGGTTAATTCAGTTTAGCACTTGTTATTCACATATCACATCAGTCATGTCAGCTCAGTCCTTCTATCCCACAGTTTAAAAATAAATGGCTTGTTAGTCACAGAGAAAGCCCAGGATGTTTGTACTATATTAATAATTTGTTTTGATGGAAGATCTGTGTTCTGTTTTCTGCAAACCTGAATGTCAGAGTAAACTGGTTCTTCTCAGAACTAGAGAGGATCAATGATCAAACTCATAAAGTCCCTGCACTACTGTGCCCTACTCTGGTGATGCAAGGACATAGTATCCAGGCAGTGTGCCCAGGTGGCCAAGAGAGCCAATGGCATCCTGGCCTGTATCAGGAGCAGTGTGGCCAGTAGGACAAGGGAGGTTATTCTGCCCCAGTACTCAGCACTGGTCAGGCCACACCTTGAGTGCTGTGTCCAGTTCTGGGCTCCTCAATTCAAGAGAGATGTTGAGGTGCTGGAACGTGTCCAGAGGAGGGCAACAAGGTGAAAGGTCTGGAACACAAATCCTATGAGGAGAGACTGAGGGAGCTGGGGATTTTTAGCCTGGAGAAGAGGAGGCTCAGGGGAGACCACATTGCTGTCTACAACTACCCAAAGGGAGGTTGCAGCCAGGTGGGGGTTGGTCTCTTCTGTCAGGCAATCAGCAACAAAACAAGGGGACGCAGTCTCAAGTTGTGCTGGGGGAAGTATAGGCTGGATGTTAGGAGGAAGTTGTTGGCAGAGAGAGTGGTTGGCATTGGAATGGGCTGCCCAGGGAGGTGGTGGAGTCACCATCCCTGGAGGTGTTGAAGAAAAGCCTGGCTGAGGCACTTAGTGCCATGGTCTAGTTGACTGGATAGGGCTGGGTGCTAGGTTGGCCTGGATGATCTTGGATGTGTCTTCCATCCTGGTTGATTCTATGATTCTACCTTGCACTGTTAAATAAGATTTGACATAGATTTCTGTTTCTATGTTAGTATAAAGCAGCTGATATACAGATATACATATATAGACACACACAGAGATAGATATTATTGAATCTAATCCACAATGTCACAGGTCTATAACTATTCTTATGTATAGACTGCAGATTTGTTTTTTATAGAGCCTGATTCTTGACAATTGCTTTTTTCTAGTGGCTCAGTTCTAGTTAAAATTTCCCAGAGATTCAAATATAGCTAATAGAACCAATAAAAATTAATAGGATCTTTCCCTGTCCCCCGACTCTTACAAAGAAAAGGAATTAGATGTAGAGAGGAAAAGGTAAAATGCACCTAAATAAATAGTCTCACTTCAGTTTGGAAGTTAAAAGAGAAAGCTTTAACAAGAAATAAAAGGTATTTGAGGTAGGGGAGTTACAAAGAGGTGTAGGGAAGGGAAAACAAGATACAAAATATATCTATACAAGCAGATTGATGGCAATGAGTTTGTCACCTCGTGGAATGATGGCCACATGGTAAAACAAAGAGCAGCAGGAACAGGAGGGTGGTGCTAGCAGGCAGGGAGGCAGGGCAAAAGAGAACAAAACCAGACAGTTCCTCTGTTTTTATAGGGGGCTGAACAGGAAGCGGGAGTGGGTTAACCACTACACCTGGAGTAAGGTTCAGACCCACCCTTGGGGAGGAGTCAGGAGGACCTGGGGTCAGGCTTGGAATATATTCACAAGCCTTTGAAATAAACATAGAAACAGCTTATAAGGAGAAAGAAATTAACTAGCTGCAGAGGCATCCTTGTTTTTTCCAGAGTAAGCTCAAAAATAAGCTTACATTCATATGCTAGCATCAGTAGCCAACACTGAGATTTCAATCCTGCCTAAAATTGAAATATTTGTGTCTATTTGCTAATGACTTAATAGGTTGACTGCGAGTAGTTTTATTACTAGCTCCTATGCCAAATTAATTCATCAAAATGTTGTAAACACTCCCTTCCCAAACTGCTTGTCAGACCATCTGATATCACTTTATAATTTCACATAGAAATTTTCAGTGTACAGCAACATCTGAAACGGGTTGGAATGGATGCTGGTGTCATTCCAGTCAAAGCTAAAAGCTTCTATGAGTGAGTGCTCAAATCAAGCTGATACTAAATGTCACTTCTTTCCTACTTTGTGCCTGAAAGGGCCATGAATTCTAAGTACAGCTAACAAGAAGCAAGAATCTGTGCAGTTTAGAGAAATGACCTAGGCTTAGCTAGTGCAAATTGAAAATGTGGAAAGGAAAACAATTCAATCAGTTTAATTTCATGATGAAAAATAAAGTAGTTGAAATCCAAAATGCAGAGTTACAATGCACAGAGATAAGTGATTACCTAATCACAGAAATATAATTTACACTTACTTCTTCCAGAGAATAACACCACTCTGGCAGAACATTCTGATTTCATCTAACAGTCTTTCAGAAATAAATATTTTAAAACCAAATAAAGAAACAAGTCATTAAAAGAGCTTCTTGTGTCTGATGGGTGTGTCAATTGGTAGCAGTCACAGTTACGGCTCTGTAACTGTAGGTTATTTCTGTGGGTAATGGAATAAAGATAAACTGTTACATTCTACCGGGTAAGCTTATTCACTAATATTCCAAAGGCATATTATATAGAGGAAAAATGTATTAAAAGATGCAGTTAAGATAATTACCAGCAGATAGTAGGCTGAAGATGAGCCAGCAGTGTGCCCAGGTGGCCAAGAGAGCCAATGGCATCCTGGCCTGCATCAGGAACAGTGTGGTCAGTAGGACAAGGGAGGTTATTCTGCCCCTGTACTCAGCACTGGTCAGGTCACACCTTGAGTGCTGTGTCCAGTTCTGGGCCCCTCAATTCAAGAGAGATGTTGAGGTGCTGGAATGTGTCCAGAGAAGGGTGACAAAGCTGGTGAGAGGCCTGGAACACAAACCCTATGAGGAGAGGCTGAGGGAGCTGGGGGTGTGCAGCCTGGAGAAGAGGAGGCTGAGGGGGGACCTCATTGCTGTCTACAACTACCTGAAGGGAGGCTGTAGCCAGGTGGGGGTGGGTCTCTTCTGTCAGGCAACCAGCAACAGAACGAGGGCACACAGTCTCAAGCTGTGCCGGGGGAAGTATAGGCTGAGTTTAGGAGGAAGTTCTTGCCACAGAGAGTGATTTGCCATTGGAATGGGCTGCCCAGGGAGGTGGTGGAGTCACTATCCCTGGAGGTGTTGAAGAAAAGCCTGGCTGAGGCACTTAGTGCCATGGTCTAGTTGACTGGATAGGGCTGGGTGCTAGGTTGGCCTGGATGATCTTGGAGGTCTCTTCCAACCTGGTTGATTCTATGATTCTATGATCCTATAAAAGGTCTGTGACCAGAACCTGAATTCAATAGCTCTGGTTTTGAACTTCTCATTTTCTTTGCAGGAATGATCTTTCTGCAGGTATCTTAATAAGGCCACACATAGTTTTAATAAATAGGTTTAGAAAAAGAAGATAAGGAATTGTGTCACCTTGTCTTTCAATCAGTCTCATCTTGTAAACCTGTCTGAAAAGACCATCACACCTGAGGCAAAAGGCAGAATGATATTGTAAAGAGACAGAAACTGAGTTCTCTATGGTCAAAAATACCACAAGAGTTAGTTCCATGATGTAGTTACATGGGACACAAATCAATTTAAAAATATGCACACCCGTAAGCCAGTTCATCTATTTCCTCTCCCTTGGTTATACAGTAGGTGATGGTTTGTTTGTAGACCTGTGACATTTGAATATCTAACTTAGACTAATGGATCTCATCAAGCATTTTTTAAACACAGTCATAGGCAGTTTAGAAAAGTACTTTAAACTTAAGCCAATAAAGAGGTGCATGACATTCATCAAGCTAGGATTCAATCAATTTGATTTATAGAGCAACTAACTGTCAAACATGCTTTTATATATATCATAAATAGTTTATATTGGAAGAAAGAATATGTATAGCATATAATGTAGATATGAAACACATTCACATGTAACATACATTCAACATACAATATGGATGTGCATAGAAAAATAAAACAGCTTTCAGCAGAGGCTGAGCAAACAAAGATTTTCTTCTTGTTAATTATTTCCCATCTATACCTCCCGTGAACTTCCTGAAGGGTGGTTGTGGCCAGGAGGAGGTTGCTCTCTTCTCTCAGGTGGCCAGCACCAAAATGAGAGGACACAGCCTCAGGCTACGCCAGGGGAAATTTAGGCTGGAGGTGAGGAGAAAGTTCTTCACTGAGAGAGTCATTGGACACTGGAATGGGCTGCCTGGGGAGGTGGTGGAGTCGCCATCCCTCAAGCTGTTCAGGCAGGATTGGACGTGGCACTTGGTGCCATGGTCTAGCCTTGAGCTCTGTGGTAAAGGGTTGGACTTGATGATCTACGAGGTCTCTTCCAACCTTGGTGATACTGTGATACTGTAACTATTTACAGCTACTAAACAGATTGGAAACAAGAGAGATACAGAATCCAGAAAGCCTAAATCTCTTTGATTTATGTGTTATTGTCCTGGAGTCCTGTATACCCAAAAATTCCTCTCCCTCTGTGCTTTGAATGGGAGTGGAAAAGGCACGAAAAGACCTGTTCCCCCCCTGCCCTGCAGGTGTTAAAGGGGGGAGCAAGGGGCTCTTCCAGCACGAGAGGTGCCCGTGCAGTGCCCGCGCTGGGATCGGGCTGGGATTGGCTGTGGTCTTCGTGCCTAGGCAGTGGTAACTCTGCTCTTTGTCTAGGGAGGGTATAAATATTGGGGGACCTCCCGCCTTGGGGTTCCCACCTTAGAGTGGGATAGATCCTGCAGCAGGAGCCCCTGGTGCTCTGCTCCGAAGGAGCTTCCCACCTTAAACACCCTTTATGCAGGCTCAATAGGCCTTAATGACCCTCTGACGGCCTCTGAAGGAGAGCGAGGGGACAAGCATCTGGACCGCCCTTCTTTCAGCCAGCCTGGCTCACCTGTGAGTAACTTTGCTCAGCTTTATTATTAGTGGGGAATGCTGTCATTTAATAGCTCAGCCTTTTCCAACTTCTGAGTTCCAAATTACCTATGGTATCCTTGTAGATCTTCTCAACCTAACTGAATCTGCTAATTAAAACTAAATTAATTTCTGTGTCTAGTTTTGGGGGCAGGTTTTCGGGAAAACAAAATAACTCTATTTTTATATAAAATTCCTGCCTCAGCCACATTCACTCCCTGCCTCCACAACAGTTATGCTAATATTCATCCAGTACACTGTCATACAGACATTTAAAAGTAAAGCAGAGTTACTTGTGTCCAATAGAAATATGTTGACACTCCAGAATGTAAAGTTGAATTTTACATAGACAGTCAAGTTAAAGCAGAAGTCAGTGTTGGGTTAAGAAGAAGATGAGCTCATGTTCCAAAAAAACATAGAAGATTTCTTTGTTCCATGTCTAACTTCTTTTTGCTATTACTACTACTTAATTTAAATTTAGTGGAATGCATGACACTTACATAATAGCTCAAGGGATTCGTATTTAAAGTTTCATTGCTTTGAACTCCTTTCAGTAATAAAGGATATTAGCACAGTGTTTAAAGCACACAGATAAAGATGCAAATTCAATGAACCCAGCCCTGCAACTGAACCATGGTGGAGGTGTAGAGAACTCTGACATGTGAAAGAGCTTAGTCACTGCTCCTAGCTCAAATTAGAAACATGGAAGAATTCAACATGCCTTGTTTTTCAATACATCCACATTATGAAACAAACCAGAGATACCTGAATCATTAAAGAAGATATTAGCCAGAAGCCAGTTTCACACATGGATATTAAAAAAAAAAATGGTTTTCAGCTTTATTTCACGTGCCACATTATGGCAAAAAATAGTGTATGTGACTAGTTTAGCAAAGGTGAACATAAAAGAAGCAAGAAAGGCAAAAATCTGGCACAAAAACTAAGCCTATTGATTCAAAATGTGACTAAAATAATAACACAAAGGTAAGTCATTCTTTCAAATCCAGCTGATGATAACTACTATGTGAGGTTTTCAGCAGTCTCCCTTAGAAGAATCATAGAATCATAGAATCAACCAGGTTGGAAGAGACCTCCAAGATCATCCACTCCAACCTAGCACCCAGCCCTAGCCAGTCAACTAGACCATGGCACTAAGTGCCTCAGCCAGACTTTTCTTGAAGACCCCCAGCAACGGTTCCTCCACCACCTCCCTGGGCAGCCCATTCCAATGCCAATCACTCTCTCTGCCAACAACTTCCTCCTAACATCCAGCCTAGACTTTCCCCAACACAACTTGAGACTGTGTCCCCTTGGTCTATTACTGCTTGCCTGGGAGAAAAGGCCAACCCCCACCTGGCTACAACCTCCCTTCAGGTAGTTGTAGACAGCAATGAGGTCACCCCTGAGCCTCCTCTTCTCCAGGCTAAACAACCCCAGCTCCCTCAGCCTCTCCTCATACAGTTTGTGTTCCAGACTCCTCACCAGCTTTGTTGCCCTTCTCTGGACACATTCCAGCACCTCAACATCTCTCTTGAATTGAGGGGCCCAGAAGTGGACACAGCACTCAAGGTGTGGCCTGACCAGTGCTGAGTACAGGGGCAGAATAACCTCCCTTGTCCTACTGGCCACACTGTTCCTGATCGAGGCCAGGAATGGGAATAAAAGGTGGATCTGTGTGTTCTCATAGATTAAGGACAGGTTCTCAAGTGCTTCTAAGAAGTCTTGAAGATATTGCCTTGACCTTGATATTCTGGTAGCTTGTCTTAATGGCCCGTGTTCCTAAACTGTTTTTAATTTGATCAAGTTAAGAAGCTGTCCAAGTGAAATCGTGTCATAATGGACTGTCATTGCACAACTGTCTGTAACACCTAATTATAGACTTCATCTCACCCAATTGCAACTGCTTGAAAATTCAGTATCTAAGGCAGATAATGGAAAATAGTAAGCACTTCTGGAAGCCAATAAACCTCAGCTTAAGACATGTCTAAGAGATTCTTATCTTTCCTCTGTTTATAAACAGAACATGAACAACTACTTTAGACACCTACCTGATACATGGCAAATGCTGCATGAAATTAGTCACTCTCTTAAGGAAAAAAACCTTTTAGAGAACATCTGGCAGGACAGCTTCCTTCTTGATTTCAATTATGTGGATGATTACTCCTGTTAGCAGTGAGGTAGCGTGCCTGTGGCTGAGTGAGTAAGCAGATATTATGAAAGTGCTGAATGCACTCAGCCATCTTTGAGTGCAGTTTAGTAGAATTCAAAAATAAGGACTGACAACACAGAACGAGAATCAATGGATGCAGAAGGTGATGTCCATGACATTAATAGTGATTCAAGGACAACAATATGAGAACCTCTGTTCTGGGCACTTTTAGACAAAACCTTTGTTTTCCCACTGCTGAAAGCAACATCTCATTCACAGTTTAGTCCACCACTACAGCCCTTAAACTTTTCTACCTCTATTTTGCCAATTTATGCACAAAACAACCATTGTGAAAACTTGTAGGGCATACTAACACTAGTTCTTAGAATAATCAAAAGTGCAGCAATGCAGAAGAAAGGTGTGCTTTATTAGCAACAGTTCATGCCTGTGTAATGTGTATAAAACACTACACTGGAGATGACTGAACTCTGCTGGACTGCATAACAGTTATGCAACAATCAAGCTGAAATTGAGCATAAGGATTTCTGATGCAGTGACTGTCATGTCACACTTCTCTTACTGGAGTTGCCATTTAGAGCATTATAATCGTATTTTGCCTCAGGGTTCCGCAACATTATCAATTCTTAGGTTTTCTTATGGCGAGTCTGATGACTTCAGAGCTGAAAACTCCAGTGAAATATTGACAAAACCTATTTTAAAATAACACAAATTTTCAAAAGAATGCTTTTGGTTGGCTGCATTTGTGCTCTCTTTACTTCTCAGTCATCTACACGAGTTTGAACACCCTTATTATTTTTTTTTTTTCCTGAATATTTAGATTTATCTTTTTTACATCAGGACATAACTTTGTGGTTTGGGTTTTTGTTTGTTTACTTGGTTTTGTTTTGCAGAATAATGTCCTGTACTGGAGTAGTAAATCCTAGACCATAATACAGGACCATCCAGCAAATAGAATCACAGAATCACAGTATCACACAGTATCACAGTATCATCAGGGTTGGAAGAGACCTCACAGATCATCAAGTCCAACCCTTTACCACAGAATTCACCAGGTTGGAAGAGACCTCTGAGATCATCCAGTTTAACCTAGCACCCAGCCCTAGCCAGTCAACTAGACCATGGCACTAATTGCCTCAGCCAGTCTTTTCCTGAACACCTCCAGGGACGGTGCCTCCACCACCTCCCTGGGCAGCCCATTCCAATGGCATTGAAATGAGATATTACTGACCACTCAGATGAGCTTGCAAAACCTTGATATTAAAGTAATATGACATCCACAATGGTTATTGCACATTTGAGACCAAGAGCATACTGTATGGGTAGATGAAAATGAAAGACAGAATCATTTGTAGCTTAGCTCAAAATGTTTCACAAAGGAAATGCAGTTTCTCTGGGCAGTGGGAAATGTCATCTGAGGAGAGCACACTATTCAAATGGTTGAGAAAGGTATTGGATTTATATATTTCTGCATGCCTAAACAAGAAGATCTCTGATGAAAACCTTATGTGGACAGCTGTTGAACTTGTCCCCATGCTTAAAGTATGGCAAGTTAATTTCCAAGTTACCAGAAAAGACAACACGAGTGCTTCATATCTCAAATCACTGCATGAGTAAAGTGAACAGTCAGATGCAAAAATAGGCATGTACTATTTTTCATGCTGTTTCAAGCTCAGACTAATTATTTGGGCAGCTAGATAATATTTTTTAGAAAGGAAGCTCATTCTTTGCTCTACAAGAATGTGGCTTCTCGTAAATATCACCTAACTGTTCTCCATGCCAAACCCCCCCTGCCCCATTCCAGGCATCTGAAAGTGCCTGAGAGTCCTGCTGGCAACTTAGGGACATGCAAACAATGAATTAGTGTAGCTCAGATTTTTTTGACTCATAACCTATATGACACAAGGAACTAGAACCTTGTTGAGAATTCTTGCTATCTGAGGACACAGAAATGATAAACATGAGCAACTGTGCTGAGAATGTCCTTGAGTCCATCCTGGGAGTTAGATACCAGGCACAGGGAACTACCCCCCACATGCAGCTGCAGGGGTTGGAGTGCAGCTGCAGGTGGGCAGAGTTTAGCCAGCCCCAGAGGCTGACCCTCAGATTGTTATGGTATGCTGACCTATCCATGCCTTACAAGTAACCCTGGCCCTGGAGGTCTTCAAGAAAAGACTGGATGAGGCACTTAGTGCCATGGCCTAGTTGACTGGGTAGGGCTGGGTGCTAGGTTGGACTGGATGATCTTGGAGGTCTCTTCCAACCTGGTTGATTCTATGATTCTATGATTGTAACCAATCTCAAGTTGAGCATGCCTCTTGCTAGAATGCATATAAGTCACTGTATCACGGAAATAAAGTGGATTATGACCATCTAACCACATTGGTGAACAAAGAGTCATTGTACCCAAAGTGCTCCACCGACAGAACCTCAGAGCCTCAGCTTCTTAAGATAAATACAATAAAATAATAAAAGAAGATAATAAAATCATCATAACTGAAATAAAACAATAAAAAAAGCCTTAGAAGTAGATTTTTGCCTATTAGAAATAGGAGGGACTAATTTAAAAATTAGGACATTACACTTTAATAATCTACTTTTTTTAGCATGTGAGTGCAACAAAATGTTACAACTCTTACTGAATACAGAACATGATCCCCTTATGTTAACAGGGCAATGCCCTATTCGAGCTAAAATCACAGAATATTAGAAGTTGGAAGGGACTTCCAGAGGCCATTGAGTCCAATCCCCCTGGCAGAGCAGGATCCTCTAGGGTAGTCCCCACAGGAACACATCCAGGCAGGTTTTGAAAGTCATAGAATCATAGAATCATAGAATCAACCAGGTTGGAAGAGACCTCCAAGATCATCCAGGCCAACCTAGCACCCAGCCCTATCCAATCAACTAGACCATGGCACTAAGTGCCTCATCCAGTCTTTTCTTGAAGACCCCCAGGGACGGTGCCTCCACCACCTCCCTGGGCAGCCCATTCCAATGCCAATCACTCTCTATGTCAGGAACTTCCTCCTAACATCCAGCCTAGACCTACCCTGGCACAAGACTGCGTCCCCTTGTTCTATTGCTGGTTGCCTGGGAGAAGAGGCCACCCCCCACCTGGCTACAACCTCCCTTCAGGTAGTTGTAGACAGCAATAAGATCACCCCTGAGCCTCCTCTTCTCCAGGCTAAACACCCCCAGCTCCCTCAACCTCTCCTCATAGCATTTGTGCTCCAGGCCTCTCACCAGCTTTGTTGCCCTTCTTTGGACATGTTCCAGCACCTCAACATCCTTCTTGAATTGAGGGGCCCAGAACTGGACACAGTACTCAAGGTGTGACCTGACCAGTGCTGAGTACAGGGGAAGAATAACCTCCCTTGACCTACTGGCCACACTGCTCCTGATGCAGGCCAGGATGTCATTGGCTCTCTTGGCCACCTGGGCACACTGCTGCCTCATCTTCAGCCTGCTATCTATCAGTACCCCCAGGTCCCTTTCCTCCTGACTGCTCTCCAGTCACTCAGTCCCCAGCCTGTAGCACTGGTTGGGGTTGTTGTGGCCAAAGTGCAGAACCCTGCACTTGGCCTTGTTAAATCTCATCCCATTGGCCTCTGCCCACCCATCCAGCCTGTCCAGGTCCCTCTGCATGGCTCTCCTACCTTCCAACAGATCAACACCTGCTCCTAGCTTGGTGTCATCTGCAAACTTACTGATGCTGGACTCAATCCCCTCGTCCAGATCATCAATAAAGATATTGAACAGGCCTGGGCCCAGCACTGATCCTTGGGGAACACCACTAGTGACTGGCTGCCAACTGGATGTGGCACCATTCACCACCACTCTCTGAGCTCTGCCATCCAGTCAGTTCTTGATCCAGCACAGAGTGAATCTGTCCAAACCATGAGCTGCCAGCTTGGCTCCAGAGAAGAAGACTCCACAACCTCCCTGGGCAGCCTGTTCCAGTGCTCTGTCATCCCCACTCTAAAGAAGTTTCTCCTCATACTGAGAGGAGAACATACCTTCTATGTTCAAGCTTGTACCTGTTGCTCTTTGTCTTATTGCAGCAGACCACGAAAACAGATTGGCCCCATCCACTTGACATACACCCCTCAGATATGTTGATGAGATCTCCTCACAGTCTTCTCTTCTCCAGACTTGTGCTAGTTTGAAGTAAGCTAGAATGTTTTGGTAAAAGAACTAGATAACAGGCAGTGAAATGAAAAACAATTGATGTCAACTTCTCTCACAGTCACGCTGAGAACTCTGGGAAGAAGAAGTAAAACATTCTCCATTTTGTCTTTTCATTCTGCCTTTGCCTTCAGACCTGGTCACATCTCATTAACCTTGCTGCCACTAACCTTGCTCCCTAACCTCTTGGCTGCACCTCTCTTCTTCCTGAGAACTGGGGTAAGGTTGAGAGGGCAAGGGGAGGTGTTTGGGTGGTTTGAGAGCCCCTCCTGGGGACTCAGGTTTCTGGGAGGGGAGTTGTGCTTCTGTATTGTTTATACTTTGTCTATTTCTGTATATAACTGTATATATTGTAAATAGCTGCTTGTATATTTGCTGCTGTAAAATAAATAGCTTCATTTATATTCCCAGAGGCCGTCTGAGTTAGCTGGGTCAAATTCAAAAGTGTGTGGGGGCGGGTAAGAGCCCAAACCATCACAAGACTAAAAAGCCCCAGGTCTCTCAGTCTCTCTCCATAGCAGAGATGGTCCAGTTCCCCTATCGTCCTTGTGGCTCTCTGCTGGACTCTTTCCATCATCATGTTATTATTGATATTTTTCCCTCTCTCTTTTTAGCTCAACTAGTACTCACACTTTTGGAAACTGCATCGATCAATTAGAAGTTGCAATATATTTTCAAGGCTGCACCAAGCATCTGTCTGAATTAAGATCACGTGGTTCTTCAGAGATAAACATCATCCCAAAAGAGGAGTAAAAAGTGTAGATAAAATCTGAAAGCACTTTTCCTAGCTTGAGATAACAGAGCTCTGTTTTCAGCTCAGGTAGTAAGCATGAACCCAAGGGGCAGAGAGATCTGAATTCTTGTTTTGCCATCTACCTCTCTGTAAATGAATTTGCTAAATGTGATTAATATCTGCTCACATTGGAGATATTAGCTGAGCATGTTCCCTTTATCCCTGCTTTTACAGTATCTACTTCTACTATTATTTCTGAAAACTGCTATGCAAATATCCTATCACTGCTGCCTGTCCTCTGTGGTCACTGCCTAATTCCAAAAAAGCCCTTAAAATTCAACTGTACCCCTTCCAAGCTACAGCAGCAGAGTATCTTTCAAATGAATCCAGCAGTGTAGTAAAGATGTAGGGATCATGTTCAAGGCATGTACCAAGTCTAAAAGTGATTTTACAGATGAAAGACAAGTTATCAACAGCATAACAGCTGTACTGACATATTTTCTTTGGGAATTATCTACAGTATTCTACAGAGTAATGATAAAAAGGTTCTCTGCCTCTGCAGCTAAATTTACTTTTGGCTACCAAAAGCTATTAAATTATGACATGTACCTGTGCCAAGAAATTGCCTGATGATGATGCTTCACTTTGCTTTGTTGTGCTGAACTGAATGATGAAGTGACCACTTCATGTTTGAAATTATACAAGAGATAAGTGGTACTCTACAGAAAGTCTGTAGGAGTTTTACAGTAGTGAAACAGACCTTCAAAATACATGACCTGGCTACTGAGTCTGTATGCATGCCAAGAAAACGTTTTCATTATCTTTTCAGTTCTTCTTCCCAGCCCTAAAGGAAACATGTGCCTCGGCTTTCATGGTTCAAGACAAATTTTAGTAGCAACAGGAGCCAAGCAATACAATACCTGGCTTCAGCAGTCAGGGCCATAAGTCAGATCTCACTTCACTGGATTTCTCTTCCTTCTTTAGACTCAAACTAAAATGCAGATAAAGAGTGACATGAAGACATGGCATTAGTTTCTGTGCTGACTTCACTGTATCTGAGTCAAAGCTGTGAGCAATCTGTGGAAGATGCTGCTCTTTGTTTATACAAAACTGTAGTTATTAGCCTTAAGGCATGTTTAGACCAGTGTGTGGTGGTTTGGGGACCCAGGTACCTTTAAGAAGACCACAAAGACAAAGCAGTCCAGAAAAAGAGATAGAGAGTCCCAGGAGATGGACCTGGTCATCTCAGGATATTGTAACATTGTTGTTCTGTTCCCTTTCCTTGTATGAAGTGCCTGGAGTATTTAGAATCATAGAGTCAACCAGGTTGGAAGAGACCTCCAAGATCATCCAGCCCAGCCTATCACCCAGCCCTGGCCAGTCAACTAGACCATAGCACTAACTGCCTCATCCAGTCTTTTCTTGATCACCTCCAGGGACGGTGACTCCATCACCTCCCTGGGCAGCCCATTCCAATGACAAATTACTCTCTCTGTGAAGAACTTCCTCCTAACATCCAGCCTATACCTCCCCCGGCAAAACTTGAGCCTGTGTCCCCTTGTTCAATCTCTGATCTATTCTACAATCTCCTCTTCTTGTTTGCTTCTCATTTATTTTTTCACTGACCTCCTTTTCTTTGCCTTCCTTGTGTATTCCTTGTATGTTTTTACCAATAGATTCCATCAAAGTGGTTCAGTCATCTCCCTTCTAAGGCACTTACTGTGCTTGCACTTATCATTGACTTGATATTAGCTCATGTCATACAGCATAAACATCAAGCATTAAGAGAAAAGCACCATACAGATATTACTAATTTTGTGTTGAGGATTTCTGAAGTTTGCAATGGAAAAAAAAAAAAAAATTGAAAATTTAAAATAATAATAGCTTTTAAAAATCTTAAACAAGCTCAAATAATGCAGTAGAGTACTGGAGTTAAAAGGTTCTGAAAGCTCAGAGCTTAGTGAATAAATAAGTACCTAGCTTCTAATCTTAGATTGTTTGCATTAAGTGTAGACACTATTTTCTAAACTTTTCTTTAAGCTCACAAAGCTTGATAAAACAAGACTGTTTAATTACTAATAACTTGACAGTTATGTATCTAAGAAACAATATTTTCAGCTTGCCCAGCAACATAAATCACTCTTTTGTCTTTGAAAGGCAGAGCTCCAATGGAGATTCAAGGGCACTCTGCCCAGGAGGAGCTCTGACAGTCAGGCAGCCATAATACAGGATTTATTGAAAGAGAACTCTGGTCTTCCAAATGTTGGATTAAATTCTTGTAGTTGCTGTGAGAAAGACTATAAGTTCAGTTTTTTGGTTTGGTTTGTGGTTTTTTTTAGGGGGTTGTTTGTTTCATTGGGGTTTTGTTGTTGTTTGGGGGGTGTGTTTGTTTGACTGATTTTCTGGGGATTGTAAACTTGGGAAGATGTTAATCATTAACACTGGAATAAAAGACTATTCCTTACAGTCTTTCTTTTCTTCAGCAATAAAGACAATTAATAAAGACATCTCAGTTTGTTCTGTTCAAGGATTTTTAAAAAACCCTCTAGGTTGCACTGGAGGTGTTCAGGAAAAGCTTGGATGAGGCACTCAGTGCCATGGTCTAGTTGACTGGATAGGGCTGGGTGCTAGGTTGGACTGGATGATCTTGGAAGTCTCTTCCAACCGGGTTGATTCTATGATTCTATTAAGTCTGTTTAAAACCCTGCTGTATATTTAGGCATCAGAGAAGGAAGAAATAATCATTCCCTGCATTTTTCAATGTTCACAAGTTTGGATATGTGGGGCTTGGGTCCAAATCTCATAAGATTTTTACTTTGGCCTTCCTATGCAAATCAAAATTCTTCAGACCTCAAATGCATCCTTCTTTGAACACAAAATACTTTAAAAATCGATTTTCATTTTTTGATTTTGTCACTTTATTCACAAGGGTGGAAACAGTTCTGTGCAGTGTCACAATAGATCTGTACTAAACAACAGAACAAAAAAATCAAACTTCATATTTCTTTGATAAAACTAATAATGCTTCCTGAAAGAGGCATGCATTAGTCTCATCTCATTGCCAGATGATGAAATAGGTCTATGAAAACAGAAGACACCAAATGCAATCTGTGTAACTGGAAACTTTTTATGTGACCTGCAGTAGCTTTATTCAGGTCAATAATTAAATCACATTCTGATTTCACATCAGGGAAAAGCTAAATAAACAGTCTCCCAACTATCTGCTCATGATCTTAACTGTGGTTAATTGCCTGTTTGTGGAACTGCTGTTTCTGATGTAATTCTATGGCACTGTTTGATATTTAAGCTCCCAAAATTAAATTGAGTGCCTCTGTTTCACAAAGAGCTATTTTTTAATCCACAATTCAAGGACTTTTCTGCTATCTAGTCTCCTCAAATAACTGGGTTTAGCTTCCTTTTTTTTTTGCTCTTTCATTTGTGTTCCATGTTAATTCTGCCATCATCATTTGAGTATGACTTTGTTCTCTATCAAATTGCCACCACGACTTACTTGACGATCAATTGCACTGGATGATATAACTCATCTTTATCACTTGAAGCATAAATCACATCTTCACTCACAAATATCTGCAGCCAAAAGGTTACAGAATTAGTGTAGGAGATGCAAATTTTGTTTATGCTTTTCTCAGCAAAGACTGGGGTTTCTTTTCTCCATGAAAGGTTTTTCACTGCTATCAGCAATTTAGTCAGGAACCAAGGCATGAATATAACCTCCTTTCTTATTTATTCAGAAAGAACATAGCAGAAATTCTCTAAGCAGACTGTGCAGGACAATAAGGATTTTTATATTGGCTATTTCTGTGAAGAATAAACCTTTAATGAGACACATCACTACATACAGTTCTGCACATTGCACAGTGGAGCCTTATTTTTTTTCCTGTAAAACCAAAACTAGACAATATAATTGGTCTAAAGTGACAAGCTCATGTCTAGAGATAAGAAGGTTTTGTTCTGCTCTCAGTCCTACCTCTGACTGTGTCTTGCTTTCTCTGTGTATAAAATGACAACAGGAATGTTTACATTTCATTATAGTTCCCTTTCAGATGCAAGAAAGAAAAGAGGCACGTAAATGTCAAGTAGTATATTTAACTGCATATATACCTTCTTCATAATATAACTCTGTTGTCAAAACAACATTCTGGTGGCAGCCACACAGGAAAAGAGTGTAAGTGATTTAGGAGATGCATTTTATTCCACAACTCTTTGTGACATGGTTAGAGCAGAAGTGGGCACAGAGAACTCAAATAGAGACTATTGGTCTTCTGCTAGTGGGGGGATTAAGACCATAAATATTTCCTCAGCATATACTATGCTATCAAAATATAAGGCATGTGAAACAAACCTGTGTAGATTGTACTGATAACTAAAACAAATCAGCAGGTGTCCTCAAAAATACACCTCAAAACACATTTCTGATGGCCACAGTTCTCACTGATGAAAAATTTCCATTATTCTGTAAAGAGAAATACCTTGAAAGAGTAAGGAGATTTTTTTCTTTCAAATGCAACTGCCCAGTGCATACACATACTTTAAAAGATACTGAATGCTTGAGAGTTTGATTTTTGTTTCCATTTTGCCCAGTTGGTGTGCTAGTTTGAAGCTAGCTAGAATGTTTTGGTGGGAAGGACTAGATTACAGGTTGTGAAAGGAAAACAATGGTGATGTCTACTTCTCTCATAGGCTTGCTGAGATGTATAAAAACAAGAATCAAAAACATAAAGCGCTACTCCTGCTGGGGAGCTCCGAGCTGCATCTCTCTCCCTAACCTCACCCTCCGTTTCTCTGGCTAACCCACTTTGCTTCCTAACCCCCGGCCAAACCTCCATTCTTCCTTCGGACTGTGATAAGGTTGAGAGGGGTAGGGGGAAGGTGCAGGGGTGGTTGAGAGCCCCTCCTGGGGACTCAGGTTTCTGGGAGGGCTGTTGTGTTTCTGTGTTACCTTCCACCTTGTATATTTCTGTATATAACTGTATATGCTGTAAATATCTGCTTGTATATTGTGCTAAGCTGTAAAGAATAAGCTTCATCCAATTTCCAGAGCTGGCTGAGTCTAGTCTGGGTGATTTCCAAAGGCGGGGGGGGGTGGGCAGGTAATACCCAAACCATCACAGTTGGTCAAATCAAATCTCTTACCTCCATCTATGAAGTTTTTTCTTTCCTTTGTCATCCGATCATCACAGCTGTAACAGCCACATCTGTTTCTTTTTGTGTCATTATTGGAGTGCGAGAAGATTCTTAAGGTCATTGAACTTTGCCTTTCCTTCATGGCTATTTGCTTGCCACCCAGCCTGCAAGTCAATTCAAAGTAGGATTTCATTCATCTTGCTTAGGATGGAGATCTTCAAACATTATGTGGCAAGGCTGAAATCAGTAAGCTACTTCCTCCATGGAGCTTAGAATCATAGAATCATAGAATCAGTCAAGATTGGAAGGGAACACAAGGATCATCTAGTTCCAACCGCCCTGCCATGGGCATGGATGCCCTACCCTAGATCAGGCTGGCCAGAGCACCACCCAGCCTGGCCTTAAACACCTCCAGGGACAGAGCCTCAACCACCTCCCTGGGCAACCCATTCCAGCCTCTCACCACTCTCGTGCTGAAGAACTTCCGTCTCACGTCCAGTCTGAACCTACCCATCTCCAGCTTTGCTCCATTCCCCCTAGTTCTGTCACTCCCTGATATTCTGACAAGTCCTTCCCCAGTTTTTTGTAGCCCTCCTTCAGATACTGCAAGGCCACAAGACCTCAGAGCCTCCTCTTCTGCAGATGGAACAGCCCCAACTCGTTCAGTCTGTCCTCACAGGAGAGGATGATCAGACAAGACAGCGGAATTGTGGCATAAATAGTTCTGCAGACGGTGTCTTGGTTCCAGGAGCTAGACAGGCTGTCTAACTCTTCTCAAAGTAAACTCCACACAGAATTGTATAGAAATACAGAGCACTATTGGAAGTTTAAATGAAAAATGCTATTCATAAACTACATGCTTCAGTGCAAAGCGTATAAAATACAGAGACATCCCTAGGCCACAATTCTCCAAACCCTCTTTAGCCCAAAGTTTCTACAATTCTGCTTCCAAAACTAGGCCAAAATCTCAGACCTGAATGCCCTCATCCAGCTCCATCTTATGCCTCTCTGCACCCTCTACTTCTGGACACATGTGACGCAGCTAAAATTGGCTTTGGCAGCTCCAAGGATCAGTGCTGGGCCCAGTCCTGTTCAATATCTTTATTGATGACCTGGACAAGGGGATTGAGTCCAGCATCAGTAAGTTTGCCGATGACACCAAGCTAGGAGCAGGTGTTGATCTGTTGGAAGGTAGGAGAGCCCTGCAGAGGGACCTGGACAGGCTGGATGGGTGGGCAGAGGCCAATGGGATGAGATTTAACAAGGCCAAGTGCAGGGTTCTGCACTTTGGCCACAACAACCCCAACCAGTGCTATAGGCTGGGGACTGAGTGGCTGGAGAGCAGTCAGGAGGAAAGGGACCTGGGGGTACTGATAGATAGCAGGCTGAAGATGAGCCAGCAGTGTGCCCAGGTGGCCAAGAGAGCCAATGGCATCCTGGCCTGCATCAGGAACAGTGTGGCCAGTAGGTCAAGGGAGGTTATTCTTCCCCTGTACTCAGCACTGGTCAGACCACACCTTGAGTACTGTGTCCAGTTCTGGGCCCCTCAATTCAAGAAGGATGTTGAGGTGCTGGAACATGTCCAGAGAAGGGCAACGAGGCTGGTGAGGGGCCTGGAGCACAGATCCTATGAGGAGAGGTTGAGGGAGCTGGGCCTGTTTAGCCTGGAGAAGAGGAGGCTCAGGGATGATCTTATTACTGTCTACAACTACCTGAAGGGGCATTGTAGCCAGGTGGGGGTTGGCCTCTTCTCCCGGGTAACCAGCAATAGAACAAGGGGACACAGTCTCAAGTTGTGCTGGGCGAGATATAGGCTGGATGTTAGGAGGAAGTTGTTGGCAGAGAGAGTGATTTGCCATTGGAATGGGCTGCCCAGGGAGGTGGTGGAGGCACCGTCCCTGGGGGTCTTCAAGAAAAGACTGGATGGAGCACTTAGTGCCATGGTCTAGTTGATTGGATAGGGCTGGGGGATAGGTTGGCCTGGATGATGTTGGAGGTCTCTTCCAACCTGGTTGATTCTATGATTCTATGATTCTCCAGGCCTCTGCCAAGGCTGCTCTAGGCCTCACTTCCCTGTAATTGCAAAGATAAGGAAGCATCAGGATGAAGAGAGAGAGGGAGGAAAAGGGGGAGAGGCAGCTTGTGCTGTCCCCTTGTAAAGCCTAGATGCAGGCATTTTGGGAATGAAATAGCAAAAATTACACTTTCTGTTCCACCTCCTGGACCTACCTAGCCTCTTGGAAGACTTCTCTGTGGTTTCTTAAAGACACCTTGTCTCAAACCATGACAGATGGGCAGGGAATTGTCCAGGCAACTAAATGTGATGGTAGGCCTGATGGGCCAAAAATAGGCTTATACATGTCCTGCCTTGCCCAGGCATGTTTTTCTGCTCTCCCTCCTGTTATGGGGAAAAGCAACTGCAGGAAAGAAGACGAAGGAACTTGGAGCCACTAAGTCTAAAGACTCTGGCATGCCCAGACATGTCTTGGTGATGTGGTAAACAAGGTACACACTTAGCTTGTGTCTGGCTTGTGCAAGGCCTATGCTTTTCCCAAAGTTGGGTAAAGCAAGAGAACAAAGGGACACAGTCTCAAGTTGTGCCAGGGTAGGTATAGGCTGGATATTAGGAAGAAGTTCTTCCCAGAGAGAGTGATTTCCCATTGGAATGGGCTGCCCAGGGAGGTGGTGGAGGCACCGTCCCTGGGGGTCTTCAAGCAAAGCCTGGCTGAGGCACTTAGTGCCATTGTCTAGTTGATTGGATAGGGCAGGGTGATAGGTTGGACTGGATGATCTTGGAGGTCTCTTCCAACCTGGTTGATTCTATGATATGATATGATATGATATGATATGATATGATATGGCTACACCTAATATGATCAGGCTTGGCTAACTGCCATTCTGATTGGCTATTCTGTGTCCAAAGGGCAATTACACTCAGCCCACATTGATACATAGGTAAATGCAGTGTGCTCTGCTGTGCTCTGCCGTGCTATTCATGTCTCCTCTTGTCTGCTGCTATACTGCCTTACTGTTTGCCTGTAAACTCCACTGTCATGAGTTTACCAGGAACAGACTCTAAATGCCTCCACATGATTGGCCTGCATAGCCAGCATGACATCGTGCTGAGACTGCACACCACAAGATATCCTGCCTGCAGCTTAAAGTCTCCTGCTCAGACTAGAAGTCCTGGAGATACACAGATGGTCCAGAGGAGCCAGGAGACAGGGTCAGAGATTGTCTGCCTCCTTTCTCCAGAAGCCTGGGAAGAATAAACCTCAGTGGCCGACAAGACAGAGTTCCCTGAAAGCATTGGGGTACTGTCTGGGCCTGTGGCTAGCCCCAAAAGTCAGGTAATAATAATTTGCTGAGTAAATACTTAAAAGCCTCTTTGTAATTCTTCATTGCCTTCTGCCATAAGCGGAAAGAGCTCCTTGAGTCCACCTAGTGGGCAAGAGGTATATTGACTGCAAGCAGCATTTGACCGCAGGAATCTTCTCTTCCAGTTCAATTAATGTTTACATATTTTGCTGGTTATTACTAGATCTGGTTACTATCTGTAAAATGTTTCCATGACAGTGCAAAGAATCAATTATTATGAAAATCAGTGGTCAGGGTCGGCGAGAGTTCTGAGTAACAAAATTAATAACCAATATTAATGTTGGAAAAAATGTCATCTCACATTAATTAATTTATTTCCCCTTCATAACACTAACAAGAGAGTAAAGACACAGCCAGGGTTTCATTTTAGCCCTGGGCAGTTCTGGT
Organism: Pogoniulus pusillus; assembly: GCF_015220805.1. Taxonomy (NCBI): domain Eukaryota; kingdom Metazoa; phylum Chordata; class Aves; order Piciformes; family Lybiidae; genus Pogoniulus; species Pogoniulus pusillus. The sequence goes on from NC_087266.1 coordinate 41,103,809, forward strand.
AGACTGCAGAATCACAAAATCACAGAATGGTTTAGGTTGGAAGTGACCTTAAAGATCATCTAGTTCCAAACCTCACTACATTATGCTGCAGAAAATCACAGTATCACAGTATCATCAGGGTTGGAAGAGACCTCACAGATCATCAAGTCCAACCCTTTACCACAGAGCTCAAGGCTAGACCATGGCACCAAGTGCCACGTCCAATCCTGCCTTGAACAGCTCCAGGGACGGCGACTCCACCACCTCCCCGGGCAGCCCATTCCAGTGTCCAATGACTCTCTCAGGGAAGAACTTTCTCCTCACCTCGAGCCTAAATTTCCCCTGGCGCAGTCTGAGGCTGTGTCCTCTTGTTCTGGTGCTGGCCACCTGAGAGAAGAGAACATCCTCCCCCTGGCCACAACCTCCCCTCAGGTAGTTGTAGACAGCAATAAGGTTCCCCCTGAGCCTCCTCTTCTCCAGGCTAACCAATCCCAGCTCCCTCAGCCTCTCCTCATAGGGCTGTGCTCAAGGCCTCTCACCAGCCTCGTCGCCCTTCTCTGGACACGCTCAAGCATCTCAATGTCCCTCCTAAACTGGGGGGCCCAGAACTGAACACAGGACTCAAGGTGTGGTCTAACCAGTGCAGAGTACAGGGGCAGAATGACCTCCCTGCTCCTGCTGACCACACCATTCCTGATGCAGGCCAGAATGCCACTGGCTCTCTTGGCCACCTGGGGCTTTATACCGTGCATCATCAGTTCTAACATGTTAGTACTCACAATGTTTTGAGTCATTTGAGTCAGATGAGTGAAACACATCTGACACAGGACAACCTTCTTTGTTGACTAGGGAATACTTTTTGCAACTAATTCTCATTCACAATTCTTCAGTGCTAGCTTTCCTACCTCACAGATGTGAGCTGACAAAGCTACAAACCAGGCCTCCAATAATAAAACAAACAAACAAACAAACATTTTAAAAACATAAACTGGAGTTACTTGTATTAAAAAAAAAAAAAAAAAAACCAAAAAAAAACCACAAGAAAGAGAATGTATTCTTCAACACTGTGAAGTATTAGTGAAGGACATCTCTACTTTGCCGCAATCTGTCTGAAATTCAGCTTTGCTTTCTTATTTACTTGTTTCATCTCTTTACTACCTTTACTGGTAGATAGCAATTTGTTACCTGCAAAATAAAATATTTTTTCTCATTTCTTTTATGGAACAGTAATAAGACAGATCCACTAGCTTAGTTATGCAGTGTGCTTAAGCAATTCCTTCAAGGAGCTAAGCGCCATTACTCATCATTTGTTATATACTAAGCTTCTCTAGGAGTTTCAGGTTCCTGTTTTCCCTTTGGCAATCTGGTTATCTTATGCTGAATCTATCATTTCCATATGCAAACAGACTGAATCACTTGACAAGGACATTTGTATTTCAAGATATGTAATGCAGATCACTTTGGTAAAGCTAGAAATGGTCATACAGAAAGCACTACAATAAAATGCAATGATAAAACCTTATGATAGATATGATCCGCCCTAATCCAAATTAGATACTTAATTGTGGATCAGAATAAGGTAAATTCACATTTCCTCTAGCAAACAACAAAGAGACAGGCATCTCTAGAAGGAAACTCATCTCTGAAGATAGCTATCTAAAGTACCAAGCTTAGAATGACTCATCTTATGAAGATGACTATTGTTTAGCTATAAAAGGAATGCACCACTCCCAGCCCAAAATAGCCAAAGGTAAGCAAATCCCTTCCTACATGGAAGAAATATTAGAAAGATATTGCTTACAGCAAGGGTGGTGAGACACTGGAACAGGTTGTCAAGGGAGATTGTGGATGTCCTCCCTGGAGGTGTTCAAGGCCAGACTGGATAAGGCCTTCAGCAACTTAGCCTAGTGGATGATGTCCCTGTCCATGGCAGCGGGGGTTGAAACCAGATGGCCTTTAAGGTCCCTTCCAACTCAAGCCATTCTAAGAATCCATGTAACACGCACTCATTGCTGCAGAAGTCAGATGTGCAATCTTGGAAAAATAACAAACAAAAACACAAGGTTATAACACATTTATATATCTTTAATCATATGTTACAGTTAAAGGTTTGTCAAAGATGAGGTCCAGTGGAAAATATACATCTATACACTGTTTGTTCTTTTTTATATTACAAAAAGTGTTACATTTTTTAAAAGTAACATATTCACCATAATCATAGAATCATAGAACCGACCAGGTTGGAAGAGACCTCCAAGATAATCCAGTCCAACCTAGCACCCAGCCCTATCCACTCAAATAGACCATGGCACTAAGTGCCTCAGACAGGATTTTCCTGAAGACCTCCAGGGATGGTGACTCCACCACCTCCCTGGGCAGCCCATTCCAATGCCAATCACCCTTTCTGCCAACAACTTCCTCCTAACATCCAGCCTAGACCTACCCTGGCACAACTTGAGACTGTGTCCCCTTGTTCTGTTGCTGGTTGCCTGGCAGAAGAGACCAACCCTTATCGGGCTACAATGTCCCTTCAGGTAGTTGTAGACAGCAATGAGGTCCCCCCTGAGCCTCCTCTTCTCTAGGCTAAACACCCCCAGCTCCCTCAGCCTCTCCTCATAGGGTTTGTGTTCCAGGCCCCTCACCAGCTTTGTCGCCCTTCTCTGGACACGTTCCAGCACCTCAGCATCTCTCTTGAATTGAGGGGCCCAGAACTGGACACAATAGCAAAAGTAATTTTATTACTTAACACAGCAAAAACATAATACTTACACAGCTGCCATCAACCCCACTAGATATGACATGATGCAGTGGAGCATAGTCCAGATTTCAAGACAGCAAGACACCAATACTTAACGGACATCTCTGCAACAGCAACATTCACCGGAGCTGGTTGCCACACTGTATCACAGCTCTGGATCTGTTGTATCATAGAACTGTCAGGGATGGAAGGGATCTCAAGGATCATCTAACTGTACCCCACCTGCCATGGACAGGGACACTTCACACTAGATCATGTTGCTCCAGCAAGCCTGGCCTTAAAAACTTCCAGTATCCTGACATATGTGAATGTATGATGGCATATGAATGTGAGTGTGAGCGTGAATGAATGAAGTCGGTTTCACTTAAAATTGTAACCACCTTCCCCTTCAAAGCCTGGCACTGAGATTTGCTATATTGCTGTTTTTCCTACAAGAGGAGTGTCCCTCCAGAGACATAGCAGCAACGTCCCAGCAGGGGCTGGAAGTACAGCGAACTTTGGGCCACTAGGCTTGGAACTGCTGGGGAAGTTAGAACCACCAGTAAGACTTCCAAGACACTAAATCAACCCCATGTTTAAGCAATTACATCCTTGGTACACCACACTACAATTTGATACAATGTGATTCTAGATAGGAAAAAAAAATAAAGTGTCTGTTTGTTCTTTATAATCACTGTCCTCAAACACTTCTCAGAATTCTCTTGTGTTTGGCCATTTAAATTATGTTTTGTCATTTTTAGTATGAAATTCCCTGTAGCTGAAAGAGTAAATTTTCCAGCATTGAACTGTATCAGTCCAGGCTATTAGCCTACCCAAGTAATTCTGTTCTATATTTTCCTTTTTCTGTCAGTGGCTACTATATGCCTCTCTGGGTTTTAGTATCAGGAAATTTTATCTCTCTGCTGCGCATCTCCGCCTCTGGGTCACTGCTTTACAAATTGAACGGAATAGCTTTACTACTCATCTGTAGTCATTCAGTCCCTCTGCTCATTTATTCAAAACATTTTCTCTCTTTTGGAATTCCAAACCTGTAAGTCATCACTGTAATGTATTCACCAACAAAAAGCCTTCTTGCCCCCACAGTTTGAAAGCCAGAAATAAGGTTTCATTTGCCATCTCCAGTGGGAATTGGTTAGCTAACAGCCTGTGTAGTACTTTGTCGTAAATTAATGCAGGGACATATGATGTCTGTGGCTTTCATCAGCTTTTTGTTACTTCTTTACAAAAAAATAAAAGACACTAATACTGGCTGTAAACTGGAGATGGTTGGACACCCAGCTGAAAATGAGAAGCAGTGAATGAACTTCTTGTTTTGCTTTGTTTGCATGCTTGGCTTTTGCTTTACCTGTTAAATGGTCTTTATCACAGTGTCATCAGGGTTGGAAGAGACCTCACAGATGATGCATCAAGTCCAACCCTTTACCACAGAGCTCAAGGCTAGACCATGGCACCAAGTGCCACATCCAATCCTGCCTTGAACAGCTCCAGGGACGGCGACTCCACCACCTCCCCGGGCAGCCCATTCCAGTGTCCAATGACTCTCTCAGTGAAGAACTTTCTCCTCACCTCCAGCCTAAATCTCCCCTGGCACAGCCTGAGGCTGTGTCCTCTTGTTCTAGTGCTGGCCACCTGAGAGAAGAGAGCAACCTCCTCCTGGCTACAACCACCAAGCTTTCTTACTTTTCCTCTTCCCATTACCTCCCCCATCTCACTGAGGGCAGGGAGTAAGCACGCATGTGGTGCTTTTGTTGCCAGATGGGGTTAACAGCACTCTTAAATACTGTCACTCTGCATATGCACTGGTGGAAATACTGTGTTTCATTATTTATTCAATTGTGGTTTTCATCAGAGGAGCTCATTTTGATTTCAGCTGCAGATGTTATGGAATAGATTTGTTGTGCCGGGGGAAGTATAGGCTGGACGTTAGGAGGAAGTTCTTCCCAGAGAGAGTCAATTGCCATTGGAATGGGCTGCCCAGGGAGGTGGTGGAGTCACCGTCCCTTGAGGTCTTCAAGAAAAGACTGGATGAAGCACTTAGTGCCATGGTCTAGTTGACTGGATGGGGCTGGGGGATAGGTTGGACTGGGTGATCTTGGAGATCTCTTCCAACCTGGTTGATTCTATGATCTCATAAGCCTGCCTTATGAAAGCCTGTGGTTTTGTTCCCTGTATGAGAAACACTTAGTGAGTCACAGGCCAGAGTGACCAGCTAGTACCATCACACTGGGGCTCAGGCTGGGGAAAAGCGTGCAGCACAGCATGGCAAGTTTGACACCTATGGGCTTAGATCCGGATGCCAAGAGACAAGGTCTATTTGTGGAAATCTCACCCTACTCTAAATCTCACCCTCACCTCACGCAGTGCATAATGCCGTGGCAAGTCTAATTACAGACTAAGATTTGTAAGTGTTTAAAAAGCATAACATTAAATCTGAGCCAGAAGCATTTTTATGATACTTGGTTTTGACATCACATATAACAGCATCACAGACTGACCTTGCTTTCTGTGGAATGTTACTTACCCCTAAGGTAGCATATTTACTGCATGACTGCTGGTCTGCAGCCACCTGTGAGTTAGTGATTAGACCAGATATGGAAAAAACAAAGGTATCTTTGGGAAGATACAGGAACAATAAAATGTCACTGAAACACTATTGTGTATTGCCTTTGGGAACACTCATTTAAAGCAGTAACACTTCTTCAGGAGTGAGCAATGCTTTCCTAATTGCTTGTATTATCTCATTACCAGTGTTTCACAACAGGTAGTAGATAGATTGTAACTGAAAAAATCTCTGAAGACTCCAGACAGAAGCAAAAACACACAAGAAAAAAAAGCAAAATGCTGTTTCAGTGATTACATTCCAAGCCTTTATTAAAAGTAGTTAAGGCCTGATTTAAAAGCCTCCCTTCTGATGATAATAGCCTATTTATCAGATGCTATTATACAGTGATGATATCCATTGTGCAGTAAAATAGTTAGCATTTAACACTAACTGTTTGGGGTTATTTTTAAATGGTTTTATCAGATGTTTATAACATGGCAAGCAGTGGAGAGCTTAGCTGAAGACTGGCTAGCTAATCTCCAAAGACATCAAGATTTTTAAACTGAAGACTTATTTACCTTTAAAAAGAAAGCTACTCATTGATAAATGAGAAATATGATTAATTGCCAACTAGATCAGGCTATCCAGAGTGGCATTAAGTTTGATCTTGGATGTCTCCAGGGATGGGGCCTCAACCACACGCCTTGGCAACCTGTGCTAGTTTGAGGCCAATTGGAATATTATAATAAGAGAAATTAGATTATAGGCTGTGGAAAGGAAACAATGGTGATGTCTACTTCACTCATAGGTTCACTGAGACATAAAATCAAGGACACAAACATAGATAAGACAGTGTCTTGTCGGAGTGGGAGTTGGTGTCTGTGTTTTCTGCTGCTCTGCCTGGATCTGTGTAACTCAACTAATCATTCTGCTTTTAACCCCCCCTTGCCAATCTTTCCAGCTCACCTTGCACGTAAGGCAGACTCTGGGATAAGAGTTGGAGGGTGGAAAGAAGGTGGAAGGGTGGTTGGGAGCCCCTCCTGGGGACTCTGATTTCTGGGAAGGGGCACTGTGTTTTTGTATTACCTTTTAACTTGTATGTAACTGTAAATATTTGTGTGTATTGTATATACATATGCTTGTAAATTGTGCTAAGCTGTAAAGATAGCTTCCCTCCTTAACTTTCAGCCAGCTGAGTCTAGTCTGGGTGATTTCGTCAGTGTGGGAGCGAGGGGCAGGTAACTCCCAAATCATCACACAACCTGTTCCAATATTTCACAACTCTTACTATAAAGAATTTTCTCCTTGTGTCTAACCTAAATCTACCCTGCTCCCTTTTAAAAGCATTGCCCCTCATCCTTTCACTATAAGCCCTTCTAAATGCTCTCCTGTAGGTCTCTTTCAGATGTTGAAATGTAGCTGCAAGGTCTACTCAGAGCCTTCTCTTCTCCAGCCTGAATATCCCTGTTTCTTTCAACCTCTCTTTATAGGAGAGGTGGTCAAGTGCTCTGATCATCTCTGAGGCCCTCCTCTGGATAGGCTCTAGCAGGTCTTCTGTCTTGTGTTGGAGGTCCCAGAGTTGGGCGCAGTATTCCAGGTGAGGTTTCACCAGAGTAACATGGCAGAATCACTGCTCTCAACCTGTTGGCCATGCTTATTTTGACGCAGCTCAGGATGCCACTGGAATTCTGGGCTGCAGGTGTTCACTGTTGGCTCATGTCCAACTTCTCATCCATTAGTACCCCCAAGCCCTTTTCTGTATAGCTGTTCCCAATTTCACCATCACCTAGCCTGTATTGATATCAAGGACTGCCCTGAACTAGGTGCAGAACTTTGCATTTTGCCTTAACTTCATGGGATTCTCCTCAGCCCACTTTTCCAGCCTGTCCCGGTCCCTCTGGGTGGCATCCTGTCCTTCAGTCTGCACCACTCAGCTTGACATCATCTGCAAACTTGCTTAGGGTGCACTCAGTCTCACTGTCTATATCATTGATGAAGATATTGAACAGCACTGCTCTCAGTACAGATCCTTGAGGGACATCACTTGTCACTCGCCTCCAGACAGACATTGTGTGCAATCATCAGACCAACTCCTTATCCACAGACAACCCATCAAACTTCTATCTCTCCAGTTTCAAGAGAGGGATGTTGTGGAGAGCTGTGTCAAAAGCTTTACAAAATTCCAAATAGATGAGATCTGATGGTCTTTCCTTCTCCACTGATATAGTTAAACCACTGTAGAGAGTCACTAGGGTGGTCAGGCAGGACTTGCCCTTGGTGACGGTATGCTCTGTGTCCAATCACCTCCCTATCTTCCATGTGTCTTAGTATAAGCTCTAGCAGGATCTGTTTCATGCTCTTACAGGCACAGAGATGTGTGTGATGGTTTGGGTGTTACCCACCCCCCCAACCTTGTGAAAAATCACCCAGACTATACTCAGTCAATGGAAAATGAAGAATGAAGCTTTCAATTTACAGCTTAGCACAATATACAAGCAGATATTTACAATATATACAGCTATAGACAGAAATACACAAGTTAAAAAGTAAAAGAGAAACACAACAGCCCTCCCAAAAAACAGAGTCCCCAGGAGGGGCTCCAAACCACCCTTTCACCTTCTTCCCACCCCTCTACCTTACCCCAGACTTGCCTTACGTTCAAGGTGAGTTTGGAGAGTCAGTCAGGGGAGTTAGGAAGCAGACGGATTAGTTAGGCTGCAAGTTAGGAGAAAAAATACAGCCCAAAGCCAAAGAACAAACTCCCATATTTATGTTTGCATTCTTGTTCTTACAAGCCTATGAGTGAAATAGACACTGTTTTGTTTTCACATCCTATAGTCTAATTCTTCTCACCAAAATATCCCAGCTATGATCAAACTAGCACAGCATAGCTGACAGGTCTGTAATTTCCAGGATTCTCTTTTTACACTGTTTTAAAATGGGTGCAATGCCTCCTTTCTTCCAGTCTCCAGAGACTTCACCTGACTGCCAGCACTTCTCAAATATTATGGAGAGGGATACTGCAACTACATCATCCAATTCATAGAGTCATAGAATCAACCATGTTGGAAAAGACCTTGAAGATCATCCAGTCCAACCTAGAACCCAGCCCTAGCCAGTCAACCAGACCATGGCACTAAGTGCCTCAGACAGGATTTTCTTGAATGGTGACTCCACCTCCTCCCTGGGCAGCCCATTCCAAAGGCAAATCACTCTCTCTGGCAAGAACTTCCCCTTAACATCCAGCCTAGACCTCCCCTGGCACAACTTGAGACTGTGTCCCCTTGTTCTGTTGCTGGTTGCCTGGCAGAAGAGACCAACCCCCACCTGGCTACAGCCTCTCTTCAGGTAGTTGTAGACAGCAATGAGGTGCCCCCTGAGCCTCCTCTTCTCCAGGCTAAACACCCCCAGCTCCCTCAGCCTCTCCTCATAGGGTTTGTGTTCCAGGCCTCTCAAAATTCCTTCAGAACTCTGGGATGAAGCTCATCAGGTCCCATAGATTTATGTATGTTCATGTTTCCTAGTTGGTCCTGAATTTGAGCTTCCTTTATGGTTGAAGGGACTTTACCTGGCTGGTCTGCATCTAGTCCTTTAACTCAGTCAACATTTTACCTTTGATTTGATACAGTCTTTTGCTTTTGACTGAAACAAGAATTCCACAAATAGATAGATTTTTCTGTCAGTTCTAGCCCTTAGATATGCTATATAATTTACACTGCATTTAAACATCAATTATCATAAACTATATTCAAATATACTTAACTGTAGCACCAAAAAAAACCCCAAAACAAACCAAAACAAATCACCAAGTAAAATACTACAAATCTCTAAAATTTTGATACCACCCAGAAGAAAACATCAAGTATTTTGATAGGTGATCTATTTTTACATCTGGCATTCAAACAAAGGGAATCTAAAGGACTCCTTTAGATGTAAACACATTAGAGATGTCAGAACTTCAACAAGAAGAATTTCCTTTTCCCTAATCTCAAAAGAGTTGAAACAGGTTCTGCCTTTGATGTTTCCTGGGTGTCTTCTATGGAGTTTTATTGCATCACTTTGTCAGTAAGTCACATCTTATCCTCCATTTATTTATTTTTCTCCTTTCACTGAATATGTGATGTGGAATTCTGATCCCTAGTGAATACGTGTTAGAGGAAAATTGCTGTTAACCCTCTGTAAGGTGACAGTGTCACAGTATTTAAAATCTCTGAGCTGCTTTTTGCACAAATTTACTTTCAATTAGCTAGATCATATTCTAATAGCAGTGAAAGAAGCAGGTCTAAAAATTTCATTCTGCTAACACAGAAACGTTAATACTTCATTATGTATTTTGTTTTATTTACAAGGAATTCCTGGATATTATCTTCCACAGAATTTCTTAGATTGGAAAAGACCTTCAAGATCAGAGTCCAATCATTAGTTTCACACTGACAAGTCCTTGACTAAACCAAATCATTCAACACAACATCTAATCACTATGAATTGCTGTGGTTGGAAAAGACTACTAGGATTATCCAGTCCAACCTTCATCCCAGCATCCTTCATCACTAGAGACCATAGCCTCAAGCACCACATCCACTCTCCTTTTAAACAGCTCCAGGGATGGTGACTCCACCACCTCCCTGGACAGCCTGTTCCAGTGCCTGACCACTCACTCAGTAAAGAACTTCCTCCCAACATCCAACCTAAACCTCTCCTGGTGCAACTTGAGGCCGTTTCCTCTTGTCCTATCATTAGTAACTGGGGAGAAGAGACCAGCTCCAGCCTCACTACAACCTCCTTTTAGGTAGCTGTAGAGAGATATAAGGTCCCCTCTCAGCCTCCTCTTCTCCAGACTAAACACCCTCAGCTCCCTCAGCCACTCCTCATAGGTCATGTTTGCCAGACCTCTGCCCAGCCTCATCGCCCTCCTCTGCACCCACTCCAGCACCTCAATGTCCCTCCTATACTGTGGTGACCAAAACTGGACACAGTATTCAAGGTGTGGTCTCACGAGTGCTGAGTACAGAGTGATGATCACCTCCCTACTCCTGCTGGTCACACCATTTCTGATACAGGCCAGGATGCTGTTGGCCTTCTTGGCCACCTGGGCACACTGCTGGCTCAAGTTCAGCCAGCTGTCCACCAACACCCCCAGGTCCTTTTCTGCCAGGCAGCTTTCCAGCCACTCCTCCCCCAGCCTGTAGGGCTGCTGGGGTTGTTGTGTTCAGATCTTTATCGAAAACAACAACTAAATCCATGCAATAGTGTAATTGTCTTAGAAAGAACTACAGATTACATTTTTCTCAAGTAGTGGTTTCTGTGTAAGTAACATGGATACTCAATATTCAGTTCATACAATGCAAGAGACACCTCTCATCATTCAATTAGTGCAAGCCAAAGACTTATTTTGCTTTCAGAAATCCTTACCTACAACAATGAGCCTGAAGCATGTCCAATTTCTGATGGAAAGTACCAACATTTTCTGTATAAATGGCAAGATAGGCACCAGATTGACAATGGATGCATGCTTAAAGTGGGAATGTGATTATTCTCTTTTTTTAAAAGAAAAATACCAAACACAGTTAAACTTCACAGGATCACAGATATTAGGGGTTGGAAGGGACCCAAGGAGATCATCCAGTCCAACCACCCTGCCAGAGCAAGACCACACAATCTAGCACAGATCACAGAGGAATGCAGCCAGACAGGCTTTGAAAGTCTCCAGGGAAGACTCCACAACCTCTCTGGGGAGCCTGTTCCAGTGCTCTGGGACCCTTACAGTAAAGAAGTTCCCCCTTGTGTTGAGGCGGAACCTCCTGTGCTGCAACTTGCACCCATTGTTCCTTGTCCTATCCCAGGGAGGAAGTGAGCAGAGCCTGTCCCCCTACTCCTGACCAGCCCTAAAGTGTTTATAAACATTTATTAAATCCTCTCTAAGTCTTCTTTTCTCCAGACTAAGCAGCCCCAGGTCCCTCAGCCTCTCCTCATAAGCCATGCCCTCCAGTCCCCACATCATCCTCATAGCCCTTCGCTGGATCCTCTCCAGTAGATCCCTGTTCTTAAACTGGGCAGCCCAAAACTGAACACAGTAATCAAGATGAGCTCTCACAGGGCAGAGTAGAGGAGAAGAACCTCTCTTGATCTGCTGGACACACTCCTCTTAAGTGCAGAACCCAGCACTTGGCCTTGTTAAAACTCATGGCACTGGACTGTGCCCATCTGTCCAGCCTGCCCAGGTCCCTCTACAGAGCCCTCCTGCTCTCTAACAGATGGACACATGCTCCCAACTCGGTGTCATCTGCACACTTACTGATGCTGGACTCAATGCCCTCCTCCAGATCATCAGTAAAGATATTAAACAGGACTGGGCCCAGCACTGATCCCTGAGGCACACCACTAGTGACTGGCTGCCAACTGGATGTGGCACCATTCACCACCACTCTCTGGACCCGGCCATCCAGACAGTTCTTAACCCAGCACAGAGTGCTCCTGTCAGAGCCACAGGCTGCCACCTTGGCCAGGAGTTTGCTATGGGGATGGTGTCAAAGGCCTTGCTGAAGTCCAAGTAGACTCCATCCACAGCCTTCCCCACATCCACCAAGTGGGTCACCTAGTCGTAAAAAGAGATCAAGTTGCTTGAGCAGGATCTGCCCCTCCTAAATCCATGCTGGCTGGGTCTGATCCCCTGGCCATCCTGTAGGTGCCCTGTAACTGCACTCAGGATGATCTACTCCATTACTTTGCATGGCACTGAGGTCAGGCTGCAAGGTCTATAATTTCCTGGGTCCTCCTTCTGACCTTTGTTGTGGATAGGAACCATACTGGCTGGTACTCAATCCTACCACAAAGACCTCACTGGTGTGCCATCCTTCAAATATTTGTGTGCTACCCTCAGGCTTATTTCTAGCTAGTCCAGCTTTGTGCCCTTTCCCCTTCAGATCTAGTTTAAAGCTCTTTCAGTAAGCCCTGCTAGCTCCTATGTTAGGACCCTTTTCCCCCTTTGAGAAGGGTTTATCCCATCTGTTGCCCACAGGTTTATGGTGTCCCATAAATTAGCCCATGATTAAAGATTGCAAAGTCCTGTCAGTAACATCAGACTTGGATCTGCTGCTCTTCCTGTTATTCCCTCATCACTCCCCACAACTGGAGGGACTGAGAACACTACTTGTGCTCCAAATTGCTTTATCAACTGTTCTAAGGCCTTGAAGTCTCTTTATCGACCTTGGAATTCTCATATCTTCTTCATTTCTGCCTACCTGAAAGAACGTGGATAGTAATCTGAGGGCTATAATACATAAGGAAGCTTTCTCCTTACCTCATTCACACAGGATCCAGGGAGGCCCCAGACTACTGTGAGACATGGGTCCAGTCTGCATATTTGGCCTGCCACATCCTTCAGAATTAAGCAACCTATGACAATGATCCATCTGTTTTTCTTAACTGAAGTGGTTTTGATGCTTAGCAACACCTTCAGGCTAGGTGAACAATCATCCCTGTTATCATTCACTTCCCATTCTAGAGCACTGCACCTGTTTCACAAGGACACCTGTGAAGGTAGTTACTGGGGAGACTGGACTAGTTGCCATTACCTCCTATTGCCTACATCACCATGTTTAGTAAGGCAGAGAGAGGACAGGGAGTTCTCCATCAAGAAAAGTGTGGCCAGCAGGTCTAGGGAGATTCTTCTCCCCCTCTGCTCTGCCTTGGTGAGACCACATCTGGAATATCATGTCCAGTTTTGGGCTCCCCAATTCAAGAGAGACAGGGACCTGCTGGAGTGAGTCCAACAGAGAGCCATGAGTATGATTAAAGGATTTGAGAACCTCCCCTACAAAGAAAGGCTGAGAGACCTTGGGCTGTTTAGTCCTGAGAAGAGAAGGCTGAGAGAGAATCCGACCAATGTGTATAAACATCTGAAGGGCAGGTGTCAAATGGAGGGGGACAATCTCTTTTCGGTGGTGGGCAGTAATAAGACAAGGGACAACAGCTACAAACGTAGAAGGTTTTGCCTCATGAGAAGAAACTTCTTTACAGTGAGGGAGATGGAGCACTGGAACAGGCTGCCCAGAGAGGTTGTTGAATCTCCTTCTCTGGAGACTTTCAAAAGCTGCCTGGATGCACTCCTGTGCATATTACCTTAGGTGATCCTGGTGGGGGGACTGGAGTCCATGATCCCTTCCAGCTTCTAAAATTCTGTGATACCACGAGTCTGTCTGACTGTTGGGTTTGTTCAGGGAGGGCAGAGTATGACTCCAAGAGCCTCTCTCTCACATTAGCTGGTGGTCTTCAACCTACTTACCTTCTCCTGCAGCTTCATCCCTAATGAAGACACTGCTCTACCTGGACACACCTCAAACAGACATGCTTAGTGCTGACATCTGACTTTGGTACAAGCGTGGGGCACATCCTGCAGCATGGATAGCAGCATGATCTGGCCAGAGTTCCATCTGGGAAGCTGTATCAAAACTTGCAGATGCAAGGCTCAGGGATGCCACAGCTTTCTGCTGGGTGGATACTCTGGTCAAACTGGACAAGGTTCAGTGCCTGTCCTGTGCATTCTTCTGTGTGAACTGCTGCGTCATTCCCTGGGTGGCCTCCCATACTCTGTTTGCCTGCTCAGTGCACAATGATCTGTTTGCTCCATTCCCTGAGGCCTTCTTTTAAAGGTGTGAGCATGGTCACCACTGTCCTGATGATGGCCACATCTGGACAGCCTGTCCTAGGAGAGCTGCCAGCCTCTAGTGGGTGTTTGCTGCCTTGTCATTTCCCTACCAAGGGAAAGTCTCAGGAAACCCTCTGTACACTGACATCTAAGCTCTCCACTGCTGGCTGTGCTGGCTCTAAAGCAGCTGCTCTCAATGACTCATTATTTCACCATTATTTCTAATGTAGTCTTTAGTAATTAGAAGTACCAGATCAGCTTGCTATCAAAGTAGAGAAGTGTGCTCAAAAGCTGTGTTTGGATTCACTGCTGAAGGTGAGGAGTCAGTGTGTGACAGGTGCATTTGACCCACTTTAACTAAACTTGCAGTCATCTGGTAGTGGCTCCAAAGAAGGTAAAGGTCTGCGCTGTAACCAGGCCAAGAGCTGCTCTAGGAAATCCACAAAGGAGCAGAGTGAGCACTGATGCATATGAGCCTGGAACAACAATCCTGAGATTAATGCATGAACAGCAGGTGGCTCGTCCAAGACTCATTTATCAAGGAAAAGAGAAAGCTGTGGGTAGAGCAAGCCTCATGCATATATTTCTCACTGTATGTCATTAGACTGTAGGCCAACTAATTTATCCCATAAATACGACAGTCTGTCTCCTTTGAGGTCTCCCTACTAGCCTTTTTGGCTGCATGGCAGACATCCTACCACAAGGGGAGATTGATCTCAGAGATATGTCTCCTCAAATTAATGAGATCTTTGACCAACAATAATTTGTTGAATAAGCCCAATTTGGGTTCTCTCTTGATGGCAATTGGACTGCGTGCCAGGTGACTCTCCTCTTGAGTAAGGATGGCTGCCAAGGTTTGATATTCCTTACCTCAGACTAAGACCTGTCTTTAGCCAAGGTGGTGGGACTCCTTGTTGCAAGAGATCCTCAGTAAGTGACTGATAGTGTGCTGAATTAATACTAATGGAATTCATGTGTTTAAAACCTTTATACATAAGCCACTGACCAAGACTGGGACTAAGTCTGGATCCAGCCACACCGAGATTCCCCCCTTGAGAAGGAATGTCGAAAGCAGGAGGGTTCATTCTGAACCTCAACTGTACTCAGTGGGGAGGTTTTCCTTACCTTTTGTACCCCTTCCATTAGGCATAAGCCATTGAACAAATTTAGAACTAAGATTGGATCTAGCCACACCTAATCTCCACGAGTGGTGTGGTCAGCAGGAGCAGGGAGGTCATTCTGCCCCTGTACTCTGCACTGGTTAGACCACACCTTGAGTACTGTGTTCAGTTCTGGGCCCCCCAGTTTAAAAGGGACGTTGAGATGCTTGAGTGTGTCCAGAGAAGGGCAGCAAGGCTGGTGAGAGGCCTTGAGCACAGCCCTACGAGGAGAGGCTGAGGGAGCTGGGATTGGTTAGCCTGGAGAAGAAGAGGCTCAGGGGAGCCCTTATTGCTGTCTGCAACTACCTGAGGGGTGGTTGTGGCCAGGAGGAGGTTGCTCTCTTCTCTCAGGTGGCCAGCACCAGAACAAGAGGACACAGCCTCAGGCTGCGCCAGGGGAAATTTAGGCTCGAGGTGAGGAGAAAGTTCTTCACTGAGAGAGTCATTGGACACTGGAATGGGCTGCCCGGGGAGGTGGTGGAGTCGCTGTCCCTGGGGCACTTCAAGGCAAGGTTGGACGTGGCACTTGGTGCCATGGTCTAGCCTTGAGCTCTGTGGTAAAGGGTTGGACTTGATGATCTGTGAGGTCTCTTCCAACCCTGATGATACTGTGATACTGTGAAAAAGCAAAGAGATCAATTCTGAACCTCATGACTCAAGGGGATGGTCTCCCTTTTATCATCACTGGAAACTGCATTGCATCACCTGCATACATTTCTTCAACACGAATCACAGAATAGTAGAGCCCATTTGGTTGGATGATGCTTCTGAGTGTGTCCATGCTGTTCATAGCCCCATCTGTCATAAACTGGCTGCATCAAGAGCTCACAGTTTTCAGCTTATAGCTGAGGAGCTAAAATGAAAGAAAGTACGTTCCTTTAAGCACCGGAGTCTGATGACTTGGGACCACTTCTTCAGTGTTGCCCTTTACTCTCACTGTATGCACGAGTGTTCTCAAAAAACATAAGATGGTTTGAAAAGCCAATAATTTACATTAAGTACTTAATGGGAGTAAGCTAATTTGAAAATCTCTGCAATTTCATTAACTATAACATGCTGATAACATTACTCAGTGCAGCCAAATATTGCAAGGATTATCTAGATAATGGTTGTAAAGCAGCTTGGCCTCAACTGAGAAAAGCACCATTTTTCAGGAAACCCTTCAGGCAATTGCTTAAAACTTTTCCTAATTGAGGGTCACTGGAGTTAAGGAAACTGTCACCTGGGTACAACTCTGGTGCTTTCATGTACTTAAGATGAAAGATAGCATCTAGTGATTCTTTTATACAGACAGCAGTATTTGGATTTCTCCTTCAAACTAGAGGAACAGTGTGGCCAGTAGGACAAGGGAGGGTATTCTTCCCCTGTACTCAGCATTGGTCAGGCCACACCTTGAGTACTGTGTCCAGTTCTGGGTTCCTCAATTCAAGAGAGATGTTGAGGTACAGGAACATGTCCAGAGAAGGGTGACAAAGCTGGTGAAAGGCCTGGAACACAAGACCTGTAAGGAGAGGCTGAGGGAGGTGAGGTTGTTTAGCCTGGAGAAGAGGAGGCTCAGGGTGACCTCACTGCTGTCTGCAACTACCTGAAGGGAGGCTGTAGCTAGGTGGGGGTTGGTCTCTTCTCCCAGGCAACCAGCAACAGAACAAGGGGACACAGTCCCAAGTTGTGCCAGGGGAAGGTCTAGGCTGGATGTTAGGAGGAAGTTGTTGGCAGAGAGAGTGATTGGCATTGGAATGGGCTGCCCAGGGAGGTGGTGGAGTCACTATCCCTGGAGGTGTTGGAGAAAAGCCTGACTGAGGCACTTGGTGCCATGGTCTAGTTGACTGGATAGGGCTGGGTGCTAGGTTGGCCTGGATGATCTTGGAGGTCCCTTCCAACCTGGTTGATTCTATGAAATATAATACGTGGCACTTGGTGCCATGGTCTAGCCTTGAGCTCTGTGGTAAAGGGTTGGACTTGATGATCTGTGAGGTCTCTTCCAACCCTGATGATACTGTGATACTGTGTGATAATGGGGAATATGTATATAAACTCTGCTGATTAATAGAATACTGTCACACTTAATGGACTCCTGTGTAAAAAAGATTGTTTTGGGAAACATAAAGGAGCATATTGTTAACTTATCTTGATGATGTAACATTTTTAGGGAAAATCATCCTTTTTTTTTTTTTTTTTTTTTTTTTTTTTTGTTTGTTTGGTTTTTTTTCCTCCTGACACTGTAATTGATGTATTTGTTGAAATGACAATTTCAATACCTTTTCTTCTGGAAAAAAAAAAAAAAACCAAAAACAACCAATTAATGCACTCTACCTCCTAAGAAAAACAAACCAAAACAAAATAGAACAAAAACCTGCAATGCAGGGTTGAATTTCCTGTCTCAAGAAACCTCGTAACAGGTCAGATATGTCACCCACCAGAATTTTGGTGCAGTAGGTTTGAACTGGGCTGAGCTGGGGTTAATTCTCCTCAAAACATCTTTCTAATGCTGTGTTTTGCAGGGCTGTAGTGGAGTGTTAATGCACCAGCGTTGTGGCTACTGCTAAACTGAGCACCCAGCCTAGGTTTTTTCCAACATCTCCCTGCCCCGAGATGCTGAGAGGACACAGCTGAAGCAGCTGATCCAGACTAGCCAAAGGGGTATTCCATGCCATATGACATCAGTTCAGACATAAAAACGAAGTGAAAGAAGGAAATTTGGGAAGATCTGTCCATGGCATCTGTTCTCCCAAAGTAACCACCAAGCATAGAGAGTCCTGCTTCCCAGACCTGCTGATGGGAAGTAGAGATTAGCATCTGTCTCTCTGCTTTTGGTTCCGTGGGCTCTATTGCTTTGCTTGTTATCATTATTAAATTGCTTCTATCTTATGACTGGCTTTTGTTATATTTTCCCCTCTCCCCTGTCTATTTAAGAGGGGGAGTGATACAGCAGCTTTGGTGGGCATTTGGCACCCAGCCAGGGCAAAACTACCACATTTGGAAAAATAGTTTTGCGTATTTTGAAGTTGTTTTCAAAGGAAAAGAACAACTAATGACTATCCAAAAGGCAGGCTTGTTCAGTTCTCACTTATTCTAATGCATTAATGCTAGGAAAACTCCAAGGTTTGGGAATGAAAGTTCCACCACAGCATGGCAGTTTTAGAGTTAACATTCCAGTTTCATTTGAAATTTTAAATAAAGAATGATACTGGATACAGAAGAGCAACAATAAGATAAATCTGCATTACTTCATTCATTTGCTGGGCCAGTATACGAACTGCTGTATGAACTATTTTAGTTTTGCTTCACTTTTCTGCCTCCTGCTTTAGTTTGTCTTTAACTCCTCCAAACTGGCTGATTTCTGCACTAACCTGGCTTGCCTTAGTAAATAACAGTTAGGGCCTCCATGGTCTTCTCACTGCAGGAAGTAGAATGTAGTTTTTAACCCCTTCTGGGCTTTGTCCTGGAGTCCTGTATGCCCCAAAATCCCTCTCCCTCTGTGGTTTGAATGGGAGAGGAAACGGTGCGAAAAACCTGTTCCCCCCCCCTGCCCTGCAGGTGTGAAGGGGGAGGGGCAAAGGGCTCTTCCAGCACGATGTGTGCCCTGTGCAGTGCCCACGCTGGGATCAGGCTGGGATTGGCTGTGGTCTTCGTGCCTAGGCAGTGGAAACTCTGCTCTTTGTCTAGGAAGGGTATAAATACTGAGGGACTTCCCACCTTGGGGTTCCCACCTTAGAGTTCTCCCCTGCCTGGATCATTCCTGCAAAAGGAGTCCCCTGGCACTCTGAAGGACAAGCTCCTGAAGGACAGGACCCTCCCTGCTTTGGACAGCTTCCCACCATAAGCACCCCCTTTATGCAGGCTTGATAGGCCTTAACGAGCCTCAGAGGTCTTTTGAAAGAGAGCGAGGGGACAAGCATCTGCAGCGCCCTTTCTCTCAGCCAGCCTGACCCACCTGTGAGTAAACTTTTGGCTCAGCCTGATTAAGTGAGGAATGCTGTATTTAGTAGCTTAGCCTTTTCCAACTTCTGACATCTAAACCAGTCAACTTTATCTATGGCATCCTTGTAAGATCTCAATCAAACTGAATCTGCTAATTAAAACTAAATTAATTTCTGTATACAGTTTTGGGGGCAGGTTTTTGGGAAAATAAAATAATTCTATTTTTATATATATTCCTGACTCGGCCACATGAACTCCCTGCCTCCACAACAGGCTTCATCCAGAAGGTTGAGGAACAATTCAGGGGGATCCACCTTGTGTGATTTCTAAGCTGTAAATAATTGTAAATACTTGCAAATATATTTTTGTACATACACACTGCATTATATATATGCTTGTACAGTTTAGCTAGCTGTAAATCATAGAGTCATAGAATCAACCAGGTTGGAAGAGACCTCCAAGATCATCCAGTCCAACCTAGCACCCAGCCCTATCCAATCAACTAGACCAACTAGACCATGGCACTAAGTGCCTCAGCCAGGCTTTTCTTGAAGACCCCCAGGGACGGTGCCTCCACCACCTCCCTGGGCAGCCCATTCCAATGGGAAATCACTCTGTCTGTGAAGAACTTCTTCCTAACATCCAGCCTATACCTACCCTGGCACAACTTGAGACTGTGTCCCCTTGTTCTATTGCTGGTTGCCTGGGGGAAGAGGCCACCTACATAGCTTCCTTTCCTTCTAAGCTGTCTGAGCTGGTCTGGTAAATTTATTCAGGGGTAATTTCAACCCACCACACATAGTATACAGCTGCTACTGAATTTCTCATGTTAGAGAGTTGAATGATAATAACATGCCGTCAAGGTTCTGAAACAGCAGCCTGAGATGTTGACAGTATTTCTTAACTTGCTTTCCTTCTTTCAGAATCTTAATTACTTTTCTGAGAAGAGTGAAACTACCAGAGAGACTCAGATACTTTGTAATTGCAGGCACACTTAGGTTTTCCCCAGGCAATCTCAGGCCATATGAAAATTTATTCCTGTGACTCTCAAAAGTTTCTGCAGCAAGTCCACATACAAAAGCTGTTAAAGCTATTGATGAACTAGCACATCCATGCCAGTAGTATACCTCATAGTATGCTTTGCCTCAACCACTGAGTCTGCTAGTTTGAAGCAAGCTAGAATGTTTTGGTGAGAAGAACTAGATTACAGGCTGTGGAAGGAAAACAATGGTGATGCCTGCTTCACTCATAGGCTTGCTGAGAGGTATAAGAATAAGAATCAAAATTTAGATAAGGCACTACTCCTGATGGGGAACTCGGAGCTGCATCTCTCTAACCTCACCCTCCCCTTTTTCTGTTGCTGTTTGCCTGGGAGAAGAGACCAACCCCCACCTGGCTACAACCTCCCTTCAGGTAGTTGCAGACAGCAATGAAGTCCCCCCTGAGCCTCCTCTTCTGCAGGCTAAACAGCCCCAGCTCCCTCAGCCTCTCCTTACAGGTCTTGTGTTCCAGGCCCTTCTCTGGACATGTTCCAGTATCTCAACATCTCTCTTGAATTGAGGAACCCAGAATTGGACACAGGACTCAAGGTGTGGCCTGACCAGTGCTGAGTACAGGGGCAGAATAACCTCTCTTGTCCTACTGGCCACACTGTTCCTGATCTAGGCCAGGATGCCATTGGCTCTCTTGGTTACCTGGGCACACTGCTGGCTCATATTCAGCCTACTATCTACCAGTACCCCCAGTTCCCTTTCTTCCTGGCTTCTCTCTCCAGCCAGAAGAGCGAGCTTACTTACTTAAGCAACTTAAAATTTAGCAGCCCTCATGACTGAATAGATACTCATATTAAGCAGCACACAGCACCAAGTGACAAATATACTGCTTCACCAGTCTGAAAAATATGTCCTTGCACTGGCAAATATATAGTTTTCAAGTTATTTTAAGTCTTTCAGCTTCCCTATCAAGCGTGTATGGGTTGTTCCCCCTTCAATACAGAGAAACAATATGATCTCAGAAGGCAGCGGATTTTGATCCCTGCTCTCATGGCTTGAATTCTAAGCAGTAATCTAAAACTGCATCACTGATTCTCTGCAAGAGAATATTGTGAGCTAATATCAGCAAGACTGTGCTTTAGAAAGAATATTATGCTCCACTAAACTTTAGGTATCCATAAATTCAAACCTTTAAATGCAACAGAATCACATATTTTACTCCTGTGATACATAAAATTATCTTATCATCAGTACTATTCAGCATTTATCAATATCTACAATAATTTAAATAGCATTTGCTTCAAAAGGATCAATTAGTATAGTATATTAATTATGTTATTTTCTATTAACTCTTATTGGTTGGATCTGAACACTTTGTAAACACAGTAAAATTTATCACATAAAACAAACACACAACTTTCATCCCAGCAAGTGCCCAAGCACCAGAGTGATGGTATACTGCTTCCTGCCCCAGCCTGACCTGTGTGTTCCCATGACCCTGCTCAAATGATAACCACTAGTGGTGGTCGTAATGGATGCATCTGGTCATGTGGTTTAGAGGTATAACAACTCAACATCCAAAGGCTAACTTGGGCAAGGCACACACCCAAGCACTGTGCTGGTCAATGCCTGAATCAAGAAAATTCTGGAATAAACTTACATGTGTAGTTGGTATGTAAATAGGACTTGTATCTAAAAGTTCTGTGACCTGCCTACTTCATACCAGTAGATAACAACGAGAAACTGAATCTCAGTTCAACTGATCTATTAAGGCTCAAATATAGTTGTCTTCCCACTCCTTTTCACCCTCTAGACCCAGGGAGCCATTGTTGCACATTCACTCTAGGAGTCCCTGCAGTGTAATTTACAGCCTGGCTCTACCTCTTAGCATGTTCTGGTTTCTATTGGAAGGAAACCCTTGGCATGGGTAGAATGGAAGTCACAATGCTCTCCAGCTGTTTTCCTGATCTGGAAGAACAAGCATGCTAAGGAATATAAATGCCACATACTCTAATTTCAGCCACTGGTACAAACTAAAGTGCCAATTATATGTGGAAGACACAATGTGCTACCTAATCTTCTCTACATCTGATTGCTATAATTGTAATATTATCATGCTGGGAGAGGGCTACCTCCTGAATAGCACAGCTGGATGAAGAGTCACCTGTGACCAGAGCTAAACCAAATCAACCCAGCAATATTTCTACCATCTACATTCAGGTTGGCAGTATCTCTGCTGTTACCTGACAAAAGGCTCTGACCTGTCTTGATGGAAAGTTTTCTGGGCTCATTTATTTATCACTTCTTGACTAGAGAGTGCCAATGTCATTTAGGAAACAGTGACACATTCAGTCCTTCAGTATTCTCAACTGAGATAGAGTACTTCAGCCCATCAGATATGCCCTGCAGTAACCAGTGAGTTCTCACATAATTGATAATCATTTTCAGTGCCTTTAAATGTTTTGCTTGAATGGACTAGGAATTTCAGCATGGGAAAAAAGATGGGGAAATGATGAAGGTATAATAGAAGTCAATAAAGTAATGAGTGGTGCAAAGAAGTAAGTAAGCATTGACACGTATCTACCAGATTAAAATGCTGTACTACACACATTTCTTCCTTACAAGGATGGTCAAGAATAAACACAGGATTAACTTCAGTCACATTAACTCAGCAATGAGAGACATTTGAATGTGAGTGTAGTATAAGAATATATGCATTGCAGAGCAGGGTTTCATACACATAAAACAAATAAGAGATGAAGTACAGGTGGAATAAGTGGCCTCCAAAGGTCACAATGGAAGTTTCCATACCAACAAGAACTAAAACTCAGACCTTCCAGTTCAATGCTTTTGTCATAAGATCATCACAAAAGGGAAGTTATCCCTGGTTAGCACTGCATACTCTATTCCCAGCTGTACCATATTCATAGAACAGTAGCTATCAACTTACAAAGCAACTTAAGACCCCTTTATAGCAGCAATAAGCCAACCTTTCATAGACATAAAGCTGAATCAAGACCTCAATTGCCACTCTGCCTCTATTTAACAGCTCCACAGAGCAAATTTACAGATGTTACTATCTTGGGACCCACGTTGTTTGCATCATTTTATTATAGACTTCTCCCTAAGATTTAAAGCATTCTGTATCTCTAAGGAAAACTGATGCTACACGTTTAGTGCACATGCATAAGTTTTACTTATCAGATGAAGCTTTTCCAGTGTAACTTCCCAAATGCCAGAAGCACAAGTGCAACCTAGCCATTAAAGCCAACATCTGACATAATGACTCCTCACTCTGTTCTTAATCGCCAGTTCTGCAAGTGGGAAGAGTTCTTTTACACCTCTCAAGACTGTTCCAAGGACAAATACTATTCATAAAGTAGATGGAGATCTGCAAAAGAAAGTCACTATATAGGCTGGAAATGTTATTAAAGCATCTCCTTTTTATTCAAGCTTAGGCTTGTCTATACAGAGACTATTTTGCATTGAGCTGTGGTACTCTAGCCAAAACGGAACAAATCTTCCACAACTGTTTCCATAGTTAGATTACTCAGCATAAATTTAGTTTCATATAACAACAGGAAGAAACCACAATCCAAAAGCTGGTTGACCACACTGACAGTTTCACCAGGATTATTCAAAGTTCATCATGCCAATTGACACCTCCTTTATTTAACTGTAAGAGTATATCAATTTCTAGATACAATGTATGTGTGCTAGTCTGAGCCTAGCTAGAATGTTTTGGTGAGAAGAATTAGATTACAGGCTGTGAAAAGGAAACTATGGTAATGTCTACTTCACTCATAGGCTTGCTGAGATGTATAAAAACAAGAACATAAATATAGATAACTCAGAGTTTGCTCTCTGGTTTGGGCTGCACTTCTTTTCTCTCTCTAGCTTGCCGCCTAACTATTCCATCTGCCTCCTAACCCCCCTGGCTGATCCTCCAAACTCACCTTGAACGTAAGGCAAAGTCTGGGATAAGGGAAAGGGGTGGGAAGAAGGGTGGTTGGGAGCCTCTCCTGGAGGCTCTGGTTACTGGGAGGGCTGTTGTGTTTCCATATTACTTTTTAACTTGTCTATTTCTGTCTATAGCTGTATATATTGTAAATATCTGCTTGTATATTGTGCTAAGCTGTATATATAAAGCTCCATTCCAATGTCCAGCTCAGCTGAGTCTAGTCTGAGTGATTTTCTTAAGTGTGGGGGGGTAAATAACACCCAAATCATTACAGCATGTTAATGCTGTGGAAATTCCCTTGTATTTTTGGCTATTTTTTTTCTTTGCCTAGTTGAGCTATGAAGTCTTTAATTAAAAGCTTGTTAGTCACTGATTGTGACTAATTTACTCTGACTTCTGCTCTGTATACCACTAATAACCTAACCTCCCTCAATATCCAGAAAGGAATAACATCCCAGTCTGAAATAGATATCCAAGTGGGATGGTCTGCCACATGCAGCACTAATTCTAGCTAAACATTATATATTTCCCCTTGCATTACAGCAATGAACACTTTATCTCATGCTTAAACTGACATCATTGACCTCTAAAAGTCCTTTCTAATCCAAGGCAACATGTAGTTCTACAATTCTATCATCAAAGAAGTGTGTGGGGTCCCTCCAAATGACAGATGGCAAAAGCATTGGCTCAGAGATACACCAAGTTCTTATTTTGAGGACTGGAGTTATTTTGGTGCTATTAAACATACATTTTATTCAACTGGTTAGGAGGTTGCCTTGAAATAGATATTTTTAAATACTTGGGATAGTTCATGAATGACTTCATAGATACTGGTAAGAAATATTGCAAATAATTTTATGTCCACAAAATGTTTTCATGTTTAAGACTTGGGATGATTTTCTTGACTGGGATGCTGCAATGAAAGGCTAAAAGGTCTTTAGAAAGGACAAGTCAGGAAGATAAGGAGCTAGAGTAACCTGAGGGTACTGGTGGACAGTAATTTTAAAACAAACCAGACATGTGCCCTAGCAGCAAAGACTCTCCTGGGCTACATCAGGCAGAGCATTGCCTGCAAGTTAAAAGTGCTTCTTCCCCTTTATTCAACACACCGAAAGTGTTTTGTCCTCTTATGGGCTGTCTATTATAAGACAGACACAAATGCACTGCAGACACTCCAGTGAAGAACAAAGGTGACTAAGGGTCTTGAACATTTCTCCTATAAGGGCTGAGACAGCTGGGGCTGTTTAGACTGAAGCAGAGACGACTCATGGGAGGTCTCTTCAGTGTAGATAAACACCTGCAGGGAGTGTGTGAAAAGTGGGAGCCAGGCTCTTTTCAGTGGTGCCCACAAACCAAACCAGCGGCAGTGGACACCCTTCTTGCGTAGACAGCCTGCACAAGATGACCTCCAGAGGTCCCTTCCAACCTCAACTATCCTTTGAATCTGTGAACAGTTCTTCTGGAACTTTTCTTGATTTGGTATTTTGTTTCATGTGGTACTTGATCATTGTTGGGAATGGTAGGACTTTTAGTGCTGTAGAGTTGCTTGATCTTGGCATACTGGAACATAAGCCATGGGTTCAGAATGTATAAAGGGGGAAAGTACTGAGTTAAGTAAATAGAAGGTCGAAATGACCTTAGAGAATGTTGCAGCAGACTAAATAATGTAAAGCATGAACTCACATTTTTTTGCTCATCCTTGCTTATCTAGTTGCTAACATACAAGGTCTGTCTTGATGAAGTATGTACTGAGGTCTGTCTTAATGACCAATTAAGATTTGGCATGATCTTTTAGCTTGTAGGTTAAGGTATACAACCAAGTGCTGAAAGTACAACAAACAGAACCTAGCTTGCATCAAGCTGCCTCCACATCTCTCATCACAGCACACCGCAGTTGCTGATGAGTGTTTTTTTTCTTTACACATTGATTAATGTTTCATTAAATTATTGTAAATCTTACATGACAATTTCATAGAGATTTCTCATGAGTGTTTCATGAAATATTTCATGAGCGTGGCTATGACATTTCATGAACTTCTTTATGCTTGAGGACAAAATAAATCATCAAACACTTCATTACTATTTCCAGAATGCTATTGAAGTGTTTAAGGAAATAATGATATTTCAGGCATAATTATGTTAAATACTTCTTGACTTCTTTCCAAAAAAGCTTTTTCTAAAAAAAATTAGGCAAACTATAAAAATAAATAAAGCACCAAAGGAGAAATGTTTGAATCTCATAGGTTTTTATAGAGGCTTTTTGACACAAAAAGTTTGTCAGTGTAAATGCATCCAAGAATTTTCATAGCCATATACATTGTAAGAAGGTGAAAATGCATGTCTGTTTGGAAATCCAACTTACATCCAGACATGAATTTCCCTAGGGAGAGTGCTTAGAAGACTGTCTTCTTTTCTTATTTTTCTTTCTACTACTGCTGTTACAACTATATAGAATCATAGAATCAATCAGGTTGGAAGAGACCTTCAAGATCATCCAGTACAACCTATCAACCAGCTCTACCCAGGCAGCTAGGCCACGGCACTAAGTGCCTCAGCCAGTCTTTTCTTGATCACCTCCAGGGACAGTGACTCCACCACCTCCCTGGGCAGCCCATTCCAATGCCAATCATTCTCTGTGTGAAGAACTTCCTTCTAACATCCAGCCTATACCTCCCCTGGCACAACTTGAACCTGTGTTACCAAAGTGACTGCAAAGTATATTGCTGGCTTTATATATGCTCCCTGTATGATAACTTAAGGAGTGATGTCCCTCAGACACACTTTCACACTGTTTGATATGAGGTGAGTGTAAGATACAATATGCTACCATTTACCAAGAGTGATGGCTGGCTGACCTGCATTTCAGTAGCAGACAGGAAGGAGCTGCAGTTGTTTTCAGGTAGAAGAGTTTCCAACAGATGCCTCCATTTGCCTTTGGCACTTTTATAGTATCTTGAGCTCTACTGAATTAGCTTGTCATGTTTCCATTCTTGAATGCACAGGAACTCCACAGACACTTCACTCACTTCCTTGGAAACTCCTAGAAAAATCACAAAACACATTCATTTTTGCTTGCTCTAACAACACAGTGATCTTTGAACACCAAATCAGTTAAGACTTTGAGCCTACATGTGATGAGAAAACTAAGAAGTGATTACTTATTACACATTTTTCTTGACATCAAGAATAGAGTTTATTTAGTATAACATATTCAGGTCTTCCTCATACAGAAACAGTAACATATTTTCTATCATATTTATGTCACAGTCTGGAAGTATGCTGCAATTAGGAGTTTTTGTACTAACTGATAATGTTTGCAAGATGAATAAAAAAATCTGTGCACTGCTGTTTGGGAGACTCTGGAAACATATATTTGATTGAGTCACGAGAAATGGTTGCTTGACTGGCAGGAGCCATGCCTTGCCAATCGACCTGAGCCACTGAACAAAGTCCCAGGCTACTGAAGGAATACAACTGACATATTTTTGGAAAGTAGGGGGATTGTGGAGGTCAGATTAGAAGTCATATGTACATCTCTGCAGAAATTGCTTGTGCTGGAAGAGATCATTGATACGAGTTATATAACCACAAAATACTTCAGAGGGAATCCAGTTCAACCCTTCAGGCAGGGTCAGCTATGCAATCAAACCATGCTGCTCAAGGCTTTAACTCATCAGGGCAGGAAAAAACTTCTAATGATGAGGAGTGAACAGGCTGGTTGCTATTTTCTGCCCCAATGATGAAAATGTTTCTCCTTGTATTCTGTCTGAACCTTTGTTGTTTTCATATATGTCCACTGTCTCTCATCCTTACACCATTCAGCACTACGAAGAGCCTGGATCCTACTTCTTGGTACCTTTCTGTGAGAACCAAAAAAGAGAGTCAGCTAAATGTGATAGAATCATAGAATCAACCAGGTTGGAAGAGACCTCCAAGATCATCCAGTCCAACCTAGCGCCCAGCCCTATCCAGTCAACCAGACCATGGCACTGAGTGCCTCATCCAGTCTTTTCTTGAAGACCTCAAGGGACAGTGCCTCCACCACCTCCCTGGGCAGCCCATTCCAATGGGAATGCATCCCTGTGTATCCTTGGTGCAGTAAGACTGAGGATGGAAACACAGTAAATTGGTATTCTAACCTTGTGTAACATTTGCATGGAAGTGACATAACTTAGAACAAAGAACTGAAAGAAGTCTGTGTTAAAATGGCTAACATCTCACTATTACCTCACTGCTATCCAATAAGAATGTTGGGAACAATATTTCACCCAATCACTGTATTCTATAACTTGTAGAATGGGATATAAAAGACTATGCATATAGCAATAAACAGCTTTTGGGGTTTGGGCCTTTGGCTGCAGCTGTTGTGTGTTGCTGTTGTTTTTTCCATCACTAATTAATATATACAGTGACACCTTTATCATACTTTGTTGGGGAAAGCTATTAGATCTCTCTGAAACTTTTTCTTTTCCAGGCTTAGCAAGAGTTTCTTCAGTCTCTTCACAGAGAACATGCTCCAGAATATAGAAAATTATGAATTCATATTGAGACTCAGATTAAAAAAAAAAAATAGAGAGGTCTACCTCTGCTTAAAGATCATTTTATACACTGTGCTCAAAGTAAAATTAACAGATTTTTGCAATGAATGCTCAGAACCTCAGATATTAAAAATGTTCTCCACCATTTGCCCCCTCGGTAACTTTCTATCTTAGCAAATCATCTAAATGCAAGTTTAAGCTGTAAAATGATTCTCCAGAAGAGTTTACTGCTGAAATGCTACTCTTTGTACCAGAGAAACATTCCAGATAAAATGCTGTCAAATAAATTCCACAGTAAAATACTGTATACACAGGTATAAAATGTGTGTGATGGTTTGGGAGTTACCCACCCCCCCACACTTAAAAAAGCCACCCAGACTAGACTCAGACAGCTGGAACTAAAGAATGAAGCTATAGTTACAGCTTAGCACAATACACAAGCAGATATACACAAATATATACAGTTATATACAAATTAAAAGTAATGAAGAAACACAAAACTCCTCCCAGAGATGATCAAAGTCCCCGACCCAAACCCCCACCTCCTCCCTCTTTCCCTCCCTGTAGAAATAACCAGATCAACTCACGTATATCTCACATGATAAATCTATAGATCTGAGGTGAGATGTCAAAAAAAGACAGCATGGAGGTTAGAGGAAAAAGGAGTTAGGTGGATTAGAGAGTTAAAGGCAGAGTCAGCCAGAGACCAGACCGCCAGAAAGAAGGCACAGCCAGAAGTGAGAGCTGAGTAGTCTGTGTGTGAAATGCCCATCTTATCTATATTTTGACTAGTTGTGTTTCTCAGCAGAAGAATGAGTGATACAGGACACATGTTTTGCTTCTTTCTTCTCACAACTAAGGATTTAATTTCTCTCAGTAAGATATTTCAGTTGGACTCAAACCAGCACAACATGCACCAGAAATCCTATTAAGTTTATCATTTCATCCATAGCACTAACCAGTGAAGAAAACAAATTTGGGTAGTTTTTTCACTAGGTAGCAAATTCAACTGTGTTAATAGTATGTTGTGATTTGGACATGTGGTAAGAAAGAAGGTAGCAAATTCAATTGTGTCAATAGTATGTTGTGACTTGGTCATGTGGTAAGAAAGAAGGTGTTAACAACAACAGCAAGAGTTGGGCAGTCTAAGAAAATATGAGAAATAAATGTTTTGGAAGGAGTTAAAGCTGGATGCAGGCAGAGAATGTAAAAATTCCTCAAGCAAATGTGTTTTAGAAATAATCCTTATGCACCCATCAATGTTTCAAGTATGCTGCTTGAGGGGAAAAATTGAACCCACTCCTACTTCTGCACAAAATGACACTGAGCCATCATTTGTCAAACAATGGTTGCGTCTTGAAATACTTTCTTAAGAAATCTGAATGTCACTGTAATTCACTATATGTGACAAAGAGATGCTTACATGATGAGTTTTTTCAGCTAGTTTGATTCACTAATATGCTTGCTTTCTTGTCAGAATTTGTCTTGGGTTAGGAGAATGAACTCTATCAGCAAACAAAACATATCAGAAACTGCTCTTGATGTCAGCTATTCTGGCACGTCATGCATCAATACCACTAAATCCTTTGACATGACCAAACCACATATTTAATCTCAAATCAACAAGATGGGGATGTTCCTTGGCCACTGCTCTCCCCAAAACTATTACTAGCCATCGTCTGGCAGAGCACTGCTTTGTCTGCATTGAAATTTTCCCTCAAAATAGGTGCAGTCATTTTCAGATTATCATATGCTGGTACAAACATATTCCATGGTATGCTGTGTTTTGCACAGACAGAGGTAGTGATTTCTTGAGGTCCCCTAAAACTCTGTATTCCCTTATTTTTAGGAGACCCTAGGTCATTGTTTATCACATTGCTCTCCACAACAAAAGAAAATCTTATTATTCACAATACAAGACATCTCCCAAACAAAGAAACAACTTGTCAGTTCTCCTCAACAGAGGCAGACAAAATAAACAAGATATGTTTGGATATCATAGAATTTCATCCAATGATAGGAGCATCTAAATGTCTCTTGTTTTTCAGAGGTGTTGTCCTCCTCATTCCATTAATAATATTTTTTCTTACTCTGATGCAACAGCAATGCAATGGGCTAAAAAGCCTTCCCCTAGAAGGTTATGCTGGAGTACAAGAAACAGTAGTGTATTTTAATACTGTAAGGGTGCAGATCAAGGCCGCTGATGCTAGGAACATGTAAACATGCACTCCAAGTCTGGCTGTCATACAGTATTTAAATAAGAAGGTGATACACAGTCCACACGAACCTGGAAAACAAAGAAGTCACATAGAAAGATGCCAGTGACTCCTGCAAAATGCAAAAGAGCAAGTGACAGCTGGAGGGTTGCCAAGCCTGGGCATGGAGCACAGCATGTACGTAACTATTAGTCAGTCGTCAGTCCCAGCACTGCAAAGTAAAGTTGATATCAAAGAGTTCAGACTGTACACTATCTTGCTCTAACAATCTCATCATACATGCACAGGTTGTTTCAAAAGGAATATATCATGCTCACTAAAACCACACCCAAAGCATGCTTAGAGGAGCAGGTATTAAACTCCATGGTGGAAGAACTCAGTCAGCTGCTTCTGCTTGCCATCACCTATCTGAATAAACCATTAAGCACCATGCAGGAGAGTGAACTACAGTACAGACTCGCTTCCACCCATATCATCAAAAGTTTTCTGGAGACAGAGGATGATGATATGCAATTATTATAGCAGCAAACTGAAGAAACTGAAAATTAAAAAAAGTACTATGAGTAATGCAGGAACAACTTTATCCAGTTAGATCTCATTCCTACTCACTGCACCTGGCACTGACTGCCACGATGAGAGACGGGGAGCAGCTTGATGCAAGCTAAGTTCTGCTTATTGTACTTTTGGCACTTGGTTATATACCTTAACATGCAAGCTAAAAGATCATGCCAAATTCTAATTGGTCATTAAGATAGACCTCAGTACATGCCTCATCAAGACAGACCTCATACATTGGCAACTAGATAAGGAAAGGTTAACAAAACCACAGGTTCATGTCTTACATAATTTTGTCTGCTGCAACATTCTCTAAGGTCATTTCGACCTTCTATTTACTTAACTCAGTACTTTCCCCCTTTATACATTCTGAACCCATGGCTTATGTTCCAGTATGTCAAGATCAAGCAGCTGCACAGCACTAAAAGTCCTACCATTCCCAACAACTGACTGCACAGATCGGGCATCTCTTCACAGCTGTTACCTGCCAGTTCTTTGAAGAATGCTTACAATATCACAACAACAGACTGACTCCAGCTCTGAGTGCTGTTTAATCCTTTGCATTAAGTTGACAATAACAACTTAATGGCTTCAATGTTGCTCTGGTGAACTAGTGCTATGATGTGTTAAGAATTTGCATTAAAGGGCAATATTTGTTTCCTTTTTGCCCATCAAATCCCCTTCTTCCATTTTTTCACTTTTGACTGCAGAGACAAAGTGAAAATAGTAAGTTTACCTTTCTGATAATATGGATGCTTGTGAAGATGAGCACAGCATGACATTCATTAGTAGTATTTGCTACATAGAATCATAGAATCAACCAGGTTGGAAGAGACCTCCAAGATCATCCAGTCCAACCTAGCACCCAGCCCTATCCAGTCAACTAGACCAAGGAGGATGGTTTCATGGATGGAGACATCACATGATAGATGACTGTTTACATTTAGAAACTGGGAAGGCATTTAATTAAGATTTACAAGAAGAGATACTGTTAAGCTAAATATCAGATGATTGTTAGAAGCATTGTAAAACATAACTATAACAATCCTAATAATGATATAATTAAGCCTTGCCATCATGTCAAGCACAGGGTTCTGCAGCTAGAGGATAAACTAGCAAAAATTCTTGCTGCCATCAGTAAGGAATGTTTACAAATTGCAGACATGCTGAATCCAAAGGCCTGTGTGCTAGTTTGAGCCTAGCTGGGATATTTTGGTGAGAAGAACTAGCTTATAGGCTGTGAAAAGTAAACAGTGGTGATGTCTACTTCACTCATAGGCTTGCTGAGATGTATAAGAACAAGAACATAAATACAGATAACAGAGCTGTTCTCTCTGGCTCTGGCTGCCTCCCTTCTCTCCCTAACTAGCTCTCTGTGTAACTAATCTGTCTGCCTCCTAACGCCCCTGGACGACTCTCCAAACTCACCTTGAACGTAAAGAAAAGCCTGGGATAAGGTAGAGGGACGGAAAGGAGGTGGAAGTGTGGTTTGGAGCCCCTCCTAGGGACTCTGGTTTCTGGGAAGGCTGTTGTGTTTCTGTGTTACCTTGTTAACTTGTCTATTTCTGTCTACAGCTGTACATATTGTAAACATCTGCTTGTATATTGTGCTAAGCTGTTACTATAAAGCTTCTTTGTAATTTCCAGCTCAGCTGAGTCTAGTCTGGGTGATTTTCACAAGAGCGGGAGGGCAGGTAACACCCAAACCATCACAGCCTGTAAGAGAATTCTCCCTATTTTAGGCAGGCTTTTGATTCAGAATATTAAGAAATAGGTACTGATGCACTCAGATACAAATAACATTGGTACACTATGATTTATGTGCCACAAGATTGCATATGCCACTTGTTCATGAAAATTAGCAGCTATAATCTGAAGCAAAGCCCAAGTAAGTTCTTTTCTTCACTTTCATGGTGTTAGCTTAAGAAAAGAAAGGTTTTCATTGCAGTCACTAGCTTTTTACCTATTCTACTAAATCTCAATTCAAAAGTTACTTAGATATTTGAAAATGCAGTGTTAAAATATACTTAGCTTTCTAAAGTATGTCTGCATACGCACTTAGATATGCAACTGAAGCAGTAAAAGAAGTAGTCACTCCATCTCAGACTTACAGATTAGTTGCAAAATACAGGTCAACTTAGTAATATTAATTACAGTGGGGTGCATCTATATATCTGGAATACTCAGTATACCTCTCTTTCTAGAAAATAGTTTGTTTAAATAGAAAGTGGTGTGGTTTTCCACCTTTCATCTCCAGGAATGCCCATCTCAAGTGGCTAACATACATTCACAAAGATGAACAAAGCTGGCTGTCTTGACTTGTCTCCTCTTATCTTGGTGAAAAGTGTGTAAACTTATTTACAGCTCATTTTCCTTGCAAGGCACTGTGATGGTTTGGGTGTTCCCTGCCCCCCCCACCTAGAATTATTGAGTTTCTTATCATCATATGGACTTTGACAAATGAATCACAGATCACATTGTTGATAAATTTGGCTTACGCCTTATTGACCAGTGTATTGGACTAGTGCCAAGACTGTGCCATGACCCGTGACATACTCACTCCCTTGTAACTGAGTTTGCAGAAATGAGAAGCTGAAGTGTCCTTGTTCTGTTGCTACTGACTTTTATTTGACTGCCAAGATATGGAATTCCTGCTGGCAGAATTTCCTAGTTGCATACGTTTGCCATAGTATTTTAACTTCAAACAGTCATACATGTCATCCTAATTCTGGATGCTCAGCTCTCATGCTAAAATGTACATAGAAAAGTAAGGATTTAATCTAATTTATATAGAGATTTTATTATTTTTTTAATAAAACAATGCAGATGTTCATATAATGTTTTTCTTGGCACTTTCCCTGATAAACGATAAAGAAAAGGTGAGTTTGTTGGGTTTAAGTTTTAATTCTCTATATTCCCCTTCCTGTTCCCTGCAGAACTGGAGTTAAAAATATTTTTATCTCATTTCTCTTAACTACTTCTCTGGCCAGTGACATGTATTGGTCCAATTACTTCATATTTCTGCAAGCCAAGGTGATGCTTACCTCCAAGTAACCAGCAATGAAAACTTAAATTCCTGTAATGCTGAAAACCAAACAAGACAGTATGGAACATGTCTTCAGAATCTGATATTTGTCTTTCATGCTGTTGTTCCAAAATAAATTATTCTTCCCAGAAGAATGTTTGTCAGGTTTAGAAGTGCTAATTCAAAATTAAGAAAGAGGTTTGGCTTGTTTTTCTTCCATGTCAGCACTAGTTTGGCACAGAAATGCTGGGCTTTTTGAAGTCTGTTCCTTTCATAAAATCATAGAATCAACCAGGTTGGAAGAGACCTCCAAGATCATCCAGTCCAACCTAGCATCCAACCTAGCATCCAGCCCTAGCCAATCAACTAGACCATGGCACTAAGTGCCTCATCCAGTCCTTTCTTGAACACCTCCAGGGACGGTGCCTCCACCACCTCCCTGGGTAGCCCACTCCAATGGGAAATCACTCTCTCTGTGAAGAACTTCTTTCTAATATCCAGCCTATACCTACCCTGGCACAACTTGTCAAGTTGTACAAGGGCTTTAGGGGATGATCCTCCCCTTGGTCACCCAGTGCTGATTAAACTTGCAGCCTGAAGGACCAAGCAGATCCTGGGCTGCATCAGGAGAAGTGTGACCAGAACATCCTCTGATGTTCTGCTAGTTCAGACTATGCTGATATGCCTTTCAGAAGAGGAGATGTAGATTTTGCAGCAATGTCACTAGCTGACCCCATAGTCCTGAGCACCAATCTTTGCCAAGAACAGACAGGGTACCGCAGAGCACTGTGTCTGCTACCAAAGGCAGTTTAATTTAAGTAAATAAATAAACAACACTTGAATATCTGTCAGCCATTGATATGAAGAGTTCATACCTTGTTTTCTGTTTAAACAAATCTTTTTTCAGATCACAGAATTTCTTAGATTGGAAAAGACCAATCATTAGTTTCACACTGACAAGTCCTTGACTAAACCAAATCCCCCAGCACAACATCCAATCACTAGGAATCGCTGTGGTTGGAAAGGATCACCAGGATCATCCAGTCCAACCTTCATCCCAGCATCCTTCATCACTGGACCATAGCCTCAAGCACCATATCCACTCTCCTCCTTTTAAACAGCTCCAGGGATGGTGACTCCACCACCTCCCTGGACAGCCTGTTCCAGTGCCTGACCACCCACTCAGTAAAGAACTTCCTCCCAACATCCAACCTAAACCTCCTCTGATGCAACTTGAGGCCATTTCCTCTTGTCCTATCACTAGTAATTGGGGAGAAGAAACCAGCTCCAGCCTCACTACAACCTCCTTTTAGGTAGTGCCTCTCATAGTTCTATTTCTGAAGTATTTCTCACCTTCTGACTTTGTGATTTCCTGCAGTGAGCAAATGGGACACAAACAAGAAGCACTGAATCCAGATTATTACTTTTTCTGTTGCCATATGATTTTTATCAAATATCATACAGGTTGGTAATTTTGAAGGAGTAGTTATATTTAAAAGTTAGTAAGAATAACCACAAATTCATGAAGTGTGAAGCTGATGCACTGAAATAAATCACATTAACTGGCACTAGATCTGAAAACTGTCAAATAAATCCTCAGAACATGATAATGGAAAAAAAAATCAAAACATGGTAAGTTACACAATGAATGAGTCCTTTAAATGGAAATAAATGAGTCTATCAAAAATAGTTGAAATTTTGCAGATTACATGCTTTCTGAGCTGTCAGGAAAGATTGAATTTCAAAAGTTATTCTTTAATTGAATGGAAAAAAAAATGAGTTAATATTAGCTCAATCCAACCAGCCAACAATTTGATGCAAATTAGTGTTTAAGAGGCAACTTAGTTAAGCCAGTCACTACCATCTGTAGAGTCAGAAGTTCAGTTCTTACTGTTGAGTAAAGAGGTCAAGGTTAATGAGAACTGACTTGCTTCACACTGTGTAGGACTTTGCCCTTTCTAAAGCTGTTTACATTTGAAGATGGCCTTCTGATGCAATCCAGGGACTGTAGAAAGAATTAGGCAGTGTGTATCACCCTTATTTTTAGTGTGCACCATCCTTATTTTCGCTTAGCACAGATGTAGTCTTAGCTGTACTATCAGTTCAAGTCTACTCTCAAAATCAACCCAATTAATTTGAATATATGCTTCTACTAACTAAACTACTACACTAGTGTAGTCTACTGGGCTTCAGAGACACAACTAAATTGAGAACATTTGCTAAATTATCCTGTCAGGCGAGCTTCACTGAACTATGGGTAATCTGTGTGCACGATTTAAACCTTCCTGAGGTAAGTTTAAATGAGGTAATAACAAACATTTAAATTTAAGCTAAACAGTCATATACTCCAGATCAGTAAGCTGCAGCTAATAACAGGCTCAGTTGTATAGTCACATCCACAGATTCATTTAAAGAAAATTAAGTATCACTAAAACCAAAGAACATATTTTAAAGCAAAACTCATTTTAAGGTAAACCAAATTATTGTGCTCATATTTTAAGCTGAGTCAAGCTTTTGAAATTTTTCTAGTTCAGACAAAACCTACACTACACTCTGACCTTGTATCCACCTGCCTTTGTTCCAGATGTTGAGCTGTTTGGCTGTGTGATGTGTGTGCACTTAGTAAATGAATTCTTTCCATTTTGACCAGCTGCTCTGTAAGGATGAGGAACACCTAATCAAATTCAACAAATGTCGTTCAGACACCACAAGTCCAGTGTCTACCTCCACGTTTCCCCTTCCAGTTGTCACTGCTTAGCATAGAATCATAGAATCATAGAATCAACCAGGTTGGAAGAGACCTCCAAGATCATCCAGTCCAACCTATCACCCAGCCCTAGCCAGTCAACTAGACCATGGCACTGAGTGCCTCATCCAGGCTTTTCTTGAAGACCCCCAGGGACGGTGCCTCCACCACCTCCCTGGGCAGCCCATTCCAATGGCAAATCACTCTCTCTGTGAAGAACTTCTTCCTAACATCCAGCCTAGACCTACCCTGGCACAACTTGAGACTGTGTCCCCTTGTTCTATTGCTGATTGCCTGGGAGAAGAGGCCAACCCCCACCTGGCTACAATGCCCCTTCAGGTAGTTGTAGACAGCAATAAGATCACCCCTGAGCCTCCTCTTCTCCAGGCTAAACAGGCCCAGTTCCCTCAACCTCTCCTCATAGGATTTGTGTTCCAGGCCCCTCACCAGCTTTGTCGCCCTTCTCTGGACATGTTCCAGCACCTCAACATCTTTCTTGAATTGAGGGGCCCAGAACTGGACACAGTACTCAAGGTGTGGCCTGACCAGTGCTGAGTACAGGGGAAGAATAACCTCCCTTGTCCTACTGGCCACACTGCTCCTGATGCAGGCCAGGATGCCATTGGCTTTCTTGGCCACCTGGGCACACTGCTGCCTCATCTTCAGCTTACTATCTATCAGTACCCCCAGGTCCCTTTCCTCCTGGCTGCTCTCCAGTCACTCAGTCCCCAGCCTATAGCGCTGCTTGGGGTTATTGTGGCCAAAGTGCAGAACCCTGCACTTGGCCTTGTTAAATCTCATCCCATTGGCCTCTGCCCACCCATCCAGCCTGTCCAGGTCCCTCTGCAGGGCTCTCCTACCTTCCAACAGATCAACACCTGCTCCTAGCTTGGTGTCATCTGCAAACTTACTGATGCTGGACTCAATGCCCTCGTCCAGATCATCAATAAAGATATTGAACATCTAATATTGAGCATCTAAATACCTTTCATGATTAAGACTATTGCTTTACATCATCAAGATCCAAAAAGACACCTTCTAGATACCAACAGTGGGGTGGGATGCATCCTATATACCAAATGTAGGATACATTTGATCTGTTAGCTAGGTTCCTTACAAGGCAATGAAGTGAAACAGTCACTTTTAGCGTACCTTAAGACATTTGTACTAGGATAAGATTCTGTATCATCTATGATTTTGCTTGTGTAACTACTGAGGTATTGCAATCTTTATGCATGTACAAGATGCTACTGTCTTGGCAAAGCTGACAATCACAGCAACTGTCTTACAAATGCAAATTTGAACCTCAGACACCTGAAGAAGTTAAACTGCTGTATGACTCAGTCCCACCAGCACACAACACAATTATGTCTTGTTGCACAACAACATAAACTACACAATGTGTACTTGTACTCAAATCATTGTGTACAAAGCATATCTACTTGTGTCATTTGAATTTCAAAATCAAGGAAGGAAATGAATTAGTTGGGGCAATTAATGAGGCAGGAACTATAAAATGCATAGTTGTCTTATTTCCAAAAAGCCCTGTCCACAGACTGCATACAAACTAGTTAAATCTGGGTTCTAATTCAGTCAGGAAAATCTTCACAAGGATGCTTATGGGCAATCCATTAATTTAGGAGAATCAGAAAATTGGAAAGTTTTAGCCACAAAATGGCTTTGCCCCACTTATAAATAGGCAACCTGGAGCCCTAGGGAAAGTCTGTGCTACTCATGGTGGTGGAGTAGTAATTTTGAGATAGTTCCTGGCTCCTTTGTGGCAGTGTTGGAACTGCTTGGTGTCTTGATAGCTGTTGAGAGGTTTCTAGATCTTCCCAGGCTCTAGCAGGAAAAGAGGCAGATGATCTCTGACATGATCCTGGTTCCTCCTGGCACAGAGGTTTGAAGAAGTGCAGGCAAAATCTCTTGCAGATGTGCAGAGAGCAGAATTTCAGTCGCACTTCTCACCACGCCATGGGGCACTTAAGTTTCCAGGCAGTTCAAGCTGAAAGCATCAGGGCTAAGCTGGTCTGACACATAAGGCAAAGAAGAACACGTTGTCCAAGCCGAGAGCAGTGAGGCAAGGTAGAACAGAGCAGAGCAACATACGCTGAGGCAGAGCAGTGAGGCAGAGGCAGCTCACCTTCTTGCAACTTAGCTTTATCTATGTTATTTGCCTGAGTGTGATGGCTCCTTTGGCCACAGAGATTCACCAATAAGAACAGCATTTGCAAAACTGACCATGTTAGGTGAAACCAGAGCTTGCTTACCCTTATTTGGGAAAGACACTCAAAAGTGCATAAACACCTGTGGGTACCTGTTTATCACTTTGGGAGGGGACATAACGGCCCAAGCCTCTGTTTTCCTCCAACCCTGCTTCCCTCATCAGCAGAAGGGTGGGGTAAGCCAGGACATGTTAGTCTTCCATGACAGGAAGCAGTACCGGTTTACACAAGAAACTTTCATGCAAGAATCATGATTGTGCCATTTTCCTGAGTATGTGAGAGAACTACATTCTATGTTAGCAAGTAGCTGGGTTAACTG
Organism: Pogoniulus pusillus; assembly: GCF_015220805.1. Lineage (NCBI taxonomy): Eukaryota > Metazoa > Chordata > Aves > Piciformes > Lybiidae > Pogoniulus > Pogoniulus pusillus. The sequence continues at coordinate 41,143,393 of NC_087266.1, forward strand.
GTGTTGGTTAGTCTGGGGAAAGGAAGGCTAAGGGGAGATGTTGCAGCAAGGTGGGTGTTGGTCTGCTCTCTCAAGTAGCAAGTGACAAAACAAGAGGCCTCGAATTACACCACTGGAGGTTTAAGTTGGACATGAAGAACAATTTCTTCTCTCAATAGATTGCCAAGCACTGGAACAGGCTGTCCAAGGAAGTAAGTGGATCTGCAGGTATTTAGATGTGTAGATGTGGTGCTTAGTGACTTGTTTCAGCAGCTGGTAGTGTTAGGTTAGTGGTGGGACTTAATCATCTTAAAGGTCTTTTCTGGTTCAAACAATTCTCCAATTCTATGATTCAGCTAAAAAGGCTACAATATTTCTTATCTGGGCCATCAAAGAGCTGAAAGTAAAGATCAATCACCCATTTTTTTTCTATGCCTTCTGCTGAAATGCAGCAATTGATCCCATTCAACAATGAACATTTTCTAATGCCTAATACAGACTCAAGACCTTTTGGTCTCCACTGCTAAGGGTCACCAGGATGGTCCATTTTAAACCAGAATCACAGCACAAAACATGCAAAGCTTGATGCAACAAAAGGCATCTTCCATTCTCTCACTTCTCAGGCAAATGTATTACTTCCTTGTCCACTATTTTAAGGATGAGCATTTTCCAACTAAAATCTCTAAGGGGATTATGCAAACTGTTACAGTCAAAAGTATGACAGGAAACACTCTAACAAATACATTATGTGATTAATCCTATTATCAGATGACACTTACACCAGCACTTCAGGAAAAGGCTTTAATTTTAAAAGAACATAAGTATAGCAAACACCTACCACTTTCCAGCTCTTCAGGCAAAGCTATTTCATCCTTTCCATTTGTCCTGGGTTTAGCCAACCGAATCTGCTGATGAGTATTTAACCCCATGCCACCATCATGCCAACTTTAAAATGAAAGTGCTAGCTGGAGAAAAGTATCACAGGGCTTGAATTTAGGATTGTAACACGAGAGGCTTCCTGCTTACGGTTGCTATTTCTGGTTTATGGCTTTGGGGTGTTGGGTTTTTTCTGCTATGCTGCTGTGGGCTTGGGTATGGGGGTCATTTTGCAGCTGCCTTCTGCTGCTTTTCTACAAATTAGCTAAGGCAATTGCACATTGTATTATCCCATTAAACTCCTTATATCAACTTATGGATTGAAAAAGTATGGGAAGTATGACTTTTCCTCCCAGCCTCAGAGGGGAGGAGGCTTGCTTGGAGAGTGGGCTGTCTTAAACTAGGACACTCTTTGCATTCAGAGTTTGGAAAAAAATTACTCCTTTCCTATGTCAGATTCATGGAAACCACTTCAGACTGCAGCAGCTGAGAAACCTGCAGAGAGTCTGCATTTTCTTCCAGAGTTCTCTAACTGTCCTCAACAATTGACTGTTGAGCACTTTCTCTGTGGGTTGTCAGAATTAAATAAATGGCTGCCACACAGCAGGATTTGGACAAGGAAAGCAGCTCATGAAAGCATGCCCCTATTAACAAAAATAAGTAAGCTAAGCAAATTATAATAACCATTATTAATGTGTTTGACAACTCCCCTGACCCCTTTCTTAGGATCCAGGTCTGAAGGGCTGCACTGTGGGTTTCTGCTCCAGGATGAATGAGAACAGTCTTGAAAATAAAACTGAGCCAACAGATTCCAAGATATAGTTAAGTAAAGAGTGGAAAAGTATCAACTGACTGTAGAATATGTGGAACTTGTTATCTAATGAAAACTAATGAAAAATATAATTGATTGTAAGAATCTGCAGTCACAGTCCTCCCCTTCTGAGAGTTACCAGATCAGATCTCTCAAAGGCAGCTATTAATTCCAAGCCTTCACCTCTTACAGGGAGATTGCATGGGCTTAGGGATTAATGCAATGATTGGGGGAGGGATGAATTTACTACTTAACCAGTCATCTTTTAACCATAAGTCTGGCTGCATGCCAGACCAGGAATCATTATCATAACTGTTGACAGCTCTCTCTGGTTTATGACTGTCAGAATAGAGAAAAAGGCAAATGAGGATGACTGGAAAAAATTATAGCGAAATCCATCTTCCTCTGTGGTGATCTGCAATCTCCCTATATCTATGTTGCTAAACACAGAGGCTCTTCTCTTAATTTCAGAAATATTAAACATTAATATTCTGGAATTATACTTTGCATGGAGCACGTAGAATCCAAGCCAAACAGTTTGCGTTTTGTTCATTGCTTTTCTTAAGACAGACTCTCACAGGATTCCAGAGGTTAATAAATGCATTAATATGCAAGGATTAGAAACTAGTGGTAAATTAAACCTTGGTAAAATGAGCTTAGGAAGTAATAGCATTAAAAATCAATGTTTCTTTTAGAACAGACTAATGGAACCACTTAAATTATTCTGCCATTACAAGGTTTCTCATCTTAACCAATTAAAGACAGAATAGGCAAATTAGGTTATTAACACAGAGGCCCACATATCTTTGCAAATACAATGAGATTTTATCCATAGATAAAGTTAGAGAGAATAGAACCACTAAGATGTAAAAGAATACAATTGAACTACTTCCTAAAACCTTCATACTGCATCCTAAAACTGTCATTTGTGGTCATATAAGGAAAGAAGCAGCTAAATATTAGACTTCATCTGGGGAATTTAGACACTATAATTAGTCTTAAGTAATAATGTTATTTCATATGGCAAAAGTTACAGAAATATGGGATACTATATACTTGCCAGGACAACCACAAATACTGTAAGGGGGTATTGCACTGTTCTCTTCAGTAGATTAAGAGTTTCACCATCTTTCTGAGACTTCTTACTATACTTTCCTCAAAAGAGACTCTGACAAAGTATAAGCATGCCGTGGAGGCAGGGAATTAATGTGGCTGAGTCAGGAACTATAAAAATAGAATTATTTTATTTTCCTGGAATCCTGCCCCCAAACTATATACAAAAATTAGTTTAGGTTTAATTACAGATTCAGTTTGATCAGGAATTTCTCAAAAAGGCAAATTTAGAGGTTCAGGGAGTCAGAAAATGGAAAAAGCTAAGTTATTGTCCCAGGTTGAGACAACAGGGTTAAAAATCTTCCGGGGACTAGAAGATTGTTATTCACAGCTTTACCACACAATGAATCAGGCTGAAACAGAGAATTAAGGAAACAGCAGGTCTTAGTTACAGAGGTGAGATAGGTATTTGATAATGATTCCTGGCTGAATTCCTCTGCAGGAGCAGCCTTCTGACACTGCAGGCAATATCCAGTGGTACAGATCCACACATCAGAAGCCTGAGGTGAGTGGCAGAGACGCCAAACTCAGAAATATCTCTAGCACTTCTGCCACGAATGGGACGATTGTGGGACGATGCTGCCTTCACAGTGGCAGAGGAGAGACAAAACTGCTAGCCTCTTCCTAATTCGGGAGGCAGTCAAGGCTGCTGATATGGTCCAAGAGGGGCCAGTCTGCATGCCGCTGGCAGCTCTCTCAAAGGACTCCGGGACTTGTCAATCCTGCAAGTTTGCACAGAAGGGTGCAAAAATGAGGACAACCATCCAAAGGCAGGGACAGGGTAAAACCAAGATGTCTCAGTTCTCATGTAAATGTCCCGAGACTCAAATAAATTTGATAGAACCAATAACAATTTTTATAGAGTGCCCTTCCCTCTTCCCCCTTCTTTCCCAAAAGAAAGGGATTAGATGTAGAGAGAGAAAAGGTAAGCACACTCAAATAAATGAATCTCACTCGATTTGGAAGTTAAAAAAGTTTAACAATAACTTTAAAAAAAGGTATCTCATATAGGGAAGTTACAAAGGTATAGGAAAGGGAAAACCAATACAAAATGTGTAAATACAACCTGATTTTGATGGTGATGGCTTTGTCCACCTCGTGGGTGATTGCCACATGGTGAAACAAAGAGAACCAGGAACAGGATGGCGATGCTGGTAAGTAGGGAGGCAGGGAGCAGAGAGAGAGTGAAACAGGAAGTCCCCCTGCTTTTATGGCTCTTTAGACAGGAAGGGGGAGTGGGCTAACCATCACCTGGTAGTGTTCAGACCCACCCCTGGGGAGGGGTCAAGACCACCTAGGGTAAGAGTCAAGGTTACTCCCCCTGGAGGGTTAACCCTATACACAAGAGCTGTACAAAAAAGGTAGTAGCCTTCCAAAAGTGAGGACAGTCCAGTCACAGCAGGAACCTGTCCTGTCGGGCACTCTGTCAGGAGCTCTTTCAAGGCAGGGAACTCTCAAGGTGGGATCTCTCAAAGCAGGAACTTTCAAGGCGAGAACCTTTTCCCATTCTCCCTTGCTTTATTTATCCTTTTCTAGACAAAGTGCCCATTTACCATTCTATACTGTGCACAAAAACCCAGCCAACCACCAGCCTGATTCCAGCGCTGGCTTCCACATAGATCAGCCCATGTGCGGAAAGGTGCCTTTTGCTGTTCCCCCTTCAAGCCCACAGGGCAGGGTGGGGCAAAGCATTTTTTGCACCTTCTCCCATTCAAACCCATGGTGGGGGGAGAAGAAGGAATTTGGGGTACTCCAGGACATAGAGCATATATTTGTCATTATTAACATTACTAGTAGAAAGTGGAAAGAGAACACATTAAAAATAGTTATCAATTAAGTCCATACCAATGATCAGTTCAAGAATCTGAGAATAATGGAACAGAGTTGGTACAGAACAGAAGAAAAAAAGCAAAGGGAAAAATTATAGTATATTCATTGCTGTAGAGATTGACAGATAGCTAAAAGAAGACCAAATAAAATTTCATGATTTTCCACTTAGAGTAAAAAAAGGAAGAATAACATTGAACTTATTTGTAACACCTGAAGATAACCAGTCCTGATTTCTAATGACAATCAATAAACTTGGACTGATGACAGACACTGTAAAAGGAAAAGATGTAGGGATATCAAGAATGCACAGCTGATACTTTGACTAATGCAGTTTGAAGAGAATTTCTATCAATATATCATGGAATTGAGTTTGTACAAAGTTTTTTCAAGACTATTGTTTTTTCAACATCAGGAAGATAAACTCTTCTTTTTGTTTTTCCCCTTGATAGAACAATAAGTTATATGTCTTCTCAAAGAAAACTGGTGTGCTAGTTTGAAGCTAGCTAGAATGTTTTGGTGTATATATACATCTGTATATAACTGTATACATTGTAAATATCTGCTTGTATATTGTGCTAAGCTGTAAATACAAGCTTCATTCAATTTCCAGAGCCAGGTGAGTCTAGTGGGGGGGGGGGGGGGAAACACCCAAACCAGCACAATTGATAATTGTCCACAGTACATTTGTACATTGTCTTGGGTTCAAATGCAGGTTCCCAGAGACTCTAATAAATTTAATAGACCCAATGACAATTTATACAATTTATAGAGTGCCCTCCCCTCTTCCCCCCTCCTTTTCCCAAAGATAGGGAGAGAGAAAAGAGATAAGCACACCCCAATAAATCAATCTCACTCGATTTGGAAGTTAAAAAGGAAAATTTTAACAATAACTTAGAAAAGGTATTGGAGGTAGGGGAGTTTACAAAAGATAAGGAAGGGAAAAACAGCAAAATACAAAAAGGGATGGATACAACCCGAGCTGTGTGATGGTGTCTCTGCCTCGTGGTTGCCACGTGGTGTGCTGGTATGCAGTATGAGTGTGTGTGTGTCAAGAGGTAGCCAAGGGAAAAGAGGGTGAGGAGCAGGAAGTGCTCCTCTTTTGTACCACAGGAAGTGGGGGGAGTGGGCTAACCATCACCTGGAGTGTGGCCCACCCCTGGGGAGGGGCCAAGACCCCCAGGGTCAGGTTCAGGGTCACTCCCCCAGGAGTGTTAACCCTATACATACATATAGCCAACAAGATCAGAAAGGGGAAATTACTCTTTCAGAGCTTAAATAATGTCTTTTCCTTTTCTCTCTCTCTCTCTTGCTCTCTTTTCTTTAAATGTTTCCTTTCTTCATAATTTGTTAAAATATTATTTAAAGAAAACAATTTGGGTGATTCTTAGTCTTTTGCAATGCTTGGAAAAAAATGGCAGCATCTCAAAACTGTACAACCCACCCAGCCATGCTCTGAAACTATCAATAGATCCTTCATTTCTACACATATCTGGAGATACCCATCTCAAAGCCGTTAGTTCACTTTCATTCACCAGAATTAGACTTCTATCTTTAAGTCCTGTATAATAAACCTAAAGGCTGGGATCTTTCTGAGTAACTAAGATGAGAAGTACAAAGTTCATCGAATGAAACAATCTCTCAAATCTTTGTAGTGTTCCTAATTACTGAAATATCAAAAATCTTTCAAGTGCTATTTATTTCATTGGTTCACAGGCACCTTAGGTCTCTCGCTGGAAACAGTGGCAACAAAAGCAAGCTTTTCTTGTTCTGTATAGAGCTTGAATTTTCAGTTAGGAGCTCAGCTAGCCTGGCTTTTCTTGCAAATGGTAAACCAGATAATTGCAGGAAACTATTCAGTACTCTAAGACTGTAGTCCTCATTTTCAGATGCTTCTTTCTGAGACACGGGAAGATTATGTGGTTAATTACATGCCACATTCTCCATGAGTACCTCAGATAAGTGCTTAAATTTAGATGGAATAAAACTAGACATAGGGAATCTTCAATAGGACTTAAAAATAGAACATAGAGAATGAGTGTTTGGAAAAACTGTCATCTAATTAAACTTGAAGGACATTTTTGGAGACATACTGTACACGGATTAAATAAACTGTTTTGGATAACTACAACGACTTAAAAATTCACAAAGAGAAGTTATGATTAGAAATTTAATGTGTTCAAACTAAAGGCTGCAATATTTTTATACAAAATATCAACATAGGTAAACTTCCTTAAGACAAAAATTATTTCTATTGGACAAAATGGTTTCACTCAATTTTCTATTGAGGTATTTCCCAATAATGATTGCAGGTAGTTTAGACACTTAGGAAAAATAAACATTCAGTAAGGATGGTCCCAAAGTATTCTTCATTGTCTATGCTGAACTTCTCTTTCGAATTTCCAAGGTAAAACAATTTCCTGTGCTGCAGAACAGAAGAAAGTTTTATCAAAGCAAATGGCTCAACTTAACGTGAACAATGCCTTTAGTTCTTTACATGTACACTTTTTATCATAAGTAACGTGTTATAAAGAGCCAAATGTCTGAAAACTAGGAAGTCCTTGGATTTCCTGGAAAGAAAAACCTGCTTAATGCAAGGTACATAGAATCAATCAGGTTGGAAGTGACCTCCAAGAGCATACAGTCCAACCTAGCACCCAGCCCTGGCCAGTCAACTAGACCATGGTACCAAGTGCCTCAGCCAGGCTTTTCTTGAACACTTCTAGGGACAGCAACTCCACCATCTCCCTGGGCAGCCCATTCCAATGGCAAATCACTCTCTCTGTGAAGAACTTCCTCCTAACACCCAGCCTAGACCTCCTCTGGCACAACTTGAGACCTCCTCTGGCACAACTTGAGACTGTGTCCCCTTGTTCCATTGCTGGTTGCCTGAGAGAAACACAGAAACACAACAGCCCTCCCAGAATTCTGAGTCCCCAGGAAGGGCTCTCAACCACCCCTTCACCTTCCTCCTACCCCTCTCAACCTTACCCCAATCCCAAGGAAGAATGGAGGTTCAGCCGCGGGTTACAAAGTAAAGTGGATTAGTCAAAGAGGCTAGAGAGAGAGATGCAGCTTGGAGTTCCCCAGCAAGAGAAGTGCTTTTATCTATGTTTTGATTCTTATATCTCTCAGCAGGCCTATGAGGGAAGTAGACATCACCATTGTTTTCCTTCCACAGCCTGTAATCTAGTTCTTCTCACCAAAACATTCTAGCTAGCTTCAGACTACTTCCTTGGAGGTGAATTGAGAGAACAAAAATTAAACAACATTGAAAAACTGTAAACAAGCACAGAAATGCCTTTGTTCAGAGCTAATTGCTATTTTGTATCAAACCAAATTAAATCTTAAAGAGAATTCCTTCAAAAGCTGTTTTTGAGCCTTGCCTCAGATCAATATTGTTCATACTAGAAGGAACATAATGTGAGAGGTAAAATGCTCCACTGTTAGATACCTATTAGCAAGTGCAGAGTCCCACACATGATGCAACATCACTAAACTGGAAGACTCAGAGGAGCTGAATACTACTAGCAAGTCAAGCACAATAGATTAGAATCATAGAATCAGTCAGAGTTGGAAGGGACCACAAGGATCATCCAGTTCCAACCCCCCTGCCATGGGCAGATTGAGTGTGTATTCAGTACCATTCTACTCCAGACAAAGGAAAAATGAAGACAAAAGTATCTGAGCTGTTTAGCATTGAATTATGGATGCTTTGTTATGTAAAACAATAAAAAAAACCCACCCATCTCATCTTTCATTACATGCAAAAAAGCTACTACAATAAACTGTTAAGTAACCACAAAACTTTGCTATACATGAATGGATTGTGACAGTCAGGATTAACAAATGCTCTGGCCTCTCATTATTACAGACAGCTTTCAGTTCATATTTATGCATAAGAAAGTGCATGTGAGAGATCTACACCCAAACCCAGTACTCTAAAATGCTGGTTTTAGTCAAAGTGTAACACAATGCAATATCAGTGGTGCTTTTACAATGTATTATAAGTAAACCCATTTTTGTGTGTTATGCTTAAAGTTAGAAATCTGCATTATTATGGTCTGATGAGTTAGGTACTGTAATGAACACTTATTTTGATAGGTAAGGGCTAGTTTATAGCAAGCACAAACAAACATGATTTTGAATTAGAATCAGTAAAAGGATTAAAAGTGGCAGTGATAGAGTGGAAGGATACAAACAAATGTCACACAGTTTTCTGCAGAAATGCACATCACTTTACTATCTTTCATAACATAACATATGTTCAGTTGTTCTTACTGCAGTGTATTTTTCCATTTGCCTTGCCTGTTTTGATTTGAGAGTGCTTTTATGCAATTTTGTAGCTTACCCTAGTGTGAAATTTATTTGGGGGAGAAAATTTTAAAATATGTAAGAGGTTTCAACTAAAAACCTCAGGTTTTTTGTTTCTCATGCCTCATATGTGAATATACAGAAGTACAGACATCATATTTTTTTCCAAGCAAAAAGTAATGGAAGGAGTATGCTTTTGAAAAACATATTCTATAATAAATGGATACAAGGATATCAGATGTATCAGTACATACAGAAGAATCATAGAAACAGTCAAGGTCAGAAGGGACCACAAGGATCATCTAGTTCCAACCCACATGCCATGGGCAGGGACACCCTACCCTAGATCAGGCTGGCCAGAGCCCCATCCAGCCTGGCCTTAAACACCTCCAGGGACAGAGCCTCAACCACCTCCCTGGGCAACCCATTCCAGCCTCTCACCACTCTCGAGCTGAAGAACTTCCTCCTCACGTCCAGTCTGAACCTACCCATCTCCAGCTTTGCTCCTTTCCCCCTAGTCCTGGCACTCCCTGATAGCCTAAAAAGTCCCTCCCCAGCTGTTTTGTAGGCCCCCTTCAGAGAGTAGAAGGCCACAAGAAGGTCACCTGGAAGCCTCCCCTTCTGCAGACTGAACAGCCCCAACTCTTTCAGTCTGTCCTCATAACAGAGCTGCTCCAGCCCTCTGAGCATCCTCGTGACCCTTCGCTGGACATGCTCCAGCATCTTCACATCCTTCTTGTAACGAGGGCTCCAGAACTGGATGCAGTACTCCAGTTCTGGAGCCCCAGTGAAGTGCAGTTTAAACACCTGTGATGCAAACTTAAAAAATAAATAAATAAATAATCTTTTATCTCATAGAAGTTTATCTGTTTTAAAATGTCTTTTTTTTTCTGTATATTGTCACTTAGATGTTAACTCAAGGATGATTTGGCCCAGCATAGCTCTGACATTTAAAATACATGGTATTAAACCACTTTTCAGATATTCATTCTTCTCCACTGACTCTAGATAGCATCTTGATGACTAATCTAGACCTTTAACTTTTAGATAGCTAAAGTTATACCAAATAAAACATTTTTCCTTACATTAAAGTGGCTCAACAGTGCAGGGGGGAAATCTTGGTATAACTCAAAATGAAATGAAGGCTGCTATATGAAGTGATTAGAGATAACTGCCTGGATACCTATATTTATCTGAAGTAGGACAGCTGAAAATAAATGTTAAGGAGAAAACAAAAACAAAACAAAAAAAGAAGAGAGTGGAAAAATAATCTCTTCGACTTTCTATAGAGAAGTTATTAGATAGATAACTTTCCAGTTTTGATTAATCTTAATAAAATCAATAGCTGCACCCTTTTCCAGGATTGAATAAAGTTTCATTTCCCAAAGGAGACTGTGGAACATCTGATGTGAAAACCTACAAATGCAGATTTTAAGACAGTTTTAGATTTCATTATCTGATATCTTAACAGATCAGATCTCATCTTTCTAGCAGCAAACTTAGTCCTTTAATTCACATGCAGATTACAGTAATGGAATCTGAGCTCCACATGCTAAACTGGGGCTACAGCTCCAGAGATACATGCTGTCCTTGAAACAAGAATTCAGGATCTGCCCATAGCAGTGTTATGGCCCAGGGTCATATGAAGACTTCATCATCCTCTCCTACCCGCATTCAAGACCTCTGCCACCCTGCCTATAGCCCAGTATGCCATTTTGGCTCATCCCAGAGCTATCAGTTCCCACTTTCAACAAACCTGTAATAGCATGGGTCTCCAACCCTTCCTCTGGCCCCAGCTCCTGGGTACACATACAACAGGTTTGTCCTTCACTCACTCCCCTTTTGCTTCAGACTGATGCCCCTGGATGGACTCTGGCCCTGGTATGCTACTTGTCATCTTAGAGGATACCAGTGCACCCCTCTGTGACCACTGGAGCTCTGCCTGTGGTGTTCAATGCCTGCTGGATGGCACATTTTCAGTGGGGGAATTTCCCTTGCTGAGGTCACCCTGAGCTCCCAACTTGTCCTAACTCGAGGATCAGCCTCACTTGTGGCTCCCTGAAAAGATGTAAGAAGGATAGTGAAAGAGAAGCAGATCTTAAAGAACAGATCTTGCTCCTTTGAGGGACAGACTTCTGTGTTCTACAAACAAACCATGGGACACTTGTCCTAGATGACTGTCCTGGTAGGGCATAAATCCTGCCAGGCCGATTCATTTTCAAACTGATGGATGTAATGGGGGGTGATTTAGAAACTGCACCTTTCTGCACTGACCCTCCACAGGGAGCAGCACCTCATTCACAGCTCGTTTAACTGGGAATCATGGTGGCCGTGTGTCTGCAGCCTGCACTAGCTCAGCAGCAGCAACTCAGTTCCTCTCTCTTTCCCTCTGCCTGGAATATTTTGCATTTTACCCCCAGCATTACTATCACAAGTTTTAGAGCATCTTTGTGCAGGAAACTTATTCAGGGATGAAAGCATCTGTTCCACCAATCAAGTATCATTTTCCACTAAAAGACTGCTGGTGAGGGGCCTGGAACACAAACCCTATGAGGAGAGGCTGAGGGAGCTGGGGTTCTTTAGCCTGGAGAAGAGGAGGCTCAGCGGGGATCTCATTGCTGTCTACAACTGCCTGAAGGGAGGTTGTAGCCAGGTGAGGGTTGGTCTCTTCTCCCAGGCAACCAGCAACAAAACAAGGGGACACAGACTCAAGTTGTGCCAGGGGAAGTATAGGCTGGATGTTAGGAGGAAGTTGTTGGCAGAGAGAGTGATTGGCATTGGAATGGGCTGCCCAGGGAGGTGGTGGAGTCACTGTCCCTGGAGGTTTTCAAGAAAAGCCTGGCTGAGGCACTCAGTGCCATGGTCTAGTTGATTAGATAGGGCTGGGGGATAGGTTGGACTGGATGATCTTGGAGGTCTCTTCCAGCCTGGTTGATTCTATGATTCTATGATCATCAAAATTTTCAACTACTTCTTGGTGATAAAACTGCAATACTACCTGGCACCTACTCAAAGGTGGAGGAATTACTGTAGTCTGATGCAATACCATATGGTCCTCCAATCTGTCCTACAGACCCTTTTTGGGAAGAAGCTAAGAGTGTTGGCTGACAGTTGCTTGAACATAAACCAGCAGTGGGCTGAGGCAGCCAACAGCAACCAGGCTTGTATCAGGAACAAGAGGAACAGGGAAATGATTGCTTCCCTGTACGAAGCACTGGTGAGGCTGCACTTCAAATACTGCTTTCAGTTTGGGTCTTCTCACTATAAGATGGGCAGTGAGGTGCTGGAGTGCATCCAAAGAATATCAATGAAGCTGGTGGAAGGTCTAGGGAGTAACTTAGATTATATACAGGCAAGAAATTTTTTACAGTGAGAGTCATGAGGTACTGCAACAGGTTGCCCAGAGATTCTGTGACTGCCCCCTTACTGGAAAATTTCAACCTCAGGCTGGGCAGAGCTTTGAGAGTGTGCTAGTTTGAGCATAGGTGGCATATTTTGGTGAGAAGAATTATACTATAGGCTGTGAAAAGGAAACAGTGGTGATGTTTACTGCACTCATAGGTTTGCTGAGATGTGTAAGAACAAGAACACAAACATAGATAAGGGAATTTGTTCTCTGGCTTTGGGCTGCACTTCTCTCTCTAACTTGCTGCCTAACTCATCTATCTGTTTCCTAACTCCCCATGCCAACTCTCCAAACTCACCTTGAACATAAGGCAAGTCTGGGGTAAGGTAGGGGGGTGGGAAGAAGGTGGAAGGGTGGTTTGGAGCCCCTCCTGGGGAGTCTGGTTTTTGAGAGGGATGTTGTGTTTCTATATTACCTTTTTAACTTGTATATAGCTGTATATATATATTGTAAAAATCTGCTTGTATATCATGCTAAGCTGTAAATATAAAGCTTCATTCTAATTTCCATCTTAGCTGAGTCTAGTCTGGGTAATTTTCACAAGGTTGGGAGGGGGGGTGTTGGGCAACACTCAAACCATCAGAGAGGGACTTGATCTAGTCAAGTGATCACACTCCTCCACATCAGGAGGTTTACATCACTCAATCTTTAATGGTTCTGTACAACCCAAATCACTATGACACTATGACTAGTTCAGGAATCAAAACTCTAATATTAGCAGATTCAAAATACTTCCAGAGCAAAAATGGGTAAGACTTGATCTGTACACATTAAGATAGAGCAATCAATGTGGGTATAATAATTAAAGCATAAAAGCTACAGGGCTATTAGTGTTCCTTTGTTATTGGCTGTATTTCTTTCTTAGGAATCCAGGGTACTATGGAATACTGCTGACAGTTATGTAGTGGCAGCTAAAAAATTGCCTTGCAAGTGGCATATATGTGGTCTCATCAGTTATCATCACAAAATGCATCCTCTCTGATTAATTAAAAAAACAAAATTAAAAAGAGGATTAATTCATACCAAACTCACAAAAGTGCCTTCATACATCCAACCTAAATGACAGCACATTGTATAACTAGAAAAAAAAAGGGTAAGCCTCAGAGGTATCAGTCATATGAATTACATCTATCAATAAACGAAAGTTCTCTGAGAACTTGCTTCCTTTTACCTTATGACTTGCTATCCTTTTCCCAAAGTGATTTGAATGCTTTCCAAGCTCTGCCACTGAACTTGATTAAATTCAAGCCCAAAGTGTGCAGCTTAGCCTTCATTTTAGCACAATAAAGATGTAAAACTTATTATCTATGCATAAGACAATCTAAATAAATCATGACTTAAATGTTTGCAATCTCCAAGTTAAATAACCTAATTTACTCAGAAACAATGTATACAACTGAAATATAAATTATACAAACCCAAAATCTGGGCTATAACAAAATCATTTTAGTTCATTTGAACAAATAGTTTTGACCCTAAATCAAAGGCAGTTAGACTAAATTTCACTCTTTGTCTTTTTCTTTTATCCAAAATTACTTCATATTTCTCTGATTCCTTTTTGGTCTAACTAAAACTTACCTTACAATTTCTCTCTCACAGTTAAACTTCATCACAAATCAGGAACACTTCCAGAAAACTTTTGGTTTCCTTCTCATACTTCACGTCATGGGTTTAGCCAGTTGAATCTACTGATGAATATACTATACCATGCTTCTGTCATGCCAGCTTTAAAAATCAATGTGCTGGCTGGAGCAAAGTACCATTGGGCTTGAATTTCAGATTGTAACATGAGGGGCTTCCTGATTTTGGTTGCTGCTTCCATATTTTGGCTTTGGAGTGTTGGTCAGGCCACACTTTGAGTAGTGTGTCCAGTTCTGGGCTTCTGGGACAGCTTGGGTGTTCCCTGCCCCCCCACACTCTAGAAATCAATTCAAGAGAGATGTTGAGATACTGGAATATGTCCAGAGAAGGGAGACAAAGCTGGTGAGAGGCCTGGAACACAAACCCTATGAGGAGAGGCTGAGGGAGCTGGGGTTGTTTAGCCTGGAGAAGAGGAGGCTCAGTGGGGACCTCATTGCTCTCTACAACTACCTGAAGGGAGGCTGTAGCCAGGTGGGGGTTGGTGTCTTCTCCCAGGCACCCAGCAACAGAAAAAAGGGACACAGTCTCAAGTTGTGCCAAGGGAAGTATAGGTTGGATGTTAGGAGGAAGTTGTTACCAGAGAGAGTGATTGGCATTGGATTGGGCTGCCCAGGGAGGTGGTGGAGTCGCCGTCCTTGAAGGTGTTCAAGAAAAGCCTGGCTGAGGCACTTGGTACTAAGGTCTAGTTGACTGGGTAGGGCTGGGTTGCACTGGATGATCTTGGAGGTCTTTTCTAACCTGGTTGACTCTATGGTTCTATGATAATGATCCTATGCTGGGCAGCAGGCTTGTGAGGTGAGGTCTTTTTATCACTGGCTTCTGCTGCTGCTTCTGTTTTCACTGTGTTTTCTGTGAAATAGGCTAAGTCAATTGTACATTGTATTATTCCATTAAACTCCCTTTTTATCTCAACCCATGGCTTTTTGTGTTACTTTCCTTCCCAGTCTGAGGTGGGGGTTTGACTGTGAGGGTGGGCTGTCTTAAACCAGCACAACATCCTACCATAAATTCTATCAAATTTTAATGTAAGTCTTCTTATTTGTCAGGCATCTGAAACCAGGCATACAGAGTCCAAGGAAAATGCTTACCAGAATTCTGTATTTTCTCGTTACATCACATTAATTCCCTTCAAACTGTCTTGCAGCAGATCCTCAGTGACACGTAAGATATATAGATTTGAGTTCTCTTTTTCATACCTACTCCTTTTTTCAGTCTGTTCCTTCAGCTATCTTTCAGTGTTACCTTCTCACATTTCCCAAACTCTTTCCCAAATGATACACTTGGTGTTTTCTTCCATTCACTGTCATCTCTCTCCATCATTATCTTCACAGTGCTTTCTTCCTGACAGTGTTTCAAACTGTTTTGACATGCTATACCTTGCAGCTAGTCCTCCTGATGCTATCTATCATTGTCCTCAGCTCCCCTCTGAAATCTGCTGCCCTTCCTGCTGTTCCTCCTGGAACAAAATGAACAGATGCAGCATCCCAAAAGGACTGCAGACACAGCAGCTGTGCAAAAAGAACAGGGAGTTGACAGAATTTGTGTGTAGCCATAACCAAATTATGGGGCAAGTTGCATCTACATTTGAAACCATGTCCAGATTTCCATCCAGGGAATATATGGTCTCTTCTCCCAGGCAACCAGCAATAGAACAAGGGGACACAGTCTCAAGTTGTGCCAGGAGGGGTATAGGCTGGATGTCAGGAGGAAGTTCTTCACAGAGAGAGTGATTTGCCATTGGAATAGGCTGCCCAGGGAGGTGGTGGAGGCACCGTTGCTGGGGGTCTTCAAGAAAAGACTGGCTGAGGCACTTAGTGCCATGGTCTAGTTGACTGGATAGGGCTGGGTGCTAGGTTGGACTGGATGATCTTGGAGGTCTCTTCCAACCTGGTTGATTCTATGATTCTATGATTTTAGATGGGGCACTTGGTGCCATGGTCTAGCTGACTGGATAGGGCTGGATGCTGGTTGGACTGGATGATGTTGGAGGTCTCTTGCAACCTGGTTGATTCTATGATTCTAGAGCATTGTGCATGGACATCCATGAGTATGTTCATTCCCATTTCTGGGATGTTGGGTTGGAAAGTCAAAGCTGGTATTTCAAATTTGTTAGTAAACTATGGTAACATCTAATCTGCATATTAAAATATATTGCAGAGGTTTTTTTATGGTTCAAATAATAATTAAGAATATCGAAAACCTTCCATAAAAAAGGGACAGCAAGGTGAAGTTGTTTTCAGCGTGAAGCCTAAGAGTTACATACCGAAACTACTGGATTTTTGTTTTCTTTTTTAGTAAAAAAATTCAGATACTATGCATATGACATTCAGCATATGCTTTAGTAAGATTTCAGAGTAATTTTACACATTTCAATTGCACAGAAGAAATGAAATCCCCAATGTGAAAATAAAAAGTTAAAAACATTACGTAAGCACTGACACTACATATTTAAGCAATACAATAAAAATGGAGTCTCAGCAAAGTGTTGTGTTTCAGGCTACTGAAGTAAAAAGACAGATTGATCATTGCATTGTGTTACTTTTCACGTGTCCTAAAATGCTTTCTCTTCTTTGCTGTTAATGACATTGATACATCCCAATCCCATTACAAGGTGGAAAGAACAAAAACATTAGGTGGCTTATAGCTACACGATGTCACACTGACTCTATCACGAGCTTGGTTCAGTGCCATCAAAGTGAAAAAACACCTTAGTGCTGCTGTGGAAATAATGAACACTGGATTGAATCCTAACTCCGGCTTCAACCGGCAATGCTGCATTTCCTTGCCAGCAGACTCTCTTCACCAAAATGGCATCATCTGTGTAGGAGTATAATCTCCTGTTTAGAAGGGAAGTTGAGATGCTTGAGTGTGTCCAGAGAAGGGCAACAAGGCTGGTGAGAGGCCTCGAGCACAGCCCTACGAGGAGAGGCTGAGGGAGCTGGGATTGTTTAGCCTGGAGAAGAGGAGGCTCAGGGGAGACCTTATTGCTGTCTACAACTACCTGAAGGGTGGTTGTGGCCAGGAGGAGGTTGCTCTCTTCTCTCAGGTGGCCAGCACCAGAACAAGAGGACACAGCCTCAGGCTGCGCCAGGGGAAATTTAGGCTCGAGGTGAGGAGAAAGTTCTTCACTGAGAGAGTCATTGGACACTGGAATGGGCTGCCTGGGGAGGTGGTGGAGTCGCCGTCCCTGGAGCTGTGCAAGGCAGGATTGGACGTGGCACTTGGTGCCATGGTCTAGCCTTGAGCTCTGTGGTAAAGGGTTGGACTTGATGATCTGTGAGGTCTCTTCCAACCCTGATGATGCTGTGATATTGTGTGATAATCTCAGAGCAGAAATATTCTTTGGTTACATGGGACTTCAGCTGCATGGCAGAGGTGGCACTGCTGGACTATCTCTTTGATATTTACCATATCTGCTGACTGTATAAACCTCTTACAGTTATTTTGGTTTTATCAAATGGATTTTTTTTTTCCTAAAAGAGATGAGTGTAAACTGTATCCAGAGACCATGACATTAACACAAGTACCACCTTAACACATCTGGGTAGATCTGCAGAGCATAGACATGGCCACACACAGAATATAGATTCATGACAATTACTCATGACATGTATTTGTAACAGAGGGAAGAAAGCTAAAATCAAAGGCCTAATGTGTAATAGCTTAAGGCTACCATAACTTCTGAGGCATAGAAGATATGTTGTTGGTTCTGGAATTGCTAACTTCTGAGATTAGCAATCTAAGGCACTTTTATAATCAGTGGAAATATCTATGATGAAAGGGAGTGCAGATCCTGATGGATCTCACCAGGACTTGAGTGGCTGGAGAGCAGCCAGGCAGAGAGGGACCTGGGGGTACTGGTAGATAGTAGCTGAACATGAACCAGCAGTGTGCCCAGGTGGCCAAGAGAGCCAGTGGCACCCTGGTCTTTATCAGGAACAGTGTGGTCAGCAGGACATGCTGTACTCAGCACTGGTCAGGCCACACCTTGAGTGATGTATCCAGTTCTGAGCTCCTCAATTCAAGAGAGATGTTGAGGTGCTGGAACGTGGCCAGAGAAGGGAGACAAAGCTGGTGAGAGGCCTGGAACACAGCCCTGTGAGGAGAGGCTGAGGGAGGTGAGGTTGTTTAGCCTGGAGAAGAGGAGGCTTGGGGGGGACCTCATTGCTGTCTACAACTACCTGAAGGGACATTGTAGCCAGGTGGGGGTTGGTCTCTTCTCCCAGGCAACCAGAAACAGGAGACACAGTCTCAAGCTGTAATATCCTGTTGTGCCAGGAGATGTATAGGCTGGATGTTAGGAGGAAGTTCTTCACAGAGAGAGTGATTGGCATTGGAATGGGCTGCCCAGGGAGGTAGTGGAGTCACCATCCCTGAAAGTGGTCAAGAAAAGAGCAGATGAGGCACTTAGTGCCATGGTCTAGTTGATTGGCCAGGGCTGGGCGCTAGGTTGGACAATCTTGGAAGTCTCTTCAACCTGATTGATCCTATGATTCCATGAACCACAGACTTCAGGGAAGAGATGGCACTATGCCATCAAAATTGGGCCACCATGTAGCTCATGAAGCAAGTAAGCAGCCATGGAGAGAGCCACAGGTGGCTCTGACCTTAATGGAGTAGAGACAATGTCACCTTCTAGTCCGTAATATAAATTCTATACACAGAATATTGACAGGTCATAGCTACATTTTGTTATATTCAGCTCATTCCTTGGGTAGGTAGGTGATAATTTGGTTTTGAAGCTGCAAAGATGTGGTTCTGGTTTTTGTTGGTTTTTTTTAGGTTTTGGGTTTTTGTTTTGTTAAACTGTTTGAAAAGTTTACTTTTAACAACTTTGTTAGCTAAACTGTTTCACATTGCCACATCATTAGTTATACCATTAACCAAACAGTTTCAACTTGTGGTGTCTTACTTTAGACACCAACAATACTATCAATCAGGTGACCTTATTTACAAATTAACCATCCAACTATTTACAGAAACTGCTTGTTAAACCACAAGTGCTGCAAATAAACATACCCTAGAGGCTCTTCTCTTTGTAAACATCTATGAAATAACTAAAACATTTTAAACAAAGTATTTTTCAGCAAATCATATCTTTAAAAACCCCACAAAACACTGCAAAGAGGTTGTAAGAGAGGTCTTTCTCAATAAGAATGCTTCTAAAGCTTTCCTTATCAGGTCAAAGCATAAGTTTGCTTCATGAACAAAGAAGAGCACACAGAAAGAGAGAAGAAAGGTCTCTCAGTATGTTCTGGCTTAGAAAATGTTGTGATGTACATTACTCCTCTTTGAAATCCTGCTGAAGTAATATTGTTACCTGGTGATTTAGTAGTCCATTGCTTACCGAAATGTGCTTACTAAGTATTTTGACAGGCAGGAATTAATAGCTGCTTTACCATAACTCACACTGAAAATCTCTTCTCAAACACTACATACAAAATAAGCATGCATTCAAATATTCTGATTTACTGTGCTCAAAAACAAATTGCACAAACTACCATAACTAAACAGCAGTTGCAGAGGGGCATTCTAGAACCTGCAATTGGACCTGAGAGTCAAAAGTCTAGATTTAAGGGGCCAAGAGGATATCTTCTCAAAGCCCATAACTCACACTGAAAGGCTCTTCTCAAACACTGCATACAAAATAACCCTCCACCACAATGCATTCAAATATTCTGATTTACTGTGCTCAAAAACAAATTGCACAAACTACTACAACTAAACAGCAGTTGCAGAAGTGCATTCTAGAACCTGCAATTGGACCTGCGAGTCAATAGCCTAGATTTACAGGCCAAGAGGATACCTTCTCAAAGCTCCACATGTCTTTATCTAACATTGCATTGAAGTTGCTTTTAATTAGGCAAAACACTTCCTTCATTAAAACAAACAACTATAAATAGATATCCTATTCCACATGCAAATTGTGTATCATAGAATCAGTCAGGGTTGGAAGCGACCACAAGGATCATCTAGTTCCAACCCACCTGCCATGCCCAGGGACACCCTACCCTAGATCAGGCTGCTCAGAGCCTCATCCCAGCCTGGCCTTCAACACCTCCAGGGATGGGGCCTCAACCACCTCCCTGGGCAACCCATTCCAGGCTCTCACCACTCTCATGCTGAACAACTTCCTCCTCATGTCCAGTCTGAACCTATCCATCTCCAGCTTCACTCCATTCCCCCTAGTCCTGTCACTCCCTGACAGCCTAAAAAGTCCCTCCCCAGCTTTTTTGTAGACCCACTTCAGATACTGAAAGGCCACAATAAGGTCACCTGGGAGCCTCCTCTTCTCCAGACTGAACAGCCCCAACTCTTTCAGTCTGTCCTCATAGGAGAGGTGCTCCAGCCCTCTGATCATCTCAGTGACCCTTCTCTGGACATGTTCCAGAGGGTTTTTTTCCATTTCAATGAAGATTACAAACAAACCTGAGTGTAACAAGCTAGCAAGGTAATTAAAATGTTTTCTATGTTCCCTGCCATGTATGGGAGAGTACTACATGCACTTCAATGATATAAGCATTTAAATATAGTGTTAATGGCAAACCTGTGAGTTTGCTAGTTTGAGGCCAATTGGAATATTTTAATGAGAAAAATTAGATTATAGGCTGTGAAAAGGAAACAATGGTGGTGTCCACTCATAGGCTTGCTGAGATGTATAAAAACAAGAACATGAAACATAGATTAGACAGAGCAGGAGAGTCAGTGTGCGTGTGTCTGTTGCAGTTGGTGCCTTGGGCTTCTTCTGCGTAACTAATCCTGATTTCTAACCCCCTTGCTGATCCTCCAAACTCACATATGGTATACTCTGAGGTAAGGTAGAGGGGGGAAAAGAAGATGGAAGGGTGGTTGGGAGCCTCTCCTGGAGACTATGATTTCTGGGATGGCTGTTGTGTTTCCATATTACTTTTAACTTGTATATTTCTGTCTATAGCTGTAGATATTATAAATATCTGCTTGTATATTGTGCTAAGTTGTAAATATAGCTTCATTTGCTTTAATTTCCAGCCAGCTGAGTCTGGGTGATTTCATAAAAGTAGGGGGGGCAGGTAACTCCACACACACAATTAAGACACAGACGACCATCACTAAGAAGAAAAGACCTCAGCAGTTATGGGACTTGATGAAAATCTTATAAGTTTATCAAAAAATGGCTAGGACAGAGGCTGAGTGTACACCTCTAGACATCCACACTGCTTACCTTATTGCCCTTACTGTCTCACAGAGCCTACCTCTTTCCCAGACAATGGCAGGCACAGTTCAAGGACATCAGAAAACAAAGACTGTTGCATGAGGAGGTTTAAGTGTAGCCACGTTGCTACAGTGTGATCTTTGGTGAGCTGTTACCACAATGCGCTGTGCCCTTTGCATTTAGTCTCAAACCTAGCAAAGAGACCCTGGACTCATTTATTTCCTAGTACTGTAGGAAATTCCTACAGTATTTCCAATTGTAGAGTAGTCAGTGATTCTCCCTTCCCTCAGCCTCCCAGCAAATACTGGAATCAGAATTTGCTCATCTGTTGCAGACTATTTTGCTTGTCAAAGGCGGCTTGCGTGGTCTGTTTCTGTACCACGTCTTCCATGGATGAGTGGTTTTCAATCACTGTTAGGCAGAAATCATATCTCTGCACACAGCTGTGCTGTGTGCAGCCACCTGACAAGTTTCAGCAACATTAACACATTACTAGCCTGAGATTCACAGAAAATGTTTGTCTCCTGCTGCTGAGATGAAGTAATTCGCCCATCAGGGGACGCCTGCCATCAGGGAGATGCAGCTGATACAGCTTGATGGCTTCTATTTCCCCCTTTGCCTCTATTTACTCCTGTGTCTCTACCTCAATTCTCCTTCTTTTTCATCTGTTTCCCTCCCCCAGCATCTCACCCTAAAGTTGTTTCTACTTCAGAGTTGTTGCAGGCAAGTGCTTGCCAGAAGAAATGTAATAGCTAGATTTCTCTCATTTCTGCACCTGGAGAAAAAGAGGTTGAAGTACCACCTCTGGACAACTCAAAATTCTCAAGCTAGTGTTCTGAGCTGAGAAGAAGGCTTCAAAAGAGAAAAGAAATGTGTTTCTTTTGCACAAATCAGTTTGTTCATCCTCAAAGTGGAAAAAATAAAACACTTTTAGGCACTATTATTTAAAAAGGGTAGTAGCTCAGCTGGTGCTAGCACTTGAAAACTCCCCAAAGCTTATTGGATTACTTATTTGCAAACTTAAACTAATTTGTGTCTGCAAGCAGTAATATGATTAAAACAGAAAGCAGCACTAAGTCTTCTTAACATCTGTCTGCAGAACAAATATGAGGTGCAGGAGATGAGTTATTTAGAAATGCCTACAAACCATAAGTACAATTCTTCATGAATCATGTTTAGAAGACTTCAGATATCATCACTTGTAAGTATTAATCTCAGGCACTCATTTTTGTATATAAGGCATTGTGGCAAAAAAAAAAATCCAAGCTCATATTTTCACACACACAAAACATAACGTTAAGGATTCTTTCCTTCTCCAAACCTGGCAACAGATACACTGAGAATCTTACTGAACTTTCATTTCTCTAATAAGAAAAAAAATCTGGGCATTAATTCCCTACTCACATCAGCTCCATCTTCACTCCATTCTGGCAGCTTTGTCAGTACATGCAGAAGCAAAACCCCTAGAAAGCAGTAAAAAAAAAAAATCAGGAGATGCAGATCTTAAGAGAAAGACTAAGAGACAGCCGTGCAGGTCATTCAGTAGATGTGCATAGTGATGGCATTTGGCTTTTCTCATATATGAGCTGCTTTCAGCCACAGTAATGCCCTATAGCCAATCTCTGAAAAGATTAATCACAGAATTAAACAGGTTGGAAAAGACCTTCAAGATCATTGAGTCCAACCTAACTAAACCATGGCACTAAGTGCCCCATCCAGTCTCTTTTTTAACACCTCCAGGGATGGTGACTTCACCACCTCCCTGGGCAGCCCATTCCAATGCCAATCACTCTCTCAGGGAAGAACTTCCTCCTAACATCCAGCCTAGACCTCCCCCGGCACAACCAGAGACTGTGTCTCCTTCTTCTGTCACTGGTTGCCTGGCAGAAGAGACCAACCCCTACCTGGCTACAGCCTCCCTTCAGGTAGTTCTAGACAGCAACGAGGTCTCCCCTGAGCCTCCTCTTCTCCAGGCTAAACAACCTCAGCTCATGCAGCCACTCTTCGTAGGCCTTGTGCTCCAGTCCCCTCACCAGCCTTGGTGCCCTTCTCTGGACACATTCAAGCACCTCAACACCTTTCTGAAATTGAGGGGTCCAGAACTGGACACAGTACTCAAGGTGTGGCCTAACCAGTGCTGAGTACAGGGGCAAAAGGACTTCCCTGGTCCTGCTGGCCACACTGCAGGCCAGGATGCAATTTGCCTTCTTAGCCACCTGGGCACACTGCTGGCTCATGTTCAGTTGGCTGTCGACCAGCACCCCCAAGTCCCTCTCTGCCTGGCTGCTCTCCAGCCACTCTGTCCCCAGCCTGTAGTGCCGCATGGGGTTGCCATGGCTGAAGTGCAGAACCTGGTGGTTGGCCTTGTTTAAACTCATGGCACTGGACTGTGCCCACCTGTCCAGTTCGGATCCCTCTGCAGAGCCCTTCTGTCCTCTAACAGATGGACACAAGCTCCCAACTTGGTGTCATCTGCAAACTTACTGATGGACTCAATCCTCTCATCCTGATCATCAGTGAAGATATTAAACAGGACTGGGCCCAGCATGGATTCCTGGGAGACACCACTAGTGACTGTCTGCCAACTGGATGTGGCACCATTCACCACCAATCTCTGGGCACGGCCACCCAGACAATTCTTAACCCAGTACAGAGCACCCCTGTCAGAGCCACAGGCTGCCAGCTTGGCCAGGAGTTTGCTATGGGAGATGGTGTCAAAGGCCTTGCTTAAGTCCAGGTAGACTCCATCCACAGCCTTCCCCACATCCACCAGGTGAGTCACTAAAAATGTGCCTATCCTGTTACAGTGCCTTTCATGACTGTCTTGATGTCACAGGTAGCACTAGCTGGTCTTGAATCACCAGAGGGTACATTTTAAAGGCTTGCAGAGAAAGAGTGGTAGAACTCCATATGAATACTCTGGTCATCAAAGTGGGAACAGAGACAACTTGGTTATCTAGCTGATGTGGTGATACAGGTGTCCCTACTCAATTAATGGTAACAGAGTTTGCTGGAAGCACAGCATCATTTTTGCCTGGAGTCAGAGGCTGTAGTTCCAAAACATCTGGCCATCATGTGTAAGACTCCGTTTCCACAGCATTTGTGCACAAATCAGCCACAGTCTTCAGTGAGGTTTGGGAGTATGATATAAAAAACAGCATAAATGCTTCATAAGGCGCATGGCTCATTATAGACCTGACCAAAAGGATTCAGGTGGAGTTGTTCCTAAAAAGCTGTGGTGGGTTGAAATTCCCCCCAAGTAAAATTACCAGACCAGCTCAGATGGCTTAGAAGCAAAGGAAGCTACATACTTACAGCAAGCTAAAATTCATAAGCATACAATACAATGCATAGGTACAAAATATATTAACAAACATTTACAATTTAGAAATAACACAAGGACCCTCACAGGGATCCCCCTGAAATGTTCCTCAACCCCCCCCTGAGGAAAACCCAGAAAAGACCAACAGGTGGAGGGCCTGTAGGCCCGAACAGAGGCTTCTTTATGCCCCTGCATGCCTGGACATGTCTTTCTGCCAGGACCCCTGACCATAAACAAGTTGTATAACACACACACACCCAGCTTGTGTCTCCCTGGGGCAAATCCATGTGATACTCATATTGGGGAGAGTCCAGGCAGGAGTCTCCTGCCTATTATAGTAAGGTTTGGCTCACTGCCAACGTGATCGGTCACTCAGGTGGCCAAAGGGGCCATTAATCTCGTCCCACAGTCCATAAAGAGGGATGCACAGGTGCACCACGTGCTCAGCTCTCTGACCCTGACTGCAGCGCAGCTCAGCCCTCATTGCAGTGCCCTGCTGCCCTGACCCACATGCTCGGATGCCATTGCATAGCTCCGATGCTCTCTGAGGCTCAGACCTCATGCATTGATCTCAAGTGCAGCTAACCTGCCTGCATGCCTTGGATGCAGAGCTCATTTAGGCCTGCACATACATTTATAAGGAGCCGATAGTCTCCCTAACCCAGCTGTGCATATCTGCAAGCTGTCTTGCTTTACCTACAGAGTTCAGTCTCCCAGCAGCCTGGCACACTTTGCATGCTCGCCACTGCTTATTGCCTGGAGAGAACCAGGAAGCAGACTTCTGGATTGTCTGCACCCACACACACATGGCCTGAACCCGTGGAGGGATCGTGCCAGAGCCACCACGGACATTCTTCTCCTGTTTCTGTAATCCTGCCAAGCTGATAATCCCTGGACATGGCATCCAGAAGAAGACAGAAGCATTGAGGCAGAGATCGTCCGTCGCCAGGAGAACACAGGTTAGAGAAACCTGTTTACCCCAGAGACTGGGAAGATTTATCATTTCCCCTCAAGCCAGGAAGATTCCAGCCTCACAGAGACCACAGAGAGACCCCTGGAAGTCTGGACATTAGGCACAGGCTGTGACACAGCCCTGGGAGGGTGATTAATGATTAACAGCAACACTTAGAAGTAAAGCTTTGATTCCTCTGTAATATAAGTTGCCTCTGTCTTAGAGCAGAAAGAGTTTCAGCCCGCTCTATTAGGCAAATAGTATAAGCTCCCAAGCGGCACTAAGCCAGAAGGGAAACTCCTCTCTCTGTTTATAGTTTGAATGGTTTTCTAGTTAAATAACCAAATCCCTGTATATATTCTATCCTAAATTGTTTTCATAACTTTGCACAGAACTAAGTTTTAATACACAGTGGTTGGGGGTGGCAAGAGTTCATAAATATTAATTTTAATAAATTACATTTTGTATACAATTTATATCACCTCAAATTAATTTCTCACCTCCGCCAAATAGGCGTAGGTACATACAGAAATCCCCCTCTGCAACAAACTGCCACCCTCCTCTCCTCTCTCCAGTGAGAAAAACCAAGAAGGATGCAACTGCAATTTACTCAGCCAAGGTTAGTGCAGAAGTCAGCCAGTGCAGAGGACAGAAGAGTGAGAGCGAGCAGGAGACAGAAGGCGAAGGAAGGGAAATAGTTCATACAGCAGATTAAATACTGGTCCAGCAAATGAATTAAATGATATAGATTTACCTTATTGTTGTTCTTCTGCATCCAGTACAATTCTTTATTTAAAATTTCAAATTAAATTAGTGGCTTAACCCTATAAATACCAGAAAGGTCTTTGCTTTAGATGTCACAAATTTTGTGGGCCATTTTGTGTGTTCAAGACACTTCCATGCCCATGAGCAACACCAAGACTGTCAGTATTTCAGGACAGGCAGGAAGGAAGAAGGGTAGAGTGGTCACCCTGTTGTGATAGGCCCAAAATAGGCTTATACATGTCCTGCCTTGCCTAGGCAGGTTTTTCTGATCCACCAGAGAAGCAAGCATGGGAAATGGACACAAAACCTGGAGTCACTGACTCTGGCCTGCCCGGGGTCCTGTGGTGTAAGGTACACACACTTAGCTTGTGCCTGCCTAGTGCAAGGCCTGTGCTTTTCCTGAATTAGGGAAAAGTGAGCCTGTGGCTTTGCCTAATATGGTCAGGTTTGGCTAACTGCCAACCTGGTTGGCTATTCCTGTGCCCAAAGGGCAATTAATCTCAGCCCACATTGATAAAAGGAGAAACACAGGTGAACAACCTGCTCTTGCTTCCCTGCTTTGCTTCCCTGCTCTTTGCCTGCTCTCTCTGCTGTGTCCAGCCCTGCTGCCATTGCACACTGCCTTATTGCTTACCTGCTAAACTCCACTGCCGCCAGTTACCCGGAGCAGACCCTGGATGTCTGCACACAATCGGCCTGTGTGGTCAGCGTGACATCATGCTGAGACTGCACCACATCTGCCTTCTGCACCTGAAGGTCCTGCCTAGAATCCCTGGACTTGGGCACTGTCTGGACTGTGGCTAGCTCCCTCAAGTGGGTAATAATAATCTGTGAGTTAATGTTCAATGCCTCTTTGCAATTCTCTACTGCCTTCTGCCATGGAGCAGAAAGAGTTTGAGCCCATCCAGTGGGCAAGCGGAATTTGACCACAGGAGTAGTCTCTTCCAGATCAATTAATGTTTATCTATTTTGCTGGTTATATTAGATGTAGATATTACCCATAGAATGTTTCCATAACCATGTAAGAACCAAAATATTATTAAAATCAGTGGTCAGGGGAGGTGAGAGTTCTGAATAGCAAAATAAACAATATTAATTTGGGAAAATATCATCTCACATCGATTAATTTTCCCCTCCCCAACACACCCTCATTAGACTGTCCTACAAGAGCAACTGAGCACAGCAGCACAAGCTTGTGTGCTTTTATTTTTCCTTTTTAGCAGACCTGTTGTCATTTCAGTTTTAAATTTACAGGAAGGTTGCTATTGATTTTGATAGAATAGAGTCTATTTCTGACATACAAATGCAAGTTGGAGAATTATCTTACCAGGAATGCAGAGAGAGAAATCAGTAATATAGTGGTGAGAACTGGGCTGAATTTTGACCAAATTAAAACCATGCAAGTGCACAGACAGTGAAAGGCATTTTAGTGGATTTCATAGAATCAACCAGGTTGGAAGAGACCTCCAAGATCATTCAGTCCAACCTAGCACCCAGCCCTAGCCAGTCAACTAGAACCATGGCACTAAGTGCCTCATCGAGTCTTTTCTTGAACACCTCCAGGGACAGCGACTCCACCACCTCCCTGGGCAGCCTATTCCAATGCCAATCACTCTCTCTGGCAAGAACTTCCTCCTGACATCTAGCCTAGACCTCACCTGCCACAACTTGATACTGCGTCCCCTTGTTCTCTTGCTGTCTGCATGGCAGAAGAGACCAACACCCATCCGGCTACAACTTCCTTTCAGGTAGTTGTAGACAGCACTGAGGTCACCCCTGAGCCTCCTCCTCTTTTCCAGGCTAAGCAACACCAGCTTCCTCAGCCTGTCACAGGGCTGTGTTCCAGGCCTCTCACCAGCTCCATCGGCCTTCTCTAGACACGTTTCAGTATCTCAACATTTCTTGTGGAGAGATTTTTGCTAACAGGACATGAAATGATAAACACGAGCAACCAGTGCTGGGAAGTGTCCTTGAGTCCATCTTGGGCTTAAGACACCAGGCGCTGGGTAGCACCCCCCACATGCAGCTGCAGGGGGTGGAGTGCCAGCTGCATGTGGGCAGAGTTAGCCAGCCTAAGGGGGCTGGGTTAGCCAGCCTAGGGGCTGACCCTCAGAATGTTATTGTATATAACCCTATCCACACCATGCTTGTAACCCTGGACAAACCAGAGCTATCCACATGTAACCAATCTCAGTTGTGCACGCCTCTTGCAAGAGAGCATATAACTCACTGTACACGGAAATAAAGTGGGAGAATGACCACCTAACCATTTTGGTGAACCAAGAGTCATTTTACCCAGGTGCTCCACCGGCTATCTCTCTTGAATTGAGGAGCCCACAACTGGACACAGGACTCAAAGTGTGGCCTAACCAGTGTTGAGTACAAGGGAAGAATAACCATCCTTGTCCTACTGGCCACACTGTTCCTGATGCAGGCCAGGATGCCATTGGCTTTCTTGGCCACCTGGGCATGCTGCTGGCTCATTTTCTGCTACTATCTACCAGTACTCCCAGGGTCCCTTTCTTCCTGGCTGCTCTCCAGCCACTCTGTTACCAGCCTGTAGTGCTGCTTGGGGTTGTTGTGGTCAAAGTGTAGAATCCTCTGCCCACCCATCCAGCCTGTCTAGGTCCCTCTGCAGGGCTCTCCTACCCTCCAGCAGATCCACACCTGATCCTAGCTTGGTGTCACCTGCAAATGTATTGATGATGGATTCAATCTCCATGTCCAGATCATCAATAAAGCTATTGAACAGGACTGGGCCCAGCAATGACCCCTGGGGCACACCACTAGTGACTGTCTGCCAACTGGATGTGGCACCATTCACCACCACTCTCTGGGCCCAGCCCTCTAGCCAGTTCTTCACCCATTTCAGCGTGAATCTGTCCAAGCCACAAGCTGCCAGCTTTGCCAGGAGCTTGTTGTGGCTTTGCTGAAGCCCAGGTAGACTACATCCACAGCCTGCCCCACATTCACCAGGCAGGTAACCTGATATGCATGGTCATTAGTTACATGTAGACCTCAGGATTTTGCTTAGTAAATGACTTGAAGTAGGGCTTAAATATTCTTTACATGCTTGAGGAATGGGGATCTGGCAGTGTCAAACCTATTTTTGACAAAAATGTTTACAACTCACCAATTGCATGAACACCCATGATGAAAACAGGGGCTTTTTACTACTGACTACCTTGATTGCTTTGAAACGTGACCAACTCTTTTTAACTGAGAGTCAGAAGCAGAAAGCTGCCACAAATATTACCTCTGGTGCTGTTTTATTAGAGAGAGGCTGTGGAAAATTAAATAAATAGAACATTACTATACTGTCCACAGACTGTGTGACCTCATCCATTTATCCAGTGTCTCCTTCCTCTCCTACAGAGAAATGTCATCCATTTTATAACCCTTATCCTCTTTCCACCCTGCATATTAATTCAGGAAGTATTTTATGTAATGATACCTTGATTTTACATTTCTGCTTTTATTATTGTGTGAAATTTGCGTTAACATTTCTCTGAGGTATTAAAATCTACAGGATATGGTAATAGCTACTGATCTCACCTCCCATGACACTCACAAAACTTCAGTAACAACTAAACTCTTGCAAAGTCTCTGAAGGCTAATAAACATTTTCTCATTCTTAGGATTTATTTGTTTACACTATTTTAAATTGCTAGAGATCATAAAAGATAACTGTTCATCCTCCATATCATCATGACCTTTCTGAATGAGGACTGCCATAAAAGAAAACGCTGCAGCATTTCACATCTTTATGACAGTGTCTGGCTGACTTTTCTTACGACAGCTTGCCAGTTTCCTAATGATTGCTCTTTCTGTTTTAGTTCTTCAAACCCCCTTTCTTTCAGGTCAGGATTGCCTGACAAGGACAGACACTCTCTCAGAAGTACAATATACATCCCTTCAAGAATGGAATAAAATTAAATTGTAAGTTTTATGAACATTACTTCTTAAAATAAATATACTGGTATGTGTATAAGCACTGCCCTGTGTGACAGGCAGGAAAACATCTGATTATCATAGAATCATAGAATCACAAAATCAACCAGGTTGGAAGAGACCTCCAAGATCACCCAGTCCAACCTAGCACCCAGCCCTATCCAGTCAACTAGACCATGGCATTAAGTGCCTCAGCCAGGCTTTTCTTGAACATCACCAGGGATGGCGACTCCACCACCTCCCTGGGCAGCCCATTCCAATGGCAATCACTCTCTCTGCCAACAACTTCCTCCTATCATCCAGCCTATACTTCCCCCGGCAGAACTTGAGACTGTGTCCCCTTGTTCCTTGTTCTGTTGCTGGTTGCCTGGGAGAAGAGACCAACCCCCACCTGGCTACAGCCTCCCTTCAGGTAGTTGCAGACAGCAATGTGGTCACCCCTGAGGCTCCTCCAGGCTGCACACCCCCAGCTCCCTCAGCCTCTCCTCACAGGGCTGTGTTCCAGGCCTCTCACCAGCCTTGCTGCCCTTCTCTGGACACATTCCAGCACCTCAACATCTCTCTTGAATTGAGGAGCCCACAACTGGACACAGGACTCAAGGTGTGGCCTGACCAGTGTTGAGTACAGGGCAAGAATAACCTCCCTTGTCCTGCTGGCCACACTGTTCCTGATGCAGGCCAGGATGCCATTGGCTCTCTTGGCCACCTGAGCGCACTGCTCGCTCATGTTCAGCTACTATCTACCAGTACTCCCAGTTCCCTTTCTTCTTGGCTGCTAAATATTACTGTCCAAGGAATTCAGACATTCAGGCACTTAAGAACACATATGTAATATTTCATTTACTACAGAGAAATTCAAGATAGAATATAATCCATATTCTTGCCTAATGGTTGTAGTCTATAGTGGCTTAATAACCTGAACCTAAATCTTGCAAAAGGAGTCTTTCTTTGACCTGGATATCCATTACAACACCTAAGCAACCCTGGGATGTTTGAGGGCAATTATTAGATGCAGACATTCTTCTACAAATCCTGAAAATTTACATGCTCAAAGACATTTCTGTTCCTGCCAGCTACATCAGCTCATTTATTAAGGATTATTACCTTTCTGAAGACAGAACAAAGCATAGGTCAAAGACTGCTAACAACTCAAAATGCAGCATGTTATAGCTATGAAAGTGTTACCTGCATTTATTTTTATACATATATATATACACATGTGTATGAATATATGTATGCATATGTGTGTGTATATATATATGTTTGTGTGTGTGTGCATATATGCATATTTTGCTTCCTGAACTCCACTCCAGCAATCACTTCTACTTCTGTTCATCATTCAACCCAGAAACAGTATCAACAACATCAAGATCAGATAAAATAAACATTTTTGCATTGGAAATGCTATGATTGTCTTAATGAAATAACCTTCTGTGGACGGATTTCTTGCTAACAGGAGGATAGGAATTGATAAACAAATGAGCAACCCTGTGCTGCACAGTGTCTGTGATGGTTTGGGTGCTCCCCGCTCCCCCACACTTTGGAAATCACCCAAACTAGACTCAGCCCACTCTGGAAATATGAATGAAGCTTATATTTACAGCTTAGCAGAATATACAAGCAGATATTTACAGTACATACAGTTATATGCAGAAATAGACAAGGTAAAAAGGTAATACAGAAACACAACTCCCCTCCTGGGAACCTGAGTCCCCAGGAGGGGCTCTCAACTGCCCCTCCACCTTCCCCCAACCCCTCTCAACCTTACCCCAGTCCCAAGGAAGAATGGAGGTTCGGCCAAGGGGTTAGGAAGTAAAGTGGATTAGCCCAAAATGGAGGGTGAGGTTAGAGATGTAGTTTAGCCAGCAGCCCCAGTAAGAGTGATTATCTAATGTTTTTATTTCTTGTTCCTATACATCTCAGCAAGCCTGTGAGCAAAGCAGACACCACCATTGTTTTCTTTCCACAGCCTGTAATCTAGTTCTTCTCACCAAAACATTCTAGCCTGCTTCAAACCAGCACAGTGTCCTTGAGTCCATCCCAGAAGCAGGGACTGAGATGGTGAATAACAACCCCCACATGCAGCTGTGAGGAGACACAGTCTGCCAGACACAGGGGGCTGACCCTACAGGTGGTTTATATACGTTAACCTATCTGTACCTCATGCATAACCTTAAGCCAATCTGTACTTTCCACATGTACCAATCTTAAACTAAGCTATGCATGCCTCTTCCAAGTAAGCATATAACTCACTGCAACATGGAAATAAAGGGAGAACGATTATCTAACCACACTGGTGTCTAAGGTCATTACTCTAGGGTGCAACGCTGGCAATCTTCCTTCCAATTCTTTTCTCACATCATCTGTGGGATGAGAAAGTTCCTTTCTGTGACTGCTTTATTACTTCATAATACATGCCTAAGAGGTCTTAAAAAACAAAATGTATTTTCAAATTAAACAAACAATGAAATTCATCCCAAAATATTAGTGTGATGATTCCTCCACCAGGGAGGCCATACAATTGTGCTGGGTGAAATAAATGTGTATGCAAATTGCCTAACCAGATGCCATTTGCTTTTAATGTCTGACCTCTAATTTTCAGAAACAGCCCCTTTAATTACCAAATGTTATTGTTGTACCTGTCAGACCAACAGTCCTAAATTAAAGACTGTTTTTCAGAACTATTTGGTCTTTTGGTTGCTGGTGATAGGCCTTGAGCACAAGCCCTACGAGGAGAGGCTGAGGGAGCTGGGATTGTTTAGCCTGGAAAAGAGAAGGCTCAGGGGAGACCTTATTGCTGTCTACAATTACCTGAGGGGAGCCAGGAGGAGGTTGCTCTCTTCTCTCAGGTGGCCAGCACCAGAACAAGAGGACACAGACTCAGGCTGCGCCAGGGGAGATTTAGGCTGGAGGTGAGGAGAAAGTTCTTCACTGAGAGAGTCATTGGATACTGGAATAGGCTGCCTGGGGAGGTGGTGGAGTTGCCGTCCCTGGAGCTGTTCAAGGCAGGATTGGACGTGGCACTTGGTGCCATGGTCTAGCCTTGAGCTCTGTGGTAAAGGGTTGGACTTGATGATCTGTGAGGTCTCTTCCAATCTTGGTGATACTGTGATATGATCCATTTTGGCATACTGTCTTAAACAAAAGTGGACCCCACTTTTGCTGGGAATTTCAGCAGCTAACTTCTGGGGTTCTTGTCTTTTTTTCTCCCCCTTTTGACTGACTAAACTCTCCAACATTACAAAGAAATTAAGTTTAACATTTTGATTAAGTGATTTGAAACAAAATACTTTGCATTATTTCAGAAGTCTTTTTTTTTTTTCATATTGAAGACCTACTTTTTTTCAGATTGAAATCAAATTGATTGAAGATAAACGTTTGATAAAAACTCTTGTGAGGGAAAGTTGTACTTTGCCTATCATTTCTGTATGTGTATATGCAGAAATTTCATTTTCCACCAAAACAACTTTCTGAACACTTGCAATAATAAAACTATCTAAAAATTACATAGAGTAACACTATGATGTTGGTGATAGCAACACAAGTCTGTGTGCTAATTTGAAGCAAGCTAGAATGTTTGGGTAAGAAGAACTAGATTACAGGCTGTGGAAAGAAAACAATGGTGATGTCTACTTTGCTCATAGGCTTGCTGAGATGTATAGTAACAAGAAATAAAAACATTAGATAACCACTTCTCTTACTTGGGCTGCTGGCTAAGCTGCATCTCTAACCTCACCCTCCATTTTCTTTTCTAATCCACTTTGCTTCCTAACCCCCTGGCCAAACCTCCATTCTTCCTTGGGACTGGGGTAAGGTTGAGAGGGTTAGGGGGAAGGTGGAGGGGCAGTTGAGAGCTGCTAATAGCTCTGAGAAATGTTCCTGCCTGGGAGGAACACCAATGGATGTCTGCAGTATCTCAAGCACATCTGAATGGTTTGTTGGCTAGGTTCTATAGGAAAAGAACTTTCTACATGGGAAGCTTTTTAAAAGAATACAGAAACTTGTGGATTAGGAAAAAGAAAGCCCCAGCAAAAGTAAATTTCCAACCTCTGCCAGCAGAAAAGCCTAGCTGCTGCATTTCATTGCACCACAGCCTGCGGAGCAGCTGGTGTTGCATTCTGAAATTCTTCCTTTGTATTGCCACAGATGTCTCAGCTGGCAGGAAGGGAGGACATATAAATGTATAGAGGCATCAGGTTACATTAGGGGGAAAAAAAGTTATACAGAAACCCTGAGTAGGAGAACAAAAATACGGGTGGCAGGAGAGAAACTTGGAGGACTAC
The DNA here is from genome assembly GCF_015220805.1 of Pogoniulus pusillus. Classification (NCBI taxonomy): domain Eukaryota; kingdom Metazoa; phylum Chordata; class Aves; order Piciformes; family Lybiidae; genus Pogoniulus; species Pogoniulus pusillus. The sequence continues at coordinate 41,177,825 of NC_087266.1, forward strand.
TGTAGAATTGCATTGGTTCATCAGTATCTCCATCTTTACATTGGCATACAATTCTAAGTGAGTGGGAGGTGTCCCTGCTTACCACAGGGAGTTGGAACTAGATGATCTTTGAGGTCTCTTCCAACCTAAACCATTTTATGATTCTATGATTAACTCTGTGCAATTCTGTTGACCAAAAATCCAAAGAATCTCAGGGAATTTTCCCAAATTTTGAATATTAATAATAAAACTAATGTTAATACATAAATTAATATCCATAGTTAATAAGTCATTCTTAATTTCCAATACACACAGCTACACTAGCTCAGATATAAGCAAAATGATAACATGAAGATACATTATTTTATTTTATTTTAGAGATGAGAGGGGTTTTGCTCTTTTAATTTTTTTCTGTGAAGTTATTGCTCTATGATCTAAACTAACTAGGCAAATCTCCACTCTTCAAGATATTCATATAACCTCAATGGTGTCAGTGCTTGCAAACCCACAAGGCATGTCTGGTCTTCCTTAATTTATTAGAAAATTGGTAGAGTGGTTTGTCTGTAGGACTCAGACAGGTAGATCTCTTTCTAGGCAGCTGGGGGTGCCCCAAAACAGTCCCCATAGCAGACAGAAAGACTACAGCAGAGACGTATTCTGAAGAAGACGAGTTAGAAAGTTTTTCAAGCAAGGGAAGTGTAGTGGGACACATATATGGAGAATTAAATAGCTTAATGAGTAGGTGTATAGGGTTAACACTCCTGGGGGAGTAACCTGAACCTGACCCTAGGGGTCTTGGCCCCTCCCCAGGGGTGGGCCACACTCCAGGTGATGGTTAGCCCACTCCCCCCACTTCCTGTGGTATAAAAGAGGAGCACTTCCTGCTCCTCTTCCTCTTTTCCTGCGTTCGCTCATGACCACACACACTCATACTGCATACCAGCACACCACGTGGCAGCCATGAGGCAGAGACACCATCACATTACTCGGGTTGTATCCATCCCTTTTTGTATTTTGCTGTTTTCCCTTCCTTATCCTTTGTAAACTCCCCTACCTCCAATCCCTTTTCTAAGTTATTGTTAAACTTTTCCTTTTTAACTTCCAAATCGAGTGAGATTGATTTATTTGGGAGTCCCTACCTTTCTCTCTCTCCCTGTCTTTTGGGAAAAAGGAGGGGGAAGAGGGGAGGGCACTCTATAAATTCTATAAATTGTCATTAGGTCTATTAAATTTATAAGAGTCTCTGGGAACCTGCATTTGAACCCAAGACAGTAGGTGAATCACAGAAACATCCAGGTTGGAAAAGACCCTCTGGATCAACCAATAATCCTACTCTACAAAGTGCACCCTAAACCATGTCCCCAAGCACCACATCCAAATGAACTGAAACACATCCAAGGTTAGTGACTCAACCACCTCCCTGGGCAGCCCATTCCAATGCCTGACTACAATGCAGGGCTTACTCAGATCATTAAAAAACAATAGCAAATATCCAGCCATGAAAACTATTTGTGAAATGTGAAGTAAAGTCTGAAGAGTGCTATCCTATTCCCTCGAAAATGTGTTTTAAAATCACGAGTCTAACAAAAAAAAAAAATCATAGTTCATGTTGGATGACTCTAGGGTTTATATTTTTGTTCTCAAATTTTCAGGAAAGACTCACATTAGCAGAAATAACATTTCATTGCTTACAGTGGAAAGCTGAACTGTAAGACCACAGGGGTCTTCTACTGTTCTGTACTTAAATACTCTGAAATTTCATCTAACAACGAATACCAATGTAGGTCTGGTACATCTTAGCAGCCTCCTTTGCTACTCACAAAAGTAAGTGATTGCCATCTTTTTATATTCATATAAAATTTGAAATGATGGATTATCACCAGAAAAACAACATTTTCCTTCTTTTGAATGGAGACATTTACAGCCTCAATCTGATGACATCCACCAGTTCTAGTCACTGATTTTGCAGCTTTCTTACATGAAAAAAGTAATAAGATACATTCAAAGTAAATACACACACACACACACATATATGACCTATAGTGAGGCATTACAGCATTTCTCAGGAACAATTTGTCACATTCCTTTGGGATTTCAGCATGAACTGAATAGTGATAGTTAGGAAAATTACCAGCTATAAGTGCACTACAGCTCAGAGTTTCCTTTGGCCTGTTTTTATTTCTGGTTCAAAGGCTGTTGTTCACATATTACTCAATAACACCACGATGCACTGACTGCCTGTGTAATTTAGTCTTGCTAATAGCTCAGTTTTACAGTTGCAGAAGACATCTGTATTCTTTCTCCTTTCCTTAAGGGAAGAAAGTAAAGGTCTTTTTCCTCATCTTCCAGACAATTTTTGCATAGCCCATCTCAGAATACCACTAAAATAGAATTTTCATATTAAGGGCAGAAGAAGATTAATATTTTTTGCATGTTTTTTTTTTTTTTCATATGAAGCAGAATTTGTGCTCTACCTCCTTTAATTCAATCAATATAAATCACTTAAATTCCTGAAAAATAATTATGTCTGTATTTGTAAAATATTAACACCAATGCCCAGGTAGCTTACTTGAGGCACCAAAAGATCCTACTGTGTTCACAGCACAAAGAGCTGTAAAAAGTCTGGGAGGACTACAAAATATCCTATTCTAAAAGATACAAGGGAGGGCAGAGGCAATCCATCATGTCTTATATCTTTGAAGACCTGATAATATTTGACAGAGATTATGACACTAAAAGGAGATACTATCAAACATTTGGAAGCATGTGATTTACTACAGCCCTAACAGCATCCCCATCCAGTGCTCATTTGCACTGTTCAACTGCTTTGCATGACATCTCTGATCATGAGTCATGAGCAAGTCAAAAACATCTCTGAAGATATTGATCATGCTGAGATTAGAGGGACTAGAAGCAGCTGTGATGTACCAAACACTGAGTAATACTGCATGTTTGACTGATAGTGAAACTTTGTTCAAGTACAGCCAAGTTTGTGATTGCATTTCTTTCTCTTAAGAGTTTATGTCCTTACTTGCATGTTGATGTGTTTTCATTCAGAGCAGAGACTCACAAAGTAGATACAGAGACTCAAATGTGCTGAACACCCACCTACATAATAATGTGTAAAGATGATGCAGCTATACTCAGAATGAGATTGATTGTCCTTACATATTAAATATTCTTTGAACATGGCAGTATCATAATACAAACAGCAGTTCAAACTCTTTCCAATCTCATTCTCCTCAGTAAGAATCATGAAACTGAGACTAGGCCCTTCAATGAATAATATGTATCTTTTGTGAATATTCAAAGTAGTCTGATGAAGCCAAATTTTAGAGGCCAAGTGGCAATTCATGAAGAGCTGAATAAAAAAAGTATTGACAAAGGTATAGGTCTTGGGGGGGGGGGATATTAGATACATGTCAAGAACAAGAAAAGGAGATACTGTTGTGGAAGGCCAAAATAGAACTAAACACATTCTGGCTTGCCCAGACACGTTTTCTGCTCTCCCTCTCTCCTGTTGTTCAGGAAGCAATCACAGAAAACAAAAACAAAAGGCCCTGGTGCTTTCCAGTCGCCTTCTCTCCTTCTGAACTTCTTTACGGGGTCCCTGCATGTGTTTATAGACTTGTTTGTGTTCTGACCTAAAAAGGGTAAAAGTAAGCCCTGACTTCACCTAACATGGTTAATATGGTAAATACAATTTGCTTTTGTCTTAATATGCTTCTGCCATTGCACTGCCTTGTGTTCTCTGCCATTGTAGCCTGCCATGCTCTGTTAAGCTATAACCTAGCTCTGCTACATAATAACAAGCCCTAGTGCTGAGGTTTGTCTACCTGGAAACTGGCTTGTCTCAGTTTACCAGAAGATAGGCTTTAATTGCCTTCATGTGATAGGCTTGCTTAGCCTTGCTTAGCCAGCATGACATTAAGCCTGTCTACACATCCACAAGACATCGTGCCAAGACTACACACCTGCAAGTCTTCTGCCAAGACTGGAAGTCCTGGAAGGGACACAGATCGTCACAGAGGAACCAGAATCAGGTCAGAGATCATCCACCTCTCTCCCAGCACCCTCGTTGTAGCCTGGGAACATCTACAAGCATGAACAGCTAAGAAGACACCAACAGAACTCCCTGCAAGTGTTTGGGTCCTGTCTGGGAACTGCAGTTAGCCCCAGGAGTCCAGAGATATAATTTTTTGAGTAAATACCCAAAGCTTCTTAGCAAAACTCTGTAAATTCTAAGTGAATGCAAGTGCCTTCTGGCTTAAGCAGAAAGGGGCTTCTTGAGTCCCTCTAGTGGGCAAGTGGTATAATCTGCCACAAGAATTCCTCTTCCAGTTCTAAAGGTTTAATGTTTGTTATATTATCACTAGTTATTTCTTAAGTGTTCTAGACTCTGTTCTCATCTGTGTGATGTTTTCACGACCGTTGCAAAGAACCAATTATTATTAAGATTGTGGCCAGTAGTGAGACTCCTGAATATCAAAATTAATAAATTACATAAATTTTGGAAAATCTTATCTCCCAGCCTTTCCCTTACTGCCATTACAGATACTACTACTGTTGATTTTCCTCTGTAGAATAAATTCTGCAGTCTTATCATGCGTGCTTGATTTCTGCTTTTGAAAGGAAGAGGCATGGGGGAGGAGGGGAGGATTGGCTACCTGTAAAAATGCCTCCCAAAACAAAGGAAGCCAAAACCAAATGGAGAGGTCTTTTCCAACCTGATTGAGTCTATGGTTCTATGAAATGCCAATCTAAAACAACATATTGAAATTACTTTTTAATTTAAACTTTTCAGTCATAATTTATTCCCTTTTCTGCTCTTGTGAATCAATTGCATGTCTCATTATTCTCTGTTATTTAATGAGCTTTGGTCTTCTCAGCCTGCACAGAAGAAGTAGTAAAATAGCTAAACTGGTCTGGCAGAACAGAAGAGGCACTCAGTGCAGCTGTGTCAGACTCTGGAGTCACTGAGTCACTCTTTTTTTGGACCAAAAATACCAGCAACACAGTTTCTTTTGCACTGTGATGGAAAAGAAACTTAACTGAGGGCGGAGGGGAAATTAGAATGAGAATTACTAGGGCTTTTACCAAAATGAAAACCCCTGAGTTTTTATTCATAGAAAGCAAATATTTCTGAGCTTCTGGAAAATAAAAAGTCATGTAGAAATTACAGTCTTACCTTTACTATTCATTTTGAAATGACCAACCCATATGGTACAGCCAAGAGCAGCTCAGATAAATCAACAAGTATGTGCTTCTTTCCCATCACACCAGGAAAACAATTCTGCCACTAGATAGCATTCTCAAACTCTGGTTTTGTTTTCTGTCAATAAGATCTTAAACAAGATAAACTTGCTCCATATACCTAGGAAATAGCTGCCTTTACATTTTTTGATTAATCCTTTTATCAAGTTAGATGTAAGCAAAGGTTCCATTTCAACCTCAGGAGAAAAAAAGTTCTGCTCATTTAAGTGCTTGGAGCTGTCAGGAAGGTAGATTAGGTGCAGCACACAAAATGAATTTTTGAAGGTATCACCAGCTAAGGACGAATGTTAGTCATTAGAAAAGCCTACAGCCTGGTTCGAAGAATCATGTTAGACCTTCTCTGCTGACAGCCTCATCAGCTGATGGCTAAGAAAAGTTGCTCACAAAAGAAGAAATACTAGCCTAACCATGAAACAATACAAGCAAGTCAAAAATTCTCTCGTAGCTTTAGAGAAAGTCACATCTTTCACCTCTCCTTAACACAAGTTTTGAAGCATGATGCATATAGGCTTCTATAAACAATCATAGAATTGTTTCAGTCAGAAAAGATCTCTAAGATCATCAAGCTCAACTGTAAACCAAATACCACCATGGTCATTAAAGCATGTGCACAGGGTTAACCCTCCAGGGGGATTAACCTTGAACCTGACCCTAGGTGGTCTTGACCCCTCCTCAGGAGTGGGTCTGAACACCACCAGGTGATGGTTAGCCCACTCCCCTTTCCTGTCTAAAGAGCCATAAAAGCAGGGGGACTTCCGGTTTCTCTCTCTCTCTGCTTCCTGCCTCCCTGCTTACCAGCATCACCATCCTGTTCCTGGTTCTCTTTGTTTTACCACGTGGCCATCACCCACGAGGTGGACAAAGCCATCACCATCAAAATCAGGTTGTATTTACACATTTTGTATTGCTTTCTCTTCCCTATACCTTTGTAACTTCCCTACCTCAGATAACTTTTTAATCTATTGTTAAACTTTTCTTTTTAACTTCCAAATCGAGTGAGATTTATTTACTTGGGTGTGCTTACTTCTCTCTCTCCATCTGATTCCTTTCTTTTGGGAAAGAAGGGAGAAGAGGGAAGGGCACTCTATAAATTGTTATTGGTTCTATCAAATTTATTTGAGTCTCTGGAAATTTAAATTAGAACCAAGACAGCATGTCCCAAGGTGCTATGTCCACACCTCTCTTGAACACCACTGCCTCACTATTCCAGTGTCTAGCCACTCTTTCCAGAAAAAAAAGATTTCTAACATCCAATCTAAAGCAGCCCTGCCACAGTTTCAAGACATTTCCTCTTGTCCTATCATCTGATACTAGAGAGAAGAGATAGACCCCCACCTCACTACAACCTCCTTTCAGGTAGCTGCAGAGAGCAGTTAGGTCTCCCCACACCTTCCTTTTCTCCAGACTAAACAATCCCAGTGCCCTCAGCTGCTCCTCATAAGACATCTTTCTCTCTGAGTTGGAGAGATATGTATGCAATGTGTGGACTTTAAGTTGACGAGGAACTGGTTGGATGGTCACATCCAGAGAGTAGTAACTCAATGTCCAGATGGAGGTCTGTGACAAAGTGGTGTCTTTCAGGAGTCCATACTGTGACCGGTGCCGTTAAATATCTTCCTCATTTGGCAGAGAGTGGAATCAAGTACAAGACACCTACCTCAGAATGTGGTTTATACGCCTGAGGGAAGGGATGCTATCCAGAGGGATCTGGACAAGTTTGAGAAGTGGGCCTGTGTGAACCTCCTGAGGTTCAATAACACCAAGTACAAGCTGCTGCACCCAGGTCAGCGCAACCCCCAGTACCACCATAGGCTTGGGGATGAAGGGATTAAGAGTAGCCCTAAGAAGAAGAACTTGAGGGCACTAGTGGATGAAAAGCCAGACACGAGCTGGTAGCGATCAAGAGGTTGAGAGCAGTGGTTCTTCCTATCTCCTCTGCTCTGCTGAGACCCCACCTGGAGTACTGCATCAAATTCCAGAGTTCTCAGCACAGGAAAGCCACAGAATTACTGGACCAGAGAAGGGCCACAAAAATTATCAGAGGCATGAAACACTTCTCCTGTGAGGACAGGTTGAGAGATTTGGGGATTTCTAGCCTGCAGAAAAGAAGGCTCTAAGGAGACCTTGTTTCAACTTTTCAATACTTAAAAGTGGCCTATTAGAAAGATAAGGACAATCTTTTCAGGAGAGTCTGTTGTGATAGAGCAAAGAGCAAAGTTTCTAAACTAAAAGAGGGTAGATTTAGACTCAATGGAAGTAAGACATTTTTTATTGTAAGGGTGGTGAAATGCTGGAGCAGACTGTTTCCAGGGATACAGCATCTACCACCTCCTTGAACATTCAAGGTCAGACTGGATAGAGCTCTGAACTTGATTGAGTTCAAGATGCCCCTGCTCACTGTGGGAGGGTTGGAGCAGATAACCTTTACAAGTTCTATGAATCTTAGAGGCACTCTATGATCTTAGAGGCAAGAATTTTGTGGACTGAGTGTGAATCCCAGAGATTTCCAACAATTCTCTGTTTCACTGTTAGCATGAATCCTTTTTAACTGTGTGGCCAAGGTGCTCTTATGTTGCCTTAGCACTATTGAAGCAGATTGATAAAGATCAGTCCCTTTAGGCATGCAAATTTCAGATCACTTCTGGAGATGTTTCTCCTAAGTTTTCCACTGACTGTGACAGAACAGATGTACCAAGGACCACCTCTATAAATACGTTAATGTATTTAGCTGTGTAATTAATGCAATGCAGAGCTGTGCTAGTTTGAAGCAAGCTAGAATGTTTTGGTAAAAGAAGTAGATAATGGGCAGTGAAAAAGTAAACATGGTTGTGTCTACTCCTCTCACAGTCTCGCTGAGAGTTCTGGGAAGAAGAAAACATTTGATAACATTCTCCATTTTGTCTCTCATTCTGCCTTTGCCTTCAGACCTAGCCACATCTCTTTAACCCCACTGCCACTAACCTTCCTTCTTAACCTCTTGGCTGAACCTTTATTCTTCCTGGGAACTGGGGTAAGGTTGAGAGGGGCCAGGGAAGGTGTTGGGGTGGTTTGACAGCACCTCCTGGGGACTCAGGTTTCTGGGAGGGGAGTTGTGCTTCTGTATCGTTTATCCTTTGTATATTTCTGTATATAATTGTATATACTGTAAATATCTGCTTGTATATTTGTTGCTGTAAAATAAATAGCTTCATTTATATTCCCAGTATTCCTTCTGAGTTAGCTAGGGCAAATACAAAGTGTGGGGGGGCGGGTAAGAGCCCAAACCATCACAAGAGCACTGTTATTTGACAAAAGCCCTGTTGGGATAGCTGTTTCAGACTCTGTAACTCTCAAAACAATGCCTTTTGCACATTTTCTGAAACTGTACATACCTTGTGCTATTTATGATGTATGATTCATAGATAGAATCAAATACATTGCCTACAAGGCTTTTCAGTTGACACTGACAGCTTGATTAATCAAGTCTTCTTAATTTTTCAGTCTTTCAAGTTCTGCCTGGGAAAAAAAAAACAAACAAATTTATTCTTTCATTTATAGATGCCTGCTCTCTAAGTGCTACAGAAACAACTTTACACTCTCAGCAATCAAGCACTTTAAAACAGGCTGCAAACTTTTATTTGAAACCAAAGAAAAATCATGAATTATAATTTTTTTTTTCAGCTTATCAATTTTTTTCACCATTCAGAATTTGCTACCATGATCCAGAAATTCCTTCTGGATCTTCTTGAGTTCATGCAGTGTTGCCACTGCTAACAACAGTCCACAGGCTTATGCTACTTTTCCTGTTCCTCAGGACTGAGGTTTCTCAGGCTTGCTTTATCTGAAACTGTTTTGACATGTCTGTCACTTTGCTCTTGTTTGTTTAGATGTATCAGATTTTCTCCTAATGAACAAGTGGCTACATCTAATTTATTTTACTTTTCTTTATCTCTGTATGGTACAACCATAATTTTATATAGACAGTAATAACAAGTCCTGTGCAGAATGAAAATTATATGGCACTGAGATAACAAAGTATAGAGGAATATGGGCCTGGTATGGCAGCAGGGGCCTTGAATTAGAATCATAGAATCAACCAGGTTGGAAGAGACCTCCAAGATCATCCAGTCCAACCTAGCACCCAGACCTATCCAGTCAACTAGACCATGGCACTAAGTGCCTCAGCCAGGCTTTTCCTGAACACCTCCAGGGGCGGTGACTTCACCACTGTGTCCCCTTGTTCTATTGCTGGTTACCTGGGAGAAGAGGCCACCCCCCACCTGGCTACAATGCCCCTTCAGGTAGTTGTAGACAGTAATAAGATCACCCCTGAGCCTCCTCTTCTCCAGGCTAAACAGGCCCAGCTCCCTCAACGTCTCCTCATAGGATTACATTTTCTTTTAAAAGGATTACATTCTATTTTGTTGAAGGTCAGCCCAGTCACATACCCTGTTCCAGCTCTAACACAATTTGACTAGCTGGCAAAGAGGTTTCAGGAAGTTTTGACACCCTTATGCCAAACTAAGAGCAACCATTGTGACTTTCAGGTATACAGCAATAACTGGACCACGCTTTGTAAGGTTTCTGTTGCAAATGCAGTGATATGGAATTTTTTATGGGAGTTTTTTGTTTGGTTCATCAATTTTATTTGTTTGAAGGGGGATTCTTGGTTTTATTTACTGAGAATGAAACACAGAATCACCTAATCATTTCTATTAGAAAAGACCTTTAAGATCTTAGAGTCCAATCGTTACATGTTAGGTCCCACTTCATATTTTACAGGTTTAGTTTTGTTGCCAGCTTTCTGTTAGCAGTAATACTCCACTAGTTTAGAAAACACAAATGTCAAGTAGTATGAAGCTGCTCTTAGTTGCCCTTATTATCACAGTATCACAGTATCACCAAGGTTGGAAGCGACCTCATAGATCATCAAGTCCAACCCTTTACCACAGAGCTCAAGGCTAGACCATGGCACCAAGTGCCACGTCCAGTCCTGCCTTGAACAGCCCCAGGGACGGCGACTCCACCACCTCCCCGGGCAGCCCATTCCAGTGTCCAATGACTCTCTCAGTGAAGAACTTTCTCCTCACCTCAAGTCTAAATTTCCCCTGGCGCAGCCTGAGGCTGTGTCCTCTTGTTCTGGTGCTGGCCACCTGAGAGAAGAGAGCAACCTCCTCCTGGCCACAACCTCCCCTCAGGTAGTTGTAGACAGCAATAAGGTCACCCCTGAGCCTCCTCTTCTCCAGGCTAACCAATCCCAGCTCCCTCAGCCTCTCCTCGTAGGGCTGTGCTCAAGGCCTCTCACCAGCCTTGCTGCCCTTCTCTGGACACGCTCAAGCATCTCAATGTCCCTCCTAAACTGGGGGGCCCAGAACTGAACACAGTACTCAAGGTGCGGTCTAAGCAGTGCAGAGTACAGGGGCAGAATGACCTCCCTGCTACTGCTGACCACACCATTCCTGATGCAGGCCAGGATGCCACTGGCTCTCTTGGCCACCTGGGCACACTGCTGGCCCATGTTCAGGCGGGTATCAATCAGCACCCCCAGATCCCTCTCTGTCTGGCTGCTCTCCAGCCACTCTGACCCCAGCCTGTATCTCTACATGGGGTTGTTGTGGCCAAAGTGCAGCACCCTGCACTTGGAGTTATTGTTGCCTTTGCCCAGAAGGGTGGATAATGCTAAAAGATCTCAGAGAATTCTCAATGAAAGAGTAAATGAAGAAGAAAATGAGAGTTCGTTAGCACCACAGGAAGAGTGCAGACCTCACTGAAAAGGAAAAATATTTCCAAGGCCTCAGAAAGGGAGAAATTTTTAATTGAAGCTATTGCATCCTATGGAATCAAAGGTGTCCACTGAATTCCTTTTTCAGATTTATAGAGAAACCACATGGATTTTGTCACAAAGCAGATGTCAGAAGGCTGTGATTACAGATGGAAACCTCGTAGTGCATCTTAGGTATGAAAAGCTCTCTGTGACGGGTCCTGGCCAACAGCTATTTTGTTCTGAACTATCATTAGCATTGAAGTGATCATCACATATAATCCCTGTGCCATATTGACTAATGTAACTTCCCTGGCAGAAAAAATAAGTGACAAGGTCAACAGGAACAGAAGAATTGCTGCAAATACCACTGTTTCTTGGAAATAAAGAGTTTGGAATTGCTCCACTAGTAAGCTCAGCTGAACTGATCATAAGTGGTAATGTCTGACTCAAGGAGAAATATCACCACTTTGTCATCCTTTGCTTGTGTTGATGATATCAAATTTAGACACATCTTTTAACAAGAAACATGGAAGTCAGAAGTAAAAATAAAAGTTACTGCTTATATTGTCATGGAAGTAAAAGTAGCTGCAGGGGAAAATACAGGTAGAATATTTGAGACAGAGAGACTAACTTGGTTGTAAAGAATTGGAATGTTACTGATGAGCCCTCTGAGAATAAAATCAACATTTATGTGGAAACAATTTCTGACTGCCAGTCTGTTTCACCCTGGATAAAGCCAAGAAAAGTTCAGAATGCTTGATATTTTTTCAGTGGAAAAAACAAACAAACCCAAATGTCAGAGTTCTTTCTTTCTTATAGCGATATATTCATAGAATCATAGAATGGTTTAGATTGGAAGGGACCTCAAACATCATCTAGTTCCAACCCTCCACCATAGACAGGGACACCTCCCACTAGGACAGGTCACTCAAGGCCTCATCCAACCTAGCCTTAGGATCATAGGATGTTAGGGGTTGGAAGAGACCTAAGGAGATCATCGAGTCCAACCCCCCTGCCAGAGCAGGACAATACTATCTAACACAGATCACAGAGGAACACATCCAGACAGGCCTTCAAAGTCTCCAAAGATGGAGACTCCACAATCTCCCTGGGGAGCCTGTTCCAGTGCTCTGTGACCCTTACAGGAAAGAAGTTCCCCCTTGTGTTGAGGCAGAACCTCTTCTGCTGCAATTTACACCCATTGCTCCTTTTCCTATCCCAGGGAGCAAGTGAGAACAGCCTGTCCCCCTCTCCTGGCAGCCTTCAGACACTTATAGACATTTATCAAATCCCCTCTAAGTCTTCTCTTCTCCACACTAAGCAGGCCCAGGTCCCTCAGCCTCTCCTCATAAGCCATGCCCTCCAGTCCCCTCATCATCCTTGTAGTCCTCCACTGGACCCTCTCCAGCAGATCCCTGTCCCTCTTAAACTGGGGAGCCCAAACTGAACACAGTATTCAAGATGAGGTCTCACCAGGGCAGAGTAGAGGGGGAGGAGAACCTCCTTTGATCTGCTGGACACACTCCTCCTAATACACCCCAGGATCCCATTGGCCTTCTTGGCCACAAGGGCACCCCAATGTCCCTCTCCACAGGACTGCTTTCCAGCAGATCACCTCCCAGCCTGTACTGGTGGAGTTTGTTATTCCTCTCCACCTCCAAGGAGGCAGCATCTACAACCTCCCTGGGCAACTTGTTCCAGTGTCTCATCACCCTCACTGGAAAGAACTTCTTCCTAACATCTAGTTTAAATCTCCCCTCTTCCAGTTTAAACCCATTACCCCTCATCCTTTCATTACAAGACCATGTAAACAGTCCCTCCTCAGCCTTCTTGTAAGCCTCCTTTGGACTGGAAGATCACTACAAGGTCTTCTCTAAGCCTTCTCTTCTCCTGATTACATGAGTACAGCTACTAGCAGCAATAAGGAAATAAATCAACTATGTTTTCTTTCACTATTGGCATTTCTGTCACATCTCATCAAAGAGAGCACATTATCTTTGCTCCTATGTCCTTCTATTACAGCTATCATGCTGGCTTGACATGATGAGGGTCATACTCTGATCAATCAATGTCTGTTACCACTGCTCCTAACTGTGGAAATAGTATGTCACATGGCCTAGCTTCCTACTAATTAAAGTGGATCCTGCTTGGGACATTTATGCAATAGATTAAAAGATAATGTAAAAATAAAAGAATGCTGTTAACTTGCAGCTTCTCTTAGCTTTTCAGCATGGGAACTATACTTAATTAGACTATTTAATATACAATATAGCAAAAGTCAACCACCATGACAACTGGTGATGCACACACTGAACAGAGAGTCTCTCTAGAGCTGGGCAAATGCAGAGAAATCTAGCAAAGTATCATCTTCCCCAGATTCCTCTCAGTTCAGCCCCTAACGTGTCCAGACAAGGGAGACAAAGCTGGTGAGGGGCCTGGAACACAAACCCTATGAGGAGAGACTGAGGGAGCTGGGGGTGTTTAGCCTAGAGAAGAGGAGGCTCAGGGGTGACCTCACTGCTGTCTACAACTACCTGAAGGGATGTTGCAGCCAGGTGGGGGTTGGTCTCTTCTCCCAGACAAACAGCAACAGAACAAGAGGACACAGTCTCAAGTTGTGCCGGGGGAAGTATAGGCTGGATGTTAGGAAGAAGTTCTTGCCAGAGAGAGTGATTGGCATTGGAATGGGCTGCCCGGGGAAGTGGTGGAGTCACCATCCCTGGAGGTGTTCAAGAAAAGCCTGGCTGAGGCACTTAGTGCCATGGTCTAGTTGATTGGATAGGGCTGGGTGCTAGGTTGGACTGGATGATCTTGGAGGTCTCTTCCAACCTGGTTGATTCTATCATTCTAAATTAAGCAACTTTGTCCACTGAGACCATCACCTGCAGAAATAAATATCCAGGTCTGTTCTCTGGTGTTGAACTAATACAGAGCAGCCCACATCATGATATCAGATTTACAAACCCTTCGAAATAAGATTACCTCAGTAAACAGAGTGTTTCAAATGGCTCTTAGCATTCTTTGAATACTGGAAACTGGAACAGTTAACACTGTAATGTTAAGAATATTACATCTTCTAGGTGTGCATGCTATGAACCAGACACATTCAGACATGGAGAGTGAGTAATTCTGTGCTGAATATTTTTATGAGTTCTTCTTGCATGCTTGATCTCCAAGTGCATCCTGAACATAAGGACACTTAGAAGATTAAGTTTTCTTCCCTTCCTAATCCCTCTTGTAGACTTCCTGATATGAACATGTCAAAAAATGGCCAGAATTAAAAAGTAACAACAAACAAAAAGCACTACAGATCTGTGACCTGTCTACATTTCACTCCTACGGAAGCCCTTCTACAATTAAAGTGCCTGATACTTTCCTTGTTTTGGCAATGAAGGACTAACCCCTTGTCATCTCAACTAAAAGGTGTCAGCATTCTCAAAAAGTTGGTAGATACTCAAGATCCTGGATTAGTTAACAACCTATGCCAAAGGCTTTTGCCACTGTATTTTTTCAGATGACTACAGTCTGCATTTGGAGCACTCTGAGAACAACTTCTGTCGTGACAGGTATTAAACAAAATTCTTCCCCATGTCAAGTTGTGGTGGTTTTACACCACTTAGAATGTGGGATTTATCACCCAAAAACTAATTACCTCAGTCAGAATTTGGAAGTAAACCAAAATCATTACTTAGAAAAATAGGCTAAATATAGAAGATAATCATAGAATCAGCCAGGTTGGAAGAGACCTCCAAGATCACCCAGTCCAGCCTAGCACCCAGCCCTAGCCAATCAAATAGACCATGGCACTAAGTGCCTCATCCAGGCTTTTCTTGAACACCTCCAGGGATGGTGACTCCACCACCTCCCTGGGTAGCCCATTCCAATGGCAATCACTCTCTCTGGGAAGAACTTCCTCCTAACATCCAGCCTAGAAATACACACATACATTTACAATTAAACAATAGTTCAGCTACCCCCATGGACAGACCCCTGGACAAAGCCCAGGGTCTGCTACCAGGCTAATATAAAATTCTCTCCCTGCACCCAGTCAGGGCTCTTACCAATAACCCAAACAATAGCCAGCGAGAAGCCAGAGAGAAGCAAGCAAGGCCAGAGGGAGAAAAAACAGGGAGAAGGAAGCAAGAAGAGAGAACAAGCTGTGCTTGAAACTATATAGACATTTTAGACCAACAGAATGGGATAAATTTATCTCTTATATTTTGTTCAGTCCCTTGAGTATAGAGTCCATTCCCATGGAATCTCTGAACTCTCTGGAAAATTTTGGGTACAACTTACAATTACTCTTAAAACTGTAACACAGTGAATGCTGTAATCACCAAACACACTCATTTAAAAATGGAGAGACTACTTCCAGGGGCATTTTATCAGCATGCCTTGATAACATTCTCAAGTCTTCAGCCTCTCTTTAAAAGGAAGTCAAAGTAGTAACTCCCAGCTGGAGAAAGGCTCCTCTGGCAGTCTCAGAAAATGTGCTTAGCTTCTTGGAAGTGAATAAAAATGTTTCAACCAGTAGCATTTCCTCTCTGCTTTCCTGTGGCTAATTAGGAAATGTCTCGTTGGGTGAAGTGAGGCTTCTGTGCTTATGCATCTAAGCCCTGAGAACTTCTAAGGCAGGGGTGCAATGTACCTAAAAGCTAGGTTTTGTTGTATAAATTCCTTTGGGATCTTAACATTAATGTCTGCAGCTGCCTGCTTCACGACACATCTTTGCAGACACTCTGTGGATGTCAAGAGTACTTGCCCGGAGTCAGCTTGGCAAACAGAGAAGCTACATCCTGTGCCTCTCTTCAGGTTTGCAGAATCAAATTCACAACAAATGTTCCCGGGATAAAAAGTGATGATTCTTATTATTTTCTATTTATTAAGGAAGAAAACAAACAACAACAAAAAAATGATAATACCAAACAATTTCTGGGAGGGAAAAGTACAATTCATGGCCTGCTTCGATTCAGGAGCACTCATGAACTACTGTATAGGGTTAACACTCCTGGGGGAGCAACCCTGAACCTGACCCTGGGGGTCTTGGCCCCTCCCCAGGGGTGGGCCACACTCCAGGTGATGGTTAGCCCACTCCTTCCACTTCCTGTGGTATAAAAGAGACAGGAGCTCCCTGTCTCTTCCTCTTTTCCTGCGTTCACTCTTGACCCACACACACACACTGCATACCAGCACACCACGTGGCAGCCATGAGGCAGAGACACCATCACATTACTCGGGTTGTATCCATCCCTTTTTGTATTTTGCTGTTTTCCCTTCCTTATCCTTTGTAAACTCCCCTACCTCCAATCCCTTTTCTAAGTTATTGTTAAACTTTTCCTTTTTTTTACTTCCAAATCGAGTGAGATTGATTTATTTGGGTGTCCCTACCTTTCTCTCTCTCCCTGTCTTTTGGGAAAAGGAGGGGGAAGAGGGGAGGGCACTCTATAAATTCTATAAATTGTCATTGGGTCTATTAAATTTATTAGAGCCTCTGGGAACTTGCATTTTTAACCCAAGACAACTACTCATCCGCAATGGAAAATTTGCAAGTTTCTGATTCAGAATTGACTGCTATAATTAAGCAGATTTTGTGTTGCCTTCCAATATTCCAGTCACATCTGTGCTTTACTGGATTGTCTTTAAGAATTCTGAAGGCCTGAATGCATGCAAAAAAGCACAAGCATTGCCTATCACAACATTACTAACTCTGTGACAGATCTATTAAGCAGAAGTAATTACTGCTCCAATCCGAGAGACAGGAACTTTCTTGTGCTTGTTTTTGTACGTACAATGATTAGCACGTAGAAGAAAAAGGGATACAAGGGAATAACAGACTTCTTCCCTTTGGGAACATTTGTGAGTCATATTACAATTAGAAAAAGAGTTCTTTTTGCACATGTACATAAAACTGCCACTTATTATGTAAATTCAGTCTGCCCAGCATTAACCTACCTCTGTTATTCAAAACCACTTTTAACGGGAAGCCCCCAGGTACATGCTGCGGGAGCGCAGTTGTGTGACTTTCCTATCACTCATATTAAAAGTAAGTAGTTAATTAAAATAGGAGTGATCATGAATCAAGTCTGTGGACAAATTGTTCATAAACTCTCTTAATATATCCTTATTTATGCTGAAAGTCTACCTAATTATCACAGAAAATTAAAATTTCTGACTTGGCACAAACATTCAAAATAAAGCAGAGTGGATATTTAATTCATGTTTAATTGCAGCTACCAGTTAGTGCTCAGCACTCCCAAGTCTTCAGGCACATAAACCTTCCTTTTTATTACCCAAGCATAAAAGTTCTTAAGTTTTACAAAAGGCTTCTTTCTTATTTCTTGTTTGTTTGTTTGTTTTAAAGAATACAGGTAAATAAATCTCAGAGAATAAGAAAACCTCCCTCTCATAGAATCACAAAACATCAGGGGCTGGAAGGGACCTCAAAAGATTGTCCAGTCCACTCCCCCTGCCAGAGCAGGATCACCTATACCAGATCACACAGGAACACATCCAGGTGGGTTTTGAGCATCTCCAGAGAGGGAGATTCCTGGGCAGGCTGTTCCAGTGTTCTGTCACCCTCACAGGGAAAAAAAATCCTCCTCATGTTTACATGAAAATTCCAATGCCTCAGCTTCCACGCAGTGTCCCTTGCCCTGTCATTGGGCATCACCGAGCAGAGCCTGGCTCCAGCCTCCTGGCACTCACCCTTTACGTATTTATAAACATTCATGAAGTCACAGGCTCACAGGATGTTAGGGGTTGGAAGGGACCCAAGGACATCATCGAGCCCAACCCCCCTGCTAGAGCAGGACAGTACTATCTAACACAGATCACAGAGGAACACATCCAGACAGGCCTTCAAAGTCTCCAGAGAAGGAGACTCCACAACCCCTCTGGGAAGCCTGTTCCAGTGCTCTGTGACCCTTGCAGTAAAGAAGCTCCCCCTTGTGTTGAGGCAGAACCTCTTCTGCTGCAATTTACACCCATTGCTCCTTTTCCTATCACAAGGAGCAAGTGAGCAGAGCCTGTCCACCAGCTCCTGGCCAGCCCTCAGATATTTATAAACATTTATCAAGTCCCCTCTAAGTCTTCTTTTCTCCAGACTAAGCAGCCCCAGGTCCCTCAGCCTCTCCTCATAAGCCATGCCCTCCTGTCCGCTCATCATCCTCGTAGCCCCCCGCTGGACCCTCTCCAGCAGATCCCTGTCCCTCTTCAACTAGGGAGACCAAAACTGAACACACTACTCAAGATGAGGTCTCACTAGGGCAGAGTAGAGGGGGAGGAGAACCTCTCTTGATCTGGACACACTCTTCCTAATACACTCCAGGATCCCACTGGCCTTCTTGGCCACAAGGGCACATTGCATTCTCCTCTTCTCCAAGCTAAAGAGCCTCAGCTCCCTCAGTCTCTCCTTATAAGAGAGATGTTCCATTCCTTTAATCATTTTTGTGGCTCTTTGTGTTCTGATAATCCACAATTCAGGAACTTCCCAGATGTTTGGTTTTATCTTGTCTTTGGAGCAGAGCTGTGTCTTAAAAATTTTAAGTCCTCTTCTACAGGATTATTCCCGTGTTACTTCAATAAGAATTTCAAGCTGAATTTTAACCTTTTATGTTTATTTGAGGAACCTGATCCACAGGCTAACTTTAATTAAAATAACTTTATAATGAAATATTTAATTTGTAATTAGAATCCAGATCCCTGCTGGAAGTAATGTTATTGACTTCCATCATTTGAAAATAACCACTTGGAAAATCCAGACCTCAAGTCCCATAAGAAAAAACACACAAGACTTAAAAAGTGAAGAAAAAAAGTTTGCTTTCCTTATACCAATCCTTAAGATTGCAGTATGATTATTGTCTTCAGAATTTCTCTGCAACTATAAAGAATACTAAAAATCCACATATTTGCTTCTATAATGTGTAAACTGAAAACATTATGACTCCCGAAGCTAGGACTTCATTTAAATTAAATAAATGGAGAGATTAATGAAGAGGTGGATGGAGAGATGGATAAAAAAATCATTGCTATCATGAATTAAATCATAGAATCAACCAGGTTGGAAGAGACCTCCAACATCAGCCAGTCCAACCTAGCACCCAGCCCTAGCCAGTCAACTCGATCATGGCACTAAGTGCCTCAGCCAGGCTTTTCTTGAACAGCTCCAGGGATGGTGACTCCACCACCCCTCTGGGCAGCCCATTCCAATGCCAATCATTCTCTCTGCCAAGAACTTCCTCCTAACATTCAGTCTAGACCTCCCCTGGCACAACTTGAGACTGTGTCCCCACAGTCTGTTGCTGGTTGCCTGGGAGAAGAGACCAACCTCCACCTGTCTACAATGTCCCTTCAGGTAGTTGTAGACAGCAATGAGGTCCCCCCTGAGCCTCTTCTTCTCCAGGCTAAACAACCCCAGCTCCCCCAGGTTTTTTTTTTTTTAATAATTCTCAAGTATTTTAGCATTTTGGCTTAAAAATATCATAAAATACTTTCAGCCTGCCTTTATTTCATTAATTAACTTGCTGTAATTAATAACATCAGTGGCTGAGTGAAAACTCTTGATACTAACAGTGAAACTTCGCAAGACAAAAGTAAAAGTCAAGGTTCTATTCCTGGTGAGATGTCACCTGGTTAATATTAATGTTTCCCAGGTATGCAGAGTCCTATTTCTTCTAAATTTCTAGGTACAGCTGAGCTACTGAACAGTTGTCTTGGGCCTGTACTTAGAGATACTCAAAAACTGTGTTTTACCTCCATCCTGCTGATACAGATCAGGTGCTCTCTGCAGATATTTGCAGTTAGCACCACACTAAGGACATGGTGGCCACCATTTCATTAAGTACAGTCCTAAGAGTGCACACGCTGGTTGAAGGAAGAAAAGGTTTGTCTCAGTCCTAGTTTAAATTTCCCAGAGGCTCAAATATAGTTAATAGAACCAGTAAGAATTTATAGGATGACTTTCCCTCTCCTCCCCTTTCTTTTCAAAGGAAAGGAATTAGATGTAGAGAGGAAAAGGTAATGCACACCAAACAAGCAGTCTCACTTCAATTTGGAAGCTAAAAGAAAACTTTAACAATAAAAGGTTTTGAGATAGGGGAGTTACAAAGAAGGTATAGGGAAGGGAAAACAAGATACAAAATACATACATACAACCAGATTGATGGCAATGGGTTTGCCCACCTCATGGATTGATGGCCACATGGTAAAACAATGAGTGGCAGGAACAGGAGAGTAGTGCTGTCAAGCAGGGAGGCAGGGTGAGAGAGAGCAAACCAGGCAGTTCCTCTGTTTTATAGAGGGCTAGACAGGAATTGGGGGTGGGCTAACCACTACACCTGGAGTAAGACTTGGACCCACCCCTGGGTCAGGGTCAAGGCCATTGCCACAGGAGGGTTAACCCTTTGCAAGGTTTAACCCCTCTTCTCTTCACATCCATAGCTCCATTCCAACAGAAGGAATGAGCTATTCTGAGTTTGGGTGTTTTCCATACCCTTCTGATTGTGTTGTCTGCAGGTACAGCTGTTGGCTGATTTCTGGGGCACTAGTCCTAAGTGGTCTCATGTTCCTCATACACACACAAATGGAGGCACTAGGTAGATCAAAAGTCCATCTAGCTCAGGAGTCTGCTGTCCATAGTAGCTGCAAACTGATACCCTGTGAAAAGTAACAGTATGCAAACCACATAATACTTCCTTCTAATGCTTTTCCAGCTCCAACTATTTTTGACATTACAAAATGTAGGCAGGCATTGACTGCCTTTTACATCATAAACTAGATTGCTGTAAGAAAAAAACACATAATTTTTTTAATTATGTCTTACAGAACTAAGCCATTAAGACACTTCAAAACAAACCCCAAGGGCTCAGTGGTCTCCTCTTTGCTATTTCAATATGTGCATTTCCATGCTGCAATGAAAACTGATTGAAGAACAGAAGCAAGCAGTAATTATTCCTTTCATTAAATCAGTAGCTTGAAGTACAGTAATAACTACTGATCCATACTGCATTTTACCTACAGCAGGTAAATTATAAGAAAAGCAAATTACTAGAATGTTTCACCTATAATCAAGAAAAATATTAGCTGTTGACAGTGTTTATTATTATCAAAGTCATCATTGAACAACTACAGCATTAGTGATAAAGTAGATTTATATTGCTATTGATCACATTACTATTAACCACGGCAACAGCAGTATTATTAGTGCTAATCACAGCTACTGTTATGCACTTACAAGGCACTGTACAAACACATACTTAAATATCTTGGATCAGATTTATTCCTTAAATCCAGTAACATTTATCATAATCAGTCCAGTGCCTACTCCAAAGAAAATTAATGAGAAGTCCTGAAAATGTGAGATTTAGTAGAGAACTGGAGGAAAAGAGAGTTTATTAAAAAAGAAAAGAGAAAAAAAAAAAAAGAGAGGAAAAAAAATTTAAAGTATTAATGCAAAATAGAGCAAAGTGAGTGATAGAACCAGGGAAGGACTTTTTAGGCTATGAGGCAGTGACAGGACTAGGGGGAATAGAGCAAAGCTGGAGGTGGGGAGACATGAGGAGGAAGTTGTTCAGCATGAGAGTAGTGAGAGCCTGGAATGGGTTGCCCAGGGAGGTGTTTGAGGACCCATCCCTGGAGGTGTTTAAGGCCAGGCTGCATGAGGCTCTGGTCAACCTGGTCTAGTGTAGGGTGTTCCTGGGCATGACAGGGGGGTTGGAACTACAGGATCCTTGTGGTCCCTTCCAACCCTGACTGATTCTGTGAAGTAACAACACAAAAACAGGAAAAATGGGAGAAAAGCCCTCAACAGACTATGCAGGAATATGAAGGTGATTATTTCACCTGCCAGCTAGCCAGAAGCTAATTACTGCCACTGTCAGCATAAACTCAGCCCCAGCAAGTGGTGAGTACTTTAAGGTCTCTCATTCCTCAGCACGTTTACTATAAGCTGAATACACATACACAAAAGTAGTTGATACCCAGCCCAGCGTGGAGCCACAAAGACGATTAAGAGAATGGAACATCTCTCTTATCATAGAATTATAGAATCAGCCAAGTTGGAAGAGACCTCCAAGATCATCCAGTCCAACCTATCACCCTGCCCTATCCAATCAACTAGACCATGGCACTAAGTGCCTCAGCCAGTTGTTTTTTTAACACCTCCAGGGACGGTGACTCCACCACCCCCCTGGGCAGCCCATTCCAATGCCAATCACTCTCTCTGGGAAGAACTTGCTCCTAACATCCAGCCTAGATGTCCCCTGGCACAACTTGAGACTGTGTCCCCTTGTTCTGTTGCTGCTTGCCTGGGAGAAGACTGAGGGAGCTGGGGCTCTTTAGCTTGGAGGAGCCTGACAGGTGACCTCATTGTTGACAAGTATGCAAAGGGTGAGAGCCAATAGGATGGAGCCAGGCTCTTCTTGGTGACACCCAATGACAGGACAAGGGACAATGGGTAGAAGCTGAGGCATAAGAAGTTTCATGGAAACATGGGGAGGATTTTTTTCCCTGTGAGGGTGACATAACACTGGAAATAGGCTGCCCAGGGGTGTTGTGGAGTCTCCCTCTAGAGGCATTCAAAACCCACCTGGATGTGTTCTTGCATCATCTGGTATAGGTGACCCTGCTCTGGCAGGGGGATTGGACTGGATGATCTTTCGAGGTCCCTTCCACCCTATGGAATCATGTCATTATGTGATATGCAGAAGCTTGATGTTTCTGATTAGCTGTCCTTTGTCCTTGAATCTACATCTGACCTTTCAAATACTTCAGATGACCTTTAATGCTGCCAAATGACCCTGCAGCATGAACTGTGTGGCCACACTCAACTGGTAGTGAATTCATTAAGTTAACATGTGGCTAAGATGCCATCTACTAATTTCTCTACTGTGGACAGGTTCTTAAATCATTTATATAACCAAGGAAAAAACTCATCATTTGTACAAGTAAAGCTCCCACAGTCCCTCCTTTGACTCCAAGTTCTTCAGTACCCTGACCAGCTTGCTGACCTCAGTATGTGAATGTCTTTCTTCTACTGAAAAGCCCAAAATTGGACACTGTACAAAAATGTAGTTTCGCAAGGGTTGAATCGATGAAAATAATCACTTGCCCTGACCTGCTGCTCAAACTTTTGCTGCCCAATATGAGTTTGGCCTTCTTGACTTCAGGGTCACACTGATGACTTAACTCTTTGTTAACTTTGTCCACTGGGACCCTCATATTCTTTTCTTAAAAAAAATTAACATAATACGTTCCAGCTGCTCAGTTGCAAAACTTTGCTTGCAGTGGTTGACCTTCATAAAGTTTCAGTTGTCTCATTGCTCTAGCCTGTAGGGATCCCTCAGAATAGCAGCACACAAGTTTACACCACATACAAGTTTGGTAATACACACAAGCTTGGTACTACATACAAGTTTGGTGAACACACCTCTGCTTCTAGAAAGAGCAGTCCTGGCAGATACTTCTACTTGTTCTGAAAGGCACTGGATCAAGGAGATGCCAAGGTTCTGCAACAATTTCTCCTGTGTTTATCAATTCTTTGTGTAGCTGATTATTTCTCGATCACTTTTGCTTACACTCATCTCAGCAGAACTGCACTTAGCAGTCAATTATTGTGGGACAAAGTGCATTCTCAAATGGGTTCTTATTTCAGTGCTCTAGAACCAGTTATGCTTTAATATTACGTGCATCAACAATATTCTCTATTCAGGGAGCTCTAAGGTTTGCACCTTTTTGTTTATGTCAGATTAATATAATTTATTTGTCCCAATTTTTATCAATGAAAACTAGAGTCATATCACTAGAGGAAGTCCAAAAAATTTCTGCTGAAGACAACAAAATTATACTGACCTGAACTGCAAGCTAAAGTTTGCCATACATAAAAAGGCATTTTAATGTAAGCAATCAAAAATTGTATCATTACAGCAGATTAATTACCTCTATCAAAAATAGCTTATTGCATGAAGAGCATAGATTGTTTACTTTTTCTACAAACTGGAAGTGTGTTCTACAGCAAATATAAACAGACACATTTTTTGGCCTCCTAAACAATGCAGCACAGGTTAGGTTACACCTTGAGTGCTGTGTCCAGTTCTGGGCCTTCCAGTTTAAGAAAGATGTTGAGCTGCTCGAACATGTCCAGAGAAGGACACCAAGGCTGGCGAGGGGGCTGGAGCACAAGTCCTACAAGGAGTGGCTGAGGGAGCTGGGGTTGTTCAGACTGGAGAAGAGGAGGCTCAGGGGAGATCTCACTGCTGTCTACAGTTACCTGAATGGAGGCTGTAGGCAGGCAGGGATTGGTCTCTTCTCCCCTCGGCCAGTGACAGAACAGAAGGACACAGTCTCAAACTGTGTCAGGGGAGGTTTAGACTGGATGTTAGGAAAAAGTTATTTCCAGAAAGAGTGATTGGCATTGGAATGGCCACTGGTGACAGAGTGGCTGGAGAGCAGCCAGGAGGAAAGGGACCTGGGGGTGCTGGAGGAAAACTATGATGTTGTTGCCATCACTGAAACGTGGTGGGATAGCTCACATGATTGGTGTGCTGTAATCAATGGCTACAGACTCTTCAGGAGAGACAGGCAAGGGAGAAAGGGCGGGG
Organism: Pogoniulus pusillus; assembly: GCF_015220805.1. Taxonomy (NCBI): domain Eukaryota; kingdom Metazoa; phylum Chordata; class Aves; order Piciformes; family Lybiidae; genus Pogoniulus; species Pogoniulus pusillus. Next base: position 41,202,416 of record NC_087266.1, read on the forward strand.
GAGTGGCTCTGTATATTAGGGATGCTCTGGATGTCGTGGAGGTAGAAATCAAAGATGATCAAGTTGAGTCATTATGGGTGAGACTTAAGGCGAAGGCCAACAAGGCTGATATCCTGGTTGGAGTCTGTTACAGACCACCCAACCAGGAAGAAGAGGTTGATTTATTACTCTTTAAGCAACTGGAGGCTGCCTCAAGATCACCTGCCCTTGTTCTGGTGGGCGACTTTAACCTACCAGACATCTACTGGGACTTAAATACTGCAGAGAAGAAGCAGTCTAGAAGGTTTCTGCAATGTGTGGAAGACAACTTCCTATCCCAGCTGTTATGTGAGCCTACCAGGGGGGCAGCCCTGCTTGACCTGCTGCTCACAAATAGAGAGGGGCTGGTAGGGGATGTGGTGGTTGGAGGCTGCCTGGGGTCCAGTGACCATGAAATTATAGAGTTTTCAATACATGGAGAAACCAGGAGGGGCATCAACAGAACCTCCACACTGGACTTCCGAAGGGCAGACTTCAGCCTATTTAAGGAACTAATTCAGAAAGTTCCTTGGGAAATAGCCCTTAGAAACAAAGGGGTCCAGGAAGGTTGGACCTACTTCAAGAAAGAACTCCTGAAGGCACAGGAGCAGGCAGTGCCACTGAGCCGGAAGATGAGCCGATGAGGGAGGCAGCCAGGCTGGATGGGCAGGGAGCTGCTGAAGGAAATAAAGATTAAAAAGAGAGTGTATCACCTTTGGAAAAGAGGGGAGGTGTCCCAGGAGAAGTTCAAGGAGGTTGCTAGGTCTTGTAGAGGAAAAATTAGAGAGGCAAAAGCCCACTTGGAGCTCAGGCTGGCCACGGCTGCCAAGGAAAATAAAAAGTGTTTCTTTAAATATATGAATGGCAAGAGAAGGGCCAAGGACAACCTCCAGTCCTTACTAGAGAGAGATGGGAACATAGTGACAAAGGACGAGGAAAAGGCAGAGGTGCTTAACACCTTCTTTGCCTCAATCTTCACTAGTGGGACAGGTTGTCTCCAGGACAGCTGGACTCCTGAAGTGGTGGATGGAGTCAGGGACCAGTACAGTCCCCCTCTAATCCATGAGGAAGCAGTAAGGGATCTGCTAAGTCACTTGGATCCTCACAAGTCCATGGGACCGGATGGGATCCACCCTAGGGTGCTGAGAGAGCTGGCAGCTGAGCTGGCCAAGCCACTCTCCATCATTTATCAGCAGTCCTGGCTCACTGGAGAGGTCCCTGAAGACTGGAAGCTGGCCAATGTGATTCCCATACACAAGAAGGGTCGTAAGGAGGAGCCAGAAAACTACAGACCTGTGAGCCTGACCTCAGTGCCAGGCAAGGTCATGGAACAGGTCATCTTGGGTGCCATCACAAAGCACCTACAGGATAGCCAAGGGATCAGGCCCAGCCAGCATGGGTTTAGGAAGGGCAGGTCCTGCCTCACCAACCTGATCTCCTTTTATGATCAGGTTACCCGCCTGGTGAATGTGGGGAAGGCTGTGGATGGAGTCTACTTGGACTTCAGCAAAGCCTTTGACACTGTCTGCCACAAGAAGCTCCTAGTCAAGCTGGCAGATCATGGTTTGGACAGATTCACTCTGTGCTGGATCAAGAACTGGCTGGATGGCAGAGCTCAGAGAGTGGTGGTGAATGGAGCCACATCCAGTTGGCAGCCAGTCACAAGTGGTGTTCCCCAAGGATCAGTGCTGGGCCCAGTCCTGTTCAATATCTTTATTGATGATCTGGACGAGGGGTTTGAGTCCAGCATCAGTAAGTTTGCAGATGACACCAAGCTAGGAGCAGGTGTTGATCTGTTGGAAGGTAGGAGAGCCCTGCAGAGGGACCTGGACAGGCTGGATGGGTGGGCAGAGGCCAATGGGATGAGATTTAACAAGGCCAAGTGCAGGGTTCTGCACTTCGGCCACAATAACCCCAAGCAGTGCTACAGGCTGGGGACTGAGTGGCTGGAGAGCAGCCAGGAGGAAAGGGACCTGGGGGTACTGATAGATAGTAAGCTGAAGGTGAGCCAGCAGTGTGCCCAGGTGGCCAAGAGAGCCAATGGCATCCTGGCCTGCATCAGGAACAGTGTGGCCAGTAGGACAAGGGAGGTTATTCTTCCCCTGTACTCAGCACTGGTCAGGCCACACCTTGAGTGCTGTGTCCAGTTCTGGGCCCCTCAATTCAAGAGAGATGTTGAGGTGCTGGAACATGTCCAGAGAAGGGCAACGAAGCTGGTGAGGGGCCTGGAACACAAATCCTATGAGGAGAGGTTGAGGGAACTGGGCCTGTTTAGCCTGGAGAAGAGGAGGCTCAGGGGTGATCTTATTACTGTCTACAACTACCTGAAGGGGCATTGTAGCCAGGTGGGGGTTGGCCTCTTCTCCCAGGTAACCAGCAATAAAACAAGGGGACACAGATTCAAGTTGTGCCAGGGTAGGTATAGGCTGGATGTTAGGAGGAAGTTCTTCCCAGAGAGAGTGATTTCCCATTGGAATGGGCTGCCCAGGGAGGTGGTGGAGGCACCGTCCCTGGGGGTCTTCAAGAAAAGACTGGATGAGGCACTCAGTGCCATGGTCTAGTTGACTGGATAGGGCTGGGTGATAGGTTGGACTCGCTGATCTTGGAGGTCTCTTCCAACCTGGTTGATTCTATGATTCTATGATTCTATGATTCTACTGGTAGATAGTAGGCTGAAGATGAGGCAGCAGTGTGCCCAGGTGGCCAAGAGAGCCAATGGCATCCTGGCCTGCATCAGGAACAGTGTGGCCAGCAGGACAAGGGAGGTTATTCTGCCCCTATACTCAGCACTGTTCAGGCCACACCTTGAGTACTGTGTCCAGTTCTGGGCTCCTCAATTCAAGGGAGATGTTGAGGTGCTGGAACGTGTCCAGAGAAGGGCGACAAAGCTGGTGAGAGGCCTGGAACACAAACCCTATGAAGAGAGGCTGAGGGAGCTGGGGGTGTTTAGCCTGGAGAAGAGGAGGCTCAGTGGGGACCTCATTGCTGTCTGCAACTACCTGAAGGGAGGCTGTAGCCAGGTGGGAGTTGGTCTCTTCTCCCAGGCAACCAGCAACAGAACGAAGAGATACAGTCTCAGGTTGTGCCAGGGGAAGTCTAGGCTGGATGTCAGGAGAAAGTTCTTCACTGAGAGAGTCATTGGACACTGGAATGGGCTGCCCAGGGAGGTGGTGGAGTCACCATCCCTGCAGGTGTTCGAGAAAAGCCTGGCTGAGGCACTTAGTGCCATGGTCTAGTTGACTGGCTAGGGCTGGGTGCTAGGTTGGACTGGATGAGCTTGGAGGTGTCTTCGAACCTGGTTAATTCTATGATTTTATGACCAGACTGCCTGGGGAGGTGGTGGAGTCACTGTCCCTGGACATGTGTTGTGTTTTTTTTTTAAGATATGAGATGTGCCACTTGGTGCCATGATTTAATTGATTAGATGATGTTGGGTTATAGATTGGACTTGATGATCTTGAGGGTCTTTTCCAATCTGATTAATTCTGTGCTTCTGTAAAGCTTAGATAAATCAGGATTTCAACAGTTAGCAAGAGAAAGCAGAAAACAAGTCATCATCCAGACTCAGCACAGAACTCATTAAGTATGTCCAGGCAGTCATTTCATAGTGTTTTGAATTGAAAACTGCACTTCTATAAGTAGAGCTCATAAGCAGGAAAGAACCATTTCTAAAGTATAATTTTCATGACATTAAGGAGAACAGTAGGGAGTTAGGCACATTGAAGGGAATATTTCAGCTTAATTTTCCTTTCATTACTGTAGTTTGAAATGAAATATTGAAAATAATCAGTGAGGTCATTAGCTTGCTGTGCATCGCCATCATTGACAAGGATTTTCATATCTGTATAAATGTAAGCCAAGAAAAACAACAACTTCAGGCTTCTCCAGAACTAAATATCCAGTAGGAAAAAATGTCAGAGGAGAGGAAAAAAAAAAATCTAAGTCTGTCACCTCAACTTGCATACTGCCACAATTCTCAGGCCTGTCCAAGATATTTCTGCTTACCAGATTCAAGATCCTAGTGCAACTTGCTGTAAATTCTTGAGCTGGAAGTGGCATATATATAGCACAGTAACACTGCCTTTCCAGTCTGGTTGTGGAAAAATGGATCAGGAATTATGAGCTGGAATCAGTCAAGCTCCACAGCACAAATGAAAGCTCCATTTCATTCACAGGTAAACCAGGGATATTTGTGGCCGTTTACCATGTACTGAGTAGCATGCCCTAGATTATGGGCTTTGGAAGCAAATGGCTAAGCATTTATACTTCACATGAGATGCTGAGGTGCTGGAACGTGTCCAGAGAAGGGCAACAAAGCTGGTGAAAGGCCTGGAACACAGCCCTGTGAGGAGAGGCTGAGGGAGCTGGGGGTGTTTAGCCTGGAGAAGAGGAGGCTCAGGGGTGACCTCATTGCTGTCTGCAACTACCTGAAGGGACATTGCAGCCAGGTGGAGGTTGGTCTCTTCTCCCAGGCAACCAGCAATAGAACAAGGGGAAACAGGCTGGATGTTAGGAGGAAGTTCTTCCCAGAGGGAGTGATTGGCATTGGAATGGGCTGCCCAGGGAGGTGGTGGAGCCACCATCCCTGGAGGTCTTCAAGAAAAGATTGGATGAGGCACTCGGTGCCATGGTCTAGTTGACTGGCTAGGGCTGGGTGCTAGGTTGGACTGGCTGATGTTGGAGGTCTCTTCCAACCTGGTTGGTTCTATGATTCTATGAGGAGATACTTGAATTTAAGAAGGGCCACTTAGAGAAGCAGAAAATCCTCTAGTTGCAATACCTTTCTATAGAATCACCAAATAGTTTAAAATGGAAGGGAAATTTAAGTCACCTTGTCCCACCTCATCGTAATGAGCAGAGACATCTACAACTAGATCAGGTTACTCAGAGCCCAGTCCAATCTGACTTTGAATGGTTCAAGGGTTGGATCATCCACCAGCCCTCTGGGCAACCTGTTTCATCACCCTCACTGCCCTTGGCCTCACTGAACCTTCTGGAGTTCACACAGGCCCACTTCTCAAGTCTGACTGAGTTCCAGTCAGGTCCAGGTTCTATATGCAGTGGAATATGTTCAAAACTACAAGCTCAAGCTTAGAAATTTTAGAAGCTTAGAAATTTCAGAAGGTACTGTGGACTTCATAAGCTCTAATTTTTTTATATACTTCTAAGGTGTGCTAGTTTGAAGCAGGGGAGAATGTTTTGGTGAGAAAAACTAGATCATAGGCTGTGAAAGGAAAACAATGGTGATGTCTACTGCCCTCACAGTCTCGCTGAGATGTATGGGAACAAGAAAGAAAAACATTAGATAACACTCTTGCCATTTTTGTTGCACTTTCTGGCTGGGCACTGACTGAGCTGCAGCTCCCCAACCTCACCTTCCACTCACCTTTGCTTCTTAACCTCTTGGCTGAACCTCCATTCTTCCTTGGGACTGGGGTAAGGTTGAGAGGGGCAGGGGGAAGATGCAGGGGAGGTTGAGAGCCCCTCCTGGGGACTCACATTTCTGGGAGGGGAGTTGTGTTTCTGTATTACCTTTTACCTTATATATTTCTGTCTATAACTGTATATACTGTAAATATCTGCTTGTGTACTGTGCTAGCTGTAAATAAATAGCTTCATTTATAATCCCAGAGCTGGCTGAGTCTAGTTGGGTATTTCTCAAAGTGTGGGGGGGCAGGGAACACCCAAACCATCACATAAGGCTACCCAGTCCTTGCAATATGAAGATCAATAGATCTTGAGTGACATATAAATTCTCAAAAGTTGTATACTTACAAGCTACACAGTTCTTCTGTGAGGAGTAAGCATGAGCTATTGCAATGCCTGTTAGTGGAACTAACAATAAATGTGCTGCCAGCTCTAGTTTTCTCCCTTCTCATTGATATATACTTATTGCAAAAGCTCTTGGAGACCTCCAGATGGGAACTAATTCCATTCCTCCTCTGCCCCATCAAAATCCCTAGCCTAGATCTATGCTATTCAATTTTTTAAACTCTCATACAGCACTTTTGCCCAAACTGTGACAGTGTCATATTTGAAGATTCAAATGAGAGTCACATAAAAGGATACTTCCTTCATCAAGTAAAAATAGTTCTTAGAGTGAAATGTATGTCACAGAAGTCTGCAAAATTATTGTGGAGCATTTGCATCACCCCAGCAATCCAAATACAAAATTGATTATAGTCATGATCTGGTTTGTGTGAGTCACTATTTAGAAAGCCACCAGCAGACAAACACATATGGCTACATCCTCAATTCCAAGCCTTAGTATGAGCAAAAATGTAGAAGGCATAGTTGTTTATCCACCTACTAATATTAAATCACTACAAGCAATGAAACATCACTGTTAATTTCAGAATCACCACAAAAAATTGACTCTAACCATATTGAGGTGGTGTTCGTTTTCATGTTCAGACATCTAAATGTATATATATATGTTGAGGGGGTCTAGGCTGGGTAGTAGGAGGAAGTTCTTCCCAGAGAGAGTGATTTCCCATTGGAATGGGCTGCCCAGGGAGGTGGTGGAGTCACCATCCCTGGAGGTGTTCAAGAAAAGACTGGCTGAGGCACTTAGTGCCATGGTCTAGTTGATTGGCTAGGGCTGGATGCTAGGTTAGACTGAATAATCTTGGAGGTCTCTTCCAACCTGGTTGATTCTATGATTCCATGATCATGCATTGTCTAGGCTTCCATTATGGACAGTAGAAAAAGATGTCTCAGAATTGAGCCTAAAGAAAGTATGTACCTCTACCCAGCTGGCATGATTAATATTGAAATACTAAATATGAGTATTAAATTTCCAGTATGACTATTCTTTTTTTTTAATTCACTCAGTCACATGCAATTCATTTAGATTCTCAGTCTACAGCAAGTATTTACACAAAGGGTATTTATAAACACATAATTAAATCATCTAAACAGTCAGAACATGGAAAATAGGAACACAGAAACAGGAAAATTCAGAGTACACCACAACAAAGCAGTACCAGCTGTGGTCACAAAGTGGACCAAATGCTTCTGAGCAAGCCCAAAACTAGTCTAATCTTAATTTATGGAGATTAATAAAATCTAGCCTGAATATTGCTCACAAGACACATTGATTTCCTGGGCGTGTTTCCTGTATAAGATGCTTCCCAAAACTGTGATTATAATCCTGAGGGTAAAAACCAAAATATTCCAAGGCAGAGGGAAGGACAGGAAACCAAGTCACTGTAAAGTTGATACTGCTGCAAACATTTGGCTGCTGTGCAACAAAAAGTTCAGTAAGACCAAATGCAAGGTCCTGCATCTGGATCAAGGCAATCCCAAGCACAAATACAGACTGGGCAGTGAGTGGCTGGAGAGCAGCCTTGAGGAGAGGGACTTGGGGGTGCTGGTGAACAAGAAGCTCAACAGGAGCCAGCAGTGTGCACTTGCAGCCCACAGGGACAAACAGAGCCTGGGCTGCATCAGGAGAAGTGTGGCCAGCAGGTGGAAGGAGGTGATTCTCCCCCTCTACTCTTCTCTGCTGAGACCCCACCTGGAGTACTGCATCCAGTTCTGGAGCTCCTATTACAAAAGGGATGTGGAGATGGTGGAGCATGTCCAGAGAAGGGCCAGGAGGACGATCAGAGGGCTGCAGCACCTCTGCTGTGAGGACAGACTGAAAGAGTTGGGGCTGTTCAGTCTGCAGAAGAGGATGCTCCCAGGTGACCTTACTGTGGCCTTGCAGTATCTGAAGGGAGCCCACAAAAATGCTGGGGAGAGACTTTTGAGGCTATCAGGGAGTGACAGGACTAGGGGGAGTGGAGCAAAGCTGGAGGTGGGGAGATTCAGAGTGGATATGAGGAGGAAGTTGTTCAACATGAGAGTGGTGAGAGCCTGGACTGGCTTGCCCAGGGAGGTGGTTGAGGCCCCATCCCTGGAGGTGTTTAAGGCCAGGCTGGCTGAGGCTCTGACCAGCCTGATCTAGGATAGGGTGCCCCTGCCCGTGGCAGTGGAGTTGGAATTAGATGATCCTTGTGGTTCCTTCCACCCCTGACTGATTCTATGATTCTTCCAGCATTGTATCAATGCTGTGAATAGCACTGCTGCAGGCAGCAACCCAGTTAATGTGCTGCTAATGGGGGAGAAGCCGCTGGGGAATTCACTAAGGGAGTCACCCTAACATTCCAGAGTGCTAGCAGAATCTCTGAAGAAAGGCTGAAGAAGAAGGGCAGAAGAAGGGCAGAAGAACGGTGTGCTTTTTCAAATCATCCCCCTATTAAACACATTTTGAAAATCAAACTGACCAATAAGCACAAGCATCAGACTTTTTGGTCAATTAATTTAAAGTGTAGTGCCTCGTGTGAGTTATGTATATGCCCAAAATGGAAGCAAGGCACACCTGGGGCTGCACAAGACACCTGACTGTGGTGCTGAGTTGCTACCCCCTTTGCCAACGCTCCATTATTTGCTTTGTCTGCTCCTCAAGTCAACTTCTTGACCCCACAACAGGAGGAAGAGGGCAGTGGCCAAAGTGATCTAGCAGGATTCATGCCCTGCCAGTTCATCAGCTGAACAGCTGCATCAACTCCACCAACTCTATTGGTTAGGTCTTCCTTAGCTGTATGGGATTTTATATACATAGGTCACATAGGGAGGCACTGCAGTAGCTTGTCAGTAGTCTGAACCTGCACCTGAACCACATCTTTTGTCTTCTTTAGCTAATTGGTTAAAAATGAGAATCAAATTTCAATTTGTTGGCAGTCTCCTACATAAAAAATGCTATATACTACAGGAGCCAATTGACATTTAAGCAACAGAGTAGATAGAGTAGATTCACCTCACTTAATTTTAAATTTATGCTACTTAGCTTTCAACAGAGGAGCTGTTCACTCCAGGCTCTCTTGGTACTCTTACAGAACCACTCACTTGATCTGCTTTAGACAACCACTTAAGGATCAGCTAAATTATGCCTTGGAAGTACTTATTTCTTTATATTAACTGTAAGGGAGTTTAATACATCTAGCTCAAATCTGGCTACCTCTAATAGCAGTCTGTCAATCACAAATACGAAATGACAGACCTATGCACTAGACATTGCCTCTGTTCTTTGAGAGGCTAAGATGCTCTGAGAGCAAGGTCAAAAAAGACTCTGTGTCATTTTTACCACCCACAAAAGGGTTAAGCATAGCATCATTGTCTAATTCAGAGCGGGAAATACCTAATCTGCAGCTCTCTGGGAATTTAACCTAGGATATGAAGTGAGATCGAGTCCTCATTTCCCCACCAGTGCTTAAGTACAGACCAAATGGAGCGGCACTGTGAAATGTTGAATAAGATATGGTTAGACATGCTTTGTGCCTTCAATAAAAACTCACCACAGTCCTTCAGTTCAGTAGCCAAGCAATTTGAAGCTAAAAACCATTTTAAAGTCTTGCAGCACAAAACTAGGGAAGGGCAAAATTCGAAAGAAGGAAAGAAAGAAGGAAAGAAAGAAAGAAAGGAGGGAAGGAGGGAAGGAAGGAAGGAGGGAAGGAAGGAAGGAGGGAAGGAAGGAAGGAGGGAAGGAAGGAAGGAGGGAAGGAAGGAAGGAGGGAAGGAAGGAAGGAGGGAAGGAAGGAAGGAGGGAAGGAAGGAAGGAGGGAAGGAAGGAAGGAAGGAGGGAAGGAAGGAGGGAAGGAAGGAGGGAAGGAAGGAGGGAAGGAAGGAGGGAAGGAAGGAGGGAAGGAAGGAGGGAAGGAAGGAGGGAAGGAAGGAGGGAAGGAAGGAGGGAAGGAAGGAGGGAAGGAAGGAGGGAAGGAAGGAGGGAAGGAAGGAGGGAAGGAAGGAGGGAAGGAAGGAGGGAAGGAAGGAGGGAAGGAAGGAGGGAAGGAAGGAGGGAAGGAAGGAGGGAAGGAAGGAGGGAAGGAAGGAGGGAAGGAAGGAGGGAAGGAAGGAGGGAAGGAAGGAGGGAAGGAAGGAGGGAAGGAAGGAGGGAAGGAAGGAGGGAAGGAAGGAGGGAAGAAAGAAAGAAAGAAAGAAAGAAAGAAAGAAAGAAAGAAAGAAAGAAAGAAAGAAAGAAAGAAAGAAAGAAAGAAAGAAAGAAAGAAAGAAAGAAAGAAAGAAAGAAAGAAAGAAAGAAAGAAAGAAAGAAAGAGGGAGGGAGGGAGGGAGGGAGGGAGGGAGGGAGGGAGGGAGGGAGGGAGGGAGGGAGGGAGGGAGGGAGGGAGGGAGGGAGGGAGGGAGAGAGAGAGAAGCAAGCAAGCAAGCAAGCAAGCACAGCAAACTCAAGAAATATCATGCAGGCAAGTCAGCATCCTGGAGTTGCTGAGAAGCCTTACAGAAGTTTCCTCCAAAGTGCTCTTTGTCATCTTGTTTGTGGTCAGCTCTGAGTCTGATATGACTGCATGTGATACCCCTGGAGGAAAAACATGCTCAGATAAAAAGCAGCATCGTTTCCAACTGCTCTATTCTAGACAACCATTGAGGAAAACATCCTTTAAAGCTACAGTCAGACAAGCACAGTTTTATCAGGAACAGGCCAGAAAGATATCTGGAAAGTTGATCAGGTACTTTCCTAGTAGGAAAGCTGTTGGACTTGACTTTATGCTGTGACTTCCTTGCAGAGGGCCTAGTCAAAAACAAGCATCAAAGATAAGCTTCACAGCATCCTGACTGTGTTCCTAGGCCAAGCCCCAAATGTGGATCATAGTGAAGCCTGGAGGCATTTTTGGCAACAAGCTGAAAATTATTCCAACAGGCTGCCACCAGCTGAGTATTGCCAGCCTGTGTAACATGCCTGCTACTTTTTCTTCATCTTTGATGTGCACCTTATGCTGAATACTGCAGGAGGGAACAGGCTTGTTCAGCAGTCTCTGAGTTGCAGCCAAATTTTTTGTAGGGAAGAAAAATGGAGGAAGCATGGTAGAAAAATTGCCATGATTCACTGTGAGTGCTAGGCAGTCATGGCATTAAATGTACATTTGATGCTTTTTACTTCAAAGAGACAACAAAATAACTGGATTCCCAGTACACAGTGGCCAAATTCTACTTTGCCATGCACTTCATGTCCTTGATACACCTTTGTTTTTTATGCCTTTGATTCTTGTTGCAGGATGAGGTGTACCAAGTATATTGTTTTAAAAGACTTGATGCATTGTGAGAGAAAAGGAAGGGGGAAAAGCGAGCTAGGGATACATGTTTGGGACAAGGATGTGATGATCTGTGAATACAAGTTGGTTTTCAACCCACATCTTGCAAGTGGTCTTCAACTCTTGAGTTGTGTGCCGTTTAACAAACCAGCAACAACAGCAGGACCTTAAAGAGTGGCGCTGACAACAGACTGGTAAAATAATTAACATATGAAAATAAGAGAGGAAGATAAATGACCTTGATATAGAATCATAGAGAGATTGGAAGAGACCTCCAAGATCATCCAGGCCAACCTAGCACCCAGCCCTGGCCATCAGCTAGACACTGGCACTAAGTGCCTCATCCAGGCTTCTTTCAAACACCTCCAAGGACAGCAAGTCCACCACCTCCCTGGGCAGCCCATTCCAATGGCAAATCACTCCCTCTGGGAAGAACTTCCTCCTAACATCCAGCCTAGACTTCCCCTGGCAGAACTTCAGACTGCGTCCCCTTGTTCTGTTGCCAGTTGCCCCCACCTGTTACTCCAGGCTCTCAAGCAAAGGCTCCATGCATATTTTCTCCTCTTCCAATGCACTTTGTTTGACCTTTTGCTCTTCTGAATGAAAGCAGGGTATTAGAGCTGAAAGACTTCTAGATCACTGTCTAACATGTGGTCTTCTCAGCAAAAAAAAAACCATACTCACTCAGTTACACTCTTGAGTTTTGGTCTTGATTAATGCAGACTTGAACTGTGACTAATATCTCTAGAACCAAAATAGATAACTGCTTTTGCAAGAACTGCAAATCAATCACAAACTTTTGAGACTAATTCCTTTTAAATACATTCAGTTTAAATTTGAAGAATTTTTTTAATACCAATTGAAATTATGCTTACATGCATTAGTAGAAGAGTATTTCTTAGCTCTGAGATGTTCAATTAATAGTGACTTTACCAAAGTTTTTAAGGAGGAATTAAATTTCCTGCTCTCCATTTTACCTCAGCAAGTGGTGAACTCGTTTATATGTCTGTTCTAAGCTGTATTTAGTTATGTCTTTGAACTCAGGAATTACTGTCAGACAAATATAGCTCGAAGTGACTATAATTCTCAAGCCAAAGATGTGTAATATAGCTAATTAATGTCACAAGACTGTCCACTCATTTTCCATAGAATCAAGCAGGGTGGAAGAGACCTCCAAGCTCATCCAGTCCAACCTAGCACCCAGCCCTAGCCAATCAACTAGACCATGGCACTAAGTGCCTCAGACACTCTGTTCTTGAACACCTCTAGGGACGGTGACTCCACCACCTCCCTGGGCAGCCCATTCCAATGCCAATCACTCTCTCTGGCAACAACTTCCTCCTAACATCCAACCTAGACCTCCCCCAGCGCAACTTGAGACTGTGTCCCCTTGTGCTGTTGCTGGTTGCCTCAGAGAAGAGACCAACCCCCACCTGGCTACAACCTCCCTTCAGGCAGTTGTAGACAGCAATGAGATCCCCCCTGAGCCTCTTCTCCAAGTTAAACACCCCCAGCTCCCTCAGCCTCTGCTCACAGGGCTGTGTTCCAGGCCCCTCACCAGCTTCATCACCCTTCTCTGAACACGTTCCATTATCTCAGCATCTGTCTTGAATTGAGATGATTCTTAGATGATTACAGTTGGTTAATACAAGCTGCTTTTTAAATATCTTGAGAAAATAGTCACATGTTTTGAGGACAAAGTGAAAGATCACTTTCTTCTGTCAGTAAAAAATCATTGTGACTTATATAAGGTTTCCCCTGAGAATAACAGTACACACAAAAAATCCTTGTCATAGCTTTCTGGAAAATCTAGTTTGAGCTCCTGAAGCACTTTTTCTTGGTGGGATTTATCACCTTTCTTGGTACGGAATAGTATTTCTCAAGAGTCCTCTATAGCTACCATTTAGTCCACTGACATTTTACAGGATGTTTGAAGGGATGTTGAAAATAGAAGATGAAATACTTTCTGAATAAATGCAAAATTATTCTCATGAGGGCAAAACAAGCCTCAACTGCAAGCAGAGTACTGAGTTCTGAACTAGTTGATTACCGGTGAGAGGGAAAAGCATCTTTGACCTATAACAGATAATTTAAGAAAATTATCAGCAGCTGTCAGGCAGGAAAGCAAAACACTGCAAATCATTAAGGAGTAGATAACACAACCAAGGACAAAATTATTTCAGCATCCAATTCTGTGGTGCACCTGCATCTTGCAAACTATTTGCAGTTCTAGTTCTCACATCTCTAAAAGTAACAGCCCATTCATGAAGAATGACAGCAAACTGTCAGAGACAAATGTGGTGAATTGCCCCAGTCGGCAGATAGGTGCTCACCACCTCCAGCAGGATGAGGGAGGAAATCAGAAGAGCAAATGCTGAAAACTCATGATTCAACATAAGGACAATTTACTAAGTGAAGAAAAGCTGCATGTACAGGCAAAGCAAAACAAGAGATTTATCCACAAGGGCATTCATAGGCAAGCAGGTGTTTGACCATCTCCAGGAAAGGAGAACCTCTGCACGCTTAACTGTTACTTGAGAAAATGAATATCCTAACTATGAAAGTCCCCTCCTTTCCCCAAGATTTTGTTGCTGAGCATTGTTGCAGCTACCTGGTTGCTGCTGCGGAAGCGTGGTCAATGCTCACACTTATCAGCGTGATCAGAGTGATGCCACATGGACTCCAGACGATTCAATGCGCATTATACCAGAGGCTTTTATTGCTCCTTTTGGCTCTCATTATATAGTCTTGACCAGAGAGCACACACCTACACATTAGCGTAATTAGGGAAGAACAACCCAATCCTTTACAAACACCACACCTTTTTTCTCTCACTAACGAGATGTCTATCCTTTCCCAGATAAGGTAGCCAGAAGCTGTGGGAATCAAGGCCAGCACTTGCTTGTTACAATTCTTCTCACATTGTATTCCCACAGAGTATGACATCATGGCCTGAAATACCTGCTTGCTCATCTATTCAGGCTGTGTCCCCTATCAACTTCTTTCTCATCCCTAGACTGGCAGGCCAGTTCAAGAAATAGAAAGCTCTCAAACCTGTGTAAGCACTGCTCAGCAATAGCTGAGGCATTGGTCTGTTATCGCCGCTATTCTGATCACAAATCCAAACTACAGCACCATATGTGTTGCTACAAGGAAAAATTACTCTATCTCAGAGACAATAAGAAAGGAAAAGGCTTCAGTATTAAAAATGACCAAATAAACCAGGCCATCAAGTTTAATGATCAAGTAAATGAGGAGGAGGAAAGTAAATAAAGAAGGAATGCTTTCACACAGTATGTAATTAATATGTGGAATTAGTTGCCACATGTTGTTGTGGATTCCAAGCTTTAGATTTGTTCATAAAATTGTATTTGTTTTTAAATCATAGAAGAAACATATATCCAACAGGAGTCAATAAATGCAATGGCAACTTGACCAGATACAGACTTCCCTATACTTGTAGATCAGCAGAGAGAGAAGGAAAATACCTGGGAAAAAGAACTCTCATATCCATAATCTCTGTATTCATATATTGTATGCATAGATATCCAGTTTTGACTACTTTTCCATACAAGACTCTTCCCATTTTTGCATAATGAAGACTTTAGTTTCCTTTAAAAATGTGAAAGAGGAATCATTTCTAAAAAGCAGTGAGAGATCCACTCTGATAAACCAAATGAGAGTGTTTTCTTTCACACCTGTTTATTCCAATAGTTGGTATACTGATCCAGAAGCAAAAGTAAATATGTTCAAGCTATTCCCCTTCTCTCTCAATCCTTTTCCTCTCCCTTCTTTTCTCTGTGGGAATATCAGCTTGCTATAGTTTTTGTTTTCTCATAGTTACACAGTCACCTGGAGCTAACAGGAATTATGGTCTTGCAGAGCCTAGATGAGAAAGGGCACATGAGCTCCTTTTATAGCAGCATATGACATAGAGGCAGTGGACTGCAAATAACATTGAAAAGTTCAAAGTGAATGAACTGAAAAATACCTTTTTCTTTTTTTCTGATCTGCTTATTTCAGTAGTTACATGTATCGGGGAAAAGCCAAACAGTAAAGGTCTTGGTCCCACAGAAGTCAATGATCATTAATTCATAAAAGTCCTGTGACCTATAATAACTCAGACATCAAACAGTGACTTCTGACCTTAAAGGATAAGAATTCCATGGCCTTTTCTTTTATTTTTATCAGTTAAATTGCTGCAATTGTTTTGTCTGACGCTGTTCCACCACAGATCTAATTATAACTCTATTCCCTAAATACAGCTAATACATTCCCTATTGACTGAATTTTTAGCTGCCTGAAGTG
Source organism: Pogoniulus pusillus (assembly GCF_015220805.1). Taxonomy (NCBI): domain Eukaryota; kingdom Metazoa; phylum Chordata; class Aves; order Piciformes; family Lybiidae; genus Pogoniulus; species Pogoniulus pusillus. The sequence continues at coordinate 41,217,835 of NC_087266.1, forward strand.
CATCTATGCTGATCTTTTATTGATGGCACAGATGAAACCCTGGTTACTAGGACAAGTTCAGGCACTGGCTCATATCAACGCCTTCTGTGTAACGAATCCCCCACGACAAGCAACTCTTTCTTCCATACACAGATTTCTACTTCTCAATTCACCTCTTGGAATCTATGGCTGAATTAACATGTGCACTGTGCAGGTTATTGGCAGAGCTATGTCCCCACCATAAAACAGGAAGCCAATCAATTTGACAGTATATATGTGCCCAGTGCAATCCCATTCCTGTCTAGGCTAAGAATATTGCTATTGATTTTAATAAAAGAAGTGGATGGTGATTGCTAGTGACCATTTAAAAAGTAGTCAGAATACTGACTTTGGAACATTAGCTCATTGGCCCAAATATAATCTTCAAAAGTAATGACCAAAAAAACCCCAATGTGCTAACTGCAGTGAAGTGGGGCTACCAATGCCATATCCCATGAACTGGCATGGCAAAGCATGCCTCTTCTGCTAGACTTAGTATACACACCAAAATTAAGCACTTAATTTAGCTGTCTCCCATCATCTGATCATGTGTAGAGCATAGGCTAAATAAAGCCCAGTCATCATAGCTGTTACCTGCCTTCATAGGAGGAAAAATGCTCATTTGCTGTCAAGGCAGGGCTTCCCAAAAACATTAAATATCCTTTGATATTCGTGTCCAGCAGATCAAGATCTACTCTGTCTTGGTAAGACCTCATCTTGAATACTGTGTTCAGTTTTGGACTCCCCAGTTTAAGAGGGACAGTGATCTGCTGGAGAGGGTCCAGTGGAGGACTACAAGGATGATGATGGGACTGGAACGCATGGCTTATGAGGAGAGGCTGAGGGACCTGGGGCTGCTTAGTCTGGAGAAGAGAAGACTTAGAGGGGATTTGATAAGTGTTTATACATATCTGAAGGCTGTCCAGGAGTGGGGGGGAGGGAGACGACAGGCTCTGCTCACTTGCTCCTTGTGACAAGACAAGGAGCAATGGGTGTAAGTTGCAGCAAAAGAGGTTCTGCCTCAACATAAGAGGGAACTTCTTTGCTGTAAGGGTCCCAGAGCACTGGAACAGGCTTCCCAGAGTGGTTGTGGAGTCTCCTTCTCTGGAGACTTTCAAGGCCTGTCTGGATGTGTTCCTCTGTGATCTCTGTTAGTATTATCCTGCTCTGGCAGGGGGGTTTGGACTCAATGATCTCTTTGGGTCCCTTCCAACCCCTAACATCCTATGATTCACTTCCATGAATGTTTTAAGGAGAATATAGTAACATTGCAAGAGGACAGGCTACAAGAGTTGGGGCTGTTCAGTATGGAGAAGAGAAGGCTTCAAGAAGACCTTCTAGTAGACTTTCTGTATCTGAAGGGGGACTACAGGAAGACTGGGGTGGGACTATTTACAAGGTCTTGTAATGACAAGATGAGGAGTAATGGGTTTAAACTGGAAGAGGGGAGATTTAGACTAGATGTTAGGAAAGGGTTACTTCCAGTGAGGGTGGTGAGACACCAAAACAGGTTGCCCAGGGAGGTTGTGGAGCACAGAAGCCCAGAATGTGATCTGTGCTCCACAACCTCCCTGGAGGTGTTCCAAGGCCAGGCTGGACGAGGCCTTGAGCCACCTGTTCTAGTGGAGGTGTCCCTGCCTATGGCAGGGGGGTGGAACTGAATGATCTTTGAGGTCACTTCCAACCTAAAGCATTCTATGATTCTAAGTCATGTATTGTTTACTTTATAAATCCTTTTTTCAATCTCTTCATATACTTCAATCTGTTATCTAAGCCAATGCAAAGTAAACCTTACCAAAATTATTCATTCTGCTTCATAATTTCCTATTAATATTAATGCTTTGGCATATAGATCCACAGACATAAAGGCCAAAAGTGATCTGTTAGGTTAAACTGATTGTCTGGATATGACTGGTGATTATATTTCAGCTGATCCTTTTCACAACTGAACAAAATCTTGCATGTGACTGCAGTGTAACTTCTTGAAAAGCCTTGTTCTGAAGCCACAAAAAGGTGAAAAATCTAGCACTTCCTTTGGTAGAATAACAAAGTACTTCTTGTTTGATGAGCTTGCTATTAATAATTCATATCTCACTTAAATTCTGAGTTTGTTTGGCTTCAACTCAAATAACTGGTTCTGGCTGTGTCTTTTCTCACTTATTTGTGATGTCTCTTAGATCAGTCTACTTTCCTTCTCGGAGTGTTTATGCATTATGATCACATCATTTTCTAACCTTCCTTTTTAAAAAGGGCAAATAAGCTGTTTTGTCAAGTGTTCCAGTGATTTGTATTATTTTTGGCTCTCCAACTACCTGACACTTTTTATGAACTTACTAGAATTATTGTGTACCTTTTTGAAAGTGTGTGCACTGAAATTATCTCACTGTTCAAATTAAGGTCTTGGGGGCACCCATACACTGCATCATAGCAAAGAGGGCCAAGGAATAAGCTTTATCATAAATCATCCACGCTGATGGATAATTCTTTTCCTATTTTGTGCTATCTACTGCTCATACCAGCTCTCTTCAGGACAAACCTAATGTAGAGAAAGTCCTAAGCATCAGGGATGTGAACTAATCAGTCCACCTTGACCCCAGGGCACAGGATAATTACTGGACCTCTTTCATTCACCTGCCTCAGACAGAGGCACTAAAACCACAAACAGAAGTAAAGATCCCAGAATTACTGAATTTTCTCTCCAAAGCTTCATAATGAGATCTCAAACCCAGTTTTTCATTTATTAAGATCACTATAAGGCCCTTTAAAAGGTTATAATAAAACCTTCACAATTGCAGTCCACAGATTTAAGCTCAACCCTATGTTTGTCATTTTTAAAGGGCTACATTTGTACATGACTGTACAGAGGTATCTACTGACAAAGAGGCCACAGCTAAGAATGCTTAAGTGTCAAATTCCTGTGTTTTGAACACTACTTTCTACTGTGACAGTTGATTTTGCAAATGTTGTCAGTGAGACTTCTGTTTTTCCTTTCAAATTACCAACATAATTGTTGAAAACACTGGTTCTGTTATTTTCATCAGTGAAGTAACTAAACCAGTTCCTTGCAATTGCATTTCTCTGCTGACTACATCTTTATTAAACCTCAGAATTCACATAAGGTGTATTTTGGTGATTCTTGATAATGATGCTTATTCAATCAGCATACCAATAATATTAAGTCAATAGTTACAGCTCTAACCATATTCTACGTAGCTACAAATTTCAATCAAACATGTCCCCTGTTGAAACATGAAATAGCAAAACTTAACTTCTTTGTCATCATGTGGGGCTGGCTTTAATGTCTTTGTAAATATTTCATCAGTTAAATATTTTATCAAGTAACTATCCCATTCCTATGAAGCACTATGAGAAAGGGCTGAGGGAGATGAGGTTGTTTAGTCTGGAGGAGGCTCATTGCTGTCTACAACTACCTGAAGGGAGCTTGTAGCCAGGTGGGGGTTGGTCTCTTCTCCCAGGCAACCAGCAACAGAACAAGGGGACACAGTCTCAAGTTGTGCTGGGGGAAGTTATAGGCTGGATGTTAAGAGGAAGTTCTTGCCAGAGAGAGTGATTGGCATTGGAATGGGCTGCCCAGGGAGGTGGTGGAGTCACTGTCCCTAGAGGTGTTCAAGAACAGCCTGTCTGAGACACTTAGTGCCATGGTCTAGTTGATTGGATAGGACTGGGTGCTAGGTTGGACTGGATGATCTTGGAGGCCTCTTCCAACCTTGTTGATTCTATGATTCCATGATACAGGTATTTCACATGAAAATGCAGCTCACAATCTTCCTCTCCTTATTGTAGCTGACAGTCATGACCATTAGATGATTCCTGTTTTCTTCTTCATAAGGTCATAATCTTTTGTACAATTTCAGTGCAATGAATGGAAAGGACTTACTTATAGTCTTCTAATTTAAAGGTAGAAGAATCATAGAATCACAATATATTAGATGTTGAAAGGGACCTCTAGAGATCATTGAGTTCAACCCCACTTCCAAATCAGGATTACTTAGGGCAGGCTGCACAGGAAAGCATTGAAGTGGGTGTCAAAAGTCTTCAGAGAAGGAGACTGCAACCTCTCTGGGCAGCCTGTTCCAGTGCTTTGTCACCCTCACAATAAAGAAGTTTTTCTTCATGTCGTGGTGGAACCTCCTGTGTTCCAGCATATACCTGTTGTTTCTTGTCCTATCCCAAAAAGAGACTGTCACCTTCACCTTGACACCCACCCTCAGATATGTTATAGACATTAATAAGATCCTCTCTCATCCTTCTCTTCTCAAGACTAAACAGCCTCAGGGCAACCTGGTCTAGTTGAGGATTCCCCTGCTGCCAGCAGGGAGGGTTGGACTAGATGATCTTCAAAGGTCCCTTCCAATCTAGATTCTCAGTCTTTCTCCAAGAGGTGTTCAGATGAAGAACTGATTCGATCCCCTTCAGTACTGCTGGGGAAATGAATCCATTTATTGTTCCCTTGATGCACGTTTCCAGCAGAGATATTTGCTAGAGCAGATGAATATTACTGTTTCAGCCATTAAAAAGTTGGAATTTTTAGACAAAATTATAAACTTTATGCCATCATCATCTATATGTGACTCTTCAGTGGATAAAATTATCTTGCTGAATTGTTAGTGAGATACAATTCTATGACACAAAGCAGGTAGCATTTGGGACTTCACAGAATCACAGTTAACCAGGTTGGAAAAGACCTCTAAGATCATCGAGTCCAACCTATCACCTAACCCTTCTAATTAGCTAAACCATGGCAGTAAGTGCCTCGTCCAGCCTCCTCTTAAACACCTCCAGGGACAGTGACTACCCCACCTCCCTGGGCAGCCCATTCCAATGCCAAATGCTCTTTCCATGTAGAACTTCCTAACATCCAGCCTAAACCTACCCTGGCACTCTAGTCTGAGGCTCTGTTCTCTTGTTCTGTCACTGGGCATCTGGCAGAAGAGACCAACCCCACCTGGCTACAACCTCCTTTCAGGTAGTTGTAGAGAGCCATAAAGTCTCCCCTGAGCCTCCTTTTCTCCAGGTTAAACAACCCCAGCTCCCTCAGCCTCTTCTCACAGTGCTGTGCCCCAACCCCCTCACACACATCCTGTTTCCAGAAAGCAAGACTTGTGCCTGTGTTTGTTTTTTTGTGGCTCTCAGGACAGCTTTTCCCAGAAACAATCTGAACTCAAGTTACAATTCATTCAAAGTGCTAGCTGTGTAGATTTCCTTCCAAAGCATCTCAGAGAATGGACAGAGGGAGCTGTATTATCATGGGATGTGTGTCTCTGTAGGACTGTGTCCATAACACCGAGGTATTCCAGAGGTAAACTTGAAGGTCCACAGCCCTGACTGGCTCTTGCATTGTAAACCTTTGAAGTTCTGCACTTCCATAGAAAGAGGACGTGCAGAACAAAAGCTGTGGGACTACTTTTCCTTGGACTAGGGAAAAATCAGTCCCAATTGTATTCTATGTCACCTAAGAAGTCAGTTCCTCCATTAACATGCTCTCTTTCAACCTTTTCAAGCAAAATTAGTTTATTCAGCATAAGCAGCTTGCACTGTTTTGGCTGTTTGTATAATGGAAGCTTCTCCTGTCAATCACAGGTCACATTCTTGATGGCAATCATTATGCTGGGAGATGCTTTTATAAGCGACACAGAATAAATTGTGTACACTGTGAAGTGCTTTGACAAGTGTTAAGTAGCCTGGGCCCCAATGCCTGTACTGCTGTTGAAAGAGTACTTGGGCTTGAAGGGCGTTTCAGCATTTTCAAAGACTTTACCTGGTGTCTCATGAGAGGGTAAACAATGAAAAACTGCTAACATTATATTTTCATTTTAATAACTTGTTAGACTATTCCAATTGATTTTTCTTGATTGATTTTTCAGCCTCAGTTCAACAGGCACTCCTACCTGGATAAGAAGGCCACTTTCATGTACCGCTCCCTATGCAGCATTTCATGTTGATTCAGCTGGCGATTCACAGCTGTGCAAAACAGAAGTAAAAAACATAGTCACAATACTTGCTGTGGGCACCTATCCTAACTGCTATAAATAACAGCATCAAATGGACTATGGACAGAGGCACTGAGTGCACCCTCAGTAAGTTTGCTGACAACACCAAGCTGTGTGGTGCAGCAGACACGCTGGAGGGAAGTGATGTTATCCAGAGGGACCTTGACAGGCTGGAGAGGTGGGCACAAGCCAACCTCATGAGGTTCAACAAGACCAAGTGCAGTGTCCTGCATCTGGGTTGGGCAATCCCAAGCACAAATACAGACTGGGCAGTGAGTGGCTGGAGAGTAGCCCTGAAGAGAGGGACTTGGGGTGCTGGTGAACAAGAAGGTCAACATGAGACAGCAGTGTGCACTTGCAGCCCACAGGGACAAACAGAGCCTGGGCTGCATCAGAAGTGTGGCCAGCAGGTGGAGGGAGGTGATTCTTCTCTACACCACTCTAGTGAGACCCCACCTGGAGTACTGCATCCAGTTCTGGAGCCTCTATGACAAGAGGGATGTGGAGATGCTGGAGCATGTGCAGAGAAGGATGATCAGAGGGCTGGAACACCTCTGCTATGAGGACAGACTGAAAGAGTTGGGGCTGTTCAGTCTACAGAAGAGGAGGCTCCCAGGTGATCTTATTGTGGCCTTGCAGTATCTGAAGGGGGCCTACAAAAAAGCTGTGGAGGGACTTTTTAGGCTATCAGAGAGTCACAGGACTAGGGGGAATGGAGCAAAGCTGGAGGTGGGGAGATTCAGAGTGGACATGAGGAGGAAGTTGTTCATCATGAGAGTGGTGAGAGCCTGGACTGACTTGCCCAGGGAGGTGGTTGAGGCCTCATCCCTGGAGGTGTTTAAGGCCAGGCTGGATGAGGCTCTGGGCAGCCTGACCTAGGGTAGGGTATCCCTGCCCACAGCAGGGGGTTTGGAACTAGGTGACCCATGTGGTCCCTTCCAACCCTGATTCTGTGATTCTAAATGATGAGCAATAAAGAATCAGATCCCAAGCACTATGCACTTTTTGGTTTTTTCTGAAAGACAAAATAATCTTGAGGTTTTAGAGTTCTAATTACTCCAAAACTCCCTAGAGTTAAACATCAGAAGCTCTAGAGAATTCTGTGATTTCATATAACACAGAAACTGCTGACTGATTTTCTCTTGCAGATGTTCTTCTCACCTCAGTTTCTATTATTGTTTGATCCTGGTGCTTAACGAACCTAGCACGTGTTTCACACAGAGGAACAAACCTTTAAGACAACATTTGTTTCACTGATTCTGTGAAAGTAGAGGAGGAAAGAATGCAACATACCATATAGACTCTAGCAGACAATATAAACCCAAGATAGCATCAAGCCAACACATTCTCTTTACTACTGGAAAAAGCTATAAGCAAGCATCTGGGAGCCATTAAAGAATAAACACTTTATTAGTGTATAGTGTCATGTATACATTCCACCAACTTACCACTTTATGATGTGATCAAACAAAATGTCACAAGCATAGCAGAGACAAGCTAGTTTGGTACTTGGCCAAAAGAACTCCAAGGAGCCCACAGCTACTGCAGGAAGTGATGCTATCAATTCATGGCATGGTGTTTTCCTGGAGAGGCTGAGGGAGCTGGGGGTGTTTAGCCTGGAGAAGAGGAAGCTCAGGGCTGACCTCATTGCTGTCTACAACTACCTGAAGGGAGGCTGTAGACAGGTGGGGGTTGGTCTCTTCTGCCAGGCGACCAGCAACAGAACAGGGGGACACAGTCTCAAGTTGTGCTGGGGGAGTTATAGGCTGGATGTTAGGAGGAAGTTGTTGGCAGAGAGAGTGATTGGCATTGGAATGGGCTGCCCAGGGAGGTGGTGGAGTCACTGCCCCTGGAGATGTTGAAGCAAAAATTGGCTGAGGCACTTAGTGCCATGGTCTAGTTGACTGGATAGTCCTGGGTGCTAGGTTGGCCTGGATGATCTTGGAGGTCTCTTCCAACCTGGTTGATTCTATGATTCAATCTGCATATAAGGACTGACTGCTTGTAAATTGTCACCAGGGCGCAGAATAAAACTTGGCTTCTAAGAAGTTATTTAAAGCAAGAAGCTTATTTTATTACTGTCCTTCTCAATTATTTTCTGCCAATGTAAATTCTCACAACTTTTCAAACAGGCATCATTATCATGACCCAGTATTCCGAGCCAACCCTAACCTATAGCAGTATATGGGCTTGTGCATTCCCAGGTGCAAGACTCTACACTTGTTCTTGTTGAATTTTATTAAATTTTCCCACCCCAACTCTCCAGTCTGTCCAAGTCTCACTGAATGGCAACATAATCCTCCAGTGTGTCAGCCACTTCACCCAGTTTGGTGTCATCAGCAAACTTGATGACAGTGCACTCTGGTCCCTCATCCAGGCTGTTGATGAATATACTGAATAGTACTGGTCCCAGTACTAACTCCTGAGGGACATCACTAGATACAAGCCTTCAACTGGACTCCATCCCATTGCCTACAACTCTCTGGCTTCTTTCCTTCAACCAGTTTACAATCCACCTCACTATCCAACCATCCAGACTACCCTTCCTCAGCTTAGCGGCAAGGATACTGTAGGAGACAGTGAAAGTGCTTTAATGAGCTCAAGATAAACCACATCTGCTGCACTACCACCATCTATCTACCTGGCTATATCCTCACAAGGCTGAGGAGGATGTAACCACGATGATGATATAAAAGGCTCATAAAAGAGTAATTTATCTCATCTTAAAATAGGAATGGGATGTAGTTAATTCTACTAAATGTAAATGTATGTGATGAAAATGGAGGATAGAGTTCACCTGCAATACCTTGCCTAAATGTGTATGGCAGCACACAGCTTCTTTCCTTCAACCAGTTCACAATCCACCTCACTATCCAACCATACAGACAACACTTCCTCAGCTTACCTGCAAGGATGCTGTGTGGGAGACAGTGAAAATGCTTTAATGAGCTCAAGATAAACCACATCTGCTGCACTACCATCATCTATCCACCTGGTTATATCCTCACAAATGGCTCAAAAAGAGTAATTTATCTCACCTTAAAGTAGGAATGGGATGTAGTTCATTCTACTAAATTTAAAAGTATATGATGAAAACAGAGGATAGAGTTCACCTACAATATCCTGCCTAGATGTGTATAGCTGCATGTAAGAGAGAAACTTAAGTTCCAATTTAAGTCAAAGAAGATTATAGTCAATACAGAAAATTAATCTATACTGTGGTTCAGAAATAAGCAGGGAAATAGTTTTGATGCATCATGTTTTAAAATACATCTCCAAAATAATAAGAATAAAAAGCCCATTATATGCCACCTTAAATCTGTTAAACTTCACATTTTAGTAAAGAAAAAAAAATGTGTGTGAGAGAATAAATTCTTTGCTTCCAACCACTGTCTTTGACAGTCATTTATCTTCCAAGACCTTCTATTAGCACATTATTTGCACCAATTCACTCAAAAGACTGCTGTATTTCAATTTCAAGATCTCTGGCTTTGTATCTCTTTGCAAAGGTAATTTGGACTAAATTCTTGCTGCTCTTTAATGCTTCATTGCTAATTGCTATGGATTCACTTTTCACAATTAACTCAAAAGAATACAGATGAACATAATCTCAACCTTGTAATGAGATTTTTTTTTGCCTTTCACTTTCATCTAGAGATCATAAACAATGAGAATGATGCAGTGCATTATATGGTTAGTGGAAGTAAATGACAGATTGCTAAGGCACTTCATGTTGGATTTGAGCTGCATTTGAATTAAGGAGGTTTTATTAGTCTATTCACTAGCATATTAACAAAAAGATAAAAAAGCCCAACCAAAAACAGAGAGATGAAAGGCTGAGTTAATTCCATGTTATCTGTCAACTACTTGGAGGATAAATCAGAGCTTTCCCATTTACGTGGCATTTCTCTATGGCTATTTAATGAAATAAACAGTCTGTTTAAAAACAACATTACAGAAAAAACCTCAGTGATGATGAGCAACAGGTTGATTTAGTGAGCACATTTCACCTCATGTTACTTGTGGTTCTATTAAAGACAGTAGCAGCTGAGTCTGATGATATCTTCTAGTGCCAGTACTATCAAAAAGAGTCTTCTAGCACACTTTGATTATATGGTCGCTGAGCTGAGTTTATCGGTAATAAGTTTAATGGTGCCTTTTGACAGGCTTATATAACCATTTCATTTGTTCAGGACATATTCTCAGACTAAAGCAATTTATAAAAAGACCTTTCCCTCTTCCAGCTTGTTTACTTTCCTGTAATCACAGTTCCCTTCTCAAATTGCATTTTTTTCTGTCTTTAGGATGCTTGTCATTATTGTTAATACTCAGTAAACATCTCAGCTCTTTTATTCAGTTTATTCTTACAGATACTGCTTTTGACACGTCATGGAGTACAAAGTTCTTTTTCTTGTCTTCCAATAACTTTCTTTCTAATATTAAAATCCTTTATTACTAGCACTGCACAGAATTTAGTTCTCTTCATACACCATTTTCTATTTTTATTATCCCATCATAAGTTGTTATTGCAGGGCATAGCCTTCTCTGTTATGTGATGACACACTAATTCGTTCTTTTTATGACTTGTTGACAAATCCTCTTCCCACTTTATCATAGATGAATGCAAATAGTTTGACCTTAACGCTCTGAAAACAAAATCATTACAGGTTGGCAGTCCATTTGCCCTGAAAGTTTGTTCTTTTTGTTTCACTCTTCCTTTTAAAAAGGAAAAAAAATATATATAACATTTAAAGTTTGAATGCTCACACACAATTGAAAGATTTAGTTCCTCGTGTTTCTCACTCAGAATGTGGCACACAGGTGGTTTCATTTTTGGTTTTGCTACAACTTACCTCAAAAATTTGATTCGTTGATATATTGGCTTGGCCAATTTTTTATCTTGAACATTGACTAGCAAATGTTTTCTGATTTGATTTCTTAATCTTGTCATTCAAAACCAGAAGTTCTTTCCAAAAGCAAACAAGTGAGTTGGCTGTTTCAATATAGTGGTAAAAAAGAAGCTGTTGCAAAGATATTTAATTACTGTCTTAGGTTCAGATAGGACAGGATTAATTTTCACAAGAAGATGGGAGAGGCCACAGCTGGGATCGCAAACTGAACTAGCCAGTGGGCTTTTTGATACCATATTGATGTCAGCTATAAACAGGAGGGCAAGTGGGGACAAGAGCAGGACATTTGAGCTTTGTGGTTGGGATGGTTGGGCAGGTGGTGAACACTGTGTATTACTCATTTTGTATCTTATTTCATTGGTATTGTTGTTATTTTTGGTGTTTCATCTGTCTGTGTTCATAGAATCATAGAATCAACCAGGTTGGAAGAGACCTCCAAGATCATCCAGTCCAACCTAGCACCCGGCCTTATCCAATCAACTAGACCATGGCCTCATCCACTAGTGCCTCGTGGCATTAGACTAAGTGCCTCATCCAGTCTTTTCATCAACACGTCTAGGGACAGTGACTCCACCATCTCCCTGGGCAGCCCATTCCAATGCCAATCACTCTCTCTGGCAAGAACTTCCTCCTAACATCCAGCCTAGACCTCCCCCGGCACAACTTGAGACTGTGTCCCCTTGTTATATTGGTGGTTGTCTGGGAGAAGAGACCAACTCCACCCAGCTACAACCTCCCTTCAGGTAGTTGTAGACAGCAATGAGGTCACCCCTGAGCCTCCTCTTCTCCAGGCTGCACACCCCCAGCTCCCACAGCCTCTCCTCACAGGGTTTGTGTTCCAGGATTCTCTCCAGCTTCGTCACCCTTCTCTGGACACATTCCAGTACCTCAACATCTCTCCTGAATTTAAGAGCCCAGAACTGGACACAGTACTCAAGATGTGGCCTAACCAGTGCTGAGTACAGGGGCAGAATAACCTCCCTCGTCCTACTGGTCACACTGTTCCTGATGCAGGCCAGGATGCCATTGGCTCTCTTGGCCACCTGAGCGCACTGCTGGCTCATCTTCAGCTACTATCTATCTGTACTCCTAGGTCCCTTTCTTCCTGGCTGCTTTCCAGCCACTCTTGTCTCTAGCCTGTAGTGCTGCTTGGGGTTGTTGTGGCCAAAGTGTAGAACCCTGCACTTGGCCTTGTTAAATCTCATCCCATTGGCCTGTGCCCACCCATCCAGCCTGGCCAGGTCCCTCTGCAGGGCTTCCCTACCTTCCAACAGATCCACACCTGCTCCTAGCTTGGTGTTATCTGTAAACTTACTGATCATGGACTCAGTCCCCTCATCCAGATCATCATTTGCCAAAAGACAAGTTGGTGCAGAAGGCAGCTGCTCTACTGAACACAGAGTTTCAGCTGGAACTCAAGGAAAAAATTAAAGTTCATGACTTTTGGAAGAAGATGTAGGTAACTCTGGAGGATTACAATGAACTCATGAGAAAATTAAAAGGGTCAGCACCCAACTAGGACTTAATCTGGGTACTGCAGTATAAGATAATAAAAACTGTTTCTATATCAACATCAAAAAGAGGGCTGAGAATCTCCATGCTTTATTTGATGCAGAGGGACACATTTTGGCCAAGGAAGAGGAAAAGGCTGAGATACTTAATGCCTTCATTGTCTCAGTGTCTCATAGTGAAAACAGTGTTCTCTGAATGCCCTGCCCCCTGAACTGGAAGAGAAGAACAAGGAGCAAAATGAAACCTCCACAGTCTAAGGGAGCACTGCACCACTGAGACACACACAACTCTATGTTTGGGATCCACCTAAGAGTACTGAGGGACCTGGCAGAAATGCTCACCAAGCTACTTTTCATCATTTATCAGCTGACTGGGGAAGTTCCAGGTGACTGGAGGTTAGCAAATGTCATGCCAATCTACAAGAACAGCTGGAAGAAGGATCTAAGGAACTACAGGCCTGTGAGTCTGACTTTTGTGTCAAGGCAGTTTATGGAGCTGAGTAGCATCATAAGACACATACAGGGCAACTAGTACATCAGACCCAGTCAGCATGGGTTTCTGAAGGACAGGTCCTGCTTGACTTGCCCAATCTCCTTTATCGACAGGGTGACCCACTTAGTGGATCAGGAAAAGGCTGTAGATGTTATCTAGCTAGACTTTAGAAAGGCTTTTAGAACTGCTTCCTATAGCATTTTCCTGGAAAAAACAGGCCATATTGATGGGCTGAGGCAAAGTATGTGAGGCTCAACAAGGCCAAGTGCTGAGTCCTGAAGATGGGTCACAAAAACTCAATACAATGCTACAGGCCTGGGGCAGAGTGGCTGGAAAGCTGTGTGATGGAAAAAGACTTGGAAATGTTGATAGACATCTGGCTGAATATGAGCCAGCAGTGCACTTAGTGGGCCAAGAAGGCCACCAGCATTCTGTCTTCTGTCAGAAACCATGTGGCCAGCAGGACTAGGGAAGTGATCGTCCCTCTGTATTCATCACTGATGAGGCCACACCTTAAATACTGTGCTCAGTCTGGGGCTCCTCACTACAGGGAAAATATTGGGCATGGCTAAAGAAGGGCAACAAACATCCTGAAGGGTCTAAAGCACAAGTTCTACGAAAAGCAGCTGAAGGAATTGGAGTTGTTTAGGCTGCAGAAAAGAGACTGAGGGGAGACTTTATTGCTCTCTACAACCACCGAAAATAAGGTAAGTGGTACTCTTTTCCCAAGTAACAAGCAATAGGACAAGAAGAAATGGTCTCAAGTTCTTCCAGAGGAAGTTTTGGTTGGATATTGGAAAAAAAAAAATCTTCATTGAAAGGGTCATGAATCATTGGAACAGGCTGAGCAGGGAAGTCATTGAGTCACCATCCCTAGCGGTGTTCAGAAGATGTGTAGATGTGGCACTTAGGGACCTGCTTTAGTGGTAGACTTTACACTGTTAAAGGTTGAACTCAATGATCTTAAATGCCCTTTCCAACCTAAACGACTCAATGATTTCCTTATTCTCAGATTTTCAATGCAACTTTCTATATTACTGTTCTTGGAAAGACATCTGGTCCAGCACAGAGATGCAGCTCTCTGATGACTTCCATCATACTCCAAATCACCTTATTTAGGAGGTAAAAAGAGAAGATGATTTGACTCTATGTGCTATTGATGTGCCTTAAGACTCTTGCAGCAGGTGATATAAAGGAGAAAGAAAGCACTGCACTCTCACTTGGACATCCTCTGGTTTTAGGGCCAGCTATACCTACTATTCTTTCTGATTTAACCTGCTTCAGAATCTTTTGTTTTATTCTAGAACCAGGTGCCCTAGCCAAAGTCATGTGAGAATGTTGCTAACAGTTTGGAACTGACTTTTTATATACAAATCAACCCAATACACTAAACTAACTAAAATATGTTTTTATTACTCAGCACAGGAATTCTGCCTCTTTTGTTACATTCTTTCAATTGCTCAGTTCACAAAAAGGGAAAAGATTTAGATAGAACATGACCTATCAGTCAGCTGTTAATCCTCCTCAGAACACTCCTGAGAGGTCTTCATTTGTGCAGAGCAGTCCAACCAAGACAGAAGACTCAAAATTTACAGCCAAGCTTTCATCTTCTCTTTTTAACTCTGGAATCAGGGACCAAAGAAAACCACCATGTGCTGTGGCCAACCACTGCCATGAATCTTGAATTTGTAGCTGAATTTGTAGCTGAGTCTCCCTGCCCTTGGAGGGAATCTTCAGAGATGGTCTTCAATGCCCATCTCTCATGAAGGCAGAATCCCAAGCGGTGAGAGACAAAAAGGCTATTTCCAAATAGTGGTGACAGGAACCTTGAAGTTAAAGCCTCTCCTCAGTGCAAGAACTCAGGGGGAAAGAGGCATGCCACAGTGTCACCAACTCCATCTCCTATCAAGACCAAAACCACTTACTGTTACCTTATGCCACACTCCTTCATCTCACCTCACATGTGGAGCTCTTGTATAAAAATCACTACACCTGTATGTCATTGTAGGCCTGAGTAGGCCAAAATAAGCTTGAACATGTCCTGACCTGCCCATACATTTTTTTTTTTTTGCTCTCCCTCCTTCTGTTTTGGGGAGAAGCAGCCATGAGAAAGAGGACAAAGAACCTGGAGCCACTGAGTCTAAGGACTCTGGCTTGCCCAGACTTATCTTACTCCTGTTTACAACCTGTGGTAAACAAGGTACATATACTTTGCTTGTGCCTGCCTCATGCAAGGCCTATGTTTTCCCCAAATTTGGGTAAAGTAAGCCTATGACTTCACCTAATATGGTTAAGCTTGGCTATCTGCCATTCTGATTGATTATGTCTAAGGGCCCATTAGATTTTGAGCTACATTGACAAAAGAGATGAGCAGATAGAGACAACATGTATGCTTGCTTGCTTGCTGCAGCTGCTGTCATTGCCTCTGCCTTATCACGCTCTCTGCTTCTGGCAGTATTCTGCCTCACCGCATTAGTGCATCCTGACACGCTTTACAGCACTATGCTTTGCTAAGTTAGAAGTTAGCTCTGCTGAATAACCAGCCCCGTGCTTTGGGCTAGTTTGCCTGGAGACTGATTTGAGTTTAGCAGGAGTAGGAATAAATGGCTCCATGCGATTGGCCTGCATAGCCAGTGTGACATCCATGCCAAGACTGCACATCTGCCAAAACATCCTGCCTACATGTCGCAGGTTGAGACTATAGGGTTAAAAAAACTTCTGGGGACTAGAAGATTGTTATTCAATCCCATAATTCTGCTATCTCCTCATAAACTCACAACAAGACCAGCTTGTGTTCTTTTTCTCCTCCTCCTGCCCTGTGTCTGGCAGAAGCCACTTTATCGGGAAGAACATGTAAGCAGTAGGCCTGTTTTGGGGCCTCCAGAGGCTTGTTTAGGCCTCTTGGATAGCAAAGGTATTGGGGGGGGAGAGAGGAGTGGAGCAATGGGGAGTATAGATTTAGTTTTTTGGGTTAGAGGAAAATTCGAGGGGGTTTGCCAGGGATGTGGTAATTGCTTGGTAATGTCTATCTCTGTATCTCTGTCCAAATATAACTCTGTATTGTTTCTCCAATTTCATTTGAGAGCTTAATTTCTGTTGGTTATCTCTTAAAAACCACAACACTACACCTGCCAAGATGAGGAGCCCTGGAAGTGACACACAGATCATCTAGAGGAGACAGGATAAGGACAGAGATCATCTGCCTCTTTTTCCAGCATCCTGTAAAGCCTGGGAAGAATCAGAAGCCTCAGAGGCTGACAAGACACCAACAGAACCACATGCAAGCATTTGAGTGCCATCTGAATCTGTAGTTAGTCCAGGGAAATCAGGAGATTAATATTTGTGAGTAAACACTTAAAGCCTCTTGTAACTCACCAGTTGCCTTCTGCCATAAGCAGAAAGCCACTTCCCATGTCCATCTAGTGGGCAAGTGGTAAAATTAACCACAAGAACCTTCTCTTCCAGTTCAATTAAGGTTGTGTTATTGCTAGTTATTTCTAGATCTCGTTATTCCTCTGTATAATGTTTCTATGACCATTGCAAAAGAACCTAACCATTATTAAAAAATACTGGTCAAAGTGGTGAGAGTTCTGAATATCAAAATTAATAAACAGGATCAATTTTTTTAAAAAAATACCATCTCACATCAATTAATTACCCCTCTGTTACACTGTGATGTCTTATGGCTGTGTAAAAGGCACTTAACTGAGGGTACTCTATCCCAGCGTTGTTCTAGTAATTGGAGTCAGAGCATATAATAAATGGAGAACAGTGCCTGGAGTGCCTATGCAGTGAGAAAATATCCCTATAAAAGAAAAGCTGCGACAAAAAAGTCCTTTCATCTATGTCTTTTTGAGAACAGCATCCCTATGGCAACAACTTTCAGCCTTAATCAACACAGAAACATCACTAGTTTCCATCAAAATGAATTGTATTGATGTAGTTGTTAGAGCTGAGAACAGTCTTCAAGAAGCCACAGAAGACTGTAAAGCATTCAGGACTTTCAAATACATCTGCACCATGCAGCGTCCCTTTCATAACTGGTTATGCTCATGAACAGTTGTATTGTCACTCTGCATTTAGAAAACTTTCTGGTGTTTAAGTGAAATCTGAGTAATGACTTTCACCTGACAACTTACACAGAGCTTTCTAGATAAATCCAGTTTACTATTTATCAAATATACCAGTGATGCTGATAGTGATCTGGGAAGTATATTCCAAAGAAAGGGAAAGTAAAACAATACTGTTGTTCATGGGGGTATTTATGCATCAGTCTCAGAGGTGGCACCATCACACCATTAACAAGCTTTCTGTAAAATAGCCATCTAGGATATTTTTAATCATTCAGAAAGCAAGAAATTCATCACCCTGTGGCAGAGTTCATCTTTCTCCTTTGGATGCGGAGGATAAAAGAGTAATGATACTTCCATCTAGCCCACAAAACCCCAATATTCCAGATAACTTTTTTTCTTCTCACTGATGACATTGAACATCTCAGGTCATTAAATTAATTTTAAAATTAAAAACAGATTAAAACCTGAAGCATCCATACCAAAATGCACTGTTTGTTACTGCCTTTAATTGTTTTAGATTTTCTGTGGAAAA
This sequence comes from Pogoniulus pusillus, assembly GCF_015220805.1. Taxonomy (NCBI): domain Eukaryota; kingdom Metazoa; phylum Chordata; class Aves; order Piciformes; family Lybiidae; genus Pogoniulus; species Pogoniulus pusillus. Next base: position 41,235,383 of record NC_087266.1, read on the forward strand.
AGAAGCTAAGTATATTCCCTGCTGATCATAACTGAATAATAGATACAGCATCTGCCTACTCCAAAGTCTCCTTAATACAAAGGAAACATTCCTGTTTATGATTCACTTTCAAGCATTTTTTTAGAAAAATATGCCTTTAAATAATGATGAACACTTTCAGTGATATAAATTCAAATAGCTTTCATCTCTCAGTGCCAGTTTCCACTTGGAATTTAGTTACTGGAGATTTATATCTAGTTCATGCAGCTGAGACGCTTGAGCAAACAGTAGATAGATGCTCCTGCAGCTTTCAATGCATAATGCTGCACTGATTTTTGCAGAAGTAACCTTTGCAGTTTTTCTGACATTTAAAATATTCTCAGCGACACATAGTGACAGCCTTTCAACAGAGTCACTCATCCCTCCAGAGATCTCTGTGGTATGGCAAATCACATACAGTTTTGGTGATACAATGTTACATTGGATTCTGGCTTTTAACTTGAGACAACTGATTAAAACTGCTGATAAACACAGGGTTAACAACAGGTGCAGAGTGAACAACAATGCTAATGAAATAGGATATAAAGTAAGTCAAAACGCAGCACTGTCAGTGATGGGTCAGCCCAGCCTGCCTATCTCACTCCTGCCCCACCTCCACCATGCCACACTCACTTGCTCAAAGCATCCTCATCTGCCCAGAGCAGTTTGTCCTTTATATAGCAGACATGACATAAGTATGGTGTCAGTTACCCATTGTCTGCTCCCTCTGAGCTTTTTGTGAAGGGGAAATAAAACAACCAACCACAAGCAAAACCCAAATCAACACACAAACCCACAAACAAAATCAAAACACAACAAAAAGCTAACCCAAAACATAACCCTAACATAGCTAAATTCAGGAAACTAGAGAACAGTCTCCTACGAACTTAATCAGCAGGCCATGCTTAATTATTCCAGCAAAATTGCTCTTACTGCCACTGTATCTCTACAGTTTTGACAAAGCCCTTTATGCAATACTTATCCTTTTGTGCTAGTTTGTGCCTAGCTGGGATATTTTAGTGAGAGGAATTTTAGTGAGAGAAATTATAGGCTGTGAAAAGGGAACAATGGTGATGACTACTTCACTCATAGTCTTGCTGAGATGTATAAAAACAAGCAGACAAATACAGATAACAGAGTTGCTCTTTGGCTCTGGCTGCTTGCACTTCTCTCTCTAACTTGCTGCTGGACTAATCCCTCTGCTTCCTAACCCCCCTGTCCGATTCTCCAAACTCACCTTGAACATAAGGCAAAGTCTGGGATAAGGTAGAGGGGTGGGAAGGAGATGGAAGGGTGGTTGGGAGCCCCTCCTGGGGACTCTGGTTTCTGGGAGGGATGTCATGTTTCTATATTACTTTTTAACTTGTCTATTTCTGTACATATTGTAAATAACTGTTTGTACATCATGCTGAGCTGTACATATAGTTTCATTATGTAATTTCCAGCCACTGAGTCTACTCTGGGTGATTTTCTTAAGAGGGGGGAGGGGTAACACCCAAACCATCACAGAGAGAAGAGAATAATTTTGAAATACCACTTCTATTCAGCAGCAACTTCCATTAGAAATGCAGAAACCAGGTTTAAGAAAGCTTCATGGAACAAAATTACATATCTATGACAGAGTTCAACTGCTGCCAAAACATTTTCCTATTTAAAAATGCCATAGCTTCCTTCAGGTGACCACTTCTGGGGATGCAAGGATAGTTGTCAAAGAGATTTGCAAGAAAAAAACCTGTAATGCACTTGGTCACTGTGAGAAATATACGTTTGATCCAATCAATTTGTGGCAAGAGGTCACAGACAAGGAGGAAGGGGGATTCTGAATAAAACTGCATTCCTGCTTGCACCACCATCGCAAAGGTCTGCAATAGGCTTAAGATAAGAGTAATAAGTAAAGATTGGCAAAGGAGGGAGGCATGTGGAAGAGACAGCCTTTTGCATAAGCAAAGGGAGGAAAGGGGGATTTGAACAGAAATGCATTCCACCTTGCACCACCTTTCTGCATGAGCAAACAGAAGAACAAAAAGGAATTTGAAGTTCATGGGGAGGACACTTAAGGAAGACCCCTTACTTCATCAAAGACTACCAGAGGGACCACCAGATAAAAGGAGACATGTGTGGAAGAGATATCTCACATTCCTAAAAAAACTGATAAGGAAAACCCAACCTTTTCTTAAGATTAGTAATGAATATGTAATAGAATAGGGTATAAAAAGAGAAAACTGAAGGCAAAGGGTGTGCATTAGGGCAGAGCAGAGCCTCCCCATGCACCCAGGCCTGTACATTGCTTGATTCCTGCAACTCTATTAAAGCCTTAACTTGCATGAATGCCAGTTTATGCCTGTTATTTATGACAGTCACTAAACTAGTAAAACTGAACATTTTTGCACACATTATGAGCTACTTACTAGCAATAACTGCTTTTTCACTTACTGGCTAGAAACTTCCACTCATTTTAATTAAAAAATCCTAGGGGATACAGTCAGCAAATTGTTATTTCCCTACAGATTAGGTGAACACACATGCTTTGTGCACAGAGTAAATCTATCCTAGAAGTGTAACTTTCCTGTCAGGCACTTACTAGCACAGCTTTTTTGTTTTACCAGAGCTAGTGCTCTAGTCCTTCTCCACAAAAACCAGGAACAGCAACTACATTATCTGGCTACTGAATAAGCAATATTTTGTACTTCATGAAAAATAAGCTATAAACAAACAAAATGAAAAAAATATAAATAAATAGATTTTATTGGAGAGGGAAAAGATAAAGCACAATGATATGACATTTTGGGAAAAGTGTATGTTCTCTAAAAAGCAAATACACTTCAGAACACAGGTGAGATGCTCCCACATAAGCCCTTCCCTTTTAGCTGTAAGTGCTCTAGCAGTGAGCCCTCACTCTGAGGCTCTCAAGAGCTCAAATTACAGTATGCTAATAACAACAAATAAATGATACTCTCACATTAAAAGGTCCCACTATGGTCTGTCTAATTCAGTCAGGAGCTGTATTGCCTGCTCTTCACTCATCAGGCTGAGCAACTCACCTATGTTTGTCACCTATCAGCTGCAGCTTTGATTAGTGAGGAAAACTTTTACCATCTCCGCTTGCTGCTTAGTCTCTTACCCTAATTTGAGAGTCCAAATCCTCTCTCTTGTTCATCAACAAAGATAAAGATTGCATCGTCTCTCCCTAATCAACAAAGATAAAGATTGCCTTTGTTACCTCCCAGGACTCAGACTCAGTGCTTGGCTGAAAGCTCAGGGATGCAAATCAACAGACAAAGCCTTCGAAACTCCTGGTCCTCAGCCTGGCTGGAATGCCCAGGATGCCTACATCTTATCTCAGCTACCTCCAAGGGAAAAGGCTTATGTGTATTCAGGGCATGGACAGGTACAGCCAGGGAGGGGGCGGAGGTCCTCTCCCAGGTGGTGCCAGACCCCTGCGAATGCAGGAGAATACACAGGAAGGTTTCTGTGCTAGTTTGAAGCAAGCTGGAATGTTTTGGTAAAAGAACTAGATAATGGGCAGTGAAAAGGTAAACATGGTTGTCTCTTCTCTCACAGTTACGCTGAGAACTCTGGGAAGAAGAAGTAAACTTTCTCCATTTTGTCTCTCACTTTGCTTCTGGGCTTTGATGAAGCTGCATCTCATTAACCTTGCTGCCACTAACCTTGCTCCCTAACCTCTTGGCTGCACCTCTCTTCTTCCTGAGAACTGGGGTAAGGTTGAGAGGGCAAGGGGAGGTGTTGGGGTGGTTTGAGAGCCCCTCCTGGGGACTCAGGTTTCTGGGAGGGGAGTTGTGCTTCTGTATTGTTTATCCTTTGTATATTTCTGTATATAACTGTATATATTGTAAATAGCTGCCTGTATATTTGCTGCCTGTAAATAAATAGTTTCATTTATATTCCTGGAGCCCGTCTGAGTTAGCTGGGGCAATTCCAAAAGTGTGGGGGGGCAGGTAAGAGCCCAAACCATCACAGTTTCCTGGGGAGCTGCAGCTGGACACTGAGCAGAAAACTGTATAAAAGGCAAGAAGAATGCCTGCCAAAGCGTGGCACTCCCACCAGATCACCTAGTGCCCATCTACCAGACTACCAGGGTACACCACCACCAGAAGAACCCCTGATGAACTCCACAGATCATCCCGGGGCCACGCACCCATCTCTCTCTCTCTCCCCCATCTGTAACTGAGGGTAATGTGATCCCAGCTCTTCTCCTTCCCTGCTTCTTCTCTCCTCCATTGTTCTATCTCTCTCCTGCTTTTTTCTCTTCTTCTCCATCGTTCTTTTTATCTGTCTCGATCCCCTTCCTCCTCCCCCCTCCCCCTGCCTCTGTTTTGTCCAACCTTATCCTTTAATAGTTTTGTGGTGATCTATGGTCTCACTTGCACCTTAATTTCACAGCACGGAAATCCGTAAGAACAGATCTTGCTCCTCTGGACAGAGATGTTGTTAATCTCTGCCCTCTGGACCTTGACAGCTAGCTACTCTTTTGCTTTGCTAGTCCATCTGGTAACCAGTTTCCCCTTCTTCTGTGGGTGTTGCCCAGGCCTGACAAACCAAACTACAAGCCCATCACCACAGCATTTTATTTCTTAACAGCAGCACAACAGTGAAGGTGTGGGGGAATCACAAGCAGCTCCTCATAAGCAAATTTTTACTTTCAGAAAAAAGTTACCCATCTCTCCTTGCCAAAAATTTCTCATGTATGGAAAACAAAGCTGTGCCATCAGGTTAAGGTATCTGTTTCTACCATTATGCATGGAGAGAGGATGACTTGTTTGTATTTCTCCAGCATAATTATACATTTCATCTTTACTCCAATATTTTAAGTAACTCACTTTAACAGAAATGCCTCCAAATATTTGCAGATCCATAAGTGAACCTGTTCCAATGTACCTATTGTAGCACTCTTCCCAGGACAGCCTGAAAGCTCTTACAGGCTTCCATCTCACAGGATATCAGGGAAAGACAACCATTCTCTGTGATGGTTTGGGTGTTCTCCGCCCCCCCATACTTTAGAAATCACCCAGACTAGTCTCAGCCGGCTCTGGGAATATGAATTAAGCTATTTATTTACAGCAGCACAATATACAAGCAGATATTTACAGTATATACAGTTATAGACAGAAATAGACAAGGCTAAAAAAAAAGTAATACAGAAACACAACTCCCTTCCCAGAAACCTGAGCCCCCAGGAGGGACTCTCAACCACCCCTGCACCTTCCCCCTGCCCCTCTCAACCTTATCCCAGTCCCAAGGAAGAACAGAGGTTCGGCCAAGAGGTTATGAAGCAAAGGTGGGTTAGGCCAAATAGAAGGTGAGGTTAGGGAGATGCAGTTCAGTCAGAAGCCCAAGGCAGTGTGAGACAAAATGGTGAGAGTGTTATCTAATGTTTTTGTTTCTTCTTCAGCAAGACTCAGGGGAGTAGACATCACCACTGTTTTCCTTTCACAGCCTATGATCTAGTTCTTCTCACCAAAAGAGCTAACTTCTAGTTAGCTTCAAACTAGCACACTCTCTTCAGCCCTCAGGCTGCCAGGTTTACCCAGGATTATTCTTACACTTTATGGGAAAAAAATACGGATAATCATTTCAAAACTGATACTTTCCAAGTGTAATTAATAGGTCTCAGAAGGTGTTCAACTGATTCCAGTTAGCTGAAATTCTGTCCCGATTCACAACCCGTGATGCATCTCAGCAAGAAAAAGCACATGGAAGTACAATTATGATGAGAGCTACCCTGAATTTTTATGTATATCAGCTGAGACAAGCAATATTTTCACAAGCTATGTACTGTGAGACAGTCTTGTCAGATAGATATTTGTCAGATAGATATTCTTTTCTCACTGCCATCTTAAAAACAAACACGTGAATTTAAAGGCAAGCCAATTTAGTTGTGCAAAAACAAACTGAAGGCTCTATAAAGCAAGACAAAAACGTGCACAAAATACAAAATCAATTTCTTGCATGAAAGACAACTTACCTCACAAGATGAGTAACTCAATGACTGAAGTGATGAAGCCATACACTGCTGTGGAATGATTGCAAGAACATAAGAATGAACTTCATCATACAGCATCACACTGCTTGGATGGCACAGCAGAAAATATTCATCCCATCTTGCACTGAAACTAGATGCTCCATGAACATAGTTGATGCTGTTTTTCTCTTGGCTTATGTGCACTTTGTTCTTGGTTTATATTTATTATGTGTACAAAAATACTGTGCATGGAGGTTTTTTTCTTTTTTCTCATCTCCTCCCTATCTTAGCAACTGTGAAAAAATAGATTTTACTGCTTGATAGTTTAATGAGCAAGGCTATCACTGACTACTCCTGCTGCACAGGAATTTGTACTAAGGGGATAAATTCAATAACAGGGGGGGGAAAATGGACTCATATCGTGAGGCACGCATTAAGGTCATGGCAACAAGAGCTAAGGGAGTACCCTGCAGCATCCACTCAGATTCACAGAACAGACATAGACATATTTGGATTTTCTTTTCTTAAATTAAAATGATTATCAGTGGGGTGAAACCTCTAAACAGAAGAATTGGTTTGACCTTTGTGGTAAAACAGGAAGAATATACATGCTCTGCTGCTGTCCTTTGAGCGTGCTTGCTGCATGGTGAGAGAACATCTTCTAAATCCCCTTGTGAGCTTTTTCACACAGACCATGAATCTAAATGTGACCTGACTTGAAAAACACTTCTGGCCTTCAATATTTATCCTACTAGTCTTTATGGTGGGTTGTGCATTATGAAGTTTTTTTTTTTTAAGGTGAAGAAAGGATGGGTTATCTAAATGAAGTGTTTTTTTATTTTTCGTTTTTTCTTTTGAAACATATAAATGGAATTGAATCAGTTGTTACAAAACAATAATTTAAAGCCAGTTGTGCAATGCATCAGGAACAGTGTGGCCAGTAGGAAGGGGAGGTTACTCATCCCCTGTACTCAGCACTGGTCAGGCCACACCTCGAGTACTGTGTCCACTTCTGGGCTACTCAATTCAAGAGAGATGTTGAGGTACTGGAATGCGTCCAGAGAAGGGCAACAAAGCTGGTGGGAGGCCTGGAACACAAACCCTATGAGGAGAGGCTGAGGGAGCTGGGGTTGTTTAGCCTGGAAGAGGCTCAGGGAGGACCTCATTGCTGTCTATATCTACCTGAAGGGAGGTTGTAGCCAGGTGGGGGGTGGCCTCTTCTCCCAGGCAACCAGCAATAGAACAAGGGGACACAGTCTCAAGTTGTGCCGGGGTAGGTATAGGCTGGATATTAGGAGGAAGTTCTTGCCAGAGAGATTTGCCATTGGAATGGGCTGCCCAGGGAGGTGGTGGAGGCACCATCCCTTGAGGTCTTCAAGAAAAGACTGGCTGAGGCACTCAGTGCCATGGTCTAGTTGACTGGCTAGGTCTGGGTGCTAGGTTGGACTGGCTGATGTTGGAGGTCTCTTCCAACCTTGTTGATTCTATGATTCTATGCTTGGCTACATTTCAACTCCATAAGAAATCCTTGCAGTAAAGACTATGCAGCTGGATGAAGACTCAGATTGACACAACAAAGCTTTTGAAGCAACTTAGTGCAGTGGCAGGCCTGATAGGCCCAAAATAGGCTTAATACATATCCCGATTTGCCCAGGCATGTTTTTCCACTCCACGAGAGAGGCAAGTGCTGGAAAAGACAACAAAAGAACCTGGAGCCACTAAGCCTAAGGACTGTGGTCTGCCCAGGGTCCTGTGGTGTAAGTTACACACACTTAGCTTGTGCCTGCCTAGTGCAAGGCCTGTGCTTTTCCCAAATCTGGGTAAAAGCGAGCCTGTGGCTTTGCCTAATATGGTAAGGTTTGGCTAACTGCCATTCTGATTGGCTATTCTGTGTCCAAAGGGCAATTGATCTCAGCCCACATTGATAAAAGGAGATATGCAGGTAAACAATCTGCTTTCTGCTGTGCTCTGCCATTGCCTGCTGCAATTGCATACTGCCTTATTGTTTGCGTGGAAACTCCAGAGTCGCCAGCTTACCAGGAACAGGCTCTAAATGCCTCCACACGATCAGCCTGCATGGCCAGCGTGACATTGTGCTGAGACTGCACATCACAATACATCCTGCATACACCTGAAAGTCCTGCTTAGAAGTTGTGCACATACACAGATTGTCCAGAGGAGCCAGAAGACAAGGTCAGAGATTGTCTGCCTACTTTCTCCAGAAGCCTGGGAAGAATCAAGCCTCAACAGCTGACAAGACAGTCCCCTGAAAGTGTCTGGGTCTGCGGCTAGCCCCATGAGTTGGGTAATAATAATTTGTGAGTAAATGCTTAAAAGCCTCTTTGTAATTCTCCACTGCCTTCTGCCATAAGCAGAAAGTGCTCCTTGAGTCCATCTAGTGGGCAAATGGTGTATTGACCACAAGCAGCTTTTGACCCCAGGAACCTTCTCTTCCAGTTCAATAAGTGTTGATATATTTTGCTGGTTATTATTAGATCTAGATATTATCCATAGAATGTTTCCATGGCTGTGTAAGAACCTAAATATTATTAAAATTAGTGGTTGGGGGTGGCAGGAGTTCTGAATATCAAAGTTAATAAGCAATATTAATTTTGGAAAAACGTATCATCTCACATTAATTCATTTCCCCTTCATAACACTTAGCCATCAGTTTTAGGAGTATTATATCAAAATGGGTGAGACAAATATTCAGCTGCACACTTGGTCTGCACCTTTTCCTCTCCTTCATCTGTCAAGGTACAAGCAGGTAAACACTTTAAAGCTCCCTGCTGAAAGTTTAAACAGTGCTTTCCCCCAACCTTCAGCAACCTTTCAATGAACTGGACTTTCACAGATTTTCTTGTCCTTTCCCACAATGTACCATTGGAATACTGTCTCATTTTTCTTCAGCAATAAAAACAAGTGCCAATTCTGACTCCAGATGGAAAAATATCAGCAATGAAAACTGACTCTAGGTTTTCCTACCATCTCAAGTGCACAATAAATCTGAATAAGTCCATGATTACATATCTGGGAAAAAAATATACTTCCTCATAGTTTAATAGTCTTATGATGATACTGTGACAAATGGAATACATGGTAGAGTAGCTCACCTGCAAATAACCTCAGTTTGAAGAACTACATTATTCATTTGATAATTCATTACTTGTCCCCTCAGAGAAAGAAGAAGAAAAGTATATGGAGATTCAAACTAGATGTTAGGAAAGGGTTCTTTACAATGAGGGTGGTGAGACTCTGGAACAGGTTGCCCGTGGAGGTTGTGGATGCTCCCTTCCTGGAGGTGTTCAAGGCCAGGTTGGATGACACCTTGAGCGACCTGTTCTAGTGGGAGGTGTCCCTACCTATGGCAGAGGGTTGGAACTGGATGATATTTGAAGTCCTTTCCAACCTAAACCATTCTATGATTGTATAGCAAACCTTAATACTCCTTTTACCTTAATTCTTTTCCTTCTAACTTCAAATTTTTGCTTTTTCCTTTCTCTCTGAACCTCTGCTAGAGGATACTTTTGCTGAAGCTTGAAAGCTAGTGATTCAATGTTCTTTGTCAATTAATGAGAGAAACTTCATCAAATTGTAATATAAAAAGATCTAAACTGGAATTCCCATACACATCTTCTGGATTCATGAAAAAGCAAATAAATAGATAAAAAAGGTAAATGTGCAGAATTTTTTTGTGCTGCAAACACTATTTTCTCACCTAGCAAAACGAAAGGAATTGGGGAAAATAACAAAATAAAACAAACAAGCAAAAAAACAACCAAACATCAAACAAGCAGGAGAATTGTTGAGAAGAGGCAGTTGGTATTTGTGAGGTCTCTTCCAACCTTGGTGATACTGTGTGATACTGTGTGTGTGTGTATTGATACAAGAAAAAACAAGGAGTGCTGGTGAAGGGCCTTGCAGATCAGATGCACATTTTGAGGGTGTCTGTAGTAAACCATAAAATACCAAACTTTGTAGAAATGTTTGTTTACAGTAGTCAGTTTGTTGGGTATAATATTGGTACACTGAAGCACAAGTTGTGGGCTTGAGGGCAGGCCAGTGGAAATGCAAGATCAAAGTGCCTCTGAAAGAAAACAAGAGGCCTCTAGTCTAAAATAATTGTTTTATGGCCTTCACAGCCTGGTACCTTCTGGTGCCTGTTTTCTCACTGTCTGCTTAGAATTAAGTTGAAGATAGTGTAGCTTTGCTAGAGAAAAGGTTGTTGTGCTTTGCTGGAAGATGGGAGATATGTAGCTGGTGTACGCTAGTAAGCAGTGTGTAATCCTGATGTGGGTGTGCATAACCAATTAGAATTTGGCACGGTTTTGTAATCCTATTTCATAGGTTTTGATTAAGAGTATATAGGCCCATGCATAAGTGAAATAAATTGGAACTTGCTTATATTAAGCTTCTTCCCATCTCTTATGATCCCCGTGATGCTATGGTAATGCAAGCTATGTCATCAGTTGATAATATGCAAACCTAAACAACAACTACTGCAGAAGTGTCTGCAGCTACTAGTTGGAGATCTGTGATATTGTCTCAGTTCCAATTTAAATTCCCAGAGACTCAAATATATTTGATAGAACCAATAACAACTTATAGAGTGCCCTTCCCTCTTCCTCCTTCTTTCCCAAAAGAAAAGGAATTAGATGGAGAGAAAGGTATGCAGACCCAAATAAATAATCTCACTGTGATTTGGAAGTTAAAAGAAGTTTAACAATAAATAAAAGGTATATGAGGTAGGGAAGTTACAAAGGTGTAGAGAAGGGAAAACAAGGTACAAAATGTGTATATATACAACCAGATTTGTGATAGCATTGGGTTTTGTCCTCCTTCGTGGTGAAATAATAAGCAGCAAGAAACAGGAATAGTGATGCTAGCAGACAGGGAGGGGGAGAGAGAGAAACCAGATGTCTCCCTGCTTTGATGGATTTTTAGACAGAAAGGGGGAGTGGGCTAACCACCATCACCTGTTAGTGCTCAGATGTACCCCTGGGGAGGGGTCAAGACCACCTGGAGTCAGGTTATAGACCACTCCTCCCAGGAGGGTTAACCCTGTACAGATATGTAATTTTGTAAAGGCCCAGGCCTGCAGTGACTAAGGAAAGCAGGAAGGAGATAAAGGAAAAGCAGAGATATCCTGACCCTAGCAATAAAAAGGGGCCTGCTGACCAAAGATGAAAAACCCTGTGAGGAAGACTGTACTGGCACTCATCTCAGATAACCACTCAAGACCACCAGGGTGGGTTAGAACCAGGACAGAGAATGAGAAAATAGCTATGTTAATGAACTCCAAGAAACAGTTGTAATAACCCTACCTCTTATTATGAACATGTATGCTCTTGTAACATAAACTGTGGTTTGTGCCAGTATGGGGAGTGCAGGACTGATGGAGTGATCCTGCCTGCACCCAGTGCTGTATTAAAATATACCTACTTCATAACTCTGTATGAGTTTTGGGGTTCATTTCACAGGTCAGTATCAAATTCCCAGGTCAGATCAAGGCTTTCAGGAAACCTGTCTTCTCAAAGCTAACCTATGTTTCTAGGGTTTACAGAAGGGTTTGGTGTCCTGGATGCCTCAGCAACAGAAATGCAATCATTATCTGCCCTTTCCTTTGGGAGGTTTACTTCCAAAAACCTTCAGTAGACAAGACAATTCCCAGACACTTCTGTTCTTATTCAAATTCCAGCTTTCTCTGACACTACCTAGGATTAAGGTCTTCTACTTTCCAACAGAAGTATCTTTGAAACCATCCTGATTGCAAAGGGGCCCCAAAATTGGGAAAGGATACACAATCAGCATTATTACTCTCTCAAGTCCTCTGTGTTATTTATCTCTGCTTAGTCAGAGATGGGGTATAGCACCTTCTCCCATGAAAGGTGTTACCCTCTGTAAAGGAGCTGCACCAGCTCCATCGTCAGTTTGCCAAAAAGGTTCTACACAGCAGAAGAGCATCACACCTATTTAAGAAAAACATTATTATCATCTAAAAGATCACAGGATCATTTAGGCTGGCAAAGACCTATAAGACCATAAATTAACTGTTAACCTAACCCTGTCAAGTCCGCCACTAAAATATGTCACTAAGTGTCATGTCTTCAGAACTTTTACATATCTCCAGGGACAGTGACTTAACCACTTTCCAAGGCAGTGCCTCACAATGCAGCACTGTTCTAATGCCCTTTCACTGAAGAAATATTTCCCAATATCCAACCTAAACCTTCCCTGGCCCAAGTTGATGCCATGCACTTTTGCTGTATCACTTTTTACTTGGGAAAGTGTACCAGCATTCACTTTGTTACAAACTTCTTCCAGGTAGTTGTAGAGAGCAAAAGAGTCTTCCCTCAGCCTCCTTTGCTTCAGGCTACACAAACCCAGTTTCCTCAGATACTTCTCACAGGACTTGTACTCTAGACCCTTCAGCAGCTTTGTTGCTCTTCTCTGAATACACTCCAGGGCCTCATTATCTTTCTAACAGTGAGAAGTCTAAAACTGAACATAGCATTCAAAGTGTGGTGACACCAGTGCCAGGTAAGTAAGTTCAAGCATTTCTCTAGTCCTGCTGGTCACACAATATTTCTGACACAAGCCAGGATGCTGTTGCATTCTTGGCCACGTGGGGAGACTGCAATATCATAATCATCCAGATGTCAAACAACACCCCCTGATCTTCTATAGATGGCTGGCTCCATTCTTGACACTGCCCACACTGAAACGTGCTTTACAGTATCACAGTATCATCAGGGTTGGAAGAGACCTCACAGATCATTAAGTCCAACCCTTTACCACAGAGCTCAAGGCTAGACCATGGCACCAAGTGCCACGTCCAACCTTGCCTTGAAGTGCCCCAAGGACGGTGACTCCACCACCTCCTTGGGCAGCCCATTCCAGTGTCCAATGACTCTCTCAGTGAAGAACTTTCTCCTCACCTCCAGCCTAAATCTTCCCTGGTGTAGCTTGAGGCTGTGTCCTCTTGTTCTGGTGCTGGCCACCTGAGAGAAGAGAGCAACCTCCTCCTGGCCACAACCACCCCTCAGGTAGTTGTAGACAGCAATAAGGTCACCCCTGAGCCTCCTCTTCTCCAGGCTAACCAATCCCAGCTCCCTCAGCCTCTCCTCGTAGGGCTGTGCTCAAGGCCTCTCACCAGCCTTGTTGCCCTTCTCTGGACACGCTCAAGCATCTCAGTGTCCCTTCTAAACTGGGGGGCCCAGAACTGAACACAACTTTAGGCCCATGATGCTGCGCTGCTGATACAAACCAAGAGAGCTGTATAACCTAACGAGCAGATAATATCCTACACGTGGCCATGTGGCCCCCAGTCTGATTCAAGCCTCAATAGTGCATAAGATACGGAACAACAGCAAGACAATTTGAGACAATCTTAAAGTCTCCTCATTCTGAATCAAGCTATGGTCTCTCTTCTGATACTGGTTAAATCTGCACCTGTAACTTTACCATTTCTTTTCTCAGTTGTCTCAGGTTTTAAAGAAAAGGAAGAGGAAGGGAGAACTTTCTTTGATTGTGTTTTGCAATGGCAGTTTAGAATGTTTAAGAAAACATTATTCTTGTGAACATAAGAAAAATATAACATTCACAGCCTGTGCAAGAATATAATTACAGCTCCTTTTTGCAACTCTAAAATATCTACATCTTCCACTTCATGGTTGCAGATCAGACACAGAAATTAATCATAGACTCATAGAATCAGTCAGGGTTGGAAGGAACCACAAGGATCATCTAGTTGCAAACCCCCTGCCATAGGCAGGGATACCCTACCCTAGATCAGGCTGCCCACAGACTCATCCAGCCTGGCCTTAAACACCTCAGGAATGGGGCCTCAACCACTTCCCAGGGCAAGCCAGTCCAGGCTCTCACCACTCTCATGCTGAACAACTTCCTCCTCACATCCAGCCTGAACCTACCTATCTCCAGCTTCGCTCCATTCCCCCTAGTCCTGTCACTCCCTGATAGCCTAAAAAGTCCTTCCTCAGCTTTTTTGTAAGCCCCCTTCAGATACTGGAAAGCCACAAGAAGGTCACCTGGGAGCATCCTCTTCTGCAGACTGAACAGCCCCAATTCTTTCAGTCTGTCCTCACAGCAGAAGTGCTCCAGACCTCTGATCATCCTTTCGGCCCTTCTCTGCACACGCTCCAGAATGTCCACATCCATCTTGTAACAGGGGCTCCAGAACTGGATGCAGTACTCCAGGTAGGGTCTCACCAGAGCAGAGTAGAGGGGGAGAATCACCTCCCTCCACCTGCTGGCCACACTTCTCCTGATGCAGCCCAGGATCTGTTTGTCCCTGTGGGCTGCAAGTGCACACTGCTGGCTCCTGTTGAGCTTCTTGTCCACCAGCACCCCCAAGTCCCTCTCCTCAATGCTGCTCTCCAGCCACTCACTGCCCAGTCTGTATTTGTGCTTGGGATTGCCTCGATCCAGATGCAGGACCTTGCATTTGGTCTTGTTGAACTTCATGAGGTTGGCTTGTGGACACCTCTCCAGCCTGTCCAGGTCCCTCTGGATGCTATCCCTTCCCTGCAGCGTGTCTGCTGCACCACACAGCTTGGTGTCATCAGCAAACTTGCTGAGGGTGCACTCAATGCCTCTGTCTATGTCACTGACAAAGAAGCTGACGAAGACTGGTCCCAGGACTGATCCCTGAAGGACTCCACTTGCCACTGGCCTCCACTTGGACACGGACCCGTTGACAGCCACTCTTTGGGTGTGACCATCAAGCCAGTTCTTTATCCATCTCATGTTCCACTCATCAAACCCATGTGTCACCAGCTTGGAGACCAGGATGTAGTGCAGGACAGTGTCAAAGACCAGTGTCAAACGGATATATTTTAAATTAGTAGGGGCAGAAAATGCCCTTGCACCATGAACATTTGTCTTCATCATTACTTGTTGATTGTCAGTATTGCTGGAAACGCTAAACTAGGTTGCATTTTTCTGTCCCAGAGTCTGAAGCTTAAGTTACTTTTAATTCTGGTTTACTTTTAATTTAACCTGAGATGTGTTTACTCTTCATTTCCTCCCACTATGTTATATCAGCTTAGACTGTCAGTGGTTTGCTATCTACTCTAACTTTTTTAAACAACTGTATACAAAGAGCCCCACAGAGACTAGACACCCTTTATAGTTTATGCAAAATACTCCCCAAGAAGGAGGGAACTTTTATGTTATTTTAATGCATTGGCTCAGCAGTATCTTCTATTGCTGAAAAACAAAACAACTTTCTTGAATCTCTTACCCTAAGGCAAGGACAAAAAAAAAATAGTTAGACTATGGGATTCAGGTGTCACTGTGCCAGCAAAGCTTAGCAGAGCAGACGGTAGCTGTTGAAATGTTCCCTTATGCAAGGAGAATTTCAATTCATGTGAAATATTTCTTCTTCTATTACAAAACCTTATCAGGTTCCAGAGGCTTAAAGAGTCCACTTGGGAAATTCAACTTATATAGAGACACTTTAATCAATTATGGTAAAAACTATTCCAAACCAGCAAAAACCTGCAAGTGAACAATATCCTACACAGAACAATGACGGAAACTAAGCGGTTTCCATGGAGCTGCTGAGGCAAAGTTGAAGCTTAGGACTCTTTTGCTACTATAAGCATTTGTACCATTTACACAGTGCAGTTATGAATACAGTCATAGAATCATAGAATCAACCAGGTTGGAAGAGACCTACATCCAGGCCAACCTATCACCCAGACCATGGCACTAAGTGCCTCAGCCAGGCTTTGCTTGAACACCTCTAGGGACGGCGACTCCACCACCTCCCTGGGCAGCCCATTCCTATGGCAAATCACTCTCTCTGTCAAGAACTTCCTCCTAACATCCAGCCTAGACCTCCCCCGGCACAACCAGAGACTGTGTCCCCTTGTGCTGTTGCTGGTTGCCTGACAGAAGAGACCAACCCCCACCTGGCTACAACCTCCATTCAGGTAGACAGCAATGAGATCACCGCTGAGCTTCCTCTTCTCCAGGCTAAACAACCCCAGCTCCCTCAGCCTCTCCTCACAGGGCTGTGTTCCAGGCCCCTCACCAGCTTAGTCACCCTTCTCTGGACATGTTCTAGTACCTCAACATCTCTCTTGAACTGAGGAGCCCAGAACTGGACAAAATACTCAAGGCGTGGCCTGACCAGTGCTGAGTACTATTCCCAGGAGTACTATAGCTCAACTGTATATTTTGTTCAATTGCTGCTTTAGATATTCACTCCTGGTATAACTCAATAAAAATATTACTATCATAGAATCAAACAGGTTGGAAGAGAACTCCAAGATCATCCAGGCCAACCTATCACCCAGCCTTGGCCAATGAACTATACCATGGCACTAAGTGCCTCAGTCAATCTTTTTTTCAACACCTCCAGGGACAGCAACTCCACCACCTTCCTGGGCAGCCCATTCCAATGGCAAATCACTCTCTCTGTGAAGAATTTCATTAATATGGTTTAGGAGTTGTAGCAGTTCAAGACTTAAACTTCTATTTTAGTTCTAAATTATAAACATGAGAGAGGAACTTTCTGGCCATTCATTTGAATACAGAGTTAATGAGCAGGGCATTAGTTGTAAAAAGAAAATGATTAAATCTAAATCATTCACTGGTTTGCTAAAATGGATAAAACCCACCAGAGGGGTGAACCTTGTAGAGTTATTGGTTTGAGTTGGTGATCCTGAGGGTCTTTTCCAACCTGAATGTCTCTGAGATTCTGTGATATCAACCCCTTTTTTCTGGTTTCTTCATTAGATGAACAGTATCAAAGAGATTGTCTGAATGCTACTGTTGAAACCCAGAAAACAAATTGTTGTTAAACTACACACACAATAAAAAGAGAGAACTTGGACAACAGCAATGAAGTTAACAGCAAAGAAACAACCCAAATCCAGTGCAGTGATTTTCTATTAATTGATTAACTGTTAAAATAAATAGATATATTTGAATTATTGGTAAAGAGAATGAAAAGTATAAAGGGGAGATTTCATGGCACAATAAGACTTGCAAATGGAGAGAAGATACAGCATTTTATCTTACATGGAGGCCAGTAGAGAGTATTGATAGATGTTTAAATCATCTCCAAGAAGATCAATATATATTATGAGAGATGCATAGTTCATCATTCCTCCTGGCCAACAGGAGCAATGAAATACACAACAGATAGGTTTTAACATTGAAATACTACTCTTTGAGGGCATAAATATGCCTTCTGAAATATCAGACGTCTCCATTTTAACAAAGGGAATATCAGAAGTAAATCCATTCACTGTAGCAAGCCCATTTTAAGTAAATGATGTATTTTAAATGTGGAGAAGCTAGCAGGCCTCATCTAAACAAGTAATTTGAACTTGTACGGACCACCAAAAGAGAGTGAAGGTCTGCCATGGGCACCAGCAATATTCACCTAATTAGTATGAATCTGAACCAAACACCAATCTCTGCTATAAAGGTTCAGGTAGCTGAACATGAGCCAGCAGTGTGCCCAGGTGGCCAAGAGAGCCAGTGGCATCCTGGCCTGCAGCAGGAATAGTGTGGTCAGCAGGAGCAGGGAGGTCATTCTGCCCCTGTACTCTGCACTGCTTAGACCACACCTTCAGTTCTGTGTTCAGTTCTGGGCCCCCCAGTTTAGGAGGGACATTGAGATGCTTGAGCGTGTCCAGAGAAGGGCGACAAGGCTGGTGAGAGGCCTTGAGCACAGCCCTACAAGGAGAGGCTGAGGGAGCTGGGATTGGTTAGCCTGGAGAAGAGGAGGCTCAGGGGTGACCTTATTGCTGTCTACAACTACCTGAGGGGTGGTTGTTGCCAGGAGGAGGTTGCTCTCTTCTCTCAGGTGGCCAGCACCAGAAGAAGAGGACACAGCCTCAGGCTGCGCCAGGGGAAATTTAGGCTCGAGGTGAGGAGAAAGTTCTTCACTGAGAGAGTCATTGGACACTGGAATGGGCTGCCCAAGGAGGTGGTGGAGTCGCCGTCCCTGGGACTGTTCAAAGCAGGATTGGACATGGCACTTGGTGCCATGGTCTAGCCTTGAGCTCTGTGGTAAAGGGTTGGACTTGATGATCTATGAGGTTGCTTCCAACCTTGGTGATACTGTGAAAATGTACATTGGAGTGACACTGATCTTAAGTCCCCTGAGTTACTCCCTTCCAAAACCTCAGAAGAATCACCTGCATTGCATCAGGTACACAGCAACTTATCTTGAAAAGTTATCAAGTGCATATGAACATTTGCCAGCATAAACTAATGATTTATGTAAACAAATTATCTGGAGTGTGTGTATACTTTTGAAATGCCATCAGCTGAAGCAAGTTTTCCCTGCTTTTGACCATCACAAAAATATTTAAATAATTAAAAAAGCAATCCATACCCACAACAACAACAGCAATAAATAAACAACAAATCCATCACCACCAACAAAAAAATCCCAAACAACCAAACATAAAACTGGCAAAGTATGCAATGAGTCTTCTGAAATTTAATATATTTTTGAACACATAAAAAGTCTTAATAGTACAAGAAATCACAAAGCCAAGTTGATGCTGTCTTGATGAGGTCAAGTCGCCACTGAGGTAGCAAAGCAAACTGACATAAAGTGTCTGAATACAGATGGGCTTAATCAAGGAAAAAAAAGAGTTTATGTGACCTTCCATGGCTGGTTTTCCAGCGACAAGGTGGATATCCTCCATAAGTCTGTAAGGCAGCAGGGAGCTTCAGGCTCATAGGAAGTTTAGCCAGAGATAGAAGGTTGTGAGGCATATCAGTGCAGGACTGTGGCTGAGATAGTATCCTTGCTGCAAGGTGAATCATGTTAACCTGCTCTCAGAGCTACCTTGGCCCACACAGCTATCACAGCCAATGATATGGTGCAGATGCATTATCACCACACCTCTGTCCTTTGGTGTTTGGTATGGAACCTCAGAAACAGACACTTTATCCCTGTTTTATTTCCAGTACCTGAAGCATACAAAGTAGGAGCCATAATCATTCCTGCCAACTGTGACACGACCTTTTTGACCCACAAAGAAATCAAGCATCTGCTGGAAACATTTCACTGACATAAAAGCTGAACTGCCCTCTGAAATCATCTCTCTTTTCTCTGTTCTTCTCAACCACTGGGATACATTAGCTCACTTCTAACATGGATACATATCTGAGATGGGTTAAATGTGCAGCTCAGTTTTTCACTATCAAATCCTGGAAGAACCCTCCACACTGTTAACATTTGGTCCTAGAGGAAGGAAGCAAGTCTTCAGAATTAAAAAAAAAAAATCTGTTGGCTCTTAGCACACATGGAGCAATGTGCTGTCAGCAGGAGGAATGCAGCCCATGGCTGGCCTGGAGCAGGGCTGGCTCCGCCAGGTTGGGACACCAGTGTCCTACCCAGAGCCCCAGAACTGCTGGGAACTCCCTAAGAGCTCCCTAAGGGCTGCTGAATCAGAGGGAGAATGATTTAAAACACCTCTGCGGTGTTTGTAATTGATGCTTCTGCAGTTGTCAAACAGGACAGCAGAAACTGTCTCTATTCCCAAGATGCAGACTTGTAACTCCAATACCCAGGTTAAGCCACATAAATTCATTTTAAATTTTAGACACCACCAAACTTTAGGTTCAACTGATCCAAAATAAGACAGTTAATGACTGGAAACAAAACATAGAATCACAGAATCATAGAATCAGCCAGGTTGGAAGAGAACTCCAAGATCACTCAGTCCAATCTATCACCCAGCCCTGTCCAATCAACTGGACCATGGCACTAAGTGATTCTAAGCGACACTAAGTGACACACACAATGCTGTGAAGCTCTTCCATCTGCAAAAGTCTCTATTTTCACCTTCTTTCCCTACATGATTTCCACTGTAATTAAATTCAAAAGAAAATCTCAGGAGTATTGAAGATGATAAATTTTACTCTAGTACTGTATAAGGATGTCTCAGGTTACTCATGAAATCCCTGTAGGAAATGACTTAGAAGTTACATTTACTAATAGTGTGAAAGATATCTTCAGATGTCTTTTAGTGATGTTTTCAGATATCTTTTAGTATTGTACCCAAATATACGAGCAAAGGACTTGACTTTGACAGACATCAGGAGTTTGACAGTCAGTTAATGGACAGTATGGCTAAGCCATATACCACAAGTAGGTGTAATATGAGTGAGAAACCTCTCTCTTCCCAGAAATTGAGTACTTTTACTTGATCTGGTAACACTTTCAAGCATGACTGCAGCCTCCAAGCCAGCCAGCCAAACCCCACAGACTCTGGCCACGCTCAGCCCACAGAACGAGAGGACACAGTCTCAAGTTGTGCTGGGGGAGGTATAGGCTTGATATTAGGAGGAAGTTTTTCACAGAGAGAGTGATTTGCCATTGGAATGGGCTGCCCAGGGAGGTGGTGAAGTTGCTGTCCCTGGAGGTGTTCAAAAAAAGCCTGGCTGAGGCATTTAGTGCCATGGTCTAGTAGATTGGCCAGGGCCGGTTGATAGGTTGGTCTGGATGATCTTGAAGATCTCTTCCAACCTGGCTGATTCTATGAATGCTGGTGCACCAGGGCGGCAAGCAAACTGCTCTCAATTGACTGTCAAGCAGCAGCTAGCACCAGCATCCAGTTAAAAAAAAAAAAAAAGAGAGAGAGAGGAGGGAAGAGAAAGAGGGGGGGAAGAGAGAGAGAAGGGAAGAAAGAGAGAGAGATAGAGGGGGGAAGAGGGGGAGGGAAGCGAGAGAGAGAGAGAGAGGAGGGAAGCGAGAGAGAGGAGGGAAGCGAGAGAGCGGGGGGCAGGGGGGAAGAGAGAAAGAGAGGGGGAGAGAGAGGCGGGGGGAAGACAGAGAGGGAGAGAAGAGAAGAGAAGAGAAGAGAAGAGAAGAGAAGAGAAGAGAAGAGAAGAGAAGAGAAGAGAAGAGAAGAGAAGAGAAGAGAAGAGAAGAGAAGAGAAGAGAAGAGAAGAGAAGAGAAGAGAAGAGAAGAGAAGAGAAGAGAAGAGAAGAGAAGAGAAGAGAGAAGAGAGAGGGGGAAAGAGAAAAGAATTTTTTTTTTAAATAAAAGGAAAAAAAAAAAGAAAAAAGAAGCCTAACATGCAAGAACAGCCATGCATCTTGTATTTGCTGTGTATCACTAATCAACAAATGCATGTAGGTCTTGCCCCAAAGAAAGCAATAAACTAGGACATAAAATTAATAATGAATGTCAGTGCAGATGAGTAATAAATGGATTTTCATGTTTTCTGCACCTTAGAGGGAAAAAAAATCAATTTCTATGCCAAAGTTTGATACTTTTACATAAACCTCATTCCCCCAAAAAAACTCCCACTTTAATCCAAAAAACAAACAGCAGCAATACTTTTTGTTTAATCTAAATTGGCTTCAATTATTAGAGACTTTTTTCTGAATTTATTCTTGCAACTTTAGTTTAGCAAAGAACTAACAGCTCTGTGATCACATGGCTTATAAATAAATTAATCAGCAATGTGCAATATTTTATTTCTTTGACATATTGCCTAAATAGAAAAAGGTGCAAATGTGGGTTTTGCATTGAGTTGAATCAATAAGCTCACAGACACAGAGCCAGTTTATGCTTGGAAAAGAAATGATTTAGCACATGAGAGCATGCTATGGCTCTCTGCTTCATCTTTGCTTTGCACTCACTCCATCCAAATTAGATTTAGCATGCACTCTAGATATTCACATCACCCCAACCATAGAATCATAGAATCAACCAGGTTGGAAGAGACCTCCAAGATCATCCACTCCAACCTAGCACCCAGCCCTGGCCAATCAACTAGACCATGGCACTAAGTGCCTCAGCCAGGCTTTTTTTGAGCACCTCCAGGGACGGTGACTCCACCACCTCTCTGGGCAGCCCATTCCAATGCCAATCACTCTCTGGCAACAACTTCCTCCTAACATCCAGCCTACACCTCCCCTGGCACAACCTGAGACTCTGTCCCCTTGTTCTGTTGCTGGTTGCCTGGCAGAAGAGACTAAACTTTGTCCCATAGGGCATCTAATCCAAAGAGGTCATACATGTATGCAACTTCTGAATCACTGTAATAAAGCAGGTATCTGTCAACGGTTACCACTGGCATAAAGAAAATAGCAAAGAGATGTTCGGTGATCGAGAGCTACATGAGGAACTGAACAGAAAGATAAGAAACAAAAGGAAAGAGACAGCAGGTCCTGGAAGTTAAGTGTTCAGGTCTGAAGTCAGCAAGTCACAGGGAAAGGGCACTTCTCAGAGGTGTTGCTTGGTAAATTTGTGCAAACCAGGTGCTAAATCTACTCAACACAGGGGGTTAAAAAAACCTGAAGAACATAAAAGAAAGCTTTTATTATTGCTTTCACACAGCAGCTGCCAACAGTTGTCAACAAAAGCTTTTCAGATACAGTTCTGTCTAATTTCTGTTAAGTCCCCAAATGAGCTATACTTGTTCTCTTTATTCCTAATTATAAACGAGGATGAAAAATCATTACAAAAACACATTTACAACTGACATGTTTGATGGATGTGTTACTTTGTGGTTCCTGACTATCTCTCTGAGAACATTAGTGGCTTATAATCCTGTCAGCAGCTAAAATAAATGCCAAGACAAAGCCCTTGTAGCAAGAGAAATATTTTTTTAAAGAAGAAAACAGCCCACATACATGATGCAAAATTTTGTCACATGTCTCCTTCAAAACCAAATTTTTTTTTGAGAGCTATGGCTTCATAAACTCTGCAGAACAACATGAAATAAGAAGGAGAGCTACTCCATTCCCAGCTTTTAAGAAAACACCTGGTTACAAGGCACTTTCAAAAAAGTGTTATACAAAGTGCTTTTGTTGTCTCTTGTTAAACTTAGAATCATAGAATCACAGGATCACAGGATATTAGGGGTTGGAAGGGACCCAAGGACATCATCGAGTCCAACCCCCCTGCTAGAGCAGGACAATACTATCTAACACAGATCACAGAGGAACACATCCAGACAGGCCTGGAAAGTCTCCAAAGAAGGAGACTCCACAACCTCCCTGGGGAGCCTGTGCCAGTGCTCTGTGATCCTCACAGTAAAGAAGTTCCTCCTTGTGTTGAGGCAGAACCTCTTCTGCTGCAATTTACACCCATTGCTCCTTGTCCTATCACAGGGAGCAAGTGAGCAGAGCCTGTCCCCCCACTCCTGGCCAGCCTTCAGATACTTATAAACATTTATCAAATCCCCTCTCAGTCTTCTCTTCTCCAGACTGAAAAGCCCCAGGTCCCTCAGCCTCTCCTCATAAGCCATGCCCTCCAGTCCCCTAATCATCCTCATAGCCCTCCGCTGGACTCTCTCCAGCATATTCCTGTCCCTCTTTAAACTGGAGAGCCCAAAACTGAACACAGTATTTAAGATGAGGTCTCACCAGGACAGAGTAGAGGGGGAGAAGAACCTCCCTTGATCTGGACACACTCTTCCTAATACATCCCAGGATCCCATTGGCCTCCTTGGCCACAAGGGCACATTGCTGTGCCATGGTTAACTTGTTATACACCAGGACCCCCAGGTCCCTCTCCACAGGACTGCTTTCCAGCAGATCACCTCCCAGCCTGTACTGGTGCAGTTTATTATTCCTCCCCAGATGCAGGACTCTGCACTTGTCCTTGTTGAACTCCATCTGATTCCTCTGTGCCCAGCTCTCCAGTCTGTCCAGGTCTCACTGGATGGCCACACAGCCTTCAGCTGTATCAGCCAAGCCTCACAGCTTAGTGTCATCTATTCTATTCTATTCTAGTTTAGTCTAGTCTATTATTTTCTATTCTACTCTTAAACTCTAAGAAGAAGCAGTAGCTTGAACACAGGTCTCCCAAATCTTTACTCTTTTAAATGTTTCTTCCTTCTTGCACACTTCCTCTATTTCCAAGGTAGCACTTTAATTTGGGTAGACATAGCACATGTCCCTGTTCTTAAGGGTAATTCTCTCATGATATTTCTACATCAGGGTGTGGTGGAGGGGCAGCAGCCATTCTAATGCCAATCACTCTCTCAGCCAAGAACTTCCTCCTAACATCCAGCCTAGACCTCCCCCGGCACAACCAGAGACGTGTTCCCTTGTTCTATTGCTGGTTGCCTGGCAGAAGAGACCAACCCCCACCAGGCTACAGCCTCCCTTCAGGTAGTTGTAGACAGCAATGAGGTCACCCCTGAGCCTCCTCTTCTCCAGGCTAAACAACCCCAGCTCCCTCAGCCTCTCCTCACAGGGCTGTGCTCCAGGCCTCTCACCAGCTTTGTCATCCTTCTCTGGACATGTTCCAGTATCTCAACATCTCTCTTGAATTGAGGGGCCCCGAACTGGACACAGCACTCAAGGTGTGGCCTGACCAGTGTTGAGTACAGGGGAAGAATAACTTCCCACATCCTACTGGCCACACTGTTCCTGAGCCAGGCCAGGATGCCATTGGCCACCTCAGCACACTGCTGCCTCATCTTCAACTACTACCTACCAGTGCTCCCAGGTCCCTTTCCTCATGGCTGCTCCACAGCCACTCTGTCCCCAGCCTGTAGCACTGCTTGGGGTTGTTGTGGCCAAAGTGTAGAACTCTGCACTTGGCCTTGTTAAATCTCATCCCATTGGCCTGTGCCTACCCATCCAGCCTGTCAAGATCTCTCTGCAGGACTCTCCTACCCTCCAACAGATCCACACCTGCTCCTAGCTTGGTGTCATCTGCAAACTTACTGATGATGGACTCAATTCCCTCATCCAGATCATCAGTAAAGGTATTGAACAGGACTGGGCCCAGCACTGATCCTTGGGGAACATCACTTGTGACTGGCTGCCAACTGGATGTGGCACCATTCACCACCACCACCACCATTTGCTATGATTTTTGCTCATCCAAAGCACATTTGTTTTCCCAAGTAGACACCAAATGAATGATAATATTGATTTCAGAATGTTTGGTCTGAGTAAAACAGATTAAAAAAAAATTACATAAATAATTAAGCAATGCTCAGTGGAGCTCCTGCTGTTAATTATCAATTTATACTGATGCCTCATTGTAGATTACAGGACCAAGTAATTGAGGATGACACATCTGGGTACTGTCCTTCCATTCAATATTTTGACCTCTGCACTAGCTGGCAATTATGCAAGCTATAGTCAGTTGAAAAGTTCTGTGGAATCCCTTGGGGACATGGATACTTGAGCGCACAACTAATGCTACTCAAAGCTGAAACTGCTGTGTGTGATATTTGTCACTTGTTTTGTTTTGTTTCAGTCAATATTTTCCACAGATTTTACCCAGTTTGAGCCAAACATCTCTCCCATGATTAAGTGCTGAATGCAGGAGAGTTCTGCAGACCCTTTCACATGAGAAGAGAAATTTTAATTAGTGGGACACCAAACTGGATATGGCACTTGCCTTTTAAAACAGAGATGACCCCATTTGCTAATTTCACAGGATCACCCTAACGTTATCACTAGATGTGGTTTAGTGCTGTACTTGCCACACAAAATTTTCCTTCTCTGTGAGTTAATGACAATGACCACAGGATAAAAGCTCATCCTTGTATTTATTAAAGTCAGATACATTTCAGTATCTTCTGGTTTTTAATTTCCAAGGGAGTATTATAGAGATTTTGCCTGTCTACCAAAAGGAAAAAATAGATCCTAACATGCTGAAAACCTCTGGAGTGAGGGACAGGGTTCCTTGATTGCCCTTTTCATCAGCCCACTGGACTGAGAATGTATTAAACAAATTTCTGAGCAAGTGAATCTTCGAATATTATTCCACAGGCATTCTTCTATTCCATAATGATTGCTTTTGATTTTTTTTACATGCTTTAGGCCAAAAATAAAACTTCCCTACTGAGCACTGTGTAGCTTTAAGCAGATGTTACTTTAACTCTGTTTCTAACACAGAAACTAACATAAACTCCCCAGAATTCCTGTTTTGCCTTATGGCTAACTTAAATGACTGCAACATCAATCTCTGTGTAAGCTTTTTCTTGAGCTTAGTAATTCATTAATGTTTTTTTCTTACAGGATCCCTCATTCCCCTTTCTTAACTCCCTTCAATACACAATAACATTCCAACTCATCCCCTATCTCTGCTAATGAACCCCAACCTGACTACATATTAGGAGAGTTAGAAAGCAGATTTCTGCTTTTCTGGCATTTTGTTACAAACTGAAATTCTATTGTACATAGCTCATTAACTCACATTTCTCATTCTTCAATTGTATAACTATATAGAATTGGCATCATTAAAATTTGGCATTGCCTAGTACAATCACCATTCTGGTAATTACCCAGTATCTCCAGGGAATGAAGACACTTTTATATGGAAGGATAGAAATAACATACCCTTCCAAATATGAATCACTTCAAAAATCTTCATTTTCATAGCCTTTTTCTTTATCTCTTTTCCAGCTCAAAATACTAAGCAAGAGAAAAAGCAGTGAAAGTAATTTCCAAAGAGGTAACTGGTAAGAGAATAACAAAATTTGCGGCTCTTTAGGAAAGGACAAAGTTTATACAGAAATCTTCCATTTGTGCCTCTGACAAAGTTTGCAATCTAACTAATGGCTTTTGACAGATTCCAAACAAATATAAATTGAGATTTTTCAAAGAAGAAAGATTTAATATTCCATCTAATTTTACAGTTAAAAGGGAAACTGTACCATGCTAGGGAGCCATGACTACTAACAGTCCAACACAACAGTGCTGGCAATGGTGTTTGTAAATGTCCAGTGACGTGAAGAAAGCAGATAAAATTTGACTTCATTTATGAAACATCTGTAAAAACAAACTGAAAGGTAGGTTTGTTTTTTTTTTTTTTCCTTTCTTACATGTATTTTATAGAGGGGGATTATTTTCTAGTATTTGAAATTCAAAAAGAAAAGTCACACCAAGCACATAGGTTGAGGATAGAGTTCACCGAGCTCCAAAAACTGTTTATGGATTAATGCTGCCCAATAAAAACACAATATAGGTAAGGCTCAGGATGAGTTCTTCAATCAAGTTAGTGTGATGTATCAACATTCTGACTTCTTAGTGCCTAATCTATAATGCCAGATAAAAACTAGACTGATAACAAAATGATTGGCAGAGAATTAACATAATCAGAAAAGATGGCATACTGGATAAGATGTAGTAATTTATGTAACCATAGAATCATATGTTTGGGTTGGAAGCAACCTTAAATATCATCTGTGGGAATGCAGTGTGAGAAGGAATAATAACAAGTAGATGGAACGTGCTGACCTTGGTTCCCACAGCTGCAGAATTACCTTATCTGGGGGAAGGATAGATAAGTGGACATCTAGTTAATGAGAAAAACAAGGTGTGGTGTATATAAAAGTCTGGGTTGTTCTTGCCTAATTATGCTACTGTGTGGGTGTGTGCTCTATGCTCAAGGCTATATAATTGGAGTGAGAATGAACAATAAAGGTCTCCAGCAAAATTCACATTGAATCATGTGGAGTCCATGTGGCATCGCTCTGATCATACTGGTCTGTGTAGGCTTTGCCCACGTTCTCCCACAAACTGCTACAATCATCTAGATTCAACCTCCCCTCCATCACCAGTGACACCTCCTACTAGACCAGGTCATTTGAGCCCCTTCTGAACTGATTTAACATTATGATTTAAACTCTGTTAAAGCCAGCTGTCATTTCCTCTCCCAGCCACAAAATTCAATAGCCTGTAAAGTGAGAAATAAGAAGTGTTTTGTAGTCCTGGACCCCCTAACAACTGACTTAGCAAACCATGATGTACCTCTCCCATAAGAAAGGTTGAACAATTTGAAACAGGATGCTATTAAAGATAAAGCACCTGAAGATATGAACATTGAATCTCACCAGTACTTAATGGTAAGAAAAATCTGGAAAGATGCTACTCAACTGAAAACATGGCAACCAAAATGAAGTTCCTACTGAGTCAAAAAATGAAGCTTGTGCTTTGATGTAGGATTGATCTAATAAATACATAGGCTCCCATGTATATATGGAAACAATCAGATCAGGTATGAATGTGCCATTCCTCAGAAGTACCACTAATGTTTAAATATTGCATATTCAAGCTTTTTCTGGTTAATCTCTCTCTCTCTCTCTCTCTCTCTCTCTATATATATATATATATATATATATATATATATATATATATATATATATACTCTCTTGCTGCTGCAATAACCCTGTTTCATTGCAAGAAGAATGTTTATAGACCTGGCCCAACTAATGTTTGGATTTTGTGAAGATTCAAAAAGCCTCAGTGAAAAACAGCCTAACCAGAGTGCATTGCAG
Organism: Pogoniulus pusillus; assembly: GCF_015220805.1. NCBI lineage: Eukaryota > Metazoa > Chordata > Aves > Piciformes > Lybiidae > Pogoniulus > Pogoniulus pusillus. The sequence continues at coordinate 41,263,638 of NC_087266.1, forward strand.
CAAGTAGCTAAAACAGCAATTGGGGTTATTACAGATAGTAAACCCAGAGAAGATAACAGATGAGCACCGGAACAGGTTGCCCAGGGATTGTGGTAGGCCTGAATAGGCCAAAATAGGCTTAAACATGTCCTGGCTTGCACAGGCATGTTTTTTCTGCTCTCCCTCCTCCTGGAGCCACTAAGTCTAAGGACTCTGGCCTTCCCAGGCATGTTCCCCTGCTCCCTGTCCTGTGCTGGAGGAAGGAATCGTAGGCAATGAAAACAGAAGCCCTGGCTTTAGCTAATATGGTCAAGATTGGCAAAGTGCCATTCTGATTGGCTAATCTATGCCCAAAGGTCCATTAGTCTCAGGCTGCATTGATAAAAAGAAATGAGCAGGTAATACAAAATGCTCAGCTGCTGTATTTGCGCTTGCTTGCTGCTTGCTACTGCCTGCTGCCATTGCTCATTGCCTCAGTGCATCCTAAACTGCCTGGAAAATCCATCACCTCAAGCTTACCAGGAACAGGCTCGTAATGCCTCCACATGATCAGCCTGCATAGCCAGTGCGACATCATGCTGAGACTGCACATCACAAGACATCCTGCCTACACCTGAAATTCTCCTGCCAAGACAGGAAGTCCTGGAGATACAGAGATCATCCAGAGAAGCCAGGACCAAGGCATAGATAGTCTGCTTCATTTCCCCAGCACCCTGTGAAGAATGAGAAATCTCAATGGCTGACAAGACAGTAACAGAATTCTCTGAAAGCATATGGGTACTGTAGTTAGTCCCTGGGAACCAGGAGACTATTTTTTTATGAGTAAATACTTAAAAGTCTCTTGTAATTCACTAATTGCCTTCTGCTGTAAGCAGAAAGAAGCTCCCTGAGTCCATCTAGTGGATAAGCAGTATAATTAACCACAAGCAGTATACTGACCACAAGAACCTTCTCTTTCAGTATAGCACTTGCCAGTTATTTCTTAAAGTGCTCTAGTTTTGCCTGTTCCCTGTGCGTATAAATATCCAAACCCTGCTTTTCAAACCTTGTAAATAAGTTTCCTGGCAAGATTTAATGTTTAAACTATTTTCATAGTTATTAATAATCTTTGTTTGGATATCAAAATTAATATTGATTAATTTTGCATAATTTGTAACACCAGGGAAGTAATGGAATCTCCATATTTATGCAATACCTTTTGATACATGGTCCTGGGCTACTGGTTGGTTGGCTCTACGAAGTTCTACTTGAGCAGATGGGTTGGATCAGACGACCCTTCCAACCTCAACCATTCTGTGACTCTATAAAATGAGGCGATACAATTTTGACTTAAAAAATTGAAGAAGCTACAGGAAGCCTACTAGCAAACAGCAAAGCAATAAACACATCCATTAATATTTTTACTAACCTAATAAAGACCCTGCAAGCCTGTACAAGTCTATTTCATCTCTACTAAATTTAGTAAGCTTCCTTACATACATAAATCTGTCCTATTCAAAACACATTACTGCTAACTTTCCTTTAGATACTGTACTTCTCAAGGCTGCTGGACCATGTTTATGTAGCCTGCTTGTCATTTTTCATGTTAATTGCACAGCTCTTTTCACCACCACCCCTGCACCATTTACAATACTGACTGCTCCTGAAGATTTCCCAAGTAACGAGGTCATTTTCAGAGCAAATGGGACACATGCTCAAATGGTCAATTTGTCTGCTGCAGCAGACATAGATAAATCAAAAAGACTCAAGGCCAGTATCAGTAAACTTCTGTAAACTAAAAGAAGTATTAAAGCCTGATAGGTACCTCTCAGGTTAGCTACACATTCATTCATTTTCATTACAAGCTGAAGAACACTTAATAGACCACCAGCATGACAGATGGTAGCTCATCACAGTTAGAAAAGTAAAAGAAGAGGAAGTAGAACACAGTTTTGGGTGTTGTAGGAAGAAACTAATAGAACATTACATGTTTATGGCCATTTCCCCAATGAGATCTAACTTGATTCAATATCCTAATGAAGTTCTGTATACGATATAGAGGTATCTAACTACTGGGTCTCAGACTGATCTCCAGAAGCAGAATTTTATCACATGTTTTTACTTGCAATTAATAAGCTAGCAGGAGAGCAAACTCATTCCCAACCAGGCTTCATAGGACACTGCTCATTTTAAGACCAATGAAACTGGTAATACATTACTTCCAAAACCACTGATGCCACAAACCCCATCTGGTTAACACTTCAAATGCTATTTGTTGGGGTTCTTTTCCCCTTAGGACAGAACGGCAGAAACAGAGTTAGCTCAAAAATAAGAGAATATGATTTGTTTTTTTAAATCATTATTATAACTTTGAAATAAATAGAATTCAAAGGCAGCTCACAAATATCAGATATGCTTTCACTAGTTATGGTCATCAGTCATGTATTTCACAATAATACCACATAGCCACAAATTAGCTTTTGGACATTGCTACTCAATTTTCACTTGTGTTTCACATTCAGAAGTGTGGTGGTTTGGTCCTTACTGGGGTCCAAATGCCCACCAAAGCCATTCTATCACTCCCCTTCTTAAATGGAGAGGGGGGAAATACAACAAAAGTCAGTGATAAGACAGAAGCAATTTAGTAATGACAATAAGCAGAGCAACTGACTGTGTGGAAAGCAAAAGCAGAGAGAGGGATCTTTGTCTCTACTTCCCATCAGCAGGATGACATTCTGTCTTGGGGAAGCATGGCTCTCCACACTTGTCTCCCTTGGGGGACAGATGCCATGGAGGAATCTCCCCAGACTTCCTTCTTTCACTTCATTCTTATATGTGAGCTGACATCATATGGCATGGAACATCCCTTTGGCCAGGCTGGGTCAGCTGGCTCAGCTGTGTCCTCTCACCATACTCTTGGGGTGGAGAGATGTTGCAAAAAACCCAGCCTGGGTGCTAAGTTCAGCAGTAGCTGAAACACTGCTGCATTACCAACACTCAGCTACAGCACTGCAAAGCACAGCATTAGAAAGATGCTTTGAGGAGAATTAACCCCAGCTCAACCCAAACCCACTACAACAAAACAACTCACCAAACTACCGAACAGCACAAGAGGACAACTCCCCTCTTAATAACAGGTGTTGTTGCTGAGAGTGATGAGGAATTATGAGGACTTAACAGACAAAAAAAAGCTCCTACAAGCAAGACATGTAAGGCTATTTTGTCAAGATCACCAGAAAAACCCTACAATGGCACATGGTGAGGTGAATAATGGACTAACAGAGCCCAGAAATAAAGGAATAACAGGAGATCAGAAAATAAAAAATAAAGACAGTCAAACAGAAGAATGAAAATGCAGAGTCAAAACAAATTATCAACACTGGTCACTGCTGGGCAGAGAATTCAAACCTACTCCCAGCCCTGGAATGACCTAAAGCATGTGAGTGAGAGAGAAGAAAGACCACAGAGCATCAGAGAGCTGCTGTTCCAGCTTCACACAGACTGGTGGATCACCATCTTTATTTGGCCTAAGGGGATGGAAGGATGCTAGGACTCACAGAACATAGTACCTATGCAAAAAAGTAGCTGCAGCCTCTATAAAATATTAGAGAGAAATGTGAAAGCTGTATTTGACAGAAGTATCACTGACATGCCAGTGACGTTCTGTTTGTTTTTAATCAATAATGCTTGATTTCTGGTCACACAGACATGTGCCATTGGAAAGTTCATATGCCTTCTGATCAGACTAGCCTATCTCCACATCTTCCCAAGAGCAGATCTGACCTGAATGAAGATGACCAAGGAAGTCCACAGCAGAGTGAAAGGATGAGCAGCATGGACCAAAATACAAGATCTTGAGTATGATTTCAACCTCTGTCTCTCCTTTTTATTTCATCATTTTTTTCCTCTCATCAAAATGGATGTACTCAAATGTGTGTATTGGCAGCTGCACAAAACAAAATACCTATTGACCCATGATAGTTGTCACATAAGTATAGGGGAGTGAATGCTTTCCACAGAATCTTAGAATGGTTTGGTTGGAAGGGACCTAAAAGATCCCCTAGCTCAAATCCCCCTGCCATGGGCAGGGACATCTTCCACTAGATCAAGTTGCTCAGAGCCCTGTCTCTTATAGATCAAATCCAGTACTCCTCATCCTACTACCATACTCCCTGAAAAAAGGCCTCTGCATTTCCTGTAGGTCCCCTTTAAGTATTGAAAGGCCCTTATAGGTCTCCCCAAGGCCTTTTCTTTTCTAGTCCAAACAGCCCTAACTCTGTCAGCCTGTAAGGAGGTGCTCCAACCCCAGACCATCCCCGTGGCCCTCTTCTTCTGGATCTGTTTGAGCAGGCCCATGCTTCTCTTCATCTGTCTTGAATCCATTATGGTGAGACCACATCCAAAAGAATTTTAAAGCCATTCACTTTAATAACTGCCCACAGAACAGCATTTTTCTTCACTCTGTATATACACAAAGTTAAACAAACACACCCAGTAACAACTGTGGCAGTGGTTTTATGATGTGGATATCTGTCCGCTAAGACAAGGATTGAAGCTATCAACCCAGTCTGCACAGACTACTACACAATCTTTGGACAGTAATAATGTGACCACTGCCAATTACAGACATGGTATTCTAACCACAAAAGCTCTAAGCAACAAAGACTGTATATAGCTTCTGAAATTCTAAATCACACCTGAAACACTTTCTGAATAGAGGTTGTGGCATTTTCTATCTCGTGTTGGAGAAAGCAAAAGCAGCAGCTTTTAGAAGATATTTTGGGGTGAGGAACATGTCAACCAGTATGTAAAAGATTATCTGAGCATAACATATTATTCTTAATATACATTCACAACACACACTCTAATGACTGAGAATGCTGCAAATGCTGAATGTAAACTATTGCTAATGTGTTTTACAGACGCACACCACAGAGCATACTCGGTCATGTTTCAAGTTTCAACTGACAGATTGACAGATACCAACTGACAGAACACACTGTAGTGGAATTCTTGACATTGCTATTATCCATCATAGAGTGTATAAGCATGATCACAGTAGGACATATTTCCATGTGAAAGACAAGTCATCAGAAGTGGTGCATTACTGTATTTGAGTAATATCAAGTGTATGAAAAATCAAGGATGATGAAGCACCATTTTTGTTGCCATTTCATTAGACACTCCTTTAAATGTTGCAAGGAGTAATTAAAAGAAAAATACTGATATGAACTAATAAACTGAAGTACTTGATTTACATAATCAATTTGTTTCTGGAAAATCAATGAGATGAAAACACAAAAGTCGAAAACATATGTTTATATTTCAGCTCTGAGAAGTGCATTTGAAATTGCAAGTCACTCTGAGGCCCTATAGCTCCTCCTGCTGAGACATAATATCAAAATGAGAGTTTTATCATTAATTTAAATAGAAATAAGGCAGTATTTTTAAATTATTTTCCTTTGCTTAAAATACAGATACACACCTTTTAATTTATGTGCATGTGTATGTAAAAGTCCTGAGCAGCATACAGCACAAACTTCGCCATGGTTCAGGTCAGTGCTCTCACCAAAACAGGAGTCAAATTCTTAAATGTTTGATTAAAAATCATGTTCAAAAGGCAGCAAAAGTGCAAAGTGCTAAAATATGGCTAAGAATTGTTACCCCCTACACATATTTTACACGCCATGTGGATTTTTCTTGTTTTCTACACAACTATTTCTATTTGTTAACAAATTCTCAGAAACAAATGCCACAGTGTGCTAGTTTGGGCCCAGCTGGGATGTTTTAGTGAGAGGTATTAGATTATAGGCTGTGAAAAGGAAACAGTGGTGATGTCTACTGCACCTCTAGGCTTGATGAGCTGTATAAAAGCAAGAACACAAACATAGATAACACAGTTGCTCTCTGGCTTCTGTCTGCCTCCCTTCTCTCCCTTAATTGCTGTCTTAACTAATCCCTCTGCTTTCTAATACCCATGGCCAATTCTCCAAACTCACCTTGAATATAAGGCAAAGTCTGAGATAAGGTAGAGGGGTGGAAAGGAGGTGTAATGGTGCTTGGGAGCCTTTGTTTCTGGGAGGGGTGCTGTGTTTCTGTATTACCTTTGTAACTTGTATATTTCTGTCTATAGCTGTAGATATTGTAAATACCTGCTTGTATATTGTGCTCAGCTGTAAATGTAGCTTCATTCTTTAATTTCCAGCTGCTGAGTCTAGTCTGGATGATTTTCTTAAGTGAGTGGGACAGGTAACACTCAAATCATCACACACAGGAATTAATAAAAAGACTATCACATGAAGGATAATGTTAGAGGTAAAACAGGTTCAGCCGTGCGCAGATTATCCAGTTCTCAAGTAGGGATGTCACAAATACAGGCAAACTGAAGTTCGTTTACTTGTAAAGGAATGAGCCTCTAACTATGGAGAATTCAGATACAACTAAATCTATATAAAGTGTTTTAATAGATATTCCAGTAGACCAAAAAATTTAAATCACTGAATTTCTAATTTTTAAAATCAGAATTAAAATACTACTGAATTATAAAGAGAATTATATCATTACAAACACAGGCAAACTGAAGTTCTTTTATTTGCAAGGGAATGAACCTCTAACCATGGAAAAATTCAGATATAACTACAACTATATAAAGTGTTTTAATAAATATTCCAGTAGACCAAAAATTCTAAATCACTGAATTACTAATGTTTTAAATCAGAGTTAAAATGCTGCTGAATTATCAAGAGAATTGTATCATTGCAAACTGAAGTTCTTTTATTTGCAAGGGAATGAACCTCTAACCATGGAAAAATTCAGATATAATTAAATCTATATAAAGTGTTTTAATAAATATTCCAGTAGACAAAAAATATTTCATTACTGAATTTCTAATTTTTAAAATCATAATTAAAATGCTACTGAATTATCAAGAGAATTGTATCGTTACAAACACAGGCAAAATGAACTTCTTTTATTTGTAGGGGAATGAACCTCTAATCATGGAAAAATTCAGACATAACTACATCTATATAAAGTGTTTTAATAAATATTCCAGTAGAACAAAAATTCTAAATCACTGAATTTCTAATTTTTAAAATAATAATTAAAATGCTAATGACTTATGAAGAGAATTATATCATTACAAACACAGGCAAACTGAAGTTCTTTTATTTGCAAGGGAATGAACCTCTAACAATGGAAAAATTCAGATATAACTACAACTACATAAAGTGTTTTAATAGATATTCCAGTAGACCACAAATACTAAATCACTGAATTACTAATGTTTTAAATCAGAGTTAAAATGCTGCTGAATTACCAAGAGAATTGTATCATTACAAACACAGGCAAAATGAACTTCTTTTATTTGTAGGGGAATGAACCTCTAATCATGGAAAAATTCAGACATAACTACATCTATATAAAGTGTTTTAATAAATATTCCAGTAGAACAAAAATTCTAAATCACTGAATTTCTAATTTTTAAAATAATAATTAAAATGCTAATGACTTATGAAGAGAATTATATCATTACAAACACAGGCAAACTGAAGTTCTTTTATTTGCAAGGGAATGAACCTCTAACAATGGAAAAATTCAGATATAACTACAACTACATAAAGTGTTTTAATAGATATTCCAGTAGACCACAAATACTAAATCACTGAATTACTAATGTTTTAAATCAGAGTTAAAATGCTGCTGAATTACCAAGAGAATTGTATCATTACAAACACAGGCAAACTGAACTTCTTTTATTTGTAGGGGAATGAACCTCTAACCATGGAAAAATTCAGACATAACTAAATCTATATAAAGTGTTTTAATAGATATTCCAGTAGACCAAAGATTCTAAATCACTGAATTTCTAATTTTTAAAATAATAATTAAAATGCTAATGAATTATGAAGAGAATTATATCATTACAAACACAGGCAAACTGAAGTTCTTTTATTTGCAAGGGAATGAACCTCTAACAATGGAAAAATTCAGATATAACTACAACTACATAAAGTGTTTTAATAGATATTCCAGTAGACCACAAATACTAAATCACTGAATTACTAATGTTTTAAATCAGAGTTAAAATGCTGCTGAATTACCAAGAGAATTGTATCATTACAAACACAGGCAAAATGAACTTCTTTTATTTGTAGGGGAATGAACCTCTAATCATGGAAAAATTCAGACATAACTACATCTATATAAAGTGTTTTAATAAATATTCCAGTAGAACAAAAATTCTAAATCACTGAATTTCTAATTTTTAAAATAATAATTAAAATGCTAATGACTTATGAAGAGAATTATATCATTACAAACACAGGCAAACTGAAGTTCTTTTATTTGCAAGGGAATGAACCTCTAACAATGGAAAAATTCAGATATAACTACAACTACATAAAGTGTTTTAATAGATATTCCAGTAGACCACAAATACTAAATCACTGAATTACTAATGTTTTAAATCAGAGTTAAAATGCTGCTGAATTACCAAGAGAATTGTATCATTACAAACACAGGCAAACTGAACTTCTTTTATTTGTAGGGGAATGAACCTCTAACCATGGAAAAATTCAGATATAACTACATCTATATAAAGTGTTTTAATAAATATTCCAGTAGACCAAAAATTCTACATTACTGAATCTCTAATTTTTAAAATCAGAATTAAAGTGCTACTGAATTATCAAGAGAATTATATCATTACAATGCAAACACATCAAAATAAACCATAGATTTCTTGCTACTTGCTATATTTGGTTGAAAATCATTCTGTGATCCATGCTTGTATAACTTCCTAGACTTCCCCATGACCGCCAGTGCCAATCCGCAGCTACAAGAGGGAATCAGTTCATACACCAGTGCATACCAATGAAGCAACTGATGCAGCATTCTGTCAGCACAGCAGAAAACACAATAATGTTGTAGCCTTAATTGTGCAGATCACTGAGAATCATAATAGGATTTCTTTTTTTCTGCTCTATTAATACATACTTTAGTGCTCAGCTGCACAGTGTGCTACATCAGTGTGTTAATTCCTTGATGCAAGTTTAATCACTTCTCACTGACAGAAAGCCAAAAGCTTCTAAAGTTGCTTGAGCTGCTATAATATTTTTTTTTTAATATTTCTTTTCTGCCTGTCTTTTCAGAACACAGTTTAGCATTCTTTAAACCTTTGTAAAAAGGACATATCTAGACATGTAGAGCACTCTGTTAAAGGTCTTAACAATGAATAATAATTAATGTAGTGTCTGACAAAGAGATGATTCACTTCTACACCTCTCTTTCACATTACTGCATGCACTTTCACTTCCTGCAGTTTCATATGATAAGGAGGCATCTTGTTTGTTATATATCGAGCAGTAAGTACCACAAAACAATCCCCAAACACCTATCAACGAATGTTCCAGCTGGGTGACCTTTCTCAGGTTTCCAGATGAAGCGTGTTCTCACTCAGATGCTGGATATAAACCACTTTAAGGAGATGGAATTTAAACGAAAAACAAAATACTCCAACAACTTTAGAAAGGAAAATCTAGCTCTTCTGCTGCCCTCAGCAGCACCCATGCTCAGGACTCACATCACACATGGGCACAATCATGTCCCTTTCCTCTTTTTGTGCCAGCAGAGGTGGAAGGCAGCACACACCACACACCCTCCAGATGCAAAAGCATATGAATGATTCCTGGGTCACTGCCTATCTGGCACCCTTGTCTTGATTCTGACCCCTTTAGCCTGTCCCACAGGTCCACTGCACAAATGCAGCACTCACACTTGTCCCAGAGACACCCTACACTCACAAGTACCCCCAAATACCACCACAGACCCTCCACTCACCTCATAGCTCTGCCTGGACCCAGGGTCTCCTACTCACCAGATGGTTCAGGTTGGAGTTTACCAGTGCCCACCCACCACACTCACTTTGGAGGAAAAAAAGAAGGCTCTGGGGAGACCTTATCGCTTGCTTTCATAGTGAGTATGAAAGATAGTAACAAAGTATTAGTAGGGCCTGTAGTGATAGGACGAGGGGTAATGGCTTTAAATTACAAGAGGGGAGACTTAGACCATAGAAACAGACATTTTTACAATGAGGGTGGTGAAATGTTGCAACAGGTTGACCAGAGAGGTGGTAGATGTCCATGCCTGGAAACATTCAAGGTCAGGTTGGAGGGCTCTGAGCAATCTGATCTCGTTGAAGATGTCACTGCTCATTGCAAGAGGGTTAGACTAGCTGATCTTTAAAGGTTGGAAAAGACCCTTTACCAAGCCCAACCATCACCCTAAAATGTCAACTCCACCACTAAACACCACATCCACGTGTCTTTGAAATATCTCTGGGCAGTCTGTTACAGTGCTGCACAAGTCTTTTGGCAAAAAAATCTTCCTAATAGCCATTATAAACATCCTCTGGTGTAACATGAGGCTTCCTCTCATACTATCACTTGTTACTTGGGAGAAAACGATCAACACTCACCTCACTACTGCTTCAAATGTTAATTTTCAGGTAGCTGTAAGAAAGATAATGTCTCACCTCAGCCCTCCTTTCTCCAGACTAAACAACTCCAATTTTCTCAACTGCTCCTTATAACACTCGAGCTCTAGACCCTTGACCAGGTTCATTACCATTCATTGGACACACTCCAGCACCTAAATGTCTTTCTTATAGCAAACAGTCCAAAACTGAACACCATATTTGAGGTGCAGTCTCACCAGTGTCAAGTAAGGAGGTACAAATACTTCCCTATTCCTGCTGGCCATGCTATTTCTGTTACAAGCCAGGATGGTGCTGGCCTTCTTGGCCACCCAGGCACACAGCCTGCTTGTAATCAGTAGGCTGTCAACCAACACTCCCAGGTCTTTTTCCACCATGCAGTTTTCCAGCTGTACTGGCATTGCAGTGACCAGAAGCACCAACATCACTAGTACAGGAAAATGCAGAAAGAGCAAAAGCTTTAGTAACACAAAGATAATGGGTTGTATATCTTGATAAAGAAATGTCAGCAATGCATAGCTTACTGCTGATAGCTTCCATGTCATATTTTTTTAATCCACTACATTTTATGTATCACAAAATCACAAGGTATTTCTTGTCCATTTTTCAACTATTCTTTCTTTTGACAGAAGAGGTTTTTCAATGGGATGCTCATAGATGAACATTAGTAGAATTGGCTGCATATATCTTCTACTGCCAACACCATCAGACAGCTGCAGAAGTGTTGCCCTCTTGAGGTGAGGAATACACCACTTTCCAAAGTTTTATTTCTCAGTGGTGTTTGACCAATTCAACTTAACAAAAAGATTTGTTAACTTAAAAAACAAATTAAAAAATAAAATCAAATCTCTCTGTGGGACTGAGTGCTTTCCTTTTTTGGGGAGAATAGAACCAATTTACTAGTGGTTATAAAGGGCAATAAGAAAATCAAAGGTAAGGATTAAAAATGTGGCAGTAAAAATAGCACATACACCATCTGCAGCATCATGCAGTATAACTAATATACAGCCTGATGTTGAAAGTTGGAACAAGGCTCAACTGTACTTGCCTGAACTTTTTCTCCTGCACAGATTCATAGAGAACAATCAATTCAGTGTACTGCTCTTTCAGTAGATTTAATGTACAGTGAATGGGCAGTAATTAAACTTTAAATTTCTAAATTGTCATTGTGCTATGGTCTCACTATTTTTGGTACCACACATAAATTGCACTATAATGTATTATTAAAAGGAGGCAGTACTGAGATTAGAATATCAAAGTACTACAGCAGCAAACAAGTAAGGCTGTGCTTTCAAAGAAATTTTTACCCTACAAGTGGAGTTAAAAAGAGCTGGGAGCAGAGAATACAGTTACACATGAGTAAAGTATTTCAAATTTATTTTAATAAGACAGATTCTTTTCTGGACAGTATAGCAAAACCAGATGAAGGACTTTGGACTTGAAGTCATGAGCCTCTGAAGAAGCAGCTAAAAGCCAGCTTTGGTCATTAACATACTATCAGTCTTGCACCCTGTAACCGGTAACCTAGCTGCCATAATGTATTTAGAGCTTCCCATTGACTGTCATGGTCAATATCCCACATACTGCCTTACCCACACTTATTTAATTTTAGCTAGCAAAGTTTAATGCTGTAGTTAGTTTTCCAGTTTCCACACATTCCCTTTATTGCCAGTAGGAAAAAGCAAGCTTCTGTAGCATAACTTGGAAGAGGAGCCTAAATGGAAGAGGTCCAGATTTCCCTTGGGCAGATTAACTCACTCTGCAGACTAGGGAGAGGCTAGAGACAAGACTCCTAATTTAAGTACCTAAAATTAGGCTGCTCAATCCAAGTCATTCTGGCCGGTAACATCCATACATAGCTTATTATTGAAGTAACAAAAGGGCAAAATCCACTTTCAGTTTCTCTACTCACAGTTTTGCACCAGGAAAGAAGTAATTGGCTTTGAGTCACAGTGAAATAACCTGGTCTCTAACAGGGCAGAGCCAGCAGCTGGCTCATTTCTCCTTCAGCTGCCCAGGAGAATTCATTCAGCAGCTGATAGACCAAGGCTAGCAATTTGATCTGAGCAGAATTGGACTGACAGAGGTGATTGAAATTGATTGCTGGCCACCAAAGCACGGCAAGCTGTGGGTGAATAGTCCATGGGGAAATGATGTGTGAGAGTGTGCACGTCTTTATACAAAGATGACAGCAGCAGAACAATGTTAAAATTGTACCAAAAGACGAGTAGCTAATCTCCTTGAGAGGAAACCAAAATCTCTGTCAAGAACAAGAAAAGGGGGGTTAAACTGGAGGCATCAAAATGAATAAATCACCTTCTGTTTTTTCCTGTGTGTGACCCCATAGTGTAGAATTCCTTGCTACTGAGGGCTGCTGATGTTAAAAGTGTAGGTAAGTAAAAAAAAACAACAGACAATACTATGGGAAGAAGAAAATGAATAATCAAAACCCCACAAAAACAATAAAAGGCAAAGAGAGTCAACAACACCACACACACACAAAAGAAAAACAAACAAAAACCCCAACAAAAGCCAAGCAAACAAAACAAAACAATGCAAAAAAAAACCAAAACAAAAAAAAAAACCAAAAACAAACCAACAAGCAAAGAAAATAAAACACCAAGGACTGCTAAATGCAAAGACACCCATCAACCCACAACTCTGGCAAATCTGGAATGACTGGAAGCTGAAAGGATATTCTGGAAAATACCAAGTGCTGACTACTTTCTTTACATAGCCTTCCTTCAACTGTTGTGGGAGAGCAGACAGTCGCTCTGACACAGTACAGACAGGTTTTACTTCTTGGCATATTCTTAAGTCTCATCAGACTGAGGGTTCTCCCTCACTTCATAGAAAAACTGTAGGAAAACAAAATCTCTCTTGATCAAGGTGCTCCAAAGAGAAGACAAAGCATTTGTTTTCTTCCAAAGCCAGAGGAGATGGGTAGAAAATATCCTATGCAGCAGGTAAACAGATCAGCAGAGATTTAATCTGTATCTCTTACACTGACTTTTATCATCTTGAATGATAACACCAATGCAAATCTCTTGGTTCAGGGTTACCTACCTAACTTGGTCAATTCCTCTTTAAGTCATGGTCTTTGGTAATGTTTTAAGAAGCAAATATTCAGACAATCCAAAGAACTACTGAAAATCCAAGGAGATCCCCACATCTGTCATCTGTAGTTATCCTAACATGCCACATCTGTAGCTATTCTAACCTTTCATATACAGAAGCTAAATAAAGCATAAGCACATCCTTTCATCCTTCTCTATTCAGCAAACATTCCAGCACACACATGTTTTCAGAGATTTGTAAAGCAAGGGTGGTTGGCTGAATCAGAGTTCAAACAGCCACACTTCTTTGTAAATCAGAATTTTACATAAGCTCTGGCATTCAGAGAGGGGTAAAAGAGGCACCATTGCTCTAACAAAGTCTATTCTGCCATGCAACACAGGCCACAGGTATTAAAATCTGCTTTAGGTCTAACAGATGTGGTTGAGCCAGAGCTCATCAAGAGGTTCTAGCATAAAATAATTAGGAAAAAAAAAAAAAAAAAGGTCAAACTACTAAACTCTTCAAAGCTGCTTAAAAAAGACAGTTCTTAGAGACACAAAAGACAATACATTTCAAAAAGAAGTCTAGAACATGACAGAACTCAGAACTGGAGAGTTGTAAAGACAATTCAGTCTTACATGCTCAATCAGATAGAAATCAATAAAGTACTCTAACTATACTAGACCTAGATATTTCAGTTTGAATTACAAACTTAAATTGGAAATGTTAGCTTCCTTCCAAAGGCAACCAGAATATCCAAAACATCTGGCTGCTTTGAATAATGTATGAAGAGAGGGGAAAATGATTTAGCTTCCTTAGATATACAAGTAGAATTTATGTAGAATTCTAAACTTTACAGCCTCATTTCAGAAAAATGAACATGCCTTGAGAGACAGAAAAAGATTCTTAGATTAAAACAACATATATTAAACAACTCATTCTAACTTCATTCAGAAACTGTTGATACACCCTATTTAACCAAGACAAACTGTAAACACTTGTTAAAAGGGTTAAGAAATGTAAAAGTTGATATTATAATATCACTTTTACTTTTGATTATGATTCATTTTAATAAAAACATAATATCAAAGATTTGTTTCAGTTTATGCACTCTGGAGTAGTCTTATTCACTAGAGAAGGAATGGTCACCAAAGACAAAACTGAGCAGTTGCATAAATCTCTGTGAAGGACTTAGAGTTTCATGGATCTGAGAAAAAAATAAGAGAAGAACTTGAAAGGCATTGATCCCAAAGGAGATCTGATCTGGACATTTCGATTGGGTATGAATTAGATTACTATGTAATATGACAGGACAACAAAAAGGCAATGCAATTCCAGTTGAAGTATCTCATCACAGAAGTAAGGAGAAAAGAATCCTCTCTGGTTTAGACAGATAAGAATAATAGTACCAATAAACTAGAAAAAAAATACATATAATTACATTACTGAAAATAAAAACACTGAATAATTATTAGGGGGAAAAATACTGGTAAGGGGAACTATTAAACTGTCACAGTT
The DNA here is from genome assembly GCF_015220805.1 of Pogoniulus pusillus. Lineage (NCBI taxonomy): Eukaryota > Metazoa > Chordata > Aves > Piciformes > Lybiidae > Pogoniulus > Pogoniulus pusillus. Next base: position 41,278,666 of record NC_087266.1, read on the forward strand.
GTTTGGAGAAAACAACAAAAAGAGGAACAGCACTTAGGAATTTTAAATTCCATCAATGTTAGAAAAAGTCCTTCCAGAATAAACCTCCCTAGAATGGAAGGCAAGTTAAGGAGCTTGTTTTCTGTATTTCCAGTCCTTGTTATGCTATGAGCTTCCAGTTGTGTGAATAGCACTAGCAACTCTGAGCTGTTTTTAGATGCAGAAGTTAATGCAAGATAGAGACATGCTATGTCTGAGAGTATTCAGTCTCCATGGGCAAGACACCAAACATATTTCATGACTGAATTTAACTGTGCTAATTATGCTATAATTAAATAACTATAATTACATATATTAGCCTTAATTTAATGTAATTACCTAAATGATCACTGTAAGTTTGTGTCTGAAATTAGCAACTTTTTCTCACATTCGAAGACAGATCTATTTTGCGGCAACTGTCAGTGCATTTTTGTGTGTGTGTTACAACCTATCTTCAGCTGTTAGCTTAGCTAAGTAACAGACAGAATCATAGAATCAACCAGGTTGGAAAAGACCTCCAAGATCATCCAGGCCAGCCTAGCACCCAGCCCTAGCCAATCAACTAGACCATGGCACTAAGTGCCTCAGCCAGTCTTCTCTTGTACACCTCCAGGGACGGTGACTCCACCACCTCCCTGGGCACCCATTCCAATGCCAATCACTCTCTCTGGCAAGAGCTTCCTCCTAACAACCAGCCTCAACCTCCCCTGGCACAACCAGAAACTATGTCCCCTTGTTCTCTTGCTGGGAGAAGAGACCAACCCCCACCTGGCTACAGCCTCCCTTCAGGTAATCGTAGACAGCAATGAGGTCCCCCCTGAGCATCCTCTTCTCCAGGCTAAACAACTCCAACTCCCTCAGCCTCTCCTCACAGGGCTGTGTTCCAGGCCCCTCACCAGCTTTGTTGCCCTTCTCTGTACACATTTCAGCATCTCAACATCTCTCCTGAACTGAGGGGCCCAGAACTGGACACAGTACTCAAGGTGTGGCCTGACCAGTGCTGAGTACAGGGGAAGAATAACCTCCCTTGTCCTGCTGGCCACACTGTTCCTGATCCAGGCCAGGATGCCTCAGAGAATTTAACTCATTAAAGATATTTTAATCCAGACACGTCTTAAATAAACACAGAATATTACAATGTAATTAGAGATGTCTCACAGAAAGGGCTCAGACTTGCAACACTTTTTGTATTATAAAAAAATGTGGTGTTTGGGGTTTTTAATTACTTCAATGAGTTTTTCTATGAACCATGATTTCAATTTTCTATGTTTAAAATACTCTACAATCACCTAAAAAACCTTGTCAGTTTCTAAGGCCAAGCAGACTTTCCATTTGCTATACCAGTGTCTGGGTGCAAATAGAAGAAAGAAGGTATAACTCTACTTCAGATAGATTATTTTTTAACTGTTTCACAAGAACATGTTGCCTTTAGGCTCAAGGAACAAGGCACCTAGATCCTATGACTTAGCACTCAGCCTCTCACTGCTTCCCCAAACCTCAGAAAATAAACCTCATCTACTCATTTCCCCAACTGCACTACTGATTTGTAACAGCAAAGTGATCAGCATTATAGTACCACATGTAAAGAAACAGAAGTTCTGCCTGTGCTGTTGCTCAAAAAAAAGCAGTTTAATGAAGTGAGCTACTCTCTTTTTTATGTTTTATGACTTGTGTTTCTTCTGCTTGTCAGTTCATTTTGAAGTCTCCTTATTCAAAGAAAATAGGTTGTGACACAATCTTAAGAGAGGAAAGTCTCTAAGGATTGCAGAGCAATGTTATTGGATACAAGAATTAAGCACCCTTTACAAGTAAGAGGTTTAAACCTGCTTAGCAGTAGCAGACTGCAGTACATAGATCCACCTGCTACACAGATCTATCTGCAAAGATACAGATGCACAAGAGGACTTTTTAAAAAGATCTCTGCTTGCTCAGACTGCAGGTCTCTGTTAGAAGCTGCTGAATTCCATAGCCTGATAGATGCAAGGTTGCTGCACTCCAGCCAGTGATGAAGAGCATTCATCCCCAATAAGCACACGTACACCTTATACAGCGTCTCTATACAGATACGTCCATATACACACACATCGCACAACTCAACACAGCCACAGGAAACAGCACTCTCAAAGAGTATCTCACATTCCACTATCTCAACATCTCTCTTGAATTGAGGAGCCCAGAACTAGGCACAGCACTTAAGGTATAGCCTGACCAGTGCTGAGTACAGGGGAAGAATAACTGTCCTTGTCCTACTAGCCACACTGTTCCTGATACAGGCCAGGATGCCATTGGCTCTCTTGGTCACCTGGGCACACTGCTGGCTCATCTTCAGCCTACTATCTACCAGTATCCCCAGGTCCCTTTCTTTGTGGCTGCTCTCCAGCCCCTCCGTCCCCAGCCTGTAGTGCTGCTTGGGGTTGTTGTGGCCAAAGTGTAGAACCCTGCACTTGGCCTTGTTAAATCTCATCCCATACAGTTAGAGAGTAAAGGACATTTCCTTAGCCTTAACTAACTTCCCCCTGTGCAAGTGACATATAATCAACAATCACCTTTTAAGAAATCTGAATCTTAGTATAATCGTATCACAGAAGGGAAAAAACCTGTATTTGCTTGCACACAAATCACTATATTAACAAGTATTTGTGAGGTGGATGAGGCAGCGGCTGCAAAACATGCATAAAATTATCAAATGCAAAGATTTAAACAATTTCCCCACTGAGTGCTAATTGCAGACACTTTACTATGTAGTCATAAGGATTACACATTCGCATTAGCCACTGAGAAATTAGGAGAGAAACTGTCTGTGCCAAACCATAATCTTCCCACCTCTTTACACAAAAAAAAGTATGTTGAAACTCTGGAGTAATCATTAAGCATTCTCTTATGAGCATCACGTTTAACTACACTAAAGCAAATACGTAAGTGCTTGCTGTATCTGGAGCTTCTTTACACCCAAATGGTGGAATGGACATGAACACGTTTTGCTCCGGGACAGAAGAGTGTCTAGGTATGATTTGCCTCAAAACATCAAGTTAGTCTAAACCAGCAGGTAGTATGGATTGTTGTAGTCTCTTTAAATAAATCTCACTGCTTAGAATCTCTGCTTTCCAATTAATTTCTCAGTAATCCTACTGGATTTTTTACTTATATAAGATTCAAAGTGATAAGTTCTAAGTAATGTGAAAGCCTACACCTGTACCAAAGATCACAAAAGGTCTTTGTCTGGACTGCTCCCTTGCTGCTGCCAAAGCTTTCTCTGGAAGATGCCTTGTGTTTTTGAACTCTTTCACTCTAAACCTCTTCCTTTCTCTAGCACAAATATTTCCTTCCTCCCCCCCCCCCCCCCCCCCCGTTTTCCAACATGTAGCAAAGACCACCACTTCTCAAGCTATTTCTCTAGAGGAGATTGCAGTCATCAACTTCAGGGCCCCTGCTTTTCTGTCTTCTTAACCCAAGAGACTGATTACATTAGAGAAACAATATCCAAACTTTGTCTTGCAAAGCAAACAGGCAGAAGGAAATTACATATCCATGGCCACCTGAACTATTCATGCTGGGTACTCAGGGAAATTAGGCCATTTAGCTGGAAAGAGAGAGAGAGAGAGAGACTATAAGAAAAAATTCTTAATGTTCAAATATTTTTTTCCTTCTTTTTTTCCCTTAAAATTCTGAGCATATATCATACTGCATAGTATTAAAGTGAGAGAGATGAAAATTTCTTAGCCCATCATCTGAGCACTGTCCTAGGAATTCATCCTTCAAGTCCATCAAGTGAAATGCATCAAACACACAGAATCACAGAATGTTTTGTGTTGGATGGGACTCCCAAAGTTCATCTAGTGCAATCCACCTGCTGTAAGCAGGTACATCCTCCAACAGATCAGGTTGCCCACAGCCCTGTTGAGCCTGACCTTGAATATCTCCAAGAATAGGGCCTCAACTACCTCTCTGGCCAACCTGTTCCAGTGTTTCACTGCCCTCGTGGTAAAGAGCTTCCTCTTCCAACCTAAATCTGCACTTAGAATCATAGAATCAACCAGGTTGGAAGAGACCTCCAAGATCATCCAGTCCAACCTAGCACCCTGCCCTATCCAATCAACTAGACCATGGCACTAAGTGCCTCATCCAGTCTTTTCCTGAACACCTCCAGGGACAGTGCCTCCACCACCTCCCTGGGCAGCCCATTCCAAGGGGAAATCACTCTCTCTGTGAAGAACTTCTTCCTAATATCCAGCCTATACCTACCCTGGCACAACTTGAGACTGTGTCCCCTTGTTCTATTGCTTCTACAATTTAAAACCGTTACCCCTTGTCCTATCAATGCAGACCCTTTCCAGCCTTATTGTAAGACCCTTTCAGGTACTGGAAGACCACTAATGGGCCCTAGAGTCTTCTCTACTCCAGGCTGAACAACCCCAGCTCCCTCAGCCTTTCCTCACTGGAAAGACGTTACACCCTCCTGATCATTTTTGTGGCCCTCTCCTGGAACCACTCCATGGAGTCCATGTCCTTCCTGTGTTGAGGGCACCAGAACTGGACACAATACTCCAGATAAGGTCTTACTGGAGCATAGTAAAGTGGCAGAATGACCTCTCTTGATCTGCTGGCCTTGCTTCTTTTGATTTTAGACTCTTAATCCAGAGCAACTTACAAATCCAAAAGATATTTCAGGATCTACTACAGGTACATAAAACAATAACAGAGAATAAGTGTTTTAAAAGTTACCAGAAGTTAACATTAATGAAAACATTTCAAACTAGAATTTTATGATTAAATCTAACAGTCCTCAGATATAGGCTTACCAAATACTCTGTACAGTATATGAACAGAAAATGTCCAAATACCTCCTTATTTGGAATGCTGCTTCTAAAACAGCAAATAAGTTCTTAATCTTTGTTTTAAATGTTCACATCTTCAACTCTGAAAGATTTAAATTTTTAAAGTGAGCAAGGGAACACTCAACTATCACAACAACATGGCTCTGTTTCCCAGAAGATTACTATTGGCATCACAGTGGAAGTTTTAATGTACTATGGTTTTCTGTGAATTTGTAACAAAGCGGTACAAAGCACAGTCTTTTCCAAAGCCAGATAACAAAACTTGTCCAGAGCATTCACTGTTTTAATATTCTTTTCCAGACATTGTGGTTAGAAGATGGCATTTGTGAAAGAGCTGTGTCCATTGTTAGACCACAAATAATAGCTTCCAGCAATGCACACCGTGGTTATATAACTCCAGAAAGGAACACAAAAAGGAATACAGCCTTTTCTTTCAGCCCAGAAAGTCTCTCAATAGTTCATTCTGCAGATGAGTTCATTAGAGAAAATAAGAGGTCCTTCCTGGCACCCTCAGTTGCTAGTTTCATTCTTTTTTGAATCTTAAGACATTATGTTCACATAACTATAGGAAAGCCTCTAGACACCTTTGATACTTCCAGAATTATAGCTGAAGAATAATTGCTTCTGACCACAGTTCTCTCTTTGACACTGCTCCAGTAACCTTCTGAAGTGTGCTGTGTTATTTGGAGGATAGAGCTCAAAATTGAGTGACAAAAAGGATTACAAACAAAAAGTAGAGATGTGACTTTGAGGAATAAGGTTGAAGTAAGAGGAACAGACAGATTACAAGAGCCCTGATTGTAGTCCTGCACATGAGGAAGCTTTCGACAGTAGGAAATACTGTCTCTTCAGATGGACTATTGCCTAGCAGCTAAAGTAGCTTGTGAAATATGCAAATGATTCCCATGAAACAGAGGATAGATTTTCAGGGCAACTGTGAGTGTACTCACATTACTACCTTCTCCTGCTTCTGTTTGGCAATGCTTTAAAAGTGGAACACTGGCAGAAAGAAAGTTAAGTGCCCAGACTCCAGTCCTCCTTTGGCAAGCAGTAGTGTGAAGACTAAGACATTTCTGGTTGTTTTTGAAATTCAGGCACTGGCCAAAAACCAAAGCCCTTTCACATCAGGCAGCTGATGAATGGATTGCAAGTGTGCCCTTCAGTGCTGAAATTTCACTGCAGCTTTAGCATAAATGATTGAGGTTTTTCTCTGTATGACAACCTTTGAGACTCCCTCACGTAAGCAAACCACAGCACTCATCCCAACTCTGCACTGAAAAGCACAGCTTCAGGTCAGTACATCATGCCAGATAAAAGCTAACTACACTGTCATCAAGTTTAGGTGATGGCTTTTTAAGGTTTTAAGTTTTTAAGTGTCCTTTCAGGAATATCACATACTAAGTTTGAAACAGTATAGTTTCTTTACATGTATATATCACAAGTGTAGGTAGTCCATCTGCTCTTGGGCAGCTGACCAGTGTTTTGCAATCCTGCTGCCATGACAATGCTGGCAGTAAAATGGAATTAATACATCACTAAATGTGATCTTGAACTACCTTCAGAAAGGCATATAATTGGAATAGTTATTGAATTGTAACCTCCAACAACTGCAGATGGGGCTTTCTTGTATCATACTCAGTCAAGGACAGGTGAGGCATAAGAGCATGTTATTGAAAACAGGAAACTCTATTAGTAAGTGTACGTTTCATACATTTCAGTATGACAAGAATCTCCCCAAGTATGGAATCTTAATCTTTGTTTTCCAATTTATTAGCAGAGTGGCTTCGAGGATATGAATAAATGAAAAGAAGGGTGACAAAGCTGGTGAGAAGCCTGAAACACAAACCCTATGAGGAGAAGCTGAGGGAGTTGGGGCTGTTTAGCCTGGAGAAGAGGAGGCTCAGGGGTGACCTCATTACTGTCTACAACTACCTGAAGGGAGGTTGTAGACAGGTGGAGGTTGGTCTCTTCTGCCAGGCAACCAGCAATGGAACAAGGGGGACACAGTCTCTGGTTGTGCTGGGGGAGGTCTGGGCTGGATGTTAGGAGGAAGTTCTTCACAAAGAGAGTGATCTGACATTGGAATGGGCTGCCCAGGGAGGCAGTGGAACCACCATCTCTGGAGGTGTTGAAGAAAAGCCTGGCTGAGGCACTTAGTGCCATAGTCTAGTTGATTGGCTAGGGCTGGGTGCTAGGATGATCTTGGAGGTCTCTCCAACCTGGCTAATTCTATGAAAAGAATTATCAGAGAGAATGCAGTCTAGCACCCTAGCAGTGACCATCTTTTCCTACTCTCCCATTCCTTTCTCTAGGAAGCTAAGTTTCTCCCCTCCATATATCCTACTAAGGACTAAAAAGATCACTTAATTATCAGCTAAGAAAAAAAAAGTCATCTAGCCTTTGGCACACAAATAAAAATTAGAAACTCTGCTAGTACTACAGGTTACAAACTGGGTTTTGTGGATTTGTTGGATCAGTAGCACAAAGCAAATTACCTAAACTTTATCTGAAGTTCACCTTGCAAGCTTACCAGTCAAACACTTTATGAACTATTCCAGGCACCAATGAGTAAAACCTTGAATCTTTATTCATGGTTTTGCTGCATTTGCTCAGGGCTGGGGCAAAACAGAGATCTGCTCTCTTTTGAAGGGCAATGAGTAGTGCCACGTTATTCCACAGGGACTATGATTTGAACAGTATTATGAACATGAGCTAATTATATCGCCTGGCTTTTCCCTGAGTGCTTTTGCTAATGTATTTCCAACTAGGAGAAAGGCAAGACTACAGATACTATAAAAGAAAAGCCGAGCTCAATGCATTATCCTCCACTAACCTTAAGTAAATGGGAAAACAAACAAACAGACCCACAATACCCACACACTACCAAAAAATCCACAAACCAACCACAGGGTTCAGAGTCCTTGATCTGGAGGGGAAGGAGAGAAGAAGAGGTTTTTCATAGATCAGAAAATGACAACTAAATGCCAAATAACTTCCCCCTCTTTCACATCTTTGTTTCCTTTTTAAGAGTCATATGTTTTGAGAATCTTATTTTTACAGGGTTAGTTGCACAATGTATCGTGCAGAGAATCCCAGATACCTATCTGGGGACTAAGACTTTGAGTAGCTATATTTACATTTAGGGCAGTGTCCTTTCATTTCAAGTAAGACATGAGAAGGAGGAGGAGAAGAAAATATGGGATTGTGAGCTTCACACTGTGACTCACTAGCACACAGCAAGGCACTGTCACAACACCTCATGCTGACAGGCCTCAATACTGCAGCACATCACAAGCAGAGAACTACCTGTTTAGGTTTAACTACTAGTTAACCCTAGCCAGCTTGAGTTTTCTACATTAATTCTGGCATAAAAGAGTGAGCAGTTAACACCCCAATGCACATCTTGTTGCTTGGTTATGGCAGAAGCCTACATAATCATGACTTTGAGAAGTATTGCAAGCAATTGGACAAGAAATGCAACAAAAGACTGAAATTGGAGGATGACATTCAAATCCACTCTGTTATTATGCTGCTTATACCAAAGCCTGTGGCTCTGCTATTGTTCAGGGTCTGGTCATCTTTTCCATCATTTGTTCTTATTTTCAGAGATTTGTTGGTCACAGAGATTTACTCCAGGCAAAGTGAAAACACTAGGAGACTAAAATTTGGCCAGAGGCAAAGAGCTTTGTTTACAGCTGATAGAACTGCAGCTGGACCGACTCTCAAATGAAATGCAGAAGTAGCTGTGTCATCCTATAAAAATGAAACACTAACAAGAACAAGTATCTTTACCTTGTTTCCTATTATCGCAGAACCTATTAAGAACCAAAATCTTGGTGAACAAAATAAACTCTAGGGAGAGCTTTTCAGCATGGTCACATGCATTTTCATACCCTTCCCTAATTCAGAATTACAGGATAGGAGCAAGAGTACTTTGACATTTGCATCCACATGGATGAATACATGGGTTGAAGTCAGCTACAGACCTGAGAGTACGCTTTGGCTTTGTCTATCCCTAGGATTTCTGCTTTGCAGATCCTCTAAAGCAGTAAGGTAAAATGCACCCAAATGTACTCAAGCTTTGGATATGGCCACACTTCAGTTGACATATCATAACTGATATATATGAAATCAGAAACACAGAGCAACTCAGAAAAAGGTATTACTTAAGCATCACCTCAGGATATCTGAAGGTAATGATTCTCTACATTTTAAAATTAATTATCTCACTAAGATGAGTATTAAAGTATCTGATAAACACAGATATGTGTTTTGCTTAACTTTTAATGACCACTGAAGAAAATTTTCAAAGGAAATTTAGATATATACTTTTTCTGCTAAATTCTTCCACTCTTGTAATAGGATTCTTACCTAGAAAAACAGAGAAATGTTTATTCACGTACTCAACATTTGAATCAAGTTGATTCAAAAATAAATGCTCTTAAATTGAGAAACTAAACAACAAGTAGCTTTAAAATCATCATGCACATTTCTGAATACTTTAATTTCCAATAAGAATTTAAAAAAATAATAAAGTTGCATATATTTGTATTTAAGATTTCTTTATTTACTTGTATCCACAGTACTCTCAGCATGCCAGCAGGGAAAAGAATGTAACAAAGGGCTGGGAGCAAGAATGCCAGGTTCAGTTTCTGGCTGTGCTGCTTATAGGTTTTGTGACCCCAGAGAAGGTGCCCTTCTGTAGGATAGTGTCATAAAATTTTCAGAGACAACAGGCAACAATTTAATTATGTTAAGAGAAAATAAAAGGTGAAGCAAAGCTATCTTCAAACACGAAAAGGCTTTTCCTCCATTTTGTTCTCTAAATTAAGTGACATCAGCTCTGGCGGGGATAACACAGAACTTCAAGCTCTGGAAATTGCATGGTTTTAGTCCATGAGCACATTAACAAACGTTTGCCTGAATATTTTGATTACAATCAATTCCTGCAATACTGACACAGACAAGCCATCCCAAAGCTTTTCCAGACAGTGGCAAATCCTTTTGGACAAGCACAGCAGCATTAGATCACCACAGTCATCCACTTAAATTTGAAACCTGTGCAGTTATTTACAAGATCTTTAAAGTGTACCTCCAAGTTCTAAACCTTAAATCTCTGGCTACTGCAGAGATCTGCAAACAGTGGGAAGTCTACCATGTATCAAGCTAATGCTCTTGGCACAGCAGCAGGACACACTATAATTGTCTCAGCAAAATTCCTTCATTTATGCATCTACATCACTGAAGAACTTGCAATTATTTTTCAATATTTGCCGGTAGGTGTTTTAAAACACATTTCAAGAGATTACATTTTGTTCAGCTCAGAAACTATTAACTGTGAGGTCTGTCCATTATGACTGTTTTGTATGCTACACTTCACTACAGTGTCTCTAATGGAATGGAATCCTGATACTTCTACTGCCACATGAGTTTTAACAGGGTTTCTAGACCACACAGATACTCTTCTCTGATTCTGCATAGGGTCAGCATGAGCTGTTGCATTTCTGCAGGCCTTTTAGGACAAAATAGAAATTTAAAAACACACAGGATATACAAACCAAAAGTACTGAACAGATTGACTCTGATATGGGTCAAGAACTGGCTGGAAGACTGGGCCCAGAGAGTAGCAGTAAATGGTGCCACATCCAGTTGGCAGCTGGCACTAGTGGTGTTCCCCAAGGATCAGTGCTGGGGCCAGTCCTGTTCAATATCTTTACTGATGATCTGGACCATGAGATTGAGTCCAGCATCAGTAAGTTTGCAAATGACACCAAGCTAAGAGCAGGTGTCAATTTGTTGGAGGGTAGGAGAGCCCTGCAGAGGGACCTTGACAGGCTGCATGAGTGGGCAGAGGTCAGTGGGATGAGATTTAACAAGGCCAAGTGCAGGGTTCTACACTTTGGCCACAACAACCCCAAGTAGCACTACAGGCTAGAGACAAGAGTGGCTGGAGAGTAGACCAGACAGAGAGTGACCTGGGAGTACTGGTAGATAATAGCTGAAGATGAGCCAGCAGTGTGCCCAGGTGGCCAAGAGAGCCAATGGCATCCTGACCTGCATCAGGAACAGTGTGGCCAGCAGGACGAGGGAGGTTATTCTGCCCCTGTACTCAGCACTGGTCAGGCCACACCTTGAGTCCTGTGTCCAGTTCTGGGCCCCTCAATTCAAGAGAGATGTTGAGATGCTAGGGCGTGTCCAGAGAAGGGCAACAAAGCTGGTGAGGGGCCTGGAGCACAGCCCTGTGAGGAGAGGCTGAGGGAGCTGGGGGTGTTTAGCCTGGAGAAGAGGAGGCTCAGGGGCGACCTCACTGCTGTCTACAACTACCTGAAGGGAGGTTGTAGCCAGGTGGGGGTTGGTCTCTTCTCCCAGACAACCAGCAACAGAACAAGGGGACACAGTCTCAAGTTGTGCCAGGGGAGGTCTAGGCTGGATGTTAGGAGGAAGTTCTTGCCAGAGAGAGTGATTGGCATTGGAATGGGCTGCCCAGGGAGGTGGTGGAGTCACTGTCCCTGGAGGTGTACAAGAAAAGCCTGGCTGAGGCACTTAGTGCCATGGTCTAGTTGATTGGCTAGGGCTGGCTGATAAGTTGGCCTGGGTGACCTTGGAGGTCTTTTCCAACCTGGTTCATTCTATGATCTCCTCAGATGAGGCTCAAGAGCCACAATGGTACAATTCCTTCTAATGAATATGCAATCTTAATATCTTCATGCTCAGAATAATTAGGAAATATTTTCTATACTGCTGGCTCTTCCTAAGTGAAGAACATTAAACATTCTGAGATCTTTACTGTACTGTGCATATTTTCCTTTGTCAGGAGAAATCAGAAGTAAATAATAGTAGTAGAGTATTAAGAAGGATAAGGAAAAATCTGCTCATATAAACTTAAAAAATATCATTTGCCTAAGAACTTGGATGAATGGGAAAGTTCCATCAATAATAACATTGTTCCTCACAGCTGAACTCCCAGTAAAAGTTGGAATTTTCAATTGTTCAATGTTTTTAATTATGGTTTGAAGCCTCTTACAAGTAGCATGTAATCAACTTGAAAATGATCATTCATTTCAAAGCCCTGAATAATCCTCAAGATTTGCAGCAAGTTGGGGAGAGGGCAAGGCTGCAGAAAGTTGCTTTGGGAGGCATGAACACAGATGCACCATTGATGGTTTTAAGGAAAACGTCAGTGTGGTTATAAAGATACATTTGAAAGCTTATTTCTGGATAACTCAAGGCAAATCATAATAGTGAATTTCTATAGGAAAGAATCAAGGTGTCGAGTCAACAGCCCCTGGAGAAGAAGTCCCTTTCCATCAACTGACAATCAGTAAAAATGTACTGGGCTCAGCTGATTATTACTGTCTTAAAGACAAAACCAAAGACAAGACCATGACCTAGCATGCTACATGAAGAGGCTCACTTAGAGAAAATTATATTTGCATCCAACTTAAAACATAAGACTCATGAAACACTATGCAACTGATGCAGGAGAAAAAAAACCCATGAACTCAAAAGTAACTAGGCACACTAGCTAAATTACACCAGTATAAAATCCAGTCTGAAAATAATGCATTTGTAGTGAAAATAAAGAAATTACCAGGATCTAATATTTTTAAGAGCAGCTGAAAAGTGACAAGAGTCACAAAAGTTCATTTACAGTTACTGCATATTCCAAACATGGCCTGCCACATCTCATTTGCTTCACATTAAATGGAGGGCTGTGGAAAGCTACTCCACTGCTACACACAAAACAGTCCACTGACTTGCCTACATGCTCTTTCCTGAAGTGATATTCTTCAGCTTTCAGTGTCCTTCCAAAGCACTTGACTACTCAAGACTCAACAGCCACCTAGAATCTCAACAGAAACTTTAAACTGTTCATTAATTAAAATGAGCAATGATTTTAACTTCAAATGAAATTAAAAGTAACGTGACTGAGAGCAAAGCAGGCAACTTCAAGTGTAGTCACATTCTCTTTATAGCATTTCTAAGTGGAAGGATTGTAGTGAAGGCATCTATTAAAAACTGAAGTACAATAAAGGGAACAATTCAAGAATAATTGTCATTACCTTCCTAAAGCTAAAAAACAGTGAAGATACTTAGCCAGCCTTGCTCAGAAATCAACACTAAATTAAAAATATAATGAGCCACACTAGATTCAGAGTTGTATTTAGCACATTATTTCCTCAAATATTGAAGGCAATAACTAAAAATACACACAGGGGAGTGCAGAATGAGTCTTGTACCCCTCATCTGTCTAAACCCATTTATTTCGCTGCAAGTGAGCAGTTCCACATTGCACTGCAGGCAAGAGACAGGAGGATGACTTCAAGTGCTGGGGAGCCCTCCAGTGGGATAGAGTTACTACAGCAATTTCTCCACTGCCGCTGGCCCCAACTTAGAAAGAAGTACAGCGATGTTTGCTGTGCAGATGAACTCCCTGGGGAGCCAACTGCGTCTGGAACAATAAACACATTGTTCCAAATCACACAGGGAATAGTCCAGCAATGTTGTAGAAACCAGCATCAAAAACAATGCAACAAACCCATCCATTTATTTTAAAGCTGTGGGCATGTCCATGGGGAACACGATCTCTTCAGTTAGAGCATGTCTTTACATTCGTGAAAGCAAAGTTCAAGTCTCTGACCTACCAAAAGATGAGTAAATCATTGTTAGAAATCACAGAATCACAGAATGATTGAGGTCGGAAAGGACCTTCAGAGATGATCGAGTCCAACCCTCCTGCCAAAAGCAGGATCTCCTAGTGTAGTCTGCACAAGAATGCATCCAGGAGGGTTTTAAAAGCCTCCAGAGAAGGAGACTCCACAATCCCCCTGGGCAGCCTGTTCCAGTGCTCTGTCACCCTCACTGTAAAGAAGTTTCTCCTCACCTTGAGTTGAAACCTTCTATGTTCCAGTTTGTATCCATTGTTACTTATCTTATTACTGTGCACCACTGAAAGGAGATTGGTCCCTGCCACTTGACACCCATCCCTCAGATATTTATACACATTGATGAGACCTCCTCTCAGTCTTCTCAAGACCAAACAGCCCCATGTTTCTCAGTCTTGCTTCATAGGGTAGATGCTCAAGTCCCCTAGTCATCCTCATGGCTCTCCATTGACCTCTTGCCAGCAGATCCCTCTCTGCTCCAGCTGCAGAGTTTTTTTAAATAAATGCAATCAAAGCAGTTGAAATCAGACTGCATACACGTTTAACTGTGTAAATATTGCAGAAGTGTCAAAGAACAATCTAACAGACCAACAGCTGTCCTCTAGTCCTCAACTCATTACTCAGTTACCCCTGCATTTCTTAGCAAAGTCCATCAACTAGACTATTTCTTACTAAAGGCCGTTAAAAACCCAGAAGAAAGTCATAGAAGATAGAACTTTTTTTATTACAAGTGACTGTGAATTACTGCCAGCATTTATCAGCTGCCTTCACTCTTGTGCTGGGCCACTTCAGGAAGATGAAGTTGAGGTCTTAAGCCGCGAGAGAGATCTCTAGCAACAAGGGAGATCTTCACAAGAGATACCAAGACACTATCAGTCAACTAACATTGCCATGTAAATTGACAGTGCTCACAGAACAAAGCCAGAGTGCTCCTAGGAGGATATTTCATCACAAAGCATATCTGATACTTGTGGCTGCTCAATCTGTTCATGCTCAGCTTTGATTTCACTTTGTAGTGACTGGGAGAGGAGGTTGTGTTAAAATATCCAAGGACAAACTAGGTCAAAGAAATAGAATTGGAGATTGTTCACTTTTTTGCCTAATTGGAAGCATGCTATTTTCATAAAATAGTCCATGCAGAACCATCAGTCTAGCTTTTTTGTGCTCCATTTCTTCCATAATTGCAGAGATTTAACTGTAAGCTCCAAGTTCTGTAGCCTGTTCAGAATATATACTCTTCCACTAGTACCACACAAGTTTCAGTCCTTAGCATGCATCCTCTTGACTTCAATGTAAAGCACAATTACATTTAAGTGGCAATAGAAGTAAATCTCTGTTGCTGCATATGGAATTATACCTGAATGTTGCATTTTTAAGATGTACATATTATCAAGAAAATAGCTCTGGTACAATCATTTGCAGGTGTTTTTTTTTTTCTAAAGTGTTGAAAAAATTGATACATTCCAAGAGCAAAGTGGCAGAATATCTGCATTTCAAAAAGAAAGAAAAGACTAATTACTGAGAAGTCAAAGGAAAAATATGGGTTTGCTCCATGCTTTCATTCTCTTCCATTCAGCAAAGAACTAGAGCTGATTGTATTAAAATATTTAATTAAGCCTTGAATTTTCAGTTTGAAACAAGCTGTTCAGTGTTTAAATGCTCAGAATACTGGGTAAGAAAAAAGAATTCAGTATAATTACAGAGGATGAAAAAGGAAGATTTTCTTTTACTGATCACTGTGGAGAGGCTGCTGCTGGTCTCTTCTCACAGGTAAATACTGACAGAATGGCCTCAAGTTGTGACTGGATAGGTTTAGACTGGACATTAGGAGACATATTTTCACAGAAAGTCAGGCATTGGAATGGGCTGCTCCAGGAGATGGTGTTTGAGTCACCAACCCTGGGTCTGTTTAAAAGTTGCTTGCCTGTGGTGCTTGAGGATATGGTTTAATGGTGAACTTCATAGAATAGGGATTATGGTTGGACTTGGTGATCCTGGGGGGTCTTTTCCAACCAGAATGTTTCTCTGATCACATGTTGTTTTAACAGTGTATCAATTTAGCAACATTAAACTATAATGCATAAAACCCCCCAGATTTCTGCAATTATTATTCCAAACTAAACCAAACTCCAACAAAATATAAACCCATTATTTACAGGGGAATAAAAGGAGACTTACTTCACTGTATGACATGAATTTTCTATTTCTTACCACCATGTTCTCAACACATGCATGCAACAGTGCTCCTGTCCATAGCTTTAATTTACAGAATTATTAGCTATTAATGAGTGGTTATGCTCCTTAGCTTCCCAGGGAGGTGGTGGAGGCACCGTCCCTGGAGGTCTTCAAGAAAAGTCTGGATGAGGCACTTGGTGCCATGGTCTAGTTGACTGGCTAGGGCTGGGGGATAGGTTGGACTGGATGATCTTGGAGGTCTCTTCCAACCTGGTTGATTCTATGATAATGAAAGAGTACCCTAAGAGTAGACTCTTCTAACAGAAGATTAATAGAATATTTAAAACAGAATTTAAAGTAAATATCTGCATTATTTAAATAAAATATATGAATGCACTGACTGGTTCATTTTTAAATTAATCTCACAATCATAAGCATCTGATTAGTTTTAAAGAATGACCTTTCTGTTTGAGGAGGAGTGGAACTAGGGCTGCCTGGCTCTGCTATCAGACTCTGTAAGAAACAAGCATTCATACACATGTAGGCTCTGTAGCCCTGGAGCAAAATGCATCATTAAGCCATAGATGAAACATCAAAAATGTTTAGCTGCTTTAAGCTACCTGTCATGTGGGCAGAGATCAAGAAAGGGAGATGTGGCATAAGTGACTTTGGTCTTTTAAGGAATAACCTGGCACTTCAATATTTTTCCTTCTAAAAGTCAGCAGCACCTTGTGAAATCATGTGGTGACAAGTTCCTGAATGATATTTTGTCTTTACCTATTCTAGTGTCTGTACATGGAGATGTCTCGCCCCTACAAAATGTAATTACCAGAAGAAAGTAGTTTCTCACACACTTAAGGATCAGACTCTCTGCCTGCTGCAAATGTAAGAAACAACACACACTGAAACATTTCTTGCACAGATCTAGTTCAGGTATGTATATTAAGCTTTATTAACTGCTTACATTAAACTAATCATCAAAGTATGAAATTGACTTAAAAATGTTTCTAGAAGATCATTTTATTTATACCTAAACAAACCACCACTCTTTTGGCAATCAGAACAATTTTATCAGGTTTTGTATCATTGAAATTAAAATATGAATATTTGCAGCACCGTTTTTAAATATTTGGGTTTTTTTTCAGACAAAGAGAAAAATCAGGAAAAAAATCAAAGAGAAGTCTGTAGGACCTGACTCACTTGCAGACTGAACAGTTACATCACATGTTGTCTTTATACTTCATCAACTTATTCATATTAAATTGCAATATTGTCAGCAGACACATTTTGAAGATGCTGTTGATATCACTAGATGAACTGCTCTCAGAATGTGCTTTAAAGGTAGATGAGATGATTCCTAGTTGTCCATGTGCCAAGTCTCCAACTTTTATTTGTTATATACAGTACATGCTACAGCAATTCTGATAACAATTTAATTCCAGATCAAGGTCAGGCAGGAGCAGGAGAGAGGCTGCAGGGAATAGCATTCTGGGAGTGCATGAGGCCATGATTAGTGTATAACTCATGTGGAAAGAGCTCAGAGTTGATCTGTACTCTTATTTTATTCATGACCTGCTCTGACCCTCAACAGAATAATTTGGTCAAAAAGTTCACTTGGAATCCTCTCATTTCAAAATCATCCACAAAACAAGAAAAATATGTGTAACCTGAGGGATTCTCAGTTTGTTAAACTGCTTTTGCTATACTCACTTTAGTGGATTGATGCTGATTTACACCAGCTGAGAAATCTGCCCCAATGTGTTTCATTTACTCTTGAAGCTCTTTAAAAACAGACCAAGTTAATCCAGTAGTTTTTCCCAAACTTTTGAGGTGAGTCATCCCTACCTACATACCTCTGAATATCTCTTTGAATCAGAATGGGAGTAATACGGTTTCTCTGCATGGAAAAATATCAAGTCTTCCTAACTTACAAAGGTTTCAGTGAACAAAGTGATGATTTTATCTACTGCATCTCATAAATAAATGTAAGAGGGAAATCAGTGCTGTTGCCAACTATTCCACATCCTAACTAACAATATCTCAAGATGCTTAACTAAGGACTAGAAAGCAGATGAAAGCTTAAGTTCATGGTAGGTTTTCAACCCAAAGATCACAAATGCGTATTTGCATCCCAGGAGACAAAGACATTTATCAAAATACAGAAAGCTCACCAAGAAAAACTACTCTAAGACAAACAGTTATATGATCCATGCAAAATGAGCTTAAAAATAGTATGAAATCACTCTACCAGTACATCCATGGAAAACATATTTTCCTATTGAACAGTAAGGGGGTAAGAAGTAAAGGAGGATAATAAAATTATAAGCTTAGAAATTCTCATGAACTCAGTCACAATGAAACTAACAAATTTTCTCTATGCTATAAAAAAATACTTCAAAAGTAATTTCAAATTTTCAGGGAAAAAAAAAAAAAGGAAACTATCTTAGGCCTAGAGATGATGACTGATTTAGGCAAAGGAACAAGCCCAAAAGCTGTCTGCCAAAGCAAAATACAATGTGGCACCCTGGATCACCTGTGGTGATAACCTACACCATTAAAGAATTTATTTTTTTCTAAATCAGTGTATCAAAAGGAGGATAAAAGTCTCTCATGCAGACTGCAAAAGATTCTGGAAAGAGGTAAGAAATGTCACACACTGCTCCCTACCCTTCTGTAATTCCTCTGGACATAGATTAGCAAGATCTCCTGAGCAAGGACAGTGTCTCCTAGTGGAGTCAATCAAGCTATTTCATCCTTAGTAAATGCACCCAGAGCCCACGACCTTCTGAAGGTTAGTAACTTTCTGGTTTCTAACTGAACTTTACCCACGGAAAAATGAATTCATCTCTCTCCCCTCCTACCACTCTCCTTTCAACATGTTTCCTAGCACTTACCCTGGATATGTTCTTACTTTGCAATCAGACACTATTGCTAAATTAAACAAGAGTATTTATTTTAACCGGTTCTGGAAGGATTGTCCCTCCATTCCCTCATCATCCTAGTACAACCTTCCTGCAGCTTTTGCATTCTGAAATCCTTTGAAGTCAAGGAGGTTATAAAATGTTATATCTGCAGTAGAGTGAAACAGAATCATAGAATCAACCAGGTTGGAAGAGACCTCCAAGATCATCCAGTCCAACCTAGCATCCAACCCTGTCCAATCTACTAGACCATGGCACTAAGTGCCTCATCCAGTCTTTTCTTGAACACCTCCAGGAACTGTGACTCCTCCACCTCCCTGGGCAGCCCATTCCAGTGGCGAATCACTCTCTCTGTGAAGACTTCAGTACTTGTGTTCCCTGGACTATATTTTTTTGCTTATAAGGGGGCAAATAACACTGGGTTAATAACTTGGCCTCTCTAGTCTTATTGCTTGCCTTTGTTTCTTCTGAAACTGCTTTATAATTAATTGCAAAGAGCAAATAATAATAAAATTGGAATGCAGAAACTCAGCTGTGCCAAAAAAGCTCTCCCTGACCTCAAGGACATTTTTGCCATTAGCAAATGCCTCCTATAAAACTAAAAATAAATACACAGATCCAGCTTACAAAATTTTCTTTATACAGCATCTCCACACCTCCAAACTTAAAAAAGAAAAAGGAAGTTTAAAAAAAAAAATCCCAAACACCAAAACCAATCAACAAAAACCCAACCCAAAACAACAACAAAAAAAACCAAACAACCAGATAAAGGCAATAGAGCCTAGGGTGCTCTGTTTTCCCTCCCCAAAGGTTATGAATGCTTATGTATAAACTTATGCTCCAAGAATTTACAGTCCAGAGTGACAAAGTCATTATTGCAATATTTCTGCCTAGCTTCTTTGTTTTCCCAATTACTCTTAAAGTTAAGTGGAAATTTACACCAGCACTCATAATTCTGCATTGCTTTGCACTGATTCCTGAAGCCTCAAAAAACATGTATGCAGAAGCATGTATGTGTGACAGCCTCAAATGTTGCCAAGTCTCCAGTCTCCTTATTTTTCTTGTCTTTTAGAAGACTGAACTAAATTTTGCTGGAAGTGCCAAAAAGATCTCAAGCAGCCCAGTTACTAACTTGGGTTTGTGCTAGTTTGAAGCTAGTTAGAATGCTTCGGTGAGAAAGACTAGATTACAGGTTGTGAAAGGAAAACAGTGGTGATGTCTACTTCGCTCACTGGCTTCCTGAGATGTATAAGAACAAAAATCAAAACATAGATAAGGCACTCAGTTCTACTTCTGCTGGGGAACTGTCTGAGCTGCATCTCTAACCTCACCCCCTCTCTGCCGTTTCTTTGACTAATCCACTTTGCTTCCTAACCCTCTGGCCGAACCTCCATTCTTCCTTGGGACTGGGGTAAGGTTGAGAAGGGCAGGGGGAAGGTGAAGGGGCAGTTGGGAGCCCCTTCTGGGGACTCAGATTTCTGGGAGGGCTGTTATGTTTCTGTATTACCTTTTACCTTGTATATTTCTGTCTATAACTGTATATACTGTAAATATCTGCTTGTTTATTGTGCTAAGCTGTAAATAATAAGTTTCATTCGATTTCCAGAGCAGGCTGAGCCTAGTCTGGGTGATTTCCAAAGTGTGTGGGAAACACCCAAACCATCACAGGGTTCCACTTTGTTGTGGAGGCAGGGAATTCATGTGGCCGAGTCAGAAAATATAAAATAATTCTATTTTTACATATTTTCCCAAAAACCTGCCCCCAAAACTATATACAGAAATTAATTTAGTTTTAATTAGCAGATTCAGTTTGAGAAGCTCTTACAAGGATACCACAGATAAATTTGACTATTTTAGAAGTCAGGAGCTGGAAAAGGCTAAGCTACCAAACATAGCATTCCCCACTCAGGCTGAGCCAAGCTTACTCACAGGTGAGTCAGGCTGACAGAAAGGGTGGTCCAGATGCCTGTCTGCTAGTTCTCTTTCAGAAGACATCCAAGGCTCATTAAGGCCTATCCAGCCTGCATAAAGGGTGCTTATAGTGGGAAGCCGTCCAAAGCAGAGACAGTCCTGTCTGGTCTATAGTTTCCTGGAACTTCTTTCTTGCCCTTTTTGAAGACTAGATTGACATTGGCTCTCCTCCAGTCCTCAGGCACCTCTCCTGTCTGCTACGATTTGGCAAAGATGATGGAGAGTGGCAGAGCGATAACATCAGCCAGTTCTCTCAGCACCCTTGGGTGCATCTCATCAGGACCCATGGACTTGTTAATGTTTAATTTGTGTAACTGATCCCTAACCCAGTCTGTACTGACCAGTGGGGAGCATTCCCTCCTCCAGGCTTTCTCTCCTTCATGCAGTGTCTGGAGTACAAAGTGGGGTTCAGCCTTAGGCATAAACACTGAGCAAAGAAGGCATTCATCAACTCTGCCTTCTCTGCATCCTCAGTTATCAGGGCTGCTTCCTTGCTCAGTAGTGCCCCCACACCTTCCCTGTTCTCCCTTTTTCTACTGATATATTTGAAGAAGCTCTTCTTGTTCTGTTTTACTTCCTTTGCCAGCTTTGGTTCCAAGAGAGCTTTGATCTTCCTTGTTGCTTTCCTACATGCCCTGACTACTCTATAGTTCTCCCAAGTGAAGAATACCTTCTTCCATGAATTGTAAGATTCCTTCTTCCCTGAGATTTCCTTCAGGAGCTCCTTATTCAACCATGCAGGACTCCTAGCACATCTACTTGATTTTTTTATTCAGGGGAACATACCTAGCTTGGGCTTGGAGGAAGTGGTCTTTAAAAATTAGCCAACTTTCTTGGGCTCCCAGAGCCTTAGCCCATGGGATTTCTGCAAGTATGTCCCTGAAGAGCACAAAGCTAGCTCTGCAGAAGTCCAGGGTTGCAATTCTACTTGTTGCTCTGATTCTACCCTTTAGAATACTAAATTCCACTATGTCATAATCACTGACCCCAAGACTGTTCCCAACCTTAAGGTCCTCAACCAGTCCCTCTTTATTAGTTAATACAAGGTCCAGCAGTGCACCTCTCCTTGTTGGTTCCTCCACTACCTGCATCGAGAAATTATCGTTGATACACTGCAAGAGCCTTTTGGACTGTCTGGGCCTGGCTGCGTGATATTCCCAGCAAATATCAGCGTGATTGAAGTCTCCCATGAGTACCAAGGAGTAAGCTCTAGAGGCTATCTCCAGCTATCTGTCGAAGGCCTCATCAACATCTTCCTCTTGGTCTGGTGGTCTTTAGTAGACCCCTACAACAATTTAATCTCCTTTTCCACATCCCCTAATTCTTACCCACAAGCTTTCTACCTGTTCTGCGCCCTGCCATAGACAGAACTCAGCACATTTCAGTTGCTCTTGCACATAGAAAGCAACTCCCCCATCTCATCTTGCTTGTCACCCCTTTTTTCCAGATTATTTATGGCTACGTTAAAGAGTACAGATCTGTTTGACAACACCTTATCAGCAATATTTCCCATTTGGGAAACGTGATTATTCCTGTTCTTTATTGTCTTATAACCTCTTCCAAAAAGTAACTTCGATTTTACCCAGTGGCAGCTTAGTTCTTTGAAAAAGCTTCCAGGTCAAAAGTATGCATGATCTCCATGTACACTGGACAACAAGGTGATCATTTTACACATTCATCCTTTTTTTTTTTTTTCAAAACTACACATTTAGATGACACAATACACTAATGTAAAAGAGAAGAATCAGTTAAGACTTTGCAGAGGGAAGGTGAAGCTGAAGGAAAGAATTAAGACTAGTAGGGGAGAGTGTAAGGAGCGAGTTACTGACACATTTTTTGAAGATTAACAATGGATGTGATGGTTGTAACAGTCCAGGTAAGGTCTCACCAGAGCAAAGAGGCAGGGTCAGGGCCACCTCTCTGCATCTGCTGGCCATAAATCTTTTGATACAGACCCGGATGCGATTGGCCTTCTGGGATGCAAGTATGCACTGTCTGCTCAAGTCCAGCTTCTCATCCATTAGCACTCCCAAGTCTTTTTGCATAGGGCTGCTTTCTCTCACCTCATCCCCCATTCTGTATTGATAGTGAGGATTGTTCTGTCCCAGGTGCAGAACCCTGCACTTGCTCTTGCTCAACCTCATGAGTTCCACCTAGGCCCACCTCTCCAGCTTGTAAAGGTCCCTCTGGATGACATCCTATCCCTCTGGTGTATCAACAGCACTACTCAGCTTGATGACATCTGCAAACTTGCTGATGGTGTGCTCGATCCTACTGTCTACATTGTTGACAAAAATATTAAACAGCACAGGCTCCAGTACAGACTCACGAGGGACACCACTTGTCAGGGCTCTCCTGGACTTCAAGCCATTGAACACTACCCTCTTGATGTGACCATCCAGCCAATCCTTCTTCCACTGAACAGTCCATATCTCTCTAACTTGCTGAGTAGGATGTTGTGGGGGACCATATCAAAGGCCTTACAGAAGTCCAGATAGATCACATCCATAGGTCGTCCTTTATCTACTGACATAGTCACTTTACCATAGCAAGCCACTAGGTTAGTCAGGCAGGATTTGCCCCCAGTAAAGCCATGCTGGCTGGCTTGAATCACCTCCCTGTCCTGCATGGCCTTAGCATGGCATCTAGGAGGATCTGTTCCATGATCTTCCCAGGCACAGAGGTGAGGCTGACAGGTTGATAGTTCCCAGGGTTCTCCTTTCTACCTTTTCTTTAAAAATGGGTGTAGTGTTTCCTTTCTTCCAGTCCCCAGAGACTTCACCTGACTGCCAGGACTTTTCAAATGTCATGGACAGTAGCTTGGCAACTACATCAGCTAATTCTCTCAGGGACTCTGGGATGCATTTCATCAGGTCCCATGGACTTGTGAATCTTCAGGTTCCTGAGATGGTCACACACCTTGTTTCCACTTACAATGGGAGGGACTTTGTCTCCCTCAGCTCCATCTTGTGGGCCATCAACATGAAAGCCATGGGGAGAAGGGTTCCCATTGAAGACTAAGACAAAAAAGTCATTGAGAATCTCAGCCTTCTCCTTGCCCGTTTCCCACTGTCGCTCATCAGTGCAGATATGCTTTCTTTAACCTTCCTTTTCTGGTTAATGTATCTGTAAAAGCCTTTCTTCTTTTTCTTTACATCCCTTCAAGCCCAGTTCAATTCTGGCTGTGTCTTGGCTCTCCTGACCTCACCCCTACACAACTGGGCAGCATCCCTATACTCTTCTCAGGATGCCTGTCTCTTCTTCTGTTTCCTGTGCAGCTGCAACTTGCCTTTTAGTTTGACCAGCAGATTACAGCTCAGCCACGGTCTCTTGCTTTCCTTGTCCAGTTTCTTACACCTGAGGATGAGATCTCTTGTGCTCTATGGAAAGAATCCTTAAAGATCTGCCAGCTCTGTTCCACACTCTTCTGAGGGCCATTTCCCATGGGGTTCTATTTACTAACTCCTTGAAGAGCTGGAATTTTGCTTTCCTAAAATTTAGAGTCCTATGCTTCTCACAGGCTTCATACCCCTTAAGGCAGTGAACTGCACTAGCGCATGATTGCTGCAGCTCAGGCTAAATGCAACTGACATCCCTGATGACTTCACTTGCATTTGTGGCCCACAGGTCCAATAATGCAACCCTGCACATAGGGCTGTTAATTTTTTGTTATGCAATTGTCATCTAGGCACTTGTAGCAGGTAGGATTTGCACCCCAACAAATCAGAAATCTACCCTCTAGAGTAAATGTACCATACTTACTCAGAATTTTGGAAGTTTAAGGAAATTATATTTACAAAAGTAGACTAAATATAAAAGGTAATAAACATGTACAAGGTATATTTACATATTTTTTACAGTTCAATAACAAAACAATAATCCCTTGTACAATATATCAGCTGTCTTTCCCCCATCCTGGACACAAATAAGTCCAGAGAGCTGCAGCACAACCACTTCACTGTGTCTACCTCTCTTACCTCCCTGTACCTTACAATGCCAAAACAGAAGAGAGTCAGATGGGCAATACAAGGTCAGGAGAAAGAGATAGAGCAGTCAGAAGCCAAGCAGAAGATAGCAAGAGAGAGAGAGAGAGTAAGCTTGTGCTGCAAAATAGAAGATATTCAGCATGCCAACGGAATTAGATAAACTTATCTTGCATTATTCTGTATCCAATCCATAAAACTGTTAATCCTTTAGACTGAAATACTTTGAAAAAAAAAGATCTTACTTACAATTGAGGCACTAGGCTAGGGCACTAGCCCTAAACTGTAACAGCACTCCAGGAGCTTCTTGGATTGCCTACAGATAGCCATGTTACTTGTCCAACAGATGTCAGCATGGTTAAAACCCCCAGCAGGATGAGAGCCTGCGATCTCGATGTCTCTTCAAGATGGAGTGAGAAAGCTTCATGAACAGGTTCCACTAGATGGGGTAGCCTGTAGTAGACTCCTACCACAAGGCTCTCTTTATTGTCCTGATTCCTAATTCCTACCTATAAGATTTTGATCTGAATATAGTGGTAGTTTTTACCTTAATCCAAGAAAGAAAACAGGAGATTGTTAATCTACCATATTAGACTTTTATAAGGTTGGAATGGAAGAATTATATTTCCTAGTGCATCATTCACAAGCACACAGAACTCAGATGATTTACACCAGCAACAGAAACAATGGACTGTGAAATAGATCAGTTTGTCTTGTCATGATAGCTGTGCTCAAGGAACAGGTAGGAACCTGCTGCAGCTTTTGAGGATAACCTAGGCAAAGTGTCATCCAAGACTAACATAGCCATGATAAAAGAAGATGCTGGCATAAACAAAGCTATAGCTTACTAATGCCCTCATCTGAGATTAGGAAGCACTTAAAATATGAAACAAGTTGAAGGACAAAGATCAAATATTTAGGTGTTTTAGTGAACTGTGCAAACCTTGAAGCTGAAAGCTGCTGCTGAGGAGTGAGAATGCTGACATGAATCCTGAGGTAGGAAGGCCACAACAGACCCTAGTATTAAAGCTTGGGAATCAAGATTCATCATACACTTAACCTTCAAAACATGTAGGGGTCTGTAGTAGTTCTTGTCAAATTTCACAGGTGTCAGAATGAACTTGAGAACAGTAACTCATTGGGTTGGGTTGTTTCAAACCTAATTCAGGTAAGCCCTATGATTACATGTCCTCATAGCCAATTTATATTAATTTGCTGTTGCATTCAGTTAATGATCCACTGTAACAGGAATCACTATGCCCATGTTCAAATAATTATGCAATTAAAATCAGCTTCTCACACAAACAACCCTATTGAACACTTCAAACCAGATGGAGGGTATGCATGGGTCTTGCACTCTGGAAAGTTTGTTTGCAACTGAGCCGCAGAGAACTCTGCATAAGAGTACCATTCACTGATCATTGCCAAAGGCTGCAGGCAAGAGCTCATACCCAGCAATAGAGTTTCTGCCTTGCTTTCTCTGATCATCCTCATCCCATAGGTAACATAGCAAGAATGTGGCAGTGTCTGACTTTGTAGACCCACGCAGAGTGTAATGAATTGCCCTTCATGCCAGATCAACAGCAAAGAGAAAAGATATGCAGTTACTGAATCTGAGTGTCCTCCTAACACAAAACCTCCTACTTTAGGCATCCTTCTGAATACTTCTAAAACACACTCTTTCCCCCACCCCAGAACAAAACAACCCAAAGTCTTCTTCAGTCCTCTAAAATGCAAGCAGAAAAAAAAATGTGTGTGAATACACATAAGCAAGAACAGCTTCTTGGACAGTAAATTGAGAATGAAGTCCTCTCTAAGGAGTGGAATACAGAGTAAAGACCAGAACAGCTTGAAGATAAACATGGAATCTTCATCCAAACATGAAAGATTGAACTTGAGTCTGTACATGAGACCGACTCCTTGATGAAAACCTTATTTTCTTTCCTGAATGGATAACTAACGTTTGTAAAATAAATACTTACCCATCTATATTTTCTCCACCATCTGTTATCAGTTGTGCCTACTTATATTACAGAATCACAGAACTAATCAGATTGGAAAAGATCTTCAAGATCATCAAGTCCAACCTATCATCTAACATCTTCTAATTAACTAAACCATGGCACTAAGTGCCTTATCCATTCTCCTTTTGAACACTTCCAGGGATGATGACTCCACTACCTCCCCAGGCAGCCCATTCCAATGGCAAATCCTTCTTTCTATGAAGAACTTCTTCCTAACATCCAGCCTAAACCTATCCTGGTGTAGTTTGAGACTTATAACCACCAATGCAGATATTTTCCTGGACTTTTCAAGAGCCATGTATACTATTATATATAAACCAGAAACTTCCTTCCTCCTCTCAAATAAAATTGAGGCATACACTTCCTCTTCTATATCTGGACAAGCAATGCTGCCTAACAGGGAGTGTCTTGCAAGTTATCACAGTATCAACAAGGTTGGAAGAGACCTCACAGATCATCAAGTCCAACCCTTTACCACAGAGCTCAAGGCTAGACCATGGCACCAAGTGCCACGTCCAATCCTGCCTTGAACAGCTCCAGGGACAGCGACTCCACCACCTCCCCGGACAGCCCATTCCAGTGTCCAATGACTCTCTCAGTGAAGAACTTTCTCCTCACCTCCAGCCTAAATCTCCCCTGGCACAGCCTGAGGCTGTGTCCTCTCGTTCTGGTGCTGGCCACCTGAGAGGAGAGAGCAACCTCCTCCTGGCCACAACCACCCCTCAGGTAGTTGTAGACAGCAATAAGGTCTCCCCTGAGCCTCCTCTTCTCCAGGCTAACCAATCCCAGCTCCCTCAGCCTCTCCTCGTAGGGCTGTGCTCAAGGCCTCTCCCCAGCCTCGTCGCCCTTCTCTGGACACGCTCAAGCATCTCAATGTCCCTCCTAAACTGGGGGGCCCAGAACTGAACACAGTACTCAAGGTACAAGTAAGATGCTTCACAGCCCAGAAATTTTCCCTCATGGTATTGACAACAACAACTACACACTTCAGAGTTCACTTTTGCTAGTAACACCTGAAACACCTAATGTCATATTATGTCAGAAACCACTTGGCCATATGTTGTGGAGGCAGGGAATTAACATGGCCGAGTCAGGAAATACATAAAAAATAAAACTATTTTATTTTCCTGGACCTCTGCCCCCAAAACTATATGCAAAAATGAGTTTTGTTTATTAGCAGCCTCAGTTCAATCGGGACTATCTTACAAAGAACATTACAGATAAATCTGACTATTTAGGAAGTCAGGAAATGGAACAGGCTAAGCTACAAACACAGCTTTACCCCACTACCAATTAGGCTGAGCAGATTAAGGGAAAAAACCACTCACGGATGTGGGATAGGCACTCGGCAGAGATCCCTTGCTGGGCTCTTTCTGCAGGAGCAGCCTGTGGCGTTAGCGGCCACGTCCAGTGATGGAGATCGGCGCCACACAAGTCCGAGCCGAGCCACAGAGCCGCCAAATCCAGAGCTGCCTCGAGCATTTCCTGCCGGGGCGGATGGCCGCGGGACAGTGCTGCCCTCACAACGCCGAGGGAGAGCCCAAAACTGCTAGGGTCCCCTGTCCGGGAGGTAGCCAGCGATTAACTACTAACAGGGCCTGAGAGAGGGCGGCCCAGGTGCTGCACTCTCCCTCTCCCTCTCTCTGCGGACCCGAGGCTCCTTAAGCCTGCCGGCTTGCACAGAAGGAGTGCAGGATGGTGAGAGCCGCCCAAAGCAGGGACGGTCCAGTCCCAGCGGGAACTCGTCCTTCAGGGTGGCAGGGGACTCTCCAGGCGGGGACGAGCGAGGCGGGAAGCACCCCAGAGCAGGAACCCTTGCTCCACTGATCCCTTTCTCTAGACAAAGTGTCCACTTACCAGGCGCAAACCCACAGCCAGTCCCCAGCCCGATCTCAGCGCGGGCACCTGCGCGGGTCGCCCCCGTGCGGTGAGGACCCTTTGCTGCCCCCGCCCCGCGCAGGTGTTTGGCGCCTTTCCTCTCCCACAGAGAGGGAGGAGAGGGGAATTCAGGGTACCCAGGGCACCTGCCGCCCTCCGTAAACTTTCCAGGGTTTCATCACGTGAAAGTGACCCTCTTCTCCCCCCTCGGACCATTCCAAGACGAGTATTTATTATCTGAGAAGCAACATAATTGGCAAGTGGGTTTAGAGTCCAATTGTCACTCTGGGCAGAGCCAAAATCATTTCGTAGTGTGGAAAAACAGTTACTTGCACTCATGTGCTAACTGCCTGCCTCCATGACTCCCAGCCCATCTCAGGCCTCCGATCATAGCTACAAGCTTTTATTCTCAGAACCCCAACAATAATCTGTCCCTGGAGAAACAGCTGTCTGAAGCGTGCTAGCTGCAGAGCTTAAATTCCCCCTGGTATGCTGGGTCATGTTTGAGGTAAGAACAAACACATGAGCAAGTTATGGCAGGGAGAGCTTCTACACTTCTGACTCTCCTTAGGAAAGGCAAGCAAATTGTGGACCTTTCTTGTTCTGAAAAGTAAATCTTGCACTTCCTGATGAGAAGAAAGCTCTGAACTTGCTTTCAACGACCATATATGAAAAAAAGTATCACACAGTATCACAGTATCATCAGGGTTGGAAGAGACCTCACAGATCATCAAGTCCAACCCTTTACCACAGAGCTCAAGGCTAGACCATGGCACCAAGTGCCACGTCCAATCCTGCCTTGAAGTGCCCCCAGGGACAGCGACTCCACCACCTCCCCGGGCAGCCCATTCCAGTGTCCAATGACTCTCTCAGTGAAGAACTTTCTCCTCACCTCAAGCCTAAATTTCCCCTGGCGCAGCCTGAGGCTGTGTCCTCTCGTTCTGGCGCTGGCCACCTGAGAGAAGAGAGCAACCTCCTCCTGGCCACAACCACCCCTCAGGTAGTTGTAGACAGCAATAAGGTCACCCCTGAGCCTCCTCTTCTCCAGGCTAAACAACCCCAGCTCCCTCAGCCTCTCCTCGTAGGGCTGTGCTCAAGGCCTCTCCCCAGCCTCGTCGCCCTTCTCTGGACACGCTCAAGCGTTTCAGTTTAGAAGTGGGGAGGGGGAAAAAAGCAAAGGAGAAAGTCTCAAAGTCTAAATTCCCTTTTCTACAAGTGAAACCCTTATGGTCTGAAGTCTTCTGGTGGTCTGCTTGCCTATGTAAGCTTTCAGTTGAACTTCTACCACTACTGCTGCCATCTCTAAGCCCAGCATCCAGCTGTAACAATCCCATTTCCAGGCTCTCCTTGGGAACACCTGGAAGAACTGTTCTAGAGTCACTTGTTTTGCTGTCTCTTGAGACAAAAGTCATCTCTGGTTTCAGCCATAGGGTTTTGGAACTCAGTCTGTTATCCAGTCCTGTAGGGCTAAAATGTGAGACAGCTATGTCTCCTGCTTAATCACAGCCAGACTTTACAGAGGATTATTATTATTATTATTATTATTCAAACCAAACAAGAATTCTTGTACAACCTTAAGCATCACATGCTTCTCGTTAGTTAATGCTCTATCCCCAAATGAATCATCATTTCCAGAGCTAGTAATAGCTACCACAGCAGAAAGATTATCTATTGCTGCAAACACTCCTCCTTCTATTGCAGGTTCCTGTGTCCTTGCACCCACTGAAGGTCTCTTTGCCAGGAGTTGTTACACAGAATGAGAACTGCTACTACAATTGTTACATAGGTAAAGAGCTACTACACTTCCTGTCACCAGACACTCATCATTCACTACACTGGCTGCTTTGACTGCATTTCCCAAACAGGGCTTGCAACTTAAAAGCCTCATTTTTTTATTAGCACAGTAGACAAGACTCTATAAGAATCCAGGTAATTTTTTATCACAAGAAGCTGAGGGAGAGGTGGAGAAAGAGAAACAGAAGTAAAGAACAAATGATGCAAGGCAAGCAAGACAAGCACAGCGCCAGTGTCCTTGACCCCACTCACTACAGAACTTAAGGACTGGTATAATCCTTACTTAATTCATATGAGAAAGTCAACCTATCTATCCCTCTCACACAGGTATTCCCTTTCACACAATTCCTTTTTTCCCCAATGCTATCAGAAATGTCTACTTTTAGTCATCCATCCTTGCTGTTAAGTCTCTTAAATTCTAATTGCATCATCTCCCATTTCATAGATTCACAGAATGGTTTGGGTTGGAAGGCACCTTAAAGATCATCTAGTTTTGACCCCCCAGCCACAGGCAGGGACACCTTCCACTAGACCAGACTCATCCAGCCTGGTCCTGAACACCTCCAAAGAGGGCTCATCCATGACCCTCCTGGGCAGTGTGTTGCAGTGTCTCACTACCCTTGCTGTAAAGAATTTTTTCCTAATACCCAGTCTAAATCTATGTTACTCAAGCTCAAATACATACCCTCTTGTCCTATCACTACAAGCCTTTGTAAAATGCATTCCCAGCTTTCTTGTAGATCTCCCTTCAGGTACTGGAATGTAGCTATAAGGTCTACTCTAAGCCTTTTCTCCAGACTGAGCAGCCCCAGTTCTGGGGCACTTCTTTTCACAGGAATTCCTGTGAACATGGTTCCTATCTAATGAAATCATTTGTACATTCACCTCTTGTATATTTATTTTTATTCTGTCAAATTAAACTACAAATTTATGAATACTGTGATCTGCATATGCGTCACATGGGGAATTTGGATCTTAGCCTGCACACTTGACATCCTCAGCCTTAGAGATCCCAAATGTCTAGGCACCATTTGAACTCATTTCTAAAACCAGATTATTTTTGTTTTCATACTCTTTGTATCTGTCTCTCACATTCTCTGTGTGCCCTTTGTCAAACAAAATCCCTCTACATAACAAAACAACACACTACTGAAGCCACCAGCACTGTATAATGCTGGGCAGTGTCAAACTAACATAGCTGCGTGGCACATTTTTTTTCCCTGCTGTGTCCTGCATTGTTATCTACCACACCAGCAGGGGTGAACAGCTTTGCTTTGAGACACAGTCTAGTCCCTTCTGTAGCTGCCTCTATCGCAAAAAAGACCATGTGCGCAAGGAGTCACTTTGGAGATTTGATACAGAGTAGCAATTGAGCCTGCTGAGCTAAAAAGGGAGGGGAAAAACCTCCAAACCCAAACAAACAAGCAAAAATCATCCAAAACCAATCAAGAAGAACAACAGGGGGAAATAAAACAATATACCACAAACAACCGAACAAAAGATCAAAACCTTACCGCAGGTCCTCTCCTGTTCTTCAGAGCACAGAAATGATTCCTATGAACCTGCTGACATTTTGAGCCAGAGTGAAAGAAAGCTTTAGATGTGATAAGCATAGTGCTGCCTTGGGCAAAGGAAAGAAAATCATGTACATCTGTGGCTCGTTAAGCAGCAGGGTGATCAAGATGCACCTGTTTTCTGTTCTAACTGAAGAACTCTACATTCTGTGTTCCTCAGACTAATGAGTATTGCCATGTGTAGAAGTACATACACCTGCTGCTTTCCTTGCTCCCAAGGTGCTTGTGTTTCTGCAAAAAAAGCAAATCACCTGGTAGTGAAGAAACCTGGTGAGAATGAAGACATGAAGCTTGGCATCTCATAGCAATGGAGCTGCTATGGTCACTTTTCAGATCAGAAGACTGTGCCTAGAGCTTAAATGAATATGCTGCTAGAAGTACTAATTATGCATCTGGAAAGTCATAGTAATTTCATAGAACCATAAAATCAACCACGTTGAAAGAGACCTCCAAGATCATCCAGTCCAACCTAGCACCCCCAGCCCTAGCCAATCAACTAGACCATGGCACTAAGTGCCTCAGCCAGGCTTTTCTTGAACACCTCCAGGGATGGCGACTCCACCACCTTCCCAGGCAGCCCATTCCAATGCCAATCACTCTCTCTGGCAACAACTTCCTCCTAACATCCAGCTTAGACCTCCCCTGGCACAACTTGAGACTGTGTCCCCTTGTTCTGTTGCTGGTTGCCTGGGAGAAGAGACCAACCCCCACCTGGCTACAGCCTCCCTTCAGGTAGTTGTAGACAGCAATGAGGTCACCCCTGAGCCTCCTCTTCTCCAGGCTAAACACCCCCAGCTCCCTCAGCCTCTCCTCACAGGGCTGTGCTCCAGGCCCCTCACCAGCTTTGTTGCCCTTCTCTGGACACGCCCTAGCATCTCAACATCTCTCTTGAATTGAGGAGCCCAGAACTGGGCTATTTGTGATAGTCATATTACTAAAATCAACTTAGCAAACCTTCTTTATGATTACTCAGTTCTATTTGCATGATTTGGCTATAACTCAAAAATGTATTAAATTCTCCCTCTTTCAATGGAGACAATAAAAGCAAATTAAATAGGTTTTCCCCTGCAAGGCAGTTGAACATAAAACCAATTTTTAGGTGAAACATGAGAGACAGTCCTTCGTTATTAACCTTCACTCTATTTTATAAACCAATAAAAACAAAGATTAATAGATGACAAAATGGAAATAGGACAGACATTTCCTCCCTACAACTCATTTACTCAAGAACTTCGGCACCATTCTGTGAGAAGTACCTTTTCTCTAAGGACAGAAAGAGTATAGATAAAGGCAACATATTCTGTGTAACAGAAAAACAGCAAATTATCCATACCATATTGTATATGGCTCCTGGAACTAATAACACCTACAATAAACATTCTCTTGGAGTAAGAGGTACTGCTCTATTACTGGAAAAAACAATGATCTTAAATACAGCATTGATAAAGCAACTAGGAATTACATTGGACTATACTTCCAATATATCACAAACAGAATCAGTGTTAAAAAAAAAATCCATGGAAATGCATAAAGATCACTCAAACTGAGACCCTACACCAGCATTATACCCCTCAAATGGACCTGAAGACATTCAATTGTGAGTATTTATTCACCATTTTGTCTATTACTGCCTGAAACTGCAGTCTTCCAATTTACACTTACATCATTTTGCATTACACCAAGGCTAAACCTTGCTGGAAAGCCAGGTAGCCTCCACTGTTTCATCTTAGCTTTCAGACTGACAACAGTGCCAGAGACACGAACACAGGGAGTGGGGAAGCAGACTGTTCACAGAAATGCCCTATAAGACTCACCAGGTGGACATCCACCCAAGACATTCTGGCCCACAACAGAAACAGCCGCAGAATGTATGGTCTCCAAATGCAGCTTATCTGTGAGTTTCCAAGATAAGGTCTGTACCAGCAGCAGAAGTCACAAATCACCATAAACACCATTCTAGTGTCTTTGCACAGTCAACGTAAAACACATTTCTAGAGCTTCTTCTACCTGGAATCATAGAATCAACCAGGTTGGAAGAGACCTCCAAGATCATCCAGTCCAACCTAGCACCCAGCCCTATCCAGTCATCTAGACCATGGCACTAAGTGCCTCAGCCAGGCTTTTCTTCAACACCTCCAGGGACAGTGCTTCCACCACCTCCCATTGAAATGGGCAGCCCATTCCAATGCCAATCACACTCTCTATCAAGAACTTCCTCCTAACATCCAGCCTATACTTCCCCCGGTACAACTTGAGACTGTGACCCCTTGTTTCAAGTTGTGCTAGGTGAAATTCAGAGAGCTCTGTTTAAGCTTCAGCACGTTCACTCAGCCAATATCCAGTTCTGAGAAACTTACCTGAAAATCCAAGCTCTTCTCCCAAAACTTATACATCCTACAATCAATCACCTGCACATGGATGCTTTGAGGGTTGTTTCTTTGTAATTGGGAAGATCTAAAATGCTGACTTGCATTCTAAATTTTCTCTCCCTGAGATGGGAAGAAGGAAGGAAGAAGACATGGCACTCCTCAAGGTATTCATGTAGTTATGCTCTGGAGCTCAGTGACCACAACCCATGTTTGCAAACACACTGTCAAAATTGCTTACTAAATGCAAGTCTGTTCATCAACAACAACTTTTATTAATGACAAGGGAGGAAAAAAAAATCCTTGAAAATAAAAGGTCAATATCAAAGCCAATTAAAAAAGGCAACTGCTGTATTTTAAAGGCAATGCAGCATGGACAATGACTGTGCATAACTAACAAATGTAGACTACAAAGATTTTGAAGGAGCTTCTAATAAAGCAAGACATAAGTCTCCTAAAGTCAGAGACTGAACTGTGAGCACCACTGGTTAAAAGACAGCACAGAGCAATTTTAGACAGTACGGACAGAAATATAAAGTATTGCATTTATTGATGAGCACAAACATACCTACATTAGAAATAAATCCAGCTAAGTTTTGTTGTTGTTTTTTTTTCCACAGGTTTTTGTACTTTCTATTTCAAAGAAGTCTGCCCTAAATAGAAGTCAGATGCTTTTACAGCAACATCTGAGGTGAGAAGGGAAGTGCTCTTGTCAGGTAAATTCCTCTCCATAGCATCTGCTTGAAATTATCCTTAATGTAGAATCATATTCTTAAATTCCTGTGCAATCTGAAAAACTTTGATTTAGACATTATTCATTCAGAACTGGAGGGACTGAGTTTGAAAGACTGGATGTTTCTCAGAGAAATCTTTAGAGAACTGAAAAATCTGTCAAGGGGTGCTAAAAATCCAAGAACTCAACAAAAGGACCTTGAAGAACATCTGAGACATAAACTTAGATATTCTTAACATAAATCTCACTGCAGAATTAATATCCAGTTTTTACTGACTCCAAAAAATCCTCTTTTCTCAAAGATGGAAAAGTGAAGCATACTGCATTGAGAAAAAACTATGTATTTGGCTGATCATAAGTGCCTTCTGTTCAAATAAACACCACAGCTTTCTTTTACCTGTGAAAACATTCGCTATCCTAAGCTCTCACATTAATATGATTCCACTGCCACAGGCAAAGGGATTTTTATTGTGACACACAGATTCAGTGGTATTCCTTATGCAGCCTTGAAGTGCTCTATATAAGAAGAATTTCAGGTCTGATTCATTCAAAGCAATTCCCAAAATTGTTGTGGGTTATGAAATCTTCCAAAGTAATAGAGGATAATTAAGCATTTAAAAACAGAGCTTTGCTGAAGAAGGTACCAAGAACCTGAAGGGAGGCTGTAGCCAGGTGAGAGTTGGTCCCTTCTCCCAGGCAACCAGCAACAGAACAAGGGGACACAGTCTCAAGTTGTGCTGGGGGAGATCTTGGCTGGATGCTAGGAGGAAGTTCTTCCCAAAGAGAGTGATTTGCCATTGGAATGGACTGCCCAGGGAGGTGGTGGAGTCACTATCCCTGAAAGTGTTCAAGAAAAGACTGGATAAGGTACTTAGTGCCATGGTCTAGTTGATTGGATAGGGCTGGGTGCTAGGTTGGACTGGATGATCTTGGAGGTCTCTTCAACCTGGCTGATTCTATGATTCTATGAAATAATTAAGTCCTAGCCATGTGAGGAAAATAATTGATGCTACCCATAAAAGACTTTGTGGTTAGCTTAACTCAGCTGCTTCAAGGCCGTCCCTGGGGCAGTTCAAGGCAAGGTTGGACATGGCACTTGGTGCCACGGTCTAGCTTTGAGCTCTGTGGTAAAGGGTTGGACTTGATGATCTGTGAGGTCTCTTCCAACCCTGATGATACTGTGATACTGTGAAGGGTGTTAATAGGAACAGGGAAGATTGCAGTTCTGGAAACCTTTTTTTTTTTTTTTTTTTTGCTGTAAACTATGTATTAAAAAAAAAAACAAACAACAACCTATCTTTTGTCTTCTTAGCTACTTTTAGTTATTATAGTCTTTAATACAATCTGACAGAGAATTATGAGTGAGAACTACAATAAGCAGCATTTTCTCAATTTCCCATGTATCTCAGGGGGAAAAAAAAGAATTTCATAGGTTTATATTAAGCACTCCCTCATACTTACAAAGAAATAGTCATACAGTGCTTCTCCTCAGATGAAATATTACTTTATAAGTAAAAGATTAGGGATAAAATGTTTCTGTATGTTACAAAGTGCATTTGGCCAATCTGTCAGCATTCACCGTGCTTTGAACATAGCATAAACTGAAAACTCATTTCATATGTTTCATCAGAACATATATTCTTTTTTAAGCTACACAGGCAAGAAGGAGCCACATAGGGAAAATTAAGGAAATTGCTTCTTTTTGGGTTTTTTGTTTGTTTTGTTTATACAAACAAAAAAAGGAAAGAGTTATCCTCTCGACACTGCATCACAGAAATGTGAGCTTTGAGCTAATCTAGCTCAACATACAAATTTTATGAGCCTCCAGTCATTCAAGCTGACCTTTCTTAAGCAAAGGTCTACAAAAGCCATTTAGATTTGCATTCACAATCAAGCTCTATTTTTTAGTACACAAATGGGAAAATTTCTAATTGGTGTTTTTGTATGCTCTAGACAGACTGAAATTTCTATGAGCATCTTATTCCCTAGAAAAAGAATACCAGTGAATTCTGATTATTCAGAATAATCTGATTATTAGAAGAATTCTGAGATTGTTAGTATCAGGGTTACTAGTAGAGAAACAGAGAAGCCACAGATGAAAACAAATATACCAAAACCAGAGCAAATACATGAAAAATTAAACTAGAACTCAAAGCAACTAAGTATAATTTCTGAGAGCAATTTCTATTCTTGTGCAAGAAGAGAGAAGTCTTTAGTACATAATGTTCTAGGTATTCAAAGCTCTCTTGTGTTAATAGAGGTTTGAGACTTCTTCTAGTGCAAATGTCAGTGCTGGTTTAGAAGAAATGCAGTTCTGTGTGATTTTGAAAGAGCTCTTAAACCCACTAAAGCAAATCTGGATTCCTGTAAAATGACTGAGGAAAATACAAAAAAGTGGGCAAAGAAATTGTGCAGAAGTAGCATTGCAAATCAAGAGTATGTGGAGCACAGGAAGGTGAATCATGAATCAACCAAGTTGAAAGAGACCTCCAAGCTCATCCAATCCAACCTAGCAGCCAGCCCTCGCCATTCAACTAGACCATGGCACCAAGTGCCTCAAGCCAGTCTTTTCTTCAACATCTCCAGGGATGGCTACTCCACCACCTCCCTGGGCAGCCCATTCCAATGCTAATCACTCTCTCTGGCAAGAACTTCCTCCTAACGTCCAGCCTAGACCTCCTCCGGCACAACCAGAGCCTGTGTCCCCTTGTTCTGTTGCTGGTTGCCAGGGAGAAGAGAGTGGCTTCACCAGGCTCCACCTGGCTACAGCCTCCCTTCAGGTAGCTGTAGACAGCAATGAGGTTCCCCCTGAGCCTCCTCTTCTCCAGGCTAAACAACCCCAGCTCCCTCAGCCTCTCCTCATAGGGTTTGTGTTCCAGTCCTCTCACCAGCTTTGTTGCCCTTCTCTGGACACATTCCAGTATCTCAACATCTCTCTTGAATTGAGGAGCCCAGAACTGGACACAGCACTCAAGGTATAGCCTGACCAGTGCTGAGTACAGGGGAAGAATAACCTCCCTTGTCCTACTGGCTGCACTGTTCCTGATCCAGGCCAGGATGAATGATATTTCAGGTCTGGCTGCTCTAGGTTTAACACTAATTGCTATAACAAAAGTAGCCAAAAAAAAAATGAAATCATAATATGTTAGTACAATCCACAATGAGAAATACAACACAGGTAGGGCAATACAGAAAGGAGGAGGTCAGCTATTCTTAGACTACTGTCACCATGTGGCCAAAAGTATATAGGGTGATGTATGGACAGAATTCAGTGGAAGAACACTGTGTGGATTACTTTGTTTACAAAGTAAGCAGGGAAAAAGAAGAGATAACAGTTTTTGAGCTAAGTGTCTGTACTGCAGAGTAGCACAAACCTTTGTCCTTCTATGGGGCAGAGGCAGCCAAATCCACCATTGTAAGCATGGCATCTTCTCTCACAGGCCTCACATGTGGACAGGGCTGGGTGCTAGGTTGGACTGGATGATCTTGGAGGTCTCTTCCAATCTGCTTGATTCTATGATTCTAGGGTGACAGCCTGCTTCAAGCACTACCTAACAAGCTCTCAAGAGCAGATCCTTGCACTGCTCATGTGACAGAGGGCATAGACGTAACACATAATACAAGGACAAATAAAAGCCCTGCTGCTTTGGCTATACTACCACAGTCATAGTGTTTACACTACTGTAATTTCTTCCCATAAGGGTGTCATAGTTTGGGGGGTCCCAGGTTTCCCCAAGAAAACTACAGGGACTGAGACCCATCCCAGGGGATGGATCTGGGCATCCCAGGATGTTGTAACATGGTTATTCTATTCCATTTCCAGTATCACAGCTCATAAGCCAGTGCCTGGTTCATATCGCTCTCTTCTCCTCTATTCCCCACACATCTCTCTCCAGGAAGACTGCACATCCCTTCTTTTCTCATGGTTGGTGTGAGGGAGATGGCTTCTAGCTGGCAGGGTATTTTGAGCTGCATCATGAGGCCTGCTCAGGCCTTGTAGGCTTCAGATGGGGGGAAGAGCAGTTATGGCCCACTCTCAGGCCTGCTGAGGGTGGAAGGAGGGTGTGGGATTCTAGATGGATTTAGTCCCATAGACTTGGCTTAGCTTGTGGATGTATCCATTCTACCTGAGTGCCTCTTGCATATAGGCACTAGTGAATAGAATCTCTCTTTACACTTCCAGTTGGTGTGTAGTATTTTCATTCTTACTCTCCAGGAGTATGAGTCACACCTGCTGTCCAGTCCTGGGTTGCTCATGGCCTCAAACCATGACAAAGGGAAAGGGAATGACTTTTTCAAATGAGCATAAACTTTTGCCATAGGAAGATATCTAAAATTCTTTTTCGCTCAGGGAGGCAAAAAATATACCCCTACAGGATCTAACTACTAGGCAGAGAACACATCTGAAGGTATTCTAGACTCAGGTTTACCTATCTTACCATATTTATGAAGAACTATGGCCTGTGAAGAGCTGCTCCTGGAGAAGGTAAGCACTGCTAAGGCTCCAAGTCCTGCATTTCTTTAACAATGTAAATGTTAAATGACAGGCCTGAAGTGAATGAACAGCCATCTTAACAAAGCATGCTCAGTGGACCATAGCATTCTAATTTGATCTTGTTCATTACATATTACTTGGCATTAGGTAAATTGGAGGCACTTTTTAAATTTGCCAAGCACAGCTGAGGTCTCTCCTCTATAACTCCTTCAATTAATCACATACAGATACTGACTTCTATATTGCACTTTATGGGGGGGGGGGGGGTTATCTTCATATCATATCTCATAATAAATGAACTCAGAGTATAAATCTCCATGCAAAGGAAAAGTTTTAAATATGCTAACAACTGGACCAGAAACAGTTTAAAAATGTGCTCTAAGCAAGTGTTGTCACATAAATCCTCAGGTGATGCTTGAATTCTGCAGTCCACAGGCAAATAGAGAGGAGGAGACACACTTAAAGTGATGTGGTGATCTAACAGAAAACAAGACATTCCAGAGTCTTGCAGATTACTCTGTGACTGACAGAGGCTATTCCAAGTTTTATGGGCTAAGCAGATATATGTTACAGCTCCTGCCAGTAATAAAAACACACCCATTGAGAGCAAGTCCTGGAGGAAAAGAGCACTTATTTTTCATTAAATGGGCACTTCAGGACATGCCTTTCTTTATGTTCTGTACAATTCCAAGTTTGTTTGGAGGGATTTTGGAGACCATGCCAGGAGCAACCTGTTCCTCGGGTCTTGCTACTAGGATCGACACATTAGTCCAGCTTCTCTCTTGCCAAGTTGATGTTCATGGGAATTTGTTAATCTTGTGCCCAAGGCTAGCCCTGCTCCTGCCATTATCCAAGATACTCATTTCTATTCCACACTGGAAATACAAGTAGCTAGCACAAAGATTTTACTCTCAGAACACCGGCCTACTCTCCTTCTGGGTCCTACCATATCATAGAATGTATTGCTATCAGCAGATGGCTTCCCTGTTCTGCATTCCAAACAACATATTTAAGATAAAAGATTCTTTGTATTGGTAATATCAACAACATAATTAGCAACTACTTCTTCCCCAGGCTCAGTTACTGCTGTGTATATTTGTGTGTTTCTTATGCTGGGTTCTTTTCCTAGCTTTGTATTTAGACTGGAATTTAACAACCAGCCAGGTCAACTCCTTGTCGAGAAACATCAGTAGGTTAACACAAAAACACCAGTATTTTCTAGCAGATCGTGGTTTTGTCCTGTCAAGTAACAAGTCATCTGGCACAGAAACATGAAATTGTTTAGGCTGTAAAAGACATTTCAGATCATTGAATTCAACAACTAACCTAACACTAGCAAGTCTGCTGCTAAACCATATTCCTAAGCTCCACACCTACACGTATTTTAAACATCTCCAGCGAGGAACATTTAACCACTTCCCTGGGCAGCCTGTTCCAGTGCCTCACAACCATTTCAGTGAAGATAATTTTTCCTAATGTCCAACATAAGGATATTAGGAGGAAGTTCTTCACAGAAAGTGATTTGCCATTGGAATGGGCTGCCCAAGGAGGTGGTGGAGTTGCCGTCCCTGGAGGTGTTCAGAAAAAGCCTGGCTGAGGCACTTAGTGCCATGGTCTAGTTGACTGGACAGAGCTGGGTGATAGGTTGGACTGGATAATCTTGGAGGTCTCTTCCAACCTGGTTGATTCTATGATTCTATTCTATATAAACTTTCCCTGGTGCAGCTTCAGGCTATTTCCTCTTTTTCTGTCACCTGGGAGAACAGACCCATGTTGCTACAGTCTCCTTTTGGGTAGGTGAAAAGAGTGTTATCTTCCCTCAGCCTCCTCTCCAGACTGAACAATCCCAATTCCCTCAGCTGCTCCTCAGATGACTTGTTCTCTAGCCCTTTACCAGCTTCATCACTCTTCTTCAGACCCAGTCCCACACCTCAATGTCTTTCTAGTAGCGAGGGGCCCAAAACTGAACACAGTATTCAACATGGGGTATTACCAGTGCTGAGTAAAGGAGGACAATCACCCCCCTCTAGTCCTGGTGGTCACATTAGTTCCAATGTAGTCTAGAATGCCATTGGTCTTCTTGCCACCTGGGCACACTGCTGGCCCACATTCAGGCAAGAGCTTACAAGGACTAAGTGTTTAAATATTTGAGAAACCTATCAGAGCAAATTCACAGTAGTAGTAGGAGCAGATCAGCTAGGCTTAAAAGACTGCACAAACCAAGCAATTCTTTCTGTAACAACTATATCCTTATCTTTGCTTTCTTCAGATTATTAAGATAGCATATTTAAATATCACATGGCATGCTGTAGTTACAGTAACTCTGCTATACATAGCCTTACTGTAAATCTCTAAGAGGAGATTTCATTTATCTTCTGAAGCACACATCAGTACTGCCTGGTGAGCTTCCAGTTACTTGCTATTACCAACTAAG
The DNA here is from genome assembly GCF_015220805.1 of Pogoniulus pusillus. Lineage (NCBI taxonomy): Eukaryota > Metazoa > Chordata > Aves > Piciformes > Lybiidae > Pogoniulus > Pogoniulus pusillus. The sequence goes on from NC_087266.1 coordinate 41,320,533, forward strand.
CTTTGTCCTAACAATGCTCCTTAAGGAGACAAAAGATGATTCAAAGACCAGAGCAGTCCTTAAGCACTGATATGGTATGTCACTGCAAAAGTTCAACAAACCTACTGGCCTGCATATCAGGAACAGAGTACCACAGGGGCTACTCAGGGATCCATCATCTTTAACATCTTTATGAGTGAACTCTATCAACAACCACTTCATTGCCTCAGAGTCTGTAATAATACCATAACAGAGGTGGGCTGAGAAGTGAACAAGATGATATCCTTGATGGCAGGTCTACCATTCTGATCAACTTAGGCTCAAGGAATGGGCAGACAGGAATCTCAATGAACAAAGACAAAACATTCAACATATAGATTGGATTAATAGACTAGTTTGGGACGGAAGGGACCTTGACCATCATCCAGTTCCCATCTCCCTGCCATGGGCATGGGCACCTTCCTGTAGACCATCTTGCTCCAGGTGTCACCCAGCCTGGCCTTGAACTCCTCAAAGAAGGAGGCACCCACAGCCTCCCCAGGCAACCTGTTCCAGTGTCTTACAACTCTGACTGTAGAGAATTTCTTTCTATTATCCAGCCTAAAGCTTCCTTCCTCGAGCTTCAATCCATTCCCCCTCATCCTGTCATGTCCTTGCATAAAGTCCCTCCACAGTTCTCCTGTAGTCCCCTTACAGTACTGGAAGGCTGGTCTAAGGTCTCCCCAGAACCTTCTCTTCTCCAGGCTGAACAGCCCTCTTCCAGCCTGTCCCCATAGGAGAGGTGTCCTAGCCCTCTGATTGTCTTCCTGGCCTCCTCTAGACTCACTCCAACAGTTCCACGCCCTTCTTGTGTTGGAGGCCCCAGAACTGGACACGTGGGAAGGAAGAACCCCTTGAAGTGTTACAGGCTTTGGACTGAGAGCTGCTCTGTGATGAAAGACTTGTGGATACTGGTAGGCAGCAAGTTGAATACGAGTGTGTTATACTCTCTGGTGAGAAGGCAGGCCAACAGTGTCCTGTCTGTATCAACAGAAGCACAGACAGTAGATCCAGAGAAATTATCATCCTCCTTTACTCAGAACTCATTACACCCCCATAGAGAATTTCACAGGTCTGGATTTGCCAGTACAATTGGCAATATATCAGAATGGGTTCAGTGGAGGCCTACTGCAATGATCAAGGGCAGACGTACTTGCCTTGTGAGGAGAGGCCAAGAAAATGGGGCTTGTTCAGCTTGGAGAAGAAACACTAGTAGCAGAACCTAACAGCAGCCTCCCCATAGGAAGACTTATCAAGATAGAGCCAGGTTCTTCACAGTGGTACATGGCAGGAGGACGAAAAGCAGTAAGCACACACTGAAATTGGACAGGTTCAGATTGTGTGTAAGACTTTTTTCACCAGAAGGACAGAATGTCTAACACTGGAACTGGTTGCAGGCAAAGTTTTTGCATCTGCATCCCTGAACATTTCTATCTGACCTTGTCAGATAAATCCTGAACAATCTTCTTTGATCTTGCAGCTGACCCTGTTTTGAGTAGGAGATAAGCCTAGAGATCTTCTTCCTGTAGTCTCTTGTAACCTGCACTGTTCTGTAATTCTTTACAGTCTTATCCTCTGATCACTAGAAGAAAGGCACATAAAATTACAAGCTTAAAGAATTCCATCAGTTATACTCAATATAAGCATGAAGAACCTCCTGGTAGGATACTACCAAACCACAAATGGTTACTGAACAGAATTTTAAGAATATTTTTCTCCTAGGCTCTCATTCAGCACAGTTTAGACATTTCCTACCAGTATCTCAAGGGTCAGATGAGAGCTCTTTAAAGTGAAGGTCAGTAGTGACACAAGCAGAAGCATAACTGAATACATTTAGGCTATAATTAGAATATTTTTAGCCTTCTGAGGAATTAAATTCTGGAACAATCTGGTAATAGGAGTAACTGGGAATAACAGAGCTAAGTGCTTTCAAGGGCTTTATCAAAGGGATAAGTTAATCAATGTCCATAAAAAATAAACAGAGCCCTGATGCAGAGGGCTCAGGAGACTCCTATTTGCTATGCTGAAGAAATATCTGGATAAAAGTGTACAGCCTATGTGATCCAAGTCAAATTGGCCTTAAAAATGAGGTATTAAAATGTAAAGTAGTACTGATAAGCAGTCTTAGATGAAAAGATCCGAGTGAAAATTACACAGTATTATCCCTGCCTAGTTAATCCTGAAGCAGGAGACTTTTTTTTTGTCAAGGGAAAAAAAAAAGAACCAAACAAACAACAAAAAACCAACCACCACCACCACCAAAACCCCACCAAACCCAAAGTATTGTTATTATTCTGCATTATACTGGCTTTGAATCGTGTTACATTACCTCGGGAAAGGTCACAAAAATAACTACTGCATTATTCAAGGTCAGAAATGGCCCAACTGAAGAGTGGGATTCAGACAAACACTCTGGACACACATTTTCCTGAGGCACATGGAGCCCTCCCTGGGTTCTTGCTGCCCAAACAGAACACAATTGCACAAAATAAAGAAACAGTGTGAGTCATCCTTCATGAACACTTTCTCTACAGTAGGAGGTACAAAAACGATGTGAGGAAGCAACAATATTTTGGTCAGATAAGGAAACATACATTCAGTTACACAGAGTCAAGTGCTTTAGCATATGACTATTCCTGCATAAGAGCCTATGTGCCCTGCCCTCACTAAAAGAGCAGTTTCCACTGCTATATGCAACGCTCATCATTTCCAACCATCCATGGAAATAATCGTAGCAACAGAAGCAATTGTAGCAACAGTAGATAATCTAGTGGCAGACTATTTTTACTGCCTTACTGGAGATGAACAATGTCTAACCTACATTCTAGGTAAACTTAAAGGCCTTCTTAACATGGAATCATAGAGTGGTTTAGGTTGGAAGGGACCTCAAAGATCATCTAGTTCCAACCCCCTGCCACAGGCAGAGACATCTCCCACTAGAACAGGTTGCTCAAGGCCTCACCCAACCTAGCCCTGAACACCTCTGAGAGGGAGCATCCACAACCTCACTGGGCAACCTGTTCCAGTGTTTCACCACCCTCACTGTTAAGAGCTTCTTCCTAACATCTAGTTTGAATCTTCTCCCTTCCACTGTAAACCCATTACCCCTCGTCCTGTCATTACAAGACTTTGTAAAGAGTCCCTCCCCAGCACTCCTGTAGGCCCCCTACAGATACTGGAAGGCCACTAAAAGGTCTCCTCAAAGCCTTTGTATCTCCAGGATGAAGAGCTCTAACTCTCATAGCCCATTCTCACAGATCAAGGGAGGTGATTCTGCCACTCTGGTGAGACCCTGAGTACTGTACCCAGCTTTGTTACCTTTAACACAGGAAGGTCATGGACCCACTGGAGAGGGTCCAGAGGAAGGCTGGAGCAACTCTTCTACAAGGCAGGCTGGGAGAGTTGTGGTTGTTCACCTTGGGGAAAGGTAACCTTATAGCAGCATTTCACTATGTGAAGGGGACCTACAAGAAAGATGGGAAGGGACCGTTCAGAAGGGCCTGTAGTAGTACAAAGTGCAATGGTTTTAAACTAGATCAGGGCAGATTTAGTTCGGACATTAGGAGAAATTTTTCTACAAGGAAGGTAGTGCAATACTAGAACAGTCTGAGGACAGACTGAAGGAGTTGGGGCTGATCAGTCTGGAGAAGAGGAGGCTCCGAAATGACCTTACCGTGGCCTTCCAGTATCTGAAGGGGGCCTACAAAAAAGCTGGGGAGGGACTTTTTAGGGTATCAGGTAGTGACAGGACTAGGGGAAATGGAGCAAAGCTGGAGGTAGGGAGATCCAGACTGGATGTGAGGAGGAAGTTGTTCAGCAGGAGAGTGGTGAGAGCCTGGAATGGGTTGCCCAGGGAGATGGTTGAGACCCCATCTCTGGAGTTAAGGCCAGACTGGATGAGGCTGTGGCCATCCTGATCTAGGGTAGGGTGTCCCTGCCCATGGCAGAGATTTGGAACTAGATGATCCCTGTGGTCCCTTCCAACCCTGACTGATTCTATGATTCTATGAACAGGCTGCACAGAGAGGTGATGGAGAAGCCATCCTTGGACACGGTCAAACTTGATAAAGTCTTAAGCAGTTTGATCGGTCTGGAATTGTCCCTGCTCACTGCAGGAGGGTTGGACAAGATGAGCCTTGCGGGCCTCTTCCAGCATAATGCATTCTATGATTCTATGCTGAGTTTTACTGTCATTTCTGCTGCTGTAGTACACTGAAACACCTATAGAGCCTACTTCTGACTATCAGCATGACATCTCTCAACTTTGGCAAGTATAATCAAGTTTTGATACACATTTTAATCCAACCAACCAGAGTAAAAACACTTAGCACATGGCCATTAAGAAAACCTGGTACTGGGAGCATTTGACCAGGACATACCTGTCTCTTCGGGTATGTAAACTGCAGTGAAATGCCAGAGTAGATCTGTCTTACCCCAGCAATTAAACTCTGATGATTTTTTTTTTTTTAGACTATCAGACAGGGAGAAATAATTTTTACATTTAATAACATATTTGAAGAAAACTATTTTACTCATTTAAATAGTACATGGAACACTGACTTTGCATGTGCTATTCTAGTGCCTCAGCAGAAAAACAGTTTCATTTGTGGTGTACCAAAATGATACAGCACTTCTTATTTACTCTGCTTTTTTACTTGTATTAATTATTATTGTAAACAAAGCAAGTTCTTTAGCTACAGAAGAATAACTACCACAAAAGAGATGATTAACTGTGCAGAGACAGATAAATGTTTGTGCCTCTGTATAAAGAGCTGTAATCCTACCTAATGACAAACAAAACATATTTAAGGTTGAGACTAATCATAGATTCAACCAGGTTGGAAGAGACCTCCAAGATCATCCAGTCCAACCTAGCACCCAGCCCTAGCCAGTCAACCAGACCATGGCACTAAGTGCCTCACCCAGGCTTTTCTTGAAGACCCCCAGGGACAGTGCCTCCACCACCTCCCTGGGCAGCCCATTACAATGGGAAATCACTCTTTCTGGGAAGAACTTCCTCCTAACATCCAGACTATACTTTCCCCCACCACAACTTGAGACTGTGTCCCCTTGTTCTATTGCTGGTTGCCTGGTAGAAGAGGCCACCCCCCTCCTGGCTACAACCTCCCTTCAGGTAGTTGTAGACAGCAGTGAGGTCCCCCCTGAGCCTCCTCTTCTCCAGGCTAAACAGGCCCAGCTCCCTCAGCCTCTCCTCATAGGGTTTGTGTTCCAGGCCTCTCACCAGCTTTGTCGCCCTTCTCTGGACACGTTCCAGCACCTCAACATCTCTCTTGAATTGAGGGGCCCAGAACTGGACACAGTACTCAAGGTGTGGCCCTAATTTGAGTATAAGTGTAATATAAAATATTATTTATGCTCTCTAACCTCTGCAGTTTAGAAATACACAGTATAAAATCAAAGTATTCAAAATCCCATGGCATAAACTGTCTAAAAATTACTTCTGCACAATGCTTATCTATGCATTCACTTTCACCTCAGTGAAGTTGCATGAAATACAAGGCACTACAATAAGACTGCAAATATTTTCCTTAGAAGCAGCTGCAGAATTCTTTTAGACCATCAGCCGTGCGATGCTGCTACTATACACTTGTTTGTCTTCCTACAGTCCTATTTAATTCAACACATGTAAGAGCTAATACCAATTGTTTTCATTTGTGCCATCATGTTTTCCAAAATATAGTTATGTCCATCAACATCCCACACATCTGTATGGAAAATTACTTGTTACTGACTCTCAATCATGATGAAAAATTAAGTGTTGAAGTAACTTATGCCTATGCTTTTTAAACTATTTGGAATCACTCTCAAAATACCTAAATAAAATTACAATTTAAAGACAAAAGAGGCCAACATAAGCAACTTACATGAAAGTAATATTAAAAAATTAAGTCTTTGCCATTGCTTTTGAAGAATACCACTAATAACACAAGAGTTCATGCTTTAAGGTCAGTGCCTATATGGATGGAGAACCTTCCATAGTAAGGTGGTCCCCTGGAACAGGTTGGTTTAAAACATTGCAGAAAAAAAAAAACAACCACAAAACACCAAAAAACACCACTACCAAACCCCATAAGAACATGAAATAGTTGTGTAGCAAGTAGAAAGCTAAACTGAGGTAGCTAAATTATGCAATTAGCCTTTTTGAGGCTTATATAGTTCTCAAGAAAGTTATAAAGCTCTTCCTGGAGTTTGAACATACTATGTGATGAAAGGACAACCAAACCAGGATTCTTCTGCAGATGATCATTCTGAAAGGTATGTTCCTGTGTATGTACACAAGCACTGGAGACTTTCCTATGTGAACTCTCCTCAAATCATAATGCTAGAAAGGGACTAAATTCAGGTCCCTTTATAGATTCTGGTAGATCCTTCCAGCTAGCTGGTTAATATTAGACTAACCTTCATTAGCTAGTTTGGCTGCTTGGAAGTTCTCTTGCAAATGGCTCTTCAGATTTGCCACAAGCTAAACCTCTACCTTCCATTTAGCTTTTACTCATTCTATATCTAACACCAAATTCTTTACACAGATAACATTGGTTCTTCTTGGGATATCAACCTTTGGTAACCCAAAGGAAGAAAGTGTTGCTAATGTTGCCATGGAAAGACACACTTCAATGTGTTTCACCTACATACAGTTCAAGACACTGCAGCGAGGTTCTGCAGACATTTCCAGCAGTGTTTCCTTGGTGAGCACTCTACAGTTGTTGTCAGAGACATAATAAAAAAGTACCTGTTAGTGACAAAAGGGAAAGCTGTGTTAATATATGTGTATCTGACTACTGGAAGATGCTAGTCAAAGGAACAACTTTAGATTAAAACCTGGCAACTTGAACTGTTTTTTTCACAAAGCTATTAGAATACATGATAAAATGAGAGTATTTCCATCTTTGCTTCAAAACAACTTTGTAACTCAACAATATAAGAGAGGAGAAAAATGCTATTTTTTGATGATAGTATTACCAACTTGTCACATAACTTTCAATTAAAAATTCTGACTTCTATAAAATTTCTTTTAGGTACAAATCCATGGCAATGAAAACATCTCATTAGAATTACATTCCTGAATTCAAGGCACAAAATCTCTTAAGTTGTATCAATAACACCAGTAAGGGAGGGCCACAGACTAGGGAACTATTAGTTCACAGGTCAGGAGGCACGGATGGGCTCACATCCAGCTTGCAAAGGACAAATTCCTTTGCGACAGGTTTGTCTAGGAACAGCTAGTCAAGAACACTCCAAAATACAAATTAGATATTGAGTCAATAAGTAGTGTGGATGATCAGGATCCACTGCTCCTTATCAGCTTTTTTTGTTTAACTATACATGCATCAATCTGCTGTCACTCTGGACAAATCAGAAGCGAACTTTTACATCAGTTTTGAAGATAAACCTATGCCTAACTTCTTCTGAACACAAAAGCTAAATAGAAAAAAATGCTCTCATGTACATAAACTTTACTACAGAATGATTGACAAATCATTTTATTTGTGAGTTTGATGGATTATGCAAATAAAAAAATAATATATATATACATACCTAGTTTATCATCATGTTCCTTCCAGATACAGGGATCAATGGACATGAATACATGAATTCTTGATTTTCTGAACAGGTTGGTGCAAATAATTTATTTACTCAATCACTGATTCTTCAGATCCTAAACAGACAGAGTCTTCAAAAGAAGTTGTTTTCACTTGAAACCAAACCAGAAAAGAATCATAAAACACATTAAAAAAAAGTCTTTCCAAGGAGACTCTCCATCTGTTTGCTTACTGTGGCTTTCCAGTTCCTTAGCACCAGGAAGAAGTCCAGGATGTTTTACAAACAAACCCAACATTTTCAAATGTGTTTCATTTGCCTACAGACAGCTGCACAGAGAGTGGTAATTCCAGGATGCCACAAGCACTACAGAGGGATGCTGCCCTGCTTTTCCACAGTCTTCACTTTTTGTAAGTAGGCTTTATTCTTTACAGTTCAATAAATCGGACCGCGGTTCTCTGAACTTTATGATTTACTTCACAGCAAGAATGAAAGATCAAAAGAACATAAAAGTTATTTCAATTTTAGAAACTCCTTTGGTACATTGATTGTAGGGCTCTCATTTAGTGCACAGTCTATTTGTAAAGAAAAAAAAATGTCAAAGCAACGTTCTAAAGGGATGTCTCTGTCTTCATCAGCTCATGAAGCTGAATAGCTGCTATCAGGGTCTTAGTGATAACACTAGAAGTAAAGCATCCAACATTCAGTGTATTAGATCTACAATTTATTTATTTGCTCATACAATTTAGCAGAACTGGCTAGAATGATTCATAGTATTTGGGAAGTGGTTTCGAAGTTATATCCAAAAGGCTTCATAAAATTTATTGTGTGTCAGTTGATAGCAAAGAGGTTCAACATTGCCCAGCTCATGTTTTAAGCTCCCAAATTTCTTTAGAATTAGTGAGTTGCATTATAATTCTCAGGAAGCTGCTTAGGATCCATTAAGGCAGCAAAACATTTGGTTTCCTACTACTCTGCAAGTATTTAAGTGATTGGTAAGATCTGACAGCACTCAGACAGTAATCCACACTATGTACTGCAAATACATTCAACCACATGATTAATATTAAACTTCCTTCTATCCAAATAAACCTGGTTCTATCCAAACATAGTTTTGTATGAGCAGTCAGAGAGAAATCCAGTAGAATTAATTATACAGTTTATACCATCAGTACATAGCTCAGGTAAAATTCTGTCTTTACAGAAGTACCTCTAAACATATGTGCTATTTCCATCTCAAATCATCAGAATAAAACTCATGAGGGATTTGCAGGGTGCACTGATCTCAGCTAAAGACATACTGTCTGTTTCAAATATAATCAATAAGATTCCAAGGTACAGCTTAGAAGAAAAAGCAGTCTGATATAAGGTTCTCTCAAGTGCCAGTGACAACTGAAAAAAAGTTCTAATGATATGGAGCATAAAAGCAGAGTTTAAAGCTACAAGAAAATCAGAGCTTATTATTCGCCTGGCTGCACACATGTGCATGTACACACATATTCACATTTAAAACACTCATATGCACCTTTGGGTATTTTTTTCTTAAACTACTTTTTTTTCTACCTTCTAGAAATGTTTCTATTTCTGTAATATAAATATTCCTAAAAAAAAGAAAGTATTTACCAAAAATTGTTTAGAAAACTACTATTGAAAGTGATGATGGTTTTTTTTTCCTCCCCTTTGACCTTTTAGTCGCAGGTCCATAATAGGCAAATCTGTAATTTGGCCTTCAGCAACTTTGGAAAACAGAGAAAACAAAGTCAGAGTCTATTCAGAATTTCACTGTACAGTAATTAGCTGAAACTTTTTAATGTTTCACTAATGCTAGCCTAAAATCAATATTAATGGCCCAGTTGTGTCCTGCTTTATGTTTACCTTATAGAAACAATATTAGAACCAAAATCAATTCAAAACAAACAAAAATCATGATACACACTAGTATTACGTTAACAAACAATGAAGGCTCAGTAAAAAGAATGCAAGGCAAAGAATAGAATAGTGCACTGTGGTTTTATTGATGGCAGCAATGACAATTTGCCCCTTTCATATGTAAAAAGTATTCTGCTTCATATATCTAAGAACTTCTAAAAAAGTCTTTTGTGGTGTCAGGTCCAAATTCCTTCTGCTCACATGAGCTTTCATTGTTATGGAACAACATAACATTTCCTGTTGCTTGGAAAAAGCCAGAATTTCTTCTACAAGTCTTCAGCAAGATGGAGCTGCCAGTGAATTTCTCCTCATCTTGAGAAGGTTTCTAAAGGAAAAAAAGAAACAAACAACTACTCATCTTTTTATGGTAGCTTAGGTCTTGATAGTCTGCTGTCCATTTCCATCAGGATCATGTCATGATCTTCAAACTAAGGTATAAGAAAACCTACAAGGAACAGCCAACTACATTAGAAAACTTCTTCCTTACCTACCAACACTTCATTCCCTCATCCTGAGACAGAAGTTTCTGTAACTCTCTCTGGATGTCTGTTTTCCCCTCTCTCTCAAATGCATTTTTCCAGATCTACACTATGAAATCAGGGAAATAATCAAAAATACTATCTAAAAAACCACAAAATACCTCCCTAGTTTTGACTGCTGGTTACACTAAGCACACTTCATTTGGCTGATCACATTGACACTCAATTGAGGAAGCTGAGCTGCTTTAGAACTCAATTCTGGCATATGCACTGAGAAATTTCTGCATAAACTATCTTATGACCTGTTTATTGATAGTGATTTATACTCTTACTTAAAAGAGAATACCAAATTATATGGGCAAAACCAGAGTAATTACCAGTTTGAAAAGAGTCAATAAAACTTTTACCTTTATGTAATAAATACATTACTTACTCCTATACTGCAAGCACTCCCCCACATGCAAATGGTACTTTGTCATATAATAGAGAAGTAAAATCATAGGTTACCACATGTTACAAATACTAAAGGCTGCAGAGATCAGCAGCACCTATTAAGCCAACCAAATGTGGAGGACTGAAGCACCAAAAAGGAACTAAAAAGCTCAATAAAAAAAACAGATACCTTGTAGACGTGCACCAAATAGCATGCAACTATACAAAGCTTTCTTTATACCAGGTAGACTTTCAATCAGTGTTTGAAAACTTAAAGGATTTAGAAGATCCACAAGTAAAATGAAAGCAATACAGCATACTTGATTTGTTTAGGAAAATAATTACATCTGGGGCTTCTGGTTGTCTTTTCTAGACTTCTAAATGTAAACATCAGGTGTATTTTCTCAGAATTATACATAACCCCTTTGTTGCTGCTAACTAACAAAGTTTAGAGGCAAGTATATCCTCAGGTTTCACAGCACTGTAAATACTCTCGTACCTCCCCCCATTCAAGGGCAAGCTCACTGATTTTAGATGTTAGCATGGCAAATTCTCCTTCCCTTGCTAAGCAAACAAATACAAAGCATACTTGTTCACATAAATGGCTCATGAAAAGTAGCATAAAGAGACACTGGTCAGAGACAGTGTCAGACACAGTATTAGAGACAGTTCAGCAGAAACTGCAGCCACTTATTTCAGAGAAGCAGCTGGTCCAGTGCTTGTGAATTTAAGACACTTGCTGCTGCTCTCAGACAAAAAAAGTATCAAGTAACATGTTGCTCAGGTGGCATCAGTCCTTTCACACAGCAAAGTTAAAAAGCTATCTGCCAGAATGTTTGCACTGCTCTTCCTCTACACACAAATACATTAAGTCTCTGTTTCCCTGGATGTTCGGCTGTGGGAAGAGATACCAAACTCCTACTATAACTATATCAATATCACCAGAAAAATACAGAAGCAATATGCCACACATCTTGATGTATAAGGGACCACAAGTAGTTTCTAAATGAAAAAGACACAACCATAAAATTCTCTCTTAAACTGTGAGACACAAATTTAACAACAAGAATTCTTCATAGATGTAGGAATCACTGCTCTCTGCTCCTTATAAAATTACTGCTATTAAACAAAGTGGCCTCACATTGTTGCTTAATATTTCTTTTTCACATGAGAAAAGTTTTTTCTGTGAAGTTTGTCTCTTTTCTTGTAAAGTGGTGATTACATTGAATTATTTGTTCGAAGCATTCATCATCTGCAACCCAATGCTGAGGGTTCTTAAGCAGCCAACTATTGGCAAATTGGAGAAAGTTAGTACAAACTACATAAAAGTGAGGAATGTTAAGGTACAGACCAACCCTGATCTACTTTTCAAGAAATCTAATCATTATCATGTATTTACCCTGTATTCCTTATTAATCAGTTTCTAGCTCTTGGAGGTTGATAAAATTGTTGAGTAGGTCGTGTGGAACGTCTTGGTTGACCATCACCTCCTCTGCGGAATTCTAGAGTTTGCTCATATGTTTCCTCCTCCTCCTCCTGCAGGTAAAAAGTGTTGTTTTAAATGGAAGAGTAGGCAAATGCATTATACATGAGTAGGTACAGATATATATGCATATGAATGAACATGCACATACAGCAACCCCTGCTCTTGTGCAGATGGACACTTAATAAAAGTGAGATAAAGGTAGTGGCTTTTTTGAACCTACAAAAGCTAACAAAATCAGGATGGAGACTCTCAAAACTCAATCCTCAGAGCAGCAGCAGAAGTTATTAAACATTTGCAGAAGGGAAAAAAAAAACAAACCAATAAAAAACCCACAACAAAGCACAGATATTAAAGCAAAATTATTTTCCAAGCATTATGCAAGCAACAAACTCAAGAAAAAATTATAACCTTGATAATCTGCCAGAGCAATACCAGCTTTTAGGAGTTTAGAAAAGTGTGTGCAATGAAATAAGAGTTAGGAAATGGAAATGAAAGGAACATCATCTGGCAATATGCACACTAGAAACACAGATCTGTAACAGCATATAAACATCTGTGATGTGATTAAAAAAAATCTACAGGTATGGTGGACAGCAGTTTAGATGAGGATTTTCTATGTGCAGCAGTAATAAATACAAGCTCCAAATACATAAAAAGAGTGGTAATTATATATTTGCAACACTGCATGAACTCGTAGGCATCTCAACACCAAAACAGTTAGAGACAAGTTACAAGGAATTCAGAGCAGATAGGTGGGTATTAACAAAGCTGCATGTTTATTTTGGTCAAGAATCACTGAAAGGAAAAAAACATTCTTCTATCTGATGAAGCACTTGAAAGTGGGACACATCAAAGACAAAAAAAAGGATTTTAAGATCAACAGAGCTGGTAACAAAAGAGAAATAGGAGAATTATAGCTGAAAAGTGTCTGAACATGAGTATAATTGCAAATAGTTATACTCAGGGAAACAGAGTTTTGGGGTTTTAATATCCTAATACTGCACTGTAGCAGACACCAGATTTAGAGGGAACATGCTGCAAGAGATCCACTCTTGAGAAAACTTTGAGAAAGTTTCCTTTCATACACAGCACAGGGACACACAGGAACACAAACCAAGAACACCAAGTGATTAATTTTGTCAGCTCTTCCAACGCCCAAGAACTGTCCTACTGCATGGCATGCATATAATAGAGTAAGCAGGCCACAGAGCAAAACAGTGCACTAAGAGATAGGAAGGAAAATCTGCCCTCTAAGGCTCTTGTGAAAAGTCAGATCTCACTCAAGAAACACCACCAGCTCGAATACCAATATAAACAAATGTTAAAAGCAACAACTACAACCATGTTCCTCATGACATGGTTTCCTATTTACAGAGCATGTCTGTGATCGTAGTTGTACTTCCAGAACAGATTAAGCCCTACCACAGTCTGCAATAGCTGCAGAAGAAAACAGATTTTCAGGACGACTGAACACAGAATAATTGATTTAGATCTTTCGGTTTCATTGTAGCCAAAGGCTCAGAACTACAGAATTCTAGCACAAAACCTTACTTTTCTTAGCATACCTCTTTTATTGCTTGTAGCACTATTGATTCCCTCATATGAAGTTGTTCAAGAAACAGTGACTATCCAAAAGGCAAACTCAACACAAAAGCAGGTGTGTAACAAAAAAAACCCAAACAAATCTAGTTTTCAATACTGTTAACTCTAGTACCAATCCTCAACTTAGTATATGAAGTAATCTGCCAACACTGACAATGCAAGCTGTATTAGCACCAAAACATTAAAAAGCTAGATGCCTCAAGTGCTGTAAATGCTTTAACTCACTCAGTCCACTTCAAGAAACCAAACAGCTGAAAATAGCTCCTTATTATTTGCCAAAAGAGCAAAGAAATACACAGCTGCAAGCCTTCTTAAAACTCTATGCCAAAGGTTCAATCTAATGTAAAAGAGCTTGTCCTTAAAGTGTAAATAAATACGTGAAGTTTCATGTGCTCAGTACTTGGATCACTCCAAAACTGGAAAACTAATTTAGCAATGTATACTGTTATATCTAAGAGTGTAGCAAATTAGACATGATTGGTTTTCTCTGCAGCCTTGGTAGTCTGCTCAAAAAGAACACAAATTGAACAGCTCACTGCATCACATCTCACCTGTTACATACTCATCCCCAGAATAAAGGTTGGCTATCAGGAGTAAATTTCTTAAGTAGCAAGTCTTCATCAAATCTCAAAGCTTCTGTTGCTGATGCTTTGAAATCAGTAAAAACAAATAAAAACTAGAATTTGTCTTACAGATTTCTCTTTTGATGTTCTTGTCTTTACATACAGAGTGAACAAGCTTCAGATGCACTCGCTCCAGGTATTTCTATTCAAACAGGCAAGAGTGAAATCTGAAGTCACATTCAGTTTCTTGAGACTCTGGATTAAATGAAAGCAAGCAATGAAGCAAATTATAAGAACAAATGAGTAACAGAAAACCTTTACACTGTTTTCTAGTTCTTCTCTCTGCAGTGGGTTCCCACACAGAATTACTGAGTCTTGTGAATTCTGCTGTCTTCTTATCAGATGACACATTATCATTGCCTTCTTGGGTCTTAGCTATTTGCCTTTGATCCTAATTGCACCTAACATTCTCCAAAATAACAATTTGCCAAGTCACATCTTTTTTTAAACATTGCTTCTTGTTTTGCCAGCAATTCCATTTCTTTTCTTCCACCATTTCTTGATCACTGACACTTCAAGTCCATCACTGAAGATCCTTCATCCTTTTTTTGGCCATTTTACTGCATTTCCTCCTCAGGGATATTTCCTTCCTGGGTTCTTCTTTACCTCAATTTACTTTAAAGACTCTCCACATCATGCTCACAATTGCCATTCCTCTTCTGATAGGGTATCTTCCCTTTGTAAGCAAACCTCACTATCTCCAATTCTCCCGTCCTTGTTTTCCTTCTGCTATTCAACCTAGAAGCTTCGACTGTTTACAGCTGTTCCTGTTAAAACACTGCAGTCAATCAGGTCACACATCTTGCCACCAACTCTATTTTACAGTCTTTTCAGTTTATCAATCTAAATCATTATCACTCTAAATTATTCCATTTCCTACTTCCTTATCCATGTAAGAGCCAGACTGCATTTTATAAAACAAAGCTAGCCATAGATCTCTCTTTGAGCATTTTCATTTTCCTTTTATTACCAGTCAAGGCTGATTATCACTCCAAAACCTCAGATATTTGGTCAACTCGTCCTTGAGTGTATTATCCATTAGTTACCTAACATTCCAGGACTCAGGGCTGAATTTCCTAGTGCTTGCAAGATGCCTAGGCCTGTGTAGTCTGAGATTAAATGACACTTCTATACATAACTGTAGAAGACAGCAAAAACTGGCAGAAGCACAGGAAAAAGCAAGGACATTTTCACATTTACAACACTATCAATGAAGCTTACAAAGACATTACTGCAAACACTACCAATGAAACTTACAGAGACATTACTGCAGGCTGGAATTACATGAGAGAGCGTGTGGGGGTGCCAGCATTCTCTAGGTACTTGAAAAGAAGACAGTGAAATGTAAATCGCTGAGAACTTCAGCTTCTAATCAAAACTCTGCCATAAAAATGTGAGGTTAGAACAAAAACATCAAATGCATATCATAAGACAGACAAGAACTTAAAAAGTGTAATGTGGATCTCTATATGCACACACAGAGTTCTTCTATTTGGGCCCTATATACTCTGAAGAGCTTGTACCACCACCATAGTTTACTAGCTGAGCTTAGTGGAAACATCAAGTAACATCAGTGTAGCCAAGTGACTTCACATAACAAATTCAATGGAACAAAATTATAAATCCAATGCTTAAAATGCTCCAAAAACTGACTTACTCTTATAGTTAACAACACTAGAACAGACTAAATTCATATTGCATTAAAAGTGTCATCATTGAATATCAATGAGCTTTTTTTCAATGCATTCAAAAGTACCATCTACAAACTTAACACAGTCCTTGAAGTGAGTACTTACTGCACAACCTTCTGAAACAATGAACAGGTGGGTTACACTAAAAAGCAGAATAGAAGTTTATGCAGTACACAAAAGCTTTGCTGCAAGTTCTGCTGGCATATGTTCAGGATGCAGTTGCCAGTCTCAACTTGGACACTTCCATCCGTTTACCATGTATGAAATAGTTACCTCCTCCTATTCCTGCTTATTAATAGATAATTCTCCTCTATTCACTGGGTTTTTCAGTTATAGCTCTTTGTGTCCTAATTAAGGGCTTAGGGATCATAGCCTGAGCATCAGAGTCTGAGCAAGGAGGCAAGAAGGAGCAGCATGGGTTACAAACCATAATACAAAGAAGAGATAGGAAGCAAGGAAAACAGAAGACATTTTCCATCTCAGTCAAACCACCATTTCAGTTTAAGCTGTAGTTCTGACTTCCTTCCAGCACTATACCAGGAAGAAAATTAAGTCTGTTCCAGTTGAAACCACAACACTCACATGCCCAAATCCATGGAACATTTGCCGAACCCAGCACAAAGAAAGAGCGCTGCCTTCTTTGTAAAATGAACGTCTCTCTCATGTGCATTGCAACTCCCATGCCCTGGTCCAGATTTAATGCCTCTTTGCACTGGCCACTACACTGGCAACAGCTGCCTCCTGCTGCTAATATAACAACTCATCTCCTGAATTCCTTCTGTAAAACTTGTTTCTTTTGCCTAACCATCCAGTGATGATGTCCCTAAGTATTTTAATCTTTGGGTTCTGCAGGTTTTACTTACCAGTCCTTCTATCAATCCAAATTATGGACTATGAGATTTTCCCACATGTACCAAAAAAGGTAACCAAAGAGAATCCCCAATCACCCTATGACCTTATTGAAGAACTCTCATTTTCTAGAAAAAGGTAAATTTAGATAGTTAAATTGCAGTATGTTACATAGAAGGAAATCACTGGCTAAAGTGTCTATAGCACTCAAACTTTGATTTCATCTCAATACTTAAATGGATTTTTAGAACATCACAATAGCTGAGAGTAAACCAAGAGTTAATGAAAAAGTAGTTTCTGTCATTTAGTAAAAGCACAAGTGTTAGGTTATACAATCTTAAAGTGGCTTTAGGGCATCATTTTGATATTACTGCCAAACAAACTGTAAAACTTCCCAGTAAAAGAGGAATTACCACTAACATATTTTTTAAGATCTTGTTAGAGTTTGTCACCTACCCCCCACACACACTTTAGAAATACCCAGGCTAGACTCAGCCAGCTCTGGAAATTGAATGAAGCTTATTATTTACAGCTTAGCAGAATACACAAGCAGGTATTTACAGTATATACAGTTATAGACAGAAATATACAAGGTAAAAGGTAATACAGAAACACAGCAGAAATCTGAGTCCCCAGGAGGGGCTCTCAACTGCCCCTTCACCTTCCCCCTACCCCTCTCAACCTTAACCCAGTCCCAAGGAAGAATGGAGGTTCGGCCAGGGGGTTAGGAAGAAAAGTGGATTAGTCAGAGAAACGGAGGGTGAGGTTAGAGAGAGAGATACAGCTCAGAGCTCCCCAACAGAAGTAGAGTCCCTTATCTATGTTTTGATTCTTATACATCTCAGCAAGCCAGTGAATGAGGCAGACATGAGCCCTGTTTTCATTCCACAGCCTATAATCTAGCTCTTTTCACCAAACATTCTAGCTAGGCTCAAACTAGCACAGATCTTAACCAAGTACTTTGTGACAAAAGCATTTTTCAAGTGTCTATTACAGAATAATTCAACATACTTGCTCTTGACCAGTTTCCCCTGCAAGTTATTTGTTACTTAAAACAGCAGTTCTTCTCACAGAGCAATCTTCTCACAGAGTAACCTTTGTGAGGCTGTGGATACTTTTTTTTTTTTTTACAGCACACAGTCCTAAATGAAGCTGGGCCTACAGCCCTACAAACTTCAGTTAAATTATGAGCCACAAGAGAAGTGCTAGATCTGCATGGAGTTGATCTCAGTACTATCAGGTAACTAGTCTAATCCTCTTACCCTGTTAGTGTGTCCTTAAAGGAGTCAGGCTAGCACTACATTTAAAATATATATATATATACTTTTAGTACACTCATACATATCCTGTAAGGCACTAGAATAATGTATCACTGACGACTGAAAGTTCACACAGCTCATTGTAAAGACATTAATCACAAAGGTCCCTTAAAAAAGTATAATGTAGCAATCATAAAGGGCTTTTAAAATTAACTTCTAATTTAGAACAGTAATGATATGGCACACAATTACTGTTACTAAACTCTTGCCTGTATCTCTTAAAGTGTATCAGCACACTACAATTAAATCTTTTGCAACTACAGAAAGGAATAAATTATGTGACACACTTCAATTTATAAACTAACTCTGCTAAGCAGGGTGTAATGTCAGACAGTTGCATGAATATCATGTCTTGCTATTGCATGAATATCATGTCTTGCTATTGCAAAGCAAGTTCTTCTTTTCCTGCATCTTTTTCATCATTCTTCATTTCCTTTCTCCTTCTTTCTCAGATGCTGTAAAGTTCAATGCAGTTTCAAAAGTCAAGATGGCCAGGATTAGGGAGGAAGAACTGATTCCTACTCTGAGCTGACAGCTGGTCATCAGCTCAGTCCATGAAATCACACTCCTAATCACTCTTAAATTCTTTTCCCATTGAGATAATTTTATGGAACGTGCAATCAGTCTACCCTCATTCAAATATTTTGGGTGTGTGAAGCAGATTTTGACAGTAGAAGTAATTAACTAAGAATAACTGAAAGTTTTCCTGAGAATAATGACTTATGAGTTGAAGTGAAATTTAACAACTTTCTACCAGAGTGTGTGCCTGTTTGCGTGCATGCCTGTCAAAGAACACTCCCAAAGCTGCTCTTTGAACACAGAGTTAAAACAAAACCATGTCAGGACATCCCCCATTGTTAACCATGTTCTTCTAAAGCAGAATCATTTTTACAGTGTAGTGTGCTGCACTTGTATGGTTTTACTTCTCTTAGCAAACATGATCTGCTCCAATTTATTTCTTTTTCAACTTAAGCAGCATTATAGTTTTGGGGGTTTATATTATTTAAAACAGTTGCAATAGATTTCAAGCAAAAATAGATTGACCACATATTATAGTTTTTTATATATATATTATTTTATCTCATTTTCCCTCTGTGGAAAATATCAGTTGTAACATAAGCGGATGGCCTTCAAATACATCTAAGAGAGCCAGTGGCATCCTGGCCTGCATCAGGAATGGTGTGGTGAGCAGGAGCAGGGAGGTCATTCTGCCCCTGTACTCTGCACTGGTTAGACCACACCTTGAGTATTGTGTTCAGTTCTGCACTGGTTAGACCACACCTTGAGTATTGTGTTCAGTTCTGGGCTCCCCAGTTTAAAAGAGACGTTGAGATGCTTGAGCGTGTCCAGAGAAGGGCGACGAGGCTGGTGAGAGGCCTTGAGCACAGCCCTATGAGGAGAGGCTGAGGGAGCTGGGATTGGTTAGCCTGGAGAAGAGGAGGCTCAGGGGTGACCTTATTGCTGTCTACAACTACCTGAGGGGTGGTTGTGGCCAGGAGGAGGTTGCTCTCTTCTCTCAGGTGGACAGCACCAGAACGAGAGGACACAGCCTCAGGCTGCGCCAGGGGAGATTTAGGCTCGAGGTGAGGAGAAAGTTCTTCACTGAGAGAGTCATTGGACACTGGAATGGGCTGCCCGGGGAGGTGGTGGAGTCGCCGTCCCTGGGGCACTTCAAGGCAAGGTTGGACATGGCACTTGGTGCCATGGTCTAGCCTTGAGCTCTGTGGTAAAGGGTTGGACTTGATGATCTGTGAGGTCTCTTCCAACCCTGATGATACTATGATACTATGATACTAATGCCTGAACAATTCTGTTAAGACAATATACATTCCAAGTTTTGAGTGGAGCAGTAAATATCAAGGAATGGACACAGAAAAGAATTACATGTTTAAACATGAGACTGCTAAAAGCAACACAACAGTTAACTTGGAATCAGGAATTTCTCCACTTCATTGCTAGCAAAACACATATTTGTTTCCTAAATAGACTACATTCCAATTATATTTCCATAAAACTAGAATAATGCAAGCCTGGGGCACAATTATCCCACATTTTGCTAGCTTATCTGTTCCCCTTGAGGGTACTGCACAGGCTATTTATACTTGCAGACAAGCCCCGTGGCACACAGTAAAATGAAAGCGCAACTCTTCTTGTGAGGTTTCTGCTTGCAAAGACATAGCGTCCTACAAGTTAGATCACAGAATCAGTCAGAGATGGAAGGGACCACAAGGATCATCTAGTTGCAACCCCTGTGTCACCCTACCCTAGGTCAGGCTGGCCAGAGCCTTATCCAGCCTGGTCTTAAACACCTCCAGGGATGGGATATTACGAATATGCATGCTCTTGTAACAAATTGCGGCTTGTGCCAGCACTGAGCGTGCAGGATTGATGAAGTGATCCTGCCTGCACCCAGGGCTGTAATAAAATACACCTACTGCAGAACTTCACATGAGTTTTGGGGTTCCTTTTTCAGGTCACTGGCTGCATTCTCCCTTTAGCTATTGACATATGTGGGTAACATCCTCCCAGCCTTTTTTCCTATCCAGCCATATCAACCCCAGCATAATCTGAATTAAAAAAACAACCCTTTGGTCTAACTTTGAGAAAGAGACTGCACAACTGTTGCTCAATTTGAATATTCTGGGCATTTTGCTCCACCTTTTATTTCAAGTGTTGACAGTCCTGTGTTTTGTTTGCATCAACTCTTTTTCCTTCCTGCTGATGCATTTACTTAGCTAGATCAGAAGTTTCTACTGAGGCTTGTATCTGACAAGCCTTTACAGTTACTTTAAACACCTGTGCTTCACTTTTCCCCACTGCAAATCTCTAAAGCAAATCCACTACCAGAATTGCTTTTAGTCTTAGCCCTTATACAATCATTTTCTTCAGAATCACAGAATTTCTTAGGCTGGAAAAGACCTTCAAGATCATCAAGCCCAATCATTAGTTTCACACTGACAAGTCCTTGACTAAACCAAATCCTTCAGCACATCTAATCACTATGAATCACTACGGTTGGAAAGGACCACCAGGATCATCCAGTCTCGGAGAAGACCTCTGAGATCATCAGCTCCACCACGGCCGCTAAACCATGTCCCAAAACACCATCTCCATTGTATGTTCTCAATACAGAAAGAAAAGAGCCATGAATTTCAGCTTCTGCATACTATCAGTATAAAAATATAAATATTTAAAGGTTGATTTTCAATATTCCAAAAGAAAAGTAGATAGACTGAAGCAAGATCTGCTATACAACTAACATGCAACCAGCAGACACACAGAGTTTTCTCAACTCACAGTATCACAGTACTATCAGGGTTGGAAGAGACCTCACAGATCATCAAGTCCAACCCTTTACCACAGAGCTCAAGGCCAGACCATGGCACCAAGTGCCACGTCCAATCCTGCCTTGAACAGCCCCAGGGACAGCGACTCCACCACCTCCCCGGGCAGCCCATTCCAGTGTCCAATGACTCTCTCAGTGAAGAACTTTCTCCTCACCTCCAGCCTAAATTTCCCCTGGCGCAGCCTGAGGCTGTGTCCTCTCGTTCTGGCGTTGGCCACCTGAGAGAAGAGAGCAACCTCCTCCTGGCCACAACCAGCCTCAGGTAGTTGTAGACAGCAATAAGGTCACCCCTGAGCCTCCTCTTCTCCAGGCTAAACAATCCCAGCTCCCTCAGCCTCTCCTCGTAGGGCTGTGCTCAAGGCCTCTCACCAGCCTCGTCACCCTTCTCTGGACACGCTCAAGCATCTCAATGTCCCTCCTAAACTGGGGGGCCCAGAACTGAACACAGTACTCAAGGTGTGGTCTAACCAGTGCAGAGTACAGGGGCAGAATGACCTCCCTGCTCCTGCTGACCACACCATTCCTGATGCAAGAAGAAAGCCACAAATTGGAAGTAGAGAAGATTTCAACAAACAACACATATCTAACAACGTGGAATCCATAACAGTAAACACTATAAGGATTTCCGTGCTGTAAGGAACTATGTTACTAAAATGAGTAATTGTAGCAGCTTTTGGAAAAGAGCAGTAAATTAAGGGCCTCTATGCCTCCCCCAACATGCAACTGTCAGCTCTTCCATTTCTTCAACACTCTGTTTTGAATGAAGTATTAATCCGGTTTGGCAAAATATCAAGTTGAACAAAAAGCTCTGAAAAGGTTCAGTTTAGATTGCTAATACAGACACAGTCCTAAACATGTGGCAAGAAAGAAAAAATTGCCTATACTTTGAAAAAAGACCACAACAATCATCATTCAGTTTCTTTGCACTAAGTGCACTCATGAGAAAAATCATGCACTTCCATATAGGGAGAAAAAAAGTATTGGTCTTACTACAGTATGTAATCAGAAAAAGCCCAAATCTGCCCCAAAAATCTCAGAAAGGAAATATTAAGTGATATTATCTGAAATTTACCCAGTGCTTTGCTTTTAGGGCAGAAAACTGTTATCAAAACCCAAACAGAGTAGTGGAGAGGTTTGGGTACCACAGAATGCTGTGCACATGCACAGCCAGGACAAAATTTGGCATTCCAATCCCTGAAGTCAAATGCAGAGCTCCGCAGAGGGGGTCTGGAGAAGCTGGATTGATAGCTTGAGGCTAGTGGTATGAAATTCAACAAGGTCAAGTTCCAGGTCCCACACTTGGGTCATGGTGGCTTCATGTGATGCTACAAGCTCAAGGAAGAGTGGCTGGAAAGTTTCCCCATGGAAAAGGACCTCCGAGTATTGGTCATCAGCTGGCTGAGTATTAGCTACCAGTATGCCCAGGTGACTGAGAAGGCCAACAGCATCTGTGCTCAGTTTTGGGCCCCTCGCTACAAGAAAGACTTTGAGGCAGTGGAGTATGCCCAGAGAAGAGCAACGGAGCTGGTGAAGGGTCTAGAGCACAAGTCTCATGAGAAGTGGTTCAGGCAACAGGAGAGGGTTAGTCTGAAAAAGAGAATGCTCAGGGGAGGCCTTATTGCTCTTTACAACAACCTGAAAGAAACTGCAGAGAAAGCTGTTCATTTCTTTTCCCAAGTAACAAGTCAAGGGACTATTTCTAAACTCTACTGCATCAACATGAGTAAAACAGACTTTTCCTAGGGCTCTGAACTGCCTCTTATTTACAAGTGGGGTAAAGCTGTTTAGCCTTTTCCATTTTCTGATTTTCCTAAATCACTAAAATTGCCCATGACCATCCTTCTGAAGATTTCCTGACTGAATTAGAAGCCATAAATAAAATTTAACCAGTGTGTATGCAGTTTGGGGCAGGGCTTTTCAGAAAATAACTAGATTTGTATAATTCCTGCCTTCTTAACTGCCCCAACTAATTCAACAGGACAACAGGAAATGTCCTCAAGTTCTGCCACAAAAGGTTGGATTGGTTACTAAGAAAAGATCCTTCACTGAAAAGGATTGTAAGGCTGCTCAGGAAAACAGTTGAGTGAACATATTTGAAGGTACTTAAGTAAGTGTGACACTGGAAACATGGTTTAGGAGTGTCAGGTTTATGGCTGGACTTGATGATCTTGAAGGCCTTTTCCAACCTAAACAATTTTACAGTTTCTAAAGCTCCCTCCTGGAACTCAAGCTCCTTACTGAGGATCCAACTTCTGTCTCTGGATAGCGGCAATGAAATTCTCTAACTTAAAATGCAATGTCCAATGGCTGGGGTATGCAACACTCAGCAACAAGGACTGCTGGTGTAACCTACCAACTCAGGGTATGTCAAACATCAAAAGGAGGCTGATTAAGTACAGAGGGAAAAGAAGCAATGCTGAAATGGGCCAAGAAGGAAAGCAAGCATGAGAAGTTTGTACCTAATGTCCTGTAAAATTTTACTTTCAATCCTAGCACTGAGGAAGGCTCATCATCACTGTCCTAAAGTGAAATGGCACACTTGAGGCAGCCTCGTCACCTGCTCTCTGAAACATGAGCAACTCTGTTCAAGCTCAGGTATCCACAAACATTCATTTAGTAGCAGTCTATAATGTCTATCACAGGACATGAAAAAAACATACAAATTGTATTACTAATATGAAGTATGAGTAAAGCCTCTGTGCATGTCAGAAATCGATTTTTACACTAAGCAAGCCAAGAGAAGCAGAAAAACACTCTCCTCAAACAACAAAAGGAGCAATTTAACATGCTTTAATATCTCTGAAAAGTAAATCACTTTGCTGCCAAAAATTATCTTTAGATCCAACTTTTTATGTTCCATAATGTAAGAACTAGAAACAAATGTTGTTTACAGGTATTGTTATCCGTAACACTTGGAAGCCAGCAAACAAGGAGAACAACTCCAAGCATTTCAGACATTAACCATCCCCATACAGGCAGACTTCAGCACATTAATGAGACCAATCAACATGAGCTGTACACATGAGCAGTAACATCTGTAATCACATGCACATATCCCACCACAAATTAATTAGCTTCTTGTCTGTTCAAGCCAACAGTATCATGTGTCTCTTCCTTAGACAGCAACAAATCAGGAGTACTACACCAATTCCCCCAGTTTCCTCTTTAACAACTACATTAATGCAAAGCATTGGATGGGAACAAACTCAGAAATGTAAAGGAGACATGGAAATCAGAAAAGAAGCTGTGGCATCTGTTCTATTCATGCCATTTTTTACATACCAAATTTCTTTTATATATTCAATATGTTCAACCTCAACAGATGCAATACAGAGAAATCCAAGCCCAAAACTCTTCAGAAGTCTCAAAACGAGCATCTGAAGAACTTTCATCGCATGAGAACAGGATAAAAGACAACACTTACAACAGGGTAAGATGTGCTATAGCAAAATGAAATTGCAAGTCACTTTAAAGGAAGGTGTTTAGTGAGGAATAGCCTCTCTCAAAACAAACAACCTAAGGAGCCCAATATGCTGTCTCTAAATAACATATCAACACTACATGTCATTTCATTTAATAGCAAGGAGGTGGAGGCAAGGACAGTGTAATGCTCAAAGCATCCTGCTTTAATTGTCACAACTTTTTCAGTGACTATGATTTCCCAGAACATCTTATTTGTATGGGTTGGAAACAATTTGCAGTATTTCATAGTTTGATGAACAAAAAAAAAAGTCAAATGAAAGACAAACTTTTCACAATTCAGAAGACTGAAAACCATTGTTTCATGCCTGCTTAGTAAAAACTACCTCCTCTCAACTGAAATCTGTCTTCTTTTAGTTTATTGACAAAGAAAAAGCAGTTCCTTAACCATCTTTAAATGTCAGTTACTACATTTCAGTAAACTGCCAGTAAATTTCAGAGGAATTTAAGACCTTCTTTCTGTATCCCAAAATGGACACATCAAGTGAAAGCCTGAATAAGAGAATTCTCAGCAAATAGAAGTGCTAAACTAAAATACTTACTAGCAGTTTGTCAGGATAAATGCTTTACACAATACTTGCCTCCAAATACTGCCTCTTAAAAGGAGGCAGGAGAAATACATTACTCTGACAGAACCTGAAGGTTCATTCTGTGTAAAGGCAGGTAGAACGACACTCTGCAAAAGGTGTGATGGAATTTAAAGCAAAATTTCCAGCAAGTAAAAAAAGTCTCTGCTAGTAACAGTAATAACATTTAGGATAGAACATGAAACGTTTTTTCTCAGCCTGGCAGGACAGAAGCAACTAAATCTGCTAAATCAGGAGCAACTACCTAAATCTGAAGTGTTAGCCAGAAAGATGGCCTTCTGTGGAAACTAAAACCACACTCTGAACTTTTTAGATTAAAATTAAGAAGTATACACCACCACTCACAAAGGGTAGCCCGAAATACTCAGCCTTCATTTAATCCAGTCAATGAACAAGTATGAATTGCAAAATTAGGTTAGAGCTTTTCCTAACAGTACAGAAGCCAAAGAACTCAGGACATAAAATTCTTGTCCGATGTAACTACTTAGGGACCTTTTTTTCTGTAGTAGTATTAGAACTTAAGGAAACCGTACAAGTCTTTTTTAGTACAGTCAAGGAATGCAGAGGCTAGATAAGAGATCCAACCAAGACATGTTTATCTACTGTACCTACTTAATTATTTAATGGGAAAGACTTTCTGCTTGATGTGCAACACAAAGATCAGTGTGATGCTATGGCCATCCATGCTGCAGAGCAATAAGGAAACAGCACCCTAATGTTGAAATAAAGTACTTGCCTGTCAAATGCAGACACTGAGATGGGTTCAAAACCTCCATAAAACATACAGACACAAGTCTTCTCCAGCTTGAAGAGGAAGCTCTAAGCCTTTACAGCTCTAAGTCTTTATTTAGTGGGCTTTGGTGTTGCTCTTTACATTGCTGTAAACAGGTTCAAACACCTTCAGAAACTCATAGGAGTTTACTCCTGTACTTACCTGAAACAGTGGACAGGTATAAGAAATCCCTGAATTACAGTTTGATCTCAGGTAATTCAACACTTTTAGAGGCTCTTGGAGCTCTGAGAGGTACCAAACAATCTTACCAAATTTGAGCTCCCAAATGTCTGCCAGCATGAATTAACAGTAACCCAAGACCCCTTGCTATTTTCTGTCATCAACTCATTCCTTACTGAAGGAAAGCTGCAGAGTGGATTTTTAGTCTCCACAAAACAAAACAAATCACAGAAGCAGGATTACACACAGCTTAATAATAGGCTTTGCCTTCTTACCTCTCTAGGCAGAAACAGTGCAAGATACAAGCACAGGGAACTATGCTAAACTATAGACCTCAATTAGAATTTTTAAGTGAATTGCTGCAAACAAAGCCCTTGTGTGAATTCTAGCTTATTCAGGGAACAAACAGAGTACAACCATAACACATGCAGGGGGGGAAACGTACATCTGTATTTCCTTCACATAACAGCAGAAAAATATAAAGGGGTAATCATAGTGTAAACAGCAGAACACAGCCTATCTTGTCACTCAGTAATTGAAGAATGGAGAAGGGAAAACAAGAGAATTGGGGGAAAATTTCACAAGCTAAGTACTTAGGCTATATATTTTCATAATTTATTAAGGAAAAAAAAATGTTGTAAGTTAAAGAATAAAATTAAGACTTAAAGTTCAAAATAATAGCTTTATTTTTTTTGCCACAGAACAAACTATTAAGTGAGTCAGGAAGGCCCTTAATGTTCCATGCTTCTCAACTATTAGTATTATCTCATATATTTTACAAGAAAAAGCAGTTCTTATTTCTACAATGGCTTTTCAGTGATTTTTTTTCCATTGGGATTATAATGTTAAGTGATTTCTGCTACATTAAGGGAAATAGATACAGTGCTACAGTACAACATACAAGATACTCAGAAGAACTCTAAAACAGTGGAATCCAAATGCAATTTTATTGTTTACAATATTTGCTAATATTGCAAGCACAGAAGGAAGGGGAAAAAAAGGAAAAATAACCCAGCTCACAGTTTTAGTGTTCTCGCATGTATTTTATATGGGCACTGTTTGTGCTTATTGAAACAGAATAATCCCCACTAGCTTTTTGATCTACCTTATGTAAAATGCAGCTCTATCTTCTATACTTACAGCTAACAGAAAGATATGTAGCAGCATGTTAGGTGTCAGAGGGGTTGAAATTTTGAAATGAGTCAAGGCAAACTGGGTGATGGACTATATACAATCAATTATCAAAGAGCCTGAAGATCATCTAATAACATTTTTTCTGCCCAAGTGGAAAAAGCATTGTATCCTGAGAATGTCTGGCAAAATTGATCTACAGTCAAGAAAAGAAAAAAATCCCCCAACCAACAAACAAAGCAAATAAAACACACACCAAAGCCAACCAAACAACAGCAAGAAAGGAAAAAAAAGCCCTAACCACAACAGCAAAACTCCCAAACCACACAACTTATGAAGTACAGTTCATGATTGATAACAGAAGGGATAGAGAGTAGAATATTAACTAGCATGGGATGAAGACAAAACAATATTGTATTAAATCTATCAACAATGTAAAAAGAGATTTCACAATTTTACTATTTTTGATAATATAAAGGATGCCAAAAGTAGATCAGAAGTTCAGATGCTTAACAACAGGTAGTGTCATCAAAATAAGGGTGACATTACGGCTGTTGATTTTCAAGTGACTAGTTGAGCAACCTGAGTTCCTTCCTTCTTCCTAGTGGTACCTTTTATCCAGCTTGTACGTGTTGGGAAAAACATTTTAATTCAATATGTGAGTACTAAAAAGCACTGGAGAAAATAGTAAAGAATAATCAGTTCTAACACAAAGATGAAATTTATACCTTTAAACCAACCTTAATAGAAATGAAGTTGTCTTCAAGAAGAGGTCTGAAATAAATGGCTACATTAGGACACAGGAACTCACACCCTGTATATTTTCACATGAGTAACAAACCTTCCATACAGACAGTTAATAAAGACTTAGGTACCTGGAGGTTACCCAGAGGACTGAAATAAAACTCAGCACAACATTTCCAGTAAAACAAGTTCATTATTGTGGATAACCTCAATGAGTGAAAAGCAATTACTGAGGTCAGTTTAAAAATCTTTTTTGTCCTTCTGCAAATAGGAAAGATCATAACATTACTTAAACATTATGACAAAGATGTAATTATTAAGCAGCATGAGAATTTCACTCTGCATTTGTGCATGCCACCTAGATTTAGATATTAATATGAACAAAGACAAAGAAAGCAGCCAACAGTGTTCAGCTTAAAAGACACCAGAGTATTACTGCATGACTTCAACTGCTGATTAAGAATTGCAAATGCTTAATAAGGACTAGGGTTAGCATTCAAACACAATCAAGTGAAGAGCAATATCCTAATGAATTTCCACCTGCAAAAACCCTACAGCTCCAAAGACCTTTTAGCAACAAAATAGCAAAACCTCAGAAAGAAACCATAAAAACATTGTTCAATGCACAGATGCTGGCATTTGGTTGACATTTATCTTAGATAAGTATAATGATCTAAATTTATGCTATGCACCTCGACTGCCTTGAGAGAAAAAAGAACCTCGAAAAAGGTACTTTTCATTTCTGAATGGAATGAAAGGTCCTTGGAAAATCCTTATTTCTCCCTAGTAACAACTGAGAGAGCCTCAGTGACTAGACTGGGAAGCTGCATGACATTAGGACTGTGCTGCTTCAGTGGCAGAATTCTCTCCTCACCTTGTTCCACCATCTTGTGTCAGCTTTAACAAATTAACTGCAACAAACCAAACCAACCTATCAGGGGAAAAAAAAAGTGCTCCATCTCATTCAACTCATCCTGTGACTGATGATCCAGCATGGGAAGAGAGAAAAGAGGAAGACCATGTGGTCAGAGGTAGCAGAAGAGTCAGGAAGAAAGACCACTGCTTCAGGTTAGCACCTCACTACTAGTCTTAACAACAGACCAAGTTCTCAGTTTGTGAGAGTTAACTTTCAGAGAGCTGAAGTGAAAAAAACGCCATGTCAAGATTGCAATTTAAGGCAAAGAAAAGGCTGATTATTAACCCAGAAGGGTCAAAATAAGTACAATCACACCATAAGAAACTAGCACCTTACAGTTCAGCTTGTGGGATAAAAAGAAGAGGGGAAAAAAAGTGTAAATTATCATAGAAATAGCAATGCATCAGCTGGGAAGAGTGACCTATATCCTTTTAAGTACAACAAAGCCATCTCAGAGGCCACAGAAGCATCTGAGAGCTACAGACAACACCACAAGTTAAGAGACCATAGGCAGCCTCTGTCACAGTAATAAACATGACTTCATGATCCAGAGGTAAGAAATTAATATATGCACAATCAATTTATCATTAAGGAATCGATATACAAAGATGAATACTTTTTGTATGGAGTGGACAGCAAAGAATTGTGCATGCCTGATTTTAAACAGATAAAAATAATCAAAACATATCTCTATAGCCATGACATTGATAAATAAAGCCTTCTGGAGTTTCCAACTTCCACAAGGCTAAACTCATTCCAAACTTTATAAAACAGGCTTTGAGGCAAACACCTCCACCACAGCATTGACAAAGTAATCACTGAAACAAGAATAAAAGTATCATAGAAAATGAAGTGATACAGATGTGCATATGCATAGCTAAAAACAGACATGTAGTAAAAACCTTCAGAACATATGTTTTTAAAGGCTGTTTCCTACCCTTTACAGAACAATATATAATGCACATGAAACGTGTTTAATAGAGTAAGCAACAACTTAAGAAAATATATTGGCTAAGGAAACTGTCAGTTATTCAAACAACTGAAATACACAGGATGAAAACTGCATAATAGACTTATATGACATACCACACAGACAACTAAGAAGTTGAGATTTGTGTATTCACTCACCTGTTTTTCTACATATGCAAGCAGGACTCTTTACATGAGTAGGCATTCATATCTGAAGGGCTACATGCTTTATACAGACTATGTAGTTTGTGTTTTAATGCAATTTGTTGCCACATACCCACGTATCTGCATGAAGAGGCCTGATGTTGCTGAGAAGCACCTCTTCATAGTTTCCATAATCACAGAACTTAACAACAGCAGTTGTCCCAGAAGAATGGAGAGCTTCAATTTCTGCCCGGTAGAACTTGAAAAAGAAATGTTCAAGGTCAGAACATGCTCCCTGAAATATCACAAACAGCTTTAAAACCTACATTTTTATGTAAGAACTGTACATGTACATAGAATGGTCTAAGTTGGAAGGGACCTCAAGGATCATCCAGCTCCAGCTCCCTGCCACAGGCAGCGACAGCTCCCACTAGAGCAGGTTGCTCAGGGTCTCATCCAACCTGGCCTTGAACACCTCCAGGGAGGAAGCAGCCACAACCTCCCTGGGCAACCCGTTCCAGTACATGCAGCTATGTGTGTTTAGATCTTTTTAGTTTGAGTGAGCATTGTATTCTGAGTAAGATTTGTAGAAGATAAAGTTTCACATGGTAGACTGCAAGGACACAGTAAAGTGCATTTAGAATACCCGTTGAGAAATTATGCAGCTTATGGCTCAAACATTTAAAAGACTTCTTTTCATTACTCCGAAAATAAAACAAACTCACCACAAACAAGTGCTGTTGTATACAGAGAAGTGTTACTGTAAGACCTAAAACACATCTACCAGTAACTGCCTAACAGTCACATACACTGCATGTGGTAATACATAACTTTACACCTAGTATTAAAAAAATACTATTAAAATGCCCTTTAAAAAATCCTCATCCTCAACACAATGCTAGATTGGGGCCTTTTGCATTCATGTGCATACAGATCAACTTTTGTTAAGACATTCAATCACTTGTTCTTACTGAACACAAAGAAATCACTGCCTCCTAACAGAGTTAAGCCTGGTACTGTATTTTATCATCACATTTCAAATTGTCCTACAGGTCAGCAGCACCAGTTATTCTAACTATAGAAAACCACAAACAATAAATCTCAACCCCCACACCTCTATGACCCCTAGAAAAGTGATTTTCAGGTAACAGTCTGATATTACCTCCTATCAACTTATTTTGCAAATTTCATACTTTACTGTGCTAGTTGAGCGAAGCAGTGGGGGAAAAGGGAAGCAGTGGGGGAAAAGGGAAGCAGTGGGGGAAAAGGGAAGCAGTGGGGGAAAAGGGAAGCAGTGGGGGAAAAGGGAAGCAGTGGGGGAAAAGGGAAGCAGTGGGGGAAAAGGGAAGCAGTGGGGGAAAAGGGAAGCAGTGGGGGAAAAGGGAAGCAGTGGGGGAAAAGGGAAGCAGTGGGGGAAAAGGGAAGCAGTGGGGGAAAAGGGAAGCAGTGGGGGAAAAGGGAAGCAGTGGGGGAAAAGGGAAGCAGTGGGGGAAAAGGGAAGCAGTGGGGGAAAAGGGAAGCAGTGGGGGAAAAGGGAAGCAGTGGGGGAAAAGGGAAGCAGTGGGGGAAAAGGGAACAATGGAAACTACTTCACTCACAGGCTTGCGAGATGGATAAGAGCAAGAACAAACATAGATAACAAGAGTCTCTGTCTTTGGGGCTGAAATTATCTCTCTCTAACCTGCTGTCCCTGTGACCAATCCTTCTGCTTTCTAAGCCCCCTGGCCAATCCTCCAAACTCACCTTGAATAGAAGGCAAAATCTCGGTAAGGTAGAGGGGTGGGACGAAAGTGAAAGGGTGGTTGGGAGCCACTCCTGGGGACTCTGGTATCTGGGAGGGGAGTTGTGTTTCTGTATTACTTTTTAAACTTACATATTTCTGTCTATAGCTGTATAAATTTTAAGTACTTGCTTGTATATTGTGCTAAGCTGTAAATACAAAGCTTCATTCAATTTTCTGGAGTGGCTGAGTCTAGTCTGGGTGATTTTCTTAAGTGTGGTGGGGCAGGAAACACCCAAACCATCACATGCTTATCTAACAGAGTTAAGCCTAGTACTGTATTTTACCATCCCATTTCAAATTGTCCTCCATGTCAGCAGCAGCAGTTATTCTAGCTACAAAAAACCAAACAATAAATCTCAACCCCACACCTCTACACCCCCTAGAAAAGTGCTTTTCAGGTAACAGTCTGAGATTACCTCATATCTACCTATTTTGCAAACTTCATATTTTATACAATTTTGGAAACTTATCTCACAATAATACATTCTACAGTGACTCTATAATATTCTATTACATTTTACACTCAACCACACACCTAAGCTATATAAAAAGGAAAAATACTTTGATAACACAAAATAAGCAATAAGAGATAGAAAATGGTGACAACACAACTTATTCAAATAACAGTATTTAAGGTGGTTCTCAGATTATCAGAAAAGGTCAAAAACTGAAGAAACTAGACAAGAAGAGTGAGAGAGAACTCCTGTACAGATAATAAATCTGAAACAAGTAAAAAAAAATAGCCTAAGCCTTTTTTTTGCAAAGGAGAAAATGAAAGTGTCTTGCTGCAAGAGAAATCTTACCAATAAGAAATACATCTGAAAAGGAAGTTATTTGAACTTACCAAAAAAATCAGGAAAATAAAGTTAGCATGCAGCACAATCTATTTATTCAACAAATTCTCCAACAGTCTACTACTCAACCAACAGTCTATATAATTAATTCCCTAATACTCTACTAATGGAAACAAAACCTAAGCCTTTTTCTACTTCCTTTCTGTAATGACTGAAACAAAAAGATGTTTTTTTTAGTAGTCCTGTTCTTGCAGCTTCTGGTCTCCCCTTGCACTGGGCAAAGGTTGCATGCTGACTTGTTCTAGAAAAAGGCATTACCATACACCATTACAGACTATACCAAATAGGGCAGCATGCTGATTCTTGTTCCTTCAATAAGAGTCTGGCCATCTAAGATCCATATTCATCCCTTCAAATTTTCAGCAGCCAAATCAAATGCTTCAGCGTGGAGCTTCATCTTCCTAAACTCCACTTAAAAGCACTTAGAAGTTTCACATGAGTGTAAGTGGCATACCTCATTTCAGAAAAACAGAACAAGAAGCTGGCCAAGAAGCACAACGCACACTTAGTAACAAGAGGTTGTAGCCAGGTGGAGGTTGGTCTCTTTTCCCAGGCAACCAGCAACAGAACAAGGGGACAGAGGCTCAGGTTGTGCCAGGGGAGGTTTAGGCTGGATGTTAGGAGGAAGTTCTTGCCAGAGACAGTGATTTACCATTGGAATGGGTTGCCCACGGAGGTGGTGGAGCCACCATCCCTGGAGGTGTTCAAGAAAAGACTGGATGCCATGGTACTTGGTGCCATGGTCTAGTTGACTGGATAGAGCTGGATGCTAGGTTAGACTGGATGATCTTAGAGGTCTCTTCCAACCTGGTTGATTCTATGTTTCTACGATTCTCTGTGCTAGCATGTTAAGTCTCCCACAGGTACTTAAGAAAACATAGCAGATAAAACTGGAGGTATTTCTCAAACACATACCTTGTTGTCTTCCCAGTAAAGAGCAAAGCATTCATCTCCTGGTCTCCAACTTTTCCCATACTCCATGGGAACTGATGGTTCTAATATTTTCTCTGGTTTGATGGGCCCTGATCTCCTTTTGGGACCAGTGTTGTAATACAACAGTTTATCATCAAAAGCTGGGATCGCAGCGGGTCCTGATGATTTGATGGGTCCTACTCGTCTTCCTTTCTGATGATGCTCAGTATCTCCATTTGGTACAGCACTGAAATTATCAGTTCTACCAGCATTTTGGTAATCATTATTAACACCAAAATGCTGTTCACTTTTTACCATGAAGGCCTCACTACTTACTGTTCGTGCCTTCCTATCGCAGAAATTTTCAGAGTTATGTATTTGATTTTCCCTCTTCCCACGTTTCTGGTTATTGTTGTCTGCAGTATCCTGAGCAGCAGAATTCTCCTTGAATTCTGTGAAACACACCCCTTTTCCTACTCTGTTCTGCATGTTGTTATCCCTTTTCTTGAAAGTCATCTCACTCTGGTGAGTAGCTACGGGATAACCCATATCCTTTGGCCTATCATTTCTAGGATAATGTCTGTCACTTTTGTTTTTTTCATCTGTCCAATGTTCTAAAGAGTTGTGCCTTTCAGGACCTCTGTTTCTTGGTAACCCACCACTATCCAAAGCCTGCCGTGAATTTTGGACATCCCTTTGAAAGCGAGGAGGTTTCTCATTCCTGGGTTGTCTCATGTCACTGCGAGAAGCATGTCTTGAATGATTCTCTTTGATGCCATTCTGCTCTGTATTCATAACTTTGTGCTGTACTTGATGTGGGGGCTGGAATTGCAATTTCGGTTCTACAAAGAAAAAAAATTATTTCAATTATTAATGTATTTCAGAAACATTAACATAGTATAGAAATAGTGCTTCACACCCTGATAAAGGAACAGGATTCTTCAGAAAAGTATTCAGTATTTACCTTTGTGATATAGAAATGGATTAGTCCACACTTGAACTGTAATTCCTAGTTATTGGAAAGCATACATTACTCTGGGCTGTACTTAGAACCAAACTCTTCCTGGACACATCAGTAACTCACTTCAGTAACAGCCATTTACAACAGAAAAATAGAATAACAACAAGGAGAAAGGAACAAAAATAAGGAGAAAAAAGGAATACTTTTAATCTGAATGGAAACTTTCTGTAAAAATACCTTGTTAACAGCTATTCAGCATCAAAGACTACAGCAAGAAATAGAAGTGATAAAAAGAACATGGATGACAAACCCTACATAATGGGAAAAGCAATAAAACCCAGAACTCTGGAGACTCTGATCAATGAGCCAGAACAGGAACTGCTTAAGCATTAACTTTGAGATATTCAACTAGAACTCTAACCAATGAGAAGAAAAAGAAAAGAGTTTATCATGGATCTCATGAGAATGATCAAACTTGCTACAGGATGCTGTGGAGGAGGGGAATTGTGGAGATTCTTGAAGATCTTTTATGGAATTACATTTTTATTTATGCAATCATAGAATTTTTAATAGGGTACTTAGTGAAGAGACAAAGGAGGTGAAGGAACAAGATAAATCAGGAGGAATAAGCATGATAGAAATACAGAATGAGATTGAACAGGACAGCTGCAAGTAAGCAAGCTCCAGGTCAACACATTTACTAGCTCAACTCCTGAGCATGATCACTGCAGCCTGTCTCATCTCCATATTAACTTAAACTCATTAGAGTGATTAATATCTATATAAGCTATTTCATGTCAGGTGGGTGGGTGCCTGCATTCTCTTGCCTGTGTCCATCCATGGCAGTTGACTATATATGCACTGTGGTGCATGAGTCTGGTGTGCATGCAGGGGCCGGTGGGACTACCCACTTACGCTCTCTGCTGCTTAGCTCTGAATACACTCCTGCAGTAAGGATAAGTAAGAACTTCAGTATACCACAATGTTACTACCAGAAATAATGCACGTTGGTGCCTGAAAATAAATGTATACATATGCTAGTTTGAGCCTAGATGGGATAATTTGGTGAGAAAAAAAAATTATAGGCTGCGAAAAGGAAACAATGGTGATGTCTACTGCACTCATGGGCTTGCTGAGATGGATGAAAACAAAAACACAAACATAGATAAGGCAGAGCTTGCTCTCTGGCTTTGGGCTGCACTTCTCTCTAACCTGCCATCTGTGTGACTAATCCTTCTGCTTCCTAACTCCCCTTGGCTGATCCTCCAAATTCACCTTGAACGTACGGCAAAGTCTGGTGTAAGGTAGAGGGGTGTAAAGGAGGTGGAAGGGTGGTTGGGAGCCCCTCCTGGGGACTCAGGTTTCTGGGAGGGGTGTTGTGTTTCTGTATTACTTTTTAACTGGTATATTTCTGTATATAGCTGTGTATGTTGTAAATACCTACTTGTATATTGTGCTAAGCTGTAAATACAAAGCTTCATTCTTTAATTTCCAGATGGGCAAGTCTAGTCTGGGTGATTTTCTTAAGTGGGGTAAGGTAACACCCAAACCATCACAATACCTTTTCACAATTACTTACTACACAGTAAGAGTTAAAATTAAAACATCAAAGTTTGCCTTTTTTGGTCCACATTATTATTAATAGCTCATAGAATTTCCATCAAATTGAATAAATTGACTAATAATCTAGTTTCATTTTTACATACATTTGATTCAAACCTTTTTGACCTCTGAAAATTAGGGTGACTAAAATAAGTTAGTGTTTGGGTTTTTTAAGTGACACAAGCATACACAAGGCTTACCACAACTGTAATCTTGGCAAAAAAACATCTTGCTGCAAAACTTCTGATTTGAAAAGCAAAAGTTTTTAATGCATGAATATGTAAATATATTACTCACAGAACCAAGAGTTCCATAAATATTCGTTTTCTTGCTAAAAATGGAAAGACAACTTTTTGTATCTTGTAACATTTATTTTTCTAGATTAAATCCTTCAAGTTTAGAAGTATTTCTTTATCTCTCCTTTACAAGTGGAACATGAAACATGTCCTTTGACCTTTTTCTAAATGAAGAAATGTTTTCTGAGTAAGTAATCACCTCAGACAGCGTCTAGTACATAACAAGGACTCTGTACAACTGCAAGACCTACCCCCTAAGCATGTAGAGTAGTTATAATACTTTAAAGCCTTGAGGAAAAACAGAAGCATACACATATTCTTCTATAATTGGAAGACGTCTACTGACATTTATACTCAATGCCATAACATGTAATAAGTCTTTTTAGGTATTGTCTAGGCACACTAATGAAAATAGATGGCTTTCCCAGACACACAGAAAAAAATCTGTATGGAATAAATCTCCAAGCAACCTACTTCTGTCACACAGTTGTGGAATTTCTTTCTACCCTTTTTCCACCTCTTTTGACCTGCTTTCCAATAAAGTTACAAGCATTCTCATATAAGGCAGTATTTCGGTCTTCAGCTAGGAGACATTCACCTTTAAAACCTAGAAACAAACAACTTGGAACTCAAATGCTATTCACCTACTTAACAAAAACTACCTGTAGGGTAGGTTATTAAGAAGACTCACTCAGTTTTCACTCACTCTTCTACAAAGCATGAAGATTTAAAACAAAGTAATTGGTAAGAAAATGTAGCAGCATATTCACT
The DNA here is from genome assembly GCF_015220805.1 of Pogoniulus pusillus. NCBI lineage: Eukaryota > Metazoa > Chordata > Aves > Piciformes > Lybiidae > Pogoniulus > Pogoniulus pusillus. Next base: position 41,357,969 of record NC_087266.1, read on the forward strand.
GGCATGAAGAGCTCCACCCAGAACAGAGAAGTTGGGAAGAAATTCCTATTACCTGCTCTTTTCAAGCAACAGCAATTTTAGCAGTATGTTTACAGAAAAAGCCATCTGCTGCCTATCTATTTAGCAACAAATTCCTAATACATTAATTGCAACAGTTGGGACTACTGGATAATGAAATTCAGTATTTTTACCAACATTATGTAATCATTATATAAAAGCAACAAGTTGATTTGAAGTGTGTTGGAACTTTTGGTTACATATTTTCTTTTAAACAGCATGGGGAAATTAAACTAATACTAAATATCATCATGCAAAGAGACTAAGCAACTTCTGAACAGTGAAGGTAAGCATATTTTTTTCCTTTTACTGCAGCATACAAAAACTGCTCAGGGAACAGCTGACATTTTTCTACTCTAACTTTAAGAAATATAAAATCTGTTAAATTGATGCATTCTATGAAGATGAATTTATTGGGCTAAAAGCTTCCCATATGCAACAGCCTTGAATGAGCAGGACCACTTGAGGTGGTGGTCTGCTGCTTGTCTTCACTTGTGCCATCTATAAACCATTGATAGGTTGGACTGGATGATCTTGGAGGTCTCTTCCAACCTGTTTGATTCTATGATTCTATGATTCCATGTTAACTGATTGTTTTAACATGCAATCACAGCCCCTCCATAAACGCAAACTGCCAAAGAACAGTGCATGTTACTTTGTGAATGAAAAAAAAGCCTAGAGATGAGAATGTTACAGGTTCTTCAGGCAAGACAGCACAAAATGATGATTATCATAAAAACCTGAAGCAAATCTAAAGCGTCTTTAATAGAAAAAGTTAAGTGATGAGGAATGTAAATCTGAGATTATCTACTGCATCTGCTATTCTTTACTGCTGCTGCTTCTTCTTGCCCCACCTCCAAGAAAAAGTTAGCTAATGTTCCCAGAAAACTAATGGTTCCTACAGGGCAGTAACAAATAAATAGTAATCTGGCATTGAAGAAGAAGATTTGGTAAGCTGTTCTGTCAGTGGGATGCATCAGCCTAGTCATCATCACTGTAACTGTCATCTACTGGGTAGTTTTAAAATGACAAGTCACGTTTCTCAGTTTGAAACCATCCCTCAGTTATTTTACTCATTCCTCCTGTGTGTGTGATGACCCAAGAAGACTGCATAGAACAAAACACATTGCTTACAATAAGCCAGAAGGATCTGCTTTAGCTGGAAATCCCAACTGACACAACTCAAAGTACTACTCCATGCACAACAGGATCTCCTAAGTGTAGTTTCCTGCAGCTTCCTCCCATAGATGTTATCATGTTTAGTGATGTGGTTAATTTCAAAGACAGCAGCTCTTCTGACACCAGTGGCAGTGATTTCAGTTTTTCCTTCTAACTTGAATTATATTGTTATGCAACTTTATGGAAGCATGTATCTGAGACAGCTACCCCTACAGGCATGCTCTACCTGTGCTGGCCAAAAGATAAAAGATCACAAGGCAAACAATGAGACACTTGCTTCATGTCACAAAGTAAAATTCCAGTTACTCAAGAGCTCCATCAAGTTACATAAATATCAGTATCATGAAAACACAGCAACCACAGACAAAATGGAACCAGAGTTCAGATTTCTGCTGAAACAAAACAAAAACCAAGGAGGATGCCAAGGACAGTAAAGAAGTGGCAAAAAAATCCAAAGCATTCTGTCATTGCATTCACTACAAACATTTAATTGATAGAAGAAACAAAACCCAATGATGTTTTAACTACTCTTGAAATGTCATTTATGATCACTGACAAAATGAAAACATAAAATTCTAACATATGTCACCAATGCTACATAATATTACAACAAAAAGAGGTTTGATTTTCTTGATATTTACAGTGAACACTGAAGTTCAGTTTTCAGAAGCAAAGCTGTATAATAAGTGTGACTACTTTGCAATTTAAATCTCTTACTATCCATAGGGCACAGTATTTGTCAAAAACATTTCTACTAAATGGTAAATCCCCAAAGTTACCATTTTTCTTTAATTCTAAACAATAAATATATATAAATCAGTCTCCCAAGGTTCCTTGCTATATTTAAACTGTGTTACCAAGAAGTGAGACAAATAAGTTTTTATTATATTCTTTGTATTTCAAATCTTTATTTTGGGAATACTTCAAGCATAATGGACTAAAACTGTTGAAATTGTGTAAGATATACTAGCCACAAGGAATTATTTTACCATATACAAAACAAAATACATCCCACACATCCTGGTTTGCCTCAAATACTAACATTTAAGTAGATGGACAGAAATTCAAATCTGAAGGGTAAGTGCAGCTAAATTTGGTGGGATGCTCATAAGCAGAGTGAGTGGAGACAAGAGCTCATATTCACTGATGTTATACAGCATCATTCAAACCACTATGGAAGTGGTTACAGGATGAATATTTGAAGAAGAAAACTGACAGATGAGGAAAGACAGAAAGCAGTGAGAAGAGAACTGTTTGGTGAGGGGCTAGCAAAGCCCAATTCACACAGCTCATACGGCTGATGGATAAAACACACAAGTTATTTCTCATACATACCTACTGAAAACCAAAATTTTGGTAGCTCTCCCTATGGTAAGCAAGGCACAATATTATACAGCAGTTGGAAGCTGAGTACACAAAATTCTGATTAGCATTTTTTTTTTAAACCATCTTTAGTTTCTGAAACTATTAACCTTAGAGTAAAATTTACCACTTCCAACTCAAAACTGCGTGCCTCAATCTGTATTTCAGTCAAAGCCTAACTGTTGGAGCAAGAAGACTACAGCCTATGCCTTCCTCCCTTCTGAAGAAGCCCTATGAACAGACCAGCCACACTTGCATCTCTTGTGATGCCACTAACGTAGTTCATTGCACAGGAAGTTCAGTTTAACAGGAGTGTGTGAAACATTCACTCAGCCACAGTCTGTCTCTTGGGAGAACTGAAGAGGCAATTCTTTGCAATCTGAAAAAGACTTTGGCCTTCTGTGTTCTACATCAGAGCTCTAAAAAAACAAACAAACCACCATAGCTATAGATCATTCAGATTGAAAATACCCCTGGGATCATCAAGTCCAACCACTGACCCTACTCTACAAAGGTTGCTGCTAAACCGTATCTTCAAGCGCCACACCTAAATGACCTTTAAACACACGCAGGGGTGTGACTCAACCACCTCCCTGAGCAGCCTGTTCCATATCTCATCGCTCTGGGATTTTTTTTCTCCTAATGTCCAGTCTAAACCCACCCTGGTGCAGCCTGAGGCCACTCCCTCTTGTTCTATCACTAATTACACGTGAGAACAGCACCAACCTCTCCACAACATCCTTTCAGGTAGCTGTAGACAGTGATGAGGTCTCCCCTCAGCCTCCTCTTTTTCAAACTAAACAGCCCCAGCTCCCTCAGTCGCTCTTCATAAGATATATTCTCCGTGCCCTTCACCAGCTTTGTTGCCCTCTTCTGCCATTGCTCCAGCACCTCAGTATCTCTTGTACTGAGGTGCCCAAAACTGAACACAATACTCAAGGTCTGGCTTCACCAGAGGAGAGTACAAGGGGACAATCACCTCCCTACTCCTGGTGGACACAGTACTTCTAATGTAAGCCAGGATGCCATAGGCTTTCTTGGCCACATGGGCACACTGCTGGCTCACATTCAGCCACTGTGGATCAAAACCCTCAGGTCTCTTTCTGCCAGAGCACATTCCAGACACACTCCACCAAGCCTGTAGCACTGCATGGGGTATGTTTCTCACCACCTACCCAATTTAATAACAAAGAAACAATTGTTTTAGAAGTTGATCATTGCTTGAGTATTTCAAAGACACAGATGTCTGCCAAAAGCTTATGTGGCTTTGAATCCTGAGCAGATGGAAGCACTAGTCTGTTCTCAATCCCTAAGAGACAAAGAGAGAAAAAAATATCTGAAATATGCCTAGTTCTCAGCATTCTGTTGATTATTCCCTAATACTACAGTTAGAGCTCTTGGTACTGTTTTGTTGTCACTGATAATCCTTGTGTTTACTTATTTAAGCTGGCAAAGATGGATGAATTGTTCCTCATAACAAAAGAAAAATAAGAAGATTATTAATGAGAAATCTTTTGTGTTTGGTAGCAGAAGTAATCCAAGTGTAAGCAAAGGCAGCTAGTCGACAGCAATTTTCTCTTACAGTCAGCAGGTTTCTTCTGCCAACCAAGTCTCAAACTACTTAATTTAACAGAGAAACACTCATCACCAACCATTCAGAGTTGGAAACAAATAAATAAAGGTGCAGTATAATAGAACTATAGTTTGGTTTGTTTAAATTTCTTGTACTTCATTTAAATAAAGGTATGCTTAGTATATGCTGTTTTACAGTTAAAGAACTAGCAGATCATAGTATCATCATCATCAGTATCATAGTAGTATCATAGTATCATAAGGGTTGGAAGAGACCTCACAGATCATCAAGTCCAACCCTTTACCACAGAGCTCAAGGCTAGACCATGGCACCAAGTACTCAAGACTGCAACTACTGAAGACAGATGAAACATACCAACCACATAAAAGACTACTTGCAGGGCAGAAGTCTATGATCTTAATTTTTTTATAAGCAATTTGTACTTCTTCATAAAAACAACCAACCAACCCCACAAACAACAAAAAACTTAGTGTGCTGTCTTACCTCTTAAAAGGAACAAAAGTACCTTCTAAACAAAAGTATATAAATTCATAGATGTTTTCCTACTTGGTTTAAATCAAACTCTGACAAGGTACCAAATCAAAGATAACAAACTAAACAACTGTTCTGCAGCTCTTGTTCACAAACAGAAACACCTAGCCTGGCTACTGCAAATCCTGAAGTGACTTCAGAAATTCTCTGCAGTACTGAGTTTACAGATGCAATTACAAACACTCAATAAGAAAACTGAGGAGGCATGCACAGAGGAAACCAAACCAATCTTCTGTCTACTTGAAACAGTTTTTGTTTCAGATCCTTTTCTCTCCAGATTGCAAACAGTTTTTGAAGAAAATGCGACATGGCACAGAATATAAAAAAATATTTATCTCAGTTCAGTCAAACTGCCTTTTGGTTTTGCTTCTACAGAGGGGCTAAGCCATTTAGAAGAAATGACAACCTGTCTGAAGTAAATGGAAGCCTAGTTACTGTAACAATGATGAATAAGGCCATCATATGGCCCCTGATCATACACATTAGTGTGACAGTAGGGACATGCTCATTTATCCAAAACCATTATTCCTAAAAGATCATTTCTTAATTTCTAAAAACCAAACTGGGACTTTAGAGACCATATGGGATAGCAAGGGGACAGAAATAGTGAAGAACAATTAATCTTATTTTATATTCAGTGGAGGTTGCATTATATTACATACAAATGATTAAGAAAAACCTGCCTACTGTGGCCCTTCTTAGTATAGCTACTCTGCAGAAAAAATGACATGAGATTTTATTCTTGCCTATATAATATTACGTTTGAGTTGTTTCTATCAGTTTCCTCAGTGCTCCTTTCATTTCTGGCCACTGCTTTTGGAATACTGAGAGCACTGTATGGCTCTACAGATACCAAGGGACAGGATCAATGAAATTTAAAAGGTGAAACATATTCTCTTTTCTACAAACACTTGGATATAGACTTATGACAAAAGAGCTCATAGGAATAAGTATAACCACTGCAGATACATCACTGCAAACATTGTTGGCACTCGTGTCATCTCAGTTTGCAGGGAATTTCAGACAACTAGTAAGAAGGTAAATGAGATTATTTTCAATCACAAAGGTATAAAAATGCACAAATACAACACTTTTAATAAATCATTTTTAATGCACGTTTGAATTCTGCACAAGTTCTCTTGAGCTTGGCAAAGAAATAAACAAAGCCCTTTTAAAGTGACAAAAAGCTGAAAATTCAGCAAATGCCTATGTACTTTCTGAAAAAAAAATCCATTTGAAGCAGACTCTGTTCAGATAAAAGTAAAACCTGGCCCAGAAACAGAGGCACAATCCTCTGGGCTAGACACATTCTGCAACAAAAACAAAAAGTAACAAAATCTGCAACTACTTTAAAGCCCATTGATTTCATAGTAACAGAAAGCACAAGAACACATGCTACCATTACTTCAGAAAGAGAATGTTACTTCAGAAAGAGAAAGGAGCACAAAACATTTTTCTTAAGTAAAAAAATCAGAACACTTTAAAAGTTTCTTCCAAAAGAGCATCACTTGGGAATAGTACACCAGACTGCATATTGACAATGCTAAACACCCAACATCAAAACCCAGAACACCAAAACTCCTGTGTGTCACGTTAGGAAACACGCCAGGCCTTTTGGCAACTGAAGGAGTACAAAGCCTTCACCAAGTTTTCACAGAATGATGTTTTTTTCCTTCTATGCCATTTTTTAATTATTTTAAGAGGGGAAAAAATACACAAAATTAACCATATTTAGCTTTAAAACACAATATCAAAGATCAATTTAAATATATGCTGACGTTTTTTGCCCCTCACATAAGCCTATGTTTTATCAAACTACATATATGGATATTAGGAAGAAGTTCTTCACAGAGAGAGTGATTTCCCATTGGAATGGGCTGCCCAGGGAGGTGGTGGAGGCACCGTCCCTGGGGGTCTTCAAGAAAAGACTGCATGAGGCACTTAGTTGATTGGTTAGGGCTGGGTGATAGGTTGGACTGGATGATCTTGGAGGTCTCTTCCAACCTGGTTGATTCTATGATTCTATGTACTAAACCAAATGTACCATAGAAGTTCCCCTAAGTGAGCACTATCAATCAGTAAGTAACATGATTTTAAAAGCAGCATTTCACAATTCTTGGTAAACTACCATTACTTATTATAGAATTACTGACAATAAAAGAAGCATACAACCCACAGGGATTATTTCTATTCTTCTTTCTTCCCATGTCTTTCAGTCAAATATAAAAGCCTTTTCTCAACATAAGCACAAAACTTCTCCAAAAGAAAAATCAGTGTCATTAATAGAGGAAAAACACTGCCACTGTTCTCATGTTCGTTCACTGTAAAAATCTAACTCATCTTTGGTAAGTAAAATGAATTGCCAAGAGATGTAATTGCAGGCATAATTCTCTACACATGCTTTTGAAAATGTGATTATACTCATTACCTGAGTAGCTTACAAAATTGATTAACTAGTGCAGAATTCTTGTGTATTTGAAAAGTATTTCCTTTTCAAATGTTATTTTCTGACAAATACAGTGAAGATTCACAAAGTTTGATATACAACTCACTGTGTCCCATGAAGAAAACCATAAGCTCATGTTTGCTTCTAGTCATTAGCAAATTATGAAACACATCTATAAGAAAAGGAACTCCACTCTAACTTTTTGGTTTGCTTTCTATGAATGGTTTCTGTAAGAACTCAGATCAACTGAAATATAAAACAGTAATCAGCTACTTAAAAATCACTTATTCTGCAGGTCAAAAAAGACACTGTTGTTATGAGCCCCAGCATAGGTACAGCAAAAAGAGAGTATTTGCCATCAATGAACTAATAAATGCGATAGCTTAAAGTAAATGCATTTCTGTTCATAGTTGAACCTTAGCACATCACAGTAATAGTGTTTAGTGAACCAGCTTACAATCCATTTAATCCTACCAGCAGCAGCAAGAGACCTGTTGGTCTGCTAGCAGGTTCCCTAAGTCCTGAACTCATCTGCTGAGGCAAGTTTTATAAATGCATCCTCTGTACAGTTCCAAGACACAATTTTTTAGACTGCTGTGTTTCCTTCCACCTGAATGCTCTGACCTTTGGCTGCTACAGGTTGCAAAACATACTCTAACATGCAAAAATGCTGCACTGTTTAAGCAAGTAGAAACTGTAAGTGTGCAGTTTGAAAGCTACTAAAGATCTAACAAAAGTCTTGAAAAGAAAATATGGCATGCATTTAATGGAACAGAGATAGTCCTAATAGTGCTCAAAGAAAAATTGTGTTTACACTGACTGAATCCACCTGGCTTCATGTTTTCATTTCTAATTCAATGGCACTCAAACACAACTAGCATTATATTCATGCTAGCACAAGAAAGGATGGGTATTTCCACATTCTTCATAAATACAAGCTACAAACCAAAATAATGCATTCAACAAAAGATCTCTTACTCAGGAAATCGGAGTGATGGGGATGGTTCTACCACTACTGCAGGTGCCTACTGGCATTCAAGCCACTCAAACTTTTCTCAACAGGGCAACCTGGTCATTTTCATTGACTACAAGCTTGTTTTTCTCTTTTTCCTTTTTTTTTTTTTTCAATTTCCCAAATCCTATGAAAATACACAGAGGAAAATTCCATTTTCACAGCTAACAGAGAACTACTTGGGAATCTAAGTGAAAAAAGTAGTTATCACATATAAATGAGGTCATCCCTTAAATACACTCATTTATTAAAATAGCAAAAAATAGCCAAGAGTTCACAGAAGCTACTATGACCTTTTCTATATCAATAATGACAAGTGTCATTTTGTAGGGAGGAAAAAATACATTTTCCCAAGGATCAGTGCTGGGCCCAGTCCTGTTCAATATCTTTATTGATGACCTGGACGAGGAGATTGAGTCCAGCATCATTAAGTTTGCAGATGACACCAAGCTAGGAGCAGGTGTTGATCTGTTGGAAGGTAGGAGAGCTCTGCAGAGGGACCTGGACAGGCTGGATAGGTGGGCAGAGGCCAATGGGATGAGATTTAACAAGGCCAAGTGCAGGGTTCTGCACTTTGGCCACAACAACCCCAAGCAGTGCTACAGGCTGGGGACTGAGTGGCTGGAGAGCAGCCAGGAAGAAAGGGACCTGGGGGTACTGACAGACAGTAAGCTGAAGATGAGGCAGCAGTGTGCCCAGGTGGCCAAGAGAGCCAATGGCATCCTGGCCTGCATCAGGAACAGTGTGGCCAGTAGGATGAGGGAGGTTATTCTTCCCCTGTACTCAGCACTGGTCAGGCCACACCTTGAGTACTGTGTCCAGTTCTGGGCCCCTCAATTCAAGAAGGATGTTGAGGTGCTGGAACATGTCCAGAGAAGGCCAACAAAGCTGGTGAGGGGCCTGGAGCACAAATCCTATGAGGAGAGGTTGAGGGAGCTGGGCCTGTTTAGCCTGGAGAAGAGGAGGCTCAGGGGTGATCTTATTACTGTCTACAACTACCTGAAGGGAGGTTGTAGCCAGTTGGGAGGTGGCCTCTTCTCCCAGGTAACCAGCAATAGAACAAGGGGACACAGTCTCAAGTTGTGCCAGGGTAGGTGTAGGCTGGATGTTAGGAAGAAGTTCTTCACAGAAACAGTGATTTCCCATTGGAATGGGCTGCCCAGGGAGGTGGTGGAGGCACCGTCCCTGGGGGTCTTCAAGAAAAGACTGCATGAGGCACTTAGTGCCATGGTCTAGTTGATTGAACAGGGCTGGGTGATAGGTTGGACTGGATGATCTTGGAGGTCTCTTCCAACCTGGTTGATTCTATGATTACTTTCATGTTAAATATTGGAAGTAGGTATTTTCATTTTATGCTGGCCACTGAAACGCTACCAAAGCCATAATCAAAAGAAAAAAGTTATCTGTTTATTACTGAGCTTACTGTTAGTTTTACTTTAATACTACAGCACCCTCTAGAGACTCCAAGCATGTGGAATTTCCTCTTTATAATGCATCTGTCTTGTTAAAACTTCCAAGGTACTGAACAATTTAGACCTAAACAGACATTCTAGTGCATAGGCCACACTGTCATACATCTCAAGAAAGAGAAGTAACTAAAAGGCATTAAAGAAAAATCATAAAGCTTTTGCACTGATTACTTGGCTTTCTTTTATTCTAAAACTCCATCTTCACCTCAGTTCTTTTAGTTATTAAACAAGAAACATAGGAGAAAATATTTGTGTAATATTTTACAGCAGCCAGTTTTTTTGGAGGGAATACAAAACTATTAAACTTAGGATGATTCCTGAGCAGCACACAAAATATGCTCTTTATAAATGAGAAAAGACTGTGGTTATAGCTTCTCTTTCTTTATTACCTCCTCAATTACATGGAAGACCACTGGAGTTGCAGAAGTCCTTATCAAATTAGATAAAAGAAATGGGATTTATATCACCTTATTTGAAAATTATTGACTTTTAGATATCTAGACTTGAGACAAAGACCCTAAGCTGTTCTGTAGTCACAACAGAAGCATACACCATGCCAGTGTGATTTATTGGCCCCCTCTTCAGAAGACAGGAACAGCTTTATAGTACTTCTTGGGGAGGGTGACTGTGGAGGAAGCCCTAGGAACAACCTTTTAAATGATGAAGTTCGGGAAAGCAATGACACCGAAAATATCCAGCATTGGTTCCAGATACATTAACTTCAGTAACTTACCCTCCACTGTTAGAGTACCCATTTTGGATTCCAAGAAATCAAACAGTGTGCTTGGTGCAGACGGTCTGGCGTTTCCCAGCTCTTCTTCATCTTCAGGTCTTATTCGGCCTCGGCCTTTCCCTTTACCTGTAAACATCAAAAGTTGTTTCTCTAAGTGCAAAGTATTTTTTTTAATGTCCACAGTTTTTAATCTGATTTTTAACATGTTGGCTTTTTTTTTTTTTAATCAAATAGAAACTGCAATTAATGGACAAAATAGATACAGATATTCAAATCCACAACTTAAAAAGAAACCATTTGACATGAATTATTTGCTTTCAGATTTGCAATGTATTCTAGCTTGCAGTAAAGAAACATGCACATACATCCTTCTGTAATTCTATTAAACCACCAAAAAAAAAATCCTTTGCTCATACACACTGTTTTAAAACATTTCTTTGCAGGTTTTACCTCTAGGTGGTGGTCCCTGAATGGGTTTTTGTTTACTGCTGTTAAGGAGAAAATTTAATGCTGCCTCTAGGCTGTTGCTGTTATCCATAAGTGCCTGTCTTGCTGCTTCTTTGCTGAAACCCATCTCTGTTATGTGTTTTAGAGCCTTTTCATCAACCTGAAATAAAAGGTACATGCAGACCTAATCAGAAGATACCACAGAGACTCTATAAAAAACACCAGAATTTACTTCAATTTTCCATTAATTTTTAATAGAAAGACTATTTCATATTTTATTGATGATAAATAGTTCAGATGTTTTTAACATAAAATTTTCATGTAAGATCTCTCTTACATCCACACAATTGGCCGGTAGGCTTTTAAAAATATGACAACAGTGATGATGATCATAGAATCATAGAATCAACCAGGTTGGAAGAGACCTCCATGATCATGCAGGCCAACCTAGCACCCAGCCCTAGCCAGTCAACTAGACCATGGCACTAAGTGCCTCAGCCAGTCTCTTCTTGAACACCTCCAGGGACGGTGACTGCACCACCTCCCCGGGCAGCCCATTCCAATGGCAAATCACTCTCTCTGGGAAGAACTTCCTCCTAACATCCAGCCAAGATCTCCCCCAGCACAACTTGAGACTGTGTCCCCTTGTTCTATTGCTGGTTGCCTGGCAGAAGAGGCCACCCCCCACCCTGGCTAGCCTCTTAATTCACTTAATTGATTTAATTCATCATTTTTCAGATCTAACATTATGTGGCTTGAAGCCCAAATTCCCCTAGCCTACCTCTTCTTCCACTGTAGACTGAAATAGAATAATATGACAGAAAAAAAATGGATGAGGCACTTCATGCCATGGTGTAGTTGATTGGCCAGGGTTAGGTGCTGGTTGGACTGGATGATCTTGGAGGTCTCCTCCAACCTGGTTGATTCTATGACAGACTGTAACATACTTTCTCTGAGATAAAAACTAAAAAGGATCTCTCAAAATAATAATAATATAAAGCATAACTATTTGATAGCCATTTTGAAAGGAAGAAATACAAACAATTTACTTCCACAAAAATACAGGTTCTTATTCTCAACTGTATGGAGCGTCTTTGGATGCCAAGAACTCTCCTTTAAACTTTACATAGCACAAATTTGGCTTCTCCTACATAAAAGTGGAAAAGCAAAGAAAATTGCATAAGGGCAATTAAGAGGATAGTGGCTGATGTCTGAAATTTACTGTCTACAAATAAAAGGGAAAATTACTTCTGTTACTTGTTTCATAGGTAAATGTGCAGTCCTCCTATTTTCTTGGAAGGCAACACACCAGATAGACTAAAAAACTTCACTGTTTCTTAGGCCAAGTCAACAATCTAACCTATGTGATGTCACAATTCCAATAACATTACCCATTGCTTTAAGATCCAAAAATCATCACTTATAACTGCAGAAGGTTTTCTATATAAGCCTAGTGGGTCACATTTGCTGCTTTTAAACAGCACCTAATTATGTTAACTGGCAAAATAATGTGTTTCAGTAAGTTGGAAGTTCTTACATTTTACAGTGCAATATAGAAAAAATTCCTTGCAGATCATAGATGAAAAAAAAACAAACAAAAATGCTTTAAATGATGTCTTACATTTTAGGGCAGGGGGTGTTATTGGCATTTTTGTGTGATGCTTTGTTGGGATGTTTTTAATGCTATCTACATCAAGACACAGCTGTCAAGAATGGCAAGGCAGAACAGAGGTTCTACACTGGTTAGAGGGCTAAATGACCTCTTGAGGTCCTTTCAACCTGTGTTTCTACAGTTCTGTACTGACATTTCTGAAGGCTCCCCTTGCTGCAGAATGATGACATATTATGCAAACAAAATTGTAACAGATATTTACTGTTCTTGAACCATTTTTTCTTCTCATTGCTTAACCTTTGGTAAAAGTAAATAAGGTGAAAAATATTCAACAATAAGTGATATTTATAAGCTAATGAATATTTTGATACTGGTTTACTGAGTTACTTTGTTGTGAGGCTTCTTTCAGTCTGCTTTTATCACTGAAGAATCATTAATTGTTACTGCACACTTGGAGACTGCTCTCCAGAGCTGTCCTTTGTGACAAATACTTTCTCTACTATAAACATCTAATTTGCTGGAGCAATCAAAACAGAAACTTTGATGACTGCTCATCTTAGAAAAACTCAATGCAGTGATCCCAAACACCACCTAGTAGCCCTCTGTGATGCAGTGACTGCATCAGTGGACAAGAAAAAAATACATATGTCATCTATTTGGACTTCTGCAAGACCTTTGACATGATCCCCCTACAGCATCCTTCTTTCTACATTGGGTAGGTATGGATTGAATAGGTGGACAATGAATTGGTTGGACAGCTGCATCCAGAGTGTAGTAGATAATGGCTCAATGTCCAAATGAAGACTGGTAACAAGTGATGTCCCCCAGGGGTCCACACTGGGACCAGTACTGTTCACTATCTTTAGGTTCACTTAAAGAAGAAAATAATACTATACTGTTATGTCCTACATCACATATACTACAGCTTTTCTTTTGTGAAAACTAGATTAAAAACTTCATTCAATGAGATTCATTACTTTGATTTTTTTTTCCACTTAAAATTACATTGAAACTCACAGCTAACTCAGTAAGGTAAAAACAGTACCCTAAGTAGATCAACTAGACTTCAAAATAAGTTTCAAGAAAGTCGTTATTCCTCAAGGTCTTTTGTTTCTTCACTTTTTGTTACTTTAAATGTTTCCTTTGTTTGGTTGCTTGCTTTGGTTTGTAATAGTACACATTTAAGGTTTCATTTAAGTCTTCCACCTTACCAGTTCCCGGTAGACACCTTCATTCTTTCCCTCAGGTTTTGTTATCTTCTCTTTCTGGAACAGCTCCCTGTTCCGATTCCCTCCAGCACTCACACTGAGATTACTTCTGCTACTACCACCACCTCCTCCAAATGTCTTGGTCTTTAAATAAACACAAAGATAACATTTCAGCAAGCAGGGCTTATGGAAATAAGCCTTAGCATTAAGCTAGTACAGAAAGTGCAGAAAATCTGATGCAGATGTAGTTTTTTTATGATTATGCTACGCAGATCAACAAATAAAGCACTAATTTACACACGCATAAAAGAGAAATTTATTAGGTATTTTTTTCCTATGTCCAAATGAGGCTGTAAAAAGTGTATATAATTCTAGTTTATGATAATCTACTAAGCAGAGTTGAAAAATAAACTAAAATGGAAGCCATGGGAGAACATAAAAACTTGACACTTTAGAAGTGAACTTCCTAGCTATTCTCTCAGACGGAACACAGGAAGTCACAGGGTTCTGAGAACAGAAAGCAACAGATGAAAGCCCATAATCTGCATTTACTACTCAAATCTCATTAGCTAAATGTGCTAGTTTGAGCCTAGCTAGAATGTTTTGGTGAGAAGAACTAGATTATAGGCTGTGAAAGGAAAATAATGGTGATGTCTGCTTCCCTCAGAGTCTTGCAAAGGAGTCTGGGAAGGAGAAATGAAAACATTAGATAACACTCTCATCATTTTTCACTCACTCTGCCTTGGGCTTCTGACTGAGCTACATCTCCCTAACCTCACCTTCCACTCACCTTTGCTTCTTAACCTCTTGGCTGAACCTCTATCCTTCTTTAGGACTGAGGTAAGGTTGAGAGGGGCAGGTGGAATGTGTAGGGGTGGTTGAGAGCCAGCTGAATCTAGTCTGGGTAACTTCTAAAGTGTGGGGGGGGGGGGGTGAGGAACACCCAAACCATCACACTAAATTGTAAACCTCACATTTTTAATTGTGGTATCAAATCAAAATAGTATCTACAACAACACACTACACCTATTAGCTTTATTAAAGTAATAATGTACCCATCAATCCAAAAGGACTCTATTTATGACACATCTTTTTAAACAAACATAAGTAGAATTGTAAGCAGGCAAACATCAGAAAGCATTTGTCATTTAAGAACTACTTAACAAGAAAAGATTTTTTTTTTTTTCCCACAGTATCATCAGGGTTGGAAGAGACCTCATAGATCATCAAGTCCAACCCTTTACCACAGAGCTAAGGGCTAGACCATGGCACCAAGTGCCACGTCCAATCCTGCCTTGAACAGCCCCAGGGACGGCGACTCCACCACCTCCCCGGGCAGCTCATTCCAGTGTCCAATGACTCTCTCAGTGAAGAACTTTCTCCTCACCTCAAGCCTATATCTCCCCTGGTGCAGCCTGAGGCTGTGTCCTCTCGTTCTGGTGCTGGCCACCTGAGAAGAGAGCAACCTCCTCCTGGCTACAACCTCTCCTCAGGTAGTTGTAGACAGCAATGAGGTCCCCCCTGAGCCTCCTCTTCTCCAGGCTAAACAACCCCAGCTCCCTCAACCTCTCCTCGTAGGGCTGTGCTCAAGGCCTCTCACCAGCCTCGTCACCCTTCTCTGGACACGCTCAAGCATCTCAATGTCCCTCCTAAACTGGGGGGCCCAGAACTGGACACAGGACTCAAGGTGTGGTCTAATCAGTGCAGAGTCCAGGGGCAGAATGACCTCCCTGCTCCTGCTGACCACACCATTCCTGATGCAGGCCAGGATGCCACTGGCTCTCTTGGCCACCTGGGCACACTGCTGGTTCATGTTCAGGCGGGTATCAATCAGTACCCCCAGATCTCTCTCTGTCTGGCTGCTCTCCAGCCACTCTGACCCTAGCCTGTATCTCTCCATGGGGTTGTTGTAGCCAAAGTGCAGCACCCTGCACTTGGAGCTATTGAACCCCATCAATCACAGTAAGCAAAATGCTGTAACAAATGCATGCCAACCTCTTTGCTCTTTGCCACTTCTGCAATAGCAGCTGTTCGCTGTTTTTCAAACTCATCATTGTCCACAACAGTTTTTACAGTATTTGTCACTTGCAGAGTCTTTCTGCGATCGAGCTCTCTGCTGTCCACTTGCACGTGAGACCCACATTTCTGAAAGTTCAAAAGGAAGTTTTCATTAACTCTTCTGCATATTCTCATTGGGAAAAAAAAAAAAAGTATTCTTTTATTAGAGAAGCACAAGTTATGTGACTGCAAAACTGTACACCTACAACATCTAGATGTCTTCACTGGGAGTACTCTCCTCGGGTCCACTAGAAACTACCTTTGACATCTAAAAAGGGGCTATGTTAGCTCCTGCAATATCAGACCAGAAGAATCAAAGGCTCCACATACTAAATAAAATGTTAAGCTTGAAACTTGGAGAAAGCAATACATTAATTGTCATAACAAAGTGACAGGATCTAGGGTTGCGGGAAGACAGTGGAGGTGGGATCAGGGTACTGAGGAGACGACTCAGTCCGAGTCAGCTGCAAGCAGTACAGTACCCTTTATTGAGGTGATACAGTGGCTTATATGCTACTTGGAAGAGGTGCACATAACTAACTCAGTTTGAGATTGGTACATGTGAAAAGTACAGATTGGTCCAGGGTTATGTGTGAGGTACAGATAGGTTAATCTATATCAACAGCCTGTAAAGTCTGTCCCCTGCAGCTGGCAGGCTCTACCATGCAGCTGCATGTGGGGAGTGCCACCCACCGCCTGGTTTCCTGCCTCTGAGTAGGACACTTATGCAGTGAGCTGCTTATCAATTCATGTCCTGTTAGCAAGAAATCCTCCCACAAGGATCAACATAATTTTGGGAGTTTTTCATGGGTTTTGTTTTAGTTTGGTTGTTAGGAGTTTCTTCTTGTTGCTTTTGTTTGGTTGGTTTCAAACAGGCACACTTTTCCAAATCTAAGTCATCATACTCTAAGGTGGCTTAATAACCTTTACCTAGCTAGGATCAGGTCCCTGCATTATCATACAGATTTTTTAACAGCATGACAAAGAAAAGTGTACTATATACTATACCTGTCCAAAAGGTACAAAAGGGGGAGGACCACCTTCCGTTCCAATGTTGCTCCTATTGTGTTTTGCTAAACTCTGTAAAAAGAAAATTGTTGATTAATACATTGTGCTAGTTTGAAGCTAGCTAGAATGTTCTGGTGAGGAGGATTAGATCACAGGCTATGAAAGAGAAACAGGGTGATGTCTACTTCACTCATAGGGTTGCTCAAATGTGTAAGGACAAGACTCCAAACATAGATAAGGCATTTCTTCTTCTGCTTGGGAGCTCTGAGCTGCGTGTCTCTCTAGCCTCTCTGCTGTCTCTCTGAAAATCCACTTTGCTTCCTAACCCCCTGGCTGAACCTCCATTATTCCTTGGGACTGGGGCAAAGTTGAGAAGGGTAGGGGGAAGGTGAAGGGGTGGTTGAGAGCCCCTCCTAGGTACTCAGGTTTCTGGGAGGGGAGTTGTGTTTCTGTATTACCTTGTATATTTCTGTATATAAATGTATATACTGTAAATATCTGCTTGTATATTCTGCTAAGCTGTAAATAATAAGCTCCATTCACATTTCCAGAGCTGGCTGAGTCTAGTCTGGGTGATTTATGAAGTATGAGGGTGCAGTTAACATCCAAACCATCACATACATGGCAAATAGAAACCACATATCATAAATGTCTCCCTTTCAGACAGTATATGAGACTTGCAAGATAAATTACATTAAAAAATAATTATATTCTTTAAATCCTGGTGCACTTAAGGAAAAGGTTGGATGAAGGGTAAGCAGATGAAGAAAATCATGCAAATTCATGAAAGCTACACATAGAGCAAATGCAGGAAATTAAGTTAGATACCCAAATCTACAGATAAAATAAAAGCAGCACATAAAAAGGCAGTAGATATTCCTTTAGATAGCATCCAATGAACCTGCTGCTACTAGATGCTATAAAGGCATAGTTTGAGAATATTTAAAAGACAACTGCACCAATTCAGCCTAGAGAAGGTAAGGTTCAGGGGAATCTTATACATCTACCTGAAGGGAGACTAGAGAAGACAGCAGGGGAATCTTATACATCTACCTGAAGGGAGACTAGAGAAGACAGACCCAAGCTCTTTTTTTATTGTGTCCAGTGACTGAACAAGGCACAAGGAGCAGTACAGTATATCAGTGACTCCATTACCAAGCCACTTCCCTTTCCAGTGCAGACATTCTAGGCCAAATAAATCCTAGGCTTATTTTGTTGCTTTTTGGATCTAGAGAAATATAGGCAATTCAGAAATGAACATCAGCACTGAATCAAATTATTATGTCTAAATTATAGCACAAGAACTTGAGCATTTGGTCACAGTCAATTTCTCCAGTCCTGTAATCAAGAAGAACATGGTTAAGGTTACACTTTTTTTTTTTTGCTTGGGTTTTGTTTTGGGGTTTTTTTAATCAAGGAAACACATACAAGGTCAAGACTATTACAAACCACTGCTCAAACATTTAATTTGATAAACAGCAAAATGCACTTCAAACTGATGGCATAATTACTAACACTTAGCTAGAGGGATACAACGGAGGTTTTTGCACAAATTGTTATGCAGAATGAAAGAACTCCACCTAATGGTAAACAGCAGCTTTGACATTTTCTTGTCAGGCAGTACTGACCACCTAGAAGCGAGAGCTGCTTTGCAAGTGAAGTTTCAGTTCACGCAAACAGATCTTTTACCTTTTGTTACCCTTTCTGCTGTATTTGAATTGTGACATAAGAAATTCCCTAGGAAATAATTTTAAGAAACAAAGGCTCACAATATGAGACCAAGCTCCTAGATATTATGCACTATTCTACACTTACCCTTCTTTCTAGTATGAATTGAAAGTTTACACAGAACTACTCTCTTTTTCCATCAGGTAGCTTCAATATTTAGCATCATAGAATCAACCAGGTTGAAAGAGACCTCCAAGATCATCCAGTCCAACCTATCACCCAGCCCTATCCAATCAACTAGACCACGGCACTAAGTGCCTCATCCAGTCTTTTCTTGAAGACCCTTTAGATATCTCCCCTGGCACTGAGGTCAGGCTGACAGGTCTATAGTTTTCTGGCTCCTCCTTTCAACCCTTTTTGTGGATGGGTATCACATTGGCCAGCTTCCAGTCCTCGGGGACCTCTCCAGTGAGCCAGCACTGTTGATAAATGATGGAGAGTGGCTTGGCCAGCTCAGCTGCCAGCTCTCTCAGTACCCTAGGATGGATCCAATGCAGTCCCATGGACTTGTGAGAATCCAAGTGTCTCAGCAGGTCTCTTCTTCCTCATGATTTAGAGGGGGACTATACTGGTCCCTGCCTCCATCTGCCACTTCAGGAGTCCAGCTGTCTTCACCAAAACAGAAAAACTGATAAGTATACCAGAGAACTTTACTTTTAGATAATCTGTAACTGGATAGATTCTGTTTTAAAATATAAGGGCCTCACTTCCCACCTCAGCAAAATTTGCTCCACTTTTTCTCTGATACTTTGCTTAACAGCAATACAAAGTGTGATTCCTTCATAAGAAGAGTACCAGCAATATCTCACCAGCACTGATCCTCTGCTTAAAATGCCAATCGCCACTAGAGCACTAGGAACACTATGAAGCAATAATTATCTGGAACTGTATTCTCACCTGAAGTCCATGATACATCATCTTAAATTTCTGAAAAGATCACATAGTAACATTGGCATTTACTCCTCATTTACTGCTGCTTCTAAAAAATGAATTTTCTAGGCAAGAACTAGGTTATGATAAAACTCAATGCTGCAAGGAATACATTTGATCCACATGCAGCACTCACTCCACATACACTACATTTGGAGCATGAGTCTTTCATTACTGAAACACGATTCCGCCCTGAAAGCAATTTGAAACACTGTTCTGAATGGAACAGAACAGTAATGTAACTATACAACTAGAAGAGGACTTGTAGATGCAAAGGCAATGATTTAAGACTGGACAAACAAATTCAGTTATAAAGTTCTGCAGTAGTATAGTAGTATTTCACTTAATAGCACTGTTTTTAGTAAGTAAAAAAGCAATTTATTTTATCATCTACTCAAGAAGCCTCCCAGACACTGTGGGAGAAAGGAAAAAAAAACAAACAATTGACTTCAAAACAAGTTCTTTGAAACAGTCATAGAACATAAAGCATAAAAGAGTTCTGTCTTACACAACAGTCCAGCATTTAACTTACAGCTTAGTGGCAAGATCAGACATGCAGTGACCATGTCCCTGCTCAGATATCTTTCAGAGTTGACAATCTTGCTTATTTGTCAACTATTCTCTTCTGTAAAGCTTTCTGAACAGGACAGAAATATCAAGTACATGAGGAAACTGCTATCAAAGTAGCATCCAGCTTCTATAGACTTGAGCCCTATCTGTCTAGCTGTCAGTCCAGATACAGAACTCAAACTACAATTTCCAGTGGTCATAGTTCACCTGTCCAACTGTTTTCTTGTTACCCACAGCTTCTCTGACATGGTCACACTTATTCTGGGAATCTGACCACGTAGTACTAGCTGGTCAAAGAGAAAAAGAAAACAATACTCTGGCAAAGCTGCAAGACAGAATCAGAGAACTGAATGGATGGCAATAAGCACTTTATCTTACCAGAGTAAATCAGTAAATGTTTTCTTTTAAATGTATTGCATAAAGCCAATGAAAGCGGCTGACAAATGGGTAAGTTGCTGTGGTCAGCAATGGCTACTGAATAGTTTGTTTGGAGTTACTTCCTCACACTGACCTCAAAACGAGTCAGTATTTAGAAAGCAACAATTATTTGTTGAAAACCAGACAGAAAAAAAATGAGAACAGATTGTCCAAAATATCATCAAGAAAGCTAACCAATCCTATTGACCCTTCTCTTACAAATTAGATGGCATTAAGAATACAAGTTCTATGCAGCTCTCTTCCATCCCCATCAATTTTTAACAGCAGTTTAACTCAGAATGCTTTATACTAAATGTAAAAAAAAAACCAAACAATAAGATGGGAGGTTTACACTGTTGGGCCCAGAACATTCTTTTTAATCAAATAGGCAGCTTCAGTTAAAATTGGGAGCGTTTTCTAAAGACTATTTTCAGTATCAGCATCAGCAGAAATGACCATCATGTTCATAAGCAGCTACTGTTTCAGAAACATGGATGCAAAAATAGGGACATGCACGTGGTGGTAGTAGGAACGACCTGCCAAGAGTCTGGGACTGCTGACAGCAGGGACACAACTTCAATTCTTATGTGAGGAAATATATGTAAAAGCCTTCCTGTAGCAACTTTTGTTCTGTTGGGGCAGGAATCAGGTTAAAACAGAGTAAAAGGGCTTAGAAATATTTAAGACTGGTTGAAAGATTTTTAAAACCCCCACTTTGTGTTTCTAAATGGCAAATTTACCCAAGTCATTGATGAACTCTGTAATATAAAAGTCATATTCCAGGTTACCAATTCCCATGTTTTTTGCACACTTACTGTAATTTTTGCCTCAAAAATACATGGTCTGTAGATGGTAAAAGGCATCATATAGTAATATTTTGGTACCAACCACAGGATTTAGGAAAGCAACCACTCATGACTGCACTCAGTGAACTTAGAATCACAGAATCAACCAGGTTGGAAGAAACCTCAAAGATCATCCAGTCCAACCTATCCCCCAGCCCTAGCCAGTCAACCAGACCATGGCACCAAGTGCCTCAGCCAGGCTTTTCTTGAACACCTCCAGGGATGGTGACTCCACCACCTCCCTGGGCAGCCCATTCCAATGCCAATCACTCTCTCTGCCAACAACTTCCTAACAACATCCAGCCTAGACTTTCCCTGGCACAACTTGAGATTGTGTCCCCTTGTTCTATTGCTGGTTGCCTGGAAGAAGAGACCAACCCCCACCTGGCTACAACCTCCCTTCATGTAGTTGTAGACAGCAATAAGGTCCCCCCTGAGCCTCCTCTTCTCCAGGCTAAACACCCCCAGCTCCCTCAGCCTCTCCTCATAGGGTTTGTGTTCTAGGCCTTACACCAGCTTTGTCGCCCTTCTCTGGACACGTTCGAGCACCTCAACATCTCTCTTGAATTGAGGGGAACTTAACATGTTCAATGTTTTCAATCCCTGTAAACTATGAAAGGAATCAATTCTCGTGCAAAGATGACTCCTCATGTCTTCATTTGCAACATTTTACTTAAGATCTATTTGGCTGCATCCTTAAACATATTGGGACAGTAAAGGTCTAAAAGCTTATCACATAAAAATTCATATTCAACACATTAAAGACTGGTGTCATTAAATGCAATACATATCCTAGAAGACAAGCATTTCCAGTGGTGTTACCTCACCCTTTGTAATTCCCACTTTTCTATAAGATGCTCCACTTCACCTCCAAGAACTGCCGTGTTACTGTCATCCAACAGTAAGAATCCATTTCTCACTTCAACAATTCCTGAAAGCTTAATTTTTGTTCCAGGTGGAGTATTCAGGCTAGAAGTGGAAACAAAAGGCAAATGTTTCAAATATGTCTATTAACATTTTGCCACCAAAACTATAAAACTCTACTTTTATTGTAATTCCAACACTGTCATACTTTATATTTCAAAAATTACCAAGGAAAACCTTTGCAATAATTCTTTCAATATGCACAGTACTTTTAAATAGCTTTATTGGAACACTTCCCATTCAATACAGAAAAATGCCACATGGCAAATTAGATTCTAACAGAGATAAATGTTTGCAAATTGTCTGGTTAAAATCCAATTCAACAATACCAAACTAAAGATGTGATTTGTTTAGACTAATAGAAGATATCTCAAAGTCAGTTGTCTGCAATGCCTACATGCACCCCATCCTAAGATGTATTTATAGTTATTAAATAGAGGATAGTTGAGCATTATTTAGGAGAAAAATAGATGTCAGTACTGTACAGAAAATATATGTGCAGTATCCTTCTAACAGTAAGGGCTGTACCAGAATAAACACAAAAAACATAAGCATCTTCTAGTGCTGCTTCTTACATTCCTGTATCATTTAAAAACATACAGATATTCTCTCTCTGATGCATTCCCTTCTTGTCACGTCAATCTACTCTATGGAAAACAAAAGCAGATGCATGAAGGCATCATGCATCTCCAACTCACAATTGAAAGTTATGACAAACAGCATAATCTGGAAACTGATTTTTCCTGCGAGAAACAGGGTGCAGTTACAAGCTTTCAAGTGAGAGAAAATAACCTACACTAAAGCCATTGCTGCAATCACAGAACTATATCACACAGTGAGATACATTCACAGTGCAATCAGCCAATTTATGTACTAGTGGCCTTAATCTTAGCAAGCTTAATGTATTTTCATTATTGAAAGAGATGAGGAAAATAGACAAAAAAAATACAGTAAAAAAATGTAAGTTATGCAAAAGGGGAACAAGCATAAATCCTACTCATTAAAAACACCTCATCTAAAGACAACTAGGTACTGGAAGGGCATAATATTCCAGGTTATGAATTCAATTATAAATGGTCACATACAACATGAATTAATTTTTCATACAATGCTATATGTGAAGAAAAGCTCACATCATTACCTGAGTGATGAATTCTCTGACATCTCTGAGACTTTAACAAAAAGGTCTCAAATTACATCTTCTGATGGCTGCTATTTATTCTGTGATCTGGAATCTACTTACACAGGTGTTTGCCCTCCTTTTCTGCTCTCTTCGTATTTACATTGGAATATGATATACTAAGTTCCACTGTTTCCAGCTAAAATTAAAATATCATTAAGTGCTCCACCTTTTAAGACAACATCACTCCAAACTACAAGCTGGCTCCAGCTTAAATGGAGCCGTTTACCAGTAAAAGAAAACATTCCAAATGAAGTATGCAAGTGTTGCACCTATCTAGGGAGAGGGAGGAAGATCTTTTCTTTTAAATCAATGTAACCTGAATTTGAGCAAAGAGGCATACCACAACTTGAGAGTCTAAACACTAGAGATAATTTTCAACACCTTCATAAACAAACACACAAAAATTCCCATGTTCAACAGCAATTAGCTCTCTTACCCTTCATTTTTAACTGAATTTTTTTACTAATCCTACTCAACTTAAAGCCTTATCCATGGTAAAGCAGCACTAGTTGCATTAAATTAGGCGTCTCAGGCCTGTGACATTTTTGCTATCAAAGTCAAGTCAAAGAACTTCTACAGCTAAAAATTCAGAATTTGGATCAAGTTTGCACACAACCAAAATGCTGAAAAAGCTTTGTCAGCTCCACCTCAAAAGACAGCTGCAAAAATCCACTTTCTTCTGTCACACATTTCAGCACAAAAGATATTATACACTGAATCCCTTTATGTATAAATTCAACATGTAAAATACGAGAAAGAAGCCTGGTTTGCAGAGCATTTTTTTTTCATATATTACTAAGGATGCTTCCCATATTTTAAGGGCATGTAAGTATCAAACCCAAACGTTGAAAAGAAAGTTTTTCACCTTATTTTTGACATGCTACTGTATTCTACAGCTGTGCAGCTTGTGTGTCCATCAGTCATCTGTAAACGTAACATTCTGGGAGCAGCCTGAGACTCTTCGTTATCCTTTGGTGCAGCAACATTGCGTATTTTCTGTATTTGCAGGACACACGGCCCTTCCAGCTAGGTATGCAAAACAAAGACAAAGCTGTTAAGACCATTAAGCAAACACTGCACTCTTCAGACACACAAAGAGATGCCCCAAGGTAAAGGAAAGTGTGATTTGATGGTGCAGTGATGTTCAATTCCTGTCATTCATGTACACCAAGTTCTAAAGCACGATAAAAAACCCAGGCTTTTTTAGAGAAACAGTTGCAATGCTTCACACATCTCCATGATACTGACTGTGGAAAAGAAGTGAACAAGAAGAGTTGTGGGGGGGATAAACAAGCAAGCAACATCATGAACGTTGTCACTTTCAATATACTGGGGAATCTGGATAGGAGTTCACATGCTGTAGTGCAGGGTCTCACTGACCATGTATGCTTAAGCAAGAAACAGCCTCAAAGACTATCCTGTTTTACCCAGAGTAGCTTTCAAGTACAAATTCTTTGTAAACAATAACTAGAAACAGCTTTTTCTAAAAGAGGTGCGATCAGAACCTAAAAACCTTAAGAGACACTGCTATAGTTAAGTTGGTTACTTAAAAATCAGGTGCCATCAGAACCAAAAAACCTTAAGAGACACTGCTATACTAAGTTGGTTACTTAAAAATTAGGTGCAATCAGAACCAAAAAAACCTTAAGAGACACTGCTATACTAAGTTGGTTACTTAAAAATCAGGTGCCATCAGAACCAAAAAACCTTAAGAGACACTGCTATACTAAGTTGGTTACTTAAAAATTAGGTGCCATCAGAACCTAAAAACCTTAAGAGACACTGCTATACTAAGTTGGTTACTTAAAAATTAGGTGCCATCAGAACCTAAAAACCTTAAGAGACACTGCTATAGTAAGTTGGTTACTTAAAAATTAGGTGCAATCAGAACCATAAAACCTTAAGAGACACTGCTATACTAAGTTGGTTACTTAAAAATCAGGTGCAATCAGAACCTAAAAACCTTAAGAGACACTGCTATACTAAGTTGGTTACTTAAAAATTAGGTGCAATCAGAACCAAAAAATCTTAAGAGACACTGCTATATTAAGTTGGTTACTTAAAAAATAGGTGCAATCAGAACAAAAAAAAACTTAAGAGACACTGCTATACTAAGTTGGTTACTTAAAAATTCTGCATATCCTCCTATATACACACCACATTCCTACTCACAGTTTTCTTTCAGTGTCAAGCATGCAGTACACTAAATCAGAGTTGTACATTTGTTGAGCTTAGACAAGAGAATTTGCCTCTTCAACAAAAAAAACCCAAAAAACAACAAACTGATTCAGAAAACAGGTGCAAAACAAGAATGGAAGGATGCTCTTTTCTCAAATAACAATTTTTTTATAGGCTTAATCAAGACCTTCAAGCATCCACATATCCCAGTTTAAGTGTATCTCATTTACCCTCATCATATAAAACAAGGACACAGTGACAGAAGAAATAAAAGTTAACCTTCTTGCAGAACAAGGACAACCATCACTGGATTACAGGTGAATCCAGAAGACCTAAGACACTATTCCTTGTGTGTGGCATTCTAAAGTGTCATTGTGAGAACCAAGACAGGAAAAAAATACTGTAACAAACAAAAAAAATCAAATCAATTACATTTAATGGGTACCCTTACACATTACATCAGTCAGTCAAACTGAAACCTCTTTAGCACTCAGGTGCTGAATATCACAGAAAAAAAACCCTCATTTTTTTGTATTTTTCAACAAACCCAGTAAATTATCAAGCATCCTAAGCAGTAAGGCTGGTTATATCCAAATTAGTACAGTTCTGTGTCTTCCCACTATAAAAATGCAGCTTTCACTTTCTTTACCAGCACTTTTAACATGTTGTACAGTCATGTTGAATAGAATCACAGAATCAACCAGGTTGGAAGAGACCTCCAAGATCATCCAGTCCAACCTAGCACCCAGCCCTGTCCAATCAACTAGACCATGGCACTAAGTGCCTCAGCCAGGCTTTTCTTGAACACCTCCAGGGACGGTGACTCCACCACCTCCGTGGGCAGCCCATTCCAATGGCAAATCACTCTCTCTGGGAAGAACCTCCTCCTAATAAAAAGCCTATACCTCCCCATGGCACTACTTGAAAATACATTAGACAATTTCTGCATCATCTGGGGTTCCATCTCCCCATTTATTTGGTTGCATCCAGAGGGTAGTGCTCAATGACTTGAAGTGCAGATGGAGAGCTGTGACAAGTGGTGTCCCTCAGAGGACCATACTGGGACAGTTTAGTTTTTTTATCAACAATATAGACAGTGGGATCAAGGGCATCATAAGCAAGTTTGCAGATGACACCAAGCTGAGTGGTGCTGTCCATACAGCAGAAGGACCGGGACAAGCTGCAGAGGTGGGCCCAGGTGAACCTCATGAGCCTCAACAAGAACAAGTCGGGGGGTCTGCACCTGGACTGGAACAATCTTCACTATCAATACAGAGTAGGAAATAGGTTGACAGAAAGCAGCCCTATGGAAAAAGACTTGCGGGTGCTGACAGATAAGAAGCTGGACATGAGCAGACAGTGTGCACTTGCAGCCCAGAAGGCAAATCACTCCTTGGGCTGCATCAAAAGATGTGTTGCCAGCAGACTTGATTGAGATGATTCTGCCACTTTGCTCTGCTGAGACCTCACCTGGAGTATGGCATCCAGGTCTGGAGCCCTCAATACAGGAAGGACAAGAAGCTGATGAAGATGGTCGAGAAGAGGGCCACAGAAGTGATCAGGGGTTGGAACACCTGTGCTGTGAAGGCAAACTGAGGGAGCTGGAGTTGTTCAGCCTGCAGAACAGAACACTCTGGGGAGACCTAGTAACAACCTTCCAGTACTTGAAGGAGGCCTACAAAAAGGATGGAGAGAGACTGTTCACAAAGGCCTCTAGTGCTAGGATGAGAGGCAATGGCTTCCAACCAGAGAAGAACAGATTCAGATTGGATGTTAGAGGAACAGGCTCTTTACCATGAAGGTGGTGGAACTCTGGAACAGGTTGCCTGAGGTTGGCACCCCATCCATGGAAATATTCAAGGGGAGGCTGGACAGGGCTCTGGACAACCAGATAGAGCTCACAATGCTGCGATTACTGCAGAAGGTGTTGGACTAGATGACCTTCAGAGGTCCCTTCCAACCCAGACCATTCTATGATCTCTATCTACAACAAACTAATAGCCTTTTTATCAAATCCAAAACATCAGTAAAACTACTTTGTATCAGTGCTCTTCAAACTGCACTTACTGCGGGAGGTGCCCCAAACCCCACTTTGCTTCCCCCCTCCCCTCTATGGGTTTTGAATGGGGAAAGTATAACAGCATAAAAACAGATCTTTTCCTGCCTCAGGCAGGGGTGTTCACGCTTATAGCTTACACCCACCACATGAGATTCGCCTTTCGTGGGTCCTGCACTGGCAGACACATCTGTCGAGAGAGTTAACTAATCTGAGTGGTCTGAAAGCGCACACACATTGCTCCGTGACTTCTGCTACCTGGACCCTGTGTCGTCCATGTCAGACAAGCTGCTGCCATGCCTGCCATTTCCTGCTTGGACACAGCGAACGCGCTGTTGCCTACGAGCGCACCTTTTGCTGTGGTGCTCACAGAAAGCCATCTTCCCTTGGTCAGGGGCAACTGGCACTTTGCTGATTGTTTCCAGTTTCTGGAGGCTGTCCCAGACCACAAAACCCATGAGAAATTCTCCACCCTCATGGCACCAGTTTCCTGAGTAGTTTCAGATCTTTCAGCTTCACTTTCCTAAACTTTCTGGGATTCAGCTGCCTGTTTAGAAGTGGGGAAAAGCTGGCCTGTGGGTTTGTCCTTTTTCCCCACTCTCTGAACTTTTTATATCATTCATAATTATTAATAACCCTCTATTGCAATTGCATTCCACCACCAAACCCCCCAATCTGTAAATAAACCATTGTATTTGTTCAGTGTGGGATTTTCCCAGATTAATAAATAGTTCTATTTTTATAGTTAGTGCCTCAGACATATTAATTATTAATACTCACACAGTATCACAGTATCATCAGGGTTGGAAGAGACCTCACAGATCATAGTAGTATCATATCATAGTATCATCAAGGTTGGAAGAGACCTCACAGATCATCAAGTCCAACCCTGTACCACAGAGCTCAAGGCTAGACCATGGCACCAAGTGCCATGTCCAATCCTGCCTTGAACAGCTCCAGGGACGGCGACTCCACCACCTCCCCGGGCAGCCCATTCCAGTGTCCAATGACTCTCTCAGTGAAGAACTTTCTCCTCACCTCCAGCCTAAATCTCCCCTGGCGCAGCCTGAGGCTGTGTCCTCTTGTTCTGGTGCTGGCCACCTGAGAGAAGAGAGCAACCTCCTCCTGGCCACAACCACCCTTGACGTAGTTGTAGACAGGTAGTTATTAATTACATCCTTACCACTTACACCTGCCCCAGTACTTGCCAAATAAAACATTACTGCTCAGAAAAAGGGATTTCAAATGCAGTTAAATTAGGAGATCTGATGTTGCAATCATTTCACTGTAAGGTGAAGATGAGCATCTCAAGACTGGAGTAAATAGTAAGACAGAAATTGGGAGGTCTATGAGTAACCTCAAACAGGAATTAGAATCACTGCCAGCTTATGTTGTAACTGCTTACTATCAAAGTGCTGGTAGTCAGAAATCACCTCTCTGAGCTCAAAAACTAAATGTTTTCTGAATGCTTCTTCTTTGGAATGTATGTTTCCATTTTAATGGCATATAAATCAAAAACTTTAAATGTAACATCATTGTTAAATTACTTGTTATAGCATCACAGTTCTTGAATGATATTCCATTAGCAATACTTAACATGTATCTATGATGCATTGTCATCTGCATGGAGATGACAGGGTTCAGCTTCTTCAACTCCCATGCAAATGTGGCCACCTTGTGGCTAATGTTGGTAATATTGACTTTTTTAAGCCACACTGAACACATCTGTGCATCAATGAAGTTGATTATCACTAATAATTGTCAAATACTCATATTTCACACCAGAATTTTCTGCCAGCTTTTACACAAATGTTTGCTTATTATACTAAAATTACAAGATAAAATTACTCTCTATGCAAGACGTTTCCATATAGTTGAACAATACTGAACAATAATGGATGAGAGGAGCACTAGCAGCATATAATTCCTAGTGCTTCCTGAAGCATTTATAAACAAGAAATTACTATGTTCTACTGAGAAATTATACTAACAAGTCACTCCTGTCCCAATCATATTCTTAACTTGCACAAAGCAAATACTTTCCTTTATAAACACTGTTCTGTAACACCAGATATTTGTATACATTGCAAGGTTATTTCCCATCAGATTTGCTTTATGATACTAAAAAAAAAAGGAAACTAGACTACACTTCAGAAAGTTCCAGTACACTAAGAGTCTGAGCTTACAATTCCAAACAGGAGCTAATTCTCAGATTTTTTCTATGCAATCATTACTTCCTTTCAAAACTTGGAAGATTATCGCTGTTCAGCAGCTGTTTTGTAGGTGTTTCCTTCGATTTGGGGAGGAAATATTTGCTTTTTTTTTTTTTTAAGAACAATTTTCTAAGATCTATGACCAAAGAAAGACAGATGATTAAAGTAGGACCAAGTAAATCTGACTAGAATTTGACATGCAAAACATCTTGACTCTTTATCAATAGTGACTGAGGTATGTACGTCCTTAGGATTTAACAAATATCATTTGACCATTAGAGACCACAGTTTTGTTCCATTCTTCCTGTTTCTTCCAGCTTTTCAAAACTCCTGCTTCTGTTGTCAGAAAAACAAAACAACTAACCTTTCTTCTCTCTGCATTTTCAGTCTTTAACTATTAAAAATGCAAGAAGCCTTATGTCTCTAAGCTATTTTACAATCAGAGAAACCTCAATAGCTTGAATCAAGCAAAATCATAACTCCACACAGTAAGAATAAAGCATTTAAAAGAACTGGTCTCAGAAAGTTAGTTTAGCAAGTAGTAAGCTGCATGTACAGACTGCTGCCTGGCTAAAAACTACTCTCCTGTAATACACTATTCTCAAATGTACTCCTCAACCTGACAATAATGCTCCTGCTGCTGTTTATGCAGGAGCCAGTATTCACAACAGTCACCATTCCATTTAGACAACAGCATCAGCACAAACCACAAATCTGAACATCTCTCACCACCCTTTCTGTTCCACCTTACTTCCTTAAAAACAATCTTGCCTTGATTTATTGCTATTTGAATTTCAACAGTCATGAAATGTGCTTCCCCAGAATCTTCACATCAGCATGCAGACTATCAATACTTGAAATTAATTATTTGAATTAAGAACTACTTCTGAGTTTAAAACATAATTCCTCTATTTATCCACTCTCTCACCTGCATGTAAGAAAGAAACAGGAGGGGTGTACTGAAGGAGTCAAATTTAATTTTTATCTAAACATATATTGTATGCTCATCTATCACATCCAAATATTGACTATAACACTGTTCTGTAGCATATATCATCTAATGTCATTTATCCACACAACTGTTAGGGCACAGTCATACAAAAATTATACGAAGTGTATAGATATACTCACATGAATCAGTCATGTAATTCAGCATCAAGGTGTATCACTACATGTCATAACCATACAGCTTCTTTGCTTTATTCCTAACCTGCTCTGTTACTCTCACAAGAATAAAGGAGGGGGGGAGGGGAAATGAACTTTGATAAGATGTCATTATCAAATAGGTTAAATGACTTTTAAGTAATAAAGTAAGTTACTA
This sequence comes from Pogoniulus pusillus, assembly GCF_015220805.1. Classification (NCBI taxonomy): domain Eukaryota; kingdom Metazoa; phylum Chordata; class Aves; order Piciformes; family Lybiidae; genus Pogoniulus; species Pogoniulus pusillus. The sequence goes on from NC_087266.1 coordinate 41,389,050, forward strand.
GGAATTGTATTTATTTAAACATTTCAGAGTTATGAAATAGAAAAAGAAGTAATCTCTTTAGTGGGCAAACTAACCTGTTTACCCATTTACCCTATAATAATCTTTGGTGTGTGACATAATGATAAAAACAGATTAATGCATCTTAGAAGACTGTTATCATACAGACATCACAGAACATAGAAAAATTTCAGTGAAAATATATCTACCTTTTCCACCTTTCCACCATTGATGTCACTGGGAAGGAATTTCTTGCCAATTGTTCTTAAATCTGTCTGAAATTAATACAAAAGACAAGAGAACATTAACTTAAAATATTCTGTTACCATAAAATCGGCAAGAGTATTTATTCCATAGTGCATGGACTATAAAAGAAATTACTTTCCATTTTAAACTGTGTTCTTGTTGTAATCACATTCTTCAAAAAATATTTAAATGCTTTTAATAAATGACAGAAAATGACTAAGCAATGTCTAATTATTAGACATAACACTGAAGTTTAATAGAGATAAAGGTCTTGCTTTGCTCTCCATTAGGTACTCAGACAAAAGCGTTTTTATTGTATGTGGTTTTACATGTATAAATCCTTTAAAAAGGTTGTGATGATTTTTGCAATTACTCCTGGAGTCAAAGTGTATATCGTATTTCCACTAACTGCTTTCCAGCTTAAATATCTTGGAAATGAGATGGACAAGTGCATGACATTAGTCAGCAAGTTTGACATGGCCCTTAACAAGGTTAAAGAATCCATATGATCAAAGAAACAAATTCCCACAGGAGCTCTTCCCTCACTAACACTGTTTAGACAAGCATATCAGTCAGGGTGAGGCATGACAAAAGGATGCACTGGATGGCTAAACCAGGATGTGAAAATAGGAAATGGAATAAAAACTAAGTGAACTTCACACATCAGGGTTTTTGTGTGTTAAGAGAAACAATAAAGCACAGCAATGCAGCCTAAAATACCTGTGTTTTCTAAATTCCATTGCTTGAAGTAAGCTTGTTGTTTTAAAGGGAAGATGCTGGAGCAGATTACCATACTAAATCTGAAAACTCTCCTTACTTACTATGATCACAAACACTTCCAAAAGAAGGCCTAAGTGTAATTACTACTGGAATTTGTACTGTAACTCACCATTAACTGTGTCTGCCAACGGTTCTGGCATCCTAATCTAGAACTGGGCAGAACTGTGTTTCAGAATCCAAAACACTGTGAACAAGTGGTTTATCCAGCTTTTCAGTGAGAAACATTGGTACTCTAGCAATAGAAAATGAATTGTAGGGATGCTCCTTTCAATGTATTTACTCTGAGTATCTATATAACGCAAAAATACTCGACTTGCTTTCTGTTGCACAAGATAGCCACAAATAGCAAAAAGAAAGCACATTTGATTTTCATTCTGAGCCTATCTGGGGGAACTGATCTCTCATCTGTCAGTCATTTATCTCTAAATTGCACATAGGCTCCTATCAACCATTCCTGCATGTTCCACATCTATATAACTGACAAGTTTCCAGCATGGTGCTCTGCAACCACAGCAGCAGAAAGGAGATACAACTTCCACAAACTCTTTGCAAGATCTTACATAAAATGAAAACATTTGAAGGACTGAAGGTACATTTATGTCTATTTAATCAGCAATTCACACCAAAAAATAAGAAATGTGGTCAGTTAACATCTTGGTTTCTTTTGTCTGAAATATGTCCCTAACAGTCAAGGAATGAATTTGTAAGAAGTGGAATTCAAAGTCACTGTTGTCCTGTTATTCAAGCCACACTGCTATGCTACTGCCTATTTACCCAACAGACAACAAGCATGCAACAACTGACTTAATGACAAAAATACTGATAAGCAACCAAATCTTGGTTTGGAGTACTTGTATACCATCTCTAGTTAAGTTATTTTTATTATTGACAAACCAGAAACACAACACATACATGCATAAATGACCGTGTTAGTACAGCATATAATCACATGAAGGGTAGTATCTAACAACTTTATTTGGGTTTGAGGCTTGGATTTGGTTTTGCTTTTATTTTCTAAAGCAGTAATACATGCTGGTATGCCCCTGCAGTCCAGAAACAAAAAGTTTGCCCTCTACATGCTTTGTATTACATTCTTTGGAATTTTTCACTATGATTTCCTTTACTTCTTTTCAAATTCATTATGAGAAATAACACAGGCATACATATGAGTGATCAAATGTATGCTTCAAAGAACAGATGAAAGGAGCATCTTTTCAGAGAACTATCTTAAAGCAATGGTAGTTGAATCTCAAAAAGATGGATAAAAATAATCCCTAATAATTTTCATGAGAATTTTGTTAACAAGAGGGGGAAAAAAGGCAAAAAACACCCATACACCCCACACAACAGTAAACAAAAGAAGGCCAAGCAAAACCACAAAACCCCACATTTCTCTCTTAGGCACTCTACTAGAGTGTAATATCTACATGTAGTTCCAAGGGTAAAAAATAAGTTTTTATAGATCTACATACAGCACATACAAGCTCTCAAAAAATTGAGTATGGATGACTGACAAGTTTTAAACAGGGAGTGTAAAGTTCACAAAACTCCCTCTTGTGATTTTCACAGAATAAATTAAAAGTAATAAATACATAGATTAAGTAGCTGCCTTCTTCTGTCTTTGTTATTGAAAGGCAGAAGACTTACTTAGGCTTACCAAAAATGTATATACTAGAATTCTGAAAAGCAGGAATTCACATGCACACTTTTCCTGGAGTTCTTAAAAGCATTGAGGTTTATTGTTTCCAAGTTGTTTATATATGCTATATACTTGTGTATTCATTTGTTATCAGGAATAATGACTACTAATGCAGATTTCTACAGTAAATAGAACCACAAAACCTGTTTGCAGTTGCATCAATATGTGCACTTCACAGAAACATTCACCATTAGTTTGAATATGCTGTAAGGAGTATCATGTCCAGAAGGTCAAACTATGTAAGCAAGGTGGTTTATTCATCCCAACACAATAAAATTTTGTGCTTCAATTTCATACTCATGTCAGTACACAGCACTTGTGATTTTATTACTGCTTGTATATTTACTTCAGATTTACATTCCATAAACAGTAAAAACAAATCTGCTGCAATTTAAATTCACTTTTCTTCTCCATGTTTCAGTCTGGAAGAGGTGCTACTACCAAATAAAATTCTCAACAGACATGCAAGGAGAGAATTAGTCTGTCCTTTATGTAATTCACAAAAACAAGAGCAAACTTTTAGTCCCACAAACTTACACTTGAGCCATTAGATAGTCAATTTTTATCATAGAATAGTCAAGGCTAGAAGGGACCTCCAAAGATCATCTAATCCAACTAGAATAGGTTGCCCACAGCCCCGTTTGCTTAAGAAAATTTTCACAGCCATAACTTACATTAAGGGCAACTAGGATAATGTCATTTGTATTAACTTTTTCAGAAGAACTTATGCAAGCCTCAATTCCTTCATCTGAAAGATACCTGTTGAAGAAAAAAAAAAAGAAGAGGTATTAGAGTATCACATAATGTATCTATTTGGCAACATTTTTTCTGTATATAAGATTATTGTCTTAAAACGGTATTTTTTTGTGCTAGTGAATGATTAAACACACTTGCAAACTGCTTTATGTAATCAGTTTCTTTACACTGACATCAGATTAAAGAAGGTATTTCTTCCATTATTTCTTTTTTAAAGAAAAAAAAGAACACACACACACACACAAAAAATATCCACCCCTAAACATCACACACACTACTACACTAACAACAGCCTTCATCCCAGTTAAGTTGAACAGGCTAATTCTAAGCAGCTCCTGTTGGGAACTGGCTGAAGGAGAGGGGACACGAATCCCTAGAAGCTTGTACAATCAAGCCTTTGACGTGAGGTCTGAGTATTGAAACACAGCCGCAGTAGTGTATGTGAAGAAGCTCAAAGGAACTTGTCCTTGAGCCTTCCAATAAACAACTTCTGTGGGACTGTGTCCAGATTAGGAGGGAAGTTAGCTTCAGCAGAAACTGCAAGTAGGAGGAACATGCAAATTCCAATCTTTAGATGTGCCAGTCACTAATTAACAATACTGCACTGCATGATGGGTTCGCAGTAACCTAAAAGTCCCTGCTCTGTAACTTGAAGCCTGATGCTCTCAATAAACTTGGGATTGTCAGGCCAGCTAACTCATATTTAGTCACCACTGACTTTCCCACCCCCACAATGCCCACCCCCTTAACTTACAGGAACCTGGTTTCAAAATCAGCTACACAGGTTTACTTGTATCAAAGTGGCATACCCTCGATCATGTATTTGAAAAGGCAAAACAACACAAAATTAAACAAAAGCAACATCCCCCACACAACAAAAAACACAAATGCATTTGTTTCTAAAAAGCAAAACTGCATGGTTAATCGTCTGAGGCCTGGAGCATGTAGTGCTGTCATCCAGTAAAAGCTACTCTTGCCTGCCTGGGCAACAAAGCAGCTGATAAAAAAATGGAAATGCACTATAGTATATCAACAGTCAAATTCAGTGAATAAGTTTAAATAAAAATAGAAAAACTCCTTCACAATCACATTTAGAAAGAGCATTTGTGACCTTCATTGTAGCAGTCCAGGATCATTACAATTCTTTAAAATTCTGTGAGCATAAAATAACTGTGTTCACCTGAAAACTAAGTTTTAAATGGATTCAGCTAATCCATTCAAAAGGGCTGACCTATTCTAGCCTCCAAAAACACTATAAGAAAAAAAAAGGTAATTTTAACTGCAGTGGTCATACATTGTGACATTTGTTATTCATTTTGTCTATTTTTTCCTGTTTTGAGGCCCCAATTTTTATGTAGCTGACAATCTGTCCTCCCTGCACAGCTCTTCATTTTACTTAAATACATCACAGCAATCAATAATTGGTATTTGCTGGATATTCAGCCTGAAATATGGCACTCACCTAAATGACATTTAAATAACTACCAACCAAGAAACTACCATTCCCCAAAGAACAAAAGAATGATTTAAGAAAGCAAGCTTGGTATGCATTAAATAATATTTAAAATAAATATTATGAAGTGCTTAAAAAAATATTTTTAATGAAAATAATACAGATTAATAGAATCCACAGTACCAACATAAACACACAGTATCACAGTATCACCAAGGTTGGAAGAGACCTCACAGATCATCAAGTCCAACCCTGTACCACAGAGCTCAAGGCTAGACCATGGCACCAAGTGCCACGTCCAACCTTGCCTTGAACTGCCCCAGGGACGGCGACTCCACCACCTCCCCGGGCAGCCCATTCCAGTGTCCAATGACTCTCTCAGGGAAGAACTTTCTCCTCACCTCCAGCCTAAATTTCCCCTGGCATAGCCTGAGGCTGTGTCCTCTCGTTCTGGTGCTGGCCACCTGAGAGAAGAGAGCAACCTCCTCTTGGCTACAACCACCCCTCAGGTAGTTGTAGACAGCAATAAGGTCTCCCCTGAGCCTCCTCTTCTCCAGGCTAAACAATCCTAGCTCCCTCAGCCTCTCCTCGTAGGGCTGTGCTCAAGGCCTCTCACCAGCCTCATCGCCCTTCTCTGGACATGCTCAAGCATCTCAATGTCCCTCCTAAACTGGGGGGCCCAGAACTGAACACAGCACTCAAGGTGTGGTCTAACCAGTGCAGAGTACAGGGGCAGAATGACCTCCCTGCTCCTGCTGACCACACCATTCCTGATGCAGGCCAGGATGCCACTGGCTCTCTTGGCCACCTGGGCACACTGCTGGCTCATGTTCAGGCAGGTATCAATCAGTACCCCCAGATCTCTCTCTGTCTGGCTGCTCTCCAGCCACTCCGACCCCAGCCTGTATCTCTCCATGGGGTTGTTGTGGCCAAAGTGCAGCACCCTGCACTTGGAGCTGTTGAACGCCATCCCATTGGACTCAGCCCATCTGTCCAGGCGGTCAAGGTCCCGCTGCAGAGCCCTTTTGCCCTCCAACCCAGTCACATCTGCCCCCAGCTTGGTGTCATCTGCAAACTTGCTGATGACTGACTCCATGCCCTCATCCAGGTCATCTATGAAGATGTTAAAGAGGATGGGGCCCAGCACTGATCCCTGAGGGACACCACTAGTGACCAGCCGCCAGCTGGATGTGGCACATTCACCACCACTCACACCATTCCTGATGCAGGCCAGGGTGCCACTGGCTCTCTTGGCCATCTGGGCACATAGACCTTTTTGATTCTAGCCCTGCTAACAGCAATATAACCCTCTCCAGCTCTGCCAGTTATCCCCAATTGTGCTCTAACCCAGACACTTGATGGGACCTAACTGTACAATTCAGACATGGATATCAAATAAGTAAACTCTGAGGGACCAGATCACCATAACAAAAACAAAACAATGCACCACACACCCACAAACACCACAACAAAAAAACACCAATCCAGAAACCCAGTACAACCCAAAACCCAGATGGACTGAATGGGGGGGTTGTGGAGAGGGGGGAAAGGGAGCGGGGAAATGCATATATAAAAACCACATGAGATCCTATTCCTTATGAAAAAGGCAGAACAAGGGGCAAGAATTGGTAGCTTGAGCAGAAATGCCCGATTTCCCCGTTGACTGACTCTGAGCTCAAGGATTATGGCCTGTGAAGATTGAGGTAGCTAGTGTGAATTAGATCTCATTAGCTGTAAAAGTAGAAGAGCTAGAAGAGCACTCCCACTCTGTGCCAGAGGGAACTAGAACACATACATCCTACAGGCACTGTACTACTCTCGAGGCTTCAACTGTGATTTAATTACACCAACAGACTTCCTAGAAAAAGCAGTATCATAAACTCTACAAGTTTACCTCCTGTCATCTTCAGCATAAAATTGCACATAAATTCAACAGCAGGGGTTAGAGAGAGTACAAAATCTATAAGCTGAGTTTTAGGCTGTCAGGCACATACTGGAACGATTCCTCCTATTGTGCTCCTAACATAAATAAAGCCATTCTTCAATTCTACTGCAGCTAACAGGACTCCAATTCTCTTATGCAGTTACCTATCTTTGTATTTTAGACGTAAGCACTGCTGGTTTCCAACAAGGGAAATAAAAATTAGAGAATGAAACAAGAATCTTACCTAGAATTAAACTTTCCCTATGTAAGACAGGATTAATTCTGCTACCACAAAATTTATTGTTGAGTCATATTTTACTTCTTCATTTCAAAGTGGAGACTGAACCACAGCTGTCATAATCTCACTGTGCTGCAGTCAATGATTTAAGTTTAAAACTTTTTTTTATATCAATTTTTACACAATTTTTCAGTTTAGTTTGTCTCACTACTTTGGTGGTTTTAAGAAACCAACTGGAAAAGACTGTTCTTTTTTGACTTGTGTTAATTTAAGCAGCAGCACTTGCAGAAGCACTACCCACCTCACTGCTATCTCTGGCAAGGTAATAGAAGCACCAATCATGAAATGCCACTGGAGACATCTGTTAGCTTGATTTAAGCAAACACTAAAGCTTTTCAGAAAAAAATGGATTAAGATGGTTAATAAAACAGTCTGTCAAACAAACAAAATCTATGAGCACCAAAGTGGGGGTGATATTTTATAATTTGAGGTTGATTGGTTAGGTTTCCAAAGATGTTTATTACATGAAGAGATAAACTGCTTAAATGTACAAGATCAGGATCGAAACTACTTTCAAGAAAAAAATAAGGATCAAATCAACAACTACGTCAGCAAAACTAAGCTGAAGAACTTCAGCAGAAAGCTAATAAAACAAGAGAGCTTTCCAGTAACACCATCAGGTGTTGCTTCTGTGCAACAGGATGAAAAAGTAAAGATGTTTTCTAGAAGTGGTCAGAAACTGTGCAGGGAACAGCAGCCAGAAAGGGCTGTATGCCAGAATTAGCAAAAGCAGAGATTTCTCCTTCTTTTAACAGAAGCTTGGAAGTAGTATATATCAAGTCTGTTAGGCCAAATACACATCTAGACTTACTTTACATCTAAGAGAAAGTTCTTAATTAGACTATTTTATTTTTTCTTATTTTCTGTATGGGGTCCCATAAAATCTACCTAATTCTTAGTTTTATATGTTTCCCATTATAGGCACACAAATTACACAGGAAAAAAATGTATTTCAAAAAAATAAATCAGTATTAAGGAAAATGTTTCTTTTAAAATAAATGTAATTATACAGAAAAAAATACATCTGTGTCTCTCAAGTATGAAAAGGGAGTTACAACAGGCAAAATTAATTTTTTCAGCTGGCATAATCTTTCCTCCTACAATATGGATTATTAAATTAAAACTCTTTTTTTCAGGCTCTGAAGGAAACAGAGTTCCCTTTTCCATTTGCTCTTATTAAGAGCATGCAATATATTGAAGAAGGAAGGAACCTTTACAGCATAAGGCCACTCAGTACTTTTGTCCTCTGTATTAGATGATAGAAAAAAAATAATTATAAAATCTGACCCTGAACAAAACCAAAGATTGCAAAAACCTCCTCTTGTGTCAAAAAGAACAGCCCTGCAGTTCTCTGTCTCTATTACATTGATTCAAGTGACTCACATCATCTACATTACCCATTCTGCCCATTTTGCACAATATCACAACCTAAGATAACGAAAGGTGAAATACAATGTGATCCTATTACATTAATCCAACACATTTCCTATTGCCAAGGGGCAGGAAGCAGTCCACAACCAGACCACACAGCTGAAAGCAGCTCATGAGCTCCCAGTCACCAAAAGCAATGCGGCAGTGACGTACAGTGCCCTCATCAATTCTTATTCTTCATACTCCACCCCAAGATATTCCCCCTTAGAAGGCAAGAGGGTACAAGGAATAATATCACGTAGAAATGCTGCTGCCATAATCAACAATGTTCTTATTTTCATGGAAATTTTAAAAAGAAGTTTTAAAGCAGCCCTCCACACAGGAAAGAAAACAAACACACCATATAAAAATCATACTGAACTTTCCTCTATAAGGATTTTTTAATAAGGATTATAAGGATTCTCCTCTATAAGGATTGCAACCAGCAATAGAACAAGAGGACACAGTCTCAAGTCGTGCTGGGTGAGATATAGGCTGGATGTTAGGAGGAAGTTCTTCACAGAGAGCGTGATTTGCCATTGGAATGGGCTGCCCACGGAGGTGGTGGAGCCACCATCCCTGGAGGTCTTCAAGAAAAGCCTGGCTGAGGCACTTAGTGCCATGGTCTAGTTGACTGGATAGGGCTGGGTGCTAGGTTGGACTGGATGATCTTGGAGGTCTCTTCCAACCTGGTTGATTCTATGATTCTATTAACTAGAATAACACACGGTGCAAGCATCTTTGATTTCCAAGGGAAGTGGGGGGGGATGGGGGGAGGAGGGGGAAGAAAGGAAAGAAAAAAAGAAAAAAGAAAAAAAGTGTTCACTAGACTTCTTTCTAGTAAGTATTTTTAAACAATCTCTAAAGTCATAAATGACAGTAACACAGACACTTCAACTGATTTCAAAGGAATTACAGCAAGTAACGCTGCATGAGTCACATTGGGATTTTGTGGCCTCGGAACATTAATACATATTTTTAAAAAGAGGAAAAAAAATCAGTTTACAATCAAATGGGCAAAAAGCTGCTGCAAATGGTTGAGATGGTTATCTGTGGAGCATTCTCCTGAGAAAGGATACCAGGGAGAAAACATAAAAAAAGGGAAAACAAATGTTTCACTGCAATTCTTCCACATAATGCTTGCCAAAACCCTAGGAACACCTATTCCTCCTCTCACCAGTTCTGCTCATCTAAAACATGTACAATCCTCTCGGCAGCAGCTGTTGTCAGAAGAACTCCTAAAAGTACCTAGATTCTTACCTTACCTTCAAATGAACATTAAAACAAGCCATTAGTAATGAATGGGTATTTTCTATGCAAACCATTCACATTCACGTTATAAATCCAAATCTGCAATTTTTCTGTCAAAATGTTCTCAATGTGCTTCTGTGAAATACAGATTTCAGTAATTCTTCCTTTGTAATACACAGAAAAATATATTTCAGCAGTGACAAGCAGAGCTGTTTTCCCACTGCTTCATATCAAGTATGGTATCAATTTAATAACACACTTTTGTACATTAAAAGTGTGCACATTCTCCTTTTCTGTATTTCCCATTGCTGAGGGCTATAACTCTGTAGTACCAATCTCATCTGCACTTCTATTTATCTCCTTTTATCTTCTGCTTTACATCATCAACAACAGATTATACCTGACATGTCCTAAATAGACATATTTCTGTATTGCTACACTATTACCACGTATGCCTGATACAATGAAGAAATTGGTGGCATCAAAGAACGTGCATTTTTGCTTGTCTGCTCTACACTGCTGGATCAAATACTTCATCTGCAGACAAACATGCATGTGTACCCACACACATGCTTTAAGATGTTTAAAGAGCTTTATTCTAGAATTAATGCATCAGGTAAACAAATTTCCTTATAATATGTGTTTTTTCACAAAGCCTTCTTGAAAAAGTCTTCTGTTTGTAATTAACAGTTCATCTCTAAGCACAACTCTTCAATCTTTCAACCTTTTCCTATCTCTTCTTACAGTTTTCTAGAAATCCTATCTCATCTTCTCCTACCATCTGTACAATTAATATTTTAACGATAGAACCTTTAAGGAAAGAAGCAAATAAGGGACATTAATAAACACAATAAATTTACATATTTCAGATTCACCACTCTTCACAGAAGCACTGTGATACTGCAGCCAAAACTACAAACTGCACTAACAGTACTTCTTGTAACTGAGTGCCAACCACATGAAACAATGTTGAATTCTATAGTATTTTTTTATATAACAATTTTCAACGTGTGCAGCATACAGAAACCAGAACATTCCTTCCATTACTCTGCTAAACAAGCAGACTTATAGGATCATGCCCTAAAAAATTATAAAGTCTTATAGGAAAATAAAAATGCAGACAGCTTTCAAATTTCTTATGCTTGGTAACACCACAAAAGAATAGAGAACGTATTTAACAACAACGCAAAGTGCAAGTTCAAAGACTGCACTAGTACAAGACCACCACTGGGTGCCAGTATTGTTCTATCACAGAAGAAATACACCTCCTATACCAGCTATTAAAAACTTCGAGTTGTCTTAATAGGGTTTCAAATTATTCTCCTGAATTTCAGTTGTATAAAAGAATTACACTGCAATGTCACAGATTTTATTGAGGGGCTATCATTAGAGCTATTAAAAACCCCACAACAATACTTTTTAAAACATTATGCTAAATATGAACATCGGATTTTAAAGGTTTCTCCATACCCTATGACTTGCATAACAACACTAGGAAGGCAACTGACACCGTTCTTCTCTTCTATTCCAGAGCTTATTTACAGAATCATATGAACAGACGAAATAAAAATGGAACTTAAGGGCAAAAAATAGTAGGGAAGATTTCAGAAAGATTCAACAGCCCTGCCTAAAGTTGGGCCAACTGTTGCTTTAACCACAAGGTACACATTTGTAAGGAATGACAAGTGTAGACTCAGTGGCATACATGACAATTGTACTACGCTTCCCACAACCAGAAAATTGATGTCTGACCTTGCTGCACTACCTTCCGTTGCCTCTTTCCTGCATATCTAATGGAGAAGAGACTGTGCTTTTTGCAATCACATTCAAAGAGTCACTTTCTGTATCCTGTACATCTGGCATATCTTTGTCTACACCTTGGACATGTATCGTCGATTATTGCTATCCAGGTGTAGTGCTGTTCTTCTAACACTTTTCCAATTTGTTAACACCACTTTGAACTCTGACCCCAAGCACTCTGATTCACATTCCTAAGGAGCTTTACCTTGCATTTAAGCTTAGTACTTCATGCTCCAGGTGTTTAATTAAGTATCATAAAACTTGACCTAGAAAATGCCTCCATGAAGCCTCAGATTTTGACAGCAAATCATCTGTTAGCCATTCCTTCTAGTACATTCAAGCCACTTTTTTAACTGCCTTATGGAAACTTACAGAAAACTCCCTATTTCATTCCTTAAAGATGCAAAACTAAGTGGCAAAATAACTATACAATATAGTATTAAAAATTCACTATGTGTTATAAAAGCCTGTATGACCCATCCAGAAAGCTGAGAAAAACAAAATTTTCATGGCAGATGAACAAACACCAAAACCATTTAGAGTCTGTCTTTGAAATATCACTGACATTCCTGAAACTAATGCACAGCCACTACAGCACCTCTGTTGCTCAAGTAGCTGTGCTTGCATCCCAGCTACTATTTTAAGTGCAGTCTCCAATCCAGGTTGGTTTATCAGAAAGGAATTCATAAAATACACATTCTCAAATTCTAATTCTCACACAAATAGCTAATAGATGGTAAAATTAGCTGATAAAAATATCAGCTAAGATAGTCAATGAATTTTTGGAACTAAAACAACAAAAAATGTGTGGTGTTTTCTTCTACATTACATAGTAAAAGCAGAAGGTTCATCATTATTGCCTGCCCCTCTCCCCCTTTTCAAAATGTTTAAAATGGAGAAGTAAACACAAGCTAATTATCTGGCAATAAAATCCATTTTGCTAGTGAAATCGAGACCTAAGGAAAACAGAAAATGCTCAGAGCCAAAGAAAAGTGGGAGAAAAAATAAACAAAGTGCTGTGTTTCGAGCAAACTACTCATAGAATCAGTCAGAGTTGGAAGGGAACACAAGGATCAGCTAGTTCCAACCCCCCCTGCCATGGGCAGGGACACCCAACCCTAGAGCAGGCTGCCCAGAGCCCCATCCAGCCTGGCCTTAAACACCTCCAGGGATGAGGCCTCAACCACCCCTCTGGGCAATCCATTCCAGGCTCTCACCACTCTCATGCTGAACAACTTCCTCCTCATGTCCAGCCTGAACCTACCCACCTCCAGCTTCGCTCCATTCCCCCTAGTCCTGTCACTCCCTGCTATCCTGGAAAGTCCTTCCCCAGCTTTTCTGTGTTCTTCCGGGGTTACTTCTATCTGAAACTTTCAGTAGGAATGGAATAAAGACCAGTAATTTAGGAGCATTACAACCCCTCAAAAAGTACAATACTTATCAATACAGTAATTATTTCATTACATTGACAGTATTAGACTGGCATCTGACAGCAAAGCCCAACACAAGCACACACTGTAATGTTCCTTCAGTAATCTCCTCCTCTCCATTCAGTCTATCCAGCCTTGCTGCGGAGCTACTTCTTTACCATCTTACCAAGAGCAGAGAGGCAAAGGCTCTGGTAGGAACTACTATCCCTAGTGAGGAATGGATTTCTCCTCTCCTACTACAACACAAGAGAGGAAAGCTGCCCTATACCTGGGTCAATAGTTCTTGAGTCTGGATTTAGTAGTAAGAAAGCTTCTGCCAGGGTGTGCCCAAAGGCAAAGGGCATGAAGACACTCCCTGCAATGCTTCAGGTGTTTCAGAGCCTGTATTTGTATCATGATCTTTTTAGTCACCTTTACTAATCCAACCTCTTATCCATTTCTAAAAGGCAAAGACTATTTTCATACAAAAGCTTGAGTAACCAGTGATAGCTCTAGAATTAGTCTTTAATACGTTTGACATGCAAAGAGAAGTGTAAGTCTATTATTAGATTAGTCTGACAACTCATCATTCCCTCTCACACCTCCCTAGACCCACACAGCACTCTTCTCTAATTACTGGCACATGTACTGGGTTGTTTTTTTTTTCCCCTCCAGCCTCCCTGAAATCATTCTGTCCCAAAAGTGAAGTATCAGAAGCATAGTTTTCAGCATACTCTACATCAAGTTCTTACACAAACAACATGCATTTTAAGAGTTGAACATTTGCATTAGTGAGGCACTTGTAGTACTACCTCTCCTAGTGTGATACATAGCGTGACAAGTGCTTTTTGCCAGTTATTTTTTCCTGTGAAATTCCTACTGCTGGCAGTACAGTTCTTTAAACACAGACAAGGTCTGAAACTGTGAGACTGGCAGCACATCTTCCTCAGGAATTTTGCAACAGAAAAATTAAGTACAAGAAGTTTTTTCTTCTACCAAATACAAAGCTTTAGAACACCTTTACAACTACATTACCCATCTCCAGTAATGCAACCATCAAAAATCTCAGACTCTGTATTTGGCCTTCTCCAAATTTCACTCACCAAAAGCTTTATCTAAACTAAGTACGCAAAACTAAAACCCAGAACCAACACTCCTTTATAATCTCAGTTCCTAACTGAAGAACATAAAATCATCACTTGTAAAGCCAGGAAAGACAGAAATCCTAGAAATTAGAGAATGTCTCATCACACATTTCTATAAGAAGCTAGTTTCAGGACACCCACTGTTCTTCTCCAAACAAGCGACTGGGAAAGAGAGAAATGCATGTGGAGAAGCCTCACTTGAATAGACAAGAAACTACTAAGCGGGGTACTGTCTGAAAGGGCTATGCAGCTGTTGAATTTCCTTCCTTATGCTTTCAAAAAGCTCAAATTAGATGGCCTTCACTGAATGCTGCAATACTCATCTCTTTTCATTGGCATCTGTAAACAGGGTAAGAAATCACTGAAGGACAAGATAAAAGCTACAAATTAAGTTGTCAGATCTGCATGCGGTAGGTTTTAATAAATTGTACAGCTGCACTTTTAGAGTATTATTTGTGATACACTTTTAAATTGCATTAGCTGCACTGTGAGTACATGCAAAGGTAAGGACCCTCAAGGCTTACATAAGTAAACAGCTATTTTATTTTCAACTTTTAAACTGCAACAGCTACTGATAAAAACTTCAACAGGTGGTTTGCATTCAAAAATTATTGAACAAAGTATAAATTTTTCATACTAAGATGTCAAAATCTGAAGCACTTGTTAGGAAGTAAGGAATTAAGCATATTGAAAGGATGAAGGAGAACAGAGCTCTCCACAAGACTGCAATCACCAGCTGTTCAGCACCAGTCTAGAAGGAATTTCTGCACATTCAATTTGTGACTCTATTTCCAATTCTTCAGTCCTGCATGAAGACAGGAGACACAAAGCATAGTTTTTTCTACTGGAAGTAACCAACCAAGTCCCGTAACCATGGGGTAATAATCACATCAGAATGCAGACATAAACACCACTTATTTCACCACCATATTATAGAACTGAGACTAAGAACTCTGTTCTCTTTTCCTAGAGTTGCTGCAGAATCTCCATTCCTGGACTTCAACACACAGCCAGGTAAAGCTACAACTGACCTGATCTAGAGTTCTTCTCAGAACAAATCTTTAAGAGGACTTTCAGGGATGTCTTTCAATCGACCTTCTGTTATTTCAAGTACTCAATCCAACTTGCAACTGTAACTGAACATTATGCTTTAAAACACAGGCACAAAGGCTTAGTTTTACATAATATAAAATTATGCTGCCCTCAGTTAATGCTTCTACCAATGTTCTCACATTGGGTTTAAACACAAATATATACACATACACAAATATATACATGCTTGTATTTCCACAGTTTTAAATTTAACTGGAATTACAATTCACAGATGGTGTTGACCCTTTGTGTTAGTGTTTTGTTTGTTTTATTTCATACCTTGAGGGAAAAGCTATTTACCTTCTGTAAAGTGATTTGGCAATCCTTTAGCAAATAAATGTAATATATATATATATATAAAAGTTAATTAAGTACATGAGAAATTTAAAGTCACTTGCCAATACTGGTAAAGAGAGAGAAAGACACAAATCCCAGTTCAGAATACACCTAATACAGTAGGTGGTTGTTTCTCTGTGTTTGCAAGTACAAAGTATTGTAGTTTGTACTGCTGTCTCAGCACAGGTTCAAGACATATGACTTTTTCATATTTTCATGTCATAATTTACTAACATTTATAAGACATACAGCAACAGTTGATACACATGTGACCTCTGTGCAACCAAGCTGATTACATGACAGATTACAGAGCTCAGCTTTCTATAAAAAGCCAGACAAGAATTAACCAAGACAGGCTCTGGGCATATACAACATAACTAATGAAGTGGTAATTAACTGTACAGGAACTTAGTACATATTTTCATCAACTAATGACTTAGGAAGAAGTTTGGAATCGATAATGCCTCCAATACTGAAACAGATCTGTAAGAAACTATCAGATAGATAAATGTAGGCAATTGAGTCTTTGCGTTACCGATATTGATTTGTTTTCTTCCCTCACGAATTAGAACTACAAGTTATAAGTGCTATATAACTACATTTAAGAATCTAAATGCAATTTTGTAATTGATATTTAGAGATTTTACTTGGCTGGATATTTTAAGACTGCTTTGATCAAAACCTGGTAGAAACACAGCAATTCGTTCCAGTCTACCAGCACCAAGAGTTACTCAAAGCTGACATCTCACCACATGGCTAAATGCTACAATTCTGCAGTTTGGTGACATGGAGCACCCCTAAAATCACCATCTTTGATGGTTCCCATTAGATGACAGCATTGAAAAACGTGACCAGCCACAAGGGCTTGATCTACAGAAATCAATTCTCTTATTCAAGAAAGGCACAACAGAAAAGTTGGATTAGAATCAGGATGCAGAGAAAAGTCACCAAGTTGTGGTTGGATTCAATGACTTATGCAACAAGGCAATTCTATGATAGTAGGGCTACCAAGTAATTAAACATTAACAGTAGTAACTTAATGACAGAAAAAAAGACATGAAAAAAAGTTGATTTGGCACAAAACAGCATGGATTTTAAGTCATTATCCTGCTATCAAAATCTGTGTTGCATCTTCAAAAGCATCCATTTGTTAATATCCAGTTCCAGAATTACTTCAATTTTTTTAAACAATTTAGAATTGTATCTTCCTCCACTCAGACTGATCATAGAATCAACCAGGTTGGAAGAGACCTCCAAGATCATCCAGTCCAACCTAGCACCCAGCCCTGGCCAATCAACTAGACCATGGCACTAAGTGCCTCAGCCAGGCTTTTTCCGAACACCTCCAGAGATGGCAACTCCACCACCTCCCTGGGCAACTCATTCTAATGGGAAATCACTCTCTCTGTGAAGAACTTCCTGCTAACATCCAGCCTAGACCTCCCCCAGCACAACTTCATACTGTGTCCCCTCGTTCTGTTGCTGGTTGCCTGGGAGAAAAGACCAACCCCCACCTAGCTACAGCCTCCCTTCAGGTACTTGTAGACAGCAATGAGGTCACCCCTGAGCCTCCTCTTCTCCAGGCTAAACAACTCCATTTCCCTGCCTTCTAATTTCACATAATTTGTAGCTGGTTTCGCACCTTATAAAATTAAGGTAAACACAGTAATTATACTGTTTATGTTAAATTATTATTGCAAGGTGCAAATTGAGGCTGCGATGCTACTGAGTGGCACACTTATTGCATAGAAAAGCCAGGTCTACCACCAGAAAACTACTAGCTCTCAAACAAAACAAAAAACAAAAACAGCAACAGAACAATCCATGAAGTATTTAAAAGCTTAAAAATGAAAAAGTAGTAAGAAGGGTTTTTTTCCTCATAATCATTAAAATATTTGGTACTACTTAAGTGGGTTTTTATTTCAGTCTTCTGAACCTCAGAGTTAATAATGGCAAAGTAACTGAGTCACTTGTTGATTATAAACTCAGTTACTTTGCCTGTATTAACTTTGAGATCTCTGTAAATGCTCTCCTTTCCAGCTTGCCTCTCTTTTGTTCATTTTATACTCAAATAGTGACGTTATATGTATACCCACTTGCCAACACTTAATTAAATCATGATGATGCATTTTCTCATTTATTTGACAGAATTGAAGCTATAAGATAAGCATACATAGAGCTTTCAATGGAAGGAGGCTTCTCTTCTGTTACTTTCCCTTCCCTGTCTTCCTTCTCCCCACAGATCTGAACAGTTCTTACTCTCAAACGGGAGGACTGCTGAAAAAAGTAATCTGATCTTATGTAATAACATGCACCTCATGTAAGATACTGGGGGTTTACAGCAAAGGACCATACAGCTCAAAAGGACAGTTCACAATATAGGCAGAGAAGACATAAAAAACATAATATAAATACATTCTCCTGAAATTAAACTGTTCTCTGTGTTATCTCATTGTTATTACACTTGCATACACAGGATTTATGCGTCAGCCTATAAATCATACAGTAATTTACCTACCTAACAATTACTCTATTTGCAATACTGGTCACACATAATTCTACAAGCAAAACAAATTTACTCAAATGTACTTTGCCAAGGTAGGTGCAGAAATGTAGTCAGGTGTATGTTCCCTGACCACACCTTGGTTGTTACTGCCCTTAAAGTATTACAGACAGACATAAGAGCTGAGCATAGTTTTTAAATATTTGAAGACTTGTATTTCCTAGGCTTCTTTAAGCTAAACTACACCAACTCTTTTAGCCTTTCCCTAAAAGCTCATACTACTTTCTAGTTCTCTACTTGCACTTCTTATCCTTTGCCTTCTCCCCACCCACACACCTTCATATAGTGCTATACACAAACTGGACACTAACTCCAGGTAATGCCTTACAGCACCAACGGAAGTAAAAAGTACTATATTTAACAACCAGAATAGCTACTTTCTATACCCCACTCAACAAAGCAATATTGCAGCATACTATGCACGACATATAAGAAAGAAAGAACTGCTTCTTATCTACCTTATGATACGCAGGTGACTAAGCCTACCTACACTCACAAAATCTGCATCGAACCAACTGAAATACATTGCTTCCCTTCCATTCCACACCCTTTTAAAACTCTAAAATCCTGCTTAAATGCTTGCAACCATTCAGGTTAGACAGTATTTCATACTGTAACTAATGTTTCATTTCATAAGTAACTGTGTCTACTAAACTACATTTTCTCTTCAAGTACCTAACATACCCTCCTCAAGAAACAAGACAAGCAAATGAAAAATCCAAAAGCTTCACTGAAGACAAAACAGGAATGCTTTTTCCTTGTCAAAGGTTTTTGCTTAGATTTCTCTTCGTGGTTGTTTGTCATCATGTTATATTTGTTTATAAAAACACTGAAAACTTATTGAACTGTTTACAGAACACAGCATTACTCTATGTATTTTAGGATGCTCATTATCACAGAAAAAAATCTTATCTAAAAGAGCAGTAACAATGGATACATATTTTCTGGCAGTGTTTTTCTGCTGCTGCAGTTTAAAAGCTGTGAAGAATTAACCATACAATTTTACATACAGCAAAAGGGAAGTCTTTTGGGAGGAACTTCCTACCCATATTTTAACCTAATCCTGCATGGAGATAATCCAGATGGTCAAAGATATAAAATAAGAAAAGAGTACTTCACACAATAAGATCTCTACTTTAACCCATTTCTTGTCATAGTTTTTTATTGTAGGGGAAAATAATGAAGTATCCTCTGGAAAGTGTACTTGATACTCCCAAAGCAAGCATACAGAAAGAAAAAAACCCAGAACAAATAAAACCCCATCAAAACGACAAAATATTGATGAATTCTCTCAAAAGATTTTTCATTCTGATTAGATTTTGATGAACACCTGGTCATTTAAACTTTGTCTCTGTGTTAATTGCTAGTGGGTGGACCATGACACTGTATTAAGCACTAGCACTCAAGTATGGCATCTGAAGCTTAACTGATGTGAGCTTACAGTATGCTTTGCAGCATACACAGTCCTTACATGCCACACCAGATCACAGGTCACAACATCTTTCACTGAAGCATTGTTAGTTAACACTCATGTCATGTGTCAGATGAAAACGAACAAACATGAGCTGCAACTTGTTCTGCACATGACATTGTTTCAGCAACAGCCATCTTACTGATACTGCTATATTCAATGACTCAGTCATGCAGAATCTTAAGGTGAAAAACAGATTTACTTTCTACAAGAGTAGTTTCTCACAGACATTGCCTCACAGTGGGGAAGCTTCTCAGCAACAACTGCTAGAGGCATTAATTGCATAGTTTGCATGCAAACTATCTACTACAGACAAGAGTATTCCTATAAATAGGCCAGATTTCTTCCCTAGAGACAGCACACATCGATTTGAGATGGGTTACAAAGGTTAACCTACACATGATTTGGCATCAGAACTTGGATGCAGGCTATTCTTGCTGTGGGATGGCAGCCAAGTAGTTGCTGGCAGTGTCTTAAAGTTTTTACTATGACAAATTCAGGAGGCTGCACCAGTACAGTAGAGAAAAATGATAATATCTTTCCCAGAGGGGAAAAGAAGGAAGAAAAATAAACAAACAAACAGACAACAACAACAAACAAACCAAAACAAAAAACAACGACGGGAATAATGCTATGCTTATCTTTGAAGAGAAATAGTGAAATGCAGGGCTAAGAGTACCTGGAACCGCTCAGTGGCTGGCTCAAGCCTTCCTACAGAGATGTGGTATATTTTCACATCAAAAGAGCAGCTTGCAGGTAGTTGAAGCAGCTACAGCCACCTTTAGTTACAAATTGTTCTCTGATGACACCAAGCTGTGTGGTGCAGCTGGACACACTGGATGGAAGCTGGAGCTGTTCAAGGCAAGGTTGGACGTGGCACTTGGTGCCATGGTCTAGCCTTGAGCTCTGTGGTGAAGGGTTGGACTTGATGATCTGTGAGGTCTCCTCCAACCCTGATGATACTGTGATACTGTGAAGGGGTGCCATCCAAAATGATCTTGACAGGCTGTAGAAGTGGGCCCATGCCAACCTCATAAGGTTCAGCAAGACCAAGTTCAAGGTCCTGCATCTGGCCTGGGGCAATCTCAGGTACCAATATAGACTAGGGAGTGAGAGCAGCCCTGAAGAAAATGACTTTGAGATGCTGGTGGATGAGAAGCTCAACATGAGCCACTGTGGCCCAGAAAACCAATTGTGTCCTGGGTTGCATCAAGAGAAGTGCAGGCAACAGGTCAGGAGAGATGATCCTCCCTCTCTACACTGCTCTCATGAAACCCCAACCTGCAGTACTGTGTCCAACTCTGGAGCCTCTATTCCAAAAAAGATATGCACATGCTGCAACATGTCCAGAGAAGGGCCACAAAGATGATCAGAAGGCTGGAGCATCTCCTATGAAGACAGGCTGAGAGAGTTGTCGTTGTTCATTCTGGAGAAGAGAAGGCTATGAGAAGACCTTATTGTGACCTTCCAGTATATGAAGAAGGTCCACAAGAAAGCTGGTGAGGGACGTCCTAGGATGTTGAGTAGCAATAGGAGCAGGGGGAACAGATCCAAGCTAGAGAAGGGTAGATTAGATTAGACATGGGGAAGAAGTTCTTCACCATAAGAATGGTGAGATACTGGAACAGGTTGTCCAGGGAGGTGGTGGAAGCCTCATCCCTGTAACTTTTTACAGCCAGGCTG
This sequence comes from Pogoniulus pusillus, assembly GCF_015220805.1. Classification (NCBI taxonomy): domain Eukaryota; kingdom Metazoa; phylum Chordata; class Aves; order Piciformes; family Lybiidae; genus Pogoniulus; species Pogoniulus pusillus. The sequence continues at coordinate 41,410,363 of NC_087266.1, forward strand.
GATGAGAGTCTGAGCAACCTGATCTAGTGGAAAGTGTCTCTGCTCATGGCAAGGGGGCTGGAACTGGGTGAACTTTGAGGTCTGACAATTCTGTGATTCTATGGTACCCTTCCTTACTTTTACAAAACAGGATATTTGTGCTATAAAGTGTCTTAGGTTGTAAAAACGCTTTCACAAACTTGTTAGGCAATTCAGCACATTTCTCCAACCCCAATCCTTACAAACTCCCAAGCAGTGACTGAAGTAGGGAAGCTTCACAAACTAGTTAAACTATATTTGTCAAGCTTTTTAATCAAGATGTATGAAATATGCTGGTTCTAACCTCCTTTTTTACAGCCTATGAAGAAAAATACTCACTTTTTAGCTCAAACTATTCCTACTCTCATCCTACTAAAATGGGAAAGGAATCAACTGAAAACAAGTTCATTTTCAGCATACTGGAAATACACACCTATATACTGATATCTCTCTCCTTCTGCTAAGTACAAGATAACATCATGCCACAGCCAAACATTTCAGGATGCAACCTGCCAATTTTACATATAGATACAGCATTCATGAAGATTTATCAGATTCCTCAAGCCAAGGCACATTAAGCACAGATATATTCACATTAGAGAGACTCCATAGAGAGAAAAATAACACTATAAAAGAAATTCAAACAATCAATAAGCAAAATTCCTAGATGCCAAGGGATAACTTTTTCTGTAAATCAAAGAGCATGCCTCTAAGTCTCAGGCATATTAAAGGAAAAATTGTTCCTTCTCCCATCTTTTCCTCCCTCTGTCCAGTAGGTACTAAATTCCCATTTTTTTTCTCCTAAAAGAGATATGAAGTATAAAAGCTTAGCTGCTGATCCAGAAAAATCACCTTATGTTGATCTGTACTACCTTACATTTTGCCCATTGTTAAGAACTGAAAAGATTTTGAGGCCAAAAGGTTGTTCGTTTTTCTAAATTCATTACCTCTTTCTATAAATCTTGCTACCTTTTATCCTTGGCCCATCAGAGCTACAGTAAGACTACCACCCTAGATTAAGAAAAAGAATCTTTCAAAAAGCCCACTTGACAGTGATCCATACATTGTAGCATTCTTTTCATGGGTCACCTGCTCCCAACAAAAAACTTCTCTTGGTACTATTTAAAGGCATCTTAGCTTTATCCTCCTATGTGTTGCTGCACATGCACTAGCTGCAGACCACACCTGACTAATGAAACAACAGTTACTGGCTACTGCAAATAAATTGACAACAAGCAAGTTAAGTAGCTAGTAGGTTCCTCCATAAGTTCTAAAAATGTCTTTGGGCTGACAGTAATATACAATCCCTGAATTAAAAGCCAATGCTACAGACAGCTGATCCTGTCCAACCATTTAACTGTAACTGCTATTGAAAAAGATTCTTTTCTTTCTACAGTTTATTTCTCCTGATGAGAAAAATAAATCTATAATGGCTATCATGAGTACAGATAAAGATGTTTCACAGCATTAGTCAAGTAAAAAGTATTTATAAAGACAAAAAACCCACAATCCATAAAATCCCCACAGAAACCTACAACCCTCAGAGCTCCCCTCTGCTCAGAATTTACACTGGGACGGATTCAATACTCTAAGAAATTATTAGATAGCAAAAAGCCCTGTTAATGGCAGCCAAGAAGAGTTTTAGTGACAGTTCATTAGAAATAGTCCCCTGTTTAGGAAGGGATGTACAGTATATAACAAACTTGATGTCTCAAAACCTGTAAGACTGCAAAACCTTATTTATTTCTTAGTCAGAAAATAAAAAACTTTCAACTACATTTCTCAGACACTAATAATTCTCTGGAATTTTAATTCTGCTAACTATAAATTTAAGCTTCAGATTCCGTATCCAATAAAAAATCCAAATCATTTTTATACAATTACAGCTAAGATAATTCAGAGCACTGGTTGAGACCTATTACAAAATTGGCAAAAAAAGTTATTTTTGTTCATTGCTATGAACCTTCTTCCACCTGTCACAACCCCACTTCAAGCAACAACTCTAATTCTGCAACTGCTAACACTGAAATCGGAACAACACTGTCAACTTATTTGCCACTGACAGCTTGCAATTTCTGGGGATTTATGAATTTCAGATTTTTATAGCATCATTCCTAGTATCATTAGCGTTTTCTGAGGTAGTCACAACTACAGCATACCTTTCCTCCACAAATTTTTAACAATATAAACACATCCAGAAGCCTACCACTACAATTTTGTCTGCTTAAGTACAAGTGAAACTTTCATATTCAGTTTAGTTGCATATTGTGTTTTATAACTACAGGAGATAAATAAAGTATGTCAAAATCTAAGCAGCAAAAGTGAACTGCAATATGCTAACACAAGTATTTAATTTACCATTAAATATTCCCACATATCTGCTGCTATATTAACAGCTTAACATCAGTCATGACAACTCATAGCACAGTGAGCTACAAAAACTTTGGCAGCAAGCTGTCATACCTGAAGTCAAAACACACAAGCACTCTAACACAGCACATGGCTGGTTTGTACAAGTGAGAAAAGCTATGTTTGCAAAAAGTTTTCTTTCTATAAACAGCTTTAGCTTTTAAAGATTCCTACTTGGAAAATTAATTTGTCAGATAGTGGTAATGAAGAAATAACGCAAACATTTTCAGTTCAGATTGAAGATTTTATTTTCCCCAGGGAACTGGAGCATTCAAATGCTACTAGAATATGGCAACAATTAAGGTATTTGGGTAACAGGGATCTTGAAATCTTTATGGGGTCATTTAAAGAACTGTCTATAAATACGAAGACACCATAAGCTTCCAGCTCAGATGCACACTAGACTCCTATAAGTTGTGCACCACACCTGCCAGCCTTTCATCTCAACTAGCATTATACACACCTGCCTGTTCAGGTAACATAAGGGAGCTCTCATGGATTTGGCACTTGGCTCACATGGGCACGCTTCCCTCTCTACTTAACAATGAAAAAAGCAAAGCTTCTATCATGCAGGCCATCCACAGAGACTGGTAACAACATCACTCTACCTCACAAAAGCACTGAAGGGAAAACTGGATTTGAGGCAGAAAGCATTCAGAAAGAAAAAGTGAGTATTTTTATGAGCAATTTTGGAGTCTTTCTAATCAGCAACTAAGCATCTGAAGCAGTGCTTATTATACTTCATGTTCAGAACACTGCAAAGATCACATACTCAAAACAACATTTCTGTTACCTCCCCCCACATCCTCCAAGGAAAAGGCACACAACAAAGAACATTTATTTCATATATGGTGGTTTATTACATCTGTTGCTATAACCAAACAGCAAAAACAATTAATATTGCCATGACCCACCCCCCAAAAAAAAAAAATCACTAGACTGTGTGAAACATCAATCTCAACTATGGCTAAACCACCTAGAAAAAAAAATACTCCTTCAAAAACAGCTCAAGTGAAAAGGAACATTTATAAACTACTACTGACCTTGTGAACTAGGCCCCTAGAACCGAAGTGTGAAACAAACAGCAGCATATCCAATCCTCTAGAGTCTCAAAGGCACAGTGAGGGTTGATTTAAGACTTGTATGTGTATATATATACACATACATTCTACATATGTAGTGTATATACGTATGTTGTCTATCTAATAATTTAGGTTGGAAAAGACCTTTAAGTTTGACCAGTCCAACTATACACCCAGGAAGCACATCTACACATCTTTTAAACATCTCCAGGGACACTGACTTCATTTGTTTTGTTTGCTATTTTGTTGGCTGAGGGGTTTTGGTGGCTTTTGGCTAGTTTTGTTTGTTAAAAAAAAGGAAGGAAAGAAGAAGAAATAAAAATGTCCATAAAAGAGAAACCACTTCCATGGGCACCCCGCTCCAGTGCCTGCAACACCTGCTGAAGAAGTTTCTCATAATATCATAATATCCAATCTAAACCTCCAACACCCACCTTGCTACACTCTCCTCCCAGGCAGCTGTAGAGAGTGAGGTGGTTTCCCCAGTCTCCTTTTCTCCAGGCTAAACAGCCCTAGATCACTCAGCCACTCCTCATATGAGGAGATTCAGTGACCCTCACTGCAGAGAGTAAGCTAGACATTTGAATCTGAATGAGTCATTCTACTCCACTTGTAATCACCACAGCAATTTATCTTTCTTATCTCAGACACCAAGCTTAGAAAGAGATGAATGGCCTTCTGGAGGCAATTATTTCTGTAAATTTAACAGAGACTAAGGAGTAACCACCACATCTAAATTTTAGACAACTAAATTTGGACAGAAAATTAAACTTCTGTCTACTGCTGGAGCATAACTTCTGGACTAAACAATCTTGGTAACTGTCATCAAGACAAAAGCTATACTTTCTGAAGCACAGAATAAGATTTACCAAATGTTTGAATACAATTGCAAGACAGGTTTTTCAGTACGCCAGAAAATATAAAACCTCAGCAAATCAGGCAGAATCATAATACTAGGGAAAAGAAAATTCACTCAGGAAAAAAATCAAGAATAAGTATATACATAATCAAAGTCTTCTGAGAATCACAGGAAATCACCTTCTTTCCTGAGTATTGAAAATAAAAGCCTTACTAGGAAGAACTACCCTTATGTCTCCTACTCGTTGGTAGGAAGACAGAAACAGCCTCATAGAGGACTTGGTCAAGAGTAAACTAATCATTTTACCATCCTTCACTGATGAATGAACTGAATGGCTAAAAAAAATTAATCATTTAAAAGGATCTCTATTTCAGGGAAACTCTACTTCAAACAATTACCTTTACACCTACAAAACCAACAGCTGCAGCACACTTCAGGAGCAGAAGGGAGATGGTGTAAGTCCAGATGACTGAATGATATCCCTTCTGGAAATCACTTCCAAGCACAGACAGCATCACAACTCTCACAGACAACAGCACAGCCAGAGTCATGAACTACTTGGATAGTCTGGTCTAGAATATTTTACCATAGGAAAGTAAACAACTGCCTCAACATTAAAGAAATCCATGACAAGCAAATAACGTCCATTATTGCAACACCTCTGAATGTCTGCTAATGCATGCGTCTGTTTTCAGGGGGCAAAAAAAGCCATTATTGTGTCACTGAAAAGACACTAACCTGAATTTCCAAATATGCCACAAGTGGTATGTAGCCAATTAACGGTAGCAATAACGCAAAAATCTTACAATCTCTACTGTATTTCATCCCATAAGCAACACAAAAAACATTTCTCTACCTTGTGTTGCCACTCAGTTTTCTCTTGTTGATTTTAACCGCGCTTTCACATGCAGACAGAAAATTCAGGAACACAAAAAAAACTCTCAGCTTATCTGATAGGATATATTTAAAATCTAAAGGTTCTTTCAAAACAAAAACCATACTGAAAATCCATAGTGAAGACACGCCAGAGAAAGGTTTCAAAATATACACACACCACTTCAAGCACAAGCAATGCAAAAGTAATTCTTATTTTCAATAACTGTTACTTGCAGTCCACACTGAATTCAAAATTATGCCACCATTAAGGTTTTAATTTATTCTTGTTATTAGGATATTGTCATTGGAGAATACAGGTGAACAATAAGAAATTATTAATTAATTGTAATTTTCAAGGACTTCAAGGTAACACACTTTTTATGGTCTGAGTAGTTAGTGTTTTCAAATTAATTCAGAGGTTTGCACTAAATGTTCAATAGTCTTAAGCTCCACGCTTCTGAAATCCAAGATTTAGCTTTCCTCATCCCTCTATTTTCATTCCTAGTCAGAATCCCTATGATTTCACTTCTCAGTCTTCTGTATCTGATGCAAATCATTCTTGTCTTAACCAATGTCCAAAAATGGATCAACAGCTTAATGTTAGTGAGAGACACTCAATTTTTGGGGATGGAAGTAGAGTACTTTGGCAAGCATATTCAAAAAAGCAACTTGGTGCTTCACTTGCCATTTTTCTGTTTTGGCAACATCAATTTGAATGGTGTGAATGACACACTTGGGGGATCTGGACAAGCTTGAAAAATGAGCTCATGTGACCCTCGTGAAGGTCTAACAATGCCAAGTGCAAAGTCATGCATCTGGGTTAGGGCAACCCCCACCTATCCATCACACTGGGGGATGAAGGAACTGGCAGCAGCTCTCCTGAGAAAGATCTGAGGATGAAATGCTGGAGATCAGCCAGCACTATTAGCTCAGAGTCCAAAAAGCTAACCATAGTCTCAAGTTCTGCCAGGGGAGGTATAGGCTAGATGTTTGGAGGAAGTTCTTGACAGAGGGAGTGATTGCCATTGGAATGGGCTGCCCAGGGAGGCGGTGGAGTCACCATCCCTGGAGATGTTCAAGAAAAGACTGGATGAGGCGTTTAGTGCCATGGTCTAGATGACTGGATAGGGCTGGGTGCAAGGTTGGACTGGATGACCTTGGAGGTCTCTTCAAAGCTGGTTTACTCTATGATTCTAAAAAGGCAATTCTGCCACTACTCCATTCTCACAAGACCCCACCTGGAGTACCGTGTCCAGCTCTGGAGTACTCAGCACAGGAAAGACAAGTTCTTGAAGCACGTTGAGAAAAGGGCTACAAAAATTGTCTGAGGGTTGAAGCACCTCTCCTAAGAATGGCTGAGACAGTTGGGGTTGCTCAGTGTGGAGAAGACAAGGCTTCAGGGAGATCTTATTGCAAACTTTCAGTGGTTAAAGCTGGCCTACAAGACGGGAACAGATGCTTTAGCAGACTAGACAAGATGAAATGGCTTTAAACCAAAAAAGAGTAAATTTCTAAATATTTTTTTTTACCAATAAGGATGGTGAAACACTGGAATGGGTAGAAGCCCTTTTCCTGGAAATATTTTATTCCAGGTTGGACAGGACTCTGAGCAATTTCATCTAATTGAAGACATTCCTGTTCATTGCAGGGGGTCGTTTGACTAGATGACCTTTAAAGGTCTCTTCCAAGGCAAACTGTTCTATGATTTTATTCATGTCATGATGTCAGATACACATGCCACAAAATTTACCTCTGACCTTAAAGGTTCCGAAACATTTTTGATACACCAGAGCTCTTCAATTCACACTGAACAAGGATTTTATTTATATATATATATATATAAAACCACTAAGTAATTAAACAGAAAGTTTTTATTTTCCCCTTTTCCCCTCTCCATTTCATTGACAAGCTGTAAATGCCCATCTGAACATTTCAGTAAGTGCTTCTTGTCTTGCTCTATGCTCAGACTATGCCTACCCTTTATGGCCAACTATTTATTTTGTTTTTACAGATTTAAGGATCTAGCCAATGTCTGCTCAAAAATAAAATTAAAAAAATATGTTCCTCATGAGACTATTTTCACATCCCTCTTCACAAACATGACTGCTCCCATCTCTTTGACATTACTGAAAACTCTTTGAAAGATCAAGAGTCACTGTCAGCATTTGGCAAGACTACTACATTATTTACTACTGAGCAGTTAAGAGTTAGTTGGCTGACACCAGAAAATCTGACTTTCAGTGAGACTGGTCAAATAGCTGCATGACTCACCATGCTGATCTCATACAGTTGCTTTACAAATTTGATCACAGAATACAGACTCTTTCCTGAACTGAGCATCATCTCATTCTTCCATCGCTAGTACAAACCCTTTATTGAGTGTCTTGCCTAACTTCATATGTAATCATGCATCCACATCTCCCCTGAAGTGACAAATAGATACAGTTTCTGATCTCCTTGCTAACAAATGCAATCACAAACTTCATCAGGAGCTCTGACTATAGTGTATTTTTTGTATTAATTGAATTGATGCATTCTGCTCTTAAGTCTGAAAATTTTCATGAGTCTGAAATAACTGAACTTCCAACTTCATTTTCTAGCAACAATATGACAATACATCATTAAAACTTCCATAGCATTAAGTACAGGAGCATTCACAGCTCCACCTATATTTACCAGTGAGGTGAGAAGAGGCAATCTGCAAGCAAAACATAGGGTATTGAGAGGTGTTGTATAGGAACTGAGACTTGAGGTGTTTAGTTCCACCCATCAGCAGCATTTACACACTGCAGCTTTCCCCTAACCAAAAAAACTCTTTCAACTGTTCATATGACAGAAGAGCAAAAGCTTCAGTATGAAGAAATGCAAAGGACTCAGACAAAAAAGCCTGACAGAAATGAAATAAGTATGAAGATCAAAGCCAGAAAAGAATGACAAGATAAACTTGTATCTGCTTTCATTTCAATTGAGCCTACTTAGTTTTCTGCACTATGATGTTCTTTCAGTAGTGTTCAGAAAAGATATCCAAAAAGAATGGAGCAACATGAAGGCTGCCTTTATTGTCATAAACAAGTAACTAGTATGACAGTTACTCTGTCTGATAACTTGCTCCTTTTCTAAAATGCTTTCCTCTCCTCTTTTTCACTGTTTGGTTTTAGTTTTTTTTTCCTCCTCTTCTTGCTTTAGCGTTACTTGACTGAAGTAAATATGTCAGAGAATGTGGAAATATTGTAACATGAAACCTATGTTCTTGTTATCTATTTGGTGTATTGCAGATTCAGTTGAAACAGAATTGTTTGCAACCCTGCCACCCTTCATTAATAGCCCTTCTGCTGCCCCACCAGCTACTTGAGGTTTTTTTTTCTTACACACTTCACAGTTAAATTCCAGTGTACTTCAGTCTGAAGTATAAGAAGCTACCTTAGCACACACATGCTCCCAGTCTCCACCAGGTAAGAGGAGGCAATAGGAAGCAAAACTATTTTCTCTATCCTGACACATTAAATTCACAACTGCATTCCAATTTCCACCACTAATTTAAGAGTTAGGATAGGTCATGGTGCTTCATCACAGAGCAGGGAAAAGGCAAAATTTGAAAAGCAATGCTTATGACTATCATCTTCCTTATTTCAAAGGCACTGCCTCTGATCAAGGTAACATGCACTGAAACTTCCATTTTTATGAGGAGAATATCATTCAGAGGTTATTATGTTTTGCAGGATAATTATCTGCTAATAAATGTATAAAAACATTCCTTTGCCATTTTTACTTTAGACAAAAAATAAAATCCTCCCTGCACTTGCTGAAATTTTATGTACCTCACAAGTCTCAGAAAACTGTCACTTCCATCCTGTCTTGGCTGATGAGCTCAGTTTCTGCTTCTAAAAACATATGAAGGGACAAAACACACTGTACAGCAGCTGCATTTTCCTGGCAAATAGTAACTACAGTGAATAACTATACAACAAACAACACTGTGCACAAAAATTGAAATTCAAATCATAGCACCACATGAACACCAGCATCTCTCCAGTTTCAGTGTTAGCTATCTCAGCCTTTGTCAATTCCTTCTGTTGACGTTGCTCCAAATGTTAAGAGGAACAGAGACAGAAGGAACACAGGAAGGGGAAGAGACTTACACACTCAAGATGCTAAGACAACTCTGAAGGAAGTTTGATTATTTATGAAATGCAGAACAGCACCAAAGAAGAAAGACTATTTAATCGGTGTGTATTACAGATTCACAGGCAAAGCACTCTTCTACAGGAGCAGAACACATGGTTCAAATCCCAATAGTCCGAGTTGGTATCCACATCATCTACACTGAAACACTCTGGTTGTTGAAATAACGAGCACAAGGAAGAGACAGACACTTCAGCCAACTTCTCCTCCCTCCTTTTGCATTCAATACTTGGAAAAAGCAAACACTTCGCAGATTAAATAGATAAACCATTTCATGGGAAGTCCAGTTTCTTCATTTGTGTTTTAGAGAACAAACCCAAAAGTTTTAAGAAGGTGACTGAATTCAATTACCCTTAGAAAATGACTATATATTATGCCTTCTGTCCAGCAACCCCATCACACCAGTGAATTCTAATCACACAAGCCAATTTCAGTCAAATTTGACAGAGAAACAGAGGTCTTAAAAGAGGCCGAGTTCTCCTAAGTTTCACAGCAGTCAGCTGCCGGGTAGACAGAAGACACATAAATTAGCTGATGCGTTGTGGAAAAGAGAAACGGTCAGCTGAAGCACTCACCTAGCTCCCAACCAGACGTAATACACGATGGGGCTTGCCAACTACAGAGGGACGTGAGAGGCAGCAAAATGTGTTCTGAGGTAGGGCAGACCACAAGGAGGAGACACAGGAATATTACAACGGTGTTAAGAGCACCAAGGGCACTGCAGCAGGAGGTCACAGGAGTCAAATGGGAAAGTTTACAATGATGAGTTTAGTTTTAAAAGGAGAAGGGACAAGCCTGAAGACAGCCACATTTTCTGATTTCCATACCTCTCAAAAGCTTATTTTCAGCTTGCTTTTCACTTAATCAATAGTCAAGCAACCATATACGATGCCATGACTCAGAATTGGACTTAGTTACTTTAGTGCAAGTTACTAAAAGTTTATGCCCTAATACACCAATAAAGAAATAGTTTCTGTCACAACCTGTAAGAAATAGTATTAAGCTAAGAAGCACACAATGAAATGTACATTGACAATGTGCTCTTGTAGCCAAGGAGGCCAAAGCCATTCTAGGGTCTATTAGAAGGGGTGTGATTAGTACATCAAGAGAGGTTCTCCTTCCCCTCTACTCTACCACTGTGAGGTTGCATCTAGAATATTGTGTCCAATTCTTGGCCTCTCAGTTCAAAGAAGACAGAGAACTGCTTGAAAGAGTCCAGCACAGAGCTGCAAAAATGATTAATGGAGTGAATCACCTTCCTTATAAGGAGAGACTCGGGGAGCTTGTCTCTGTAGCTTGGAGAAGACAAAGGGGTGATGTCATTAATATTTCTAACTATGGAAAGGGTGAGAGCCAAGAGGATGTACTCAGGCTCATGGTGATGTACAATGACAAGACAAGAGGCAATGAGTGGAAGTTGAGGCACAGGAAGTTCCATGTAAACATGAGGAAAATTTTTTTCACTGTGAGGGTGATGGAACACTGGAACAGGCTGCCCAGGGAGTTGTGGAGTGTCCTTTTCTGGAGATACTCAAAACCTGCCTGGATGTGCTCCTGTGTGATCTACTCTAGGTGACCCTACTCTGGCAGGCAGGTTGGACTAGATGATCTTTGGAGGTCACTTCTAACCCCCAACATCCTGTGATTCCGTAGAACAACGGTATGCGACAGGGTCAGAACTCCAGTGAATGCAGGCAGACAAGCGAGAACCAGCCAAGATATCTTAAGACATAATCACCTCTCTGCTGAGAAGTAATAACTGAATATATTCATCTGCCAAGCAGTAAAACAAGTATATCATCTTCATAGAGATGGCATAATAGAGCTATGCCTTTTTATTCTGCATATTTAATAACATAAGGATATTCAGGCACAAAGTCTGTGCAAGCCAGCCCCTACCTCTTGTAACTGCAAATGACTGCTCACATTCTCATACTCCCTCTTTCATCCAAACTCACAAATACATGAGGGGCTAAATAGCACTGCCCAAAGGCCACAAATTTGCAGTTTTGAAACTTGCATGTAATTTATCAAGCATTATATGCAGCTTGATAAATTAATTAACTTTTACCACATCTGCATCACTCACATTTTCACAGTCCCTTGGTACTTTCCTCTATAAAGAGAGGTTGAATTATACGTATCTAAAAGTATCTTCCTTTATTTTCTTTTCTTCTTGTCCTCATCAGTGACTGCTTTTCCCAAACTCTCCCTCCTTTCAGGATTCTCTGTCTTCCGTTTGCCCTTCTTCATTTGACAGGCACAAAGTATATCAAACATACAGAACACCTTTCTTTTGAAGATTAACTACACAGAATAGACTTCCTGAGCATGAAAAAGGCTGAAGAAGGGATTTAACATATCTATAGGTTTCCAACTACTGTTAAAGAGATAAAAAAGGATTGGTTATGGACAGTATTGAAGTTAGCAAGTGGAAAATTCAGCAAACTTAGAAAAAGACTGCTTCATACAGCATATGAAGCTGTTACTCACTGTGCTACAACTGCTAAAATTTTATATAGTTTCAAAAAACAACTGCACAGATCCATGCAGAAGAAATTAATCAAAAGTCTACTTAATATAAGGGAAACATTCTGCTGAAATTGCTGAAAAACCAATACTTAAAAGATGGGGAAACATCCTGAGACATTATCTCTGCCTATTTGTCACACTCTTGGGCTTCTACACAGACAGTTATTGGACTTGATTAGAGACACAGTACCGGGACAGAAACTTTGATTGACGCAGCAAAGGCCAGCACAAGATCATCCACTGTAGAGACTGAGCAAGGAAAACTGCATGGGCAAAAGAATGATTGAAGTTTCTTTTATCTGTAGCAAAATTAACTCAAAATAACACTCCCATGTAAAATGAAGAGATCTTTCATGTGCATCTCCAGTTCATAAATTTCAGAAATCAGAAGTTTAAGTAGTTGCCAGGCCAAAAAAAAAAGGTGTTCTAGCAGTAGTTCTTCTTAAGTACTTTACCTTCAATATATCACATTTTCTATAATCAATTACTATATTACATTTTTTTCACTATGCATCAGCATAACTTGTGCTATCAGGAGGTCAAAATTGTATTAACATAACCACTCCACAGTTTAAAAGAGACGCACATCTTATCAATAAAAACATAATAGAACTAATTTTCATTTATTCTTGGGAGGAGGGATGGCTCAGGGGATGTCAAGCTACTGAAAACTAGCTGTGTAGGAAGCCCCACTTGTAGCAGTTTCACAGCCAAAAAGAACATCACAGAGCTCAAAGATAAGTGCTGGACCAGACCTCTTGCAAGCACTTTGGGAAATGGCTGGAGAAAACACAGCTATCTGGGTTCACGGTGAAGAACAATCTAAACACAAACCAGTGTATCTATACAATGTCAAATACTAACAACACACTGGGTTGCATGAGCAAGACTACAGCAAACACATAGAGAGACAGGATTAGTCACCTCTTCCCAGTGCAAAGCCACATCTAAAATACCATGTCCAGCTTCAGGACTCCCCATTATGACAGAAGATCCAACAACTGAAGGCAGGACACTAAGAGGTTTTGGAGGCTGGAGCCCATGTCATAGGAGGAAAAGCTGAGCACATCATCCAGTTTGCCAGGTTTGTTGAGCCTGTAGAAGAGCGAGGAAGGTGAGACTTGTTCCCCTCTCCTTGCTTCCAGGATATGAAAGCAGTTTAACAGTGCCTAAAAGGCAGAGCAGGCCACCTTGGAGAAATTTAAAATTCAATTAGACAAGACCCTAAGCAAGCTGATCTAATTTTGGAGCTGGCCCTGCTTTCAGCAAGGGCTAGGACTAGAACAGCCTCTTCAGATGCTGTCCAAGCAAGCATTTTTATAAAATGGTATTCAGAGCATCACAGAATCAACCAGGTTGGAAAAGACACTCGAGATCATCGAGTCCAACCTTTATCGCAAAACTTGACATCTCTACAAGAATTAATTTGCAAAAATATCTACTCAAAGTAACACTTTACACACTTTTCCCAGCAAAGATATTCAAAAGCTAGATTGAAATGAGAGTATGTAACATATATTATCCATACATGTAAGTAACAAAACACTCTATAGTAGATCAAATACAAATTTGACAGTTTTTAAATGCCTTATTTAGCTGTACAACTGTACTCATGGAGGAGACTATTAATAATTTCTCAGTTCAAGATGTAAAATCTCAGTTTATTACCAAAAAAACAGCACTGAATCATAAAACCACAAAATGAGACCTGGAAACATTATTGATTGATGTTTTGTTATTAAAGCATGTCTTCTGTATCAGCATCAAGGACCTTCAAGACACTTTGCATTAATCTTGGAAACAGAAGCTTAACATCTCTAGTGTTTGCTGACTCACAAAGCAAGGTATTAAGCAAATGCATTTAGTTTCATTTGAAATACTTAAACCAGAATTTTATCTGCAATATGAAGTCTCCATGAATAGCTGTGGTAGTGGGTACTATTATTACAGACTTTGTTCTAGCGCTCTAACTAAATAACGCACATCCCTTCCGCCTACATATGAAAATTGACTAGAACAAACACACACAAAAAACAAAGTAGTAGCAATCTGCTCAGTAGATAAGAATGAAAAATGAGAATTTGCTACTAAACCCAAGGAGGATATGCCAAGTAGAACATTTTTTATAGCTGTGGTCATCAATGCTTAAAATACACACATCTCTAGTACAGTAATTGCATCATTTTAACTCGTTATAGCTAACTTTTCTGCATAGAGAGTATTTTCCACCCTGCAGAAGTAGCAGGCTTCTTATTCTGCTTAATGCTAAGAATAGCCATTTCTACAGACCTTTAAAACTAGATTTACAGCATATTTACAAAAACTCCAAATACTCAAAATTTGCTGTGTAAGGGCAGACATGCTCTTGCATCATAAATGAGCATACACTAAAACATGTCTACAAGTACTTCAAAATTGCACTATCTAAAAAAAAGTACTGCATCTGTTAAAGTATTTCCAAGTTGCAACTTTTCAGCTGCACTTGAACCACAGAAGTCAACCACTGCCCTACAGACAAGTGTAAGTCTGCAAAACTAAGCTAGGTCTAAGTGCAGTCTGAACATGCAAGCAGGAGCATGGGGAGCACTATATGGTCCTTGCTCTCCTTGATTTTTTCTTATTATGCTTTAACTCAACTTTCCACTTCCTTTCTAAGCCAGTCACAGAAACAACTGACAAGTAACATTTTTCTGTCAGACAATAATGTAGGGGACAGGGCAAAGTCAGTTCCTAATAATGCCTATATTCCACTAACAGCTACATTATTAATTTAAGAATTACACAACAATGGAACACAGTTCCATGCAAACAAACAAACCTTAAGAAGAAAGTAGAAAATGTTTTAAGAGTGGAATTCTGCAGTTATAAAGCACTAAATTCATCTCTCCAGTGTAACAGCACGAAGAAAGTATGATCAATGAAGCTTTTCCATTTCTTCATGTTGTTATCATATGATGACATGCTGAGGTTAGAAACTGATACGCAAACTAGGAAAGCAGAAGAGACATTGAGGAATGAAGTTATTAGACAGACGTTTCCTCTTCCCTTCATTCACAAATTTAGAGAAAACTAAACACTAGTGAACCCTTAGCAGCATTCTCCAAATATTTTTTCTATCTAGAAACCATGTAATAGAGAATCTTTTTGCCTAAGTGTCCAAGACTACAATGAGCATCAATCATAAATTTCAGTAATAGGTATTTGATCAAGGCTGAAAATTTGAATTAACAAAACACAGTGTCTCAAGCATAAAGACACTCCAAGTTCTTGTTTCCTTAGTTGCTCGCTCCACAGGACTCTCTCTAGTTTAGCCAATCTTTCCAAATGAAATTCTGAAACACATGTAAGAAATCTTCCAGGCCGATTTCAGGGAGAAACTTCATCAGCCATTAAAAGAAAAAATATTTACAAAACCTGTTACTGGACACATTATTTAATGATCTAAAAATGGTTTCAAATCTTTATATGCTACACATTCAAGAATAATTTAAACTATTCATATATTAAGTTAAACATGTTTTGGTTTGTTTATAGTATATAAGCTAATGCACTCCCTTCACTCCCTCTGATTCTCCTAGTTACAAATTAATAACAGATTTTTTTTGTTTGTATCAAAAATTAAAGACATTTTTACTCAAGTGAAAAGTTGCAGAATTATGATTCTGCAATTGGCAGGTACTTGCCACAAGGCAGAGCTCCAAGCTGTTTCTTCAATGAGGTGAATTGCATCTCTCAAGTCTATCAATAATTACATGTGTAATACACACATCTGTATTACATCTGATTTAAAAAAAAAACAACTTTAAAGATTTAAAAAACAAGAATTATGACTGTGCTCATTAGACACTGTTCAATTAAAAGCAGTTTGATGGATCTTATTTTTCATATATGCTTCCTCTCAGTACTCTTAAGCAACTCATCATTTCAACACAAAATACATCTTTCAGAAATCACTACTCTGCATAGTCAGAATAAGACCCTTGAAAAACCACCCATTTCCTCTTCAGCTCTTTCACTGACATTTTTCCTCCCTCACGCTCTTCCCCAGATTATATTGAAACTTCAGCATGTGCCATTACTTTCAACTATAAGCCAGAAGGTGTTCTAAGGGAAGCTGAAAACCAGTGCTTCATTAGTGTTACCATTGTGCAAAGTAATTCAGAATTCAGCATCTCTGCTTTGTACTTAAAACAGTCTTGGACAAAGGATAACAGGTTAACAAGTATGTGGAACCTCTAAGTAAACTTAACATTAACCCCCTCTGTGCAAAACCCCTAGCAGTAGTTACGGTAACAGCAACCAAAAGAAAGTGTCAATGTATCTGCCTAACAAATGAGCCAGCAGCCCAGAGGGCAAATCACATCCTATGATGTATCAAAAGCATGGCCAGCAGACCAAGAGAGGAGATTCTGCCACTTTGCTGCGGTAAGACCTCATCTGGAGTACTGCATCCAGCTCAGGAACCCTCAACACTGGAAGGACATAGACCTGATGGAGCAGGTCCAGAGAAGGGCCACAAAAATTATCAAGCTGATAGAATACCTCTCTTATGAGGACATGCTGAGAGAGCTGGGTTTGTTTAGCCTGGAGAAAACTACAGGGAGACCTAACAGAGGCCTTCAAGTACCTGAATCAGGCCTACATGAAGAATGGAGAGAGACTGTTTACAAAGGCTCATGGTGATAAGATAAAGGGCAACTGTTCTAAATTGGAGTAGATATAGATTGGATGTTAGGACCAAATTCTTTACCATGAGGGTAGTGAAACACTGGAACAGGTTGCCCAGAGAGGTGGTTGGGACCCCACACCTGGAGATATTCAAGGTGAGGCTGGATGGGGCTCTGCTCTGGGCAACCTGATCTAATTAACGATGTCCCTGCTTACTCCAGAGCAGATTGAACTAAACGACCTTTGGAGGTCCCTTCCAACTCAAACCATTCTAAGATTCTGTAAACAGTAATTTCTGTCTTTCTATCAAGCAATACTATCTAGCAAAACAATCTAGCTGTTGAAAGTTGTCTTTTCTGTATTCAGTATACTGCCATCAATATCAGAGTGATCTCATATCTTCACAAAATGGGAAAATAATGTTATTATTGCAGATGGTAATGTTTCTGAATACTGTGTACTTCCAGCCCATGCTTTAATGCTATATCCTGATTTACACACACGTATTTAAATACCGAGATAACAACATACCACATTTTACAACAGTAGAAGTGTGTAACAGTGTGAAACTTCATCAGATTGCAAAAAAAGGTCAACATGAGTCTCTCCAACAACTTAATACAAGAGATACAGTGATAAGTACACACACTGTTACCCGTCAGTAATAGCTGCCATGCAAAAATATCAAACTTTTCAAGGAAACTCAGGGATGTACCCAAGATAACCTCACTAACTCCAACCTTTGATAAGACAAGTGTGCAGCAGCAGCATCGCTGTAAGACAGCAGATGCTAGAAACAGCCCCTGTAGTCAGAAAGTGCCTGACAAGAGCTCTTGCCTGCTTTGCTCCTTGAGAAGATTTGTTACTCCTTGATTCATTAAGAGGCCACAGAATTCTACAGGCCACAGCCACAATGAGGAGGGCTTCTTTATCTAATGAAATTCTTTTTTTTTTTCCTTCTCAGATACAAGCTGTGAGTACTGTTTCTGCCTCACATTTCCCCAGGAAAACGTTGGCATCCTCCCTAAAGTATTAAACTGAAAACAAATATTCTAAAGCTGGGACTGTGCCAAAGACACAGCTGCCACACCACTGACACTATCTAGAAGCTGTCTGAACACACATGGCTTTTTCTCCTCTGGCTTTCCTAAACAGTGCTTTCTCAGGCATGACACGTAACAAAAAGCTCCTCGCCCATTCCTGGAGCACTACAAGACAAATAAAAGGAAAGAAAAAAGCCAGTCTTGACCGCATTTGACAAACGGCATGCTCTGCCAAAGAATCAATTTCAGAAGTCTATTCTCTAACTCTGAATACGTCTTTGCTTGCTGTCAGTTAATGCCATCACTCCCACTTCTTACACTTATGTTACATTTCTCAAGGAGAAGGGCTCAAAATAATGCCAATGCAAGAATGCCCATCATGCTTCAACTACTTACCAGTGTTGCAAAGATTACACCAGTAACATACTTTTTCTTAAATGTGTGAAGCAGCTTAAAGGTTGTACATCAGTCCTCGAGCTGTCCACCCTTCCCAAATTGTGTCACTTCATAACTAAGCACTAGCTGAAGTAAAATGTGACTAGAAACATTCACATACCACTCATCCCCAAGAAAGCCTTTTCCTCTTTCCATTAGCTATATTATTACTGGAATTAAATACCCTGCTTTTCTTTAAAGGAGAAAATACACTACTGCTGAACATCCAAACAGTATGTACAGTCTGTAGAATCAGACTTAGCTTTATTTTAATTGTATTGTTATGACTATCAATGAATGAGCAATCTATAAAAACTTAACCAATGTATAGGATAATTAAAATCCAATGTTTCTAAGCATAATTATAAGCTCACTTTCAGGACAGTCTCATAATTTCACACAAACTTACGTGGGCGTTGGAAGGGATCATCTAGTCCAATTTCTCTGCTAAAGCAGGGTCACCTAGAGCAGGCTGCAGATGACATTTGCAGTAAGAAATCTGCAGATGACACCAAGCTGAGTGGCTGTATCAGAATCACAGAATCATAGAACCAATGAGGTTGGAAGAGACCTCCAAGATCATCCAGTCCAACCTAGCACCCAGCCCTAGCCACTCAACTAGACCATGGCACCGAGTGCCTCAGCCAGGCTTTTCTTCAGCACCTCCAGGCACAGTGACTCCACCACCTCCCTGGGCAGCCCAGTCCAATGCCAATCACTCTCTCTGCCAACAACTTCCTCCTAACATCCAGCCTAGACTTCCCCCAGCACAACTTGAGACTGCGTCCCCTTGTTCTATTGCTGGTTGCCTGGCAGAAGAGACCAACCCCCACCTGACTACAATGTCCCTTCAGGTAGGTGTAGACAGCAATGAGGTCACCCCTGAGCCTCCTCTTCTCCAGGCTAAACAAGCCCAGCTCCCTCAGCCTCTCCTCACAGGGTTTGGGTTCCAGGCCCCTCACCAGCTTTGTTGCCCTTCTCTGGACACATTCCAGCACCTCAACACCTCTCTTCAATTGAGGAGCCCAGAACTGGACACAGCACTCAAGGTGTGGCCTGACCAGTGCCGAGTACAGGGGCAGAATAACCTCCCTCGTCCTACTGGCCACACTGTTCCTCAGGCAGGTCAGGATGCCACTGGCTCTCTTGGCCACCTGGGCACACTGCTGCCTCGTCTTCAGCCTAATATCTACCAGTGCTCCCAGGTCCCTTTCTTCCTGGCTACTCTCCAGCCACTCAGTCCCCAGCCTGTAGCGCTGCTTGGGGTTGTTGTGGCCGAAGTGCAGAACTCTGCACTTAGCCTTGTCAAATCTCATCCCATTGGCCTCTGCCCACTCATCCAACCTGTCCAGGTCCCTCTGCAGGGCTCTCCTACCTTCCAACAGATCAACACCTGCTCCTAGCTTGGTGTCATCTGCAAACTTACTGATGCTGGACTCAATGCCCTCGTCCAGGTCATCAGTAAAGATATGGGCCCAGCACTGATCCTTGGGGAACACCACTAGTGACTGTCTGCCAACTGGATGTGGCACCATTCACCACCACTCTCTGGGCTCTGACATCCAGCCAGTTCTTGATCCAGCACAGAGTGAATCTGTCCAAGCCATGAGCTGCCAGCTTGGCTAGGAGCTTTTTGTGACAGACAGTGTCAAAGGCTTTGCTGAAGTCCAGGTAGGCTACATCCACAGCCTTCCCAACATTCACCAGCAGGTAGCCTGATCATAAAAGGAGATCAGGTTGGTGAGACAGGACCTGCCCTTCCTAAACCCATGCTGGCTAGGCCTGATCCCTTGGCCATCCTGTAGGTGCTTTGAGATGGCACTGAAGATGACCTGTTCCATGACCTTCCCTGGCACTGAGGTCAGGCTGACAGGTCTGTAGTTTTCTGGCTCCTCCTTACGACCCTTCTTGTGAATGGGTATCACATTGGCCAGCTTCCAGTCTTCAGGGACCTCTCCAGTGAGCCAGGACTGCTGATAAATGATGGGAGAGTGGCTTGGCCAGCTCAGCTGCCAGCTCTCTCAGTACCCTAGGATGGATCCAATGCGGTCCCATGGACTTGTGAGAATCCAAGTGTCTCAGCAGGTCTCTTCTTCCTCATGATTTAGAGAGGGACTATACTGGTCCCTGCCTCCATCTGCCACTTCAGGAGTCCAGCTGTCCTGGAGACAACCTGTCTCACTAGTGAAGACTGAGGCAAAGAAGGTGCTAAGCACCTCTGCCTTTTCCTCATCCTTTGTCACTATATTCCCCTCTCTACCTAACAAGGACTGGAGGTTGTCCTTGGCCCTTCTCCTGCCATTCATGAAGAAACATTTTTTATTTTCCTTGACAGCCGTGGCCAACCTAAGCTCCAAATGGGCTTTTGCCTCTAATTTTTTTTCTACAAGACCTAGCAACTTCCTTGAACTTTTCCTGGGACACCTCCCCTCTTTTCCAAAGTCAACATACTCTCTTTTTAATCTTTAATTTCTTCAGCAGCTCCCTGCCCATCCAGTCTGGCTGCCTCCCTCACCGTCTCATCTTCCGGCACAGTGCCTTTAGGAGTTCTTTCTTGAAGTAGGTCCAACCTTCCTGGATCCCTTTGTTTTCAAGGGCTCTTTCCCAAGGAACTTTCTGAGTTAGTTCCTTAAATAGGCTGAAGTCTGCCCTTTGGAAGTCCAGTGTGGAGGTTCTGCTGATGCCCCTCCTGGTTTCTCCATGTATTGTAAACTCTATAATTTCGTGGTCACTGGACCCCAGGCAGCCTCCAACCACCACATCCCCCACCAGCCCCTCTCTATTTGTGAGCAGCAGGTCAAGCAGGGCTGTAGAGACAGGCAAGGGAGAAGAGGTGTAAATCTGCTAGAGGGTAGGGAAACTTCACAGAAGGATCTGGACAGATTGGACCAGTGGGCCAAGGCTAATTGTGTGAAGTTCAACTAGACTAAGTGTTAGGTCCCACACTTAGGTCACAACCACCCCATCCTAAATTACAGACTTGGGGATGTGTGGTTGGGAAGCTGCCACTTGGAGAGGGACCTGGAGGTACCAGTTGATAGTGGACTGAATATGAGTCAGCAGTGTGCCCAGGTGGCCAAGAAAGCCACTGGCATCCTGGCTTGCATTAGACACACTGCAGCCAGCAGAGAGATGATCTTCCTCTTGGTACTCAGCACTGGTGAGACCACAACTCAAGTACTACATTCAATTCTGCGATTCTCACAATAGGAGGGATGTTGAGGTGCTGGAGCATGCCCAGAGAAGGGCAACGAGGCTCACAAAGGACTTGAAGTATGTGACCTAGAAGAAGCACCTGATGGACCTGGGGTTGTTCAGCCTAGAGAAGAGGCTGAAGGGAGACCTCATTGTACTCTACAAGTACCTGAAGGAAGGTTGCAGTGAGGAGAGGCCCAGCCTCTTCTCTTTGATGACAAGCAACAGGACTAGAGGAAACGGTTACAAGTCGCACCAGGGGAGATTTAGGCTGGATACTAGGATCACTGAAAGAATCATCAAATATTGTTATGGTCTGCTTAGGGCAGTGGTGCAATCACCATCCCTGAAGGAGTTCAAGTGGTATGCAGAACTGGCACTTAGGGGCATGACCTAATGTTGACCCTTTGGTACTGGGTCAAAGGTTGGACTGAATGATCTTCAAGGTCTCTTCCAACTAGGAAGCTTGTGGTTCTGTGAATGCATCCAGGCAAGTTTTGATTATCTCCAGAGAACACTCCACAGCTTCTCTAGGCAGCCTTTTACAGTACCAGATCACCCTCAAAGTCAAAAAGCTTTTCTTCATGATGAGATTGAACTTACTCTTTTCTGGTTTGTGCCCATGGCCCCTTGTTCTATTACTGGACACAAATGAAAAAAGTTTGAGCTATCTTCTTGACAACTAACTTTTAGATATTCATAAGCATTAAAAAGATCCCTTCTCAGTATTTCCCAGCTAAAAAGCATCAGGTGTCTCAGCTTCTACATGTAAGAGATGCTCCAGTCTCTCCATCATCATCTTAGCCCTCCACTGAGGCTCTCTCCTGTAGTTTCCTGTCTCTTTTGACCTGGAGAGCTCAGATCTGAACACAGATCACAACCCTCTGAGCTCTGTCATTCAGTCAATTCTCAATCCACCTCACTGTCCATTCAACTAACCCACACTTCCTATGCTTGCCTGTGAGGAACTATGCCAAAAGCCCTGCTGACTTCCAAGGAAGACAACATCCACTACTCTCCCTTCATCTACCCACCCAGTTATGCCATCATAGAAGGCTATCAAACTGGCCAAGTATGACTTCCCCTTAGTGAATCCATGTTGACCATTCCAAATAACCATCATCTTTAAGTTCTCGACATGCTTCACCTCGACATACAGAATGAGTACTTCTTTCAAATCTCTACCAAAATCATGTTTTTTACATGCTCCAAATGTAGATGTGTTTCAAGTAGACTAAGTTTCTTTACTTTCTGGTTTGGGTTGGTTTTGTTTTTTTTCTTGAGTCAAGCATTCACAGTATCACCACTGTCACTTGCAACAATCCTAGGAAGCGCCAGCTTCCTAGCAGATTATTCAGAGAAACCAGCAGTGAAATACATGTTCCCAAAGACAATGCATAAATGGATTTGAGATCTGACATAACAAGATGAGAGAAGAAGTCTCTCCTAGCAACTAATGAAAACCTCAAGGCAGAGTTGCAGTAAGTGGGAAATCACAGGTGAGTCTGTGTACACAGGGAACTGTCACACTTGCTTTGTCTTTCCTCTCTGTCCTGTTCCAAATAGCTCTGTTCACTTCTCTAAAATTCCTACTCCTCCTTCCTCCGCCCCTAATCAAGACATGAAAAATCTTTTCTTCAGCAGAATCAGAGTATAACAATACTTGTTTAACATAAAAATAAGAATATAAATGGTGCTTTTACTTATGCAGTCTAGGTCTATCTAACAAGTTCTCTTTTTTTTCCCAAGGGTGGATAGAAGTAGATGATTATAAAGGACAAAAAACATAGCAAATATCTAGAAGTGTCTTGCATAATTTCTAGCTTTCAGTCATCTTAGAGTTGTTAGTCCAACTCCCCTGTAAAGTTCAGCACGCAGTGAATCTGTCCCTACCTGAATTTGCTTAATTGCAACTTTAATTCACTTAGCAATTACGGTACAGATTTTAATTGCACACTGCTTGAAAAGCTACATTATTTTTCAGGTAGCAGTTTTAATTCACTGGGTGGCTTGATTCTCCTCTTAAAAAAAAAACCACACCAAACAAAAAACACACCACAACTATTCTTGCTTTCTATTCATGTATGATCTACGAATTTTATAGACCTCTATCACCTCCCTTCTACCGTTCTGTTCTCCAGACTAACGATCTTCATCTTCCTAGAACAGAGGATCTTCCACGTGTCTCATCTAGTTTTTCACCATCTACAAAACCTTTGCTGTGCTGAGGTGATTATATCAGTGCACACACTGTTGATGATCTGAACATACCACTGATACACAAATGACACTAAAAATTATATTATTCTTCGTGAACAGTTCCCAACAGCTTTCTGACCACTGCTCTTCTGCAAGTAACAGCATTTAGAACTCAACGCTATGTAGATATGTTCACATTTTCCCCCGTGTGAACGTCATTCAGCAGCTCACAAAACTGAGTAAGAACACTGGGCAACTGTAGCATAGGATTTTGCTACAAGCATTCAATCAGTTCAGATTTTATCAGTTCACATATATGAACAAACTGCTACAGTGCCACAACACTATCATTCCTTAAGAATTTTTTTTTTTCCTCTTGTAGAAATGTGAAACAACCGCACTCAAAAGCCTGAGAAAGTTCAGGTTGTTCAGTTTGATGAAAAAAAGTCTCTGGGGAGATGTTATGGCAGCCTTCCAGTATTTGAAGGGGACCTACTGAATATCTGAAGAAGGATTTTGTATGAAGGCATGTAGTGACAGGATAAGGGTTAATAGCCTCACAGGGTAGATTTGGATTAGACATTAAAATGCAATTCTTCGCGATGAACATGACACTGAAACAGGTTGCTCAGAGAAGTGAAGGCTCCAAGTCTGGAATTGTTCAGAGCCAGGAGAGATGGAGCCTTTACTCTAGTCTAGTAGGAAGTGGTTCTGTCCAGAGATGGTGCACTGGAACTAGACAGTCTTTAAGATTCTTTCCAACCCAAACTATACTATGATTTGTCACCACTTCACATCTTATTTTTTTAAAAACTATTTCAAATATCAGTACCTTGGATTTATATCCTTCAACAGAAACGTAAAACAAAAACAATGGACCTTTTCCTGCTCCTTCAGAAATGAAAATGGCAGAAAGAATTCAGTTTCTACCTCCCCATTATTCATGGCCCAGCAAGAATGTAAACTGATCAGACCAGGAAAGGATATGCTTGAATAAACAAAAAATGCAGTGATGCAGCATTTTGGTTTGTATTGGTACTTTCTGATTTTATGGTATGACTAAGCTTCACAAGATGATGTACATCACAAACGGCTTGTCAAGAACCTCAGAATCAATGTATCTCTCATGTGCTCTCCCTCTAAGTAACACCTTGTATCCAGTCTGGGCTTGCTGTATATGCAGGGATCAATTTCAGATGAGATTTCCAAAGACACTTTAGTGGAACAGCAAAGAACATGTAGGAAAAACAGTTCACCCTGCAGGATCCTGAAACTGACTGCTCTGCCAAATCCCTCCCTCACTCTTGGAAAGAGGCTCTTAGATGCACCCCTGAGCACTTCCCTGTTGTTCCAGACGCATACCAGCTTTTAGCAGTTTGCTCACACCATACAATCACTCCTCCAAAGTACAAATTTGAACAGACCAATGGATTACTTACTGAAATACCTAAAACTCAGTTTAAAATAGTCCAGCATACAGCAAAAATATAGTTTTTGCTTACAAAGTACATAGAAACAAAATTACATTGATACAAGAGTTTTCTCATGGATTGCTAAGCACTATTCTTTTGTTTCCAAACAGTATAAATCCATTTCCTCTTCATCTCTGGCAGTAACATTTCATAGTTGGAACCCTCTTTACCTAATCTTCAAAGTATGTTAAGTTTCACAAGATCATATATTTTTGTCATAAACTTAGTAGCTTTTATGGCATCAAACACTCCAGCTGAAAAATCTGTACCACTTTACATGAAACTTATTTACATTTAGTCATACTTAAAAAATTCTTTAGTAACCCAGGTTGCATATCTTGCTTTCCCACATTCAGAGAGTAGTCACCAGACCCATGATCTGTGGGACTACAGGCTAAACCTGCTATAGGACATGGCATACTGCTGATTCTTGAAAACATGTAGGCATTTCTAGATAATAAATGCCAAACTTATGCAAATATCTAAGACACTGAGGAGGTCCTGGCTTGTCATATTCTCATGAGATGTGACCTGGAAGGATTAAAAAAAGATATCTATTACAAGCCCATGCAACAGAAGTGTTCTGTCATCCACTGATTACATAAGGAGACATTCTGCAGTACTTAGAGACTTCAGTTCTAGTAAGAAAATTGCACTCAATAATTTAAGTTCCATTAAGGTTTGTATTTTAATGGGAACACTATAAAACTTGTTCCAAAATTCACAAAGGTATCTATAAAAATATAAAAAAGTAATTCTCTCTGCCCCTTAGCCTTCCTCCTCATAAGTTTCTGGTAATTAAATAAAACGTTAACACAGAACTTCTGTTCCAAGAGAGAGTATCTTTTTTCACTGTAATGTAATACAAATGTACCTTATCTCACCGCTAAAGTTGGAGCCCATATCTCATTCCAACGTACAGTATAGTGTGTAGCAAAAAGAACTCACCTCAAAAATGCATGCTTTTAAAGACAACTGCAAAAGTATCTCTTTAGAAAAACTACAATTCTGCAAGCAAATTTTTACCAACTTTTATGAAACGCTACCAGCAGAATAAAAAAATTCTCAGCTTTAGCTACTGTTGTAGGCTACTTCACTTTTCAAAAACTGGTAAAAACTTGACTGACACACTGAAAAAAAGCTTACAAAGCAAACATTAGAAATTTCCAAGCAATTTTACAATAGATGATTCTCTTATAATACCTAGCTGGAATAAAAAAAAATACTACTATATTAGCTACATCATGTTACTGCTTTACTTGGAAAATTTACATTTTGATTCTGAATGCAAAGTAAAACTGATTACAGAAATTCACATCAATGACTGTCTATAGTAACTCTTCTTACCTCTGACAATTCATAAAGTTCTAATAAAAGCCAATCTGTACAGGCAGTATCTTACAGGCCAGCAGATCTGCAACTATGGAAGAACAACAGTTTCTTACGTGGTTTGAGATACTGAGTGGTGCTTCTGCAGTTTAAGCAGGGACAGATTTTAACGTATAAACTCAGCTTCATTTTTATACAAGAAAATATAACATTTTGACATGAAGTGACAGCAATAATGGCAACCAATTTGGTACAGAACATGATTTAACCACCACTGTAATTGAGCATAGTCAGGAACATGCCATATTAAATACAACTGAAGGCTTACTTATACATGTGTTAAATAACTTCAATATATACTAATAGAATCAGTCCTAAGTATAATGGCAAAACAGTTGAAAGTGTGGATGCCTAGGTTAATTTAAGTGCAAAAACACTGAGCTAAATAAGATTTCTAAACTATTATCTCTTTTTCCATTCCATCACACATTCCTCGAAAGCATATGTGTTCATTTCCCCTCCTTCATACTACTGTCCCCAATACAACTAGGTCAAGGTATAATTATAGGTAATCAGCCCACTGGTTGCCTTATCTTTCTGTCTTTGGCTCACACTCTGCAGTACTGCAAGAATAACAAATTTTCACAGGCAGTCAAGAGTATATGCTCCTAAGGACAGCACCAAACACTCTGGATCATTTCAGTGGTGCCTCTTATCTGTACTGCCAAAACCTCAGAGCAGTTTATCAATGGCAGTCACTACGATGACAAAGCAGCAAAACAACTAAAAACTGTGTGATAAGATTTTTAATATGAAAATGTTTGCCAAAATAACTATGAAAATATTACTTTTATGAAAAGCTTTGTCCTTTTCAGAACAAGGATGGAAGTGGACGTGAGTTTCCAGTAACAGTCAAAACTTCCCTTTAAATAAGCTGATGTTATGAAAGCTAGCACAAACAGCCACAATTCTTGCAGTACACTATCACAGCATTGTGCACTCCAGAAACTTTTAAAACAGTGTTTTTGAAACATACGATAAGCTTATCTAAGAAGCAGACTTAAAGAACACTAATTGTCTCCATTTGGTTAGTATTACCACAAAGAAAGGCTTTAAAAGCTAGGCAAACACTGTAAAATCTAGGTTATCAAATACAGCATAACCAGCTGGAGCAAAGAGGTGATTATCCCACTGCACTTCAAGTACTGTGTGAACAATTTAAGAAGCACGTTAAAGGCCTTGAATGCATACAGAAGAGGCCAGCAAAGCTGGTGAAGGGGCTGGAAGGAACGTTCTATGAAAGAGAAGCTAAGGACTTTGGGCTTGTCGAGTCTGGAGAAAAAGGAGGCTGTGGGGCAAGGAAGAGACATGAAGAGGGAGGTGCAGAGTTCCTCTTCCTGGGATCCAATGACAGGACATATAGGAATATTTCAAAGCTGTGTCAGGGATGGTTTAGGGAGGACATTAAGAGCCATTTCTTTACCAAGACCGTGACAGTACATTGGAACAAACTTCCTACAGAGGTGGTCAATGCTCCAGGCCTGTCAGCATTTAAGAGGCACTTGGACAATGTCCATAATAGAATGCTTTAACTGGCTGGCCCTGAAATGATCAGGCAACTTGACTAAATAATCACTATTAGGTCCCTTATAACTGAGATATTCTATTCCAAACCTTATGTTTCACTCTTTCACAATTAAGCCACTCATGAAACCAGAGTTCAAGAGAACCGCAAAGTTAAAACAACCTCATAGAAATACGGCAAAAACGCGACTAGAAATAACGTTTCTTGTTGTAATTCTAGCATTTTCTTCTCAATTACAAAATAGTAAGGTGCTTTTATTTTCGCAGTCAGAAATGAGCTTTTGTTTTGGTGAAAAGTTTGCAAGTAGTTCGGGGGGGGGGGGAGGGAGGGGAGACTGAATGTTAACAAAAAAGCCAATTACTTTTGTTTGTCCTTAATTGATGAAAATAAAACCAAAACCAAACACCAATCCCCAGTCAACAAACACCTCTAGACCAGCAAACAAGTTGCAGAGCTTGCATGAGGTACTTCACAAAGCCCAACTCATTGAAAGACATTGCTGCAAAAGAGATATAGCACGTCCAACGGTTAGGAGTAGGAAGAAGCAATACCTGGGTTCAGACCTCACGTGTCTAT
Organism: Pogoniulus pusillus; assembly: GCF_015220805.1. Classification (NCBI taxonomy): domain Eukaryota; kingdom Metazoa; phylum Chordata; class Aves; order Piciformes; family Lybiidae; genus Pogoniulus; species Pogoniulus pusillus. The sequence continues at coordinate 41,438,823 of NC_087266.1, forward strand.
TTACTTGAATTCCACTTTTCCCGTTTTACTTTCCTTATTGAAACGGAGCACAGCGTAATTTTAAAAAAAATATCAATAAAACCACCGGCAACCGCCAGGCCTCCCAACATCTGCTACTGCCGACACTCAGCCAAGGCAGACCTCGGGGAAAGGCGGTCATGAGGGGCAGCAGGCCGCCCGCAGCACAGCCTCCCTCGGCGTCAGCCTCCCCTCAGGCCCACCGTCCGCGCAGGCCGCTGGGGAGGATCACGACCCCACCATGTGGCGGCCTCCCCTGAAGTAGGGGAGCTGGGGGAAGTCCCTCTGCAGGGCCACCGAGGCCCGAGAACTGCACCCGGCGATAAGCGCAAGCCGCTCCGGCGACAGGCCCGAAGCGCACCAGCACAGGCGGTACTCCCTTCCCGTGGACACCGCGAAGGACTCCAAGCCGGAGCTCTGGCGGTGAAGTCTCCCCGCCACTGCACGCTCCAACACCACAACTCCACAAACCCCGCACCACTGTTCAGAATCACTCGCAAAGCCACAGACGCCCCCGGCCGCTGGCCCGCTCAGCAGCGGGTAGCCGTTAGGCTCGGGTGAGGCCTGGCACCCCGGCTCCGGCCGCAGAGAAGGCCGCGGTGCAGCTAAGAACGCCCCCACTTACCAGCCCGACTCGGAGAGCGCCGCCCTAGTCCTGTCGGCCATGGCGCCTCCTGCCGCCGCTCACCCACAGAACTTGGGGCCGCTGGGGCGGGGCGGCGTGGCCGGGCGGGCGCCGGACCGCCAGGCGCTGCAAGGAGACCCAGCGCCTGGAGGAGGGACGCGGGACCCGCTCGTTCCCCCGCCCCTCTCCGGGCACTCGGCCCGTCCAGCTCCGGCTGAAGAGGGAGGGAGGGAAAGAGGAAAGGAAGGGGCGGAGGCGGCGCAAGCAGAGACGAACAAAGCCCGCGACCGGCTGCTACGCGATGGGGGCGGGTGCCTTGCCGCCTGCTCCGAAGCCGCTGCCGCCATGGCGGAGAAGGGCAAGAGCGAGGGCAGAGGAGGCGGCGCCGGGAGGGCAGGAGCGCGGCGCTCCTGCCTTCAGGCTCACTCGGGCGAGGGCAGCCCGGCCGCGGGAGGTCGCAGCTGTGTGGTAGGGCTTCGCCGCCGGGGAGCGCTGGCCCAAGACCCGCTTCCTTATGGAAGCGAGAAAAAAGTGTTTTAAACTCATTTTATCTGTAAAAAAATGTTGCTGTTGATAGCTCCATGTAGCAGAGGACTCTCCTTCACACCCTCAAAACAGGTTTTGCAGATGAGGAGGGGTGTTTAGCTTTTACACTGACAGCGCGTACAAGAAAGCTGTTCCTGCGTTTCTTTGATGTCTTTTGTTTAATGCTTTGCCCGAAAATATTCAGGACTGACATAAGCATTTTTATGATCTGCTTTTTAAGGGGACTTATAATTTAAAAGCATAGCACTGGTTTGTTGTTGATGTTGTAAGTGCTCAGTTAGCTGCCAGGACAGGGTGCGAATGCCATAGAATCAAGCAGGTTGGAAGAGACCTCCAAGATCATCCAGTCCAACCTAGCACCCAGCCCTATCCACTCAACTAGACCATGGCACTAAGTGCCTCATCCAGGCTTTTCTTGAATGTGAGTGAGTTAGGAGTTAAGAAAATTCCTACCAGAGCGTTGGTGCTCAGAGTTTCTGCCTGCAGATGAGAGCTCAGTCCAGAAGACACAATTCACGTTATTGAGTCAAGACTGGGTGCTCTGTGACCCATCAGTGCCAAGTGTCAAATCCTTTTTACCACAGTGGAGTTTCACAGCCTAGATACTCAATGGATTGTTTTTTTTATCTGGAGGTAATGCTCTAGGAAGGTTTTGTCATCTGTATGTGTAGTGTCTTGCGTGGCTACTCTTGCAAGGAGGTACACATCTTTGTTTAAAAATCAATTATAGAAAGCTTGATGCAGAAGAAGGAAACAAAACTTTCATTGTTCAGATTTATCTGAGCAACGTCTATCATTGCACACACCCTTGAAACTTTTCTGGAGCCTTTACAAAGTGTACCCTAGCCCTGAAATAATAATAATCTGCTTAGAAGACTGATGTATGCAATTTCTGCCAGCAGAATCTCAAAACCAATGAGTATCATGCTCAGGGAAGTTTTAATCCTTGTGCTGGTCATTGAAAATTAAAAGAAAAAAAAATAGCAGAGGCAGCATTATTATTCATTGGCAAAGTGCAAGAATCCATTTTTGATGCAAACTCAGAGAGAGCAACCACGAGAGCCATAGAGTTCAGTAAGCTGCACCAGCTCAATCAGTTTGTGGGTTGAATAACAGCATCACTTGTTTAGATTTTCAGAAGTTGTGCAGTCTCATATCATAACAATAATCCAGGTGAATATGAGCTTTAAAAGACATCAAGACAAGAAGTCCTAAGAAGAGAGCCCTGAAAGACAGCTACTGTGTACCCGTACCAAAGAAACTCTTAAATTAGTGCTGAGGAATACCCTAAAGTGAAGCAGAAGAGACACACTGAAATATTAGTGCAGAGTCACACCCTCATTGGACACTTGACCACAGCATCTCTGGCACACACAAGAAACAGCAGATAAGTGTAAGTGTAATGCCAGTTCAAACACATATTATGCAAAACAAATGGGAATAAAAGCACTTTGCATTTGGAGTCTGACCTGGATGCACATTAAACTATCAAGAAAAGGTTGTAAACATTATTGTAACTTAAAAACGTGGTGCCTGCAGAGCCAATTAGTAAGGGATGGAGTATGATCTAGGAGAAGATAATGAGAGTTACGGACTTTGTGCATAACCTCATGTTAGTTTAAGACATGGAAGCTTTTGCTTACTTAAATCTTAATTGAAATCACCAGGCAATTATACCAGCAATTTATGCCAGCATATGGCTTGTTGTTGCACCTCATGGCACAAAACACCATCTATAAAGAAAAGGTAGTACTCAGCACTGTCCTTAAAGGTCTGCAGGCATCTGTTCTAACAAATTCACTATGTGCAAACTGATACAGATAAATATAAACACACACATCCTTTTGTACATGAGAAATCCCCATCCCCCCCTCTGCTCATGGAGGGCATTGCCTGATCTTTGCTGTTTCTAGCTGCTGCGGGGTAAATAATTAGCTCTGTTCTAAAACAGAAGGTGATACCTGCCAGGCAGTCAGAAAACTGCAAATTGGAGAGAGAAGACCCTATGTACCAACTATTCATGATAAAGCATTCTTAGAGCACATCTCCATACCCATTGCCTTTAGAATAAATGACATTACTGAAGCTAATGAGTACCTGGGGCTGTGCAGGGACTGAGCCTAGACTCCAGCATACCTTTAAGGGCTCTGTGCCTCCATAGCTTTCTTTGAAAAGTGTATGTTATTCAAGATGCATTAGTGTTCACAAAATTCATGTGGATTCCTGCCCAAACCATATCTAGTTTGGTATACTTCACTGAAAGGCTCATTCCAGTTTCTCCTTCCAAATGTCTGCTTCAAAGTGTTAGCCACAGGAAAACGTTAGGTTAAAAAACAGAGTCTGCAAGGAGCAACTAATACTGATAAGTTTCATATACAGCTTCAGGACAATTTGTGAAACAGAAGTCATTTACTGTAGTACTTGTGAAAGATGTCTATACTGGCCCAAAGCCATCGTGATAGATCACACAAATACACCTACACTGGCTGGCAGTTCTGTGTAAAAATGCTACATGTGAAAATCAGCTATGTTCAATGTTAAGAAGTGCCTCAACTAGTTATGCTACAAATGGCACAGAGAAGTGTCATGCAGCAGTAAGGGCTAGCTACATTTTAGGGAGGGTAACTGGGGAGGACCAGAACACCTCTCCTGTGAGGACAGGCTGAGGAAGCTGGGATTGTTCAGGCTAGAGAAGAGAAGGCTCTGGGGAGACCTAGTAGAGGCCTTCAAGTACTTAAGGGGGCCTACAAGAAGGATGGAGAGGAACTGTTTACAAAAGACTGCAGTGGTAGGATGAGTGGCAGTGTTTTTAAATTAGAGAAGAGTAGATTGAGACTGAATGTTAGGAACAAGTTCTCTACTATGAGGGTGTTAGACCACTGGATCAGGTTGAGGCCCCATCCCTGAAGATATTCAAGATCAGGCTCATCAAGTCCCTGAGCAACCTACTTTAGTGGAGGATGTCCCTGCTGACTGCAGGGGGGGTTGGACTAGATGACCTTTGGAGGTCCCTTCCAACTCAAACCATTCTGTGATTCTATGAGTCTGTAAAATGCAAGCCAGGAGTGGGGCATAGCAACATGTTCACGACCAGACACAGTCCAGTGATCACCCAGCACAGACACTGATGAGACAGGTCTGATCTCAGTCAGGAAACCATATCGGAGTCCAGGTCAGGATGAAGGAGGTATATGCCCCAACAACAGACTAGCTGTGATGTAGGCTAGGTGGGGGTTGGTAGTGCAACTACTATTTGAATGTATGTAGCTCCCATGTGAAATGAGAGTGTCGTGGAGGGGATTTCTCTATTCCTCCCCTGTTAGGGGGAGGTGAGAAATTAATTTGAGGTGGTTTTGATTTTTTATAAAATTATTTATTAAAATTAATATTTACAAATTTATACCACCCCCAACCACGTGAAATCAGATTCTTATGCAAAGTTATGAAAATAACTTGGGATATATATTTACAGGGATTGATTATTAAGTGGAAATATCAAATTATTAACAATTATTGACAGAAAGAAAGATTTTCTTAGGCTTAATGCCTCTTAACAACTCTAGTGTCTGCCCAGCAAGGGCTGAAACCGTGTGTGCTCTTTAGATAGAGGTAACTTATATTACAAAGGAATTGAAGCTTACTTAGGTGTGCTGCTCTTGAGTATTAATCATTAATCACCCTCCCGGGATTCTGTCTCAGCATGTGCCCAGTACTTGGGGTCTTGGTGAGCTGGAGTCTGTCCCGGCTTGCAAGGGATGATAAAGTTCCCAGTCTCTGGGATAAACAGAGTTTTCTCTAACCTTCTCTCCTGGAGTGATCTCTGCCTTGGAGCTGCGGCTTCTGGATACTGCGCATGTCCAGGGATGATCAGCTGGCAGAAATTCCCAGGTGCAGAAGGATTTGCCTGTGTAGCTTCTGACACGGTCTCACAGCTAGCAGGCTGCGTTTGCAGGTTTGCAGACAGTCTGAGGGTCTGCTGGGCCTGGATCTTTCCAGACTTACAGAATAACTGGCAGGTAGCATTTATGCCGGGCAAGCAGGGTCTATGCCGTGCTGCAGGGAGACTTATGCTCTGTAGACAAATCAAGATAGCCCTAGGCTTAGGCAGGGGGTTCTTGGCTCCCCATATATGTATGGTGCAGGCATGAATGTGCTCTGCTTCTCAAAGGATTCGCAGGTAGCTTGACTGCGCCTTGAGATCAATGCATGAGGTCTGAGCCTCTGTAATGCTTGCAAGTGAGTAAGGCCTGATCCTGTGTCTAGGCCATGCAAGCAAGGTCAGGGCAGCAGGGTGCTGCTGTGGATCAGAGCTGAGTCTAAATGCTCTAAGCTTCTGAACTGGTAAAAAGTCTGGACCGTTTGACCACATGGTGCTGCTGTGCACCCCTCTTTATAGGCTCTGGGCCGGGATTCGTGGCTCGTTGGACATCTAAAATGACCAATCAGGTTGGCCATAAGCCAAACCTTGCCCCAATAGGCAGTAGAGACATGCCTGGACCTCCCAATAGGAGATTACCTGCCCGGCCCTCAGGGGCACACGGGCTGGATGTGTGTGTGTTACACAATTTGTTTGCTGCCTCGTGGGTCCTGGCAGAAAAACATGTCCAGGCATGTAGAGGCATAGAAAAGCCTCAGTTTTGGGGCTGCTGCCCCTCTACCACAGAGAGGCAGGGCTTCACTTTTACCTTCCTTTCAACAGCTCAGACTGGCAACAAAATTGACCACGAACTTCGCCAGCTAAGCTGATTGACTCAGCTAACTAATGCCCTAGAAGGGGAACGTGCTGTGACAACAAGGCTCTTCTCCTGCTGTATTAATGTGTGAACAGGTCCAATGAGCAACATACTAATTTATCCACAATTTGTCTCTTAAGATGTGTTCGTTTCTGTTTTAAGCAGTAATAATAACAGTAGCCTGAATCACCCAAAACCAGGGCAGTTTAACAGCTTACTCTGGTACATCTTTTACAAAGGATTTAAGCTTTCAAGAAAAACTGGAGAATTATCTGTGTTGATCTTGTCCTTCAAAGACATAAAAATGCATCTAGTACTTTTTATCTTCAAAGTGATATCCATGAAGCTATTTACATTTTAATGAGATCTTAAGTTAATGATTGTTTCATCAAGTTTTAGATTTATTAGATTTACCTTTTAGATACTATATATTCTCAAGGTATGATGTGTCTATTTAAAAAGCTATAGGGTGCAAATGGGGAAAGATTGCTTAATATGTCATCTTAAGCACATCTTTCACTCATATCCCAGGCTAAACTATAGCAGTTGCTCTATCACCAGGTGATCCCCACCCCAGCAGAAAAGGGGGATTGGGAAAAGGAGAAGATCTGGTGATTGAGAAACAATTTAATCAAGCAGCCAAACTAATACCAAGTGTCAGTACAAATGTCATAATGAGGCAAACCTGCCTCATTATGACATTTATGGTATGGGATATACCTGTGAGCCAACTGGGCACTGGCTGCATTGGCTGTCCTGGCTGCCTCCAAACCGTTAATGGCCTATCATTCAATCCTAGGGGAACAGGGACACTTTGCTTGCATGCCTTTTGCATAACTGCTTTATTTATTAGAAGCATGAGTCTATGAGCATAAACTGAATTTAGGTAGCAACCAGGTCCTCTTGTTTATTTCAGCAAAGAATAACTAGGCCCTGTGATTTCTTCACTAAATCCACAACATGTACACGGTGTCATCCAGTGACTAAGGGAGGCAGCCCATCCTCTAGAGTACCACATGACAGGCATGTAAAGATGTACCTAAAACATAGCTCTTCTTGACTGCAGCCCATTGTAGTAGCAATGGGAAAATTACATGTGTTAGTGATGGGAAAACTTCATGGATGTAATGATGGATTGTGATCCATAGATGTAACGGATGGGTAGAAGCTCTATTGTGTTGTAACTATTTGTGGATGTGGCTGCTGGAGAAGGTTTTATTCTTGTGACTATATGCAATGCAATAATTGAAGACTAAGAGAAGAGATTAGAGGAAGCAAGTAGCAAAATGAATCCCTACGTGTGGGGGCTCTGTGCCACTGGAACCTTGGAGGGTGGGGACCATTGTGTAAATGATTAAGAAAGTTATTGCATAAGTGATGAAGAGGAGGGGAGATGTAGTAATGACCCTTAAGGGCACAAGACAAATACCTTTCTGTTATATTCCAAGTGCTGTGGTGTTTTTAGCATTACACCATTAAGGGTGTGCATTGCCTGCCTCCTGCTGCATACTAGCCCTAAGGTGCCACGGTGCAGGGGATATGTAATCAACCCAGAGCTGTGACACTGCAGTAACCAATTTTGGTCAACATTACCATCAGTGGAGACATCCCTTAAGTATTGGTGCCTTGCCATCTCAAAATCCAGACTGTGCTCCACTGTCTACTACTCCATCTGTTGGGGTGGACAACATGTTTCTAAGTATTATGCTTTTGCTATGCTAAATGCTAAATACCAAATTGCCTTTGATATTACAGTATAGTTAATAAATTACTGAAGTACATATGTATGTGTGTGTATATTTAGCACTGTATATATATTATTCATACATTTGTGTCAACTGTCTAGGAATGTAGACAGTCTGCAGCCACTGCACAGGGACTTGCACAGTGAGAAAATAGCACCTGGGCAGTGGGTGTGTGACTGCCCAGGAATGCAATCAATCAGTGTATTCATGGCTGCACCCCAGTCCTTTGAACCTTGACTATAATGCTCATGTGACCTGGAATAACAGAACCTATGACAGAGAGGTTGTTTCCTAATGTTCTGTAAGTACCTAAAATGTTTGGTTTACTTGAGCATCTCCATTACAGCATCTGTAAGGCAGAGGACAGGACACAGGACAAGAGAGCAAAAGCCAGGTTTTGCAGCAGACTTACATGTTTCCCATCTGTGCCTTGATTCATCACTGCTGCCATGGTCTCTAGCCAGCTCCAGCCCTGATTATCTTGGTTCAGCGGTGGGCTTACAGAACCAGAGAACTGAAGGTGTTGACCATACCTGCCAGAAACAGGCAAGAGCAGAAACATGTTGTGCTGAAAACAACAACATCAGGATGGAGACACTGAGCAGTAAGTTTGACAGGTCCCCAGAAGGACAAGAATGTTGCTTTAGTCTCAATTTTTTATCTACTCTTATATAGATGTTCTTTCTTCATTACATTATCTGAAGGTAACAGGTATTATCACTGAATGCAAGAAGAGATGATCCTTACCTTGAAGCTGTAGCAGAAACTAACTGGGCCACTGAAGGTAAAGGGTCTTAAATTCTGGTCACTGTATTCCCAGTGCTATGTTGGGATGTCAACAAATGTCACTGTATCTTGGTGTCCTGTGGTGGGCCAGATCCTGAGCTGGTATGGCTGCAGTCAGAAGAATGAGCTTTACAGCATCTGTTGTTGCACTTCAACCAAAATACTGTGAATGCTTTATCTGTTAGATCTGAAGGGGGAGGACAGTAGTCAGCACTCAAATTTTTCTCCTTATCTTTCTTCTATCATGACCTTCCCTAAATTATAGATGGAGACAGCTGCTTACTACAAGTGTTTCACACTGGGGACGTGTTTGATGTGGGTGAGGGACCTTTGCTAACCTGTTGTGTCTCAAGGTACCCTATGTCAAGATGTCTCAAGGCTGTCATCTGTTATGGTAACTGGAGAAGGAACTGATTTTTCATAGAGTAAAGAAGGATAATTAAAGATATTTTTTTTCATGGAAAAGAAGAAGGAAAGAGGCTTTGGAAAGGAGTGAGATGAAAGGAGACAAACAAAAGGCACATTTTAAAGCCTGAAATTTGTTATAAATCATGAAATCTTGGATATGATACCACCACCTATAGCCAGAGTGTAGTTAAGGTGGTGTTGCAAGGAGGCATAACTTCCACAAAGGCCAAGGCTAAGATTTATGTCAGGCTGCTCTAACTGATTTTGTCATCTGCCTGTCCACTTCTGTAACCCTGCACTATTACAACACTCCTCACTTTCTCCTGCAAATCACTTCAGTGCAGTCCACGGTGATCTTGAAGGTATAATCCACGTTTGCATTATGTCAGACACAAAACCAGCATAACTGCTGTCAAGACAATTACTGAAGCACTGTGGTTGTCAGGATAGGGGCATGATGATACTATTGCCAAGTCTGTGCGTGGCTGCTTATCAAAATGTGGACAGTTCAGATTTGAAAGTGCAGATGAACGATTGCAATGATCACTAGGGTATGATGGATCACTAAGTACAGCAGAATGTAATCTCATATAATTATGATGCTGGCAGGGCCCCTCAAGAGCCAGCAGAAGCACTTGTGTTTGTCAGTGATTCTGGCACAGCTCAACCCACTGGTCCTCTGGACACTGAATTGGTAAATAGCCAGGGAGCAGAGGATCAAACAGCATATGGCTTTGCAGACTTTCACTGGGCTGCAGTAAACATCCTAGCCCTGAACAGCTGTGCCTTGTCTCTAACAAGATTACTTTTAAGAGACTGATACCTTCTGGGCTGGATGGAAGTCTGGAAATAAACGTGCTGCTGACAGGGCTCTGAGTGCAACAAGAAGCTCTGCAGCCTCTTTTCTCACTCCTTGCAGTTTGCCTGCCTGTGCTCCATTTTCAGCTCTGATATGGTGTGGCTGTAGCTTTGGATCAGGCTGCTGGGCAAGGAAATGTGTAGAAGGAGTGAGGAGAAGCCTCATGGGAGTCTTGTATCCTTTGCTCAGAAACTGTGTTGAAGCTCAGGCCTCTATCCTTGTATCTGTCTGATATATGCCTGTGCCTGACCACGTGCCTTGGTCATCTTGAACCACTGATTTGACTTGCTGGATTGACCTTGCACCTGCCTTGCTGTTGCACTCAGCTCCTGGCTTCCTTCCATTAAGGTGGTCTGTGCTTGCTGTTTCCTGAGAGCTCCTACCCCAGAGCTATGAACATGGTCTGCTATATAAAGAAATCAGTGTCCCATTGGCAGTCATTTCATGTCAAAAATTGATACAAATGATGTAACTGAACAAAACTCAGTAACAGTGGGGACACTGCTGAATTCCAACTATCCACACAGTCACTCAACACAGAAGACAGCAGCAATGCCGCCCATAGAAGGACAGCAGGTAGGGAATGCCTGGTCCTCTTTGCAGATTGTTTCCCTCATGCTTCCCTTGCCTTTCAAGCTGAATTTGTCATAGTTTGTCTCAGTGAAATTAAGGTTCATAATAAAGAACACTGCTGGGCAGAACTGCTCAAGAAAGGCTGCATGGTGAAATCGTGGCATATTCATGAGCAGATGATTAAGGAAATCACTTGGATGGCTTCCCCAGTGGAGAGCCAAAGGTGTTGTAGATATCATGCAAAGGGAGCTCCACAGACTTTTAGCTGTCAAGGTGATATAAAATACTTGCAGTGTGGGCATGGATGGAGCTACCTTATAGTTATCTATCCAGACTCATGGATGTCCCTGTAAAAGTAAGCCCATTCTTCTACAGTAGAGCAGCAAGAGTCAAAACACTACAGATCTTGGAAGCTCATAGATCAATCCATCAGAGTTATAAAGGAATAGATATGTCATTCTGCATAGTACACAGAATGTGGCTTTTAACTATAAATGTAGATTAGATTAGGGAGAACAGCTGCACAGCAAAACAGGGGCTACCTGTTACACAGCAATCCACATAACCACATTGTATCTCTGTGAATTGCTTTTGCTGTTGTTAGTTTTAAAAGCCATAGAGCTTTAGCTTTCTATATCCACTACACTAGAAGATATAATTTCTAGATTAACAGTTTGGGACATAAATGATCTAGCAATCTATGCCAGCAGTTAATTGCAAGGTGGGAGAAAATGACCCCATAAATAAAGGCTGTTTTCTCAGGGAAATCTGAAAAGATTATTTGGGTGGTTTTTTTATTACAGGAGATTCACTCTGTGCTTTTCTTCAAGTGCTGTTGTATGCTTGTGCTTGAAGAAAAGCAAGTTATTGGAAATCTATGCTAGGCTCCAGCTAAGCAGTTGACTTTCTATCCATGATTGAATACACACTAAGGAGGCAAGAATGTTTCTCTGTTATTTCCTGGCAGTGAAAATATACTGTCATGCATCCTTCCCACTGTAACATGGCAGCTTTTGCCTAACACTGCTTTTCCATTGTAGTCTGCAGGCCCAAATGACTGCAGTTAGGAAAAATAACTACATTTCTTAAGAACTTTCAAGAAGCAGAGGTATCAATGCTTCTAACAACTGAAAGCAGTAGCTGGACATAACTGTTTGCTGACCTTCACTTATCAAATGATTCAGTTACTTTCTCATCTGATTCTGGTTTTATTTATGTATCTTTTCTGTCTGTTGATTTTAGTTATTGTTCTGTTCTCAGTGCTCCTTGTTTCCTGCCTGTTAGCAAAAGGCAAAAGAAAACTAAAGGATGTGGAAAAAAAAACAACAACATATGAGCTCAATTCAGTTGAGAACTGGGCCCTGTATTCTGGATAACTACAGAATTGTGCAGGCAATTACAGAATTATAGAATCATCCTTGCAGCAGCAAAATATTAAAAGCGAAACATTCTTTTTATAGCTGTATATGCCAGATAACTTTTAGGTTAAATTCTGCTTTGCTCAAAGATGTAGAATAAAAAGCAGAAATGTTAGAGCCCTAAGCAGCTTCTCATTATTTGCCAGTACACACTTTGAACTTCACTAGCTTGAATATTTATCCTGAGTGCCTAAGATATTTCAGATGGAGTCCACACAACAACAGGGCATAAGAGTGAAGAGCTTCAAAGACTAAAAAAGCTGCATAACCCCAAGTCCACAAGTGGGTTCCCATTACCACAACATTGCCTGTTGTAAAAGCTACACTTCCTTTAATTTAGTGCAGAAGCATAAGTTCACCTTTTCCTATAGTGATTTTAGCCCACCCAGCTGGTAACAAAGCACCGTGAAGCCACTCACTCACTCCTAACTCTCTCCAGTCAGATAGGGAGGAGAAAATACAGTAAAAAGCTCAGGGATGGAAACAGAGGGGACTCACTCTTTAATTGTGGTGACAGGCAAAAGACAGACTCAACTTGCAGAAACAAAATCAGTTTGATTTCAATAAAACTACCGCCAGTTCACTAGCTGAACCAGAACAGGACAGTGATAAGTTCAACCCTATCTTAAATACACATTCCTCCTACTCCTCTCTTCTTCCTTGGCCCAGTTCTTCTGCCTCCTCCCCTGCAGTGGCAGAGTGAGGCAAGGAATGGAGACTGCAGTGAGTCTTAGTCTGTTTCATATTATTCCTGATGCTCTTTCATCTTCATGGGAGAACTTCTCAGTCCTCTGCTGCAACATGGCACCCCTCCCATGGGACGTGATCCTTCACCAACTTCTTCTGTCAGGGTGGATCCTTTCTGCAGTCTGTAATCCTCCCAGCAATGGGCTGCTCCAGTGTGGGCCTGCCTCTTTTTAGGGATCAGTCAGGGGTGAGGGCTTCCAGGGGTTGCAGACAGGTTTTTTCACCACCATGCATCTCTGAGGGCAGCAATGGCTTGACCTGCCATCCCACCATAGTCAAAAAGAACTCCCAAAACCAATGGAACTGAACAGATTTCCTACCTAGTGGATGAGGGAAAGGCTGCACATGATGTCGACCTGAGGTTCAGTAAAGCCTTTGACATCATCTCCCACAGCATTTTCCTTGAGAAACTTGCAGCTCATGGCATAGACAGATGTACTCTTCACTGGATTAAAAACTGCCTGGATGGCTGGGCCCAAAGAGTTGAGGTAAGCAGAGTTAAATCCAGCTGGCATCTGGTCACAAGCAGTGTTCCCCAGGGCTTGGTATTCGGGCAAGTCCTATTTCACATCTTTAGCAGTGAATTGGATGAGGGGACTGAGTGCACCCTCGGCAAGTTTGCAGATGACACTAAATTGAGTGGGAGTGTTGATCTGGTAAAGGAAGGCACTGCAGAGAGATCTGGACAGGTTAGATAGATGTGCTTATGCCAATGTGATGAGGTTTAACAAGAATAAGTGCCAGGTCCTGCACTTGGGTCACAACAATCCCAAAGCAACACTATGGGCTTGGGGAAGAGTGGCTGGAAAGCAGCCCGTTGGAAAAGGATCTAGGAGTGCTGGTGGATGGTCATCTAAACATGAGCCAGCAGTGTGCCCAAGTGGCCAAGAAGGCCAGTGGCATCCTGGCCTGTATCAAGAATAGCATGTCCTGCAGGAGTAGAGAAGTGATCGTGCCCCTTTACTCGGCACTGGTGAGGCCACAGTTTCAGTACTGTGTTCAGTTTTGGGCACAAGAGCATAAGAAAGATATTGAGGTCCTGGAATATGTACAGAGAAGGACAGTGAGGCTGGTGAGGGGTTTGGAAGGCACAAGGGGCAACTGAAGGAACTGGGGGTTTGCAGTCTGGACAAGATACAAGGGGACATCTTGCCACTCTCTACACCTATCTGAAAAGAGGTTGTAGTGAGGCTGGTGTTGGTCTCTTCTCCCAAATGACTAAGAATAGATGAGAGGAAATGGGCTTAAGTTGTGCCAGGAGAAGTTTAGATTGGATATTAGGAAAAATTTCTTTACTGAAAGTGAGGCAAGGCATTGGAATAGGCTGCTCAGGAAGGTGGTGGAGTCACCGTCCCTGGAGGTGTTCAAGACGTGCAGATGTGGTGCTTCAGGATGTAGTTTGGTGGTTACAGTAGTTGAGTTACAGTTGGACTTAATGATCTTGAATGTCTTTTCCAACCTTAATAATTCTATGGCTCTATGAAATATGTTATCTCAGAGGTGCTCAGCCAGAGGTGGGTCTGACTTGAAGCCAGTTGATCTTCTTGAACGAGTAGCCCACTCCCAAAACCCCACCAGACAGAAACCCAACACATTTCCACAGCCTACCAAAAAATCCTGATTGAGTTCAGAAGTAAATATACATGCTAATTCAGCAGCTACTCTATGCAGAATCCAACAGTTGGCACACTGGGGACAGAAATATGCTCTGAAAAGTACAGTGCTCTCTGGCAAATTGGTGAACCATTGAGAACTGGCACTTACCATGAAAAATGAGCAAAAGGGGGAGAAAAAGAGAGAAACAAGAGATCAGAAGAAAAAGTTCTAGAGGAATACAAGAAAAAATTGAGAGAGTGAAAAAAAAGTGGTCAACAACTGCACCACAGCATAAAGCAAGAACTTGGGCTACCTGCATCAACTTGGATTCAGAGCAGTAAAATAAGATGCAATGAATGGAAATAATTTCTTATCATGAAATGATAATACTTCAAGAAGTGCTGCTAGTAAGCAGCCTAAAGTAGACACAACATAAAAATATACAGAGAGGTCGTTACAGATTCCTTTCCCCCCCCCCTTCTTTTTCTCATGCAAATTGTCTTTTAGCACAGAGAATGAATACAGATTTTAGGATGTTGTGGTTTACCCTCACCTAGCCACAAAATCAGAACTAATCAGTACTCTGTTCCAGCCTCTATAACATTCACTAAGGCAGTTGTATAGGGTTAACACTCCTGGGGGAGTAACCCTGAACCTGACCCTATGGGTCTTGGCCCCTCCCCATGGGGTGGGCCACACTCCAGGTGATGGTTAGCCCACTCCCCCCACTTCCTGTGGTATAAAAGACAGAGGAGTTTCCTGTCTCATTCTCTTCTTTTCCTGCGTTCACTCTACACACACATACACTGATACTGCATACCAGCACACCACGTGGCAGCCACGAGGCAGAGACACCATCACACTACTCGGGTTGTATCCATCCCTGTTTTGTATTTTGCTGTTTTCCCTTCCTTATCCTTTGTAAACTCCCCTACCTCCAATACTTTTTCTAAGTTATTGTTAAACTTTTCCTTTTTAACTTCCAAATCGAGTGAGATTGATTTATTTGGGTGTCCCTACCTTTCTCTCTCTCCCTGTCTTTTGGGGAAAGGAGGGGGAAGAGGGGAGGGCACTCTATAAATTCTATAAATTGTCATTGGATCTATTAAATTTATAAGAGTCTCTGGGAACCTGCATTTGAACCCAAGACAGCAGTCCTTCAATTACGCTTTGGAGCTACTCTATGAAGCAGGCACCCACCTGAAAAAGAAGTTAAAGCAAAGAGGAAAGGTGCTGAGGTTTTTACTTGAAAGTGGATTTCTTTTCTGATCTGATTCACATTACAGTCCTGCACCACTTGTGTTGACAGAGGAATAGAAATTAATTAAAGTCAGCACTGATGCTGGAGACAGTATATCATCGGGTCGTTGTCTCTCTGGAAAAAAAAAGCACAAACCTATTATTTGTGGAGCACTGTAGCTGCAAATTAGAGGTGTGAGGAGAACACATAACTGAGGGGCATATGAAAGGCAAATCTGAGAAGGACAGGAAATGTGTGAGGCGAAAGAATATGGAAAACAACAAGGGTAATGGAGAGAAGAAATGAAATGCAGTAGCAACACCTTGACCAATTCACCATTTTTATAGGGCCTAATTAAGGCTTTCATGTTTTGTTGGATTTGTCTATCTCCAGATTTTCTGCAGCTGCTGTTACAAATCTCAGCTTTACATCGGCAGATGCCTAACACACGTTCACTGCTAAAAACAAGAACAGTTGTTTCCCATCAAAGAACAAAAAGCAAAGCAGCAGAGCAGAATCTACCAGCAGTTGGCATCTATTTTGCTGCTCACAACCACATTCGCTTAGCCCTATAAACAGTGGCCTGCTGTTAACAAATATTGCCCAAAGCAAAATGCCAAGCCATCTGAAAGAACCTTTTATACCTGTTTTACATATTTATTTCCAAATATTTCCTAACAGCTCCAGTTAATGTATTAAGGTGTCTAGTCCCTACTGGCTGCACAAATCAGTCTTTCAAGCTGACACCCACAGTATTACCATGGTTACATTGTTAGAGTGGCTTAACCTGGCAGGTGGCTTAGCAAAATGCTTAATTCTGAAACAATCCTAGCACATAATCTATACTTTTCCATCAAACAAATTAGTATATTGCATGCTCTGTTGACCAGGCTGTGGCATGGTGGGGTGGTTTTTTTTTGTCTCTTGGGCTTTTTTCCTGGGTATTCTTGTGTGATTTTACCACTTATTAACTACAAAATTGCTATCATACTATCTTCTGAAAAGAAACCGTTTCTTCTAGCCACAGTTTTGTAGACATAGAGATTTCAGTAAAGGGAATAACACGAGGAGAGGAGAGGAGAGGAGAGGAGAGGAGAGGAGAGGAGAGGAGAGGAGAGGAGAGGAGAGGAGAGGAGAGGAGAGGAGAGGAGAGGAGAGGAGAGGAGAGGAGAGGAGAGGAGAGGAGAGGAGAGGAGAGGAGAGGAGAGGAGAGGAGAGGAGAGGAGAGGAGAGGAGAGGAGAGGAGAGGAGAGGAGAGGAGAGGAGAGGAGAGGAGAGGAGAGGAGAGGAGAGGAGAGGAGAGGAGAGGAGAGGAGAGGAGAGGAGAGGAGAGGAGAGGAGAGGAGAGGAGAGGAGAGGAGAGGAGAGGAGAGGAGAGGAGAGGAGAGGAGAGGAGAGGAGAGGAGAGGAGAGGAGAGGAGAGGAGAGGAGAGGAGAGGAGAGGAGAGGAGAGGAGAGGAGAGGAGAGGAGAGGAGAGGAGAGGAGAGGAGAGGAGAGGAGAGGAACAAACAAAAAAAGAAGCATTTTTTTGTTCACTCCTGTTTAGTGGGAGGATGCTAAAGAGTGATGCAAAAGAGCAAAGAAGGATTTTTCATTCTTAACACTTCCACTGATTGCCAAGACACATTTTCTTATCTCAATAAACTGAAATGAAGTAGCTTAAATATAAATACATAAGGTGCAAAAAACACCCTAGAGTGTGTAGAAGTTTTATGGATGCTTTGTTCATAGATTCATTTGTACTGTTGCCCTGTATATTTTGTTTCACCTTTGAAAACACTGAAGACTTGTTTTTCTCATCTTGTGTGTATCTGTCCTTTCTCACAGTAATTTCACTACTACATCAATGAAGCTCCAGTCCTCCAGTCTTTATCACAGCACTCAAGTTTAGAGACTCTAAAGCCTTGCTTGGAAGTGACTCAAGTAACTTTTTTGCAATAGAGGAGAAAGCTCAAAAGCCTTCAATATTTAAATAGAAACATAAGTTTCAAGTGTTGTATAAAGGCTTCAGATCTCTTAACCTTATTCATTAATTAGCATATCTGCAACAGCTGGGGTTTGATATATATTTTCAGAGAACAGTAATGCTGCTGATACAGCACTTCCAGTTCAGTCACAGAATACTGAAGCAGTTTTCAGAAGATAATTTAAAAAGTACTCAGTTGACAGGATGTTTCTTCAGGGAACCATTGATCGCATTCTCCAATTGCCACGGAACCAGAGATAGTCTTCATTTTAATTTCAATATCAGGAATGCCTTAAGTGACGATCACAGCTAACCCATTTTAATGACAACCCTGAACATTTAGAAACTCCATCTATTCAATATGCTTCTGTGCAGAGAAACAAGAACAGATGGATACTTTCTTAACACCTGCTGCTGTGGGAGTCTTTTGAAACACTTGCAAGTAAGAAATTATTACTGCTATAAAATGTCTCTCCGTTTTATTTGTTTAGAGGTTTTCTGTAGAACGCATATACAATTTATTTTAGGTTTCTCAAGTTAGGATGCTCTTTTGTGAAGCTGAGGAGGCATCACTTACTGAAGGAAAGCTTATTTCTGTGCCTCATAAAAAAGGGTTTGGGATATTAAATTGAAGATTTACTGCAATCTGTTGTGTAAGGAGGCAGAGGGATGCACATGGTATGCTACCACAGAAGTGATGGAATAGCTCCAGGGACAAAGAGCCTGGTCCTGCAAAGCAGGAGGTATCCCAGAGAAGAAGAGAGGGATTTCTAGAGGAAATCACAGAAAATTGAAGCCTAATGCTCTTCTGACTAGAAACACTGGAGAAAGATGAACTGCAGAGATTTTAGCTTATAATTATCTTAACAGCTTTCCTTCTTCCACATGTAGCCAAAAGGAGAGAGGCAAATTTCCTAGGTTGGGAATGCTCTTCTCTGCTCTGTTATGAAGTTATATGCATTTGTTTGGCTTGGGATTTGTTTGCTTTATAGAATTTCACATGCAATACATAAAAAAAAAAAAAAGTACATTCAAAGGATCTGAAAGTTAAATGTTATTAGAGATTTTAATCCACCTGTACTATTTAATGGATTTCATTTTGCTTAATGATCAGACATTCTCCTAAAAAATCCCTTATTATTTGCAATTGGAGATAGAACCCATGTTACATAAAATATCAAGAGAGGGCAGTCTAACTTAGGTCCCAAACAAAATCCCAACACATTTTCTTCCTGCTATCTTTTGGCTTGGGTGTTGCAAAAATGAGTGCAGGTGATTAGAAACTTGGAAAACGGAGAGCATGGTACTATCTGGTGAAGAAGTAAGATATTTCTTCCCATCCAGGCAGCCACTGGGCAATAACCACGTAGCACACCACTCTGATTCTACTTTATAGCTCCACAGAGTTATAAACTGAGGTAACTATGTGCACAATTTACTCTGAGCTTTTGTACAGCAGAGGTCACAATACCTCACCCAGTAATTCCTCAACTATAATTTCTGACTGAGCTGGATGTCTCTTAGAAATACACAGAATTGTAATTTAAAGCCTTTGCATAGTAATAAATCCATTTATTCCCAATGTAAGTTGCTGTGATTATAAATTCCCATTGGAGTAAAACAATGTATGTTATTGTAGCTTGAACTGATGTGTTTGTCAACTACAGAACTTTTATACGTTGTCCTACTGATTCCACAGTTCTCTGATCTAAGTCTCATTCCAGTCTACACACTGACAGACTATGAGCAAATAACAACTGACTTTGCTGTTGGCTAAACTTACTAAATGAAAATTGTTAGCTCACCTTCTGGTTTTAAGAGATAATTTCCAAACTTTATTAAATTAAAAATATTCCAAAGAAAGCTGCCATTATTTGCTGTATATTTTCTAAGACTAGACAGAAAAAAAGTAATGTTATTTCTTACTCATCTTTGTAATACTGCCACTTCTAAGCACACAAATAGAGTTTTCAGTTCTCTAGTTAATTTATCTAAGGATCACAGCAATTAATTAAGACACTTTAGATATTAGGGTTATCCTACCAATTTACATGCATCTAGGATAAATCTGTAATTTGTTTTGGCTCCTCTGTCTCCTGAATACAAGTTATGTTTGCTGTATGTCTAGGACTTGAATTCCTAGAGCTGAACACTATATGGCAGTTAATGAACAAGTTGAGATAAAGTGTTTATCTACTCTGGATGATCAGGACTTATCACAGAAACTTCAAAGAATTGAATTTGTTTAGCCTTGAGAAGGTGGGAGGGGAGGAAGGGAGAGAAGTTGTTCTGTACAAATGCCTGTTTGGGGGGTATAAGGAAGATGAAGCTGATCTCTCCTTGAGGGTGCACAGTGCAAGCATGAGATGGAACAAGCACAAGCTGCTACAAAGAAAATTCCAGTAAAATATGAAGAAGAGAAAATAAATAGTCCTGTTGAGGGTAGGCAGCCACATGGTGCCTAAGGAGGCTGAGGAATCTCCTCCCTTAGAAATACTTAAAACTGAACTCAACCAACTGATCTACCTGCCAAACCCACACCAAATGGTGGATTGGATCAGGTTCGCTTTCAGAGAGAAGTACCGTCCGGTCTAAATTACTTTGACTCTCTGACTAATTATTTAGCTCTGCTGGCATTATTCAGCAGTGGAACTGAAGTGATGCTGTGATCTAGCCTCAAAATGCAAACCTTTATCCACAGACCTTAAGGGATACCCAGCAGGATCAAGGATTTTTATCAAGGTGCTGATTCATACAAACAAAATACTGAATGTCCTTCTCCTCCATGCATGGTACTCGTCTTGGACCTCCACATCTCTCCTGTGTGACCTAAACTGCTTCACTTTATACTACAAACCAGGTGTGGCAAATTAGCATCAACTTCAGTTCTTCACAATTCTGGAATAATAGACCTGCTTTAGTTCATCATACTAGTCAACACTTTGATTTACAGCAGTGTAGCAGTAGCTGCTGTATAAAACACTGTTTTCTTCCATCAGCAGGTGGAAGGCAGATGGTTGAGAGGAAGAGGAAGCTCAGGCAAAACCAATTTCTGAATCAGGAGCTTTTTTTCCCCCCTGCATTCATTTCAACTAAAAATTGGCATGTAAAGTTATGTCCGTGATGAAGCCAGAAGATGCATCAAAGCTAAATGTTATTGAGCTTGCTTATCAGACATGATAAGCAATGCACCGTCTGTAACACAGTTAACAGCTTAATTTGTACCTGTTGTGTTTAAACGAATCATCCTATTATCTTTACTTAACATTCTTTTACACCCAGTTAAACTAATCCACTGAAATATCCACACGTAAGAATTAGGCCTTTGATATGATCGGTAAATTGAATTAACTTGACTTCAGGAAGAAGAAAAGATAAGAAAATGCCTGTCCTTATGAGAAAGGTCACAAACAAGAGTGCACGTTTTAAAATTCCAGAATCTAAAGAAATAATGGCCAGAGGGATAAAAGACCTGCATTACCTGTTAAGGTGCTCTGTTTCTGATGGAAATCCTTTTACTTGACACCTCGCTGTATCCCAAATTAAGGTTACTTTCAGTTTATGTGTTCTGACTTGATACAGCTACAATGTTGGACTTGTACTGCAGAGACCAAACATAACTACATTGCAGCAAAAAAAAAAAGTCAGAAATAAACAGGTTAATGGATCAAACTGCAGCTACATTGGCCAGAGTGTTGTAAATACATACATCTTCCTCCTCGTTTTTCTCTCCATTTTGAGGTTCAAGTCAAAGTCATGTCCCTCTATTGACAGAAGAAAAAGACTTCAGCAGTTAGTACTTAAAACATTAGGGGAAACAGAAGATGAAGCCATAAGTCTACGAGCACTGTGGTTTGCACAACTAAGGCTCTAGATATGAAAGAAGCAGCTTGCACTAGGGCAACAGCCTGGGAAACAGTTGTTTTCCAGAATATCAACAAATCACAGAAGGTTAGGGGCTGGAAAGGACCTTGAAAGATCATCTAGTCCAGCCCCCCTCCCACCATGATCACCTATACCAAATCACACAGGAATGCATCCAGTCAGGTCTTGAATATCTCCAGAGAAGGACACTCCACAACTCCCCTGGGCAGCCTGTTCCAGTGTTCCATCACCCTCAAGTGGAAAATTTTTCCCCTCACATTTTCATGGAACTTCCTATGCCTCAATTTCCACCCATTACCCCTTGTCCTGTTGTTGGGCATTGCTGAGCAGAGCCTGCCTCCATCCTCTTGGCATTCACCCTTTACACATATATAAACATTAATGAGGTCACCCCTTAATCTCCTTTCCAAACTTGTGAGAAAGATGTTCCAGTCCCTTAATCATTTTAGTGGCTCTGTGCTGGACTCTCTCAAGCAGTTCTCTCTCCTTCTTGAACTGAGTGGCCCAGATATGGACACAATATTCCAGGTGTGGCCTCACCACAGCAGAGTAGAGGAGGAGGAGAACCTCTCTCGACCTACTAACCACAGCCCTTCTAATTCATCCCAGAATGGCACTGGCCTTTTTGGCCACAAGAGCACTTTGCTGGCTCACGGTCAACCTTCCGCCCACTAGGAGCCCCAGATCCCTTTCCCCTTCACTGCTCTTCAGCAGGTCAGTCTCCAGCCTATACTGATACATGTGCTTGCTCTTTCCTTCTTTTTAATAAACCTTTTGCCTTAAGAGTATGTCTCCTGTTGTGGGAAACCAAAGAAAGGAGTCAGCTAGAGCACATCCCTGTGTACCCTTGATGCAGGAAGATTAAGGTTCGAAACACAGTAAACTGTCATGCCCTCCTTGTGTAACATTTGTACAGAAGCACAGTAAATTTAGAACAAAGAACTGAAAGTAGTCTGTGCCAAGAAAGCCAGCACCTCACTGTTATCCAAAGAGAATGTTAAAAATAATATTTCAACCAATCATTGTATTCCACAACTTGTAAAGTTACCACCATTTGTAGAGTGGCATATAAAAAGACTGCTGCTATAGCAATAAATGGCTTTGGCTACTGTGATGTCTACCATATGCTTGTGTTGCTGTTGTTTTGTCCATCACTAACTAATATATAGAGTGACATCCTGCTAATTACTCAAAGATAAATATAATTGAGAAAATGGATGTTCAAAACTCATAGCAAGTTTTACAGTTTCTATTTCCAAAAGCTTTCAAAAAGTCCAATCTGAGCTGCTCAAATAACCAGAGTGTTTTAAATGGTATGGATATGGCTGGAAAAGCTATGGCTAGTCAAAGTCAGGCAAAACCAGACATTTTCTGCAGAGGAAAAATTATCCACTAACATTAAAGACTGTCAGCAGTGACTGCAGTGAGGTTTGTCAAGTCAGCAGGAGCAGGGAGGTCATTCTGCCCCTGTACTCTGCACTGGTTAGACCACACCTTGAGTACTGTGTTCAGTTCTGGGGCCCTCAGTTTAGGAGGGACATTGAGATGCTTGAGCGTGTCCAGAGAAGGGTGACGAGGCTGGTGAGAGGCCTTGAGCACAGCCCTACGAGGAGAGGCTGAGGGAGCTGGGATTGGTTAGCCTGGAGAAGAGGAGGCTCAGGGTGACCTTATTGCTGTCTACAACTACCTGAGGGGTGGTTGTGGCCAGGAGGAGGTTGCTCTCTTCTCTCAGGTGGCCAGCACCAGAGCAAGAGGACACAGCCTCAGGCTGTGCCAGGGGAAATTTAGGCTCAAGGTGAGGAGAAAGTTCTTCACTGAGAGTCATTGGACACTGGAATGGGCTGCCTGGGGAGGTGGTGGAGTCGCCGTCCCTGGGGCTGTTCAAGGCAAGGTTGGACATGGCACTTGGTGCCATGGTCTAGCCTTGAGCTCTGTGGTAAAGGGTTGGCCTTGATGATCTGTGAGGTCTCTTCCAATCCTAATAATACTGTGATACTGTGTGATACTGTGAAATATATCTGCATCAAAATTAAAACAAACAAAAACTTATTTCTTCCACTCTTTGAATGGATGCATGATTCACCTGACAGCACCCAGGCTGAGCAAAAGAAGATGTAAACTTACTTTAACTCTGTCTTTTCAAGTGTTTCTGTAGACTGTCTCAAGTGTTTCAGTCTGCAAGTCTGTTTTTTCCTTAACTATATAGAATAATTTGGTTTTCAGCCTTGGCAGATGATAAAGTGATCACACCCAAAGAACATTACCAGAAAGTTTTGCTACCACACTTCACCCACAGCTTCTAACAGTCGCTTGTTCAGTGACTCGCTCACGCTATTGCTACATGCTTTCTCCTTTCTCCTGCGAGCAGGGAACAGCAGCAGTTACACTTTTGGTTATTCATCATAGAGCCCTTTGCAAGTCTATTGCTACTTGTCTGGTTCATCTCAATTTTCTTAATCAAAAAATGAGAGTTTTCTTCACACAATGCATAATAGTGTACAGGTTTGCCTTTCAAGTGTATCTGTCTGATAAAAAGTGCATTTGCAAGTAATCGTATCAGAAGTTCTGCAACCCTAACAGGATTTGTAATTGCAGTACAACTGAAGATGTGAAACGTGTTTGCATGTGTGCATGTACTTGTCCCTGTCTTCTCCAGCAACAATTTAATGTAAAACTTTGGATGTTATTTATATATCTACTCAAGGCTCTAGAGTAATTACTGTTAAGGGAGGGGGGGGGGGGGAAGAGATGCAAATAAATCTTGCTTTATGTTTGGAAGCTGTGCTAAACAGAATTTGCCAGAAAGCTGCATCTTGTGTTTGCATAGTGTTTATCAGCCTTCACTATTTATAACAGATGGAGCCAGGGCATTGTGAATGTTTCTATTAAACAGTAAATGGCACTGCAATATAAACACAATATTGAGGAAGTTTGGTCTTGCAAATTAAATTCTACAACTCGGCAGATAGCTTACAAATTTAAAATCATCTTATCTTCTTTTCTGTAGAATGTAACTATAGCAGATAGCCACTGCCACATGCTCAGTGAAGGCAATATTGCTGCATGCTCTGCATCAGGAACAGTGTGGCCAGCAGGACAAGGGAGGTTATTCTGCCCCTGTACTCAGCACTGGTCAGGCCACACCTTGAGTACTGTGTCCAGTTCTGGGCTCCTCAATTCAAGAGAGATGCTGAGGTGCTGGAACGTGTCCAGAGAAGAGCAACAAAGCTGGTGAGGGGCCTGGAACACAAACACTATGAGGAGAGGCTGAGGGAGCTGGGGTTGTTTAGCCTGGAGAAGAGGAGGCTCAGGGGTGACCTCATTGCTGTCTACAACTACCTGAAGGGACATTGTAGCCAGGTGGGGTTGGTCTCTTCTCCCAGGCAACCAGCAATAGAACAAGGGGACACAGTCTCAAGTTGTGCCGGGGGAGGTCTAGGCTGGATGTTAGGAGGAAGTTGTTGCCAGAGAGAGTGATTGGCATTGGAATGGGCTGCCCAGGGAGGTGGTGGAGGTACCATCCCTTGAGGTCTTCAAGAAAAGACTGGATGAGGCACTCGGTGCCATGGTCTAGTTGACTGGAGAGGGCTGGGTGCTAGGTTGGACTGGATGATCTTGGAGGTCTCTTCCAACCTGGTTGATTCTACGATTCTATGAAACACAGGAAAGGGAGGATGACACTGATAATTTGCAAAGGGTTGTACATGATTTCATGAGACACTATCACTTATTAAAAGAAATGAATGGTCAAGCAGAAAACTCTTCTGGCTAGTAAAGAAGCCTCAGTGTGATTCTGACTCTCAGGCACCAATTCATCACCACGGTTCTGTTTAGAATAATTTTGCACCTGGTTTTAAAGATAAAATAACTGTAATCACAACCATCTCACACTGAACAAGTGGCCTTTGTTGATCTACCAGAAAGATCTTTCCCCCATGAATGACATAAGCTTCCAAAGCTCTAACTTTGGCTGCCAGCAAGACAATTAATTGCTACAAGGGTACATCAAAGAGGAATCCAATCTAGAGAACTTGGAATAAAAAGTCATCAGTTGGAAGATATGTCTCCTGTTTCTTATTTTCCACCATATTCAGGAAAACAGGATTACAGGTACATTTTTCTTGAACAAGATTACAGCAATGACACACCTGAGTGGAAAATCAACTTCAGGGGAAAAGAAAACAACCTGAAAAGTCTCAAACTCCTTTAATTCTCAATCTATACGTATATGGAATTTTGTCTTGCTGTTATTCTTATAGACCCATGAGAAAACAAAAATGGTGCAATTTCCAATGTGTTATATTTTATGCATTGCAAACTTAAGGAGTAATACAAGTAGAAATTTGTGAGGCAATGAGGGATTATTTCACATTTCATTTAAAGCCCAAACATATACTTTGAAACTGAAACCACTTTACACTTAAGTGTTATATTTTTTCTTGTAGATTGATTTACCCCAAGCAAAACAGCAATGCTGATTTGCCATAAGGAAGCCATTTTGCCACACAGAAAATGGATATTTTTCTTTTAGTATTATCCTGATTATTCTTTAATATATTATTAATTTCTAACTTTTAAAATTACTCCTGTCCAAAGTGGAGGAATAGAATAACTTTCAGGTTTAAATTTCATTTCTCATCAAGTGAGCATGTTAAAAAGAACAACAGCAACATAAATTGTCCAAGGTCCTATTAGTGAAGCATGAAATGCTCAGGGCACTCCAATTAGAATATGGTCCTTGCTCTCATGGTCTTACTTTTAATCAAAGATGGTCTGATGTAAAGTGTGTGTTTTTTAAAGTCTGGTCTGGTAATCAGAGATATGTTCCCTCTTGGGTGATTGCCTTAACCAGAAACCTTTATTTAGTCTTTACTTGTCTCTTCTTCCACATGATCTCTGTATGACATGACAGTGGTGCATTAGTCATGGCCTGACCACATCTGAAAATCAGGTTATATTCAGGGGATTTAGGCTGAGTCAAAGGAATACCTGTCTATGTGGAGATCACAATGGAGTAGGCAGAAACCCACCATCACCAAATTTAAGTGCCTAAAGGGCTAGACCAAGATGGAATGGATTGCTGTGAGGGACCTAGCTGAGTGATAGCCTGATTTAAAACACATTTAGCTAGACCGGATTCCTTCTGATGATGCCATCATCCTTGAAATGCACCTGTTAGATGTAGGCAGCCACTGCCCTCTTCCATTAGTAGCAGTCTTTTCATGATTTGTTGTATGGTAACAGCCAAAAAGCAAAAGCCACCCAAAAAATCCAGGAGACAAACCGTGTCACTTAGAGGGGTTGCTGAGACGCATGAATACTCCTAAAGTACAGCTGACCCATCTTTTGACATTTCCCTATAGTGTATGGCAGTGCAGCAGCACAGTTGCAGTACTAAGACATCATCATGCAGAAGTCCCCTGGTTTGGCATCCAGAGACCACAGAGCCCTGGATATACCACAGCAATATGTCTGTGCTTACTTTGTCAGCAAAACAGTGCTCGCCTTTCCCTCAGAAAAAAACCCAAGGCAACAGCTCCCAAGAGTGCTGAGAACAAGAAAATCCTTCTCTTTAATTCTGCATTGTCAGCTTTGCTCATCAGAGGCTTCCATTTGCGTCAATGGTGAAAGGTAGAAAACACACTTAGGTCTTCTGAGGTTTGGCCAGGGGGTTAGGAAGTGGATTAGTCAGAGAAATGGAGGGTGAGGTTAGAAAGACAGATGCATCTCAGAGCTCCCCAGCAGGAGAAGTTACCTTATATATGTTTTGATTCTTGTTCTTATACATGTTTTGATTCTTGTTCTTATACATCTCAGCAAGCCTATGAGGGAAGTAGACATCACCATTGTTTTCCTTTCACAGCCTATAATCTAGTTCTTCTCACCAAAGCATTCTAGCTAGCTTCAACCTAGCACAAGCCAATAACCTCTGCCCTGTCTTGGCAGCACAGATACCTTGCCTGACTCACATCATTCTCATACAAGTAAAACCTGGGCCTTTACTTTTCAACCACAAAGATGTATAAGAAACAGTCTGAATGTAGTCCTCGTTTTGTCTGCCAGTGAAACATGAAGTTTGCATTACAGCACTGCTTTGGAATGTGATGTTCAGGCTCAAAATGCTGTGCAGTTTTGAAGATTCTTCAACTCAAAATTACCAGTGTCCAGCAAGCAAAAATTTGGTTTCTCTGCTACTGTATAGTAAGTCACCACAAGGTTTTTTTCAGGGTCCAAAACTAAAATGGAGTTTGGCTTCAGAGGTGCAAGTCACTAATGAAAATAAAATAGTCATGAATATTCTTCCCAATGACAGACAAATTTCAAAGAATGCAAAGTATGAACATTCCAAACATGCAATTACACAAACTATTTCATTTTGCAATGAAACTTTGTAAAACATTATTTTTTTTTAAATGCTGCTTTACCATAGAGTATGCAAACTAACACTCACAAGTCTACATTTTGCAACAACAGATGGCACTGTGGTGGAGGGGCTGCAGCCCCAAAACTGAGGCCTCTCTATGCCTCTGCATGCCTGGACATGTTTTTCTGCCAGGACCCACACCCAGTCTGTGTACCCCTGGGGTCCGCCCAGGTGATCCCCTAATTGGGAAGTGTTGGAAATCCGTTCGGTGGAGCGCTATGGGAAGATGACTCTTTGTTCACTAATGTGGTTAGATGGTCAAATCCACTTTATTTCCGTGATACAGTGACTTAAATGCATTCTAGCAAGAGGTGTGCTCCACCAAGATTGGTTACAGTCAGAGGGTCCAGAGTTACTTGTAAGGCATCAATAGGTCAGCATACCATAACAATCTGAGGGTCAGCCTCTGGGGCTGGCTAAACTCTGCCCACCTGCAGCTGCACTCCACCCCCTGCAGCTGCATGTGGGGGGAAGCTACCCTGTGCCTGCTATCTAAACTCCCAAGATGGATTCAAGGACATTCCCAGCACGGGTTGCTCATGTTTATAATTCTTGTGTGCTGTGCTAACAAGAATTTCTCCAACAGGGAGGGTCCAGGCAAAAAGCTTCTGCCTATTAAGGTAAGGTTTGGCTTACTGCCAACCTGATTGGTCACTTTAGATGGCCAAAAAAGCCACGAATCTCGGCTCAGAGTCTATAAAGAAGGGTGCAAAGGAGCACCACGTGTTCAGAGGTTCAGACTTAGCTG
Source organism: Pogoniulus pusillus (assembly GCF_015220805.1). Taxonomy (NCBI): domain Eukaryota; kingdom Metazoa; phylum Chordata; class Aves; order Piciformes; family Lybiidae; genus Pogoniulus; species Pogoniulus pusillus. Next base: position 41,467,141 of record NC_087266.1, read on the forward strand.
TTCAAGCTCAGCTCGCTGATCCACCTATCAGCCCTGACCTGCTTGCATGGCCTAGACACAGGATCAGGCCCTTACTTGCATACTCACTGAGGCTCAGCCCTCTTGCATTGATCTCAAGGCGCAGTTATCCTGTCTGCGTAACCTTTGAAGCAGAGCACATTCACACCTGCCGAGAGCCCCCGAGCCTTAACCTAGAGCCAGCTGAACATACTGGCCTGCTATCTCGAATGATGCACAGAGGTCAGTCTCCCTGCAGCCCGGCATAGACTGCATGCCTGCTGCCTCAGCCTGGAGAATCCAGGTCAGCAGACCTTCCAGATTGTCTGCAAACCCACAAACACAACCTGCTAGCTGTGAAAGGACTGTGCCAGAGACTGCACGGACAAATCCTGTTCCTGATCCTGGAAATCCTGCCAGATGACCATCCCTGGAAACACAGCATCCAGAAGACCAGCAGCATCGAGGCAGAGACCACTTCACACCAGAAGAAAAGGTTAGAGAAAACCTGTTTACCCCAGAGACTGGGAAGACTTATCATTCCACTCTGGCCGGGAAGATTCCAGCCTCACAAAGATCCTAGACACAGACTGTGACACAATCCCGGGAGGGTGATTAATGATTAATACTTAAGGGCAACACATCTAAGCAAGCTTTAATTCCTTTGTAATATAAGTTATCTCCGTCTTAGAGCATACACAGTTTCAGCCCCTGCTGGGCAGGCAGTATAGTTGTTAAGAGGCATTAAGCCTAAGGGAATCTTTCTCTCTGTCTATAGTTGATAATTTGATAATTAATAATCCAATCCCTGTACATAAATATATCATATCCTAATTGTTTTCATAACTTTGCATGAAAGAACTTATTATTCAGTGGTTGGGGGTGGCAAATTTGTAAATATTAATTTTAATAAATAATTTTATAAAAAATTAATACCACCTCAAATTAATTTCTCACCTCCCCCTAACAAGGGAGGATTAGAGAATCCCCCCTCCACAACAGGCACTAGTAATGCCTGCATTCACCACAACATTAATGTTGTAATGTTTCAGCATACACAAAGCTAATAAAAAATGCCTAAGTGATACATGGGGATCAAGTTTGCTCTAAAACACTTAGATACATTTTTGTTCTCATAGCAAACCAGACAGTTCTGATATCAGGGAGCAACATTGCAAACACCTTTTGCTACTTACAATGATTTGCTTGAACTGGAAAGCAGAAAAATATTCCACTTTCAGTTACACCGACATAAATCACAGCGTTCACTGCCAAAGAGTAAGAAGACTGTTCTGTTTATTAGCACCCATAAGGCCTGTTGTGTACTTATTAGGAGCAGTAGGATTATTGTTATCTTTCATTAAAGAATTGTCGACGCAATTTTAGGCACAGGTGCCTAAAAATTCACTTCTAGATGGACACACAGCTTGCTCTTTCTTTTGTGTGTGCAACAGGAGTATCCCTGTTCCTTTAGAATTTCATCTTCAGAAGAGGAATCACATAGGTTTTCCTGTACAGCATCCAGCCTCAAGAGTGAGTTAGCATTGAAGAGTACTGCAAAAACACCTCACTGTCTAAGAATCCTGTTATAGCAGATGAGGGATCCAGACTATGACATGCACACCTTAACACAGCCCTATGTTAGTCAACCAGGCTGTTATTTAGCAACCAGAGAAAGCTATTAATCTTTGTAAAAGATGATATATATACTGCTTTCTCTATGTTCTTCAGCAAGGTGAAGGTAGGACTGAAATCAGCTGACTTGTAGCTGGTAAAAGACTAGACACAAAATTTATAGGTTTGAAGTACTGAACAGAGCACAGAGGGCAATTTGCTTATAGCATATAAAGATTTCTGCGTTAGCAAATCAGCCTTCCTGTGTCTGTGGTTTCTACGGCAGAACAGTTCTTTATTAGGATGTGGGTCATTGAAGTCATTGCAGACCAGATGCAAAGGAGAAGAGGGCATGTGGGCTTCACAGCAAAATGAGTGAATGCTGATATCAAATGCTGATGTCAACCACTGGTACAACAGAAGTGTGAGGAGAACATGAGGATGCCAGACCTCTCTAGATTGGAATAACTCATTCTACAGTCTGCTAGCCATCAAATATCTTCCTTACTATAGAGCAGCATCAGCTTAGATCTCAGTCATTACAGGGCTTTTTAACAGCAAATGTTTTTTAAGTCTTTAGGCAATAAAAACATGACTTCAGAAATGGTAAAAGGCGTAAGGTAGCAGTGTCTGCTTCAGCATTTGTGGTAACTACAGTTTCAAGTTACTCTTGTTGTTATTCCCCAAACTCATCCATTATCAAAGCATGCTGCTGCGCTTCACTACTTAATAATTGTTGAATATCATTGATAGTCCCTGGGAGGGAAGTGCCATCAGTGGAATCCTGTATGCACCTCTGAAATACGATCCTCCTTCTCCAGGTAATATGGAAAATTCATTGCTTGTACTGTGGAAAATATCCAAGCTTCACGCAGTGTTGAACTTTAGATGAAGCTGGCATGTTTGTGACAGCCAGACTTAATCAGTCTCATTGTTTGGAAAAATCAGACCTTAGAAATAACCATTCAATTTCTCATTTAATATCTTAATTTTTAATTGGCTTGTTGCATTCTTTATATGCATTGAAACCCCAGTATGTTAGCTCCTATGGGAAAATAGTGCTCAGCAATTTGAACTTGTTGGCTGCTCTGAACATCGAGGATCTGAATCTCATTTATGTTACAGTCACTTTATATTGCTCAGGCAGTAAATTGCATTTACACCCAGTAAATGAGCAACTGGAGTAGTGTAAAGCAACTTTAGCATGAGCGGGAATTAGGCCCAAAGACTTCCCAAGTTTTTATAGCAGCTCTGTTATTCATCTCAATTGGTGAGATAGGGACTGATTGACAAGCAAATAGCAACATGGTATTACCTAGTTTGGAAGGAGAATTGAGCCAGGGATTAGAAAACCCCAATTCAGTGAAGGAAATCAGACCGGCTATTAAAAGCCTGAAGTCCAACAAAGCACTAAGGCCAGATGGTTTGAGCATACATTTTTACAATCGGCTAAGTATAAAAGATGAAATAGCTCCCCTGCTAGTTAAGGTATTTCAAAATTATTTACAGATGGGAATTAATGTTAATGACTCATGTAGCAAAGTCCCTACGCAGCATACTGAAAATTTACCGCCCTCGAGCTTAGTCCCAGCCAACGCACCAGAAAGTTTCACCTTTTGAAAATGGAAACAGATTTTCCTTGTTTTACCATGTACAACTAACCATTTCAATTTCACATCTAAGAGGCTTAAACAGAAGCAGCATAATAAGGGATGGAGCTAATATCGGAAATGTCCTCAACATGAAGGTTATTTTAATTGTAAATTCCCACGGCTGGAAGATTTACTCATAAAACATAACGTACAGTAGAAGTGTATTATGGAGAGGAATGATACTAAAGATATATGCAAGAGTGCTTCAGAGGAATACAGAGCTCTATCTCTAAGTGAGTAGCTCAAAGCCACTTTAGGCCAAAATGCAGATTTCAGCATTTGCCATTCCCTTGAGGCAGCCACCTACAAATGTACAAATGGACCACCCAGCTGCACAGGTAGGTGAAACACTGACAACATTTTGTTCTTTTGATATGACCATATTTATCCATCATTTGCCCAGATATGACTGAGTAGAGCTAAACCAATCAGGGATTTGTAATAAATCCTAAAACCCAGAAAACACACACACAGAGACTCAGGCTGTGGACTTTCAGTTAGCTTAGCCAACTGTCACAACCTGCCTTCCTGAGCCGACCCAGGGCAGCACTGGGCGAGTGTGCTAAGATTCGAAAGTTTCCCCAGAGTAAACTACAGTGACACCAAAGGGATGATGAGTTATGTTTGTTTGATCAGATGAAAGCTCTTGGTCACTTGCATCCTAAGGATGCCTGGTTGGACTGAAGCTAAGACAAAATGGGAAGAGACACGAGAGGGAAAAATAAGAGCGAGAGAAGGTAAGACAGACAGACAGACATCACCACCCTTGGTTCCAGCAGTGTTTCATGGGCATAGTTCAAGTTCTTGACAGTGGGTGTACATCCAGCAAGATCACCTGTGGTAGATGCAACACATGGACTTCAGAGGTTGCAGACCTTTTACACCCTTTTAGCAAGGTGGAGCAGTCTCTCCAAATCACAGAGAGGTGTGCATCAGCTCCCTACAGTGCAATGTTTGTCCTGTGACAAACATGGTGAGGTTGCAGTGGTTTTAAAATAAGGAAAGAGGGAATTCCTGCCTTCACAGAAATGACCTCTTTGCATTGTGGAGCCATTCTGCCAGGCCAGCAGCTCTCCTCAAGCTATTAAGAGCCATCCAAACCATCACCCTGTCTATTCAGACCAGGTATGCCACATCTCCTTTGAGACAATATAAGGTCAAGACAGTCATTAAGGGCCATCACCCAGGCCTGAGACAACAGAATATCTAGCTCTCATAGCAACTCAGTTGGTAGAACCATGATCTTATAAAGATATTTCCTCGTCTGTGTCTCCTAATAGTATGTTGACACAGCCTCAAGCTACACCAGGGGAAATTTAGGCTTGAGGTGAGGAGAAAGTTCTTCACTGAGAGAGTCATTGGACACTGGAATGGGCTGCCCGGGGAGGTGGTGGAGTCGCCGTCCCTGGAGCTGTTCAAGGCAGGATTGGACGTGGCACTTGGTGCCATGGTCTAGCCTTGAGCTCTGTGGTAAAGGGTTGGACTTGATAATCTATGAGGTCTCTTCCAACCTTGGTGATACTGTGAAACTGTGATATTGTGATGTTGTTATAGACTTTTTCCATTGCATGCATGCAAAGGAAGGAAAACCACAATGTAGTCTGTAGCTAGTACCTGAAAGTTGGACTGTATTCCTGACCTGTCTGAAATATATTGATCTAAAATGGGGGACAGTAGTAAATTATTTTTTTTCTAAGAGGATCAATGACAACAAGGTGTTTGACTAACCAATTAGTAATTTGGGTGTTCTATCATACAAAGATGTAAGATAATTAATTTTCACAACACTTTTAGAGTGAGCTGGAAATCTGATGAGTTAAGTGAACAGCCCCAGGTGAGATGCTTCTCAACAAAGATAAGATCCTAACTCAGAGCCAGGCTATAAGCCAGTGGTGGTATTTTAAGACTCTTTTTTTCCCCCATTTGTTTTCATAGTATAGGAAAATATTCACCCCAATCCTGGCCTGCTCTCCAGATGCTCAGATAGAGCAGTGACCTAAATCAATGAAAGGAGGTTTCAAGGTGGAATGGAGTCACCATAACTGCCATAGCTCAACTTTCCCTATAGAAGAGATAGCTTTGAAGAAAAGAGGATTTGGTATTTGGACATAAGAGGTACTGAATATGTCACATCCTTTCACTCACTCCACTTGATTTAATGATATAATCCCTTTCCTTTGCCTTGGGAAGCTAAGTCAGTAAACTGCAGTTTCAAAGTAGAGTAAACACTCTTTTCTCCCATTTTGCTGTTCCAACTGCTCTTTAGCTGCTTATTTCATAGAATCATAGAATAAAACAGATTGGAAGAGACCTCCAAGATCATCCAGTCCAACCTATCACCCAGCACTGGCCAATCAACTAGACCATGGCACTAAGTGCCTCAGCCAGGCTTTGCTTCAACACCTGCAGGGATGGCAAATCCACCATCTCCCTGGGCAGCCCATTCCAATGGCAAATCACTCTCTTTGGGAAGAACTTACCCAGCACAACCTGAGACTGTGTCCCCTTGTTCTGTCGCTGGTTGCCTGGCAGAAGAAACCAACCCCCACCTGGCTACAGCCTCCCTTCAGGTAGTTGTAGACAGCAATGAGGTCACCCCTGAGCCTCCTCTTTCCCAGGCTAAACAACCCCAGCTCAACTAACAGAGGCTTAGAAACACAACTTTTACTTCATTTTGAGCTACAAATATTCAAATAAGACTGCTCAAAACACACTGTTCGACCTCAAAAATGCTACACTGACTTGATTAATTTCCTTCAAATTTAACAACAACAAATTTACCATCAAACTGAGATCCTGGTTTTGGGGGAGAGGTTGTTTGTTTATTGTCTTGATAAAACTTTCACTTCAAATCATGTCTTTTTGTGTACTAAATGTAGCACCCTTAATGATGCCCTTTCTTTGCTATAGCCACTATACAGCTGTAGTTCTTACTACTGCCACCTTCTAAATTGCTACAGTGCCTTTATTTGGGAAAATAAACTACAGTTATTGGAGTAAATTCTAGAAAATGGCAATCTACCTTGAAACCAATTATGCTGAAATGTCATTGGGTGCAAAAGGACAATGCAAAAATATTACCTATTTCATAGAATCATAGAATCAGTCAGGGTTGGAAGGGACCACAGAGATCATCTAATTCCAACCCCCCTGTCAAGGGCAGGGACACCCTACCCAAGAGCAGCCTAGCCATAACCTCATCTGGCCTGGCCTTAAGCACCTCCTGGGATGGGGCCTCAACCATCTCCCTGGGCAACCCATTCCAGGCTCTCACCACTCTCATGCTCAACAACTTCCTCCTCACATCCAGTCTGAATCTCCCCACCGCCAGCTCTGCTCTGTCTGCCCTAGACCTGTCACTACCTGATAGCCTAAAAAGTCCCTCCCCAGCTTTTTTGTAGGCCCCCTTCAGATACCTGGAAGGCCACAATAAGGTCACCTCGGAGCCTCCTCTTCTCCAGACTCAACAGCCCCAACTCTTTCAGTCTGTCCTCATAGGAGAGGTGCTGCAGCCCTCTGATTATCCTTGTGGCCCTTCTCTGGACATGCTCCAGCACATCCACATCCTTCTTGTAATGGGGGCTGCAGAACTGGATACAGTACTCCAGAAGGGGTCTCACCAGACCGGAGTAGAGGGGAAGCATCATCTCCCTCGACCTGCTGGTCACACTTCTCCTGATGCAGCCTGGGATCTGGTTGGCCCTCCAGGCTGCAAGTGCACACTGTTGGCTCACGTTGAGCTTCTTGTCCACCATCAACCCTAAGTTCTGTGTAATCACAGAACTGATGAAATATAAATCCGATGTTTGTGTGCGGATAGACATATACCTCTAGATATAGATGTATGGGAAAAAAGAATCACTAACTTTGCCTCCAAGCTGGTTTTGTTCAGAAAAACACTGAACAAGTCTTAAGAACAGGACAGGGAGAAGTGCCTTAATATGCATTTCAGAATTTCTTCTACTGTTGCTCACAGGGGGCTTATTACTGCTGTGAGTTTATCAGTCCTGCTATTTCCAAGTCTCCAGCTAAAGACTGCTGTGAGCCTGTTGCCCCCCAGAGGCCCATGGGTTTGCATTTGGAAATGTGGCCCATGCTAAATTAATGAAGAATTTTCTCCTGTGTACAAATGTATAACTAAGTTTTTTGTCTCACTAAGTGACACAGGTAAAGTAGACTGAAATCCAACTGGACAGGTTTAAATTTCTTTCCACAAATAAAAACCTCACTAATAATCACACTCCCTTAATGGATTCGTTTCTCTTAGGTACAACTGGTTTCTCCTTTGATCTCTGCTCTCTCTTATGTTAAACAGCAAACAATTTAAATATACTCCTTGACCAAGATCTTTGCAATTGCTTATCTGACAAAAAAGGATAATCCAAAATGAATGAGACATAAATTTCTCCTATTAGTTATATATAATTAAGGCCAGACAAATGCTGCCTTTTTTAAAATTGGGCTAGCAAGGCAGGTTAATGTAGCACTCTTTCTGCTGCTTCTTGTTTCAACTTGATTTCCATTACAGTTCTTTGGTACAGATACATGATTTTAATAGTCTGGATTTAGAGGAAAGTGAAGGCAAAGAAAGTTTCTGCAGAGATCATTAAATGATTGGCTTCCAGCCTAGATGACAAGCAGAAAACCTCAGTTGCACAGAGAAACCACTTAAAAAAAAATGTATCTTCAGAACAGGTAAAAAGTTTCCTTCTGATTGTTCCTTGAGTGACACTCACCTAACTTCCTAACCTTCCCTTCATTCAGTTATTCTCCTTGAAATTTCAAACCCTTCTTCAACCTACTCAGATTTCCAATTTTGCAATGTTTGATGCTCTACAGTACAGGGTTGGGAGATGGAAGGCAAACAGCCCTTGCTGAAGGAAACAGAAGCTACCATTGGAGGGAAGTCCTCATCATGAGAACTGATGGTGTCTACGCTCAGTAATAGGTTTCTACCATTTCCATGACTTATGCATGGGCTGCTAAACGACCGAAGGCAGAACTGCGGGAGGTGCCAGTAAGTACTGAGCAGCACTGTTGTACCAATTATTGGTCCAAATTAGCAAAGCTCAGCTAACAGCTGATAAACTCATGTTAGTAATAAGGAGAGTTGCTGAGAAGCCTGGAGGCAATTCTCTAAAAACCTGGTTTATAATCCAAAACATGATATGTAATTTCTGACAGCAGCAGCATGCACAGAGCCAGTAATCAACTGGCAGTAGCTGCGAGGAATTGCGCATGGGCAGTTCCTTGCAAACAATAAATAAAGGCACATTCATCAGAGATACCTATCAACAACAACTGTTGTTAATACTTACTGCCTAGCTAATAATAAAAAAGCCTCATGCTATTAGGAAAAGTACATTTCCACTTCTATGTTTTCAATATACCTCAGCTTAAACTTTTTAAATACGTGCAGCATTGAAACCTGTCATTCTCCTGCATCATCTGAGACCTCATTAGCCACAATCTTCCTTTATATGAAAGTACAGTAAAGTAGCTGTTCAGGAAAATCAAACATTCAGTATATGTTGCTTCCTGAAGAGGTGGAAGAGGGGAGGAAAAGGCATTAATAGTCGTGATGACTGGAGCAGTTAGATTGAGGGCTGTGAGCAATTAGGGGCTGATTCTTTTCACAGCAATATTTCAGGGTCCACAGAAGTAGAAGAATTAAGCCACCAGAGCAGCAATTTTCAGAACGAAGACATGAGAACTGTGGGGTGAATTCACTTTTCATTCTGCACCGTGGCAAATCAAGTACTGTCATCTCACCAATCTCCAATTTAATTGTCTATTTTCCATGAGAGGGAACTTACCCCAAAATCATCTGTATTAAGTATTTCTGTCTGCTGATCTCATAATTTTCACTGGAGACTTGTTATATTCTTAACAGGCAAAGGTTTCATTTCTCACAGTTCCTTCCTTTTTGAACATTTGAATTAAAAGGATGAGAAACTGGTACACAAGTACTATAGCTGACACTACTTTCACTCTTGACATTCTGAAACAGTTTCAGAGAACAAATTAGTCTGTAGAGTTTTCCTTACGGCATATTAAAAGAAATTTAGATGGCAAATATAAAGATTTAACAAGCACATTAAGACTGAACTACCATTACTTATTAAATTAAAACTGAGATAACACAACAATCAAATTAAAAATACTGTTGCAAATAAAATCAGCAAGTCAACGGTGGTTTGATTTAGATTATCAAATTAATCCATCTAAGAACTTCATGACAGGGACTCGCTTGTTGTGACTGCTTTCACAGAACAATGCATAGGCTGTTTTTTTCTCAAGGAAGAAGAGAGACTCTATTGGGTTTGGCTGAGCTAGAGTTAGCAACTTCCTAGTGCCATGTTTTGTAGTGGTAGCTGGGTGTTGATAACACATCAGTGTTTTGGGTACTGCTGAGCAGTGCTTGGACACAACAACCCCAAGCAGTGCTACAGGCTGGGGACAGAGTGGCTGGAGAGCAGCCAGGAAGAAAGGGACCCGGGGGCACTGGTAGGTAGTAGGCTGAAGATGAGGCAGCAGTGTGCCCAGGTGGCCAAGAGAGCCAATGGCATCCTGGCCTGCATCAGGAACAGTGTGGCCAGTAGGACAAGGGAGGTTATTCTTCCCCTGTACTCAGCACTGGTCAGGCCACACCTTGAGTCCTGTGTCCAGTTCTGGGCTCCTCAATTCAAGAGACATGTTGAGGTGCTGGAATGTGTCCAGAGAAGGGTGACAAAGCTGGTGAGTGGCCTGGAACACAAACCTTGTGAGGAGAGGCTGAGGGAGCTGGGCTTGTTTAGCCTGGAGAAGAGGAGGCTCAGGGGGGACCTCATTGCTGTCTACAACTACCTGAAGGGACATTGTAGCCAGGTGGGGGGTGGCCTCTTCTCCCAGGCAACCACCAATAGAACAAGGGGACACAGTCTCAAGTTGTGCCGGGGTAGGTATAGGCTGGATGTTAGGAGGAAGTTCTTGCCAGAAAGAGTGATTGGCTTTGGAATGGGCTGCCCAGGGAGGTGGTGGAGGCACCGTTCCTGGAGGTCTTCAGGAGGAGACTGGATGGGGCACTTGGCGCCATGGTCCAGTTGACTGGATAGGGCTGGGTGCTAGGTTGGCCTGGATGATCTTGGAGGTCTCTTCCAACCTGGTTGATTCTATGATTCTATGACAGTGCCAAGGCTGTGTTTTTCCATCATTTTCCCCCTCCAAAAGTAGTTTGGGGGATGGGAAAGATCTTGGGAGAGGACATAGCTGGTTCAGCTGACCCAAACTGATCAAAGGGGTATCCCATACCATATGACATCAGCTCGCATATAAAAGCTAAGTGAAAGAAGGAAGTGTGGGGACACTTGTTGATGGTGTCTGTCCTCTGGAGCAACCACTACAAGTATTGAAGATCTGCTTCCCAGTGAGTGACCAAACATTGTCTGCTGATGGGAAGTAAAGAATTACAGATAGCTTTGTTTACTGTTGCTTCCACATGTGTCCTTTGATTTTGCTTTTCATCCCATTAAATTGCGTCTACCTTAGAATCATATAATCAACTAGATTGGAAGAGACCTCCAAGATCATCCAGTCCAACCTAGCACCCTAGCTAATCAACTAGACCATGGCACTAAGTGTCTCAGCCAGGCTTTTCTTGAACACCTCCAGGGACGGTGACTCCACCACCTCCCTGGGCAGCCCATTCCAATGCCAATCACTCTCTCTGGCAACAACTTCCTCCTAATATCCAGCCTAGACTTCTCCCGGCACAACTTGAGATTGTGTCCCCTTGTTCTGTTGCTGGTTGCCTGGGAGAAGAGACCAACCCCCACCTGGCTATAGCCTCCCTTGACTCACAGCCCTTGGTTATATTTTCTCCTCTTCCCTGTCCATCTAAGCAGGGGAGTAATAGAGCAGCTTTGGTGGGCATCTGGCCCTCAGCCAGGGCCAAACCACCACAGAAACTAAAAAGACTTCCTTAGCTACAGTTTCAATGCTGTTTTCCCTTTTTCCCAAATGCCATAATTGTTCTTGTAGTTATTCCTTTGCTATTGTTACTACCTTCCCTTTTTCACATAAGAATATAAAAACTAAGTGACAGAAATAAAACAGAGGGGTGTTTACTGCAACAGGTTTCTACACACAACAGTTGCTTCAGAAAGCACTCCTGTAACACTGGCAGCACTTGCTACTATAGAAGACCAATTTGGGAACTCATTTTAAGTTTTCTGAAAGTATTACAAGAACTGTTTTTTTCACAAGCACATAAATTCTCTCTTTGTGCTTTCATGTATTGGAAGAACAAGAAAACAGTAGCCCTTCCCATGAAGCAGGAAAAAGAAATAAATAGGATATACTTTCACCTCTTGGTCTTCAGATCTTTGATTTATGCAGGTGCTGCATAGTAGCTAGTAAAGTAACTGACTTAAATATGTTGACATCTGCATGCATCTAATAGAAAGCAGCAGATCTGCCCAGCTGGCACAGCCAGATTAGCTTCTTCTCACCTCCTCTTGCAGAGAGTGCAGTATCCATGAGCAGGGAGGGATGCTGCTTTTATCTGTTTAGTTAACAGGCTACATGTCCATCTCCTGTGTGTCTTTGATCACCTCTGAAAGTGGTTCTCTTGTATGCAATCTTTGATGAAAGTGTTGGACTTCTTAAATATTGGACTAAATATATGAAGCTTAATACTGAGTTGTATGCCCTACCTAGGCAGCATAATCCAGTCGTTTCCTGTTCGACAGGTGTTAGGACTGAGATCACTGTGGGGTCTCTAAGACACACAGGAACCACACTTGGAAAAATACATTCTTCTATTTTCCAGTGAGGTAAGCTCCAAAAACATTACAGGTACATTCTCCATTACCTGAAGTGGAACAAGCCAAACTAAAGTGAAATACAGTGCAGAGCTACTGAAGAAGCACCACAGGAGTCAGCCGGCATTTGTCATGAGATGGTGCTGAGAACAGAACAGATTTAGTCTCCTTGCTGTGCTCTCTAGCACCCTCTGATCAACGGTTTCTGGCACACAGCCCCAAATCCAAGCTGGCTCTGTCTGCTCCTGAAGTGCTGCTGAGGAAGTTAATAAACCTCCCGGAATTCACAGCCCTGGGACCAGTAATGCAAAGCCGTGAGGTAGCTCTGCAGTGCTTAGCAGGGTGCTGGGACGGAGCCAGAGCAAATGAGCCCAGCCAATTCTGCTGAGGGACAGTTAATTGCCTCTGAAACACGCACCCCAGGACTCATGGTTCACTGTAAGGAGCAGGCTGAGGCTTGTAGGAGGCATTAATTGATCAATCACCCACGGAGAAGCAGCTAAATCTGCTTTTGACTTACTAGTGCTGCCCTGGAAGCAGTGCCGTTGGGATGATGCGATGCTGTGCCTGACTCGCTAGGCCCTGCACAACTGACCTCTGTCACAGTAACCTCACCCTAAAAGTCAAGGATTAAATACATTGGTTGCATGGAAATCTCAGTCAGAAGAGGTGGCCTAAGTCTTTCTACCTTCACTTAACAATTAAGCCATATTTCAATTACCCTTAAAAAATTACTAGTGACCTCATGAACACCCCACACTCACACTCACTCGTCCTTTTACTGGAAGATGCCAGGGCATGCACCCTTGCACAAAGGGAGATTAGGGAAATGTGATGTAAAATCTTACCAAGGAGCACTTTCATCATCTGCTCAGTCATTTTGAAACTCAGCAGAAAATTCTTCTGTATGTTCTTACACTAAATGCTAAGTAACCTCAGCTACATGTTCCACATACACGTTAAGATACTTCTTTTGCCCCATTCCTCATGATCCCTCCAGCATTTGCATTTACTGCAGCTTCTGGCAACAAAGCTGGTGAAAGGCCTGGAACACAAACCCTATGAGGAGAGGCTGAGGGAGCTGGGGCTGTTTAGACTGGAGAAGAGAAGGCCCAGGGGTGACATCATTGCTGTCTACAACTACCTGAAGGGACACTGTAGCCAGGTGGGGGTTGGTCTCTTCTCCCAGGCAACCAGCAACAGAACAAGGGGACACAGTCTCAAGTTGTGCCGGGAGAAGTCTAGGCTGGATGTTAGGAGGAAGTTCTTGCCAGAGAGAGTGACTGGCATTGGAATGGGCTGCCCAGGGAGGTGGTGGAGTCACTGTCCCTGGGGGTGTTCAAGAAAAGAGTGGATGAGGCACTTAGTGCCATGGTCTAGTTGACTGGCTAGGGCTGGGTGCTAGGTTGGACTGGATGATCTTGGAGGTCTCTTCCAACCTGGCTGATTCTGTGGTTCTATGATTCTAAGTTTGACAGAAATGCTGGCAGCATTTTTTTCAACAGAAAGATACCTGCCTGCAAGATATCTCTTCTCCATTTGCTTCTTGTTTCTGTTCTTATTTAAGCATCTGCCATGCCTTGCAGTTTCTTCTCTAGAGCACCTGATGGAGGTTATTACAACTCCACCATTACATTTATGACATTTATTTATGATGAATCTTCCTTAAAAACTGTGACTGTGGCTCTGTTAGATGGGAATTGTTCCATATTTGCAGTCTCACTGACATGAAACTCAATTAATTTAGTATTATGATCAGGAATGTGGAATAGATTTGATTTTGCAGAAAGTTGACATTTCATCTAAGAGAGATGTCTCTTACACTGATTTATGTGGTTACAGGAAAATACTGTGAAATATTTTTCTATTATGGTGCTCATTTGCAGCAGAGAGATTCCTTCTTTATGTATAAGCAAAGGGAAAGTGCTTTGACCTAAGAATGAAGACGCTTCACTGTCCCCTCTTCACATTACTGTTAGATATCTGCATCTTAGGAGGCTTATTCTGTAGCAAGACCTCAAAGTTTTCCTTAGGAAGGTGGCAACTATCACCCCTCAATTCACCATAACGTGGCACTACACACTAAGTCTTAGCTAACATTTTGGCAAAACCTCTTTTGTGGAGCTTCAGCTGCTCAGGCAAAGTCTTTCTAGAATGAACAGGGCTGTTTGCTAGGAAGGCTGAAGAGAATTCAAACTGCTGATTGCCTGTGAAAATGAATACAGTGGTCATATAATAGAATTATAGAATCAGTCATGGTTGGAAGGCACCACAAGGATCATCTAGTTCCAAGCTCCCTGCCATGGGCAGGGACACCCTACACTAGAGCAGCCTGGCCACAGCCTCATCCAACCTGGCCTCAAACAGCTCCAGGGATGGGGCCTTTACCACCTCCCTGGGCAACTCATTCCAGGCTCTCACCACTCTCATGCTCAACAACTTCCTCCTCACATCAAGTCTGAATCCCCCCACCTCCAGCTTTGGTCTATCCTCCCTAGTCCTGTCATTACCTGCTGACCTAAAAAGTCCCTCCCCAGCTTTCTTGTAGGCCTCCTTCAGATACTGGAAGGCCATAATAAGGTCCCCTCGGAGCCTCCTCTTCTCCAGGCTTTTATCCTTTCCAGTTTCCTTTAGAAAACGTGTTGTTTAATCTATATATATCTTGGTGCTAAACAAAGACACTTTTCTGTCATTGGGAGGCATATTTTTGAATCACCTTTTAAAGTCTCACACTTTTATCACTATATTAGCATTTCATGCTTCACTGACTTATCACATAGTGGCAATACTGGAAGTCAAGGAACATTTGTAGTGTATTGGTGTTTGAATAATAAAGCAAATGTTGTGAATTTCTGTCTGCATTTTGTGTTACTTTCCATTCAAAGATCATTTAATTTTGTTACAAGACTTCTCTGAGTTTCCAGGGGATTACATGAGTATCACAGAAAAATACAGTCCTAGCCTCTTGCCCACCCTCAGCCTACTGACTTCTTGGAAAATGGTGAGACAGCTTTGGTGCTGCGGGAGCACTGCTCACCAATAGTTAACCAATAGTTAACACAATGGTGTGCTATCAACACTGCTTTGGCCACAGACACACAGCACCGTGACATAAAGGCTGATGTGAAGAAACTTAACTCCATTACAAACAAACGCACTACAGTAAGTTTCTTTCTGGCCTCTCTGGGCATGGAATTTCTTTTGGTACTTCCCAAAAGATCTGATTTTTCCTGTTCTCTTACAAGATTACTAAAGCTGGCAAACGTTAAATAGCTGCATATGCATTTTCACAGAATCACAGAGTTGTCAGGGTTGGAAAGGACCTCAACAATCATCCAATTCCACCCCTTGCCATGGGCAGGGACTTCTCTCACTGGATCAGGTTGCCCAGAGCCACATCCATCCTGGCCTTAAAAACCTCCAGGGATGAGGCCTTCACCAACTCCTTGGGCAACCTGTTCCAGTGTCTCACCACCCTCACAGTCAAGAACTTCTTCCTAACATCCAATGTGAATCTACTCACTTCTACTTTCACTCCATTTCCCCATGTCCTATCACTACCCAGCATCCTAAAATGTCCCTCAGCAGCATTTTCGTACACCCCCTTAAGATAGTGGAAGGCCACAATAAGGTCTCCTCAGAGCCTTCTTTCCATACTGAATAACCCCAACTCTCTCAGTCTGTCTCCATAGAAGAGGTGTTCTTATTCACTATGCCATGAGGTGTAAATTACTTAACTTTAAAAATAATAGCACATATTTGAAGAAATCTAATCTAAAGACAAAGATTAAAAAAATTTCCTCAAGAGAGACTTCTTTGCAAAGATCATAAAAGGATACTTTGAATCTAGAGCTCTTTCTGAATGTTAGGAATTCAGTTTTTACAATCACCTGCTGAAGATAACCATTAAAAACTAGGAAATATTACAAAAGAAAACTTTGGAGACAAATTTCTTTGCAATGGCAAGTAGTTCATGGCAGTGAAAGAAAGAGGCTGTGGTGTGTGCAGCTCTGCTTGTTATAATAAATGCCACCCTGCAAATGGGAATTTAAGCAGTAATTCCAAAACAAAATTAAATGATCAACTTCAAAAAATGAGTCAAGTCCTGCTTTTTTAAAAGGCTGTGGAAAAGAAATCATCTTTTTCTTTTTTCCCAGACTTGACAATAGAGAAGGGGATAAGTTGGAAGTACAATTGATCTCATCTAAAATCTTACAGTCAAGAACATTTATTATGGCATAAGGCAGAAAGTGCGAGACGCTTATAAATGAGATCCAACTGTCTCTTCAGATGCATTTTTCTGAGATACTATTCAGAGTGAACCTTTAAAACCTGAATTTGGAAAGCATAAGGCCATGCTAAAATAAATCTAAGCCGATATATACATTTGTAACAAAATGAATGTGACAATACGTAATTTCACCCAGAGAATTCAGTTTTCAGAGGTGATTTAGTTTTCTGCAGAACATCACTGAAAACTACAAGAGATGGATTAGAACAAACATCCTTGTCTCATATGGATAGGAGTTTTGACAATATTCACCCTACACCTGGAATACAATAGACAAAACCACCATTTGCTAAGTCATATATGATGGAAGAGGCTGATACATAATTATTTAAATGCTTAGTAGGATTAGGACTCTAATGTTTAAAGATTCTGAGCAAGAGGTAGGATGAAGGATAGGAAAATTGGAACGATTTACACATGCTTCATTAAACATTACTTCAGGCGCAATCCAGAATAAGGATGTTTACTCAACCTACTGCTCTCTGTAAAGTTAGTGCATAAGGTATAAGACACATAAAGTTAAACTGCAGTGAGAGATACGTCCATGGTATGGAGCTGTTTGATAAATGCTGTCACAGTATTTGTCTCAGTCCCCAAACTGTGCCTACTAAAGTCAATGGGAATTTCTTAGTGCATCTATAGGCAATGAATAAGGCTTAGACTCTTTACATTTCCTTTTACAATCTCGATGTTTGCAAATACAGTGCTGTACTCCCTACAACTCTGTGTGTGTATGCAAATGCACACAGACACACATTATTAAGACCTAGGTGTGGGATTGAATTCTCTGCCTTCACACTTGAATGTCTACCAGAGCGAGTTACCGTGCACCCTTCCCATCACAGGGATGTAGAGTCTTCATTAACCCAGCTGCATTAAAATCACAGCTCCAATATTTTGAATTGCCAAAGCTTTTAATCCCATGCCAATTTTAAGCACATAAGTAGCCCTATTGGGTTAACAGTGCTCCTCACATGACTGAACTTAAGCGTGTACTTGATTGCTTGATTTGGGGCCAGAGCTCTGGAAACGCTGCAGGAGGGAGCTGCAGGTGAGAGAAAGTGCTCTGCTAAGCCAGACACCGCTCAGGTTGTAATGGCTTACTTCAAAACTCTTTCTTTCTGACAGGCTGAAACTTTGAAGAAGGCAAAAGTTTTTGCAGTTGTTTGACAGGATCATCACGGCTCAAAATTCGAGACAATAGGGGGAGTGAGGTGGCAGTACGGACTGGGTATAAACTAGAAAAAATACCATCAGAAAGAACAAGAAGATTATGAGATATAGCAAAATGTCAAAACTAATAAGAGGAGATTTCAGCTAGCCAGACACACAGGAACAGGGACACAAAGAGAGAAATAAATCAAGTAACAGTCATGTACCATATCCTCAATGTATTAAAAGGTGGCAAAAAAAGACAAAAGTTCTGACTTTCAACAGTGCAGCTGTTAGGAGACAGAGGTGGAGGACTCACTAATGACCATAATCCAGTTGGATTCATTACTGCAGACTGAACCTGCAAGAGGAATAAAAACCCCCAAGGACTTTGAATGTAGAAGAATGGGGAAGTGCTGGAGAGGATCCAGTCGGTTAAGCGTCTAATGGGAGGAGTGGGAGGAAGGAAGGACACAGAGCAAATGGAAACTGTTCAGAAAGCAATTACTGCATATCCAAGGGTGATGTGTATTCTCCAAAAGTATGTACCCTAGGAGGAGAAAAAGAACACAGAAAACAGACGATCTGAAAAAGATACTGAGAGAGAAATAAAAAAAGATATATAAGCAGTGTGAAATTCCAGGTGCAGGAGGAGAAGGGATAATATATGCACAATTAAGAAAAAAGAAAGAAAAGACACAAAAAGTACAAGTAGATAACAAAGATGGTAGATGATAGAAACAGACTAACAGCAGAGTATATCCTTAGGATATTTAAGAAAAGATGCAGCAGGTTTTTGCTTTGAAACTAAGGCAGCATGAACACAGGATGCTAGAGGTTGGAAGGGACCTCCATAGATCATGATACTGTGAGTTGGTTCAAGCCCAATACCTCATGGCTGATTTTAAAGGTTTAAAACAATAAAGCAATCAGCAGCACTTGGGTTTAGGCAGTTTTCTCCACTTACCACATATTGGGAACAATACAGTCCTGTTTTCCCTTTCTGAAAGCCCAGTTGCCATCAAGACTGCCAAGTCCAGAGTCTTCCCACAAGATTCTGCTTTTTCCAGAGTGCCACAGGTGAATGAATAGCAATCACGTATCATCCTTAGAAGACACTGCAAGATGCTCAAGTAGTTGCCTCTTCCACTGCCATTCCACTTCCATTTTCCTGGAAATTGGAAGACATAGAAAGCACTGGGTTTGAAAATATATTTACACTTCCAAACAGGATACATTTGCAATTTCAGGCCACCTCAAACATGGCAATTTCCAACAAGATGGGAAACATACTTTGTGTGCAATGATGTTTAGTTTGTTGTGGGTTTCAAGTTATTGTATTGGTGACGTTGAAATGATATTTCCACTGGTTTTCTTTCTTTATTATGGCTGGCATTTTAGTGCCTTATTTCCATTGGTGGATCAATCAACTCACAGCAGCAATCCCTCCTAAAATTCATATCATCATAGAATCATAGAATTGTTTTGGTTAAAAAAGGTCTCTGAGATTATTGAGTTCAACCATCTTTTTACTCTCAAGCTCTCAAGAAACTTGACAGAAACCCTGGGATGAGGATGCCTCTAGAGGCTTGTTCTTGCCCTGTGCTGCCATCATCATACCTAAGCAGCAGTACCTAAGTGATTTAACACTTCAGCTTTCAAAGTACTTTTATTTTGTGCAGGAGGCAATTTAAACTACACCTGTGTCAGCATATAATTTATCCTGGGAAGATTTCTGAGACTGATACCTAGTGCAGAAGGATCTACCTTGATGGTGTTAAACTCTTCAACCCTCAAAACCAGATAATCTGCATGCAAACTCTACTGAAATCAGTCCCACAGCTTCTAAACTGTTCCCAGTCCAGAAACATTCCAAGAAACATCCTGAAATATTACAAATATCTACAGTTAAGCTGCAATGTCAGGGAGCAGTTCTCATTGTTACTTGACGCAGTTGAAATGGGCCCCTGTGAAGAACTTCCTCCCATCTTTGCACTAACTGAAGAAATCTATGTAATGACAGGATGAGGGGTAATGGGTTTAAACTGGAAGAGGGGAGATTCAAACTAGATGTTAGGAAAGGGTTCTTTACAGTGAGGGTGGTGAGACACTGGAGCAGATTGCCCAGGGAGGTTGTGGACACTCCCTCCCTGGAGATGTTCAAGGCCAAGTTGGATGAGGCCTTGAGAGACCTGTTCTAGTGGGAGGTGTCCCTGCTTATGGCAGGGGGTTGGAACTAGATAATCATTGATTTCCCTTCCAATCTAAACCATTCTATGATTCTATCTTTCCACTCAGGAAATCCATGAAGACTTTCCTCCCTAAGCCCGTCTTCAGCCTCTTCCCTTCTCTACCTCTCAGCCAACAATCTAGGCACATACTACAAAAATAAGGCAAGACAGAATGGTTCAGACCAGAATTTCTGGGCCATAGATCTACATCTAGATCTATGATCTTTCACATCTACTTGGCAGAGTCTTACAAGATTTTTTAACTCACTTCCTAGGAACAAAGCAATTGGCTTATGAGCTGCTCAAAGTGATGTTCCTTAGAGCCAACCCTTCCTATGCAGACATGTTTTCTCTCTGTGGCAACATATTTGTGCCTCCAAAACTACAGTTATAATTTAAAAACAATTGGAAGAAGCATCAAAACAAGCAGCCAGCAAAGTCACAACTACTCCAGTGTTAATCAGTGAAGTTAATGACAGAATACCACTGGCAAAGAGCGGCAGGTTGGAGAGGTAGGAGAGACCTGCAGAGGGACCTAGACAGGCTGGATGGGTGGGCAGAGGCCAGTGGGATGAGATTTAACAAGGCCAAGTGCAGGGTTCTGCACTTTGGCCACAACAACCCCAAGCAGTGCTACAGGCTGGGGACTGAGTGGCTGGAGAGCAGCCAGGAAGAAAGGGACCTAGGGGTACTGGCAGATAGTAGGCTGAAGATGAGCCAGCAGTGTGCCCAGGTGGCCAAGAGAGCCAATGGCATCCTGGTCTGCATCAGGAACAGTGTGGCTAGTCCAACCTAGCACCCAGCCCTGTCCAATCAACTAGACCATGGCACTAAGTGCCTCAGCCAGTCTTTTCTTGAACACCTCCAGGGATGGTGACTCCACCACCTCCCTGGGCAGCCCATTCCAATGCAAATCACTCTCTCTGACAACAACTTCCTCCTAACATCCAGCCTAGACCTTCCCCTGGCACAACTTGAGACTGTGTCCCCTTGTTCCATTGCTGGTTGCCTGGGAGAAGAAATCAACTTCCCCTGTAAAATATAGTGCAATTAATTACCTTATGACAGCTTCTGAAATGAGGAAAAATGTAAAATATGTGGAAGTATTTTGATGTATTTTATTAGCTCTGTTTAGTATTTTTCACACTGGCCAAAGTTGCAGCAATAGAATTCCTGTGATCAGACTTCTCCAAGTTCGCTCTGTTCTTTCAGAAAAAGAGAAAAATATAAAACCACAACACAAAACTAAAAAACCCCAAACAATAACAACAGCACCAACACCCCAAACCATTTATCTCAGATTGGAGTTTTCTTTAAGACAAAACAAAACCTGAAAACAACTCAAACGTCTTCACTTTGAATTGCAATGTTAAGAATTCCAAACTTGCACTTTATTGTCATACTGAAAGACTTTGTTCATTTGCTTATGCATAAAAGATGTTCACTGCAGTTTAACACATCACAGCTGTCTAACACAGAGAGAAGCTGTTGCCCTTTATACCACTTTAACCTGAAAAAAAAAATAGATTAATAGTATAAGTTAAATCTATTGATCTCTATCAGCACAAAATACACTCAACTAAAGCCCTTTCTGATGTGAGGCTATAAAGCACTGTATGTATATACAGACCATTGTAATTCCTGTCACTTATACACATACTGTATATAAATGTGTCTTGATTTTATTTGCTGTTCTTTCAAGTTCTGCATCAGTGAGAATCTTCAATAACAGAAGCAAAGTACTTAAAGCCTTCTTCTTCCCTCTGCACCTTTCAGCAATAAATAAAGGCAACCCCAATCCTAATAGTAAGGGAAAATCCTTGCTCTTGCAAAGAGACCTTCTGATTTCAGTAGTGTTTCACACAGATCAAGTTAAAGGTTTAAATTGCTAATTGTAATAACTTGTTCATTTTACTTGCATAACTCTTTTTTTCCCCCCACAAACTATGCTGAAATTTAGACATGGAATACCAGCACTTTTGGCATAAACCTTTAATTTGACATTTTTTTAAAACAGCTGAACATATAAAGGCATTTAGGAAAAAAATAAACACAAAAATATTTCCTAAAACTGTAATTATTTTTTTCACCAAAAAGCTTTTTCAGGTGAGCTAAATTACACTGGACATATATAAATAAATACATTTAAAAAAAAGGAGCAAAGAAGAACACGAACATATATTACTAGAGTAATTCATCAAAAACAGTTGACACTTCAATCTAATCCAGAAAATGAAAACACAGAACTTTATGGAGTTATAGGAAGTAAGCAATTTAAATGTACCATGGCACAAGGTCATCTAACAATGAAGCCAGGAAGTTGTTCTTTTTTTATTCGCTCTCCTTCACTCCTTTAATCCTTCTGAATCTATCAAGTACAGATTAATATAAATCTTTTTAACACCAGAGGTGATCTTCAAATCAGATAATTAATAGTAGTGGTCCAAGTCTTCCGTAACAGGTCCATCTTTCTATTTTAATATAAAATGAAAGGGCACTTTATGTATCTAAAGCTATCACTCTGGAAAGAGGATTTTTTACATAATAAAGAAATGTATGTCTTAACAAATCAGTTTGTTATTTTAAATTGTGTTTTTTTATATATATAAAACTCACTGAGATAGTTCATCTGTCACAAAAGATTGCCGATGTGGAAGGAAAACCTCAGAATGCACTCACTGTTGCCCATTCAAAACATCTCACTTGCCCAACTCATTTTCCAAATAGTCAGAGCTAAATATACGAGGCAGAGGAAATACACTCAATTTGTTTTGAAAGTAAACCTCCAAGGCCATTTCATCAGCAAAAAACATATTCATGGCATACAGATACTGTGGTTAAGTTTACGATTCCAATTAGGCCTGGAGAGCTTTCAATGCTCTAGAAAAAATTACTTCACTAATCTATATGTAAATACTTCAGTAAAACCACTGAACAGTGATGAAGTTTAGTATTAATATCACAAATTAAAGATGGCATCTGGAAATGTACTGTCCAGAAGAATGATCAGAGTTCATGCAAAAGAATAATCTGTGATTTCAGCACCCTATAAGCACCACAGAAATAACTGCAGTGTTGTATTCATTGAACCACAGAGTTATATATAAGGAAAACACTCAATATTGAAATACAGCTAAGGGTCTGGTAGCAGCAGGGTAGCAAGACATCACCTGGGAATGGCAGTCTGAAAAACCTCGTGGTAGGACTAGCTGACACTATGTGTACAAATTGGCAGTTAAAGATACTGTCTGTGCCTGTGTTTCCATTATACACTGTTAAATAACAACAATAATCCAAATAACCCATCACACACACAAAAAAAAACCCCAGAACATCAAAACAAAAGAACCTCAACAACAAACCAACGCCTCTGTTGGTTGCCTTACTGAAAGTGAATTTATTTAAGTAGATGAAACATAGATGCCTCAGTGGAGAGTAGGAAGATTTAACCAAATATCCCACCCAAGTCCTATCTGAAGGCAAAATTAGATGTACTGGGGGAAGGCACAATCATCCCCATACTTTCTGATGTATTTAGTTTTGTAGCTCCAGGACAAAAAAACTGTCACCTGTTTGCAGCACTGCCTGCCTCCATGTAAACTGGCATTACTCTGCCTCTGGACTCAGCTTTCGCACAGCAGCATGAACATAAGTCAGCTGCAATGGGCAAGTTCACAGCAAGAGCTCACGATGGTTCTTGCTCCTGCTTCTCTCCCTTGATGGCACTGTCTTAGTATAATTTTAAAGGAAATAATTCAATTGATGTGTAAGTTAGCTGCAAGACACACAGGGCAGGATTCAGGCCCAGGCCATAGATACCTAGATACAGAAGACCGCCTATGCACTAGGTACACAAGTTCTTACTTCACTCAATGCAGGTCAGTGTAGTCTTCATACATAGTTGCTTAATTTCATTTTAGATGGATGTTCTAAGATTTCAAAAGCATCAGCCAAATGTTAGCAGATGTAACACAGGACTTAAAAGGAGATCATCAATGGCAACTGGTATTAGAGCAGTACCCTACAGTGTCTCAAATGACACTGCATACCTACATGTAAGCATAGGAATCAGCCCTATTAGTGACAGCTGATATGTTTAACTCTGTCTGTGGCAAGCATGTAAGCTTGACAGCTTTCCTTCTATCTGCCTCTACTGCAACATAATTAGAATACAGTTTTGATACTGTCTGATGTGCAGCTAACAAGGGAAAATTACTCCCTCTTTAAGTCTCTGATTTCCAGCAGATGAACATGGTTTAAAGCCTTGTCATCTTAAAATGAGTTTAATTCTGGTAACAGATCCATAGTCATGTCTGATTTCCCTGCTCATCATTGGCTAAGAGGGCTAATTGGGTCCTGGGGTGCATTAAGAAGAGTGTATCCAGCAGATTGAGGGATGCTCTCCTCCACATCTACTCTGCCCTGGTGAGACACCATATTGAGTACTATGTTTAGTTTTGGGCTCCCCAATTTAAGAAGGACAGAGATCTGCTTGACAAGGTCCAACGGAGAGCTACAATGATGATTAGGGGACTGGAAGGCATGTCTTATGAGGACAGGCTGAGGGACCTGAGGCTTTTTAGTCTGGAGAAGAGAAGACAGATAGGATTTAATAAATGTCTATAAATATCTGAGGGCTGGGTATCAGGAGATGGGGGACAGGCTCTTCTCACTTGCTCCCTGTGAGCAAGGACAAGGAGCAATGGATATAAAGCTGCAGCACAGAAGGTTCCACCTCAACACAAGGGGGAACTTCTTTATTGTAAGGGTCAAAACGCACTGGAACAGGCTCCCCAGAGAGGTTGTGGAGTCTCCTTCTCTGGAGACTTTCAAGGCCCAATTGGATGTGTTCCTCTGTGACCTGAGATAGATTGTATGGACCTGCTCCAGCAGGGGGGTTGGACTCAATGATCGCTTTGGGTCCCTTCCAGCTCCTAACATCCTATGATTCCGTGATCATAAAACTTGTCTCTGTACTGCTTATTACCTGAAGTCTACCGCAGACATAGCATAAAACCAAAGAGAAACAGCTTACCCATCCACAGTTCATGATTGTTAGACCATGCTCAGCATAAAGAACAAGAAGTTCAGTAAGTCTAGTACTCGGTAAGGCAGTTTTCAGGGAGAGACTCAGGAGAGAAAAGGGGATGCTCCGCTGTTCAGTGCAAGCTAATTCTGAAATAGTTTGAAGTTGCAAGGTACTAAGAACCAAGGACACTCCAAAAGCTGAGCTGTGCTAGCACTCAGTGCTGTGTCAGTGTGGAGACAAACACACCACAAAGAACTCTGGGCAGCTCTGCCATTTGTACAGTCACAAGAGACCATGACATGCAGCAAACACCAAGCAGAAGCCTTACCACAGAGATGAAGAACCAAAGCTTAGCATACTAAAGTAAGAGACAGAAAACTCTGTATCTTGTTACTTTTCTTAGCTGAACAAATAAGATATTTCTCTAACTGCTGTTCTGCCTAGACATGAGACATCTGCTAATTTTTGGTATGATCCATTACAGAATTGAGCAGGATGAAGAGAAGGATATCATAGCCTTATGACTCATTCCAGGAAAGGATTATTCTGTATACTGTGAACAATAAGAGATTTGGCATGAAGGTAGACTGAGAGGAAGCAGAAAAAAACGATACTGCAAATAGCAAGGCCAAAAAATTAATATGAAGCAATTAGTGTATGGATGGAACAGTATGAAGATCCCTGCATGTGTAAAAAGGCAATCTAAACCTAGTGCCTGTGTCTACAGCAGTCAAGTGTCAGATATGATAATTAAGCAAACTCTAAGAGACTGAGATCAGCAGGAATCAGTCAACCTTGTTTAAATACTAGCAGTATAGATAATCACATTTGGAGGAAGACCAGTCAACTGCAATCTCTTCTCTGTTTTCTCCCCATTTCCCATCCAGCAAAGGTAACAAAACACAACTCAGAAGCTATCACCTCTAGATACAAGGACACACAAAGACCCATGTAGTCATCCTGGGATGTGGGAGAAGAGGTCTCTGTTCTCCCATAATTTGTAGCTAATAAACTGAAACATGAGAAATGGCAGTCAAGAAATACACAAAAAGTCTTTACCACAAAGTACAAACTCAATTTGCAATTATATTTTAACTGCTCTTAGCTGACTTTTCCAGCTGGAATTCACCCAAACAATACATTACAGTATGAACCAGTTTACAGAAGTCATCTACAACTGGAAACTGTGGCACCTACTCGTGTATGCAAAGCTCTCTGTCATGTACTGGGGGGATGACCATTTGTCTTCATGAGAACCATTTGACTTCAGTGTGTTACACCAGGCTATGAAATTGCAACTTTTAATACTTTACATAATTGCCCAGATTTGTGAGTGATTCCAGCCTTCATTCTATTTTAGAACAGCACAAAGGAAATTTAGCTTGTCCAGTGGCTGGTAAAGCTCAAAATGAAATATCATAAGAAAAAATGTCTGAGATAGACCTTTCTGACCCAAACTTCTCTTTTGCCAGCAGAACAATTTGTCTCACCAGCCACTGCATGGGCCCCATCAATTGTGCAGCTGATTTTTTTCTGGACTTGCATCAAACAACCTCAGCTTATTGATCAGGCCATTCTTAAACCTCTGTCCTTTGATGCTAAATCCAAAAGATCTTTTTTTTTTATGTGCAGTCAACAAATAGACATTGATAACCTCAGAATGTAATATGATGGATTTTATCTTGAAAGACCTAGAATAATTACATGTGACCCACTTGCTTCTGAAGGGTTTCCTTCAGCTCTTCCTCAAGGATGTGACATATTTGCTAGGGTTTTTTGTATTTTCAATTTCTTTTCCTTTGTCAGGGAAAGCAATGCTGTTATGTATCACACAAAACAGTGCTACAGTGAGGTGAGATGAGTGACAGAACCCAGTAGAGGAAAAGACTTCAAATAAAAATGCTTCATATCTCAATCTACATAACATGTTGCCGACAGTATAAAAATGTTAAGACTTGGCAGATGTCATTAACCAGAATTTGCTTTCCTAAAAGTCTAGGAAGAACATTTTTTTTTTTCCCTCAGAAATGCAGGAGCAGTCAAGAAGGTCCTCATCATCACTACTGTATTTGATTTGGTTGAGATGGAGTTACTACACTTGAGTTAGTCCTCCCCCTAAGCACGTTCATAGTGCTGTGTTTTGTAGCGGTAGCTGGGTGTTGATAACATACCAGTGTTTTGGGGACCAGTGAGCAGTGTTTGCACAGCACTCAGGCTGTGCTCTTTCAACATTCACCCCCACAACAGCTGGCTGAGAGCTGGGCATGGCCTTGAGAGCTGACACAGCCAGGCCAGCTGACTCAAACTGACCAAAGGGGTATTCCATGCCTATGATGTCAGCTCAGACATAAAAGCTGCAGGAAGAAGGAACCGCAGGAGGCAATTCATTAACAGCATTTGTCCTCTGGAGAAGCTGCTACTCATAGTGAAACCCTGCTTCCTGGGGAATGACTGAACACCATCTGCTGATGGGAAGTAGGAAATAATACTTTGGTTTGATCTTGCTTCTGTACATGTCCTTTGTCCTATTAAAATTCTTCTAGCTTGATCCACAGGCCTCTTGTTATATTTTTCTTCTCCCCTATCCATCTAAGAAGAGAAATGATAGTGTGGCTTTGGTGGACATCTGACCCCCAGCCAGGCCCAAACCACCACTAGGAAGAGAAACACAGGGTAAATTTATCCAGTGACCTTACTGATGAAAATGTGTAAAAGTCAAAATGTGGAAATGAAACACCCCAAATCCGAAGTTCTTCACAGAGAGAGTGATTTCCCATTGGAATGGGTTGCCCAGGAGGTGGTGGAGGCACAGTCCCTGGAGGTCTTCAAGCAAAGACTGGGTGAGGCACTCAGTGCCATGGTCTAGATGACTGGATAGGGCTGGGGGACAGGTTGGACTGGATGATCTTGGAGGTCTCTTCCAAACTGGTTGATTCTATGATTCTGTGATTCCATTTTTTTTACCTTCATTTCATTTTGCCTTATGCACCCATGTAACTACATGGCTTCTACATCAAAGAACCTCCTGGCAGGAGAGTTATGTCAGGGACTTTTAAAAACATGTGCAGTAATCTCCCTGGTCAGTCTCAGCCTAGCTGTGCATCCAACTGTTGATTGCATAAATGTTTTGCCTTCTCATGTATGTTCAGGTGTCACTGCAGTAGAAAAAAGTTGTCATGGAAAGCATTGTTCCAAGGGAAGAAGTTACTTTTTAGATAGCTAAAAGGCATCTGGGGGCTTTGTGAGGAAGAAGCAGCTCAGCATGGCTGTGGGAAAGGCAGGATTTGGCAGTGGTGCTGGACACAGCTGGAGGCCATAGCTGAAGGACTGAGGAGGGAAGGGGAGAGAACTGTCAAGAGAGCAGGTAAGGGTCACTGAGAGCAGTTGGCGAGGAAAAAGTGTCAAGCACAGGGTGCTAGCAGCTAGCCTTGGCACCACCATGCCAGCATGACTAGTAAGAGCCTGGCCTGAGACGCAGGGGCACGGCTAGCAAAAAGCAGGTTAAGCTAACACAATCAACCTGTGCCACCATGTTGGCTCATTTTGAATCAGTGTTACTCAGTAATCACTAATCATTCCAAACTGGGAACACATAATTGCAGATGAGGAGCATTTTACTCCTCATGAGGAGTTATTGCTGCTCTTTAGGAATTAAGGCTACTCCATTTTCCTTCTCTCCCTCAAATAGGTATAGAATTTCTTATGTCATTTGACTCATATTTGTGCTTGTCAAGTCCAGGCAGATGCCAAAGCTAGTAAAAAGTCTGAATGACAAGTAAAAAAGATGGCATATGAGTTTCGAAAAACTAGTCTCCCTTTCTTCATAACAGTTGCTCTACTCATCTCATTTTGACATGGCATAATAGCTGAATAAACAGAGCTAACTATATGGAAGTTTGGTCATGTGGACACCACTAGATCACAAGTACATTCTTCTGTGAAGGCAGAACTATTTTAAAGAAAAGGCTGAAGATTTATTTGATACAACCCCCTAATGTCCATTCTAACTAAACATTATCTGTAAATACTTTTACAGAACAGCAAAAGAGATACATTTAATCACTGACGTATGACTGCCTCCCTAAATCCTGGGTACATCAGTCAGTCAGTCAAGTCAAGTCATGAAGGTTGGAAAAGACCTTGATGGTCATCGAGTCCAACCCGAAGCCAGCTAAAAGCAACGCTAAACTGGAGCCTCAAGCGTAACATCCACACACTTCTTCAACTCCTCCGGGGACAGGGACTCCACCAGCTCACTGGGTAGGCTCTTCTTAGGTATAACCCACTCTCATACCCTTCTAATCCACAAGCACAGCTTTCTGTGCTCTTGGCTTCTGCTTCATCCCCATCTTTTTCCTCTTTGTCACTCATATCTTCTCCCCAAATCTACCATTTTTTCCCTGGACCCATCCATGCCCAGCACAGCCTCCCCTGCGCTGCAAAAGACCTTCAATGTCCTGCAAGCCAGCTACCAGGAACACTAAACTACAGCCTGAAGCAAGCTGCTGTCCGGTTGCAGCTGCAGGGTGGTGTAGAAGAATAAACACAACAAGAGGAAAAGCAAGAAGAGAGAATCAAGATCATAAAATCAATTACATTAGATTCTTACTAATCTCCCAATTCCCAAAGTTATTTCTGATATTCCAATTTCTAAGTGCTCTGCTGCACTGAAATTCAGAAGATATACAGGCACCACCTACACTTAGTCCTTCTTGTTGCATGCTGGCATTTGAAGCCAGGCCTTTTTTGTAGCCAGAAGATGGAAAAGGCTATGGAGAGCAAAGATTATGAGATACTGCTAAGAAGATGGAGCCTCCAGATAACTGAGGGAACAAAAACAATGTTAGGATTATGCTGATAATAGACCTCAACCAGATGTTCACTGACTTTTCTGCCTTTTCAAAGCAATGAAGCCTGCCTAAGTGGGACACTTTCAATAGTAAGATTGTACCTTGAGGATTCTAAATAGAAGTGCTGCTTGTGAATGTTGTGTACATGGTTTGTTTTTTTCCCCTAAGAATGACAGATTTAGTAGTTAGCTTTTATTTCTAGCCTGCATTTCACGTTTGGTTAGGCTTCTTGTAACGACTTTACATCTACTACAGCACTCTATACATGCAACAAGCTCTTCCTGACCAGGAGGCAAATGATATATCTCTTACCCTAGTGGGAGACAACAGAATTCAGATCACTCAAGTTTGAGAAGCAGAATCATGTGAGCCTCATGAGGTTCTACATGACCAAGGGAAAAGTCCTGCACCTGGAATGGGGCAATCTCTGCTATCAATACAGCCTGGAGAATGAAGTGACTGAAAGCAGCCCTGTGGAGAAGGACCTGGGGGTTCTGGTGAATAAAAAGCTGGACATGAGCCAACAGTGTGTGTTCACAGTCCAGGAGGCAAATTGTGCCCTAGGGTGCATCAAATGAAGTGTGGCCAGTAGTTTAAAGAAGGTGAGCCTTCCTTTCTGTTCCACTATGCTGAGACCTCACTGATGTACTGTTTCCAGTTCTGGCACTGGGAACAGAGGAAAGACAGGCACCTGCTGGGAACAGTTCCAAAAGAAGGCCACAAAAATGATCATTTGGAGGAAATGGCTGTTCTACCAGGATAGGCTGTGAGTGTTTGGGCTCTTTGGCCCAGAGAAGGGAAGGCTCTGGGAAGACCTTCTTGCAGCCTATCAGTACTTAAAGGAGTCTTACAAGAATCACAGAATCACAAAGTGCTAGGAGTTGGAAAGGACTCTTAGAAATCACCTAGTCCAACAACCCTGCCAAAGCAGGATCACCTAAACAGGCTGCACAGGAAAGCATCCAAGTGAGTTTTGAAAGTGTGCAGAGAAGGAGACTCCACAGCTTCTCTGGGCAGCCTGTTCCAGTGCTCTCTCATCCTTACCATAAAGATGTTTTCCCTCATCTCGAGGTGGAACCTCCTGTGTTCCAGCTTGTACTTGTTATTCCTTGTCCTATCACTGGACACCACCAAAAAGAGACCTTCTGCTGGCCATACATCTTCTGATGCCGCCCAGGATGTGATTTGCCTTCTGGGCTGCAGGTGCACACTGTCTGCTGATGTCCAGCTTCTCATCCACCAGCACCCCCAAGTCCTTTTCCACAGGGCTGCTTTCTATCACCTCATCCCCTCGTCTGTATTGATAGTGAGCATTGTTCCAGCCCAGGTGCAGGATGCTACACTTTCTCTGATTGAACCTCATGAGGTTCACTTGGGACTACCTCTCCATCTTATCCAGGTCCCTCTGGATGACATCCTGTCCCTCTGGATTATCAACAGATTATCAACAATCCAGAGGGATTATCTCCTCTCAAGACTAAACAGCCTCAGCTCTCTCAGTCTTTCTTCATAGGAGAGATGGTCAAGTCCCACTGTCATTCTTGTGGCTCTCCATTGGACTCTCTCCAGCAGATCCCTGTCTCCCTTGAACTGAGGAGCACAAGACTGGACACCCTATTCCAGGTGTGGTTTCACCAAGGCAGAATAGACAAGGAAGGGAGCCTCTCTAGACATGCTTGATGCACCCTAGGATGCCATTGGTTCTCTTGTCCAGAAAACATTGCTGTCCCATGGATAATTTGCTTTCCACTAGGATTCTAACATCTTTCCACATGGAGCTACTTTCCAACAGGATGACCCCTGGTCTGTACTGGTGCCTGTTGTTATTCCAGCCCAGATGCAGGACCCTGCACTTGTCCTTATTGAATTTCATGAGATTTGCCTTCACTCAGCTCTACAGCCTGTCCAGATCTCCTTGGATGGCAGCACAGCCTAATGGGCTGTCTGCCACCTCTCCCAGTTTCATATTATCAGCAAACTTGCTGAGGGAAAACTATCCTTGGGGATGGACTTTTCATCAGGGCCTCATGGGATAGGCCTAGAGATAGCATTTTTAAACTGAAATAAGGGAGATTCAGACTAGGTATGGGGAAGAGATTTTTTACACTGGGGGTGGTGAAACACTGGAACAAATTGCTCAGAAAAGTGGTAGATGCCTCATCCCTGGAAATACTCAAGGTCAGATTGGATGGGGCTCTGAGGCCCAGAAGTTGATGTTAAACCAAAGTTTTATAAGCATAGGCTAAAGTTTTATGAAATTCCACATTGTGTATTATTTTAACACACAGGAAATTGTAAGTGACATAACAGAAACAAAACCTATGCTATTTGCTACACCAATGTCATTATTATTTGCCAGATATCCTAAACCCTTTTTTAGGGGTTTGGCTATTACCAAACAGAAGCAATTTATCTCTTTTGTAAGGTTAGACGAATAATCCATTCAGCATTCACATGCAGCTTCTCTCCCCAAGAATGTTACATAGGAAATTATTTTTTAAAATAAGATTCAAATCTTTATAATTAAGAAGGGCAAACATATTAATAAGGATAAAAGGATACACTTCTAATCTCCTAGTTATGCAAATCACTCTGTGATTTTTTGTCATTTACTTCAGAAACAGCATAACAATGGAGGTTTTTTTTTCACATACACGAGAATCCTCATTTATGTGCTTGACACATTGCAACTGGGTATTTATTTCTACATGGCAAACATTAATGGCATTGAGGCTATAAGAGCATCTCTTACATTTAAATACACTTTTAAACCCACAATGTGTGTAAATAATTTGCTTTACAAATAACTTTTAGGCAGCTCTCAGATCTCAGCCTACTGTTTGTATTATTTGCCAGGTGAATAATTACAGGTGATACAGGGGACAGTTTTACTTCAGACTTAATGACACCAAGCTAGGAGCAGATGTGGATCTGTTGGAGGGTAGGAGAGCCCTGCAGAGGGACCTTGCTAGGCTGGATGGGTGGGCAGAGGCCAATGGGATGAGATTTAACAATGCCAAGTGCAGGGTTCTGCACTTTGGCCACAACAACCCCAAGTAGCACTACAGGCTGGGGACAGAGTGGCTGGAGAGCAGCCAGGAGGAAAGAGACCTGGGGGTGCTGATAGCTAGTAGGCTGAAGATGAGCCAGCAGTGTGCCCAGGTGGGCAAGAGAGCCAATGGCATCCTGGCCTGCATCAGGAACAGTGTGGCCAGTAGGACAAGGGAGGTTATTCTTCCCCTGTACTCAGCACTGGTCAGGCCACACCTTGAGTACTGTGTCCAGTTCTGGACTGCTCAATTCAAGAGAGATGTTGAGGTGCTGGAATGTGTCCAGAGAAGGGCGATGAAGCTGATGAAGGGCCTGGAACACAAACCCTATGAGGAGAGGCTGAGGGAGCTGGAGTTGTTTAGCCTGGAGAAGAGGAGGCTCCGGAGTGACCTCATTGCTGTCTACAACTACCTGAAGGGACATTGTAGCCAGGTGGGGGTTGGTCTCTTCTCCCAGGCAACCACCAATAGAACAAGGGGACACAGTCTCAAGTTGTGCCAGGGAAAGTCTAGGCTGGATGTTAGGATGAAGTTCTTGGCAGAGAGAGTGATTGGCATTGGAATGGGCTGCCCAGGGAGGTGGTGGAGGCACCATCCCTGGAGGTCTTCAAGAAAAGCCTGGGTGAGGCACTTAGTGCCATGGTCTAGTTGATTGGATAGGGCTGGGTGCTAGGTTGGACTGGATGATCTTGGAGGTCTCTTCCAACCTTGTTGATTCTATGATTCTATGTTGCCTTTTTTGTCTTTTTTTCCTTTTTTTGTCCAGCTGCCAAATGCTGGATTAGTCCAATATCAAATAGGTTTGAACCCTGTTTCTAACAGACACATCAAATACATTTTATGCCTAGAAGAGAGACATACAAATTCACACAATTTTCTGTTGCTTCTCTTCCTTTTCACTCAACTCAAACAACAAGGAAGAACCACTTGACAATACCAGGACTGGGCTAATCATCACTACTGCACAGTGTGCATACAGCACACTGAGACTATCCCTGTGCTCAGTTGAGGGATTAGACAGAATATGCTTATGTAATGCAGAGCAGCAGCAGAAAAAATTCTGACGTAGCTCAAAATAAAATCATAGGACAGAATCATAGAAATGTTTGAGTTAGAAGAGACCTTTAAGACCATCAAGTCCAACCATTATCTAACTCTATCATGTCTGCTGCTAAACTATGTCCCTTAGCACCACATCTTTAAAACCATGTCTTTTAAACAACTCCAGGAATGGTGAGCCAATCACCTCCCTGGAAAGCCTATACCAGTGCTTGATAACCTTAATGCCAATGTTCCAAGGTTCAGGACAGACTAACAAACTCTATAGGTCATCCATACACTAAGGCTGTATAGTTGAAGTGATGACAAGGGCAGCAGCTCCTTTGTGAAACTGAGTTAATGCTGCATGCATGCTAATGCTGCAATATATACTTGTCTTAAACGGAGATATTTTCTTTTGTGACATCCTCACTCACCTAAAAGGCTATCAGGGTGGAATCTGTGACTGTTCTGCTTATGGACAGAGATGATGTGTTAGTTTAAAGCAGGGTAGAATATTTTGGTGAGAAAAACTAGATCATAGGCTGTGAAAGGAAAACAAATGGTGATGTCTCCTTCCCTCAGAGTCTTGCTGAACAAGAAGAAAGGTAAACATTAGATAACACTCTCAGCATTTTTGCTGCACTCTATGGCTGGGCTCTGGCTGAGCTGCATCTCCCTAACCTCACCTGCCATTCACCTTTGCTTCTTAACCTCTTGGCTGAACCTCCATTCTTCCTTAGGACTGGGATAAGATTGAGAGAGGCAGAGAGAAGATGCAGGGGTGGTTGAGAGCCCCTCCTGGGAACTCAGGTTTCTGGGAGGGGAGTTGTGCTTTTGTATTGTTTATCCTTTGTATATTTCTGTATATAATTGTATATAACTGTATATACTGTAAATATCTGCTTGTATATTGTGCTAGCTGTAAATAAATAGCTTCATTTATATTCCCAGAGCCCGGCTGAGTCTAGTTGGGTATTTCTAGAAGTGGGGGGGGGGGAGGGCGGGTAACACCCAAACCACCACAGATGAGATCACAACTTCCATAACAAGTTCATATAAATAAATGTAATGATGTGAATAGGGCATATGTTAGAGGAGTAACTGTAATGATGTAACTGAAATACATGGGTGTTTTTCATGAGTAAAAAACCATTACAAGTAAATAAATACTGCACCTATAAATAATGTGACTACATACTTAGATCAAATGATGAAAAGCACTTGACAAAGAGATTGGAAAGCTCAGCTTTCCTTTCATTGCATAAGTTTTCTGAAGAACAGGGGAGTTATTTACTTAAAATAAATCACTGTATCACAGTATCACCAAGGTTGGAAGAGACCTCACAGATCATCAAGTCCAACCCTTTACCACAGAGCTCAAGGCTAGACCATGGCACCAAGTGCCACGTCCAATCCTGCCTTGAACAGCCCCAGGGATGGCGACTCCACCACCTCCCCGGGCAGCCCATTCCAGTGTCCAATGACTCTCTCAGTGAAGAACTTTCTCCTCACCTCCAGCCTAAATTTCCCCTGGTGCAGCCTGAGGCTGTGTCCTCTCGTTCTGGCGCTGGCCGCCTGAGAGAAGAAAGCAACCTCCTCCTGGCCACAACCACCCTTCAGGTAGTTGTAGACAGCAATAAGGTCTCCCCTGAGCCTCCTCTTCTCCAGGCTAAACAATCCCAGCTCCCTCAGCCTCTCCTCGCAGGGCTGTGCTCAAGGCCTCTCACCAGCCTTGTCACCCTTCTCTGGACACGCTCAAGCAATGACTGTAGTCATCAATTTCCAGTAAAATCAGGAAAACCATACTTTCAGGCATAACCATCCACCTAGCTTGCCATAGTCATCAGACCTTGGCTAATTATCTGACAACTCAAAACAGCTACTGAGCTTTCCAGCTGGCTTGCTTCTTGGATCCCTTTTGCAGATCTATTTAGGCCTCTTTTATATCTGTTGTGCAGTTAACACATTTCAAAATACAAGTATTGCTGCTGAATAATTTGCTATCACTTGAATCCAGAAGTTTTACTATGTATCTGAAAGACTTTAGAGTTACTGCACAAGAGTTTACAGGAGACTCAGAACCCCCAGCAGCACTTGCAGAACCGTAAAACTACCTGTAATATCCTACCATAAAGCTCCACTTAATATCCTCTGCAAACATACAAAACACTTAAAAAGTCAGTAAATAATACAATTTTAACAAGGTATTTGTTACCTGAATAAGAGAGAAAGGCAGAACTCACTGCACACAAGTGTGATGGTTTGGGTGTTCCCTGCCCCCCCACACTTTGGAAATCACCCAGACTAGACTCAGACAGCTCTGGAAATTGAATGAAGCTTATATTTACAGCTGGCACAATATACAAGCAGTTGTTTACAGTATATACAGTGATATACAGAAATAGACAAGGTAAAATGTAATACAGAAACACAACTCCCCTCTCAGAAACCTGAGTCCCCAGGAGGGGCTCTCAACCACCCCTGCACCTTCCACTTACCCCTCTCAACCTTACCCCAGTCCCAAGGAAGAATGGAGGTTTGGCCAGGGGGTTAGGAAGCAAAGTGGACTAGTCCCAAAAATGGAGGGTGAGGTTAGAGAGTAAGATGCAGCCCAGCCAGCAGCCCAAGCAAGAGTGGTGCTGAGTGTGTTACCTATGTTTTGACTTATGTTTTTATACATCTCAGCAAGCCTATGAGTGCAGTAGACATCACCACTGTTTTCCTTTCACAGCCTGTAATCTAGTTCTTCTCACCAAAACTTTCTAGCCTGCTTCAAACTAGCACAACAAGAAAACACTCAGAACTATGTCTTTGTACTGGTACCATGAGAAAAAAGATTATGGAGAAATATCTTTTAAAATTGAGTCAACTTGAGCACATACACTTCAAAAAAATTTAATTGCATTTCAGAAGAACTGTAATGAGGGAAGGCAGGGAAAGGAATTGCTCGATTCCAACTGCAAGAAGCAAATTAGTAAAGGTGAAGATATTTATATGCCTCCAGACATTGGTGTTTGCAGACTTACTTTACTCATCTTCTGCAAATCCCCATTGATCTCATGTCATCATCTCAAAAAGTCAATAGGCCATTACTACCCAGAACAAACAGCAATTGCACCTAAATACAATTAATCTTGTGAGTGTCTTAAAGTGCCTTGGAAATAAAAGTTAAGTTGATCATTAAAAAGGAAGTGGAATCATCGGAATTGTAATAGCATCATTAATTAGTATCAATATCTGGTATTCATTCTTAGTAAGAAAAAAAATAATATGGCTTTTAAGTGGCTAATAATTTTGTCAATATTCAAATTAGTAGGCTGAAGATGAGCCAGCAGTGTGCCCAGGTGGGCAAGAGAGCCAATGGCATCCTGGCCTGGATCAGGAACAGTGTGGCCAGTAGGACAAGGGAGGTTATTCTGCCCCTGTACTCAGCACTGGTCAGGCCACACCTTGAGTCCTTATTGCTGTCTACAACTACCTGAAGGGTGGTTGTGGCCAGGGGGAGGTTGGTCTCTTCTCTCAGGTGGCCAGCACCAGAACGAGAGGACACAGCCTCAGGCTGCACCAGGGGAAATTTAGGCTG
This sequence comes from Pogoniulus pusillus, assembly GCF_015220805.1. Taxonomy (NCBI): domain Eukaryota; kingdom Metazoa; phylum Chordata; class Aves; order Piciformes; family Lybiidae; genus Pogoniulus; species Pogoniulus pusillus. The sequence continues at coordinate 41,504,432 of NC_087266.1, forward strand.
GAGGTGAGGAGAAAGTTCTTCACTGAGAGAGTCATTGGACACTGGAATGGGCTGCCCGGGGAGGTGGTGGAGTCGCCGTCCCTGGGGCTGTTCAAGGCAGGATTGGACGTGGCACTTGGTGCCATGGTCTAGCCTTGAGCTCTGTGGTAAAGGGTTGGACTTCATGATCTGTGAGGTCTCTTCCAACCTTGGTGATACTGTGATACTGTGTGAGTCCTGTGTCCAGTTCTGGGCTCCTCAATTCAAGAGAGTTGTTGAGGTGCTGGAATGTGTCCAGAGAAGGGTGATGAAGCTGGTGAGAGGCCTGGAACACAAACCCTATGAGGAGAGGCTGAGGGAGCTGGGGGTGTTTAGCCTGGAGAAGAGGAGGCTCCGGAGTGACCTCACTGCTGTCTACAACTACCTGAAGGGACATTGTAGCCAGGTGGGGGTTGGTCTCTTCTCCCAGGCAACCACCAATAGAACAAGAGGACACAAGTTGTGCAGGGGGAGGTATAGGCTGAATGTTAGGAGGAAGATGTTGGCAGAGAGAGTGATTGGCATTGGAATGGGCTGCCCAGGGAGGTGGTGGAGGCACTGTCCCTCGAGGTGCTCAAGAAAAGACTGGATGAGGCACTTAGTGCCATGGTCTAGTTGACTGGCTAGGGCTGGGTGCTAGGTTGGACTGGATGATCTTGGAGGTCTCTTCCAACCTGGTTGATTCAATGATTCTATGAAAAATGTAAACCAAAGGGAACATCTTGGCATATTTTTACTTGAAATATTTTCTTCCTGGAATCTCTGCTTGTGGTATCAGTGATTGCTTAACAAAATACATTCAACTCTCTATCTATTACACTCACTACAAACTGTTTACTCACTGCATAGTTATGGAGTGTAATAAGGAGTTATCACTTTATAGACAATAGTTAATGCCTGTGATAGTACTGGTTAAAAAAAAGTATCATTGAATCCTTTACACCCAGAGGAAAAATCCACAGATAGCGAGTCAGTGACAGAACTAGAGACCATGTATAATCCATGTTACAGATGTGGTGGTGTAGCTGTAGCTAACAGCAAAACTCAGTCAGCCACTCACCCTTCTTCTCAGTGGGCTGGGGGAAAAAGCATCATGGAAAAGCTCATGAGTTAAGGGCAGGGCGAACACTCATATATTACTATTACAGGCAAAACAGGCTTGACTTGAGGCAAATTAATTTTACTTGCTGACAATTAAAAAAGAGCAAAATGGTAAGAAACAATGGCAAATGACTCTCTATGGACAACTGCCTCCTAACATCCAGCCTACACCTCCCTGGCACAACCTCAGACTGTGTCCCCTTGTTCTGTTACTGGTTGCCTGGCAGAAGAGACCAACCCCCACCTGGCTACAGCCTCCTTTCAGGCAGTTGTAGACAGCAATGAGGTCACCCCTGAGCCTCCTCTTTTCCAGGCTAAACAACCTCAGCTCCCTCAGCCTCTCCTCACAAGGCTGTGTTCCAGGCCCCTTACCAGTTTCATCTTGCCACCTTCATTGTGAAGAACTTCTTCCTAACATCTAATTTAAATCTCCCCTCTGTCAGTTTAAACTCATTACCCCTCGTCCTGTCATTGTAAATAGTCCCTCCCCAGCCTTCCTGTAGGCCCTCTTCGGATATTGGAAGGCCACTATAAGGTATCCTCAAAACCTTCACTTCTCCAGGCTGAAGAGCCCCAACTTTTGTAGCCTGTCCTCATAGCAGAGGTGCTGCAGCCCTCTGATCATCTTTGCGGCCCTCCTCTGGACTCAGTTGAACAGTTCAACATCCTTCTTGTGTTGGGGGCTCCAGAACTCTACACAGTACTCCAGGTGGGGTCTGATGGGAGCAGAGTAAAGGGGGAGAATCACCTCCCTTGCCCTGCTGGCCACGCTGCTCTTGATGCAGCCCAGGACATGGTTGCTGTCTGGGCTGCATGTGCACACTGCCAGCTCATGTTGAGCTTTTCATCAACCTAGACCCCCAGGTCATTTTCCTCAGGGCTGCTCTCCAACCATTCACCACTCAACCTGGATTTGTGCTTGGGACTGCACCGACCCAGGTGCAGGGCCTTACACTTGGCCTTGTTGAATTTCATGAAGTTGGCCTGGGCCCACCTCTCCAGCCTGTCCAGGTCTCTCTGGATGGCATCCCTGCCCTCTAGCAAGTTGACTGTGCCACACAGCTTGGTGTCATCTGCAAACTTGCTGAGGGCGCACTTGATTCCCCTGTCTATATTGCTGACAAAGATGTCAAACAGCACTGGGCCCAGCACTGACCTCTGAGGTACACCACTTGTCATTGGTCTCCAGGTGCCACTGATCACCACTCTCTGCATGCAACCATCCAGCCAATTCCTTATCCAGTGAGTGTTCCACCCATCAAGTTCATGTTCTTCCAGTTTGGTGTTGATGTGAATTCCCCTATCTCCACTAAGAGCTAACTAAGGTACAGGTCTATACTTATCCCCACATGGACATTCTCTTCTAGTGTGATGCACTGCCAGGGCTGGTGCTTAGCCTGTCTTCTGCCATGCTTATCACAGGAGAAAGAAACATGACTTGAAAGTTTTTTTTAGTTGTTATAAAGTTCTGGCACAGATGGACCCTAGTACCCCAAAGTCAGAACTCCTGATGGAGATCACCTTGCCAAAATGCCTATCTTGTCTTGTTCCACTACCACATCTAAACAACTTTTCTACTTCAGACTGCAGGAAGTAGTCTCTTCAATTTCTGTGGCTCAGATCCTTCTTCAGGTTCCTCCTGCTTCAAGTAATTCTCCACATTTAGAATTTCCTCATCACCATTCTGTCGCTCAGCCTGCAACTGATGCTCACCAACTATTCTACTACTGGACTGCTGCAATTAATTTTACAGGAAGAACTGCAGCAAACAGTTCAGTGAGGATCTGCAACCAGAGACTATGCTTATTACCTGTGGAAATATAAATGCCTAAAGAAGATAAAATTCTCAGCATAATAATGGACAAAAAAGGTGAGAGTACATAAATGTAAAATTCTAGTACTTATTAACTAAGCAATGCAACTGGGGGAATAGAAATGTACATGAAAAGAGATACTAAGTATGCCTGAAAGTCTCAAAATACATTTTAAGAGTGTGAAGTTCATGACTCTGTGCTAGTTTGAAGCAGGCTAGAATGTTTTGGTGAGAAGAACTAGATTACAGGCTGTGAAAGGAAAACAATGGTGATGTCTACTTCGCTCACAGGCTTGCTGAGATGTATAGGAACAAGAAATAAAAACATAGATAATCACTCTCACTTGGGCTGCTGGCTGAGCTGCATCTTACTCTCTAACCTCACCCTCCATTTTGGGATAATCCACTTTGCTTCCTAACCCCCTGGCCAAACCTCCATTCTTCCTTGGGACTGGGGTAAGGTTGAGAGGGGTAGGGGGAAGGTGAAGGGGTGTCCTGGGGACTCAGGTTTCTGAGAGGGGAGTTGTGTTTCTGTATTACCTTTTACCTTGTATATTTCTGTATCTAACTGTAAATATCTGCTTGTTTATTGTGCTAGCTGTAAATATAAGCTTCATTCATATTTCCAGAGCTTGCTGAGTCTAGTCTGGGTGATTTCTAAAGTGTTGGGGGCAGGGAACACCCAAACCATCACAGTCTCCCCATACAGTATCATTATGAAAAATTTATTTCAATATTAAAATCCTATCACTGCAATGCATATGTCATTTTTTGTTGCTGTAATACAGCTTTTTACAATGATCAATTCCTAATTATTAGCCTGAAAAGCATCTCAACAGACAGAAATAGAGATGAATACCTCATTGCTATACATGCAACATCAAGTGCTTTCATCATTTCTCCCTTTTTCTTTCAGAGGAGGAAATTAAACTTCTGTTTATAAGATTTAGTGGTCCTTCAAAAAACAAAGCCATTACAATGAGTGGCACATGATCAGAAAAAGTGTATTCTGAGTGTCTGAGCAGTTAATAAGCTGTTGGACTTCAAGATATTAAAACAATAAATTTCAGATACAAATTCACAAACGAGGAAAGTTGTAAAGTGTGTAGGCGAGGGCTCGATTTATTTGTTTCATGACACCGAGTCCCTGCATTTTACAGTTCACATGAGAGAGAAAGAAGGTGGGGGAGCAGAACACTGCCTTAGAGGACAGGCTGGAAGGTAGGCCAGATAAAGTGAGGAAAAAACTATCACAGTATCACCAAGGTTGGAAGAGACCTCATAGATCATCAAGTCCAACCCTTTACCACAGAGCTCAAGGCTAGACCATGGCACCAAGTGCCACGTCCAATCCTGCCTTGAACAGCTCCAGGGACGGCGACTCCACCACCTCCCCGGGCAGCCCATTCCAGTGTCCAATGACTCTCTCAGTGAAGAACTTTCTCCTCACCTCCAGCCTAAATTTCCCCTGGCGCAGCCTGAGGCTGTGTCCTCTCATTCTGGTGCTGGCCACCTGAGAGAAGAGAGCAACCTCCTCCTGGCCACAACCACCCCTCAGGTAGTTGTAGACAGCAATAAGGTCTCCCCTGAGCCTCCTCTTCTCCAGGCTATTTTGCCTGTATATCTCCTCTCATCTAATTGTGCTGTATTTAGCTATCAGGACAAGGATTAATTTTTGAACTATATGTAAAATCCACCAATTATTTTTATGCCTTATTCTTGCATGCAAAGAGCATACTTACAGAGCAGGATAGTCAATGTTTATATTATAAAAATCAGCTACCTGGCACTGTGTCTTTCTAACATTATAATTACAGAGCGTCACAGATCATCATTGTATCATACTGGGAAAGGCACTTAAGAAAAATACTAAACCAAAAAAAAAAATCCTGAAGAAAAAGTCATCAAAAGCTTTAAAAGAAGAGATAAGGGTGGATAGCTGGAGTTTGTTGCATTAAAACATTGAAACTAATGAAACAACATTTATCAACTAAACCAGTGGGGTTCTAATACACAAGCTGGCCAACAGTTTTCCAATTTCCAATGTTTAGACTTTAAAATAAAAGAAAGAAGTCTTTGGAGGAATTAAGGAATGACAATCAAGTTTTAATTTGCAAGTGTTACTCAGAAGATATCCCTAGATGAGATGGCAGCATAAGAGAAAACACAAAGGTTCTTCTTTGAAAGATTTTTCAAGTAAATGAATCTACCTTTAAAGATTAAAAGGAAACTCTCAGAGAGGATAACCAAGGTGAGAGAAAAGAAGATTTAATAACAAATTAAATACAACTTCTGGTAAACAAACAAACAAAAACCTCCATACATTAAAAAAAATACAAAACAACAAAAAACAACAACCCTAAAAACAACCTCAAAACCAACTAAACCCCCCCCAAAAAAAAAAACCCAAACCAAAACACAAAAACAAAGAGAATAGTCAACTCCAAAATCTTACACAGCTGTATCCTTCATTCCAGAAACCCTTCCAGAAACACATTAAGGGGAAGGAGGCTCTGCAAGATCTTTATTGACCATGTAAAGTTACCTCTGCTTTAAAGCTTGGGCCAGGAGGAAGATTAATGAATTGGTCAAAAACATGCCTCAGCAATAAAGACCACAGTACTCATAGAATCATAGGATCAAGCAGGTTGGAAGAGACCTCCAAGATCATCCAGTCCAACCTATCACCCAGCCCTAACCAATCAACTAGACCATGGCACTAAGTGCCTCATCCAGTCTTTTCTTGAAGACCCCCAGGGACGGTGCCTCCACCACCTCCCTGGGCAGCCCATTCCAATGGGAAATCACTCTCTCTGTGAAGAACTTCTTCCTAATATCCAGCCTATACCTACCCTGGCACAACTTGAGACTGTGTCCCCTTGTTCTATTGCAATCAAGTAGACCTGGCACTAATTGCATAATAATGCCTCAGAAAAGGGCGTCAAATTTTCTTCTTCATCTGTGGGAATAGAATTGCAGACTGCCTCCAGTCTTTACTCTCTAATCATAATAAGAAGTAAAACATCAAGCAGAACACAGTGAAAAATAAATGGGTCGATTGCTGTGTGAGGTCAAAAAACCTGTTTTACCCTTTGACTTTAATAGTATTGCACTGGGTGCAAATTAGGATTTAGTATTTGAATAATTCTGTACCAGACAGTCAATTTGTATGATGAAAATAGAACTTGCCTACTCAATATTCTATTTACAATTGCAAATGAAGGACAGGATTGATAAATCATCCAATTTCTGCCAACTTCCACACAAATAAGTTACCTATAGGCCAGAATTAATTTGTCGCAATGACATTGCAAGGTCAGGTGTTCTGAGGAAGCACTGTGCTAACCCCTCCACAGAGGGATGATGGCAGAGTCATCTATTTGTCCTCTTTGGGTTTAGAACTGATGTCTTTAGCAACTTTGTTTGATGTGAAAAGGTGATGGCAGGCCAGAGGAGGAGTTTCTGAACCAGCAATTTTGCAGTGACCTGCATACTGAATGGAGAAGAGCAGCAGTTGTAGTCCCAGTGTTACTGCTGGTTTGAAGACTCTGAAAATGGACTTCAGTGAGCAAATCTGAATCCCCATATAGTCTCACATGCCATGCTGTGGTGGGGAATAGGTGAATATAAGACTCCTGTCTGCATTCTTCACATGTAATTTTAACATACCTTTTCACCTGGGAAGTCCATCTTGTCTCATCTAGACTGTTCTGCCTTAAGGGTTTGATGAAGAAGCACAAAAAACTACAAAATCTCTCTGCATTAGGAGAAAAAGCAAAGCAAAACAAAAAAAGTTAAAGAGGGAAAAAGTTTTTCCTTAGCTACTGCCAAGTATCAAATTAGTTTCTGTTCATTTGAAGACTTGCTTTGTATTAACTTTTCTTCTGTCTTTACAGCAAACAGAACTTGCCTGAGGCTTCATCCTTTAAAGACTATTTCTGAGATGTTTTGCCTGTAATTGTTAGTTCTCATGAGGTCACCTTGCTCTTGGATCACAGTCTGCCAAGAGAGAAATCTGAGCAAACATATTATTTTTAAAAGCATGATGATAACACGATAGCACAATGTAATTCATGTTCTATTTCTGCACAGTGATCTTTCTCTGCATACGTGCGATATATAAAATAGCAGGCTTGAAAGGAAAAAAATGTGTATTTGAAAGACAAAAAAAAAACAAACCCTCAACCTGTTTAACAGTGTAAAATACAGAATAAAGCTCATTTACCAAAAAAAAGAAGTCCATACCAATCCCTACGATTCTCCTCGCCTCCAGATTGTGATGGAAAAATGAAAACCAAACCTGGACTTTTTCTTTCCTTCTTTCTTTTTCTTTTTTTAGGAGCTTCCTTGGAGCACTGAGACTGAAGGACATTAGAGTGGTAAGGCTTAACTGTAAATCTTGATTCTGTCCCTTACTGGACATGCAAGCAAGGCAGTGAGGATCTGTACGCATGACTCTTAACTGAATTTATCACCAGCTAATCACAGTATCACAGTATTATTAGGATTGGAAGAGACCTCACAGATCATCAAGTCCAACCCTTTGGCACAGAGCTCAAGGCTAGACCATGGCACCAAGTGCCACGTCCAACCTTGCCTTGAAGAGCCCCAGGGACGGCGACTCCACCACCTCCCCGGGCAGCCCATTCCAGTGTCCAATGACTCTCTCAGTGAAGAACTTTCTCCTCACCTCAAGCCTAAATTTCCCCTGGCGTAGCTTGAGGCTGTGTCCTCTCGTTCTGGTGCTGGCCACCTGAGAGAAGAGAGCAACCTCCTCCTGGCTACAACCACCCCTCAGGTAGTTGTAGACAGCAATAAGGTAATGAAATTGTTGACCCCAAATCCAACTTCTTCTAAATACTGCTGAGGAGCAACTGTTAGTAACCACGATAGTAATGTGAGAAATATGTGTTTGATCCGATCAATTCGTGGCAAGAGGTCACAGACAGGGAGGAAAGGGGATTTTGAATAGAGCTGCATTCCTGCTTGCACCACCACCGCAAAGGAATGCAATAGGCTTAAGGTAAGAGTAATAAGTAAAGGTTGGTGAAGGAGGGAGGCATGTGGAAGAGACAGCCTTTTGCATAAGCAAAGGGAAGAAAGGGGCAGTTGAACGGAAATGCATTCCTCCTTGCACCACCTTTTTTTGCATGAGCAAACAGAAGACTACAAAGGAGTTTGAAGTTCATGGGAAGGACACTTGAGGAAAACCCCTTTCTTCATCACTGAAGACTACCAGAGGGACCACTGGATAAAAAGAGACATGCATGGAAGAGACACTTCCCATTCCTAAAACTGATAAGGAAAACTCAACCTTTTCTTAGGATTAGTAATGAATAGGTAATAGAATAGGGTATAAAAAGAGAAAACTGAAGGCAAAGGGTGTGTGTTAGGGTAGAGCAGAGTCTCCCCATGCACCCAGGCCTGTACATTGCTTGATTCCTGCAACTCTATTAAAGCCTTAACTTGCATGAACGCCAGTTTATGCTTGTTATTTTTGACAGTCACTTTAGAAAAAAACATATTTCACACTTAAAAAAACACACACCAAAAAACCGCAGACATGGAGACTTACTTTGCACTTGTCTCCACCTTGAAGTTAGAAGGACGCAAGACTGAAGTAAGGGCTTACTGAAGTAAGGTTCCTTCTATATTCAGTGGAGGGAGGTGTGGACATCAAAAAGCCTCTAAAGGGAAATTTCAGGCATCTGATTTTGGTGTCTAAAATGGAGTCCTTAGTATTATTTCCTTATTATGTGTGGATTACAGTATTATTGAAGGTAGGCCCTTGCAACTCATTTTGCATGGTTTGAGAGCTGCAAGAAGAGCAAGGCTGCTTGTTTTCACTCCTGCTTCTGCAGGAGGACATCTAGAGACAAACTGACCTACATGCAACTTACTATCCTTTTAGAACATTTTCTCCAGAAACCCATTCTCTGGTTGGCACCTATGAAACTCTATGAAAAAATATTAATATATGGACACCCATGGAGGTCACCCATGGAGGTGGTGGGAGAGCAGCAGGGGTGAGGTGGATATCCAGTGTTGCTAAAAATGGGGGGACAGAATTAATGTTTTGGGGTCAACCTTGTCAGTGGAGCCCACCAATGTGCTTGACATTCAACAAGAATGCGAAAGTGAAACCTCTCAGCAGGGCTGGCAGCTCTGCTTTGCTCTCCCCACACTGCACTTGGCTGGACTCTTCCCATCTGCCAAAGGCAAATGAACAGGGAATCATGGAATGGTTTAGGGGTGGAAGGAGACCTCCAAAGGCCTTCTGATCCAACACCCCTGCAGAAGAGGAAGCTCAGGGCAGACCTCATTGCTCTCTACAACTACCTGAAGGAAGATTGTAGGCAGGTGGGGTTGGGTTCTTCTGCCAGGCAAGCAGGGACAGAACAAAAGGACACAGCCTCAAGCTGTGCCAGGGCAGGTTCAGGCTGGATGTCAGGAGGAAGTTCTTCACAGCAAGAGTGACTGGCATTGGAATGGGCTGCCCAGGGAGGTGGTGGAGTCCCCATCCCTGAAGGTGTTTAAGAGGAGACTGCATGAGGCACAGGTACCAGACTAGCTGTGTCACTTTCCCAGCTTCAAACCGCAGCACACTCACAGCAGTGTTGTTGTCTCTTTCTTTCTTTAGGCAATTAGAGAACAATACTCGTTAGATTCTGAGTAGTGCCAGAGATTCCTCACTGAGAAGATGGTTGTAATATTACGTTCCTTGACATAACTGATGAAATACTTAGCTGTGGCTTTAGCTTTCTTGCACAATTAAGACCAATAGCTGAAAGTAATTTCTTTATGAGAACTGTGTTGTGGAGGCAGGGAATTAATGTGGCCAAGTCAGGAATGTTATAGAAAAATAGAGTTATTTTATTTTCCCAAACACCTGCCCCCAAAACTGTATACAGAAATCAATTTAGCTTTAATTAGCAGATTCAGTTAGGTTGAAAAGATCCACAAGGATACCATAGGTAATCTGACTATTTTGGAAGTCAGAAGTTGGAAAAGGCTGAGCTATTAAACATAGCATTCCCCACTATTAATCAGGCTGAGCCATTAATGTTTACTCACAGGTGAGCCTTTCCCATTCAAACCACAGAGGGAGAGGAATTTTGGGGTATACAGGACTTCAGGACAAACTGTTAGGCCAATGAAGATCATAACTTGTTTCTAAAAAAAGCAGGCCTCTGTGAGTGGAAAAACAGCTCCAAGTGTTGTACATTTTTATCTTAAATAAGGAATCTGGGAAAGCACATTTGAGAATGCTAGGACTTGTGCAAGATCATGTAACTTTTCAAATTACAAGTTATAAATTTATACTGCAAGGTTAAACATTTTTTTTTGTAGCTTTTCAGTCTGACAGTACAAAGTACTAGTTATACATGACATAATGAAGTCATACAAGGCAGAAATGAATTATTCATGAAACTGCTCATACTTATTCTGAGAAATGTTGCATGTATAATTTTTCACATCTTATTCTACATAGCTGGAAAGAGAAAAACAAACAGGAACAAAATGGGTGGGAAATCTTCACAGGCAAACCACACGAACTTAGAACTGTCATCATTGCTCAGTTAAGTGCTGCTCAATCCCACCCTGTCAAACTCAGGTCTAATAATCTGCTGCTGTTTGATATGGATATAATGACAAAGTCATTTCTTAGCATGCTTGAGATGGGTAGAACAACAAACTGAACTATTAGTGTGCTGCAAGGAAAAAAGGACACAATAGATTGGTTTCTCAGAGCCACAGTATTGCAGAATATAGAACATCTACTGAAGCTAATCTTCATGCTTTAATCTTGCTATGACAGTTTCTTCTCCCTTTAAAATGATGCCTTAATTAGGCATGCCTCTGTATTTAAATAATTATAGAGTAAAAAATAACATGACAGAAATTATCCCCAAATTACTTTGCTGGTGAAAGTTGGTGGCTTTAAGGTGATTTAAAAAGTAGTTTCATCTTTTTCACATAATGTCATTTATTAAATCTTATTTCACTATTGAAAGGAAGATTTTTTTTTTTCTAATAGAGGTGACTTTTTTCTATGCACATATTCTTACTCTGTTCCTGAAGAACATTCCATTTATGAGACAAAAATACAAGGAGCTGGTTTATTAATTCAGTTGTAACAATGGAGGAAAGAATGAGCAAAGCAGAGCGTTAGAGTAGAGAAATTGCCTTGCAATGGGCAAGGCACTACAAACACACCTAGTGCACTTGAAAATATCTTTTTTGTTCTCTGCCATGAAGAAAAAATGCATAAGGCAGCTGAGTCCTTTAGTTTTGTCTGCTTTGATATGAACACTGAGACAACTGTTTGGAGTGCTGTTCCTGATAAGAAATAAAGTGAAGTAGAAGAAGGCGTTTGAATGGCGTAGGGATAGTCACACTTGTAACGATTAAACACAGTTTCACACAGAGTAATTTCAAAAGCAAAATCATTACAAAGGGAGCAAAATGTACTTTTACAAGAGCTTTATCTGACATGACAACAGTATTCTAATGTTAGTAACAGATGTTACTTCAGAGTCTTTGTTTTGATTGTTTGTACAATCTGCTATCTATGCCACAGTCCTAGTAATTGCTGATCACCTATTTCTTCATTCTTATGCTTTTCCACTCTTTTCTATATTAGCAACTTTAAATGTTTTGCTGTTATTATGTTAGTCTTAACTACCAAAGAAAAGGATTATGGATGAGTAGAAAGCATGAGTGGGATGGTGAATCTTGGTAGACTGAGATGGAGATATAAAAAGACAAAAAATTGCAGATTTCCAGGGTCCAAAAGGAAAAAAAAAAAGGCTAAGACACCACAAGGAATTAGTTTCAACGTGGGCTAGTGAAGGAAGGTACCTGGAAGGTAAGAGGAAACACTCATTGCAACAGACAGGGCTAGAAAAGCTTTGCTGACAAGGACCAGTGAAGAAGCTACCTTGATGGCCTGTAAGTTCAACATGAACCAGCAATATGCCCTGTTGCGACAAAGGTTAACCACATACTGGGCTGCATTAGCAAAACCACAGCCAGCAGGTCAAAAGAGTTGATTATTTCCCTTTATTCAGCACTATGGAGGCTGCATTTGAAATACAGCAATCAGGTCAGGGCTTCCTAAGATGAGAGATGTTGTCAAAATAAACTCCAGTTGGACATAAGGGAAAAAAAGGACTGCCAAAGAACTGAAGAGGCTAGCCACCACCAAAACTTTCGAAACGTAGCTGAGGCAAGCCTTGAGTGAGTTCAACTACTTTGAAGCAAGCTCCGCTGTGATGAGAAGTTTGGACTAGGTAACCTTCAGTTGTCTTTTCCAACCTAAACTATGCTGTGTACTATGAGGAAATCCATTTTCCTACTTATCCACAAAGTAATTACAATAATTCTGCAGCCATTTTTATGCAGCACAGACCAGCTGAATAACGAGATCCACTTGTGTTCTCTTGCTCAGCCATTCATGCCCATCCTTGTGCCAACATAAAAGCTTGTGCTTCCAGGTGGTAAACTAGGCAGAGAAATTGATCCAAGTTAAAAATGGAATATTTATTTTGCTTGCCCCTCTGCTATCACCTCCCTTTGTCCAGCACAACTGTTTGTGTGCACACAGCAGCAGAAAAAGTAATCTGGGGAAGGCTGAAATGCTTCTTTTGGCAGCTTCAGGAGTTTAAAGTGATGGTTAAACTATGGCATAAATTTTGCTAGCTTATTCACGGCCAATGCCCTTCAGCTCTCTTATAATAAACTGTTTCTGTGGGTATAATCTTTCCTTGTGATTTCTGCTCAGTTAGCTCACCTCAGCTGGTGAGCTGTGGCCTCTGTGGCATGTTACATCTGCTGTGTGCTATTAACCGTGTCACAAGCCAAGATTTCAAAAATGTCAAACAATTTTTTTTATCCCTTATTTTTTAAAAAGAATTCCCAATTTCCAGGGCACTCATGGCCTCATGCGCCCTACAGGGGCTCCAGCTTTATCAACTACAAGATTATGAGAAGATTCAAACCCACTGGCAGTGATTTAATCTGGACTTTTTTTTTCTTTAAGTGGTAAAACCTAAAAGGACTGAATAACAAAAATATTGCTCTTAATCACTCCATAAGCAGCATATTTTTGTAACTTTAATGGGGATCATACGAGAAGCAAAAAAAAATGTTACTTTTGGAAGCACCCAGGTAACAGGGTGATATAAAAGTATAATGTTAAGAGCTGTTACAAGCAGCCACCACCTCTAGCAGCAACTGGTCTGGGAATCCTTCCTGCCTTGCCACTAGAGCCTTGGGAACTGGACCTCTTCCCAGGCTGAAGGATGTGCCACTTGCTGTCTCATTTGCAGGTTCAACCTGCAGCAAAGCTGAGCATGGACCCCAGAGACACATGGACACATACATGCCATTACAGACATGGCCACACACACAGAGGCCACATGTGGGAATAAAGTGAAGAAGGATGTGGGAATGGAGTGCAGAAGGACAATAACAGACAGATGCTGACCTTGGTTCCCACCAGCTGCTGGCTAACTTATCTCAGAAAGGATAGATAACAGACACCTCATTAATGAGAAAAACAAGGCATGGTTTATGATGATAGAGTGGGTTGTCCTTGACTAATTATGCTAATGTGTAGGTGTGTGCCTTGTGCCCTGAGGGATATATTGAGAGCTGAAATGATCAATACAGGTCTCTGGCATAATTCACATTGAATCATCTGGAGTCCACGTGGCCTTGCCTTTGACCACACTGCTCTATGTCGGCCTTACCCATGTTTCCTGCAGCAAGCAAATCAGGGTTTTTGCAACACCTGAGCTAAATCAGGTTTTGCAACAGCCACAAACATGGCTGGTGATGTGAAGAGCCACAGACAAGGCACTGCCCTCAGCACTACCCACACCAAGCCCAGTCACAGAGGGCTACATGCCCTTCTCTTGGGCTGGCAGAAGCAGAAGGTCACTAGTGCAGCACAGACATCATGCTACAGGTTCACAAAGACACACACATTCAGAGATCCCCCAAACACTGGCACAGCCTCTGCTTGGATCTCAGACACACACACATCCCAAGCACAAAACATGTACACACCTAGTTTGTGGAAGTTACAGCATATAAGACTGGAGTTTTTCCCTCAGTGTGTGGCTGCTGAGAAGTCATTAGAACTACTTCAGCCTTCAATTCCTTTTTCTCTGAGACAGTGGTGAGCCTGCCTGCTTTGCAGAGCTGTTCTGAAGTGCAGTGCACTCAAGTTCTGAGGTGTTGAGTGGTCAGACATTTGAGCCATAAGGCCTGAAAAATAAGAGTATCTTGATGAAGATACTGAATAAAAGCTCCCCTCAGAGCAAAAGGAAGGAATAGGGAAGACTAAGGCACCTCAGCTAGGAGTTTCAAAGCACAAAAGAGGAGTGAATTCCTTTTAGCCAGCTTCAGTCAGGTGCCCATGCCAGCTGAGCATCATAGAGGTAAAAGCAAACCAACTTACATGATGTCCAGAAAACAGTATGTGTTGTGTCATCAGTTGTGAGAGGCACTTCTTTGGCCACATCTATAGAACTTCTTTACCATGTCCATACATCCACTAACTTTCTGTCAGGGCTAGACAATGCAAATACCAACCTCACATCTACCACTGGGCAAGCACAGGAAAGGAATGGACATTTGGGGAGGACAGCCACAGCACATTTCAGTTGTTTCTTGATCTAGAATTAAAATTAACTACACCAGCACAGCTTTCTTGACTTTTTTTTTACAGCTTGCACTTGTTTTTGCATAGTCATCATAGTGACATGAGCTAAAATGAACTTGGGTCCTAAATCCCATTTAGGGGTATTGTTTTCTTGACACCACAGAAAACTTGGAAAGCAAAAACCTTCTAAGAACTTCTGTTCTTAGTCTAGGTTGCCTTGGTCTGTACATATAGCTAAGCCTAAGTTAGCATCACTGAGAAATGTGTGCAGAATACCTGCATCTAAAGAATGTGATACACTGTCACTCTGACTTTTAACCCTTCACTAGCTCCCTTCTCATATGATTGCTGTTGGCTGTTCAGTCCAGTCTGTTTTTCAGTTTGGAGCTTTCTAGGATTTCTCTACATCTTCAAAGAGATTTAAGGACTGCTTCATTGAAAGCACAGGGGGCCTTGATGATTAGCCTCCTAACTTAGATAGTATGAATCTCCATGCAGAAACACAACTGACAAATAAGATGTATAACACTACAGGACTTCCTACTGTGGCTTCTCAGAAGCTTTTAATAAACTCAGAGAAATTTGTTTACAGTGGTTGGTTGCCCAGAAGGCAGTTTCATAAATAAGTTTTTCAGATGTCTGAGAGAATACTCTCTAGAACATGTAAATCACCTGGTGATGTGATGATTACATTAAGAACTGAGAAGTGTCTGTGGTGGTTTGGGTGTTACCCACTCCCACTTTGGAAATCACCCAGACTAAACTCAGCTGGCTCTAGAAATTTGAATGAAGCTTATATTTACAGCTTAGCTTAATATACTATCAGATACTTACAGTACATATATTTATATATAGGAATATACAAGGTAAAAGGTAATACAAAACCACAACAGCCCTCCCAGAAACCTGAGTCCCCAGGAGGGGCTCCCAACCACCCTTCCACCTTCTCCCACCCCTCTACCTTACCCCAGACATTGCCTTGTGGCCCAAGGAAGAATGGAGATCAGCTAGAGAGTTAGGAAGCAATTGGATTAATCAGAGAGGCAGAGGGTGAGGTTAGAGGGAAATGCAGCTCAGAGCGTAGGCTGTGCTCGAACTCCCTTATCTATGTTTGGATTCTTGCTCTTATACCTCTCAGCAAGCCTATGAGTGAAGTTGACATCACCACTGTTTCTCTTTCACAGCCTGTAATCTAGTTCTTCTCACCAAAACATTCTAGCTAGCTTCAAACTAGCACAGTGTCTCAACAAAAATAAGATTCTCCTGAATGACTTGCCTGATGTGTCTTCTCTGCCCACTAAGACAGCAACTGCCCAGGGCGTGTGGTGGAGAGTGTGTGGCAAAAAGGAGTAGAGGCTGCTCAGGCACTGACCTCTGCAGACACATGGAAGACCCCCTGGAAATCCACTTCTGAATTGTTGGTGTGAGTCAAGTGGAGCTATGAGGAAAGAACCAGGGACACAATAAAGCCCCAGGCTATGGCGGCTTACTGGGGAGCCACAGCCCAGGATGTATCTTACCCCCAACCCCAAAGAAGGATTATGGGGTGGTAATTATTTCTCCTGCTCTCTCTTTCTCCCTTCTTTCTCTCCTTCTCTCTCCCTCTTCTTTTCCTATTTCCTTCAGCACTCAGATATATTCTCATATTGATTGAGTCTAATTTCCATTAAGCCTAGCCATTTAGTACAAAAAAGGTAGACAACTATTTTCTATCTGAAGAATAGAATAGACAGAAACTTCACATTCCCTTACCATGTAAGATAATTAGATCTTTGTTTCTTTATTCTTTATTAAGACAGCTATGGTTAGAAATGTCCTCTCAGTAGATGTTTCTATAACGATTTCTTACCTATGCCCAACATTTACCAGCTTTACTTTTAAAATGTGTCACCTAGCATTGAAGGTTCTAAATGAGAACATATTAACTCCAAGAAACACTCTGTTCTCAATCCCTTGGTAATACATAGGTGTAAAGAAAGATTTAACCTTCTTTTTTAGACTTTTCTTAGAATCATAGAATCGACCAGGTTGGAAGAGACCTCCAAGATCATCCAGTCCAACCTAGCACCCAGCCCTAGCCAGTCAACTAGACCATGGCACCAAGTGCCTCATTCAGTCTTTTCTTGAACACCTCCAGGGACAGTGCCTCCACCACCTCCCTGGGCAGCCCATTCCAGTAGTAAATGCATGTTAGTACTATGAAATTATGGGTATATTGACACTGTTTAAGGTTCCAGGACAAAACCTCCAGGGACAGAGCTCTCTCCCTGCTCTGGTTTCCCCTCTAGGGAAAAAGTAGGCTAGGGAAGGTAAAGGGTAAACCAAGAGTCTTGAACATAAATTAGAAGGGAGTAAATTTAACAATTAAAAAAAAGTATTTATGGAAAAAGGATATAGAGGTGAACAGAGTATTTATGGAGAAGGGAAGGGTACTGTGGTTTCTAAAGGTAGCCAGCAGAAATTAAACTCCAAGATCATCCAGTCCAACCTAGCACCCAGCCCTATCCAGTCAACTAGACCACGGCACCAAGTGCCTCATCCAGTCTTTTCTTGAACACCTCCAGGGATGGTGCCTCCACCACCTCCCTGGGACACCCCATTTTTCAAAATTGGGCAAAATATATTGTGTATTTCTAAATTAGACACAAATAAACTAACAGGCAATTGAATGTGTGCAACACCAATCCCTGACTTGCGCTGCACAGCAGGTGTTGGAACCATGAATTAGCTGCGTATTTCATGCTGTATCTGGTTTGGAAATTCTAGCCTATATATCCACCTCCTACAAGTAAGAGCAATAAGTAGTTGTGTGTTTAAATGGTACTTACCAAGGAAAATGGACAGACGTTTTTGAATGGTTGGTTTAGCTCTTTTAGTCTCCATTTATGGGCATGTATGCTATAAATATAACAACAGAGGCTACAAGGAACAGTTAACATTCTGGAGAATGAGATGTTCTCCACAGGAAAAAGAACCTCACAGACAGCTTGTTTATGACTAGAAAAGTGTAAACACACATCTACTTTGTTTAACTCAGAAATCCTCTGACAACTTGTGATTTGTTTGATCAGCAGGCTTCTTGTTCATCTTCCATCACAGAAGTATCTCTACTTTCCTCAGGGGTATTGACAGCTGGCAGCAATCAAAGCCATCTAACTGCCAGTACCTCATTTAAAGGGAATGACATTCAGTTACAAAACTCCAAAATGCCTTTAATTCACTGTACTCTACTGTGCATCTCAATGAAAAAAAAAAAATCCTCATTTAGAAAATGAGATATTTTGTCTATGAAGGATTTTTTTCATTTATCAGTACTTCAGAGGTGTGTAACATGTGGCATCATTTGCTCTTGAGCAGACCTCAGGCATAGGGCAGTCTTGTCTCTCATAATCCACTTTGGATATGCTGTATTTGAGTCCAACAATATGAACTACTCTTATTAAAAATCAATGTAACTGGATTATTGGTGGCCTTTCAAAGAGAAGAACCGTAACTCAGCAAGCCACATTTTAAAAACAAATCATTCCATCTGTCTGCTTTTTTGGTCTGCTCATGGCAAGTCAAATGTACCTTACTCCAGAATATGCTAGCACAGAGTCTTGTGTAACTTTCTTTCTTACTTCTATCTTGTTTTCTAGGGTTCTCAAAAAAGAAAAGTTAAACCAATGTGGGTTTTAATGACAGAGGTAGAAGAACTTTTGATGAAAACAGCAAACTGTATCGAACTCTGCCAGCATCTTGTCCTGACTTGAGAAAATGTTGGCAGTTTAGTCTCCTAACTTGGTATATATTAAACAGCCTGCAAATAGAAAGTGGCTTTTCAGCAGTTCCCAGCCTGTCCCAGTGTCACATTTTGATTTTTAGAAAGGAAAAAAGGCCCAGGTGAATGCCTCTTTACTCTAGAGATTCCTACATATTGCTGTAGTGAGGGACTAACCAGAATCAGTGACTACCACAGTCTTCTGCTCTAATGGACACACACTGTCATCACTCAATCTCTGCAGAGTACTGGGGTCAGTTCAGTTCTGTATCCAAATCTGAAACCATGCGACTCTTTACCATACATCTATCATCTTCTTTGTCCTTAAGTCTGTAGTATCAGAGCACTGTTAACCATCCTTTAACTGCATTTTGGGGCCCACCTGAATTCAGTTCCCATGCAAAGACTGGCTAGGTCATCCTTTTCTGTGCTAGTTCTGTACCTTTAGTTGTGTGTTCCAGTTTCAGTTTGGACTTTCATCGAATGTCCTTTCTTTCCCAGCATCATACATTTGACTCCTGTATCACTGTATCAGTTTAGGGCCATGAGCTACCCAAGTCTGAAGGACAGAAATGACTCTTACTCTTTTTGAAGAGTAAGAATAAAGACACTGTACACTGATTGGAAGTTTAAAGGGAGATTCCATTTGCAGGTGCATATATGCAAAAGGCAATCAGGCAGAATCAATACATCCACAAGCTAGACAAAGTCTACTGGACTTGTGAAGGGAGGAAAGGCAGGGAGGAGAAGGGAGCAATATCAACCAGACACTGCCTTATAAGCAATCATGCCAGAAAGCAGAATAGAATAACAGTATTACAATGTCCTTGGATGACCAGGTCCATCCCCTGGGACGAGACTTAGTCTCTGCAGTTTCCTTAAGGGAACCTGGGACCCTCCTCCCAACCTACCCCAATCACTCAAAGACTTTTACACATGGTCACATTTTTAAATGCATTGTTCATGCATTTCACTCTTGTGCAGAAGGTCCTATTCTCACTTAGGCTTCATAGTTTATTATCATAAGGATGTTATTTAACAATTAGCTTGAGTTAATTAAAAACTATGAAGCATAACAGGTGACACACAATCAGACATAGTCAGAAATAAGGGACTTTGTGATTGTTGTCCTTCTCACTCAGTGTTTAGAGGGCAAATGTGCTCCTTAATTTTTCGTTTTGTCTTTCACAATCCAAGAGAAAGTTCCAGTGGTCTTTTATATGTCCTAATTTTCAACCTATAGAACCTATTTCAACCTATCAAACCTAATTTCCAACCTATTGACAATTTCTTCTGCCATTTACTCACTGTGTTCCTGTTCACCAGACACACTGCAGCAAAGCACTTACATGGGACTTTGTTTATTCAGTGACCAGTTGTAAATGCTTCTGAATAATAGAAGCCATTGCAGTTCCTTCTTCAGCTCTGTAGTTCAAACTCAGCCATTTACAATAGCAGATCCTAATTCCTTACATTTTTCTCTCTCTTTTAACATATTTCCTGTAGTCTGAAGTGACTGATTAAAAAAACAAACGCCAAAAACCAAGCAAACAAACAAAACAGTAAAAAACCTCAAACTGAATTTGAAAGTCAGTTCAAAAAGTTTACCATATCCTCTATTCTGCTCATTGCATAACCTACTGGTCAGAATCACCCAACTGATGAACTGTAAAAGTCCACAATGAAAAAAGATACACAACACCATAAAATACCTGAAGCAATGAGTTGTCCAGTATCAAAATGGATGAAGGACCAAGTGTGGAGACTGCAGTTGAGGGCTACGAAAGTCACACTAATTCAGGTTGTTTCCATAGAATATTCTATGAAAGCATTTATCCTACAAAACCTTGAAATAGGGGAGTGCTGGGTACTGCTGCCTACTCAGTCCCAAAATAAATAACTCCATTGATCTAGAAAACTGACTACATTTCTTGCAGTTGTAAAAATTAATCAAAATGTAATCTGTATGCTTTTGCAATACACATTTTAAAGCTGTGATTGCTCTGCTAATTTTTCTTATACCTGTATGATTTTCCAAACCCATTTTGCAACCACAGATTTTGCACACAGGATTAGATGATGTGCAAAGGGCAGGTAATTTTTTTTCCCCAGTTCCATTTCTGATCCTTTTGTGCATTTTTATACCTCAGTATTGTAGAAGATCTGTGCCTTTCTACAGTTGCCCTAAGCTGACTACTGCATCAGTCAAAGACTAGGTAAATCAAGAGTAGAGAGATTAAAAAAAAGTCATTAGTGCAGCTGTTTATTATTTTTCCCTTGAGGTGACATCAGATATCAAACTCTTGTAGCTTAAAACTGAGCCAAGGTAGATACTGCAGCAGATTGCCCATCTGGTATGACTTTAGAATATTAAAACCTCCCACAGGCTATCAGCACAAGGACTAGTCAAAATCTCTGCAATCATCCAGACATCTTATTTCACACTACACAGAGTTGTGTGATCTCCAATTAAGATGTTAAAAATCATCATTATTAGCTTGTGATGAATGTTGATCATATCACCCAACCACGAAAATTTCTGCATTTCATCTATAACTGTCCAGATAATAAGCAGTTACTGAAACAAGAGTTTGCTTGTGATCCAAAGTACTACAGGAAATCAAGAACTGTCAGTTACAAAGTGTAAAATCAAACAACTTTTTAGACTCTGTTGAACACTGTCACTGTGGATTAATGTGATACAACTCCTAAGTGATTGCAAAGATATAATTTACATAAGAGTGACTCTGAATGCATATAGCTTGTATAATCTCCCAATTTAAAAGAAATGGTTGTACAAGACTTTGGATCTAGATACACATGCCATTTTTTTTCCCTGTTTCCACCTAAATCACAAATGGATAATTATATCCATCCCAAACTTTTCTCACAAGCCATAATAATAGACATGGGGACAAACCAGTCAGTTCTGAGGCTGTGCACATGGGTAGTTCAAAGCTATAGATGATCACAAGCCTGAAAGCTGTCTTGAACAATGTCTACTACAAAATATGTATTATTCAGTACATATTTGGTGAATATTGAGAAACTACAACAGGTACTTAGTGATTTTCTTATCCTCCTAGAAGAGTGGATCATCAAGTTTGGAAAGCACGTATTCTTTTCCTGATATATCTATTCTGGTGAAATTTCTCATATAAATGCTGAAAGAAACTCAAAGAAAAAAGCCTAGAAATCCAAGAGAGTTCAGGTGCTCTAGTTTTAGCATGTAAGTATTAAGAGATCAAGTGCCTACATCCTAGAGCTGTGTTTTGATTGAAAACAAGGCAATGCCCCCAAACCTTGACATCTCTTTGTAGATTAGAGACAGGAGATAAGAAACCAAATCAGAAGCAGCACCTAACAGTGAGAGAGGCTGTAATTAAAACCTACATTTCTGAGGCAAAAGGAGAATTCTAAAGAAGGATTGAAAAAGAAAGGAATAATCAAGCTGCCCATGGATGCTTACAGATGACTTCTTCATGAAGTGAATGCCATCTGGGGAGAATATACAAAGTGTTTAGAAATCTAACAAATCAACGCTGGGACTTCTGTCATGCACTGATTAACAAATAAGGTTAGTTTCTTCATATTGCAAAGGTTTCCAAAGTTGAAGGGCAAGTTTTGCAAGTGAAAAAAAAACCCAACAATATATTGTAACAGAATATGGGAGTGGGAGCCTGGGGAAGGTGGAAACAGGTGTAATAGATTTTTGGCAAGAAACCGTCCTAGAACACTGAGGGTGTTAGCAGCATCAATCCTTTTAACCATTGACTAAGTTTGTACAATAGGAGGATATATCTGCAACTTAACACCTCCCACAGTGTTTGAAGTGGTTTAATATCCATAATAATATCTATTGTAATAGACTGCAGCAAAAGGAGTAAGGGGAGCAGTCATTAATCCTTTTGGGAGAAAACACCATCTTCAATTTTTCAGCCTACCAAAAACTGGTGTCAAAAATGCCTAGATTATCTTGGAAGTAGGATTATTTAAAGTTTTATTCTCTGAAGATCACATGAGAACCTTCTTAATTCCAGTAAGTTATTAACACTGCTATTTAAATATTTCTACATCTTCTGAATTAATAGGTCTAATAAAACCTAGTGGAAAGGGGGAAATTTATCGACTGCAAATTGCTGAAGCCTCCAGAATAGTTTGAGAAAATGGTATTGTTGTGGAGGCAGGGAATGAATGTGGCTGAGGCAGGAATTTTATATAGAAAGAGAGTTATTTTGTTTTCCCGAAAACCTGCCCCCAAAACTAGACACAGAAATTAATTTAGTTTTAATTAGCAGTTTCAATTAGGTTGAGAAGATCTACAAGGATACCATAGGTAATTTGACTATTGTGAGAAATATATATAGAATCATATGTTTGATCCGATCAATTCGTGGCAAGGGGTCACAGACAAGGAGGAAGGGGGGGTTGAATGAAACTGCATTCCTGCTTGCACCACCATCTCAATAAGCTTAAAGATAAGAGTAATTAGACTGGCAAAGGAGGGAGACATGTGGAAGAGATAGTCTTTTGCATATTTAAATGGAAATGCATTCCTCCTGGTGCCACCTTTGCTGTATGAGCAAATAGAAGAACCAGGACTTTGAAGTTCATGAGGAAGACACTTAAGCAAGACCCCTTACTTCATCAAAGATTACCAGAGGGACCACCGGATAAAAGGAGACCTGTGTGGAAGAGACATCTCACATTCCTAAGAACTGATAAAGAAAACCCAACCTTTTCTTAGAACTTAGTAAATATGTAATAGAATAGGGTATAAAAAGAGAAAACTGAAGCCAGAGGGGGTGCATTGGGGTAGATCAGTCTCCCCTCGTGCCCAGGCCTGATTGCTTGATTCCTGCAAACTCTATTAAAGCCTTAACAGGCACAAACTGGTGTTCATGCAAGTTATTTATGACACTATGTTGGAAGTCAGAAGTTGGAAAAGGCTGAGCTATTAAATGACAGCATTCCCCGTTAATAATAAAGCTGACCCAGAGGTACTCACAGGTGAGCCAGGCTGGCTGAAAGAAGGGCGGTCCAGCTGCTTGTCCCCTCGCTCTCTTTCAGAGGCAGTCCAAGGGTCGTTAAGGCCTTTTGAGCCTGCATAAAGGGTGCTAATGGTGGGAAGCTCCTTCGGAGCAGAGCGCCAGGGGCTCCTTCTGCAGAGTCTATCCACGCAGGGGAGAACCCCAAGGCGGGAAGTCCCCCAATATTTATACCCTTCCTAGACCAAGAGCAGAGTTACCACTGCCCAGGCGTGAAGATCACAGCCAATCCCCAGCCCGATCCCAGCGCGGGCACCCCTCGTGCCGGAAGGGCCCCTTGCTCCCCCCCTTCACGCCTGCAGGGCGGGGTGGGGGGGGCATAGGTCTTTTCCCGCCTTTTCCTCTCCCATTCAAACCACAGAGGGAGATGAATTCAGAGGTGCACAGGACTCCAGGACAGGTATCTACCTAACCTACCTTCCACATATAAAAATTATTAATCTAGTCTAAATCAGGTATTGAAGTGTATTCTATAGCTGGTGAAAAAGAGAAGGATCTCTGAAGGTTCTTCCTTCCACTTGTTTTAGATTAATACTTTAAGAGTGGTTGAACTGCCTTTTATTGATGCTAGTTTCTCTTCACTAACTGAAGTAAGAGCTTCAGTTAAGTGTTATGTCATTAATCACAGGAAGAGCTTAGCTTAGTTCTTTACCTTTCAGATTTCCCACAGCTGGAGAAGATGCATAAATGATACAAAACTCCTCGTGTATTTTATTTGTTTCATGGAATTAGGAAATACTCTCTCCTTTCAGGTATATCACAGTATCACCAGGGTTGGAAGAGACCTCATAGATCATCAAGTCCAACCCTTTACCACAGAGCTCAAGGCTAGACCATGGCACCAAGTGCCACGTCCAATCCTGCCTTGAACAGCCCCAGGGACAGCGACTCCACCACCTCCCCAGGCAGCCCATTCCAGTGTCCAATGACTCTCTCAGGGAAGAACTTTCTCCTCACCTCCAGCCTAAATCTCCCCTGGCGCAGCCTGAGGCTGTGTCCTCTCGTTCTGGTGCTGGCCACCTGAGAGAAGAGAGCAACCCCCACCTGGCCACAACCACCCCTCAAGTAGTTGTAGACAGCAATAAGGTCTCCCCTGAGCCTCCTCTTCTCCAGGCTAACCAATCCCAGCTCCCTCAGCCTCTCCTCGTAGGGCTGTGCTCAAGGCCTCTCCCCAGCCTCGTCGCCCTTCTCTGGACACGCTCAAGCATCTCAATGTCCCTCCTAAACTGGGGGGCCCAGAACTGAACACAGTACTCAAGGTGTGGTCTAACCAGTGCAGAGTACAGGGGCAGAATGACCTCCCTGCTCCTGCTGACCACACCATTCCTGATGCAGGCCAGGATGCCACTGGCTCTCTTGGCCACCTGGGCACACTGCTGGCTCATGTTCAGGCAGGTATCAATCAGCACCCCCAGATCCCTCTCTGTCTGGCTGCTGTTGTATACCAACACTTGTCACCAACAGTATCACTGACTTGCCATGTGCATGGCCCAAGGAGGTGACATCAAATATGTAGAGCTAGCAGTAGCCAGTGAATGAATGTAAGAGTGGAGGATGAATTAACTTATGATATGCATAAAAAGTGTAGTTTTATTTGGGATCAGTATCATTCAATGATCAGTTCTCAGACCATTCCATACATCAACCTGCCTGCTGCTCTTACTGCTGAGCTCCTTGCCCAGCACACTGCTATTGCACTGTGCATGCTGTTCTTCAGAGAATCATGCATCTTGGCACTCTATTACTACTCCCAGTAAAGAAAGCAAAACAGCTGATTACTGTGCTACTCTTAATTGTACATGTTTTGAACCACTTTTGGGATAATGTTCTTTGTTTTTCCATGTTGTAGTTGTTTTGAAAGTACATATTCTCCATTCAAAATTATGCATCTGTATTATCACATCTTTGCTGCCTTTATTAATCCCCCAGTACAGTCAAGCATCGTGCAAGCCTGTGCAGGTCTTCACAGTCCCTCTCTTTTAACAGGATTTAAAAGGATCTTTGTTGACATTTTCCTATCTGGAAAACATGCCTCTATCTGATGTCCAGATCTGCAACTCACACAACATAACAGTAAATAACAACTCTGTGAGCACTTACTAGGGTACAGTGATGGACTTCCTGATGGCTCCCTGCTTAAGTGCTACTCTTGTCAAAGTTTATATTTACTTTGAGGTTTCCACTTCATTGATATCAGCATGGTTTTCAAAACAAGAAGAAATGAACTCAAGAATGAAAGCAGTTTTGTAGACAGATTTGGATATGTATTTACATTAATTTTCAGAGACTGATGAACAGAGAATCATGGATTTTTTTCTTTCAGATTAATGGTGGCCGCAGGAGTAACAGACAAAGATCTGGAGTCTCATGAGACTACTCATGGGATACACAAACATGACAGATTCTAGTGCATCTTATACCACATCACTGAAAAGAGGACAGACATTCACTCTGACAGATATGAATCCTGTTGACCCTGACTTGCAGTATGACTTTCAAATTTCACCCATCTTGTCATTGTGGACACATCCATTCGCCACCAGTCTGTGTCTGATCCTCATTACCTTCACTGGACCCAGTCCTGACACTGACCTTTGGCCTGTCTTCCTGCTTGACCTCAGACATATCTTATCATCACAAAGTTGCCTGATGGTTTGGGTTATTGGTTAAACCTGCTCTAGCTTGACTCATTTGGGAGTGGTGGGACAGGCCCTGGAGAGTGAGACCCTTTGTTCTTCCAGGCATAATATCTCTCTCAGCAACCTGTCCCTTAGGGAGAGCTGGTTCTCACCATATCCTGACACAGGCTGAGATTTTTCTCTCTCTAAATTTTCATTTTATAGAGTAACAGATACCATGTCAACTGGCCTGCATTTCTCTTGGCAAATGCATTTTGGTTTCAGAAATGTTCATTCTGTTAGGTCATGGAACAATGAACTGAAAACATACTAAGAGACTGCTGTCAACTACTGCTATCTGAGAGGCCCTCCTCACCAGCAATTCTCTCACCTTCATCCCCTGCCAACAAAGGCCTGTTAGTCACATCTCTAAGTCCTACAGGGTAACCCCTATATCATAATTCAACATAATTACCTCCCCTGTTTCTGCAGAAATATTTTGTAAAAATAAGTGAAAGCATTCATTTTTCTTAACCATCAGCTTTGATGTATTATTACATAGGTGAAAGAAAATGGAAAGTCATGAAGCTTGTACTGATTCATACCTGTCATAAAACTGCTGCTCAAGAAACCTGTCAGATTAAACTCAGCTTAGTTATGCTGCACTGGAGGAGTGCTCCTGATACAAAAGACAACCTCCAGTTCCATTCCTTGTCTTCCTATGACAGAAGATGAAGCTTCTATATAGTGTAAGAAAGGTAACGCATTGCACTCTGTTTGTGGAAGCATAAAAGAATAAGACTACCTGTGATAAAGAGCCATTAAAAATGAGGCTGTTCTCTGAAACATGTCAAGGAACGGAGAATCAAAAAGTAATACACAGATTCTATAACCATTATATGATTTGGGGCATTATTCCTGCAAGAGGAAAAAGTAGAATGAGAAATTTAAGGATGGATTAGAATAAGAAAACCAGTCATAAGTAAAAGCTATATAAACTAATTACAGTCAATTTTGAGACTTCCTCAATACATAACTCATCATAAGCATTATATATGCACATACATATATGTGTTTATCTTTCTCTTAAATAGGATACATCTATCAAAGGAAAATAAGGTATTTTTGAAAGCAGACAGCATCATGCCCTGATGGAAAATAATAGAAATTACCACAAGTGAAAGACAGAATCTTAGAAGGAAATTTGGGAAGTGAATAACAAAAAAAGACCGAAGTATATTAAAAAAGGAAATCTATGAAAAATTCAGAGTTACCAAGAAGTAATGGAAGATAATTACAGCCCAGTATTCTGACATAAGCCTTAAAAAAATTATAGTAAATGCCCTAAAAAAAAATCTCTATGCTTGATGACACTACTATGGACCCTTTGTCACAAGTTTTTCCTCTGGAAATATTTTTTTTTTTTGCAAGAATTAACTATTTGCAATAATTTCACTAGGAACACTTAATAGCATAACAGACAAGGTTTCAGCAGCTCATTTCATTCTTTAGGTGACTCTGAAAGTCCCACATGAAATATAAAATTATGTAACAGAGCCTTTATTGCAGCTCATGACACCCAGACCACTTAGAATTCATAATTTATATCAGCTGTCAGGCTTGGCCTAGTCACTGCAACTAAACTTAGAACTGAAGATAATTTGGCCCATAATTAAATTACAAACCTGAACTTTATAATAATGTGGTATGCAACGTATCCTAAATAGCACCACAAATCACATCTCCAGTATCCTCATAAAGATCCATTTGATGAACGGTATAATGGACTTCTTCACTGATTTTTTTCTCATCTAGGCAGTCTCTTGGAAGAGGTATATTAAATTTCCTCAGTTGAATGAGAGGCTAGCCTAAAATATTTTGTGAGAAATTATTAGCAACATGTAATCCACAATAAATCGATGAAGCAAACTACTTTCCTATTTCTTATATCCTCATCTTGAGCACAGTGACTTTGAAAGATTCAGAAAGGAGAATGAGGCTCTTCAGACTGCAACTACTTCTGAAAATCCTTAATTTAAATTCTAGCTAGAAAAGAGAGAAAATAAATCCATTGCATGTAAAATGTTGTTTGGCATTTCAAAAAGCTGAGACTGATATAAACCCAGTAACAGGATTGTGGCATAGGCTGTCTTCAAGAATGCCCTTCTCATCTGTCCATTCTTGAGTAAAGACAGCTGTATAGCTCTACCTTCAGAATCTGCTGAACCCATTTCTTTTGTTGTTTTCTTCAGTAATAATTTCCAGACAATTATAAAGGCATTAAACCATTTTAGAGACAAATCTCGGTGAGAGCTTCATTTAACTTTGAGTGCTTTACTTACATTAATTCTGGTTTCCAACAAATATGGCTATAATACATCTCTCTCCCACACCTTTTAATAAATAAGAAAGGGAAGAAAACAACTGTTTTCAGAAGACAGTAGCTCAGAGATCTTTAAACAGAAATGAGCGTGCTAAGAGGACTAAATAGTTCACCTTTACCAAGTCTGTGATCCAAATGGTTCAAAGCTGCTTTTCTACACAAACAATTCAACACCCAATTAGGATATAATTGTCCTTAATTTCCTGTCCTATTGTAGGTCCTTGCTTCCACCTAAAACGTTCTGAAATATGACAAATACTACCTAGGACACACATACTTGTCTGCTAAGGTGCCAGTGAATGATGGCAAACAAGTGTTTCAAGTACTTTCAACTGTACACAGTGCACTGGGCAGCCAGAGAAATGGGATTAAGAGGAGGATTTCAAAATATGAAGCACTGTAAGACAAGCAACATCATATGTTCCTAAAGCATAGTAAAGATAGTAAAACTATCTTATTCCAAAACAAAACACCAATAAAAACAACCAACCAACCCAAGAAATCACAAGGAACATCACTGCTTTTTAAGGTGTTAGCCTAAACTCAGTTTTCAGATTTCCTTTAGGCAGATTCATAACAGGACTCTACTTGGTGACAAGTTTAAGCACAGGAAAAATCCAATCCTTTATGAAAAGACTATTAAATCTCAAAAGAGGTTTTGTTATATTTTAGTAGACATAACTCTGTAACTGTCCATAACAAATCCTATGAATATAACTGTACATCAGTGTATTGGAAATTAATAACTGGTATTAATTATTAATTTTCAGGTGACCATTACTTTTTAATAGTAAAAAATAGGGAAAACTCCCTGAGATTCTTTGGATTTTTGGTCAGCAGGAAGTAATTGCACAGAATTAAACAGTTTAAACAACCAGAACTTGGAAAATAGTAACACAAACCCAGGAAAACTCTATCTATGCTCATGGAGTCTTGGCATTCGCTCCAGCATATGTACTCATGGCACTTTTGGTCCCTGAGTAAATCTCCTGTATCAAACACATTTTCAAACTTGCAGTAACGATCCCAGGGTAAAATACTGAATATCCCAGGCAGAGGAAGGAGATGCTGCTGAGCTGGCAGGTGTGAGCTGCATACATGTGGCTGCCTTTAGCAAGCCACAAACAAGGAGAGGCAGGAAGGCAGGATGCAAGAAGGCACAGCTCTCTCAATCACCCACCTTTAAATACTTCGTTTTGAAAATCAAACTGGCCAATAGACACCTGCACCATTGTTCTGACCAATGAATTCAAAGCTTTGTTTCTCCTTTGACCATGTAGGCATGGTGAGGGCAGCATAAGACACGTGACACGTGGTGGTTTGCTGGGGTCAAACCCTTATTGTTTGCTCATCTAACTCCACTCCCAGACCCTGGCACAACAGGAGGAGAGAAGGGTTAAATCAGCCTGGCAGGATTTATGCCCTACCAGGACAATCAGAAAACACTCTACAGGTTTTCTTTTCCTTGTAAGAACTTCAGGCTAGTGCCATGTTATGCTGCAAATTTCTACTTGCTTTGTTTTTGTGGATGACAACCATGATCTTCCAGCATATAGTTCTACCTGTGGACTTTTATTTTTCCTAGTCTATGCTCCAAACAGAAGATATGACATTGTTGTGGAAGGCCAATAAGCCTAAAGTTTGTCCTGGCTTGCTCCAGCCTTCTGCTGATGGAGGAAGCAAGGGTGGGAGGAAAACAAAGGCTTGGTGCCATTATTTCTCCTCCCAAAGAGATAAACAGCTACCCACAGGTGTTTATGCATTTGTTAGTGTCTTGGCCAAATAAGCCAGCCCTGGTTACACCTAATACGGTCACTTTTGGCAAAGTGCCTTTCTGATTGGCAAATCTCTTTGATCAAAGGAGTCATTACACTTGGGCAAATAATACAAATGGAGCTAAGTTGCAAGCAGTGTGCTCTGCTCTGCCTGCTACATAATAACAAGCCCTGATGTTTGGGCTTGGACTACCTGGAAACTTGCTGTGCCTCAAGTTTACCAGGAGAAGGCATTAAGTGTCTCACAAAGTGGCAAGAAGTGCCACTGACATCATGCTCTCTGCACATTTGCAAGACATCCTGCCTGCACCTCTGCAAATCTCTGTGCCAAGTCTGGAGTCCAAGAGGAACTAGGGTCAGGTCAAAGATTATCTGCCTCTTTCCCAGCACCCTGTTAGAGCCTGGGAAGATCTAGAAGCCTCAACACCTATTAAGACATCAACAGAATTCCCTTCAAGTGTTTGTGTACTGTCTGGAAACTATAATTCAGCCCTGAGAGTCTGGAGACAATATTTTGTGAGTAAATATTCAAAAGCCTCTTTGTAACTAAATCCAAGTGCCTTCTGCCTTAAGCAGAAAGGAGCTTCTTGAGTCCCTTTAGTGGACAAGCAGTAAATCGACCACAGGATTCTCTTCCCAATTTCTAATAGTTGAATTAATGTTTGTTATGTTATTGCTAGTTATTTCTTAAGCATTCTAGATTCCCTGTTTTCCCTGTCTGTACTACTTTTCATGACCACGTAAAGAACCTATTGTTAAAAATCATGGTATGTGGTCAGATTCCTGAATATCAAAATTAATGAATTATATTAATTTTGGAATAAATCCTGTCCATATCATTACAGACATATAATAGTATTATATATGTCATAGTATAGTACAGAGGCAGTGACATTTGACTACATGACAATCAGATGATGTCCAAAAGGAACAAGAATTCTAGGTGTTTGTTTCACAGGGAAAAAATAATCACATAGTGAATTTTCTTCAGTAAAACTTTATTATTTCAAAAAAACATGAATGTTCTCATAATTGTAACATAAATGTGTTCATTGATTGGTATGATAAACTTGTTAAGAGCCAGGTTCCCTAGAAATGTTAAAAGAATAGACTAGACCAGAGCAATTTGAGGTTTTATCTATCCATTATCTTAATAATAGAATAGTATGCTTCGCAAGCCACCCACAAAGTAACGTCTTATCCATAGGTTACATTTAAGGATATTATATTGCATTATCTTTAATAATGATTGCTGTTATAACATGAAAATGCAGCTGTTAAAAGAGTTCCTTAGATAAAACAGCACTGGCTGTCTCTGGAAGACATGAAGACAGGCTGTGTTTTTTCCAATGTAGTTTTTATGGGCATTATAAGTTAACGCCCATAATGGGATGGTGTTCAATAACTCCAAGTGCCAGGTGCTGCACTTTGGCCACAACAACCCCATGCAGAGAGACAGGCTGGGGTCGAAGTGGCTGGAGAGCAGCCAAACAGAAAGGGATCTGGGGGTGCTGATTGATACCCGCCTGAACATGAGCCAGCAGTGTGCCCAGGTGGCCAAGAGAGCCAGTGGCATCCTGGCCTGCATCAGGAATGGTGTGGTCAGCAGGAGCAGGGAGGTCATTCTGCCCCTGTACTCTGTACTGGTTAGACCACACCTTGAGTGCTGTGTTCAGTTCTGGGCCCCCCAGTTTAGGAGGGACATTGAGATGCTTGAGCGTGTCCAGAGAAGGGCGATGAGGCTGGGGAGAGGCCTTGAGCACAGCCCTACGAGGAGAGGCTGAGGGAGCTGGGATTGGTTAGCCTGGAGAAGAGGAGGCTCAGGGGTGACCTTATTGCTGTCTACAACTATCTGAGGGGTGGTTGTGGCCAGGAGGAGGTTGCTCTCTTCTCTCAGGTGGCCAGCACCAGAACGAGAGGACACAGCCTCAGGCTGCGCCAGGGGAAATTTAGGCTGGAGGTGAGGAGAAAGTTCTTCACTGAGAGAGTCATTGGACACTGGAATGGGCTGCCCGGGGAGGTGGTGGAGTCACTGTCCCTGGGGCTGTTCAAGGCAGGATTGGACGTGGCACTTGGTGCCATGGTCTAGCCTTGAGCTCTGTGGTAAAGGGTTGGACTTGATGATCTATGAGGTCTCTTCCAATCTTGGTGATACTGTGATACTGTGAACAATTAGTGTAACTATTAACTGTATGAACAAGATGGTAGGAAAGGTATGTATTCAATTGGTATGACTTACTAACAGCTATGTGAGTTCAAGTGTACGGTGGGTTTGAGAAATTATCCCCAGTAAAATTGAAATCACCAGACTAGCTCAGAAGGTTTGGCCATAAGACAAAGCTACATTTTACATGCAAGTTGAAAACCAGCAAGACCTTGTGTTGTCAGCAAAACGTTAGCAGTGTGGAAGAGTCAGAGAGGAGAAGGAACAGTAGCAGAACCAGTGCCCAAAAGCCAAGAGAGTGAATTTGTTTATACATTGCCATTTTATCCCTCTTAGTAAACCAGTGAATGATATGGACCTTGTAATTGATATTTTCCTTTTACAACCAATGCCCTGCTCATTCACTCTATATTCAAAAGAATGTCCAGAATACAGAGTTTATAATTTAGAACCAAAATAGAGCATTAGCTCTTAAATGGCTACAGAGGGATTGGGGATAGAATGGCCTGCTCGCTGCTATTCATGAGAGAAAGGAGAGCTGTCTGTCTGCCATTTGCCTTGCCACAGGAATTGTGTCTCTGGAAGATTTTGCTTGTTAGAATATTTAAACAGTGTTAGTAATAAAGACAGTTAAATGCTTATGCTTGCTGTATAAAAACAACAACACTGCTCGCAAAACCGTTCATAACTTTTATGTGACAGTTTAAGAGGATGAACCTAATTAAAGAACAGTTAATTAACTGTTTTATCTTCTTATAGGAAAGAACTGGGCATCTCCAAATGAAATATGGAGAACTGCCTACAGTCAGTCAAAAGCCATCTTGCAAACACTTTGCACAGGGATTTATTTGAAAAACTCTCACCCTGGAACAGTGAATATTCAGAGGATATTCCTTTTTTATTGGTGTTTTGGGGGGGTTTTGTGTGTTTAAGACCTGAGTCACAGTGTATAGACGTATATAAAAACAAAAGGAGATGGAGCAAACCGAAACCAGCCTAATTAAATCAATCTAAAGGATCAGTTTTACAGATCTCCATATATTTAACTTCATGCAATTACTTTGTTTCAGACTTTTGTAATTGAAACATTCTTACTTCAGAGCAAAAATAATGTGACATTACCAAGCTATATGCATGCCCCAGACAATATGCATACTAGGACTAAGTATAACCTCCGCATAATTATAGTATTACTGATTATTTCCTTTCTCACCATTTGTTCTTCAGTCATGATGAATCTTGGCCAGCTAAGCTATTGGAAGGCTGTATTTGTTCTGCGAAGCACCTAACAAGCACAAGAGGGCTAGTATAAAATAATTGATCAAAAGTACTAACATTTACTTTTGGCTTAGTAAAACTGTCTGATAAATTATTCCCTTCAGGGTTTTTCTGCTACTGCAGTACTGTACCTTGAAAATGATATATTGGCACAAGCCATTGTGTCCTACCACAGTGCAATTAGGAGGTCCATTTAAACAGCTTTATCATACGCATACATAGACTGATTAATTTTCTAATCAACTGTTCCAGGAAATCATTAACCATGACATTAAACAGTGTTGTGCTAATTATGCTCTCTACAAAGAATTTCAACATAAATTTACAAACCATCTATAGAAATGTACCAAAGGACAAACAGTTTACTGTATACAAATGACTGCATCATCTACTCTAAACAGACCCACAGCTCCTTAGGGTTAAACCCCAGCCCAGCAAAGGTCCAGTTTGGGGCTGAATTTTGCTATATTTTCACCAGAGCTCCATGTAGTGGCAGACATTACATTCTGTGGGTCAGTGACCATGTAAATCACGCTGAAGGATTGCAGTCTTTATACTTTTGGTGTCATTGCGCTGGAACAAAATCCCCACAAATTATTTGGAATGCAGTTGTCAGAGGGTGCATTTTATTTTCACTGCATCCAAGACAACACAAAATGATGGAAACATTATGGAAACCTCAGCCTGTTTGTTACTGGATGATGGGAGGAAAAAGGAAACTTTGTCTGGTTTAGAAGATACTCTAGAGATACTAGTACTAAATGGTAGTATTTTTTTTCCCCTTAATGACATCTATTACTGAGATTTGGAAACAGATTTTGCCCATATTAAGTCTCCAGTTTGTGTCATTATTATAACTACTGTTAATTTAAGACAAATTAAAGGTATTTATTATTGTAATAAGAATTTAATTATTTTGTAAAACATATGTATTTGCTAATCCGTAGCATAATATCTGGGGGTGCTGATCAATACTCACCTGAACATGAGCCAGCAGTGTGCTCAGGTGGCCAAGAGAGCCAGTGGCATCCTGGCCTGCATCAGGAATGGTGTGGTCAGCAGGAGCAGGGAGGTCATTCTGCCCCTGTACTCTGCACTGGTTAGACCACACCTTGAGTGCTGTGTTCAGTTCTGGGGCCCCCAGTTTAGGAGGGACACTGAGATGCTTGAGCGTGTCCAGAGAAGGGCGACGAGGCTGGGGAGAGGCCTTGAGCACAGCCCTATGAGGAGAGGCTGAGGGAGCTGGGATTGGTTAGCCTGGAGAAGAGGAGGCTCAGGGGAGACCTTATTGCTGTCTACAACTACCTGAGGGGTGGTTGTGGCCAGGGGGAGGTTGCTCTCTTCTCTCAGGTGGCCAGCACCAGAACGAGAGGACACAGCCTCAAGCTATGTCAGGGGAGATTTAGGCTTGAGGTGAGGAGAAAGTTCTTCACTGAGAGAGTCATTGGACACTGGAATGGGCTGCCTGGGGAGGTGGTGGAGTCGCCGTCCCTGGAGCTGTTCAAGGCAGGATTGGACGCGGCACTTGGTGCCATGGTCTAGCCTTGAACTGTGTGGTAAAGGGTTGGACTTGACCTATGAGGTCTTTTCCAACCTTGGTGATACTGTGATACTGTGATAATGAAATCTCTGTGCATTTCCCTCAAAATTGCAGAGTATTGGAGGTCTTTCTGTGACAGAAAACAAATATAAAATGTAGGTACACCTGTTCTTTTGGCCTTGCTAGTACAACTGACAGCACCTCCACAAATGATGTGTTGGTCATAAACCAAAATCCTGCCCTGAAGAGGTTGATGGAGACACTGCCATGGTTTTGAACAAGGCCCGTATTTTGCCAGTTTGTGCTGGTTTGAAGCTAGCTAAAATGTTTTGGTGAGAAGAACTAGATCATAGGCTGTGAAAGGAAAACAATGGTGATGTCTACTCCCCTCAGAGTCTTGCTGAAGAAGAAAGAAAAACATTAGATAACACTCTCGCCATTTTGTCTCATGCTGCCTTGGGCTTCTGACTGAGCTGCATCTCCCTAACCTCACCTTCTGTTTGGCCTAACTCACCTTTGCTTCATAACCTCTTGGCTGAACCTCTGTTCTTCTTTAGGGCTGGAGTAAGGTCAAGAGGGGCAGGGGGAAGGTGCAGGGGTGGTTGAGAGCCCCTTCCGGGGACTCAGGTTTCTGGGAGGGCTGTTGTGTTTCTGTATTACCTTTCACCTTGTCTATTTCTGTCTATAACTGTATATACTGTAAATATCTGCCTGTATATTGTGCTAGCTGTAAATAAATAGCTTCATTTATATTCCCAGAGCTGGCTGAGACTAGTCTGGGTGATTTCTAAAGTATGGGGGGGCAGGGAACACCCAAACCATCTTAGTTCCTCTCTCTTAACCCAGTACCAGTAAAATGGCAACAAATTATGAAATGATGAAATATATATAAAACATATGAAAAAGTGCATTTACATATAAAAATCAGGACTCTAAATATATAGAAATCATGGAATGGTTTGGGCTGGAAAGGACCTTGAAGATCTAGTTCCAAGTCCCTTGCCGTAGGCAGGGACACCTCCCACTAGGTGAGGCTGCTCAAATCTCTGTCCAGCCTGGCCTTGAGCGCTTCCAGGGACGAGGCATTCACAGCGTCCCCAGGCTACCTGTCACAGAGTCGAACCAGTTTTTGCCTGTCAAACAGTGTCTACAGATGAGACAGAAAACTAGACCTCAGAAATGAGCACCCGTCATCAGGTGCTGGCCTGATGGAAGGCAGTTGGGAAGCAACAAAATGAAACCTTCCTGAAGGAGTGAAGGTGTATCATAACCACTTAAGGGGGAAGCGGTTGGACTTCAAAACGCAGCGATTTATCAGTCTTCTGCCAGTATTTTCACAGAACTGATATGGGGTGGGCTGAGGCGGGGCACAACTCGCTTTGCCAGAGGGAAACGAAGTCCCCTACACCCAGACACTAATTTGGCTGCGCGCCCGCAGCTCGCTGACGTAAAACTTTCCGAGGAGACAACCCAAAAACGTCCCGAACCCTTAAGACAGCTCATGTGCGCTCACAGGGCCCACAGACAAGCCCCCTCTTCCCCATAGCTCTTTTCCTGCAGGGCACAACGGCACTGCGCCAAGAGCACTGGTCCCTGGCGCACGGAGTCCGAAGGAGCCAGAGCTGGCGGCGGCACGCAAATAAGCAGCTATAGTCACGGGGCCTCAGCCAGCGCCCCGAGAGGAATTCACCGGAGATGGGCAGCAGGCCAGCCAACTGGAAGATGACATTTCCACCCTGTCGCCGCGGATTGGCTGGCGCGGGGAGCCGGTGGGCGGGACGGGCAGTGGCGGGACGATTCGTACGGCAGCACATTCCTGGGCCCTGACAGCTCCGGCGAGCGGCCGTTGGGAGCGCGCGCTGCTGCCCAGGTTCTCCGCCCCGGCTCCGAGGTGGCTGTGTGGTTGTCGGGGGCAGCCGCTGCCGGGATTAGACGCTGCTCGCTAAATCCTTGGCTGCGTTGAGGCGGCGGCGGCTTTAATCCTGAGCTCCCCTTCCACTCCCCGCGCCCAGTTAAGCCGCGCTAATCGCAGGCGCCTGGCTCGGCCGGGGCCGCCAGGCCTGGGCCCGATCGCGGGCAGTGGGCTCGCTCCATCGCCTCTCGGGCGCAGCCATGGAGCAGCGGCGGGTGCGGCCGCGGTACTGCGCCCCGTCTTCGCCACCAGGTCGCAGCG
The DNA here is from genome assembly GCF_015220805.1 of Pogoniulus pusillus. NCBI lineage: Eukaryota > Metazoa > Chordata > Aves > Piciformes > Lybiidae > Pogoniulus > Pogoniulus pusillus. The sequence goes on from NC_087266.1 coordinate 41,541,774, forward strand.
GGAGGGAGAACAAGGGGCTCCGTCGGAAAGGCCCGTTGGGGACCGGGAGCGCTGGCGGCTTTGAGGAGTCGGTGGCGGACGGCAGGAAACCCAAATTCGTAAGTATGAGTCGATCCTAAAAGCAGCAAGTCCCCGCTGGGGCTTGCTGTAGCAGACCACCTGAGGCGTGGGCTTGCCCGACGTTTGGGCCTGTCGGCGACTAACTCGAACCACCAGGCCGTCTCTCTGCCTGGCCAGTGCCAAGAGGCCCAACCGCGCAGCGGGCTTGCCCAATGCTTCTACGGAGGCGGTCAGTGGTCTAGAGCCCAGTGACAGACTGGAGTGGGGAGGAGGGTAGGAGTGTACGAACTACGAAGCGGCGCCGTCGTCTTCAGCTGCGCTTCAAAAGATGAACCTCGACACTCCAGCGCGTCTCTTCCTTGCCGGTATGGAAGGACATGGCATTATTTTGCAGCAGTGCTTTCCGGTCTCTACCTCAGAAAGCTCTATTTTCTGATTCACTCTTTGACAGCTGTAGGTGCAAGGGGAGCACAACAGTTTTATAACTCTTAAATAACTCTTAAACTGCTGAAGTAGTTTTTTTTAGAATTAATTTTTATTTTTCTCATGTAAACTATGATGAAAAATTGAGTCTTAGATGTCAGAGAACACAGCAAAGTCTTCTACTTAGCCCTGCTTTTGCAGGCTTTCAGCTAGCACTCCAAGAAACTGGGAAACTCAAAATGGCTAATAATTGCCCACAAAATAAATGTGTTTGCAAGATGTGCTCTCACTGAAAAAAACACCCCAAAATAGATATTTTTTGTTGGGACTTAAGTTAAAACCTACAGGTTTTGTACACACCACATGCAGAGCAGATGCAGGTTAGTCTTCATCTGGCTCTGAGTCCACCTGCTCTAAGCTGCATTATGTGCTTACGAAATAGATAGTATAATAACATAATGTACAGTAGATTCGTGTTTCAAAGGCACCTTTGTGCAATATTCATTACTTGAGTGTCTAACACTTGAGCACAAGTTCCAGAAAGTTATCCATAAAGTGATAGCATAACAGACTGTCCAAATCGGTTTTGGAAGGTCACAGCTTCCTCCTGGCATTCCTGTTTCCTGGAATCCTTTTCATATTGTGGATGCAAACACTGTTGTTTGAAGCAAGGCCTTGTGCCTGGTTTTGCATGTTAGAGGGATGGTGTATGAAAACGGCTATGTATCTACTTGGGAGGCATGCATTTTAGTCATTTGAGTGCCGTGGCTGGATATACTTTGATATAGGATCCCTGAGTAAAGATCTATACAGTTTACTCCGTCTGAAAGGATGGCTAGTGTTGCTGGTGTATGACTTTGTGGCTGGGTTACACCTGTGGTGAGCGAGAGTATTTGAAACCAACAGGAGCACTGAGTCAAGAGGGTTAACTTATTGATACTTTATTAGCTAAGTTTTTTACACAGTAAGGGTATTGCAACAATTTTCACTTCCCATGTGTGTTAGAACAGAAATAGGGTGTTGCCATCATGATCACTTTTTCACTCCCAACCATCTGTTAAAATAGAAATAATTTAAAGGGAGTATAAGACAGCTAAATACATGATACAAGCCACTGCATTTTTTTCATAGATGATATCTGATTAGCTTTTCAATGAAAGAAGGCCATCTCTTTGGTTCAGGTGAGCTTATTTGATAATGTCTAGGCTTTACAGGGTAGACAGGAGTATTAATCTACTTGAGGGCAGGAAGGTTCTACAGAGAGATCTGGACAGGCTCAGTTTATGGGCTGAGTCCAGTGGTAGGCTCAACAAGGCCAAATGCCAGTCTCTCTGCTTCAGTCAACCTTCTGCTATACTACAGACTTGAAGAGAGGCTAGAAGGCTGCCTCGTGGAAAAGGAGCTGCAGGTGTTGGTTGATAGCCAGCTGAACAAGAGCCAGCAGCGTGCTCAGGTGGTGAAGGACAAAGCTTGTGTTGGAAATAGTGTGACCAGCAGGAGTAAGTAGGTGGGTGACTGTGCTTCTGTACTTGGCGCTAATGAGGCTGCAGTTCAAACACCATGTTCAGTTTTGGGCCCCGAGCTACAAGAAGGACATTGAGTTGCTAGAATGTGTCCAGAGATGAGCACAAAGCTGGTGGAGGGAATACAGAACAAGTCTTCTGAGGAGTGGCTGAGGAAACGGGTTGTTTAGTCTGGAGAAAAAGGTTGTAGAAAGATGAATGTTGGTCTCTTGAAACAAGTGATAGGTTGAGAGGAAATAGACTCAAATTGTTCCAGGGGAGGTTTAGGTTGGATTTTAGGGAAAATTTATTCATCAGCTGCTGTCAAGCACTGGGACAGGCTGCTTGGGGAAGTGGTTGAAATGCCATCCCTGGAGATGTTTAAAAGTTGTGTAGACATAGTGCTTAGGAGCATGGTTTAGTAGTGGACTTGGCAGTGTTACGTTAATGATTGGACAATGTCACCTGTATTATGTTTCTCATCTTTTGTACATTCATCAAATACAGATGAAATTGGCAGTTATATTCAGGGAACTCAAGTCATCCAGATTGTATTAGTCTAATTTTCTTCAGTGTGAAAGACATGAAAGTAGGTTCCAGGTTGGTCCCTTCCAATTAATGCAACACATTGATCTATCACAGCAGATACGCTAATCTGAAGAATAATTTTATAACGTGACAAACCTTGAGGTGAATCTGGATTGCTGTTTGACAAACTGAACATGATTAACATATAGTACCTCTTTTTTTTTTTTTTTTTTTTTAACTTTCAAAGAAAATTCATGTAGCAGGAGGAAAATCTTTTAAAAACCCACTTAATTTGGAGGGGGAGTAAGAGTCTTTGAGCTAAACAGTAACAGTGGTTGATTCCAATCAAATGTCATCTTTAAGAACTGCCTTTCTGAATAAACTAGCTTCTCAGAAGCAAATTATTTGTAAACCTCATCTTTATTCTTTTACAAATAATTTAGAACATTTCGTTTTCTTTGTAGGGAGTGATGGTTGGTTTTGAAGCATGTAACAGCTTGATGTTGTTTAGCATGTCCAAGATTTTGGAAGAGGGAGACTCTTAAAAGGGCAATAGATATTCTGTGGCACTTCATCTTGCTGAAAGCTCTTACATTCACCTTCGAGTTGTGGGTGCTTGGTAAAAACAGGAAATAAATTAAGGATGGCAGAGATTATACCTGTCTTCTATATATGCATTGAGCAGGAAAGTTTTAACGTCTGCTGCAAGGTGGGTAAAAAGCAATTGCTTGCCACTTCCCTCCTTGATCTGCCCCCCACCTTGGAAAAGCTTGGAAATCATAAAGCTACTAGGTTACATGACTTCCAGTTGCACTTTGCTGGGACTACATCTTGTACTGCTAGTCTTTAAAAGGTCAGCTTCAATTTCTGTCTTGACTTAGAGGTATTTCTGTTAATTTCAGTATACCATGGACCTGTCTTCAGTAACTTTTGTGTTAAAATGATTTTCTTGTTTTCACCTATCTGTTAAAAATAGAGAAATTAGCCTTTGTATTTAACGGTGTCTGTAAATCAAAGAAAGATGTAGTTAAGAGCAAAAGCACTTCCATTTTTCTGGCGCAGGGTAGAAAGGTAAGACCGATTTGTGTCAATATCTTTAATTACGAAGTGACTGAATTATTGCTGCAGTTATATTGCAGTGTAAGACCTTGAATTTAAATTAGTCTTTTAAAGAAATGATTGCTCGACAGATGTTACCTAAACTACTTTATTGCAGCTTTGTAAAATTGTAAATTCCTCATGCTGTTATTTTTGTTGGCATGAATTAACACTGTGGGTTATGAGATTAAATTTTAGTGCTGTGTTCTAGTACTTTGTTATATAATCTTACCTGTAAGCACCAATTTTGAGTTTAACTCATCAATGTCTAAAGAACATCACTGTGTAGAAACTGTCATGTTAAGATAATTTTGCCCCTGATTGCTTTTCAAACTGCTTGCCAAGCAACAGAGAAAGTGTATGATAAAACCATTAAATAAATGCTGAAGTAGTGTATTGGAAATTAAAAGTAGGAAATGCTGTGGGATTATACAGCGGTTTATAAATTCCCCTAGCAGACTGAGGTAGCAAAATTACTGAGGGAATACTCTGACAAAGGAGCAGTATTCGCTGTAATCATCCAATTTACATCTCTCTGAGTCTACTTTTCTGATTGTGCTTCTCCTGAAGAATAGCCTTTGGGAAAAAGGCAGCTAGTGTTGAATATTTTTGGTGATAGAATTAATGGCAGTGTGTGAGGAGTTCTTTCTCGCTTTCTAATTTAAAAAGGTACAGAGGGGATTATGTGATTATATGTACATCCTTAGTCTTCATTTATCTAGTTTCAGCATTCAGGTTTAAGTTAACTTCTAAAACTCATTGCATCTTGCCTAAACCCTCTCTGTTAAAAATTTTCTTTATGGTTTTTTTTTCCCTTATAGCTACATGTAGGCTCTAATCTCTTATTAAGGTATCAAAGAAGATGTACGTGTGATGTTTTAGAAGAGGTATAATATGTCTGTGTGTGTTTTCTTCTGCAAGGAAGGCAAAAATGAAGATCCCAAAAGAATGTTGTTCTGCAACTGTTGGATTTTTAACTTCTTTTTTTTTTTTTGTAAATTGAAGTACTGCAATGTGATGGACAGCATGCATGTTGATGTTATTAGCTGCCTGGAATTCTGTTCGTTTGTGTGCCTGAAACTCCTCTTGTACTGGCAGTGGCGTATGGCTGAGTGTTTGTCTTGTACTTCTGATTAACAAATTGGACTACATTTGCCTTTGTGCCATAGTAACAATGTCCATCTCGGCCAGCAACGATCTGAGTTCAAGTACCAAACATACTGGTTTTAGACATGTTTTTATAATTCAAGAAGTCAGGTAATCATTTAGATGGAATTGTGTTTGTAAATGTGCATGTGCAAAGAGGAATAAATGTAATTGCAGAATAGCTCAGACTAGTACTGCTAATCCAATTAAATGACATTTCTAATTTTTTCACTGTCTTCAGCAGAGATAGTTCTGTGTCAGATTGCTTACTTTCTTCAAGAGTACTTCTCTACACTTCTTAATTATGATTTAGCTTTAACTAAACTGCTTCTACTCAACTGTGAAACAAAGTGAGCTCTTTCTTTGTGTACTAGGCTGATAGCTAAGTTACCCTGGAAATTGTAATCTCAGAATGGTAGTTGTTTATATATGTATTTGTATACCTGAAGACTAAGAAATGATGGTACTTCTCTAATTGTAGGTGCTACTGGTAAATTGGACTTTGGAAGTATCCTGACTAACTCCTTAATCTCTTCATGGTTTTGTACCTCTTCGACTAGAAAGCAGGATGTGTTCAGAGTAGAGCTATGATAGGGTAGTATTTGAGGGAAGAGCCGGAGATGTTATAAATACTGATACCTAAGTATTGTTGACTTGGTGATGACAAAGCAAGAAGTTCCAAATCTGAATAATTTGGATATAGCAATTGACAATTGCTTAGCTGATGCCAAGCTTTGTAAACTTGTCAGAGGAGCCTAAGAATAGGGTAAGAGTCATCTCACTAAGTATGTGACTTCACATTCTTCCCATTTCTTTGCCAAGTCTGTTCTCAGCCTCTTCATGAAACTAGAAATGGGATTCCTGCAACGCTGAGTCATCAGTCACCAATGTTCTTCAGCATTGCTCTTTGGTTTTGTGCAAGGGCTGTCTGTCTTGGAACTTGCTGTGTTGGTGAATGTGCAGTGGAGAGCAAAAGAATTAGTTTAGGAACTGTTTCATCCAGCAGTGACTGATCTGCAGATTTTTGGATGTCACCACTAACTAATGCTTATGTCAGTTTCTACTCATAACCTTGTGCTCTGATCACATAGGCATTGCTTGATAGTACTCATCAGTCTTACTTGTTTCAGTATGACAGCTCAACAGGCAGTTTTAAATTGTTGAAGAACTCTGTTATTCTGTTGAGTTTAAAACCTGTGGTAAAATTCTGTGGTGGTTTCCCCAAAGCCATTCAGGGAAGACCTAATTCTAGTAGCTGAATTATGAGAAAATGTTCTCCTATGTCTACCTATAAAGTACGATAAACCACAACTTGTTTCAAGATGTGCCTGGCTTATGTTCTTCTGTTACTAATCTAAGGATCAGATTCCGTATTTTTGTCTTTTTTTTGAATCTTTACTGTATTATTAATTTGCTGTACACTATGAGGCGACATTATACGGCTTGCCAAGAAATGATTACTTCTGCCATGATTCAATACTGTTTAACTTGCATCTTATTTTGTAGAACAGTAACTGAGACTTGATTTTTTTCGTTTGGGGTTTTTGGCTGCATTTTTACTGTACATTTGTAACATGAATGGTTTTCTGTTTGATTCGCAGCACTTACATATCAAGACACTGACAGATGATGTGGTAAGAAAAGTTTTGCTTCGGCTATGCTAAGCTAATAACCTCACTGTTAATATCCTTATTGATACAATAAACTGCCTCATTTTAAGATTAGTTCAGTTAATTGGCAAAGCCTCAGCAAACTTAATTGTAACCTATGCAATGTAAGTAGCAAAAATCTATGGATAGCTTTGAAGCATGTTCTAATCATGACTAAATGAGCTTGACACAGGTAATTATGCCAATTTACATGCAGTATAGTTAAGATATCTGTGATTGCTTGTTTAATAATGAAGGCTGCATGACTAGCTTAAAATACTATGCTTAACAAACTAATAGTTTCTTGAAAAAGTCTTTAATGCATGTTTTGAACAATGTTAGGTGTATTCAGTGTCATGCTAGCGCTGTTTCTCAAACTTTATCTGTCTCCATCTCAGCAGGTGAGGTTTTGTATCACAGCATAGATCTTTTTTTGTTTGATTGTTTTGTTATTTAAGTTACCTATTTCATTGTTTGTACTCTTCTTTTGTAGGTAAGAATAGTTTTTCTTAAAAGTTCTTTTACATTTTGCAAAGTCTTTGAATTTACCTGGAAAGTAATGTTCTGCAGGCATCTAAAGATCAACTGTTATGACATCAGTGCTCTATGAACTTCATGCTAAAGTGCTCCTGTGCATAGCAGAGAGCTTAAGTGTACAGAGTTTTGTGTTGGACAATATGCAATGTGCTTGTGCTGAGAAGCTGCTATTTCCTGGCTTAAGTCACCCATTGTTATTTCTTTAGTGGGGTTTCATGGGCTCGAAATGGTTATTAAGAACTTTCAATCTGAATTTGTAATAGAATTTGGATTTTATAAACTCGTGCTTTATCTGGGAGAGCTAGGAAATATTCACAGTTTTGTCAAGGCAAAAGTATTTTTTGGTAACCAGAACTTAATTTTGGTAGTGTCAAGTAAGGTTTGTAGTCTGGATGCACAAGGTTTTGTGTTGTATGGTGGTTTGGGGTTGTTTCTCTGGTAGTGCGTGCTTTTCTTCTTCCCGACTTTCTCGGAGCATACTGAAGGCCTTTTCACAGACTAAAAAACTGTCACCTGCCAAATAATACAAAATCATCCACATAATTTATTTAAGAGAAATTATAGCTCTTTGTAAAAGGCTAACAGCTTAAAAAAAAAACAAAACAACAAACCCTCAGATGTTGCAGTGGCTTACACTTTTAAATATGGGTATTTTGTTAATTTGCAAATTGTCTGATGTCAGTGCCAGAGAAGGTCATGGAGCAGATGATCTTGAGTGCATTATACAGCATATGCAGGGCAACCTGGTGATCAGGGCCAGTACAGGTTTATGAAGGGCGGGTCCTGCTTGGTGAACCTGATCTCGTACAACAAGGTGACCTGTTTAGCAGATGAGGAAAAGGCTGTGGATGTTTACCTGGACTTTAGTAAAGCCTTTGACACTGTCTCCCATGTCATCTTTCTGGAGAAAATGCCTGTCCAAGGCTTGGATGGATGAACGATTCACTGCATTCAAAACTGGCTGGATGGTAGGGCTAAAAGAGTGGTGATGAATGGAGTTAAATCCAGTTGGTGACTGGCAGTAGGGGTGTTGGTATAGTGGCCTGTATCAGGAAGAGTGTGGCCAGTAGGACAAGGGAGGTTATTCTACCCATGTACTCAGCACTGGTTAGGCCATACCTTGAGTACTGTGTCCAGTTCTGGGCTACTCAATTCAAGAGAGATGTTGAGATACTGGACTGTGTCCAGAGAAGGGCAACAAAGCTGGTGAGAGGCCTGGAAAACAACCCCTATGAGGAGAGGCTGAGGGAGCTGGGGTTGTTTAGCCTGGAGAAGAGGAGGCTCAGGGGTGACCTCATTGCTGTCTACAACTACCTGAAAGGAGGCTGTAGTCAGGGGATTGTTGGTCTCTTCTCCCAGGAAACCAGCAACAGAACAAGGGGACACAGTCTCAAGTTGTGCCAGGGGAGATCTAGGCTGGATGTCAGGAGGAAGTTGTTGGCAGAGAGAGTGATTGGCATTGGAATGGGCTGCCCAGGGAGGTAGTGGAGGCACCATCCCTGGATATGTTCAAGAAAAGCCTGGCTAAGGCACTTAGTGCCATGGTCTAGTTGATTGGCTAGGGCTGGGTGCTAGGTTGGACTGGATGGATGATCTTGGAAGTTTCTTCCAATCTGCTTGATTCTGTGTTGTTTCCTAGGAATGGCGGAATCACAGACCGTTAGAGCTTGGAAGGGACCTCTTTAGATCAAGTCCAATGCCCCTGCCAAAGTAGAGTCACCTGGGCTAGTCTACACAGGAATGCATCCTGGCAGGTTTGAAAGTCTTCAGAGAAGGAGACTCCACAACCTCTCTGGGCAGCCTGTTCCACTGCTCTGTCTCCCTCACTGTTAAGAAGTTTCTCCTCATGTTGAGGTGAAACCTTCTATGTTCAAGTTTGTACCCATTGCTCCATGTCTTATTGCCATGGACCACTGAAAAGAGATTGGCTCCATCCACTTGACACCCACTTGTCAGATATTTGTATATATTGATCAGATGATCTCTCGATTTTCTCTTCTCCAGACTAAACAGCCTCAGGACACTCAGTCTTTCACCATAGAGGAGATGCTCAAGTCACCCTTGTGGCTCTCTGCTGGACATTGTCCAGCAAGTCCCTGTCTCTCTTGAACTGAGGAGCCCAAAATTTGGTACAGTATTCCAAGTGTGGTCTCACTAGGAGGAGAAGAACCTCCCTATAACTCCTAGTCACAGTTTTCCTGATGTATCCCAGGATGGCATTTGCTCTCTTGGCCTCAAGGGTACATCGCTGATCCATGCAGAACTTGCTATTCACCAGGACTCCAATGTCTTTCTCCATGGAGCTGCTTTCCCTCATGACGGCCCCCAACCTGCACTGGTGCCTGTTATTATTCCTCCCCAGATGGAGTGGCTGATACATCAGAGAGTTGTGTTGCCATTCAGTGAGACTTGGAGAGGCTGGAGAGTTAGGTGGGAAGAAATTTCATGATATTCAACAAGGGCGAGTGTGGAAGTCTTACAGTTGGGAAAAAAACAACTCCAGGTATCAGTATAGGCTGGGGACTGACTTATTGGAGAGCAATGAAGGGGAAAAGGACCTGGGAATTCTAGTGCATGGAAGGATGATCAGGAGCCAGCGATGTGCTCTTGTGGCCAAGAAGGCCAATGCCATTCTGGAGTGTAGTGGCAGGTCTGTGGTTAGTAGGTTGAGAGAGGTTCTTCTCCCGCTCTGGCAGTGGTGTTAGGCTGACAGTGTGGCTTGTGATCTTGAGGTCTTTTCCATCCAAAATGATTCTATGACTCAATCTGGAGCAAGAAGATGCTTTAAAACTGACATTTTCCCCCTTCTGTCTGAGTTTTCTATTTGTTTGTTCTTTTTGTTTGACTGAGAGACCTAGAGCAGTTTAGTCTTGAGTGACTGAGAAGGAATCTGATAGATATCTATAAGTATGAGGGGTGGGTGTCAGTAGTCAGCAGCACTAAGACAAGAAGCAACGGCTACAAACTGGAACATAGAACATTTCACCTCAACATGAGGAGAAACTTCTTCACAGTGATAGTGATGGAGCACTGGAGCAGTCTGTCCAGAGAGTTTTTTTCCTTCTCTGGATGCTTTTGAAACCCTCCTGAATGCATTCCTGTGTGGAATACCCTGGGGAATCCTGCTTTTAGTAGAGGGATTGGACTTGATCTCTGGAGGTGCCTTCTAACCTCTAACATTTTGTGATTCTGGGAAATAGCTAATCATAAATATCTGAATCCTAGTGAGCTTAAATGTGGCTCAGAGCAGAGGTATTTTGATGTTTGATATGAAATGCAAGAAATGGTAAAGGTGTTGTCTCCAAATTCCTTTGGTGAAGAAGGGGGAGAACTTTAGTAGGAGATTAAGAAATTGAAAGTTTCAGAGTTTTTTTTTTAGCTTTCAATGAAAAAACAAGTTTTATTTCATCATTTGGATGTTAACATGCTTTCTGCTGTTAGGGTTTATACAATATTGTGTTTTATTGGTCCCAGTCTATTTCTTACAAACATGGTATTGTATAATGCTTACCAGGACCTTCTTTCTTTTCATATTTAAGTAAGTTAGCAACATTTTGAGTCTAAATCAGAGACTGCTTTTCAATATTGGAATTGTGTGGGATTATTCCTAGGATGCTAATGTACTTTCTACTTTTAGTGACAAATCCCTACTAAGTTCAGAAATGCCTTGCTTTTTACATTTTCTTTAAGCTTGTTTGTTTGCAAACTATGAAGGTGACAATCCTATTCCACAAATAGGCGTCTGAGGAATTACCTGCCTGCAAGACCCTTTGTGGAAGCAAGTGTGTTTTCTGTGTTAGGTGTTCTACTTTCCAATGAATGGTTTGTAGGGCTCAGAGGTTAGAAAACCCTTCTGTATTAACAGAACTTTGTTGAAGACATCTTATGCAGGTGAAAATGAAGTTTGCACTAAAATTCCTTATAAAATAAACTTAGGTTGACTGATTTTGTAGCAATTACTGTCAATATATAATTTCTGGCATATAAAGAAACAAGATTCAAAGTGACATATGTTCTACACATTGGAGATTTGACAGTGCACAGCCCTAAACTCTTTTAATTTTCTATCATTAGTTAAATGATTTGCTCTCAGAAAAAAAGGTAAAGTCATCTATAGAAGATTGAACTTCTTAGAAATAAGAAGTCATCTAATGTAAGGAATTCTTCTTTATCCTAGTTTATGCAAGTCTTCCTCTTAACTAAAAGCTCTACTTCTACCAGTGGAATTTCTCATATCGTAGGAAGCTAATCCTGTAAAGGAAATTGACTGTCACAGAATAGATTTGTTTAATCTTCTGGAGATTCAAGGAGAAAAAAGATGTTAAGAAATCTTTGACTTGGAATCAATGGAAGTAACTTATTTTGACCTTATGTGAAGTGTTTTTTTTCTGATAAGGGAAAACAGTGGTTTGTTTTTGCTTCCTAAGATACTGAAATAAGTTGCAACCTGTATTGTCCTGTGTCTTCTCCATCGTCTAAGAATAATCATTCAAAATAAGAGATAGACTTTGTTCAACTTTGTGTTCTCCTTCCTTCCTCTGTTGTTCATGTTCTTCTAATTCTTTGTGCCACAGCAGACTTTCATGGCTGAGCTGTGACTAAAGTGACTGGCAAAATGTCTGCTAGATTGAGCTCTGCTGTAGTAGTTGAGCAAATTTTCCAGATGTGAAATTGCTTACTGAGTATGTAAATAGCAGGCAGTCAAAAACATGTGAATCTGAAAATTGAAAATGGCAGCACTTTTTATCCTACAGCTTTCCAAGGAAGAGTGAGAACAACACCAAGAGAAAGAGTTTTAAGTGTTTAAGAGGAGTCTGGATGAGCCATTTAGTGCCATGGCTTAGTTAATTAGAAGGGTTAGGTGATAGGTCAGACTGTATCTCAGAGGTCTTTTCCAATCTTGTTGGTTCTGTGATCAGCAAGTTTGCAGATGTCACCAAGCTGAGTGGTGCTGTTGATACACCAGAGTCTATCACCTTATCCCAGAGTATGCCTTGTGTGCAAGATGAGTTTGGAGGATTGACAAGGGGGGTTAGAAAGCAGAAGGATTAGTTATACAGATCCATGCAGAAACACACACTCTGACCGCCAGACACACACACAGTCTTTGTGTCCTTGTTTTTATGCATCTCAGCAAGCCAATGAGTGAAGTAGACATCACCATTGCTTTCTTTTCACAGCCTATAATCTAATATTCTTCATTAAAATGTTCCAATTAGTCTCAAACCATCACAGAAGGGAAATGTGCCTTTCAGAAAAGTATTGTCCTAAAACTGTTCCTATATGGTTCTCCATGTATTTATTGATAAAATAAATACAATAAGAAGGCAGACACCTGAAAAAAGGATAGAGGGTCAAATCTGCCTTAAATTGTAGTGACATTTTGTATCAAAGTTAACTTCAGGTATTTCCCACTGGTTAGTATGATTAGAAATGTTTTTGATGTAACATAGAAGATTATTTTGCTGTTTTCTTCTCTATGCACTTGGTTTGCCAACAGCATCAGTGGTAGTTTTCATTACAACCAAGCAATGAAATTTCTATTCTTTGTGTGTAGTGCTTCCTGTGGACCATGAAATTATTCATCTGTATGGAATATTGAAAGGTATTAACTTCTTTTAAGCACTATCAATGCATAATTCAAAAGAAGAGTGTATGTAAAATACCCACACTGTACTGCTGTGCAGGTCTTGTGAATTTCTTTTTTTAATGTATGAAAGCTTATTTTTAGGCTGTGTTGTTTTAAATTATTTGAAAGAATTTGTTTGACACACGTTTAAATGTGCTTTTTGTCCTTGTATGACACTTTATCTTGCATGTTGTTCCTGATTAAATATATTCCATGAGTGTGCTTCTCTCTTCTAGGACAGGTGCAATAGGATTGGATGAATATGGGGAATGTGAACATTGTGACCTAATGCACAATGTTGCAAAATATCTACCATACAGTGTAACATTCAAAAGGATCTTGAAAACAAAGCATAAAGTAAAAACATGGACAACTGAAATAGCTGTTTTCATGGATGAATGTTTTTTCATTCCTGAATTGGTGCAGCCTGCTCATAGTGCGACAAGAGTAGCTTCAGGACTGCATGGTGCATTTCACTACAGAGACTAGAGTGGTTCTGCCTGGCCAGAGATGCTGTTTTTGCTGTCATGTGGAGAAGGGGATAGCAAAGGGGATGCTTTGGACTGTAAGGATGAGACTGAGGTCTTTCAGGAGAGATAGGATAAAGGAAGGAGTGAAGAGCACACCTCTCTTAAACCTGATTTAGTAAATTCACTGCTGACTGAACCGTTGTCTGCAACCTGTTATTTCAGTCAGTGTCCTGTAGCTCTTGCTTCAACTCTGTCTGCAAAAAGAAAATCAGATATAGTAATGAGATTATAGAATTGTTTTGGTTAGAAAAGACCTTTTAAGATCATCGAGTCTGACCATTAACCTGATACCACCATGGTCATTAAACCATGTCCTGCAGTGTCATCTCCACACACCTCTTGAACACCTACAGGAATGATGACTCCACCCCTGAGCAGCCTATTCTGTATCTTTCAGTAAATAATTTTTCCCTAATATAAAATCTAAACCTCCCTTGGCACAATTTTGGGCAATTTCCTCTCATTCTATAACCTGATACTAGGGAGAAGAGACTGACTCCCACCTCACTACATTCTCCTTTCAGGTAGTTGTAGAGAGCAAGGAGGTCGAGCCTCAGCCTCCTTCAGCCACTCCTCATAAGACTTCTTCTCTAGACCCTTTGTCATCTTTGTTGCCCTTTTGTAGATGCCACTCCAGCAACTCCATGTCTTCTACCGAGGGGCCCGAAACTGAACACAGTATTTAAGGTGCAGCCTCAACAATGCCAAGGATAGAGGCATAATGACTTCCCTGCTTCTGCTGACCACAATTTCTGGTACTGGCCAGAATGCTGTTGGTCGTCTTGAGCACACTGCCGGCTCATGTTCCAGCAGCTGTCAACCTGCACTCCCAGATCCCTCTGCCAGACAGTCCTCCAGCCCTTCTACTGCAAGCCTGTAGCATTGGTTGGGGTTGTCTGACCCAAGTGCAAGACCCAACACTTAGCCTTGTAAAACCTAATGCAAATGACCTCAGTCCTGGGCCCTCCACAACACCTGGTTTGCTGCTCAGGTTGCACACTTGATAGTGAACAGTGGGGTAATAGAATCATAGAATCAACCAGGTTGGAAGAGATCTCCAAGATCAGCCAGTCCAACCTAGCACCCAGCCCTAGCCAGTCAACTAGACATGGCACTAAATGCCTCAGCCAGGCTTTTCCTGAACACCTCCAGCGACGGTGACTCTACCACCTCCCTGGGCTGCCCATTCCAATGCCAGTCACTCCCTCTATGAAGAACTTCCTCCTAACATCCAGCCTAGACCTCCCCTGGCACAACTTGAGACTGTGTCCCCTTGTTCTATTGCTGATTGCCTGGGAAAAGTGACTGGTGAACTCATTCTTTGAAATGGTGTGCTGCCATTCATCAATGCTCAGTGCAAGCCGTTGTTTGGGAAGAAAAAAGAAGTGTAATGATTTTTTTAAGATTCCAGCCTAGTCATTGCAGTTTGCAATCTGCTTTCATCACCCCCGTGCCCCCAGTGTGCTTACCATAGTATTCTGCTTTAAGGACAGGAAGGGAGACTGCTGTAGATAGGATTTTTTTGCCACTGATGACTCAATAGTTAAACTTGTAATGATTTTACTCCTACTTTTGCATTTGTTGCATTCACTTTCTATGTCTTGCCAGTGTAATTATTCCTATAGAGTGTGCTTTCCTCATTGCTTGCTGGTGACACTGAAGGGCCCCATCATCCATGCTGAGTTCTTTATGCTTATGCTATATTAATTTTCTGCTTTTGCATGTTCTACAACCATCTGTGAGAGGGTTACAATCTATTGCTATGTTCCAAATACTGTTCCTTCTTAATTTTGAACAGGAAGAATTAAAGTCTTTTTGTTTTGCCTCAAAGTCTCTTTTCGTGGATGTCTAATAGTTGATTCTTAGTCTGACTGGAGTGGAACACTTGTATCCGGATTTGCTACTACTTTTCTTTGCTCTCTCTGATCTTAATTCCGCAGATGCTACGATAATTTTACTTGTAATTTAGTTTGGTAACTTTGATGTACTTATTAAGTGATATCTTGAGATACTTATCTTTGAGATATATTGAAGCCTCAGAATATTTTTGCATAGCATTTGAAAGATGTAATCTACTGATGTGGTTGAAATTGTGTCCAAAATCTCTCACTCATCCAATGCTACTATGACTTTCATTTGTTTTGACAAGTGTTAATAATTCTGTTCACATCTGCCCAAAAGGATCCTACAAAGCTGATTAAAATTTAGCATGTCTCATTATGTCAGCTGCTGTTCAGTTCTATTGGTCCTTTCCCATATGTGTGAAATACGTTTTCATTGTCAGAGCTCGTGTTTCAAGTTTCACTTAATAGGTCTTTAAGAATAAATAGGTAAATATCTATCTAACCAATAAAAATACTCCACTACTCAAATTATTTTTCTAAAGTTGTTTCTTGGCTCTTGAAAGGTTAAAGTCAGAGGAATTGTCTCAAGTCAGTGCTAAGTCTTGAGGAGTATTTGTGAAACCATGAGTGTATCCTATTTAACTTCAATAAAGAGGGTGGTAGTTTTTGTCCTTCCCCCAAATGACTTTTTATGTATTTGGAGCACAAAAAGACACTAAGTTTTGGTAGCATAATGCAAAAAAAAAACCAAACCAAAACCAAATAAACCTGTCATAGTTATGCTAATTAATCTTTTAATAAAACGTAGGGGGTTTATGTATCTGTATATTCTTTGATGATATCACAGCTGTTTCAGTGAGGAAAAACCTTTTAAAATTCTATCTTTTGGTAAATAAGCCTGCTTTTTTCATTTCCTGTGTGTAATGGTTGCAAAGAACTCTTTGGAAGCTGGTTTTGTAGATATCTTTTCCTTCAGAATCTCTGTAAAATTCTCATAGGCTGCATGATTTCTCCATAATGTAATAGGACTTGGGTCTGTTGACTCGCATATAATGGTCAGTTGCCTTAGCACTTATCTTTAGGAAAAAACCTTTAACATAAGACAGTATTAAGCAGGTTACCACAGAAAATAAGGATGTTCATCTTCCAAAAACACCCATCTTAGGGATTTCTTAGAGTTGAAACAGTGTGTGAAACAGTATACCTTTTCTGTTTTCAGCTGGATAGATTTGCCAGTATAAGAATTCCAGGAAGTAAAAAGGAAAGACCTCCTCTGCCACATATGAAGCAGTCACATTCTACAGACTGGTCATCCACATCTCTGGATGCAGAGGATTTTGCTCCAAAGCCCCTGTCAGAAAGAGAAATCATAGCATTGTTTGAAAGAATGATGGTAAGACTCTTATGCTGATCTTCTTTATACTTAAAGAATAACAACATGACTAATCGACAGGTGGAACCTTCTTTTGTTCATGTGTTCTGATCTTTACTCGAGTTCTCAATATTACTGTTGTGATTTGTAGTTACAAGGATTTTAAGGCATTTCTCATGGGATGAAGTCTGAATTATTTTGACAAGACTTTGCTTCTAATGTATTTAAAATGAGATCTAAATGTTTCTGATTATTAGAACTGACATTATATAACAGAATTGAGGAAGAACAATAAATGGGGAATTGTGCTTGCTTTTGAGATGACCTAAAACTTCTACAAAGGGATTTTATGCCTTTGAATGTCACAGCAGGGTTTGTTCTGAACACTTGCACAAAGAAGACTTAAGATTCTTGCCTCCAAAGCAACGTTTGTCTGCACATGCAGTCTCAAATTTGCTTCCTTCCTTAGCTGTCATTGTTACTGTGCTACAAAAGAGCACTCACTTGCTGGAAAGATCATATGGCATTGGTACCACCTCAATAGGTTGAGGTTTTTTGTCATGATGATGATGACATTTCAAGCAATTGAAAACTAAACATGAAATGACCTTGAGAGAAGAGAGTGACTGCAATCTAAAGAGCACAGGAGGACATTAACAAGGAGAGGGATGCCTAGGTCATTTATTTTTCTGCCTTACAGCAAGTAATGAGTAACTCTTGAAACACAAAGGGGCTACCAGGGTCTGGCATGTGGAATAAATTAAATGCACTATGAGAAATTATACTTTTATGGAATTTTTAATTCCTAGTGCTCAGTGTTGGTTTAGTTTTGAAGATGCTTTTTTTAGAACTGTTGAGTGCTGTGACTGAGAGATAGGATTCAAGATTTTTGTAGTTAAGCTTATGAAGGGGAGGGTTAATTTACTGTGTTACCAACTTCTGTATTTGTAGTCATTCTCAGGTACATGGTCTGTTTTTTTTCCCTATACCTGGATGTCTAGCATATTTCTTTTAATACCTTTCACTGTGAGTGGTAGTTGCTTAAATATTAGAAAATGGGAGTGGGTTTGTTTTGCTTTGCTTTTGAAGCTAAACCCTGTCTATGCATGCTTCTACATAAGTTGTGTTTTTCTACCATCCCACAGAGATTCTGGTAGGATAATATTTGATGTTGAGACTGTAATAAAAAATGGAAAGCTGCAAAAAAATACTCAGAAACCTATTGAAAACTGTATAATTAATTTCGAGGTCACTGGACCCCAGGCAGCCTCCGACCACCACATCTTCCACCAGCCCCTATTTGTGAGCAGCAGGTCAAGCAGAGCTTCCCCCCTGGTAGGCTCATGTAACAGCTGGGATAAGAAGTTGTCTTCCACACACTCTAGAAACCTTCTAGACTGCCTCTTCTCTGCAGTATTTAAGTCCCAGCAGATGTCTAGTAGGTTAAAGTAGCCCACAAGAACAAGGGCAGGTGATCTTAAGGCAGCCTCCAGTTGTTTAAAGAGTAATAAATCAACCTCTTCTTCCTAGTTGGGTGGTCTATAACAGACTACTAACAGGATATCAGTCATGTTGGCCTTCTCCTTAATTCTCACCCATAAAGACTCAACTTGATCATCCTTAATTTCTGTTCCCCAAGGATCAGTGCTGGGCCCAGTCCTTTTCAACGTCTTTATTGATGATCTGAATGAGGGGATTGAGTCCAGTATCAGTAAGTTTGCAGATGACACTAAGCTGGGAGCAGGTGTTGATCTGTTGGAAGGTAGGAGAGCCCTGCAGAGGGACCTAGATAGACTGGATGGGTGGGCAGAGGCCAATGGAATGAGATTTAACAATGCCAAGTGCAGGGTTCTGCACTTTGGCCACAACAACCCCAAGCAGCGCTACAGGCTGAGGACAGAGTAGCTAGAGAGCAGCCAGGAAGAAAGGGACCTGGGGGTGCTGCTAGGGTGTCAGCTGAAGATGAGCCAGCAGTGTGCCCAGGTGGCCAAGAGAGCCAATGGCATCCTGGCCTGGATCAGGAAGTGTGGCCAGTAGGACAAGGGAGGTTATTCTTCCCCTGTACTCAGCACTGGTCAGGCCGCACCTTGAGTACTGTGTCCAGCTCTGGGCCCCTCAATTCAAGAGAGATATTGAGGTGCTGGAACGTGTCCAGAGAAGAGCGATGAAGCTGGTGAAAGGCCTGGAACACAGCCCTGTGAGGAGAGGCTGAGGGAGCTGGGGTTGTTTAGCCTGGAGAAGAGGAGGCTCAGAGGTGACCTCATTGCTGTCTACAACTACCTGAAGGGACATTGTAGCCAGGTGGGGGTTGGCCTCTTCTGCCAGGCAACCAGCAATAGAACAAGGGACACAGTCTCAAGTTGTGGTGGGGGAGGTCTAGGCTGGATGTTAGGAGGAGGTTGTTGGCAGAGAGAGTGATTGGCATTGGAATGGGCTGCCCAGGGAGGTGGTAGAGTCACCGTCACTGGAGGCGTTCAGGAAAAGCCTGGCTGAGGCATTTAGTGCCATGGTCTAGTTGACTGGCTAGGGCTGGGTGCTAGGTTGGCCTGGATGATCTTGGAGGTCTCTTCCAACCTGGTTGGTTCTGTGATTCTATTGCTGCTTATTCATGCATCCTGAAACAATTGATTCTGATTTTATAACTATTTTGCAAAATATGTTGCAGTGATGATGACATCCTGACTAGTTTGGATGCTTTACTAATTTTATTGAATAACAAAGCACTTAAACTGTCTGATAAACTACTTTATCAGTGTTATTTTAGCTATAACATGTAATACAGAAAGGATTCTTCAGATTATCCACACTTGAAAGGACTGGAATAAAGCTAGTTTAGTCACAGTAGATTACAGAGCTAATTATATATTGTAGCCTCTAGTTTGCTGTTCTGATCAAATTAAGTGATTTGGGCTGATGGTGTGGTGAATGATTTGAAGTTTGTAGACAGCCTTTTAGAGCTAGTTTTGCACAAAATAAAGAGAGTTGATTGTTTAGTGCTGAAGGAAGCAGTTTCTAAACTGAAGTCTCACTGAATGTGTTCCATTATACCTTGGGTTTCCTGGATCCAGAATTCTTCCTTCTCCCAATCTTTTATGTAGTTTTTTGTACTGTGTCACAAAGAGAGTATTTCCTATAAATAAACATGCCACTGCATCTAGTATTATGGAATATAGTTCGTACTCATAGCTTTCTTTCTTAATCATTATTTTTTGTTTTAAATTTGATGAGAAGTTTGATATTTTCTGTAAGAAAAACAAGTCCTTTGTTTTATTTTTGTTATTTAAAATCTGAAGTAGTTTTTCAGAAATCCTGAAGAAAGAAACAAACCAGAAACAATTGCAAAGCTGCTTTAAACAGAAGAATAAGCTTTGCAATAGCTATGGGCTGATGTGAAAAGCTTATTATAAACTTGCTTATTTTCTGTTTAGGCAGATATACATATAGGGTCACAGAATCAACCATGTTGGAAGAGACCTCTAAGATCGTCCAGTCCAACCTAGCACCCAGCCCTGTCCACTCAACTAGACCATGGCACTAAGTGCCTCAGCCAGGCTTTTCTTGAACACCTCCAGGGACGGCGACTCCACCACCTCTCTGGGCAGCCCATTCCAATGCCAATCACTCTCTCTGTGAAGAACTTCCTCCTAACATCCAGCCTATACCTTCCCTGGCACAACTTCAGGCTGTGTCTCTTTGTTCTATTGCTGGTTACCTGGGAGAAGAGACCGACCCCCACCTGGCTACAGCCTCTCTTCAGGTAGTTGTAGATGGCAATGAAGTCATCTCTGAGCCTTCTTTTCTCCAGGCTAAACAACCCCAGCTTCCTCATCCTCTTTTCATAGGGCTTGTCTTCCAGACCTCTCAGTACCTTTGTTGCCCCTCTCTGAACATGTTCCAGTGTCTCAACATCTGTCTTGAATTGAGGAGCCAGAACTGGACACAGTATTTACCTTAGATTTCAGTCTTGCTGTGAAATAAAACCTGTGATATGCATGTAAGGTAATGAAGATGTGATAACTCTGAGAAGACACCGAGAAAGACTAAGTTATACATTTCTGTGAAACCTAAAACTGGCTATTTTGTTTTCAGTTCTCTTACATTTGTGTTTATGTATGTTTTAAATACTGTTTAAGTATTACATAAATGACACAGTTGCTCTTAGAATCATAGAATCAACCAGGCTGGAAGAGACCTCGAAGATCATCCAGTCCAACCTAGCACCCAGCCCTATCCATCAACTAGACCATGGCACTAAGTGCCTCATCCAGGCTTTACTTGAAGACCTCTAGGGATGGTGCCTCCACCACCTCCCTGGGCAGCCCATTTCAATGGGAAATCACTCTCTCTGCCAAGAACTTCATCCTAACATCCAGCCTAGACTTTCCCCAGCACAATTTGAGACTGCATCCCCTTGTGCTGTTGCTGGTTGCCTGGGAGAAGAGACAAACCCCACCTGTCTACAAGGTCTCTTCAGGTAGTTGTAGACAGCAATGAGGTCACCCCTGAGCCTCCTCTTCTCTAGGCTAAACAACCCCAGCTCCCTCAGCCTCTCCTCATAGGGTTTGTGTTCCAGGCCCCTCACCAGCTTCATTGCCCTTCTCTGGACACGTTCCAGCACCTCAACATCTCTCTTGAATTGAGGAGTCCAGAACTGGGCACAGTACTTAAGGTGTGGCCCGAGCAGTGTTGAGTATAGGGGAAGAATAACCTCCCTCGTCCTACTGGCCACACTGTTTCGGATACAGGCCAGGATGCCATTGGCTCTCTTGGCCACCTGGGGACACTGCTGGCTCATCTTCAGCCTACTATCTATCAGTATCCCCAGGTACCTTTCCTCCTGGCTGCTTTCCAGCCACTTACTAATATACATGTATAATGTATTTTTGTTTCAAGCCTGCATCACTATACAATTGTAACCTTTTAGAAAAGAATCTTGAACAACAGTGTTCCAAAGATAGTTATTGAAATGTGAAGGAAAGAAAAAGAATTATCTTCTAATGGCAAGCTGGACTTAATTTTAGTAATTTATCATATGTGGTGTTATGTGCATATCTCAACAAATATATTGCCAAGTAATAAGAGCAGTCATAAATATGTTGTTGTTTATTTAATAGAAGATAGTTCAGCTGAATTATTACATAACGTGAGAAATACCTGTAATAAGACAAGAAAGTTTGGAGGGATTACTAACAATGTATTATTTTTGTCAGTCTGACTTCAGTTCCCCCACATTCTTAAGCTAAAGGAAGTGTGTTTGATAAGGCATAAAGATTTTTGAGCGGTTGCTGAGAATTTAAAGATGTAGCATTTTTCTGTCTTCAAAAGAATTTGTAATTGAAAAACAGACTTAAATTGAAAAGAACATCCTTATCTGTTCTTATTTTAAATGTTTTTAGTGGTTCCCAAGTCTTTATGTCCAAAACTATAAATGAAAGTTAGAATTAATTGTTGAATTGTAAAAGTCTTGCCAAACATTCTGCAGTTACTTACGTAACTAGCCAAGTAAATTGTTTGAATTTTCTTATTCTCTAGCTGGTCTAAATTTTCAGATTTCCACTTGACCATTTAACAAGTTTGATATTGTGATTTTGGAATGCTGAGGACTCTTTAAAATGTTTTAAAATAAGTGTTAAATTTAGTATAGATATTTGAGTCCATGGAGCATTTTTTTATTATACCAGGTTCCCATAGTTAAATACGTGGTAGTAGTTTTTGTTTTGTTTTCATGCCAGAGAAGCTAGAAAATGCAGTATGTCCTTTCAAGATAGTATTTGCAACATTTGACTTAGAATTATCCAAGTTGTGAATTATTCAGGAATATGTATGCCCTTATGTACTGCTGGGGTGCAGTATTTTGAAGAACAGAACTATGAGAAAAGATTGAAGTATGTGGCCTCCTTCCAACTTGTTTAGATAAAGTTATTTTGCTTTTACTTTCAGATGTAGAAAGTGACACCACTATGATAGCTAACTGCCAAAGACTATCTTGCTACTTACTGCTTGAATCAAAGAACTTTTTTACAACATGCATCCTGTACTCATTTGATAACAAATATCAAATAATAGAGTATATATATACATATATATACACAGAGTGGCTGGAGAGCGGCCAGGAAGAAACAAACCTGAGAGGACTGGTAGATAGTGGGATGAAGATGAGCCAGCAGTGTGCCCAGGTGACCAAGAGAGCCAATGGCATCCTGCCTGGGTCAGGAACAGTGTCCCCAGTAGGACAAGGGAGGTTATTCTTCCCCTGTACTCAGCACTGGTCAGGCCACACCTTGAGTCCTGTGTCCAGTTCTGGGCTCCTCAATTCAAGAGATATGTTGAGATACTGGAACGTGTGCAGGGAAGGGCAACAAAGCTGGTGAGGGTCCTGGAAGACAAGTCTTGTGAGGAGAGGCTGAGGGAGCTGGGGTTGTTTAGCCTAGAGAAGAGGAGGCTCAGGGGTGATCATGTTGCTGTCTACAGCTACCTGAAGGGAGGTTGTTGCCAGGTGGGGGTGTGATCTCTTCTCCCAGGCAACCAGCAACAGAACAAGGGGACACAGTCTCAAGTTGTGCCAGGGGAGGTCTAGGCTGGATGTTAGCAGGAAGTTGTTGCCAGAGAGAGTGACTGGCATTGGAATGGGCTGCCCAGGAGTCACCATCCCTGGAGGTGTACAAGAAAAGCCTGGCTGAGGCACTTGGTGCCATGGTCTAGTTGACTGGCTAGGGCTGGGTGCTAGGTTGGACTGGATGATCTTGGAGGTGTCTTCCAAGTTGGTTGATTCTGTGATAGTATGAAATGCACAATTCTAGTTCAATGAATATACTATACAGTATGAAACAAATAATAAAAATACTAATTTAATGAAAAAAAATTAAACACATCTTATACTTTTTCTAGTCCTTAAGGAAAGGAAATAGTAACATTTATAAAGGAAAAAATCCAGAATCAACATAAAATTGCCCTAACTGCACTTTGAAGAAGTTCTTCTTAAGGCATCAAGCACATTCTGCAATGCCTTATCACACTTGGATTTATACAAAACTTGGAATGTTTATAGCAATTGTGCTGATTCTATCCAGCATGAAAACTAGCAAAAGACATGGGAAGTTTAAGTTTCAGTGTAGTAGAAGGTTTCGATCTTTAGGGTTCTTGCTCTTAAAATTATAAGGCTGAGAGTTTGCTGCTTGTTTTTTTTTTTTTTTTATGTCTGGCAGGTGAAATAGTTTTGATATCAAGGTGATTACTTACTGATCTTGTAGCATTTCTCCTGACAGAGCTGGTGAAGATTCACCTCGTGATTCTCAGCTGAAAATAACTGCAGTAATTTTTGCTAAGCCTGAATTGTTTCTTCTTTTTTTTCTTTAATTTACATTTTTACCTCCAGTGTGATGGGAAGTGTCACTTTGGACAGATGGGGAACTGATTGCAATGATCATAGCATTTCTAGGCTTGAACAGTAGAATCTGTGTCAGAAATGTCAGTGAATAGCTGATGTGTGGTTTTGAATGTAGCTATGCATCTGCTCTTTTTGACCTCAGAGTTTATGTTGGAATGAATTGTTAGGAAATTTTGCTCACAGGTGAAGGTGTTGATTTGAAGATGAAATCATCAAGAATTTAGGCCTTACCTACTTCAAAGATAAGTGTTATTTTGTGAACTGCTCTCAGTGCAAAGGGTGTTCCACTGCCCAGGATTAAGTATCTGGGAACTGAGGAACAGAATTCTAGAACAAATAGATGTATCATCACAAAAATGCTTCTAAGACACTGGTTTGAGTACATTTATAAATGTTTTAGGAAGTGTTCAATAACACATTTTGTAGTTTAGTGTGTGTGTTTGTGTGAAACTGTAGGTGATTTCTAAGAAGAGATTGTGCTAGTAGTGATGTGATGAACTTGTTTGTCATGGCATAGTTGACCTTTTTATTTTCAGTCTTAAGTTTCTGGGGAAGTTGGATAAGGATTTTTATGATTTGAGTAATATCTAATTGATGAAAAGTTGTTTGTATAATACCTTTCAATTACTCAAGCTCATATTTTTGTGTTCCTATATTTAAAAGTCAGTTTCTTAAACAATTCTGTTACTGGATGACAGGTAAAACTTTTTTTTCTTTCCACTGTAGGAAGATATGAATTTAAATGAAGACAAGAAGATGCCATTGAGAGAAAAAGATTTTAATACCAAAAAAGAAATGGTGATGCAATATATTAGTACTGCTTCAAAATCTGTAAGTAAATTTCTCACCAAAAAGTACACCAAAAATGACTTAATGGATAGCTTGTTTGCTACTGGAAGGCAAAAAGTGGTGCATATATATTACATTCTTCTCACTGACCTTTATTTCTTATAGACAAAATGACCTTTAGAAGTGTTTATGTCATTATTTTACAAGCTGAATGAAAGATATTCACGTGTGCTTGATATATATCTTTTCTATTCAGTACAAGATTTCTTTTTGATAAAGGTTTGGCTACCATACCTTTACCAAAGGAGATGGAGATGGAAAGAATCTGCAGAATGCTCCTTGGACAAGTTGCATGTTTTTATTTTCTTCCAAGTTTTGTTTTCTAGCAGTGTTTAAAATAGAATTGTTGAACTGATTCGCTTTCTTCATATTTGACTTTATACAGAAATCATGCTATGCTGTTATTTAATTAATTAACAAAAGCATTGCATATGAACCCAGTTGGCATCTATTTTTTGCTTACAGAGAATTATTGGTTGCTTCACAGAAGTGCAGAATGTTGTGTACTGGACAGTTTAAAGATGAGAAGAGCTACTTTGTTTTTGCAAAGTTGAGACTGACCAGTGCTAAATGCTTCAGTGTTCATATTATCTTCAGTTTTTAGAATTAGTATACTTCATTCTTTCACTGTCACTGCTCTGTGTATGTAAAGGTATCAGTAAAAAAATACAACTAAATAGTGAGAAAAGATGTTAAATATAGTAATTTCAATCGTATTATCTGCTTTAAATGCTGTTCCTTTTAAGTGTAGTGATCTACCAAATCTCGTATGCTGGATGCCCACTGCAGAACAAAACTATTTGGAGGTTATTTCATGAGGTGGTCTTATCAAAGCTTCTAGTCCTTCTATAGCATGAATGTTCCTTAATACTGGAATATTAGGAGGCCTAATTTGATTTCATTTTTAAAAGATATTTCATGGAAAATTAGGAAATTACAGACTAGTCTCACACCATTCTTTAAGTATCTCAACCCAAAACAACATGTCAAGTTCTGTGTCACTGACTTTTGTAGCCTCCACATGCATTCTGAGGCCTCAGTTGTTCTATCTAAAAGGTAATGTGATAACAACGTCACTGGCTGTGCAGAATTGCTGCATCTGCATCTATTGCCAGAGTCTTGTCATCCTGATGATGCTGAAGTTAAGACTCTCTTCTGAAGAGGAAAATTTTACTGTGTTTGCATCTTGACACTTAATACTTGTAAAGAACCAAAGCTGATAGCAGAGTAGGTTTAATTGATCTTTCTTTCTTGGTGGCATTTGCAGTAATTTTTTTTTCTTTGATTGTCAGCACTTTTTTTTTTGGTAATGGAGCCACAGCAGTGATACAAGGTATTCTGTTGAAGAGGGCAGTTTTTTTCCCTCACTCAGGGTAGTGCTTTGATCCAACAGACTGTTGTGTTGAATGTTTTCATAAAGACCTAAACAGAATCTTTTTCTCTCTTCCACTGCCAGCCCATATATCCCCCTTTCTCCTGTGAGTGATCACTGAAGACTAATCTACACAGGGAAACTCATGTCTTTACTGAACTCTGTTTCTGTTATTGTGTCCTTACTGGAAATGGCATTCAGCTATTGTATAACTGGGAGGGGCTGTTTTCTGTGATGTATAGATTCAGCGTTTCAATAGAGTAGTGCTGCAGATGTATTCAACTCAGTGCTGGAGCTGCTAGGAGGGGAAACTCCTCCCTTCTTGGCAAACTCTTTTCTCCTGACATGCTCTTTCATGACTTGAGTATGCTGGACTGTCCAAGTGCCCTCTCAGTCTAGAGAGAATAGTGCACTGCATACCTAGAGCGCTTGTCTAAATTTTGGTGTGCCTTTACTTGATGAAAGAGGCATACCTTTTAGAAGAGCTGAAGTGCCATTGTTCCTGACTATTATGTACAACTGATCCCATCTTGGGCCTCTCTGAGTCGTACTGCAGCAGCATCTTTTACCAGTTCATACTTGTCACGCTTAAGACTGGTTCTAAGCTACATTGTGTTGACACAAATATCCTCATTTGCAACTGCTATGCAGAGTAGTGACCAGGTTATTGTTATGAAAACTTAAAATGCAGAACAGAGGTTGTGGCCCAAATGAATCACTGGAAATGAAGCGGCCTTTGGTGGTCAAAGTGGACTTTACCATAGTTAAAACTTTATCACTGACTTCAGTGTCAGGATTTCTGTTTTCTAGAAATGCATGACTCCTTTTGAATGATCACGGTGTACATCACTTGCTGATTTGGTGGCGCTTTACTTGGGTGCTTGTTTATGTGTAGAATACTGTGACCTACCTCTGTATGTCAGAGAAGTTTAGAATTAATCTATCACTTAAGAACTCAATGTTACTTTAAAGCAAACACAGTTCTACTAATATACCTAATAATACTCTTTCATTTTATTCACTCTGTTTGCTTAGAGACTTCTAAAACAGCTGGCTGAAAGCAGGCTTCTGTATGTAAGGCTATATATGTTTCTAAGTATGATGTTTCCATCACTCTTTATAGTGTGTCCTGGAGCTCCCTGTAGAAGAATTGCAAAGAATTAAGTCTTGGGGTTTGAGATACTGGTAGTACTTAATGAAAATGTACTTGTTAGCAAAACCAATATGTTTGGAAGAATTCTGCTGAAGTACTTCGTTATTCTGCCTGTGCTTTCATGTTTTCTTGCAATATGTAGGGCTTAAATGAAGCTTTATTTCTTCCCTTAAAAATACTAACTAAAGGATGTATATCACATAGCTTAAACAGTCATGGCTAGGAAATTCTGAAAGAAAAATTTGGTCTGCTGTAGTATCATGACTTATTTATCAGGAAACAGTTGGAGAAATGAACAGTTGTTTAAAGGCTATTACATGAGTGTGAATTCTCATCTACCAAAAGTGGTGTGGCTCTTTCTGTTTGTTGTTAGAGGTTGTTATTCAATGTGTTTTTCTGTGGTTTTGTAGCTGTTTGTTTGCATTATGAATATTTGAGGTTAGAAACGTCATCACCTTTTAGTGCTATACAGACACGTAGAAAGATGTCCCAGCCTAGGAAAAAAAAATCCTTATGGCATTAATACTCAAGTGGAAATAAAACCAGCTTTGCTGTAGTGTTATTTTTCCATAAGTTTTGCTGTTCTGTATGTTGAACCTATGCAAACTGTTTATTTTAGGTGAGTTTTCTTCACAAGATTTTGTTTTTGTTGTGCAGCTTACTCTCCTGTAATATTTTAACTGAGTTAATTAATGCTGACTTCATACTACATCTGCTCACAGACCAGTTGTTCTTCAGTTGAGCAATTAAATTTCTAGAGGCACTGATGTCTCAAGATATTTCCTGTTTCTCAGTTAACTCGAGCATTTTGAACTTAAGCAGCTTTTCTCATGCTGATATATAGCTAATATAATCAGTGTCACAATTGGTACCAAATGCAGCTTTCATTTTATTTTAGCACTGCCAGATGTATCATATTTTTATTACTCTGCACAACCTTGGTGTGACTGAATAAGTGGTACTTGGTACTGTGGGTGTGTTGTGCAGACATTCACAGTTTATTGGGCGTCATTTGCTGAGGGTTACGTTCAGATGTGGAACCTAGTCAGAAATGGGATGGCTGGTTACTGTCTGAATGTTGATGTGAGTCTGCATTGCTTATGATGCCATCTTCAAATGGGTCAGATGAGATTGAAATGCCGTTCTCATTAATTCTTGTGGGCTGGCTGGGCTCTTGTCCTGTGTGGCCTTTGCACTGCATACATTGCTACTGAGGATATTAAATTACATCCAAAATATCTTCTTGCTATCCTAGCTGTATCCCTGTCCTATATACCTGTTTCTGTATTAAAAGAAAGCAGTTTGCTAACTGTTTAAAAGTATCCTGGTTATATCCAGCTTGGTCACTATTGCAGCAGGGATTCCTGGGGGAAGTCACTGAAAATGACAGATTCTTCACCCGGGATATTAATCCATATGCTTAGGCATACATGTAGTGCTTATCAACTAGTCTATGCACAGCAGGAGCTGACAGGAGAATTTATGGGACTTTTTGAAATTTTCAGCTGGAGACCTCCTGTAATATTTAGTCAAATACTTTGCTATGAAAGGTTCTTGGATTTTTTTTTTCTCCTCTACTGATATACTTTCTAGATGGTTACACCAAATACATGCATGAGATTATTCTCCTCCAGGTTCAGGATTTAGTGTTTCCTGTTGTGGAATTCCCTAGAATTCTTTTGCCTATTTTTCGTGTCTCCTGAAGTCCTTCTGAAAGTCAGCAAAATATTCTGATCTGTCAATTCCTCTCCCTGTTTTTTAACATCACCTCTCTGCTAGAAAACTACCTACTCATCCTCTGCTTCTTGAGAACAAAAGTTCATTTCTCTGGAGAATCTATCATTGTTGGAAAACATCTTCTATATGAAGCTCTGTAAAATATAATGAGACTGCCTCACCATTTACAGTCAATAATTTCAAGGTGTCTGCAAGTCTAATTTTCTTCAACCCCTGAACAGATAATCAAGTATTATTTTGTTGTTGTGCTTCTACTTTCAAGACAAGGAGTCTTTCCAATGAATTAAGTAAAATACAGTTTGTATGCTTTATTCTAAGTCTCATTTTTAGAATTTAGATATGTCCTGTAAAAAATATATCTGTCCTTTTTCATGACATAAATGGATATTAGGTGGAGTAGAGTTTTCATTTTCCATTGTCTACAAATTTAATCTTTGCTGCTACATAAAGAGAGGAGGATATTCTTAAGTGTAATACATGCTGTATTTGCTGTTTCAATTGCAAGTTGTAGAGCTTCAATAGTTAAGAATAACCATTGATTTATTTAAAACAATGGAAACTATATATCCTTCAGAGGAGACATGAACATTTTGAATTTACTTTAACATTTAACAGCATAGATACAATGACCAGTCAAATCCAGTGTCTTTTCAGCTTATGTTGCTTGGGATAGAAAATACTTCTCATGAAACTACTTGTGCAGTGCTGTATTAACTTGCCTTTGCATTTTCCTTTCTCTCTTGCTGGTCTCTATGTCTCTGGAAGGCAAAATCCAAACCTAGAGTTTGATTAAGTGTCCTTGTGTTATTGCATCAATAATTGTCGTATTTGTGTCATGTTGGAATCTGGCAGATAGCAAATATAAAGAATAAGGACCTGAGATTTGCTGTTGGAACTTAAGTGGTTCTAAAGAAGTCTTTTTTCCCTTTCTCTTTGTTTCATTTATTTTTTTAAAATTATTTCTAAAGTTCTTTTGCATTAGAGCTGAAGCTGGTCTGTTTTGAGAATCCCAGCCTCTTACACTTCTCATTTGAAGGACCTTTAAGGGAAGGGCATTTTACATATTCTACAAGAACTCTGCTTACTGCAGTAACATTCCAAGTACTCTTTTAGTGCACTATTTTTTTCCCTCTGTATTCTCACATGACTGCAGTCATCCTTAGGGCACATGCCCTGTGACCTCTTCAAAGCACCTCAACTGTTTTGTGTTTTTTTTCATTTCTTCTTATTCTGTTGGATATCTAAAATTAAGATATTGGCAATGCATAAACATAATCTATTCATTACAAAGCAAATATTTTGCTGACTATACATGATACATTTATGTTTGATGCCTGCTACTTTTTGACTAGTGATTATAAATGTGTTCATAAACCCACTACAATTTAGTCAGAATTTAGCGTACATAGTAGGTAGACAATAAACAGTTATAGGTCTAGGACTAAATTATATTTTTTTCCACCTATTTTTTCAAGGAGCAGAAAAGAAAGTTAGCCATGAACAATCTGTTTAAGTTCTTCATGTCCCAAATAAAAATATGAATGTATTTTCTGCATTTCAGGGAAGTCTCAAGAACAGTCGGAAGATTTCACCGCAGGAGTTTATTCAGGAATTAAAATCTGGGTCGATAGATGAAAGGCTAGTCACTTGCTTAGAATCTCTTCGTGTGTCCTTGACTAGTAATCCTGTCAGGTAATGTTATTAACACATATTGCAAAGATTAATTATATTCTTATTTTTTAATGGATTAAAAATAATAATCTATAGATGTGCATGTTTCAAGGTTTTCCAGTAAATAGAATCATAGAATCATAGAATCAACCAGGATGGAAGAGACCTCCAAGATCATCCAGTCCAACCTATCACCCAGCCCTAACCAATGAACTAGACCATGGCACTAAGTGCCTCATCCAGTCTTTTCTTGAAGACCCCCAGGGACGGTGCCTCCACCACCTCCCTGGGCAGCCCATTCCAATGGGAAATCACTCTTTCTGTGAAGAACTTCTTCCTAATATCCAGCCTATACCTACCCTGGCACAACTTGAGACTGTGTCCCCTAGTTCTATTGCTGGTTGCCTGGGAGAAGAGGCCACCCCCCACCTGGCTACAGTGCCCCTTCAGGTAGTTGTAGACAGTAATAAGATCACCTCTGAGCCTCCTCTTCTCCAGGCTGCGTTAGTCAATGTACTTTTTTTTTTGATTATGTATCTTCTTTAGATTAATTTTTCAGTAGAGTTTGTTGATCTGTACAAGGTAATGCTAAGAGAAGGTAGAACAAAAGTAGTGCAGAGCAGTTCACTCTGGGTTTTAGTTCCAAATAGTATTTTTTTCCCCATTTAAATTTTTAAAAGATATTCTCTTAACTCTTGAATCTTTTATCTTTCTCAGGGTAATCAGCAATGGGAGCTAAGCATCTTCTTGTAATTTTATTAGCTAGAAACAGGTATTTTCATGTGGCGTTTCTTCTGTCTAGAGATATTTAATCATAGAATAGCCTAGTCTGGAAGGAAACTCTAGTCCACCCCTGCTGTAGTCAGCAGAGACATCCCTACTAGACTAGGTCACCCATGGCCCTATCAAGCTTCAACTTGACTGTCTCCAAGGAAGGTGCCTCACAACCACCTCCCTGGGCAACCTCTTCCAGTGTTCAACCACCCTCATAGTAAAGAACTTGTTCCTTACGTCCAATCTAAATCTGCGCTTCTCAAGCTTGGACCCATTTCCCCTTACCCTTTCACTGCAAGCCTTCTTAAACAGCTTCACTCCATACTTCTTGTAGGCCCCCTTCAGGTACTGGAAGGCTGCTATTAGGTTCCCCTGGAGTCTCCTCTTCTTTAGGCTGAACAACCCCAGCTCCCTCAGTCTGTCCTCATAGGAGTGATGCTCCAACTCTGATCATTTTCTTGGCCCTGTTTAGGCTTCGTTTCTTGCTGCCTCACAGTAATATTTGCTGTATCTGTGGAGTTCTTTTATGCAGAAGAAAGAACATTAGTTTACCTATGTTTTTTTTCCAGAAGGACTAACACTTTTGTAATCACAACTCCGACACTGACATCAGTCTTTAACTTTGTTTTGATCCAGCCTTGATTTGTGAATGCTGGCTTTTATCAAATTATGTTTTTTTCTATTCTACTCTACTCACAACTTTTTGTTTTAGAGTTCCTATGTAAGCCAATGGTTGAACACATCATTTTGGAAAACTATTCTGGGTTTAGTTCAAAATAATGCAAATGAAATGTTGGCGATGCTTATAAAGGGATGTGATTAAAAAGGGATTAGACAATTTTCTGCATCTGGCTTGGCAGAATTGTTGATAGGAGTCTTCTGTATGAGCATTTGCTGCTTTCTTTCTATTAATTTGTTTTGTCTTTGATTGTCTTATTTAGAATATGTAAGGGTGCACAGACAGAGGAAAAAAGTTTACATTAACCTGAATTCTTCATATGGGGTTTTACGGAAGACATACTCTGTGAACACGAAGCTACTTTTTGATTTAGTATAGCTTTAGTTAAAACAATTAAACCCAAAATAACATAAAACATCAATCAAAAACCTCAGAGATTTTTTTTACTTACACTTACTTCAATTAAGTGAAGAAAACTGCCTGTAGCACATGTCTGGAAACAGAAACCCAGAGTGCATAAAATGTGTGGCAACTTGCATTTAGAGTGATTTTTCCTCTCTTCTTTATACGTCTGGATAATTTTATCTTTTTGTATGTGATCCACTTTGCTGCCCCTTTCCCACAGACTAAGATAAAAGTTACTCTTGCTCAAAAAAAAAAAAAATCCACCAACCCTCTCCCTCACAAAAAGGGAGGAAGTTCTTCACAGAGAGAGTGATTTCCCATTGGAATGGGCTGCCCAGGGAGGTGGTGGAGGCACCGTCCCTGGAGGTCTTCAGGAAAAGCCTGGATGAGGCACTTAGTGCCATGGTCTAGTTGACTGGACAGGGCTGGGTGCTAGGTTGGACTGGATGATCTTGGAGGTCTCTTCCAACCTGATTGATTCTATGAAGGTGTAAGGAAGATGGAGAAAATTTCAGAATAAGCAATATGGAGGCCAGCTGTGAGAGAACAGTGTTGTTCTGTACTTGAAATGTTTGAGTGCAAGTTGAATTGGCTTATGTTGTTGTAAAGAACACTTGATCCATACAATAAGTATTATCTGGGAAAGCCAGATAGAGAAACTTGCAAATTTTACAGAGGGGATATAGTATGAAATAATGGAATGAGTAGGTTTTCCACAGCTGTTTCACTTTGAGTAAGGAAAAGATTAGAAATCTGCAGATATATAGTACAGGTGTGATGGTTTGGGTGTTCCCCACCCCCCCACACTTTGGAAATCACCCAGAGTAGACTCAGATGGCTCTAGAAATTGAATGAAGCTTTATATTCACAGCTTAGCAGAATATATAAGCAGATATTTACAGTATATACTGTTATATACAGAAATATACAAGGTAAAAGGTAATACAGAAACACAACAGCCCTCCCAGAAACCTGAGTCCCCAGGAAGGGCTCCCAACCGCCCCTTCACCTTCCCTCTACCCCTGTCAACCTTACCCCAGTCCCAAGGAAGAATGGAAGTTTGGCCAGGGGGTTAGGAAGCAAAGTGGATTGTTCAGAGAAACAGCAGAGAGGTTAGAGAGAGATACAGCTCGGAGCTCCCCAGCAGCAGAAGTGCTTTTATCTATGTTTTGGTTCTTCTTCTTATATCTTTCAGTAAGCCTATGAGTGAAGTAGACATCACCATTGTTTTCCTTTCGCAACCTGTAATCTAGTTCTTCTCACCAAAACATTCTAGCTTGTTTCAAACTAGCACAACAGGGAAAGTGACAAGTGTGTTTACGCACGGGGAAATGGAAAAACAAATGTTTTCATTTTCATAGGCTAGTGCATTTTACATCAGTCCTTCAAAACATGCTAGAAGTATATGATACATTGTTGATACTGAAGTAGTGCTCTGAGGGGTTAGTTTATTAGACTTACTGGTACAAATAGTTCTAGATTGCAGTACTTTAAATTTGTTTACTCAAATATAAACTATGGTAGGTACAGCATTAGGCATTTGAATCTAAGTCTACTAAAGCAATCTAACTTGAAGTTAAAATTGAATCAGTTATAGTCACTTTGAAATATTAAGTATAAAAAGACAGCTTAAACTGTGATGTTTGGACTGGAGTGAAACTGATTAAGTTAATGGATATATGGCCTATGAATATGTTTGAATATGTGAGATTTTAAACTGGAAGGATAGTGACTCTGTCATGTAAAGAAGAGGTATTTAAGTAGGCAGCAGTTTCATAAAAGCAGCAACTTTACTGTTGTCCATGCATTTTTGGTCTACAAATCAAAAGAAGGATCAGAATCAGGAGCACATAAGGGTTTGGAAACAGTGGTGTTACGGGTGCTGCTGAAAGAAGACTGTGAAGGTAGACTCCACTAGACTTAAACAGACCATTTAAAAAATAGCCTTAGTTATAAACTTAAGTTCTTCTGTAGGGCATATATACAAAACCAGCAAAAATGTAGTGGTGGCACAGTGTTCTTCATACTTAAAATTTGTGGAATAAACATTTTAAAACCATTTCCTCTTCTTTTTAATGAATGTTCATTTGAGCTAGAAACAAGTGACCTTAATTTTTCCTATCATCAGCCATATATCTTTGAGTAAGAACTTTATATGACTCATAAATGCTGAACTCCAATCCAGGTGCTACAAATCCATGAATATTTTTAATTCCAACTTCATATGATATGGACAGTGAGAAATAACTGATGAATATTTGCTATTTTATTTTGTGTGTGTATAATACTCAAGAGTAAATTTATGTTACAGGATGAGAACAGTCCAGCTTGATAATAGTCACATTTAGAATCGTAGAATCAGTCAGCTTTGAAAAAGGGACCACAAGGATCATCTAGTTCCAACCCTCCTGCTATGGCCAGGGACACCCTACCCTAGATCAGGCTGGCCAGAGCCTCGTCCAGCCTGGCCTTAAACATTTCCAGGGATGAGGCCTCAACCACCTCCCTGGGCAACCCATTCCACTCTCATACTGAATAACTTCCTCCTCACGTCCCATTATCCCTAGTCCTGTCACTCCCTGATATCCTAAAAACTCTCTCACCAGCTTTTTTGTAGGCCCTCTTCAGGTACTGGAAGGCCACAATAAGCCTCCTCTTCTTCAGACTGAACAGCCCCAACTCTTTGTGGGCTGTCATCTTTTGACAATGTGTGCATTTCTTTCTGTTTTTTTTTTTTCTGTTACTTTACTTTAATCAATTTAAGTTGTTAGTCTTGTTGACAGATTTGAGTTTCTAATGCAAAAAATGGTTCTCCAATATTACTTTAAATCAGTCATTTTTGTATAACATACTTCTTAGTGTACAGAGAAAATCTGGATCAAATTTCACTGAGTATGTTGAGTGTGTTGAAACCTT
The DNA here is from genome assembly GCF_015220805.1 of Pogoniulus pusillus. Lineage (NCBI taxonomy): Eukaryota > Metazoa > Chordata > Aves > Piciformes > Lybiidae > Pogoniulus > Pogoniulus pusillus. The sequence goes on from NC_087266.1 coordinate 41,577,035, forward strand.
CTGTATAGCATTTATTTTTCATTACTATAAAAAAAAGCCTCAGAAAGAAAATGTATCCACTGATCTTGGTCACCATATTTTTGGTAAATAAATAATGTTTTTACCTCACAGTTGCCAACATAATTATAAGTGGTTTGGTGGTTTAACTGTATGTAGTACTGCAGATAACTAGTTATGTATTTCCTCTCTTTGCAATTTGATTAAGATGGTATTTTTAACTGAAAGTAGGGACACTTGACAGCTTGGTGCTTTGTTTGCTGAATGTTTGCTCTGGATAGTGTGAGTGATCTTTGTTCTTCTGTGGAAGCAGAGGAAAGGCCAGTCTTTGAAATGTCATTTTTTAAAAATGCCTTCTTTTTCTTTCTCTCTAGCTGGGTTGAAAACTTTGGCCGTGAAGGTCTGGGGCTGCTGTTGGATGTTTTGGAAAGATTGGTGGAGGTGAAAAAGTAAGGATGATTTAATGTAAAATTGCCAGCTTTCTTAGTATGGAAACAGCATTTAATTGCACTCCTTTTTTTGTATTAAGCCAGGACAAAGTTGTGAAGAGGAGTCAGCATAAGGTTGTACAGTGTTTGAGAGCCTTCATGAATAATAAGGTATGGGAGTTTATTTAATCTGGAAATCTAAAATACTACACTTCTGTCAGATAATGTACATGATCAGTGGGTATAAGCCTCTGCAATCTGGGGAAGCACTCTAGTGATTGTAGTTAGAACTTCTTTCTGCTGGCACTTCCTTTCTGCAGAAATAAAGTTGCAAACTTCTGATGCTGTTGTATGCTCTTGTTTCAGTAATTTCTTTTGGACTTTTCTCTCCTTAATTGTTTTAGTTATTTGGTGGTCATTGGAAATATTTAGTGGAAGGAACTGCTGCTGGTTTTCACTAGACATTTGATGCAGTCATTTAATTTCCCTCCAACTCTTCTTGCAATTGTTCTTCTGTTCTTCTGTTGTATAGTATGGATTGGAAAGAATTATGGGAGAAGAGAGGAGCCTTTTGTTGCTGATCAAAGCAATTGATCCCAAGCAAACTAACATGATGACGGATATAGTTAAGCTCCTTTCTGCAATGTGCATTGTTGGAGAGGAAAACATGTAAGTACTGTATGTAGCCAGACGTAGTAAGATAATGCCATGATATCCAAAATTATAGTTACAACTGAATGAAACAAAAATTTTCAACTTAGGGACAGATACTACTTCCAAATATATCTTCTCAACTTTCAAAATAACTTTGTCCTTGATTTTTATTTTGGTTGTATTCATAGGAGCTTTCTTTTTGACATGTGGTTATATTGGTGGGATGGAAATAATTAGGCAGCCATTCTTTTGCTTAAACTTAAAAGGTATTTTAAACATTTTAATCCAGTAAGTCTTTCTTTGGCTACAAAAGTCTCCAAAGGAAACAAGTACTGCTTACATCTCTTAAATTGTACACAAGAAATTGAGGCAGGTGAATTCTTTGTTGAGATGACTCTTCAGAAAACAAATAAACAGCAAAATGAAATGTATCTCTTGTGTGAAATACTCCATTTTCTTGCAGCCTTGAAAAAATTTTGGAAGCTATAACGGCAGCAGCAGAGGAAAGGAATGTTGATAGGTTCTCTCCTATTGTAGAAGGTCTTCAGGATAACTCAGTTCAGCTGCAAGTAAGCATTTTGTTTTTGCAAAACTCTTGATAAGTGAAAATAAATAAATATCTTTCTGTATTGAACAAGTCAATACAGTAAAAAGAATGAGCAATACTGTTTCAAATCAGGGTAAACTTTTGGAATGTTGCTTGTAATACTTTGTTATCTTTCAAAATATGTCATAGTAAGACTTGGTGTTGAGAATCGCAGGGATGTTGTTAATGAGTTGATTTCTGTTCACCCAAATCTTACACACTTTGGGAGTTGAACTTCTATTGCCTTTTCAAATAAAATGTAGGCCATATATTGAAATGGAAAAAAAGATGATCTCACTTCTGGTGATATTTGCTGAAACTTAAAGATTAATAATAATAAATAATCAAATCTGTCTCTCATGCCTAGTTTATGATTTCATAAAAGTTGGAGGAAAAATATCTTTTCACCTTATTTTCAGTGTTCATCTTGCTTTAGTTGGATATAGACTTCCCTGCAGAGACACAAGGTATTATTGTGCATTTGAATCATCATTTAAAATCATTGATTTAAGAGTGTAAATATTAACCCATATTGATTTTCACATAATTCATTTAAGCCGAATGCTGTTCATAATTGTAGTTCTTAGTGAATATTATGAAAATGATAATAGATTGTTGTGGAAGGCCAAAATAAGCCTAAATATGTCCTGGCTTGCCCAGCCGTGTTTTCTGCTCTCCCTCCTTCTGCTGATGGGGGAAGCAGCTGCGGGAAAGGAAGACAAAAGCCTGCTGCCTTCCAGTCTCCTGCTCTCCTTCCAAACTTGTAAACAGGGTACCCCCATGTGTTTATATGCTTGTTTGTGTTCTGCCCTAAAAATGTAAAAGCAAGCCTTGACTTTACCTAATTTGATCAGGTTTGGCAAACTGCCATTCTGGTTGACTGATCTGTGGCCAAAGAGCCATTATTCTCTGGCTACATTGATGAAAAGAGACAAGCAGGTAAAGACAACGTGCTCTGCCTTAACGTACTTCTGCCTCATTGCTCTCTGCTGTTGCATCCTTCCATGCTCTACCTGCTACATAATAATAAGCACTGATGCTTTGGGTTTTTTCTACCTGGAAACTGCCTTGCCTTTTTCACCCATGCAGGTCTCTTACCACATCCACCTGATTTTTTACTCAGGGGAACACACCTAGCTTGGGCTTGGAGGAAGAGGTCTTTAAAAATTAACCAATTTTTGGGCTCCTTTACCCTTTAGAGCCTTAGCTCATGTGATTTCTGCAAGCATGTCCCTGAAGAGCACAAAGTTAGCTCTGCCAAAGTCTTATACGTAATTTGCTTGTTATTGTTGAACAGTGTATCAGGTTGATACTGTCTTCACACAGAAGATGTTTCTAGCTTAGTGCATAAAGACCAGTCTTCTTTCCATTTCTCCACCTCCTCAGGTTTTTGTACTTTGATAATGTATTGGAAATGTTAGCAGTTGCCTAACTTCCATTAAAAGTCAAAAAGGGGACCTTATAGTGGCAAGGCTGAACTGAGGCTAGGACGTCTGTAAGGAGAACTGTAGAGTAATACTTTGTTTTTTTTGAGGAGTGGTTGGGGCCTTTTCGTAAGACTCAGTCTACAGTTAAGATTAGTGAGGAGAGAGAAGAAAACTTGAACCTCCAGGTGCAGTGGGACTAGAAAGGGACTGCAGAAGGAAAGTATAGACTATAACAATATATTTCTTGTTACATTATATACAGTATATTAAGAAAATTTTATTAATATAATAAATCAAGATTTTAAAAAGTAAAAATACAGAAATTGGCTTAAATGTTTAATAAGGATACTTCAGTGTCTCTTTCCATTGGTTAAGCAACTTTGTTCTTTCTTTAGCATGAATATTGATATCAATACATTTAATAAACATATTTTTATTCAGTAGAGAGAAATGCTTTGAATATATTACCCAATTTCAGGATATTTTATCTAGCTTAAGGAAATTTATGAGGCTATATTCTCAATACAGCACATAAGGTTTTTGAGATCTTCCAGGTCCATTACAGCACTTATAAGATGCCTACTTCTCTCACTATATTTTATCAAAGTATAAATCCTCAAACACCTGAAATCTGTAGCATTTGTGCTTTAAGTGTTAGGCTTCCAAGTATGTGTGATGGTTTAGGTGTTCCTTGCCCCCTCACACTTTAGTAATCACCAAGACTAGGCTCAGTCAGCTCTGGAAATATAAATGAAGCTATTTATTTACAGCTTAGCACAATATACAAGCAGATATTTACAGTATATACAGTTATATACAGAAATATACAAGGTAAAAAGGTAATACAGAAACACAACAGCCCTCCCAGAAACCTAAGTCCCCAGGAGAGGCTTTCAACCACCCCTTCACCTTCCCCCTACCCCTCTCAACTTTATCACAGTCCTAAGGAAGAATAGAAGTTTGGCCAAAAGGTTAAGAAGCAAAGGTAAGTGGAGGGTGTGTTAGAGAGATGCAGCTCAGTCAGCAGCCCAAGTGAGAGAAAAATGGCGAGAGTGTTATCTAATGCTTTCATTTCTTCTTCCCAAACTCCTCAGTGAGACTTCTGAGGGAAGCAGACATCACCACTGTTTTCCTTTCACAGCCTGTAATCTAGTTCTTCTTACCAAAACATTTTAGCTTGGTTCAAACTAGCACAGTATAATGAATTTTAAGGAGCTGTGATATATTTGCATGTGTGCAGATTTAATAAGGAAAAAAAAAGCTTTCTGTAACTCCCTTTTCTATACAGTTAAAAAATCACACGAAAACTGCCCCACAAGCAGGGCAGTTACCTGCTGCTTCAAATCTCCATTTACCTGTGGCTGGTACCCATATTGGTGTTTTGCTCATTTGCCCCTTTTTATAATATAAAAAGTTGTAAGGGCCTAAGTCTATAAATATACCTTGTGGATTAAAGTGAAGGTAAACAGGTAGTAGCTTCTTTTGATCAACATTTGGGAATGAGTTTCAAATATTATACCCCCTTATAAATAGCTGTTCCTAAGCAGACCCTTTAAGAAATAGGTAGGTACCAGTATATTAATAGCAGTTGACACAATTGAGTTACAGGGAGAACATGTCATAGAGATGATAATCTCTAACCACTTAGAGATTTCTGATAAATCTGAGCACTTTCATACTCACTGTTCACAGTGATGCTCAGCTCCAGCAGTGAGATACCACTGATGACATAACTGAATCAGTATAGAAAAATTTCATCTTAGTTGTTAACTGTGCACTACAAACTTTCATTTTTCTGGAACTACTTAGGTACTTTTCTACAACTGCAGCTGCCTCATAATTGTGCTGTATCTCCATTTGGTATTTTGTTATCCTTTGAAGAAGGTAAAAGCCTTGTTAAAACTGAAAATTTAAATGTTACAGCTAAAATACTTAAGCTAAATATATTAATTTGAATTTACCAATAGACATTACCCTGAAGTACCTAAAAAAGGGTAACATTTTGCTGTTTGATTTGCTGTATCTTATATAGACATGGAAAGTTCTTGTCTTTTTTTTTTTTCAAGTTAAACTTCCATTTGAGTGTGTTCCTTCCACTAAAATGCTTTGGTTTTGTTTTTCAGACCCCGCAAATGTTTGCTAAATTTTCTTTTTTAAGAACAGAAAAAGCAGTGTTCCTCATGTGGATCAGTTGTAATCTTTTACAACAATGACATTGACCTTGTGGTTAATTTGGCAATATTTTAATGAGATAAAAGTTTGCAGTTGTCAGTTACTTGGCATATTTGCCTTGATTATCAACTTGATATATGTAGGCTTGCTTTGTGGCAGCTCAATTTGACACTAACAACTGACCTTTTCTATTTTGAATTGACTAACATTTCCTCTACTTGAAGGCTGAATATATAAAAGGCCTCTCTAGAATGATTTCTGTTGTGTTTTTTTTCATGGATGTGTGAAAGCTCTATGTATCTACTTTATGCATTTGTTGGAAGCAGATAATATTTACCATTTTAGCTTTTAATTGAATCCAAAATTATGGAAATCATAGTTAAACATTTTTGGTTAAAGACAAGGTTTGTGATCTTAGTTTGAGGCTATAACTACAGGCAGAAATAATATTCAGTTTCCAGTTTTGTTAATGTCTTAAAGTGTTGCTCAAGAGCATGCACAGAAGGCAATCAGGTATCTTTGTTGACTATGAGAACCATGCAAAAATTCATAGAGGCAGGTAATAGTGCTCTTGTGACACAACCCATTTTGATGTATTTAAGATAGTGATGAAAACAACAAATTCAGTCTTGTCGCATTCTTCTTCTTCTTCTTCTTCTTACACAGTGAAGTGAATGCTTCCATGGTCTAATCATCATTTTTCATTGTTCCTTCAGCAGACAGTTTAACTAATAGCAGAGTGCTGTTAGTTTTTTTGTACAGTTCTAGTTGCAGTTCCTTCTAATTTTCCACTTAGAAATGAGAAGAGGCACGATGTTGAAGCAACATTAACTTCTTCCTTTTCCAGTTCAGTTTGTGAAAAACAAGCACTGGTCATCCCCATGAAAATCAGCAGATATTTCATGCCTGTCCTAGGAGAAGTGTTTTTGTAACAACAGCACATGTCTTATTCTATTCATCATCAGCATAGCCCTATCAATATTTGTAGTTGCCAGGGAATACCATTTCCTCATTCTTTTTCATCTAGTAAATAGCAGAACGTGAGATGGTACCAATCTATGGTTAGCTGAAATTTTTGATGATTCTTGGTTGTTGTGTGTTAACAAGATCCTTTGCATAACTGTGTACGTAATGACTTGAATTGGAGCAAAGCTACCATATCTAAATTTAGAACCTGATAATAATTATTTTAAGATCCATGTAATTGTGTATTTATGTGGATGGTGCATCTCAAAATTGTTACTATATTTTTTTTGTTATTAGAAAGGTAGATAATTGATAAATAACAAACAAACCCTATGAGGAGAGGCTGGGGGTGTTTAGCCTGGAGAAGAGGAGGCTCGGGGTGACCTCATTGCTGTCTACAACTACCTGAAGGGATATTGTAGCCAGGTGGGGGGTGGCCTCTTCTCTCAGACAACCAGCAATAGAACAAGGGGATGCAGTCTCAAGTTATACTGGGGGAAGTATAGGCTGGATGTTAGGAGGAAGATCTTGCCAGAGAGAGTGATTTGCCATTGGAATGGGCTGCCCAGGAAGGTGGTGGTGTCACCATCCCTGGAGGTGTTGAAGAAAAGCCTGGCTGAGGCACTTAGTGCCATGGTCTAGTTGACTGGCTAGGGCTGGGTGCTAGGTTGGACTGGATGATCTTGGAGGTCTCTTCCAACCTGCTTGATTCTATGAACAATAAAATATCTGTATCAGATGAAATCTACAGCCACTTTAATAGTGGTAAACAAAATTTAACTACATATGCATCATCTTTATAGCATTTTGTACAAATTAATGATTGCATTAAGAGTGAGAAAAGTGATGAAGTGGAAAGTCTTAGTGTAGCTTCTTTAAACCGAATGTTTAAGATAGGGCATAGGATTATACATATCACATAGTATTGATTGTCCATGCCTATGTAAGGAAAAGGCTTCTCTGAACTACTGAGATGTACCTGTGTATTTCACCAGAAAAGGAGCAAGTATAGTGTCTTCAGCTTGAAAAAATGCAATTTTAAAGTTCAGAGTGTGGAGTCCTCTTGATAGACATCCCTGGTTAGAATTGCGGAGGATTAGAATTTGCAGCTGTATTTTCTAATTTAGTAGAATATATCTGATCTCTCTGGTCTAGTTTCACAGAGGAAATAATTCTAAGTTTTCACATTCCAGGTGAATTTTTATCACCCATGCAGAGTGGTTTCCCCTACCAAAAGTAATGTGTGTACTTCCAAGCAATATATGCCCATCTTTGAGATAAATAGACAAAGTCAAAGCAGGGCGTTAAAAGTGTTCCAAATGGAATATACTCATAGACTGAGAAGCCCTCAGAAAACAGATACGGTGGACAATATTTAGCTGCAACTCTTCGGGGTTGAAGAAGGGAAGGAAGGTGGGATGTAATTACTGTCTGTGTTAGAGGTGTCCGTCAGGAAAGAGTATTTGAATGTTGCAATTCTCAGCACTACAACAAAACTTTAGAAGGTGCACCAGAGAGCTGTGTATTACTGTATGCCTTTCACTGTTAGAGTCTAAAATAATTTCACTTCTTCAGACATCTTCTCAAGGGCAGACTGACAGCATACCTCTATTTACAGAATCTATAACTCTTCCTGAATTGATTTTAGATATAGATCATTTGCCCAAAATATTTTGGTCACAATGACTCCTGCCTTCCTGGGAAGCTAATTTACCTATTCACTTAACTTCACTTAACTCAGCAGACATACCTCTTCATTTACTGAAGATGAGACATCTTTGTTGATATGGCTATATCTTTCCCATCTTGTGTGAAAGTTCAAATGGCTGTCAGTCTTTTTACAGAATCTTCCCTGAAGTAATTGAGTGTAGAAGAATGCAGTTAGGACCCACTCATCTGGAGTGCAAGCAGTGATTGATAGTTCTGTGTCCTAAGAGTTGACATTTATAAAGCTGTCAAATGGAGTGCCACAGGCATTTTCCATAAGTGTTACATATGTTGAGAGTTGCTTGGGAAAGGTGATAAATCTGGGATAGTTGTTCTTCATTTTTTTCTTAATTAGAAAGATTGAAGACAAATAATTATGAGTGGACACTCCTCGGAATTGTGTGTAGTATGAATACATGTAAAGTACTTGAATAAAAGTACTTGCTTATCTGTAGGATTCTTTATCCCTTAAGTTCTTTCAATTCTTTGGACTCCATTCTCTTTGGTCCAACTCTTTGTTATCAGGATTAGAGACCGGACAGCCTCTTTTGGTTGAAGAAATTACCTTGTCTGTTATTTCTGCTGTGGTGTTTTGATTAGTAGCCACACTCTAGAAGCAGGAAACAAACTTCTTGCTTGACTCTTAGATCTAAAGTCAATATTCCTTTCTAGTTATAATTATAAATGGCAATCTATATTTGAATATTCAGAATGTAATGCTTCTTTAGGATGACAAAGTAACAATCTGGGATTTCCAAACTTCTGTCTTTGTAATTTTAAGAAATAATCATGGCAGACTTGACTTTTTTTTTACCTGAGGCATTTTCGTGGGTGAGATTTCTAAATAGGTAGAGGTAAAATATCACACTTATTAAAAACTTTATAGATGGGGAACAACTAGCCTTTCCAACTAATTGTCAGATCTTTCTCTTTAGCAATGTAAGACAGTGAACAGGATTTAGGTTGCAAGCAAGCCAACCCATCAAGCATTTGAGTTAGCTGCCTAATTCTCATGTAATCAGTGACAATCCAAAGCACAGTTTGGTTGCCCACACATGAACTTAAAACCTACAAGGGCATCTGAAATGACATGGTTCCTTTAGGAAATAAATATCTTTCTGGATTAGTATTTGTAAGCTGAATGGGACACACTGCAGCAGCTGTAAATAGTGCTCTGTATACTTGGTTCATGTTTAGGCTGAAATGAGTCCCCTAGTCAGTGAAGACAATAGGTTCTAAAGTGCCTCCATTACTCCATGTAAGGAAGATCTCTTTAGAATCTAGACTCTTAAAGAAGAGCTTTAAAGAAGAATCCAGTAGGCTGCTGATTAACGAGAATGGGAGTTGGCTTATGTATGTGGACATATACATAGATATTTATCTACATATAAATATCTAAATACAGGTATCTGAAACTAAATTGTGTTGTCTGGGTAAACTCTTGAGAATTCTGAGTTTATTCCTGTGCCTTACACAGACACTAATTGGACTAAGTTTGCTCATTCTTTAGTTGGCATACTGTCAAGCATAGGGTAATGTTAATATATTGTTTTTTTCCAGCTGCAGAGTTTAGGATAGGAGAAAATGTATTTGCACTTAAATCTTCTCTGTGTTACTGGTTGAAATTGCCTTTAAATAAGCTACTCGGAAGCTGTTCATCAAGTTTGAGGGGTATTTCTCCCCCTCTCTTGGTTTTGGCATGTCCCCTTAAAATCTAACTTTCCAGACTTTATCATTACTGAAATGTTCACAAGCTTGTCTTTCCTTCTTGACAGAAATTAACACATTTTTTCCTTATGGGTTTTATGTTCATTAAACAGATCTGTCTTGCTGCGGTGTACTCCTAGGTGAATGAACTAATTAAAAATTATCATGATGATGTGTGATTTAGGTCTTATATACTGACTGCTAGATATTGAACTATACTTTCTTTTAGTGCATGTTTTAAATGTCTGTGATTTGGTAACAGGTTCTTGCTGTTGTCTTTTAGAAATATTTAAAACGTTTTCCTGAAGCAGATTAAAGTAGATGTCTAATCAGTGCCTTGCTTCCTCTTGTATAATCTTTTCTTGCTCTGCTTTATGTGAACCTTTATGTGGAACTTCCACTATTGCTTTGTCCTTACATTCCCATAGAAACAACTTGCCAACATAACCCAGTCTTGTTTATTACAAGAAAGCTAGAGTATCTACCTGTTAGGAACCGCAATTGAATTCCAAATTGGTCAAATTTGACTAATATACTACAGTAACAGTAATTATTACTGATGTGGTTTTTTGTTTTTCATTGTTATCTCTTCTCTTTGTTCCGTTTGAATAGCACATGTGCTCATGTACCTTGTTGACATGGCAAAATGAAAGAAAATACCTTTTTTTCTTTTGGCTGCAATTACGTCTTTAGACTTCCTTTCATCTCAACTGCATTGCTCTCTCAAAGATAAAACTGTACTTTGCTCTTGATCAGGATTTTCACAGGAGCACACTTTGTTCAGTCTCTGATTTTTCTCTTCATTGATAATTTAAATCAAGTATGATAAATGCTGATTTCCTGCTTAGCAGTTCATTCATTTCAAGGTTTACATGAAATATGCTGTATTTTAAACTACTGGTAACAATGACAAGGTTCCAATTCTGATGTAATCAAATAACATGGAGTTTGCCTTCATTTGAAATGTAAATGTAGCCAGTACTTTTTTTACTGACTGTATGACAGTGTTGTCCAGTGAAGTCTGCAATCGTTGAAATGCGTCACTGATGTTAACAGAAGTACAGGCGTTGGTGGCATCTGTCAGCCTACTGAGTTAATAGTTTTGAATGGCAGAGCTAACTGAATCAAGAAAATGCAATTCAGTGAAAGACTCAGTACTCCAGAGAGCAATAGGTTTGTATTATTAACGTGTAGATCCATGTACAGCTTCATGGAAGTTTTGAGAGAACAGAACTTAATTGATTTGCCATTGGAATAGGCTGCCCAGGGAGGTGGTGGAGTCACCATCCCTGGAGGTGTTCAAGAAAAGCCTGGCTGAGGCACTTAGTGCCATGGTCTAGTTGACTGGCTAGGGCTGGGTGCAAGGTTGGACTGGATGATCGTGGAGGTCTCTTCCAACCTGGTTGATTCTATGATTCCATGATTCAGTGCTTCAAGTAATAGGAAGGAGAAAGCTTGCTCCCTATTCCTATTGCTATTTAAAACAATTCCTGATACTTCTGGCTATAGATTTTCAACAGGAATCTCTTGATTCTTCAAAAGGGATTCACTATTTGGCCTCATGGTTGTATTTGAGCTGAAGTACCAGTTGCCATGATGACACTTAGTGTGTTTAAAGAGGGTAGGTTTTTGAAAAGAAGGGAAAAAACCCCTTTGTGTTCTTCTAGCTCAGCTTAATCAGCATTTGTCTTCTAATATGTTTTCCACAGTTCACATAGACTTTAGCCTTTACTACTTCTTTTATGGCACTGACTTTTAATTTATCTGTTTATAAGTTGAAAATTATGCTTATCAAAGTTTTACTATCTGCCAAAATTCACTTCCTAAAGGGCCTTGCTACCTGAATAAAATGAAAGATATAAGTGGAGTTAAATTAAATTTAATTGTAATGAGAAGTTTTGATGTGACTGATAGGAAACTTAAGCATCTTAATTACAAGGTGACAGTAGATTGATCATTTGACGTGACATAATGTCTAATTAATAGTTTGTTATGTCTTTTAGACTGTGATGTGATGATATCAAAATCTAAGACATAAAATAATTTAGCATTTCCTTTGTTACAGGTGGCTTGCATGCAGCTTATCAATGCTCTTGTTACATCTCCTGATGACTTGGATTTTAGACTTCACATCAGAAATGAATTTATGCGCAGTGGATTGAAAGATGTATTGCCAGTAAGCTTTTGGAGTTTCTTTTTGCATCACTATTTACATTGCTGGACTATTTGAGCTTGAGAGGAGGGGGGAATGAGAGAAGAAATTCTAATGTATCGTTCCTAAAGGTATTTTGTGAAGTCTTGGCATGAACATATTAGAATCAATTTAAAAAAAACCAAGAATGTAAAGGTAAAATGTGGTCTCCAATTACACAGCATTTTTAGGTCTTTGATTTAGAACATGTGGCAGACTGCTGTGCAGACACTTGCTAAGCCAGGCTGAAGCCACAGTTAGCTTTTGAATATTTAACTCATATTCTTTTAAACTTTTAAAATAACATAGACTTATGGAAGTTATAACAAAATAAGTTGGGTTTTTTTTACATATAGAAAAGCTAATTTTGCAAGCCTTTGTACTGTCTTTTCTTTGCAGCAATTGAGATGTATAAAGAATGAAGCACTAGATATTCAGCTGAAAGTGTTCAATGAGCATAAGGAAGAAGACATGATTGAATTCTCTCATCGTTTAGAAGATATTAGGTCTGAACTAGAATATCCTTTTCATATCAGCAAGAGAAACATGAATAAAGTGACATTTTTCTGCTGTAGTTTCTCTTTAAAAAGTTACCAGTCCACATTTGACTGAAATGTTGTTTTTTTCTTTTCTATTACTTTCCTTAACACTTTTACTGAAGTAAATGATGTTTACAACATGGTGTGGAATACAGTTAAGGACACTAGTGCTGAAGGATATTTTCTTTCTATTCTCCAACATCTTCTGCTGATAAGAAATGATTATTTTATACGGTATGTTAAGTGTTAATTATGCATTTTATTTTCACTTAGTCATTTATAAAATATATCTTCCATAAATGTTATCATAAATAGTTTAGTCTTATTCTGTGTGGATTGCTATTTGTAAGTTTTCCTTTGTGAACTCGTGTTCAGATGTATCAATTTTTCAGTCTCTTCTGCTTAGGATATAATATGATATATAAATAGAGAAATCTGGTTTTGTTGAGATCTGAACCTTACTATCAGCAATGTATGTGATTAAGACAAGTCTTTTAATTGGTTATAAGTCATGCTAGTAGCATTGCTGTTTTGTGGTGTTTGAATCAAAGGACAAGACCAAGTATACACAGATGCGTACTTTATGCAGAAATGTGAACATATGCTTAATTTAGAGTAACTTTTGGGAATTGAGTGTTGTGATGGTTTGGGTGTTCCCTGCCCCCCCACACTATTGAAATCAGCCAGACTAGACTCAGACGGCTCTGGAAAATGAATGAAGCTTTATATTCACGGCTTAGTAGAATATACAAGCAGATATTTACAGTATATACAGTAATATACAGAAATAGACAAGGTAAAAGATAATACAGAAACACAACTCCCCTCCCAGAAACCTGAGTCCCCAGGAGGGGCTCCCAACATCCCTTTCACCTTCCCCCTGCCCTTCTCAACCTTACCCCAGTCCCAAGGAAGAATGGAGGTTCAGCCAGCAGATTGGCAAGCGAAGTGGATTAGTCAGAGAAACGGAGGGTGAGGTTAGAGAGAGATGCAGCTTGGAGCTCCCCAGCAGGAGAAGTGCCTTATCTATGTTTTGATTTTTGTTTTTATACATCTCAGCAAGCCTATGAGTGAAGCAGACATCACCATTGTTTTCCTTTCGCAACCTGTAATCTAGTTCTTCTCACCAAAACATTCTAACTAGCTTCAAACTAGCACAAGTGTCCTCATTATATGTTATAGATTGAAGTGAACAAACTAATGTCTCCTGGAAAAGTTTTCAGATAAATCACAGGGAAATGGTTAATAACATTTGAGATGTTGGAAACTGCCAAATACTTTCCTTTATACAATCTGCTTGTGTTGTTTTTGAGGAAACACTGGAGGAAGCAGATAGAAATTGAATGAGGAAGGAAAGCCATTATTGCTGCATAGCATTCTGTGTAACCTTGCATTTCAGACAAGGTCTAGCACAGATTGACCCATGTCAGGATAACACCCTTAACATAGAATCATAGAATCAACCAGGTTGGAAGAGACTTCCAAGATCATCCAGTCCAACCTAGCACCCAGCTGTAACCAATCAACTAGACCATGGCACTAAGTGCCCCATCCAGTCTTTTCCTGAAGACCCCCAGGGACGGTGCCTCCACCACCTCCCTGGGCAGCCCATTCCAATGGGAAATCACTCTCTCTGTGAAGAACTTCTTCCTAACATCCAGCCTATGCCTACCCTGGCACAACTTGAGACTGTGTCCCCTTGTTCTATTGCTGGTTACTTGGGAGAAGAGGCCACCCCCCACCTGTCTACAATACCCCTTCAGGTAGTTGTAGACAGTAATAAGATCACCCCGAGCCTCCTCTTCTCCAGGCTAAACAGGCCCAGCTCCCTCAACATCTCTGCTAGACCTCATCCACTTGAAAGGGTTTAAAATCACAGCTTGCTGTTTTGGACAAGAGACCGAGCTGTCATACCTCATCCCAGCATTAATGTTATTCATTCCTTTTACTGAAAAAGGGCTGTGGTGCATCCATAGTTTAAGAAAGCCACAAAACCAGAAGGATCAAGTGGAAGGATGAGCCTGCTTTGTATTGAGAGGAGGAAGGAAGAGGTAGTCTGAAGGGAAATACAGTCTTCCTCATTTTCATGGAAGGAGAGAGTAAAAGTTTATAATATGAGAATCATTTAAGTCCACTGTTTTTACTTTCACAGTTTGTGTAAACCATGAAAATAAAACCAGTGTTTTACTCTGGTTTCTAGACAAGATTTAAAATATATATTAATAAATAAATATGACATTAAATAATTTATCTCTGTCTTTAGTCCTCAGTATTTCAAATTAATTGAAGAGTGTGTGTCCCAGATAGTGCTACACAGAAGTGGAACAGACCCTGATTTCACCTATCGTAAAAGATTAGATATAGATTTCAGCCATCTACTAGGTAAGTACTACATTTGGACATTATTACAATGTGATACTTACTTATGTAATCCAAAACCTAAGTTAAAGTTTTATATGTGATTAGGAATCTTGTGTTCCCTGTATATGTGCAAGTGTGTTTGTTTATTTTTTCAAGATATTTGTGTAGATAAAGCAAGATTAGAAGAATGTGAAGAGAGAGCTTCTGAACTTTCCAGAAAAGTAAGTGATTTTTAAGTTGTGAGATCATAATATGTACACAGGAGATTACTTTATAACTTCATGAATGGTGTAACTGGACATGGCGTAGTTCTGTGTTTAAGAGGGAATTTGGGTGTTTCTTATGGACTAGGAAGGAGGGAATAGAGATGTAAAGTAGTAAAGCTTTACTTTTTAAGCCTTTTTACTATGCTTTTTAATATTTCATGTACAAATCTCCCCAAAATCAACTGAACACTTTATTTAAAATTATTATTACACTGTTTATCTTTCTTCAACAAGATAAACAGTGGAAAAATAAGAATAAACTAATTTGCATCTACAGATTCTGTATTACTGTGTGTCTTTTTTCTATTTAGTCTATGTTTAGCCATTTCATAGAGTAAAGACTTGTAGTGGTAATAGAGGTGATACATCTGCTCAATGGATGCATGGAAATTAGAACAGTGGATATTTCTATTTGTCCTTGGTGTTTTTAACATGTAAGGTTTAAGAAACACAAAAGGAAAAGTTGAAATCTATGCAAAGCTATCAGAAATGACTGGCATCAACAATTCTCTCTTTTTTTTTTCTTCTTAGTTTGAAAAAGATTTTATAGTTCATCAGGAGACTCAGGCACTACTGCAAAAGAAAGAAGAAAGAATCAATGAACTTGAAGCAGAATTGCAGGCTTTTAAATCACAGGTATCAGATGGTTTATGCGAATGTATGAAGTGTTGTTTTTGAAAGTGATTCCACTTTGCATCTTTGGTAGATTCTCACAGTGGAGTTGAGGAATTTTACAAAGAATCATTGTTACTGATTATTACTGACTGCTAGTTTCCTTTATTTCTCTTTAACACTGAGAATTTTAGTGTGACATTAATTAGGTGTTTGAGTTCCCAGATCCTGTTTTCGCCTGAGCTCTGTTAATTAAACTGCTTTCTTAGATATCATTTGGATTTTGCTTTCAGTGTCATATATTGCCAAAGTAATTAAACCACATAGGTAATAAGTCCTATGCTTTTAAATTAGCATGCATCACTGTGATCTTTATCCCTGCCCAGGAAATTACTCATTACGCAGTTTGCTTTGCCAAAGCCTTACCATGGATATCCAGCAGTGAAAGAAATAACCTGTGGCTGGATAAGAACATTTCCTGATAATTTTTCAATTTCCAAGCATAAATAGATATTTTAAAATGTGACAGAGAGGAATAGTGGAGATTTTTGAGAGTAGTACTTCAGTTAACTTGTAACTGCTTCAGCTCTAAAATATATTTAAGGAGACTGTGTGACCAACTGATTTTTCCTGTGTCTTATTTCCTGGCTTAAGAAAGACAGCATTGGGAAGGCATGCGTATAGGAAGGTGATAAAATACATGTTTTGATCATAGGGATTGCTTTATAGTCTTGAATTTGCTTGATTTTCTTGGTGAGGAAAACAAGTTTAGCTCTGCTTTTGTCTGTTTAAACGTGTCATTATACTTCAGGTTTCTGGTAAGAATTAACTATAATGGATTGGTGCAACTTAATACTCTTAAATCCATCTTAAGAGGGATCTTTTGTTTCCAATGGCATCAGTTGCTACTTAACTGACTGCTTCTACCTGCTATGACAATTTTTCTCCTGGTCTTGTTCTTTTGTTGTATTTGTTTGGGTGGGTTTTTTTTGTTGCTATTAGAGCTTAATTGTTCTATCTCTACTTGTCAGAGTGAACAATATCTGTGTTCAGAAATTCAGAGCATTAATATCATTGTGCATGTATTTATTAATTGTTAGCTATTTCCATTTAAAAATGTTTTGCTTGCTGTGTTTTCCTCCATTTTAAAAAAGAATAAAATGGACAGGTTTAGCTCAGAATTACCAGTTGAAAAGTTGATTAATGCTATCACTAAAAGATACATATTTCTTATTTACTATTTTGTTGGTTTTCTCAGTTTTCTCAGAAGTTCTTCAAATACTAGAAATAAATGTATATTTTTATAGACTTCCTGAAGTGTTAATAAGATTATCTTGATACAGTAGAGATGTCCTTACTATGTAGAATAAGCAGTCAGTGTGTAAGTTAGTTGTACTTTTGGGAAGGAACTATTTTCATCATTACTTTGCGCTTTCAGTTCTGTAGAATGATAATGGTTCTGTATTGGAAAGTACTTGTTTTTCAGAAGAATTATTCATCTCTTCAGCATTGGTTTTTTATGTTCTTGGACTGTTTATACTATGTAAGATAAGTAAAAATGCTAGAGAATAGCATGTTATTTTTTAAACTTTACCTAATCTCTGGTAATCTAGATTAATTTTATCAAGATACCTATCAGATCCATCTTAGATCATGACCAGTGAAACATGGCAAGTGGGCATTTCAGTTTATTTTTGATGTGCACCCCTCCTCCCAAATATCCACCTTAGCTTTTGAGACTTCCAGTTACAAAATCAAAATCATGTTGACCTCATAATAATTGATTGACCTATGCAAGAAAAATGGCATTGACTTTGAATTGCCTTGCTAGATTTAATCTATAAACTATGATTGTCGTGCATTTTGTTGATGAAAAATGTGAAACTGAATAAGAATACTTTCTTTATCAGTATGGCTCCATGCCACCGGGTTTTCCACCACCAGCACGTGGAGATGCATCTGTTGTTCCACTGGAAGGTGTAGGACCACATCAACTTCTGCCTCCTCCTCCACCACCATTGCCTTCTAATGGAGCAATTCTACCACCACCGCCACCGCCTCCACCACCACCTTTGAATGGATTTGGAGTTCCTGTGGCTTTTGGAGGTGCTCCTCCACCACCACCTCTACCAGGCCTGCCTGGGGTCCAGTGGTCTCCACCTTCATGTACTTTGCCATTTGGAATGAAGCCTAAAAAAGAATTTAGACCTGAGGTTACCATGAAACGACTCAACTGGTCCAAGGTAGTACTGATTAATACTTAATGTAAAATCTTACACAGAGCTTAGGGTAAATAGATTGTCAGGAGTAAGACTATGTACAATTGATATATTAGTTAAAATGATGCAAGATATGAGTGTTTTCTGCCTTTAGTTTTCACTGTTTTCTGTAAACTGTGTTTCAGTGATGGGTGAATCATCTGGGCAGATATCTGCTCACTTTCTGAGATGCCTTGAAAAGTCAGTTGTGGTCTAAAATAATACAGCCTAGATACTGGCATGCCTTCTGGATCCTGCTATGCCTTGTCTTTTAGCAAACTGTTTATGCTGGATCAGTCACTGCACTGTAATGGTAGCTATACAGTTTCTGAACAAGTGTTTTGCATCTTTCTAATCTGGACCATGGGTAGAAGCATTGCAAGTCTCTCCATTTGTCCTTAGGGCACATGTACATATGTAAATTTAAATGTGGAAGAAGTACAGCTTGTTTAGTTTTCTTCTTCTCCATTGTGATCAAATATACCAGGATTACCAGTCTACTAAGTGCTGGAAACTGTAATTATTTAGACCAAATTAGTCAGTAAAAAGATTTTCAGAGTGTTATGAAGCAATCAAAGCTGCCATCTAAACAATAAGGTACTTAATATCTAGTTAAATTAGCTGCATTCAGAGACTGTTTAAAGCTAGTCCATGTTTTAAGTCTAGGCCAAGATAATTTGCTGTGTTTAGACCTTGGATAGCAGAGTGTGTTGTCTGTATTGCTTTGTATTGTTGTATTTGGTTTGTTCAAAATGCCCAATGCATAAGCATTATGATCTTCAATCAGACATGTCCCAAAAGTTTGCAAGGCTCTTAAGCATTTAATTTGCTGTAGACTCTAGAGAGCATAATCTCTGCATCAAAATAATTTAATTAATAAAATTTTGTTCTGTCTCTTGCTTATAGATTAGGCCTCAGGAAATGACAGAATCCTGTTTTTGGGTTAAAGCAGAAGAGGACAAGTATGAGAATGCTGACATGCTTTGCAAGTTGGAACTTAAGTTTTGTTGTCAAAAAAGGGGTAAGTGCTTGCTTTAATTCTCACCTTTTAGAGGTATTTTGCAAATTCTCAGAGCTTACATACATGTATGAAAATTTCAGAATGTTACATCAATGTTCTTTTTTCATACTTTTAATTTTAAAAGCTTGAGAAATTCTAGCCTGCTTAAGCAAGTAATACTGAACTGTTTTGCAAAAAGATGTTGCAGAGGCACTACCAAAACAGACAGCAACAGCCCCCTGAAAATTGTGGCTTTGTTGTAATTACTCTGCACTCCTTTCAACAATAAAATTACAGGTTCTGTTGTCAGTTGAGAATATACTGCTGCACAACCAGTTAAACAATATAGAGAGAGATGAACCAAAATATGCACTCACTCAGAAAAGGAAAATCTCCCACAGGTACCCAAAATACATACCCTCACCAAAAAACGGGTGAGAGCTCCTTAGGCAAGGTCCCAGACTAAGGGTAAGGAAAGAGGATCTGACTGCCAGGCTGCTTGCTGTGTGGAGAGCCCTCTCTCTCCATGGCAGCACTTCATTTATACCTTCGAGTGTGACCTGTGGTCAGTTTCTTAATTAGTTGGAAGGTGGAGTCCTCCAAGCAAGACAACAGCTTCTGGACCCTGAGGTGCCACTTAATGTGTGGAGATATCGAGCTGATCTTTATGAGCTCACACCCAGTTGTCTGGCATCTGCCAGGGCATTTGTGTTTGTGTGGGTGGTTGTATCTGTCACAAAAGGGTTGCAAAGCAGCAGGCTTTTTGTGCTCTATCAGTGTTTCTACTGAGTTGGGTATTACTGTTTATTACTCATGAAACTCAATGTTAAGAATGTTGTATGGATAAAAAAGCAAGAAAACCTCACAGACCAGAGACAGTTTTGCTTTCATCTGTTACAATATGTCTCAAAGATAACTGTCATCCATTTATAATGTTAGGAGAATTCCCAAGAATGTTCCCTGAATTAATAGGTTGGAAGGTTTAAAAGCCCTTTGAGGAAATACTGCTTCCTATGTGTAATTAAACAGTAACATTTGGGAGACATGATGATGTTCAGGC
The DNA here is from genome assembly GCF_015220805.1 of Pogoniulus pusillus. Lineage (NCBI taxonomy): Eukaryota > Metazoa > Chordata > Aves > Piciformes > Lybiidae > Pogoniulus > Pogoniulus pusillus. The sequence continues at coordinate 41,596,966 of NC_087266.1, forward strand.
CAAACATGTTAATGGCTCAGAAAAGGATTGTGAATCTCCACAGACAGAAAGAACATTAGAGTTAACAAGATTAATGTCCCTTCAGAGGTTGCCTGAATGGACTGTTTTGACAAAACCTAATAGAAGAGAGCTATTGGATCTATAGCTGAAGTATACTCTTATACCAAATGCTGAGGGAGGACAATTAAAAGGCTATAGCCTGCAGGGACAACTTCAGGTTTTTTTACAGGTGGATCTTACTGCTTAATATTTGTTAAAGTTCTGAAATCTTTCATCTTACAAGGGTGATATGTGTGCCATCATCTTAAGTTTTCAAAGGAAGTGGAGACAGTAGGATTTTCTTTAAAACAGTAAGTAGGTTTCTAAAGAGTACCACGGGACTAAATCTTATCTTTGTTTAAGCTGAATGGTTTACAGAAATTTGGATGAATGCTTCAAGACAAAAGCAGGCAGCACCAGGCATCTCACTGTCTCTTACTAAAAATGTAAATTCTAGTACAAAGGACAGCAAAGTTCCTGCTCTTGCTCTCATGATGGTGAAGAGAGGGGATACTTTTTTGTTGCTTCTACACAACTTATTGGTTATAACAAAACTCACCATAGAAATTGGAGGCATCCAGTTTTCTTCACTTCTGAATCTTAAAGGGATTTAACACCATGCCTTCTAAAGTGGAGTCAGAACGCTGTTCACTGGGCTCAATCTGGAAACAATCCATGACTATTTCTAAAGTTTTATCTTTAAAACAAAAGTAAAAAATGTTTCTGCAGCCAAATGGCAACATCCTAAGAATGAGCTGATTTCCACTCTTTTGAAGGGCCTGCTTATGTGTGCTTTTCATTGAAGTCATTGTGTAAGAAGAGGTATCTTGTTGTGGAAGCAAAGACCAGAATATTCAATGACACTTCAAGTGAAATTTTATTTTGATTAAGTAAAGTCTGATTGAAGTACTCAACTGTTCAGTTCATGCATTTTGCCAGCTGATGTGCCAAGAGCATTTCAGTGTTGATCCAGAAAAGGAAGCTTTATGTCTATGGAAATGCACTGCTAGAAGAAGGAATACAGAACACTACAGAATAGATTTAAAGCTTTAGCAAGTGTTTGTATAGAAGTTGTAAGAAATGTTGATGGTGCTAAAGCAGTTGAAGTAGCTGAAGATGTTACAGAGATACAAAAGAATAATTACTGCAAGAACAAAAAGTTAAAAAAGGGTCTAGCTTCATAACAGAGAAAAACAGTGAGTAGTAACATAGAGCAAAAGATTACATGGGAAAAAAGTCACTCATAAGAGACATGTCCTTGAATCATGGAATTCTTTGGTTTAGAAGGGACTTTTGAAGGTCATCTGGTCCAATCATCTAGCTGCTTGGGGCTTTATTCAGCTGAGTTTGAGATAACCTTAGAAGTGGAGATGCATGGGTGGACAAATCTGTCCCCTATTTGCTAGCACTATGCTTTTTTTTTTTTTGTTCCAACTTGTGTCTGTTGCCTCTTTCTTCTTGTGCATGTCTAAGAAGGATATGATTCCCATTTATTTGTAGCCATACGTTTGGTAGTTTGAGACAGCAGTAAGAGTTCCTTTGCTCCTTCATCCTTCTCAAAACTCTCAGCTTTTCTGTCTGCATCTTATGTTTTAGACTTCTGATCATCTTGATTTTTCTGCTGTGCTCATTCCAGTATATCTGTATTTTTCATGAAATGGGGAATTCTAACTGAAAGAGCACTAGAGATACTTCTCCCTGAGAGAGAAGCAAAGTAGAGGGAAATAATTGCTGCTTTAACCTGTTGACAAAAGTTTTTGTAACTTACTGGAGGAAATGTTTTCACTGTGCTGCCTCTTGAATAATAATAGTGATCACAAAGAGTCCATATAAGGCCAATAGGGTATTTTCTCATCATTATGGTCTGTTTTGTCACTTTTCAGAAACTGAACCATTTTGTAAAATCAAAGTTTTATAAAAAATAAAATTTTGAGATGGAACTATGAGAACTGTCAAAGCATCAATTGCTGATGATATTTTTGTGGCAGCTTACTGAAGACAAAATGATCTGTGTGTTTATTGATTCAGAATTTATTCTTGTCTTTAAGTTGTAATCTTAAAGAAGTAGGCAAAGGCACAATGGAAACAAAACCACATTGAGTTACTGCTCCACAGAGAATATTAGTTGAGAATCTGAAAATGCAGGTTAGTGTGAATGGAATATTTTCAGTGTGAATACTTCAGAAAATATTTGATTGACTGAGAAGTGCACTTAATATTTAAAATAATTGCAAGAAAATGTGAGAGTTTATTGTGAGATGCCTCAAGAAACAAACAAGTTTTTGGAACCCTCATATCATTAACTGTGTCAGCAGGTAAAAGACTAAATGTAGGAAGTGACTGAGGGTAGGGTATGTGTGTAGAGCTGGAGCTCAAGAGTGTGAGGAAAAAACAAGAAATTAGGAAATTCTGAAAATGAAGTGATGACTGTGAATTGTTTGCATGAATGATCTTTGGTTTTCTGAGAACTTTTTTAAAGGTAAAGGGAAAGGTTGATATGAAGGGTAATTAGATATGCAAATACTTGCTTGGTCTTGTAGAATCTTAGAATTGTTTTGGTCTTCTCACTTGTAGAAGCAAGAAGATTGAGGAAACACCTATAAGACAAATATTTAGTTTGTGGGGTCACTTTGAAGAGTGGTGTGAAGAATGGTGGAAGTCAGTGAGTAAGTAAAACTAGTAGTTAGATCTAGTGTGGGATGTGTTCAGGGTAGCTTAAGAGAGCCAGCCACGTGTTGCTTAAAGTCATCCTTTGGATGCTTGAGGTGTTTTGCCAAATATGATTCTGAGACTTAGGACACTCTAATGAATGAGAAATATTTGTGACCATGGCAATTGGTATCTTGTATGTGTGACACAAGAGGTAGTAATTTTCTGTAATACATGCTTCATAGTGTGCCATATTTGTTAATATTAACAAGTCCATTTGACTAGAGTTCAGCAAGTTGGCTTTTTTTACATAACTGTTATGTTTAAAGTATTAAAGTCCAAATGAGGACTAGAAATTACAGATCAAAAAAGAAACTGCTCCTAAATTCTTAATTATTTTTAGCAACGTGCAGATGACTGCAGTTAATGGGAGATGGCATAAAAAATTAGGAATTTACACTTCTTTCTTGTCTAGATATCAGAAGGAACTGATCTAGTAAACTCAAGAGAGAAAGATTGCATGATATCTCTTTTTTTTTTCATCAACTGGGTCAGATTTTCATCCTAATCTTATTGGAGATGGCAGGCTGATCTCATCACACCAGAGCTCCTGCCAGACTTGATTATTCAGAAGTAAAACACTTCTGTGGGAGTGCTATCTCTGTTGGCACTTCTCTTGAAAAGGTCGATATAGTTCTCTCTATTTTTTTTTCATTTCCTTCTCCTCCTCTGTATACTCTAAAAAAAAACCCCATGAAGGGCTAAACTTATATAGTGCCAACCAAGTCTCAAACATTTTAAACCAGAAAAGAGAGTAAATGCTAGCAAGAAGGTCAGAACAGCAATATAGATTCAGTTAGTGCTGTATTTGACATGCCACAGCCTACCCTGCATAAGCAGTAGGCTTACGGTCAGCCATCTGAAGGATTTTCTGAAGCTGAGTGTCCTCATACTTTCTTCCTCTGAAGGAGGATTTACACAGAAGTTGCTCCAAACTGTGCTTCTTGTAGAATATTATTATTACAAACAACTGTGACTGCCAGCAATATGGTTTAGTAATCAACCTACAACCACCATGGCCATTAGACCATGTCTTGAAGTGCCATGTCCACATGTCTTTTGAACACTTGCAGGGATGGTGACTCCCGCCACTTCCCTAAGCAACCTATTCCAATGCACTACTCTCTGTAAAGAAATTTGTCCTAATATCCAATCTATACCTCCCTTGAGACATCTTGAAGCCATTTTGCCTTATTCTGCCACTTGATATTAGGAAGAAGCCACCAACTCCCACATCACTACAACCTCTCTTCAGGTGGTTGTAGAGACCAATGTGCTCTCCCTTCAATGTCCTTCAGATTAAACAATCCCAGTTCCCTCAGCCACTCCTCATAAGACACGTTCTCTAGTCTCTTCACCAGCTTTATTGCTCTTTTCTGGACATGCTTAAGCAACTCACTGCAGTAACTACTCATTGAATAACTTTTAATGTAATTGTACAAGCAGAAGTAAAGCCTGCTATGTGTTTAAATTTGGCTGCCTTTGAGTATCACCTTACCTACTGAAATTGTAAACCAAAATTATTGTAAAAGATTTTTTCATGTGAAATGAAAAAGTAGAACAGGATTCTTTCTGAGCAATTCAGGAGTAATTTATAAGCATTTATAATGGACAGCAACAAATTATGTCTGTAAAATGCTGCAGTGTCACTGGTGTCTTGTACTATCAGTAAGTCACCTTTCCATGTGTACTAGTTTGAAGCTAGCTAGAATGTTTTGGTGAGAAGAACTGAATGATTACAGGCTGTGAAGGGAAAACAATGGTGATGTCTACTTCGCTCATAGGCTTGCTGAGATGTATAAAAACAAAAATCAAAACATAGATAAGGCACTTTTCCTGCTGGGGAGCTCCAAGCTGCATCTCTCTCTCTCTAACCTCACCCTCCATTTTTTTCTGACTAATCCACTTTGCTTCCTAACCCCCTGGCCAAACCTCCATTCTTCCTTGGGACTGGGGTAAGGTGGAGAGGGGTAGAGAGAAGGTGAAGGGGTGGTTGGGATCCCCTCCTGAGGACTCAGGTTTCTGAGAGGGGAGTTGTGTTTCTGTTATACCTGTTACCTTGTATATTTCTGTATATAACTGTATGTACTGTAAATATCTGCTTGTATGTTCTGCTAAGCTGTAAACAATAAGCTTCATTCAATTTCCAGCGCCATCTGAGTCTAGTTTGGGTGATTTCCAAAGTGTGGGGAACACCCAAACCATCACACCATAAAAGGAAGTACATAGCAGTAACTGTTATTAGTTGTTTCTAGTCTTAACAGTTAGAATGATCTTTGCTTTTACCTGATTTAAATATTTATGTAAAAAAGTATAGATCAATAAATAAGAATCAGTGAATGATTGTAGCTCTCTGGTGAGTTTGCCTTGGCTGGCTGACAGATGCTCAGCCAACTGCTCTTTAATAATGGAAAACCTTGTGCACTGAGTTTAAGACTGGGAGTTCACTTACCAATTACTATCACAGGCAAACTAGACACTATTTGGGGAAAATTAATTTAACTTTTGTTTTTTCTAGTGTGCTATCACAGATAGGAGAAACCTTCAGTTGATCTGACCATTAAATGTATTTGAATGGAATGTGAATAACTTCTAAAACCTGACTTTCATATCTAGGTAGCTCCATGAATACATGCAAACAACAATGGAAAAACCCAGATAGGACATTAATATACCAGTGGTTGAAATAGTCTGATAATAGCATCTGTTTTGTAGTTTGATTCTATTTGAAGCTGTTAGTTGTGGCATCTTCTATTTAATCTCTTACCCCAGAAATTTCCTAGGATTAATTAATTATTCATTGTTGAATGGCCATGTCATCAGTAGGCTAATCTGAACAAGTCAGAATCATCAATAACATCAGATCATTATTCTTGTAGGACTGTAGAAAAGACTCAATCTGTCAGGAAGTGTTATAGAAAGTTGTAGAAAAACTTTTGTTCTACAAAGGGGATTGTGACTTGTATTTGGAATTAGGGAAAGCTTTGTCAGATAGTTAAGGGGTAAATATGAGGAGTTTGTTACAGCACTTGTAAATAACTACTAAAGCACAGTATTAATATTAGCTTAGTTTTAATGTAATGTTAATGTTTTTTTGCCGTGCAACAGAGCTGGAGTAAGTGTTATTAAGTGATTGGTTATTACCTCCTTCACACAGAGACTATTTCTTGCTTCCTGTCAGCTCTGAAAGCAAATGATTGTTTTCCTTTTGTTCTGTCAAGTGCTGTGAAGGAGTAGTTCCTGTAGTTCACATTTGCCATTTCATTTCAAACAAGTTATTTTTTAATATGTTTGGGTTTTACCCAGAATGCAGTATTAATCTTCAGTCAGCTAGTGTTTGATAAAAATATTCAGGCTAACAAGAGCACTCCACTCCATTCTGCAGTACTGTGGTAGGAAACCTTCAAGGACTTGATGTTTTAGAAGCAGCAAGACTGTTCCTTTATTGATTTCTAGCAAAGAAAGTTTTTACAATGTGAATAAGAAAAGTCTTAGAAGAGATAGATTCTTGTGTATCTGGAGAGGGAAGAAAAGAAAATAAAATCCTTAGTATCATAAGATCTAAACCATAAATCCCAACAGAAAAAAAAAGAGATTTGGAGCTTAAAGTACAAGTTAAAGGAGGTCATCATCACAGTGCCCCTGATCAGACTAATAATTTTGTTTGTTTAATGGAAAGTTCACAGAATCAAGCAGGTTGGAAGAGACCTCCAAGATCATCCAGTCCAACCTAGCACCCAGTCCTATCCAGTCAACTAGACCATGGCACTAAGTGCCTCACCCAGGCTTTTCCTGAACAGCTCCAGGGATGGTGACTCCACCACCTCCCTGGGCAGCTCATTCCAATGGCAAATCACTCTCTCTGTCAAAATCTTCCTCCTAACATCCAGCCTATACTTTCCCCGGCACAACTTGAGACTGTGTCCCCTTGTTCAGTGGCTGGTTGCCTAGGAGACCAACCCCCACCTGGCTACAACCTCCCTTCAGGTAGTTGTAGACAGCAATGAGGTCCCCCCTCAGCCTCCTCTTCTGCAGCCTAAACAACCCCAGCTCCCTCAGCGTCTCCTCATAGTTAATTTGCCAGTGTTTGTATCACTTGGCTAGATACACTACAAACCTCTTTTCATGGCTTTTACATCCTTTTTGGTTTTGTTGCATGTTTATGAGCTAAGAGCTTTTGATGAATTTCTAGTTTAATGTTATAAGCATTTATATCTGACTAGAGGTAACACTATCTTTGGGTGCAATAAAGTCTTCATTAAAACAGTGCTTTTATTGTAGCCTTTCTTTTTCATTGTAAACTGAGAAAAAGAATTGAAATATGAGAAAATAAATATAAAAACCCCCCAAACCTCTATTTGGCAGACCTTCAAAGTCACTGTTGATGGAAAAATTAGATTTCCATGAGCAGCACTTTTCATCCTTTAGAAAATCTGCTGTTCTCAGTGAATGGTGTGATTCAGAGAGAATTAATTTCCAGGACAATTAATTTTGAAAAATAATATTAAAAAAAAACAAACAAATATATAAACCCAAAAAAAACAATTTTAGTGGAACAGTTACTTTGAATTAGGTAGCTCTTAGACAGTACTTGGGTAGACATTGGTGTGCCACACGGATTATAGCAGTATATTTGGCAGAGCCTTTGGTTCAGTTATCATTTCATCTGTTTCTGATGGAGCATCAGAAATATTATAGATCTATTTTTACCCACTAAGATTACGTATTCCTCTTTATATACTAGCTCCATGTAAATATGATGTGACTCTACCTCACATACAACTTTTCTTCATTGAAGTGGCATCTTACTGGAAAAACAGTAAATTGGTAACTTCATGTGAACATTTGAGAAACAGACTTCCATTGCAGGCTGCTGTTATCTAGCATCTCTATGTGATAGATTTCTCATAGTTGCTTCATTCTAAATAGAAATCTTGCCTGCTTAATTTCCTGTCAGGGTTTCTAACAATAATCTTTCACAGCCTTCTATGAAGCAAGTGTCATTGTGAAGACATAAATGTATATTTTATAATTGTTCTATAGATGGGGTTCTGTCCATGAATAGCAGTCAGGTTCTGAAGGTAAGCCAGGTTCTGTAAGAATGGAGAGAACTGAAATAATCCAAAAAGGTAGTATTTTGGGGGGAATGTTAAATTTGAATTCTAACAAATTGTTCCTTTACACAGGATGTAATCTATTTCACAGTATCACAGGGCTGGGAGGGACCCAAGGAGATCATTGAGTCCAGTCCCCCTGCCAGAGCAGGACAATACTATCTAACACAGATCTCAGAGGAACACATCCAGAGAGGCCTCGAAAGTCTCCAGAGAAGGAGACCCCACAACCTCTCTGAGGAGCCTGTTGCAGTGCTCTGTGACCCTTAGTTCATCATCCTGTAGACTTTCCTAATAGACAGAATGTGTTTCCTTGATTTATTATTGTTGTTACTGTGTTCTCTTTCAGTAGCTAAATATTTACGTCAAAACAGTAATTGTGATTTCAGTTATGTTCTTCTTGGGAATCAGTGTCTTTCTTTCACTTAATGTAAATTAAGAGAATGACCAACATGTTCTGTAGCTTTTAACACCGTTTGTATTTCTGTTTTATGGCTTTACTTTCCTGCTCTTCCTATTTTTATGAGTTACTGGGGCTCTACTTTCTTTTAATTTGCAAGGTGGTTCTTCTACAACCTTACTCACCTCTAACAGCACCTGAGTAATGAAACTTAGAAACCTTATCTGCTCTGGTACTCAGCCTAACAGTTTTAAAGACTAAATGTTTCCTGCTGTGCAGTCTGGCTTGTCCTTTGATATAGAAATGCCTCTTTCTAAAACTGGAAATGTATATGTTTAGCTGGCAAGGGTGACAAGCTAGAGAGAGCCTACTGAAGGTGACTGCTTATCTTTGCGGTTCCTTGACTGTGTGGTGCAATGCCTTGTGGCACATACATTTGCAGAAGAAATGGAGGGTAGATGTAACTGGAATGTGTAGAGAGAAATTTGGATTCAAGGCTTAGTTGCACACTGCATGAAAAATCTTGGCAAGTGGAGTTCAGCAGATCTATAGTGCTTCTGTAAAACAAAACAAACCTGGTTGTATATGACTAAAAGCAAACTGGGTTAGAGCATCGTAACTGCAGAAAGCCAAGAGAGAAAGTTTATTGTCAGTAGTAATCTAGTACTATGAATAAAATTGTTTGCTTTTATTACTCTAGAGGAGAAACAGTAGTGATAAATGGAGGATTGGACTTGGTAAAACTTGAAAAAGCAGAAGATAGAATTAATTTGCTGCTAGCAGTTGACTCTCAGAATGTACCTGTGAGTCTTCCATATTTGGCAAAGTAATGGAAGTGGTAGTGAGCTAGTAGGGAGATAATAGTGAGTCACATTGTGCTGTGAAGATGTATGCTTTATAAGAAATACAAAGGATCTCAACTGCTTGAACATGGTTGTTTTTTTCTAATACAAAATATCCTGATGCACTGAAAACAGAGTTCTGATCTTAGGATTTAGTGTTGCTGAGGGAATCTGGGAGTATGGACTAAAACTCAAGGTATGAAGCATGTGTGGGACCAAATAAAAACTTTCCTGAAACAGCAGTGGCAGCAGTGCTAAAATAAAAAGAAAAATTAGGGAGAAAGGGTTTCTTGAGACAAGGGACTATTTTGCTTCTGATTTGTCAAGAAAATACAGTGATTCATTTTGCTGGAACTTGTGTCTGACCTTAAGGTGAAATGTAAATTATGTTAACGCTTAACCGTGTTCAAAATGATAACAAGGTTTTTTCACTTGTACCACTACCAGTGTTTCTTCTGGACTGTGGTTCTAACTCTTGGTGCTGATGAGGTTCCAGTTTCTGAAGCTGAGGCTTATTCTTTTATCACCAGTTGATTTTTCTGTTTACTCAGAGAAATATTTCTATTCAGTCTTTGGCAGGGGGTAAACAAGTCAAATGGATTTAATCAAAGTATAATACTGCTGCAAGATTCACAATCATAGAATGAGTCAGGGTTGGAAGGGACCACAAGGATCATCTAGTTCCAACTCCCCTGCCACGGGCAAGGGCACCCTATCCTAGATCAGGCTGCCCAGAGCTTCATCCAGCCTGGTCTTAAACACCTCCAGGCATGGGGCCTCAACCACCTCTCTGGGCAAGCCAGTCCAGGCTCTCACCACTCTCATGCTGAACAACTTCCTCCTTATGTCCAGTCTGAATCTCCCCACCTCCAGCTTTGCTCCATTCCCCCTAGTCCTGTTACTATCTGACAGCCCAAAAAGTCCCTCCCCAGCTCTTTTGTAGGCCCCCTTCAGATACTGGAAGTCCACAAGAAGGACACTTTGGAGCTTTCTCTTCTCCAAACTGAATAGCCCCAACTCTTTCACTCTGTCCTCATAGGAGAGGTGCTGCAGCCTTCTGATCATCCTCGTGGCCCTTCTCTGAACATGCTTCAGCATCTCCACATCCCTCTTGTAAAGGTGGCTCCAAAACTGGATGCAGTACTCCAGGTGGGGGTCTCACCAGAGCACAGCAGAGGGGGAGAATCACCTCCCTCGACCTGCTGGTCACACTTTTCCTGATGCAGCCCAGGTTCTGGTTGGCCCTCCAGGCTGCAAGTGCATGCAGTTGGCTCACATTGAGCTTCTTGTCCACCAGCACTCCCAAGTCCCTCTCCTCAGGGCTGCTCTCCAGCTGTCACTGGCCAGCCTGGATTTGTGCTTGGGATTGCCTTGACCCAGATGCAGGACCTTGCCCTTGGTCTTGTGCCCACCTCTCCAGCCTGTCCAGGTCCCTCTGGATGGCATCCCTTCCTCCCAGCAGGTTTGCTGCACCACACAGCTTGGTGTCATCAGCAACCTTGCTGAGGGTGCACTCAATGTCTCTGTCCGTGTCACCGACAAAGATGTTAAACAAGACTGGTGGCAGGACTGATCCCTGAGGGACTCTGCCTGTCACTGGACTCCAATTGGACATGGACCCATTGACAACCACTCTTTGGGTGTGGCCATCAAGCCAGTTCTTTATCCATGTCGTGGTCCACCCATCAAACTCATGTTTTACCAGCTTAGAGACCAGGATGTGGTGCAGGACAGTGTCAAAGGCCTTGCTCAGATCCAGGTAAATGACATCAGTTGCTCGCTCCTCATCCATTAATACAAAAAAAAAAAACAAAAATACAAATTTTTGCAACCTGTTCATAGAAGGCCACCATCATTACATTTACTTGTAATAAATAATGCTTCCAGTAGTTGTATATTGAGGTCAGTTGGCATGAATACTTTCTTACTGTTTACAAGTAGAACTAATAAATATTTTTGATACAGATAAGATTAGACTAATTCCTCAGATATCAGCATGGTCTAGCAAGTAGGTAGTTGACTGTTGGGCATGTGTGAATGTAATGGGAAGTGAGGAATAAAATGCTATTCTACAGAATTTAGACATGCTAATGTAAATCGATATGGAAAGGGCTAAAACTGATGAAAGCAGACCTATTTTTCCCTTCTTTCTCCAGCATTTACATATTTGAGGCTAATACAAAGACATGTGACCAGACAGCAAAGAAATACTGTTATTATTGTTGCTATATTATATACTTATATATATGTATATAATACATTTATGTACAGTATATTTTTCTTTGTAAAATAACTGGATCTGTGTAGTGGACTGATTATCCAGAATCTTTATAATAGAATCTACATCATTTTCAGTCTCACAAAACTCTAGCACAGACTTTGAAGAGCAGGAATTCAAGAAGCTTTATAAAGTGATATTACTCTTGTTTGCCTGAGTTGCTGAAGGAATGAGAAGTTTTATTTAGCTGAAGGAATGAGAAGTTTTATTTAGCCCAGAGAAGGGCAACAAGGCTGGTGAAAGGCCTGGAGCACAGACCCTATGAGGAGAGACTGGGGGAGCTGGGGTTGTTTAGCCTGGAGAGGAGGAGGCTCAGGGGGGACCTCATTGCTGTGTACAACTACCTGAAGGGAGGCTGCAGCCAGGTGGGGGTTGGTCTTTTCTGCCAGACAACCAGCAATAGAACAAGAGGACACAGTCTCAAGTTATGCTGGGGGAAGTATAGGCTGGATGTTAGGAGGAAGTTCTTGCTAGAGAGAGTGATTTCCCATTGGAATGGGCTGCCCAGGGAGGTGGTGGAGTCACCGTCCCTGGAGGTGTTCAAGAAAAGACTGGATGAGGCACTTAGTGCCATGGTCTAGTTGACTGGCTAGGGCTGGGTGCTAGGTTGGACTGGATGATCTTGGAGGTCTCTTCCAACCTGCTTGATTCTATGATTCTAGCTTAAAACTATACTGACAGTATTTATCTGATATGCCAGTTTTGAGTAGATGTGTTAGGGTTTCTTTTATCGTGTTTTTAATGTAGAAATACATGTAGTCATTTTTATTAATATAAAAAAGAAATTTGCAATGAAGTTGCAGTCAGTTTTATAGTATAGTGTGGTATTTATATGTTCTGTAGCTAATAAAGATGAGAATTCCCTTGCAATTCCATTATCACCATTGCTTAGCCTTTGTCAAATAGTGTGTGAGGCACAGCAGCATTTCAGTGAGAATGAATGGTACAGCTCTCTCCACTTGCTTTTTAATATAACCTTCTGAAGTGTTGTAATCGATGCTTTTTCAGTTTGAATCTCTTCTCCCTTTACGATTGGCTGATCACTTCATTCCTTAATGTACCACAAGAGTGTGTCATAGTACAGTAAATGATCAGTATTACTGAATATCTACTAGACATTTGGTGAAAAATGAGGGGTAAAGAAGAAATAGACTTTGGAAGCAATGCCTCTTGTACTTCTGTAACAGTGCTAAAAACATGTGGTTCTGTAATTGAAAGATACATAGGTAGATTTTCTACTAAAAACCCTTTTGCCCTGTTTTTTTTTGGGAAAAGTGAGGTCATTGTTCTTCTCTGCAAGTTTGTATTTCCAGGGGAATTAGCAAGCTAATTCTTGTAACCCAGAACCTAGTTTCTTAGTTGAAGGCTGCTTGTGTGTGTTTCTTTTGTGTTGTGGGTCTTTTTTTTTGGTGGTTGGTTGTTTTTTTTTTTAATATTAGAGAAAGCTTTTAGCTTATTTTTGTTTAAAGGAAAGTAGCATTTTGTTAGTTGTATTATGTAGAGTAGTGCATTGAATAATAAATATTTGAGTGTATTAAAATATTTCTAAATACTTCAACTGTGAGTGAGTAGACTAAGTTCTTTTCTGCATCCTGTTGGATTACTGAAGTTGGAACTTACTTGTCTTTTCTTAATAACTCTGTATTCACTAAATAGAATCATAGAATCAACCAGGTTGGAAGAGACCTCCAAGATCATCCAGGCCAACCTAGCACCCAGCCCTAGCCAGTCAACTAGACCATGGCACTAAGTGCCTCATTCAGTCTTTTCTTGAACACCTCCAGGGACGGTGACTCCACCACCTCCCTGGGCAGCCCATTCCAATGCCAATCACTCTCTCTGGCAAGAACTTTCTCCTAACATCCAGCCTAGACTTCCCCTGGCACAACTTGAGACTGTGTCCCTTTGTTCTATTGCTGGTTACCTGGGAGAAGAGGCCACCCCCCACCTGGCTTCAACCTCCCTTCAGGTAGTTGTAGACACTAATGAGGTCCCCCCTGAGCCTCCTCCTCTCCAGGCTAAACAACCCCAGCTCCCTCAGCCTCTCCTCATAGGGTTTGTGTTCCAGGCCCTTCATAGTTTTGGTACTACAGTATATTAGACTTGCAGTAATTAAGAAAGCTTTACTAATTTTAGTATAAATCCAATTTTTTTTATAGTAATTCAACTGGAGAAAAAGGATCTAAGCTACTAGTGTCTCAATAAACTGGAAGGGTGTACTACTGCCAAAAGCAGCACTGAGAATACTGCATGTTGCTTTTCCTTTTAAGTTGTTTTTGGTTAAATCTGAAGAGACACTGGTGTTTTCTGTAATTAACTGTATCAACCTGAGACCCTCTCTCTGTTAATATTCAGATATACATTGGTAAATATATGTACTCGTAGAATCATTTTAGTTGTCCTAATGTCATGTTTCCTGTATTGAAAAATAGTTTTCTAGTATTTGAGAAGTCTTTAATAATAAAGTATTGACTTATGTGCTAAGCATAGCACATGAGTGTTCTTGTATCCCAAAGAAAACAAAACAATTTGGTGCCTGAATAATCTGGTATCTAGAGATGTATGATGCAATTTCTTTATCCTGTAAACACTTCCACGAGTATATTACAGAGAAATTTTACCTGTTATAGTTTGTAGTTGAATGATTTTTCTGATAAATGAACTTGTGGCTATAGTTGCTAAATGGTACTTGCTTTCTTTTTTGCTCTGTTAGTTTTCCTCTCTTTCAAGGCTTTCTTCAAGAGAAGCAGAACTTTAATAGACATTCTGTAAGGCCATTAAATAAATGATCACTGACTCATTTGTATGTTTTCCTCAGTACTTCTTACTGGGCTTTTTTTTTCTGTATTAGGCCTGTCCCAAATCAATAGTTAAAATGGGCACTCTGCTGAACAGTCTTGAATAATTAGCTTATTACAGGGTATATTAAAGCATATAATCTAAATGAAGGTATGCTCCATTTACCTTTACTTGCAGTCTCATTATGGCCTGAGACTACGAGAGTTTAGTGTTTAATATGATGAGCACACTGATTCTTAACAGTATAACTCACATGTTTAGACAGTGTACCCTGTAATAGTGCAATCTTTTGCTTGACACACAATGCATTTAAACTTCTAAAATCTCATTAAGTATCCTTAATGTCCTATTTCAGCCACTGTTAATGGACAAGGCAACCTTTAAATGTGTCTAACGTGATCTTACCATTTGATGTAAACTGTAGTGTGTTAAGTAGAAGCTGCCTAAACTAGAATGTGTTGCTAAATGCAGTTGTTTCCAGCCTGAGTGTCTGAACTCAGTCACATCTTTTAGACTGCAGAAGACTCATAGAAATACCTATCTTTTCTGAAGTATTTAACACCCTCAATTCCCCAAAGAAAAAAACACCACCACAACAAAAAAAAAACTGAACAAAACAAGTCTCTCTCCTCCAACAAACAACCTGCATGCTCTCTGGAATATTTAGTCTTTCTCACTAGCTGACTTTCTGACCTAGTTTTAGAAAGTACTTTGGAAGTAAGCTGAAATTATTTTTCAGACATATCAAAAGTTAAGACAGAAGTCCTTAAAATCAATTTCTGATGTTTACAATCTTAAACCAGCCTAAATTGTGTAAACTGGCATACAATTTTAACAACATTTGGGTATTTAGATGGTTTTGGCAATATTATCACAACACATCAGGAAGAGTAGGGAGGTCAAGGAGGGAATCAAGTTTGAGTGACTGAATTACCTCCTTGTTTTCTGCTGAAATTCAGTGTATTTTTCAGGTCTTCAAGACAATCTTGGTCATGCCAAAGAGATGATAGTTTGACTATCAACTGAACACATTCAGGAAGCTGAGTTAAGAGTATAATTCTGGTGGTAATGTTAGGCTCAAAAGTTGTGGCACCTCTTTGAAGTGTGAAGCATTACATCTGGGATTCAGTCTGTATTTTAAATCATGGACTTGTTGCACTTGGTTTTGAAGTACAGGCCCTTCTGGAGTGAATATCTGTCTGATATCTTTTGCTAAATGCTGTAATATACTTTAATTAAAAGCTAAGTAATATGCTCAACCCTCCTCCCCCAGTAACTGCTTAAGTAGTTATTAAAGTGCTAATTATTGTTTTTAGCTAGGAAATTATTTTAAATAGCTAAATAATCATTAAGCATGCTTAAATCCTGCTATATAAATAATTGGTAAATCAAGAAGAGGTTATTTGGTAGATATTAAGGCCAAGAATGTTCTTGCTCTATTTTGTAAGCATTTAGTGCGTATTGTGATCGATGTTTGAACGTCTCATGTAAATAGTGTAAATTTATAGAATCATAGAATCAACCAGGTTGGAAGAGACCTCCAAGATCATCCAGGCCAACCTAGCGCCCAGCCCTAGCCACTCAACTAGACCATGGCACTAAGTGCCTCAGCCAGGCTTTTCTTGAACACCTCCAGGGACAGTGACTCCACCACCTCCCTGGGCAGCCCATTCCAATGGCAAATCACTCTCTCTGTGAAGAACTTCCTCCTAACATCCAGCCTATACTTCCCCTGGCACAATTTGAGACTGTGTCCCCTTGTTCTGTTGGTGGTTGCCTGGCAGAAGAGACCAACCCCCACCTGTCTACATCCTCCCTTCAGGTAGTTGTAGACAGCAATGAGGTCACCCCTGAGCCTCCTCTTCTCCAGGCTAAACAGCCCCAGCTCCCTCAGCCTCTCCTCATAGGGTTTGTGTTCCAGGCCCCTCACCAGCTTTGTCGCCCTTCTGGGTACATTTCAGTACCTCAACATCTCTCTTGAATTGAGGAGCCCAGAACTGGACACAGTACTTCTGTGTTTTTCCCTTTAGCTTTTGTTTCTGTGTGTGGATTATTACAGAAATTGCTTTAATTTTTGCTGCTGAATTCTGTTCTGATGTCAAAACGCTTTGTAGTTTGAGATCAGATTGAGCCCCTGTATTCTTTTCAATGCTATTCTTGTTTCTTTCTTAATTTGATTTGGTTTTTGGTGTCAGTGTAAAGTTACTCTGCTGTTTACAAGAGAACAGAGACTCTGTTTCTCTATAGAGGCATCAAAATACTATTTAAAAAAATGGAGTACTGAAATTTGGGAGAAAAAGTTCAGTCCTATTAAAAAAAAACACACCCCTACCCACCAAAATAAATAAATGAAGGATTGGATGAGTGATCCCTTCAATTTAAATAACATCTCAGAAATTACTTGTTAGTGTTTGGTTAGAAGTCCTCAAACTTTTGTTAGGAAGTTACTTTTGATATGTAGTATATGACTGAAAGCTTATTTGTGATAGTTAATAAATTGCCATTGCAAAATTTGTCAAGGCTATTAATCTAGCCTGTTGAGGAGTTATGGTATAGACTTGTGCAAGGAAGTTCTTTACCCTTAATTAACTTTCTTCTACAGAACCTGGACCATGTTGTTTATATTCAGCTATCAACAAGTCAGTGCTATTGATAATACCTAGATTTGTTTCTTAAATATGGCACCTATATCCACATGGTCATTTTACGTGACCTTGTTTGACTCTGGCTTTAGTTACAGAGCTATATAATGTGTTTATCTTACAAACTCTCTTTTGTGCTCTAGAGATTTGATGTTCATTAAGATTTATTACAGTTAAAAATGAATTCATTTGTTATTTGTTGATTTCTAGCTAGTTTGAAAGATATATTAATGCAGCTTTCAATAAGTACATATTCTGGTTTGTTTAATTTTTTTCACCTAAACTACTTCAACGGATTTTTATCAAGTGTACTGTTCCCTTGTGTAACTGGAAGCTCACCTGTAATGAGATTAATACATATATATTTTAAATTTCTTATGCCAGATCAAGATCCTTCACAGATAATTTTCTTGGAAAAGTATACATGCATACAAATATAATCTGAGTTAGAGAGAAAAGAGATTTCCTTCTTTCCTGGACATTCAAGACTAAATCTATACATCCATAAGATGGACAGGAGCAGACAGTGTGTGCTTGCAGCCCAGAAGGCAAATCACATCCTGGGCTGTATCAAAAGATGCATTGCCATCAGATCTGGAGAGGTGATCCTGCTCACCTAGAGCACTGCATCCAGAGCTGAAGCCTTCAATATAGAAAGGACATGGACCTGTTGGAGTGGGTCCAGAGGAGGGCTATGAAAATAATTAGGAGGTTGTTGGACATGTCTCCAGTGAGGATAGACTGAGGCAGCTGGGGCTGTTTAGTGTGAAGAAGAGGAGGTTCTTTAGAGACCTAATAGTGTCCTTCCAGTACCTGAAGGTGACTTAAAGGAAGGATGAAGAGAGACTGTTCACAAAGGCCTTCAATGATAGGACAAGAGGCAATGGCTTCAAACTTGAGAAAAACAGATTAGATTGGATGTTAGGAATAAGTAATTTACTATGAGAGTAGTGGAACACTGGAATGGGTTGCCCAGGAAGCTGGTTGGTGTCCTGTCCCTGGAGATATTCAAGGTGAGGCTCGACAGGGCTCTGTGCAGCTTGATCTAGATGAAAATGCGCCTGGACTAGATGGCATTCGGAGGTCCCTTCCAACAGAATGACAGAGTCACAGAACTTTAGAGGTTGGAAGGGACTTTCAGAGGTCATTGAGTCCAACCTCCCTGCCAAGGCAGGATTCCCTAGGGTAGTTCACACAGGAATGCATCCAGGCAGGTTTTGAAAGTCCTCAGAGAAGGAGACTCCACAGCCTCTTTGGGCAGCCTGTTCCAGTGCTCTGTCACTCTCACTGTAAAGAATTTTCTCCTCATGTTGAGGTGAAACCTTCTATGTTCCAGTTTGTACCCATTGCTCCTGGTGTTATTGCTGCTGACCACCAGAAATAGATTGGCCTCGTCCACTTGACACCCACCCCTCAGATACTTGCATATATTGATCAGATCTCCTCTCAGTTTTCTCCAGACTAAACAGCCTCAGGACTCTCAGTCTCTCACCATAGAGGAGATGCTAAAGTCACCCTTGTGGATCTCTGCTGGACTCTTTCCAGTGAGTTCCTGTTTTTCTTGAACTGGGAAGCCCAAAATTTGATACAGTATTCCATGTGTGGTCTCACCGGGGCAGAGCAGAGGGGGAGCAGAACCTCCCTATACCTGCTAGCCACAGTTTTCCTGATGCACCCCAGGATGGCATTTGCTCTCTTGGCCACAAGGGCACATTTTTGGCCCATGCAGAACTTGTGTCTACCAGGACTCCAGTGTCTTTCTCCACGGAGCTGCTTTCCGTCAGGGCAGCCCCCAATTTGTACTGGTGTCTGTTACTCCTCCCGAGATGGAGGACCCTGCACTTGTCCTTATTGAACTTTATACGGTTAGCCTTTGTCCAGCCTGTCCAAACCATTCTATGATTGTATAAGCTGCTCGTGGTACAATAGCTATACATTATTGCAAGCTGTCTGCTTTCTCCAGTTTGTATATACTTGCACTGGGCTAAGTAATGTAGTTTAATTAAGGTGGTGTATAGCTTTCTTCTAGGGAGGCAAATATGTGAAGTGTGACCATTCCCTTATTAGAAGAAATCAAACCTTTGTGGGCTTTTTGCTGCTATGTTTGCCTTAATCATGTTTGTATTTTTTCATATTGAAAGATGGGGATGAATTTCCTGAAGACAGATTGTTTGGTGAAACCACGTTCTGTATGCTAGAATAAATCTCAATACTTACAGTACTTCAAATTTAATAGCTGTGTAATTATAACTTTTATTGTTTATCTCTGTTTCCTTAATTCTAGCTTATTTTAAATCTCAGTTGCTTTCTGTGAGGTTATATATTCTTGCAAGAATCAAAAGTTTAACTGTTGCTCTTACTGCTGCTATTAGAGATGAAAATGATACTAAGGAGGATAGTTAGCTTTTTTGAATCTAAGATGGTTAAGTTTTCTGGGTTTTAACATTTGTTAAAATCTGCCTGATTATTTGATGGATGAGATAATTTAAATTAGAATCTAAAATAAAACAATAAAGCACTTTTGTCACCTTACATTTAAGGGGTTCAAAGTAAGTGAAATGCCTAACTATTGATTAGTGATTATACCATATCAATGTAAATGCTTTTGCAGAATTTATGTAAGTAGTCCTTTTGTAATCCATGACATTACTCCTCTCTCTCACTAAAACTGGATAAAAATCAGGAATTACAGTTTACTGTGTCATTTTGTATTAGAAATAG
The DNA here is from genome assembly GCF_015220805.1 of Pogoniulus pusillus. Classification (NCBI taxonomy): domain Eukaryota; kingdom Metazoa; phylum Chordata; class Aves; order Piciformes; family Lybiidae; genus Pogoniulus; species Pogoniulus pusillus. The sequence goes on from NC_087266.1 coordinate 41,616,510, forward strand.
TAGTGGTCAGTTTCATCTCATTACATTTTCTATGTATATTGCTGCCTTTGTATAAATTCTTTTATTTCACAAGTGTTATGTGAAATCAGTTTAATGTCTCACATTGTGTTCTTGCATCACATCTTTTTGTTCTGTATCCAAATACTTATTTTAAACAATTTATGCATGCTGTTTTGACTTTCTGCTTCCTCCTGTCTTCACCATAGCAACGAGATTCTTGGATCCTTTTTCAGCCCGTATTATGTCTTATATTACTTTGACCTTTGTATATCTAAAAAGGATTTCAAACTTTATTCATCTTACATTCTTGCTAGAATCAGATCTTAACGTCATATTCAATAACTCACTAATTTGCTCTTCCCTGCAAACTTTGCAGCCTCTGCTTGTTTGATACATAGATATGGTTTTAGAAACTAGGAAACTAGGGATATTTTTTCTCTCTCTCTTTTTCTCTATTTCAATTTAGAACTGCGATTTCAGACCTGTTTCAAGGATTTGCTAAAAAATATTGTGTTCAGAATTTGTTGAAAGTGATGGCTATGTAGCTTTAGGTATAGTGGTGTTGTGTTGGCTATTTTTTCCCCAAGTCTGAAATACTGAGTGGTTTTTTTAATGCATTTTCTATTGTAATTAACTTGTGGTTTTAAATATAGCCATAGAGAATTAGAGAAATACTACCTTAATGCTTTCTAATAAGGCAATGTCATCTAAAACCAAAAATCTCTTCTCAGAAAATGCTTTTATTATAGTAGTTCTCAGAATAAAATTAAAAGTTAATAATTTGTAGACTTTTCTAATATGCATTTTTTTGTCCAGCCTTCAGAGGAGAAAGTTCTTCACTGAGAGAGTCATTGGCTACTGGAATGGGCTGCCCAGGGAGGTGGTGGAGTCGCTGTCCCTGGAGCTGTTCAAGGCAGGATTGGACGTGGCACTTGGTGCCATGGTCTAGCCTTGAGCTCTGTGGTAAAGGGTTGGACTTGATGATCTGTGAGGTCTCTTCCAACCTTGGTGATACTGTGAATAAAATACAGATCATCATAATTCAGAAATTATTATGCTTCTATATAAATATAGTATTTTATTGATTACATTTACACTAAAAGCTTTTAATATCCATTAACAAAAACATAAATTATGTCTGAGTGCCATGTATAGTCAGTCTAGATCAATGTGTTGGTTTGAATTTAACTGGACAAAAAAAAAAGACTAAACATGGAACAGTAATGTTGTTATTTTCTAGTAGTAGCTTATGTTCTTGTATCTGTTTCCAGAAAGCAGATGCAAGAAGGCAACTGTGTGGATTTTCTTTTTATGAGAAAAAATGAATTGATAATAAGGCAAATTCTAGATGTAGAGGGCATTTCCCCACCACTTACAAACGGATGAATTTGTTAGCAGGGATGATCGACAACAGCAGGAAGATCAGTATTACAGAATTAGAAGGAACTTGTTGGTTTCTAGTCTGGCAAGTGGATAGTATAGAAAAAACAACCCTACTCAGTGTTCGGTTTTAAATGATACTGAATGTAGTTCATTTTGGAAATTGCAATGGCACAAATTCTTCAGTATTTGGAGACCTGATTTTTGAAACATTAGCCTGTCTTTTTGACTTATAACCTAATGGCTAGTTAAAATTCTTGAAGCTTTACGGCAAGAAATACAACTCAAAGAACCATAAAGCTTTGGAAGTGGAATTTTTCATTTATTCAATGTCTAATACAGTACAGTCTTGGTTATCTCCTACGTTAGTGTGAACTATTTCAATAGTAGTTAAGCAAAACAGAGGGGAAACTGCTGTAGAGCCTCCCTTCATCCTGTTGTGAGGTAGTGTAAACGCAGCAGCGTTTTTGTTCGTGTTAACTCAGGAAAAGGCATTTTAGATCAAATTAAAATTGAAAAGGCAGCAGCTCCTCATTTTCTTTCTGAGAATCAAAAGCTTTTTTTTTTTTTTTTTAAGTGGATAGAAAAAGATACAAGCTGGAATTGCCATCGTGATTTCAATGTCAATCAGATGTGTTTTTCTGAAGCCTCCCTTCTCAATTATAAAATCACAGAATCACTGTGACATGATGAGTATTTTCTAATGATGCTCTATCTCTTATTCTGTTCTTAGCTTGAATCTTGCATCAATAAGCTGAGTTCTCTAAAGCATGTTCTAAAAAAGGAAATGAGAAAGAGAACTTTTTCTTCAGAGGCTTATGTATGCACTATGAGCATCCCCATAGTGCTAAATGGGGGCAGGCCAGTGTATTTGGCTGCAGGCAGAGTTCAGACCACTTTGTTTCCCGGAGCTATTCAGTCTTGTCTATCTAGTGGAAAAGGAGAGAATGTCAGGAGAGAAGTTAACAAAGAACCTTCAGTGATGATTGTGTAATGTTTAGAAGCTTTGATTTCTGAGGGTAGAAACCAGAAAATTCTGCAGTTTAAGACATAATATTCTCCGATTCTTCTTCACTTGATTTTCAGTAATGCTGAGCCATGATTCATGTTTGTGTTTCCATGTGTGCAGAAGTTTTTTCTTAGATTCATCAGTCCAGAATGCACAGATGCTATATAAATGCAATCATTCTTTTTATGGCAGTGCTTTTTTTATGGCACTGCTTGTAGTCTGTCCAGGTAAAATTGTGGTAGGGGTATGTCTTTGTGTCTTTGGATACACTTTAAGTCCAGTGGAGACCTAACAGAGAAAATAATTACAATTTCCATAAAACAGTGTTAGCATTGACTTGTTCACAGGCCCATTTTCCAGAGTTAGTATGGGACATTGTAGCCAGGTGGGGGGTGGTCTCTTCTCCCAGACAACCAGCAATAGAACAAGGGGACACAGTCTCAAGTTGTGCCAGGGAAAGTCTAGGCTGGATGTTAGGAGGAAGTTCTTCCCAGAGAGAGTGATTGGCATTGGAATGGGCTGCCCAGGGAGGTGGTGGAGGCACTGTCCCTTGAGGTCTTCAAGAGAAGAGTGGATGATGCACTTAGTGCCATGGTCTAGTTGAGTGGCTAGGGCTGGGTGCTAGGTTGGACTGGATGATCTTGGAGGTCTCTTCCAACCTGCTTGATTCTATGATTCTATGATACAGAACCTTTTGAACTTACTCTTTTCAAAGTAAGCATTTGAAGTAGGACAACTATACATACAAAACTCTTAAGTAGATGGTAAAATGTTTTAAAAGGCAAATTTAGAGGGATCAAAACTCCACCAGCAGTTGAAGTGGCTATTTCTAAATGTCTCTCCATTTTTGCCTTGAGTTAATCAGGTAGAACCGAAACAGCAGCACACATGCCACCCTTCCATTGTGTGTCAAATTGTGGATTGCAGTGGCCCTAGAAAGTATCACTTGCAGATGTGTCAGGCTTTGTTACAAGGGAAGTGTGTGGAATTTAGGATGAATAAACATTGATTGCTATATGGCGGGATCTTTATGATAATAACCTGATTGTTGATTGCTTCAGGTGCATTTATGCTTTTATCAGCTACTCTATTGCTGATAATCTGTGAGCATCATGTTACATTTGAAAAGGCAATATTGAATCTATGAAATTTCAGGATGATTCCAGGTAAATGATGGTGTGTGAGACATGCACATTGTCCACAGTTTGAACACCTATAGGTTTTTTAGTGAGAGAGTGTTTGAGAGAGTTCATTTGTCGGTAATTGCAATTCATTGAGACATGTCTTCTGTATGTGTACATAAGTGTTGTGGAGGCAGGGAATTAATGTGGCCGAGTCAGGAATTTTTATACAAAAATAGAGTTATTTTATTTTCCCAAAAGCCCACCCCCAAAAATATATACAGAAATTAATTTAGTTTAATTACCAGATTCAGCTCGTTTGAGAATATCTACAGGAATGCCGTCGATAATCTGACTATTTTGGAAGTCAGAAGTTGGAAAAGGCTTTAGCTATTAATTAATAGCGTTTTTCTTACTAATAAAGCTGAGCCAAAATAACTCACGATCAGGCTGACTTCGTCCTGGCCGGTCCCTCTCGTTCCCTTTCAGCAGCTACAGGAGGGTCGTTAAGAGTCCTTAGGCTTTCACAAAGGTGTCAATGGGTGAAGCAGTCCTTTGAAGCTCTTTCTGTATCCAGGCCAGGCAGAGGGGGGTGAGAACTCTCAGGCAGGCACGAAGGTTCAGGCAGGAACAAACTCCAAGGCGGGAACCCCCCAATATTTATACCCTCTCTAGACAAAGGGCAGAGTTACCACCTCCTTAGGCACGAAAGGGCATATCCAATCCCAGCCCGATTCCAGCGCAGACATTGCACAGGACCCTTTGCTCACCCCCTTCACACCTGCAGGGCAAGGCGGGGCGGGGGTGGGGGGAACCTGACGGCTATTCCTCTCCCATTCAAGCCACGGAGGGAGAGCAATTTAGCGGTATACAGGAGTCCAGGACAACAAGTAGCCTTCCTGTTTCCAAATTTGAGAAGATGAAAGTAAAGCTTGAGAACCACATTTGTGTGATAACATGCCTAGCTTTGGGGAAGGATGTGTGAAAAGGAACATGGTGATTAACTGTCTACTTTGAGAAATAGCTGTGATAAAATACTAGTGCTCTTATGCTAGAAACTAGAGCTGCACAAGTAGTATCTGGATAACAAATCTCAAGCAACTTGAGTTACTGAGAATCAACTTTTTTTTCCCCTCAAATTAATACTGATGTCTGAATATTAATGTGCTTTTTTTACTTGATGCTGTCTTTTGGAGGTAGATGCCACAGAAAACCATTTATTAATAAACAACTTGTTTTAAACTGTACCTGAAATCTTTTATGCCTCCTGAAGGATGCTTACTACTGGTTGATGCACAGAAAAAAACTAGGTCTTGTAGGCTACCTTCTTACTTTTGTTTGTTTTAATGATATTTGTTCATCATTCTGTTTCAAAAAGACATGTTGCTGTGTCTCCCATACTGTCATGCATGGTTTTTGCAATGTTGGTATGAAATTGTAATTAAAATCTGTTGTGTTGGTGGTGGTGTGGGTTTTTTTCCCCTTCTTCCAGTTATTACATTTTTTTCTTAGATAATTTTCTTTTGTATAAATTCAAATCAGCAGCTGTGTGCTGCAGTCCCATGCATTAACTTACTCTAAAGTGAAGATTTCGGGCAGTATATAAATTTTTAATGGACCTTCAACTACAATTTTGTTCTGCATCTGAAGCCAGACTTGCTATTAAAATCTGCTTTCCTTTTAATAGCTCTTCTTTGCCAACATTCTTTTAAAAATCATAATTAAAAACAAATTCTTGTAATTTCTGCAGATATCTGTCATTTAAAAAAAAGACACTTTTCCATCATGAAGGCAGCTTTTTAAACTAGGAATAATTTTAAAGAAACAATGTTTTTCTAGATATGTAGATTTTTCTGTTGTTGAAATGAAGCACTTTCATTTAACATAGAATCATAGAATCAACCAGGTTGGAAGAGACCTCCAAGATCATCCAGTCCAACCTAGCACCCAGCCCTATCCAGTCAACTAGACCATGGCACTAAGTGCCTCATCCAGGCTTTACTTGAAGACCTCTAGGGATGGTGACTCCACCACCTCCCTGGGCAGCCCATTCCAATGGGAAATCACTCTCTCTGTGAAGAACTTCTTCCTAACATCCAGCCTAACATCTTCCTCAGAACCAAGAGATAAATGTAGAGAAAACTATCCAGACTTTCAAAAGCTTGACTTTTAGAACAGGAACAGCAGGAGAGAAGGCATCACTGATGTGATTCTCATAGAAGAAGTGGGAACATTATTAGTGTACAACAGTTTGTTCAGAGAGAGACAGCTGAAACTTTTTTAAAATTAGTAATCTTGTTAGGTTTTATTACTATCAGCACATTATAATAACCATGATCTGGACTAGGTGAATATAGTATTATGTCACAGAAAGGCAGATATGTGTTGGGTTTCCCACTGATATTTCATTTTTTTCAATTAAAGCAAATTTTATTTGGAGGTTTGGGGAGGACCAGAAGATTGGAGAATAGCTTTTTGCTTACCTTAGAGAAAGAACAATATTAAGAAAATTAAGTGGTTTATCTTCCTTTAGGTTGTTATGGTATGCAACTGTGCAACTGTACATGCAGTTACTTTCTTGTGTGGTTTTTCATGGCATTATGTACCTGATCAAGGGAGGTGATTTTCTCCCTCTACCCTGCTCTGGCGAGACCCCACCTGGAGTACTGCATCCAGTTCTGGAGTCCCTATTACAAGAGGGATGTGGAGATGCTGGAGTGTGTCCAGAGAAGGGCCACGAGGATTCTAAGAGGGCTGGGGCAGCTCTCCTATGAGGATAGACTGAAAGAGCTTGGGCTGTTGAGCCTGGAGGAGACTCCGAAGTGTCCTTCTTGTGGACTTCCAGTATCTGAAGGGGGCCTACAAAAATGCTGGGGGGGGACTTCTTAGGCTAAGAGGTAGTGACAGGACTAGGGGGAATGGAGCGAAGCCGGAGGTGAGTAGGTTCAGACTGGTTGTGAGGAGGAAGTTATTGAGCATGAGAGTGGTGAGAGCCTGGACTGGGTTGCCCAGAGAGGTGGTTGAGGCCCCATCCCTGGAGGTATTTAAGGCCAGGCTGGATGAGGCTCTGGGCAGCCTGATCTAGGGTAGGGTGTCCCTGCCCATGGCAGGGGGGTTGAACTAGATGATCCTTATGGTCCCTTCCACCCCTGACTGATTCAGTGATTCTGTGTGATTCTGTGATTCTACGATCTGAATTCATCTATTTCTAAATATGACACTGATTTCCTTTCAAAGGACTGCAGTAGAGTTATTATCAGAGAGTTTTGTAGAGATGGTTTGTAACTTGGGAGTTGTATAAATTGTTCCTGTTGTATTACTATGTTTTAAAATAGATAAGAATGAACGACAAGCTAAGCTTTGGTTCATATCATGTGATAATTTCATGAATACTGTGTCCTCTACTGAGCTGTGAGCTCACACATTTCAGCATTTGTCATATGATCTGGAGAAATTCCGACCTTAGAAAATAGACAGTTGGGTCATTAAAGCTTAAAATATGTTAGGATTTCTTGAGCTGCTAATGAAATGTCTTCTTGTCAAAGCTGCTGAGCAGGACAGATGACTTTTTAAACTAATTGTAATTCTCTGAGGCACTGTATAATCTATAAGAAAGTTCACCTCTGCACTGTTCCTGCCCAGCTGTTGTCTTGAACAATTATCGGCAAGTTATTGTTCTGGTATGAACGATGTCATGCTTTAAAGTGGGATGAAAAAAATTAATGAGAGTGCATGAATGCTGGCTGATGAAGGTTAAGTAGATACAGTTATGCTTGCTGCATTCTTTGCTGTGACTGTTGAGATGGAAGCAATGGTGCTCTAATGAGACCACACACACAAATATGCAGATTGACAGCTCTTGATTTAGCAGTGAAAAATGTTGGCTGAAGCTATGTGTTGCACATGCAACATGAATTGTGAATATGCTTTATTGTGAATAATGCTTTATACTATAAAGCATTGTTTTTTAAATTAAATTGTATAAATCAATTTAATGGCTTTTATTAGGAACAGTGTATGTATTTTTTTAATGATGATTACAAGGGAATCATTCATCATTTAGCGGTTATAGCAAGGCAATGCTGAGTTTTGTCTGTATTTTTGCTAGGGTAAAAAGGTGTAACAGTTTAAAGCAAACTCAACAGGTTAACCTGTCTGCTCTCCTGACACAGAAGTGAGGCAGATATAGGACACAAAAAAACTTTGGGTTGAGACAAAAGAGTGAGGTAAGAGTTTACTGAATAAATGAGAATACCTTAGCACATTTAGCTTAGCCTATTTGCAGAAAAAGCATAGCAGAAAGCAGCAGCAAGCAGAAGAAAGTAAGCTAAAAGCCCAAGCCAGGGAGCTACATTCCTCTCTATCCTGCTGCTTTCTCAGCAGAAGAGAGTCAACACCCAAGAAAACCCAGAACCCAAAAGCATCAATCCAAAACAGAAAGCTTCCCATGTTACAATCTGAACTTCAAGTCTCGTAATACTTTAGCCAGCACTTTCATTTTGAAGCTGGTGTGAGGTAGGATGGTTTTGAGTAACAGATTAAAACTCAATTTATCACAAAAGACTTAGTACATTTCTGTAAGTTAATTTCAAAAGTCGCAAAGGAATGTTGATTTGGTAGTTCCTAATGATTTGTTGATTTGGTAGTTCTTAATGATATGCAGAAATACTGAACAGTTTTCTACAACATGAAGATTATAGTTACATGGAACTACATTAAAATAAGATATGTGTGCATGTCAGCTCCAGCATATGAAAAGTAAATCATGTCAGACAGTTGATAAAATTTGTTTTTTTTTCTGAAGATGATTTTTTTTTCAAATCCAAGGTCAGCACCAGAACGAGAGGACACAGCCTCAGGCTGCGCCAGGGGAAATTTAGGCTCGAGGTGAGGAGAAAGTTCTTCACTGAGAGAGTCATTGGACACTGGAATGGGCTGCCCGGGGAGGTGGTGGAGTCACTGTCCCTGGGGCTGTTCAGGGCAGGATTGGACGTGGCACTTGGTGCCATGGTCTAGCCTTGAGCTCTGTGATGACAGGTTGGACTTGATGATCTATGAGGTCTCTTCCAACCCTGATGATACTGTGATACTGTGAAATTCGGTAGGTTTAACCTCTGGACAACAGTAGGATTGCCACTGTCTTAAGGAAAAATGGGATTAGCTGCAGATTTGTAAAACAGCTAAGTACAAGAGGAGATGTGGAAGACTGAAAAAGAATCCACTGGGCTATGAGACTCTTAAGAGTTTCTGAAGGATAGGTTTGGAGAATAATTATTTATTAAGTAGTCTCAATTATGTGTTGCACATGTTAAGGCTGAACTTTGGCAGCTTTTGGAGGCATTATCAAGTGGGAAGTTAGGATGTCACAGATAGGAAACTGGGTAACTAGTATAAACAGTTAAATTTAGGAACAAACCAAAATACTTAGATATGATTGGCAAATTTTGCTGTTAATTTTCAAGCCATCTCAAGCTATTTATACTATGTATATGATTGAGAAAAAAACTATGGGACTGTTTTGGTATCTTCATTCACTTTACTAAACACTATTGTATTTGCCTAACTGGTGTTTTAATAGCATGCTTCATAATCCACAGTGTCAGTGTCTGATGTTAGGAGGAAGTAGAGAGAAGGGGTGAGGGAATACAAAGATCCAGCTAGGAAGAACAGTTAGTAAACTTTATGTTAAAGTTTTGCAACAGTCATTAAAATGTACTGTTTCTTGCTATCTTTGTTATCATCCAACTGCTAGTACTTTACTATGGAGACCTGCAGTAGCTGACTACTTAGAAATTAGCAGAGTACAGGTAAATGGAGAGAGTGCAAGTGCACCAGTGTCACAAGAAAGCAAAAGTCTGTTAGTAAACCATCTTAGAAAGCAGTAGTCTGAAATGAACTGACACATCTGTAGTTGATTCATGTGTTTTGATATTGTATAAATGTGTGGAATAGAACTTGCCTTTCCCTGTGGTCAGAGTATCAGAGCCTAAAGAAGTGCTTAAGCTGTGAAATTTACCATTGTGAACATGCACTTTAGGTTCATGTTAGAAATTGTGATGATTTTTTTTTGTTGTTTCAGTTTAGGCATGTGTGTGTGTATGTATAATTTCTTTAGGGAAAAAAAAAAAAAACAAACAGAAAAAAGTTAAGGGAAGAGGAGCAGAACGAATTCAGGATTTCACAGGATTGTTTCCAGTAGGGAAGCACTGTCATTAATGTGTTTACAAGTCACGCTTTATAATGTGACTTTCAGTTCTACTATCCCAGATGCAAGACAGATTAAATCGCAGATGCATAGAAGCTACTGGTATCACCAGGTGAAGAGATTAAATGGATTTGAAATCTTTAATTAAAGAAAAAGCCAAGATCATCTTGTAGTGCTAAGATACTTTCCTATTCTTTTAGAAGAGCATTAGGAAGGGAAAAGAACTCTTTAAGCCAAGAGAAACAGATATAAAGCAGTCATGAATAAATTTAAACTGGAGATTGGTTCCAGTCAACTAGGTCAAAGAGGTTTGGACACACTTATCTTGTGAATGCATCTTTAAGAAAAAGAGTATTTTGAAAGTAGACTTAACAGAAATATGAAAAAAAAAAAGTGTTGTGCTTTTATATGGGGTTTTTTTGATAGGTTGGACTGGATGATCTTGGAGGTCTCTTCCAACCTGGTTGATTCTATGATTCTATGATTTATACATCAATGCCTCGGTCATTTCGCATTTATTAGTTGTCATGATTGTTGTGTATGACAGTTGCAAAAATTCACAAGCTATAGACTTGCTTTTCTTCATCTTCTTTCTTCTGTCTTCATACACTCCCTTAAGTAAATGGTTTTAAGCAGTGACTGCAGCAGTTGTGCCTGCTGTGGAGGCAGGAAATTAATTGACTGAGTCAGGAATTACAAAAAATAGAAGTCTTTTATTTTCCTGAAAACCCCATCCCCAAACCATATACAGAACTAGTTCAGGTTTATTTGCAGGCTCAATTCAGTCAGGAAAATCTTTGCAGGATGTTATGCGCTAATTTAGAGATTTAGGAAGTCTGAAAATGGAAAAGGTTAAGCTACAAGCCTAGCTTTATCCCACTGAAAATTAGGCTGAGTAGAGAATTAAAGGGAAGAGCAGGCTTTACTCACAGAGGTGAGACGGGAAGTTGTTGATGATCCCTTCCACTGTGGAAGCAGCCTCCTGCAAGCAATAGCAAATCGTCTGGACCCACACGGCAGAAGTCCGAGGCAGGTGGAAAAGGTGCCCAAGGCAGAAGTGTCTCAAGGCATGGCTTCTGCAAGGCAGAGATTCTTGCAAGTGGCGCTGCAAGAGTAGCCGGGTCTGGGTGCTGCTGGCAGCTCTCTCTCAAGGACCCAAGGACTTCCCGAGCTTGCAGAGAATGGTGCAGAAGTGGGGGAGAACTGTCCAAAAGCAGGGATGGTGCAAAACCCGAGAGCTGTGCAAAAGGAAGGAGCTGTCCATGCGCGAGGACGGTCCCAACCAGAACTCTTCAAGCAGCACTCTGTCACGGCAGGAACACCATGCTTTTTCCCTCTATTTATACTTTTCTAGACAAAAGTGTCCACTTGCCGTTTATACTGGGCACCAAGAACCCAGACAACCACCAGCCCAATTCCCAGCCTGTGTACGAGTCAGTACACGTGTGGAAAAAGGCGACTTTTGCTGTCCCCTCTTCAAGCCCATGGCAGGCGTGAGGGGGAGGAGGAGAAAGCAGTTTTCTCTTCTGTCCCACATGGAGGAGGGAAGAAGGAAGGAATTTGGAGTGCTCTACAACAGTGCCAGAGGGAGGGTCTGGACTGCAGATTGCTGGATGGGCTATCCCCAATGATTCAGCTGTTTCTATACTTGTCTCTCAGGTTTTCCAGCTTCCAGGGATGGTAACAATGAGTAAGCAGTTTTGCTCTTTCACCTGCAAGTAAACTATTACTTTCAAGTTACCATTCAGCATAGAGTGCGATCATTTTGGACATCAAGAGACACTGCACTGCCTGGTTATGTACTGGTATTTAATGTCATAGGTTTGTAGAAGTGATCCATTCATGTTTCCTGGCATACTTTAGGGACTGGTGTGAGGAAGTGCTCTTTGTTATTTCTGATGTCCTTGGTCTCCTGCTGCCTGTGTAACTTGGCAGTCTGCTGCTGACAGTATCTGCCTCAATCAGTTTCATTCAGGATATGCCAGCTCTTCCCTGGTAATCCCAGTTTGTTGTTCTTTCCCCTCTGCCTTTTCAGTTTGGTGTCCTATGTGTTACTGTTTCTTCCCACAAATTAATGATCTGTCCTTTGTCAGGTTAGCAGCACTGCCCTTGCCTTTTTGGTGTGTGAGGCCCTGACAGTGCTATGAGGTGACAGTGGTACCTTAGAAGCTTTTTGTCCCTTTTATGTCAGGTTGTTCGTTCCTGCCTTTGCAGTCCCTTGTCTCTTTTGCTGCCACATCTTGGGTTTTTTTTGTGCACTCACTTGATGAGTCGGATTGAAAGCCTGATCCAGTATTTCCCTGCTGGAAAGATCTTAAATTGTTTTAAGTTGAGATCAGAGGTTAATACAAGAATTAAAAACAACATCAGAACACATGAAGTACTCTTTGAAAATCTGTGTTCAGTGAAGTACTTACAAAAGCATACTGTGTAGTGCATTACATGTTCTGCAGTGAAATGACTTTTCCATAACTAGTATAAATGGTCTTTCTTTTATTCTGAGTACTTTAAGGTATTCTTCATCTATAAGAATACGTAGTAAAACACTGATTTTGAGAGCTGAGTGCTGGTACAATGCTTCATGAATTTATGAAGTGAAATTAAAACCATGGTTTAAAGGAAGGAGATGAGATTTGAATGGAATCATTTTTCTGTCAGAACTATGCCTTCAATTTAGCTGTATATATAGGAAGTACCTGTTAATGTTAAATCTTAATATAACAAACAGCAAATACAACAAAAATAAATTGATCTTATCAAAGCGTTACAGTGTCCCATTCTGAGAGGTATAACCTTTAAGTAAACATAAATGCTTAATTGAAAATGTGTAACTTTTATTTATAATTTAATGTGGTAGCAAATTTAATGAGTTTGTTTTGTACCATACTGCAGTGACAGGTGAATCTGACTGCTAGATGGGGATGTTCAGTTATGTTTCATTTTTGACCTGAGTGGGACAGGGAGCTGGCACAACTGAAAAGCTGTTTCTGGCATTCGTTATGCAGATAAAAGCATGCTGGTCAGTGTAAAGTATCAGCAATAAGGGTGGAATGGCTTCTTTTAAATGCAGTCCCAGCTTTTGCTCGGCTGAGAACTACAAAACATTGCTCTGTGAGTGACTGAGCATCTGTTAATTCATGCTGAAGGGAGAAGAGGCCTGAGTCTTCTACCCTGCTCCTGGTTACATGGTCTGCCCCACTCTGGTGCTCATTAGATTACTGCACAAGTTGATCAAAGTTCTGTGGTAGAAAGCTACCCTCTATTTTGTTTTTCTGTGTGATAATTTTTCTGCCATTTTAGTGAGTTGAAATTTTTGGGAAAGCCTGTGATTGTGCTAGCTTTCTCAGAGTAGTAGGAATACGCAGCCAAGAGGATAGCTGAGTGTGTGAGGGAAGGAATAGACTCCCATCTGCTGCCAGCAGTGCTCTGCTGTGTCTGCATATTGTGATTTGTGGAGTCAGTTATAGATTCACAGAAGACTCTGGACTCAGAACCCCATCCAGCCCAATTTTGAATGTTTCCAAGCATGGAACTTCTTCAGCCTGTCTGGGCAACCTGTTCCAGAGTTCCACCACCCTCAGCATAAAAAATACTGTCCTTATACCTAGTCTAGTCTCTTTTAATTTAAAACCATTACCTCTTGTCCTGTCAAAACAGGCTGTATTTAAAGATCTGTACCCATCTTTCTTAGAGCACTTCTTTCAATATGTAAAGGCAGTAATAAGGTCTCCCTGGAGCTTTCTCTTCTCCAGGATGAAAAACCTCACCTTTTCTTCAAAGGAGAGCTGTTCCAGCTCCAACAGGTCCATGCCCTGGAGCTGGACACAATATTCCAGGTGGAGTCTTACCAAAGCAGACTAGAGGTAGAGAATCAGCATCCTTGACCTTCTGGTCCCACTTGGGGTGATGCAGCCCAGGATATGTTTCACCTGGTCTGCAAGCACACACTGCCAGTTCATGTCCAGCTCAAGTCCATCTCTACAGGGCTGCTCTCAATACTACTCTTACTTGATCTATATCAAAATTGAGGATTGCCCTGACCCAAGTGCAGAGCCTTTCATTTGGCCTTATTGAACCTTATGGGATTCTTGTGAATTTGCTTTTTTTCAGTCTTTTCCTGGTCCCTCTGGATGGCATCCCACCCTTCAGGCTTGTGAACTACATCACTGAGCTTTTTGCCATTTGCAGTCTCAGTGAAATTGCACTTGATTCCACTGTCTGGACAGCCCATTCCAATGCCAATCACTCTCTCTGGGAAGAACTTCCTCCTAACATCCAGCCTGTACTTTCCCTGGCACAACTTGAGACTACGTCCCCTTGCTCTGTTGCTGGTTGCCTGGCAGAGGAGACCAGCCCCCACCTGGCTACAACCTCCCTTCAGGTAGTTGTAGACAGCAATGAAGTCACTCCTGAGCCACCTCTTCTCCAGGCTAAACAACCCCAGGTCCATTCACTTGAGAGGTGTGGGAAGAAAGGCTCCCAGTGAAGACAGGCAAAAAAGTTGAGCACCTCAGCCTTCTCGTCATCTAATGTTACTAGCTTGCCAGTCTTCCTCATCAGAGATCCACTCTCTTTGACCTTCCTTTTCTGCTGTTATACATGTAGATGCGCTACTTATGCTTTGCAACTCCTGTCACGTGCAGCTGCAGTTGCACCTTGGTGTTCGCGACTCCATCCCTACACAACTGGGCAGTGTCCCTAATCCTTCCAAGGATACCAATTCCTGCTGGAACTGCCTATACAGTTCCTTCTTGCCCTTTCGTTTGACCAGCAGGTCTCTTCCCTTCCTTGCCTGATTTCTTTCACTTAGGGATTGAGAACTGTGGGAAGTGTCCTTAACGTTCTGCCAGCTCTGTTCCCTTGTTGCCAAGGGTAATAGCTCAGGGGGTCCTACTGACTAGCTCCTTGAAGAGCTGGAAGTTTCTTTTCCCAGATTTCAGGTCCTACCTTTACCCTTCACTTTTCTTATATCCTTCAAGACTGTGGACTCCACCAGGGTATTATCACTGTAGCCCAGACTGCCTCCAGTATTGACATTACAGATTAGCTCACTTGCATTGGTAACCATCATATCCAGTAAAAAAAAATATGTTTTTTAACCAAAATATTTTTAGTTGAAGTTCTCTGATATGCTCTTTGCTAGCCAACTCTTACATGTCCAAACGGATGCTGTCTTTCAGCCTTGTCTGTCAGAAATTGCTATCTGAGCAAGAAATATTTGCAAAAAGGTATTTCAACTGCATACATATATATATGTGTGCTCAGAAGCTCACTACATAAATATGCATACATATATATATACACACCTTGATTGAACTTAACCCTAGAGCTGTAATTCTGGAAAGTGTTTTCATCTTTAGGATGGAGTAGTGTATGACTTCAAACCCTATGAAGAGAGGCTGAGGGAGCTGAGGTTGTTTAGCCTGGAGAAGAGGAGGCTCAGGGGGGACCTCATTGCTGTCTACAACTACCTGAAGGGAGGTTGTAGCCAGGTGGGGGTTGGTCTCTTCTCCCAGGCAACCACCAACAGAACAAAGGGACACAGTCTCAAGTTGTGCCAGGGGGTGGTATAGGCTGGATGTTAGGAGGAAGTTCTTGCCAGAGAGAGTGATTGGCATTGGAATGGGCTGCCCAGGGAGGTGGTGGAGTCACCATCCCTGGAGGTGTTCAAGTAAAGCCTGGCTGAGGCACTTAATGCCATGGTCTAGTTGAGTGGCTAGGGCTGGGTGCTAGGTTGGACTGGATGATCTTGGAGGTCTCTTCCAGCCTGGTTGATTCTACGATTCTATGACTTTAAAGACTGACAGTGGTACAAATAATTGAATTTGTATATGTCCTGCATATACATTGGACATAAAAATATATGTATTAGGTCTTAAGTGGTGAGCATGCAGTAATGTGCAATAACAGAAATATATCAGGCAAGCCCTTTGAGGGCAATTAGGTTATTTGAAAATAATGGATTCAATGGTCACTGCGTGTTCTTATGGGCTGTATCTGAAGCCAGTCTATATTTTCTTAATTTTTGAGAAGTATTCTGACTTGTCTTTCATTTGTGAAGCAAATCTTTTCTTGCTAATTAAATCAGTTTAGTGGCTAATTAATTTTCTTGTCAGTTATCGTTGTGCAAACTACTTTATTTTTAATTAAGTTTTAATTTAAAAAAATCAAATGTGATGGTGAAGATTTAAGCTGGAAGTGTAGGACATTTCTCAGAGAAGACCTTGTTGTGGCTTTTCAGTACTTAAGGGGAGGGTGTAGGAAAGATAAGGGCAATCTTTTGAAACTGAAAGAGGACAGATTTACACTAGATATAAGGGAGAAATTCATTAAAATGAAGATGGGAAGTAGTCTGTCCCTGGAAATGTTCAAGGCCAGTTTGGACAGGGCTCTGAGCAACTCGATCACTGCAAGGAAGTAGAACTAGATGGCCTTTAAAGGTCCATTCCAACCCTAAACATTCTGTGATTCTTCCATGATATTGCACTATATATCTTTTTATTTATATTGAGGAATTGTTCTTTGTTTTCAAAGTCCTGTTTGACTGGAGAAAATAACCTCAAGAATGAGGCAGTCATGACAGTGATTTGTCCAGTGAGTCCACATGTGTGCACTTGTTTTCCTCTCATGAAATTAGTTTTACAGCCTATTTTCTATTGAAGTGTTAACAGAATGGGTAATAGTAGTGGTATTTGAAACATATGCCCTACTTTACCTCAGCTCTCGTGTTTTTAAGAACCTACAGCACATAAACTTAACTTTCAGGATCATACAGAGAAGTATATTCCATTAAATGCAGTTCCAGAGGTCTGCTTAAAGGGAACTGTTGAAGTGTGTATGTTTTTGAAGTAAAGGACTGACTGTAATGAAGGTGGTTGCTGTATGAGGAACTGAAGGCAAAAAACACCCTGTAATTGCTTTTTGTGTGGTCCAGACTGAGTCTTTGAAATTCAAGGGCTGGGAACATATGTATTTGTGATGGTTTGGGGGTTACCCCGCCCCCCCCACACTTTTGAATTTGCCCCAGCTAACTCAGACGGACCCTGGGAATATAGATGAAGCAATTTATTTACAGCTAGCAGAATTTACAAGCAGCTATTTACAATATATACAGTTATATACAATTATATACAAAAATATACAAAGGATAAACAATACAAAAGCACAACTCCCCTCCCAGAAACCTGAGTCCCCAGGAGGGGCTCTCAAACCACCCCAACACCTCCCCCCGGTCCTCTCAACCTTACCCCAGTTCTCAGGAAGAAAAGAGGTGCAGCCAAGAGGTTAGGGAGCAAGGTTAGTAGGAGCAGGGTTAATGAGATGTGACCAGGTCTAAGGCAAAAGCAAGAGTGAGAGACAAAATGGAGAAAAAGTCTTTCTTCTTCCCAGAGTTCTCAGCGTGACTGTGAGAGAAGTTGACATCAATTGTTTTCATTTCACTGCCCGTTATCTAGTTCTGTTACCAAAACATTCCAGCTTGCTTCAAACTAACACAGTATTAAATTGAGTAAAGATTCTGATAAGAAAGTTTTAATGGTGTAGTCATAGAATCAACCAGGTTGGAAGAGATCTCCAAGATCATCCAGGCCAACCTAGCACCCAGCCCTAGCCAATCAACTAGACCATGGCACCGAGTGCCTCAGCCAGGCTTTTCTTAAACACCTCCAGGGATGGTGCCTCCACCACCTCCCCAGGCAGCCCATTCCAATGCCAATCACTCTCTCTGGCAAGAACTTCCTCATAACATCCAGCCTATACTTTCCCCGGCACAACTTGAGACTGTGTCCCCTTGTTCTGTTGCTGGTTGTCTGGGAGAAGAGACCAACCTCCACCTGGCTACAGCCTCCCTTCAGGTAGTTGTAGATGGCAATGAGGTCCCCCCTGAGCTTCCTCTTCTCTAGACTAAACAACTCCAGCTCCCTCAGCCTCTCCTCACAGGATTTGTATTCCAGGCCTCTCACCAGCCTTGTTGCCCTTCTCTGGATACATTCCAGCACCTCAACATCTCTCTTGAATTGAGGGGCCCAGAACTGGACACAGTACTCAAGGTGTGGCCTGACCAGTGTTGAGTACAGGGCAAGAATAACCTCCCTTGTGCTACTGGCCACACTGTTCCTGATCCAGGCCAGGATGCCATTGTCTCTGTTGGCCACCTGGACACACTGCTGGCTCATCTTCTATAGCCTACTATCAGTACCCCCAGATCCCTCTCCTCCTGGCTGCTCTCCAGCTACTCAGTCCCCAGCCTGTAGTGCTGCTTGGGGTTGTTGTGGCCAAAGTGCAGAACCCTGCACTTGGCCTTGTTAAATCTCATCCCATTGGACTCTGCTCACCCATCCAGCTTGTCTAGACCCCCCTGCAGGGCTCTCCTACCTTGCAACAGATCAATGTCTGCTCCTAACTTGGTGTCATTTGCAAACTTGCTGATGCTGGACTCCTATATAAGTGGGGAAACCCCACGTATTTACTTATTCTTGTAAATAAATAACAATGACTATTAACTGTCTGAAAAGTTGCACAGTAAGATCTAAAATTAGATTATATGTGGGAATTTAGTGAAGTTCAAAGTTTTGACATCGAGGAAAATAATGAATTCTTCATTAGAGGCATGGAAAAAAAATTGACAAGTAGCTGTACTTGTAAACAACAGCATAGGGAAATACAAATACTGTGGCATATTGGTGATGTTAACATATGCTATATAAAATCTGTGGCAGGAAAAGGCACATCTTGCAGTGTCTTTTATACTCAGATTTTACTCAAAGAATATGCTTCTATTTAAATTCCAGGTATTGTGCTATGATTTAAATGCTGTTCTTACTGCTTTGCTGAGGTAGTGCCAAGGTGTTAAAATGCTCATAGTAGTGAAATTTGAACGTGGATAAAGACTTAATAAAAATGCAATGTGTGCTAGTTTGAGCTTGCTAGAATGTTTTGGTGAGAAGAATTAGATTATAGGCTGTGAAAGGGAAACAATGGTGATGTCTAATTCACTCATAGGCTTGCTGAGATGTATAAGAGCAAGAACACAAGCATAGATAACAGAGATGCTGTCTGGGTTTTGGGCCGCATTTCTCTCTCTCTGACCTAACCTGCCATCTTTGTGACTAATCCACCTGCTTCCCAACCCCTCTGGCCGACCCTCCATACTACTGTAAACATAAGACAAGATCTAGGGTAAGGTTGAGGGGTAGGGAGGAAAGGTGGAAGGATGGTTGTGAGCTGCCTGGGGACTCAGGTTTCTGGGAGGGCTGTTGTGTTTCTGTATCACCTTTTAACTTGTATATAGCTGTATATAACTATATATATTGTAAATACCTGCTTGTATGTTCTGCTAAGTTGTAAAGCTTGTATATTGTGCTAAGTTGTAAAGCTTGATTCAGTTTCAAGAGCCTCTGAGTCTAGTCTGGGTGATTTTCCAAAGTGTGGGGGGTCAGGTAACACCCAAACCATCACACAGTGCAAAAGTATGATTTGATGCTGCTTAGTTGTCTGTCAAAGGAAAGGAAAAAAGTAAGTTTTCAGTAACAGCACTCTTTCCTGCTTCAAAATTCTGAAGCTTCAAATTATATCTTTGTCCAATAGTGAAGTTGCCTCCAAACTGAGCTCTGGGAGGAGCACTGTGTTATAGAATGAATCACAACTCGCATGGCCAGTAGAGGAAAATTTAGAATAGGTCAATAAAATGGACAGTAACAGATTGCCAAGACCAGCTGGTATTCACCCCAGACTTCTGAGGGAACTGAAGGATGAAATAACTGTGCTGTGTAAACTATTATTTGAACCTATGCCAATGTCAGAGGAAATGAAGCAAGGTGACAAATGTGATGATAGTTTTTAGAAAGATTTCTGGGGTTTGAAGACCTATAATTAGCAAAGTTGATACCCATGGTGGACATATAGCAGATAATCATTGATAAAGACCAGAATTAGTTAACCATTTAATATTTTCCTTGACAACCTGTCAAAAATTCTTGTTCTCACTCCTGTTTGAGAGCAAATAAGCTCTTAGGAACCATTAGACAAGAAAAACAAAATAATAATAATAATAAATATGTCATTGTACAAGTTGAAGCTGTGCCTGCATCCTATGTACTTTGTGTTTGCTCTTGCTGATGAAAGTTATATTGAAGCTACCGCAAAACAAATTAAGATTATCAAAACAAATAGAAGGAAGTCTTTGTACAATGTATAATTAAGAATGGGAACTCTGGCTGAGGAACTTATCAAAGTTTAAAAATTACTAGGTGTAAAAAGCAATTACACAAATGCATAGAAGCATAATCTGTTGAGAATTGTTCAATGAAGAGATTTTTCTTTGAAATCGAACAACCTCTGAAAGGCCAATATATGGAGACCTACAGAGAAGTGGATGCCTGACTTTTTTCTTGCACTTTTTTTTACACATTGTATCAATCCCTGAAAGATGATGACTTGATGCAACAGAGCATAATTATTCTTATTTTTGGAGGGAGCAGTAGCTGTGATTCTAACAGGGTTTTTTTGACTAGCTCTTGCTCATCGTTTTGCCTTGTCCCACTTAATCTGATCTATGCTGATTTCTTGTCTCAAACTTTTGGTTGGTCCTCTTTCTGCTTTTGGATATTAGACTCCCACAATTGAACAGTAGTGAACTTTGCTCACCTTGGATTGTGATGGTTTGGGTGTTCCCCGACCCCCCACACTTTAGAAATCACCCAGACTAGACTCAGCCGTCTCTGGAAATAGGAATAAGCTTATAGTTACAGCTGGCACAATATACAAGCAGATATTTACAGTATATACAGTTATAGACAGAAATATACAAGGTAAAAGGTAATACAGAAACACAACAGCCCTCCCAGAAACCTGAGTCCCCAGGAGGGGCTCCCAACCACCCTTACACCTTCCCCTTACCCCTCTCAACCTTACCCCAGTCCCAAGGAAGAATGGAGGTTTGGCCAGGGGGTTAGGAAGCAGAGTAGGTCAGCCCAAAATGGAGGGTGAGGTTAGAGAGATGCAGCTCAGCCAGCAGCCCCAGTGAGAGTGGTTATCTAATGTTTTTGTTTCTTGTTCCGATACTTCTCAGCAAGCCTGTGAGTGAAGTAGACATCACCATTGTTTTCTTTCCACAGCCTGTAATCTAGTTCTTCTCACCAAAACATTCTAGCCTGCTTCAAACTAGCACATGGGTGCAGCTCACTCAAATCCTGTTATTCTACTTGTAATCTCAAATCCTGTTATTCTACTTGTAATAGCTTCTGTAAGTGACAGATCAGCTGTTTGGGCCATAGAAGGCTAAGTCTTGATGGTAGGAATATACCTTAAAATAGAGAGGTCTGAAAACAGCAGTTGTCTACTGGAGATAGACTCTGGGAATGCAAAGTGAATAAGGATGTGGGAATGGAGTGAAGAAGGATAATAGCAGACAGATGCTGACCTTGGTTCCCACCAGCTGCTGGCTACCTTATCACAGAAAGAATAGATAGTGGACATCTTGTTAATGAGAAAAACAAGGCATGGTTTATGCTGATAGAGTGGGTTGTCCTTGTCTAATTATGCTAATGTGTAGGCGTGTGCCTTGTGGCCCTGAGGGGATACATTGAGAGCCAAAATGATCCATAAAGGTCTCTGGCATAATTCACATTCACATCTGGAGTCCATGTGGTTTTGCCTTTGATCACATTGGTCTGTGAGGCCTTGACCACGTTTCCCGTGGCAAGCTATTCAGGGTTTTGCAACACCTGAGCTAAAACAGGTGTTTTGCAACAAGACTCTATACAGCTTTACTGCTGGGCATACTGATATGGTTTGCTTTTCCTTGTTCAGCAGACTGTGGTGTAGCAGAAAGCTCACCTCAACCCTACATTCCCTTTCCCGTCTCAGGAAAATCAGTGAAGTTCTTAATCCTTCCAGGAGTTAAATCAAGTCTTGGTTAAAACTTTTAATTCTAGTATGGAGCCAAGCTGATGTTCAGACAGTAACTAAGGTAAAGATTATTCTACTATATATATATGCCTTATTTTTAGGAGTATTTTAGATAATTCATTCTTAAGAAATAGGATTTCAGAGTTGATCCCCCCCCCCCTTCAGTCTTACTAGCCTCTATCAAAAGATGTCAGTGTTTTTGGGTTATAAACAAAATAGCATTATTTAGAAACTATTTAGTCAATATGATAACACTTAGATTTTAAAAGTAAAATGAAGATTTTTTTTCACAGTTCAAAAAACATAGTGGCTTAGTTTAGCTCCTTGCTAATTTCCTAAAAGCAGTGGTTATTAACTCTGAATTCCTGTGTTTATTGTTATAAAAGAGGAGGAAAAAGGTGGAAGTGCAACACAACTCTGTTTGGTTAACCATTTGCCTGCATACTACTTCTTGTTATGTGATCGGGTAGCATCTGTCTGTTACTGCTATGTGTCATTACAAATAGGGATCTTATATGTCCATCTGAAGTACCTGCTGGTTTTTGTGTTTGGTGGTGGGTAGTTTGAAGCAGGCTAGAATGTTTTGGTGAGAAGAACTAGATGACAGGCTGTGAAAGGAAAACAATGGTGACGTCTGCTTCCCTCAGAAGTCTCTCTGAGGAGTTCAGGAAGAAGAAATGAAAGCATTAGATAACACTCTCACCATTTTGTCTCACTCTGGCTTGGGCTGCTTACTGAGCTGCATCTCTCTAACACACCCTCCACTCACCTGTGCTTCTTAACCTCTTGGCTGAACCTCTGTTCTTCTTTGGGACTGGGGTAAGGTTGAGAGGGGCAGGGGGAAGGTGAAGGAGCGGTTGAGAGCCCCTCCTGAGGACTCAGGTTTCTGGGAGGGCTGTTGTGTTTCTGTATTACCTTTTTACCTTGTCTATTTCTGTATATACTGTAAATATCTGCTTGTATATTGTGCTAGCTGTAAATAAATAGCTTCATTTATATTCCCAGAGCCAGCTGAGACTAGTCTGGGTATTTTCTAAAGTGTGTGGGGGCAGGGAACACCCAAACCACCACACTTTGGTTTGGGTTTTTGTTTGTTTGTGTTTTTTTGTTTCTCCACATAGTCATGCCATGATTTTACAGTGCTTAAATGGCAAGATGTATCTGCTGGCAACTAAAGATTCAGCAACTAAAGATTCTAAGATGAAGTACTTTTTGTGTGTGTGCAAGTAATATAATGTATATACAGAAAATTAAAGACTATATTAATTAATATAAAAGGCATTATCTGCTAAAACTGTCTAAAAATGGCTGAGGAAACTGAGATTGTTTAGTCTAGAGAAGAGGAGGGTGAGGGTCGACCACATTGCTCTCTATAACTGTTTGTAAGGAGGCTGTAGTGAGGTGGGGGGTTGGTCTCTTCTTTCTAGTATCAGGTGACAGAAGAAGAAATGGCTAAAATTGTGCTGGGAAGCTTTATATTAGCTATTAGGAAAGAATTCTGTAAAGAAAGAGTGGTCAGGCATTGGAATAACTTGCCCAGGGATGTGGTGGAGTCACCATCCCTGTAGATCAGGGCTCCTCAAACTTTTTAAACAGGGGGCTGGTTCACTGTCCCTCAGACACTGTCAGGGGCTGGACTATGGTTTGTTGGGGGCTGGACTATAGTTTGGTTCCAGCCCAGTAGTGTCAGGGGCCAGACTATATTTGGTTCCAGCCCAGTCCCAGTGGGTGCTTGGGGGCTGTGGAGGCCGGCAAGCGGATTAAGTGGCAGGAAGTGGCTGCTTGGTTTCCCCCTCAGCGGGGAGGGGGCTGCGGAGTTCTGTCAATACCTGCGGGCTGGATTGAGGACCCTAGGGGGCCGTATCTATCACAGTATCATCAGGGTTGGAAGAGACCTCACAGATCATCAAGTCCAACCCTTTACCACAGAGCTCAAGGCTAGACCATGGCACCAAGTGCCACGTCCAATCCTGCCTTGAACAGCTCCAGGGACGGCGACTCCACCACCTCCCCGGGCAGCCCATTCCAGTGTCCAATGACTCTCTCAGTGAAGAACTTTCTCCTCACCTCCAGCCTAAATTTCCCCTGGCGCAGCCTGAGGCTGTGTCCTCTCGTTCTGGTGCTGGCCACCTGAGAGAAGAGAGCAACCTCCTCCTGGCCACAACCACCCCTCAGGTAGTTGTAGACAGCAATAAGGTCACCCCTGAGCCTCCTCTTCTCCAGGGTAACCAGTCCCAGCTCCCTCAGCCTCTCCTCGTAGGGCTGTGCTCAAGGCCTCTCACCAGCCTCGTTGCCCTTCTCTGGACATGCTCAAGCATCTCAATGTCCCCCCTAAACTGGGGGGCCCAGAACTGAACACAGGACTCAAGGTGTGGTCTAACCAGTGCAGAGTACAGGGGCAGAATGACCTCCCTGCTCCTGCTGACCACACCATTCCTGATGCAGGCCAGGATGCCACTGGCTCTCTTGGCCACCTGGGCACACTGCTGGCTCATGTTCAGGTGGGGATCAATCAGCACCCCCAGATCCCTCTCTGTCTGGCTGCTCTCCAGCCACTCCGACCCCAGCCTGTATCTCTGCATGGGGTTGTTATGGCCCACAGGCCATAGTTGTAGGGCCCCTGCTGTAGATGTTGAAGAAATGTGTGGACATAGCACTTCAAGACATGGTTTAATGGCCATGGTGATGTTGGGTTGACATCTGGACTCAATTTTAGAGGTCTTTTTCAACCAAAACAGTTGTATGACTGTATGAAAAGATGTTCCAAATTTTGTTTTAGTATTTTTCAGAGCTATAAGAAATTATTATCCAGCTCTCATACATATTATGTCTGCTTCAGTTGTTTTCTCATGCAGAGGATATAATTATACAAGTTTAATAGGATAGCTATTTTGTGGTAAATTAAAATATTTTAAAAATGGGCTGATTTGTAGAGAAGCTTTGTGTAAAAGTATCTATAAAGTCAGTCATTGGATGTATTTAATAGCTGATTATAGTGGCATCTTCTTCTGAATTAGCTTGCAGTAACTTGTCAGAGATAAAATGCTTGATTACGTTCATATCTTTGCTGTTTCTGGTGATGTCAGTTATTATATACCCTTGAGAAATTTTGTGATAAAATCCTCTGTTTTGAACGAGTTATGATGCATGAGTTTAAGTTGTAGTGGAGCATGACTGAGTTGTAATGATGTATGCATGAATTGCGCCAATTCAACAGCAGCGTTGTCAGTGTAGGAACAACAGTGCGTATGTGCACGACTAAACATGTTTGAGGGAGGTAAGAAGTGACAGTCTGTTACAGACTGCTCAGAAAATAAACAGTGGAACTTCAGAAATTCTCAATATTGCAGCAAGTGCAGTTACAAAGAGGCGAGTTATCGATGAACAGAAGTTGTCAAAAAGTATAGAGCAGGAAGTTGGAGTACATGGGCACCTTTGCATTAGGATTGCCAACATATCTGATGTAGTGATCATGAAAAATTGCAGGCATCCCTAGCTTCTAGGAGTTTTCTGTTACATCGAGCTGGGCTGTAATGATTCCAATTTCTAAGTTGACAGATGAAACTGTGAAACATTTATATTCCTAACGTATTTCATAGTTTTGTACTGATTTTGCAAGTTTTAGATACATATAAATGTAAAACAAGGTAGAGATACTTGCAACATACTCTGTGCCCCATAATTGGATTATTTGGGATGATGAACAGTCCCTGAAACTACCTTTGTGTTGATAAAACCTTAGGTTGCTATGTTTGGAAAGAAGAACATTCATGAGCTTCTCGTTCTTTCAGCATTCTACTGCTGTGGACTCATTTTAGCTTTGTTTTATTTAAATAAGGCAAATGTTTGTCTTTAATGATATTGCAGAATGATTCAGATGTAATTAATTTCTTTGATATTTTGAAGCAGATTGTCATGAATAATTGTGCTGGTGAGCCCTACAACTCGATATGGGAAATGCAGATGAAGCTGGCAGCACCTGTGTAGCACTGTGGCTTGGTGCCGTGGAGACTAAACTTTTCTTTGCTTCATTGCATGTCATATTCTGGGACAGTAGTTGTGCAGCTGATAAAACAATCCAAGTCTCCAAAAGGCCTGTGTTCTATCAGCCAAAAGGCATGTATTCCTTGTCAGACATTTGATTTTAACACTGGTGGGGTCACACCTGGAGTACTGTGTTCAGATTGAAGCTCCCCAGTTAAAGACATGGACATGCTGGGTAAAGTACAGCAGAGGGTCATGAAGATGATGAAGAAACTGGAGCATCTATCCTATGAGAAAAGTCTGAGAAGGCTGTGACCAACATTGAAGAGGAGAAGACTCAGTGAGATTTATGCAATTAATATAAATAGCCGAAGGAAGGGTGTGAGAGGGAGAGAGGCAGAAATTTTTCAGTAGTGTCCAGTAACAGGACAAGTGGCAGCAGGCATAAACTGAAACACAGGAGTTCCTCATGAAGATCAAACCCCACTTTTTTTTTAGTGAGAGTAACTGTGCACTGGCACAGGTTGTAGACTCTCCTGCTGTGCTTGGAGATATTCAAAAGCTTCCTGAACACCATTCAGAGCACCTGGCTTTAGTTGGCTCTGCTTGAGTAGAAGGGGTGGACCTGATGACATCCAGAGGTTCCTTCTAACCTCAATAGTTCTGTGATTTATATCAAGATATTCCACATTTCTGCTTTGAATAACCAAGAAGCATTTGTTATTTAGCTGCAAACTCATCTTTGGTTAAAGATCTATTCATTTAGTTCCAGATAACTTTTTGGCGATCAGGAATGCTAGTTCAATAGCTCCAAGTGCCAGGTGCTGCACTTTGGCCACAACAACCCCAAGCAGAGATACAGGCTGGGGTCGGAGTGGCTGGAGAGCAGCCAGACAGAGAAGGATCTGGGGGTACTGATTGATACCCGCCTGAACATGAGCCAGCAGTGTGCCCAGGTGGCCAAGAGAGCCAGTGGCATCCTGGCCTGCATCAGGAATGGTGTGGTCAGCAGGAGCAGGGAGGTCATTCTGCCCCTGTACTCTGCACTGGTTAGACCACACCTTGAGTCCTGTGTTCAGTTCTGGGCCCCCCAGTTTAGAAGGGACATTGAGATGCTTGAGCGTGTCCAGAGAAGGGCGACGAGGCTGGTGTGAGGCCTTGAGCACAGCCCTACGAGGAGAGGCTGAGGGAGCTGGGATTGGTTAGCCTGGAGAAGAAGAGGCTCAGGGGTGATCTTATTGCTGTCTACAACTACCTGAAGGGAGGTTGTGGCTAGGAGGAGGTTGCTCTCTTCTCTCAGGTGGCCAGCACCAGAACAAGAGGACACAGCCTCAGGCTGCGCCAGGGGAGATTTAGGCTGGAGATGAGGAGAAAGTTCTTCACTGAGAGAGTCATTGGACACTGGAATGGGCTGCCCGGGGAGGTGGTGGAGTCGCCGTCCCTGGAGCTGTTCAAGGCAGGATTGGACGTGGTACTTGGTGCCATGGTCTAGCCTTGAGCTCTGTGGTAAAGGGTTGGACTTGATGATCTATCAGGTCTCTTCCAACCTTGGTGATACTGTGATACTGTGATACTGTCTTTCAGCTGAGTATCCTACATTATGTGGGCCATAAGCTATTCTAAGACTTGTAAAGACCTGCTTTTATAATGAGACTTGTTATGGCTACATCCTTTGAGGCCATGGTACCAGCCTTGTTCTTTCATATTCCAGGAAAACAAACTGCAAGATGACTGTTACTTTAGCTAAGAGGGTAGGAGAAGTGCAAGGTCGTGTACAATTTTCTATATGCTGTTACTTAGTGACAGAATAACTCCATTGAATTCTGAGTAATGCAGTTTTCAGGTTGCATCTCAACTAGGAATTCAGGTTCTTTAAAATAAATGTTCAGATCTACATGTTGCATTTGAAGTCTGTATTTCAGGGTATTTTGGTTTCAGTTATTAGTAGGTTGATGTATTTCAGAAGAGGGTTTTTTTCTTTATCAATCAAATGCACAGACATGATTTTTTTCTTACACAAAGATTGTGAGTAGGAGATTAAATCAAGACTTGAGGCAGAAATGTAAATGTAGATAGCACTTAACAAATGCAGATTAGTTTGGTGGCACCTACCAAGACTGTAATTGTTTCAGAGACAGGTAGAGTACCTATGTAGGATTCAGTTCACATTTTTATGAAATGTTGTTCTGTAGGCTTCCAACTGTGATGCTGTATTTGCAAAACAGTCCTGTCAACACTCTCTTCAGGACTCTAATTTCAGTCAGGTCATTGTCACAGATGGAGGTAGTTGACTGGAGTTGAATGTGTATATGGACAAATGTTTGAAGGAGACAGTAATAGCAGTCTTTTCCCTAGTTAGAACTCCTTTGAGGTATTTATCCATCTGCACACTGGCAACTGTGTCTGTTAATTTTGGAGTCATGTTAATAAGGATATGGAATTAGGGAGATAAGAAAAACTGTGAAAGGTTGGAGATGAATTCTGTGTTTCAAAGTGCTCTAGCACTTTATTTTTCAGCTTGAGAGGGTAAAGCATTTGGGGCATAAAATGAGGTACTACTGCCTAAAAATCATCCAGTTCACATGCTGGGGCCTTGTGTTATGCCCCTCAGTGTGATAAATGTAGCGTACAGACAGAACTTGAAAGGATGTGTGGTTCCTAATATGTAACATTCCTTTTTAGTTGTATAATAGCAGATATATGATGTGATATTGAAAAAAGTTAACAATTTAATTTCTGGAGCCATGAGAGCTGTCTGTATATTTTGAGATCCCACGATTTGATTCTTATTCCATTAATATGACAATGTCTTATATTTCTTTAGTGATTTGGGAATTTCCCGTCCCCCCCACGATTAGGAATTCACCCAGAGTAGACTCAGTCAGATGCAAGTTAAAGAATGAAGCTTTATATTTACAACTTAGCACAATTTGCATGCATATATATATTTATACACAATAGACACAGACATTTTCAGTTATACAGAAATTAAAAGTAATGCAGAAATACAAAATCCCTCTTGAGACAGACTGCTCAGAAGGCTCCTGAACCAACCCCTCCCCAACTCCTTCTTCCCCCCCCCCCAAAATAACCAGATCAATCTCATGTGATAAATCTGCAGAGAGCTGAGGTGAGATATCAGAAAAAGATGACAAGGGGGTTAGAGGAAAAAGTTAGATTGGATTACATAGATCTCATGCAACCAGACACACAAACCGACAGAGAAGAAGAAATGAGGAACTAAGTGAGAAATCAGTGAGAAGTGAGTGCCTTGTCTATATTTTGACTACTTACATCTCTCAGCAGAAGAATGAGTGATATAGGTCACTGTTATTTTCTTCTCGTAGCCAAGGATTTAATTTCTCTCATTAAAATATTCCAAGTAGCCTCAAACCAGCTCAGTTTCCCTCTCTAGTCATCTCCTTTCTGAAGCAGCTGCCCACTGTCATTGGGCTGCTTTCTCTTTATCCAGTGTAAACAGATGTTTCCAGTTTTCTTTCTTCGCTATACTTTCTTCCATGCTCCAGTGCTCTCCACAAATAAAAATCTAATTTACTTCACTGGTTCAGATCTATTATTTTTCTTTTTCTGGTTTTACCCTTCCTGGACTTTCCTCATTTTTTGTGTTGGAAATAGAGAATACTTTTGTGTCCTTGATTTGCTTGCTTGGTTTTTTTCCCCCCTTCCTTATTTGGTAATAAGCAAATGAGGCAAAAACTTCTAGAGGCAGTAGGATATATTGGTTTTCATTGGAAAATGCAACATTTCCAATAGGGCAGACAAGTAATGTATATCCTCTGCTTCTTATTGCTGCCAACCACATAAGGATGTGAGCTGAACTCTCCTGAAGAAGTATCACGTAAGTTTGCAGTAATTTAGTTTGTTGCCTGATTGTGTAACTCTGCATATAATTCCTGCATGAGTTCCTACAGTGAGTATGTTCCACGTTTATACATTCTTCCTAAGGGTTGCAGTGCCTTAAGTATTGCTTCAACGTTGTGCATAACCCCTCCTGGATGAAGATTCCAGAGGGAATTAGCCAGTTCATTTGCAGCACGGTTTCCTTCTTTGATAGTGGAGAGTTAAAATAGTGCATGCTTAACTGTTGATTTTATTTTTATATGCTTTGGTATGTTTGTGTATCTGTGTATTATTTCTGTTATAAAACTTGTAATACATGAGTATTGTTTTCTAGTGCTGGAAAAGGCAAGCATACTTGGATTTTAGTATTTCACCCCCTATTAGTATCCTTCCTGTCAGAGATACATTAAGTAGATTAATAAATTCAGATTATTTCACTTTTTTACTGTGATTGTTAGGGGAATTATTTTCTTTCCTGTAAAACAATGATTTTCAAAATTCCATGATTGTCTTTTCATTATGATTCAGAAGAGTAAGGCATGAAGACAGCATGGAACCCGTGCTATGAAGATGTTCAGGTCTTCTGGTGAAATCTGCAGTTTTAGTATTGATAAGACAGGCAACTCAAAATGATGCTTTTAAGAATAATTCTTTTCAGTATGTAGCTAACAAGAAGTTTTGAGATGTCTTTTAAAATGTGTAACTGCAAGAGAAAACAGTTGCATGATCTGGAGATCCATGGCCCCCAACATGCCCTGCTGTGTTCAGTAAGGGCTTTTCTTAAATCATAACCAGACAAAAGTGAAGCTTTTGTGGTAACTCTTTTTATCAAATAGCTCAAATGTCATTTTGTTCCTTTTGCACAATGGGGTATTGAGTTCTCAGACTGGTGGTTAAAACCTACTGCTTTTGCTTTCACACACATAATAAGCAGAGGGTGTTGTTTTCCCTGAGGCAGGAGAATGCTAACCTTTCTGTTAAATCTCTGCTAAAGAAGTTCAAGGCCTGCTGGTTCTTGTGGGCAGGGTGGGGAGAGACAGAAGAGAAAGTTCATGTCTTTGTAAATCGTTTACTAGGGCCCTGGATAACAGTCCCTCTTCCAAGGACTGCTTTATGTCCTAGCTGGGTAATTTAATTTTTCAGAATAGCAGGTTCTTTTCTGCGCTGTGCCCGTCCTCAAGAGAAGCATCATGCTGCCTACCAGTTGTAAAGTATTAAAAGTGATTTAGGAGATGATTCAAATTGATATCTCCACCACCTTGAAAGTTACTAGAATCTAGTTCCTTCAATGACTGTGTGAGGTCTTCCAGTTCTTATTGCTTTGGTTGTATCCTCCACAACGCATGGCCCCAAGAGGCCATTTAGTTTGGTCCTAATCCTGGGCAAAATTTATCATACTTAGAAAAATCATTTTTAAGACAAGCATAGCTTTGAAAGATCTCTCTTAAAACTTACAGAAGTAATTTTGACTTAAACAAATCCTCTTGATAATTTATGTGATATCTTGTTTTGTCAAGAATTGTCAGGTGGAACTTTTACATCTTGATAAGACTTCTCGTCTATATCTGTGTCCTTCTGAAGTCAGTAACATATTTTTATGGCAATGTATTTTCTACTCTCAAACATTTGAAGCATGTATAATTTAATTTGGAACAATCATACTGTGAAAGCTTGGAAAATAATTTTGTTTGTGACATAGTATAGAGACTTAGATAAACAATAGTAGTATGTTGGTTGAATAACACTCGGTGGTCAAGATTTGTGTGGAAGGGCAGGAAAGGGAGGGGGAAAAAAAAGAATAATAAATGGAATTAAACAAAACAACCAGATTGCATTTAAGGAAAATAATTGTGTGGTTTTGATCATATTTGTTTCCATAATAATTTAAATACTTCCTACTAATACGTTATCAAGTCTATGCTGTTATTTTAAGTGAAATTCTTTTGACAATGTGTGAATAATAAGAAATGAATTCATTTTATAGGAAGATTTGGGAGATCTTGTTTGTGTGAGTTGTTTTCTGAAAAGATAGAATAAACAAAAAAAATCCAGAAATGTTAATATCCCTTTATGCAATCACTTTGCCTTTTATAATAAGGTGATTACATCACCTTTTTGGAGGAGATAAGGAAAATAAATACATACTCTTTTATGTTCTAATGTAATATTAATTTCTTTCATGAGCCAATGGTCTGTGATAGTTTTGGAGCATATATGTAGGCAAAAGTGGTCACAAAAATATTTCAATTTTAGGTTGATTCTTCATTGCTTAATGTTGAGACATTCTGAATGTATCTTCTTTAAGATTTGTTATTGTTTAAATCCAATTCAGAATGCTAGCCTGATAGAGCATGGCATTTTAAATACGAATTTCATGACCTCAAACCATCTGTGCAATCAACATTAACATTGTTATTCAGTTTCAGTATATTAAAAATAAAATCTTGTTCAAGAAGGGTAAGATCATAGAATTATAGAATGGTTTAGGTTGGAAGGGACCACAAAGATCATCTAGTTCCAACTCTCTGCCATAGGCAGGGACACCTCCCACTAGAACAGGTCGCTCAAGGCCTCATTCAACCTGGCCTTGAACACCTCCAGGGAGGGTGCATCCACAACCTCCCTGGGCAACCTGTTCCAATGTCTCACCACCTCCACTGAAAAGAACCCTTTCCTAACATCCTAACAGTTTGAATCTCCCCTCTTCCAGTTTTAACCTATTACCCCTTGTCCTGTCGTTGCCAGACCTTGTAAATAGTCCCTCCCCAGCCTCCCTGTAGGTCCCTTTCAGATACTGGAAGGCCACTATAAGGTCTCCTCGAAGTCTTATTTTCAGGCTGAAGAGCCCCAAGCCTTGGAGCTTGTCCTCATAGCAGAGGTGCTCCAGCCCTCTTATCATCTTCATGACCCTCCTCTGGACTCACTCCAACAGTTCCATGCCCTTCTTGTGCTGGAGGCTCCAGAACTGTACGCAGTACTCCAGGTGAGGGTCTCAGGAGAGCAGAGTAAAGATGCTGACAAATTTGACTGAAGAGCAATATGTGCAATACCTTTGCTTTGGGTTTATTTGTCTGTGTGTTTTATATGTTCTTTGCTAATTGACCATATTTGATAACAGACATGTTTACCAAATTATTTCTTTTTTTCTCTAAATACTAAGAGCATACAGTGAGTATGTTTGTGTTTACTTTGACAGTGAAAAAAGATGAGGAGGATTTTGAAGAGAGGAAATCGATTAAGAAACGAATCAAAGAATTGAAAGTTTTGGACCCAAAGATTGCACAGAACCTGTGTAAGTAGATACTAGTTTTATGACAAAGTGACATTGTGTGAGTGTTCCATTGAACTGTCCTCCTCTCTTGTCCGACTGCCTGGTAACCAGTTTGACTTTAAAATATGTGCAAATTGATGTTAAGCCCAAGTATTGTGAGCTGGCACAACTGAAAAATATTTAAGAAAGAGACCCAGAAAACAGTTAAAAAGTTGAACTGTAAAAGGTCTCCTTGTTTGAGGCTGTTTAGCCTGTTCTGTGTATACTGAATTACAAACATAGAGCTATACATCTAACTATTTAGCTATATTTCCAATGTATTAGTCAAGAATGAATGTCCACCTACCCTTCCAGCCCAACCCTGACAAATAAAGGCAATGATGTCTGCCAGAGTCTGACTGTCTTCCATGCACTTCATACAAAGAAGGCAGTACCTGGCATTTTGCAATAATAGTTTTGGTGGAGAGGAGTGCTGTAAAGAACAGATTTCTTAACTGCTAGCAGAGATAAAATAGCAAATAACTGAATTATGATGAATGAATAACAGTGTTTATAGGAGCATTTCTTTTTTAACTGTTTACATGCTTTTGGCTTCTCATGGTGATGTTTTAAGATAAATCTCTGACAAGACCGTTGAAAAAGTGTAATTGTCACCTTAGCCCAAAATACTATCACAGCAATGATTTACCTGCAGAGTAGACTTGTCACTGACTGCTTATGGAGGTCGTCTGTGATACTGGATATTGTGCATGAGAACTGGATAGAGAAGACTGGAATTGTAGGAAAACAGTAATTAAATTGACATTTTAAGTTGTTATCGCTTACCTGTCATCCTTTGCATAACGTTTCTTTTACCTGCAGATGGTATAGTTGGTTTAATTGGTATTTTGTAAGTAGAAAAAAAGATGACTGTCTTGCTGTCTTAATTATTTGTTGAATCTTTGTTTTAGCAATTTTCCTTGGCTCTTTCCGAGTGCCTTATGAGGAAATAAAAATTATGATATTGGAAGTAGATGAAACACAGTTGTCAGAATCCATGATTCAGGTAAGGAAAATGACACTTTATAGTATTTCAGGGTAAGCTTCTCATTAAAGCAAAATCTGTAGCTAAAAAGCCTCTTAAGAGAAACTTTTGGTTATGAAATCACTGCAAGATATATGTTTTTTTATATAAAAGTAGCTGGATTTATATTCTGTTTTCTTCATTCATATTGTCCACATCTCAAGTGAGAGAGAATTTTCTTTGATATATACTGAAACAGTGTATGATATTCTGTTTCTTCTCTAGTTACTATTTTTTTTCTTGTGTTTCTCTGTTTCATTTGTACAAATCCATTTTGCTGAAATACTGGATGGAAAAAAAACCTTGGGTTTGCTTTTTTGTGATGTGCGTTTCTTTTTGGTGTGGTTTTTTTTAGGGGGTGGAGTGTGTGTGCTTGTGTTTGTTCTGGGATCTTTTTATCTATTTTTTTTCCTGCTGTGTTAGAGCTGGTAGATATGAGATCTTGCCTTAGGGTGACCACTTTTCTTCCCTGGAGTTTATTTGGGTAGTGTTTTCCCTTTCCGGATTACTTCATTCAAAGCACAAAGTCAGTATAATTCTGTGGGGAGAAGAGAGATTGAAAAGTTCCTTATGTTACTCTGTGCACAGTGTTATTTAAAAATTGATACATAGTAGAATGTCATAAAATAAGTACAAATCCTTAATTATAGAGCCACAGGAAAAAATAATTTAAAAACAGCGTCTGGAGGTGATTTGCTCCAAGCTCCTCCTCAGAGCCACATCATCTAGAGCAGACTGCTCATGAAATTTTTCAATTAACTTTTTAATATCGCTGTGTCTGGAGACTCCATGGTATTTCTGGACAACTTTTCCAATATTGAGCCACTCTTGTGGTGAAAAAAATACTTTCTTGTTCATCTAACTTGAATTTTCATTGTTGCAGCTTGTCTCAACTTCCTTATAGGACCCTTTCAGTATTGTTCAATGTATCCCAACATTGCAATTTCTGAAGCTGGAAACTTGTACTTAATCCTACTCCTTTTATACTTAGGTAGTAAAATGTCTCTGCTTCCTCTCTCATACTTTCTCGATCTTGTGGCTGCTCTTGTGTGATCTCTGACTTGCTCTCTCTCTCTTACACTTAATCAAAATTATTTCTTCTGCTTATTTTCTGATATTGAAAATGTGTTCCATCTCTAGCAGCTCAAATTTATCTGAATACTGCTCTGATGTCAGCTGCTCCCTCAGATGTTGTTTGTTGGTCGTTTGTTTTTCTCATGCTCAACATTGAAAGCATTCATATAGTGCTTGAGGTTTTCTCTTTTTTGAAATATTTGTTGTAAGGGTTTTTTTTTAACCCATGAAAATTATTTTAGCATCAGACAGTTGCATTTTAGTCTCAGTAAAGAAAATGTATTTAGAAGTGGTTAATATGGATGTATATCAAGACAAAAAATAAGTGTGTGATTAATTTATACTTTAAAGTGTATCTTTTTATTCTCACTACTTTTCATTTTTTTTTTCTATATGTTACTGATCTAATGAGGGACAACTTCATCCTGGAGAAGAGGAGGCTCAGGGGAGACCTCATTGCTGTCTACAGCCACCTGAAGGGAGGTTGTAGCCAGGTGGGGGTTGGCCTCTTCTCCCAGGCAACTACCAATAGAACAAAGGGAGGCAGTCTCAAATTGTGCTAGGGAAAGTCTAGGCTGGATGTTAGGAGCAAGTTGTTGCCAGAGAGAGTGATTGGCACTGGAATGGGCTGCCCAGAGAGGTGGTGGAGTCACCGTCCCTGGAGGTGTTCAAGAGAAGACTGGATGAGGAACTTGGTGCCATGGTCTAGTTGACTGGCTAGGGCTGGGTGCTAGGTTGGACTGGGTGATCTTGGAGGTCTCTTCCAACCTGGTTGATTCTATGATTCTATGATAACCAATAAATGTAATCCTTTTAACAACAAAAAATATTTATTCTTACCATTATTTCCTTTGGAAAATATCACATGACTACTGTGAAAAAGTTTTCATGATGGAAGTCAGTCTCGACCATGTGCAAATCAAGCTCCTTAAAATGCAAGTCTGCATTATTTTACATTATTATTTTAAACGTCATCATTTGTGCATCCATGTAAAGCCATGACACAAATTTTGACTTTGCTGAAATCTCTGCCTCTTCCATTGAGTAACAGGGAAATGCTGGAGTTAGTAATTCTGATCTTTTCTTGGAATGTGGTGGTAGGTAATGGAATAGATGTGTTTCCTAGATCTGAAGGATTGCATCTTTATTTCAGTTCGGAGGAGTGGCCTTACCAGTAGACCAGGGAATGTGTTAAGAAAGAATGCCAATGCTCTCTTGTCTTCTTGCTATGATGGAAACTTAGCCACTCTGAGACAGGAGCACAAGAGTCTGAAGTTTATATAAATAGCAGGCTAGAGGGACCCTCACTCTTGCCTAGCAATTATAATACTTCTCTTAGAAAGGGATAGAACTGAGCTACTGATTCAAACTATATACCATAATTAAATGTTGGAGGAGCTTTCCACTTCCAGATCCTTGTAACAGCCATTCGTAGCCAACCTAGCTGATTGCAGTTAGTGGAATTTCAGGTGCTTAAATGTGTCTGTACATAAATATACACATTGAAGTGTTCAGGAATCTCCACAGAGTCTGAAGATTCCTAAAATGATCAGATACAGTAATATGTTTGTATTCCCTTTCCTTTGTTTGCAAGACTTTCACTTCTGTCAGTGTCCAAGTTCTCTATATGGACTTCTGAATTCAGCTTGAAATTGGGTCTTCTGAATTCCTACTTCTGACAGGTTGTCAAGATAAGTAGTTTGTAAATGGTTTAAGCTTTTGTTTTGAAATACTAGAATATAAGTTATCTTTTGCAAAATACTTTCAATATTAATAATGGTCATTCTTTAGATAGACTTTTTTTACACCTAAAGTTCTTTTTTTTGCTGGAGCACCTCTGCTATGAGGACAGGCGATGAGAGTTGGGGCTCTTCAGTCTGGAGAAGAGAAGGATTTGAGGAGACCTTATAGTGGCCTTCCAGTAACAGAAGGGGGCCTCCAGAAAGGCTGGGGAGGGACTATTTACAAGGTCTTGTAATGTCTGGACGAGGGGTAATGGGTTTAAACTGGCAGAGGGGAGATTTAGACTAGATGTTGGGAGGAAGTTTTTTATATTGAGGGTGGTGAGACACTGGAACAGGCTGCCCAGGGAGGTTGTGGCTGCTTCCTCCTTGGAGCTGTTTAACGCCAGGTTGGGTGAGTCCTTGAGCAACCTGCTCTAGTGGGAGGTGTCCCTACATCGCGGGGGTTGGAGCTGGATGATCCTTGAGGTCCCTTCCAGCCTAAACCATTCTATGATTCTAGTGTTCTGTCTGTGTGGTGTTATCAAGCATATTCTGTCTTTAAAAGTGGTATTTAAAATAAGACTACAGAAACGTTTATTGAGTTGGCAAAATATGCTAGCTAGGAGTATTGAATCAGTTTTTACACTCTCAGTTACATTAATTTATGTGTTTCTTGTTTACATTCTACTGTCTTAAAGAAGGAATGTTGTCTTTGGAGTGTATGGTGATTATGTATTATGTAATACCATGTTGCTATTGTACTACAAGCAACATAGAATTTGAGATTTTAAAGCCTATTTTATTTTTCTTGATAGAATTTAATAAAACATCTTCCTGAACAAGAACAATTGAATGCATTGTCCAAGTTCAAGAGCGAGTATAATAATTTGTCTGAGCCAGAGCAGTTTGGAATTGTGGTGAGTTCTGTTTTGTTATCACTTTTCTTGTCTTTTCCTGAAATATAGTTTTAATATGATATTGTAGAAACAATACCAGTTGCTTCTTTCCAAATATGAAGAGGTTCCACAGTGGGAAAAGAGAACAAATGCTGCATTTTAATCAAACATTTAGCAGGCATATCCATGGATATGGAAATCCTGACTATTACCATTGGAATGATTTGGGATTCTTTTACTTTAAGAAAGTCAATTAGCTTCAAACAAACAAAACCTATGTTGTATTTTTCTGTGTCAGAGTTTCACTGGGAGGTACAGAGCTATTTCTGGATTTCCACAGCTAAAATAATTTGGCTTTCCTTCTGATTAATAAATCTTTACTTTTTCAGTGAAGATTTCTGTACTGATGTTTCTCTTACTATTCTCCATGTAAATGAGAACAAAGTACTGTAATTATCATTCTGCCTCCTCCTTCCCATGTATATTGTGTCAACAGTACTTGTAGTTGTTTTTTCCATTCCTAGCAGGAAGATACGTTTCTAGTATCACTCAGGTTGAATTAAAAAAGACTGGAAAAGAAAACACTGCCAGTTCAGTGTAGGCAGTTGATTATTTTCTGTGGAAACATATTTTGGATATAATTTCTGTATAGCTCATAAATCATAATTGGTAATGATTTCATCCAGACTAACACAGAAATGAATCTATTGCTTTTTGGCAGTGCATATATCTATATAAGTGTATGATTTTTCTTGTCCACTCCTAGCTTTTCAAGCTAATAAGGTCGTTGTTAGCTTTTTTCTGGGAAAATTTCCCTAGAAGGAAAGAATTCTTTCAGTCATGTCCGTGGGCTTTAGGAAAATGAGTGTCATGTCTTTGTAATAGTTGGTAGTTATCTGTATGAATATTGAATACCTGTATTGGGACAGCTGGAGTACAGGTATGGGATATGAGAGCAGCAATACTGTTCTGGATCAGCTGAAGAACATTGGTGTGGATAGGAAACACCATTACATTGAGCTGCTGCCAGTTGCAGGTGTGGCACAGCCAGTCTTCTTCAGGCGTAGGCTATTATAACTAGTTCTGAAGTGGTGCTTTTGCTGAAAATTGTTTCTGCTGTTCATTTTCAAACCACCTTCAACAAGAGTAGCAGTTACTGTATGTCTATTGTGATGCTGGTTTCGTGCTTCTTATAAGTCTTATAACTACACTCTGGAAGCGCAAAAAAATACCCCGCCATTGGTTGTATTTATTTCCCAAGACTTTCTATTATAGTTATCTGATTGAAACCAAATTATCAATTTCTCTTGCTCCAGATTTCTTAGTTATAAAAGCTAATGAAACTTCTTCCTTTTTATTTCTTGTTGAGGTTTTATCAAACGTTGAAGGAAATTGTTTATAGTTCATCCCTATCTCAGCTTTATTTGATTATAACCATTTATTTCAAAAGGTCACTGCAAAGGTCTCTGAGACCCTCAGCAACAAAAATCCAGTCAAAACACATTTTGGTGTTTTATGAGATGTCAAATGAATGTTTTCAGCACCTCTGTTGCTTGCAAGAAACACAAAAGGTCTAATGTCAGAAATTATTACTTTCTCACTTGTTTCATTCTAATGTTTGTTTATTCAATTACAAAAATAGCAGTAGTTTCACAAAGGTAGATTTCACAATAGTAACTTCTAGATTTCTTTTCAACACACTTCATATTACAGAGCTTTGGAAAGAAACAGGTAAGCAGCTAAATCTACCATGACCACTTTTTGAATGCGAGAATTGACAGGAGGCTTTGATATTGATTCTGCTATGTTTGAGTCAGTTCCCCAGGTAGAAATTTTGGGTTGAAACAGTAGTATTCTATGGTCTAACTCTCTTCTGCTGAAAGTATTGTTATGAGTAATAAAATGTCTGATCAATCTCTTAGACACATTTGTGTTTCTTAGTTCAGTCACATTAATCCTGTAATTACTCCCCCTTCACTACCTATGTGTTGTTTTGTAAGGGAGGATATGTTTTGAAGCGTCCCTCCAAGCTAATTCACAGCTTTCTTAACTCTTAAGCAATAATTCATTTTGTTCTACCAACCTTTTTACCATGGGTTTTTTTAAATCTGGTAATAATCAAATATAAATAAATTTGGAATGACCTTTCCTTAGGTTACTGATTGACTTGTATTGATTGACAAGTTGCAACATTTGAAACTGTTAGCTAGTTCTTTAAGACAGTTGGATAGAACTGTCAGGCTAATGGCAAGAGCTACATCAGGTCATGGTTTGCTGGATGTGACCCAACCAATTTGATAAATTTGGCTTAGAAAACGGAGGCAGTGAGATGACCCTGAATCTTTTTTCATTAAACAACAAGAGTTCTTACATCTGAAAAGCTGATGGAGTTTCTTCTCTGGAAGAAAAAACAAATTCCCACAAAAAATTGCAAGTGTGAGATTTTCCTACCTTTCCATGAAGACCCACAAATAAAACCAAACTCCATCTTTGGGGGCAGTTATTCTAGTGTCACGTTTTATGCATCTATTAGAGCTGATGTCAGAGAGCAAACTACTGTTAGCTTTTACCATGAAACATTTTTCATTTCTTTTGGAGGAGGGCACATTTTAAATAAATCACTTTTCCACTCTTTGAATATGTTATCTTGTGCATTTCATATTCATCAAGTTCCAATCTTCATCAGGCTTTCTTGTGTATTTTCTTCTAGTCTGTCTAGGGAGTGGGCTGAGAACTTTGTCTCGTTAAGAACTGCTGTTGACACAAATGAGTTTTCTGAATATAGTTGTTTGAGGTTTTTATGTTTCTGTTTTGTCAGGGTTTTTTTTTGTTTGTTTTCTTAAGATTGCTGTTTTACACCTTGCTTTTTTTGCTATTCTTTCCAAATATGGAATATCAGAGTTGTGCAATACAAGATTTTCAGGTTTGTCTTTCAGGTGAGTGGTGGTTTGTAGTTATGGCAAATCAGAGTTTGGAGATTTCATGTTAATTTGCTCTAAAATTGTGATTAATGGAAGAACTAAACTATTTGACTCCCAAGGAAGAGACTACATGGTGAATAAAATGAAAATTACTTCTTGTATAATGATAATAATAATAATAAAAAGAAATAATGGAAATCTTCTTTTATCCTTCTGGCTTTCAATTCAAAGTCAAGATTTGTTTCTCTGAAAGAAAAAGCTACACACTGAGATACTGGCATGCTGCTACTATTACAATATTGTATATTTTGCTGCAACCAAAATGAATGAACTTCTCTTACTGGCATAAAGACATTGAGGGCATGACTCTCAACAGCTCAGGTTCCCTCCATAAATGTAGCCTGTGGTAGCTTTTGTGTTTGTGGTAACCCAACTCTATGGGTTGCTTTTGCGGGTTTTGTAATTATCCTTTCCTTTTAAGGTTATTTTTCACTTTTATGTTTTCTTTTCATTCAGCAGTAAGTATAAAATAAACCCTTTATTACCCTTATCTTCCCTTTGAGACTTTAGGTTTCCTTTAGATAAACTACTTTATTTTCCTCTATGTTCTTTCTTTCACTTGGTCCAGGCTGATGTTTCAGAATGCAGATATTATCACCTATCACAATGGAGTTTGTGTTTTGCTTTTCTTTTCCACTTGTGTGCATCCATGAACTATATAAAACTATATGAAATCTGTTCATTTTACTCAACATTTTTATTCTGACTTGATGTTCTGAATGCCTGTGTTTTGTTGCTCAGATTCTTGATGAAGTATGGTTGTACTTCTTGAAATGTAAGCACACAGTTGCATTCTGTTTTACTATAGCTCTTGATTTGTACTTGCATTTACTCAGCACAATAAGACTTCCTCCTAAAATAATTTAAATTTATTACCTTCTCAGAGATTGATTATGACTGATACTGGATAATACATTATATAAAACTTGTCAATGGTGAAGATTATGTTAATGTTTAGAGATGAGCAGTCGTGTGACAGTGCACTTGCAATGAGAGACACATCTCAGGTGAATGGGACTTCTGCTAGTAATTGGCACTGATCAGGCCACAGCTTGAGTACTGTGCCCAGTTCTGGGCTCCTCAATTGAAGAGAGATGTTGAGGTGCTGGAAGGTGTCCAGAGAAGGGCAATGAAGCTGGTGAAAGGCCTGGAAGACAGCACTGTCAGTAGAGGCTGAGGGAGCTGAGGCTGTTTAGCCTAGAGAAGAGGAGGCTTAAGGGTGACCTCATTGCTGTCTACAACTACCTGAAGGGAGGCTGTAGGCAGGTGGGGGTTGGTCTCTTCTCCCAGACAACCAGCAACAGAACAAGGGGACACAGTCTCAAGTTGTGGTGGGGGAGGTCTAGGCTGGATGTCAGGAGGAAATTCTTCCCAGAGAGAGTGATTTGCCATTGGAATGGGCTGCCCAGGGAGGTGGTGGAGTCACCATCCCTGGAGGTGTTGGAGAAAAGACTATCTGAGACACTTAGTGCCATGGTCTAGTTGACTGGCTAGGGCTGGGTGCTAGGTTGGACTGGGTGATCTTGGAGGTCTCTTCCAACCTGGTTGATTCTATGATTCTAATTGCTCATCGTGGTAGGTTATTATTGGCAGAAAGGTTGGGTTTTTTTGATGATAGAATGAGTTTGTTTGCTTGTTTTCTACTGTTTTCTCCAGATTCATGGATTGCATTGGGTTGGAAAGGACCCTCAAAGGTCATCTTGTCCAACTCCCCTGCAGTGAGCAGGGACACCTTGAACCAGATAATCAAGTCTGATCTTGAATGTATGTGTTGCTTTAGATCTTAAAATGCTTAGCAATGGTGATTTTTAGGTATCTCTTTTCTACTGGGAAAAAGACCTCAGACTGCTTTACAGCCTTCTCCACATCTACCAGATGGGTCCTATCCAATCATCCAGACCATAGCACTAAATGCCTCATCCAGTTTTTTCTTGAACACCTCCAG
This sequence comes from Pogoniulus pusillus, assembly GCF_015220805.1. NCBI lineage: Eukaryota > Metazoa > Chordata > Aves > Piciformes > Lybiidae > Pogoniulus > Pogoniulus pusillus. The sequence goes on from NC_087266.1 coordinate 41,658,931, forward strand.
GAATGGCAACTCCACCACCTCCCTGGGCAGCCCATTCCAATGGCAAATCACTCTCTCTGGCAAGAACTTCCTCCTAACATCCAGCCTATACCCTTTATTCTTTTTAGTCTGAAGTGTTGTTTTTGACATGCAGTCCTTCATGCCCTTGGTGGACTTTACTTTTTTTGTACTAAAATAAGTCAGAGAATAATAGTGACCAAAACTGTCCAGTTGCAGTTATCAATTTTTATATTGATTTTTGAATGTTACTCAATATTTTGAAAACAGGTTACTGAATCATCTTATATCTCATTATTGTTAGCAGTTGTGGGGATGACAAATGGCTAGATGACATTTTAAGACTGTCTATATGTTTTGGTTTCAGACAGCCCACTCTCACAAGCAAGTTTCCCCAACCCCCCCCAAGTTGGGAAGGAACAATAACACAGAAAGCCCTGGGTTGAGATAAGGAGTTTAATGGAAATAATACAATGTGAAATTGCCATAACCAATTTCAAGAAAAGCACAGTAAAAGAAGTAGCAAAGCCAGTGATAAAATAACACCCTTCAGCCCAGCAGAAAAGGCTAATACCCCTGTAGTGTTTCTGTGTGTGTTTAAAAGTCGTTTGGATGTGGTGCTTGGGGATGTGGTTTAGGGTGAGCCTTGTAGAGTAGGTTTATCAGTTGGACTTGGTGATCCTGAGGATCTTTTCCAACCTGAACGTTTCTGTATGTAGGTGTTGCAGAGGGGGATTCTCAGTACCTATGCCTATTTGGCAGAGGAAAGAAATTAATTGGGGCGATAGAAATTTTTATATAAAAATATAGATTTATTAAATTCAATATTTGAACTTTTGCCACCCCCAACCACTGTATATTAATATTTAAGGTCGTACACGGTTATGAAAACAATTTAGGATGAAATAGGTACAGGTATTTGTTATTTAACCAGCAAGCATTCAGACTGTAAACAGAGAGAGGAGTTTTCCCCGCGGCTTAATGCCGCTGGGGATCTTTATGCTATTTTCCCAGCAGAGTGGGCTGAAACTCTTTCTGCTCTATGGCAGGGGCAACTTATATTACAGAGGTATTAAAGCTTTTACTCACAACTCTTTATCAATTATTAATCACCCTCTGGGGCTGTGTCACAGCCTGTGCCTAATGTCCAGACTTCAGGGGATCGCTACCCGCGGACTTGGAGGCTGGAATCTTCCCGGCTTGAGGGGAGATAGGTTTTCTCTAACCTTTGTTCTCCTGGCAAGGGATGATCTCTGCCTTGGTGCTGCTGTCTTCTTCTGGATGCTGTGTCCAGGGATTCTGAGCTTGGCAGGATTTCAGGAGCAGGAGAATAGTTGTTCATGGCTTCAGGCCGTGTGTGCAGACAATCCAGAGTCTGCTTCCTGGTTAGCTCAGCGGCAGTGGCTTTTACCAGGCAATGGTAGGCAGCGAGCATGCAAACTGTGCATGGCTGCTGGGAGTCTGAGCTCCGCAGGTAAAGGGAATGAAGGATCTGGTCCTGGTAGCACAATAGCATGCAGATGTGCACAGTTGGCTTAGGAGGCTATAGGCTCCTTATTTTTATATATATATATGTGTGAAGGCTTAAATGAGCTCTGCATGAAAGGTACGCAGGCAGGTGAGCTGCGATTGAGGGTCAGAGCATGTGTCTGAGCCATGCAGGTGAGTCAGAGTTGAGCTAAGTGCTGCAATGGAGTCCGAGCTGAGCTGCAGGTAGGGTCAGAGCATGTTGTTTACCTGTGCCCCCCTATTTATTGACTGTGGGCCAAGATTGATGGCCTCTTTGGCCACTAGAATGACCAATCAGGTTGGCAGTTAGCCAAACCTTACCATGATAGGCAGAAGCTCTTGCCTGGACTTTCCCGAATATGAGGATCGCCTGGCTTTACCCCAGGGAGACACGAGCAGGGTGTGTGGGGGCTTACACAACTTGTTTACAACCAGGGGTCCTGACAGAAAGACATGTCCAGGCAAGGCAAGGCATAAGCAAGCCTCTTTGCGGGCCTACAGGCCCTCCACAGCAGTAGGCAACAATAATACCAATCTCACACTTGGAGTACTGTCCTAGTAGCCACATGGTTCCTGCTTTATTTTCTTAAAACTTGAGATATTTGGAAATACATTTCCCTATTGTCTGGGAGTGAAACATAAAGAAAGCAAAAGCAATAGTGTTGTGGTGGTTCTTTTTTTCCTGATCATTTTTATTTACTCAAGGATAAAATTAAGGGAATTGTGAAATATCATTTCAGCAGTAGTTAATGCCCATACCTCATGAAATACACTAATAGGTAACTCAAATAGAATTTGGCAAGCAATCCTCACATGGCTTCACAGTGTATTCATTGATGGATGTGTTTTTAATGAGTTCCTACCAAAGGAAAAAAATTCACTGAAGTAAATTGAAGATTAGAGTGAGGCACGCTGAAGGCTAGTTTATCTTAAATGATTCAGCAGACACTTAAAATTAGCAATTCCATATTCACCTGATGATTTTACTTATATGCCCTCATTGAGGATAGCTCAGAATGTATGGATATTTTCCACTGTTTTTTTGGAAAATACCAGATGTACAACATGCCTCTCCTAATACTTGATATTTGGGTACAGCAATGCACAAGGATATTTCAGTGTATTTAATATCCTGAAGTGGTGGAGTGCATCTGTGCTGTGAGAAACTTTGATTGTGCTGATTTCTGTCTTGCCTTCTGTTGTCTTCTAGCAGTGTTAGCGACTGTTCTGTCCTGTTAGCGTTCTCTGTCAGTAATTCCAGTCTTCCCAGGGATATTGCCAAACATTAACTTTCTGTTATGTGCTGTCTGTGACAGTTACAAAATCTTTATGATAAATTGCAGTCAAGGTACATTGTTTGAAGGAGAACATCTGTAACTCCTGTAATGCTGTTGGCTTTCAAACTTTTTGATGTTGGATAGGATGGAGAACCAAGCTCCAGAAATGTCTTTTGAAAGTGGACATTCTGCTCTGTACTAATCAGAGTGTTTGCAATTGCCATTGGATTGGATTTTGTTACTTCTGCTGTACCACTGAAAAATTGTGGTGCTGAATCATAAAGGAATGTTCCTGTATAAGATTCCATACCAGCAGATTTCCCTCTTATCTCTCTTCATTCCAATAAAGCCATTTTAGGTAGCTAATCTAGAGTGGGTTAGAAAAATGCATCTTGTGTGATGTTAATTCAGATGGGTGCAAGTGATTGCTTTTTTCTTTCTAGCACACACATGGGCTACCTCTTCAATTTTTTCTTCTTTGAAGATATCTCTACAAATTTAGATTAGGGACCGGGAGCTTTTTAGCCTAGAGAAGAAAAGACTGAGAGGGAATCTTACCAATGCTTTTTAACACTTAAAGGGTGTGTGTCAGGAGGATGGGGCCAGTCTTGTTTCAGTGGTGCCTTGTGTCAGGATGAGAAGTAATGGGCACAAGCTAGAAGATAGGAAGTTCCATCTAAATGTGGGGAGTGTGGTGGTGTTTGTGAGAATTGTGAAAAGTATAATGGGCCTGGGCCTAATCCAGCCAGGGCCAGCTGAAATACAAACTGACAGACCAGTTTGCAAGGAGGTGGCTATGGCTGCAGCTGGGCCAGAATGCAGCTGGGCTCCTATCTGCTGAGCCAGTGGCTATTTATTGAGTGGTGTGTACATGGTATAACTCACTTTCCCTCAGCCTACCCTCCTTAAGCCCACTGTTTTATCTTATTTTAACAGGTGTTTTTTTTTCCCCAACTGCTTTTCCCATCTGCTTTAAAGATGCAGCATTTTGGTATCTTTTCTCCCATCCTTTCTCTCACAATTCAAGGTATAACAAAATGTCCCATCACTTATCAACCTCCAGGGCTCCCACACAGATGTTAAGGACATCTAAATATCCTGTTACCTACTCTCTTTGGGGTCCCACAAGGGAGGCACTTCTTTACTTTGAATAAACAGGTTGAAACAGGCTGACCAGTGAGGTAGTGGAGTCTTTGTCTGTAGAATCATTCAATGTCCACCTAGATGCTGCCTTGCTCAACCTGCTTTAGGCAAACCTGCTCTTGTGGAGGGGAGTTGAACTTGATGATTGTTGTGGAGGCAGGGAATGAATGTGGCCAAGTCAAGAATTATAAAAAGAGATTTTTTTTCCCTGAAAACTCTGCCCTGAAACTATATACAAAAGTAGTTTAGGTTTGTTTACAGGTTTTAATTCAATTGGCAATTCTTCAAAGGGTGTTACGGACAATTTAGAGATGAGGGAGTCAGGAAATGCAACAGGCTAAGCTATAAACACAGCTTTACCCCACTATAAATCAGGGTGAGCAGAGAATTAAGGGAACAGCAGGCTTTACTCATGGAGGTGATGAGATACGTATTTGGTGATGATCCTTTCCTGGATTTCTCTGCATCTTGGTTGCCTTCTGGTGCTGCAAGTGATATCCAGTAGTCTGGATCCACATGGCAGAAGTCCAAGGCAGGTGGAAAACGCACCAAAGTCAGAAACATCTCAAGACAGGGCTTCCACAAGACAGGGCTTCATGGAATCAACACTGCCTCAGCAGTGGCTGGGGAGAGCCAAACTGCTAGGGTCTCCCCAGTTCGGAATGTCAGCCAGGAAATCGGCTGTGATATGGTCCGTATTGCAGCTGCTGGCAACTCTCTCACCTGCACCCTAGGACTTGCCAAGCTTACAGATTCACACAGAAGGGTGCAGAAGTGGGGAGAACCATCCAAATGCAGGGACGGTGCAAAAGCCGAGAGCCGTGCAAAAGGTAGGAGCCATCCGAAAGTGGGGACAGTCCAAAACGGCAACTCGGTCACAGCAGGAGCTCTATCAAAATGGGGACCTGTCCTGTTGGGAGCTCTTTCAAGGCAGGAACATGATGCCTTTTCTCCTTGCTCTATTTATGCTCTTCTAGACAAAGTGTCCATTTTCCATTTTATGCTGGATGTGAAAGACCCAGCCAACGGCCAGCCCAATTCCAGCACGGGTTTCCACACCAGTCAGTACACGTGTGGAAAAGGTGCCTTTTGCTGTTCCCCCTTCAAACCTGCAGGGAGGGGAGCAGTTTTCGTGCCTTCTTCTCCTCCTCATTCAAACCCGTGGTGGGGGGAGAAGGAAGGACTTTGGAGTGCTTCAGTGCAATGATATCCTGTGGTCCTTTCCAGCCATTACCATTCTGTACAATGTGGGACAGCTACGCTGAAAGAATCTTGAGGCTAGTCATTAATCTCTTGGCTCCCTAAAGCTTTATGTTACTATGTAGATACTCCACCTGTTCCAGCTTCAGACCTCAGTGGTGCTCCTGTGGCGCCCAAGTGCTTTAGAATTTACTTTGCCTTCTAATTGTTTTGTAAAACTGAGGAACTTTATCCAAGATACACAAGCTGTCTTCCACAACATTTGGTTATGTGACACTTCATGTCAGACTCGTTTTGACACAGATTAACTGATTCCAAATGCATTAAATATCCATATGGATAAAACTTCTACAGTCACTGTTATATTATTTGATGATAGGACAATGGGAGACAGAGTAGAATATTTTTGCTATACCAGTACATCATCATCACAGGCATAGCTTCCTGCTTAGCAAATTAACTTGGGCTCCTTGGTAGGTCAGTAGAGAAGATTATACTAAATATAAATGTGCTGGAGATCTGTGTTTTTTTGCATGCATCATGCCTGTTATATTAAAGACATCATAGTCAGCTGCTACTATGATCCATTACCAATGTATATTTTTGCTTAACTTTGTAGCATCAAATTCCACTTTCATGTTTTGAGTTACAGTGGTTCAAAGTGATGGAAACTACTAAGCCTGCTGATGTAGTTTTCAGATATCCCATCTGCACCTCAGTTATAGTCATAGTCATAGAATCAACCAGGTTGGAAGAGACCTCCAAGATCATCCAGTCCACCCAGCCCTAACCAATCAACTAGACCATGGCACTGAGTGCCTCATCCAGTCTTTTCTTGAAGACCCCCAGGGACAGTGCCTCCACCACCTCCCTGGGCAGCCTATTCCAATGGCAAATCACTCTCTCTGTGAAGAACTTCTTCCTAACATCCAGCCTATACCTACCCTGGCACAACTTGAGACTGTATCCCCTTGTTCTATTGCTGGTTGCCTCTTTCTATACTTTCATGTTGGGAGACTCTAATGTTGTAGACTACTTTCTGTTAGGAGATTGATGCCTGTCAGTAGCCAGACAGAAGGCATTTTAAAGCTAAGAAGATCAGATTTCCTATCTGGGATACAACTGGACTAGTTCTACTTTTTAGAAATTTTTCTCAATTTCCTTTGATAATATTTTACTGTATTTTGAATTCTTCAGTGACTTCTGCCCTTGACTTCTGGGGTAGATTTTTTACAATTTTGCTACATAGATGTAGTGGAGATTTTACAGAGGATTTTTGCCTAATATTAAGCTCTTAACTTGGTTGAAAGCATTTCAGTGTAGTGGCATTGACTCCATGTGTACCTTTTAATGTCTGGCATCTGCTAAGTCTGCTAAAAATAGAAGAATGGAGGAAAAACAGACTCTTCCACTCTTGGATGATTCCTTTTCAGGAAAATACCATTGTCTGAATTAAACTTGGATCAACAAAGGCTGTCTCTATCACAGAATCAGGCTGGTTGGAAAAGACCTGTAGGATCATCAAGGCAAACCTATCACCTAATCCTTCTAATGAACTAAACCGTGGCACTGACTCATCCAGTCTCCTTTTAAACTCCTCCAGGGATGGTGACTCCACCACCTCCCTGGGCAGCCCCTTCCAATGGCAAATCACTCTTTCTGTGAAGAATTTCTTCCTAACATCCAGCCTAAACCTGCCCCAGTGCAATTTGAGACTGTATCCTCTTGTTCTGTTGCTGGATGCCTGGGAGAAGAGACTAACACCTGCCTGGCTACAGCCTCCCTTCAGGTAGTTGTAGACAGCAGTGAGGTCTCTCCTGAGCTTCCTGTTCTCCAAGCTAAACAACCCCAGCTCCCTCAGCTGCTCCTTGTGGGGCTTGTTCACCAGCCTCCTCAACAGCCTAGTTGCCCTTCTCTGGACATGTTCCAGCACTTCAACATGTTTCTTAAATTGAAGGGCCCAGAACTGGAGACAATACTCAAGGTGTGGCCTGACCAGTGCTGAGTACAGGGGCAGAGTAACCTCCCTTGTCCTACTGGCCACACTGCTCCTGATGCAGGCCAGGATGCCACTGGCTTTCCTTGCCACGTGGGCATGCTGCTGGCTCATGCTCAGCTACTATCTATCAGTACCCTCAGGTCACTTTGTCATCTACAAGACAGCAGAAGGCTGTGTGCAGCTAGGAGATAATGAGTAATTGTTGTCCCTGTGTCACTTAGAGTACACTAACTTCTATTCTGTCCTGAATATCCTTTAGAAAAATCTTGGATTTGCAAAAAACTGAGTCAGTAGTGGAAATTCAAGCTGGAGAAACAAGAGTAGCAGGATTTGCTTTTTATCAGTGGTAGTAAGGCTAAAAGTCATTAATTCAGTTGTTTCTATGTAGGTGTATCCATATTTTAAGTACAAAGACCTTCTGATTTCTTGTAACTAATTTAAATTTTCAGTTGGCATTTCTAAACTTAGTTATAATTGATTTGGGAAAAAGAGCCTGTTAAAGGTGAAGAAAGGTGTTTTATTTCCACATAGTCATAAAAACACCGCAACAAAAATATTTGGCCCTTATCATGGATTGCCTTCTCATACACTCAGGTAATGTTCATTAATTTGGGCAGGGTGTGTGATTTTTTTTGTTGTTGTTTAAATGTGCTAAAGGGTCTCTTAAGGTATCATTTCTTCCTTCCTACTTTTCAAGTGCCTCACTCTAAAGAGAGGTATTAAGAATTCGTTTTTTACCTTTGCACTCTTCAGAGTTCACTGAGGCTGCAGGGATGAAAACTGTACATTTTCCACTGGGGGTGCCCTCCTACTTTACAATTTTAGTCAGATTTAGTCACCTATAACAAATATTTTACTTTTTTGATGAGAGTACTTCCAGGTGATCCGACAGCCTTGGCACTGCTGATCCTTTAAGGAGGGTGTACTGTGAAACTGGAACCCTTGCAGTGCTTTACTTTATGTAAGATGGGATCACATTCAGAGATCAAAATGTAATGTCAGTATAACTTCTGAGATATGTTCCTTTTCATAATGTCAACAAAGCAGATGGTGAAAGTACCTGTTTACCAGACGGCACATGTTTGCAGATGCCTTCTGATTTATGCTGTATTTGAGAAAAAACCCCTCTCTTTGCTGTTGGATAAAGGGCTATGAGCTGGATAGCTCAACTCAGTTGTCAGTTCCTATTTGGACTTGCACTTAGTGAGAATATTCTTGTGGACTACTACTTGAAAAATTGAATAATTTGTTACCCTTACAATGAGTTCCCTGCTATGTGTAGTTGTTTCTCTCTTTACCTTTCTATTTCAAGTTCCTTTTTTTGTTATCTGGTTTATCTGTTTTCAGGATTCTACTGTAAAGACATGAGTAGCTCCTGATGAAGCTGGGAGAAGGACTTTGTGACACTTGCCTCTGCCCAATACCTTAGTGTTCTTTTAGATGTTTATTCTTAAATAAGATATAAAGTTGTTAGAACACTACATGAATTGTGAGTGATTCTTAAGTACTTCTTTTCTTGTTTCACTGTGGAAACATATGGAAAAACTTCTTTACAGTGAGACTGACGGAGCACTGCAACAGGCTGCCCAGAGAGGTTGCAGAGTCTCCTTCTCTGGAGACTTTCAAAACACTTCTGCATACATTCCACTAATCACAGCAATGTTCATGTTGGAAAACACCCTCAGGATCACCAAGTCCAGTTGATATCCCTGTTCTGCAAGGTTCACCCCTAAATCATATTGCCAAGCACCATATCCAAATGACTTTTAAATACATCCAGGGTTGGTAACTCAACCACCTCCCTGGGCAGCTCATTCCAATGCCTGACCACTCTTTCTGTGAAAAAAAATAATCCTAATGTCCAGTCTAAACCTGCCCTGGTGCAGCTTGAGGCCATTCCCTCTTAGTCCATCACTGTTTAGTTGTGAGAAGAGACCAGAGCAGGGAGGAAAAAGCATGATTTCCACTGTGGAAGAGTAAGAGTTAAGCAACATATAATGCTTGGTAAGGTGCAACAACAGAAAGCTTCTGCAATTGTATGTGATGCTAAACGTAACAAATCATTTGATGATTTCTGTAATACATTTGTAAGGAAGAGTGTTGTCCCAAAAATGGATTCTCTACCCAGTGTGCAAAGTCTGATCATAGAATCAAACAGGTTGGAAGAGATCTCCAAGATCATTCAGTCCAACCTAGCACCCAGCCCTATCTAGTCATCTAGACCATAGCACTAAGTGTCTCATCCAGGCTTTTCTTGAACACCTCCAGGGATGGTGACTCCACCACCTCCCTGGGCAGCCCATTCCAATGCCAATCACTCTCTCTCTGAAGAACTTCCTCCTAACATCCAGCCTAGACCTCCCCTGACAGAACTTGAGACTGTGTCCCCTTGTTCTGTTGCTGGTTGCCTGGGAGAAGAGACCAACCCCCACCTGGCTACAACGTCCCTTCGGGTAGTAGACAGCAATGAAGTCTCCTCTTTTCCAGGCTAAACAAGCTCAACTCCCTCAGCCTCTCCTCATAGGGTTTATGTTCTAGGCCTTTCACCATCTTCGTCACCCTTCTCTGATGCACACCCAGAGACATGATAGCAGGTTTGTTGTGATCTTGTGCAGGATCAGGTGCCAGTGAGGTGATATCCAGAGCTTAACACACTTTCTAGGACATAAGCTGCATCTTAGGTACAAAATAGTAATGAAGCAAGGGAGTCACTTTGCCACTCCAAACTGTGCACGGGAGGACGGAAATCCACCTCTCCCCTCTGTCCATGCTTCTGTTATCTTTTGGGACCAGCTGCTTACTCAGATGTGATATCACTTCCCACTCTGCTAGCTTTAAAATCTGAAACCTTTGTTGACAATAGGTTGTCTGTCAGGTGCAGAGGTATTCAGGCTGTAATTCGAAGAGAAAAGGGTGCCCTTTTATGTTACCTCTCCTATTACCAAGACTCAACACCCTTTAATGTACTTAAGGCTTTAGCTTGTGAAGAATTTTTGTCAATGGTCCAACAAGAGTACTGCATTGGTAACTTGAGAGATGTAAGAATTTAATTTGTTGAATGCATTGACTGTTCTTTGATTTAAAGAAGCAGTGGAATTTGGAGTTGTCTTCTTGGAATGTAGTAAGTTGTCATGGGTTGAGACTTATGGCTTTAAGAAAACCATAGAGTTCCTTAAGGTCCTCCAGAAAGAGATAAGTAGAGAGAGGAGTCGACAGGAAATTGCAGTATTTTTGTAGTTCATTCCCTTAATTCTTTTCTGTTACTCAATTTAAGCTGGCAGCAAAGCCAGTTCTGTGCTCTTTCTCCCCTCTCTCCTCCTGGGGCGGCATGCTCTCTTGTCTGGTGACACAGAGGACTACCTCAAGCCTGTTTGGCCTGACTAAATTTTTTTCCCCTGCACAATCTTGGCCATTTTAGGCCTAAGGTCAGGGAGCAATGATGGGGGGGAGGGGATATGTGTGTGGGTTGGGCCTGGCCAGCCTGATCTAGCCTAACGATGCGGAGTAGAAAGAGCATTGGCGCTTACAGGAAAGCCCAGGGGCCGGAAGAAAGGAGTACTGGGGTTTTGGTTTTGCTCTGGTTGGAGCGAGGTTTGGAGAAGGTTTTGGTTTGGTGAGATTCTGTGTTAAACCTAGACTTCGGATTTTTGTGGATTTCATGTGGTTTTGCACTGCTTTGCATTGTAGTTTGTAGTTATTAATAGCATCTTCCACTTGATTTTCCAAGGAAATTAGATATTTCTGTCCAATCCAGTCTTATGTGGAGTCTTCCATTACTTGAAGACTAACTTTAGAGCCTGTCTTCCTGCACTATTGAAGTCCTACTTAAATTCTATTTAGAATCATAGAATCAACCAGGTTGGAAGAGACCTCCAAGACCATCCAGTCCAACCTAGCACCCAGCCCTAGCCAGTCAACTAGACCATGGCACTAAGTGCCTCATCCAGGCTTTTCTTGAACACCTCCAAGGACGGTGCCTCCATCACCTCCCTGGGCAGCCCATTCCAATGCCAATCACTCTCTCTGCCAACAACTTCCTCATAACATCCAGTCTAGACCTCCCCTGGCACAACTTGAGACTGTGTCCCCTTGTTCTGTTGCTGGTTTTCTGGGAGAAGAGGCCACCCCCCACCTGGCTACAACCTCCCTTCAGGTAGTTGTAGACAGCAATAAGGTCACTCCTGAGCCTCCTCTTCTCCAGGCTGAACACCCCCAGCTCCGTCAGCCTCTCCTCATAGGGTTTGTGTTCCAGGCCCCTCACCAGCTTTGTTGCCCTTCTCTGGACACGTTCCAGCACCTCAGAATCTCTGTTGAATTGAGGGGCAAAGTGTATCTGGTGAGTACCCTGAGGTATGTGAGAAGATGGAATTACCTGACCAGTAAACCATAGAAAAAGCCAAGTCTTTTGCATTTGAACTGCAGAAGCTGCTGTTATCCTGGGAGATTTCTGGTTTACCTAATTAAATGTGTGAGGTTAGCATACAGAAGTGTAGTGGGGTATGAATAGTGCTATATATTGATGTATGCTGTATTAAATGTTCTGTAGCTAATATTTTCCTGCAAGTTTGTAGTAAGCTCTTACTGAAACCAGCTTTTAAATATTTGTACCGTAAAATGAGATTTGTCTTGTTTTGGTGTGTCCCAAGTTCAACGAAATGTGTGAACTACTCTTATTACTTAGCAGCTACTGGATCATAAACTTGGATTAGTTATGTAGTGTTTGGTATATGAGTTGACAGATGTGATATATGATGACACTTTATCTTTTATTGGTTGCACATACTACTTATTGGGAAAAGATGGGAGCAGTCTGTATGAACTGCAAGATGGGATTTCCGTTGCTTACCCAAATGTCTCTCATTCATTTGTTCATTTGCTATCAGTTATAGCAGATATATTGCTTCTTCAAGCCTGTCACACCAATAAATCATTTCAGATTGTATGCATTTGTACAGTGCCAAAGTGTACCATGAATTTTAAAGGAAAACTCTTATGTTCTTTTCAATCAGATGAGCAACGTGAAGAGACTGCGGCCACGGCTCAGTGCTATTCTTTTTAAGCTTCAGTTTGAAGAGCAGGTGAACAACATCAGACCTGACATCATGGCTGTCAGTGCTGCCTGTGAAGAGATAAAGAAGAGTAAAAGCTTTAGCAAGCTGCTGGAACTAGTGTTGTTAATGGGAAACTACATGAATGCAGGCTCTCGGAATGCACAGACCTTTGGATACAATCTCAGCTCCCTATGTAAAGTGAGTTTGGAAATGTCCACGATGAGTATTACATTCACTTTTTCATTTGGTTTTGTTATGTTTTTGAAATTTGTTGTTAAGATACTTCTCCTGCAGTTAATGTTATTATTTTCCCCAAAATTCTTGGCTCTAGTTAGCTGTTTGAGCAATATAACTGATTTTTTTGTAACATTTTCTTGAAACTGGCTTGCATTTAAACTTTTAGAAGACTCCATTTTGAGGGAATAATACAAAAAAACCCCAAATCAAACTAAATAAGCTAATGGAAGGGCCACATCTCTATGATCATAGTAGTGCTATAGTCTCATGTGTGCAAACACTTCTAAGACTGTCACATTTTAATCTTCTTGGATATGGTTGTTTTCTTTTTTCACATAATTTTTCTCATCACCTGATTGTTTTTTATTGTTGCTTAGTTTAATCAGTTTCTGGTTTCTTCTAGTTTTCCTTATGTTTTCCCACTCTCAATTTTTGCATGAGGTCTATACCAGAAGACATCTATACTTCCCAGAGCATTATTTTATGATTAGTTCTAATCCTAATTATCTTCCCCTTACTTACTGTTGTTATTTTTTGCCTGTGTCCTCTGGGAGATCACTGCAGAGTACACATGTGTGTTGTAATCCCTATGAGAAAGGGCATATTTGGAAGTTTGTACTTTTTGTCTTCTTTTGGCTTCTTTTTACTCAAGAGAAAATGCAGTATGTTAACTTCTGCCTTCTTTAAAATAGTCACCCTTACCCTGCCATGTTTCAGAAGAATTCTTTCGCTGTGATTCCTAAGTGTTGAATGTGACACCTATAGCTTAAATATTCTGAGTGAATAATCTCTATACCTTCCCTTGTCTTGAGTAAATGTTTAAGCATGCATTAGACACCTCAACAGATACAGCATAGTTACATCATTAAATTAAAAGTACAATTTGTTAAGAAACGTTTAGAAGAAAGGTAGTGAAAGGTCTCTCTTCAATTGAGTGCATTTATTTCTTAGGTATGATTTTACAAGAATCTGTTCTAGGTCTAGTTGTATTCTCTGTATTTTAATGCACAAGGCAACAAAATAAAAAGAAACATGAAAACAGTATGAAAAAAGAAAAATGAAAACAGTATGAAGGTAGTTATTACAGGTATTTTTGCAGGACAGGGTCAAAATTAAAAACAAATCTTCAAACATACTTTCAAATCTAGAAGATTAAAATTTTGAAGGCTACCATGAAGGAAATGAAACTGAAATGTGCAGATAAAGTAAGGACTGAATTCCAGAAAGCAAGCCTTAAATGCTGGCTAACTCTACAGTGCTCTGGATTTAAATGCATTTGATAATCTAGGATCTTGTAGTTCCTTAGATTTGCACACTTAGAGGTCATTTAGCTTTACAAGAGGTAACCAACATTCTGTGGGAAAGGTAAAAAGCCTCTCTTAATAGACCATCTATGTACTACTTACTTGGTGCAGATAAGGTTTTAGGTGAAATTTTGTCTGAATTACTGTGATGCTTCTGAACTGAGAAAAAAAACATTTTGTGTATCTAGCTTAGGAAAGAAAGGAGAAGAACATGAGGGGAACATAGCAGGGTCTTTTTGTTAATAATTTGTGGTGAAGGCATTTGAATGTTTGTTTTCTCTGTAACTAAGGTAGGAGTTGGAGTTGTTGGGCTTGTTTGGAACAAAAGAGGCTTACTTAATAGTTAATAAAGCTTTCTAATTGCAATTATAGTTAAGTACTTGATAGACAAGAAGACTATGGAAAGTCTTAGAAATGCAGGTGTACTAATCATCATGATGCCAGATTAAGGGCCAAAATAAGTAACATTTTTAATAGAGTGTGTAGTTAACTAGTTGGGAAATGTGTGCATGTTTCTAAGAATCATTCAGATGGGAAGGGATGTGAGTAAGATACCCAGTCTAATCTTCTGCTCAAGAGAAATACTGTAGGTGAAGTAGATGCAAAGCTGCAAGGACCTAAAAAAGGTAATTTGCTCCCTGTTATCAAAATACATAGTACAGTGTAACGTTGGTATTGTATCATGTTAAGGGTTAGACTTGATGATCTGTGAGGTCTCTTCCAACCCTGATGATACTGTGATACTGTGAAGATTAGAAGTGGTGATGCTGGCTTACTCCTTTCACAACTCTATTAAATTTGCATAAATATATAAATAAATTTTGTTTGCATAAGAAACGTGCAAGTGAAAAACCAAAATCCCATTGCCAAAGGTCTCATATCTATTTGATTTAGCATTGCTTCATGCTAGTGTATAGATGCCATGGTGCCTAAAAACTTTTCTAGATGAAAGATAGTACAGCCTCGATTTTTGTGTGCTAGATGATCTTTAAAGGTTGCTTCCAAGTCAAGTCACACTATGACTGGCAAAGAAATGCCAACTGTTACCAATTCTGCCGGGAGGTGGAGCGGCTATGGCCACTTTAGAGATCATCTGTAACATTTCAGATTTCTGCTGCTAGACCTAATCCCAGGACAAGTTCAACCTACAGTTCTTTGGAAGGTTGGCATATTTTCAGAGAGAACCACTAGGAGTTTGCATTTATTATCCTGTGTGTATCGGGGTACCAGACACCAATTCCTAATGTACCGCGTCCAATTGTGGCCTCATTTAGGAAGTCCGTGAGTGCCAAGCCTTCACTGCATATGACATTGTGTCTTACACAGACCGATCACTTTGTCTGGAAATACAGAGGTAAAACTGTCTATGTGTAATTTTGGGCATTTTTCTTAACTATGTGTAATGTCTTGGTTAATGATTCGTCTGCTCTGTTCTGAGAATAATTAACTGGTTCAACTACTGAGAATATTAGTATTAAAACAGGAAAAAGTCCCACCCAAACCAATCTTCCTTCAAGGCCCAGAACTAACTAGAAAGCTGTAAATTGCAGGCTGCACAGTTGCCTGCACAGCAGTTTTCAGGAGAGGTTCAACTCGAGAAACTTGCAGTGGCATCAGTCCTTCCAAGATCCCCGGGTTCTGTACTATTTGAAGAAGATACAGTTTATCTGTTCTTCTTCACTGGTGCCCAAATATGCATGGGGAGCTCTATGGACTGTCTGCTTTGCAGAAGATGGTTCCATATCTTGCCTTCTCCCTGCATCATGTAGAATTGAACTGTGATAGCTCTTCAGCGGCAGAGAGCATGTGTGCATATTCTCAGAAGAGAGATATGATATTGGTATGCCCATACTCAGTTGTTTATGAAATACTGATACATTAAAATTCTATGCATGTTCATAACAATGTTTTACTTTTCAAACTAACTTTTCTTCACTACATGTGTTTTCAAGCAGTGTCATCCCATAATAATTTTGGGTGATACTTCAATTATGGACATTTCTCACTGAGACTCCTAGTACAGTAGGAATAATTTAATATTATAGCACTTCATATAATAATGAATGTGGAGTATTATTTCTTAATTTTGAGATATATATATATTCCATTTTCTGTTTCCCCTCACCAGATAGAACAATATACTTTGTTATTAAGATATTATTATTTTGATCTTTGAAAATCATTGCTAACTTTTTACAGTAGAGTGTGAAATATCAACCTCAGTGATAAGCATGATCCAATATTCTCCTTTTTGCTTTACACATCATATCAAAAAACCTCAAGCAATATAGTCTAATTTGTTTTTTAAGTCAGGTCAATAAAATGCCCTTTAAATGATCTCTGAGGAGAAGCATAAAAAGCATGGAAAAAAAATCTCTTCATAAGAAATTTGCAGTCATAGGAAAACTGCAGTAATATATATTTTTTTAATAAATAAATGTGTATGATTTAAATTGATCTCACTCTCAGTACCTTATTCAGAAGTAATCTCCATATGGCTCTGTGTCTGCTTTTCAGCCCTCTTTGGAAAGGAAGGTAGCTTTTCCTTTCTGCCCTGTTCCTCTAGTTACTCTTACTGCATTGCTGATAACATGATTTTTTTCATGCTAATCAAACTAAAGAACAATCTTGAATCTGAAACAAATTAACATGAGTTTTCTACTTGTTTAGTGCTGGCTGTAATACTGCACTGGTGCATTTCCCCCCGATTTTCAAGTGTCTAAGTCTGTGTGCAGTTGTGGCAGCCCTATAGTGTGTGTGTGTGTACTCTATATGTGTCTGTCTACATGGGTACCTTTCCTGTTAAATTGTTTTATGCAGAAAGCTTTTAAATAGTGAAGAAACACATGAGATGTCATTTACTGTTCCCAAAACTCAGATGATTTAAAAGGCTAGCTCAAATAGGACACTACAGCAGAAACATATAACTTCATGTTTATAAATGTGTAAAGGGTGAGTGCCAGGAGGATGGATCCAGGCTCTTCTCAGTGATGCCTGATGACAGGACAAGGGGCAATTTAAATTGCATTTTAAAAAGAGAAGTGTGCACTACTCTTGAGTACAGAACTCAGATGCTGCATATAACTTAAAAAAAATTCATGTGATCTTTCTAGGGGGTTTAGCAAGGAGGAAAACGAAACTGCTACTTAGAGTTCTTTAAAAGAGCTATGCCATTTCACCAGTTTGTTCTTGCATTTCTTAGGTTCACAATTAGTAATACATATTAAATATCAAAATAACCAGGAGGTATCTCATTCTCGGTGTTTTAACATCTCTTTTTTTCTCTTTAGCTGAAGGACACAAAGTCAACAGATCAGAAAACAACATTGCTCCATTTTCTTGTAGAAGTGTGTGAAGAAAGATATCCAGAGGTCCTGAATTTTGTTGAGGATTTTCAGCATTTAGATAAAGCAAGTAAAGGTTTGTATAACTAACTTTAAGTTTGAATGGAATGAATTTCAGTGTCTTTTATATGAGATGATGCTTATTTAGTGACTATTTTAAAAACATTTGTTAATAGTCTGTATTTCAGATCAGTGATTTCAGCTGCTGTATGTGATCTTGAAGATATTTATTGTTCAGTCCACTAACATTTGCTACAGGACTTCCTCATTACATTCCTGCTAACATATCTTCTCTGATCATTGTCCAAAACAGATTTCTTCTAAAAGTTCTATCAACAGACCTTAAACTATTTCCAGTTTTCAGTCTGTTATTTGGTAAGGATAGTACAATCAGTCACTGTCTTTTTAATTCAGTGTGATGATTTGGGTGTTCCCCTCCCCCCCACACTTTAGAAATCACCCAGACTAGACTCAGTCAGCTCTGGGAATATAAATGAAGCTGTTTATTTACAGCTTGGCACAATATACAAGCAGATATTTACAGTATATACAGTTATATACAGATATATACAAGGTAAAAAAGTAATACAGAAACACAACTCCCCTCCCAAAAACCTGAGTCCCCAGGAGGGGCTCTCAACCACCCCTACACCTTTCCCCTGCCCCTTTCAACCTTACCCCAGTCCTAAAGAAGAACAGAGGTTCAGCCAAGAGGTTAAGAAGCAAAGGTGAGTGGCAGGTGAGGTTAGGGAGCTGCAGCTCAGTCAGAAGCCCAAATCAGAGTGTGAGACAAAATGGTGAGAGTGTTATCTAATGTTTTCGTTTCTTCTTCAGCAAGACTCTGAGGGGAGTAGACATCACCATTGTTTTCCTTTCACAGCCTATGATCTAGTTCTTCTCACCAAAACATTCTAGCTTGCTTCAGGCTAGACCATGGCACCAAGTGCCACGTCCAACCTTGCCTTGAACTGCCCCAGGGACGGCGACTCGACCACCTCCCCAGGCAGCCCATTCCAGTGTCCAATGACTCTCTCAGTGAAGAACTTTCTCCTCACCTCTAGCCTTGAGCTCTGTGGTAAAGGGTTGGACTTGATGATCTGTGAGGTCTCTTCCAACCTTGGTGATACTGTGAAATTAGCACATTCAGAAATGCAGGAAGGCTACCATACAGTCAGTTAGGGTTATTTTATTTATACTTTTTCTCTGAACATGAATCAGAACAATTTTGTCTTTCCTGCATGTATGTTTTTATCAGCAGTAGCATTAGAAGTCTGGAATAATAAATTTCTCATTTTCACTGCTTCATCATGCAGCATATAGCATTGTACATCTTGATGTAAGCAGCAAGGGCTTTTTCCAGTTAATTTCTTAATTAATAGTGCCTTCTTCATAGTTTATCACAGCTTAAGTAATTTAAACTGACTGAGCATGGAGTTAGAAATTGATGCCACCTCGGTACTGTCCTGTTTTTTACAGGAAAAGAAGATTGGATGGGCTGTCTCAGTAATTTTTTGTTTAGTTGATGTCAGCTTGGAGAATATCAGTATTTATCTACACTGCTTTGTACAGGGTTACTTTCATACCTCAGTCAGTTTCCTTGCCACAGACTACAGCTTTGCAAAACCCACTCCTAAACTTGAGATAGTGGTCACTCATATACAGTTGCACAGCTCACATTCTGTTGTCATGGTTCTTAAAGTCTCCAATTTTAGTTGATGCATTGTAAACACTTGGAAGTTCAAGTATTTTTAAACAGCTGTCAAATGCTGCAAGGTCTTCATCTCACTCTTTGTACTTTTGTAGTAGGAGTTTTTGCTGCATACAAATTTAGTAGTCTGCATTTTTTCAGTGTCTGTTTGCCACTGATTTTCATATTTGTTTTTCATTACTAGGAAGTTATTCACAGAATTGTCAGGATTGGAAGGGACCTCAAAGATCATCCAGTTCCAACCCTCCTGCCCTGGGCAGAGGCATCTCACACTAGATCAGGTTGCCCAGAGTCCCATCCAGCCTGGCCTTAAAAACCTCCAGGAATGGGCTTTCCACAACCTCCCTGGGCAACCTATTCCAGTGTCTCACCACCCTCATGGTGAAGAACTTCTACCTAACATGGAATCTGAATCTACCCACTTCTAGTTTTGCTCCATTTCCCCTATTCCTATCACTACCCTAAAAAACCCCTCACCAACTTCATTGTAAGCCCCCTTCAGATACTGGAAGGCCCCAATAAGGTCTTCTTAGAGCCTTCTCCTCTCCAGTCTGAAAAGCCCCAACTCTCAGTCTGTCTTCACACGCTCCAGCACATCCATATCTTTCTTGTAATAGAGTCCCCAGAACACAGTACTTAAGTTGGGATCTCAGCAGAGTAGAGTAGAAGAGGAGAATCACCTCAACCTGTTGGCCACCCTTCTCTTGGTGCAGTTGAATTTTGTTTATCTACCAGAAAAACTAAGATCTGTTATCGACAGTGTAGTCAGTCATCTTATATGCTGCTGATTGTCTTCTGGAAAGCTTCTGAATTATGAAGCATGATTCAAAGAGCAAACAGTAAAATTATCAATGATTCCAAACTTTCTGTTCTTTTTTAGCTACCTGCTATTGAATAGATGAATCTTTGATCTCACTCAGTAGGATGAAAATCAATGATCATGTTTTCAAGTTTATATATTGAATTTACTTCAGCGTGTGATGAGATGCATTTTGCATTTCAGTTTTACTGTATGAAAAAGACAAAGGCTTAAGATGTTGTTAACAGATCAATATGTCAAAGCATTTGTTTATATGTATTTTTCCTACCTGCAAAGCCCTGGTTTATTTTGAAAGATTCCTTCTGTACTGGCTGGATGTTAGGAAGAAGTTCTTCACAGAGAGAGTGATTGGCATTGGAATGGGCTGCCCAGGGAGCTGGTGGAGGCACTGTCCCTGGGGGTGTTCAAACAAAGCCTGGCTGAGGCACTTAGTGCCATGGTCTAGTTGATTGGCTAGGGCTGGGTGCTAGGTTGGACTGGATGATCTTGGAGGTCTCTTCCAACCTGGTTGATTCTATGATTCTGTGAATTTTGGAAAATCCAACATGTCCCAAAGATTGCAGCTTGTGGATTTGGGTTTTTTTTTAACCTTTTAGTACTTTTTTAGGATTGTGTATTTATGAAGTAAGTTGACTTTCTGTGCAGATGAAATTTTTAACAAAATGGATAGTATTGCTTTGCCTTACAAAAAAGTCAGGTCAACGATATCAATAAGTCTGTGGTTGTGATCAGCCATAGCCAAGATGCTGAACTTACCTGGTCTCATGTAGCTTAATGATATGCTGATAATGGCTTATAGATTGACCAAGAATAGTTTACATTGGGATTTTTGCTGTGAGCTGGGAAACACAGCAGGTTATCACAAGGCATCTTTGTGGTTTCTAGGGAGTGTAATAGAGAGGAAGTCATTAAAAGTCTTGCTGATCAGCTAGTAAATACACTTCATCATGAAGAAATACTGGTTGCGTAGAATGGAATTTGGGTATCAATGTCTTAGAGCATTGTCTGCATTCCAAGATACTGTACTAAGTGCTTAACAGGAATAATCTGTCCTGAACTGTATTTATGTCAGGCAGTTCAGACTTGAAGTAAATTGGGAAAAACACTGGGTCCAAAGGTTACATCTAAGGCTTACAAGATGCAGGCACTGCAGAAGGAAAGAAAGCAGTGTAGGTTCTTCCCATCATTTAAGAGGAAGGTTCTGTTTACATACATTCTGTTTTGTAGGTCAAAGTTGTTGGTCAGGGACATAACATCATTCTTTGCTGGTTTTGTATCATAGTAATGTTCAGCACTGTGCTAGTTTGAAGCTAGCTGGAATGTTTTGGTGAGAAGAACTAGATTGCAGGCTGTGGAAGGAAAATAATGGTGATGTCTACTTCAGTCATAGGCTTGCTGAGAGTTATAAGAATCCAAACATAGATAACTCACTCCACTTCTCCTGCTGGGGAGCTCTGAGCTGCATCTCTCTCTCTAACCTCACCCTCCATTTCTCTGACTAATCCACTTTGCTTCCTAACCCCCTGGCCGAGCCTCCATTCTTCCTTGGGGCTGGAGTAAGGTTGAGAGAGGTAGGGGGAAGGTGAAGGGGCAGTTGAGAGCCCCTCCTGGGGCCTCAGGTTTCTGGGAGGAGAGTTGTGTTTCTGTATTACCTTTTACTTTGTGTATTTCTGTATATACTGTAAATATCTGCTTGTATATTGTGCTAAGCTGTAAATATTAAGCTTCATTCAATTTCCAGAGGCGGCTGAGTCTAGTCTGGGTGATGTCCAAAGTGTGAGGGTGCGAGGAACACCCAAACCATCACAGGCATTCTTCCTTAATTTCATTTAATGTTGTCTAGTAATTGTTATACAGTAAGTTGTTAACATAGCTTGCAAGACTTGAAGAGCAGTGACAAGGTCTGTTGTGAAGCTTGCATGCATTTTGTAGATGACAAAACATTCACAGTATGTAAATTAATTATGGCAATTGTAATTTACTTCAGAGTATTTGATTTTTTAAAATTTTGTGCTAAGGTTTTAATTTCTGCCTTTGTAATACTAGAACTAGGCTTAATTCACTCTTACAGTACATGAATTAAAGATACCTTTTTGCTTTGAAGTATAACAAATCCTGGTTTTTAAGTGTTCTTAGATCAGCAGGAGGAGCTTTCATTGCTGCTAATGAGCTTACTGATATGACAGTTCCTGAAGATTCATATAATTAAAGCTGTCTCTTCTTTTAAAAATAATGAGTTTTCTGCTTTACTATTAGTATTCCAGACAAGAAATATTTTGGTAATTTAGTGCACTTTCCTAATTTATTATTTTATGATGTTCTAAAGATTTATGTTGCATTTATCCATGCTGCTGCTTTCATTTGACTCTAACTTACACAGACCTTATGGGTAACTGTGTAGAGAGTCTTTCTTTCATACTGCTTTAACAGTATAAAAATGCAGGGTTTCCTTGATCTAAAAGTCGTTAACTCTTTGTCACTCTACAAGTAACTTAGCAATTTTATCATTTTTGAAGCCTCAATCATTTTTTTTCATAGATAAGTAATGTCACCTTTTTTAAAAGCTAGGAACCAAACTGTAAATGTGAAGTTTAATGCATATTCATTAAAAAAACCCACAGAACAGCCCCAACTACAATATCTCAAACCATTAAGACATCATGGGAGCACAATATTATTACTTTATTAGCCTGGAGAAGAGGAGGCTCAGGGGTGACCACATTGCTGTCTACAGCTACCTGAAGGGAGGCTGTAGCCAGGTGGGGATTGGTTTCTTTTCCCTGGCAACCAGCAACGGAACAAGGGGACACAGTCTCAAGTTGTGCCAGGGGAGGTCTAGGCTGGATGTTAGGAGGAAGTTCTTCACAGGGAGAATGATTTGCCCTTGGAATGGGCTGCCCAGGGAGGTGGTGGAGTCACCGTCCTTGGAGGTGTTCAAGAAAAGCCTGGCTGAGGCACTTGGTGCCATGGTCTAGTTGATTGGACAGGGCTTGGTGATGAGTTGGAATAGATGATCTTGGAGGTCTCTTCCAACCTGGTTGTTTCTATGGTTCTATGATATATATGCTATAAGAAAACTATAATTCATCAGGGGTTTGTTTCTGTTACAGAACTTATAAAAGTCTATAGCAAATTTCTTAGTAGTACTGAATAACATGCTTTGTGCTATGGAAATCATGTAATGTTTTAGCAATTTATGATTCCATATTATAGGATACTAAGCAATAGAGGAGGTTATAAAATAAATATCTGGTAATGAAATTCAGTATTTACATTGGAAGACTATTTCAAGCTCTAATTTGTGTGAAAGACATTCTTATACAAGACTGAAAAGCATGTTATTTTGCAGATCCTGTGTTTTGAAAGTATTTGAAGATAACTTGATTTTTAATCTTGAAAATTGTAGGCATAGACATATATATGCAAAGTGGATATTTATTTTCTAGAAATGTACCTTTCAAGAGGAGAACATGTGCTACTCTAGCATTTTACATGCCATACCAGGGGCATTTAATATTTTCAATGGAAAATGTGTGGTATTGTGGTTTGAGTACACCTTTAAATATTTCTACAGTTTTATGGGAATTTAAGTTTTGCCCTCCTGGTCTATGCCTGTAATGGATCAACAGCTCTCGATTTACTGGGATACTGCTGGGGTTTGAACAGGATTGAGCAGGATTGAGCAGAACTGAATACTCTGAGAAAATAAGCAGAGTAGGCAGGATAAGACTTAGGTCATTCTGATAAGGAGGCACAGCTGCAGAAAAGTGGACTTGGGAGGCTAGCAGAGAAGCTGAGAAAGTTCTGAGCTGTGCGAGGAGGGCAGGCTGGGTAGCCCTGGGAATGAGGAAATGTTGTGGCTAGCTGCACAAAGGGGTGTTAAGGGGGGTAGTTGGTCAGGCCTGCCTCTAGGAGTGTGGACAGCCCATACTATGCTATGTAAGCCTATCAGAAGTACATGCCCCTGTACCAAATCCACGATGTAAGTAGCACACTTAGCTTCAATAAAGGGATTCATCACCTATGGACCACATTGGTATGAGTACTGTGTCCAGTTCTGGGCCCCCCAGTTTAGGAGGGACATTGAGATGCTTGAGCGTGTCCAGAGAAGGGCGACGAGGCTGGGGAGAGACCTCAAGCACAGCCCTACGAGGAGAGGCTGAGGGAGCTGGGATTGGTTAGCCTGGAGAAGAGGAGGCTCAGGGGTGACCTTATTGCTGTCTACAACTACCTGAAGGGGTGGTTGTGGCCAGGAGGAGGTTGCTCTCTTCTCTCAGGTGGCCAGCGCCAGAACGAGAGGACACAGCCTCAGGCTGCGCCAGGGGAAATTTAGGCTCGAGGTGAAGAGAAAGTTCTTCCCTGAGAGAGTCATTGGACACTGGAATGGGCTGCCCGGGGAGGTGGTGGAGTCGCCGTCCCTGGAGCTGTTCAAGGCAAGGTTGGACGTGGCACTTGGTGCCATGGTCTAGCCTTGATCTCTGTGGTAAAGGGTTGGACTTGATGATCTGTGAGGTCTCTTCCAACCCTGATAATACTGTGATACTGTGAGTCCTTACCTTTCCCACTCCCTTGCTACCTAAGTGAGGCCAACTTAACAGGATACAAGTCCCATATTCTTCTGAGAGTAATATGCATTTTAGAGTTGACTTTCTTAAACATTCTTGCTTTCTGAACTAACTCAATGTATTGAAAATAAGTAATTAAACAGTTTCTTGGGGTTTGTTTTTTTTTTTTTTTTTTTTTGAGGGTTATGCCTGTGTGTGAGGTATTTTACTTTGTGGGTTTTTTTTGTTTTGTTTATTTGGTTTTATTTTGTTTCTTGTTTTGTTGTTTATTTTCTGAGTGCACACACAGTGGAAAAAAGCTCCACTGAAAAGCAGATGGAACATTTGCAGTGCTGCTAAGTATGTACTGCAAATCATAGAATCAATCATGTTGGAAGAGACCTCCAACATCATCTAGTCCAACCCAATACCAAGCCCTGTCCAATCAACTAGACCATGGCACTAAGTGACTCAGACAGGCTTTTTTTGAACATCTCCAGGAATGGCTACTCTGCCACCTCCCTGGGCAGCCCATTCCAATGGCAAATCACTCTCTCTGTGAAAAACTTCCTCCTAACATCCAACCTAGACCTCCCCTGGCACATCTTGAGACTATGTCCCCTTGTTCTGTTGCTGGTTTCCAGGAAGAAGAGAGTGGCCCCTTCCTGGCTACAGCCTCCCTTCAGGTAGTTGTAGACAGCAATGAGATCCCCCCTGAGCCTCCTCTTCTCCAGGCTAAACAACCCCAGCGCCCCCAGCCTCTCCTCATAGGGTTTGTGTTCCAGGCCTCTCATCAGCTTTGTCACCCTTCTCTGGACATGTTCCAGTATCTCAATATCTCTCTTGAACTGAGGGCCCCAGAACTGGGCATAGTTATTTATATGTGTTATTTCTCCTAATGGTTATGGCTTTAAGTTTTGCACAGTGCTCTTCCCTTGCCAGTAGTTTTCAGATATAGTTATGCAATGAACTGCTAAAATGTAAGTGAAATGTTATTTTTTCTGAGTGTAGAAATATGTGCATCACTTGCAACCATGACTCAGCAAATCAAATATTAAGCAAAAGACTGAGCATTTGCACACTGTAATCAAAACAACATTTCAGTCTAACATGATATTAAAGTATATCGATAGTTCATGCAAGTAGCTTGCTTTCTTACAGTGATTCAACAGTAAAGTATCATTGCAAATCCCTAGTGCAGTCCTTGAGCCCCCAGTTGTTTAAACATACAGACAGTTTGATCTGTAGACAGTGCAGGATTTGGGTGGAACTGCTCAATACTTTCAACTTCATATTCATTCAACTGTCTATAAACATAGATGTTACTGAGAGTTTTCCTTGCTGTGTAGTGTTTTAAGTGACGGTGAGGTTAAGACAAAAGAATATATGCACTCTATTGGGGAAAAATTCAGATACCTGCTGAAAGGGAGTTATGCAGAAATCAGTTGCAAGAGGACCCTTGAAATGATGGAAAGGGCAACACAACAGACAAGCTGAATACATTGTGCAGATGCATAGACTCTTAAAGGTGAGAAAACTCAATTTTAATGAGTAGGTAGGTGCCATAAGTGCATATGTATGTACATACTAGGGAACTGGGTACAAAAATCCTTCTTCATTGCCTACCAATTACACATTAGTATGCTCAAATTCAAAATAAGAGACAATTAATTAAATCCTGCTTAGAGAGCTACTTTTATGTGTGCAATTGGAGTCTGTTTTGGCTGCAGAAGCAAAAGTCCAAGGGCTCAAAAGGCAGTGCGGGAGCCTTGAGGAAAAAGGATTTTAACAAGAGTATTGTATATATACACAGAGAAAGAAAGGGGGAAAAAAGGCAAGAAAGCTAGGAAATGGCTGTAGAAGACAAGAAAAAATGTCATCTTGGGAGAAAAAAATCATAAATATTGTATTTCAAGTCTTCTGTAAGACTGAGTGAGTATATCCAGCTAGATGTTTTTCAGCTGTTAATGGATATTTCAAGGCTTTGCTGATATTTACAGAAACCTTCTAACACTTTGCCTCTGGAATATTTATTTGTTAGCACTCTAAAACTGTCTGACAATACAAGAGTTTATTTAGTTGGGTTTGAGCATGTTTTTAGTCTGTATTTTGTCATTTAACTTTAGTTTTATTGCTGCATCAATAATATGTTGCTAGTTTTAAAGAACTGTTTACCAGGCTCTTTCCACCAGTCCAGCATTAAGTTCCAATGGCAAAAGTAGTAATATATTTCCAGATTAATTTTTCCATATTAATTTTGTGTAATATTTTGAGTCAGACTAGATATCAGCTTGTCACCATCACTCTCTCCCTTCAGAATACAGGGACAGGAGTAGCACAAGGGAAGCAAAATACAAGGGAGGCAAGAAGAAAACTCTTGATTTGGGGATTGTGACCGTCTGTCCAAGAAAATAGTCATATGAGTTGGGCAGCATATAGGATTTCTGACATACCTGTGGAGATAAGTGGCAAAAGGCTTACAGCAAGAGAAAGGAGAGAGCACACTATTAGTGTTGTTTTGCTTTGGATCATTATTTCTAAGATTTAAGATAAAACAGGTATAGCTTCAAAACTATGAGACACACTGCTTTAATTTTAAGGAAGAATAATGGTCTGGAGGTGAAGGAGAAAGGATCTAAAGGTGTCCATAGAAATTTGTTGAAAGAAAAAAATCATCATACTGTATTCTTATTTTGTAAATGCCAGTTTCTGTTTCTACATTCTTAGATATCTGAGATAGGTAACTAAAAGTTTAGTAAGTACATTTTTTTTACCATGTTTTACTGTGGCTATATTAATAATTGTGTGACTATAGAACATTTGAGAAACCTAAGAGTAAGGAAAATTTTTGACAATTACAAATCTCTATCTGACCTTGTTGAGATAAAAATTTAAAGTGGAGAGAAGGATAAAATCTCTGCATGGGGTTGTTGTGGCCAAAGTGCAGCACCCTGCACTTGGAGCTATTGAACCCCATCCCCTTGGACTCTGCCCATCTGTCCAGGCGGTCAAGGTCCCGCTGCAGAGCCCTTCTGCCTTCCAACCCAGCCACATCTGCCCCCAGCTTAGTGTCACCTGCAAACTTGCTGATGACTGACTCGATGCCCTCATCCAGATCATCTATGAAGATGTTAAAGAGAATGGGGCCCAGCACTGATCCCTGAGGGACGCCACTAGTGACCGGCTGCCAGCTGGTATCTCCAGTAGAACTGTAGAAATAGTAATGCAAAAGTAAAAGGGGCTGGTGAGTCACCACCTGAAATACTGTGCAGAAAGGTTTTAAAACAAGCAGGTGAAAAGGCTTGTGGAAATAGATTCTAGTTCTCTTATTAAGAAACATGAGGAAACTAAGAACAAAGATGTTTTAACTATGAAAAGCAGAAGATGAGGAAGTTTAATCCTTGCGTGTAAAAATGCTGTGAGCCTTTATGAAAAAGTATGTGAGGATTCAGAGTGTGTAAGTGGGAGATCGTTGGGGCACACATTTATTATATTCAATGAACAACTGGGTTTTGTGGGCTTACTAACATTCAAAACCCCAGTCTTTGACTGTGCTTCCAAATGGAAACTCATAGCAGTTGCTAACTTCAGTTTCGTTGGGGTTTAATATCTGAATCTTCACAGGATTAGGGATCAAAGTTAGGAATGTTTTAGATATGTTTTTCTATATTTTCCATTCTTCTGTGTCCCTTCAGATTTTATATCATATATTCCAAGTGGGCAGTATGGAAGGTTGGCAGGTATTTTGTGTCATCTTTTTATTGGAGAGCTGCTTATATTTACATAATTGATGTTTTTTTCATCTGTTTTAGCTGAATTGTAAGTCAAAGGCAGTAGTACCAGCATCATGTGAGCTGGCCTCTGCTTGAGTCTGTCCCTTAAAGGAAAATATAGCTAATAGTTGTTCACTGCTAAAATGGAAGGAATATTGAATTTTTAAATTCAGGAACAATTTAAGATCATGACAGAGGTGGGAAAAAAAAAGCATTGGAACAAGAACATTTAACTATTCGATATCAAAAGAACTGAAGCAATAAAAACAAAAATTGGTTTTGCTGGAAGCAAGAATTCTAAAATCTCTTGTTTGCAGTCTGTTAATCAGCTCTAGGCAGTGGGTTTCTAGGCTTGTTTTGGTTTTCTTTTATATAGCTAAGCAATGTATGTCTTACTCAGCAGTTATCTGCAGTTCACGTAGAGAATTTTCTAGCAGGTTGGATTTTTTAGTCTAGTTTTGGTTTGGTTTTAAGCCTGGGAAACAGCCTTTCTTGGGAAACAACCTTTAAAACCAAAGGAGTTGAGGAAGGCTGGACCTACCTCAAGAAAGAACTCTTGAAGGCTCAGGAACAGCCTTTCCCTATGATCCGTAAGATGAGCCAACGAGGGAGACAACCATTTACAATCGAGTTACTCACCTAGTGACTGCGGGGAAGGCTGTGCATGTAGTCTACCTGGACCTCAGCAAAGCCTTTGACACCATCTGCTGCAAAGCTGGCAGCTCATGGCTTGGACAGATTCACTCTGAAATGGGTGACTTTATTTTCAAATCAAGTTTGTTTCTGGAACCTATGAAGATTGAAACATATATGTAGTCAACATTCTCAGCTTCTACTTTTCAGTCTACTTTCTTTACTAACTGAAGCCAGCTGACCTACCTGGTGATGATTTGCACTTATCAGTCACTGAGTGAAAATCTACCAAGTCTTAGCATAAAATTGGATAAGAGTGTACAGCTGTTAAAACTTTGATTGTAAACAAAATGAGTTATATATTGTAATACAAACTTGCATATATATTTCCTTATTCTTTTTTGGAAAGGTGATGGTCCCTAAATCATTTGGGATTTGGGTTTTTTTTTAGGTTACATTAGCATTTTTACAGGTTGCCATTGATCATTTTTGCATTATGTTAACCTTTGTGCTATGAATGGAATTGTAGTTGCTATGCAACATTTTACTCTAGCTGTTTGGGGACTGTGCCAGGTTTTTGTGAGATAAATAAGTCTTCAGTATGTGTGCCTTACACTTTCTAACGCATAACTCTGCTCAATGAATGAAATCGTGGATCCACTACAAGGCTGAGTAACATCACAGGGCCACAGACTTCCTCTAATGGGTTTTTAAGTGTAGTTTGAGTTTCTCTTTTGAGGAAAAAGAAAATCAAGCCATTAGAATAAAATTCAGAAATGTTCTTATTTACATATTGTGATGGTTTGGGAGTTACCCCCCCACACGCACACTTAATGAAATCACCCAGACTAGACTCAGCTTGCTGGAAGTTAAGGAATGAAGCTATATTTACAGCTTAGCACAATTGTACAAGCAGATATTTAAAATATACTTCAATATTTATGGTTATATACACATTAAAAATAATACAGAAACACAATACCCTTCCCAGAAATCAGATTGCCAGGAGGCTCCTGACCTGAACTTCCTCCCCCTCTTTTCCTCCCTTCAGAAATAACCAGATCAGTCCCCATAAATCTGGAAAGATCTGAGGTGAGGTGTCAAAAAGATGACAAGGAGGTTAGAGATTAAAAAAAAGGGTTAGTTTGGATTAAAGAGTTAAGGCAGAGGCAACCACACAAATCCAGATCACTGGAGAGGAGCAGAACTGAGAGCTGAAAAGTGTGTGAGAAGTGAGTGTCTTACCTATATTTTGACTAGTTGCATTTCTCAGCAGAAAAATTAGTGATATAGGCTACTGTTGGGTTTTTTCCCTTTCTTCTCACAGCTAAGGATTTAATTTCTCTCAGTAAAATATTCTAATTAGCCTCAAACCAGCACATATATGTTGTTCGTATGGAACGTATTTAAATGTTGATTACTTCCTGAATGATCAGGAAGTGTGTTTTAGCTGGTTACAATAATATAAATCCAGGACACAATACAAGACAATAGAAGTTATCCTTAGGTTACTCTTATGGTCTTTTGTGTTAATCAGCTATTACAGATCAAGTGTTTAACTTCTATGCATTGCCTTAAATGGGTGAAAGCTGTCTTTCTCATTTTCTGATCAAGAAAATATGTGCCTTTTTACTTTCTTCTTTAAATCCCTGATGCTTCATCTCTGCTCTTTTCCCCACGTCCCTGGTTTACTCTGCTGTGCTTTCTCAAGTGCTTGCACCTCCCACCAGCTTAACAAACATTACTGCTCTGGCGAATTACTTTGATTTATTTGTTTTAATCAGGCATTTGCTTTCAAACTAGGGAACCAAATCTTAGGTTTTATGTGTAGGTGTTCATTAGCCACACTTTATCTATCACAGAGTTAGAGAATGTTTTGAGGGTCTTATTTTCTTCATGATCTTCCATACCAGTGTTCCTATTTTCTGTTTTAACAGAATGAGATTGAAGAAAGCATTGTGATTCTTGGAGTAGCTTCAAAACTTTGGTTAGTCAGAAGAGACAGACTGGCATATGAATATCTGAGCTTATTTAAGACAGACTGATAATTGCAGTGCAAAACATTAGGTATAAAAAGAGACAAAATGCAATGTTTAAACAGCATACATCTAATCAGAATTAGACAACTGCCTGAGTGAGAGGAACTGCACTTTGTATAGTGACCCCCTCCTATTGTAATTTGTTCAATGTGCTTATATTTCAGAATTTAAAATGTAGGATGCTGAACTGGGTAAGCTTTTAACATGTATTTTACAAACAGTTTCTGGTTTAAAGTGTTAACAGAATGAATGTTCTGTGTTTTAGTGTCGGCAGAAAACCTGGAAAAGAGCTTGAAGCATATGGAGCAGCAACTCCAACAGCTTGAGAAGGATCTGCAGACTTTTCCCATTTCTGAAGATAAGCATGATAAGTTTGTAGCAAAAATGTCAATATCCTTTGAAACAATTACAAAAAAGTATACAATCAAAAGTAATTTAACTGCATTGCCATCAGTTTTAAATTTCTTTGCATAACTTCTGTTTAGTCTGCAGCATTTATTGGTGAAAAATGCAACTCTCTTTTTTTCATCTAGAACTAAATACATGAACAGTTATAAAAGATTCATTGGTACTGGTAGAATGAGGAGAAAAATCCGTCCTGTCAGGCTTGACACTGTGTATAACTTTATTAATGTAGTGAAAAAATATTTATAATAAGGATGTTAAGCACTTCACTTTAATGCTAAGTATTTTTTTTTATGTGAGAATATCTTAGAAAAAGATGTCTCATCCTGTGTTTACTTGTTTTCTAAGACATGCCTTACCACTGGGAATGTTTTTGTAGATGCAATCACAGAACCAAAAAACTTCTTTTATTTCAGAAATGAGATTCATAGCATGGGAAAACTGGTTTCTGGTCTTACTTTTGCCAAAATTTCTTTTATCCTTTTTCTTATTATTTCTTATTTGTTCCGAATCCTGCAGTCAACTTCACTGCCTATCTCTCTCGTAAGAAAGCCTTGCGACATGAAGATACTTAATTAAAGCAAAAAAACTCCAATCTTTCACCTAAACCTCCCTACCAGATGATGGTCATATATGCTTGACACTGAGACTAATCTGGAAGCTGGAATAGCAGATACAGAGACAGGTTGAGATTTTCTCTGCAGGCACAGTTAGGTTATTACCTAGCTGGAAGACTACTTTGTTATGTACAAAGGCAGGGGGACTCAGGAGACATTTCTCTTGATTAATCTCATACTGTTGAATAAAAGATGGCAAGGAACCCTGAGGCCAAGTGGATATACTGGTTCTTAGCACATCAGGGCCAGTTTCCTCTTTGGTAGACTAGCTGCAATCAAAGTGTTTACAACTTTGCTTTAGGCCTTCTCTGGACTCTGTGGGTTATCTGTAACCTTTCAATATTGTTGGTGAGGTTGTTGTGTTGTTGCTGTTGCTGGCTTTTTTTATTCCAGCTCAATGTGGTTTTGAGAGATACATTTGAGCCTACCAGCATGGTGTCTCTTTAGTACAAAATATAAGCTTTGTCCCTGAAGATGCCAATAGCATAATAGGAGAACTAAGAGAAGTCCTGAAGGCAAGAAAGAAAACATTATATAGGAAGCTAGAGGAAAGCATATCCATAATAACAGTCTTAGAAATATTTCTAGCATTATATAAACTCTGTGTTTGCTTAAGAAAGTAGTATGTAGTCTAGAAAGTTAGGAATGGGAAGCACTTGTTAAGAAATTGAGCCTATGCAAAAGTACAGATTATTGGTGCAAAATAGTTACAGAGCTGGCACTTAAAATACCTTATTAACTGTTGCAATTTTAAGCTGATGACTAGGTCTTGAAGGAGCAGATAATTTAGTGCACAGCTTTCTTTAGAAGTGTGGTTATAAAACTTCCATACCCATAAAACACCTGTGAAAGAAATTAGCAAACTTCAGTTGAGAATGAGCAAAGAACACCCTGGAGAAACTGACTTTACTTAAGAAGGAGAACACAGGAAAAAATAAGCTGAGGGATAAATATGTACTTATGTACTAATGTTAAACATCTAAAATAAAATAATGGTTACATAGGATGCCTAATTTATTTTTTTTATTACTGACTTACTGGACTTAGAATCACAGAATCAATTTGGTTGGAAGAGACCTTTAAGATCATGGAGTCCAACTCTTAACCCAGCACTGCCAGGTCACCATTAAACCATGTCCCTCAGCACCACATCTTCATGGCTTTAATACCACTCCAAGGATAGGAACTCTCCCTCTGACTTTGGGCAGCCAAGGCCAGGCCTTGACAACTCTCAGGGGAAGAAATTATTCCTCATGTCCAACCTAAACCTCCCGTGGGGCTACTTGAGGCTGTTTCCTCTTGTCCTATCACTCGTTCCTTGGGAGAAGAGGCTGACCTCCACCTGGCTCCAACCTCCTTTCAGGGAATTGTAGAGAGCAATGAGGTCTCCCCTTGGCCACCTTTTCCCCTGCACAATCGCAGGTCCCTCAGCCACTCACAAAACCTGTGCTCTAGACCCTTTACCAGCTTCATTGCTCTTCTCTGGACCTGTTCCTGCACCTCAATTGGAGTGCGGGGCCCAAAACTGAACCCAGTGCTCAAGGTGTGGCCTATCCCTGCCCTAGTTCTGAAGAACTTTTCTGCACTGCCTGAGTGTGGAAGGTTATAAATTACATTTAAGATAACATGTCACAGTTGTGAAAAGTTTAATCAAAGTCAGATAGTTTACAGGTGGACTTTGTTGATAAATAGAATAACTTTTCTAAGGTTTAAAATTCTATCCCTATATATGAAGGGCATTAAATCAGTTTACTGATTGCCTAAAAAAGATAGAGAGCATCTTAACAAATGCAAAGTAGGATGTACACATTGTCTTTTTCGAGCATTTCCAAACCTGTGACCCTGTCAGAGAAGAAGTAGGTTCTCAGTGTATGCCAAGAAGATCAGCCATAGCCATAAAGTGGAATTTGTCCTTCACGTCAGTTTTCTGTAGGGGGAACTTCAGTTGACACTGCTGTGCAATATCTTGAATGGAAGGAAGGTCTCAAATGAAGCTCATTTTTTAAAAGGAAAATATAAAACAATAGCAATAGATTTCTAGGAGTGACCAGGAGTCACAAAAGACTTAAAAAATAAATCTCAAGAGTATACTGCATACCTACAGGTTGTCAGAGAGTGGTTCCAATGATCAGCCATAGGCAGTTGTTTCTGTGTAAGAGATGTTTTGATACATGAGGACTCTGAAAGTGGAAAATCAAAAAAGATTAGGAAAATACAGAAAAAATCCCTAAATCTGTCATTTTGCATGCTATACAGGGAGAAGGTTAGGAGCATAATTATTGTGTCCTATAATAACCAGGGTTCATCCCATTTAAAATTCTGTCCATCACATTAAAATATACTAACAGAAATGCTTTCTTGCACTACAGACAATTAAACTGTAGCATTTAATTTTGGGATGTTAAAGGGTGAAAATGTAATTAATTTCATAGAAGTCTTTAACAGTTAGCTAAAGATAGTCCAGCTGGAGCTATTAAAGAGTAATCCAGAGGTTTCTTTAACTCAGAAAAATCACTAACATGCAAACTGTTAGAAACTAAATACTACATCTGTTGAATTACCATGCTATACTTAAAAGTTCCCTTCTGGTTTTCCCTAATCATTGGATATTGACTGCTGTCAGAAACAAGTGAGGTGAATATTACTCTGAATAAATCAGTACTGGTCAAACCACCCATGCTACGTATTTCATTGTATTATATTATTCAAATAAACTGTTCTGACCTGTAAAGATTATAAACAGGAATAGCTTGTCCTCACCTGCTACTTCTCCCAACAGATAGGCAGTAATTTCAAAACAGTTAAGTTGCATATGGTTTCTGTAGTCTGTGAACACACTAATTAAAGAAGCTCTCTCTTAGAAGAACAGGAGCTTCAATAAATTACGAAGCAAAAGAAGGTTTGATGTAAAGGTTAGATAATCCTGCACAGCATGATGAAGCCCGGACCTGTCTTTACTTCTGTTCCTATGACAAGGAAAGCTGAATGATGCTGATGTCTTGAAAAGCATGCAGCTCATAAAAAGAAACCAGCAGGAAATCTGAGAAAGTAAGGATGGTGCTTTGTGGAAATAATTTTTCATCCTGAATACAATTAGGCTCCATGGACAAGCAGGCTATTACATCCTGTCGCTAAATATCACAACCCAAAGGCCCTAATGAACTGATTAGCATTCTTGTTTCTTTAGGAAGTCAGTTGGTGCACTCCTTTATTGACAGAGTCTATGATTATGAAGATTTCTCCTATATGTTAAATTGTGCTGCTTTGTCAGTCATCTTACTTATGCTAGATGAAAAGAAATTGTAGTTATTGTTGCTGTCCTTCTGATTGCTTTAATTGGGAAAGTCAAAAAACACAGAAGCGATATCGATCCAGAGTATGATATTTATGGAGTGAAATGGTTGATATAAAGCATAGGGAACAAAGTACTTCGGTACGTTCAAAATAGAAGGTTAGTGAGTTTATGTAGAGTATTTAAATTACATATTAAAAGCTTAATTAAGTAATGGAGTCAATATGTTCTTCATCAGTCCTGCTCGTGTCTCATTATGTAGTGAGCAGTAGCCACTACATAATTGACAAGTTTCAGCCTACCACTGAACACAGTTGGTGATGGCTATTTTTACAGGAGCTTATGGAACTAGTACTTGCTGCCTTTCAGCTTGCTTTTTTGATCAGTTCCTTATTTCTGTTTCCTTGTCATTTAAGTTGATTTGTTGACATTGCAAAGAGAAAAACAGAAAGAAAAAGAAAGAAGGAACAGCACTTACCCAAGTCAGGTAGAAAAAAAACCATTTCAAGTGCGAGGAAGAGACTATGTGCTGCTTCTGTGCAATAGCTATCAGTTACTTAATCAGCCTTACAGTTTCAACTTCCCTCTGTGCAACATAAACAAACCGAAGTCTTTAGGGTGTCCTTGCCTCCTAAGAACTTCTGGAGATGACAAGACCTGAGCTTGTTAGGTAAAAAAAGATTTTATGTTGCTTTCTGGGAGAGAATCCAAATGTTAACGTTTGGCAAAGGATGTAGATTTCATTTAAATGCATAGGTCCTTCACAAAGGCCTGGACTTGAGGCATGTATTACAGCTAGCACTGGTTTGCTCATAATATATGAGATAAGCACACTGGATGTGGCAGTTCTGCGTGATACAAGTACGTGTGTGTTTGTTTTAGTATTGCAGAGATAAGTAGAAGTGAGGGAGTCAGGGAAAAGATATTCTTTGACAACTGCTCTTCAGAAGGTACTAATTTAAAAATCTTAACATTTCTCTGTGTTTCTTGAACTATTATACTCAGAGACATAACTTCTTTGTTGAACTTTAGTTACGTGTATAAAAAGAAGTCTATTTTCGAGACAGTTGTAGCTATTTTCCCATGCTGATGAGAGGCCTGGAACACAAACCCTAAGAGGAGAGGCTGAGGGAGCTGGGGTTGTTTAGCCTGGAGAAGAGAAGGCTCAGGGGTGACCTCATTGCTGTCTACAACTACCTGAAGGGAGGCTGTAGCCAGGTGGGGGCCGCTCACTTCTCCCAGGCAACCAGCAACAGAACAAGGGGACACAGTCTCAAGATGTGCCGAAGGAGGTCTAGGTTGGATGTCAGGAGGAAGTTTTTCCCAGAGAGTGTGATTTGCCATTGGAATGGGCTGCCCAGGGAGGTGGTGGAGTCACCATGCCTGGAGGTGTTCAAAAAAAGCCTGGCTGAGGCACTTAGTGCCATGGTCTAGTTGACTGGATGGGGCTGGGTGCTAGGTTGGACAGGATGATCTTGGAGGTCTCTTCCAACCTGATTGATTCTATGATTCTATGACCTGATGTACAAAATCCTTGACAGAGCCCTACAATATTGACACCCTTTGGCTGTAGTAGAAAATCATTTGCTGAAATGCTGAAGACCTCAAAGTATTTTTGCACCAGTTTTCAAAGAAAGGTTCCTGTGATTTTTGTGAACACTGTAGCTGGCCAGGGTAGTGGCAGCCACAGTTCCATTTTGAAGATTCTGCTAAAATATGTGCAGCATCTGTGCACCTATTAATCTTTTGTTCAGAGTACTGTTTCTTTTCCAAGTTTCTACACTTACTACATAGGTTATTTTTTGAAGAAGTCATGAGTAGTGAATATGGAGGTCTTTTAAGGGAGTATTTGGTACAGATTAATGTAATTCGTTATCTGTTATAGTGTAACAGCTGCTTTTACTTGGCTTGATACTCTGCGTTGCATTTGTATTTTATATGCCACAATAAGTTAAAATCAATATACAGTTCAGACAAGCAATTCAGTATGAACAGAGCTGCCATGAATATGCAAGACCAAACATTACAAGAGTTAGAAATTTTTGCCACAGATATAACTTATCTCAGCCTTACATTGCTTTCCTTTTCCTTTAATGAGCAGAATGATGATCTCTGGTCCCATGAGTCCACAAAGGCAGTCTGTCAAGTGAAATCACTTCAGAAAAAGTTAACAAATAACTAAATTCTTGATTTCCTTTTCCTCCCACCTGTGTTGCAGCTCTGCTGTATTTCTGCCTTCATCCATCCAAAGCCAATGAATTGTGTAGCTGATAATGCATATACATCAACCTGTTCATGGTAATTACAGTTGGGATTGCAGTATTCAGTAGTATTCCCACTTGTATCCAGTTTAGCTAGTGCTGGTTAACAAAAGATGTATTTAAGGAAAAAAGGGAGAGGACTTATTAAAAATACCTAAATTGAAGCAGAGTCTCAGTAGAATACCAAGAGCACAGAGGTGTCTCACAATACACCAGATGGAAAACAAAAATCTTAGGATTCATTGTGTCTGAAATACTGGATTGTAAAGCATCTTTTCAGTACTGTATTTTGAGTTTAAAATTGTGCATTGTCAAGGAGAGTAATTTTTAATACTATAGGCTAAACAGCCTGTATGAACTCTATTACTATAGCTGTAACTTCAGCTATGTCTTGCAGAGAACCACAGAAATTTTGCTCTCTCTCCTCTTGCCTTCTTTCCTCCCCTAGTTTCCTTTTTAGGATATTCTTGGTCATATTATTAATTTAGAAGATGAACTATGCATTCTATCAGTAATTTTTTTTCTCAGATTCCTAGGAAGCTAAAGAAAGTTCTTGGTATATGATGTTTATACATAATGACCACAAACCAAATTTATCTTGTCTTCCTTCACACCTCCATTCTGTGGAAGTTGACAGCCTCATAATTGCAAAGAATAGTGCCATTTTCTTTAAGTTCTGTTAATGAACTAAGAATCACAGATAAGAAATATCCTAATTTGTAGGATTAAGAATCTTACAATGTGGAATTGCTTGTTTCTAGTTTCACTCAGCATTATTTTTGCTCTTTTATTTTACAATTGCTTGCTTTTCTTTATTTTTATTTTGTTTCTTTGGTTTCACTTGTGTGTTTTTCTGAAGCTGGTGATATTGGTCTCAACTTGTGTTCTTTTTCATAATCCTCTTTCATTTGTTTAATATTTAGGCACCTTTCCTTGCTGTTCCACCAATAGTTTGTTGACATCCTTAATAACTTGTAAAAGAAACTCAAACCTGAAGCTTAAACTCCTACAAGCTTTGTGCATCTTAGGAGATAAATAAAAATCAAATTCATGTCATAAGAAAAGTGGACCAGCAGCATCAATTCTTCCTGAGCTGCTGCTAGCTTATCAACACAGGCAGTCTGAAGCTGCTCATGAACTGCATCCTGTCAAGTCAGCAGCAAAAAGGAAAGATGCCCATACTGGCTATGGAACCTTGACAGTAGGGGATTGCTGGAAGATGTATCATTTAACATGATCAAAACCTAGGCTATAGTTGGTCTCTTTCTACAGGACTGTCCCAGTAGAGACTGTTCTGCCCTTGCAGATTCAGCTGACTGCCACCACAGTGACTGATTTGAATATTGTGGAAGTGCATTGTTTCTCCTTTCCTGCCTGTGTCCCAGAGCAGTATTGTATGCCTTTCTGAAATGCTTTGTGCATCACAATAAGAAAACCATTAACTGCTTACTTGGTATTTTAACAGCGATGTTAAGAAAACAAAATGACATTGAATAGCGAAATTGAAACAGGATTTACCCTCTAAAGAAAAGAGTGCATCAGAAAAAAAATGGAAGAGTGAAAGCAGTTATCCAGCAGTAAATTTTTACAGTGTGTTTTAAACAGCATGGTGAACAAAAAACTCTGTTTGTCTAGATTTTCAGCTACTTGATTAAAAATCCTGGCTTTCATAAAATAAAGTGGCCATAGCATATATATTTGTAGTATAAGGTATACAAATAAATTACCTTTTGCAGTAGTTGGGGTAAGGAATTGAGAGCAAAGGTAGAATTGCCATTTTTTTTCTTTGTAGTCGTTCCTACAGCAGGAAAATAATGGATCATGAATAATTGTTTAGCAACCATTCCAGTGAAGTAAACACATTATGATGTTGTCCTACATAAAGAAATGACTGCACACAATATTTCTTCTTTGAGCTTCTTTGGCAAACTATACTATCAAAAGTAGGGAGTTCATTTGGTTTTTTTTTATGCAGTATTTTGCTCCTCTTTATAAATCTTTCTGTCTTTTGTAGATGTAGTTCTAATCTTTTCAGCTTTTTGTAGATGCAGTTCCATTGTTTTCACCTTTTTGTAGATGTAGTTCTATTGTTTTCACCTCTAACTTAATTAAATTGTATTAACGTTGCAGATTTGTTTGAGAAGGATCTGTTGTAGTCACAGCAGAGCATAGAGCATAGAGCACAGATAGCTTTGGAAAAAGCATAAATACCTGATGCAGCTCCCAGGAGGAGAAACGAATGTACTGCTCTTGCTACAACAGCATTAAAAGAAAAGTTTCTAAGATAAACTTTTTACTTTTAATATTTATTTATTTTACTCTAATTTTCCTGTGAACATCACTATTTCTTGTTATACTGTTCAAGTTATTGGTATATGCTCTTAAATTCTATGCAAATTGTAGTTTGTATACCTAAACCTTTAGCCTCAATAAGGAGACAGCAATACTAAATAAAGTATCACAGTATCACCAAGGTTGGAAGAGACCTCATAGATCATCAAGTCCAATCCTTTACCACAGAGCTCAAGGCTAGACCATGGCACCAAGTGCCACGTCCAATCTTGCCTTGAACAGCTCCAGGGTTGGCGACTCCACCACCTCCCCGGGCAGCCCATCACTGCTTGAAGTTACATTAGTCCCATACATTTAATTTTGTACAGTGTTACATGCCAATGGAATAATCTGTAAAGCATTTGAGAAAATTTGATGAAAGAACCCTGATGTATTCATAGGCTTAATATATACAGTACATACTAGGAGGCATAGGCCATTGGAATGGGTTGCCCAGGGAGGTGGTGGAGTCACCATCCCTGCAGGTGTTCAAGAAAAGCCTGGATGAGGCACTTAGTGCCATGGTCTATTTGAGTGGCTAGGGCTGGGTGCTAGGTTGGCCTGGATGATCTTGGAGGTCTCTTCCAACCTGCTTGATTCTATGATATATGTCTTCCGATGAATTCCCTTGGTACTGTATTTGATGCAAATGAAAAACATACGTGAGATACAGATTGATTTTAAGTGAACTTTGCCTGGATTCACTGAACATTCTTGCAACCTTAACAGCAGCATACAGCTTCCTACTTCATGCCAGAGAGGATTTTCAGAAACTTTCACGGATCCATGAGAACATGGAAAAACTCTATCAGAATGTGATGGGATATTACGCCATTGATCTGAAGAAAGTTTCAGTGGAGGAGTTTTTGACGGACTTGAACAACTTCAGGACAATGTTCATGGTACAATCTGTTTATTTGATGCCTAATGTTTCTTAGGAATTATTCTTCCCATCTTTCTTTTTCTTCAGGTATTTCAGAACAAACTGGAAATTGTTTTTCCCCTTCTCAAGCAGTACCCAGTACTCAGTATCAGAAATTTTACTTTCCTAAATTCCTAGGGCATCGTAAAGATAATGCAGTTTTGAGTTATTGGTTGTGGATTATTTCTTTCTGAATTAACTGGAAATAACAATAATTTAAAACTGAGCTTCTTATATGCATTTATAACCCAAAGGTGAAAAACCTGAAACTGTACCTTTTCTAGATACAACTGCACTTTCTGTTTAAAGGATGCTTGTTATTTATTTCTAAATATTCTAACAAATATTCTCTAATTATAATTCAGGTTTTTCTCATACAAAATCCTAATCCAAGGTTTGTTTCAATTTTCACTTGCCAGCAACACTTGATCAGTATCAAGGTTTGTGTTTGTAAGCAGATTCCCTGCTATGGGAACTCAGCTGCTTATTCTGAACTTTTTTTTTCCTCAAACTTGGTCTGTTTCTAAAGACCTTTAATTTTTCGTGACAACAGATTTTAGGTTTATAATTTGTTTTTTGTGACAAGAGGAATTTAGGTTTTATGCATTTTTTAAATACTTACTTTCCTCTTTTCCCTTAGGAAGGGTGATCTTTGGTGGACTTTCCTCTTCTCCCTTAGGAAAGGTGATCTTTGGTGGACTTTCCTCTTTTCCCTTAAGAAGGGTGATCTTTGGTGGACTTTCCTCTTTTCCCTTAAGAAGGGTGATCTTTGGTGGACTTTCCTCTTTTCCCTTAGGAAGGGTGATCTTTGGTGGACTTTCCTCTTCTCCCTTAGGAAGGGTGATCTTTGGTGGACTTTCCTCTTCTCCCTTAGGAAGGGTGATCTTTGGTGGACTTTCCTCTTCTCCCTTAGGAAGGGTGATCTTTGGTGGACTTTCCTCTTTTCCCTTAGGAAGGGTGGTCTTTGGTGGAGTTTCCTCTTTTCCCCTAGGAAGGGTGATCTTTGGTGGGAAAGGCTAAGAATTATTAT
Organism: Pogoniulus pusillus; assembly: GCF_015220805.1. NCBI lineage: Eukaryota > Metazoa > Chordata > Aves > Piciformes > Lybiidae > Pogoniulus > Pogoniulus pusillus. The sequence continues at coordinate 41,700,367 of NC_087266.1, forward strand.
CATTATTTTAAATGTTTGAATTGAATTAAATCTGACAAAGAAATATTAGGCTGATCTGCATTGTTATGGGACAGCTGGTTTTGTATAGAGCTCAGAACATATTTATAACCATAATTGTCACTCTTACATTCATTGTTAGTTAGCAGAGCTTTGTCTTAGTGTAGTCTAAGGTAGACATCTACACATCTTTGCAAAACCATTTTTTTCTCTTGCATTCTGAACACTTGGCTGCTAAGCAGCTTTTTTCTGAATGAAGAAATGAAAGACTAAAAAAGCAAGTACCCAACTGTGTATGAATTTATTTATTTGTAGAACTTGGAAAAGGTGAGTCTCATCTTAATTTCCACATATTTTTCCCCGTGTCTGTAAAATTATCACTATATAAAGATATATTAGTCATTGCTTTGAAACAGTTAGATGTTATTGATGAGCATGACAGGAGAAACCTTGGAGAAAATTAATAATTATATCTTGTGGAGCACAGTTTGAAGACTCTAAGAAAAAACTATAGATAAGGCATGAAACACCTTATTATTCAATGACACAGAAAAAATATTGAGTAGCTGCCAAATTTTGAGAGGTTTTGGTAAAAAAAAATTTAAATGCCTGGAGTGATGTACCTGAGGTCTGATTTTTAGAATTGTTTAGCACTGGTCTTGATTACTGAGAGAAACTGAAGCTAGCTGACATCTTAGGAAGCTGTATCGGTTTTAGCTGGCTGGCCCCACTGGAAAGGATGGGGATGGCACAGTGGCACAGTGAAAGCTGTGAGGGCAGGCAGTTATTGAACACCATGGTGGCATCATGCTCCCTGCAAAAGGAAAAGGCCAGCTCGGACTGGGGATGATATTTTTAAAGACATGTTTAAATCTGGAGCCATAAACTTCAGGTTCCTAGCTAACTTTGGACTGCACTTTGTACTTTAGTGTTACTCAGCGACTGTGACAGTTGTTATTCACACTCTGTGAACACCAAATCCAGAGCACAGTTAGCTAGATCCAAAAAACGATTGAAGCACCTTACCTTCAGTGCTTTATCTCCTGAAGCTAAATTACTGTTACAGTCAGTGGAACATCTTAAGTATCAGACATCTCTGTTAAACTCCTGTGCTTTCACAGCACCAGAGGTACCGCTAGCAGGCTTACTCCCTTCCTTGGAAGGTTAGCTTTCTGAAATAAGACAGAGCAATTGTAGTGTTACCTCTTCTTGTGTTTGTTTAATGGTTAGATTTTTCTTGTGCATTGAAGGAGAGCAAAGGAAGATGCCTTGAATGAACAACTCTTATTCAAGACAGTATGGTAATCATAGGACATCCTTATCGTCTGCTGCAGATTGTTCTGCAACAGAAACATGACTTAAAGAGTCAGAGAAGAGCAACCTAGGAAGAGTTTGTTTTGTAGTCTTTGAAGTATTTTTCTTTTATATGGTGCAAATACCTGAAGGAAAATTAGAAACAATCAAAACGCAAGAGATAACCCAAGGATGCCTCCATCTGAGAAACTCTAGGCCTTGATATCATATGCAGAAGATGTCTACTTGGACAATTCTTCTGCAAGTTAATTTGGCACTCTGTGCCTTATGCTTAATGTAGTGTTACTCATATACAGCAGGTGCAGCTAGACCACGTTTAACTTTTTAAGCCTTTTGAGCAAGGAAAGGTTAAGACATTCAATCCTTGAAATGCAAGGAGAGTGAGACACAAATATGTCTATGTCTCAGTTGACTTTGTGACAATTCTTGTATATACATTTTACTTTAGAGCATAGATCTTTAAACACTGGTATCTGTATGTGAACTTGTGTCTAATCTTGCTTTCTAATCAAGGGAGATACATACTTGGTAAGTTTTCAGTTGGTTTAAAACAGAGTTAGTTCAGTGACAAATACAGTTAGAGAATTTGAAGAGTTATCTACCTGATATCTCAGAGAAGACCTAACAGCAGAAGTATCTAATGTCCTGGAGAAGCGCCTTAAATGATGCACAAGGGATCAGCACCCAGAAATTCTAAGTTATGGCACAGAACTTATGGAAGACCAATTGTCCTGATAGAGACAAGCTGGAGACAGGGTGTGGTCCTCCAAAGTTTCCAGTAATCACTGATCATGAAAGTATCACAGTATCCCCAAGGTTGGAAGAGACCTCATAGATCATCAAGTCCAACCCTTTACCACAGAGCTCAAGGCTAGACCATGGCACCAAGTGCCACGTCCAGTCCTGCCTGAACAGCTTCAGGGACGGCGACTCCACCACCTCCCCGGGCAGCCCATTCCAGTGTCCAATGACTCTCTCAGTGAAGAACTTTCTCCTCATCTCGAGCCTAAATTTCCCCTGGTGCAGCCTGAGGCTGTGTCCTCTCATTCTGGCGCTGGCCACCTGAGAGAAGAGAGCAACCTCCTCCTGGCCACAACCACCCCTCAGGTAGTTGTAGACAGCAATAAGGTCACCCCTGAGCCTCCTCTTCTCCAGGCTAAACAATCCCAGCTCCCTCAGCCTCTCCTCGTAGGGCTGTGCTCGAGGCCTCTCCCCAGCCTCATCACCCTTCTCTGGACATGCTCAAGCATCTCAATGTCCTTCCTAAACTGGGGGGCCCAGAACTGAACACAGTACTCAAGGTGTGGTCTAACCAGTGCAGAGTACAGGGGCAGAATGACCTCCTTGCTCCTGCTGACCACACCATTCCTGATGCAGGCCAGGATGCCACTGGCTCTCTTGGCCACCTGGGCACACTGCTGGCTCATGTTCCGTGTGAGCTACTAAATCAAGGCCACTTGATCAGTGTGATTAGGAAGGAAGAGACAAATACATTTAGATAACTGCAGTTCCAGATTGAGTCCTACTGGTCTTTTAGGGGATAAAGTAAATGCAAAGTAAAAATTTCCTTCGTCATTCTGTTAGGAAAATGTGTAACTTCTGCTCAAACTGTACTTGTTCCTGAATCACAGTTTGTCTTGTCCATCACTTTAGCTTACAGGGTGCACAGTCTGAAAATTATGTACTAAAATGAATTGAATCCAGAATTTTAGCATTTTGTAGTAGGCTTCTCACCTCCTCCCCCAGCATGAAGAAAACTGACAGTGGTGACTGGAGAATACACTGGGGAAGAACAGTTTTGCTTTGTTTAAAAAGCCAATTTCATTATTGTCATTTTTCATGATTGAAAGCTTGTTCATCTTCAGTTATCAAAGGCAGTATTTCCTCACAAGATTTATGTGATTATTTTTTCCCTGCCTTTGGTCACTATTTATTGCAGTGATGCTACAGACGGTGCCCATGGAAATAACGCTGTAATCCGCATTCATCTCTGCTTTATAGTACTCTTCAGTCCATTCTCATTTTTTCTTTCTTGAATGCAGGCTGGACATTTTTCTGCTTAAAACAACATGAGACATTAATTATCCCTGCAAACGTGCAGACTTTGCCTCAGACCTTGTAAAGATGTTAGCCATTTTGTAAGAGATGACACTTTCATCTATGTGAAAGATGAGATTTTGTGTGTAGCAGCATTCTGAAAAGAGAAACTTTGCACAGTGAAGAATAGTTGCATGACACATTACATTTCATGCAAGCCACAGCAGAGCACTGAGAATTTGTGCCCAGATGGCCAAGAGAGCCAATGGCATCCTGGCCTGCATCAGGAACAGTGTGGCCAGTAGGACAAGGGAGGTTATTCTTCCCCTGTACTCAGCACTGGTCAGGCCACACCTTGAGTACTGTGTCCAGTTCTGGGCCCCTCAATTCAAGAGAGATGTTGAGGTGCTGGAATGTGTCCAGAGAAGGGCAATGAAGCTGGTGAAAGGCCTGGAATACAAACCCTATGAGGAGAGGCTGAGGGAACTGAGGTTGTTTAGCCTGGAGAAGAAGAGGCTCAGGGGTGACCTCATTGCTGTCTACAACTACCTGAAGGGACATTGTAGCCAGGTGGGGGTTGGTCTCTTCTCCCAGGCAACCAGCAATAGAACAAGGGGACACAGTCTCAAGTTGTGCTGGGGAAAGTACAGGCTGGATGTTAGGAGGAAGTTGTTGGCAGAGAGAGTGATTGGCATTGGAATGGGCTGCCCAGGGAGGTGGTGGAGGCACCGTCCCTGGAGGTGTTCAAGAAAAGCCTGGATGAGGCACTTAGTGCCATGGTCTAGTTGACTGGATGGGGCTGGATGCTAGGTTGGACTGGATGATCTTGGAGGTCTCTTCCAACCTGATTGATTCTATGATTCTATGATTTACCAGTGCACACAGCTAATGGCAAAAAATAAAAAGATAATCCTCAAATAGCTTTGTTAAAAAGTTGCTGAATATGACACTTTTTTTTTTTTTGCTTAATGTATGAATGCACAAAATAATAATTAAAAAAACACTCTGAACCTCATAGTTTTCTTTGTCTTTGTTGAAAGCTTTGAAGTATTTATTTATAATTAAATTATTATTTTACAAAATATTTTATAATTCAAATTAAGCAGTGTTGAACAGTTATTAACCAGAAGACAAGAACTCATCATCCTAGGGAATTAATGCCTATGTGGATAGGAATAATGCATAGCTAAGTCACCCAAGCAGCCTTGTTTTGCTTGGTACAGAAGCAGCATGAGAAAGAAAAGATGTTGATGCTATTCTGGAAATGCCAATGGTAACATACTTACCATTTTATAAAGCCAGGTGGTTTAGATATTTTGAGTTTAATGTGTCTATTCTTAAGAGGTATTTCTTGCTGAATTTATGTTCCCCATCTGGGGACAATTAGTATGCTTTTAATGTATTTTATCCTGCATTTGTTTTTCCTTCTGAATAAGACATGCTATATATGGACTGTAAATACCTCTTTGGCTTGATAAATTAAGGTTAGTTAGGAAGATGTGATTTTAAAGCTTTTTTTCTTATGTATGAAGTCTTGACTTTATTTTTGCTGAGAATTCAATTATAATGGAGCTTTTTTTTTTTTGTAGGAAGCAGTAAAGGAGAACATGAGAAGAAGAGAAGCAGAAGAAAAACAGAGGCGTGCTAAAATAGCTAAGGAGAAAGCCGAGAAAGAAAAGCAAGAGAGGCAACAAAAGAAAAAGCGCTTGCTGGAAATGAAAACAGGTAAGCAGAAAATGCTCTTTATGTAGGGTTTTGCTGGAAATTAACTTGCTGTATTTTCATTATCTGAACGTGCTATGAGAAAAGCCAGAAGAAATTAATGTTTTTCACAGACTAATGTTTACAGCAAAGAAGTTCTGAGGTTCTGTTAATGAGCCTCTAATTACTTGTTTTCCTCAAGCAATTTTAGCAGTTGTGATGCTGCTTTGCGTTTTTCCATTAGGATGTATTCTACCTTGTACAAGTTCATTTATGCTTCAAGCCCCTTACATTACCTGCAAAGAGACACTTTGCCAAATCACAAAGCCATTTTCTTTCTTATCACTGAAGTTACATGTTCATTTTTGTTTTTTTTTTTAATGAGAACCTTGAAGTGCTCCCGATTTTTCTTTGTATGTCCGTTGTTCTTTCAATTGAAATGCCTTGAAAGAAACCTCAGCTGTGCTTTTTTAAAGTTTATGTTGTGTTGTCTTTTGTATCAAGAGAGACAGCAGGCACTCTTGAGTTCTCTGTTACAAAAAAAGATATCTGATCCTCTATACTACTATGTTTTATACCAGGTTGAGCTTCTGGAATCCTTTTCAGAATGATATATGAATGATTTACTATATGAATTGTCATGGATTACTCTCATTTTCTTTCTGAACAGATCTTCTTAAACACTTCTCCATTCAAACCCCAGTTGGCACCTTTGGCCTAAATGATTATCTATCTCATCTGCATTTCACTAATGGCCAGAGTAGTTGTGTGTTTAGTTTCAGAGCTTCTTCAGAGCAAAAGTCATTGATTGATTTCTGTAAGAATGGCTGTATCTTGAGGTGTGTGACAAAAGCTTTCCTTTATATAGGAAACCAGATGGCTGCTTCCCAAACACTGAATTTCTAATTCTTTAGAAATGATTTAATAACCAATCAGAAAACTTAACCAGTGACAGACTTTCAAAGCTCACAGAGGACAGAGGAGGGTGCAGAAAACTAAGACAGGGTATGCATTTTCATGCATTGTTAGAAGTATTTCAAAAGGGGCTATATAGTCTTCTCTGAGACTCATATGACTGATAGTGCTTTGAATGGGAAATTGATAAGTCTTTCAAGCAAAATTAAAGCTCCTCTCAAGTCCTGTTACTCATAATGTCATGTTTAGGCTTTCCAGAATGAAAGTGCCAGTTACAGGTTTCTAAGTCATATACCATGTCTCTGTAGGCCTCTGGTAGATTAACCTGATACTTCAGTTAATGAAGCAGGGAGCTATGTACTTGTTATCTATGGATCAGCTAAATCATTGAGTGAATAACTGCTTTGTCTCTTAGTAGCTTGGTTTTTCACTAAGTCATGTAACTGTACAGATGTCTTGGTCTTGTCAAGAGCCTCTTAAAATGGACTGACTGATCTAAAGAGTAGCAGATAGGGAAAGATGATGTTAGGATCACTTGGAGCTAGAAAAGTTTTGAGTTCTGAGTCACCAATGGCCAGTGGTGAGTTGGATTTTGTTCTGCAGTGCTCTTTGTAACATTTGTTTTGCTCGTTTGCAACTTCATTTTAAAAATCTATTACAAACCCCAAATCCTGGCAGTGGAAACCACATGCTGTAGATTTGTTTGTCAGGTAGGACAAACAATAACAGTATAAGAAGTAGTGGTTTGTTTTTTTGTGGTTTTTTTTTTAATATGTTTATGTTGGCAGTCTTATTAAAACTGTATTCACTAACTAAAGTGGCAAAATGTTGCTCTGATTGTGATGGTAGAGCAATATAGAAGTTGTTTTTTTTTTCCACAACAGTTTTTTGTTCTTTTTCTAGTCATAACTAGTTCATTGAAACACTGTCTTTTCATTAGGAATCTCTACATCACTCACAACAGCATTTCTGTCTGACCTGCTGAGAAATTTCTAACCAGATCCTCCTTTCATCATAATACCAAAACACTCTTATCCTGTGTCATAGGTTTAAAGAGCAAACAGAACAAGGGGACACAGTCTTCAGTTGTGCTGGGGAAAGTATAGGCTGGATGTTAGGAGGAAGTTGTTGCCAGAGAGAGTGATTTGCCATTGGAATGGGCTTCCCAGGGAGGTGGTAGAGGCACCGTTCCTGGAGGTGTTCAAGAAAAGCCTGGCTGAGGCACTTGGTGCCATGGTCTAGTTGACTGGATAGGGCTGGGTGCTAGGTTGGACTGGATGATCTTGGAGGTCTCTTCCAACCTGGTTGATTCTATGATTCTATGAATTATTTTACTCTCAAAGGAAGTAAAATAACAAAATACTCTTGCTGAATTGGAGAGGAGTACAGAAAAGTGTATTTAAAGATGTACAGGAAAAAATGTAGGATAGATGAATCCTTAACACCTAATACAGATACAGGATACATGAGAATTCCCCCCAAAATGTTCCCCCCAACCAAGCTGAACTACAAAACCCCAGTGCTCATTTTCTCCCCTGCCATTGTCTCTCATTAGGCCAAAGCAGGCCTGATTGTGCAGCAAGAAATTCACTGTGGCCTTGAAGGCTGGAGGTAGGTTACTCCCCATTAGTTACCAGATGAGACTCCCTCCATAGAGCCAAAGGAAGAGTGAGAAAAGAGAAGGATTTGGCTTTGCTGCCCACTTATAAAGTCATAGCAGGATTGTGGGATTAAATAAGAAAAATCACAATATCTGGAGTTCAGCTCCTAGACTTGGGACTTGGACATTGTGGTTGGAGCCCTTGCCATCGAAGACTGAGGCAAAGAAGTCGCTGAGCCCCTCAGCCTTATCCATATCCTTTGTCACCAGCTCTCCTTTTCCCTTCTAGAAGGGTTCCACATTCACAGTATCACAGTATCACCAGGGTTGGAAGAGACCTCACAGATCATCAAGTCCAACCCTTTACCACAGAGCTCAAGGCTAGACCATGGCACCAAGTGCCACGTCCAATCCTGCCTTGAACAGCCCCAGGGACGGTGACTCCACCACCTCCCCGGGCAGCCCATTCCAGTGTCCAATGACTCTCTCAGTGAAGAACTTTCTCCTCACCTCGAGCCTAAATTTCCCCTGGCGCAGCCTGAGGCTGTGTCCTCTCGTTCTGGTGCTGGCCACCTGAGAGAAGAGAGCAACCTCCTCCTGGCCACAACCACCCCTCAGGTAGTTGTAGACAGCAATAAGGTCACCCCTGAGCCTCCTCTTCTCCAGGCTAACCAATCCCAGCTCCCTCAGCCTCTCCTCGTAGGGCTGTGCTCAAGGCCTCTCACCAGCCTCGTCGCCCTTCTCTGGACACGCTCAAGCATCAAAATGTCCCTCCTACACTGGGGGGCCCAGAACTGAACACAGTACTCAAGGTGTGGTCTAACCAGTGCAGAGTACAGGGGCAGAATGACCTCCCTGTTCCTGCTGACCACACCATTCTTGATGCCACTGGCTCTCTTGGCCACCTGGGCACACTGCTGGCTCCCTCGTCCTCCTTTTCTCACTAATGTACCTGAAGAAGTTCTTGTTCCCCTTAATATCCCTAGCCAGGTTCAATTCCAGCTGTCCTTTAGCTTTCCTTTAGCTCTGGTTGCACAAACAATTTCTTTGTATTCGTCCCAGGTTCCCTGTCCTTGCTGCCACTCCCTCTAGGCTTTCTTCTTGCATCTAAATGTGTCCAGGAGCTCTCTATCCATCCATGCAGGCCTCGTGGCATTCTTACCTGCCTTCCTCTTTTTTGGGATATATTGCTCCTGGACCTGGAGGAGGTGATCCTTGAATATTGCTGACATTTTTTGTTTACAAAATAATCAGTTCCATCCTAACTTGAAAAGTATCTGAAATCCTGTATTTTTGTTACTGTCTAAGCAGTGAATGTTATTTGGCATTTTGAAACTTAATGATAGTAGATTCTGTCCTCTAAATACTGTCTGGACTACAAAATGATATTCATCATGAGGTGCTTTGTCAGTAAGATTATTTTACTTGACTTTGTGAATCAAGCCAGTTCAAACTGCCACATATAATCACTCTAAAGGTAAATAGCCAGTGGAAGGGGATCTTTATGTAAATGCCACTTGTCTGCATACTATTAACATTCAGATCCATGCTTTCTCATGCTGTTCTGATTCTCAGTAGAAAGCACACCAATCAATTATTGTGATCTTATCACAGTGTAAAGAATTCTATAACTGTGATAACACCAGCCAAATATATTGTAATATAATTGAGAACTCCATCATTGTGGCATCTTCTTTGTGTCTTACTCTGAATACTATTTAAGTAACAACCTGCTTTAATCAGTGGTTATTTACAAAGGCTGCCCTTTCTTACGCAAAAGCAGTGAAGCGATGCCCAAACGGTGTCTTAAACATCTGATTTCCAATCTAGAATATTAGTTTGTTTTCCACTGTGTTACTCAGTTTCCCTTTTATCACAACTAACTCATAATCCACGTTTCAGTTCATTTGGACAGTCATGACCCTTTTTTTGTAGCCAATTTTGCAGCATTTATTTTTGCATTCTTCTTTATTACAGTGTTTATCTGATTTTGGAAAAACAAAATAAACCTTTCTCACATACTTGCAAAGAATGTTTTAGGATTTGATTCTTCAAACATTTACTGCTTTATTACTGTCTGCTGACTTGTGCAATATGAATATTTCCATTAGTTCTGTAGCGCTCTGCAAAACAGAAGGACGCCGTGAATCCTAGCACAGGCACTTGTGGCAGTGAAAATGGTAGATGTAATTAGGTAATGAAAATTCAGATTACAACAGATAAAATGTTTGCCTTTGAAATAAGTTATAAAATCTACTGATAGGTAGTTATATCTGCCTTACTTTTCCTGACTCCATCAAGTTCTTAAGGCCTTCATTTTATTAATTTATTCTCACTGAAAAAGAAGGAACAATGCCTCTTAATATAATTCCTTTCCTGTGAGGAGAGTGAAGGACTGGAAGTATTGCAAGTTATAAAACCTTGCTCATGTTCCATTGTAATGGTGATGGCATCAATAGTTTCTAACATATGTTGATAATTTGCTGTTTTAAAGCGTTTTCTGGGCTATTTCTCTGAAAAACACAAGTAGATTTGTTGATAGATTTTGGGCATTAAAGTGTGTGTTTTGTCCACCTAATTTCACTGTGAAGAGAATCATAGGATCAATCAGGTTGGAAGAGACCTCCAAGATCATCCTGTCCCCACCTAGCACCCAGCCCTATCCAGTCATAGAATCATAGAATCAACCAGGTTGGAAGAGACCTCCAAGATCATCCACTCCAACCTAGCACCCAGCCCTAGCCAGTCAACCAGACCATGCCACTAAGTGCCTCAGCCAGGCTTTTCTTGAACACCTCCAGGGATGGTGACTCCACCACCTCCCTGGGCAGCCCATTCCAATAGCAAATCACTTTCTCTGTGAACAACTTCCTCCTAACATCCAACCTAGACCTTCTGTGACACAGCTTGAGACTGTGTCCCCTTGTTCTATTGCTGGTTGCCTGGAAGAAGAGACCAACCCCCACCTGATCTGCAAATGCTATATATGAAAAAATCTTGAGGGTTTAATATTAATATTCAACAACAGTTTTGTGTAAAGGCTCTCATTTCTATTGGGTTTTCCCTTCAGAATTTCAAGTGCTGTGTTCATCTAGATTCCTCCCTGGTGCTATCACTCTTGTCAGTTGTCCTGTGACTGCTTCCACTTATCCTCAAATTGGATCCTTTTTCACCAAGTGGATTCCTGAGGTCACCTTTTATTATTTAATTTCATTTTTAAGGATCACACTTACATTATGAGGTTAATCAGAAATAAATCTGGTCCATAACTGCGAAGAGTGTAACTTCTTCCACTTACATTAAAATAACAACAAGCAGAAAGAATTGTGGGACCATAGAGAGTTGCCTGCTCAGTACTTACTCATGTTGTCCTCAGTTCACAGTAAGCCCTTAGCAATCTTGGAGAGTAGATCTATTTTTTATTCATGCCCATTAAAAAGAAAAAAAAAAGTCCTATATATGAGGAATTAGTTGGAACAGACATTAACCACAAATCCACTGGAAAAGACTTGTCACCTGATGTGTCACCAAGTATGGAGGTTGTTTTTCAGCTGCAATTGTATTGTCTTGACAGTGAAGTATAAATCTGAGTAAATTGCTGAGAACAGATGGTCCCTCAAGAATAATTGTCACATTTATACTTGAAAATGGTACAAAGAAAGATAAAATAAAAGTATGTTCAATTAAAAAAAAGAATCTGGCCTGAGAAACAATGTGTGATAAATCTGTAGAAACCACAGCAAAAGCTAAGATACTGCAAAACCTTAGTAAGTCTCACACTGTAGGATGTTCAGGGATATTTTTAGTTCAAACAAGGTAGAACTGATCTGAATGTTTATTAATTAAAACACAACCAATAGTCATAAGTCATATTCTAACAAGATCTCAAAGGTGCTAAATCTTCTGAAGCATGGAGGTGTAGTGCGTGAATTTGTTGGCAACCCATAGGCTCAGAATGCAGCAGCTGCTATTTGTTTTTACTAAGTAGGAGCTCCAAAAGAACAAGAGGTTTAGAAGAAACAATTATTTTTCTTTCTGAAATTTTTACTTTGAAGCTTTGGAGATAGTAGCTGAAAGGCATTTGTGAAACTGAGGTTTACACAAAGCCTCTGAAAAAGTAAATAGCTGTATTTGAGAGAGAGAGAAAGAGTCAAACTGAACTGCTGGGAAAATTAAGGCTTCTTAAAGTAATGTCTGTAGATAAATATTCTCATAAGCTTTGCAATTTATGTTGTAGCAGTAAAATTTCTAAACAAATGTGAAAAGAATGCTGCAAACTTGAAATTACATTGCCATAAGAAAAAATTACCATCACTGGGGCCATCTTTGGGGTTAAGAGCTTCAACATTTATGCAGTTAGGAGGAAGTTCAATTTGATACTCCAAATACTACCTCACATCTCTTCCATAAGGAGGTAGACATCAGAGCCTTCTTTAAGCTCTCACTCCTGCTTGTGTAAATCCTTTTATGCTTTTCTGTTTTTTTTTTCTGAGTCATCAAAAGCTTCCTTTCTTAAGTTGCAGAGGAGGGGAGGAATAAATACCAAAGCATACCCTCCAAGGCATTTGAGGGTATGCTTTATTTTTACCTCTCTTAGTCTGAGGTTGTAAAAAAGCCAAGAACCTCCTCCGTCATTGTTGGAAAGCTAGCAGAAAAGAAGGTCATGTCTCTGACTCTTCCTTCAAACTGACTCTACTGCTGCTTCTGTTTCTATGCTGTTCACTGTGACACTTATCTTCACTCAGCAATACCTCAGTGGTTGTACAGAGGTACAGTCTTGTTACTGCATACCAAAATATTCTTGCTCTGAAGCTTCCTGGCAGAATTGACTGGATTTCTCTGACAGTTTCTACCCGTTGGAAGCTATTAAATGCAAATACAAAGTCTTTGCATCGCAAATTGCTGGGGACAGACAGAGACCATTCTATTTATATTCTGTGTCATTGCATATTTGTCTTGTCCTTCTTTGATACTGCCTAAGAATGCAAAAAGGATGCAGGTCTAAATAGACCTTTGATCTAACCTTCCTAGTTATTATTGTGCATTTACAGCCACCCAAACAAAAAGTGTCTTGTTTACCCAAAGCTGTCCAGAAGCTTTGCTTTGCCTAAGGTCAGTCATGGTCTAGTTGACTGGACAGGGCTGGGTGCTCGGTTGGACTGGATGATCTTGGAGGTCTCTTCCAACCTGCTTGATTCTATGATTCTATGTAATCCAATCAGTTTTATTACTCCACAACTTTTAAATTTACTTCAACCCCTCACCTCTGTAGCACAGTTGTGAGTATGAGTGGTCATTCTATGTGTTTTCTGATTTAACAGTTCCTTATAAATATGAATGTAAATGGTGATGTCTTTGTGCCCAATGAACTCTTTCAGAAGGACCTGCTGATCAAGAAACAAATTGTTAATGTACACCCACATCCATAGATTATGTGCAGCTACATATATTCTTGTAAGAAGCTATGGTCAGTTAAGAGTGCTACTAGAATGGCTCCAACTGCTTTTTAATGAAATTATAACTGATTTCTCAATAATGATTTTTTCCCTTCTCTATAAAACAGCACTAATGAAAATGCTATTTTTATTAGTCTTGAAGAACAGACTGATTGCATTCTTGTCAGTGTCATCAGAGTTAGAACTGTGACACTGAAAGAAAACTGAAGTCATCCATTAACAGTAAAGCTATTAGAATCATAGAATCAAGCAGGTTGGAAGAGACCTCCAAGATCATCCAGTCCAACCTATCCCCCAGCCCTACCCAGTCAACTAGACCATGGCACTATTGATTGACTTCTTCATGTGAAGCTGCTGGTTCTCACTAGTAGTTGCCCTACCTAATGGATAACAGTGTGCAAGTTTGGTCTATTCTATTTGCTCATTTTCCTGGCCCATAACCGACTTTACTTGCATATGTTTATGTCTTCTTCATTCCTGGGATCCCAAACCTGGACCCCGCACTGCAGGCATATCTCACCATTGCTGAGTAGAGAGGAAGGATGACCTCTCTTGGCCTACTGACAATGCTTTGCCTTGGTTGTCTCTGCCACAAAGGCACATGGTCAGTATGTTGTCCACTGGAATTCACAGTTACTGTTTTTCTTCTAAGATACTTTGCAGCTGGTTGGCCTGCATCTCTGCTGGTGTGTGGGATTACCCTGCACCTCATGCAGGTTCTAAACTGCATTTCATCAAGATTCCCATCAGCCTATTTCTGCAACTTGTCAAGGTCCTTAAGGACAGCACAACCATCTTGTGTGTCAACAATTCCTCTGAATTTTGCACCATATGCAAATGTGGTCATAATGTGTTCTGTCCCACTGTCCAGGTTACAAAATACTGGCCCTGATAGCAGGTCCTGGGGTATACATTTCAAAGGCTTAGCATTCTGATGATTATTCTATAAATCAAATTGGGAAAATGTTTTTTTTGAGATCTGCCTCAGAAAAGCTTACTTTAGCAAACTTTACTGGATCTGGAATGGATATTAATGATATATAAATGATGGTGGTTAATCTTTATGGAAAGTGAGCTTGCTTTTTTTTTTTTTTCCCTTCACATTACAAACAGGATTTTGTAGACTCAAATATCAGAAATTTATATGTTTTTACTACAAAGCTCAAAATGAAGATTATTTTATTATCAATCCCGTTACCTAAATGAGAAACTGATCCAGCTGAGATGTAGAAATAGATGCTATACATCACCAAAGTACTTCTATATCTCTGGTACTAAACCAATTCTAAAACCAGTTTACCTTTTGTTTTGTTATGCTATTAGTTATCTTATGGAAGTTAAACTCATGTAGTTACCAATGTTAATTTCTTCAAGTGATTTGAAAGGCACAGGTGTCTTCCGGGGATTGTGAAGGGTGGATACTTAGCTTGCATTTCACTTGTTTTGAGACCCTTGGCACTTGAGCTCTTTGGGACGTACTTCCATTCACGTGCTCAGAGTCAAAATCTATCTATTTCTGTACCATAAAAGCACTTTATGACAACATAATGATGGAACAATTTTGGGAAAAGAAAACAAGATGGCATGAAACCCACTCTCCTCAGCTAGATGATTTATGGAATAGGTGCATCAGTCATTAGAGGAAATCTTAGCCTTTTATAGTACACTTTGGCCTGTGAAGCGCTAGCAAAGGCTTACTGCTTTGTGTTTTCTGTCAGTAAAAAATGTAACTCTTCTGATTTACTGTGAGGCTGTTTGTGTGATTCCTGTGAGGTATATGCATGTGTTCTGGTTTTGGGATGGGCTAGTCTGTGTCATTCATCTGGAGCTACTCATGAGGAAGGACGAGTAAATAGTGATATTTCTGGTAGAGTTGGACTTAACACTTTAAAAGTCTGTAAGGATCTGACCTTTCAGTCAGTCCATCCAAGGCACACTAATTCTGCTTTACATCTGTGCATTGCCAATTTTCTTTTCCTTGCTGTAATCTAAAGAAATGCATTTCCAGAATTTCAAGGTCAAATTAACCCCCTGTGTTCTGAGTCAGGGTTCTTGTCTGTACATCATCATAGAAACTCATGTATAAATAAAGATTACCTGATTAGTGCTACAGCTTTTAACTAGAAAAAAGTACCAAGTGTTAAAGCAAGTTCAAACTGAAGTTAGTATATGCTGTGCATATTCTGGGCAAAGATAGCCCTAACATCCCCCCACAATTTCTGTGTGACACAGCATCTGAATTTCACTGAAGAGCCTAAGTTTAGGCAGTCACATTGTTAAACAGTTTGAAAGCTTCCCTTCTCTGGACGTTAAGATTGCTTTGTATTTTGTGTCGACAATACAAGAGCCTCCAAAAGGTCTCCTGACCTTTTCATATGAAAAGCTGAGAGGTCTAGAAGTTGTTACATGTCTATGAATACTTCAGAGAATCTGATTGCCTGAGACTCTGGGACTGAAAAGGTGGGACAGCTTCCAAAACACTGGCTCTCACTTGTGCACTGATGGCTTAAATTATCTCCATTTGTGCCATCTACTGTTCTGCTCCCTGTGCTTAAGTCACTCAACGCTAAAGCCTTAATCTTGTGATGTTGTTCAAAGAATGGTCTTTCAATTTCTACTCAGGTAGAGACCTTCAGTCAGCTGAGCATTGCTTTGTAGGTTATACTGGACAAAATCAATTATGCAAACAAGCATATGAGGCTTTTTATGACATTTTGATAGTAAAGCTACTGCATTAACAAATCTAAACTATGTATCTTACTCTCCTTCTTTACCATGTGCAAATAGTGTGGAAAAGTCTCTGTAATCATTGTTCCAAGCCTTGAATTCACTTACTTCAAAATTTTTTGTACCTCGAGGCACAAGACATGATGTAGCTAAACCTGGAAGAAGGCTGCAAAGGGATTAAATTTCACTTGATCAAAACCTGGGTGTATTATATCTGACTTGAACTGTAGTTTGCATTTTGCATTCTAGTCAAGCTAGAATAAAATTATTCTTTTTGGTGCCTATTGAATTGTGAGATCAGGACTTAATTCTTCAGAGAAGAAAAACAAATAGAACAACTTGAGCACTCCAAGTTTGGTTTTAAATTATATGAAAGCTTGACTACTGCCATGATGTTACTCATAGAACCATAGAATCAACCAGGTTGGAAGAGACCTCCAAGATCATCCACTCCAACCTAGCACCCAGCCCTAGCCAGGCAACTAGACCATGGCACTAAGTGCCTCAGCCAGGCTTTTCTTGAACTCCAAAGATAATACAAAGAAAATTAAAATCTTTGCAATTTCAGATAACTTTGTGAGTAGCTCTTGAGTTTTTGCACCCTTTTCCTTCTGTTACACTTAATGAAATATTAAAGTCTGTTTTTAATTTGTCCAGATTGTGCAGCTGAGGCTTAAAATTCAGAAGTGAGCTTGTTAGGAGCTGATCCTTTCCATTATTTGGAAAGAGCTGCTTGTCATTGCAGTGCCACAAATGGATCACAGTGCCAAATTACAAAGTTCTTGTAGATAAATCTCTTAAGTGAGTAGGTAAGATCACAGGATCATAGGATGCTAGGGGTTGGAAGGAACTTCCATAGATCAAGTCCAACCACCCTACCAGAGCAGGACCATAGAATATAGTGCAGGTCGCACAAGTACACATCCAGACGGATCTTGAAAGTCTCCAGAGAAGGAGACTCCATAGCCTCTCTGGGAAGCCTGTGAGATCAACAGAAGCCACGATGAAGAAGTGTTTGTGTTTTTGGAGTTGCAGTAGCTGAATAAAGCTTTGATTCCTTGAGAGGAAATACACATTATTATATACACACTCCACTGAACTTCTGCAGTCCTCCTTCATATTGGACATATGCAAAGGAACTGTGAAAATAAAACATTTTTTCATCCCAAGTAATCTTGTTTCGTCACTCTTATTTTGACACCATATTCCTAATGATATTTGTGATGGTATCCTGGCAGTGGATACAGCTCTTAGAATTATGTTATGAATAATTTGCACCTTAATAAGTACACAGAATGCAGAACTCATTATTAACTGCAATATCTGTTGGTATCACCTTCAGACAAAGTTGTACTATGAAGCTTATGCTGCTCAGAGCACTAAAGGAGAAAGGTCTGTAGTATTCTTAACAATTTTAAAGGTGTAATTATGAAATGAGATAGTTTATATTTGACTTGGTGTTGAAACGTCAACAACAAAACTTATCAGGCATTTTGGCAAGTTTACTCCTGCTTTAAATGCTGTTTAAGAGAGAGTTGCATGAGCTTTAATTGGATATAATATTTTAAAGTTTAATCTCCTATTCTGCAATTCAAGGAAAAGACATAATTTAGATCATAGAAGGGTGTATTTCTCAAAGGAATTATTGTAATCCTTATAGATTTCTCTAAGCCAACTGAAATTACTAGTTCTAGGATGTCAAAGGATTGATACACTTGACTAATTAGGAAGCCAGTTGGGAGTGGTGACAGCAGTCTGCAGCAGCTTGTGAAAGCTGATTTAAAGGTCCCGTGAGAAGTGTTAATATTGAACAATATTTGTGACTCTTACACTATCACTGTAGCAATGTTGAATGCAGTTCTCCCAGGGCAATTTAGGAGATTTCTACAATACTACATGATGCACTCTCATGTCTAAAACTTTCTGTAGGAGATATGAGTATTAATAGATAGCTGTGTAAGCTCACAGAAAGTGTCACAGTCAATTGTTGACTTGGTGTATTTTGTCTGGGTTCTAATTTAAATTCCCAGAGACTCAAATAAATTTAATAGAACCAAATAACAATTTATAGAGTGCCCTTCCCAATTCCCCCTTCCTTCCCAAAAGAAATGAATTAGATGTAGAGAGAGAGGAAAAGGTAAGCACACCCAAATAAATGAATCTCACTCGATTTGGAAGTTAAAAAGAAAAGTTTAACAATAACTTAAAAAGGTATCTGAGCTAGGGAGGTTACAAAGGTATAGGGAAGGGAAAACCAATGCAAAATGTGTAAATACAACCTGATTTTGATGGTGATGGCATTGTCTGCCTCGTGGGTGATGGCCACATGGTAAAACAAAGAGAACCAGGAACAGGATGGTGATGCTGGTAAGCAGGGAGGCAGGGAGCAGAGAGAGAGAGAGAAACAAGGTCCCCTGCTTTTATGGCTCTTTAGACAGGAAGGGGGAGTGGGCTAACCATCACCTGGTAGTGTTCAGACCCACCCCTGGGGAGGGGTCAAGTCCACCTAGGGTCAGGTGCACGGTCACTCCCCTCTGGAGTGTTAACCCTGTACACTTGGGCATCAAAATAAAAACAAAATGATTTGGAGCATAACTGAAGACACAGGAGTTTGAAAAATGGACAGACTTTTTGCATGGTTTAAGTACATAACTATGAGTATTTTTGTTTGCAGTGGCTAACTTAATTCAGTGCATGCATTGAATCCATGTAGACTGGGAAATTACTAGAGGATTTTTTAAATTTGAGTTCCTATATACTCCATTTTTTATTCTGTGAGGCTGGCAGGTCAGTAATTTCCAGGGCTCTCTTTTCTTCCATTTTTAGAAAGGGGCACAATATTTCCCTTCTTCCATTCACTGAGGAGTTCACCTGACTACCATGACTTTTCAGATGTCATGGAGAGTGGTCCTTTGAACTACATCAGCCAATTAAAGAGCAGGGGGTAAAGTAAGCGAATGGAACAGAAGTGGTAACTAAAGGCAATTGCACACAACCAGATTTTTAAATTAACTCTTTTGGCCCTTCATTAAACAATGAATAATAATAATGGAATGGAGACAATGATAGAAATGTTTATGAAAATGTGTTTTAAATTTGAGTCACTGTTATGGAACAGCTCTTGTGAGCTTTATCTATGTTTATATTTGTATTTCTATATAGTATTTTAGTATATCAAGTCTTATTATTCTATGAGGAGGTTACCACTCTGTGACTTTAAGCTATGCATGGAGTTTTGTGTTTAATTTGTGGACAGGAAGGCTCCAAATTTTGTGACATTATTATATATTTTTAAAATGATTTCCATAATCTCAATTCTCCTGTTTTTGTGCCTCTTTTTGTTTTAATTTTCTCTTTCTGCTTGCAAATTGTATCTAACCTTAGGGTTCTCAGAAACTAAATTAGATTCAACTCTTGACTTAGCAGTAAAAGAGTGAAAGTAAAATGTTTCTAGAACGTGGTATTTGACCCAGGCTGGTTTCACAGTACTTTGTCAGATCTTCCTCTCTGCAACTTTGAGCTTTTTGTTTTGGAATTGGGTTTGTTACCCTTGAAACGACTTACCTTAGTGTGATGGTTTGGGTGTTACCTGCCCCCACCATCCCACTTTGTAAAATCACCCAGACTAGACTCAGGGGCTCTGGAAATTGAATGAAGCTTTATATTTTTTATATTTACAGCTTAGCACAATATACAAGTAGATATTTACAGTACATACAGTTATATACAGAAATATACACGTTAAAAGGTAATACAGAAGCACAACAGCCCTCCCAGAAACCTAAGTCCCCAGGAGGGGCTCTCAACCACCCTTCCACCTTCTCCCACCCCTCTCTACCTTACCCCAGATGTTGCCTTGTGCCCAAGGAAGGTTGGAGGGCTGGCCAGGGGAGTTAGGAAGCAGGTGGATTAGTCACAAAGGTGGCAGATTAGGTTAGAGAGAGAAATGCAGCCCACAAAGCCCAGAGAGTGACTGTGTTGTCTATATTTACATTCTTGTTCTTATACATCTCAGCAAGCCTGTGAGTGAAGTAGACATCACCATTGTTTTCTTCTCACAGCCTGTAACCTAATTCTTCTCACCAAAACATTCTAGCTAGTCTCAAACTAGCACACTTAGGAAGATGCTAGATTTTTTTAATGCTCATTGAAGACAGAATTTACTTAAAGGAGGGAAACAAGTAGAAATATTACTGGGTAGAAACATTTCCCAATATATTTTTGTCTCCCATAGTCATGTCTAGAAGGTTGCCTTACTTCCTTACATGCAGTCCAGCATCTTCACAATTCCCTGAATTAATGATGTGCCCAGTTTAGATCCTCATTTGAATATTCACTGCCAGGAATGACTGCAGAATCCTGTGATGTGTCTGACTGTGTCCAAGTTGTGTGTTGGCCTAGAGAGTTTTGCCCAGTGAGGCATAATGAAGTTTCTATCATGTAATTCTTTATTCCTTTGTGGTGATTTTTCATCATACGTAGTAAATCCTGGAATTGTGTTCTCTGTTCTCCCAGGCATAAGCAAAGGGGTTATCAAGGTTCAGAAATCTAACATTTTCTGGTGTGTTTGAGGAAATAAAAGTAGGGCATTTAATGCATGCATTTAATTATAATCCTACAGTAATGTTGATAATTCCCTTGAGGTGTGTTAAAGATATACATGTAATACAATGAGTAGAATTTTCCTGAACTGACATCAATTATGTAAAACTGGCCAGAGGTTATTAAATAGAAAGGAAAGTGCCTTTTGATTCAAGCTGCCTATGGATATCACTCTGTATCCTATCCACTCCAATATTATCCACTCAGCTTCTTGCTAAAAAACAATTTCAGTTTTTTTTAATAACAATAACCAAAATGATTTCTTGTCTAATACAGCAAATGATTTAAGGGACAACTTTTGAAAGCTGATATGAGACTTAATATTTACACATGCAGAGGGGTGCTGAAAGTATGAATGAAATGGCATTTCCCTTAAAACTACGCTTGACTCTCAGTATAGAGAAAGAGGAATGTGAAATGAATGGTATAAAACTTGGTCAAGTTCAATGTACAGCAGAGCAAATCTTTTGAGACTAGTTGCAAAAGAAACAATCTCTGAACGTTAAAACCCTGGCCTGAATTAGAAAGTAATGGTTTTAATTATCTTTTATTGTCATGTTTTGATATTACTGTGGTAACCTAGAAGGCTCTTTTGCTTTCCCTTTACAGAGGGTGAGGAGACTGGAGTGATGGATAGCTTGTTGGAGGCCTTGCAATCAGGTGCAGCTTTTCGAGACCGAAGGAAAAGGATACCAAGGTCTAAAGGTGAATATTCTATTCACATTTTATTTTCCAGAGAAAGCTAAAAGTGTTATGGGTCCAGTGCACTAGAACTTCAGTGCTATCAGGTTTATTTCTTTCTTGCAATGACAACTTTCAGGGATCTTCAAGCTGTTTTGCTGATGTCAGTGGCACTTTGGAGATTAATTTATGAAACATAGCATACCTGACTATTATGACAAGACTCTTCAGTATGGCCACATCTACTTCAGCTTTTTGGGGTTTATGGTTGAATGGTTGAAGTAAAAGTCATTTTGCCCCATAGGTGAATCAAATTATTGCACTGCAATCATGAAACATTGGGGATTGGAAGTGACCTTGAAAGATCATTCAGTCCAACCCCCTTGTCAGGGTAGGATCACCTAGACTAGGTCACACAGAAACACATCCAGGTGGGTTTTGAATGTCTCCAGAGGAGACTCCACAACCACTCTGGCCAGCACCTTCCATTGTTTTGTCACCCTCATAGTGAAAAAGTTTTTCTGTATGTTCACATGGAACTTAACCAGGTCAAATTGTTTTGAGACACAGTGCAGGTTACTTAGAGGTTGGGTTTTTTTTCACATTTTAAATCTCACTTGAAACTTGTCCACACAGGACTGACACAGCAGAATGCAAAGGTGGACAGAACTGTCACTTCACTCCTAGAAACATCTAACTTCTAAATAATTCTACTTCATAATGTTACTCCAGTCACTTCTGAAGATGTTTTATTTCCATTGTTCCCTTGCTTTTGCAGACACGCCACAAAATCTCAGTCCAACCACACAACGGCCTGTGCTGAAAGCTTGTAACCATGGTAATGAACCATATTCATGAATTGCATGCTCTTTTTAGCATACTTTATGTAATTAATCTCTGCTTTCAAAATACTATCATGATTTTTCAGCTTCATACATTAATGGAATGCTGAAACCTGCTTTTCAATAATTACCAGGCTGTTATGTCCTGACACTCTACTTCTTGATGACATTATGAGGCTCTTATATATTTAGTCAGGTTTTTATTTATTTAAACTTTCTTTGCTTTTAAATAGAGTTCTTTTATAATCCTTAAGAACAGTCATGCAAGGATTTTTCAATGGCTTATGGGGCTGTAATAGAAACAAAAGTTTACAGACCATTTTAAATATTGCTATGTGGTTTTGTTACTGAGTCAGAGAACTTTCTTCATTCATTCTGTTTTTCTTTGCCTTATAGCTGGAATAGTTTAAGATATTTACAGATAAAATTCAAAGTTGTAGCAGCAAAGTAATACCACATTAATCAGTTGTTTCATGGTAAAATGTTTCTCCAAATTTTGATTGAGTCTTGAGTTTATTCACAAACTTCTGACCTGTTTCACTGTAATCAGTAGGACTTGATCATATGTTAGCTTTGTTTGTTAAACAATCTACAAAATATTACTATATTAGCTACTTTTTAATTAAGCCCAAGGAGTCCAGAATGACTGTTTTCAGTGGATCATAACTTGTGGTCTCAGGAAAAAACTCAGGAGATGTGATATAGACAACTGGTTTGTAAGGTGGATTGAAAACTGGCTTGACAAAGGGTTCAGAGAGTTGTCATCAGTGGCACAGAATCAAGTTGGAGGCCTGTAGCCAGTGGTTTGCCCCAGGGATCACTACTGGGTCCAGTTTTGTTCAATATCTTTACCAATGACCTGGATGAGGACATTGAGTGTACTCTCTGCAAGAATATTGATGATAAAAACCTGCAGGAGGTGTCAGCCAGGTGAGATCTGGACAGACTGGAGTACTGGACAAAGGGTAAACATATGAAATTCTGCGGCCCCCAGTTTAGGAGGGACATTGAGATGCCTGAGCGTGTCCAGAGAAGGACAACGAGGCTGGTGAGAGGCCTTGAGCACAGCCCTACGAGGAGAGGCTGAGGGAGCTGGGATTGGTTAGCCTGGAGAAGAGGAGGCTGAGGGGAGGTTGTGGCCAGGAGGAGGTTGCTCTCTTCTCTCAGGTGGCCAGCACCAGAACGAGAGAACACAGCCTCAGGCTGCGCCAGGGGAAATTTAGGCTGGAGGTGAGGAGAAAGTTCTTCACTGAGAGAGTCATTGGACACTGGAATGGGCTGCCTGGGGAGGTGGTGGAGTCGCTGTCCCTGGAGCTGTTCAAGGCAGGATTGGACGTGGCACTTGGTGCCATGGTCTAGCCTTGAGCTCTGTGGTAAAGGGTTGGACTTGATGATCTGTGAGGTCTCTTCCAACCTTGGTGATACTGTGATACTGTGATAATTCAGTAAGGACAAGTGCAGGGTCCTCCATCTGAGGAGGAATAACAGCAGACACCAGTACAGGTTGAGGGCTGACCTGCCGGAAAGCAGCTCCATGGAGAAAGATCTTGGAGTCCTGGTGGACAACAAGTTCGGCGGTGGCCAGCAATGTGCCCCTGTGTCCAAGAGAGCCAGTGGCATCCTGGTGTGCATCAGGAAAAGTGTGCATTCCAGGGAGATTCTTCTCCCCTTCTACTCTGCTTTGGTGAGACCATACCTGGAATACTGTGTCCTATTTTGGGCTCCCCAGTTCAGGAGAGACGGGAAGGGACCTGCTGGAAAGAGTGCAGCAGAGAGCCATTAGGATGACTGTGGGATTTGAGCATCTCTCCTACAATGAGAGACTAAGGAACTTGGGGCTGTTTAGTCTGGAGAAGATAAGACTGAGAGGAGATCAGATCAATATATGCAAATATCTGGTAGATGTGTGTCAATTGGATGGGGCCAATCTCTTTTTGCTGGTCAGCAGCAATAAGACAAGGAGAAATGGCTACAAATTGGAGTGTAGAAGGTTTCACCTCAACCTGAGGAGAAACATCTTTACAGTGAGGGTGACAGAGCACTGGAACAGGCTGTCCAGAGAGGTTGTCGAGTCTCCTTCTCTGGAGACTTTCAAAACCTGCTTGAGTGTGTTCCTGAGCAAACTCTAACCTAGAGGATCCTGCCTTGGCAGGGAAGTTGGACTCAATGATCTCTGGATGTCCCTTCCAACCTCTCAAATTCTGCAAGTCTGTGGATTATAGCTCACGTTTAAGTGCTTATTTCTTAAGTGGCTATAGCCAAAAAAGCCAAAACAAAACAGAAAAAAGAAACAACCAGCAAAAGAAGAAAGCAAAATACAGAATTTGGCATTATTAAATGCTAAATTAAAGAAAATAGAGCTGGAAGGACCATTTAAAAGATAATTAATTTACTTATAGGCATTTGCTCAAAGGAAAATGGAATACATTTGGCAGGTGCTTGTATAGCACATAAAATACTGATGTTTGAATAATGACTGCAGAGTCCATCTGAATTTTTGCCATGAATGTTTCTGCTTGTAAGAAGAGTCATGTTGAATTTTGCTTATTTCCAGCCTGTTCACGTATCGTTACACAGAAGTGTTGGCTTTATTTTTCACTGATTTGCTGTTTTTTACCCACCTAAAAGTTCAAATGGGTGCTAAATTTTGTATCATGGCAAAAAAGCTAAGCTTAAAAGGTGTGGAGACTGATAAAAGTCCTCCAGGAGCAATTCAGACACTGCCATTGTTTGTTTCCATACTGGTTTTGGCTGTTTGGATTAAATGGTAACTGTTTTGGATGCTGCCTATTCTGGTGAGACTAACAGATTCACTTATGGTAGATATACTTTATTAATACATACTGCAAGTTTTTACATAGTTTGAAATTCTTTGACTCATCATGCAGTCAGAAATAATTATAAGCCATGATCTGAAATGTCTGTCCTCTGAATCATTCAGTATATAGCAGTCTGTTGGGCAAATGCTATCAAATTCTAGCTAATCTTTTCTGTTTCAGAACAAAACACCGCCAAGCAAAGTAATAATAACTGACTTAATCTGTATAATTAAATATATTTCTCTTAAAAGTAGAATACAAATCAGACCCAAGCTTAGGAGGAAACTAGAGAGTCTCTGTCTCACAGGGGATGGCAAGGAAGAGAAACAGAACCAGAATGAACACTTTCTACAGAGCTGTAATATAAATGGAAACAGAAATCAAATCTCACTAACCATTTCCATTGCCATCCTCAGCATGATGCTAACGAGCCAAGCCCTGTAAAACAGAGAAGCAAGCCAAAGCTACCCAGCTCTGGAACCAAGTAGAGAAGCAGTTTCTTCTAGCTAAACAGACTGCTTAATAAAAGAAAGGAGGGATAATAAATTTAGTGGAATGCTAGCCATTAGTTGACCATTTTTTTTCGTTTTCCTGATCTGTTAAGCTGCTCAAAAACCTCTGGTAGTGTTTGGCTGATGTTTCTGATTAAAACAAGAGCACTGGTTCTCATGCTGCATCCCAGGGTAGCCTCTTTGTGTTATTTTTCTTCCAACTACACTTGTATTTTATTTAACAGATTGCCTCTTTCTAACATGGTGTATAGTTTTTGTCAAGTTTAAATCTACTCTGTTTCTGTGATCAGAATTTCTGATTGCATTTCTTCTGCTTGTGACAAGGCCCATCAAGTCAGATAATTTCTTGCTGAGGAAAAAGCCCTGCTGCATGACTAATAGCAATGATACTTATTCGGTATTGCTAGATCTTGGAAACGTTCTGACACCTCAAGAATACAAATAAATCTCACCAGATTTTCACTGGCATAAATATGATTGGTATATTTATTTCATTTCCATTCATGTGGCTTACTATTTTTAAATTAATGGTCAGATTGCATATATGCTCAAAACTACCTGTTAATCTTAAGAGTTCTCTTGTAATGCAAAGAGCCATAAGCTGCAGTAAATACAGTGGTTTGTGCTTTTGCTGTAATTCCCATTCAGAGCACTATATGGCACAAGGAGAGTGTTAGTATAGTTTTAGTGTTGTGCTTCAGTAAGATTTTGGTTCAATAGCATCCAACAGGGGAGCTTTTTTATTTTGTTTAGAGAGCAGAAAGAAAGCACTTAATTTTCAATGATCAGGATTTTTCACATTAGAAGATCATTTCAAGCAGCTAATAGCTATGGGTGATCTGAGTTTATCAATTATTTACAACAACAGTCAAGGCATATTTGCAGCTTGCACATTTATGTCAAGCTAGTTCAGTTCAAATACACATAGCAGCATATCCAAGGCAGCATGGAGCGCCCATTGCAGTACAGAAAGCTGCATTATTCACTAAATTTTTGGTTAGTTTTTTTCAGTCTGCATCAAATTCTCTGCTGCTATGGCTATGCACTTACCTGCAGTAATGCAAATTATCTGAAATGCATGAATACAGTTTTGAGATGCAGCTTTGATTGTGTGTATATTTAGCTCAAATGCAGCAGAAAAGTGTTTTTCTTTACAAGTAGATTGTATTCAAAATGCTGTGAGTGAAGAAAAGCTATAGTAAAATGGAAGCCAAGAAATAGGGATTGGTTTTTGTGACTGCAGAGATTGAAAGAATTCTTCCTGTTGCACTCAGTAATTGGACTGTAGACTTTATTTCCAAAGGTGTAGTCTTGTTTCTATATTCAGATGAAATTTACTTGGTGAGAGATAGTCATATCTAGTATAGCTGTTCAATAAACCTTTAAACAATGGAATACTTTTCATGTCACGTTTAGTCTGAAGCTTTAACACCTCTGTTAGATAAAATCCTTGTCAAGCAATGTCATTCTGGACCCACTTAAGGAGAAAAAAACCCTTTTTGCATGGTTTTGTTGGGGTTTTTTTTTTGGTTGATTTTGTTTATCTCTTAATTGTAACAGCACTGCCATCTGAGGTTCATATTGGCATTTCTGCTACCTTTTTTTTGAGAATCATAGAATCAACCAGGCTGGAAGAGACCTCCAAGATCAGCCAGTCCAACCTAGCACCCAGTCCCATCCAGTCAACTAGACCATGGCACCAAGTGCCTCATCCATTCTCTTCTTGAACACCCCCAGGGATGGTGACTCCACCACCTCCCTGGGCAGCCCATTCCAATGCCAATCACTCTCTCTGGCAAGAACTTCCTCCTAACATCCAGCCTAGACTTCCCCCGGTGCAACTTGAGACTATGTCCACTTGTTCTGTTGCTGGTTGTCTGGGAGAAGAGACCAACCCCCACCTGGCTACAGTGTCCTTTCAGGTAGTTGTAGACAGCAATGAGCTCTGACAATGAGCTCATGATCATCTTGATTCTTGAAACTCTCAGTGCAAGCACTTAGAGGTCATTATTTCCTCATTGCTGCGTAGGGCAGCGTACGATGACTGACATTGCAACGTTTACTTCTCCTTATTTTTCTCTTGAGTCTGTATATTCCTGGCCTTTCTATATGTGGAGGTACAGAACACTGAGAATTAGCTAATACTGAAGAAACAGTGAAACCTGTGAAGATAACTTTTGACTGAGTATATGCAGTACAATGCATTCTTGAGCACTACCAGTTCTTCATGATAGATACTGGTTTAGAGGCACTGTGCATTCTTTCTATGTGTGATCTAAAACCACAGTGTTTGTACCTCTGTCAGAGAGGTTTTTTTATGTGGCTTTGTGAAGTTTTACTCAATAGATAAATTTCCTAAGCAGAAGACCTGGACCATGTGTAGGCATTGTTATGAAATGAAAGCATTTAATAGGATTTCTATTAAAAAAAACAAAATGTAGTTCTCAGTTGTTCCCATTTTAAGACCAAAGCTTTGCTTCGATATTGCCTTCATAGGTTAAGTAAAATTGCTGCTTATTCTAACAGAAGTAATTCCCTTGAAACCATCTGCAGTGTTTATAATAGATTTTTCCTAAAGCAGACAGTAGAGTTGCTTTAAACTGTGACTGTAAGAGTCAATTTTACATAAGTAAAAAAAAAAATGTCCAGACAAGGAAAGTGAATTTACTCATTTTTGTTTGTTTATAACTATTTCTACATTGACATACTTAAGTATGCATAGTCCCTCAAAGAGATAGCCCTGAAGAATGCACATTCCAAATTACCTAGGAATAAGATTGATTTAGATGTGAAGTTTTTAGATTCTTTTTTCTAGTGATCTCACTGTCTTGTAATTGGTGTTGGAATGGAGAAAGTATTCAAGTGAGAAGAGTTGACAGCCAGTGAGAAATGACAAATATTAATATTTTATTTTTCCAGAGCCTTTTCAACACAGTTAATAAAGTCAGCCTTTATTATAGAGACCAACATAGATGTATTAAAAAGTTCACAGTATCACAGTATCACCAAGGTTGGAAGAGACCTCACAGATCATCAAGTCCAACCCTTTACCACAGTGCCCAAGGCTAGACCATGGCACCAAGTGCCACATCCAATCTTGCCTTGAACTGCCCCAGGGACGGCGACTCCACCACCTCCCCGGGCAGCCCATTCCAGTGTCCAATGACTCTCTCAGTGAAGAACTTTCTCCTCACCTCGAGCCTAAATTTCCCCTGGCGCAGCCTGAGGCTGTGTCCTCTCGTTCTGGTGCTGGCCACCTGAGAGAAGAGAGCAACCTCCTCCTGGCCACAACCACCCCTCAGGTAGTTGTAGACAGCAATGAGGTCACCCCTGAGCCTCCTCTTCTCCAGGCTAAACAACCCCAGCTCCCTCAGCCTCTCCTCGTAGGGCTGTGCTCAAGGCCTCTCACCAGCCTCGTCGCCCTTCTCTGGACACGCTCGAGCATCTCAGTGTCCCTCCTAAACTGGGGGGCCCAGAACTGAACACAGCACTCAAGGTGTGGTCTAACCAGTGCAGAGTACAGGGGCAGAATGACCTCCCTGCTCCTGCTGACCACACCATTCCTGATGCAGGCCAGGATGCCACTGGCTCTCTTGGCCACCTGGGCACACTGCTGGCTCATGTTCAGGCAGGTATCAATCAGTACCCCCAGATCCCTCTCTGTTTGGCTGCTCTCCAGCCACTCCGACCCCAGCCTTTATCTCTGCCTGGGGTTGTTGTGGCCAAAGTGCAGCACCCTGTACTTGGAGCTATTGAACCCCATCCCATTGGCCTCTGCCCATCTGTCCAGGCGGTCAAGGTCCCGCTGCAGAGCCCTTCTGCCCTCCAACTCAGTCACATATGCCCCCCGCTTAGTGTCATCTGCAAACTTGCTGATGACTGACTCGATGCCCTCATCCAGATCATCTATGAAGATGTTAAAGAGGATGGGGCCCAGCACAGATCCCTGTTATTTATTTATTTAAAATGCCAGTTGCTGCAAAATTAGTGCCGTGGTCTAGTTGACTGGATAGGGCTGGGGATAGGTTGGACTGGATGATCTTGGAGGTCTCTTTCAGCCTGGTTGATTCTATGATTCTATGAATGAATGCAAACTCTGCTCAGAATGGAGAAAGTCATAGAATCATAGAATCAACCAGATTTGAAAGGATATCCAAGACCATCCAGTCCAACCCATCACACAGCCCTATCCAGTCATAGAATCATAGAATCAACCAGGTTGGAAGAGACCTCCAAGATCAGCCAGTCCAACCTAGCACCCAGCCCTAGCCAGTCAACCAGACCATGGCACCAAGTGCCTCATCCAGGCTTTTCTTGAACACCTGCAGGGACGGTGCCTCCACCACCTCCCTGGGCAGCCCATTCCAGTAGTAAATGCATGTTAGTACTATGAAAGTATGGGTATATTGACACTGTTTAAGGTTCCAGGGCAAAACCTCCAGGGACAGAGCTCTCTCCCTGCTCTGGTTTCCCCTCTAGGGAAAAAGTAGGCTAGGGAAGGTAAAGGGTAAACCAAGAGTCTTGAACATAAATTACAAGGGAGTAAATTTAACAATAAATAAAAAGTATTTATGTAAAAAGGATATAGAGGTGCACAGGGTATTTATGGAGAAGGGAAGGGTGTTGTGGTTTCTAAAGGTAGCCAGCAGAAATTAAACTCTCAAATGAAATTGGAGAAAAAAATACAGAATTATATTTGGAGAGAAATACAGAGATAGACATTATACAGCAGTTACTGCAGCCCTGGCAAACCCCCTGGAATTTCCCCCCTGTCCCAAGAACTGAATCTAATACTCCGCAGTGCTCCAACCCTCCCCCCGCCCCAGTGGCTCTGCCACCCAAAGAGGCCGGAACAAGCCTCTGGAGGCCTGCTGCTTGCTTGTGCTTCCCGATGAAGCGGCTCCCGCCACGCACACACGGCAGGAGGAGGAGGAAGGGAGAAGGAGCTGACCTTGGTGTGAGTTTGTAATGAGAAAGCAGAATTATGGATTGAATAACAATCTTCCACTCCCCAGAAGATTTTTTAACCCCACAGTCTCAACCTGGGACAGGTATATATACACAGGTACATACAGAACCACTTCGCAGGTGGCAATGGATTCCCTGGAGGTAGGGCCTGGAGCAGGCCTGGCCACATTTCAAGCAGGCCCAGCCAGCAGTTCTCAGGAGGGGAAAGGGTGAGAGCAAGAAAGCAAGCCAGGAATTCCTCCCCCTTATATAGAGGGGTAGACAGGAATTGGGAGGGAATAGACAGGACCCTTCCCCAAGGCTGTGTTCCTCACAGTATCACAGTATCATCAGGGTTGGAAGAGACCTCACAGATCATCAAGTCCAACCCTTTACCACAGAGCTCAAGGCCAGACCATGGCACCAAGTGCCACGTCCAGTCCTGCCTTGAACAGCCCCAAGGACGGCGACTCCACCACCTCCCAGGGCCAGGTTTTCCACTCACCTAGGCACTTTATATTTCCACCCATCCACCTGGTAGCTCTTAGACCACACCAGAGAAATTGTTAACTTGCCCTTAGACTCAGCTAAGCACACTGTGAGCCTGTATTTAGAAAGGAAAAGCGGGACTGTAATCCTTCAAAAGTGTCTGTGTCTAGTTTGTCTCTTGCAAAGTCTTGTGAGAGTTCTCACACAGTATCACAGTATCACAGTATCATCGGGGTTGGAAGAGACCTCATAGATCATCAAGTCCAACCCTTTACCACAGAGCTCAAGGCTAGACCATGGCACCAAGTGCCATGTCCAGTCCTGCCTTGAACAGCTCCAGAGACGGCGACTCCACCACCTCCCCGGGCAGCCCATTCCAGTGTCCAATGACTCTCTCAGTGAAGAACTTTCTCCTCACCTCCAGCCTAAATCTCCCCTGGCGCAGCCTGAGGCTGTGTCCTCTCGTTCTGGTGCTGGCCACCTGAGAGAAGAGAGCAACCTCCCCCTGGCCACAACCACCCCTCAGGTAGTTGTAGACAGCAATAAGGTCACCCCTGAGCCTCCTCTTCTCCAGGCTAACCAATCCCAGCTCCCTCAGCCTCTCCTCGTAGGGCTGTGCTCAAGGCACATGTATCCTCAGTTCTGTGGCGTAGCACATTCACAAGCAGCTTGGTACTGCCCATAAGCTGTCCTGGCATTTAAATGAGTGCCGAGCTCTGATTTCAGGTGAAAATGATCAGTTTGATACTTCACATCGTGATAAAAATGAGGAAACTTGTATTTCTGTTTCTCAAATATATTAACTGAATTCAAGGACTTAAATTATTAGATCTGTTGTGTAGCCTTTGAGTTGCCTTTGTTGTGGTCAGCTGAGATGCTGTTTACCGTTTGTATAACTGTATCAAACGTAAGTGCTGCATCCACACTCGGTGGTCGGTGCTTTGTTTCACTCTGTCCAAGTGCCAGCTTCTGTACTTCAGCCACGGCAACCCCATGCAGCACTACAGGCTGGAGACAGAGTGGCTGGAGAGCAGCCAGGCAGAGAGGGACCTGAGGGTACTGGTTGACAGGTGACTGAACGTCAGCCAGCAGTGTGCCCTGGTGGCCAAGAATGCCAATGGCATCCTGGCCTGCATCAGGAATAGTGTGGCCAGCAGGACCAGGGAAGTCATTCTGCCCCTGTACTCAGCACTGGTTAGGCCACACCTTGAGTGCTGTGTCCAGTTCTGGACCTCTCAATTTAAAAAAGATGTTGAGGTGCTTGAACATGTCCAGAGAAAAGCACCAAGGCTGGTGAGGGGGCTGGAGCACAGCCCTGTGAGGAGAGGCTGAATGCACTGGAGTTGTTCAGCCTGGAGAAGAGGAGGATCAAGGGAGACCTTATTGCTGTCTACGACTACTTGAAGGGAGATTGTAGCCAGGTGGGGGATGGTCTCTTCTCCCAAGCACCCAATGGCAGAACAAGAGGACACAGCCTCAGACTGCACCAGGGCAGATTTAGGCTGGATGTTAGGAAGAAGTTCTTCACAGAAAGAGTGATTTGCATTGAAATGGGCTGCCCAGGGAGGTGGTGGAGTCACCATCCCTGGAGGTGTTTAAAAGGAGGCTGGATGAGGCACTTAGTGCCATGGTTTAGTTAATTAGAAGGGTTAGGGGATAGGTTGGGCTTGATGATCCTAGAGGTCTTTTCCAACCTGCTTAATTCTGTAAATTCTCCATATAAAGAATTCTAAATGCACATAATATAGGCAAGAATGACAAAGAAAGCTTTTTAAAAGTAAGGATTTTAGATGCCAGCTTGAGACAAGGTGGACCTTATAATGGGGCTTATTCTTCAGAGGTCTGACAAATTCATTCCTAAAGAGAGACCCTTTGAAGATGTCAAATTAGGCACTCAGAAGAGCTAATTGCCTTTGTAAATATCTTGCTGGGGTTCATTGGTACTACCTGAATAAGACTGCTTCTCTCAAGGGAGGCAAGGACATTTTCTTCAGGAGAAGAACTGTGGCAAAGAGGTGACATTTGAAAGCAGTGACACTGTATATTCCATAATTGCACACACAGCAAATGTCAGCTTCATAGTTGCCTAGACAGGTAACTAGTTTTCCAAAAGCTATAGCAGGCAAGTTATATATTCAAAGCAGTCTTCTGAATATGCATCAGTGGACAATCTTAAATCTGCTAAGGGAGCAGTAAATTACCAGGAATTTACCCATATTTGTTTTTTCGTTGTTTAGTCACGCAGAACTTCCCATTTGAAGCCAATTACTGAGTGGTTCTCTATAGCAAAGAGCTTCTGTTGCTTCTCAAAGTACTTTTCAAGTCTCTTCTATATTTGTTAAACAAGATTTTAGGTATAAATCTACTAGACTCTTTTACTTCTGTTTTCTGAATGTTAAGAGCAAGTAGTTATGTAAATTCCTGCCTCTTTCTTCCAAGGCTTCAAGAGCTCTGACCCACACAGAAGAAATCATGTATCTATTGACCAAACAATGACTGTACTCAGCACTGGTCAGGCCACACCTTGAGTCTTGTGTCCAGTTCTGGGCCCCTCAATTCAAGAGAGATGTTGAGGTGCTGGAACATGTCCAGAGAAGGGCAACAAGGGTGGTGAGGGGCCTGGAACACAAACCCTATGAGGCTGAGGGAGCTGGGGTTGTTTAGCCTGGAGAAGAGGAGGCTCAGGGGTGACCTCATTGCTGTCTGCAACTACCTGAAGGGAGATGGGGGTTGACCTCTTCTCCCAGGCAATCAGCAACAGAACAAGGGGACACAGTCTCAAGTTGTGCCAGGGTAGGTATAGGCTGGATGTTAGGAGGAAGTTGTTGGCAGAGAGAGTGATTGGCATTGGAATGGGCTGCCCAGGGAGGTGGTGAAGTCACCGTCCCTGGAGGTGTTCAAACAAAGCCTGGCTGAGGCACTTAGTGCCATGGTCTAGTTGATTGGCTAGGGCTGGGTGCTAGGTTGGACTGGATGATCTAGGAGGTCTCTTCCAACCTTGTTGATTCTATGATTTACATTATTTTATACATACATTTTTTTAAAGGGTTTATCTTTCTTTTGGAAAAAAAAATGAACTATCAAATAGGGAAATTTCATCAACTACACAAAATCTGAGATGGAAACAAACAAATGTATCAGCCCTGACCTAAGCATGTTTTGTGACACAAGTGATCTCTGGTTAATACATCATTGTTTAATCAGTAATTAAAAAGATATAGTAAAAGCACCAAAAATTACTCATTAAATTCTGTAAGCACACTTCTTAATTCATCTTACTTTGCCATGTAAGTGAATGTTTTCTTGTCAGTACTGTGAAATGCTTACTTAATCTTTCTTGACCATGTCAGTGAATGTGTTCCCTTAATGTCATGGATTTTCTTTCCT
Source organism: Pogoniulus pusillus (assembly GCF_015220805.1). Classification (NCBI taxonomy): domain Eukaryota; kingdom Metazoa; phylum Chordata; class Aves; order Piciformes; family Lybiidae; genus Pogoniulus; species Pogoniulus pusillus. The sequence goes on from NC_087266.1 coordinate 41,734,393, forward strand.
CTTATGGGGGAATTTAGTTTTTTGGGTTTTGTTTGTTTGTTTGTTTGTTTCTGAAGTGGTTGCTGCAAAACAGCAAAAAAAAACCCAAACAATTTGAAGGAAATATTGGAGTTGTGTTTCTGCTTGAGGTTTTTTTTTCATTATAAGCCAGTGCTCTGCAAAGGTGTAAATAAAGGGTGTTAACTAGATACAGGGAAAACAAGGGCATATCTTGCAGCTTCTTTCCTTTGTTGGGGTAGGAACACTTGGAAGAATTGGAGTACTCTAAATGGAAATTGGCCTTTAAGTTGAACCAGAACTGGTGTTTGTGTCTGTAAGTTGCTTGATAAATGCAGCATCGTCTTTATTTCATTCCAGAAATAGATGTCTTATGTATTTCCGTCATGCATGCCTAAGGCAAAATCTACATCAATCACCCAGCAAAATAATCAGAAGCCTCAAGAGACTTTTTCTTGATGGCTAAAACTTAAGAGATCATGACTGCTAAAGGAAGGAAATGTAGGAAGCAAATATAGCTTTTATATGAGTGGCAGAAGATGATAACCAAACAATCTGAATGATCTGGAATAGAGTGAGACAGTTGGACAGTAACTCCTTTTATACTGATACAGTTTATGAATGCAAGATGAGAAGCTAGAGCTTAAATAATTTCAGGAAAGAACTTTTGGATTTTGGAGGATATTTGGCTAATAAAGAATCTATTTACTTTAAGCATACTACTGTAAAGTAGTTTGACGCTTGCCGTTGGCATGTTAATCATAGAATCATAGAATCAACCAGGTTGGAAGAGACCTCCAAGATCATCCAGTCCAACCTATCACCCTGCCCTATCCAATCAACTAGACCATGGCACTAAGTGCCTCAGCCAGTCTTTTCTTGAAGACCCCCAGGGACGGTGCCTCCACCACCTCCCTGGGCAGCCCATTCCAATGGGAAATCACTCTCTCTGTGAAGAACTTCTTCCTAATATCCAGCCTATACCTACCCTGGCACAACTTGAGACTGTGTCCCCTTGTTCTATTGCTGGTTACCTGGGAGAAGAGGCCACCCCCCACCTGGCTACAATGCCCTTTCAGGTAGTTAATGTGTCTTAAAAACTCCAAAACCAAAATAAAACAAAAGAAAACCACCAAAACTTCACAGCTTTTAAGGAAACAGAAAAAAAATATTTGAAGTCATTCCACTTTTCTAGCAGATTTTACTTCCTCAAGATGTGCAAAACATAAGCTTGCTTATACATATATATATATATATATATATATATATATATATATATATATATATATATATATTTTGCCCCCCATGACAGACTACAACAATGCCTTCTTAGTAGACATGGTCTTTCTCTTGCAATATTTTGCCATGATATCTTAGAAGTAAGACTTTCTAAAATGGTCAGGGAATGTTCTTTTATCAAGGGGAAAAGTTTTTCTCATGCTTTGTTTTCTCTTGATAATTAACTGACTCTATAGAGAAGTAAAGCAAAAACAGAAGCATGAGAAACTGTTATTTGACCCTAAAAGTTTGACCATGTTTGCCTTAGGTTTTTAATAAATCTAGAATATGGGGTTTAGAAAGCTAAGAGTGATTTATTCTACACTGTATTCAGAATTGTAGTCCTTGATTTTCTCTCTCCTGGCTGCATAGCAAAATGATAAAATAAGAAATTGAAAAGATTAACATCAAGAATACCTAGTGTCACAAACAGGGAAATGGAATCAAATCTCAGCAGATTTTCAGCATGGTCAAATAATTATTCTGAGGTTATCTTGTTTTTATCTGTTTTCTTAGGCTCTAAGCCTGTTTCTTTGTATTTGAAAATAGATGAGTGTACATGGTAAGTTATGGTACAATGCACATACAGATACCTGAATTAGATCTGGACAGATTAGTTTGTCTACTTGAAGTGGGATAGCTTTTAGACCAGGAAAAAACTTGGCTATCACAATCCAGTTTTAGGATTTGAAACCAAAATAATTTCTCTCTGTACAGCACCTAGATGGTCTGGGCTAGGCAGTTTCAGGAGCTGTGTTTAAGAATTTATAAAGCCTTGAACCACAGAAAATGGTGTTTCCTTTCATAGGTTTCTTTACTATTAAGTAATTTAATATGTTATATTAAACATATATGCTCACTTCATAGCTTCATTCTTCCCTGCTGTTTGGGAGCCTATAGACAGTATTTTCTGGTAATCACTTTTCATAAACAGAATAATCTGAAAACAGGGTATGTCTCCTATTTTATTTACTGACTGTTTAATTTAAAATATATGATTTTTCTACTCCACCAAAATATAAGTTGTAGTGGTGGGTAGTGTAGGAGACATAGTATTATAGATATTTGTCACATGAAATGGAATAAAATCACCACTATTTTGGCTTAAACATCTTGGATAACAGGATATTAATAGAGCTGAGCAAGCTATTTGTTGCAAATGCCTTCCTAATGCTACAGAAGTTGATAGGCTGTTGTTTTCATGGTTAGAACTTTGAAGTCATGTTAGGCGTTTTATTTCAGTCACTAGATCTTTGTGGCAGGAATCATCCTAAGCCTTCTTCATTAGCAGGGATATTTGGTAGCATTTTTTACCTGTGTTATAAAATATAAATGCTGTATTTGATCCATCTTCTCCATGAGAATGAAAGAAAACTTAACGATGTCTTTCACTCCACCATCATTAGTTCAAGAACTGGTTGAGTCAATATAATGATTCCAAACCTGCTCATAGTTTATATAAACAGGATGCCAAATTAGGAAATTAGACTGATGGAGGAGCTTGAGGAGGAGTCTCTTAAAATTTGGTCAATATTTTTAAAATGAGGTAAAATTAAATCAGAACTTAATAAAATAAAATCTGTCTATATCTATCTATCTATCTCCCTATCCTATCCTCTGGTCATAAGACATTTGAAGCTGGGCAGAGAGGACTTTGGGATATTTGTGTTGGGTTTTTTTTTTTCAGTTTACATTGGTAGTTTCTTAAGATGAGTTGTACAGGGTTTGCTTTACAGATGTGCCAAGTATCTAAAACTGCAGTGAAAACAGCAGGACTCAAAGCTCTAAACACAAAGTGCTTTATAATGTGAATTACTCTGGCTTATTAAGTAGTAAGCATTTTTAACTAATCTCTTGTATTTAAGTCTAGGCTGGATGTTAGGAGGAAGCTCTTCACAGAGAGAGTGGTTTGCCGTTGGAATGGGCTGCCCAGGGAGGTGGTGGAGTCACCATCTCTGGAGGTGTTCAAGAAAAGACTGGATGGGGCATTTAGTGCCATGGTCTAGATGAGGCGATAGGGCTGGGTGGTAGGTTGGAGGTCTCTTCCAACCTGGTTGATTCTATGATTCTATGATTCTGTGAATCTCATGAAGAAAAAAAAACACCTCATAAACATGGATACACGATTTATGGACTTTAAGCACCTTATGCTGGCTAGAGAGGCTGACATATGCACCTCACAGAGGAGTTTATATGAATTGTTAATGGTCACTGAGTTCACACTTCAAATTTAAAGTGCTAGAGGCTGAGAGACCTGAAGAGGTCTCTCTGTGTTTTAGTTCTGTCTATAATAAAGTTCAGAGAACATGGCACAGCACAGCCAACACTGACAACATTTGAATAGCTAATAGCCAATCTTATGCTTTCAAATTCTAATGCTTTGATACTTTGCTCTTTCCCTTTCCTACAGTGTTTGTGTAATTTGTGCTATACTACTAGCTGCAATGGTAATACTTTGTGGTGTACTAATGTTTAATTTGACCAGATGGATTAAAAGTAAATGAATCAGTACCATGGCTTTAAGTTAATGTAGCCTTCTTGATATGCAAGATAAGTTTGTGATTTCAGCATAAAGAGTGAATCGGGATTGATGCATGAGTCTTTGCAAACTGTTCTTGCTCTTCAGCACAGAATAAAAAGGGCTTTGGTAGCAGGTAATCCCTAGTTTTATAACTGTACTGTAGATGGTAGTCTTCCCCTTTCCCTAAGAAATATAAAATTGTTTTAATTCTATGTGATCCATCATCAGGCAACTACTCAAAAAAATAGCGTTCTTAAATGCTCTCAAATGTCCAGTAGCAAAAATAAATGAAGGGCAGAGTGCATTAAGGAATTTCCAGTTGTGTCTCACAGGGCAGAGAAAACTGCTATGAGAGAGCTCTTGAGATATCTCCTACTCCTGCTGCCTTTAGCAATAGCTTCCTGACTAATCAGTCTGCAAGCTTACCCCAGTGCTTTAAGTCTGTTCGTTCTCTATTGCCAGCTGCTGACTGAAAACAGGACACAGCCAATTACTCTCTGCTGAGTTTACTCAGTCTCTGTTTATCCATGTAGCAGCAGTTGCTCTGAGATCATTTCATTGAAAACTTGTTATGTAGTGAGATCTCCTATTATAAGATGTTGGATTTGTTTCAGTGGGGTCAAAAGTATTCGAATCCTACGGTCTAAGATTGGATATTATATTATTTGGGATAGTTGCTTCCTATGGGATGGAAAGCAAAGCATGCTGCAGTGGAAGTATTTTCTTAATTTTCCAGTGTTCCAATGCCAATCAATGCAAAAAGGTTTGTCTTCATCATTTAAAGGAGAAAAAGAAACGTTTAATAACTGTATCTTTAATTGAGGATGCTCCTAGGTGTAACCTAACTTTTAGTTTGGAGTCTGATCTTCCTTCATGGATCTTTTTTTTTAATGACTGTATCTTTAATTGAAGATACTACTAGGTGTAACCTAACTTTTAGTTTGGAGTCTGATCTTCCTTCATGGATCTATACTAGTTGGAACCTAACTTTTCATTTGGAGTCTGATCTTCCTTTGTGGATCTTTTTTTTTTTTAGTAACTGTATCTTTAATTGAGGATACTACTAGGTGTAACCTAACTTTTAGTTTGGAGTCTGATCTTCCTTCATGGACCTATACTAGTTCTAACCTAACTTTTACTTTGGAGTCTGATCTTCCTTCATGGATCTATACTAGTTGTAACCTAACTTTTACTTTGGAGTCTGATTTTCCTTCATGGACCTATACTAGTTGTAACCTAACTTTTAGTTTGGAGTCTGATCTTCCTTCATGGATCTATACTAGTTGTAACCTAACTTTTCATTTGGAGTCTGATCTTCCTTCATGGATCTTTTTTTTTTAGTAACTGTATCTTTAATTGAGGATACTACTAGGTGTAACCTAACTTTTAGTTTGGAGTCTGATCTTCCTTCATGGACCTATACTAGTTGTAACCTAACTTTTACTTTGGAGTCTGATCTTCCTTCATGGATCTATACTAGTTGTAACCTAACTTTTACTTTGGAGTCTGATCTTCCTTCATGGATCTTTTTTTTATGTTTCCTTTCTAGCTATTTCTGTTCCCAAGCACATCTTGTCAGTTTCTTGTTGGAAGTCCCTCTTTCCTACTCATCTGTTATTGCTTTAGTATATTAGCACATTCAACAATACCAGATAACTATAGGGTATAAACCTTCTAATTCAGCCTAGTTAAAAAGACATTTTTGACCTGTACCAATAAAATACAAAATGCACCGTGGCCTAACTTACTGCTTATTAAAGAAGTCCTCTACAGTCAAGTTAGTCATAAAGCTTTGATGACATTGTACATGTTGAAGGAACTAAGCAACCAAAAATGCTGCAAAGGGATCTCTAGCTAATCTTTTCTGGGAAAGCTATATTTACACAAAATACAGTACTTTGGTTATTATTTTTCTAATAACTGGAAGTACAAAGGGACACTTTCAACAGTTTTGTTTTAGCTACTCAAGAGAAAGCTAAATGAGAGGCAAGTATCACAGTATCACAGTATCATCAGGGTTGGAAGAGACCTCACAGATCAAGTCAGCAATAACTTAATGCACTACCCAAACTTTGTAGGATATTTTAAGATTAAATGGCCACACTGTGTACACCCTTTTAAAGGTCCAGGAGGAGGGTAGTAGGGTGAGATTCAAACATTATGCACTACAGTCTCCCATCCAAAACTGTCACTCAGAATCTGGGTTTGCTCAGAAATTGCTACATGATGCCCTTTAAGAAGTGCTAGCTTTGATATTGCACCGCACAATCCAATGAAGTTTTCTTCAGCTGTGTCTACAATATTAGGATGTTGAGAAGTTGCAGGATATTTTCTCTTATATTTAGGATTTTTCTGCTTTTAGCTTAGCACATTTTGGTTTTAAAAAAGCCAAAACCCAGGAGTTACTTCTTATTTTGAGTTTGAAAATCTTTATTCCTTTAGCCTGCGTTGACACAGTGGAAGTTATTTAAATGTTTGCAGTAAGTAATACATTTCTACAAGAGATAAGGAAACTTATTTAGTGAAGAACACTTTTTAACAAGAATACTAACTGTATTTTGTATGGAAATAAAGTTGGACTAAAATTAATATTCCAAGGTCTGTTTTTTTTTTGTTTAAGCTGAACTGGACAAGTTAAGGAGAATGACAGGAAAATAGGAGAAATTGAAGAGCTCTTTTTAAGCCGCTAGTGTGGTAGCAAAGGGCACACTCCACTGCTTTATGCTCTTGGCTTCGTTTGCAGGCTTCAGCCTTAAGTTGTTTTAGTTAGCGATGTGGAATTCTCTTTCCATCAAATTGCCCACCTTCAAAAACCAAATGGAGTGCAGTGAAATTGTGTAATGTTAGTTTTCTTGGAGTATGATGAGCATGCTAGTGGAGAAGTTTCACTTCGAGGTGCTTTATATTCCAGAAAACAATGCAGCATTGCTGCTCTAAAGGAGATTTTCAGATTTTGGAACTCATGGTATGCTCGCATGAGCTGTACTGGCAGGAAGTAGAACAACTGAAAAAAATATTGCCCTTGAATTGTTCCAGTCTGTTGAAGTGCAGTGCTTCTCTGTAGGACCAACTTCTGTTGTATGTCTTCAGGGCAAAAAGAGTATTAAAAGTATCATAATTCATATTTCGGATTTGTTTAACATGTTCTTGTTTGCTGCATCAAAGAAATTAAAGTTGAGCTTTGAACTGATGCCATTTTCAGTACATGTACTTCTTCAGGGGAGACCTCTTTGCTGTCTACAACTACCTGAAGGGACATTGTAGCCAGGTGGGGGTTGGCCTCTTCTCCCAGGCAACCAGCAACAGAACAAGGGGACACAGTCTCAAGTTGTGCCAGGGTAGGTCTAGGCTGGATGTTAGGAGGAAGTTGTTGGCAGAGAGAGTGATTGGCATTGGAATGGGCTGCCCAGGGAGGTGGTGGAGGCACTGTCCCTGGAGGTGTTGAAGAAAAGCTTGGCTGAGGCACTTAGTGCCATGGTCTAGTTGAGTGGCTAGGGCTGGGTGCTAGGTTGGACTGGATGATCTTGGAGGTCTCTTCCAACCTGGTTGATTCTATGATTCTAATGAAAGCAACATATACTTTAACAGATGTTTTACCTGCTGCTTTTGACAAGTTTCTTATCTTTGAGGTATATGAGCTGAGCAGTGCAGTTTTGAATTGAATGTTAGTTTTTGCACAGAAGTGGTGCACGGAGCTGAACAAATTCACTCAAAGAAAGTTGAAAGGTTTCAGTTTACTTAGTATATCAGTCCAGGCTTATTAAGTCAACCTAAGAATAGAATTTCTATCAGTTAAACTTTCCACTGGGATTTATGATTGGAGTGCGTATAATACCTCTCATTACTGATCAGTGCACGAGAGATGTCTTGTTTTAATTTGTATTCTTGGGAAGTATCTGCACTAAGTTTCATACTATGTTTTTGTAAATAAAATTCCATTCATTATCAACCAAAAATTGAGTGAACCTTGAAACTCACTGGGTCACAGCTGAACCATCAAACAGCAGCAGTGATTTTTCTCAGATACTCTTATGTCAAAGTTAGGTTTCCAATGAATATTACTTATTTCTTTCCTGCTGATGGATTACATTTTTGGATTTTAAGGAAACAAGAAATAGAAAGGCCTAACAAATATTATTTGTCAAACTAAATTAAAGCTTAAAGCAAATTATTAAGGCTATCTTCCAAAGCAGCAAGAAAATATTACATAAAATATACAAGTGCCATCACTGGCACTTTTGATAAAAATTTGCATACTTCTTTATCAAAATCAATTTACTTGGGACTTTGATTTCTAATGCAGTGGAGGTACTTATCTTACACATAATGCTTAGGGCAAAGTAGCTATTAGTTTAAAGGAAAGCTGTTTATAATTTTTTGCTTCTCTGTTTGTATGAATTGATTGGTTTATGTCCATTGCTGCTTTTGAATCTGAAAGCAAATAAGGAGATAAATTATGTCACAGAAACAGTAGTGCTAGAGATGAGATTGTGTTTTTTGTTTTGATAGGGTTTTTTTTAATCTGCTCTGGTAGTAGCCATTTTCTACATGTAATATATGGAGAAAGAAAAGAAGGTGCTCAGGCCACACCTTGAGTACTGTGTCCAGTTCTGGGCTCCTCAACTCAAGAGAGATGTTGAGGTACTGGAACATGTCCAGAGAAGGGCAACAAGGCTGGTGAGGGGCCTGGAACACAGACTCTATGAGGAGAGGCTGAATGCACTGGGGTTGTTCAGCCTGGAGAAGAGGAGGCTCAGGGGTGACCTCATTGCTGTCTACAACTACCTGAAGGGAGGCTGTAGCCAGGTGGGGTTGGTCTTTTCTCCCAGGCAACCAGCAATAGAACAAAGGGACACAATCTCAAGTTGTGCTGGGGGAAGTCTAGGCTGGATGTTAGGAGGAAGTTGTTTCCAGAGAGAGTGGTTGGCATTGGAATGGGCTGCCCAGGGAGGTGGTGGAGGCACTGTCCCTGGAGGTGTTGAAGCAAAGCCTGGCTGAGGCACTTAGTGCCATGGTCTAGTTGACTGGCTAGGGCTGGGTGCTAGGTTGGACTGGCTGATCTTGGAGGTCTCCTCCAACCTGGTAGATTCTATGAGTCTATGATTTTGTAGAAAGAAATTATAGCCAAACTTGCTCTTGGATAGTTCAAGTTTAGTAGTTTCTTGTTGGGAGTATTTAAGTACTAGCTGGTTTATTGGTCCAGCTGCATTAACATAAGTCAGCTAAAGGGCAATTTATAGCTGTTTTTCAAAGCAGAGTTCGCATTTGATTCGTTCATACATATTATTACTAAAAATACCACAAAAAATAAGGTAAGTCTAAGATGTTTTAAAATGTTTAAAAATGCACTTTATCTTCCCAATTTAAACATGTGGCCTAGCAAGGAAAAACAGCATAAAGTTCCCTGGTTTAGGCTAAAAGTTTTGATAAGTGCTTCTGAAATATGCTACATGTTTTATTTTCTGGTACAATATTTCAGTTAATTCAAATTCAGCTCAAATTAACAACTCCATGTGCTTGGGGATAATTAAATTACAGTCTCCTCTTATCTTGGCTCACCATGCAGACTACTGCCCACCCCTATAGCTGCCTTTACTCCATTGCTGTAGCAGTTTGGATATTTAGGAATAAATCTTTTCTTCTCCACATCAGTTGTGAAAGGAATGTAAACCACCTGTGAAGGAAATCAGCATATTTGGACAGATTTTTTGTGTCTGCTTGTCTGGCTTTATTCCAGGTGTTTTTATAGGTCTGTAAGAGAAAGAGTCAAAAAGGTTTTTCAGCTGTTCGTGGATATTAAATTTGACCTGGATGTACCATGGGCTGGGAGGAAGGGAAAAAAAGGACAAAGAAAACCAGAATCATATGAATTAAGGTGAGAAATAGAGGGAAGGACGTGAAGTGCAGATGAATGTGTGTATTAGCCTGAGCCACAGCCGCCTCTTTGGGGAGCATCAGCGGAGAGATACCCCTGCGTCGTCTGGGCAACCCAGGTTGCCATGGTGATGGTGGCTGCAGGGTGACTACTGATGGCTGCTGCCCAGGCCCTTTCAGGGCTGCGGATGCCAGCCAGCCATTGGCAACCCTCGAAACCTGTGGCTGGCAAAAGCCATTGCTTGCCAACGGAAGAGGAACCCAGTGGAAGGGTGCTGCTGGGTTTCAAAAGCCGTTAGTGTTTAGCAAAACTTTCTAGTCGAAAGCAGTTTTCTGCCATTTGGCAAAAAGCAGTGACACACACGATTTAAAAGGTGAATTTGGAAAGCAAACTAACCCTGCTACTGCTCCAGAGAAACCAGTGACGATGCAGTTAATTTTTTTAAGTATTTATGTAGGAATGCACATGTTTACTAGTAGTTCAGACACTGTAATTGCCTTGCCTGAAAATGGCATAAAAATGGAATCATTTATCTTATTTGTTAATCTGTAGCAATGAGCTTTGATGGTGCTAGCAGTCACATATTATTTGTTACACAAGCAAGCAGTATCTGCAGCTTCTTATGTTTATTGTACTAATTCAACTTTAAACAGAGTTTTTAAGCCACATGGCTTTTTTTTGTACCAGAAAGAATCCTTAAAATAGCCAACTGCATTCAACCTTAAAAATTTCATCAAAGGAGGACATCATTTGTGTTTTTCTGAAGGTGAAAATTGTTTCACAGTTAGAACTGGTTACTGCATTTTCAAATGACTTGAGATTTGTATTACTTTGTGCCACACACTGGCTTAAAAGGCAAAATGTTTGTCTTTCTTGCTTTTTTTTTCCCCTGTCCGTGCACATGTATCTATTTATAACATCCAATACTCTCACTAGATTCTTTCCTTCAGCTTCAGGAAAATGACTCAAACTGCTTCTACAATGAGGGTTTTGTTATTTCTGTATGGCTTGGTTTTTTTTGATGATGGTGGGAAAGCATAGTTGTTAAAGTTGTAATAGGTTGCCTAGAAAGATTCAGGAGGAATCCTAGGCTGAAAAGCGGTAGCTCTTCCTTACATGAGTCTGTCATGAACAGCAGGCTGACTGCTATCAAGAAGAAGCACTTCTGGCACTGTACAGCTGTATCGTGGGAGAGGGTGGGAGTTATGGGTTACTTGGTGAGGAGTTTGTGAACATACTATCTGAAGGAAGTACCTGGATCAGAGCTGTGCAGGTGTGTTGTTCTTTTTCTAGTGAGAATGCAAAGGGGAAAAAAAAATACATTTACCCCCAAAGCACATTTGTACTGAAAACTGAAATTTCTTTCTATTTGATATGAAATATTTGCATTTCTGACAGATAGGAAGAAAAGCAGTAGAGAAAAAAAGGAGAGCAGCCAGGAGGAAAGGGACCTGGGGGTACTGATAGATAGTAAGCTGAAGATGAGGCAGCAGTGTGCCCAGGTGGCCAAGAAAGCCAATGGCATCCTGGCCTGCATCAGGAACAGTGTGGCCAGTAGGACAAGGGAGGTTATTCTTCCCCTGTACTCAGCACTGGTCAGGCCACACCTTGAGTGCTGTGTCCAGTTCTGGGCCCCTCAATTCAAGAAAGATGTTGAGGTGCTGGAACATGTCCAGAGAAGGGCAACAAAGCTGGTGAGGGGCCTGGAGCACAAATCCTATGAGGAGAGGTTCAGGGAGCTGGGGTTGTTTAGCCTGGAGAAGAGGAGGCTCAGGGGTGATCTTATTACTGTCTACAACTACTTGAAGGGGCATTGTAGCCAGGTGGGGGTTGGCCTCTTCTCCCAGATAACCAGCAATAGAACAAGGGGACACAGTCTCAAGTTATGCCAGGGTAGGTATAGGCTGGATATTAGGAAGAAGTTCTTCACAGAGAGTGATTTCCCATTGGAATGGGCTGCCCAGGGAGGTGGTGGAGGCACCGTCCCTGGGGGTCTTCAAGCAAAGCCTGGCTGAGGCACTTGGTGCCATGGTCTAGTTGATTGGATAGGGCTGTGTGCTGGGTTGGACTGGATGATCTTGGAGGTCTCTTCCAACCTGGTTGATTCTATGATTCTATGATTGCCTTTGATCAACACACAGGCTTCTTCATCACTGCATTACTATCTGATGTTGATGATAGGGCTGAGTGTTTATGGAACAGAATTGGGGGGAAGGCCAACAAGGCAGATATCATGGTGGGAGTCTCTTATAGACCACCCAACCAGGATGAAGAGACAAATAAAATATTCATTCTTTGGACATCTTGCAAACCCTCTCAATTGCTGGTCATTGCTCTTGTGGGGGATTTCAGCTTCCCTGATGTCTGCTTGCAACAATACAGTGAAAAGGGAGCAGTCCTGCAGGGTTCCTATCAAGTGTAGAGTGTATCTTCCTGACACAGATGATGAGAGAGCCATCTAGAGAAGGTATCCTGCTGGACCCATTGTTGGTCAACAGAGAACGAGCGGTTGGTTATGTGGTGGTTGAGGGCCATCTTGGGCATAACAATCAAGAAATGGTAGAGTCCTCAGTTGTTGGAGAAGAGGTCAGCAAAACTGCCACTTGGGACTTCAGTGGGCAGACTTTGATATGTTTCAGAGAGTGTCAACAGAGTCCCTTAGGAGGCAGTCCTGAGGCAGCAAGGACTCCAGGAAGGCTGGATACTGTTCAAAAGGGAATTCTTACAGGCACAGGAACAGGCTGTCCCCATGTGCTGAAAGACAGATCGGTGGGGAGGAAGGCCAGCCTAGCTGAATAGAGTAGTTTGATTGCTGCTTAAGAGAGAAAAGGAGAGTTTGTGGTCATTGGAAGAAGGATCAGGCCACTTGCAGGGACTACAAAGATGCTGTGAGCATATGCAGGGAGAAAATTAGAAGGGCCAAAGTCCAGCTGGAAATTAATCTGGCTCCAGCTGTTAACAGGAAATACTTCTACAAATCTATTAGCAACAAAAAGAGGACTAAGGGGAATCTCTGTCATTTGTTAGATTCACAGCTGAGGTACTCTATACCTTCTTTGCCTTAGTCTTTTGCAGTAAGACTAAAATATTTGCTGGATAGCCAGCCCCCTGAGCTGGAAAATAGGGATGGCAAGCAGAACAAAGCCCTCATAATCCAAGCTGAGGTGGTTAGTCACCTGCTGCACCGCTTACACATACGTAAATCTATGGACTTCGGTGGCATGCACTCAGTGGTACTGAGGGGGCTGTTGGAAGTGCTCAGCAAGCCACTTTCCATCATTTATCAGTAGTCTTGGATAACCAGCAAGGTCCCAGTTGACTGGGGATAGCAAGTGTGGCAACTGTCTACAAGAAGGGCTGAAAGTAGGATCCAGGGAACTACAGACCTGTCAGTCTGACCTCATTGCTAGGGAAGGTCATGGAGTAGATCACCTTGAGTGCCACAGGCTCAGTCAGCATGAGTTCATGCTTGATGAACTTGTTCTTCTCTGTGACAAGGTGACCTGCTTAGTGGATTAGGGAAAGCATGTGAATATTGTTTACCTGGACTTCAGTAACATATTGGACATGTTGTTGTCCCACAGCATCCTCCTGGAGAAACTGACTACTCTTGGCATGGATGCATGTCTCACTGGGTGAAAAAATGGATGAATGGATGGGTGGGCCCAAATATTGGTGATGAATGGAGTTTAGTTCAATTGGCAGCCAGTGACAAGTGGATGAGGGTATTGAGTGTGCCCTCAGCATGTTTGCAGATGACACCAAATTGGTTGAGATCTGCTTGATGACAGTAAGAGATCTGGACAGGCTGGATCTATGGCCCAGGGCCAGTTGTGTGAAGTTGGATAAAAACAAGTGCTGAAGTCCTGCACTTGGGTCACAACAGCCTGATGCAACTGCTACAGGCTTGGGGAGGAGTGTCTATGAAGCTGTCTAGTGAAGAAAGACCTGTGGGTGTTGACCAAGAGTCAGCTGAAAATGAGCCAGCAGTGTGCTCAGGAAGCCAAGGCAGCCAGCAGCATTCTGGCCTGTGTTGGGAATAGTTTGACAATCAAGACTAGGGGAGTGATTGCCCTCCTGTACTCAGCACTTTTAAGTACTGGCTTCAGTTTTGGGCCCCTCACTACAAGAAAGACAATGAGATGCTGGAGTGTGTCCAGGGAAGGTGGAGGGTATGGACAAGAGATCTTATGAGGAGCAGTTGAAGGAACAGGGATCATTTAGTCTAGAGAAAAGTAGACTGAGGGGAGACATCATTGCTTGCTACAACTACCTGAAATGGTAACAAGTTATAAGATGAGAGGAAATGGCCTCCAGTTGCACCAGAGGAGGTTTAGATTGGACAGTAGAAGAAACTAGTTCACTGAAAGGGTTATCAAACACTGCAGTAGGTTCCCTGGGGAGGTTGCTGAATCACCACCTCTGATGGTGTTTTAAAGACACAAAGATGTGGTGCTAAGGGACAAGCCAGGCTTGGTAGAGTTAGATAATGGTTGGACTCAATCTTAAAGGTCTTTTCTAGCTGAAGCAATTCCATGATTCTGTGGTCATTTAGCCTGGAGCGAGAAACACAGATTGAGTTTCTTTCCTTTGCTGGAAAATATTTGTGAATTTATTAGAAATAAACAAGTCACAGAATCACAGAATTTAGATTGGAAAAGACCTTCAAGATCATCGAGTCCAATCATTAGTTTCACACTGACAAGTCCTTGACTAAACCAAATCCCTCAGCACTCCTAATCACTATGAATCGCTATGGCTGGAAAGGACTTAGTGCCATGGTCTAGTTGATTGGTTAGGGCTGGGTGCTAGGTTGGACTGGATGAGCTTGGAGGTCTCTTCCAACCTGGTTGATTCTATGATTCTATGACCACCAGGATCATCCAGTCTGACCTTCATTCCAGCATCCTTAATCACTAGACCATAGCCTCAAGCAACTCCACCACCTCCCTGGGCAGCCTGTTCCAGTGCCTGAGCACCCGATCAGGAAAGAACTTGCTCCCAACAGCCAACCTAAGCCTCCTCTAATACAACTTGAGCCCATTTCCTCTTGTCCATTAGTAATTCGGGAGAAGAGACCAGCTCCAGCCTCACTACAACCTCCTTTTAGGTAGTTGTAGAGGGCAATAAGGTCCCCTCTCAGCCTCCTCTTCTCCAGACTGAACAACCCCTGTTCCCTCAGCCACTCCTCATAGGTCATGTTTGCCAGACCTCTCGCTACATTGGTCCATAGTAAAGTGTACCACAACAGAAATGAAAAAGCACAAGTAATTTTACCACTGGATGCATATGAGTATTCAAGGTGGTACAGATGTTAAACATGAATTGTGAGAACCTACATTTTGTGCTTAAAATTGCATCCTTTTCTTTCTGAATTGCATTTATTTCTTACTCAAGGCACGTTACACCTATGCACCAGCTTTGATACTCTCTTCCCAATTGATACATGCTATACTTGGCTATGAGAAACAGTGTTAATCAAGACATCTAATCACTTCATCAGATCTTCAACTAACTTTTTAGGTGGAGTTGCAAGGTTTGTGGCCTCAGCTGTTACAAATTGGATAACCCTTAGGTCAGGGCATAAAATCTAAGATTTATGCTGTTCTGCACCTGAAGATGATCAGAGGGCTGGATTGTCTCTGCTATGAGGACAGGCTACGAGAGTTGGGGCTCTTCAGCCTGGAAAAGAGAAGGCTTCAAGGAGACCTTGTAGTGGCCTTCCAGTATCTGAAGGGGGCATCTGAAGGAAGGCTGGGGAGGGACTATTTACAAGGTCTTTTAATGACAGAATGAGGGGTAATGGGTTTAAACTGGAAGAGGAGAGGTTTAAACTAGATGTTAGGAAGAAGTTCTTTCCAGTGAGGGTGGTGAAACACTGAAACAGGTTGCCCAGGTGGGTTGTAGATGCTCTCTCCCTGGAAGTGTTCAGGACTAGCTGGATGAAGTCTTGAGTGACCTGTTCTAGTAGGCAGTGTCCTCACCTATGGCAGGGGGTTGGAACTAGATCCTTGAGGTCACTTCCAACCTAAACCATTCTACGATTCTTTTGGAGGTTCATTTTTGCTACAGGATTGAAGTGAACATAGTGACTTGTAAGGAAAGTTACAGTTCTAATTTGACTTCATATTTTTCCAGATCATGTCCCTCATTGCCCTTTTCTGAGTCCTTCATGGGAGAAACTGGTTTTAAAAAGATGATGCAACGACGCAGGCAGAAGCAAGACAAATTCTTACACAGTTTCAGGAAAATGTCTCTTGTGTTTTTCTTTCAAATAGTTCTGGGTATGAATTAAACTCTGGTGTGCAAGTACTAACAAGTCCTTTCATAGCTATTTATTTGCATCTTTTCTATGTTTTATTTTTTAACTGATACTTATGATTAAGATAAGCATTCAAGACCACAGCATGTATGTCTAATATCCCTACAATATTTTCTTGTACTAACAGAAGTATATAAAGCAGCATTTTAGTTAGGTTTTTGTGCTAGTTTGAAGCAGGGTAGAATGTTTTGGTGAGAGGAACTAGATCATAGGCTGTGAAAGGAAAACAATGGTGATGTCTACTGCCCTCAGAGTCTTGCTGAAGAAGAAATGAAAACATTAGATAACACTCTTGCCATTTTGTCTCACACTGCCTTGGGCTTCTGACTGAGCTGCATCTCTCTAACACACCCTCCACTCACCTTTGCTTCTTAACCTCTTGGCTGAACCTCTATTCTTCCCTAGGACTAGGGTAAGGTTGAGAGGGGCAGGGGGAAGGTGCAGGGGTGGTTGAGAGCCCCTCCTGGGGACTCAGGTTTCTGGGAGGGGAGTTGTGTTTCTGTATTACCTTTCACCTTGTATATTTCTGTCTATAATTGTATATATTGTAAATATCTGCTTGTATATTGTGCTAGCTGTAAATAAATAGCTTCATTCATATTCCCAGAGCTGGCTGAGTCTAGTCTGGGTGATTTCTAAAGTGTGGGGGGGTAGGGAACACCCAAACCATCACAGCTTTTAATTTTGTATGTTCAAAAAAGGACACCCAAACCATCACAGTTTTCATCTCAAATGAAATGTCCTTCCTGGTCTATACTTTTTATGAAAAAAATAGTTTGTCTTTTCTTAGGTCTTACATTGTAGTGCTAACATCTTCTATCACCTCATCAGCCTACTCATTTCTTGAAATGAATTCTTGGGTTTTGATATGTCTATCATAGTGAAACATAAGGAGAAAAACCACAACCCTACTCTTTTGGACTGGTTGGCACAGGTAAGATAACACTTGAGGCGTTAAGCGTCCATTTAGATAGCATGTGAAGTTCTTTGGCTTTCTGTAGTTTAAGAAAGCAGCCTCTTGTTTAATTTACTTGCAGCATTCTAAATTTGTACATCTTTTGTTCCTTTAAAACCCACGGGTTCTTTGATGTCTTAGTGTACATACTAAAATACAAAATATCCAGGAAGGCTGTTAGGGGATGTTGTTTGTCCTAAGTACCCACAGAAGGAAACTGAGAGAGAGAAGTCATGAAGTCCTGTGTAAACTGGTTATAATCACTCAGTCTTGCTGTAAACACAAGGGGAAGATCCCAAAAGATGTTTAGTTGGAAAAAAATAGAAAAGAACAAAATGCAAAAGTGGTATGACTCAGAAACATCAGAAAGGGAGTTTCAGTCCCCGTGTGCACATGACTTAGTTTGGGTTTTCTTTTCAGATTGTTTGGGGAGGAGGTTGGTTTGGTTTTTTGTTTGGGTTTTGTTTGGTTTTTTATTTGTTTTGTTGTTGGTGGTTGGTTGGGGGTTTTTGTGGATTGTTGTTGTTGTTGTGGTTTGCTCTGGTGTTTTGGGTTGGTTTTGTTTGTTTGTTATTTTCTATTTAATGTTTTTTTTTAAATGAAGCTTAATGTTCCAAAACTGCCAGGAATCAGTCTGAGTTATGTGAACTGATTTTGCTGTGTTCTTTGATAAATCCTTTGCTGTTTATTGTAGGGAATCCTGTCACTGTCTGTGATAGTGTTAGGGTTTTTTACAAAAGGAGAAATAGAATTGACTCTTGATTAATCAACATTCTTCCCCAGAAGAGTACATATTGTAGTGCTCTCTGAAAGAAGAGATGGGTGATAATGGAATTCTTTTCTGCTTATTTAATGTGATGGTTTGGGCTTTTACCCGCCCCCACACACTTTTGGAATTGCCCCAGCTAACTCAGACGGACCCTGGGAATATAAATGAAGCTATTTATTTTACAGCAGCAAATATACAGGCAGCTATTTACAATATATACAGTTATATACAGAAATATACAAAGGATAAACAATACAGAAGCACAACTCCCCTCCCAGAAACCTGAGTCCCCAGGAGGGGCTTTCAAACCACCCCAACACCTCCCCTTGCCCTCTCAACCTTACCCCAGTTCTCAGAAAGAAGAGAGGTGCAGCCAGGAGGTTAGGGAGCAAGGTTAGTGGGAGCAAGGTTAATGAGATGTGACCAGGTCTGAAGGCAAAGGCAGAATGAAAAGACAAAATGGAGAAAGTTTACTTCTTCTTCCCAGAGCTCTCAGCGAGACTGTGAGAGAAGTTGACATCAATTGTTTTCATTTCACTGCCTGTTATCTAGTTCTTTTACCAAAACATTCTAGCTTGCTTCAAACTAGCACATTTAACTACCTGTTATTAATATTATGGATCAGAAATACACTGAGTGATTTCAGTAAGGACTAAGTGCAACTATTACTAATCCAAAGAGTAACATTACTCTAAAGTACCACTATGGAACTGTCTTTGCTATTCCAAAGGGCAATATGACATGGCTTGTGTCCCAAAATCACACAGCAACCATTAAAGCAGCATTCCTCCCAATATCCAAACAGGTTTTCCTGGAAAACAGTGTGAAAGACCTATATAACCTAACACACTGAAATATAGTGGAAACATCCACTAGGTGATTTAAGCAAATAAAGATTGTGATTTATTTAGTGATACCTTTTTTTTTTTTCCCAAGTCAGCCCTGGAAACTGATGTAAAGCACATTCATGTGCTGAGATGTGTAGCTTCTCTGTTGCCACACTTAGTAGATCAGTGAAATCTGTAATATGCTACACATTTATATTTGTATCTACCTACAGTGTTTTAAAATATAGAATCATAGAATCGACCAGGTTGGAAGAGACCTCCAAGATCATCCAGTCCAACCTAGCACCCAGCCCTATCCAATCACCTAGACCATGGCACTAAGTGCCTCAGCCAGGCTTTTCTTGAACACCTTCAGGGACAGTGATTCTACCACCTTCCTTGGCAGCCCATCCAATGGGAAATCTCTCTCTCTGTGAGGAACTTCCTCCTAATATCTAACCTATACCTCTCTCCACACAACTTAATTATTGTTTTTCATGCTTGTAGAATGTTGGAAGAGCTACATCTTTTTTTTCTTTTTTATTTGCCTATTGACTTCCTAGCTGAGCATGGCAGGGAAAATACAGTTTATCTCACCTCATGCTTGAAAAGTCTGATTCACTCTTCTAGCTTGCACATATAATTACTGGAAGACCATAATAATAGGTCAGGAAAAGCAATTTCTTTTGAGAGCAAATAGAAGTATTACCTAATAAAGAGAGAATTCCCAGCAAAGTTAGGTGTAGATATGTTGCTAAGATCACAGAGCATGATTCTCTTGGTTCCTCCTCCCATCTTTAAAAATGATTGATGCCTTCTGTTTTTTCAAGTGTTGCTCTGGTGCCAAATGCATGGGAGATTCTGAAAGAAACCAGTTTTATACATTAACCTTCCTGAATAGTTTATGCGTTAAAAATTATAACGATAAAGTGAAACCAGATGGACTGAGTAGAGTTGACAGCACCTTTCTGAGTGATGAAATTGCTATTGATTTATGACAAATGCCAGTAAAAGCAGGCAGGAACTGTTTTGTTGCTGTCAGATGAGAACTGAAAGTAGGCAGGTTTTGTTATCAATCATTTGTTGCCGGTGTAAGACAGTGGCAGGCTGTTATAATTGATTTGATAGCTACATCTGACTTGTGCTCTAGTGACCACCGCGGATTGTAGCAATGCAGCAGTGCAGAGAATTGACATGAAAAGGAAGTGACATGACTCCTCAGAGGCAAAGTTGGGTGATTTAAAGGGGTATGTTTGACAAAACATTTTATAAATCAGAATTTTCAGACTCAGATGCAATTTATTGATAGTGTAAAATGTTGAGGTTAGTCTGGAAGTGGGTTTATCATGTGTTGTGGCATTAATTTAATAGATGGTTTCAGTCCTAAAAGGTTTTACATGGGTAAAGAAACCTTTTCTTTTCTCTTCTCTTTGCCTTGAACAGTAGGTTACATGATTCCATTCAGCTTACACTTTTGAAGAAGCTTTTCCCCTGATGTAATATCTGTCCTAGTTATGCCTACTGTGACTGTAGAGTATTACTATGATACTTTTATCTGCTGTAATAGGCTGGGGTTTGTGTTTTGGTTTTGTGTTTTTTTTTAATATAATGATGGCCTAATGGAACTGTTGAATAAGACTTTTGGGACTTAATACTGAGGTAACTTCAAATTACCCAGTAGTGTAATATCCAGAAAATCTTGTTTCTGTGTGAATTTTTGATTCCTGAACAGTATTGAGTTAATTAACAAAGACAGATTGTCTTTTTCACCTATTCCTACATGGGTGAGGATTGTAGAATTAGAAAACACACTGCAGAGAATTATCTTTAGAAACATTCAAAACGTATTTTGGTATAATTGCACAGAAGCCAGGAAAGTAGTCATTTATAAGTAGGAAGCCTACCAATTAGGTGCAGATTTTATTCCTAAACAGAGCTGTGTTTCAGTAATTACTTTATGTGTGCGAGAACTTGAGAGATGAGAAACCATTTATCACAGTATCACCAAGGTTGGAAGAGACCTCACAGATCATCAAGTCCAACCCTTTACCACAGAGCTCAAGGCCAGACCATGGCACCAAGTGCCACGTCCAACCTTGCCTTGAACAGCTCCAGGGACGGCGACTCCACCACCTCCCCGGGCAGCCCATTCCAGTGTCCAATGACTCTCTCAGTGAAGAACTTTCTCCTCACCTCGAGCCTAAATTTCCCCTGGCGCAGCCTGAGGCTGTGTCCTCTCATTCTGGTGCTGGCCACCTGAGAGAAGAGAGCAACCTCCTCCTGGCCACAACCTCCCCTCAGGTAGTTGTAGACAGCAATAAGGTCACCCCTGAGCCTCCTCTTCTCCAGGCTAACCAATCCCAGCTCCCTCAGCCTCTCCTCATAGGGCTGTGCTCAAGGCCTCTCACCAGCCTCATTGCCCTTCTCTGGACACGCTCAAGCATCTCAATGTCCCTCCTAAACTGGGGGGCCCAGAACTGAACACAGTACTCAAGGTGTGGTCTAAGCAGTGCAGAGTACAGGGGCAGAATGACCTCCCTGCTCCTGCTGACCACACCATTCCTGATGCAGGCCAGGATGCCACTGGCTCTCTTGGCCACCTGGGCACACTGCTGGCTCATGTTCAGGCGGGTATCAATCAGCACCCCCAGATCCCTCTCTGTTTGGCTGCTCTCCAGCCACTCTGACCCCAGCCTGTATCTCTGCATGGGGTTGTTGTGGCCAAAGTGCAGCACCCTGCACTTGGAGCTATTGAACCCCATCCCATTGGACTCTGCCCATCTGTGCAGGCGGTCAAGGTCCCGCTGCAGAGCCTTTCTGCCCTCCAACCCAGCCACATCTGCCCCCAGCTTAGTGTCATCTACAAACTAGGTATTCACGAGCTGGGAAGGACTTGGACAGGTAAGTAGGTGGAAAGATCAGATTTATTTTCAGTTCCACTCTATTTGTAAGAAAAGTTAGGGAGTTCTTTGATTGGAGCAGGAAAAGTATTTATGCAATTTAAAATAAAAAAAAAAAAATCCAAAAGTGAATTATTGATGCCATTTGTCAGTGTTCAAAACTAAATATTTCAACTAGAGTGAATGCAGAGCAAGGCTAGCTACTAAGGTAACACAGGAAAATACAGGTGATTTAAAATGAAGTGGTTTAAAGAGACTGGCTTATTTAATCCTAACTGACCAAAGGCAAGGAGAAGGTGTATATGTACATATGGACATGTGCATGTGAATGAAAATACACTCACCTATAGAAAATGTAATTATATAGAGTCACAATATATGTGATATGGAAGTTGCATATATTTGGGAGGTGGGGGAGAAGAAATGTTGAGTTAGGAGGCAGCACAAAAACAAGAGCAAGGGGAGATTAGTAGGATGAGTGGTCCAAATGGTTTAAAATTTAGTCTGTTGGCCAACAAGTGGAAGTAGTTTAGCATCATCTTTAAATACAAGAAGGAGCTAGAATCTCTTAGGGCTTAAATTCTCTGTTTTAACTGACTATTTCACTTTTACTTTTAATACAGTCTATGCCTGTATGCTTAGAAGACTTATCACCATGAGAGTGATGAGAGCCTGGAATGGGTTGCCCAGGGAGGTGGTTGAGGCCCCGTGCCTGGAAGTGTTTAAGGCCAGGCTGGATGAGGCTGTGGACAGCCTGATCTAGGGGGCATGGCAGAGGGATTGGAATTAGATGATCCTTGTGGTCCCTTCCAACCCTGACTGATTCTATGATTCTATGATTTTCTAGCAGATAAAATGCTCTCTCAAAAAGAGATGGTTCTTTGCTGAGCTTTTATTACATTTAAAAAAAAAAAAAAAAGCATCCCAAACATCAAATATATTTAGACCTTTTCAATTTATATAACATTCCCAAATTCTTTGAATTTTATTGCCATCTCTGTGTTAAAAAAATAAATTCATTTTCTGCCAATGGATATTAATTTCAGAGTAGCATTACAGGCAGGATGAAGAAAGAAGAGACAACTGATGGAAGTAAAGGCAAATAATATTTTGTACTGCTTCTAAAAAAAATTCCAAATCCAGTTTAAAGAGAATGTTAGGTGGATACAAAGTGGAAATCAGCTTCAATTACATGGGTGTTTTGCTAAAACACTTCAAGCTAAGATTTAAAGACACAAAAGGGCTATTGAAGTCTGCAAGGAACCTGGAGAGAGCAAGAAAATTGAAACTACTCGGATTAAAGATGTAGGTAAAGGCAGTGTTATGGGTGTAATCTTGAAGAACTTGAGTTTCTAAAGCTGAAAAAAAAAAGCTTGTTACATCACCCTTCCAGCTTCTAAATATTTTACTTTAGGAACAGATACTCAGAAACCCTGTGAGAAGAAAGAATTTCTGAAGAATTGGGGTCTAACTTGACTTCAATTTCGTATAGTCTGTTTATCATCTTACATTTTACCTAGACACAGCTGCAGCAAGGCACAGGTGTAATATGCTAATTTAAATTCCTGAGCAGCTGCAATAAATCTGGAAATACTGTGTGAAAACCCTTCTGAAAACCGCCACAGAAAATGGCGCGTTTGGCTTCTCTGCTTTTATGTCAGGTTTATATTAATGACTAACACTCTAAATCCAGTCAATTTAAACTGTAAAAAAAAGACCCTGGAAGGTCTGTCCTACAAGAAACAGGTTTGGAACTTGCAGAAGACAATCCGGGTTAATTAGCTGCAACCTTTAAGGCACAATTCCAACACGCTGAAGTTCATGGGTTTTGACATAGGTGGAGCACTTGAAATATCAAAACTGCTGATGTCAAAGGTGATTGTGCATAACAATGTATCTAAACTAGTTGTTCTTCTTCGTCCTTCTCTCACAATTTTATCTGCTACACTTCATCATTAGTGCTGATCTCTTTATGCTATTTCTACCAGCAGTGGATTTTTATATCCTGTGATTTGTTTAATACGCTAAGCTCCCCGGTTGAGTAGAATGCATGCTCATTATGGAGCTGGCACCGCACTGAGGACTCTTATTGATACTTAAAGCAAGCACTGGCTGCTCTGCACTCACCATGTGCTCATTATGCTCTCACTTTCTAACCCTTAGCTCCCTTCTTCCCCCAGAAAAATATTCTGAAAAATCACTTCAGTTATTAAACTTGTATTTCTCTCCACTACTAATCCACAGTTCTTGTTTTCTGCTTGCTGTTCTTAGACTCTGGTGTGCTCTTAACAAAAGCCGATGCAAGTCACTAGCATGCAGTATTGCTGCTCCATATTTACTCACTGACCTTAAGAGTACAAATTCTAGAAATTCCTCATCTTTCCTTAGATATTGGGAGCCCTCTTTCATAGAATTATAGTATGCTTTGGGTTGGAAGAGATATGTGATGGTTTGGGTGTTCACTGCCCCACCACACTTTAGAAATACCCAACTAGACTCAGCCGGCTCTGGGAATATAAATGAAGCTATTTATTTACAGCTAGCACAATATACAAGCAGATATTTACAGTATATGCAGTTATAGACAGAAATATACAAGGTAAAAGGTAATACAGAAACACAACTCCCCTCCCAGAAACCTGAGTCCCCAGGAGGGGCTCTCAACCACCCCTGCACCTTCTCCCTGCCCCTCTCAACCTTACCCCAGTCCTAGGGAAGAATGGAGGTTCGGCCAAGAGGTTAAGAAGCAAAGGTGAGTGAAAGGTGAGGTTAGGGAGCTGCAGCTCAGTCAGAAGCCCAGAGTAGAGTGCGACACAAAAAATGACAAGAGTGTTATCTAATGTTTTGCTTTCTTGTTCAGCAAGACTCTGAGGGAAGCAGACATCACCATTGTTTTCCTTTCACAGCCTATGATCTAGTTCTTTTTCTCACCAAAACATTCTACCCTGCTTCAAACTAGCACAACATGAAAGATCATCTAGTTCCAACACCCCTGCTATGGGCAGCAACACCTCCTATTAGCCAAGGTTGCTCAAGGCTCCATCCAACCTGGCCTCGAACACATTCAGAATTAGAGCCTCTACAGCTTCTCTGGGCAACCTCTTCCAGTGCCTCACTACCCTCATGGTGAAGAATCTCCTCCTAATGTTTAATCTAAATCTTCTTCCTGTTTGAAGCTATTATCCCCTCAAGGCTACTCTCTTTGGGTACGACTATTTAGCCTATTTTATCTCCAGTATTTATGCTGAATAGATATAAAACCATTAAAAGGTAAACATCTAAATTTGCATATTGTACAAACTAAATAAGGTTTGTACATTTAAGATTAGTTACAGGTTGATAAAACAAATAGCATGTTTTTATTATGTCACTCTTTTGACAACTTGTTATGAAGCTGTAATATGTAGCTACCAATTTTTCTTGAGTGTACTTATTCAGAGATTCTCCTTCTGGTCACTTGCATTAGGCCATTAACATTTTGGAGAGCATTTCATTAACATTTACCTAGTATCTCATCACACTGTTCTTTGACGTGATAGAGCTTGAGACCAAATCACCTCTGAGATTTCCCAAGGTGCTTCTTGCCTCTGAAACTGGCATATCAAAAGCACTAGGAACTTGCATGGTTTTTGATTAGAATATAATGATGGGACTGCTATTCAAGCAGAACTTTGAAGGAAGTGCACCAAAAGACACCAAAAGCTCCCTCTTTATCATCTGGTTATATAAGAATGTAATAAAGAGTAAAATAATTGTGTGTGTAGCAAAGAATCAAAACTGATGGGTGAGCCAGATGACCTCAAAAACTTAAGAACCTGTTTGTATCCTAGCCTCAGTGTCCTCTGGAAAAAAAAAAGGCACATCTCTCCCTCATTCTCTTACTTCTTGCATTAAGAAACTTGCCTGAAGTTGAGCATAATCCCTTCAAGCAAGAAGCAAATTGCTCCATCTCCAGAAGGTTCACATTCACCTGATCTGCAATGGTCAGGAGACAGTAAACAGGGCAACCTGGTGGTGTGGTCTTTTCACAGAATGGGTGTTTCTGCACCCATGCAGTGAGCTATTTTCTATAAGATGTTGTTACCTAAGGATAACCTGAATCACTTCAAGGTGTTTGAAAATTATCTAACACCTTGATGGCAAAGGGAGCAAAGAAAGCTTTCAGTGTTTGCCTCAGCAACATTGTCCATGAATCTTTAGGTTAAGTTTTAGCTCTTTCATATACAAGAGTTTTGTTTTCAGCTGTTGCTTTGTTTTAATCTTACTCCCACTCCTCCTACCTTGAAAGGGTACAGCCATGTTATATTGCATTAATTACATAGTACAGCTTAATGCTTTGTATTAGGGTAGGGGTTTTCAGAGGTCACATTTTAGATTGAATTTTAATTGCATGTGCTTATTTTGATTGCATGTGGTCCTCCTCCTCCTATACTCTGCCTTGGTGAGGCCACATGTGGAATACTGTCACCAGTTCAGGGCCCCTCAGTTCAAGAAGGACAGGGAACAGCTTCAGAGAGTCCAGTGCAGAGCCACAAAAATGATTAAGGGAGCAGAACATCTGTCTTATGAGGAAAGGCTGAGGGAGCTGGGACTCTTTAGTTTGGAGGAGACTGAGGGGTGACCTCATTAATGTTTATAAATATGTAAAGTGTAAGTGCCAAGAGGATGGAGCCAGGCTCTTGGTGATATCCAGTGACAGGATAAGGGGCAATGGGTGGAAGTCAAAGCATAGGAAGTTCCCTGTAAACATGAGAAAACTTTTTTCACCGTGAGGGTGACAGAACACTGGTGCAGGCTGCCTGGGGGGATTGTGGAGTCTCCCTCTCTGAAGATATTAAAGACCCACCACGATGCATTCCTATGTGATTGAGTATAGGTGATCATGCTCTAGCAGAGGAGCTCCACTGAATGATGTTTTGAGGTCCCTTTCAGCCTCTCATATTCTGTGATTCTGTGATACCTAATCTATTCATTCCATTTATACTTCTTGTGGCTTTATTATTATATATTTCTTGATTTTCTATTCATTATTGCTTTGTAAAAGACTGATGCAGAAGAAGAAGCAATTGGTAAGCTAAGCAAGGTAAATAATGCAGAATGTTCCATTACAGAAGGGAATTTACTTTCTCAGTTTTATTTCTTTAAAATGCAATTGTGCAAATGTGATTTCTAAGTTGGCTCTGTCTTTTTTCTAAAGTACTTGAAAGCATTTAACCAGGTATCTATGCCTAACTAAATCCTACCAAAGTACTGCCCAATCTCCATCATTCTTGCTCTTAACAAAAACTGATTTTTCATTTCACCATGTCTTTTCCTGTTTTCTTAAACATAGAGGAGGATAAAAACATTAAGATTCCGTGTTCTAAAACTTTGCAGACCTGAAAATTACAACATTGTGATCAAATATCACAATAGATTTATATTAAGACATTTTACTGAGACTGCCAATGGAGTTTTAACCATCTTCTCATTGTTTATATGCCTGCATATGTATCTGTGTATCCTTATAATATACCTGTGGCACTTCAAAATCACAAAGAATCACAGAACATTAGGAGCTGAAAGGAACCTCAAAAGATCATCTAGTCCAACTCCTATTGCCTATAAAAGACTGGATGGGGCACTTAGTGCTGTGGTCTAGTTGACTGGCTAGGGCTGGGTGCTAGGTTGGACTGGATGATCTTGGAGGTCTCTTCCAACCTGGTTGATTCTCTGATTCTATACAGGAACGCATCCAGGTGGGTCTTTAATATCTTCAGAGTGGGAGACTCCACAGTTCCCCTGGGCAGCCAGCAGCAGTGTTCTGCCACTCTTAGAGTGAAAAAAGTCTCCCTCATGTATACATGGTGCTTCCTGTGCCTCAGCTTCCACCCATTGCCCCTTGTCCTGTCACTGGGCATCACCCAGCAGAGCCTGGCTCCAGCCTCCTGGCACTCGCCCTTTACATATTTATAAACATTAACGAGATCACCTCTTCATCTCCTCCTCTCCACACTGAAGAGCCCCAGATGCCTCAGTCTCTCCTCAAAAGGAAGGTGTTCTGTTCTGTTCATCTTTTTAGTGTCTCTGCGCTGCACTCTCTGAAGCAGTTCCCTGTCCTTCTAGAACTGAGGGGCCCAGAACTGGACACAGTATTGCATTATAAATACGTATATATCTCAAAATCTGCTCTAGCCATGTCAAATTTTCTGTAGTTTATGTCCAAAAGAGTACTTCACGTCCGTGACTATAATATTCATTGTCTGCTTCACATTGTTTTCAGCATGTTAATGTAATTCATGTTGTCTCTGTGTGAAGGTCTATTCCAAGTGAGAAGAACTGAGCTTTACAAAAACATTGTATGTTGTGGTATCTAATACAGCTGTGAGATTAGTGTGCATAATGTGTATTTTTGTGTTGCTAGAGAAGGATCTGAATGTACTATATGGACAGTAAAAAAGAGAGAAGGGCTGCTCCTTAGCAGGCTAGTGTCATGCACCTGATCGAGGTGGTGGAGGCACCGTCCCTGGAGGTGTTCAAGAAAAGCCTGGCTGAGGCACTTAGTGCCATAGTCTGGTTGACTGGCTAGGGCTGGGTGCTAGATTGGACTGGATGATCTTGGAGGTCTCTTCCAACCTGGTTGATTGTATGATTCTATGATTCTATGGAACAATTAAACTTCATAGTCATATTGCAATAGAGATGATACCAAGCTGAGTGGTGTGGTTGACGAGACTGAAGGATAGGATGCTTCCACTAGGACATTGCAATGCAACTTTGTTCTTATGCCCTTGTTTTATATCTTTCCAACTTCCCAGAAAAATTAGTTTTAGGTGAGAATTATTTGGTTATTTTAGATACTTAAGCAATTGAATTTAGAGTTGTCTCTTGGCACTATTGATTCTCACTGTGGAATTTCTGTTAATGAATGCCCTAAGGAAGTTTATTTGAAAATGCTGGTTCACAAACATAATTTAACTGGTAGCTTCTTGTCATGTTCCCATTGATGCTTTAACAAGAATTAAGTGAAGTTCTATGTTCCATGTGACAGATGAGCCACAGGTCTTTTTCAGTAAATCCATACATCCCTTATTAGTGTTCTCGCTGTCCTACTGTGTGTTTCCAGATGTAGAGTAAAACAAAATGCAGTTGTATTACTCAGAAGAAATACAGAATCAACTTCTTGTCATGGTGGATAGCTCTTCTTCCTTTCATTATACATAAGAATCATAAAATGTGTGCATAGTTAAGAGTTTATTTCTTTCCCTTTCACATAGGCAGTTTGAGGATATGTGTGATGGTTAGGGTGTTACTTCCCCCCCCCCCCCCCCCCCCACACACACACACTTTGGAAATCACCCAGACTAGACTCAGCTGCTCTGGAAATTGAATGAAGCTTATTATTTACAGTTTAGCACAATATACGAGCAGAGATTTACAATATATACAGAAATATACAAGGTAAAAGGTAATACAGAACCACAACAGCCCTCCCAGAAACCTGAGTCCCCAGGAGGGGCTCACAACCACCTTCCACCTCAACCTTACCCAAATTCTTGCCTTATGTTTAAGGTAGTATGGAGGGTCATCCAGGGGGGTTGGGAAGCAAGTGGATTAGTCACAAAGATGGCAGGTTAGGGTAGAGGGAGAGAGAAGTTCATCCCAAAGCCCAGACAGCATCTTTATGTTTGTGTTCTTGTTCTTATACATCTCAGCAAGCCTATGAGTGCAGTAGACATCACCATTGTTTCCTTTTCACAGCCTGTAATCTAATTCTTCTCACCACAACATTCTAGGTAGGCTCAAGTTAGCACAATATGGATACCATTCTCAAAGGAGTTTTCTCAGAGAGAAACAGGCAAATATGTAAACAGTGAGCAAAAAGAACAGCATATTTGTTTTATTTGTTTAGAGATTTCTTTTTTGCACCTTTTGTACTTTGTTCTCCATATATTTCATACAAGATTATTGAGTAGAGTCATAGGCTGGATGTTAGGAGGAAGTTCTTGACAGAGAGAGTGATTTGCCATTGGAATGGGCTGCCCAGGGAGGTGGTGGAGTCACTGTCCCTGGAGGTGTTGAAGAAAAGCCTGGCTGAGGCACTTAGTGCCATGGTCTAGTTGACTGGCTAGGGCTGGGTGCTAGGTTGGACTGGATGATCTTGGAGGTCTCTTCCAACCTGGCTGATTCTATGATTCTATGAATAAGAAAGATATTTAGGTGGTCTTTTGAAGTACTTTTATTATCCCGTGTTTTTCTCATTTTGTCTACTGTAAACAAAGCAGCACAACATTTTTTTCCTGCCTCTTCTTATAATTAAGATTTCCAGACTTTCATGATTGTTTTTAGTCTCCTAACATCTAAAAGGAAAAAAAAAAATCAACCTCTTTGCTGTAATTCACTGTCTAAAACCATGCAAAGGGTTGAAGTTGATGAACAGGAGAACTAAAGCGTGATTTCACATAGCTTAAAGAATGATGCTTCTGTTCATAC
Source organism: Pogoniulus pusillus (assembly GCF_015220805.1). Lineage (NCBI taxonomy): Eukaryota > Metazoa > Chordata > Aves > Piciformes > Lybiidae > Pogoniulus > Pogoniulus pusillus. Next base: position 41,764,309 of record NC_087266.1, read on the forward strand.
TTCCTAGTTGATTGGTTAGGGCTGGGTGCTAGGTTGGACTGGATGATCTTGGAGGTCTCTTCTAACCTGGCTGATTCTATGATTCTATGATTCTACGAAGCAGCTTGACATTTCAGCTTCTCTTGAGTGATCCTCTGTCACTTCTCTCCTTGGCTGTTAGAGTCACGACTTCTGTATCCTTTCAGTTTTCTTACATCTCTTCTAAAACTCTTTTCAAGTGTAGCTGCAATTTGCTTTCAGGTTGCTGGGTACTGGGCCTGATTGTATCTGACTCAGGTTTCTGGAGGTTTTTCATAGAAAATACCAGAGCAAGCTGTGCATCTGTTACTGGCATTAATTACGTTAAGAATGCAAGTTTTAGTGAACAGCAAAGCAAAAAGTCATTAAACATTTCAACTTTGGTGGCCTCACCCACTTGAAGCTTTCCTTTCCTTTTGAATAATCAACTAAGTCTTTATTGGGTCTCTGCCTCCTTATCAGTATACTAGAGAGTGGTGGGTTTTTTACTTCCTTTGCTAGTTGTATCTCATTCTATGCATGGCTGTTATTATTTGGTCTTTACATAATTGCATTATTATTTATATATTCATTCTTACAAATTCTATCAAATTACCCTGGTTTGTGCTTTTCTTTTCTGAATTTGAAGTCATAAAAGGTGCTGTGAATTAATCAAATTGGTTTTGTACTACCTTTTCTGTACTTTCTCTGCATTGAGATAATAGAATTTCATTACTTTCATATCACATTCCTGAAACTTGCCAATATGTTTGAGCCCCATTTTTCTGGTATTTCTTACTATGGGAACTTTCTTCTGTACAAAACATAATGTGGGCTGTGTTTACAATGAATTTAATAAAACCTGTCCTTATTTTTTCTAGAGATTTTGGGATTTTTTTTTGTTGGTTTTGTTTTGTTTTTAGAATATAAAATATTTCTAGCCTTAATCTAAATTAAAATGTTGGTGTTCTGAGTGGTTTTATTGACAAGTCACAGTAAGTAATAATTTCCAGCTTAAAGAATGAGTTGTGTACTGCATATAGTGAATTGAAAATGTTCTTTTTCAAAAAGAAATTCACCATTTTCTGGAGAAAACCAGTTTGTATTTCATTCTTTGATTGCATTTAAGAAAAGATTATATATATATTTAAACACACACATATATATATTTACACACACACACACACATATATATATTGCTAGTTTAAAGCAGGTTAGAATGTTTTGGTAAGAAGAACTAGATTACAGGCTGTGGAAAGAAAACAATGGTGATGTCTACTTCACTCACAGGCTTGCTGAGATGTATAGGAACAAGAAATAAAAACATAGATAACCACTCTCACTTGGGCTGCTGGCTGAGCTGCATCTCTCTAACCTCACTCTTCATTTTGGACTAATCCACTTTGCTTCCTACCCCCCTGTCCGAACCTCCATTCTTCCTTGGGACTGGGGTAAGGTTGAGAGGGGTAGGAGGAAGGTGAAGGGGTGGTTGAGGTCCCCTCCTGGGGACTCAGGTTTCTGGGAGGGCTGTTGTGTTTCTGTATTACCTTTTTACCTTGTCTATTTCTGTCTATAACTGTATGTACTGTAAATATCTGCTTGTATATTGTGCTAGCTGTAAATATAAGCTTCATTTAGATTTCCAGAGCTGGCTGAGCCTAGTCTGGGTGATTTCTAAAGTGTGGGGGTGCAGGGAACACCCAAACCATCACATCTTTTAGTTTTGTATGTTCAAAAAAGGACTGAATGAGGCACTTACTGCCATGATCTAGTTGATTGAATAGGGCTGGGTGCTAGGTTGGACTGGATGATCTTGGAGGTCTCTTACAACCTGCTTGGTTCTATTTTTATATATATATATATGTGTGTGTGTGCATGATTTATGTGTATATATATATATGTATATATCACATACTTATATAGTCTGACACCAGTTCAGGTTGCTTAAATATTTCAAAATCCAATTTCTGGTTGACTGTATTTCTGATTTCCTATATCAAGCAGTTAAAATAGGTAGCTGTTCATACTAATCTGTTTGGTCTTGAGCTAGACCAGCTCTGAAGATGGCTAATACACTTTTAAATTATTTTTAGAACATTTCATATAGTGAAAGTGGGAGTAAAATTGCAATTCTAGCTGCATTTGAGAAATGCAGAACACTTGAGTTTATTTGAGTTTGAGACCACTTGATGGTTAATGATTAATGTTCACATCAAAAGACAGTAAACTCTCCTCCATTTTGACATTCCTAAGCCATTCTATGATTCTATGAGATATTATATAAACCTTTTGTTAGTATGCTCTTCAACATATCAACTTGAACATATTTATTGAAGGTAGTGCAGAGCTTGCCCATCCATTTGTTTTTGCTACCTTTCTACACTTATCATTGTGTATATTCTGGACTATGTGCATTGTACTGGTAGAAGGAGGTTGTTCGCCAGTTGTTTATCTGCACTGTGTGTAATCTATTAGTGATGCAAATTGGTCTCATCATTAGTGCAAAGTATTGGAAGTAGTGCAATAATGACAGTATAATTTCATTATACATGAAAAAGTAGTATTTTCCATTAAAGTTACTGTGTGAAAGATTGATAATTGAGTTAACTACCTTCACAGCCACAGCAGCTGATGAACATTAACACTGCGTTCTTGATCTTCATTGAGTGGAAAGTGACTCTAGCATTCAAGAGAAAGTCTGTAGGTTGTCTAGAAGTTTAATGCTAGAAAAACATTTCAAAGTTTTAAAAGAGCATATAAACAGTGCTGACAATGACTTCTGCCATGGAATTAATTAGTGCTATTGCCAAAAGTTACGTAGATGTATTGTAGGCACCGTGTTTATGATGGATGATTCATAATCAGTTGCATAGAATCATAGAATCAACCAGGTTGGAAGAGACCTCCAAGATCATCCAGTCCAACCTAGCACCCAGCCCCATCCAGTCAACTAGACCATGGCACTAAGTGCCTCAGCCAGTTTTTTCTTGAACACCTCCAGGGACGGTGCCTCCACCACCTCCCTGGGCAGCCCATTCCAATGGGAAATCACTCTCTCTGTGAAGAACTTCCTCCTAACATCCAGCCTAGACTTCCTCTGGCACAACTTGAGACTGTGTCCCCTTATTCTATTGCTGGTTGCCTGGCAGAAGAGACCAACCCCCAGGTGGCTACAGCCTCCCTTCAGGTAGTTGTAGACAGCAATGAGGTCTCTCCTGAGCCTTCTCTTCTCCAGGCTAAACACCCCCAGCTCCCTCAGCCTCTCCCTCACAGGGCTGTGTTCCAGGCCCCTCACCAGCTTTGTTGCCCTTCTCTGGACACGTTCCAGCACCTCAACATCTCTCTTGAATTGAGGAGCCCAGAACTGGACACAGGACTCGAGGTGTGGCCTGACCATTGCTGAGTACAGGGGCAGAATAACCTCCTTTGTCCTACTGGCCACACTGTTCCTGATGCAGACCAGGATGCCATTGGCTCTCTTGGCCACCTGGGCACACTGCTGCCTCATCTTCATCCTACTATCTATCAGCACCCTCAGGTCCCTTTCCTCCTGGCTGCTCTCCAGCCACTCAGTCCCCAGCCTGTAGTGCTGCTTGGGGTTGTTGTGGCCAAAGTGCAGAACCCTGCACTTGGCCTTGTTAAATCTCATCCCCTTGGCCTCTGCCCAACTATCCAGCCTGTCTAGGTCCCTCTGCAGGGCTCTTCTACAGAGAGAAAGAAGCCCCTGTGTGTGTTGCTACATGTAATTGGAAAGAAGCATGGTCATATGACAAACTAAATATACCTAATAAAACATCCATCAAATTAAAATTGGGTTCTAGTTGCTGAAAGTTTATAGCCTGGAAAACCACAGTACAAGTTTTATCTTCAGCAGCAGTGTGGGCCAGGAGATGCTGAATACAGCTGAATGCAGCCTGAAGATTAATGTAAACTTAGCTAGACAGAGAGGAACGTGCGAAATACAAGAGAATTTGTTTATCTGTTCACTTAGTATTTGAACAAAAGAAGTTTAATTCCTTCTTTTAGAAAGGTTAAAAATGATTTCAAAGGTACCATTGTTCCTCTTTCAAAGGACTCTATTATCATCTATTTTTCCTTTTTGTTGACTAAGCCTCATTTATAGACACCTTTTCATGTCTTTGTACTTTTCCCTATTATACTATGTAAATATTATTTTGGAACCCTTGTAATGCACTTGATAGATAAATCTTTCTGTGGCAGAATAAGTTAGCTGAAAGTTGAAGTGCCTTTTTGTAACTGAGTTTAGATTGCCAGCTAGGATTTTGTGAAGTCACTGTTTGAATTTATTGGTGTAGATTCTTAATAAAACTTGTGTTGGCATTAATAGTTACACTAAAGCCTATTAAGTCCCAAAGAGCAGTATGAGTATGTGTGTGTACAAAATGTGTGCAGACATCATGGGGTGTTCATGTATACTTACTCATCTATTTCTTAGTGTTAAGCCCTGGAGTTGTGCAAGAAAAGACTGGATGAGCCATTTAGTGCCATGGTCTAGATGACTGGATAGGGCTCGGTGATAGATTGGACTGGATGATCTTGGAGGCCCCTTCCAACCTGGTTAATTCTATGAAGTTCTTCACAGAGAGAGTGATTTGCCATTGGAATGGGCTGCTCAGGGAGGTGGTGGAGTCACCATCCCTGGAGGTGTTCAAGAAAAGACTGAATGAGGCACTTAGTGCCATGGTCTAGTTGACTGGCTAGGGCTGGGTGCTAGGTTGGACTGGATGATCTTGGAGGTCTCTTTCAACCTGGTTGATTCTATGATTCTATGATTCTCATTTTTCAGTAGTCCTAAACTCAAAGGTTTGAAGAATACTAGTCATGACAAATATTCTCTGTAATCAGAATTGTTCAATGTAGCTATGGGGTTTGTTATTTCTGTTTTTCAGCTTTAGGAAAATAATGTGGTTTTATCTAGTTGTTTGTTTGTGTGTCTAAAAAGGCAATTAGAAAGGCCAGTGCAATTCTGCAGTGTGGTGTGTAGGTCGAGAGAAATTCTCCTCCCACTCTGCTCTACCCTTTTGAGGCCACATCTGGAATGCTGTGTCCAGTTCTGGGCCTCTCAGTTCAAGAAAGACAGGGAACTGCTTCAGAAAGTCCAGTGCAGAGCCACAAAAATGATTAAAGGAACAGAACACCTTCCTTTTGAGGAGAGACTGAGGCAGCTGGGGCTCTTCAGTGTGGAGAGGAGGAGACAAAGAGGTGATCTCGTTAATGTTTATAAATATGTAAAGGGCGAGTGCCAGGAGGCTGGAGCCAGGCTCTGCTGGGTGATGCCCAGTGACAGGACAAGGGGCAATGGGTGGAAGCTGAGGCACAGGAAGCAACACGTATACATGAGGGAGACTTTTTTCACTCTGCAAGTGGCAGAACACTGGTGCAGGCTGCCCAGGGGGACTGTGGAGTCTCCCACTCTGAAGATATTAAAGACCCACCTGGATGCATTCCTGTATAGAATCAGAGAATCAACCAGGTTGGAAGAGACCTCTAAGATCATCCAGTCCAACCTAGCACCCAACCCTAGCCAGTCAACTAGACCATGGCACTAAGTGCCCCATCCAGTCTTTTATAGACAATAGGAGTTGAACTAGATGATCTTTTGAGGTTCCTTTCAGCTCCTAATGTTCTGTGAGTCTTTGTGATTTTGAAGTGCCACAGTGGCAGAACACTGGTGCAGGCTGCCCAGGGGGACTGTGGAGTCTCCCACTCTGGAGATACCAAAGACTGACCTGAATGAATTCCTGTGTGATCTGCTATAGGTGATCCTGCCCTGGCAGGGAAGCTGGACTGGATGATCTTTCAAAGTTCCTTTCAGCTCCTGACATTCTGTGATTCCATATGAAAAACAAAAAAAAGGGACATTTTTCACTTTTGGGTGCTAAACACACTAACTTTTGTGCCTAAGTCATTCACTAGAATTCAGAGGTCAGTTACATCTAAAATTACTTTATACCGATGTAGGTGAAATAACGTCGTTAAAGATAACTTACTTTACAAATAATCTTTACCATCAAGCCATATTTTAGGTGACAGTTGTTGTCTTTTTTTAACCTGCTGATGTGTTGAGAAGAAAATGAGGTGTTTTAATGAAATGTTACTGAAAATATCTAGAAAATAGTTGTATATTGTAAAAAATGATATGAACCATATTTACTATGGTTCATATTCGTGAATCATATTTTTCCTAAGCTGACTTTCATGTCTCTTTACAGTACAAGTTAATTTTTAAGTAACAATCATAATTTAAGTTTCAAATCAAAGAATCATAGAATTAACCAGGTTGGAAAAGACCTCTAGGATCTAGTCCAACCTATCCCCTAACCCTTCTAGTTAACTAAACCATGGCACTAAGTGCCTCATCCAGCCTCCTTTTAAACACTTCCAGGGATGGTGACTCCACCACCTCCCTGGGCAGCCCATTTCAATGCCAATTACTCTTTTCATTAAGAACTTCCTCTTGTTCTGTCACTGGGTGTCTGGCAGAACAGACCAACCCCCACAAGGCTACAGCCTCCCTTCAGGTAGTTGTAGGCAGCAGTAAGGTCTCCCTTGAGCCTTCTCTTCTTCAGGCTAAACAGCCCCAGCTCACTCAGCCTCTCCTCCTAGGGCTTCTGCTCCAGCCCCCTCACCAGCCTTGGTGCCCTTCTTTGGACACATTCAAGCACCTCAACATCTTTCTTAAGTTGAGTGGCTCAGAACTGGACACAGTACTCAAGGTGTGGCCTAACCAGTGCTGAGTACAGGGGCAGAATAACCTCCCTGGTCATGCTGGCTCATGTTCAGTCAGCTCTCAAGCAGTACCCCCAGGTCCCTCTGTCTGGCTGCTCTCCAGCCACTCTGTTCCCAGCCTGTAGCGCTGCATGGGGTTCTTGTGGCCAAAGTGCAGAACCTGGCACTTGACCTCGTTAAAACTCATGGCACTGGACTGTGCCCATCTGTCCAGTCTGTCCAGGTCCCTCTGCAGAGCCCTCTTACTCTCTAACAGGTGAACACATGCTCCCAACTTGGTGTCATCTGCAAACTTACTGATGCTGGACTCAATCTCCTTGTCCAGATCATCAATAAAGATGTTGAGCAGGACTGGGCCCAGCTCTGATCCTTGGGAAACACCACTAGTGACAGCTGCCAACTGGATGTGGCACCATTCACCACCACTCTCAGTGCCCAGCCATCCAGCCAGTTCTTAACCAAGCACAGAGTACCCCTATCTGAGCCACAGGTTGACAGCTTGTCGAGGAGTTTGCTATGGCAGACTATGTCAAAGGCCTTGCTGAAGTCCAGGTAGACTACACCCACAGCCCTCCTCACATCCACCTGGTCATAAAAAGAGATCAAGTTGGTCAAGCAGGACCTGCCCCTCCTGAATCTGTGCTGGCTGGGTTTGATCCCCTGGCTATCCTGTAGGTGGCAGGTGACTGCGCTCACAGTGATCTGCTCCACTATCTTGCATGGCTTTTAGGTCAGGCTGACAGGTCTGTAATTTTCTAGGTCCTTCTTTGGGCCCTTCTTGTGGATAGGCACCACATTGGCCAGCTTGCAGTCTTCAGGGACCTCTCTAGTGAGCTGTGACTGTTAATAAATGATGGTGAGTGGCTTGGCAAGCTCATCTGCCAGCTCTCTCATCACCCTAGGATGGATCCCATCTGGTCCTGTACTCTTGTGAGGATCCAAGAGGCTCAACAGGTCCCTAACTGCTTCCTCCTGGATTACAGGGGGGCTGCTCTGCTCCTTGGCCCAATTTATTAGCTCAGGAGGCCAGCTGTCCTGAAGATGACCTGTCTTCCTATTGAAAATTGAGGTGAAGAAGCTGTTAAGCACCTCTGCCTTTTCCTCATCTCTAGTCAGTACATTTCCCTCCTTGTCCAAGAAAGAGTGGAGGTTATCTTGGCTCCTCTTTTTTGTCATTAATATATTTATAAAAGCATTTCTTACTGCCATTAACAGCAGTGGCCAGTCTAAATTCTAACTGGGCTTTTGCTTCTCTAATTTTGTTCCTGCATGATCTGACAACATCCTTAAATGATGACTGTCAATTTCCCCTTAGACATTTCTAACAGAAGGGAAGCCCAGTTGTGAAGTGTAATTATGGTAAAATTCTGATTCCTTTAGCCTTGTTACTGAGAAGAATTTTGACACTGGTAGCAAAGTTGTATCAGAAAAACATGGAAACCCAAATCCTTAAAGATTTGCCTTTAGGGTTTATTGAGGTAAAATAATCTATTAAGCATTACCAGATTATAGACTGAATTATTGCAATTCAGATTCTAGCCCATTGGAATGGGCTGCCCAGGGAGGTGGTGGAGCTGCTGCCATGCCTGGAGATCACAGTATCACAGTATCATCAGGGTTGGAAGAGACCTCACAGATCATCAAGTCCAACCCTTTACCACAGAGCTCAAGGCTAGACCATGGCACCAAGTGCCACGTCCAATCCTGCCTTGAACAGCTCCAGGGACAGTGACTCCACCACCTCCCCGGGCAGCCCATTCCAGTGTCCAATGACTCTCTCAGTGAAGAACTTTCTCCTCACCTCAAGCCTAAATCTCCCCTGGCTCAGCCTGAGGCTGTGTCCTCTCGTTCTGGCGCTGGCCACCTGAGAGAAGAGAGCAACCTCCTCCTGGCCACAACTACCCCTCAGGTAGTTGTAGACAGCAATAAGATGTTCAAGAAAAGCCTGGCTAAGGCACTTAGTGCCATGGTCTAGTTGACTGGATAGGGCTGGGTGCTAGGTTGGACTGGATAATCTTGGAGGTCTCTTCCAACCTGGTTGATTCTATGATTCTATTTGCAACAAGAATGCAAATAACAGGACACAAAGTTGTATTTATAATGACTAATGAAAGCTGTTACACTGCAATCAGAGTGATGCAGAGCAAAAGGGCATATCATTAGGAGAAAACAGCTAATGCATGCCAGTGTGCAGCTTTTCCTTACAGTTTCAAAATAAATACTCTGGCTTTGTTTATTATGCTAAGTAATTCTTCTTAAGGAAGGTTAGGTAGTAAGTAAGGTGATTGTCACCTGCTGATTTCTGCTAGCTCACAAAACCACATAGAGAAGACAGCAGTTTTGGCTTTGTTATGGGTAGATAAACATGCTCTCCACGCTATGCTTGTTAAACACACTGTACTTGTGATTTACTACAATGAGATGTTGATTCAGCACAGTGTATAAGCACATGCCTAAGTCCCTCCTGACTTCAAGCACTGCTATTTAAATTCAGCGTTCAGCTAAACTAGACCAGTCAGCAATGTAAATCAGGCAATCTGGACTTAAATTACATTCTTCTAAACCACAGCTTGTGTAATGTTATCAATGTATACCTGAGAAAAACAGTGCCATTCGGGTTTTTTTTCCCCTGTTTTCATGTTGTTAAGACAGGATTACAAGATATACAAATTATAAAAGCTGTAATTAATTTCTTTTCCTCTTTTGTAGAAGCGAGATATATAGGGCAAAAGATGACTGTCACAGAAGCTAAATTAAAAGCTTTATACTTATGAAGATAAGCTTAATTTGATATTTTTTTTTTTTAAATTATGGGGGGAAATGTATAAATTATAAGAAACTGAGTTAAGTACTGTGTTCAGTTCTGGGCCCCTCAGTTTAGGAGGGACATTGAGATGCTTGAGCATGTCCAGAGAAGGGCGACGAGGCTGGGGAGAGGCCTTGAGCACAGCCCTACGAGGAGAGGCTGAGGGAGCTGGGATTGTTTAGCCTGGAGAAGAGGAGGCTCAGGGGTGACCTTATTGCTGTCTACAACTACCTGAAGGTGTCGGGGTACGGAGGCTGGCGAGAGGCGAGATCGGGGTACTGACGACTCGAGACAGCAGCTTCTAGGCATCTGTGCATCAGTACATCAGTACAGCTTTATTAGGGTAGTGCAGTGTCTTATATAGTGCTCCAGAGGAGGTGTTTCCAGCCAGCCTGGGGCTGGCAGAAGTGGACAGTACAGATTGGCCCCAAGTTATGTGTAAGGCAGAGATAGGTTACCTGTGGTAAACAACCTGTGAGTACCACCCAGGGGGGCTGGCCAGGGTCAGCCCCCTTGGGGCTGCGTCCGCCCCGGGGGCCAGCAGATTCCACCCCCTGACAGCTGTGCGTGGGTTGCTCATGGTTGCCAGCTTAGGCCCTGGGAGCCTCAAGGCTCCAAGGACACTTCTCATCACAGGGCCTGATGTTTACATTTCGTGCTCCGCTGCAGGAGAAAGCTTCCCACATGAAGGGAGGTTGTGGCCAGGAGGAGGTTGCTCTCTTCTCTCAGGTGGCCAGCACCAGAACGAGAGGACACAGCCTCAGGCTGCGCCAGGGGAAATTTAGGCTGGAGGTGAGGAGAAAGTTCTTCACTGAGAGAGTCATTGGACACTGGAATGGGCTGCCCAGGGAGGTGGTGGAGTCGCCATCCCTGGGGCTGTTCAAGGCAGGATTGGACGTGGCACTTGGTGCCATGGTCTAGCCTTGAGCTCTGTGGTAAAGGGTTGGACTTGATCATCTATGAGGTCTCTTCCAACCTTGGTGATACTGTGATACTGTGTGATACTGTGAAATATTATTTTGAGAAGCCCCCTTCCTACTAAAAAAGAAATTCAGAGAGATACAACTACTTACAAAGCAACTTGTTTGTTTTTCTTCTCAAAAGAGCATTTTGGACAAAGTAATTTTAACCCAGTGCTTGTGACAAAACTGTGTCCTTAATTTTAAACATTAAAACCACTACATCCTGAAATCTTACTGCGATTATAATTGTGTTTGCCCATGCATCCTCATTTCCCTTATGTTTTCATCAAATAGCATTGCAAGAAATGTGATTTATGAAAAGGTGAAAGAAATTTGGCTATCAAAGCTGTGCTATCAAAGGTTAGGTTTTAAATACGTAGCAAGGGAATAGTTGCAGGCTTTAAATACAAAGCACACCAAAGGCAGTGGAGTGCTGTGAAAACCAGGCACTTCTCAGGACATTGCCACTTCCACTGGATTGCAGCAAAATTTAGATTAGGTTCCAGTCTGATTAGTTGCATGATATGATGAGTTTGTTAGGAGTTTATTTCACGTTCTTGCTAACATTTTCATAGTAGAGTAAAAATACAGGGAATATACAGCCAAGTTAAAACAGTACACTATTACAGGTGCTAGGATAGGGATAGATGCTAGAATTTTGGGGGGTGGCTGCAATTAGTAAAAATAGAGTGAATATACAGCCAGGTACATTGTTACAGGTGCTAGGATAGGGATAGATGCTAGAATTTTGGTGGGTGGGTACACTGTTACAGGTGCTAGGATAGGGATAGATGGTAGAATTTTGGTGGGTGGGTGGGTACACTGTTACAGGTGCTAGGATAGGGATAGATGGTAGAATTTTGGTGGGTGGGTACATTGTTACAGGTGCCAGGATAGGGATAGATGGTAGAATTTTTCGTGGGTGAGTACATTGTTACAGGTGCCAGGATAGGGATAGATGGTAGAATTTTGGTGGGTGGGTACATTGTTACAGGTGCCAGGACAGGGATAGATGGTAGAATTATGGTGGGTGGCTGCAATTAGTAAAAATACAGTGAATATACAGCCAGGTACATTGTTACAGGTGCCAGGATAGGGATAGATGGTAGAGTTTTGGTGGGTGGTTGCAGTTAATAAAAATAGAGTGAATATACAGCCAGGTACATTATTACAGGTGCTAGGATAGGGATAGATGGTAGAATTTTGGTGGGTGGTTGCAGTTATAAAAATACTGTGAATATACAGCCAGGTACAATGTTACAGGTGCTAGGATAGGGATAGATGGTAGAATTTTGGTGGGTGACTGCAATTAATAAAAATAGAGTGAATATACAGCCAGGTACATTGTTACAGGTGCTAGGATAGGGATAGATGGTAGAATTTTGGTGGGTGGGTACATTGTTACAGGTGCTAGGATAGGGATAGATGGTAGAATTTTGGGGGGTGGTTGCAGTTATAAAAATACTGTGAATATACAGCCAGGTACATTGTTACAGGTGCTAGGATAGGGACAGATGGTAGAATTTTGGCATGTGGCTGCAATTTCAAGCAGCAGTTATTCATGCAGAAGAACATCAGATTTTGGCTGTCACCAAATGTTTTGTCATTCTGTAAAATCTAATCAAGCCATTACAAAAATAAGTTGTTGTATTGTACTCCTGCTTGTATAGGTGGATCAAAGTCAATGTTAAAGTCATAATAGCTTTATGGAAGCTTTTACATGAATCTTTTCAGTCATATTTAGGAATAGCTTATTCAGATGTATTTTGTAGTGCTATGTGGTAAATTTACACCAGTAAATACATTATAATAGACCAAATGGGACACACCTGTATGAACTTTCTCAACTTTGAGTAAACAAAAGAGATGTCATTCTCTTTAGGCTAAGGAATCATAGAATCATAGAATCAACCAGGTTGGAAGAGACCTCCAAGATCATCCAGTCCAACCTAGCACCCATCCCTATCCAGTCAACTAGACCATGGCACCAAGTGCCTCATCCAGTAGCTGTGTTAGTAATCTGAGTTAGTGTCCAAAATCATAAAATTGCAAAATATAAGCCTACCTTTTAAAACAAGTTCTTTTTCTGTTCTGATATAGTTTTAAAGGACTGTTTCAGATATTTAAACTTTTGAAAGCAGTGTTTTTAGTGCAGTGTTGTAGAGCAGAAGTGGTAAACTCGAACATAAACCAACTTCTGTGGTGCTGCTGTGAAAAAGGACATTTCCTTTGAAGTAAGTAAGTAGGGCTGCTGAACTAGATAACTTATTTGGTTGTATTTCAGAAATGATACTTAATAACATTTTGAAAGTATCCACTAATTATCTGAAGAAACATTTTTGCTCCTAAGAGGTTGTATTGACTGATCTAATAGAGGGAAATAATATTGCAGAATGCCAAGTGTGCAGGGGCTTTTCCTTTCCTTAACCCTGCTCAAGCAAAATAATCACTTTTCTGTAGAGCCCTTTTGTGTAATATTTCACTTAATTTGGTAGGGGAAGAAATGCCACTTGTGACAGCAATCAATACAGTATTGTTAAGAAATCAATGATAGCTTTTTATAAGTGATGAGCATTCCCAGAACATTTTAAAGTGATTCCAGAAGTACCTTCTTAGGATTCTGTCGTCTTCTGAAATCATTCAGTCTCTAAATACCAAGATTTAATTTGCTCTTTATGTTGCAGAATCCATAAGACTTATTCAGTAATACTTTAATAGTTTTTCATCTGAGTCAGGAAGAATTACAGAATTTATCTCTTAAACCTTTTATCTTTTGAAAATGGAGGGGGGAAAAAAGTGAGCTTTCAAGAAGAGAAACACATCATATAGGAAAAAAAAATACAAGAGAAATAAAATGCTCAGTGAGCTTTATTGTTCAACACATATTTGTGTCCCTTATTTGATAGACTGTAAGTAAAGTTTGCTTGCAGTCTGCACACAAACTAAACACAATGTCCTGCACAAAATGTGTGACTGGGGTATTTTTTGTTTAACTACACAATTCAGGCTATGTTATTAAATATCACCAACATTGTATTCTGGAGCTTGACTCTTAAATATCTAACAGCTTATTAAAATAGTATTATCATCCAACTTAACAACTATATCCACTTTGAAGCTGGGTTTGAACTGGATGACCTCAAAAGAGGTCTTCTCCAACCTGAGACAGCTATGCCTCTTTATTAATTCTTGTAGAAATAAATTGCATAAGCAAATTTGGAAGTTTCTAGACATGCAGATGTCTTCAATATAAAGAATTTCTTCTATCAGACACCATGTAAAAGTTCAGTTCATTAATTTTTAACAATATTTTCATATTCATATAGCAAATTAGAGGTTCCTTGATTAACATAAAAGGACATTTTGTGTTGCATTCCTCAGGTTCAGGTTTTAATGAAGTACCAGAAATTCAGAGGACTGCTTCAGGAATATTTTTTTTAGGGCACCTCTTCTACATCTGTACTTCTGTTTCATATCAGCAAGGCCTTGCTATTTCTTTGCACCCTCTTTAGCAGAGAAATCTGAAGCTTAAAAGGCTTTGTTATTTTTCCCCATTCACTTTCTTTTTAGGGTGTTAAGAATACAGTGGGGTTTTTTCACTTCTTTATGCCTGTGATTTTATGAGTTATGTGACTTAACATTGTCTTTATATGTATCCCTTTACTCAATGGCAAGTCATCTCATCCTAAATTTTGTTGTGTTGTGTTTAAGCAGAATCTGTTTCCCTTCATGGCAAACCAAGCAGTTCTGCAAGCTGTACTACTATGCTTTACCTGCTTGAGGATTCACTTGCATAGCTTGAACAGATCACAGGTGTGATCACAAAATTTTGTGACTCCAGCCCATGATTTGGCCTCCAAGATAGTTTTCCTAGAGTACATATTGTGACAGTAAAAAGTTTTATCTTGAAACCCTTTTTTTTCCCTAGTAATAATAGGCATCTCAATTAATAAAGATGGAAACATGTTTTGCATTGATGGAATTAAGGTTGCCATAAATTGAGTAGCCTACCTTGTCACACTGAAATTGGAAAAACAAAAAAAAAACCCATCCCACTGTCTGAAATTCAATTTAGCATTACAGAGATTGCTGCAGTATAAAAGCCCTTTATCTGTAGTAGTGTATAAAAGCACTTCTAACAGTGCATCAATTTTCACAGCCATTTAGTAGATTAGAAAGCAATTGTAAACAGAGTAAAACCCACATTAACTCCTGTCAACAGCCTGCCTTTTTCTCAGTTATGGATTTGTTTGAAATAACAGTGAAGTCTAAAGTGATTGCATCAACATCACAGATTGTTTTATAAATATGAATGAAGCCATTGCAATGGACTGCATAGTAATATATGGCAGGCATTTGTCCTCCCCATCAAAGTAAGGGCTTCTGTAAAGGAAGAATAGCTGTGACATAAGGAAATGTGTCACTCCTCGAGAAATTATTCCTCCCGTTGTGAAACAGGAACTGCATCAAGCGATGCAGTTAAGCTGCCCCTAACTTCTTTATATTACAGTCATGCTCCGTTAATAAATGTCTGCTGTTTCTGAAATCAACGGAATCAACTCTTCCTCTGGGAAGAAAGAAAGAAAGAAAGAAAGAAAGAAAGAAAGAAAGAAAGAAAGAAAGAAAGAAAGAAAGAAAGAAAGAAAGAAAGAAAGAAAGAAAGAAAGAAAGAAAGAAAGAAAGAAAGAAAGAAAGAAAGAAAGAAAGAAAGAAAGAAAGAAAGAAAGAAAGAAAGAAAGAAAGAAAGAAAGAAAGAAAGAAAGAAAGAAAGAAAGAAAGAAAGAAAGAAAGGAAGAAAGAAAGAAAGGAAGAAAGGAAGAAAGGAAGAAAGGAAGAAAGGAAGAAAGGAAGGAAGGAAGGAAGGAAGGAAGGAAGGAAGGAAGGAAGGAAGGAAGGAAGGAAGGAAGGAAGGAAGGAAGGAAGGAAGGAAGGAAGGAAGGAAGGAAGGAAGGAAGGAAGGAAGGAAGGAAGAAAGAGAAGAGAAGAGAAGAGAAGAGAAGAGAAGAGAAGAGAAGAGAAGAGAAGAGAAGAGAAGAGAAGAGAAGAGAAGAGAAGAGAAGAGAAGAGAAGAGAAGAGAAGAGGAAAGGGAAAAGGAAAGGGAAAAGGAAAGGGAAAAGGAAAGGGAAAAGGAAAGGGAAAAGGAAAGGGAAAAGGAAAGGGAAAAGGAAAGGGAAAAGGAAAGAAAAGAAAAGAAAAGAAAAGAAAAGAAAAGAAAAGAAAAGAAAAGAAAAGAAAAGAAAAGAAAAGAAAAGAAAAGAAAAGAAAAGAAAAGAAAAGAAAAGAAAAGAAAAGAAAAGAAAAGAAAAGAAAAGAAAAGAAAAGGAAGCAGTTATGTATGATTTTGTTTACTTTGTAAAATATTTTCTTACTGTTGCTTAGAACCATAGAATCAAACAGATTGGAAGAGACCTCCAAGATCAGCCAGTCCAACCTAGCACCCAGCCCTAGCCAGTCAACTAGACCATGGCACCAAGTGCCTCATCCAGTCTTTTCTTGAACACCTCCAGGGACGGTGCCTCCACCACCTCCCTTGCTTGTAAGCAATAAATACACTGAGAGTGAAAAGAATAGCTTTTTGTATTTTCCAAATAAGTCATTGGGTAGCTTGGTGATAATTGCAATAAATTGATTTCTGGCTATCCTTGAAAGGTGATCTTCAAAGAATTGAAAGATTCTTTGTGTACAATATCATACAGAGCAGGATGTGGTTTCCATTTTCCTTTCTTTTCTTGGTTATTTTCCACAAAGTGTCTAACATCTTTAGCTAACACTGGACAGTGGACATTTCCAAATGCCTGTTTCTAAAAGGTGTAGTAGTGCATATCTTTTTAATTGCTTCCGTCTATTAGAGTATTTCTTAGTCTCAAATATGGACATTTACTCTCCTAACATTCAGTTGCTTTTGTTAGAAAACTGTGAGTATCAATTAATTGATACAGCTACCACAGTCTTATTTGCAATGATATGCATCTGATGTTTCTCTGTAGTAAAAAGGGCAAGCTACATACTCGAGTTTTGAATTACCAAACACTGAATGTTAGACATCACACACCAACCTTCCAAATAAGCACAAATACAGTGTTGCCTATTCATGAGGCTAAAACCTGTTGGTAAAGTAGTTAGAAAGATAAAAATGTTATTTCCTTCAAACTGTAAGGGTGAAATATGAGGATATGAACCTTCCATCAGCTGTTGTATTTCACAGAATCATAGAATCAACCAGGTTGGAAGAGACCTCCAGGATCATCCAGTCCAACCTATCCCCCAGCCCTATCCAGTCAACTAGACCATGGCACTAAGTGCCTCAGCTAGGCTTTTCTTGAACACCTCCAGGGATGGTGACTCCACCACCTCCCTGGGCAGCCCATTCCAATGCCAATCACTCTCTCTGCCAACAACTTCTTCCATCCAGCCTATACTTTCCCCATCACAACTTGTTCTGTTGCTGGTTGCCTGGGAGAAGAGACCAACCCCCACCTGACTGCAGCCTTCCTTCAGGTAGTTGTAGACAGCAATGAGGACCCCCTGAGCCTCCTCTTCTCCAGGCTCAACAACCCCAGCTCCCTCAGCCTCTCCTCACAGGGTTTGTATTCCAGGCCTCTCACCAGCTTTGTTGCCCTTCTCTGGACACGTTCCAGCACCTCAACCTCTCTCTTGAATTGAGGAGCCCAGAACTGGACCCAGTACTCAAGGTGTGGCCTGACCAGTGCTGAGCACAGGGGCAGAATAACCTCCCTTGTCCTACTGGCCACACTGTTCCTGATGCAGGCCAGGATGCCATTGGCTCTCTTGGCCACCTGGGCACACTGCTGCCTCATCTTCAGCCTACTATCTATCAGTACCCCCAGCTCCCTTTCCTCCTGGCTGCTCTCCAGCCACTCAGTCCCCAGCCTGTAGCACGGCTTGGGGTTGTTGTGGCCAAAGTGCAGAACCCTGCACTTGGCCTTGTTAAATCTCATCCCATTGGCCTCTGCCCACCCATCCAGCCTGTCCAGGTCCCTCTGCAGGGCTCTCCTACCTTCCAACAGATCAACAACTGCTCCTAGCTTGGTGTCATCTGCAAGCTTACTGATGGTGGACTCAATGAATTATTGTGGCTATTATTCAATGAAACATTTATGTGAAGACTTGAAAAGACTAAAAAGAGTTTAAATATTTTTTCTGAGAAAGCTAGTGTTTTGCTACAGAATTGTTCTGTTGTATAACATGTGTCTAATTGTAGCCTCTAACCTTCAAATACCTACATTTAAAGAAAAGCACTCCCAGCAGCCCTGCAGACTGGGGGAGGAGTGGCTGGAAAGCTGCCTGGTAGAAAAGGACCTGGGGGTGTTGGTGGACAGCTGGCTGAACTCGAGCCAGCAGTGTGCCCAGGTGGCCAAGAAGGCCAACAGCATCCTGGCCTGTATCAGAAATGGTGTGGCCAGCAGGAGTAGGGAGGTGATCATGCCCCTATACTTAGCACTTGTGAGACCACACCTCGAGTACTGTGTCCAGTTTTGGTCACCACAGTATAGGAGGGACACTGAGGTGCTGGAGGGGGTGCAGAGAAGGCAACGAGGCTGGTGAGAGGTCTGGCAAACATGACCTATGAGGGAGCGGCTGAGGGAGATGGGGTTGCTTAGTCTGGAGAAGAGGAGGCTGAGAGGGGCCCTTATTGCCCTCTACAACTACCTAAAAGGAGGTTGTAGTGAGGCTGGAGCTGGTCTCTTCTCCCAAATTACTAATGACAGGACAAGAGGAAGTGGCCTCAAGTTGCACCAGGGGAGGTTTAGGTTGGATGTTGGGAGGGAGTTCTTTACTGAATGGGTGGTCAGGCACTGGAACAGGCTGCCCAGGGAGGTGGTGGAGTTGCCATCCCTGGAGGGGTTTAAAAGGAGAGTGGATGTGGTGCTTGAGGCTGTGGTCTAGTGATGAAGGATGCTGGGATGAAGGTTGGACTGGATGATGCTGGTGGTCCTTTCCAAACATAGCGATTCCTAGTGATTGGATGTTGTGCTGAGGGATTTGGTGTAGTCAAGGACTTGTCAGTGTGAAACTAATGATTGGACTTGATGATCTTGAAGGTCTCTTCCAGTCTAAGAAATTCTGTGATCCTGTGAATGGTGATTTCACATCAGTGAACATTCTTCTTTACCCTGTAATAGCTATTTTTTTTCTGGTATCTTTATATATTAATAGCTGTAACAAGAAGGTGTAGTGCACTTCTGACAATAAAATACTTAACTGGTACTATATCTAGAATTATGTTATTTCAACCCAATTCAGAATATTCATACTCTAGTAATAATAAATGACATTTAATAGACTTACAGAGAAGTAGTTTAAAATGTCAGTCAAAACTATCCAAAATCATTGAGAGTGAGGTGCTTGGTTTTGGGTTTGATTGGTTGGTTTGTCTTTGTTTTGAGTTTTTTTGAGTCATAGAGTCATAGAATCAACCAGGTTGGAAGAGACCTCCAACATCATCCAGTCCAACTTATCACCCAGCCCTATCCAGTTAACCAGACCATGGCACCCAGTGCCTCATCCAGTCTTTTTTTGTCCTTTATTCATTTCTGGGTTTGCTACAATGTGTTTTTCAAACATAGAAAATGGAGATAATGGCTTTGTTAAACTGGACCCAGCATCCCACTGTATTGTAACTTCCTATTGTTTAATGCTTGTGTTTAGTGGATTTAATTTCTCATAGTCAAATATGTCTGCATACAATTTAAGTGCTGGTCTGAGCCATAGATTTATATATTTGGATGTCTTGCCTTTCCCTGTCTTCCCTTTCTCTATGTTCTCAGCTGCACCTGAAAATTGTTTTACAAAACACCCTCATCCATCCTTAAGTGTTTAATTCTTCCCCAGATACTTTAGCATCTAATGCAGGTTCATAGATACTCAGTGTTTTATATAAACATATATAATTAACTGTATCTCACAGTAATTTTATTACCATTACCTATTTTACTAATTTTGTTTTAAAGTAGTCTTAAACACCACTTAAAACCAAGTGAAATCTCCAAATGAAAACGGTTGGTTGAAAGTGGAGCTAGTGAGGGTTTCAGTGTTAGAAAGCAAGCTGTGATCAGTTTGCTGCAACACCTCTCCTTGGTGTTGCAGCAACCTCCTGATCTTGGAGGTCCAACCTAGCACCCAGCCCTAGCCAATCAACTTAGACCATGGCACTAAGTGCCTCAGCCACTCTTTTCTTGAACACCTCCAGGGATGGTGACTCCATCACCTCCCTGGGCAGCCCATTCCAATGCCAGTCACTCTCTCTGGGAAGAACTTCCTCCTAACATTCAGCCTAGACCTCCCCTGGCACAACTGGAGACTGTGTCCCCTTGTTTTGCTGATGGTTGCCAGGGAGAAGAGACCAACCTCCACCTGCCTACAGCCTCCCCTCAGGTAATTGTAGGCAGCAAGGAGATGACCTCTGAGCCTCCTCTTCTCCAGGCTAAACACCCCCAGCTCCCTCAGTCTCTCCTCATAAGGTTTGTGTTCCAGGCCTCTCACCAGCTTTGTCGCCCTTCTCAGGACATGTTCCAGTAATAGCTGGTGAAATCAATACCCATAATGCTCTATCACACCTTAAAATCACCAAATTGCACCCTATTCTGTAGAGGCAGAAGTGACATTCCTGCAGTTAAAAGTTGGAAGCTTAAAAGTTGGAAGCTTCAGATATAGAAGTTACCTTTAGATGTCTTCAGTGCATTCACATCCATAAGATCTCTTGACCTGTTTAAAGTATCTACATCAGGGTGAAGTAATGCACAGTATAAAAGTATTTGTTTCTCCTCATTGACTGTGAAGGGAGCCTAAGGCAACCAGCACAAATTCCTTCGGTCCAATGAATCCCACATGGGGATCAGCAGCCTTTGGTCAGGCACAAGGACACAGAGGACTAAGCATTCACTTTTCTTTCAAATGATTTCTACACCACTGAAGACAAGAGCTGATTTTGTTTCTGTAGCTGCGACATGAAGTCAATGAATTCTAAGTCTTTCACAGTTGTATTTATAATATGCTCGGTTAGAATTGTGTTTTCTGGTTTGAAATTTAACTGGGCATATTTTAAAGTATTCATTACCACACAAACATGAGGTTTTTCAGTAGCATTTGCTTTCCTTCTTAACATTTAAAGACATTTGGGTATAACTTTGTTTTTTTGAAATGAACACTTATGAAGATCATGGAATCATAGAATCCACTAGGTTGGAAGAGACCTCCAAGCTCATCCAGTCCAACCTAGCACCCAGCCCTAGCCAGTCATCTAGACCATGGACTAAGTGCCTCAGCCAGGCTTTTCTTGAACACCTCCAGGGATGGTGCCTCCACCACCTCCCTGGGCAGCCCATTCCAATGCAAATCACTCTCTCTGGCAACAACTTCCTCCTAACATCCAGCCTATACTTTCCCCATCACAACTTGAGACTGTGTCTCCTTGTTCTGTTGCTGGTTTCCAGGGAGAAGAGACCAACCCCCACCTGGCTGCAGCCTTCCTTCAGGTAGTTGTAGACAGCAACGAGGTCACCCCTCAGCCTCCTCTTCTCCAGGCTAAACACCTCCAGCTCCCTCAGCCTCTCCTCATAGGGTTTGTGTTCCAGGCCTCTCACCAGCTTCATCGCTCTTCTCTGGACACATTCCAGTATCTCAACATCTCTCTTGAATTGAGGACCCCAGAGCTGCACACAGGACTCAAGGTGTGGCCTCACCCATGTTGAGTTCAGAGACAGAATAACCTCCCTTGTGCTACTTGCCACACTGTTCCTGATCCAAATATTTGAGAGTATAACTTTAGTACATTTAGTGTGAGTAACTTAATCGATGACCTGGCAATGTGTTTACAGAATATATTTGTTCTAGAAAGAACAAATTATTATAAGTAGTGTGTTTGCTAAAAGGAGCTTTGGGTATCTCTTTGCAATACAGTGGGAGAAAAAGAATTTTCTTTTCTAGAACTGTGCTGTGATCATGCCTGTTCCTGACATTAGTGTAACCCGTGGGCATCCTGGTTTGTTTGAATTTATGTATGATTACCTTCTGTTCCAAAAAGTTCTTTCTAGTATTCTCAGTGGTCTTATATTTGTGAAGAGTATCCACAGTCCATCCTAACTGACTGTCCTCCTGTATCTTCAGTTACATAGGAAATAACCACAGGGGAGGCAAGTAAATTTCTGAGTTTATTACTCTTTCTGAGCAATCTGGGTTTTGTCACAGGCTAACTTGGCTCTGGAAATAGGTTATGGGGATTTTTTTTGTCTACTCTTAAGTAAGCATCTACAATCAGTATAGTTGCAAAGAGATAAATGTTAGTGATTCCACACAATTTGCAAAGCTCACCTTAAAAAAAGGAGACTGAAGAGCACAGACAGCACAAGGAATGTTTGTACCATGGGCAAGGCTCAGAATGCTGGTTGAAAGGCAGGTCAGGTGCTTCTGCGCATGCTGATGTGAGAAGGAAATGCAGAATACGTTGTGATCGTGGGTGGGAGCTAAAGTCTAGGCCTGCAGAGGAGTGTATGCCAGGTGGAACTGGTACAGTAAGCAACTGATCAAAAGACTAAAGAGGAAAAAAAAAGTAATTGTGTTAAAAACTGCCTCGAAAATCTTCAAACTATCACGTGAACAGCTTTCATCAAAGTGGGATGTGCAGTGACATCTGAGTGCTTCTCACAGTATCTGCAGTTTTACTGGATGTGCCTGGGCTAGACTTTAACTCTTCCTTGTGGCAGAAGAAATGCTGCTGTATTAGTGACTAAACAAGTGGTGAGACTCACACCTCAGCCTTGGCTCTCGCTGAGCAGCACTAGTACAGCATCAAGACTTTCTCTCCCTCTATCCCCAGAAGGTACACAGCAAGGATGCTGGAGATGAGCAAGATTTTGGGAGGGGATGTAAGCAGCGCAGCTGACCTAAACTGATAGTCCATACAATATGATGTCATTCTGCAGTAAAAACTCAGGGAAAGGAGGAGGAAGGGGGAACATTAATGACTATGGCTTTTCTCTTCCCAAGCAAGTGAGGCAGTGCTTTCTAAGGAGGTGGCAGAACTTGTGCCTGCCAATGGAGGACTGCATCAGCTCCTTATTTCGATTTGCCAGCACTCACAGCTTTTGCTATCTACTTTAAAATATTATCTGCAGGTCTTCTTGCCTTCCTTCCTGTGATGGTTTGAAAGTTACCCACCCCCCACTCTTATGAAATCACCCAGAATAGACTCAGCCAGCTGGAAGTTGAGGAATGAAGCTTTGTGTTTACAGCTTAGCACAATATACAAGCAGATATTTACAGTATATATCACAAATATATACAGCTATACACAGAAATATACAAGTTAAAAGTAATACAGAAACACAACACCCTTCCTAAAAATGAGAGCCCCCAGGAGGGGCTTCCAACCACCCTTCCACCTTCTTTCCACCCCTCTACCTTTGCTTTACATGCAAGGTGAGTTTGGAGGATCAAGGAGGTTAGAAGCAGAAGGATTAATTACACAGAAGCAGCCCAGGGAGAAACACAGACAGACACACACACACACACACACTCTGTCTTATCTAGATTTGTATTCTTGCTTTTATACATCTCAGCAAAGCTATGAGTGAAGTAGACATCACCATTGTGTTTACAGCCTATAATTTCTCTCGTTAAAATATTCCAATTTGCCTCAAACTAGCACACTTCTGTTCTCTCCTCATGCGGTAGAAAAGGGATAAGAGCAAGAGGTCAGGTGGATGCTTGTCTGTTGGCCAGAGCCAACCTACCACAGGAGTGCTTCTTTTTTTCATGTATTATGTTACAACCTTAAGCATATTTTGAAAGGATTACATTTTTTTTCCAACTTCCTTCAGAAAGTCAGTTCACAAGTTTTATGCTTTAATGTGTCATAGTAGCAGTAGTTTTCATTGCATGCCCAGAGTAACAAGAGAGAAAAACATTAATGCTAATTCAGATAAACTTCAGTGGTCTTTGCTGTAATCTGTTGTCCTCTGAATTCTTGCACTGTTCAACCATTTACATTTAACATGTGAGTGCATTTTGCTCAGGGGTGACCTCATTGTTGTCTACAACTACCTGAAGGGAGGTTGTAGCCAGGTGAGAGTTGGTGTCTTCTCCCACGCAACCAGCGACAGAACAAGGGGACAGTCTCCAGTTGTGCCAGGGGAGGTCTAGGCTGGATGTTAGGAGGAAGTTCTTCCCAGAGAGAGTTGATTTGCCATTGGAATGGGCTGCCCAGGGAGGTGGTGGA
This sequence comes from Pogoniulus pusillus, assembly GCF_015220805.1. Lineage (NCBI taxonomy): Eukaryota > Metazoa > Chordata > Aves > Piciformes > Lybiidae > Pogoniulus > Pogoniulus pusillus. Next base: position 41,788,062 of record NC_087266.1, read on the forward strand.
GTCACCATCCCTGGAGGCATTCAGGAAAAGCCTGTATGAGGCACTTAGTGCCATGGTCTAGTTGAGTGGCTAGGGCTGGGTGCTAGGTTGGACTGGATGATCTTGGAGGTCTTTTCCAACCTGGTTGATTCTATGATGATTCTATGATGATTTGGCTGTGCATGCTACAGGGAAGTAAGTTAAGCATGTATTTTTTTCTGTATGTGACTGACTGGACTTATGTATTATTACTTTAATTACCCCACAGGCAGTCTTCCAATGCGTGATGGTGTGTAGGTCACTGTTCTGCAAGCCCTTTGACATGACAATTCACAGAATAATTTTCCTGTCATCACATTTTGATTCATTGTTACGTCATTTCTTGGGCTTTTTCTCTTGCTCACATTTGCTTAGCAACCAGAGCACACATCTCTTATACTTATTATTCAAGTAATCACCCTCTGCGGCACATAGATGCATCAATTAAAGCCTTACAATGAAGTATATTGTTCTGTGTGGAATCCTCAGGTGTCAGGAATTAAAAATGGGTTTTAAATGGCACAGACCTTCTTCAAATGGCTAATCTGTGTTTATATTAAACAAACAAGCATGTTAACAATCAATAGAAAATGGATTATAAATTATATTGTTCTCTAAGTGCTTATTCTCCTCTTAAAGATTTAACAATTTGCATGCAGCTCTGACATATCTGAGCGCTGAACATCTCTTTTAGATATGGGGTTTTTTATTTGATGCAGATCAGTTTCCTATCTGCTGTATTTACTCTTAACCTGTATTCATTATAAACATTTTCTGACTAATTTTTAGATTTAGGTAAATTTCACAGCAAATTATTATTAGAATGAAACTCGAGTACCCAGAAGCTGTCAAGACGGTTCAGTGATTTAATGTTGGCATCCTGCAGCTTTGGCTGTAATCAGCAGATGCTCTGGCATTACCATAAATGTTTTCTTAACTGTCTCTGTGAAGGAAAAAAGTGAAGTTTTTTCCTGTTTGGAGTCTGCTGTTTCTGATTAAATTTGATGGTCTTCTTTTACATGATGAATATACCATGATGATCTCTCACCATTAGTTTTAATACCGACTTTTGAGCTAAACATGCTTACAAGACTGGTTCATAAGTCAGAACAGACGAAGGAAAACCAAGTCTGCATAAGAATCTTGTGTTTCAGTGGCTTGGGAGGCTTTACTGCCTTCTTCCTTCGTATCTCAGTAAGTGTAAAGGGTTTGGTTTTTCCAGGCTCTCATTTGTTCGTGTTCTACACAATATTTCCTCTGTAAGTTTCTCTTTGAGGGGTTTCTTCTGTCAGTGCAAAGATGTGCCATGCCTTAGATTTCTAGCAAATAAAAAGTGTCCTTTGATACACAGCAAGATTAACTTTGCTTAGCTGATTATCGCTAAACAGTAATTGCATACAGCCGATTAGGAAGAAGAGGAAACTGCAAGTGCTGTAGTTAGCTTCTGATGGGGTTTTTTTTTTGTACCAAAGTGGCTGCTAAGGGTCTAATTATCAGAATATCGGGCAGTAAATATGATCAGCATATGAGGAATGCATTAGTGATGTTAAACACAGCGTTTTAACTTCACAATGACCGGATTGATTACCCCCCACAGTGTGTCTTGAATTTGGCTCCTGATAATTCAGTGATATTTGGAAGAGTCAGTAAAAGCTGCCTTTAAAAAAAGAAATCCTTTTTTAGAGTCTTTTGAGATACCTAGTCCCTTCTCAGAGCCATTTGTCACACTTGCAAAGCACAGTTGTTGGTGGCAAATACACCTACGGCTGGATTATGTGCAAAGTGGAAGCATTTTTTTGTATCCCATCTCTCTTCCCACATGAGGCTCAGGGGTGACCTCATTGCTGTCTACAACTACCTGAAGGGGCATTGTAGCCAGGTGGGGGGTGGCCTCTTCTGCCAGGCAACCAGCAACAGAAGAAGGGGACACAGTCTCAAGGTGTGCCAGAGAAAGTATAGACTGGATGTTAGGAGGAAGTTCTTGCCAGAGAGAGTGATTGGCATTGGAATGGGCTGCCCAGGGAGGTGGTGGCGGCACCATTCCTGGAGATCTTCAAGAAGAGACTAGATGAGGCACTTGGTGCCATGGTCCAGTTGACTGGCTAGGGCTGGAGGATAGGTTGGACTGGATGATCTTGGAGGTCTCTTCCAACCTGGCTGATTCTATGATTCTATGAGCAAGGCCCAACTACAGTCCATCCCAAAGAGAGGAAATAATCAAAGTGAAAGTAATTAGAGCTTCATATAAAAAGCAGGAGCAGGGAGGTCATTCTGCCCCTGTACTCTGCACTGGTTAGACCACACCTTGAGTCCTGTGTTCAGTTCTGGGCCCCCCAGTTTAGGAGGGACTTTGAGATGCTTGAGCGTGTCCAGAGAAGGGCAACGAGGCTGGTGAGAGGCCTTGAGCACAGCCCTACGAGGAGAGGCTGAGGGAGCTGGGATTGGTTAGCCTGGAGAAGAGGAGGCTCAGGGGTGACCTTATTGCTGTCTACAACTACCTGAGGGGAGGTTGTAGCCAGGAGGAGGTTGCTTTCTTCTCTCAGGTGGCCAGCACCAGAACAAGAGGACACAGCCTCAGGCTGCGCCAGGGGAGATTTAGGCTGGAGGTGAGGAGAAAGTTCTTCACTGAGAGAGTCATTGGACACTGGAATGGGCTGCCCGGGGAGGTGGTGGAGTCACCGTCCCTGGGACTGTTCAAGGCAGGATTGGACGTGGCACTTGGTGCCATGGTCTAGCCTTGAGCTCTATGGTAAAGGGTTGGACTTGATGATCTGTGAGGTCTCTTCCAACCCTGGTGATACTGTGATAGTGTGAATTGTCAAAAGGTATATATATGATCTTGGAGAGAAGGGGAAGATGAATCACTTTTCCTCTGCCTTTATTTTCCAAAATTTAGTTTTGTTTAAGGATCTTCTTGAAAATGTACTGTTTCCTGCTACACAGTTGTAGTCTCCTTGATAGCCTTTGACTGGTTTCTGCAGAGCTTTGCAGAGGAGAGAAAGAACCATAATAATAATGCTTGAGCAATTAAAGTTACATGAACTGAGGCAATTCAGCTTCATGCCATCTCCAGTGTATTTGTGATGGCAGTCATGGGTGTTATTTTATACAGGTTAAACTTCAGACTCAGGTCTGCTTCTCTTGAGAAGCACCCATGCTATAAAGGAGCACAAATATCTTCAAGATTACATCAATGTTGTGGAAATATTTTTTTCAATCTACTTAGGATTTGGAGTGCTCATAAATACATTTCCAGATCAGTAAATCACTACACTCTCACCTGTCATAGCAACAACAGCATGTAGCACTCTTTTGCTCTACTTCCATCCAGAAGTGTATTTAAATGGTTTAAAAAACATTTTTAAATGAGAGGAGCCAGGGAGCCATATGCTGTTGTTGTGATCTTTTGGAGAAGAGTGAATGACAGCCTACTGTGACCTCTGCAGGCAAGAACTGCTCCAGGACATTGGGGTCTGGTACCCGTTACAGGAATGTGAGAGGATTATATTTCTACTCAACCCTTAAAACTAATACTCACCTAATTTACTTTGAGCTCTAGCTTTTCATCTTTATGCTGCTCCAAAAAAACCCTTACAGAACTCTGTGGATTCCCTTGGAAGCAGATTGGTTTTAGTAGTAGCAGCAGCAGTAGTAGTAGAGAAGTGCAACAGGTGATGAGGGAGAGACAATTTTCCCTTTGGGTTTCCTCTGACAGTACAAAATATTTGTACTCTTCCTTTGAGCAATCCAACCTACCAATGCTCCAACTGCTGAGATAAACCTGGGAACAGAAGTTTGGGCTACAAAAATGAAATACCAATTATATGGGTTTGTAGCAGTGACTAGAATAGCTAGGGAATAGCTTGTAAACAATTAGTATAATGAATGGTAGATAAGAAATAATTTGGTGATAAAGTCTTAAAGCAATTACTAGATGTAGTTACATAGGGGGTTTAAATATTTATGCTAAATAGTAAAGGTATAACAGAAACAATATTACTTAGGACCCCAGTGAATAGAGTCTCATAAATATCAGCTCAGTCTTTAAGATTTGCTTTGGGTTTGTTGAGTTTTTTGCATTCCAGAGCTAGGAGGCTTCCTACTGCATCGTCCTCTGCAACATTTGCTAAAGAAAAGACAGACACAAATAGTGTGTTTCTTTTCCATCTTGGTTATTTTCACCAGTATGTTTTATATATATCATTGGATGCTTCTGTCCAGGAATTCTCAACTGGCAGGATCTGAGGAGCAGGAGGAGAATCTCGTGCTGTCTCTGGCATGGTTGTTCATGGCTAGCAGGCTGATAGCGTGTGCAGACAATCCAGAGTCTGCTTCCTGGTTATCTCAGCAGCAGTGGCTGTTACCAGGCGATGATAGGCAGCAGGCATGCAACGTGTGCGCAGCTGCTGGGAGTATGAGCTCCACAGGTAAAGGCAATACAGGATCTGGTCCTGATAGCAATAGTGTGCAGATGTGCACAGCTGGCTTAGGAGACTATGGTGGCCTCTTCTCCCAGGCAACCAGCAATAGAACAAGGGGATACAGTCTCAAGTTGTGCCAGGGAAAGTATAGGCTGGATGTTAGGAGGAAGTTCTTCACAGAGAGAGTGATTTGCCATTGGAATGGGCTGCCCAGGGAGGTGGTGGAGGCACCGTCCCTGAAGGTCTTGAAGAAAAGACATGGTCTAGTTGATTAGCTAGGGCTGGGTGCTAGGTTGGACTGGATGATCTTCGAGGTCTCTTCCAACCTGGTTGATTCTATGATTCCCCTTTGCATCTGCCAATAACTTTCCATTTTATGCATATTCCTGAAATTGTCTTATGAAAGTGTACCTTGAAAGCAGCATTCATCTATAGGTAGATTCTGTACAGGTAGGTTTGGAGACTAAATATGTCTGCTGCTCAGAGGCATCAGTGACAGTTTGTTATGTGGGACCTGTGTAAATTATCACAGTCTGAACAGAAGGCAGTTTTAAACTACAGACCTCTATGTATCTTGTCACAGATCACTAGCTTATACAGCCACCATTTTTGAGTCTCAGTTAACTCTAAAGAGGATTTGAAACAACAGGCTATGATATACTTGTGAACAAAGTGAAAAAAACAAGTAATAAACCACATTTCAACAATTTAAAATAGTCAAAATATGTTTACTTCCAATTTTGTTATTCTCTGACTTAAATAAGAGAAAATGTTGATATTTACCCTATTTTGTACCTTCTGCCACTAGATATCTCTGGAGATTAATGTTTATCTTTTTACTCTCTTGATCCTGACATAAATGAGAAGATGAATTTATTATTCATTAGCAATAAAATTACACAACTTTGTTTATTTGATTTAAAATTAAGAGACGTACTTTTGCTGCCCAGGGAGGTGGTGGAGTTGCCATCCCTGGAGGTATTCAAGAAGTGTGGTGGTGTGGGAGCTTCAGGACATAGTTCAGTGGTCGCAGTAGTTGGGTTATGGTTGGACTTGACCTTAAAGGTCCTTTTCAACCTTAGTGATTCTATGATTCTATTTTTCGATTTAATATTTTAAGAATGATTCAGACTTCATGCTGTAAAAATCAATATTGACCCCAAAGTAGGCTTCTGTTTTGAAAAGTTCCATATTGCAGTGTTCTAGAAACTCCCAAACTTAACTTCTTTGGGGAAGGATGCACAAGAAGACATAGAAGTTCCACAGTTATTCTGAGCGAAATGGGGAGGATGGCAATCTCCCAAGCCTGAATTCAGACATCTTCAGAGGTTTCTTTCACATGAAACCTTGGGTAATTTCTATCAGTAGTCTAATTCACATTTTTGTTCTCTTTTTTTTTCCTGATGGGCACTCAAGACTTTCCTTTAAGTCCCAGCAACATAAAGTTGCATTTCTTTTAACAAAAGTCACTGCCAAATTAGAGAAGAGCATATATTAAACAGAGAAATTGGTCCTCAATGCAAATACAAAGTACGTTTTGGAAAGACAGGGAAAGGGCTGAATGATCAACAGGAACTTTGAGAAGTTGTAGGTAGGTAGGAGATTAAAAGAAAGTTTAAAGACTTTGCTTTAGGGCCAAGTAAAAGAGAGCTGGCCCTGCATAATTCCTCTCATCACAAATGAGTTTGCTCACAGTTTGTAATTGAATTTCTTTGAAATATAGTTTCTATAAATTCTCTATGCTGACCTCACTTTGTGCTGACATACTCTATTCTGGCCTTGGGAATGAATATAAACGCCCCTATATTCACTGTTCCAGAAAACTTTCTCTCACCTAGATTGGATATACACACCAGTGCTTATTCCTTGTGTTTCACACCTTTTAACACAACACTTAGAACAGCAGCTATTAAATATGCATAGAGATTTTGGCTTTTAAAGAGCTCCAAAAACCAGTAACACTTAATTACTGTCTGATTTACATTAATCAAATTATGAATGTTTAGCCTGAAATACTAATATCATATAGAATCAACCAGGTTGGAAGAGACCTCCGAGATCATCCAGTCCAACCTAGCACCCAGCCCTAGCCAGTCAACTAGACCATGGCTTTTCTTGAACACCTCCAGGGACGGTGCCTCCACCACCTCCCTGGGCAGCCCATTCCAATGGCAAATCACTCTCTCTGTGAAGAACTTCTTCCTAACATCCAGCCTCATCCAGGCTTTTTTTGAACCCCAAGCAAAGATCATCTGAGTACAGCTGCCACTCCCATAGCTGTGTAGAACTAAAGTAAGGTGTAACAACGCACCAGCACTCCTTTAACAGTTCAGGGACATTCTCCAGTCCTAATCTTGTCAGTCACAGAAATGATTAAAAAGACAAAATGAAAAGTGGCAATTAAAAGTGTTTAAACTATTTTCCACCACACTGTCCATCGAAGAGCTGCCCCAGTTTGTATGACTGATGTTATGTAATAGATGTGGACATTTTAGTTACATAAATCCTTCAAATTATGGATTAAGTTTCCCTTCTGGGTGGTAAGGTAGGATTTTAAGAAACATAATCAGATGTAGTTGTGTTCTGACGCAGATGCCAAGGTCTGGGAATGGATTTTGGAAGGCCAGCTTTGGGCTATATAAATGGCATTAAGGAAAGGGGTGTCTGAAAAAAAAGTCAGGATTCACAACTGTCCTGTGTCTTAGGCTCTAGTACAAATGAGGGGGGAGGGGTGTCAGTGCAGGAAATGAGACCAAGGAAAACAACAATTCATTATTTTATTTTGGGGCATTTCTGATAGACAAAAGCTCAGAGTTTGGCACCTGGAAGTTCAAAATGACCATTTTCAGAATTGGTGGGCGTTTTAAATGTGAAAGCTGAATCTAGGTGCAGCCGAAGTGGGAATTCAGGCAGTCCTGAAACTGAAAACCAAGGTCCTCAAATATCTGCTAGCAGCGCTTCTATTTAGCCTGTCAAAATAAGGGCCTATGAAACTGAGCCAGTATTGCTCACTGCATACAGAAAAAGTAGTTCACACTTAGAAATTATTTTACTGCTTTCCTTATATCTTCAGCAAAGCTTTATGGATGCTTTATACTTTGGTATCAGCAGGGGAACCCTTTAGGAACATCTCCAGACTAACTCTTCAAGGACTTCTGTTTATTGAGACGGATCAGAAAAGGGCCATGAGGATAATCAGAGGGCTGGAGCATCTCTCCTATGAGGACAGGCTGAGAGCATTGGGGTTGTTCAATTTGGAGAAGAGAAAGCTCTGAGGATACCTTATTGTGGCCTTCCAGTATCTGAACGGGGCCCACAGGAAAGCTGGTAAGGGACCTTTTAGGATGTCAAGTAACAACAGAAATCCCATGAGGTGAGACTGAGGGAGCTGGGGTTGTTCAGCCTGGAGAAGAGGAGGCTCAGAGGTCATCTCCTTGCTGCCTACAACTACCTGAGGGGAGGCTGCAGCCAGGTGGGGGTTGGTCTCTTCTGCCAGGCAGCCAGCAACAGAACAAGGGGACATAGTCTCAAGTTGTGCCAGGGGAGGTCTAGGATGGATGTTAGGAGGAAGTTGTTGCCAGAGAAAGTGATTGGCATTGGAATGGGCTGCGCAGGGAGGCAGTGGAGTAGCCATCCCTGGAGGTGGTCAAGAAAAGCCTGGCTGAGGCACTTAGTGCCATGGTCTAAGTTGATTGGCTAGGGCTGGGTGCTAGGTTGGAGTGGATGATCTTGGAGGTCTCTTCCAACGTGGCTGATTCTATGATTCAGTAGGATCTGGGGGAATGGGTCCAAGCTAGAGGAGGGTAGACCTGCCTGGATGTGTTCCTGTGTAATCTGATATAGGTGATCTCGCTCTGGCATGGAGGTTGGACTAGATAATCTTTCAAGGTCACTTCAAATCACATTCTGTGATTCTGTGATTTAGATCAGATATTGGGAAGTTCTTTACCATAAAGGTGGTGAGACACTGGAACAGGTTGCCCAAAGAGGTGGTGGAAGCTTCATCCCTGGAATTTTTTAAGGCTAGGCTGCATGTGGCTCTGGGCAACCTGATCTAGTGGAAAGTGTCCCTGCCCATGGCAGGGTAGTTGGAACTAGATGATCCTCGAGATCCCCTCCTGCCCTGACAATTCTTTAACAGGGGCATATGCACTGACACCCTCAGAAGAGCTGTGTTATACGACTGCTTTCTGAATACACTTGTTAGGGTTGCTTTGGATCATGCATGATGCTGCAGCCAGTTTAATTTGTGAAAGGTGGACAGGACTTCCAGACAGAGGCTGGACCACTGCAAGCATTCCAGCTTGTGGAAATGCTGTACAGCTTCATCCGGGACCAGCACTTTGTTCTGCTGTCAAAAGCACAGGCGCTTTCTCCTGCAGTTTCCCTGGGCCAACGTCTGAGTGAGCGCCAACACGGTGCTGTAGCTGTTCCCTGATTCAACTTCCATGCGTTAGGGACAGGGAACCAGAGACACACTGTGACAGCACACTGGGGAGCAGATGAGGATTATGTCTAGAGCTTTTACTTTTTCCAAGCCAAAGCCATTTGGTATGAGAGCACTCCCTCAGAGTATCTTGTGGCACAGGCAAGTCATGACTTACAATGTAAGAAGAATTTGCATCTGTGTTAAGGTCAGTGTGTGAAAATCCCAGCGTAGGCACAGCTTAAGCAATATGATGGAGCAAGTGGAGCACAAGCTGCAGAGATCAGAACTATTGCAGTGGGGGGCTGAGCATTTTTCCCGTGTTAACTTGGTAAAAGATGTAATGAGGTTGTAGCTGCCATTGTTCTTTCTAATGTTTGGGTTTTGTCATGCCTCACGTCGAGATGCATGGCCACAGTACAAACACAGAGTGCAGTTCTCCCTCTTGCATTTGCATCTATTTTTCAATCGCTGTGCAAGTGTTTACATAAAAACTAAATACGTCCTTAGCATCCAGACTTTTATTGAGAAACTGTGCAAGGAAATAAAGCTTTTCTAAGTCCTTTGTTATTTTAAATGCTTATTAATAATTGAAAAGAAAATCCATATCTCCAGTCAGTCCCTTGTAATCCTTTTTGTTCTCTATTAAAGGTAATGTATAGCAGTATTATGCAGGGTATAAAAATCTCAAGCTGACCATATTTTACTTCCCCAAGTTCACAACAGGCGAGTCTCATACTACTGATTTTTTGTTGTTGTTCACATGCTAGTACACAGTTTCCTTTGTCTGAATATAAAGTCTGTAGCCTTTCATAGATTCTGAGCATATCATTATACATTATTCTATGCTAGGACACCATCTAAACTATGGAAAGCTGTTAAGCATAATTTTCTGTGAACTGAATTTCCTGAGCATTTGCTGTTAATCAAAGTAATTGTACAAGACTGGTATCTAGATGAGAGTAGCTGTTTGGCTCTAGGTTATGTGAATATGATTTTTAAATGTTTCTGATTAGCAGCAGTGATCAGAAAATTTTTATCTGTGAAAACTGAATTTCAATAGGTCTGAAGGACCCACAAGAGTTAGATATTGAACAAGGGAAAGGAAAAGATTTGAATATGAAATTTAGACCCTGAGACTCGAGTAACGTACAATGCAGTCTCTGCCTAACCTGTGCTTGGAAGCATTCAGTAGCAGTCAAGTCACATCTGTTGGGGGTAAATGTCTTCTCACTCCAGTATTTAGAAAATGTAGATATGAATTTAAAGTTTTCCCTTTTTTAATTTCATCTGCATGGTATTGTGCTAAAGGTGAATGACAGGTTTGGATTACTAGAAGTGAGCAAACATTAGAAATTCATCTCAACTAGGGCCACTCTATACAGCAAATTAATAAGCTCTGTCGTTATCCAGTGGTTTTTAATGTCTGATTTCTTTTTACCTTGTCTCAACTAGGTCCAGTATATACAGCAAATTAATAAGCTCTGTCTTTATCCAGTGGTTTTTAATATCTGATTTCATTTTACCTTGCTACTGCCAGAAGGTACACCTTGCTACAGTAGGTGGACAAATAGTGCACTTCCAGAAATGTAAACTGCTTTCTTAACAAGACTTCATGTAGAAGTGCCTTTCCTTGAGTAGTTTTCTTTAACCTTTAATAATTTTATTATATTCAATAATATATTTGAAACAAAGCATGTTGCTGTCTAAATTAATTTATTTTATGCTGTAGTTTGTTTCAAATACAGTTTATTGCCAAAAGCACAAACTAAATGTAGCTTGTGCTAGTTTGAGCCTAGCTAGAATGTTTTGGTGAGAAGAACTAGATTACAGGCTGTGAAAGGAAAACAAGGCTGATGTCTGCCTCGCTCATAGGCTTGCTGAGATGTATAAGAACAAGAAATCAAAACATAGATAAGGAACTACTCATGCTGGGGAGCTCCGAGCTATGCCTCTCTCTCTAACCTCACCCTCCATTTCTCTGACTAATCCACTTTGCTTCCTAACCCCCTGGACAAACCTCCATTCTTCCTTGGGACTGGGGTAAGGTTGAGAGGGGTAGGGGGAAGGTGCAGGGGTGGTTGGGAGCCTCTCCTGGGGACTCAGGTTTCTGGGAGGGGAGTTGTGTTTCTGTATTACCTTTTACCTTGTATATTTCTGTATATATCTGTATAGGCTGTAAATATCTGCTTGTATATTCTGCTAAGCTGTAAATATTAAGCTTTATTCAATTTCCAGAGCCAGCTGAGTCTAGTCTGGCTGATTTCCAAAGTGTGGGGGTGCGGGGAACACCCAAACCATCACACAGGTATAGAGTGATGTGATGGCTCAGAGTAGCTTGGGGAAAAGCCTGCTAATTTTTCTATGGTTTGTGGATTTTCCATGGACACTCTTGCTGTAGGAACATCATTAAAATGGTGGCCAATATCACTAAGCCATCTCCTTGCTCTTGCAGGCAGCCATATCAAATAATGCCTTCAGAAACCAATCAGATTCCTGCTCATAATAAGTTCCTGTATTTTGCTTCCACCTCTATGTATGTGCATTCCAAACCTGAATTACTTTGCTGGTTTGAAAGGTTTTAATTTCTGATGGAAATGCATTAATGGCTCTTTATTCTTGTGCTTATTCTGTTAGTTAGTTGAGGCTTGGGACATTTCTTGAACATAACTAACTACATGCTTTGTAGCCTTCATCACACTGAACTAAGGAAGTCCAGGTCTTCTACTGTCTTGATCGAAGCCACATGGTAACCTACAGCAGCTTGCAACCCTGTAGCTTTAAATTCATATGCAAGGGGCATTAAACTACCAACCTCACCAGTTAGAGGTTGAAAATGCATTTCTTTGGTTTAGCCACTGGAGGCACAGGATGTGAGGGGAGTATAATAGCAATCCCAATTCATGACAGTGGAATGGATGGGGTACTAAATTACCAATGCATGCAAGTTTTGGATCAGTGTGTGAAGCAGTACAGGGTGTGGAAGAGCTTGGGGTTAACACAAGTTAATTCTTGTTTGACTAAAATAAGCAATTGGCAGAGTAGAGATCAGTATTTCTGGGGAATTAGTGACACTCTTCACCTTGCTTGTAACTAGCTGATTTTAAACTTTGACATAAATGGAAATGATCCTTCACTGTGATAAGAAGAAAGCCACCAGCAGCATGCATACCTCAACTATTAAAACAGTTAATTCTTTAGGGGCATATTTACCAATGTGAAATTGAGGACTGGAAGTAAATATGTATGTTTTCTGAGCCAGGCTTAGCAAAGTTCATTCTTCCTCAATGAGATTCACTACCGGTCTCCTAAGCAGGGAAACCCTTTACCTAGCATCTGCTAACAATACTGGACTTGCACTTAGACTGTTAGATGCACATAGAAATGTTATGTGGAGAAGTCCCAGGACCAGTCTTGTTCAACATCTTTGTCGGTGACATGGACAGAGACATTGAGTGCACCCTCAGCAAGTTTACCAATGACACCAAGCTGTGTGGTGCAGCAAACACGCTGGGGGGAAGGGGTGGCATCCAGAGGGACCTGGACAGGCTGGAGAGGTGGGCACAAGCCAACCTCATGAAGTTCAACAAGACCAAGTGCAAGGTCCTGCATCTGGGTCGAGGCAATCTCAAGCACAAATCCAGGCTGGGCAGTGGCTGGCTGGAGAGCAGCCTTGAGGAGAGGGACTTGGGGGTGCTGGTGGACAAGAAGCTCAACATGAGCCAGCAGTGTGCACTTGCAGCCCAGAGGCCCAACCAGATCCTAGGCTGCATCAGGAGAAGTGTGGCCAGCAGGTGGAGGGAGGTGATTCTCCCCCTCTACTCCGCTCTGTTGAGACCCTACCTGGAGTACTGCATCCAGTTCTGGAGCCCCTATCACAAGAGGGATGTGGAGCATGTCCAGAGAAGGGCCATGAGGATGCTCAGAGGTCTGGAGCAGCTCTGCTATGAGGACAGACTGAAAGAGTTGGGGCTGTTAAGTCTGGAGAAGAGGAGGCTCCCAGGTGCCCTTATTGTGGCCTTGCAGTATCTGAAGCGGGATACAAAAAAGCTGGGATAGGCTATCAGGTAGTGAGAAGACTAGGGGTGATGGAGCAAAGCTGGAGATGGGGAGGTTCAGACTGGGCGTGAGAAGGAAATTGTTCAGCATGAGAGTGGTGAGAGCCTGGCATGGGTTGCCCAAGGAGGTGGTTGAGACTCAATGTCTGGAGGTGTTTAAGGCCAGGCTGGATGAGGCTATGGCCAGGCTTATCTAGGGTAGGGTGTCCCTGGAGTTGGCAGGGGGGTTGGAACTAGATGATCCTTGTGGTCCCTTCCAACTCTGACTGATTCTGTGATTCTAAGTTCCTCCTTTGGCTGAGAGAAGATACCACCTGATCGAGGAAGCAGCTGAAATAACAACTGTGAGATGATAAAACAGAGTTTAGATAAAAAGTGGCCAAATATTTTCCTTTTTTTAAATTATTGACACGAAGTGTTCAATATTTTGTGTAACGTGGCTGAGACCAAAGCATTCTCAGTAGTTAGGAAGTGCTGCTAATCACTAGTGTAGTGTGTTGTGTATTGAGAACATGACACTGTGATTTCTCTGGTGTTGTCTTCACTTCCACAACATCTTCACTGCAGAGGAATCACAAAAGGTAAAGCAAGGACTCCTCTCAGAAACTAGCCAGTGATTAAGTAATTTTCCTAAGCCTGCTTCCTGTGGTTGCAGGATCCCTCAGACTGAAGTGAAGGGCACCAAATGCTCCACCCAGTAATCTGTGCTGAGAAAGTCACAAATACCAAAATGATTGCAGGTCTTTGAAAGGGGGAAAAACGAGACAGCTGTACCCACCTTTACTCAGTCACTGTCCTCACACAGCAGTTCCAGGGCACAGGCAGCGAGTTAGGGGTTGTACCATTCTGCAGTGCTGTCTCAGTTGCTGCTACTACTTCACAGCTAACTCACAGCCATTCTCTGCTTAGACAATTTGCTGTTCACTCTGAGGCGCCTTACTCTGCCCCTCGCAAACTGTGAGAAACTGGGGACAACACTGCTGGGTTTTACTTTGAGGTCCCAGTTCCTAAGTGCTTACCACCTCTGTTACTCAGTCTAGTTCATTATACCTAATTGAGTATTTTGGGAGGTTATTCTTCCCCTGTACTCAGCACTGGTCAGGCCACACCTTGAGTACTGTGTCCAGTTCTGGGCTCCTCAATTCAAGAGAGATGTTGAGGTACTGGAATGTGTCCAGAGAAGAGTGATGAAGCTGGTGAGAGGCCTGGAACACAAACCCTATGAGGAGAGGCTGAGAGAGCTGGGGGTGTTTAGCCTGGAGAAGAGGAGGCTCAGGGGTGACCTCACTGCTGTCTACAACTATCTGAAGGGACATCGTAGACAGGTGGGGAGTGGCCTCTTCTGCCAGGCAACCAGCAACAGAACAAGGGGACACAGTCTCAAGTTGTGCCAGGGGAGGTCTAGGCTGGATGTTAGGAGGAAGTTGTTGCCAGAGAGAGTGATTGGCATTGGAATGGGCTGCCCAGGGAGGTGGTGGAGGCACCGTTCCTGGAGGTGTTCAAGAAAAGCCTGGCTGAGGCACTTGGTGCTATGGTCTAGTTGACTGGATAGGGCTGGGTGCTAGGTTGGAGTGGATGATCTTGGAGGTCTCTTCCAACCTGGTTGATTCTATGATTCTATGAAGCAGTTAAATGAACTGCAAAGTAATTAAAATGTGGTTGTTGGTACACTTTCCTTCAGTACCTAATTTGGTTTTGCTCTTTTAAAACCTCAACACCTGTACTTAATGACTGGTTAAATGGCAATATGTCTTTCACTGTGAAAAGAGTATTGATTTCCATAACAAATATTTTTCCCTCTGCCCCTAAACTGAATGTAAACAAAAAGGGCCTCGGTACAGCTAGGATTTGTATACTGGTACAGGTGGCACGCTCTCATCAGCCTGCAAATGTGTGCTCAGAGTCAATAAATACAAACATATAAGTAGAGTGGGAGATTTAAGAGTCTGTGTGCCAGATATGTTTTAATTATATAGTGTGGGTTTATTACATATAATTATAAAGATGTGTTCATACCCAATGTGATGGCCTCCTGTGATTCAGAAAATCTAAAATGAGTGCTGCTTCCTCTTCAGGGTCAGATTATTTTCCATAGTATGAAATAGAAATGACATTTTTCTGCTAAGTGCAAAATGTGGTTGTTACCAAACTTTAATTAAGAATTGTTTGCCTGATTTAGAAGATAATAGAAAGGAAATATTTATTTTCTTCTACTTGCCAAAAGGTGATCAGACTTACAAAATCACCTGAGATGGTCCAAGAAAGTGCCTAAAATCCTCATCCATCACGGAGAGCCCCTGGTCAGGGAATGACAGTGCAGTAAATATCTTCAGCAGCTGCCTTTTAATGTACAAGCTGTTTTTCAGTAGGAATTTTCAGCACTCACATAAAACACACTGTCATGAGTGACTGCCTGTGCTCCAAAGTCATTACTATTGGGATGATGGAACATCTTTCAGCGAATAACCAAAAAACTTTAAATGTCATGTCAAGTTTGCTGAAGCCATTTTCAAGCCTCGCTCAAGGTTACATGAATATTGAGTATGCCTGGGTTTAAAAAGTTTGAGATCTATGAGAGGGGTCGCTCACATACAGGTTCTGACAACAGTCACTTGGTTTGGTGAGGAGAACAGAGTAAGAAATCCTTCTGCTAATACACGCCAACCTAGCAGTACTCCTGGATATTAACCTGTACAGAGTACAACTTCTGACAGTCAGAGCCAAAGCTGTTTAGCATAAAGTAGCAAGTTATGCAAATTGGAAAAATCACTTGGAAAGAAAAATTGTTACAGTGGATAATTAAATTGAAGTAGGTTTTTAAAATGCATTTTAAACTTTGAACAATCAAAAAAGTATGTAAGAAATGTAATTAACCAGATAAAACCTAGGAAGACACCAAGAGGTGCTGAGTACTCTGTTTTCTTTTCGACGGCAGTAAGAAAAGAATACATCATCAGGCTCTGTCTGTGGTTCTGGAGAAAATTTGGATGCTAATCTAATGAAGTCATATAAAGCCTGTAGCATTTCCAAGAGGTCAAGCCCACAGCTTTTGGAGTGACATTTTCTGTCTTGTGTCTTTAGCAATCATTGCTAATTCTAGTACATCATCTGCATGGAAAATATTCCTAGAATCACAGGATGGTCTGGGTTGGAAGGGATCGGTGAAGATCATCTAATCCAACCCCCTCTGCAGTAAGCAGGGACATCCTCAAATAGATCACATTGCCCAGATCCCTCTTGAGCCTCACCTTGAGTGTCTCCAGGGATGGGACATCACCACCACCACCACCCTGGGCAGCCCATTCCAGTGTTCCACCACCCTCTGGTAAAGAGTTTGTTCCTAAATTTGTCTGATTAAAAGGTTCCTGGTGGAGCACCTGGGTAAAATGACTCTTTTCCACCAATATGGTTAGATGGTCATTCTCCACTTTATTTCTGTGTTGCAGCAAGTTATATGCTTTCTTGCAAGAGGCGTGCACAGCTAACTTAGTTTAGGATTGGCACATGTGGATAGCTCTGGTTGGTCCAGGGTTACAAGCATGGCATGGATAGGGTGATATACAATAACATTCTGAGGGTCAGCCCCTAGGCTGGCTAACCCAGCCCCCTTGGGCTGGCTAACTCTGCCCACATGCAGCTGGCACTCCACCCCCTGCAGCTGCATGTGGGGGGTGCTACCCAGCGCCTGGTGTCTTAGGTCCCAAGATGGACTCAAGGACACTTCCCAGGGTGGGTTGCTCATGTTTACCATTTCATGTCCTGCTAGCAAAAAACTCTCCATAAAAGGTCTTTTCATATTATGAGATATTGCAACTGAGTATTTTAATAGTGAAATGTTTGTTTGGTTTATCTTCTGCAGAGAACCAGAAAGGACAACTGGAGAAGTCATGTTCACACCACAATATCAGTTTAAACTTGACAAGAAGCCCAGTCACCAAAGAAGTTACTTATGATGTGGAAACAAGTTCTACGGCATGGAATAAGGCTGTTGGCAGAAGGGAAGGCTGTCATGGAGAAGGCAACAAAGAAAGGAAAACAGATCGTGTCGGGTCTCCTTCTAAGGGGGAAGCTATTCCAGAAGTAGAAGCGCTCCTGGCAAGACTACGAGCGCTATAGAGTGTAGTGGATTGAATCAGAGCTGTAGTAGCCTACACCTGTAAAGATACTCCAATTTTCTGTTACTGCCATCACACCATTCTGAGTCCCCAACTCCTCTGTGGACAAACGATCGACTTTTAAACCGTTTGCGTGCAAGATTGTGCAAAATGATGCCGCAGTTCTGCGTCATTGCAAGGTTATTTTTATTACATGTTTTTAGCTACTGAGCATACAAAAAATCTCAGAAGAAAACAAGTTGTACATTATTCCACGACACAATTCTCTTAGTAGACAAACTGCTGACCACGTGTTTTGAGAGCTTCTCCAAATAGAATACCTTTTAAATACTGTTAAGTCCTCATGCCTTGGAATAAGGGGCAGTAAGTAACAGGAAAAAGTGTTCTTGTATTTTCTACTGCAGTTTCTGTATGTAAGAGTTTTTTTAGCACCTAAAAGGTATTATAGCAGCATCCTTTGCAATTATGCTAATAGGAAAAATGTGTCCTGCAAATCATCCATATTCCACTTTGAGATCGTCCCAGAGCACCAAAGCTCACTGAATTTTGTACGTATACAAAAATGGAAATCCATGGCGGTAGAGAAGAAATCTATGCAAACTATATACTTTATGTGTGATTAATCTCTCACCCTTGTTAAGCTTAGTTATGATTATTATATAAAAATAATATATACCATTTCTGTGATTGCAAGGCTTTTGCAATTGTGTTCATAGCGGGGGGGTGGGGGGAGGGAAATATCTTCACAGTTATTTACCAGAGCAATACTTTATCTTTTCGCCTGTGAGTTAATACGTTTCTATAAAAGGAACATGTAATGGAAACGGTTTTTACAACTGATTTTGCACAAACTCATTTTCCAGTAGCCTCTGAAGTCTTACTTGCTAGCACAGTAAGCATCTTGCACAGAACTGCGTCTCTTGTATCGTGCTGCCGTTGTGCACTGTTACGTCTTCGCTATTGTATTTATGAATCGCGCATCATAAAGGATCGCTGCCTGTTCCCAGGAAGCTACTATTAGCATCTTTGTTCCGTCATTTAAATCTTCCTTATTGTAAGAGTGTATTAAGTATCTCATATCTTTCTTCTGAATCACTCTATTTTTCTTTACAAAACGCTGAGAATTATCTCTCTCAGTAAGAGTCAGTTAGAGGAAAACAGTGTTTCAATGCTCCAGCGCTTTTTACATCATC
This sequence comes from Pogoniulus pusillus, assembly GCF_015220805.1. Classification (NCBI taxonomy): domain Eukaryota; kingdom Metazoa; phylum Chordata; class Aves; order Piciformes; family Lybiidae; genus Pogoniulus; species Pogoniulus pusillus. The sequence continues at coordinate 41,806,293 of NC_087266.1, forward strand.
CCTGTTTCAATTGCCTTCGTACTTCCTGCACTACATATTAATAAAGTTCATTAGAACTCTGAAACCAGACCTGTTTTTACATACTGCATGGAGGGGTGTTCAGCCATCATGGGAATCAGCCCCATGTTTCTGGGGGTGCTCTGTTATTACACTCTAATTACATTTCCCAACTTAGCTGAAAAAAATAAGAGGTATAAAGATAAGATATAGAAGGATATGGAGAAAGCCCATCAGGCAGTCGTTTCGCCATCTCTCCTTTCAAACAATGGACAAAGCTGCCACACAAGGCTAATGTTGGAGAGATTCTTGCTAGCAGAGGACACGAAATGATAAACATGAGCAACCCATGCTGGGAGCGTCCTTGAGTCCATCTTGGGAGTTAAGATACCAGGCGCTGGGTAGTTCCCCCCACATGCAGCTGCAGGGGGTGGAGTGCCAGCTGCATGTGGGCAGAGTTAGCCAGCCCCAGAGGCTGACCCTCAGATTGTTATGGTATATTGCCCTATTCATGCTGCACATGTAACCTTGTACCCCCTATATGTAACCAATCTTGGTGGAGCACGCCTCTTGCAAGAATGCATATAAGTCTCTGCATAAAATGGACTATGACCATCTAACCATATTGGTGAACAAAGAGTCCTTTTACCCAGGTGCTCCACTGGCAGGCTGCCTTTTGTAACTTGGCATTATATAGAATAACTACAGAGCTGGGGCTTATTGCATCTTTAGTGGGTAACTACAAATCCAACTGCTGCTGTCTGTTCCACTAAAATCTTCTGCGCCCCCACTCTTTAAGACTTACAACCTCTGTTTACAGGGTACAGTAAAAATTATTATCTGCAAAGTGCAACATGTTTGACTAAATAAAATGGTGTTGCAAACACAAAATATGTGTTAAGAGAGGAGAAAATGTAGCTGTTCACTGGCTGTCTTTGCTTGCTTGAGGACATGCTAAAGTAAAATGATTAGGCGTAGAGAACTGTCTCTGAAACTTCACTGGCAGGAGGACCAAGTGAAGGAGGAAGCATGAATTTGTTTTCCTGAACACAGCAAAGTTGTTCATTTGAATTAGTGGGTAACAGAAAACTGGCAGTTTGGGCCACTTCTGAGTAGTTTATCAGGCAAAGGAAAGTTACAAACCGCTGACATTTTCGGTGAACAAAATGCTAACAGCCTAGCATCTTCTAATTTAAAAATACATATTTAGGTTTGAAATGATAGGCCCTCAGCTACCTTTTCTTACAGTCAGGTAAGCTTTTAGAGGTGTATTGCAGGGGTTTTGGTCCTAAGATACTGTGTTTCTGAATTAATCCTTTCAAGTGCCCATCAAGGTAATTCGTAGTTCCTTTTGTATAACTAGGAAATGAAAGAGAAGAAAGCTATACAGCTTCTTAGAATCCTTGTACATACAGTCTGTAATTCTTTTCCCCCTCTGGTATTTCTCTGTACCAGTGGCATTCGATGTATTCAGAGTTCAAGTACGCAGTCCAGTACACAGTAAATGTTCTTTCTACATTTCACCGCTCTTTAACTTCTCTTATGTGATGGTTTAGTTGTTCCCCACCCCTCACACCCCCCACTTATGAAATCACCCAGACTAGACTCAGCCGAGCTGGAAATTAAAGAAAGAAGCTTTATATTTACAGCTTAGCACAATATACAAGCAGGTATTTACAATATATACAGCTATAGACAGAAATACTTGATGTTAAAAAGTAATACAGAAACACAACAGCCCTCCCAGAAACCTGAGTCCCCAGGAGGGTAGTCCCCAGGAGGTAGATACCTCTCATACCACTGCACACTTTCAGATGAATGCACAATAATGTGTTCGACTTCAAGCACCTCGCACGCAGACTGCGCTGTTAAGTGTTTTGTTTTTGTTTGTAAGTGCTGCCCATTTTCCAGCCGTGGATTTGTGGTTTTTACAGATCTCTCCCATGCTGCACGTCAAGCATTACCCCAGAAATTCAGCTGTGTCCTTGCTTGCTGATGAAATTTTACTATTATGGAGTAATTGTAGCGCCCTGCACTTTTACCCGCCTGTAGATTTAATGTTTCTCCAAAGGCAGTGGTTCATCTTAAAGTGATACTATTTTATCCATACAATGTAGCTCACTAAACTGGCCTTTGGACCCCTTGTTCTTAGACTTTAAAAGGAGGCTACAGCAATCTGATCCAGCACCTACTGAGACGAAATCAAAGGCTCCTGTTGACTTCAGTGACTGCTCGAGGCAGCTCCTAAATGGGATGATTCAAAGTGCAGCTTTAGCCCGGAGGCAGATAGCTGTCATTGTGGGGCTTTATTATCTCATTGCTACCAGCTCCAATCTGTGCGGTTTTTAAAGCATAATTATTATTTTCTAGTTACCAGCCCAATAAACAAGTTCCTGAATAGGTGAGTTAAATTCCTCTCTGAAACTTTACCTGTAAAAGAATGAGCCTATAATCAGGTTTCATGTAACAGTTATAAAATCATAGAATCATAGAATCAGGCAGGTTGGAAGAGACCTCCAAGATCAGCCAGTCCAACCTAGCACCCAGCCCTAGCCAGTCAACTAGACCATGGCACTGAGTGCCTCAGCCAGTCCTTTCTTGAACACCTCCAGGATGGCTACTCCACCACCTCCCTGGGCAGCCCATTCCAATGGCAAATCACTCTCTCTGTGAAGAACTTCCTCCTAATATGCAGCTTATTCCTCCCCCAGCACAGCTTGAGGCTGTGTCCCCTTGTTCTGTTGCTGGTTGCCTGGGAGAAGAGACCAACCCCCACCTGGCTGCAAGAAAGGATGTCAAGCATCAGAGTCAGGATGGATGCAGTGTACAGTTCTCATATGTCTTCTTTTGAGCCATGAAGTCCATTCAAAAGAAGACATATGGTCTACAAGCTGGCATTCCAGTCAGTGGCTGAACCAACTGAGAGACAAAACAATCAGAAAGCAGTTTTAAAGGCATGTCTTAGAATATGTTGTCTCCAACGTTGCCTGTTGTGTCACCCCACAAACTGTTCATGGGCACATTGATAAGGCTCAAACTTGTTTCAGGCCCAGTTTAACAATTATATAGCACAGGTGATCATGGACCAATGCCTCAGCCTGTGCCAAGACCCTTCGTAGAGAATAGCTGGAGTCTTTGTGAACTTGAAATCCATATTCCATCTGTCTTACCAACCCAAAGTATGTTAGCACACATCTTCTGTGCATCCAACCCTGACTCAGACACATGTTACAGACTAGGAGTAAGAAACTGTGGGTGAAAATTTCTCTGTATCACTGAAATTGGTCATGCTGGACAGAGCTAATTCCTACCTTTACCATAGGTTTAGCATAGTTGTTAGTGCACAAAGGTTAGGCAGTAGTGCTGAGAAACCTGCCAAGTCTGTTTGCAGGCAACAGTCAGCACTCCAGCAGTTTGTGTGTACAGTCACAAGTAACAAGTGGAAGAAAGTTAGTCACAGTAAAGCTAAATTAACATGAAATGTCTGCCTTGTCTCATTCACGTTCTTTTGACAGTGGCATATGCTCCTGCTTCACACATGAAAGCTTAATTACAACATTTCAGGTGGCAAACCAGTTAATTATATAAAAATGAGGCCCAGAAGTCTGTGATATGACACCTCTATACGCTCCCTGGGAGATGTCATGCACGAAAGAAGATGCTTTTTGTTAGCAGCATCAGACCAAGGGCTGCAGGAGAGCACTGCCACAGAAAGCTAGGGTCCCTGCACACAATCGAGCTACAAGAGAGAGCAAAATACATTTCATACAAATTGCTCTTGCTAATAACAAAAGTGAGAGGAAAGCTCTTTTTTGCCTGGAACAATACACAATCTCTTGTGAAGGCTTCGTATCACCTAACTTCAGATGCTGCTGATGTAAAAGTCCCCAACAGCGACCATCATTCATCTTGGCTCTTCTTTATCACTCATTCTGGCTTTCCTCCTATACAGAGCAGGCCAATTTGAACTCGTTTGACTGCATGTGCCGGAAAGAGAGAAACCAGTCTGCATCCATGCCTATTCCTTCCTTTGACTAGAAAGAGAGCCTGAGGGAACCAGTTCAGATGTGGGCAGATGAATCTGAGCATTTGCAAATGATCAGAGAAACCACTGCGCTACCTAAATCAAGAATAAAGGGAAGATAGAGCTCCTGCTCAGCATCATGTCATGAACTTTCAGTGCTTTATTCTTTCTTGCCAGGCTTGAAATGGCAGATGTCTCTCTTGCTTTCAAAAAGAGGATGTGAACGAAGTTCTCTTGCCAGAAAATTCTCTCCTTGAATGGTTTTTGGACAACTTTTTTTCTTCAAGATCCTAAAAAAAAAGTATTATCTGGACAATTCTCTTCCCCAGAGCCCTTCTGTCTGTCTTGCAATTGATGATGTGCTGGATATACAACCTGCAGGCTGAAGCTCTACCCATGATCCAATAGAGCATGCATTTTAATCTGGGCCTTAATGCTACGGTGTTATCTATTGTCTCATAGATTTTCTGCTCAGTTTAGCCCTTGGAATTAAATGCCCACCTTTGATCCATCCACCAACATTCACTTGTTAAGCCTTTGACAAAACAACAATTCATTTAACACCAATCCATCAACAAAGCAGCAGGCACTGCAGGTTGAAGAAAACCTCGGCGCATTCTTTGTAGCAATCATATGGCAAAGAGGTATCTTCTTTTGCTCTGCCTCCTGTGTGTTTGTGTGCCTTGAATCAGCCTTTGTCTGGTACAGCAGCTATTCACAGCCTGCTTTATATTTGTAATGAGTAACTTCTGCAAATGTCAGCTTTACACCTGCATGCTGTCACCTGTAATACTTGTTTGCCATCTCATATTCTACAGCTATGTAAATTCTCTCTTAAAAATAATATATATAAAATGTACAGTGTGAGCCTCTATTTTCACCTCAGGCTTTTGATGACAAGAACAACTCCTTGAACTTCTTCTTACAGGTTTATAATATGATGCTGGTTCTTTGCAAAAATAAAAAGAAGATAAAGCTCAAGTGTTACACAGCAAAAGACTTGCTATCTGTGTTTTTTACAGGCTTTATCTCAGAAAACCCTGTGAACATAACAGGATAAATTACTTTAAGCTTGCTAAAACAAGGACATCTCAGGATGCTGACCTCCCAGTTTCCCCTTTATCTCACCTAATTATATCGACATGCAGAACTGCATAATCCCCTGCCACAGTATTCCAAGATGCTTCATAGATTATAGGTGCAGCAGCACATCGAAAGCCTCTGGCTTTGTGGCAGATTTGCACCATCTCAGGGAAGGCAAAAGGGGATTGTCGAGTGTCGTGTTCCAGAAGGATGAAGAGTGCCATTTTTTTGCACTGAGGGATTCTGAAAGTAACAGCTGCTATCAAATAGCAAAATACCTAGTGTAGCCATGATTTTTTCCCTTAGTAAAGTAAAATACACAGTTCTCTAAGATTAAGGGGGAAAAAGCAATAAGATTTTATTTCAGAGCAAAGATCTTTGTATGACTGAAGGCAGAGAAATCTTTATGCCAGCAGCTCACAAAAAAGGGCATGAGGTTTTCCATAGATACTGGAATACTGTAAAGGGAACACAGCAACAACAACAACAAGCAATCCCTGATCCCTGAAGGGGGTGTGCAGAGACTTACCTCTGTCTGCCAGGCTACATACTCCACTGTCAGAAGTTATGTCCTCTGTAAACAACTCAGTTCTGTAAACATGTCTAGCACCCAGCTGATCTCTCTTTCTACTGTTTGTCCAGCAAACATCTCATGTACACAGAATTCTTTGGCAGGGAACTCAGCCTTTTTACTCCCACTCTGTGCCTCCTTTTGTTTATGTTGAACCTGACTTCTACCAACACCATGTGCTGGCCCCAATTCTTGTGTCGCAAGTATAGTGCCAGCATCACTGGCAGTTGAGGAAGAGCCACACTCCAAGTGCTCAGCAATTCATCACCATTTCCAGAAGGAAGCAAAAGAGCAGTGGTAGGGATTGCTGCCTGTTTCCTAAGGGCAACAGAAGCATGTATCTGTCAACTAGACATGGCATCCAGTGAAACTTAACACCAACTGCTACCCTATGCTGCTCAGCCATATGGCACTAATAATGCTGACAGGAATGACCATGATAGACCAAAAGTGACTACAAGAAACTAGAGCATGAGTGGAATAACTTGATCATGCCAATTGTCTCTAGCAAAAATCATATTTTGGGTAAAAACAGTGCAGGCTTTTGGAGATTGCACTGGAGTACTGGCTTTCTCCTCTGTGGGCTGCTGTTCAAAGAGCAGCTGAGAAAGAATTAGCTTTATGAGGGTATTTGCATTTACTAGAGGAGAGTGAAAAGAAGGAAACCCCACTTGCCGTACTGCATCCAGCCCTGAAGTCCTCAGTGCACTGACCTGTTGAGCAGGTCCAAAGGACTGCCAAAAAGATGATCAGAAGGCTGGAATGCTTATTCTGTGGAGAAACGATGAGAGAGTTGGAGTTGTTCTGTCTGAAGAAGAGAAGGCTCAGGGCAGACCTTATTGTGACTTTTCAGTACTTAACACGCGCTTATAAGACAGATGGGGACAGACTTTTTGTAGGGCTTGTTGTGATAACAACAAGAGCATAGATTCAGACTAAATATAAGAAAGAAAAATGTTATGATGAGGTTGCTGAGACACTGGAACAGGCTGCACAGTGAGGGAGTAGATACTTCATGCCTGGAAAAATTCAAGGACAGGTTGTACACTGCTCTGAGGAATCTGTTTTAGTTAAAGATACCCCTGCCCATTGCAGTGAGCTTGGACCACAGGACTTTTAAAGGTCCCCTGCAACCAAAACCACTCTATGATTCTATAACCAGACTGCCCTAAAAATGAGGGGAAATCAGGATACTCCCAAAGGATCCATAGAGGAGGATCCTAAATCGGTTCCCAGAGCAATTGAGTTACTGTATCCTCATGCAAGTAAACAGGAGATGATTAAAAACTGGACACACAACCAAGCTACAATACAATTAGGTAGATAAATCTTACCTGCATAATAATAATAATAACAACCCAAAATATTAGGTTTCTGGAAGGGAGAGTTCAGTGAATTCAGATATTGAATGGTAAAATAATCTGTAGATCTTATCCAAATTAAATAAGAGTTAAAGATGGCATTTCCTGAAATAATATCCCACCAAAACAAAACCAAACAAACCACATAAGCCATGGATCTAGGCAGAAATCTCTAGAGGAAAAGATTGTCAGATACAAATATGAGTAAGTTGGATTTGAAGCCAGGAAGATTTTGCAATAAGACAAATATAAGTCGGGCTTCCAAGGACAGAAAGAAAAACGTTGAATGCAGAAGGGGAAAAAAAGGCAACATGAGATTTATCTGGCAAGAAATGGGTTTGTGAGAGTGTACTCACCTTAGCCCAAAGATTAAGAGAAATATTGGTGTGATACGCAACAGAGAAGGAGAGCTATCAAGAGACAGCTTCAGGAAAGCTCTTTAACTTTCTTGCATGCCTTCACTTTAAAGAAAAACTGTAATGGCATGGCTGTCAGTTCAGAGGGGCAAGAAAGGTACAAGACCTCATTTTTGAAGGGAAATACAGGCTAGGGAGCTTTAACGGCACAAAGAAGCTAAAAACTTTCACAGCAGCTGGGTCTCAGGAGCTTTACTTCAGTTCATTCAGTTACCATCCTTGAGAGCTCCTAAGGGTTCAGGAGGTGTGAAAAGGATAGGAAGCGGTGATTGTGGTGTCTAACAGAATAAAAGGAGAAGCCATAGAGTAATACCTTAGAATGTCATCCTTGTGGTATTTCACACTGTGCTCTGCAGCTTTCTCACAGGAAAACACAGACTACATGAAACCAGAAGTGGTTACAAAGCTGGTTAGAAGAATGTGTTCTGTTGTAGGCAGAAATAATCTATTATGCAAGTAGAAAAAAAACTCCCAAACCCACAAACCACTCACTCCCCACCCTCACCTCCCCAAATATAAGTATCCATATTAAAGATTTTAACCTCCCCAAATCTATGTGTCTGTATTAAAGACTAAAAAAAAAAAAAGAGCCAAAGCAAGCACAACTGAACAAAATGATAGTGCCTCATAAAAAAAAGAGATGATCATCCTAGCAGGGCTAATAGGTACTTGTACAGCATGACACATCCTTAATGTAAAGCCGTGCCCAGTTTTCTAGCACTGCATTTCCATAATAAATCCTGGTACAATTCCTGAGAAGAGGAAGGGAGAATAACCAGAGATCTAGCCAAAATGACCTGAAAGGAAAGACTGAAAAAGTTGGGATCATTTACCCAGAAGAAAATGTAGATGGATACAAAATGCAGAAAAGGATCACAAAGGAAAGAGAAATACTCTGCTCTTGATGCCTTTGATGGTCAGGATGAAAGTCACAGGAAAACTGAAGTGACAGTGATTCAGACAGACAATAAAGAAAACTTTCCAGCCATATGGAGGGCAGTGATTCCTCTCTACATCCTGCTCCCGTTGCACACACCCCTCGTGGGCAGAGGACATGCAGTCCCCACACATCTTTTAATTCCTTAGTTAAGTATCTATCAGGATTTCCATAATTAGAGTTGAACCTGCCATATGGCAGGGTGATGGATTAAGTAAACAATCTCTTAAGATCCCTTCTTGCTCTTTAGTTTTTTGTCCATTTGAGAATACAGGACTTTTATTCTTCTCTGTCATGATATGGTAGTCAGAGTAATCCTCTGACACCTAAGCCAATCTGCCAATGCTAAGACTGAGGTGTACTGCCCACATGCCTTTCTTTTGTTGGAACCACACCACAGTATTTGACCTCGGTGCTCTGAGCAGATGTAATGTTAATGCAGAGTCCTGCCCACACTATGTGAATCTGGGGAAGGAAACAGGAACGGAGAGGTCTGTTTCTGTCAGACAAGGCAGCACGTGGTCCTGCACCCAGCTATGGCAAAGGCTTTTGCTGAATTCAGTTTGAATGTCTGAAGGTGATGGTGGAGATTTCAATATTTGTACCTAATTTTTCCCTCCTAGAATTCTCTCCCTTTTCTTCCCAAAGCCTAGTAAGAAAAAAGGGGTTGTGTGAAACAAAAGAGACAAAGGACAAGACAGCCAATGGGCTCTGAATGCCAGCTAATCCTGCTCAAACAAATGTTATTTTGGATGTTTAAAGAAAAAAAAATCTGTCTACTTGACAAACCAGAGTGGTTCCAAAGAAATGATTACAATCTGTCGTATCAGGTCAGCCTGAAAAGAGTTTCCATGCAGCCAAAGATTCTATACATTACATTTACAGTCACTTCATTCCCCAGCCTGAAGCAGCACAGACCAGGGCAAAATGAACAGTGACAAAAATGTGCAGGTTTTACACAGTGGGATTCTAAAGAATAATATGGAGATGGGAATGAACTTGATGTGACAAAAATGTGCAGGTTTTACACAGTGGGATTCTAAAGAATAATATGGAGATGGGAATGAACTTGATCGAATCTCAATGAAAGATTAATTGTGGGACGTGTGAGTAATTGGTTAATGGGACTAGGTCAGCACCTGGTGTCTGATGGTTTGAAAAGAGGATGAGAATGCAGCTTCAGCTATTTGAAAAAAGGTTTTACAGGCCAAAATGTTCCCAGCTCTGTAACTCACAGAGCCTGAGAAACTAAATAAATCTAAATGTAAATTACAGAGTTGTCTGATAGGCAGAGATATTTTTTGCTTTGAGGCTGATATTCATATTGTCTATGTTTGAGACATAAAGAGGCCAGAATGGGCATCCAGAAGGGAAATATGTGGCCTGGGCAGATGAACCTGTATGGACCATGATGCATTAACCTGGAAATAATGAAAAAGAAAGGGCAGGGGGTAGCCTTGTTAGCAACTACTCAGTGTATAACAGAGAGTCATTATGATAATATGGGCTGTAAAAAATGAGGCCTTGCCTGCTCTGCAAGGACATTAAAAAATGAGTGACACTTTTCTCTCATGAAAAGAAGGATTGCCCCATTGTCCTTCACCAACAGTTTCTTTGCCTTGTCAACAGCCTGCCTAGCTATTGCCCTTCACTGCAGAACTGGCTGCATTTCAGTTGTGCCATACCTGTACGCGTTGGAAATTGTTGTATAAACTCACAGCAGCACTAAAAAGAATGATAAAGTAAAGATTACCCCATTTGGCATTTAAGAGCTTTCCTTGGGAACTCAGGAAGCCCCTTTCTTTTTCTTCTCCTTTTCTTTTTCCTTCTTTTTAACTACAATATGTTAAGTTCACAGCACATCTGTAGGAAATAATAACACTAAAAGATAAATAAATCCAGGTGATGCCATCCAATTTTCTCTAAGCACTAAAGATCACACTCACCATGACATTCAGTTCATCCTGCCAAAAGGTTGAGGCTGATGACTTCCAATCGCAGCATCTTGCAGAGATGGAATTTTAGATCTGAACTCCCCCATTTGCCTACGGCAATAAGAAGTAACAGCCCAGTTCTACCACCACAGGCAAGAGCCTACCATTTTATTTAGTCTCTAAAGAAGCAATGAGGCATGCAGGGATAAGATCAGAAAAAGCTGTGTCCAGGACAGTTTACAAGTAGCAAAGGCCTGTTTGGCCTGGAGAAGAGGAGGCTCAGGGGTGATCTTATTACTGTCTACAACTACCTGAAGGGGCATTGTAGCCAGGTGGAGGGTGGCCTCTTCTCCCAGGTAACCAGCAATAGAACAAGGGAACACAGTCTCAAGTTGTGCCAGGGTAGGTATAGGCTGGATATTAGGAAGAAGTTCTTCACAGAGAGAGTGATTTCCCATTGGAATGGGCTGCCCAGAGAGGTGGTGGAGGCACCGTCCCTGGGGGTCTTCAAGAAAAGACTGGCTGAGGCACTTAGTGCCATGGTCTAGTTGATTGGATAGGGCAGGGTGATAGGTTGGCCTGGATGATCTTGGAGGTCTCTTCCAACCTGGTTGATTCTATGATTCTATAAGAAGAAACTAGAAACTATTTTACAAATGAAACAGAAGTGTGAAAAAGACAATGGGAAATGTAGACTGATTACTGAAATGAGAGAGGTGCAATAAGCAATGGTGGAGAGATGGCTGACAAAAACAATCCCTTCTTTGCATAAGTCTTCATAAAAAGGATTACTTACTTGTGATCAGATAGTTAGAATCATAGAATCACAGAATGGACTGGGTTGAAAGTGACCTCCAAAGGTCATCTAGTCCAACCCCCTCTGCAGCCAGCAGGGACATCCTCCACTAGACCAAGTTGCCCAGAGCCCTGTCCAGCCTCTCTGAATATCTCCAGGGATATGGCTCCAACCACCTCCCTGGGCAGCCCATTCCAGTGTTTCACTACCCTCATAGTAAAGAACCTGTTCCTAACATCCAATCTGAATCTACTCTTCTCAAGCTGGAAGCCATTGCCCCTCATCCTATCACTACAGGCCTTTGTGAACAGTCTGACTCCATCCTTCTTGTAGGCCCCCTTCAGGTACTGGAAGGCTGCAATTAGTCTTCCCAGAGCCTTCAGCTTGAACAACCCCAGCTCCCTCAGCCTGCCTTTGCAGTGGAGGTCCTTCAACACCCTGATCATTTTCATGACCCTCCTCTGGACCTGCTCCATCAGGTCCATGTCCTTCCTGTATTGAGGGCTCCAGACCTGGACACTGTATGCCAGGTGAGGTCTTACCAGAGCAAAGTGGCAGGATCACCTCTCTGGATCTGCTGGCCACGCATCTTTTGATGCAGCCCAGGATGTGATTGGCCTTCTGGGCTGCAAGCTCACACTGTCTACACATGTCCAGCCTCTCATCCACCAGCACCCCCAAGTCCTTTTCCATAGGGATGCTTTCTATCACCTCATCCCCTAGTCTGTATTGATAGTGAGCATTGTTCTGTTCCAGGTGCAGAACACTGCACTTGTTCTTGATGAGCTTCATGAGGCTCACCTGGGCCCACCTCTCCAGCTTGTCCAGGAGTTGCCAGCAACCCCAGGAGAGGGGAAGCCTGAGGCAAAATAAGTAATTGAGAATCTCAGCTTCTCATCCATTGATACAAGTTCCTCACTGCTGCTCATCATGAGGGGTACGCTTGCTTTAATCTTCCTTTCCTGGTTTGTGCTAAGCCTTAGTTTTACAGGGAGAGATAAACATAGGCTAGGAAAGGGGAAGAATAAAGGAATAATATTTACATCATTTAGATAAATTGTTGTCCTCATTCCTCAAAGAAATGCCCTCTAAGGTACTGAAGAAGTCAGTCAAGTATATTCTGAACTATAAGTTCTGGAGTCTTACAGGTGTTCAAGAGCTTGTAGATACAGGGAAGGTCTAAGTGATCAAAAGGAAGGTAAAAACCACCTGCTCTCTAAATAAAGAGAGCCTGGGGAACCAAGAGTAATTAGTGCAATTTTTAATACCTGGTGACGCATGTAAATTACCAAATAGCAACTTGCAAGTACTGAAAGTTGCATTCTTGACCCTTGCTATCTCCTTAGACATATTCACGCAGTAAATGGGTCCGAGGTGACACCTGGCAGGCTCTGTAGTGGGAAACAGCACTACAAACTAATGTAATCTCTTTAGAAGTACAATGCAAACCACATGCAGCACCAGGCCAATTAAAAGGTCCACTTGGACCATTAGCAGTTTGACAGACACTGGCCAGAGAGTTGATGCTGAGATGGACATCCAACATAAAGCTGTGAGTAATGAGCTATGGCAGACCTATCTCCTTTCTTTGATACACTCTAGTGAATCAGAAGTGGTAGCCAGATTTCTGGCTTTCCTAGGGCTTCTGACATTAATCCAAACAACTCTTTATTTTACCAAACCCTATGTAACTTTATGGAAATGAAATTGGCACGAGACAGCTACGTAGCAGTTTAGAAAGGCCTCATCCAGTGAGTAGCTGTAAGTAATTCACGGATCAAATGGGAAGAGCAGTTTGTGCCAGGTCTCAAGAGATGGCTCATAGGTCTACTTCTGCTGCAGATTTACTCTGAACTCATTGGATTACAGAAAAGATTACATTTGGAAAATGTGCAGGTGGTACCTGTCCATGAAGCCTTGCAAGCATTTGGGATAATAGGATTAAAGTCTTAAATTACTCTGCAAATTCAAGACATAGAATGAAATAATCATGATGCTATTCAATAAACAACAAGGGGTAATACTTAGAAGGGTTTCATGTAACAATAAAAATGTGAAGAGTTTGCTTAATCCAGTAGTGTGCTGTCCAGCAATCCTAATAGAAGACAACAAACTGCCATTGTGATTTATCTCTTCCTTTTTTTAGGGATGTATTCACAGTAACCTGTATGTAACTGTACACAGACTACTGTATCATATGTGATGGCACTGCACCTAAATGGCTGTGTCCAGCATCATGCCCCACACTTCAACACAGATTTAGAGAGAGAGTGGAAAACAGGCAGTTGAAACAACAGTGAGAACACTTGTAAATACAAGATCTGTAAGGAATGGTGTGGTGGAAGGGCAAATGGCCCAAAATATTCCCAGAATAAGTCCTAAAATGAGTCCTAAATAAATCCAAACAAACCAAATACATCCTGCTATGTCCAGAGCATAATCTCCCTCTCCCTCCATTTCAGAATCTGGGGAATTCAGGAAAGGGACAGAGGAACCTGGAGCCAGCAATTCTGAGGACAAGAGCTTGCCCAGAGATGTTTTGCTCACGTTCACATCTTGTGGCAGTCAAGGAGCACTCACCTGGGCTATGCTCGCCTCGTGGAAAGCTCACACCTTCCCAAACATGGTGTAGCTCCAGCTTAGATGCCATCCTGTTGGTTGATGGTTTTGTTCTCTTGTGTTGCCAACTGGCCAAATTGATGGTTGGGCAATTGAAAAAAGCAAGCCAAAGCTGTAAACAACTTGTCTTGATGCTTTATGCCTTGCCTTGTCTACCTGGAATTCTGCCGTGCCTCAGTTTACCTGGGAGAAGCACAAGTACCCAGCACATCACCCATAGGCAAAGAAAGCCTTTGCCAAAAGCTGCCAGCTCGATGTGTTGTCAGGAGCCCTGCTGGTAGGCAAGCAGCCACCTATACCATGCAGAAACCAGTAAGCACCAGGTGAGCCAAGTGCTCCCAGGTAAAGCTGTATTACTAAACTCATAGTTACAACCTGCAAGCAAAATGAGCTCAACTCCCAGCCCTTGCCACAGCTTCATCATGACAAGTGAACCACGACACTGTCCAAGAGCCTAGAAGCCTCAGGACAGCTGAGAGGCATCAGCATCCAATGAGCCAGGAGGAACACAGCAGGAGCCAGCACATGACCTGATTCCATTTTGCTTTGAGTTTAAGCCCGGTATAACATGTACCACGCTCTGGACTATAAGCACAGCCCTGGAAAGATTCTGGAGATACTTAATAAGTGATTAAATAATTTCTCTAAAGCCTCTTAGCAAAGGTTCTCTGCTTCCTCTGTACCTTGCCTGGCTGCCTGTTTATCAGTCAGGAGCCCCTTGAGTCCTCCTAGAGGGCAAGTGGCATATTACACCGTAGGAGACAGTTTAAATCATTGTTTCCCATCCCCTGTTTTTGTTTCAAGTGTTTAAAAATGGTTTAATACTGCCAATATACTGTATATATCCTGAAAATATCTGGCACAACCACACAATGACCTTGTAAATAAGTTAAGGCAATACATGTTTGTATCAATAATTAATAATTAATAATTTTCTTAATATATGCCTTATTATAATTTCATAACAATCATAACAAATGGTTAGAAGAGTCTCTGTTTCAGAGAATAGATTGAGGAGAAATATCTGTGTGTATGTGTGTGCATATATAAATATATACAGGTTGGGGACAGAGTGGCTGAGAGGAGCCAGGAAGAAAGGGACCTGGGGCTACTGGTAGATAGGAGCTGAAGATGAGCCAGCAGTGTGCCCAGGTGGCCAAGAGGGCCAATGGCATCCTGGCCTGCATCAGGAGCAGTGTGGCCAGTAGGACAAGGGAGGTTATTCTTCCCCTGTACTCAGCACTGGTCAGGCCACACCTTGAGTGCTGTGTCCAGTTCTGGGCTCCTCAATTCAAGAGAGATGTTGAGGTGCTGGAATGTGTCCAGAGAAGGGCAACAAAGCTGGTGAGGGGCCTGGAACAGAGCCCTGTGGGGGAGAGGCTGAGGGAGCTGGGGTTGTTGAGCCTGGAGAAGAGGAGGCTCGGGGGTGATCTTGTTGCTGTCTACAACTACCTGAAGGGAGGCTGTAGCCAGGTGGAGGTTGGCCTCTTCTCCCAGGCAGCCAGCAACAGCAGCAACAGAACAAGGGGACACAGTCTCAAGTTGTGCCAGAGATCTAGGCTGGATGTTAGGAGGAAGTTTTTGGCAGAGAGAGTGATTGGCATTGGAATGGGCTGCCCAGGGAGGTGGTGGAGTTGCTGTCCCTGGAGGTGTTCAGGAAAAGCCTGGATGAGGCACTTAGTGCCATGGTCTAGTTGAGTGGCTAGGGCTGGGTGCTAGGTTGGACTGAATGATCTTGGAGGTCTCTTCCAACCAGGTTGATTCGATGATTCTATGATATAGGTATATATTCACACACATACTTGTTATGTATGTATGTGGTTTATGCTTCCTTATCCATACAGACATGCACACATACAAAGGAAAGAATGACAGCCACTGTCTAAATCCACTAAATGGAAAGACAGGATACAAACCACTGAGTTCACAACACAGAAAAATGTGGATCTGAGTATCAGAGAATTATTAGGTTGTGATGAAAGTGGTGGAGCTCCCACTGTGTCCCCACAGAGTAGGTGAGGGAACAGCTTGCCTTTAGAGACAAGTCAAGAGGCAGTATCTGTTCCTGTGCTTTTGAATAATAAAATCCTGAGAATATGCTGCAGGACACTGACACAACTGAACTTATGCACAGCAAACACTTTGGCAATGCACAATGCATGGAGTGCTGTAAATCTAAGAGATTTTGAAGACAGATATCACTCTCCTGAACAGAGAAGCAGCTGATCCTGAAACACAGCAGCCTTCTGCTAAAAAGAGTGAAAACAGGAGGCAATCTGCATCCCAGAGCAGTAGTGCAGCAAGGGAAATATCCCATTGTCAAGAAGAATTTTATGTCACTTGTGATTTTTTTTCCTTTCAACCTTTGTATTCCTTTGACATATGAAGCCTGGCTAATTACAGTGGTAATTTGTTTCATTAAAAAGACAGCTAGTTTCATGGAACAACCTGAATGCCATGGGACAAACCAGGGTGGTGATGATAAACTGCAATGAGCTGCCTCTGTGGAAATGACAGACCAGTCTAAAGCAGTTTTTGGAGATCTGAGCCCTGTAGATGTTCAGAGGCTGATGAAGGCACATTATAGGGAGCCAGCAGAGGATGCTTGCCCTGCAAGTTAGCACCCCTGGAGACAAAAAGTATCCAACAGTGAATGGGCAATGGCTGCACCTTCACTCCCAGGCATGACATCAATCACCAGGGATCCTCAAAGGAAAGATTACATGAACATTACTGCAAGATAATCTGGGTGTGGCAGACCCTTCCTTAGAGGAAGAGGATGAACACACTTCCTGACATATTTATCTCACTGATTTGCCATGGGGTTATCAAACTCACATCCAGGAGTTCATACTAGTCCCTGCTTCCCTTGTGGTCCTGCTTGGCCAATTTATTGCATTTTGTACCCTGAAGGGTCCTCATTAACTGAAGGACGTCGTGCCCAGTAACAATACACACACTTTTACACCAAAGTGCCATCCATCAAACCACACAAAGGAGGTGATCTCCTGTTCGCCAAAGTGGAGCTGGTGCATCTGCAGTGATAGCTTACATGATGTAGGAGGATCCCACAATTCATTTGATGGAAGAAATTATCTCACTGAATGCTATATGCAGCACAATCCAGAAACTTTCACAGTCTAGTATTTTTTCTGTATTTTCTTAGTTTCACTGGATGCTCCTTTGCTGCTGATAACAGTACAGCCCTGCCTTTCCTTCCTCTTAGTCTTCACAGCATCCTCCAGCCCATCAACTCTGTTGCCCGTTATAAAGTGTCAGCCATGGACAGTAAAGGACAGAGGTAGAAAAAGAGAGGACAGAATGCTGTTGCCAGCTTCTCAGTTCACAGCCACTACAGGAAAAAGTAGAGTAGGGATGGGAAAGAAAAGAGGAGATAGCATTGAGAAACTGCATCTATTTCTCTAGTGCAGAGCAGGTTCTCACACCCTCCGAGTCCAATCAGCAGCTCTCTCTGCAGGCAGAGAAAGAGAGAATTGTGAGTGGAGTAGAAAGCTTCTGCACAAAGGCTTCACTTACAAGGAGATGAAGTCCTCAGATTCTAAACTCAATTCAAGCAGTTTTCCCCAAAAGTTTAGTCACTAGCAGGATTTCTCAGTACCTCCTGGACTTGGACTGCTGTGCTGCAGAAGGCAGCAGTGGACACAAAAAGACAAGCCTGTGTTAACTTAGGGCAGTCCAGTAGATGGGAGATGTTGGGGTCTGCTCGTTGGTCCATTTTATCTAGCCATAGTCTAACATAAGTATAACACATACCCAAGCAGTTTTTAATGTTTCAGCTAGTTGCCCTAGACACAAGGCTAAAATAAGGACTTACCCATGCTTTTGCTTTTGTTTGTATCTTTCTTTGTTTTTATGTGCTGCTGTTGTTGTTTTGGAGCTTTGTTTTGCTTTGTTGGGGTTTTTTTGGTAGCTGTCCACAGAACTTTGGCATGCCTACCTATACAGCTGCTCACATTCAAAGGAGTGCTTTTGAGCCTTCTTACCCAAAATGCTTCCATGGTTTTGGTGGTATAGAATTCCCATAGTTTATTAGAGATAGGTGTTCAAGCCAGTTTAGGTTGAATGAAGGTTATGGGTATGTCCTACTTGTTGATTTCTCAAGGTATAAATTTTGCACTGCCTCCTCCAATGAAGTTAACTGTAAGATCAATCATGCCTAACTTTGGAGGCTTTCTACAGGTGAGTGGTTGAGGTGCTTATCAATCTTCCTCTGAGTTTGTGACAATAAACAAATGATGACTGCAGACTTCTATTCCCAGAAAAGGCAATGCTGAGAACTTACATCACATAGACTGGCATTTTATGGCTCTGGTCTGTACAGGGCTAGCAGTCCTGAACAGTTTTTGGTGATTTTTCAGTGCTTCAGCCTTAGCTGAAGTAGAGAGCAGGTTCACAGACTGCATGTGTGAAGACATCACTAAACACAGCCCAAAGTCTGGGAGAAAGTTCTAAATACACAGGAACAGACCCACGCCATAGAAATAGAAAATAGGAGGCTAGAGGGATGTCGAGGATTGTCTGGTCCAACATGTCTAGGTCATAGCATAGTTTAAGTGAGATGGCCTGCTGGTGTTGCACCCCCAGGATAACAATTGCAACACCAGTGTGGTTAGATAATTGTTCTCCAGATAGTCCCTTTATTGCCATGGTCAACTAGACCATGGCACTGTCTCATCCAGGCTTTTCTTGAACACCTCCAGGGATGGCAACTCCACTGCCTCCCTGGGCAGCCCATTCCAATGCCAATCACTCTCTCTGGGAAGAACTTCCTCCTAACATCCAGCCTAGACCTCCCCTGGCACAACTTGAGACTGTGTCCCCTTGTTCTATTGCTGATTGCCTGGGAGAAGTGGCCAACTCCCACCTGGCTACAGCCTCCCTTCAGATAGCTGCAGACAGCAATGAGGTCACCCCTGAGCCTCCTCTTCTCCAGGCTAAACAACCCCAGCTCCCTCAGCCTCTCCTCATAGGGTTTGTGTTCCAGGCCCCTCACCAGCTTTGTTGCCCTTCTCTGGATATATTCCAGCACCTCAACATCTCTCTTGAATTGAGGAGCAGAACTGGACACAGGACTCGAGGTGTGGCCTGATCAGTGCTGAGCACAGGGGCAGAATAACCTCCCCCGTCCTACTGGCCACACTGTTCCTGATGCAGGCCAGGATGCCATTGGCTCTCTTGGCCACCTGGGCACACTGCTGGCTCATCTTCAGCCTACTATCTACCAGCACCTCCAGATCCCTCTCTGCCTGGCTGCTCTCCAGCTACTCTGTCCTCAGCCTGTAGTGCTGCTTGGGGTTGTTGTGGCCAAAGTGCAGAACCCTGCACTTGGCCTTGTTAAATCTCATCCCATTGGCCTCTGCCCACCCATCCAGCTTGTCAAGGTCCCTCTGCAGGGCTCTCCTACCCTCCAACAGATCCACACCTGCTCCTAGCTTTGTGCCATCTGCAAACTTACTGATGCTGGACTCAATAATATATATAGAAAATAATACTGTGTTTTCTTTATTACTTAGACCAGTCCAGCTGCATAGTACTGCTTCAGTACTGTAGTTGTGCTAACACTTTTTATAAACCAGATTAGCTTCTGCACATTTCTAATACCTCCTCCACCTCCTTCACTGATTCTGCTTATGTGGCCAATGAACTAGAGTTAGCGTGCGGTGGAGCAGCTGGTCTGCACAATTATTGTTAGTCATTTTGTGATTACTAATCCTTTTCTTAAGTCCTTCATTTTTCATGTGTGGACCAATCCTCAATGCAGAGGACTATTAGTAGCAGCACTTTACTCTCTCAAGTGTGACTGAACCCCAGACTGTGGCCTCTGCAGCCATAATCCACCTGCCCTAAATTAGCTGCTCAACACACATGCTGCAAAACAGTTAATGGAAGAGTTTCTATCAATTATGCTTTAACATCCTTTCAAACCACAGAGGATTCATTGACACCAGTTCCCTGGTGTCTGGAAGCAGACAGAAATCTTGTGAGTAGAACCAGGTTTACCATTTTAAACAAGTTAGTGGAGTTCTTGGGAAAACAAAGCCTAGGACTAGGTCACCATAATAAAGTTGCAGCTTTTTCATCCTTCTGAATTCTGAACTAAGATGGAAGTTACTCAATTTTCCAAAGTAATAAATATACCCAGCAGCTTGCCAGGACTCCTAATATAATCCCAGTCTTTCTCTCCAACACTACAGTTGCCAGGTTTCAGAGGGATAATTTCACATACAACATTTTTTCCCCCATTAAAAATCTTGTCAACTCTTCCAAGGCCAAACTTGGGGGTGTTTATGAAGGCAGATTTGATTCAAAACCACTGTAGTTTGGAAAAAAATTCAGATTAAAATTCAAGTTCATTTTGCTCTGCTAAAACTGCCACTCCTTCAAAGAGTGCTACAGGCAGAACTGAGCTCTATGATATCAATATTTCTTAAAAGAGGAAAAGATATAAAGTAAGTCCAAATCTAAGATCTAGAGACTGCAGAATCAAGTATTTATTTCAATCCTGGCTCAACCACAGTTCACACAACTGCAAACATTCTGCTGTCTAATTAGATGCTCAAAGAGGACAAGGGGTAATGGCTTTAAAATGAAAAAGGGTAGATTTAGGTTAGATATAAGACACAGATTCTGCACTGTGAGTGTTGTGAGGCACTGGAACATGTTATTTAGAAAAAATATGGATCCCTCATCCCTGGAAGCATTCAAGGCCAGGTGATTTGGGCTTTGAGGAACCTGGTCTAGTGGTAGTTGTCCCTGCTTATGGCATGGTGTTTAGAACCAGGTGATCTTTAAGGTCTTTTTCAACCTAAACTATTCTATTATTTAGTGCAAAATAATCTTGAATTCTCCAAGACTGTCACGTAAGATGAACCTTTCCCACCTTCCTTATACACAAAACCATCCAGGAGTACAAAGAAGTAATGTGTTATGATAAAAGGGAATGCTAGCTAGGTGCACCTCCAGGGCTACTCTCAACTATGTGTTTTTAAAATGATGCAAAGACCTTTGGAACATGGCAATCAAACCTGCTGGCATTTTCTGAGGCATAGAAAGCCCTGGACAGAAGTAGCACACAGGAGCTAAGTGTTGACAGTCATGGAAAGAAAACGAGGAAAGCAATGACTATAACCTACACAGGGGAAGCAAAATAACTGTCTGGACTGAGAGTAAATCCAAGATTTCATCCTTCTTGAGAACCCAGCACACAATGCCATGCTTTGCACAGTGAAGCACACAGACTACTGATCTGGATTTGGCAGTAAAGACCGGGCTACAAATGACCTAATTTATCTCAATTCGTATCAGCTTAGCAAATTTGGAAGAGGTTATATGAAAATAGGTAACAAGAGAGTCACAAAACCATGGATTTTAAAGTCTTTAAGCAGTAATGACTTTTCATAATGCCTGATCTTTTCAATTGATGTCCCTCTGGTAAACAGCAAGGAAATCTCAAAGAGCAGAGTGGGATTTTTGCTTAGGAAAGGTAAGATTTTTTTTTCAAAGCAGACAAACAGGTTTTTTTTGTTTCTTTAACAACAGGAAAATTGCCTCCAATTTCACTGTCGAGATGAAAAACAGAGAGAGATACCTGTGTGCATGTTTACAGCAGAACAGTAATCAATCAATCACCAGGCATAAGTGATCATATACTTTGATATACATTAAGGATAAAGCTAAAATGCCAAAAAAAATGATTCTCCTGACATCATTTGCGAAAACAAAGCATTTATGGTAACAAAAATGACTCATACAGAGGGGGGAGAAATGCAAAAGGAGAATGGGTTTTTTCATGTAAAAGCATTTAAATCACAAGAGAGGCAGGAAATAATAAAGAGTGTAAATAATGAATAGCATAAAAAAACATAATTGCTATCTTCTTTCTTCTTTTCTCAGGGTAAGACTAAAATGACAACGAGACACACTGAAAAACAGCAAATCCACATTTGAATAAAGATGAACAGATTGACTGAGAACACAAAATAAGAAAGTATGACCAGGTGGAATTGGTTGTCGTAGGATGCCCTTGAGATTAATAACCCAGCAAAATTAAAGGCAGTCTACACAACACCCTATTAATAAAATTGTCCAGCCTTAATGTCAAGCAGCAAACCCAAATAACAACAAGAACAGCAAAAATAAGGTGGAATTTAAAGTTTTATGACTGACATGTAAGGAGAGAGCATATTGCTATCCTACCAGCACTTGATATCCTACAAACAATCAGCACTAGTTGCTCTGTGCAGCAGACTAACCTGCAAACACAGACACTTGGGTGCCCAAACTAAATTAGTGTCAATACTCTTAGCATGATAATTCCAAAATTAATACAATATGTTTATATTCCATTGCAATTTACATAGTTGCACAACACTTATTTTTTCCTTTAGAAGTTATCAGTAGAAAGAGTGTTTTTATAAGTAACAAGGAACTAAAGAAGACCCTCATGGCAAGAAGAGGGAGGAAGCGATCCTTTCCCACTGTACTCAGCACTGGTCAGGCCACACCTTGAGTACTGTATCCAGCTCTGGGCTCCTCAATCCAAGAGAGATGTTGAGGTACTGGAACATGTCAAGAGAAGGGTGACAAAGTTGGTGAGAGGCCTGGAGCACGGTCCAGTGAGGAGAGGCTGAGGGAGCTGGGGGTGTTTAGCCTGCAGAAGAGGAGGCTCAGGGATGACTTTGCTGCTGTCTACAACTACCTGAAGGGAGGCTGTAGCCAGGTGGGGGTTGGTCTCTTCTCCCAGACAGCCAGCAACAGAACAAGGGGACACAGTCTCAAGTTGTGCTGGGCGAGATATAGGCTGGATGTTAGGAGGAAGTTGTTGGCAGAGAGAGTGATTGGCATTGGAATGGGCTGCCCAGGGAGGTGGTGGAGTTGCTGTCCCTAGAGGTGTTGAAGCAAAGCCTGGCTGAGGCACTTAGTGCCATGGTCTAGTTGACTGGATAGGGCTGGGTGCTAGGTTGGCCTGGATGTTCTTGGAGGTCTCTTCCAACCTGGTTGATTCTATGGTTCTATGAAACCAAACCAACAACAACACACACCCCCCAAAAAAGCTATGCTGCTGTTCTTGTGCTTATTTGTAAATGAATTGAGGCTGGATTAAAAGGAGACTTGATAATAAAAAGCACAGGCCTACAGTACTTTTAACCTTACACCTAAGTCAAAGATAAGAGGGTTGTTTGGGGCATTTCTTCCTCTGTTTTATTTTGTACACATGGTGAAATGCAGTATGTGGCCTTGGACTGTCAGTCACTGCTTTTTATTATCTTTGGATTTATTGCTTGTTTTGTACTTTGACGCTGCTCTCATTTTTCTGTCTGAGTATGTTTGCAACATGGCTAAAGTGGTAAGAGGAAATTCTCATCTTGTCTTTTTTTTTTCTGAACAGTTTCACTCTAAATAGCAACTCATATCCTGCCTTTCACCATTCATTACGGTTAGATAGTAGATAACTGGCCTATGTGAACTGAGTTACTGATCTTGGTCCCATCCTAGCAAAGTGCAGAAATGCTGTCACAACTGTCACTGGTTGGCACCTTATTTATAGACTCAACAGCATATTAATCAGCATCTCATGGAAAACTGCATCACAACAGTGCTTTTAAAAAATGTCAGTAGCGTGGTGGCACCACATAATCCATCCTCAAAGAGTCATCTGACACTGCTTCGCTGGTTTTATGTTGTGTTTCATATAATATAAAAGGTGCATCCCAGGTCATTCATATATATCCACGAATGAGAATAAGATTTTGATTACCTTAGAGCTAATTGAATCTCTTTTTCTGAGCTTTTGTGTAAACAAATGCTGCTTTGTAGTATGCAATCAAAAAAATCATGAATATTTCAGAGAAAGAAAAGTTCTTCGCTCCCTTGACAAATATAAGCTATGTGCATTGGTACTATGCTCATTTAACCATATGTGATGGTTTGGGTCTTACCCGCCCCACACACACTTTGGAAATCACCCAGACTAGACTCAGCTGGCTCTGGAAATTGAATGAAGCTTATTGTTTACAGCTTAGCACAATACACAAGCAGATATTGACAGTAGATACAGATATATACAGAAATATACAAGGTAAAAGGTAATACAGAAACACAACAGCCCTCCCAGAAACCTGAGTCCCCAGGAGGGGCTCTCAACTGCCCCTTCACCTTCCCCCTGCCCCTCTCAACCTTACCCCAGTCCCAAGGAAGAATGGAAGTTCAGCCAGGGGGGATAGGAAGCAAAGTGGATTAGTCAGAGAAACAGAGGGTGAGGTTAGAGAGAGAGGCACAGCTCAGAGCTTCCCAGCAGGAGTAGTTCCTTATCTATGTTTTGATTCTTATTCTTATACATCTCAGCAAGCCTATGAGTGAAGTAGACATCACCATTGTTTTCCTTTCACAGCCTGTAATCTAGTCCTTCTCTCCAAAACATTCTAGCTAGCTTCACACTAGCACAGTATCTTGCCAAATCTATGACAAATCAGCAACCAATATATGCTGTAACACAGAAGAACATAGAACAGTTTGGGCTACGTGGCCAGCCCAAATGCACACTATGAGCAATGTGGGCATCACAGGGGTGCATAAACTACACTGAAAGAATGCCCACTCCAACTCCCATCTTGAGCTGCTCCCTCAGAGTTTGACACAGTAGTCTGTCTCCCTGTTTGTAATGCCAAAATGTGTCTGAGTGGCTATGCTGATGTGGTAGTCTGGAGGCCACTAGCTGGGATTTAAAGAGGATTCCAGTCCGGATTGTGGTTTTCTTTTCAGCCTGATGGTTTTGTTGCTCCAGGCTACAGTACAGTCTCAGTGAAAGTAATGTTTGCAAAACTGATGGGCTAGTAAGCTGTAGAACAAGTGCCTGGGGACAGAGATTTCTTCAGCTGTCTTTCTTACTGGCTAAAAATGGTCGATGAACAACATTGAACATCATTGTGTTTGGGAGAGCTGCCCCTTAGACTGTTTCCATCTTTCTTCCATGTAGCCAGTGACCAGGCTGCTCTCTCAAAAGATGAAACCTGAAATGGATCACTAGCCAGACATTCCCATCTCTCCACTCTGGTAGCATGACAAGTGCATCTGGCACCTGTGAACCCTTCTTCCTTCAGGGACTTGTGACTACTGAATTGATTGAAGCTCTTTCAGAATGGCTTTTTCAGAACAAAGCACTCCCTTTTTCAAAGGGGCACACGTGCAGAGCAGAGAGTTAAAAATAAAATAACCTTCTCTCGATATTCCCCTCCTCCCTCAGAGTAAACTTTCCTTGAAGCTTTGATATATTCTGGTCAGCCCAGTGTATGCAATCTGTATCCTTCAGTTTACACACCCCTTTCTTTATCTGACACTCCTGTAGAGCTGCTCGTAACAACTCATTATTCATTTTCATTCTTGGTAAACCCTGCCATCGTTAGGGCTTCATTATCTCCTCTGAAACTAGGTCTGGGCTGGCAGACTAAAACTTCCCAGTCTAGCTATACTACTCCACAATTACTAACTTCTCCATAGAGAAATTTCTTAGTGTCATGCTGTATCTTTTCCATCTCCCATAGCTCTCTCTGTTCTCCTAGCTTTACCTCTTGAAACCTTTAACTCTGTCTAGGCAGGCAGGATAATCCCCACCTGTAGACAGAGGTTTACAGGGTATTAATAAGCAATCAGATCAGTATCTTTTCATTATCTGCCAAGTGATGTTAATATAAAATGCCATTCAGATATGGTTTTGAAGTAAACGGGAACAGAGTTCCAATTGACTAACAGGGTTCCAATTGCTACTAATTTAGCATCTGTGCTGCTTGAAAAGAAATCTTAAGGAAGTATCCAGAAGAAAGCAATTTCCTGTGTTCTCAGGAGAGCTCAATGGCAATAAATATGTGCATATAATCCCCTTCTACTTCATACCTCAGGGGGGAGCTCGATTATTTAGGATGTGGTTTGGTTCAGGTTAAATTTCTTCCTTTCTTTGAAGGGGTTTGAAGCCAGTGCCAGTACCTTGCAAATCAAAAGCAGGTGAGGAAAAACACAAGCTAACGATAATAGAGAGTAGGACACTTCAGCACATGAATACCTGCATCTGAATCTTTGTTCCAGTTCGTTTTCAATCAACAACAAATACAAAACGAATTTCTCTGGCAATTCCAGTCTCTTCAAGCAGCAGAAGAAACTGATCCATGTTTTCTACATTTACAGAATGTTCTCTAGCCTTTGCTTTACTGGGAAAAAGGCTGTTGATTACTTTCAGCTCTATGACTGTCAGCTGCTGGAAAATCAGTTACCATCACGGCCCTAATTGTAATACAGAGATCATGATGGGTCACGGTGCCAAGATCTGGATTTTATTTTGCTGAAGGTTCTCCTGCATAAAGGAGGCAATTTCTCTGTAACAGGAATGCAAAGTTCAGTTTTCACTCAATAATAATGGAAATACTCTGGAACAGGACCGAGGGATTTGACTTTATAACTAATGATGAATTTGGTCTTGTGAAACTGCTAACACGTCTGCTGCAGGTGGTTAATGTACACATTTCACATCAATTCTGTTTTTTGGGGAAAAAAAAATTCTTCTAATCTAAAGCTAAATGAGAATCTTTACCAATCTGAGTGATAAATTTTCATTGGGAATTCTCATGTGAGTCATATTGTATAAACAATGGCCTTTGGTAGGTAATATATTAATATATGGGAATTACATTCAGAAAGTGCATATCTTTTAACATGATCAAACACGGAGCTTAGTCACATTAATATAAATGAAAACCTGATTGTATTACTGTTTGCAGGCACATAGTGCACTGTGCTGATAACAAACACGCTAGTGCACACACTATAGGTTATGCAGGACAAAAGAGGATTTCACTTGGTGAGTCTTTGTTGCTGAATTTGTAACAAAAAGATACTTTGGTTTGTGATGCCTTTCTTTTTCCCTCTGCAAAGACTCAAAAAATTGTGGAAACAGTTAAGAATTACACAAAGAAGATGAAGAGACATATTTCTTCCCCATATTTATCCAGACTCTTGAGGTTAAAAGAATAAAAAGAAGATTATTTTTTTTCCTTAAAAAAGCACTCTTTGCAGTGGATGGATAATTGGTCATAGAATCAACCAGGTTGGAAGACATCTCCAAGATCATCCAGTCCAACCTATCCCCCAGCCCTATCCAGTCAACTAGACCATGGCACATAGATCTTGAGTGTGCATCATTTCAGTAACTGCAGCAAAGACATATTACAGCACCACCGAATCACAGAATTAATCAGATCGCAAAAGACCTTCAAGATCATCGAGTCCAACCTATCATCTAACATCTTCTAACTAACTAAACCATGGCACTCAGTGCCTCATCCATTCTCCTTTCAAACACTTTCAGGGATGATGACTCCACTACCTCCCCAGGCAGCCCATTCCCATGGCAAATCCTTCTTTCTATGAAGAACTTCTTCCTAACGTCCAGCCTAAACCTGCCCTGGCACATATACACAGCAGAACTAATTGTTGATAAACATTTTCAGTAACAGATTTTTTTTTGCCTTTTCAACATTTAAGGGTCCTGAAAACTGGCTTATTATTAACTTGATTAACACTTATGTTTATTATTAACTTGATAAACACTTACATTATATCCATTTTAGAAGGAAAAAAAAGAGAGAGAGAGCATTTTCACAAACAGCTGTAAGGAAAACTAAAATGTTTTGGGATATTTACCATACACATTGGTCAATACATTTGTCTTGCAGTCTTTAAAATCTGGTCTTTCTCCAAAAATGTCTGGCACTCTGTTCTGCCTAGTTTAGATTTTCTAAAAGTATCAGATTTAGAAGCTAAAGCCCATTTTCAAAAGGGGCAGACATTTTTAATCATAAGTCTCCTTGACAGTTAATGTTGTTTTGTTCCTAAATTACTTCTGAGAATAGGATTTAGAAGTGCAAATCAATGAGACTGTGGTAAGGATTTTTCTTCTATGATCTGCAGAAGCAAACTGAAAAGCTTGGGAAAAAATGCAAATACCAGCTATCCCACACTGCAGACTTGCCAGCACCTATGGATTTTATCAGTTGGCATATCTGGTTCAAGATGTCCCAGCTCTGTAGGCAAAGCTGAATTTTGACACCTTGAAGTTCTCAAAAAAACACTATAAAAAGTGTTTCTGAGAAACCCCACTACTTAAGAAGTTGCAGTCTATACCCTCCCTTTCTTCCTCCCCAGGGCACACACCAAAATTCTGCCTAATGCACTGAAGCAAAGACAGAGAAACAAAAAGAGGTCCGAGGAGTGAGGCACAACAGCAGGCCCTTCATCATCCTACTATTGGTTCATGCCATGCTTCTGCCTTGTGTTTTTTCAGCTCAGTCTTGCCAAGACAACTTTTGTGTACTTAACCTAAGAGTCAACACTGGGTGCTGCGTAAAGAGAGAGAGAGGAGACTCTGCACATCTCAGCTTTTTTAGCTGTGCTGCCTTATTTGCACCTCACACCTTGGGGATGGCAGGAATTGGTGGAGGAGGTGAGCGTAGGAACGGACTTCCTACAACAAAGCTAATGTGATGGCACCATGAGGCAGGCAGGCTGATGAGAGAGGGATGTGATGAGCCATTACAGGGATGATTTTGCATCTATTACCTGGAAACAAAAATTCAGATTCATCCTGCAGCCAGGATGCTTGACACGACCTTGAGGATATATGGTGCAGTTTGGTACCATTCACTGAGACATCTGGTTCTGCCATCAGATTTTGGACTGGCAGAAATAACCTTGTTCTCAGCTTACCACAGATACATATTGGACTGTGAATCACAGAATTAGCCAGATTGGGAAAGACCTCTGAGATCACCGAGTCTAACTCATCACCTAACTCTTCTAATTAACTAAACCATGGCACTAAGTGCTTCATCCAGCCTCTTTTTAAACACCTCCAGGGATGGTGACTCCACCACCTCCCTGGGCAGCCCATTCCAATAGCCAATCACTCTTTCTGTGAAGAACTTCTTCCTAAAATCCACCTAAAACCTACCCTGGCACAGCTTGAGACTGTGTCCTCTTGTTCTGTCACTGGGGGCCTGGCAGAACAGACCAACCCCCAGCTGGCTGCGACCTCCTTTCAGGTAGTTGTATAAAGCAATAAGGTCTTCCCTGAGCCTTCTCTTCTTCAGGCTGAACACCCCCTGCTCCCTCATAGGGTTTGTGCTCCAGCCCCTTCCTGAGCCTTGGTGCCCTTCTATGGACATGCACCTCAACATCTTTCTTAAATTGAGTGCCCCAGAACTGGACACAGTAATCAATTGCAACAGTGTATTCGTCTGTAATGACATAACTATATGAGATGAAGGCATCAGCCAAAAGATGGAAAAGATATCCAACCAAAATTTCAGAAATGCAGGTTTTGTCTCTGGTTGCAACACTTTCACATTCAGAAGTGCAAAGCATTTTCACCAGAGAAAATGAGCAAAGTCAAGCTGTCCCTTACAAACTGAGCTAAATTACATTTTTAGATGTATGAATTTCAGCATCCTGCAATTTTGGTAACCTTTTGCTGATGTACTGAGGGGAAATATGATCATGTAACAGCTTGGTAGAAATAAAACTCAGGTAGCATTCCTTCTTAACACTTTCAGGGGCAGGTAAAGAAACACTGAGGGATTGCTGTTTATAACCTGAAGATAGAAGTCCTCAAGGAAATCCTTGTAACTGAACAGTATAACTAAACATAAATTGCTATGAATCCTGCAAAGATATCAGAATATACCTCTGAAATAAATATCTCACCGAACCAAAAATAAAAAGTCCACCTGCTCTTTGGGGTTAGAAGAATAGCTGGGATTATTTCAGTGCAGCATGTTAAAAACCCTACAAACACTCTGTGAGAATTCTGAGTGATTTAAATTTCATCTCTGTAAACAACTCATTTACATGGAAAGAATAAACAGGTTTTATTAATCCTGAGACAGCTGGAGATATTTCTTAAAACTAGACTGAAGATTACTTTTTTTTTTTTTTTTTTTGGTTAATCATTATTATTTGCTCTGCTTTATCAGATATAAGACTGAATTGTTTGTTTAATTCCAAAGATAAATACTAAGGTGCTATGCAGACACAAATACATAATGACAGGAACCCCACTTTAAAGAATTTGCATCTGATTTTTTAATATTTCATTAGAAAACAAAAGCCCAAGAGAACATATCACTGTGCTTAAGTTATTCACAGGAAAGGGGGTGCAGGAGAAAAATGTGCTGCTTCTGTTAAGCCCAAGAGAGCTGTCAGCTGTTAAGACTCTGAGATATGTATTTGCTTTGAAGGTGGAGAAAATAGAGAAAGAAATCCAGACAAGGGACAATCTAAATAGCTAGAACAAATGAAACAACTGAATTAAACATTCCCTAGAGGACTCAGCATTTTCCACAGCTACTCCACACACACTGACACTTGTGATTATAATGAATTTCATAACAGTCCTGACTTTTCCTTCAAGACTTTGCAGAAGCAAAACAGAATAACAACAGGCTCTTGCACTTTGTGACTCTCTACAAGGGCTGCTAAAATGTAAGTGCTTGACCAAATCTTCTATTCTACAGTCTTGTTTGCTCTCAAGACAAGGGACAACAGAAGGTGGAAATGCTTGCTCTCTTCAAACCAACTTAAAGTCTTTCAGCAGAGATTGCAAGAAACGTGTTAAGCATATTCCCTTCAAAATGTCCTTATTGTGACTTTTAGAACACCTTTGTTAATCCTGCAAATTTAACATTTAGCCTTAGATTAGGAGACATTTAGGATCAAAAGAAAATCAAAGTTCTACACTTTGGCCACAACAACCCCAAGCAGTGCTACAGGCTGGGGACAGAGCGGCTGGAGAGCAGCCAGGCAGAGAGGGACCTGAGAGTACTGGTAGATAGTAGCTGAACATGAGCCAGCAGTGTGCCCAGATGGCCAAGAGATCCAATGGCATCCTGGCCTGGATCAGGAACAGTGTGGCCAGTGGGGCAAGGGAGGTTCTTCTTCCCCTGTACTCAGCACTGGTCAGGCCACACTTTGAGTGCTGTGTCCACCTCTGGGCTCCTCAATTCAAGAGAGGAGTTGAGATACTGGAACATGTCCAGAGAAGGACGATGAAGCTGGTGAGAGGCCTGGAACACAAACCCTATGAGGAGAGGCTGAGGGAGCTGGGGTTGTTTAGCCTGGAGAAGAGGAGGCGCAGTGGTGACCTCATTGCTGTCTACATCTACCTGAAGGGAGGCTGTAGCCAGGTGGGGGTTGGTCTCTTCTCCCAGGCAACCACCAACCAAACAAAGGGACACAGTCTCCAGTTGTGCTGGGTGAGATATAGGCTGGATGTTAGGAGGAATTTGTTGGCAGAGAGAGTGATTGGCATTGGAATGGGCTGCCCAGGGAGGTGGTGGAGTCACTACCACTGGAAGTGTTTAAAAAAATGCTGGACGAGGCACTTAGTACCATGGTTTAGCTAATTGGAAAGCGTAAGGTGATGGGTTGGACTCAGTGATCTCAGAGGTCTTTTCCAACCTGACTAATTCTGTGCTTTTGCGATTTGTGATTTCTGAGAATTTAACATCTCCCTTATAAATTCAAGGGATACAAAGTAGAAGAGTGCAAGGTTTTATGATAATCAATAAGACATCACTGATTGCATGTCGTGAGACCTTGCTAGCTGACAACAGGTATTACAGACAGTGATGTCCATTGGATAGTTTAAAGTTAATACTGCAAATGTTACTTATCACCTTTCAAACATGACAGTAAAAGTTAATGTGAACTTGTGAAATCGGAGGCTGGCATATTGACTTACTCCTATGTGCTAGTTTGAAGCAGGGTAGAATGTTTTGGTGAGAGGAACTAGATCATAGGCTGTGAAAGGAAAACAGTGGTGATGTCTACTGCCCTCAGAGTCTTGCTGAAGAAGAAACGAAAACATTAGATAACACTCTGGCCATTTTGTATCACTCTGCCTTGGGCTCTGACTGAGCTACTTCTCTCTAACACACCCTCCACTCACCTTTGCTTCTTAACCTCTTGGCTGAACCTCCATTCTTCCTTGGGATTGGAGTAAGGTTAAGAGAGGCAGGGAGAAGGTGCAGGGGTGGTTGAGAGCCCCTCCTGGGGACTCAGGTTTCTGGGAGGGGAGTTGTGTTTCTGTATTACCTTTCACCTTGTATATTTCTGTCTATAATTGTACATACTTGTGCTAGTTTGAAGCAAGCTGGGATGTTTTGGTAAAAGAACTAGATAACAGGCAGTGAAATGAAAAAAAATTGTGTCTCCTTCGCTCACAGTCACACTGAGAACTCTGGGAAGAAGAAGTAAAACATTCTCCATACTGGTTTTTCACTTCTGCCTTTGCCTTCAGACCTAGTCACATCTCATTACCCTTGCTCCCACTAACCTTGCTCCCTAACCTCTTGGCTGCACCTCTCTTCTTCCTGAGAACTGGGATAAGGTTGAGAGGGGCTGGGGGAGGTGTTGGGGTGGTTTGAGAGCCCCTCCTGGGGACTCAGGTTTCTGGGAGGGGAGTTGTGCTTTTGTATTATTTATCCTTTGTATATTTCTGTATATAACTGTATATATTGTAAATAGCTGCCTGTATATTTGCTGCTGTACAATAAATAGCTTCATTTATATTCCCAGAGGCCATCTGAGTTAGCTGGGGCAATTCCAAAAGTGTGGGGGAGTGGGTAAGAGCCCAAACCATCACAATACTGTAAATACCTGCTTGTATATTGTGCTAGCTGTAAATAAACAGCTTCATTCATATTCCCAGAGCTGTCTGAGACTAGTCTGGGTAACTTCTAAAGTGTGGTTGGGCGGGGAACACCCAAACCATCACACTCCTACAAAGTGCTGATCTCTCGCTAAAGGGCACGTGAAGTCCATAGTTGAACTCATCCCTGCAGAAGCTGTAAGCCTGTTTGGTTTATAGATAGAAGACTGTACTGTGTACATGCTTAGATGCTCATCACTGTGCATTGTTGAAAAAGGCTTTGGTTAATAAATTGTAATTGTTTCTTCAAAGTAATGTACCTAAATCAAAGGTAATTTAAAAAAAAAAGGCTTAATACAGTTAAAACAATGTAAGATTAATAGCTTCTCCCAGTTGCCAGCCTCTCCCAGCATCAGGCAGATATGATGAAAAGGCCTCTGATAAAACAGACTCAGACTAATTTACATATCCTTTGCCCTGATGTGAAATCCCTTTTGGTTGACAAAGTCTTTTTGTCTCTCTAATGCTGTGTAAACTCTAACAATGAAGAGTTCATTCATGAAACCTAATGAAGATCTTCCCTTGAAAATATCTGCCATTTTCAGTTTTCCAAGAGTTACTGTAAGGATATGAAGGTTATAATACGGACACCAACTGACTGGTATGGTTGACAAGTTTGAGGGACAGGATGCCCTTCAGATGGAGCTGGAAAAACTTAACAAGTGGGCCCATGTGAGCATTATGAGGTTCAACAAGGCCAAGTGAAAGGTTCCGCATGTCCATATGGGCAATATCCAGTACCAACACAAGCTGGGGGATGAGGTGCTTGAGAGCAGCCCTGTGGAGAAGCATTTGAGGATTCAGGTACATGAAAAGCTGGACATGAGCTGCAGCCTAGAAAGCCAATTGTATCCTGGGTTGCATGACAAGAAATGTGGCCTGCAGTCCAAGGGAGGTGATTCTGTCCCTATACTCCACTCTGGTGTTTTATGTCTAACTCTGGAGTCCTCAGCATAAGAAAAACATAGACCTGTTGGAATGAGTGCAGAGAATGTCCACAAAAATGGTCAGAGATGGAACATCTCTGTTGTAAAGAAAGGATGAGAGAGTTGGAGAAGGGCAGATCAGGGAAGAGAAGGGAAGGGAAGAGACTATGTCAGAAAGTGAACCACTGAACAACTTCTTCCCTTAACTTCTCTTGAGAAAGGAGAAAGAGAATCCAACTCAACCGAGGTGACAGTTGATGGCTTGAGAAAGGGGATGGCTCAAGAGGGAGCAAGACACTTTGAATGTACATTTTGAGTTCATCTTTAGAAACAATGACTTTTAACACAGTCATAATCAAGTACAGACTTAGTATACTTACAGCTTTAAGCACCTAAACTTCAATGTTAACTTTACCCAGACTACTCATATACAATATGTGTATTTTATGTCCCACTTATAGAATTCCTCAAAAACTCCACAAAAATAGGTTCCTTATAGGGAAAATGAAACAAACAAATGGCTTCCTAGAAAACATGTGTCTCTCCCCATAAATGAAATCAAACAGAACATTAGCCAGTGTTGCCAGACAGGCTTTCACAAAAAATCCCTTAAAAGACTGGCAACAGCTGACACTAAAATAGCAATAGGATACTTCCATCTCAGCCATGTTTACCTCTATAATTTACACTTCAAGAGATGCTTTAATCTAAACACCTCAAAGCATCTAACAAACTTTAAATGTCAGTCAAAGGCTTCCAACATATAATCTTCCTGGTACCTGAAAGGAAACTGAGGCACAATATGATTAATCAAAGTTTTTCACAGACATAATACAAAAACAACCAAACAACAAACCAAACCAAGCACCACAAAACCCTCAAACACTGCAGAGATGGCAACATGATCTTAGGTAACTGACTTTCAGTCCTGTACTTTAATCATCAGCCAAAAAAGTTCCTTTGTAAATGAGATATATTTGCTGTCCTAATGAGCTGACAAAGTGCAGCAATTCTGATTATAACAGCGCAACAATTACTTTTGAGCTATGCTGGCATTTCTGCATAGCTGCTAAGACTAAAAGATACACAGCAAGCCAAGCTAACATGCTAGCAACCTCTCCTGCACCCTGCTATCACACATTAGAGACTGAGCAAGTTGTTGAGCTAATGGGGTCTGTGGAGATTAACATCAGTTTCTCCTATTGTTCCTTTATTTTTGAACTCTGAAATTCCTACTGTGAGAGACATATATATCCAGGAAGGAACAATAGAGGAGGCTGATGCTGTCAAAAGTTTCCCTACCTACCTTCCTCAGGGAACCTTCATAGAAAATATCTTCATGAGGATTTTGTAGTCCTGGACCTGTTTCAACAAAATAGGAATACTAGCTGGTATGAGCACCATGTGAGTGCTTCTGAATCGTGGGCAAAATCCCTCTGTAACAAGCTGCTGCTGAGAAAAAAGGGTTAGTTAGCAATTTTCTGTGAACTGAGAGCTTGTATATTCTCGAAGCAAGCAAAGCATCTCTGACAGGCTTCCCCACACAGGCTCTCCTCCTGGATGTGATCCTCTATCATTAGGCTGGGCCTGAAAAGGCTGGAATAATATTTAATTACTTGGGCAAAAATGAAGCAGTTTGTCATGGTACTGCCATGATAAAGCAAAAGGCAAAGATCCATATGAAGATTTAAGGTCACTCATGTGCTATGTATTTTCTTTATGCTTTCAGAAAACTATGTTAAATTCAGACATTTCGGAGGGTTTGAAAAATAGAAGAGTCTGAAAAGAAGTGACTGCTGTGAAGTTTCATCACTGAGATAACACAATCCTCTATTACATTCTATCAGCTTTAGATTAATTTCATCTCTGCTGAATCCTGAAATACTTCTGAAAGTATCTTCTTGAGGAAAAGCACTGACATAAACTTTGTCATTAGGAAATGGTAAATTCCTCATGATAACATGATCCCTCTGATTTCATGAAGGTGTGCTCAGGATCTGTCCCCATTCCAGAAAAGACCATGGTAAATATATACTATACATAGAAATACATTGGTATAGAGTGGGCTGTTTATATCTAAATGTCTGTGAAAATTGAGACTGGAATCAACAACTCTGCAAAGAGTTTTGATCTGTGTCTATGAGTCACTCGTTTTGACACATGTGGGGATAGGTAAGGAAGAAAATATGAGGCTGCCAGAATGTGAATTGGGTGTACAGTTGTATAACCAATAACATGCCTTACAACCCCCTCTGCCTCCCCACCTACAGCCAAATCAGTCCTGAAACAGCAAAACAAACAAGAGTGAGATTTGTAGATGCAGTTCTGACCCAGCTTTTCAAACCTGACCTTTAACTTTCTTCCATCTAGACCCATCCAGATATTCAACAAAGCCTTTCAAGTAGAGAGCACTTGGAGAAAGT
The DNA here is from genome assembly GCF_015220805.1 of Pogoniulus pusillus. Lineage (NCBI taxonomy): Eukaryota > Metazoa > Chordata > Aves > Piciformes > Lybiidae > Pogoniulus > Pogoniulus pusillus. The sequence continues at coordinate 41,842,152 of NC_087266.1, forward strand.
TGCATATCCAGCTCCTTCCACATCTCACCTTCCCACACCAATGTCTCTCCTTGCAGGGCAATGATCAGGGGTACTCACTCCTCTCCTATGTCAGAAGCCACACCAAGGAGACATGTGTCCTGGACACCCCAAATTCCTCTCACTCCGTGGCGTGACTGAGAGACAAAAGGTGCGAAAACCTGCCTGGCCCTGTGGGCTTGAAGGGGGAGTCAGCAAAGGCTCCTTCTGGCACGTGGGGTGACTCGTGCAGATGTCTGTGCTGAAATTGGGCTGGGGATTGGCTGTGTTTTTGCACCTAGAAAATGGTAAATGGGCACTTTGTCTAGAGAAAGGGATAAATAGGGGGTTCTTTCTGCCCTGGGGTGCTTCCCACCTTGATAGTTCCTGTCTGGAGAGTCCCCTGCCACTGTAAAGGGTAGGCTCCTGCTATGACTGGACCGTCCCCGCTTTGGATGGCTCCTACCTTCCCCACTCTTTTGCAGCCTTGGTGAAAACCAGCAGATTTTACAAGCCTCAGGTCCTCTGAGAGAGAGAGCTGGTAGCACCTGGACCACCCTCTCTCAGACCCTATCAAGTAGCTAATTGCTGACTGCCTCCCAGACAGGGGGCCCCTAGCAATTTTGACTCTCCTCCTGCTGTTGTGAGAGCAGCATCATTCCACAACCATCCCACTCAGGAAGAAGTGACAGAGACATTTCTGAGTTTGGTGGCTCTGTGACTTGTCTCAGACTTCTGTAGCATGAATCTCTATTATTGGACATTGCTGGTAATGTCAGAAGGCTGCTCCTGCAGGAGAATCCAGCAAGGGATTTCTGCTGAGTGCCTGTCCCACACCTATGAGTAGGTTTTCCCTTACTCTTCTGCTTAGCCTAATTGATAGTGGGGTGAAACTGTGTTTATAGCTTAGTCTTTTCCATTTCCTGACTTCCTAAATATCCAAATTTATCTATAGTATCCTTTGTAAGATATTATTGATTGAACTGAGTCTGCTAAAAATATAAACTAATTTTTGTATAAAGTTTTGGTTCCAGGACAATGAAATAATTCTATTTTTTATATATTTCCTGACTTGGCCACGCTAATTCCCTGCCTCGGCCATGCTAATTCCCTGCCTCCACAACAATATGACAGCTTCATGCCACATTCCCCATCTGCAGGAGTCTAAGGGACAGCAAATGACTGGCTCTTAATTGCTCTCTTGGCAGAAAAGAACAACTCATATGTATTTTCTGTGGGAAAATGGAACTCTGTTTAGCCCTGGTCTCAGGTGTGATGATCTCAGGTTTTAAAACAGTAAGACTAATCTGGAATCATAGAATCATAGAATCAACCAGGTTGGAAGAGACCTCCAAGATCATCCAGTCCAACCTATCCCCCAGCCCTATCCAGTCAACTAGACCATGGCACTAAGTGCCTCATCCAGTCTTTTCTTGAAGACCTCCAGGGACGGTGCCTCCACCACCTCCCTGGGCAGCTTTCCAAGTAAACATTGCCTCAAGATTATTGCACCTCACTTGATATCCATTACTCCTTACATTTTTGCCTGCCCAGAAGTCAAAATAGGTCCTCTCTGCCTTAAGATGCTCAGGAGAGAAAAATACTACATATCAATATATTGTAGATTTCAATTATTCAGAATTATCTGCCAGTACTTCTAAAGGAGACAATTCCAGTACTACCAGAGGGTCCTTTTACCAATAACCCTAGTAATATAAGCAAGTCTTATTTCATCCCTGTCAATAAAGCCATGTTTGTGATAATTTAACAATGGTAGAAGGGGACACTGGAAATTTAGCTGTATCCAAATGTGAATGACATTTTTAATCTAAATAGCATCAGAATGTATTAAGAAAGATTTCAGAAGAGAACACAGACAATGGCAGTGTTAAAAAGTCAGGTGAAAATCTAAACCAAGCCTTTCTTTTCCACAATCTTGAAATTTGAAGACAACTTGTCTGCATTTGTCCACCACAGTCCAGGTAAGAATGACTCTGATGGCTCCTGCTCCAATCAGCTTTGTTGACTCCTGCCCATCTTTGCCACCATTAAGCTAATCAGATGATTTCAGACTGATAATGCAGGTATGAAAAAGAGTTTCCCTTCATCACAACCAGTGTTTGCACATGGAACAGTAAAAGTCAGGCTGGCAGTCTCACCAAAGAGAGTATTTTCAGTTCATTTTTCAGGCAGTATGTTGAAGTCAGAGCAATATTCTCTCTTTCTGTCACTGTCGTATGGCTGTAAGCAGCTGCATAATAACATTTTCTTCCAATAAAAGAGGACAGAAAAGGAAACATTCTGAACAAGTATTTATCAGAAAAAAATAAATGTGCTGCTATACAGACTGTGAAATGTCAGACTTTAATAGCAGGGTTGCTGTCTAAGCAGGTGTAAATAGAAGTGGGTGTATAAAAACAGAGGTGTGCTGAATCAATGGGCCAAGTGCTAAACTGATGCAGGCCCAGACTAACTGCACTGAGGTATCTTTTAGATGTGAACAACTGAGCCTAAAAGCATGTGATCTGTATGTGTGGGATAGGTATAAGTACAGTGGGACAGAAGGATGAAATTATTCATACTTTATAACCATGATGTTGATTTTCAATTGTTTAATGGCATTTTTCTCTCATTAGCACAATTGTCTCAAGGATTTTTTTCTTTTGATCCCTTTTTAGGTGTCCTTCATAATAAAGGGTGATCCTCTTTATTCCATTACCACATTTTGTACTGTATTGTACTATGAACCATCTATTTTTGAGAGAGCATTTTATCTGCAAGAAAATCATAGAATCAGTCAAGGTTGGAAGGGACCACAAGGATCATCTAGTTCCAATCCCCCTCTATGGGCAGGGACACCATACCCTAGAGCTGGATGGCCACAGCCTTATCCAGCCTGGCCTTAAACACCTCCAGAGATGAGGCCTCAACCACCTCTCTGGGCAACCCATTCTAGGCTCTCAGCACTCTCATGCTGAACAACTTCCTCCTCATGTCCAGCCTGGACCTACCCACCTCCAGCTTTGCTCCAAAACAAAAGAAGATGGCCTACAAAGTGGCATTTGAGTTGCCAGAAGAGCAAAGTAAGATTAAGTGACCTATTTAGAAAGTATCCCTTTTACATTACACAAGAACTTCAGTTGATATTGCAGCAGCACTCTCATGTTGAAAATGCTTCACTCTGCCAAGTACTGTACACAATGAAAAAACAGCACTGCCTCTGTCCCAAAGATCTTATAGGAAAGCTTAAACAACACATTAGAAACACATATTTTAAATTAAAGCATTTCAGAAATCAAATGGAAAAAAAAATAATCATGCTATTTTCCATAGCAAAACATCCAATTTGCTTTCCAATTCAACAGTTAAGCTTCCAAAGCCAAGCATTGTGTGACTGTACAAATGTATGAGATTAGAATTAGAATTTCAAGAACTTCAGACTTTGGAAGTTCTTAAACACTACTTGGGTTATACTTAACAGAACACCATGAACCCCAAGTCTTCTGTAAACATCTGATACACCTTTCCACCAACCACATCAAAGTCTGTTTTTATATACTTGAGCCAGATGAATGCTTTCCATTAGCAGGCACAAACTGCAAAAGGACACCAGGTTTGCAGAATTAGTCTTTAGAAAAACAAATAAATCAGAAATTAAGAAAAAAAAAAAGCATAATCTTGACAAAAGTACATCACAATTAGCATTAACTGTATTGATTGGCCTCTAACACTGCACCATTTACCAATTCAATCTCAAAACATCTGCTGTTCTCTAACTGCTTATTTACATGGAATTTTATGACTTTTCCATGCTAAGTGCCTCTCTTTAAATCACATTTTCATGCAAGCTATTGAACAAAGGAATGCCCCTGTCTTATAATTAGTGCCATGACCAGAAAGAGACCATCAAGATGGTAAGTTTTTTACAGGAAAATATGCCACAATAAAAGAGGAAGAAGTGTTATTAAAATTTCTAATTGTAATCAAATAATAAAACTATTTAAAGAGATTTCAGAAATGTTTTGGAAGGTGTTCAGTGACTTGTATTAGTTGTGGAGTATATTAGTCCAGGTTGACTGGAAAAAATAGAATCATAGAATCAATCAGGTTGGAAGAGATCTCCAAGATCATTCAGTCCAACCTATCACCCAGCCCTGTCCAACCAACTAGACCATGGCACTAAGTGCCTCAGCCAGGTTTTTCTTTCTCTTCTAGTTCCATAGAGTCATAGAATCAATCAGGTTGGAAGAGACCTCCAAGATCAGCCAGTCCAACCTAGCACCCAGCCCTATCCAATCAACTAGACTATGGCACTAAGTGCCTCATCCATCCTTTTCCTGAATACCTCCAGGGATGGCAACTCTGCCACCTCCCTGGGCAGCCCATTCCAATGCCAATCACACTCTCTGGCAACAATTTCCTCCTAACATCCAGCCTAGACCTCCCCAGCACAACTTGAGACTGTGTCCCCTTGTTCTGTTTCTGGTTGTCTGAAGAAGAGATCAACCCCAACCTGGCTACAACCTCCCTTCAGGTAGTTGTACATAGCAATGAGGTCCCCCCTGAGCCTCCTCTTCTCCAGGCTAAACAACCTCAACCAATAGTGTCATATACTCTGTATTCATATAATATAAAAAATTCATATTGTATATTCTACATTGTAGAGCTTCATGAGTTGGAGGCCTGCAGTTACACAGAGGTCCATTTTCTCTGATGATCTCTGCTTGAGAAAAGGATCAAGGTAAAAAAAAAATCATCATTATCTAAAAAGAGGATAGCCTTTTTTTTTTGTCTTCTGAAGAGAACTAACTACAGATAAGAGTAGTTCCTCCATGAGGAAATGATGGAGACTGCATTTTGCACAGCCATATCTGTCAAGACATATCTTCAAAGTAATCACTAGATTTTAGTTCTTGCAAAAACATAAAATGAGCAATCACCTTCAAAGAAATCAGAGACTTCATAAAAATCAAACAAAATACAACATCCTCACCATCTTCTAACTTCTGTTCTTGCCTCTTGCTCTAGAATAAACCATTTTCCCCCTTATCATTAAAGAAGGAATTCACTAAAACAAGATGGACGGATCACAAGCAAGAGAAGACAGGTATCTAAATAAAGACAAGAGTTTGTACAAGGTGAAAATGGGGAAGAAACAGGGTAATTATTTATTCAGTGTGAAAACACATTAATAACATTTGAAAGAATTTGATTGATAAACAGTTTCTAAAGCAACAATGGTTAGTGTCCAGCTCTGAAAAAGGTAATGGACAGTGACTGAGTGACCCTGCAGTAAAAATAATGAAGAAACTGATTTATGTCCAGAAATGTCAGAAGGAAATATTGATGAGTAGAGAGGAGAATGTCAGCTTTTCCTAGTATTTTTACTTATATTATCTAGAAAAACCATTTACTTCATAAAAAGTTGTGTTCACCTAAATGTGAGCAACCAGAGATGAATAACGAATCTGAGTAAATATGCTCACAAGTGAAAATTGTCCAACTGGTCTCAATGTGATCTTAAACAACTTAAAGGGGAAAAAAAAAAAAGTATGAAATTGGAGAGGCAATTTTTAAACATGAATGTCAGATTTAGTTGACATCTGAATATAGATGAGCAACTTTACCAAACAGTAAGTACAACTTGAGTAATGGGTTAATGTTGTGGATGCTAGGAGAGATAGATTAAAATTGGTGTATTTGTGTTTCAAAACAATTTGGACTGCTGACACTTTGTAAACTGAGTTTCTTCACAACTTGTACTTCTGATGACAGTATAAGAAAACCCTACTACTTTTCCACTCCCCCTCTCCCTCATATTTTTAAATTAAAATGTTCATTTCTCTACCTAGATAATTTCCTTAATCGGGATTCAGCATCCACTAATGTCACCTGTCACTTTTAAAAGCATACATAATGTGATCAGAATCATGCTTGTATCTTTCCAATGTCTGGTTGTGTATCACCAGAGAACTAGAATGCAATAAGATCAGTGTTACAGAATGACAGAATTTTAGAGGATGGAAGGGACCTCCAGAGATCATCAAGTCCAACCTCCCTGTCAAGGCAGGATCACACTTGTTAGTACCCAGGTGGATTTTGAAAGTCTCCAAAGAAGAAGACTCCACAACCTCTCTGGTCAGCCTTTCCCAGTGCTCCATTACCCTCACTGTAAAGTTTCTCCTCATGTTGAGGTGAAACCTTCTATGTTCCAATTAGTGGCCGTTGTTCCTTGTCTTATTGCTGCTGACTATTGAAAAGAGATTGGCCCCATCCACTTAGAATCATAGCATCATAGAATCAACCAGGTTGGAAGAGACCTCCAAGATCATCCAGTCCAACCTATCACCCAGCCCTATCCAGTCAACTTGATACTCCCCCCTCAGATATTTGTATACATTGATCAGGTCTCCTCTCAGTTTTCTCCATATTAAACAGTGCCAGGTTTCTCAGTCTCTCTTTGTAGGAGAGAAGGCTTTGTAGAGAAGAGAAGGCTTTGAAGAGACCTTGTAGTGGCATTCCAGTATCTGAATGGGGCCTACGAGAAGGCTGGGAGGGACTATTTACAAGGTCCTGTAAAGACAGGATGGGGAGTAATGGAGTTAAATTGGAAGAGGGTAGATTTAAACTAGATGTTAGGAAGAAGTTTTTTACAGTAAGGGTGGTGAAACACTGGAACAGGTTGCCCAGGGAGGTTGTGGATGCTCCTTCCTTGGAGATGTTCAAGGCTAGGTTGGATGAGGCCTTGAGTTACCTGTTCTAGTGGGAGGTGTCCATGCCCATAGTGGGGCGTTGGAACTAGGTGAGCTTCGAGGTCCCTTCCAATGGGACCTAGAATGGTCCCTAAACCATTCTAGGATTCTATGATATCTTGCTTAACCCAATCTTTACCCAGGCAAAATCATTAGAGACTTCAAAAAAGCAATTATCCTCATTAAAAACTGACTGAGTGAAATAATTATGTGGTCTTGTTTGCATCCTGCTAGCTAGTTATTAGTTAGTAGTGTCTAATAAATGGAAGGAAGTCAATGGAACAGAACAGCCATAGATTAGCAGAGATGTGTAAGGCATGTGCAAGCCACAAGTCTGGCTCAGAAAAGCATCTTTTCACATTTGTGAACACTGAATTAACCCAAAAGTTAGCTAGAAAAGTAAAAGAACAATAGGTGAGAGGTTCTGGGATAATTAAGCAATAAAAAGTTTAATACAATGGAAAGACAGTTTTGCTGAGCAATGCACACATGAAACTGACTTGTGGTGACAGGACAGGGCACTGCCTGATATTTCAGATCAAGCAGACCAAGGATGAGAATGTTTTCTCTTCAAATGAATGTGGAACCTGCTGAGATTGCAATTAATAATTATTTCACTAAGCCCAGGTAGACTCCTACAATGGATTCCCTTTTATCCTTGAAAAATAAATGGAGAGACAGCATCTAAAAAGACAGCAAAGAAATAATTGGTGTCTCCTCACATTTCTTCTTCCAGCTGAAAGATCCTTCAGTATTATTGAACTATTTTTTCATGTAGTATTATCTCTTTCTATATATCCATATACCCATAGGCCAGACATAAAGCATTCACTAGCCACTTTTAAAGCATAATTCCTAGAGTTAAGAAATACATTTAAATATTAAATACTATCTGGATAAAAAGTAATGCAATTTTACCAGTGCTTATCTTCTAAGAATGCCTAATGTTATCAGAATATTAAAACAAACAAAAAGGCAAAAGTAGGAAAACTACTGTCATACCTGGTGAGAACTCTAGGAGAACTGTTAGGCACTTTTCATCTCTGTTTTAGAGCCCTTGCTTCCTAAAAAGCAAGCAACCAGCAATAGAACAAGGGGACACAGTCTCAAGTTGTGCCGGGGTAGGTATAAGCTAGGATGTTAGGAGGAAGTTCTTGCCAGAGAGAGTGATTTGCATTGGAATGGGCTGCCCAGGGAGGTGGTGGAGGCATCGTCCCTGGAGGTGTTCAAGCAAAGCCTGGATGAGGCACTTGGTGCCATGGTCTAGTTGACTGGCTAGGGCTGGGTGCTAGGTTGGAGTGGATGATCTTGGAGGTCTCTTCCAACCTGGTTGATTCTATGAAAAACCTGAAAAAGACCTCCCCAAATTTATATTTTTTTTTCCCCCCATGATTCACCACTCATTTCTCTCCTCATTCTTTTATCCTCACTCATTCTCTTGATACCAAGATGAAGCTAAAGTATACTAACATTTGCAATATGTTATTTTCACAAGGGCTAACCATTTTGTAATGGTAGACTTGGAAGCCTGACAGAAGACACCATTTGCCAGGAAAGTCTGTGGCTCTCCTAGTAGGGCATTGGTCCTGGTAGGGTATAAATCCTGCCAGGCAGGTTTAACTCTGGCTCTCCTCCTCCAGTTGTGAGTCCAGAAGTGAGCTAGATGAGCAAATGATAAGGGTTTGGCCTCAGCAAAACCTAGGGGACTAAGCACCATGTGTCAGGTGTCTTGTGCTGCCCTCACCATGCCTGCACAGTCAAAGGAGGCAGGAAGCTTTGAATTCATTGGCCAGGACAGTGGTGCTAGTGCCTATTGGCCAGTTTGATTCTCAAAATGAAGTATATAGAGGGGATGATTTAGAAACCAGGCCTTTCTGCATTCTGCCTTTCTGCATTCAGCACGGAGCCTTCCTGCCTCTCCTCATTTGCAGCTCGTTAAAGGCGGCCACATGTATGCAGCTGACATCCACCAGCTTAGCAGCATCTCTTCCCTCTGTCTGAAATATTTGACTTTTACCCTGGGATCATCACCAGTTTGAAAGTGTCTTTGATACAGGAGACTTACTCAGAGACCAAAAGAGTCGTGAGTACATATGCTGGAGTGAATGCCAAGACTCCAAAGCAAGTTAGAATTTTTCCTGTTCTCACATTCCTATTTTCCAAATTCTGATTGTTTACACTGTTTAATTCTGTACAATTGCTTCCTGGCAACTGAAAACCCAAAGAAGCTCAGGGATTTTTCCTGATTTTTAAAGATTAATAATAAAAATTAATATCCACACAAAAATCAATAGTCATAATTCATAATGATCACTAATTTCTGATACAGCATCTTCCTATTCTGGAATGGGATTTTAAAAACCACTTCAATGGGCTAGGAACTTCTTAGGTGCTCAAGTCTCACTGTGTAGGAATTGCACCCTTACCAGAATTACATGATGAGACTGAAACAATGCAGCTTTTTGGATTGGTCGAGCACAACACAGAAGAAGGCAATGCTAACAGGGAATGCCAAGTGGGCTGTACACTTTTTGGCTGAGTATCTGGGTTGCCTTCTTATCCTTCAAATACACTGAAAGATTTAAACCTTCAAAGCAGATGGTCATAGAATCATAGAATCAACCAGGTTGGAAGAGACCTCCAAGATCATCCAGTCCAACCTATCACCCAGCCCTATCCAATCAACTAGACCATGGCACTAAGTGCCTCATCCAGTCTTTTCTTGAAGACCCCCATGCTTTACCTGTTAGATTGATCAATAATAGAAAAAGTAACTTAGGAAAAATCTAAGGTTCCACTAACAACTGGGAAAAATGGAGGGAAAAAAAATCTTCAAGTGTCTTTAAACCTAGAATACTAATAATGTAGCATCAGGTTCTAAAGAGGGAAAGCAGGCAGACATTCTGTGGTGATAGGCTTGATAGAGCAAACATGGGCTTATCCATGCCCTGGCTTGCCCAGACATGTTTTCCTGCTCCTCCTGTGCTGGAGGAAGCACCTGTGGGAAGGGAGGGTGAAAGCCCTGGCTTTGCCTAATATAGTGAAGCCTGGCACAATGCCATTCTGATTGGCTAATCTATGCCAAATTCTCCATTAGTCTTGGGCCAGATATTCATAAAAGGGATAAGCAGGTAGCAGGGGGTGCTGCTGCCGTTGTATCCTGAATTTGCCTGAAGAGCTTACTAGGAACAGGCTCTAAATGCCTGCATGCGATCGGTCTGCATAGCCAGCCAGACATTGTGCCAAGACTGCACACCACACTGCATCCTGCTTGCCCCTCTGCAAGTCCCCTGTCAAGATGAGAAGTCCTGGAAATACACAGATTGTCCAGAGGACCAGGTCAGAGACTATGCTATAGACTCACAGCTTCCTGAGCAAAGAGCCTGGGAAACTCCAGCAGTAACCCCTCCACATGCTTTCAGTACTGCCTGATTTATACTTTGTGAGTAAATACTCAAAAGCCTCTTCCAGTATAATATTTGCATTTGCCACTTTAAGAAATAAGTGCTCTAGTTTTGCCTGTGCCCTGCCTGTATAAATTTCCCATCTGTGCATTTTGAACCTTGTGAATAAGTTTTCTGGTGAGTTTTACTGTTAATAAACAGATTTCATACTTATTAACAATCATCACCTGGATATCAAAATGAATACAGAATATTAATTTTGCATAATCCATCACACAATCCTCAAAGCAAAAAAAAAAAAAAAAAAGCATTATGACTGTGCCAGGGGGAATTTAGGCTGGAGGTGAGGAGAAAGTTCTTCACTGAGAGAGTCATTGGACACTGGAATGGGCTGCCCGGGGAGGTGGTGGAGTTGCCATCCCTGGGGCTGTTCAAGGCAGGATTGGACGTGGCACTTGGTGCCATGGTCTAGCCTTGAGCTCTGTGGTAAAGGGTTGGACTTGATGATCTGTGAGGTCTCTTCCAACCCTGATGATACTGTGATACTGTATGACATTTTAAATGGCTTTATTTAAAATAGTAATAATAAAAACAAACAAACAAACAACACCACCACCACCACAACAAAGAAACCAAACCAACCCAAAAATCATATTCACAATAAAATATCTGACCATTAAAAATATTAAATTATTCCATGTGGCATCTTCAGATGGAAAAACACCTAAAAAAAGACATATCAGCAATGTATAAAATATGAATTGAACGTAACCTGCTGGGCCACTGATCCATGTGGTGTTTCCGGCAATTACATCATATAGCTCCCTCTGTGAAATGATTGTATCATCTCTGTTGGAGACTTATGAAACATGACATCATCCTCAGAAAATATATCATGTGTAACCCTGGTTATCAGATCCTTACTAAGACATTATATGCAACAAAGAATCTGCAGAAATCACCGTTTGAATCTTTTTATCTCCCTGCAAAGCGCACTAAAAGCCAAAGCAAACATAGGCTTCATGTGACCAAAAGAATGCAAACTTGGGTCATACTAAGCCTCTCTGCAAATTGTTCTAAATCACCCTAAAATACTTGTGTACAGGGTTAACCCTCCTGGGGGAGTGGTCTTGAACCTGACCCCAGGTGGCCTTGACCCCTCCCCAGGGGTGGGTCTGAACACTACCAGATGTAGTGGTTTAGCCCACTCCCAATTCCTGCCTAAGATCCGTAAAAGTAGGAGGACTTCCTCTTTGCCTCTCTTTCCTCCTGTCTCCTGCTTGCCAGCAATCACCACCATTCCTGTTTGCTGCTGCTCTTTGTTTCACCACGTGGCCATCACCCATGAGGCAGACAAAACCCATTGCCTTCAAATGTGGTTGTATATTTACATGTTTTGTATCTTGTTTCCCCTTCCCTATATCTTTGTAACTTCCCTATATCATATACTTTTTATTTATTGCTAAAGTTCTTCTTCTTTCAACTTCCAGATCTCAGTGAGATTATTTATTTGGGTCTGCATACCTTTCCTCTCTCTCCATCTAATTCCTTTTTCTTTGGGAAAGAAGGGGGAAGAGGGAAGGGCATCCTATAAATTGTTATTGGTTCTATCAACTACATTTGAGTCTCTGGGAAATTTAAATTAGAACCTAGACATACTTGTCAAGTCTGTCTGTTTTATGGTTTGGGTTTTTTCCCCTCAAACTTTATTAGTAAGTTTAATCATACTGGACACATCTCCATGAGAAACGTACCTAATTTATAACCCTTGAGCCATCACAGCTACAATTTTATATCAGCCAGGCATTTTTGCTCATCCTGGACAAAAGATAGCTATGTCCTTCCCACTACATCTCTAATTTGTTTTCAAGTTCTACGTGATGAGATAAAAAGCCCAGTTACAATGCTTTGTATTAAATGACTTTATTTTCAACCATGTTCATGCTAGCAAGAAAATTCTATGATCTTTACTGAGGCTTGGTTAAGATTATGCTTAAGTCTGAATTTTTCTGTGCAGTACCTGCAGAAAGTGATTTTCATTGTGATAGTGCCATTATATAATTATTTAGGTTTTCTTACTTCACAGTATCACCAAGGTTGGAAGAGACCTCACAGATCATCAAGTCCAACCCTTTACCACAGCGCCCAAGGCTAGACCATGGCACCAAGTGCCAAGTCCAACCTTGCCTTGAACTGCCCCAGGGACGACGACTCCACCACCTCCCCAGGCAGCCCATTCCAGTGCCCAATGACTCTCTCAGTGAAGAACTTTCTCCTCACCTCGAGCCAAAATTTCCCCTGGCGCAGCCTGAGGCTGTGTCTACTTGAATGGACAGAAAGCACAAATGGCATTCACTAAAGAATATTCAAGGGCGAATTCCCCCAATAAATGCTATTTAACCATCCAGTCCAAATGAAGTTCAGTGTAGAACATTTTTGGCCTAGTAATAATGAATTTGCTTGTAGTCATGTGTTTTGACCCATGTTTCTCTGATTATATAAGGCCTTCTGTCCCATGGCATTAATTCATTTGGTTCTGCAAGTATCAGCCTGCCAAACCCTGTAGAGCAAGGTACTGAAAAATCGTGAGTTGGGGAAAGGAAAGGGTGAATGACAGAAGAAAGAATCAATCAGGAAAAACGTTAATAAATACATTAAAATACATTATGTAAATACAGAGAAGAGGGGAAATAAGGACGAAAGAAGTTAATAAGAACTAAAAGAAATAATTAAATGCCAAGAGGAAAATAAGCAGATGAAAGACGAAAGAGCGCACAGTAGGGCAGGGGATGGAAACATTTTGGATTTGCCAATTCATCCTCACAAAGCAGAGCTCAAAGAAAGGGTTGAAAAGCAACTGATTCAATTCAGTGAGTAGTTATGTTGCAAATTCCATGTGCTGTGCAGCCTCATAAGAGCAGAGAATTAACCAGTCAGGGGACACAAACAGAATTAGGTATGAGAAGCTGGAGGGCTAACACTCACAAAGTTGATGTTAAGCAATGGAAATCCTCCTCAAACATTAACAGTTCACTCTTAGCATATGTCACATATCTAATGTATGTGTCTCAAGACTCCAAGACAGCAAGAGTGACATGCAGAAACCAACATATGCCTGGCACTTTTCAAGTACTGACATACTGAGCGAAACAGCAAGTACAAGGTGAAGAACAGCATGAGTGTATTAGCATCTTCCATTCTCCTGGAAGCAGAGAGTGAGAGACATTCTGTATTTGCCAAAGGCAATATCAGCTTTACACAGAGACTCTAAGGCATGCAGCGCACTGTGCTACTAGACAAACACACTGTATGAGCAAAGCTGGGTGTCTACCCAGGCACCAAAGTACTTAATACACTCTCTACCAGTACATATTTCAGTTGTTCAGACACGAAATTGACAGAGTCCTGGCCAAGTCACAAAGCCTACAAATAGTCATTGTGTCAATGTACAAGTGGATAGACAATGTGACCTCCTTATATAGAGAAGTGACCCTAGAGGAAGTTCTGGGAACTGCAGATTGGACTTGTGATTTTGGCTTCTACTGCTGTTTAGATAATAGTGCTTGTAATAGAAAATAAGGCCACTGAGAGCCCAGATGAATACTGCAAAAAGAGTCAGCATAACTTTTGTAAAGTGCAATATTGCCTTGATAATCTGCTGCTACTTGAACAGTGTCAGGAGGCACCTAAACAAAAGAAATTTGTCTACAGAATATATATATATATTTTTTTTTTCCCCCAAGTCTTTGATAAAATTCTACATCAAAGATTATGAAAGAAACTAAGATGCCACTGGAAGTAATGGAAAGACTCTCTTATGGTCTGAAATTGGTTAAAAATAGATGATATAGAGAGGCAGTAATGGTTGCTGTAACTAAAAAGGTATCTCCCTTCTCTGCATATCAAAGAATGTCATAGAATCCTAGAATCAACCAGGTTGGAAGAGACCTCCAAGATCATCCAGTCCAACCTAGCACCCAGCCCTATCCAGTCAACTAGACCATGGCACCAAGCGCCTCAGCCAGGCTTTTATTGTCATAGAGGAGTTGAAGAAAGTGCTGTAAGAATCTCTCCAGGGAGGTGGTGGAGGCCTCCTCTCTGGAGACATTCAGAGTCAGATTTTATGTTGATGGGCACCTGAGCAATCTGAACTAGTTAAACATGTCCCTGCTTATTACAGGGGGACATGGACTAGCTGACCATTAAAGCTCCCTTCCAATCCAACACATTCTATGACAATAACTAAATGAACCTAAAACTTATGAGTTGTAGAGACTGACTCTTTGGTTTGGAGAGGGTAAGCAGGGGAGGGGATATGACCAAAGTGTGCAAAGCCATGAAGACTAAGATAAATGCAGAGCTCTTACCAAATATCAAATACTACAATTGGATTGGTGTCTAAGAGTTAAGTTTAAACTGAATAACAGAGGTTGTTTTGGTTTGCAGTTTTGTGTTGGTTTTTATTGTTTGTTTGTGGGTTGTTTTTTTTTAAATACAACACATAGTATTCTGACCACCAAGGTCGTGGAAGCAGACAGCATCAGCAGCATTGAAAAAAGGTTAGAAAAATTCATAGACACTTCATCTGTTAAGAAATATTGAAAGAAATAGACAGGGATGCGCTGTTTAGGAACGCTAATATAACAGTTGTAGATGGCAGGTGATTGTAAGGGGAAGGATCACAGAAAGAAGTCAGGTCCATGTGCTCTTACTAGAAAGCATCCTTTTTTGCCATGACTAGAAGCAATGTACTGGTCCTTCTACTCATGCATTTGACACATAAAAAATTAGATACAGCTCAGAGGTATCCTGCCTTGGAAGACAGGAACCCATCCATTGCTGAAGTCCCAAAACCTGGGACAGGGATGGTTAAGTTTCATGTATGATCCTAAGTGGCCAAGCTCAAAAAATGTCTAACAGGCACTGACAGAACTGAATTAATTACAATCACATACTGCTAAAGATGGTGAGTGGTACCAGCATAGAGCTGAGTGCAAACACAGCATAGCTTTTATACTGGCACTGGCTCATACTCGTCTGACTCAGACTGCAAGTGAAATTACATTGCATCTGTCTACATATTATTGTGCAAGGTCCATCTTAGAGAGAAGTGGTAGTAGGAGCCCAATGAACAGGAGGGGACAAAGCTACTAATTATACCATGACCACCATGGTCCAGTGCACAGACTTGTCCCTTGGCCCCTTTTTGCGTAGCAACAGACATTCACTCACTGGTGCTGAATCCTTTCATGAGATCCACTGAAAAGGGGCAGCCCAAGAATGACCTTGCCCTAGTCACTATGCTCTTCAATTGCAAAATAGTGAGTGTGGCTAATACTGTTGTATCAGAGACTGCTTTACCACTAGCTAAGCTGGGTCCTGCTAGCAGTGTCAAGAGGGCAGATGGGAGCTCAGCATGGTTAAATCTCCTAGTTATATGCCTGCAGTGTTCACAGAGCTCTAAGCTCTGTGTTGTTTTTTACTATATTTCATTGTAGCAAATTTGGCAGCCTACAGGAGTTGCATTTTTGGTGCAGCATAGGTACAGCACAAAAATTGAAGAGGAAAAGGAGGTGATCACCTCTGAGATCACTTGTTATATCTGTAATTAATTGCATGCGAGTCTCCTTTCTACCACACTTTAAAATGTAGACAGGAAGGGGAAAGTAATACTTTGTTGTCTGATCCAGGAGAGAATATTTTCCCTGAAGTTCTTGGTGCTTTTCCTGATGCAAATTTGTGTCACATCAGCTGGCAACTGATTTGTCAGGAACTAGCAGCAGTCACATTTAGAAGAAGCAGACTAACTCTTTCTGAAGACTAATAAAAACTGATTCCCAGCTTCATTAAAAACCATTCTGATCTTACAAAACTGTGGCAGTGAACACTGGCTTAAGCTCACATCAGTGCCTACCTATTCCAAAAGACCTGCCACATTTAATTTCTATGTATTTTAAGTTCTCTACGTTGACACGGCAACTCCACCAATTCACAAACTGTGGGCTCTATGCAAACAAAACTTTCTATTTAATAGTGAAAGAAAGAAAATAAACTGGAAGAGTAAAGGTTTTCTGGCAAAGAAAACCTGACTGTTTTCGGGGAAATCGAAAGAGTTTTCAAGACATCCCCAAATTAGTCAAGCTGCACAGAATAAACCCATAGACAGGGGGCTCTGCAGGACAGGAGATCGAAGAGTTTCATTTTCTAGCGGAGGCTTTCATAAATCTAACGTGATCTTTTTGCACTCATGTCACAAGTACGGTAGACCTTGTCCCCCGGTTCAGGTGATAAATGGTGATAGATATTCTCCTTAATGCATTTATGGATATTTTTTCTTCCCCCTTAAAATACAGACTATTTTACCTCTAGGTAGTGTAAATGAGACAACAGTTCAACTGATTAACAGAACAGCTATACCATGTATTTCTAGTTTTACCATAGTTTCTAGCAGAATAGCTTCTCAACCTGGTTATAATCCCTAAAAAAAAATAATCACAAACTTTGCAAGCCCTTGTGCATGCAGTTCTACTGCTCTGTGTTTTAAATTGTGATGTCACCAACATCACTGATGCTCTATACTGTTGCAGAGAGGGATTGCAAATCTAGGACACTAAATGTTTAAAATCACTTTACTTCTCAGGCTGCAGCAAATGCTCTTTGAACTTGTTTAACTAAGGCTGATATGGCACAATAAAGAAAAGAGCAGCAGACAGGATCTTAACGTTCTGGCTCTTAATAGCAAACCTCCTCTAATGTTCACAGGGCTAAGTGTGCAGGCAACAAGCCTCTCAGTGGTCTTAAGACACAGTAGCATCAAGTCTACCTCAGCTAAGCATGTGCTACATGCACCCAGTATCATTTTTGTCTTGCATGTAATTAGATACCTGAATTTGATTACGTAATAAATCCTTCACTGACGTCTGTGTCAGCTATCACCGTGCCCCATTCTTCCTGGTGTGTAGTTGTCCTGTGTAATATCTGACTACTAAAATGATCACTTCAGTATCCTCCACCAGTATTTTTTTTCTGCTTCTTCTCTTTACTCTTTCTTCCTCTTATCCAACATCACTGCATGTGTCTTTCTACAACCATTCTAACTTTTCTGCTGACTAAATGAACTACCTTTTTGATTATTTACAACTCCCCCATAAATATCTGGTGTTGCCCTCCCCCAAGCCTCTCCTTACCATGTTAGCTTTTCTTTGCTGTGGTTAACTGCTATGGTTTACTGGTGGTTATCCACATGTTTTCTATGCCTACTTTTTGCATCACATCAGTTTGGAGCCTTAAGACCATGCTATCTTTGTCTTCTGTCATCAATATTTCTTCTCCAGCCTTCCAACCAGCTAATATTTAAGCTCCTTATTAATTTGCTTGATAGGCATCTCCTTCCCTCTCTGTTCTCTCAAAATAAAAAGTCTTATTAGCACTTTAGTATCCATGAAGGTTTAAAGTATCCAGCAAGGTTTGCTCAGATGGTTCATCATGCGGGACAGTGTCACACACCTACCTAAGTTGCAACTGATATTCTCTGTGACTATCAAGCTTTCACTCATGTCATGAACAATCAGGATTTCTGGGCAACAGACCAAGCTCCTCATCTGGATATCTTTCTGCTAGTAGTACTGACTTCAGATGAAGCAGGAAGAAATTCCTTCAGTCCCTAACCTATGCACTTGATTCTGCCTTGTCCTTCCTGCTGAAGAAAGAAACTGCACCAGGAGGGCACAGAAGGATCTGAGGAGAAATAAACATTTGTCATCTTGAATGATAAAAAAAAAAAATCAGTTTATGCCAGAAGACTTTTTTCTATTTGATCTTAAAATAATCTATTGTGGCATATTTTACTTATACTGTGCACTTTTAAAAGAGCAAACTATTTGTGTGGCAAATTTATTTAAATATACATAATCTGGTGTGGTATTTTTCCTCCCTCTGTGTAGTACATGTGTCTCATAACATTCCCTGGTAATTCTTCAGGTTTTATCCTGAAATCTGATTACTTTCTCACATAGAGATTAATTAATCTTGTTTGCCTCCTAGTAAAAGCTTTCCTTCCCCTTTTTCTTTTAGGAAATATGCACTAGGAAAAGAAACAGAAGTAAAACACCAGACAGACAACACAACAAAAATAACTTGTTGAAGGAGGGGAAAAAAATCCACCTCAAAACCCAAGAGACAAAATACTGACCTGTCAAACAGGATAGAAAATTTCTAATATCTGGAATACCAAGGAGAACACCTACAGCTCAGAGATGACTGCTTATCTATTACCTTATGCATGTGGGAAAATGTATTAGTAAGAACTTAGAAAGGTAGAAACATTGCTTAATACATTCAAATAACACCTGAAAGGTGTTACAGCTACAACTACCTGAAGGGAGGCTGTAACCAGGTGAGGGTTGGTCTCTTCTCCCAGGCAACCAGCAACAGAACAAGGAGACATAGTCTCAAATTGTGCCAGGGGAGGTCTAGGCTGGCTGTTAGGAGGAAGTTGTTGCCAGAGAGAGTGATTGGCATTGGAATGGGCTGCCCAGGGAGGTGGTGGAGTCACCATCCCTGAAGGTGTTCAAGAAAAGGCTGGATGAGGCACATAGTGCCATGGTCTAGTTGATTGACCAGGGCTGGGGGATAGGTTAGCCTGGATGATCTTGTAGGTCTTTTCCAACCTGGTTGATTCTATGATCAATAAATGTTTATTCAAAGGAAAAAGACAAGAGAAAATCCATTTCCTTGCTAAGAAGTTATTGGCTTCTTAAAGACAGGAAGCAGAGAATTTAGGAAGGAAGGAATGAATTTTGCTAGCAGTTTTCTTCCTGAAATGCACAACATTTGCAATGAACTCTTTTGATGGCCTGCTATGTATGTAGAAACTTTTGATTTCAACATTGTCTTTATAGGCAGACTCATCCAACCACCAGATATTTGCCAGCTATTTGTCATTTTATCAATCATTACCTTGAAATATCTCCTTTTTGTTTGACCAGAAATCCAATTTTCTACCAACATAAAACCAATACTCTTTTAAAACCACTTCACATTTAAACCTGTCCTTTTAAGGTATGTCTTGAATGGCCATGTAGTGGTTTTTCAAGGTGTACTGTATATGTAAGTTAGAGAAAAATCCATTTATTTGTCCAGCAGATTCCTGAAAACTGTTCTTGATCACAGATTACTGAGCTGATGACCTAAAATGTGAAAATTTTGTGTAGGAAGTTGTAGTTACAGTTGTTTTTTTTGCCATCCAGTGTAACAAGGTGCTTTCTATTAAAAAAAAAAAAAAGCCTTATCTCAGTGAGCTGCTGCATATCTGCTACTGTCACAGATAGTGCGGGGAGAATTCTGGATAGGATTACACCTGCTAGAAAGACCTGTACTGTTCTGTGTACAAATGTGCCTCATCTCAAAATAAAGAGAGATGAAGGAGCTTTTCAGATGCACATTAATTAAGCCTTGTTATCAGCCAAGCAGACTATACTACCTGGAAAGCAGAAGCTGATTTGCAACTCATGATACAGTTCAAGAGAAATCAAATATCCATTCGGATGAGTTGATGTGCACAATCGCTCTAGTGGAAAGACCTCTCTCCTCTGGTGTGCTATGGATGTGACTTACATATGCTCAGGAATCATCTGGTTTATATCTACTTGCTGTACAACACAGGCAAGTAGAGCTATGAAAAGCATTGTGAAATCTTATTTTTGATTACATTGTCTTCCTTCCCTGCAGTCTTGGGAAACACAAAATTGTTTTGAAGAACCCATCAGACAGCAGTGGCTAGATAAGCAACAGGAAGAGGGATTGAGTACAATTTCTTTCATGTTGTGATGGTTTTGGTATTACCCACCCCCCCAGACTTAAGAAAATCACCCAGAGTAGACTCAGCTGAGCTGGAAATTAAAGAACAAAGCTGTATTTACAGCTTAGCACAATATACAAGCAGAAACATACAATATATACAGTCATATACAGAAATATACAAGTTGAAAGTAATACAGAAACACAACACCCATCCCAGAAACCAGAGTCCCTAGGAGGGGCTCTCAATCACTTTCCCACCTGATTACCCCAGACCTTGCCTTACATTCAAGGTGAGTTTGGAGTGTTGGCCAGAGAGGTTAGGAAGCAGAAGGATTAGTCACACAGCAAGTCAGGTTAGAGAGAGAAAAGTGCAGCCCAAAAGCCAGAGAGCAACTCCACTATCTACGATTATGTTCTTGTTTTTATACACCTCAGCAAGCCTATGAGTGAAGTAGACATCACCACTGTTTCCTTTTCACAGCCTATAATCTAATTCTTCTCACCAAAATATCCCAGCTAGGCTCAAACTAGCACACATGTCTCCATTATATCTTTGGAGCCTCACAGAAGAAGACTCAGATTAGTTAATTATCAACACTTAATGAGAAATACTAATAGCAAAAATGGTAGGAAACTACTGCTTTCTCATTTCTGTCTGCTCCAAACCAATACATCAGAGTAGACCTCACTGGTGTGTGTCAAAGGTTTTCTCAGCCTACCTGTCACTGGCATCTATTAACCTTCACCTTGATTATGTAGGAGACAAAGGAAATCAACTTCTTTTCAAATCTGTAAGAAAAGATTACATGTATGATGTAATTGGAACAATCTGATTCCAAGGTAACACTGCACATTCATCAATGGATTTGAGACATGGGTGATCTTTGAGAGACATGTGCAGCCAAGTCAGTAAATCCATCCTAATATCACATGTCTGAAATGTTGACTCTGATGAGAATCAGTGTTTCTAGAAAATAGATTCACTCCTCCTTGGTTTCAGTCTGATTATTTGGCTTATGAAATACCTGCTTAAGACAGGAGATTTTATACTTGTGGGGGTAAATTTTGTTCCAATTTTTTGTTTGGCCACAAGTCAAAGATAGCAGCTGTATGCTTGTGGGTTCACTGAACTTTACGTGCTTGTTGGTTGCATCACCAACTAGAGGGAATAACCAGTAATTAGAACATTTCAGGTCATCTTGAGGAGAACAGTGTTCCTGTGTTGGGAAAGGTCATATGACCTCTTTTTCTGCTGTTCCCAAATGAGAAACTGTCAACCATATAGCAAAAAGCTGCACAAACATATAAAACTGCCATTAAGTGTTGTAGAACCGAGAAAAAAACAGCACGAAGATTTACATCTGAATATGGATATTGGGCAGAGATTTTAAAGTCCATATAACAACTTCAGTTTTAAATTTGTAAGTTCATAGTAGACCTAAGCAGTATCATAGAATCATAGAATCAACCAGGTTGGAAGAGACCTCCAAGATCATCCAGTCCAACCTAGCACCCAGCACTAACAAATCAACTAGACCATGGCACTAAGTGCCTCATCCAGTCTTTTCTTGAAGACCCCCAGGGACGGTGCCTCCACCACCTCCTCATTTGTGCATTCTTTGCACATAGGCAGTGCTGGTGGTAATGATTTGCAGCACAGCATTGAAGGCCTTAGTTTCTTTTTCCTCTTTTATTTTAAAGTTGAATCAATATCCGTTTACATAAATATATGTTCCTCTTTTCCAATTGTTCCTGCAACAGCATTTATGTCTGTCCACTGACAAGAAAAACAACAATAAATGTAGTGGGATGAAAGGAGAAAGGACAAGAAAATAAAGATGATTCAGATAAAATAGCTTTAGGTGTGTGCAAATTTATTTTCTTTCTGTTAGAAGTGTAAATATCTTTGGCGTGTTCAGGTCATTAGAAAGAGAAAGAAAAGGCACCAGGAAAACCTGACAAAATTGTGCTATTTTTATTACTAGAAGCATAGACTTCTCCTAATAAGGAGTGGAATGAAAAATTGGGTTTGTGTCACATCTTTTAATCTCTAGGTTTCCTAAAGCTTTTTGTAGAAGTTATATCTAGTATTTCATGCTGAAGATGGGTAATACATTTGACAATATTGAAGAACTTGTGGATGTAAGAGAGCATATGTATGTCTGAAGTACTGAATTAGAGGTGAACTCTTGCAAGGCTGCTAGACTTAGCTTTTTATCACTACAAAATATGCTCTGGGAGCTGTCAGTTACAATTGATGTACTATTAGACAAAGGGAACTGCTTGAAAATCACTCGATACAACCAAACAATGGTAACACTGAGAAGGAAACTTCTACCCTGCTATCAGTATGTACTGTGGGCTCATATACCACAGTGAGGATTTGCAATTTAGGATCCTCCATTAAGTTTTCCAGCACATGTAAGGTTGGGTCTAAGACCAGAAAATAGGGATATCCTCACCCTTAATTGTGTGTTCACCTTAGTGCCTAGTCTAGGTGATCTAGTCCAACAACAGAAACGTCCGTCTCTGACATCACAGAAGAATGTTTAACTCACTAGGCTACTAAACAGTTGAGGAAATGGAAGGATTTTCTAGTATCTCTGGTTGGAACTGTTACTTGCTGTGTAAATAAGTACACTTCAGAACAGGTATCTGATCTTTAATCTCCTGTACCCCAAAACAATGCTGAAACAAGTCTATTGCATTCTCCCTCAATGCATTATTAATACAAATCAGACTTTGTCAAAAAGGAAAGATACACCCAGGGTAGTTGAAATGTGTGATAATCAGGACACTCATCTAGGAATGGAAAGCCTGCAGATTATTTCCTTCCTCTTGAGTCACACAGAGCAGCATTGCCATATTCATCTCCCATCTCATTCTCAAGAACTGAAGGCTACAAGCTGTTTTGGTGGCTAAAGACCTTTTCCATTTTGATCATAAATTCCACCACTATTGAATCTAACATCTCCAGATAATCATCATCATCATCAATCATCATCATGTCTGCATTATAAAAATTATTACCACCTGCAAATGACTTTTTCCATCAAATAAATCTTCCCATTGGAAAAAACACATCCAGTTTTATTTAGACAATTCTAATCTCACTGTTTTATACTTTAAAAAGAGTACCACTACGCTGACAAATTATGTGTGTGCTGTACCTGAGTGCAGAGTTCAGCTCATTGTTTACAAGATGCTACTAAAATGCACTGCCCAGGCTATTGGATATATGTTCTGTCCTCATGTTATTTTACAAAGGCCTACTGTATTTCTTTGTGTTTCTTTAGACAGTACTTGAAACTGCCATTGAATATATCCTTGTTGTAAAATACACAATTGTGCTAGTAGATATTTGCATCCATGAAGGCCCTGCAAACCCTCTAAAATATATAAATGGTGATAACAATTCCCTGACAGGCATACTTCCAGCCTGCCCCAGGGACAGCTAACTCTCAGATTTGCACTTGGAAGAGAGACACTGTCCAACTCCTGGTGTCTTTTTAAGGGACAAATTTCCAACATAGTGAAGAACTGACCTAGTAGCCTACAGGAAACTTGAGCAAGGCAATTCCTGATAATGCCTCCGAGGTGAGTTTTCATTTTCTTTTCTGGATTATTTTTCAACCAATTGAAAATGAATAACTATTCATTAAGATTCCAGGGGAAGAGAGGACGGAGAATGAATCTGGATAAAAATAGGCAACATAACAAATAAATATACCTACGGCAGCCAATTCCATTTAGTAGTATAAGCCTGCACTGTCCACTTTTCAAACAGCAATTTCTAGGTGCCTGGTTGTCTACAAATCCTTGATAAGAGCATGGAAAAATTAGTTTTGCAGAAGTTGGTCACTCTCAATAATATTTATGCCTAGGACTACATCTCTTTTGAAAGCCCTCTTGAACAGCAAGGAAGGGGAACAGTTGCTGACTAACCTCTGCACAGAGTAGGAAGAAGAAAGCGTGAGATTTATGGGAATTAATTCTATGCACTGAGGCAAGTCTAAAAAGCTCAACTTGTGTAATTAAATTTGGTATTGAGGTTACTGAAGAAAAGATGTACAGGAGGAAGCCATTGGGGTACAATGCTAATTTTTATGAGATCCTGGGGTGTGTGTCTTGGGACAGTTTATCATTACTCACGCCAGCAGACTGTTAGTAAAACAAGAGAAAGGCTATTTTTCAGGAGGTACAGCATCTCTGTTGAGATGCTACTGACAGGTACTTGCAATGCAACAGTTGAAAATATTGGAGTGGATGCAAAGATGAGATTGAACTTCCTACACATCTGTTGTCATTTTTAAGAGATAACTGACAGAAACTAAGCTCTCAAGTGAAATTGGAGAAAAAAATACAGAATTATATTTGGACAGAGATAGACATTATGAAGCAATTACCACATCCCTGGCAAACTCCCTTTAACTTTCCCCCAACCCCAAAAAACCTAAATCTACATTCCCCAGTGCTCCAGTCCTCCCCCCATTCTAATGCCTCTGCCATCCAAGAGGCCTAAACAAGCCTCTAAAGGACCCAAAACAGGCCTACTGCTTACATGTTCTTCCTGATAAAGTGGCTCCCACCAAACACAGGGCAGGACGAGGAGGAAAGGAGAACAAACTGACCTTGTTGTGAGCTTATAAAGAGATAGCAAAATTATGGGATTCTAGTCCCCAGAAGATTTAACCCTGTAATTCTCAACCTGGGACAACAGCAAATAAGATTCAGTTTACATCATCACTATGAGCCATTAATTGTTACTTAACTCATGTATCTTGTCATTACAAAGCCTTCCTTAGTCCGAACTCAATGCTTAGATCATGTGTGCACTGAGTGAAGGAACAACTACCATTGAAACCAGACAGCTTCCCCTAGCTGCTGGAGGTAGTGGAAAGGAAGAGCTATAAATATAACTATGCTATCACTTTTATCAAGAGAGCAGTATTAAGCAATATTATTCCCCACTCCTTATCTTCTTCAGTTTAAATATTTGCATGATTTTGTTTGCTTATTTGTTTGGGGTTTTTTGTTTGTTTTTATTTTTGTGGGGGGTTTTTTGTTTGATTTTGGTTTTGTTTTGGTTTTTTTTTTCCCCTGAGCAATGCCTCATTTCCCTGTTGTGAAATAACAATAGAATATTTGTGGACCTTTAACATTTTGTTACAATTAAAGGAATTTATTTTACTCACAAAATGTCGAGATGTGTTCACAGCTCCTAAATCTGGGGAGGTGGTGGAGTCGCCATCCCTGGGGCAGTTCAAGGCAAGGTTGGACGTGGCACTTGGTGCCATGGTCTAGCCTTGAGCTCTGTGGTAAAGGGTTGGACTTGATGATCTGTGAGGTCTCTTCCAACCTTGGTGATACTGTGATACTGTGAAAGGAGGAGCTGAAATGTTGGTCTCATTGCAGTCAGCACCCAAACTGCTGTGAAGAGGACCACATGTCCTCCTAATGAGGGTGGAGCCCTATGTCTTCTAGAAGTGTAATGTATTCTCTTATCAAAACAGAATGCACTCTCTCAGTGCAAGTTTTTATCTAGAATACAGTTAATTATTCTGATCAAGAAAAACTGCAGCTAGTTTAGACATAAGGTGTTAGCATAAGGACTGAAAATGCAAACCTTTCCTCTGAAGGCTGGACTTGCTTAGCCCAGCAAGGTGAAAACTGTGAGCAAAAATCCATTTCTAATAAGGAAAATCTATTTAAATTACAGGATGAGGCTGGCACAACAATTAACTAAGTTCACATTATTAAGATGTGAGTTAGGCAAGGATTTCTAACCTTTACAAAAATGAAAATTTGAACAGACATCCAGTGGTAG
This sequence comes from Pogoniulus pusillus, assembly GCF_015220805.1. NCBI lineage: Eukaryota > Metazoa > Chordata > Aves > Piciformes > Lybiidae > Pogoniulus > Pogoniulus pusillus. The sequence goes on from NC_087266.1 coordinate 41,867,933, forward strand.
TAATGAGATTAAAATCTTAGTCTCTAGCATGGAACATAATAAATTTATAAAGTCATTTATGTGGCTGCTTATAAAAGGAGAAGTCTTGATTTAGGACTTGGGAAACTCTTGATAGACCCAGCTAAAACTCTAGCATCTCTTGCCTATAAAAATATATCACTTGAGGGACAGATTTCCTGAGTTTTAAATATCCTTTTATGTTTGTGTGTACATTTATCAGTTCAAGAAATGGGATAGATTTGATAGTCCAGTAAGTTCCTTAACAGGTATAGCAGTTCTGAAAATAGTATTTTTATTGCAAGACAAAAATTTCTGCCTCAGTAAGTTTGCAGATGACACCAAGTGTTGTGGTAGGCCTGATAGGCCCAAAATAGGCTTATACCTGTCCTGCCTTGCCCAGGCATGTTTTCCTGCTCCATCAGAGAGGCAAGCGCAGAAACGGACACAAAGTACCTGGAGCCACTGAGTCTGGTCTGCCCAGGATCCTGTGGTGTAAGGGACACACACTTAGCTTGTGCCTGCCTAGTGCAGGGACTGTGCTTCTCCCAAATAAGGGAAAAGTGAGCCTGTGGCTTTGCCTAATATGGTCAGGTTTGGCTAACTGCCATCCTGATTGGCTACTCTTGTGTCCAAAGGGCAATTAATCTCAGCCCACACTGAAAAAAGGAGATAGGCAGGTGAACAACCTGCTTTTGCTCCCCTGCTCTTTGCCTGCTCTCTCTGCTGTGCCCAGCCCTGCTGCCATTGCACACTGCCTTATTGCTGCCTGCTAAACTCCACTGCTGCCAGTTACCAGGAGCAGACCCTGGATGTCTGCACACGATCAGCCTGTGTGGCCAGAGTGACATTGTGCTGAGACTGCACCACATCTGCCTTCTGCACCTGAAGGTCCTGCCTAGAATCCCTGGACATATACACAGATCATCCAGAAGAAGCCAGGAGACAAGGTCAGAGATTGTCTGTGTCCTTTCCCCAGGAGCCAGGAAGATTCAAGTCTCAACGTCCAACAAGACAGAGTCCCCTGAAAGCATTTGGGCACCGTCTGGACTGTGGCTAGCCCCTGTGAGTGTGTAATAATAATGATCTGTGAGTAAATGCTTAAATGCCTCTTTGTAATTCTCTATTGCCTTCTGCCACAGAGCAGAAAGAGCTTGGGCCCAGCTACTGGGCAAACGGCATACTGACCACAAGTGGCGTTTGAGTGCGGGAGTAGTCTCTTCCAGTTCAATTAATGTTTATGTATTTTGCTGGTTACATTAGCTGTAGATATTATCCACAGAATGTTTCCATAACCATGTAAGAACTGAAATCTTATTAAAATTAGTAGTCAGGGGTGGTGAGAGTTCTGAAAACAATATTAATTTTGAAAAATATCATCTTGCATCAATTAATTTCCCCTCCCCAACACCAAGCTGAAAGAGAGTGCTAATCTGCTTGAGGATCAACCACAACATCGCCAGGCAATGCTACAGGCTTGGGGAAGAGTGACTGAAAAGCTGCCTGGCAGAGAAACATCTGGAGGAGCTGATCAACAGCCAGCTGAATGTGAACAAGCAGTATGCCCAGGTGGCCAGGAAGACCAGGAGTGTCCTGGCCTCTATCAAGAATAGTGTGACAATCAGAACTAGGGAAGTGTTTTTGTCTCCCTGTGCTCAGCACTAGTGAGGTCACACCTTCAGTATTTTGCTTAGTTTTGGGGCTTTCTCTACCAGAAAGACACACATGGAACAGGTAGGTCAGTGAAGCTGGTGAAAGGTCTGGGGGACAGGTCTTATGAGGAGCAGCTGAGGGAAATGGAGCTGTTTAATTTAAAAAAAAAGGGGCTGAGAGGAAATCTTCTTGCTGTCCACAAGTGTCTAAAAGGAGATTGTAGTGAGATGGGTGTTAGCCTCTTTTCCCCAGTAACAAGTGACAGGATGAGAGGATATGGCCTCAAGTTGTGCCAGGGCGTTGGACAGGGAGGTGATCAAAGCATCATTCCTGCAGGTGTTTAAAAGATGTGTTGATGTGGTGCTGAGAGAGCAGCAGAGTTGGTCCAGTTAGATAATGGTTAGATATGGTCATGAGCTTAAAAGACTTAATGTAAGGCTTTTCTCAGTCAAACAACAAACCTCAGCAAACCAGGAACCCCTCCTTTCAAGTGATTTTACAGCTGAAGGCTCACTAGATCGTGGAATATCTCCCCACAGAAGTTACAGACACAGGCATTAGATTACTTAAAACTGGCAACTTTTAACTAAGTTAACTATGTTAAAAAGCTAACTTTTTACCTTAGAGCGGATCTAAGAATTCAGGTTCTTATGCCTCTGGTTCTCAAAATCAGGGATGCAGCCAGGGCTTGTGGCTTGCTGAGGGACAGGGAGACACAGGGACTCTTCCTAGGCCCATCTGACCACCCCAGGCAGAAGCAGGGCGGCTCAGAGGCGTCAGGGCAGCCCCAGCCCGAAGCATGAAGGCTGTTGCTACCTTAGGGACAAGGACAGGCTGTGTCTGGCCTGAGGCATGGGCCTGAGCATGGGACCAGCTTGCAGGGGCTGTAGCCTGTCAGGACAGGGTAGGGCTGTGGGGAGCGGAGACTAACCTTGCTTTGGCGTTGATGGCGCAGGGGCTGACAGTTTGAGAGAGCTGAAATGGGGTCCTGAGCTGTGGGCAGGGCGGGAGCAATCCAATGGGGTGTGCAGGCAGTCCCTCAGGGCCCTTGCGTTGTGTATTTCCTCCTGCTTGCTCTGCCCACACACATCTAAATGCAAATGAATGAACGGGAAAACAGAAAGCCATGGCTCAGATTCTTTTTGTACACTGATGTGTGTAACCAACACTGAGAAAGGACTGGGAAAAGTCTTTTCCTCCCCTCTCTTGTTTACATACAGCAGCAGTGGCTGTCAGTCTGGTAGTGGTCTTGTCCTTTCGGTCTCCTAGCTCTTAGCTCTGTATCACAGTATCACAGTATCATCAGGGTTGGAAGAGACCTCACAGATCATCAAGTCCAACCCTTTACCACAGAGCTCAAGGCTAGACCATGGCACCAAGTGCCACGTCCAATCCTGCCTTGAACAGCCCCAGGGACGGCGACTCCACCACCTCCCCGGGCAGCCCATTCCAGTGTCCAATGTCTCTCTCAGTGAAGAACTTTCTCCTCACCTCCAGCCTAAATCTCCCCTGGTGCAGCCTGAGGCTGTGTCCTCTTGTTCTGGTGCTGGCCACCTGAGAGAAGAGAGCAACCTCCTCCTGGCCACAACCTCCCCTCAGGTAGTTGTAGACAGCAATGAGGTCTCCCCTGAGCCTCTTCTTCTCCAGGCTAACCAATCCCAGCTCCCTCAGCCTCTCCTCGTAGGGCTGTGCTCAAGGCCTCTCCCCAGCCTCATCGCCCTTCTCTGGACACGCTCAAGCATCTCAATGTCCCTCCTAAACTGGGGGGCCCAGAACTGAACACAGTACTCAAGGTGTGGTCTAAGCAGTGCAGAGTACAGGGGCAGAATGACCTCCCTGCTCCTGCTGACCACACCATTCCTGATGCAGGCCAGGATGCCACTGGCTCCGTGCCTCACTGGGAAGTGTATTTTTATCCACAGCCTTCACGGTCTGGGGTGCTAGGATCTTCCCAGTTAGGTCAAATATTTAGATTCTCCTTGTGATGGTTTGGGTGTTTCCCACCCCCCCACACTTTAGAAGGTACCCAGACTAGTCTCAGCTGGCTCTGGGAATATAAATGCAGCTATTTATTTACAGCTAGCACAATATACAAGCAGATATTTACAGTATATAAAATTATATACAGAAATATACAAGGTAAAAGGTAATACAGAAACACAACTCCCCTCCCAGAAACCTGAGTCTCCATGAAGGGCTCCCAACCACCCCTGCACCTTCCCCCTGCCCCTCTCAACCTTACCCCAGTCCTAAGGAAGAAAAGAGGTTCAGCCAAGAGGTTAAGAGGCAAAGGTGAGTGGAAGGTGAGGTTAGGGAGATGCAGCTCAGTCAAAGCCCAGCCAGAGAGTGAAGACAAAATAGCTAGAGTGTTATCTAATGTTTACTTTCTTCTTGTTCAGCAAGACTCTAAGAGGAGCAGACATCACCACTGTTTTCCTTTCACAGCCTATGATCTAGTTCTTCTCACCAAAACATTCTACCCTGCTTCAAACTAGCACACTCCTCATCACCAGAAGACCAATACTTGCTTAGCTTGCATGAGGCAGGTATTCCCTGTTTGATTTTTTGTGGAAGAGGAGGATCTCCTCAGTGTTTCCTCTCTGCTTACAAGCCACTCCTTTTCTAAAATTCACTGGTTGGGTTGTGGTTTTTTTTTAAATTCAGAAAAGATCTTCAGCAATTGGTGATGAAAACTTCTCCACACTGCAGCAGGGATTCTCTTATGTGCTCTGTTTTGTTTACCTGCTTCTCTTGTGTTGTCAGATTCCCTATCCTGTCTTCATATCCAGGGCATTAAGCAGCAGATCACATTTAATGGCTTTTGACAGGCCTCAGTAGCTGGCACCTCCTACAGTGACAGCCCTAGAGACAAACACAAGGCTATGACAAGGTTTAACATCTCTGTGTTTAATCACTAGAGCTCACATAATTCCTCTGCCTGCTTGACATGAAGCCGCTTGTGTGATAAATAATATGCTTAGTTAAAAATTGAAAAGAAAAATACAAAATCCTTTCAGAGCAATTTTGGAAGATGTGTTTGTGTGTTTATATCCTATGCATTTCACTTGTTTATCGCTTAAGGAAACCTTTTGTCCACACCTTACTTTGGCATTAACACATCTTTGAATTTAAAGAAGCTAGACAAGGATTTCTGCATCTTCTAAGTCAAACTTCCTCAGTGAAACCTCACATCAGTACTGTACAGGAGTATATGGAAGTGAAAGTAAGCTTTTCAGAGATGGTTGATGTGGAAGACTTTGAAACCCATTTGTAAAACTAAAACTTTAGGATTAATTTCCTTTCTTGAGGAGCTTCCCTGGGGAAGAGTCCATTTGCCTGCTGTTGGTAAGCGTCTGTGCCAATCAGTGGCACTGGGCAGTAGATCAAGAAGTGGGACACTGAATTGTCTCTTAACAGAGGAAAGGCACACGGGTTAGTTTGACCATGAGGATCTGTGAAACATTGAAGCTAATTGTATGGCCAAAAAAACCCCAAATAAAAAAGTCATTTAATTAAAAAAAAAAACAAAACCAAAAGCAAAAGAGAAGAAGAAGTTCTAAGGTGACCTTATTATAGCCTTTCAGGATCTGAAGGGGCACTACAAAAAATCTGGAGAGGGACTTTTTAGGCTATCAGGTAGTGAGAAGACTAGGGGGAATAGAGCAAAGCTGGAGGTGGGGAGATTCAGATTGGATGTGAAGAGGAAGTTGTTCAGCATGAGAGTGATGAGAGGCTGGAATGGGTTGCCCAGGGAGGTGGTTGAGGCCCCATCCCTGGAGGTGTTTAAGGCCAGGCTGGATGAGGCTCTGGCCAGCCTGCTCTAGGGTATGATGTCCCTGCCCATGGCAGGGGGGTTGGAACTAGATGATCCTTGCGGTCCCTTCCAACCCTGACTGATTCTATAACCAAAACAAAACAAAACAAAACAGAAAGCTCTCCCACTCATTCAGGATATAACCTTAATATATGACATCTACTTTTTATCAGAAAGTGATGATTGATTATGAATTATGACTATTAATTTATGCATGCATATTAATTTTATTATTAATATTGAAAATAGGGAAAATTCCCTGAGGTTCTTCAGATTTTTGGTCGACAAGAAGCAACTGCACAGAATTAAACAGTTTAAACAATCAGAACTTGGAAAACAATAACAAGAGAACAGGAAAATTCTAACTAATGCCTACGGAGTCTTGGCATTCACTCCAGCAGATGTACTCACAACCCTCTGGTCCCTGAGTAAGTCTCCTGTATGAAAGATGCTTTCAAACTCCCGATGGTCCTGGGGTAAAGTACAAATATTTCAGTCAGAGGAGGAAGGAGATGCTGCTAAGCCGCTGGTGTGAGCTGCAACAGGTGGCAGCCTGTTAACGAGTCGCAAAGGAGGAGAGACTCTGTGCAGACAAAGGCATGGTGCAGAAGGGCTAATTACAGACAGGCTACTGCAGAAAAGGCCTGGTTTCTAAATCATCCCCTGTTATATACTCGATTTTGAAATCAAACTGGGCAATAGGTACTAGCACCATTGTTCTGGCCAATGAATTCAAAGCTTTGTGCCTCCTCTGACTGTGAGGCACAAGACACCTGACATGAGGTGCTAAGCCCCATAGCTCTCAAGGCTTTGGGGGGTGAAACCCTTTTCATTTGCTCATCTACTCACTCCCGGATCCCAGCACGACAGGAGAAGGACAACAAGGGTTCAACCTGCCTGGAACGATTTATGCCCTATCAGGACATACTTCTACGTGGTTAAGTGTCAACACTGAGCATCTCTCTGCTGTTGCGTTTAACAGCAAAAGATTTGTCTTTTGAAAGAGACTAGAATTACTGCTATTAGACTGTAGGGTTTCCAGTCATTTGAAATCCATTATTTAACCAACACTCTTCTGCAAACGCAATGGAGTAGCAAAGAAATATCATACATCTAAATATATATGATATCTGGAAAAAAAACTACCTATAAATTTGGCACTTTAATGAAGCCATAGCCATCTATTTTGGCGATCACAGTGCTCAGTGAAAAGCAATGAGCATCTTTTCATACAGGAGAGAACAGAATAAAAGTGTCCCAGATTGAGGACTGCACAGTAAAAGAAATCAGTGCAGCCGCTCAAGCAACATCGTGATTCTTTGAAGATTTTATTAATGTATTTGTCATTAGCATAATGCTTTTTCTACTGCTCAGGTGAAAATTAAATTTCTGAGCAAGTTACAGCACTATTTAAAAAGAGACAGGGAGATATGCAAAATTTCAAGAGCAAAAAGTACACCCAGGCTAGCTGCAAATACAAGCCTTCTGCAGATCATTAATAAAAGTAATAGTTGTTAATACATGATTGCCTCATTATAATAGTGACATTCCAATTAATTGTTTCAGCACCTTTCAAATTGAACAAATTTCCTTTTGACATTTTTTATTGTGCCCTTCATTTTCTCTTGTAAAAGAGAAAAGCTACTGATCTGCTTGAAAAGCAAAAAGGAGGCACTTTGCAGGTCTCATTTTTTTTCCAGGCAAGTTAGTGGATTTCCTCTCTTAGAAGAAATTGTAAGCAGTATAAATCATGTTTTCACTCGGCCAAAAGCAGACATGTATTTTTCCACATCTGAACACATTCCAGATTTCTGCACTTCCCTAATCATGCACAGCTCTTTAAGAACTGTTAAGTATCTGCCAGTTAGAGGAAAATCAGAAGCTAACCAGCATTCACCCAAGCCATATCATTAGAGATATATTTTAACACCTATGCAATATGATTAGCTGTTCCTTTCCAGCTAAGATTTGAAAATAGTTGACAAATAAAGCAATAATTAAGTATAACAAAATACAAGTACCAATAATATATTTGCCTTCCAGTTTTAGCCCAGTGCTTGCATATACACATTTGCATGTGCAGAACACCAACACATGGTTTGAAAAGAAATTCTTTGAAGTACCTTAAATATTGCATTCTTTGCAACATTTCCCTTGGCAGACGGACACAAAGAAATATTTGAATTGTCGTGTGATATCAGCAGTTCATTTCAAGATATTTATGTGATAAGCAAAGACACATTTGGCATTAGTTTCAATAAAGCCATAATTAAAGACAGATGTGGGATTGAAATTTGGTCTGCATTCCTAGACAGCTAATGTGGAAAATGGTGAACACACAGATGGCAGCAGCAGTATGTGCACCTTGCAAGAGAAGATGACTAGATATTAATAAATTAGAGTATAGCTCAATTTCTCCACAAAGGTATGAAAACCAGGGCATCTCATTCACTCCTGTCACATTATTTCTCTTTCTCTTATTCCTCAGCTTATACCAAATTTCTTTCTCCTCTTCTGTTACAGTACCTCACCTCTGCTCCTCACCTCTATAACAGAGGTGATCAATTAAAATGGAGATCGTTCAGTGCAGCAGTTTCACACTGCATACCAGTGGCAAGACCTGACCAAGATGCAGGAACAAGTGCCTTCACTCTCTGCTCCAAGACACAGATTTTTAGTCCATCCAGAGTACAAACATGCATGTCTTTGTAAAAATACTATTTTTCAGATTGCAATGATAATTGTGAATAAAATAGGAAACATTGGACAGTTCCCTTGTGTACATAGCTAAAAGACCACTGATTATTTCTCTTGACCATATGATCATTGGATATTTTTCACTGAACCCCTGGCTCTTTCAACACGAAAGACTGATAACGCTCAGAAGTGAGCAGATGCTAGTTTCTTTCTTCTATCCTTAGTATTTGATGTGTGGCCTCAGGCCCTATTTGCTACTCACTATTCAAATGTCATTCTGATGACCAAATTATTACTTTCTGCCCTATGGCATCTATTATTATTGTGTCTGAATGCTTCAGAAATTAACAGTTAACTATCCTCCCTCACTTTACCTCCACAAGGTTTTTATACAGCTGAGCCACTAGTGACCTTCTCAGTACTGTTTAATATCTTCATCAGTGACTTGGGCAATGGGATAGAAAGCATTGGTTTCACATTCTCAGATGACACTAGACAATCATAGAATCAATCAATCATAGAATGTCAGGGGCTGGAAGGGACCTCAAAAGATCATCTGGTCCAGCCCCCCTGCCAGAGCAGGATCACCTAGAGCAGACAAGGTGAAGTAGTTGATAGGCTGGAGGGCAGGGATATGATACCTCCACATCCTGGAAGAATGGGCAAACAGGATGTGATGGTTTGGGGGTTACCCCACCCCCCCACACTTTTGTATTTGCCCCAGCTAACTCAGACGGACCCTGGGAATATAGATGAAGCAATTTATTTACAGCTAGCAGAATTTACAAGCAGCTATTTACAATATATACAGTTATATACAATTATATACAGAAATATACAAAGGATAAACGATATGAAAGCACAACTCCCCTCCCAGAAACCTGAGTCCCCAGGAGGGGCTCTCAAACCACCCCAACACCTCCCCCCGGCCCTCTCAACCTTACCCCAGTTCTCAGGAAGAAGAGAGGTACAGCCAAGAGGTTAGGGAGCAAGGTTAGTAGAAGCAGGGTTAATGAGATGTGACCAGGTCTAAGGCAAAAGCAAGAGTGAGAGACAAAAATGGAGAATGTTTTCTTCTTCTTCCCAGAGTTCTCAGCGTGACTGTGAGAGAAGTTGACATCAATTGTTTTTCATTTCACTGCCCGTTATCTAGTTCTTTTACCAAAACATTCCAGCTTGCTTCAAACTAGCACACAGGAGCCTCAGGAAACTCAACAAAAGTCACACAGTATCACAGTATTATTAGGATTGGAAGAGACCTCACAGATCATCAAGTCTGTGGACCCCTAAACTGGGGGGCCCAGAACTGAACACAGGACTCAAGGTGTGGTCTAAGCAGTGCAGAGTACAGGGGCAGAATGACCTCCCTGCTCCTGCTGACCACACCATTCCTGATGCAGGCCAGGATGCCACTGGCTCTCTTGGCCACCTGGGCACACTGCTGGCTCATGTTCAGGCGGGTATCAATCAGTCCTTCACCTGGGATAGAAGAAGACTATGTAGTATAGGCTGGGCCTGAGTGGACAGGCAGCAGCTATGTAGAATAACACTGGTCAAGGAGGTACAATCCTCCTGAACAGGTTAGTGGCAAGGCCTTCTGGAGATGAAGGCTAACCACATACTAACATTAGCAAAATATAGCCAAATATAGGTCAAGGGAGGAAAAATTATTTAGTTATTTCAACTTCCCCCTTCTGAAATTTGGAGCACTATGTCCAGCTTTGAGCCCCCAGTACCAAAAAAAAAACCCAAAACCAAACCAAAAAAATGACCACCACAAACAAAACCCCCCCAAAACCAAAACAAAAGCAATTGACAGACTGTAAAGTATCTAGTATAGAGTTACTAAGAGGTCTGCTTAGGCCACCTGGTGACTAGTCACATCGAATGACTAAATGTGTAGAACACCTCATATACAGAAAGAGTTACAGGGAGCTACATTTGTTAAACACAGAGAAGTAAAGGCTAAGTATAAATCTAATTTCCATTTTCAGCTTCTAAAATGGTAGTTACAGAGAAGGTAGACCTAGGATCTTCTCACAAGTGCATAATCAAGGACAGGATGAAATTGTTGCAGGCTGCAGCAAGGAAAATTCTGACAGGATAAGCTGGATAAAACTTTGCACAGAGAGTCTTGTTGAACACTGGAAAAGATGCCCAGAGAGGCTTTTGGAAAAATCTCTTCTGGAACACTTTCAAACTTGAGGCTGGATAAAGCTCCAAGTGATCTGACCTTACTTTGAAGTTAACCTTGCCTTGAATTGGAATGTGGAATGGATGACCTCTTCCATTCTCCTTCCTACCTGAATTATTTTATGATTCTGTGATTTCCAAATAATTTTCCATCACTCCTGCCTAAAAAAAGGAACATCAGCTTGTGCATTAAGGATGAAAAAAAGGAAGAAGCTTGACTTTGTAGCTCTGTAATGAGAGAACTTCTTTGGAGGGGAAGACATTCGAGTTTACCTCTCATGAAGATTACTCTACTGTGACACTACCAGATGTTTCATAAACCTGAATATCCTTGGACAGAAGTTGCAGAAAATGAATGAGGAGGGTATGAAATAAAAATAAAAAAAGAAAGATCTATATTAAAATTCAGTTGAGTAGTTTTAATTCATGTCAATCTCAAAGTCATCTGTTCTGAGAAGTTCCCAAGTTGATGAAATGTTTATTAGGGTTGAACCAGAAAGGTTTTTATTAATGCCAGCAGTATTTAGAAAGTAATCAGTGCAGAACTCTAAACAGTGATAAATTATTTTTAAAGGTATGAACGAGATGCTCTCCTTAGAGCAAAACAGACAGCCTTTCAATCTTTGTCAATCTAATATGATCTTTTAAAGTCATGCAACAATGAAGATAATTATGAAGTGACCAGCACAAATGCATAAAGGTTACACAGCAATATATAAGGAAGGCTGAGAACTAACAGGTAACCTCAAGAAAAGTAGGTTAGATTATTGGACTGTGAGGTGGATTGCTTACTGGCTCAACAACAAAGTTCAGAGAGTTGTGATCAGCAGCACAGAATCCACTTGGAAACCTGTGTTCTGCAGGGATCAATATTGCATCCAGTTTTGTTCCGTATCTTCAGTGATGGCCTGGATGAGGGGATTGAGTATACCCTGACCAAATGCACAGGTGATATGAAATGACACAAGGCATGAAGCTTTAAATTCATTGGCCAGAATAATTATGCTAGTGCCTATTGGCCAGTTTAATTTTCAAAACGATGTATTTAATGTGGGGTGATTTAGAAACTGTGCCTTTCTGCACTGACCCTCCGCTGGGACCAGCACCCCATGCACAGCTCATTAACTGGGAATCATGCTGGCCACGTGTTTGCAGCTTGCACTAGCATCTTAGCAACAGCTCAGTTCTTCTCTCCTTCCTTCTACCTGGAATATTTTGTATTTTACCTGGGGATCATTATCGTGAGTTTTGGAAGCGTCTTTGTACAGGAAACTTGCTCAGGGACCAAAATGTTGTGAGTACTTATGCTAGAGTTAATGCTTAGACTCCATAAGCATAGTTAGAATTGTTCCTGGTTTTGTGTTCCTATCCTGATTGTTTAAACTGTTTAATTCCATGTTTATAAACACTATCTGTGCAACTACTTCCTGTAGACCGAAAATCCAAAGAATCTCAGGGAATTTTCCTGAAATTTAAAATATTATATACAAATTTATATTCATACAGAAATTAATATTCATAATTCATACCCTATTAATTTCAACACAACAGAGACATGGCAAGCTTCCAGGTAGACAAAGTCAAAGCACCAGGGCTTGTTAATATGTAGCAGAGCTAGCTTATAGCTTAGCAGACAATGCTGCAGAGCCTGGCAGGATGCAACAGCAGAGAGCAATGACACTGAAGCTCATTGAAACAAAACAATGGCATAAGCACAATAAAGCAGAGCAATGGCAGAGCACATTGAGGCAAAAGCACATTGTGTTTACCTGTTCATTGCTTTTTATCAATGTAGCATGAGACTAATGGGTCTTTGGCCACAGAGCAGCCAATCATAATGGCAGATAGCCAAAACTGACCATATTAGCTAAAGTCAGGGCTTGCTTTCAGTCTTTTAGGGAAGAACACAAGCAAGTGTATAAACGCATGAGGTACTCTGTTTACATGTTGTGATGGTTTGAGGGTTACCTGCACCCCCACACTTTGGAAATCACCCAGACTAGACTCAGCCAGCTCTGGAGATTTGAATAAAGCTTATATTTATAGCTAGCACAATATACAAGCAGGTATTTACAATATATACAGCTATAGACAGAAATATACAAGGTAAAAGGCAATACAGAAACACAGCAGCCCTCCCAGAAACTAGGGTCCCCAGGAAGGGCTTCCAACCACCCTTCCACCATCCCCCTGCCCCTCTCAACCTTACCCCAGTCCCAAAGAAGAATGGAGGTTTGGCCAGGGGGTTAGGAAGCAAAGTGGATTAGTCAGAGGGGCTAGAGAGACACAGCTCAGAGCTCCCCAGCAGGATGAGCAGCCTTATCTATGTTTAATTCTTCTTCTTGTATCTCTCAGTAAGCCTATGAGTGAAGTAGACATCATTCTGTTTTGCTTTTCACAGCCTGTAATCTAGTTCTTCTCACCAAAACATTCTAGCTACCTTCAAACTAGCACAACAGCTTCAATCAAATGACTTTGTCAGACAGCATAGCTAATAGGTGTATTCGCTTTATGTAAGCTCACAAGCCCATCAATATGAAGTTTACCTGAGCTTTGTTGCTAAGGCAAAACTTTCCACTGTGGAAGCCAGTACAGTTTTGATGCTTTTTTTAATTTTTGAGTTCAAGAGCAATGTAATGTACACCAGGACAAAACAAAATATGGCAACATTCAAAAGTAATGAATTAATCTTTAAGTTAATTGCAGTCAGCAGCTTCAGCATCTCCAAGTAAAGAATGAAACCCATCTTAAAACTGAGCCCAACCATGCAATATTCACTTATCAAATCGGTAGCATATCTTGACTTCCATGAAGAAACTCAATTTCTATTTCATGTGGCTGTAGTAATGGGAAATACTCTACCAGACAAACAGAAGAGTGGATTCATTATATCTACATTTTATGATGTGTTTATAAATTATAGGAATACATAAAATTTGCCTCCATCATAAAGGAAAGGCAAGTTTGTCCTCCAAGCTGTATGTGTTATTCAGTCTAATGTGAAATATAAAAGGGAAAAAAACCACAAGAGAATTGGAAAAGCCCAGAAGTTTTCCTGCTGGCATGTTTTAAAAATCACTTTTGAATTGCCTTAGCTTCAAAAGGACAGTCCAATCTGGCCTTTTATTCTGCTGAGTAACTAGACATATTAGCCTTCACAATCTGACCTTTTATCTCCAGAGACCTGTTTCCTACAAGTAGAAGGGCATTAATAGAAATCTTCAAAGAGTTCACAAATTTCTTTTGTTTTATATTTCATAGCTTCAATACAGTTCCTAATTGCTAAAATAGATCTTTCTTCCCCCCCCCTCCCCCTGTTTGATGCTGTAAGCTAGCAGCACAAGAGCTTTATTGCTTCTTTCGTGAAAATGTTGCTTTAGCCATTGCAGGTCTGTTAGATTCTGCCCATAGACCCCTGAGATTAGCATTTAACTGCCCTCAAAATGCAGCTCGATTTATTATTTTGAAAGCTGCTGTTACAACAGGATTTTTTTCTAATTTTAGATCTCTCTCTGAAGTTTATGACCAGCAGCTCCTTTCTCCTCCCTTCCCTCAATCCACCCCATAGCTGTATTAGCAACTTTCATTAATGTGGTTTCAGATGTTTTGCAGGCAGTATTTGATGTTCCACAACCTATCATTTCTGCATTCTCACTCTGTTTCCTCTCTCAAAAAGTATCCTGCCTCATTAAGGCTCTCTTTATTCTTTGGACAGGCAGATTTCAGTGCCATCCTGCTAGGTTGTATAGACAGCAAGTGGGTTCAAGGGGAGACTTCAAGTGGAAGAGAAATCCACTGAGAGCCACGAAGCCTTCGTCCGCTGCGGGGGACTACACAAACCTTTGGTCTGCTCTAGTATGATGGCTTTTAGGATCAGATCAAATTAAAGTCCCACATATTCAAAGTGTTTTATGTGGAGTACCATCAAAGGATGAAGGCTTCCATTGAATTTAGAGGGCTAGAGGGAGTTTAGGTTTCACCTTTGAAGATCACATAAGGATTTGAACCACAGCAATATTAGAACAAGTGTTTCATCATCATATATGTGAAAAGCAGACTGGTCCTTCATATTGTGAATCTTCCATAGTTTCTTTTCCTTCTGGGAAAAAAAAAACTAAAAATGTAGTGGGTTTCAGTTTTAGCCCTTAGATAGTAAGATCTAGAGCTAGGGCACAGATGATGAAGGCACTCTTGGAGAAGGTCTGGGTGTGGCAGAAACTGCTGCACGTGTTGAGTTGGCTGGGACACCCCAGGGGCACCTGCAGCCATCTTGTTCCTCCCCATCACAGCCATGTTGGGCTGTGAAGGATACAGGATAGAAAAATAAAATACTGATGCTATTTGGCAATCTCCAGCTTTGAGGGGAGATGAGGAAACAAAGCTTTGTAGGCTGAGGGACTGCTGAGGTATAGTGCTAAGAAGAGGATGGGCATCCTCTGTGAGGGAGGCTTCCCTGGCAGTGAGCAATTTGCTGCAGTTTGCTCAGAATACCTCATCGCTTGTTGAGCTGATTTGGGTCACCTGTAAGCCCTCCATAGAAAGAACATGCACCACTTTGCTTTGACCTGGATTGAAAGCAAGGCATTGAGTCCAAGGGCAATCAGATGAGACAGCAAGAATACAGTCTTTGAGGCCAATAAGCATTTAGAATTTTATTATTATTATTGATGGGATTTTCTCCAGATTTTGGGGGTGTGGTGAGCCAGTTTTGGCTGCTGATGAACTGTTTCTTTCCTTTCACATGATGCAGTATTTGCCTTTGTTCCAGACTGCTGAAAGCACTAAACTAACGACACCAGCAGGTAACGTTTATCGGTATTACCTTAGGAGGGATTAATTTAAGCTTCCTCATATCACTAAATCTCCTTCTATCACATCTCAATTTAGCTATAATTGATCTTCTTCTGTCTCTAAAGAGCATGCTGTAGAATAATCTATACTACATCCATGTTAAAATATATACCTCTTTTAGCCCTAACACCACCCACCCCTAGTTCTCAAGATGTCTTTGTTTACTTCACTACAGCAGATGCTGGAAATCCTGCATTTCAGTCTGGCTTTGGGACTGCTCTCTTTAACTACAAGTGCCTCAGTCCAATCATAAAACAAAATAGTGATTTGTCACAAAATCAGTAATGGAGGATATATAACACACCCCCATCATCATGTTGTATTAATTTAATGGTTGCTGCGGGTCAAAGTCTTGAGAGGGGTTCTCCTAGTGCAGTTCTACCAAAAGCAATAGAGATTTTCCTGCTGGCATCGAGCTACACTTTACATCTCCCAAATTCTCTCGTGGCATGTATGCACAACGGAATTTATGTAACACCACAGCTAAGAGAGCAAGCATTTTATTCTACAGAGTTATCTTCAACACTGGTCCCTAATCAAGCATACTGTGTCAGCAGCGCTGCAAATTAAAAAGACACATACTACATAGGAGGAGACTTGAGAACTGGAGCTTTGGCAATAAGCTCCATTTCACTATGCAACTGTACACACAACAGCAGTTGTAAATTGTCTGGACTACTGACATAAAAATAGTTGGAAAGGTAAAGGATATTTCATAAATGTCTTCAGTATTATCCAGTGCTGGCCCACAAGAGCTCCAACAATAAATATAATAGTGGTAAATCATGTGCTTCCTGAAGACTTATTATAAAGCTGCTGCCACTCTTCAGTCCTAAGCAAACCATATTCCTGCACATTGTGTTAATGCTTTGTTTGGTATAAGAACCACTTTCAGGGTGTGCCACCCAGCTAGAGCTTTCCCTGCATTGCCAAGAAAAGCAGTCACGCAAAGTCAGTATCTGAAACCAGCATTTCTATCGCTGCAATTTGTATTTGAAAACATCACTACTGTCATAAGAGTGGCTTGGTGGTTTTCACAACCTCTACTGCACTATTTCCACATTCAGGTAATACATCATTTGCCATGACATTTGTAAGGATACTTGCTCCTCTGAAGAGGAGGAGCAATGCAGGCTTCTGAATTTAGAGAGGTGGGGAGTGATTAGACTGAGCCCAGACAGTTTAACCTGTAGCTAAGTGCAAAACAATTTCACTGCTTTGAAAGATTCAATGGAATTTGCCTTTTTAAACACAAACCATTATAAGACTAGATGAGTATTTCATGCTTTTACAAATGGAACTGTAACTGTTGTTTAACTCTGTAAATGCTAACCTTCTCTTCCCTAAAAAAGGCTTTGCATTTTCTCCTCACTAGGATTGGCTATAATCCAAAGCAGAATCTTACAGTTTTAGCATAGTTGGCTAATAGCCTGATAAAACTAAATACATTTTAGTTTTCTGTCACTTCTTCAAAATTTGCTTCTGTGGTGCTATTGTGAGTTATCATTTTTCATCTCCTTCTTACTGTTGCTGGCAGTCATGTGTAAGCAGACATATTTTGGATTCTGTCAGTCTCTGTCACTGCCTTGGAAGGAAACTTTTAATGATAGCATGTTTCTGTTAATCTACTTTATTTCTAAACTTTTATTGTCTTTCCTGCATTTTTTTTCCTATTCCTTTTCTTTCAGAGAGAAATACGATCCAAATTACATTAGGTTTAGTCCTAAAAAATTTTGAGCACCTATCATTTTAATTTAATCTGGCAGAATCTGACTGACAGTACTTGGCACCATTTATCATGCCCATCAAAGAACAGACAGAGAGGTTTGGCACAGCAGTTGATTGAGCTCCCTTTTGTTAATGAAAACAATGCTGCCGACAATCCATTAAAAACATCCCATTTCTTTTTAATATTCCTGGAGCAGTAAGAATCAAGCCAGAGGGAAAGCTGAAATTGGAAGAATTGTTTTAGACTTCGCTTGTCTCATTTGCGTTTAGACCTATACAGCACTGAGTCCTCCTGATAATTTTGTATTTTGATCTCTGTAGCAGAAGATAAAAGGAGGAATGGAAATGCCCCAGAAACTTGCTTTTGACTTGTAAAAGCAGCTGCACCAAATCCCCCTGTCTAAACACGTAACCCCTATTAAAATACATTTATTTTAGGTTTTGTTCCTACTGACAATCAAACCTGGGTATCTAGACTTATCTATCACCCAAGTTTTCAAAAGTTACATTTATTACCTTAAAAAACTCATGATATGTTAATTTTAAATGCACATTAAAAAAAACAGAATAATTTTAGATTTTATTGATACGATGTACTGGGTTTTTTTTTTTTTTTAGTCATAATGATGCTTTGCATTTTTAGAGGTTTTTTTTTCAATAGCCACAAAGAATGGAACCATTTTCTTCCACTGAAAAACTATTGCTAGTGTGGATAAAACTTAATAAGATCATGACTGAATCTGAAATTTGCAGTGAAAAGTGTGTGGCTTGAAATTAGCTTGTTGCTTCATGTGTCTCCCATTCTCTACACAGCATTTTAGACAAAACCAGAAGATGCAGTAATGAACTGCTGTTCCATTTATTAATCAATTTATTGCATTCTCCTAAATGTTATATTTATATTTTTATATATATGTGATGGTTTGGGTGTTACCCACCCCCTCCACTTTGGAAATCACCCAGACTAGACTCAGCCAGCTCTGGAAATAAGAATGAAGCTTATATTTACAGCTGGCACAATATACAAGCAGATATTTACAGTATATACAGTTATAGACAGAAATAGACAAGGTAAAAAGGTGATACAGAAACACAACTCCTCTCCCAGAAATCCAAGTCCCCAGGAGGGGCTCTCGACCACCCCTTCACCTTCCCCCTACCCCTCTCAACCTTACCCCAGTTCCAAGGGAGAATAGAGGTTCGGCCAGGGGATTAGGAAGCAAAGTGGATTAGTCCAAAATGGAGGGTGAGGTTGGAGAGATGCAGCTCAGCCAGCAGCCCAAGTGAGAGTGGTTATCTAATGTTTTTATTTCTTGTTCCTATACATCTCAGCAAGGCTGTGAGTGAAGTAGACATCACCATTGTTTTCTTTCCACAGCCTGTAATCTAGTTCTTCTCACCAAAACATTCTAACCTGCTTCGAACTAGCACAATATATAAAATCTTGTATGCAATTTGGTTTGCTTCAGTGTTTAACTTTTAACACAAAGATGTCTAATTAAAGGTGGAGTAGGCATGCTAGAGGGTCTTAAGTGTGGCAGCCCACTTTAAAAAGAAAATTGCATATATAGAATCATAGAATCAACCAGGTTAGAAGAGACTTCCAACTGTCCTGTTTTCTCTCATCACTCTCTGAATCCTGGAATAAACAAGGGTGTTCTTCTGCCCTGTTAACCCCTCCTTACAGTATTTCTTGAGGTCATAATACAGTCATTCCATCCATGATGGATACCCAAATCTAATTCACAAGTGAGTTGTAACATTAGCTAAAGCGATAACCTTGAACTCCTCTGACTTCCCAAACAGTACTCAATAAAACTGATCCAGAGCATCTCCTTTTGATTTTATTGCCTTTGAATCTTTCCAAATGTGTAATAATTGCACAAAATAGACATAAAGGAGAGGCTTCATTAGCATAAACAAAATCTACATAAATAATTCATGGAGATTTAACATTTTCAGTTGCCAAAGCCTACCTCTTGGGTTTTTTTGCATTAACTTCTTTTTTTTTTTCAGTAGCAATAATTTTAGGTGGGTTTTAATGCAAATAAGGTATTCTAAATGAAGGCTTACTTCTCAAATACATACAGCAAACAATCCACACAGAATTACAGAATCACAGAATTTCTTAGATGGAAAAGAACTTCAAGAGCATTGAGACCAAACAATAGTTTCACACTGAAAAGTCTTTGACTAAACCAAATCCCTCAGCACAACATCTAATCACCATAAATCACTGTGGTTGGATAGTGACTCCAACCTCCTATCTTCTCAGTCTTCACACCTGTCTCAGTTCTAATTTAAATTTCCAGAGACTCAAATAAAGTTGATAGAACCAAATCACAATTTATAGAGTGCCCTTCCCTCTTCCCCCTTCTTTCCCAAAAGAAAGGAATTAGATGTAGAGAGAGAAAAGGTAAGCACACCCAAATAAATGAATCTCACTCAATTTGGAAGTTAAAAAAGAAAAGTTAAACGATCAATTAAAAAGGTATCTGAGGTAGGGAAGTTACAAAGGCATAAGGAAGGGAAAGCAAATACAAAATGTGTAAATACAACCTGATTTTGATGGTGATGGCCACGTGGTAAAACAAAGAGAAACCAGGAACAGGATGGTGATGCTGGTAAGCAGAGAAGCATGGAGCAGATAAAGACAGAACAGAACATCCCCCTGCTTTTATGGCTCTTTAGACAGGAAGGGGGAGTGGGCTAACCATCACCTGGTAGTGTTCAGACCCACCCCAGGGGAGGGGTCAAGACCACCTAGGGTCAGGTTCACGGTCACTCCCCCTGGAGGGTTAACCCTGTACAACACCTCCTATCTTCTCGGTCTGCAGAGTAGCTGCTTGAAGACAAAGGTAGAGCAGAAAAATCAACTCAGATTTAATTTATTCATTAAATATTACGTATGTCCACACTTCTCATTCAGGTTACAAGCATGGAGCAACTAAGACACCATTGAAATAATGCAGCAACAGCACATTAAAAGCAAGAAATTAAAAGCAAACATACTTGGAATTACAAATAAGGAGTGAGAGACACGTACATTTGTAAGTTACTTTGTAATTTGTTTTAGATGTAGGATGCAGTTTAAAACCTAATGTCTTCCAAGTTTAGGAAAATAAAGCAGTAGTTGTGTTTTGGGTTCCAGTTGTTTGGGTCTTTTTAAATTTTTTCCCCCAAACAAAGTGAACAATTCTGTTAAAATCAGAAGACAATGAGCAGTTTTCTACTGACTCTCAGGACTCTTTTATTCAGTTTGCTTTGAATTTATTTCTGTGGCAAGCAATACTTGCTACATATTTTTTTTGCTCAGCCTTGAATTAATATTCTAACCTGCACATTATGAATCTTTATTTTTTTCTTTTCTGGAATCCCTCCTTTGGGGAGATTCAGTGAGGCTACTTTTGAGTACACCAGAAGAGTGTTTTAATACTGGAGAAGAATACACTTTTTAAAAACAGAGTATTGCTGTAATTAAACAGGTTCCATAAAACTAAATTTCATCCAGAGGATGTGAAAAAGAAAATAACACTGAAATGTATTTTGGTTTAGGAAGGATTTGATTAGTTTATAAGCTATGACTGATACTACAGAAGATATCATCGCAACAGAAAAAAGCTCTATACTGAACTAGGGAAATGTGTCTGTGATAAGTATTCACACTGAGATTTTGCCATCTTGTGTGTATCACAGTATCACAGTATCACCAAGGTTGGAAGAGACCTCATAGATCATCAAGTCCAAACCTTTACCACAGAGCTCAAGGCTAGACCATGGCACCAAGTGCCACGTCCAATCCTGCCTTGAACAGCCCCAGGGACAACGACTCCACCACCTCCCCGGGCAGCCCATTCCAGTGTCCAATGACTCTCTCAGTGAAGAACTTTCTCCTCACCTCCAGCCTAAATTTCCCCTGGTGTAGCTTGAGGCTGTGTCCTCTCGTTCTGGTGCTGGCCACCTGAGAGAAGAGAGCAACCTCCCCCTGGCCACAACCACCCTTCAGGTAGTTGTAGACAGCAATAAGGTCACCCCTGAGCCTCCTCTTCTCCAGGCTAACCAATCCCAGCTCCCTCAGCCTCTCCTCGTAGGCCTGTGCTCAAGGCCTCTCACCAGCCTCGTTGCCCTTCTCTGGACATGCTCAAGCATCTCAATGTCCCTCCTAAACTGGGGGGCCCAGAACTGAACACAGTACTCAAGGTGAGGTCTAACCAGTGCAGAGTACAGGGGCAGAATGACCTCCCTGCTCCTGCTGACCACACCATTCCTGATGCAGGCCAGGATGCCACTGGCTCTCTTGGCCACCTGGGCACACTGCTGTGTAGTATCAGGACAGACTTAAAGTGCAATATCCAGAAAAAAATACCCAAAACAACACTGTTAAAATTCTGACACAAATTGTACATTTGTTTTAAGCCTGTTTTTAGAATAATTCCTCAGGACTATTAAATGGGAAAAAAAAAATTCATTTTTACTAAATTTAGCTTTGCCCATATGTGAACCTAAAGGCAAAACTCAGTCTTTATGAAAACTTTGGCTTCCTACAGCTTGTTTGCAATTTATACCAATGTGAGTTTCTCTGAAGCAAATATTTTAGATAGGAAATGTTTCCTACATGAACACTAACATTATTCTTTTCATACCCGTCTCAGCAAAATGAATCTTTAGCGCTTCGTTAGTGGGAAAGCTGCTGTCTGGTTTTCTTGACATGTTTCATCTTCCAGGAATTCAAAAAAAACCAACAACCAAACGAAAAAAAAAACAAACTACTTTTCTTCTGTTTTCTTTTTCCTCTTGCTCTCTCTCTTTCCCCCACCCCCCCCAGAAGTGTACACAAAGACATACACACACATACTATTAGAGAAGCTTGTTACATGAAGAAAAACATCATATATAGACATGTTAGGAGACAGTCATAATGATTAGTCTCTTATATTCTATTTTCCTTAAGAAAATTTTGGTCTGCAGCTGGCAAGTCCAGGTGATTTTTTTTCTACTTTGCACTTATTTATTTTCTTTCCTTCTGAGAATAATGAGTTTTCTATCAGCTAAGCCAAAAGCACTGATTTTTTTCTAGTGTTTTGTTGTCATATATTGTGGTTTAACCCCAGCTACCAACCTAGCCCAACAGAGCTGCTTGCTCACTCATTCCCCCCTGGAGGGATGACAGAGAGAATCAAAAGAGTGAAAATAAGAAAACTCTTGGGGTGAGATAAAGACAGCTTAATAGGTAAAGCAAAAGCCAAGCATGCAAGCAAAGCAAAATGGGGAGTTTGATCACCCCTTCCCATCTACAGGCAGGAGTTCAGCAATTCACAGATTGCACTGGGTTGGAAGGGACTATATAAGGTCATCTTGTGCAATCCCCCTGCAGTAGCAGGGACACCTCCAACTGGATCAAACTGCTCAGGGACATGTTGAGTCTGATCTTGAATTTCTGCAGGGACAAAGCCTCAACCACATCCTGGGGCAACCTGCTCCAGTATTTTACCACTCTCATTGTAAAGAACTTTTTCCTTATGTCCAACCTAAATCTACTCTGCTCTGGTTTAAAAGCCTTGCCTCTTGTCTTATCCCTACACACCCTTCTAAACAGTTCTTCCCCAGCTTTCTTGTAGATCCCCTTCAGATAATCAGGTATTGCTCCCAGGAACCTTTTTTCTCCAGGTTGAACAGCCCAAACTCTTTCAACCTGTCTTCATAAGAGAGGTGCTCTGGCCCTCAGATCATCATTGTGGCCCATGTCTCTCTTGTGTTGGGGACCCCAAAGCTGGGCACAGTACTTGAGATGAGGTCTCACCAGAACAAAGTGGTAGAACAATTTATGTCAACCTGTTGGCCATGTTTCTTTTTGTGCAACCCAGAATGTAATTTGCCTTCTGGGCTGCAAGTGCAGATTGCTGGCTCATGTCTAGGTTCTCAACCACCAGTACATCAAAGTCCTTTTTTTCAGGGCTCCTCTCAGTTTCATTATCCTCCATTCTGTGTTAATATGATAAGGTGCAGGACCTTAAACTTTACCTTATTGACTCCCATGAGATTGTCCTCAGTCCACCTCTCTGGCCTGTCCTCCTTCTGGATGGCATCCTGTCCTTCAGTCTTATCAGCTGCACCACTTAACTTGGTATCATTTGCAAACTTGCTGAGAGTGCACTCAATCTTGCTGTCTATATCATTAATGAAGACACTGAACAGCAGTGGTAGCAGTACAGACCCTTGAGGGGCACTACTTGTCACCTGTCTCCATCTAGACATTGATCAGTTGACCATTACCCTTTGTATGCAATCATCCAACCGATTCCTTATCCACTGGATAGTCCACCCATCAAATCCCTATCTCTCCAGCTTAGAGAGAAGGATGTTGTGGGGGATATGTCAAAGGCTTTACAACAGACGACATCTGCTGGTCTTCCATTGTCCATTGATACAATTACACCCTTGTAGAACTACACCATAGAAAGCCACTAGGTTTCTCCAGGAAATCAGGGCTCCCAATTACTTGGGAAGACAAACACCATCATGTTGAAGGTCCTCCCTCTCAACTTCATGTGTACTCTCAGCCTAGTCACTGTTGGGGTGACACAATGTGATGGCTTGGGTGTTACCCACCCTCCCACACTTAAGAAAATCACCCATACTAGACTCAGCCACTCTGGAAAATTGACTGAAGCTTTATATTTACAGCTAGCACAATATACAAGCAGATATTTACAATATATACAGTTATAGACAGAAATAGACAAGTTAAAAAGTAATACAGAAACACAACAGCCCTCCCAGAAACCAGTCCCCAGGAGGGGCTCTCAATCACCTTTCCACCTTCTCCCCACCCCTCTACCTTACCCCAGACTTTGCCTTACGCTCAAGGTGAGTTTGGAGGGCCAGACAGGGGGGCTAGAAGCCATAAGGATTAGTCAGTCAGGTTACAGAAGTGTAGACCCAAAGACAGAGTGCAAACAACTGCCTTCTCTGTGTTTATGTTCTTGTTCTTATCCATCTCAGCAAGCCTATGAGTGAAGTAGATGGCACCATTGTTTCCTTTTCACAGCCTATAATATCATTCTTCTCACCAAAACATCCCAGCTAGGCTCAAACTAGCACATATGAGAAGCTGACAAAGCCTTGACCCTGGCTGAGCACTGCTCAGCAATATGAAAACATCTCCCTATTATCAACAGTTTTCAGCACAACTCTAAAACACAGCCTCAAAAAGCTACTGTGAAGAAAACAAACTCTTATCCCAGCCAAAACCAGCACACACATATGTTAAGGAAAAGATGAACTCAGACTTTTCCCTTTCTGTTGTTAGTTTTTTATAAAGTTTACAGATCTTGCTTCTCTTGGTTTTCTTCTTATATATTTCTGGAACAATCTGTGTGGTTGTATTTGAAATTTAGCTTTATTGATATTTTTTATGATTTCTCCCATTTATTTATCTTTTATTTATTTTAATTCCCTAGCATCATTGCTGCACCATTATGGTGTTAGTAGTACTTAGTTTTACTCAATAGGTGTGAATTGCTTGCAATGTGTACATTTTTATGTACAAGAAATTTGCAAAGTACTGACAGAAATGATGCAATTTAGTAAGATTTAAATATGCTTTTTCAAAAAACCATAAAATATCCTGGAAATATGTGCTAGTTTGAGCCTAGCTGGGATATTTTAGTGAGAAGAATTAGTGTACTCAGCCTTTAATTTTCAAGTAGTACCTTAAAAAAGGAACTTGGCACAAGTTTAGGTGAAAGCAGGTGTTTTTTGTTGCTCAGTGACTCAATAACAGCTTTAACAACAGTTTAACTGAGTTTTTTGTTTAGAAGTGTTTGTGCAATGCTTCTCCTCAAGGACATTTCTATAGTTACCTTGTATTCACCTTAAATGAGCAATCTGAAAGCTAAAAACATCCCAGGAGCCCAGTACTGGAAGGATGTGCTTTTCACATCTTCCCTGAAAGAAGAGGAGATTGTAGAACTAAATGTATAGCAAGCCCAAGCCTGGAAAAAATTTGTCCAGAGAAGTGGTAGGAGTCCCTTTGTGGGAAACTAGGGGGAATGGAGTAAAGCTGGAGGTGTGGAGATTCAGACTGGATGCGAGGAGGAAGTTCTTCACCATGAGAGTGGTGAGAGGCTGGAATGGGCTGCCCAGGGAGGTGGTTGAGGCCCCATCCCTGAAGGTGTTTAAGGCCAGGTTGGATGAGACTCTGGCCAACCTGATCTAGGGTATGGTGTCCCTGCCCATGGCAGGGAGCTTGGAACTAGATGATCCTTGTGGTCCCTTCCAACCCTGACTGATTCTGTGATTCTGTGAACATTCAAGGTCATGTTGGATGGGGCTCTGACCAATCTGATCCAGTTAAAGATGTCCCTGTTCACTGCATTGCACATGACAACCTTTAAAAGTTCCTTCTCACCTAAAGCATTCTTTCATCCATAGAAACTTTTACATACAGATGTAACAACAAATCTACTGAAATTATTGAAGATGAATTTGTGACTAAATCAGCTATCTCTAGCAGAAATGAGTGAGTATTAGTGGAATCAGGACTAACTTTACAGATAGCTATTATTAATTGCTGTCCAAATTGAATTTGATATGGCAGAGTCTGAAATATTTGCTCAAGAAACTACAGAGCATGTCCATCTATTAATTCATTAAAGAGTGCAATCTCCCAAGCATTGGCAGAACACTGCCAGAAAAAAATGTGGTTAACAGTATAGAGTTCACTGGAGCTAGAAAGCACCAGCTCTAAAGCACCTTCTTTAAAGCAATGTTTTATGATGCAAATAATTATCTTTTCTGGATTCCTCACAACATATTTTTAAGGACATGAGTTTGCAAATATGCCTATTTTACTTATTTTTGTTATAATCAGACATAGAGAGTGTCACTCACCTGCCTAGAGGTTGACCTCTTCGACATGTGCTGGGTTAGGAACTGGCTGGAGGGCCGGACCCAGAGAGTGGTGGTGAATGGTGCCACATCCAGCTGGCAGCTGTCACTAGTGGTGTCCCTCAGGGATCAGTGCTGGGCCCCATCCTCTTTAACATCTTCATAGATGATCTGGATGAGGGCATGGAGTCAGTCATCAGCAAGTTTGCAGATGACACTAAGCTGGGGGCAGATGTGACTGGGTTGGAGGGCAGAAGGGCTCTGCAGAAGGACCTTGACTGCCTGGACAGATGGGCAGAGTCCAATGGGATGGGGTTCAATAGCTCCAAGTGCAGGGTGCTGCACTTTGGCCACAACAACCCCATGCAGAGATACAGGCTGGGGTCGGAGTGGCTGGAGAGCAGCCAGACAGAGAGGGATCTGGGGGTGCTGATTGATACCCACCTGAACATGAGCCAGCAGTGTGCCCAGGTGGCCAAGAGAGCCAGTGGCATCCTGGCCTGCATCAGGAATGGTGTGGTCAGCAGGAGCAGGGAGGTCATTCTGCCCCTGTACTCTGCACTGCTTAGACCACACCTTGAGTCCTGTGTTCAGTTCTGCGACCCCCAGTTTAGGAGGGACATTGAGATGCTTGAGCGTGTCCAGAGAAGGGTGACGAGGCTGGGGAGAGGCCTTGAGCACAGCCCTACGAGGAGAGGCTGAGGGAGCTGGGATTGGTTAGCCTGGAGAAGAGGAGGCTCAGGGGTGACCTTATTCCTGTCTACAACTACCTGAGGGGTGGTTGTGGCCAGGGGGAGCTTGCTCTCTTCTCTCAGGTGGCCAGCACCAGAACGAGAGGACACAGCCTCAGGCTGCACCAGGGGAAATTTAGGCTGGAGGTGAGGAGAAAGTTCTTCACTGAGAGAGTCATTGGGCACTGGAATGGGCTGCCCGGGGAGGTGGTGGAGTCTCCGTCCCTGGAGCTGTTCAAGGCAAGGTTGGACGTGGCACTTGGTGCCATGGTCTAGCCTTGAGCTGTGTGGTAAAGGGTTGGACTTGATGATCTGTGAGGTCTCTTCCAACCCTGATGATGCTGTGATACTGTGAAAATGAATTGTATCTTGGCTGAATAAATTAAGATACTGTCATGGCAGTACCAAACCTGAAATATGAGAGTTTTAGCTTTTACTTTTTTTTGCTTCCACCACCCAGCAGGAATTTTAGCCCTTTCTCTGAATAAAACAAAATAAAATTGCAGCCTCAATCCAGCAGAAGAGGATGGTGCTGCTGCTTATGAATGATCAAGTGGAAAGTTATGGAATGGTACAGCACTATGGGTTTTTTGTATTAGGAATGGAAAGTTCACGTTTCTGATTCTGTTGATGGACCCATGCCAAATTCATGGTAGTGGCAGTATCTCCAAGGTGTCAGAAGAGGCATAACAACTGAATGAATCTGAAGTTACCCTTGTAGAGAAAAATCTGATGAGTTAGAGAATAATTACCTTTCTCCAGGAACTGTAAACCTCTCTGTAGCAAGGATGTAATTCTCTGTTAAATTCTATAGACTTGAAGAGAAAGAACCTAATTTCTTGTTAAATCTCTTAACCTGGTAAAGGAACTTTTTTATAACTGTCTCATTCTACAGAAACTATAGAAATGTTTTTTTTCCACTTCAATAGGTCTACTACATATAGCATTTTCTGACTTTAAAAGATAGCTAACTACAATCCTCTTTTGTGAAAAGGAACATTTATGCTTCCACTGTCCAAGCCAGGCTCTCTTCTTTGTGCCAAAGGGTGAAAGGAATAGGTGTAAAGAATGTTGTGATCTTCTGCAGAGGGAGGAAAGCACATAGTGGAACCCAAACCCATTATATATAATCTCCACAAGACAAGGCACATGGCAATAAAAAGGACTAAAACTTCTGATATTCTTATGTTGGCCACTAATACTAATACTAATACTCTACTTGACTGTACTGGAGCATTACGGTGAAATGTTGGGGTCTGGAGGCTGGCAAGAGGTGGATCGGGGCACTGACGAGTCGACTCTATAGCTTCTGTGCATCAGTGCAATTTATTAGGGTAGTGCAGTGTCTTATATAGTGCTCAGAGGAGGTGTACCCAGCCAGCCTGGGGCTGGCACAAGTGGACAATAGATTGGCCCAAAGCCACGTGCAAGGTGCAGATAGGTTACCCTTATGAAAACAACCTGTGGTTCCATCCCAGGGGGCTGGCAGGGTCAGCCCCCAGCAGGTGTGCGTGGGTTGCTCACAGTGCCTTCCAGCTCAAGGACTTTTTCCCATCACAAGGTCTCATGTTTACAGCTCATGCCCCGCTGCGGGAGAAATTCTCCCACAGTGAAAGACTTCAGCCAGCAACTATCTTGTAACACAGAGGATTATCCTACATTAGTAATGGACATTCTGTCACCTGGATGGCTTTCAGACTCCTCTGACTGTATTAAACAGAAGCGGGATAAATACCAGGTTCAGAGGTGTCCTAGTGTATCTGAGATACCCACATGGCACTGACAGATATGATTATGAAGATAGGCCGAGGGAGATGAGGTTGTTTGGCCTGGAGAAGAGAAGGCTTCAGGGAGACCCAATAATGATCTTCCATACCTGAAGAGGGCCTGCAAGAAAGATGGAGAGAGACTGTTTACAGAGGCCTGTAGTGATAGGATGAGTGCCAATGGCTTAAAACTACAGAAGAGTAGGTTCAGATTGGATGTTAGGAACAAGTTCTTTACCAAGAGGTATTGGAACACTGGAACAGGTTGCCCAGGGAAGTGGTTGGGGCCACATCCCTGCAGATATTCAAGGCGAGGCTTGAGGGGGCTCAGGGGAACCTGCACTAACTGAGGATGTTCCTGTTCACTGAAGAGGGAGTTAGACTGGATGATCTTTGGATGTCCCTTCCAACCCAGACTATTCTGTATTTCTATGATGCTATGTAACGTCTATAGTAGACCTGTAATCATAGAATCATAGAATCAACCAGGTTGGAAGAGACCTCCAAGATCATCCAGGCCAACCTATCCCCCAACTCTATCCAATCAACTAGACCATGGCACTAAGTGCCTCAGCCAGGCTTTTCTTGAACACCTCCAGGAATGATGACTCCATCACCTCCCTGGGCAGCCCATTCCAATGCCAATCACTCTCTCTGTGAAGAACTTCCTCCTAACATCCAGCCTAGACCTCCCACAGCACAACTTGAGACTGTGTCCCCTTGTTCTATTGCTGGTTGCCTGGGAGAAGAGACCAACCCCCACCTGGCTACGATGTCTCTTCAGGTAGTTGTAGACAGCAATGAGGTCACCCCTGAGCCTTCTCTTCTCCACATTAAACAACCCCAGCTCCCTCAGCCTCACAGGGTTTGTGTTCCAGGCCTTTCACCAGCTTCTCTGAATATGTTCCAGCACCTCCATATCTCCCTTGAATTGAGAGGCCCAGAAGTGAACACAGTACTCAAGGTGTTGCCTGAGCAGTACAGGGGCAGAATAACCTCCCTTGTCCTGCTGGCCACACTGTTCCTGATGCAGGCCAGGATGCCATTGGCTCTCTTGGCCACCTGGGCACACTGCTGGCTCATCTTTAGACTATTATCTACCAGTTCCCCCAGGTCCCTTTCCTCCTGACTGCTCTCCAGCCACTCCGTCCTCAGCCTGTAGCGCTGCTTGGGGTTATTGTGGCCAAAGATCTTTATTAAGGTCTTTTAGAATAACCATCACTTGCCTGAGAATAAACTCAGAGGGTTGCAAGATCCACTTCAGTTCTGTGTTTCCTATTAAAGAAATTGTTTATTATTACCTTAAGTGCTTGTGGCTTTGAAGTAGGCAATACAGATCAACCTGTGCTGTCAACCCCTTGGCTATTGTGTCCTCACAGCTATGTCAACAATTTTACACTTTCCAACAAACTAAACTAGTCATGTTCAGATAGATCTTCCAATAGTTTTCTTATCTACTCATTGCATGCCTTTGGAAGAGTCAGTTCTTCATTCCAAAAATTCTGTACCAGGAGTGGAAATTAATCCTATGTCAATTCCTGTGCCTGCACATATATTTTTTTTTTATTGTTATGAGGAATCAGGCCAGTCCTGCAAAACAGCTTGAGAAAGCCTGGAGGAACCATTATAGTAGTGGGGTGCTGTGTCAGTCCCAAAGTGTTCTAGCCATGATTCTTCAAGAAGCCTGAGGAAAATAGAGAATGCAGGAAGGAGAATTTCTAAATAACATGTTAGGCCAGCTGGCTTGAGGCTTGGTGGTACATTTTATTCAGCACCAACATTATACAGACATGATTAAAAATAATGACAGCAAACAGATGGTCACTCTTTGTGGAATTATAGTGAAGACATTAGTGGATTTTCTTCTTCTTTGAATGTACTGCAAAAAAAAAAAAGCCCAACCAAAAAAGCATTTAACAATCATACAGCATGTTAAAATCTGAAGAAATCTGAATAATGTTCTTGTCAGCCTCCTTAGTAAGAATTTTTCACTGAAAAAGATGATGGACACAAACACAAATATGCTTCCAAATATCACAGTATCACAGTATCACAGTATCACCAAGGTTGGAAGAGACCTCACAGATCATCAAGTCCAACCCTTTACCACAGAGCTCAAGGCTAGACCATGGCACCAAGTGCCACGTCCAATCCTGCCTTGAACAGCTCCAAGGACGGCGACTCCACCACCTCCCCAGGCAGCCCATTCCAGTGTCCAATGACTCTCTCAGTGAAGAACTTTCTCCTCACCTCAAGCCTAATTTTCCCCTGGCGCAGCTTGAGGCTGTGTCCTTTTGTTCTGGTGCTGGCTGCCTGAGAGAAGAGAGCAACCTCCTCCTGGCCACAACCACCCTTCAGGTAGTTGTAGACAGCAATAAGGTCACCCCTGAGCCTCCTCTTCTCCAGGCTAACCAATCCCAGCTCCCTCAGCCTCTCCTCGTAGGGCTGTGCTCAAGGCCTCTCCCCAGCCTCGTCGCCCTTCTCTGGACACGCTCAAGCATCTCAATGTCTTTCCTAAACTGGGGGTCGCAGAACTGAACACAGTACTCAAGGTTTGGTCTAAGCAGTGCAGAGTACAGGGGCAGAATGACCTCCCTGCTCCTGCTGACCACACCATTCCTGATGCAGGCCAGGATGCCACTGGCTCTCTTGGCCACCTGGGCACACTGCTGGCTCATATTTTTTGCATTAAGTAATATTTGATTATTGCTTATTACATTTGAATATTACTTACTACAAATAAGTAATATTTTATTATAATATGTGTGTAAAAGGAAATGTAAAAAAGCCTGTTAACAATATTTGTAATTATTATATGTATGTATATATATATATTCCCCCCCCCCCCCCCCCTGGAATGTAAGTACATTTTACAGTAAAAATATGATGTAATTTAAATGCTTTAATCTCAAGAAAAGCTTGGTCTGGACAGAGTGCATTAGCCCTGTTTTGAGAGTGGTGAATTTTTATATAGCCATACATTTTTAGTAGTGATGAAGGACAAGCAGGGAGGTGGTGGAGTTGCCATCCCTGGAGGTGTTCATGAAAAGCCTGGCTGAGGCACTTAGTGCCATGGTCTAATTGACTGGATAGGGCTGGGTAATAGGCTGGACTGGATGATCGTGGAGGTCTCTTCTAACCTGGTTGATTCTATGATTCTATTCTATTCTATGGCTTGGTGTGGCAGCATCTATGGTTATTCTGTTATCTCTCTGCGTTGAAGAGCTGCAGTTTCTACCTCTTATGATGGCTCCTCTGAGCGGTCTGTGTAGTTTCCTGTAGTGGAAAACAGACCTTATTTTCAGTCTGATTGCGCTAGAAAATGGTAATTATGACTTTGAAAATCCTAATCTTACAGTGTTGTTTTTACAGCATTTATATCATTAAACTACCCAAATATCAGAGTTGCAAAGTCAAGCACTTAAATTATCAAATGTATTTGTTAAGGTGCTTAAGCAGTCTTAAATCCACCTCTCTTTCATTATACCCTTTTGATACGAGATCACACATTTTTCAAGTGCTTCCCTTGCTTCATTTGTCACGAAGATAGATATTATTGAAACTACCTGAAAGAATCAGACTGGTGGAATTCAAGAGGTTTTGCCTGTAAGACCTCTACCTTGTTTACTGCAGAGACTAGTCTGTTTGTAGAGAATTTGACTGAGAACCATAGGAATTTTTCTCTTGTAGTTAATGCAGTCAAGTGCTATCCTGGCATACTTCTGCCACAAGTGCCCTTAAATGAAAAAAGCTGCAATAAATTGCATGTTCCATTATAAGAACAGAATTCTTCTAATTTACTTTGAATGACTAAACTTGTCTTCCATTATGGAAAATGGAAAGGGATAGATGTTAGTAGGTTGTCATCTCCCTGACCTCTCTTCTCCATCTCTATAATGGGAGTTCACTTGCTAACTGCAAGTGAAATCAAAAGCAGCAGCATTTTGATCATAGAAAGACAGGTTGTAGATGTTTCATATGTGGCACGAAACACTGTTGGATACCGGAATTGTGCTGTGTAGATGTGTCAGATTCATTCTAGAAACATGTCAAAGAAGGAGTCACTCCAATTTCGAGTCTCCATACGCTCCTCAATAAACATGACAGCTCATCGGCTTGGACTAAGATCAGCTCAAGAGTCTCTGCGTCAGGTTACATTCCCAATATTGCACTGTAGGATATCACAGTATCACAGTATCATCAGGGTTGGAAGAGACCTCACAGATCATCAAGTCCAACCCTTTACCACACAGCTCAAGGCTAGACCATGGCACCAAGTGCCACCTCCAATCCTGCCTTGAACAGCTCCAGGGACGGCGACTCCACCACCTCCCCGGGCAGCCCATTCCAGTGTCCAATGACTCTCTCAGTGAAGAACTTTCTCCTCACCTCCAGCCTAAATCTCCCCTGGTGCAGCCTGAGGCTGTGTCCTCTCATTCTGGTGCTGGCCACCTGAGAGAAGAGAGCAACCTCCTCCTGGCTACAACCTCCCCTCAGGTAGTTGTAGACAGCAATAAGGTCACCCCTGAGCCTCCTCTTCTCCAGGCTAACCAATCCCAGCTCCCTCAGCCTCTCCTCGTAGGGCTGTGCTCAAGGCCTCTCCCCAGCCTCGTTGCCCTTCTCTGGACACGCTCAAGCATCTCAATGTCCCTCCTAAATTGGGGGGCCCAGAACTGAACACAATACTCAAGGTGTGGTCTAACCAGTGCAGAGTACAGGGGCAGAATGACCTCCCTGCTCCTGCTGACCACACCATTCCTGATACAGGCCAGGATGCCACTGGCTCTCTTGGCCACCTGGGCACACTGCTGGCTCATGTTCAGGCGGGTATCAATCAGTAGCTTCACTTAGACAATAGTCCAATCTGTACTTTGAAAATATATTATTTCAAAATTCTGAAACACAAGAACAGTGTCCAAAAAAAAGTTAAAAATAATTATGCATGACAAATGTGATTTGGGGATGCATACATAAAAGCTTGAATATAAAATAGCATGCAATATTTATGAGTTTAGAGCTAATACCTGAGTCCAGTAGAAGTCCCATTGTGGATTTATGGGTATTTCGCTTGCCAACTCCTTGTGTCTTTCTGGTTAACTGAAGGAAGTAGAATTTGCATAGTAATAATAATAAAAGAAATCAATGTGTATAAATAACTAATGTGACTTAACCTACATGTATTAGGGGGCTAGTTTCAATAGTTTGAATATCTGGAATAGACAGAAAAGAGACAAAAAGTCCTGAGCTGGTAAATTGTCTCCATTTAAGTGGGCAGTGGGGGAAGACAGAGCTCTAAAATTACTTGCAAAGTAATTAAAGGAATTTCCCCCTGCATAGGATTGGAAAGAAATACAGAATATATCTAAAGATTAAATAGAAGGTGCCATTCATAACTACAAAGTACAATGCAAACCAGTGCAGAAGCATACACAAAGAATTCCATCAAGCCCAAACATTCTCCCTCTGAGCAGACCAAAAACAAAACCCCAAAACCCCTTTTCTTCTCCCACCTGTAGTTCACCTTAAGTCCCAGTGCTCTTTCACACCCCTGCATTGTTGCATTACCTTGGACTGGCCAGGTCCAAACTGACCCCTGCTGTTGGAGAAATTCTTGTTAGCACAGCACACAAGAATTATAAACCTGAGCAACTCGTGTTGGGAATGTCCTTGAATCCATCTTGGGAGTTTAGATAGCAGGCACAGGGTAGCTTCCCCCCACATGCAGCTGCAGGGGGTGGAGTGCAGTTGCAGGTGGGCAGAGTTTAGCCAGCCCCAGAGGCTGACCCTCAGATTGTTATGGTATGATGACCTATTGATGCCTTACAAGTAACTCTGGACCCTCTGACTGTAACCAGTCTTGGTGGAGCACGCCTCTTGCTAGAATGCATTTAAGTCACTGTATCACGGAAATAAAGGGGATTTGACCATCTAACCACATTAGTGAACAAAGAATCATCTTCCCATAGCGCTCCACCGAACGTGTTTTCCAACACCCTGCCTTTAGTCAGGCTGAACTGGCTTGTGATACTCCCCCACTGGTACCAAATAGGAGAGTGTATCTCCCTAGGAGGAGAGGGGGGGAAGAGAAAAGAAAGAACTGGACTTTCTTGTGAGCCTAAATAAAGTAAGACAAAACAATTATGGGAGTCAGACACCTCAGGATTACAATTTCCTGTCTACTCCTGGCCGCTCTGGACCTCTTGGAGGTCTGTATTCTGCAGCCCTTAAAGACGTAAGTCTCAACCTAGAACATAGCTTAGCTACAGCAGTTACATCTATTTTTACCAGTTGTGAATTCTTATTGTTCCATTATCATATGTCATAAATCCTACAGACCACACTATACTATTATACATGTTGTTTATGCTGTACAGTCTTTCTGGGGGAGGGGGGAAACAAACAAGCAAATTTTGCAAGTAATGCATTTTTCTGTTTTGATTTTTTTTGTTTTCATTTTATTTTTGTTGTTATTACTATTTTTCATGCCCTGTTACTCTGAGTCAAGTTGGCTTCTTTACCCTGCCCTCCAGAGCATGTGATACAGGAGAGAAGAAAATGATAGCTAATACATTTTTGACGCCTCTAAAAATTACCTTCTGTAAAATAGCCTTTCTACACATAATAATGTCACTGCTTGTAGCTTGATGTTGCCTGACCTTCTATTATGAGAAGATGAGGCACTTTTCCAATGGCATAAAGCTCACAGTGATAGCCTTATGTGGCTGTAAGGTATCGGCCCTTAAACATGCTACTTATGAAACAGGAAAAATTACATGTTCTGGGGCTCAGTGTTGTTTGAATGCATAGAATCATAGAATCAACCAGGTTGGAAGAGACCTCCAAGATCATCCAGTCCAACCTATCCCCCAACCCTATCCAGTCAACCAGACCATGGCACTAAGTGCCTCAGACAGGCTTTTCTTGAACACCTCCAGAGACGGTGCCTCCACCACCTCCCCAGGCAGCCCACTCCAATGCCAATCACTGTCTCTGTGAAGAACTTCCTCCTAACATCCAGCCTAGACTAGATTTATTTATTCAAAATATTTCTGTGAAAGTACAGGAATTATTCAGTTTTGCATGGTTATTTGTTTATTGTTTTAAAAGTGTTAATACCATCCGAGGTTATTAACAGTCAGCATTAATGATTTCAGGATTACCAACATCTGCTACTGCTTCTAGTTTAGTCTCTTACCAGGCTCAAACTCTACACTGTTGGAAGGGGAATTTTGTCTTTCACTGCAGAAATTATGCACATATTTTATTTGGTTAAAAATATGTGAATCCCATATCTTTATTGGAATTCAGTTTGTAAAGCTGATATTTGTGTTCTCAGTTCAGAGCAGATGATGAATAAATATAGAGTGGGTAGGATAGAAGAAAAGGTTTAGACTTCAGCAGGTTCTTTTATTTGGTTCCTTATTTGCAACTATAAAATTTGTCCTGTGCTCTTGAACCATATTAGGATGCAAGGAGTTCATGTTTACCATATCTATGTGAGAAAGAGCTGATATTATATTTGAACACTCAGTGTGTGCTGGAATTTTAGAGCACAGCTTTCCAGATTCAGTGCCATTAGATTGGATCTTTTCATACAGTAACTTTAGCTTGAAAAATCTTTTTCTATTTAGTAATATCTTGTGTTTCAAAGTGCTGCTGGAGCTGCTCAAGAGTTTTATCGACAGTAAGTTATCATAAAGCTCACAATGTTGAGTCCTGGAGGTTTTAGATATATTAACATTCCAACAGGATGCTAAAGATCTTTTTTTTTTTTACTGGCAAGAACTTGATGTAACTTGACCTTATAATAGGAAAATAGAGTTTTTCTATTCAGGATTTGTAATTGCAGTATCAGTGCAGATGTGAGGAGAAAGACATCACAGTGTTTAAAACACCTCCTATAGTAACTGCATTTGCAGTTGGTAAGGAAGCTGTATTTAAGTTTTCCTTTCAGGAAATCAGAATCAAGTACTCCTATTGTCTCCTCTTCAGATCTGTCACACGTGCATTGTATTAGTCTCCTTTTGGAAATATTGCAGAGGAGTGAACATTCTGTGAAAGGATCCCTGAAAGCTTCAGTTCTCTTAATTTAAGGAAAGAGATTAATAAAAATTTCAGCTGAACACAAAAGCAGCTCAGAAACCTTGAGACAATCGCTTAAAAATTGCTTTTTCATGCTTCCTGAAAACCACATTGCTGTGTTCTCTATTAAAAAGAAAAATTCCACTCTGTGACTCTATCATGATCTCTTGTCCAGTATAAATATTTCAATGTTTTCCTGGCATCTTCAATTTTAATCTTATTATTCAGATGCAGATTTTGACGAATATGAAAAAGGAACCTTAATAAACAGGAAAAGAATTAAGTGAACAGACTATTGTAGTAGTTTAGAGCTAACACTCTAGCTGAATCCTGAATGATAAACAAGAAATAGGAACTTTCTGGGCATTTTTTTAATAGACAGTAAAGAAAATAGAGGATTGGCTATAGAAGCAAAGGAATAGATAAGTCTATATGATTTAATTTGTTTGCTGGACTAGTATATAATCTCTTGCACAAACTGTTCTTTGCTCTGTTGCTTCTTGCCTCCTTCTTTTCCCCACGCTGGCTGATCCTGTGTGGCTACACTAACCTGGGCTGAGTAGATAACAATGGGGCCTGTTTTTCTCTCTAGGGGAAGACAAAGGTGGCTGTTAGCCCCTTTTGGGTTTGTCCAAAGAGAGAACTCTGAACCAGAGGTTACTTCTGAACCATAATTAATTGTAAATGCATTTTGTACATATGCATTGTATTATATGCTTTTAGATTTTCAGCTTGCTGTAAATATATAGCTTTATCATAGAATCATAGAATCAACCAGGTTGGAAGAGACCTCCAACATCATCCAGGCCAACCTAGCACCCAGCCCTAGCCAATCAACTAGACCATGGCACTAAGTGCCTCAGCCAGGCTTTTTTTGAAGACCCCCAGGGACGGTGCCTCCACCACCTCCCTGGGCAGCCCATTCCAATGCCAATCACTCTCTCTGGCAACAACTTCCTCCGAACATCCAGCCTAGACCTCCCCCAGCACAACTTGAGACTGTGTCCCCTTGTTCTATTGCTGGTTACCTGGGAGAAGAGACCAACCCCCACCTGGCTACAATGCCCCTTCAGGTAGTTGTAGACAGTAATAAGATCACCCCTGAGCCTCCTCTTCTCCAGGCTAAACACCCCCAACTCCCTGAACCTCTCCTCATAGGATTTGTGCTCCAGGCCCCTCACCAGCTTTGTTGCCCTTCTCTGGACATGTTCCAGCATCTCAACATCTCTCTTGAATTGAGGAGCCCAGAAGTGGACACAGTACTCAAGGTGTGGCCTGACCAGTGCTGAGTACAGGGGAAGAATAACCTCCCTTGTCCTACTGGCCACACTGTTCCTGATGCAGATCAGGATGCCATTGGCTCTCTTGGCCACCTGGGCACACTGCTGGCTCATCTTCAGCTACTATCTATCAGTACCCCCAGGTCCCTCTCTGCCTGGCTGCTCTCAGCCACTCTGTCCCCAGCCTGTAGCGCTGCTTGGGGTTGTTGTGCCCAAAGTGCAGAACCCTGCACTTGGCCTTGTTCAATCTCATCCCATTGGCCTCTGCCCACCTATCCAGCCTGGCCAGATCCCTCTGCAGGGCTCTCCTACCTTCCGACAGATCAACACCTGCTCCTAGCTTGGTGTCATCTGCAAACTTACTGATGCTGGACTCAATCCCCTTGTCCAGGTCATCAATAAAGATATTGAACAGGACTGGGCCCAGCACTGATCCTTGGGGAACACCACTAGTGACAGCTGCCAACTGGATGTGGCACCATTCACCACCACTCTCTGAGGTCTGCCATCCAGCCAGTTCTTGATCCAGCACAGAGTGAATCTGTCCAAACCATGAGCTGCCAGCTTGGCTAGGAGCTTCTTGTGGCAGACAGTGTCAAAGGCTTCCAAACCTTCTGAGCTAATCTAGTGATTTTATTCTGGGGAGTGATCTTAACCCTACCACAACTATAAACAGAGGAAGCAGAGTAACTGCAGGAGCAACAGTGGTTCTCATATTACAGCCCATCTAAAGAGCAGTCTCCATGCAAAGTGATTGATACACTACAAGTCTAATGGTATGTCAGACACTAAAAAATATGTTAAGATGGTATTGATGAAAATACAAAAGCTTGCTTTACATGTTCTTCTGGCTCAAAAGCAATCCAAAGCCTGGGAAGCAAAAGACTTTTATGTACTGCTTTAATTTGTTTCTTTTCCTTTTGATATTTCTTCTGCTGTCACGAGGGCAAGAATA
The DNA here is from genome assembly GCF_015220805.1 of Pogoniulus pusillus. NCBI lineage: Eukaryota > Metazoa > Chordata > Aves > Piciformes > Lybiidae > Pogoniulus > Pogoniulus pusillus. The sequence goes on from NC_087266.1 coordinate 41,906,569, forward strand.
GCTGACTCTCAGGGCCATGCCAAATTGATTTTGTGTTGTATGCTTAAAAGGCGATTTCTGAAGTTTTGTTTTACTATTACTTGTTCTGAAAGATTTAACTTTTTACTATTGATTTTTTTTTTCTTTGATTGCTGTAAGATTCTTTAAGGGAAAAAAAAAAAAAGGACATAATTTCCATGGAACAGAAGTGTACTTCTGAATGTAACACCTATGAGAATTTTGGTGTCGTATACCAAATTTGAAACAAACCTGAGCAAAAACCTCAATGCATTAGAAAAGAACCAAAATAAGTATTGGTTGGTTTGGTTTTTTTTTGTTGTTTATTTGTCTGGGGCTTTTTGTGTGGGTTTGGGTTGGTTTTTTTTTTTTGTTGTTCGTGGGTTTTTATTTTTGTTGTTGTAGTTGTTGGTAGTTGGTTTTTCTTTTTTTTGGACTGTAAAAGATCTGCTGCTTCAAATGACCTAACCCTCAGTATAGGCAGTAGAGGTTGGAGGTCAGTGAGTTAATTGTAGGATTAAAGTAGATTTTATTTAGAATCCCTCTTGTGTTTACGTGCTTTAATTCACTGATAGTGTGGAAACAGGACAAATCTTGGTTTAATTCTTGTTGTCAATGAAGATTTGTCCAAAGACTTTGTTGTGCCTTCAGCAGAAGCCTTGAGTTTGGGAAATGCATAAGCTTACCTTTGCAGCTGGAGGACTTTAGAGATATCATTTTGCAGAGACTTGTAGTACCATTTTGACCAGGGTTAACCCTCCAGGGGGAGTGACCTTGAACCTGACCCTAGGTGGTCTTGACCCCTCCCCAGGGGTGGGTCTGAACACTACCAGGTGATGGTTATCCCACTCCCCCTTCCTGTCTAAAGAGCCATAAAAGCAGGGGGACTTCCTGTTTCTCTCTCTCCCTGCCTCCCTGCTTACCAGCATCACCATTCTGTTCCTGGTTCTCTTTGTTTTACCATGTGGCCATCACCCACGAGGCAGACAAAGCCATCACCATCAAAACCAGGTTGTATTTACACATTTTGTATTGGTTTTCCCTTCCCTATACCTTTGTAACTTCCCTACCTCAGATACCTTTTTAATCTATTGTTAAACATTTCTTTTTAACTTCTAAATCAAGTGAGATTTATTTATTTGGGTGTGCTTACCTTTTCCTCTCTCTACATCTAATCTCTTTCTTTTGGGAAAGGAGGGGGAAGAGGGAAGGGCACTCTATAAATAATTGTTATTGGTTCTATCAAATTTATTTGATTCTCTGGGAATTTAAATTAGAAATGAGACACATTTCTAGTTCAAGATATGCATGATGGAAGTGTATCTGTTCATAGAATCATAGAATCAACCAGGTTGGAAGAGACCTCCAAGGTCATCCAGTCCAACTATCCAGTCACACAGTCCTGTCCAATAAACTGGACATATGCCACATTATCTTGGTTTCTGTTTTGGTACATATAGGATTGCATCTGAAGACAGGATATGGAGAGCAGTGTTTGCCAGCAGCCCCATGCTTCCAACCACCCTGGCTCCTGACCATTGTCACAGAGTTATGCTGGGCTGCACTACATTACCCTGAAAAGTGTATAAATCCTGAATTCAAGCATACATAGGTTCAGTAATATTTGAACAGAGCATCTTACTTTAACCCCCAGCTTCTTTTTGCTTATTTAATTCTTTTGTTCATAGTTAACTTGGTTATGTCTGAACTCAGGAGAGTTCCCTCATGTCCCAAGACAAATTGCTGAAGTTTTTCAATGCTGAACAAAAAACAACTCAGTTAAGTGTTGCACAAAGGCATTTGGCCATACTTTCTGTGGAGAAGCACATAGAGGCAAACCACCTCTACCTTTGGGAAAAACACTGAGAAGATTCTTTAGAGCTGCAGTTTTGGAACCCATCTTAATGTCTTTATTGAATCCAGATGCTGAGGTCTCTAGCCTGAAGGTCTCATATGAGTTATCCAAATTTTAGTGCTGTATAAGACAGACAGGTAATATAAACTGAAGGGTCTTTGTTTTTTGCTCTTTATTGACAGTCTCCATACAGGATTGTTTGTCTGAAGCATCTGTCTCTGAATCCTAAGCAGTTCATCTTGAAGGCTGTGTTATAATTTAATGTTGTGTTGTCTTTGTTGATGCTCTACCAGACAATATGCTGTTGGGAGCTTATGTCTGACCAATGTGCAGATTATTTGCCCTTCCCTGTGATTTAAGTCAGCATTGTGGAGCGTGCAGGCTGAGCTACAAAAGGAACGTGGAAGGAAAAAAAAACCCAAATATTCACAAGATTATAACAAGAACTATTCAAATTACGAGGGAGATAAATCTTACAAAGGTTTTGTTGATGGAATTACTTCCTTCACTGCATGAAAATTAAAGAATCCCTGGACCCAAGCCCCTTTAATACCCCGAACAAAGCTCTTGCCACCACAGGAAGTCAATTATCTCCATGGCAACCAAAGCAAACAGTGAATATTGCCTTAGCAGCCACAAAGAATAAAAAGTGCATCTAAAATTAATTTATGTCTTGAGATCAGACACTTGAGATGAGAGAACTGGTCCATAAAGTACCCCAGAGGAGTTAGGAAAAGGAAAACAGTTGGTCCTGTTTTGAGTTATGGAGGGAGCTGTTCTTGGAGTGCATAAATTTGCTTTTCCTCATTGTAAAAGGAATATTGTCAATATACTCATATTTACATGGATACACTCTGAGCTCTTTTCTATAGATCTAATTCTTGACTAAGAAGGTCTGGTAATAATTGCTCAAAATGGCACTTACCTCACAATCTCCCTCACTGTGCAGAAGGATCTGTTCTTTATTGTATTAATTAATTTGAGATGAATTAATCTTTTCTTATTTCCTTCCCTGTCTTAAAAAAAACAACCAATAAACCAAACCCAAACCAACAAACCAAACTGGAATGTCTTTCAGAAATATTCTTCTGAGGAAAAACAAAATAAACCAAGACATAACAAAACCAAACAAAACCACAAAAAAAAATCATGGAGACTTAAAATAAAGATTCTATTACCTTTATAAAATGAGAAGACAAACTTACCATATAGTTATGTGTAAAATTAATCAAAGTAGGGAAAAGATCACAAAAATATTGTGGTTTCTGTGTAACAGCCCAGATAATCTATGTATTTGTACATTTGAAGCCAATAGAATGCCATTTCTCTCCTCAGAATCTCCTTTTTCTGGATAGCTTCTCACTGCTACAGAATACACTGCTCCTGGCATGTAAATGATTGCTTTGGATATGTCTAATTGTGTAAGAGAACTTTGGTTCATGCTGCAGGCTGGATGTTAGGAGGAAGTTCTTCCCAGAGAAAGTGACTGACATTGGAATGGGCTGCTCAGGGAGGTGGTGGAGTTGCCATCCCTGGAGGTGTTCAAGAAAAGCCTGGATGAGGCATTTAGTGCCATGGTCTAGTTGACTGGGCAGAGCTGGGTGCTAGGTTGGACTGGATGGCCTTGGAAGTCTCTTCCAACCTGGTTGATTCTATGATGCTGTGATTGATATTTAGGAAGCCCTAGCTAAGAAGAGATAACTTGTACATAGCCATGTTTCTTATACAAGTCCCTCAGCAACTTCGTTTGCCACAGAGTACTGGTATGAGAGACTCACCTTCTGTTGCCTCAGTGGGCTGGGGTGATAGCTGGTCTGAATAGACAAGGCAATGGCTTTTGATGGCTCTCAATGACCTCCTTCATGGGGCCATGTGCCAGATCTGTTCCTGAAATGTTGTTTAACAACAGGAAAAGAGTTTCTGCATAGGTGACATTCTTTCTTCCCGTGCTCTAAACCACTGCAGCTGAGCCACAGAAAGGCCTGTCATGGGCACTACACTGGAGAGGCCTTGTGCAAATCAGCACAGTGAACTGAGAAGGCCCTCCCAACCTTATTGAACAGCATAAAAGGACCACAACCTCCTGCACCCACCTGTTGCATCTGGAAGCCCTTGCTGGGTGTACACCTGTCACAGAAGAACTTGGCCTAATCCCTTGGCTGGATCCAAGATATCTTTCTTCCTTACTTCTTGTTTCACTCTTTTTTTCTTTTGTTTTCCTAATTCCCTAATACTTGCATCCAACCAAGTGTCCTTAAGTTGCAAGTGACCACGCAGAAGCAAAAGCAAAGAAAGAGAGATATTAGTCTCTACTTCCCATCAGCAAGGATGATGTCAGTCTCAGGAAGCAGACCTCTCTACACTTGGACATTCCCCTGCAGGACAGACGCCATGGATGAATCTCCCTAAAATTTCACTTCATTCTAGCATCTGAGGTGCCATCATATGGCATGGAATGTCCTTTTGCCCAGTTTGGAGATGTTTAAATCTAGTATGTTCTCTACTGCCCAGGGTTGTCTCTGGAAATCATATTATGACATCTAGGAAAGGTCAGCCTTTGATGTGTTCAGGCATTTCTCGTGTTCTTACATTAAACATGAATACTGCCCAGAGACTCCAAATAGGAAACACAAACATGAGGCAGCAGTGTGCCCAGGTGGCCAAAAGAGCCAATGGCGTACTGGCCTGGATCAGGAATAGAGTGCCCAGTAGGACAAGGGAGGTTATTCTGCCCCTGTACTCAGCACTGGTCAGGCCACACCTTGAGTGCTGTGTCCAGTTCTGGGCCCCTCAATTTGAGAGAGATGTTGAGATACTGGAAGGTGTCCAGAGAAGGGCGACAAAGCTGATGAGGGGCCTGGAGCACAGCCCTGTGAGGAGAGGCTGAGGGAGCTGGGGGTGTGCAACCTGGAGAAGGGGAAGCTCAAGGGTGACCTCATTGCTGTCTACAACTACCTGGAGGGAGGCTGTAGCCAGGTGGGGGTTGGTCTCTTCTCTCAGGCAATCAGCAACAGAATAAGGGGACACAGTTTCAAGTTGTGCTGGGGGAGGTCTAGGCTGGATGCTAGGAGGAAGTTGTTGGCAGAGAGAGTGATTGGCATTGGAATGGGCTGCCCAGGGAGGTGATGGAGGCACCGTCCCTGGAGGTGTTCAAGAAAGGAGTGGCTGAGGCACTTAGTGCCATGGTCTAGTTGACTGGCTAGGGCTGGGTGCTAGGTCGGACTGGATGATCTTGGAGGTCTCATCCAACCTGGTTGATTCTAAGATTCTATGATTTTATGATGCTGTGATTCTATACTATACTTCCTTACCACAAAAAAAAATAAACACAGGACATCAAAGAGGAGAACAAGAATAAATAAACTGGATAGAGAAGATAAACTAAATAGGAGAGTTTAGACAAATTCATGTGAAAACCTATTCCTGTATACTCAGTCTTGGGCCAACCAGGAAACCTAGAAAAGAATCAATGTGTAAAGGGAAGAAACTATGTGACATAAACATTTTATATGATAATTTTATTTATCAAATAAGGACAGCACCTTAAAAAAAGTCCAGTGTGGAATAGGATTGCTCCTGTTAGTAACTGTACTGTTAATATGTGGTTTCAGGGCTTTTAGGAGGATCCCTACTTAAATAATTAGCCTTCAAACACCTCTAGAACTTTAAATCTTTGAAAAGTCATTACTAGGAACTTTGTCTCTACCTGACAAGCATAACCGGAATTTTTCTAACGCTGCAGCATGGTTCATTGTGATCCAATAAGCACTGGAGGATACTTGAATATAAAATGCAAAGCAGTGAAAGAGAAATACAAGACTGTGAACAGGGAAGAAAGGAACAATTCAGAACCTGAACGTATGTCTTTATGCTCAGAAGGGGTTAAAAACTAAGATGCAGCAATACATCATAAACAAAGCAGGAAAATTAGAGAACCTGGAGAGAATGAATGTATTTTATGAGAAGATAAATGAACAAGTGGAATAAATTACCAGTAAAGGCAATTGAAACAAAGATTATAAATAAAATATTAAATATAAAGTATAAATGAGGTTGAAAGACTTAGATTTATTTCCTGAGAAAGAGGAAAGTCAGTGATCAGCGAGGGAAGAGTGGGAAGGTGAGACTAATGTATTAAAAATAGAAGGTTGCAATTGCATTCAGTAAGTTATTTTTCATACTTTATTGAAGTAATTACTGAGGATAATTTATAACATGTAATTAGTAATCTGTAGTCAAGGGGAACTTTTTGTCTCTTTTTACTTGTAAGGTTTTGGTTTTTTTTTTAGTTGTAAGCTTGGAAGACCCCTTGACAAAAAAGAAAATGGTCAAGGAGGGCAGCAGCAGAAATTATGAGCATTATGTATAAGCTAAGCACCTGGTACTTTACTTGCAGAAGTCACAATGTAAATATTTAAAGAGAAGAGATGAATGTGAAGACTCCCCACATAAAATAAAATAGGAATAATAAATACCCTGCGAGTTTGAAAGGTCAAAAGTCTCTCAGACACAAATTAATTTTTCATGGTGTTTTTTGCTAGAAATATGATTGTGTTCCCCTAACAGAAACAAGACCTCAATTAATTTGTGTTCTAAATAGAGGAAAAGCATCACAAAACATGATTTTATTGCTGTGTAATAAGAATAAGCATGCTAGAAATCTTCCACGTGCAACAGACAATTGATAGAAACGAATATAATTTTCTTCCCCAATTTCTCTTGCACATTCAGTAACAGAATCTTGAAGATTAAAATGATGCCATGAAGCATCCACAAATGTCCACTATAAAACCACATTCATGTGGTTTTAAAAATTAATTCTGTTGTCAAAGAGAGCAGCAGCAGCACTAAATGAGGATGTACAACATTGTTCCAAAGAAGTAGAAACCAGGGACCTGCCCCTGAAGTAACCTGACTTTAGTGGGACCATGCATGTGTACAAAGATATTTCTGTTCTAAATCCTGGTAGCATCAGTGCCTTGGGCAATATGTTACAGAAGACAAAGACTTTCACTTTTGAAGTCAATGCCACAATGCTAAGGCATCAAGAGCACTAACCTCAGCCAAATCTTTTAAAGCTGATGTTCTTTAGCTTGGTATTTTGACAACGGCCTTCTCAAGGGCACATCCCTTTTAATGTTAATTTATTTGCAGTCTTTTATCTCTATAGGAAGAATCAATGCCATTTAATACTCAAACCTCCTGGAAGGGAAACAGTAGAAGCTGAGTTAGGTAAAGTCCAGAATGAGCTTTCAATCAGCATAGCATGAAAGTGTACAAAGCCTGTGGATTAATTTCTGCTTCCACATAACTGGGACCTTGGTGATTACTTTTCTCTGGCCACATTCTCCTCACAAGGGTGAGGTTAGAGAGATGGAGCTCAGCCAGCAGCCCAAGCGAGAGTGGTGCTGAGTGTGTTATCTGTGTTTTGACTTATGTTTTTATACATCTCAGCAAGCCTATGAGTGAAGCAGACATCACCATCGTTTTCCTTTCACAGCCTGTAATCTGATTCTTCTCACCAAGACATTCTAGCCTGCTTCAAACTAACACACTAGTGCTGTGCTTTGCAGTACTATAGCTGAGTGTTGATAACACAGCAGTGTTTTGGCCACTGCTCAGCTGAGCACCCAGGCTGTGCTTTTCCAATGTTTCCCTGCTCCAAGAGTCTGACAGGACACAGCTGAGCCAGCTGACCCAAACTGGCCACAGGGACATACCATGCCATATGATGGCAGCTCAGTTACAAGAACGAAGTGAAAGAAGGAAGTGTGCGGAAGTTTGTCTGTGGCGTCTGTCCTCCAGAGGAATGACCAAGTGTAGAGAGCTCTGCTCCCTGAGACTGAACATCATCCTTGCTGGTGGGAAGTAGAGAATAACATTTCTCTCTCTCTGCTTTTGCTTCTGCATGGTCTATCGCTTGTGACTATTATTATTATTACTAAATTGCTCCTATCTCATATCGGTTTTTTGTTATATTTTGCTCTCTCCCCTGTCCATTTAAGAAGGGGAGTGATAGAGCAGCTTTGGTGGGCATTTGGCCTCCAGCTTGGGCCAAGCCACCACAGGCGGATGCTGGTCTCTTTTCCCAAGTAACTAGTAATAGAACACGAGGTAAAGACCTCAGGCTACAGCAGGGGAGGTTTAAACTGGACATTAGGAAATATTTTTTTACTTAAAGGGTTTCCAGACACTGGATCAGGTTGCCCAGGGAAGTGTTGAGTCACTGTCCCTCAGTGTTTTTAAAAAGACATGTAGATATGGTACTTGGGAATATGGCATAGTGATGGACTTGGTAGACCAGGGCTAATGGTTGAGTGTGGTGATCTTGAAGGCCTTTTCCAAGCAAAATGGTTGTATGATTCCACGATTGTAAGCAGCTGTCTTAGAGTGAATAGATCAAAATATTCCAGTGACTGTGTTAATGAGTTCTGCATTGTCTACTGTAGAAACTTAGGTAGCTGCCTCTGTAACAGTTTTCTGTTACCAAAACAAAAAAAAACCCACAATCAAACAAAAAACCTCAAACAAACTACACCCAGGTCCCCAACCAAATAAAAAAAAAAAAAAAAAGAAAAGAAATAAACCAAAGCAAAAATACCCCAACCCAAAACTTGAAGAGATATATACCTAAGGATCAGATGAAACAAAACACTTAGATCCTAATTCCATACACTGTCAATAAAAGAAAATCTAGCAGATAGGTCAGAGGCAAATGTTTACATCCTATCACATGGGAGTAAACCCAAAAGTCTGAGTTTGGTGTGAGAACCAGCCTGTCTGCACATCCCTGTCTCTGTACACAGAGACTAGCCCAGTGTTTGCTATTTTAGACTTCTTGCTCTTGAGACAATATCTTTGTTTTGTTCCTGGCTGAGAAACCCTCCAAGATGTATATATTCATGATAAATGCATTTACATTGTTTGAAGTGTGTGTTAGAAGAATCTGCATTCTCTATGCTAATAGCAGTCTTGTCATGCTCACTAATCATTTGTTTCAGTGCCCTAGAAGTCTTTCCTATGCAAATGAATTCACAGGGGCACTTTAACATGTAAATCGCAATCTGCCTCACATGCGAGGAATTGATGGATTTTAAATTCCTTGTCTGTGGGGAAGAGCAGCCAAACAGAAAGGGATCTGGGGTGCTGATTGATACCCGCCTGAACATGAGCCAGCAGTGTGCCCAGGTGGCCAAGAGAGCCAGTGGCATCCTGGCCTGCATCAGGAATGGTGTGGTCAGCAGGAGCAGGGAGGTCATTCTGCCCCTGTACTCTGCACTGCTTAGACCACACCTTGAGTACTGTGTTCAGTTCTGGGCCCCCCAGTTTAGGAGGGACATTGAGATGCTTGAGCGTGTCCAGAGAAGGACAACGAGGCTGGGGAGAGGCCTTGAGCACAGCCCTACGAGGAGAGGCTGAGGGAGCTGGGATTGGTTAGCCTGGAGAAGAGGAGGCTCAGGGGAGACCTTATTGCTGTCTACAACTACCTGAAGGGTGGTTGTAGCCAGGAGGAGGTTGCTTTCTCTCAGGTGGCCAGCGCCAGAACAAGAGGACACAGCCTCAGGCTGTGCCAGGGGAAATTTAGGCTGGAGGTGAGGAGAAAGCTCTTCACTGAGAGAGTCATTGGACACTGGAATGGGCTGCCCGGGGAGGTGGTGGAGTCGTTGTCCCTGGAGCTGTTCAAGGCAGGATTGGATGTGGCACTTGGTGCCATGGTCTGGCCTTGAGCTCTGTGGTAAAGGGTTGGACTTGATGATCTGTGAGGTCTCTTCCAACCTTGATGATACTGTGATACTGTGAAGTAATGAATGGTACTTATTTATCCTATACTACTATGCTAGGTGCATCTCCCATACTTAGACTTGTACCAAGTCTAACACAGCATTCATTGTTTCAGAAATGCAAGAAAGAAGAACCAAAAGTCTATGATAAATATATTCATTTTCTTCTTTTACATACCCAAAGTAGTAGCCTTAATAAGACATTCATTGGTGTAAGACCTTGAGTGAGAATACAACAATGTTCTTTCATGGTGCAGCAAATTCTAACTCTTAGGAGAAAATTGACTATTTTTAACTGAACTCAAGACATTTCACGTTAAAATAGGAAAGATAAAACCTGTAACTTCAGAGAAGAACTGATTCACCACACCACAATATGATATGAACCAAACCAGATACAAAAAAAATAATGAGATGGGTTAAATAGGAGAAAATTAGCTATAAGAATACTTCTGAAAATTAAACACATAGAAATGATTCTGAATATGGCTCATCTTGGTCTATAAAAGGAATTTATGAAATTGTATTAGTGAAAATTTGTATGAAAATTCAAGGAGACTTCAGGAAAAGGGTGGGGTTTACAGGGAAAAAAAAAAAAGCAACTGATATTCAAACTGATACAAAAATGTAATAAAGTCCTGAAGACTGTACATAACAGGGAAAAGTCAGAGACAACCAAGCCTGTGCATGTGGCTCCATCACTATGAATAGGTTCTTTTGGAAAGGACAAACTATCTTCTACACTGTGAAAACTGAAATATGAGCTAAAGAAATATGGTGGAATTTGTTGCAGGGTGATGAGGCTGGTGGCTGGTGAGAGGTCTGGAAAACATGACCTATGAGGAGCGGCTGAGGGAACTGGGGTTGTTTAGTCTGCAGAAGAGGAGGCTGAAAGGGGACCTTATTGCCCTCTACAACTATCTAAAAGGAGGGTGTAGTGAGGCTGGAGCTGGTCTCTTCTCTGGAATTACTAATGACAAGAGGAAATGGCCTCAAGTTGCATCAGGGAGGTTTAGGTTGGATGTTGGGAGGAAGTTCTTTAATGTGTGGTCAGGCACTGGAACAGGCTTCTCAGGGAGGTGGTGGAGTCACCATCCCTGGAGGTGTTTAAAAGGAGAGTGGATGTGGCACTTGAGGCTGTGGTCTAGTGATGAAGGATACTGGGATGAATGTTGGACTGGATGATCCTGGTGGTCCTTTCCAATCATAGTGATTCATAGTGATTAGCTGTGCTGAGGGATTTGTTTTAGTCAAGGACTTGTCAGTGTGAAAATAATGATTGGACTCAATGATCTTGAAGGTCTCTTCCAATCTAAGAAATTCTGTGATTCTGCACACTTGGTTCTAGTCATATTCCTTGCCTGCAGTGTAGTGTAATGATTGTATGGTCCTTTCATTAAGAAAGGTCATGACATTCATTTCCACCTAAAGTTGTACTTTATTCTTTATAGTGTGTGTGTACCCTAAAGAATGAGAGATGCCAAAGAGGCTGGTTTTTAGAAATATGACATATCTAGTCTTCTGACTGGCTGTAATGAACATACGTAGGCCTATAATTTTAGTGCTCATGGTAAAATATAATTATCCAGGTACATTTTACTGTGCAAAGTTATAAGGGAAAGGCCTGGAACACAAACCCTATGAGGAGAGGCTGAGGGAGCTGGGCTTGTTTAACCTGGAGAAGAGGAGGCTCAGGGGTGACCTCATTGCTGCCTACAACTACCTGAAGGGAGGCTGTAGCCAGGTGGGGGTTGGTCTCTTCTGCCAGACAACCAGCAATAGAACAAGGGGACACAGTCTCAAGTTGTGCTGGGGAAAGTATAGGCTGGATGTTAGGAGAAAGTTCTTCACAGAGAGAGTGATTGGCATTGGAATGGGCTGCCCAGGCAGGTGGTGGAGTCACTGTCCCTGGAGGTGTTCAAGAAAAGACTTGATGAGGCACTTGGTGCCATGGTCTGGTTGACTGGCTAGGGCTGGGTGTTAGGTTGGACTGGATGATGTTGGAGGCCTCTTTCAACCTGGTTGATTCTATGATTATTTACACCCTTAAACTGGAAGGACTTCCATTTAAAAATGATTATCAAAATTAACAGCGTGCCTTTACTAAGTCTTCTATTTTCTAAAGACAAAAATGTGCTACAGGGATGTTTAGGATGACAGAAAACAATTTAGAGATGGAAAGAATCCAACCTGACATGCTTGGCACATGAGAAGAATTAAAATAATATATCACTTGCTGAAAATCTCTATGCCTAAATGATCTGAAAAGGAATTAAGCATGGATAAAAGTAAAATCAAAATTATCCTTGGAATTCTATCTAATTGCATATATACCATTCCTCTCATACCTCCTCTCCCCAGAATATGGAAATAGTCCTACTCATCTGTTAGTCCTATGTGACCAAACCCACAATACTTAATTTTTGGATCTCCTCTAAGATTACAGAAACCACACAAAGTTTTGCAGAAGCACTTCAAGGGGTGGGAGCCAGCTCAATGAATAGAATTATAGAATCACAGAATGTAGGGGTTAAGGGACCTCTACAGATTGTCTACTCCAAAGCTCCTGCTAAAGGATCAGTGATGGCAGGTTGCACAGGAATGCATCCAGGCAGGTTTTGAAGTTCTTCAGTGAAGCAGACTATACAACTTCTCTGGGCAGCCTGTTCCAGTGTTCTGTCACCCTCACAGTAAAGAAGTTTCTCCTCAAGTTGAGGTGGAACTTTCTGCATTCCAGCTTATACCTGCTGTTCCTTGTCCTCTTATTGGGGACCATGGAAAAGAGACTATTACTGTCATCTTGCCACCCATCCCTCAGATATTTATAGACATTCATAAGATCCTCTCTCAGTCTTCTCAAGACTAAGCAGTCTCAGTTCTCTCAGTCTATTTTCTTCAGAGAGATGTTCAAATCCCACAATCATTTTCACATCTCTCTGATGTATGCTCTCCAGCAGACCCCGTCTCTCTTGAATTGGGGATCCCAAAATTGGACATGGTATTCCAGGTGTGGTGTCACGAGGGGAGAGTAGGAGGGAGAACCTCCCTAGACCTGCTGGGCACATTTTTCTTGATGTACCCAAAGGTACCATTGTCCCTCTTGGCCACAGGGGCATTGCTGTTCCATGGATAACTTGCTGTCCACTAGAACTCCAAGATCTTTCTCCAAGGGGCTGCTTTCCAGCTTTTGAACAGCTCCTACCTTTTTGTACATCTCTCAGTTTTACCCTGTCGCTGCTTTTGGATGGGTGTCCTCACTTTTGCACGCTTCTGTGCAAACCTGCAGACTTGGCAAGCCCTGGGATCCTTTGAGAGAGAGCCAGCAGTACCCAGATTGGCCCCTCTAGGATCATATCAGCAGGCAACCTCCTGTCTGCCTCCCAGCCGGGGGGACACTAGCAGTTTTGGTTCTTCCTTGCCACTGCAGAGGCAGCATTGTTCTACCATCATCCCATTTGTGGAAGAAGTGCTCAAGACGTTTCTGAGTTTGGCAGCTCTGCCACACACCTCGGGCTTCTCTTGGGTGGATCTCTATTATTGCATGTTGCCTGCAGTGTCAAAAGGCTGCTTCTGCAGAGGAATCCAGCAAGGAATCACTGTCAAATGCCTATCTCATCTCTGTGAGTAAGACCTGCTGTTCCCTTAATCTTCTGCTCAGCCTGATTGCTAGTGGGGTAAAGCTGTGTTTATAGTTTAGCCTTTTCCATTTCCTGACTTCCTAAATACCTAAATTTGTATCTGATATAATTTTTGAATAAATTCTCAATCAAACAGAATCTATCAATAAACTTAACTAATTTTTCTATATAGTTTGGGGGAAGGATTTCAGGAAAAGGAAAATAATTCTATTTTTCATAATTCCTGACTCAGATACATTAATTCCCTGCCTCTGTGACACTGAGCAGTACCTATTGTCATTCTTTGGAAAGAAACTTAGTGTGCTTGCCTCAGTTGTGGGGTGTCTGTACACTGAAAGTGATCCAAGGAGCAAACTTTTGAGCATAAATTAGTTTTTATCATAGTTCTTGGCTTCATTCTGGACTCTTATGGCTAGCTTTCTCTTGCCAGGAAAGAAGTTATCTCTACTCAGCTAAATAGGAGCTAGGCAGTGTCAATCAGCCTCAGAAGCCAGGCTGCTTTGTTTTACTTTAGTACACCCATCAATATTTGCATTTGAGAGATGCATATTTAGTGAAATGAATCCCACTAAAGTGTTTCCTTGTATTTATAGTATCTTGGACAACAGGGCAATAGCAAAATTGCTGAGCTTCTCAGAGCAGGGAAAAGAAAAGAGAAATTCACTTCACTCAGTCTAGTCTGTAGGGATATTTTTTATTATGATATCCTTACTTCACACAGCACAGTTAGCACTACTTTCTATCTAGAAAGTGAAAACTTGGTATGTTAAAAAGCAGACCTTTATTTACCTCAGTAATTGCAAGCATAGGGAAAAACTGGAAGAACTATAAGACTACAGTAATGCAGAAGACATTTAGTGGCATGCAGAGCTTCTTGTATGTGCAATATGTGATTAGCAAATTACCTGGAAAAATTACTGCTAGGGTACATAAAAATTCATGGCTGCCAGGTTTTGGTTGCTCCTGGCAGGGCATTTCCCCTTCTCTTTAACCTACTAGTTTGTGTATAGCTGCATTTGAACAATAAAATGTGTAACATTTGCAAATAAACAGCTTGAGGGTAAGTGTAGCGTCCAGTGGAAATGTAAGCTTCAGTGGTGATGCAGATTTAAGAATCATTAGCTACAGATAGTGGTCTTAAATATCTAATACTTTTTAATGTGCCATTCAACTCTCATGATGTATGTTAATTTCTTCATTTAACATTAGTACTGTAGTGCTCTGGTGATGACCCATTTTGTTTTGTTAGATGCTGCTTAAGAGCACAATAAAATGATATTTCGTGGCCTTTTCCCTGATACATATGGTACAGTCATAATGCTATGGAAATGAGGAAGCTCCAGGGAGACCTAATAATGACCTTCCAGCATCTGAAAGAAGCCTACAGGAAATATGGAAAGAGACTTTTTACAAAGGTCTGTAATGATAGAATGAGGGGTAATGGCTTCAATCTAGAGAAGAGTAGATTCAGATTGGATGTTACAAACAAATTCTTTACCATGAGCGCAATGCAAAACTGGAACAGGTTGCCCAGAGGGTGGTTGAGGCCCCATCCCTGGAGATGTTCAAGGTGAGGCTCAACAGGGCACTGGGCAACCTGCTCTAGTGGAGGATGCCCCCCACTTGCTGCAGAGGGGGTTGGGCTAGATGACCTTGGGAGGTCTCTTCCAACTCAGACCATTCTATGATTCTACGATTCTATGAATGTTAAAAAGCCCACTGTTTTTCTGCAATCCATTAGTGGTTTCCCTTCTGCTCTGTGATGGTTTGGGTGTTCCCCACTCCCCCACACTTTAGAAATCACCTAGACTAGACTCAGCCAGCTCTGGAAATATGAATGAAGCTTGTATTTACAGCTAGCACAATTTACAAGCAGATATTTACAGTAGATACAGTTATAGACAGAAATATACAAGGTAAAAAGGTAATAGAGAAACATAACAGCCCTCCCAGAAACCTGAGCCCCCAGGAGGGGCTCTCAACCTTCCCCCTACCCCTCTCAACCTTACCCCAGTCCCAAGGAAGAATGGAGGTTTGGCCAGGGGTTTAGGAAGCAAAGTGGATTAGTCCAAAAAAACGGAGGGTGAGGTTAGAGAGATGCAGCTCGGACAGCAGCCCCAGTGTTTTTATTTCTTGTTCCTATACATCTCAGCAAGCCTGTGAGCAAAGCAGACATCACCATTGTTTTCTTTCCACAGCCTGTGATCTAGTTCTTCTCACCAAAACATTCCAGCCTGCTTCAAAATAGCACATGCTGTAAGACAAGCCTGCAAAAGATTTAATAATGTAGCTGAGAATTGCATTTTTGCCCTCCGTTAGAGTTCTTCAGAGCACAACTTTTTTTGAATGCCTATTTCCTATCAAATCCATTATGGCTTTTCTAACTTGTGTATTTATGCATAGTTTCAATTTTCTTGCCGAAATGTTCACACCCCTAAGTCTTCAAAATGAGAGCAAAAAATCATAGAATCATAGAATCAGTCAGGGTTGGAAGTGACCACAAGGATCATCTAGTTCCAACCCCTCTGTCATGAGCAGGGACACCCTACCCTACATCAGGCTGGCCAGAGCCCCATCCAGCCTGGCCTTAAACACCTCCACGGATGGGACCTCAACCACTTCCCTGGGCAACCCATTCCAGGCTCTCACTTCTCTCATGGTGAACAACTTCCTCCTCACGTCCAGTCTGAACCTACCCACCTCCAGCTGCAAAAGCATTGGCAAACTATCGTTCTGTGAACTTGTGGACAAATTCTGGTTGCCTGCAAAGCAACCTGAAAAATGATATGGTTTTGCAAACTATTTAATTGATCTTGTGTAGGTCAGTTGTAGTGTATGAAAAGGTGGTGACTGCACAAAGAAATGATCTTTATTCATGATCTTTAAATGTTCTTGATACATTGTTCTTGAAATAAGTGGCACAGTTTCAGTGATCCCATGGGAGGGCTTGGGTTTGTTTTCTAGTGTTTGAAGGTTTTGACGATATAAGGTCAGTAAGGAACTTGGTCTAACTCTGTAGTCCTTCATTTCTGCTGATATTAGCAGTAGTGAGACTTCTACCCTTCATGGAAAATCGACTTGGCTTTTTAAGATCAAAATATAACATGCACACAATTTTCAAGCCTGTGTCATTTGAGTTTACATCTTTACAAAAGAATATGTTGTGCACCCTCCAAAAGACACAGAGAGGGCAAAGAAAACACCATCCACGTAAATACATGCCAAAGTATATTTTAAAACATCTTTCAAAGAGAAACTTCAGTTATTTTTACCTTCTCTTTGGCTAGTTCTATTTGTACTTAGTTATATATACCTGGGAGTTGTTAAGGGAGCACAGCGTGTAAAGAAGAGGATTTTGCTTCTACTGTCACAGCCTTGGCACCTGTTCATCTGTCCATGATGATTGATCTAATTTTGGTTTTATTTTTGGCAATGAGCATAGATGTGAGGAGGAAGTTCTTTAATGAGTGGGTGGTCAGGCACTGGAACAGGCTGCCCAGGGAAGTGGTGGAGTCACCATCCCTGGAGGTGTTTAAAAGGAGAGTGGATGTGGAGCTTGAGGCTATGTTCTAGTGATTAAGGATGCTGGGATGAAGGTTGGACTGGATGATCCTGGTGGTCCTGGATCATGTCTAGAGAAGGGCAACGAAGCTGGTGAAGGACCTGGAACACAAACCTTATGAGGATAGGCTGAGGGAGCTGGGGTTGTTTAGCCTGGAGAAGAGGAGGCTCAGGGCAGATCTCATTGCTATCTACAACTACCTGAAGGGAGGCTGTAGCCAGGGGGAGGTTGGTCTCTTCTGCCAGACAGCCAGCAACAGAACAAGGGGACATAGTCTCAAGTTGTGCTGGGGGAAGTACAGGCTGGATGTTAGGAGGAAGCTGTTTCCAGAGAGAGTGATTTGCATTGGAATGGGCTGCCTAGGGAGGTGGTGGAGTCACGGACCCTGGAGGTCTTCAAACACAGGCTGGCTGAGGCATTTAGTGCCATAGTCTAGATGACTGGACAGGGCTGGGTGCTAGGTTGGACTGGATGATCTTGGAGGTCTCTTCCAACCTCGCTGATTCTATGATTCTGTGATTCTTTCCAACCATAGCAATTCATAGTGATTAGATGTTGTGCTGAGGGATTTGGTTTAGCCAAGGACTTGTCAGTGTGAAACTAATGATTGGACTCAATGATCTTGAAGGTCTCTTCCAGTCTAAGAAATTCTGTGTAATTCTGTGTTTGTGAATATTTACTTATTTGTGTATGCTTTAAGGGGATTATTTTTCCTGGGCAGGCCAGAAAACACCTGCTTGCTGACATGAAACTGTCTCTGTACCTCTTTGATGCCAACATGGGGCTAGAGCATATTTCTATGGAAATGAGTTCCTTACTATTTATATCTGCTGGCTTGCAAATGATCCATTAATAGTATCACCTTATGTAGTTTGGCGCAACTATGCTTTCTTGTGTGAGCCAAGAGCCATTGCATCAATGCAAACAGCAAAAGTGCTGTTCATTACACTTTAACAAATGAGGAATTTCAAATCCCTCAGATTGTCATGTGTGAGACAATAACGTGATTTACATACTAAAATGCCCCCGTGGGTGTATTACCATAGAAAAGATCATTACATAGTAGAGCTGTTTTTCCCCTTTATCAAATCTCTTTTTAAATGTCTCTTAGAGAAACAAGTGAAGTGAAAACTGCCTTGATTATATATCTCATTTCATTTCTCTCTTTTTTTTTTTTTTTTAAATCAGAAGAGCTGAAGAGCATAATGGAAAAAAACAAAACCAACACCAAACCAAACCAAAAAACAGCTTAAGAAATAGGAGAAAAAGTTCTTGACAGACTGAAAACAGTCATGGAAAGAGGAGGGGAAAAAGTGGAACAGAGGATGTGAGAGGAATATTTTCTGAATCTACCAATCATAGAATCAACCAGGTTGGAAGAGACCTCCAAGATCAGCCAGTCCAACCTAGCAGCCAGCCCTGGCCAATCAACCAGACCATGGCACTAAGTGCCTCGGCCACTCCTTTCTTGAACACCTTCAGGGATGGTGACTCCACCACCTTCCTGAGCAGCCCATTCCAATGCCAATCACTCTCTCTGGCAAAAACTTCCTCCTAACATCCAGCCTAGACTTCCCCCAGCACAACTTGAGACTGTGTCCCCTTGTTCTGTTGCTGGTTGCCTGGCAGAAGAGGCCAACCCCCACCTGGCTACAGCCTCCCTTCAGGTAGTTGTAGACAGCAACGAGGTCTGCCCTGAGCCTCCCCTTCTCCAGGCTAAACACCCCCAGCTCCCTCAACCTCTCCTCACAGGGCTGTGTTCCAGGCCTCTCAGCAGCTTTGTCACCATTCTCTGGACATATTCCAGTATCTCAACATCTCTCTTGAATTGAGGGGCCCAGAACTGGACAGTACTTCCAACTTGGTTGATTCTATGAACACAGATTCTGTGTTTAAACATATACTGTGAAGAAGTTTCTGGTAACCTTACCTTTTACAAAATTAAATCAGAGTTCACAAAATGTCTCTGTGATGGCTGCCACAAATTCCTGAAACATCTAGCTGCTGAATTAGAGATCTTTTGGGTGAGATTGTATATTCTTGAGGCAAGTTGAATAAAAACATTCTGGTTTTGTTTAATCAGTCTTTTTGTCTGTATATTTGCTCTTATCCGAAACCTATTAAAGTCAATTAGAGTCCCTGTGTAAATGAAGTGATGTAATGATAATGTAAGAGTCATTGTGCTGGGACTTGTATTAAGCTCTAAGCCAACTTCTTGTATCTCATCTAATTTCATAAACCTCAGCAGATTTATACTGACCGAGCAATCATTCAATTAATGAAAATGTCATACTCTATCTGTTGATAAACTTCTGTGTGTATGAGTTTCTGGTATCCCAGAAGTTATTCCACATCTTTGCCTGTAAAATTCATTTTGTTTGTGGGTTGCTAGTGGTGAATAGCACATAGTGCAGGTGTTCTCTGACAAGTGATCCTGCAACATCATGCTAGTTTGAGCCTAGCTGGGATATTTTGTTGAGAAGAATTAGATGATAGGCTGTGAAAAGGAAAAATGGTGATGCCTTCTTCATTCATAGGCTTGCTGGATGTATAAGAACAAGAACATAAACACAGATAACAGAGTGTCTCTCTGTCTTTGGGGTTGAACTTCTCTCTCTATGCCATCTGTGTAACTAATCCTTCTGCTTCCTAACACCCCTGGCTGACCCTCCAAACTACCTTAAATGAAAGGCAAAGTCTGAGGTAAGATAGACGGGTTGGAGGAAGGTGCATGGGTGGTTGGAAGCCTCTCCTGGGGACTCAGGTTTCTGGGAGGGCTGTTGTGTTTCTGCATTACCTTTTTAACTCGAATATTTCTGTATATAACTGTATATACTGTAAATACCTGCCTTGCCTGGCACTGAGGTCAGGCTGATGGGTCTGTACTTTTCTGGTTCCTCTCTTCATCCCTTCTTGTGGGTGGGCATCACGTTGGCCAGCTTCCAGTCATTAGCAGCCTCTCTAGTGAGCCATGGCTCTTGACAAATAATAGAGAGTGGCTTGGTGAGCTCATCTGCTAGTTCCCTCATCACCCTACGATGGATCCCATCTGGTCCCATCAATCAGATCAATAATACAGTGGTGTAAATATGCACACTTGCCCCATTGTAACAGCAGTGCAGTTGCTCTAGTAGTCCTGCAACTTTTCCCAACAGTTCTGATTCAGTCTCCACCCTCTTTATTTGTTTGATTCAATTTTTCTGTATTTTCTTTCAATGACTTTACTCCTGTCTTGTAATTTTCCCAAGTGGATGTTGTTGTCATGATGGTGTTTTTTTTTTTCCCAAAATAAAAGTGGTTTTATTGACTCCTGTGAAGTAAAGTCAGGCTTAAACTTCATCTATGTGAAAACTGTAAGCTGTTACATCTTAAAATCTCTCTGTGATCTTGAACCTCAAAGCAATTCCTCGAGCACAAGCCCTACGAGGAGAGGCTGAGGGAGCTGGGATTGTTTAGCCTGGAGAAGAGGAGGCTCAGGGGTGACCTTTTTGCTGTCTACAACTACCTGAGGGGAGGTTGTGGCCAGGAGGAGGTTGCTCTCTTCTCTCAGGTGGCCAGCACCAGAACGAGAGGACACAGCCTCAGGCTGCACCAGGGGAAATTTTGGCTCGAGGTGAGGAGAAAGTTCTTCACTGAGAGAGTCATTGGACACTGGAATG
Organism: Pogoniulus pusillus; assembly: GCF_015220805.1. Classification (NCBI taxonomy): domain Eukaryota; kingdom Metazoa; phylum Chordata; class Aves; order Piciformes; family Lybiidae; genus Pogoniulus; species Pogoniulus pusillus. Next base: position 41,927,061 of record NC_087266.1, read on the forward strand.
GGCTGCCCGGGGAGGTGGTGGAGTCGCCGTCCCTGGAGCTGTTCAAGGCAGGATTGGACGTGGCACTTGGTGCCATGGTCTAGCCTTGAGCTCTGTGGTAAAGGGTTGGACTTGATGATCTGTGAGGTCTCTTCCAACCCTGATGATACTGTGATACTGTAATTCACTTCGTGCTGCTTAGGATTTGTACCCCATTGCTGTTGTGACACAAAAACCAAGATCAAAAGTCTTGCAAGCAGCTGTTAGTCATCTCACATACTTTAGACAGGGAAAAAGCAAAATGTTTGGTCTGAGCTAGATATCATTCTCTGTAGCCACATACTTTATCTCCAGAGTCTCTTCTACCCTAGCAGATTTAGGCTAGTTGTTTTCAGATTCTTTTTTAATGGGGAATTCAACTCTTTAATAATGCTATGACTAACTGTGGTTAGACGTTGTGCTAGTTTCAGCCTAGTTGGAATGTTTTGGTGAGATGAATTAGACTACAGGCTGTGAAAAGGAAACAATGGTGATGTCTGCTTCACTCATAGGCTTGCTAAGATGTATAAGAACAAGAACATAAATATAGATAAGGGAGTCTCTCTCTGGGCTTTTTTGGGGCTGCATGAACTTCTCTCTAACCTAACCTGCTGTCTGTGTGACTGATCCATCTGCTTCCTAACTCCCTTGGCTGACCCTCCAAACTCTCCTTGAAGCATAAACCAAAGTCTGGGGTAGGGCAGAGGGCTGGGGAGAAGGAGGAAGGGTGGTTGGAAGCCCTTTCTGGGGACTCTGGTTTCTGGGAGGGCTGTTGTGTTTCTGTATTACCTTTTTAACTTGTATATTTCTGTCCATAGCTGTATATATTGTAAATACTTGCTTATATATTGTGCTAAGCTGTAAATATAGCTTAATTCATTCAATTTCCAGAGCCACTGCTTCTAGTTGGGTGATTTTCTTAAGTGTAGAGGGGCAGGTAACACCCAAACCATTACAGATGTGCAATTAATAGACAAGTCACCGCTTCCATTGGGAGATTTTTCCATCGGCTGATTGTTCTCATTGTGAAAAACTTTCCTCATGTGTATACTTGAAATCTCCCCAGGAGTAATTTATACCCATTTTTCCTCATCTTTTTTTATGTGACTCCTTGTAAAAAAACAATCTCCATCATCTTTGTAGACACCCTAATACTTATTTTTTTTTTTCTCAAGGCCAATCAAACTGAGTTCTCTGAGCCTTTTATCATATGGCAGAGTTCCCAGTCTTTTGGGGCTTGGTCTCTTCTCTCAGGCAACCACCAATAGAACAAGGGGACACAGTCTCAAGTTGTGCTGGGGGAGGTCTATGCTGGATGTTAGAAGGAAGTTCTTCCCAGAGAGAGTGATTGGCATTGGAATGGGCTGCCCAGGGAGGTGGTGGAGTCACCATCCCTGGAGGTGTTCAAGAAAGGAGTGGCTGAGGCACTTAGTGCCATGGTCTAGTTGAGTGGCTAGGGCTGGGTGCTAGGTTGCACTGGATGATCTCGGAGGTCTTTTCCAACCTGACTGATTCTATGATTCTTTTGATCATCGTTCTGACCCTTCTCTGGACCCATTTCAGCCTGTCCACACCTTTTTTTCTTGTATAGAGAGGAGCAAACCCGAACAGAGTATACCAGGAGAGTCCATACAAGCACTGAGTAGAGTGGAGTAGTGACTTCATCTTCTCTGGTGATGGCCTTACTGATGCAAACCAGTGTCCTGTCAACTTTCTTTGCCATTCCTTTCACTCATATTGAAGTTGTCCACAACAGAATCACAGAATTAATCAGGTTGGGAAAAGACCTTTGAGATCATCAACTCCAACCTATCACCTAATACATTCTAATGAACTAGACCACAGCACTAAATGCCTCATCCAGTCTCCTTTTAAACTGTGCTGAAAGCTCTGGAGAAATACAGGTACCCACCACTCACTGAACATTGATGTCCCACGTAAACTGACTGGGTTACTCTTCCACAGAAGGTAACCAAGTTGGTCAAGCATGATTTGCCCTTGACCAACCTATGCTAGTTTTTCCCAGTTTCTTCACTTGACTTGTGATAGCCCCCCAGGAGGGTTCATTCTACAAGTTGCCTAAGGTTAGAAGTAAGATTGTGTCATATTATGGGCAAGATCCCAACATCTGCCTGTCTCAAAGCCCCAGGACTCCTACTGAAGCTGTTTGACAAAATTAACATTAGCCTCTCTTTCAGTCCCCCAATAAGGACTTACACTGACACAAGTTCACAAAGTTAAAATAATTGATAGGTTTAATTTAATGTAGTGACAGATACAACAGATTTGGGATTGCCAGTGATAAATGCACTAACTGTAAGTGATCCAGCTCAAGTTAATAAATCCTGGCTAGTATCTGACACAGACAGAGATGCAAATCTTTGCAGTAGTGCTAATATATAATAGAAATGGTAATGCTAGAAAACGTTAAGCTGTATATTGAATGCAGAATTCTTACCAAGAAGCTGTCCCTGTCTTGGGTGAAGAAAAAGGAGTACATCCCATCAACCATCCTCATTTCTGCTAAATCCAGTCTTTCTCATAGTATTTTTTTTGTATCATAGCCCTGTCTGCCTGTTTTTTATATGATGTTTAGTATGATTTGGGGGGGAGAGTCAAGTAACATAGTAATGTATGTTTAGGATATACTCTGGTTCATTATCATACTGAGGGGTGTCAACTTTAATATTAAAATTGTAGTTAATTAGATGAAGGTCTTCACTCAGGCACTATAGCTTTCAAACTCTGTTTTTTTAAGCTGCTTATTTTTGTTGTTTTAGCCTTACTTTATTAGTGTTAGCTGAAACAGAGATGTCTTGTCTTTGTAAGACTTCACAAATTTTCAGGTGCTTGCCAGAGCAGCTTTGCAGATCTTTATTTCCAGAGGTAATATAAGCATCTCTTGGTTGCAAGAACCTCAGTCCTGATCCTGAAGCACACTAACTTGACTCACATTCCTATCCCATGGTGAGTTAGGCAGTTCACAGTATCACAGTATCGTCAGGGTTGGAAGAGACCTCACAGATCATCAAGTCCAACCCTTTACCACAGAACTCAAGGCTAGACCATGGCACCAAGTGCCACATCCAACCTTGCCTTGAACAGCCCCAGGGACGGTGACTCCACCACCTCCCCGGGCAGATTCCACAGATCAAATTTTCTGAATCCTCCTTTAAGACATTTTTTAGTTGAAGACCACATTAACCTTCTTCCAGTCCTCTGGAATGTCCCTCCCAATTTACAACTTCTCAAAGATTATGGAGAGCAGCCTCACAACACCAGCCAGCTCTCTGAATGTTCTTGATGGATAAGGTAAGGGCCCATTGATATAATATGGTCAGGCTCCTGTGTTAGTTCACAGACCAACTTTCAATCATGGTGGGGGCATATTTGCTTCAACCTGGGGTTTAATTCCCAACATATGGAGCACAACAGCGTTAGTAAAGACAGAGATGAAGAAAGTGTTGAAAACATCTGGCTTTTCAGCATTGTTGGTGACTAAATCACCTCTATTTTAAAACAGTGGGTCAGTATTTATCTTCTGTTTCAGTTTGTTGTTTTGTAGTGGTGTAGAGCAAGGGCTAAACTGTCTTCTCCCCCAACAGGGGGGAAAAGTAATGCACAAAACTCAGGGTTGAGATAAACAAATACAGATCTCATAATCAGAATGCATAATTACCTTAGATAATAATCTAATTAATCCAATAATGCAATGCACGATTGCCTTAGTTTAGCCTGTTTGCAGAAGGAGTGCAGTGAATCACAGGAAAAAAACCCCAGCATGAAACAGAAAACCCAAACCAGCAGCTGCATGACTTCCACCCATTCTGCCACCGTACCTGAAGGAAAAAGCCAACACCCAAGAACCTGGAACCCAGGAAGCACCAACCAGAACAGAAAGCCTTCCATGTTGCAATCTGAACTTCAAGCCCCATAACACTTTGCTCCAGTTAGCACTTTGATTTTTGAAGCTGGCATGACTTCAGCATGGTATGAATAATAGCACCTGGTTCAACTCAATCCACGACATGTTTACATGGCTGAAAAAACCTTTCCTGATATTTTTGACATCTCTGGCCAATTTCAATTTGGCTGAACTTCCATTTTTCCAACTGCATCTTTCCAGGAGAGTATTCTTGAAAAACTACTAACACTTGCCAGCTCTATTATTCTCTATGGAAGCCTCCTATAGAATCCATTCTAGATGAGCTCTGAGCAAGCTGAATTTTGCTCTTCTAAAATCCAAACCCTTTGTCTAATTATTAACCATCACCCTGTCAACAGGATTCTGAACTCCACAATATTGTGATCATTGCAGCCAGGGCTTCCATTAACTGAGATATTACACAGTAAATGTTCTGGATTTGTGAGTAGTCCATCGCTGCCTCATTTCTGGTTGACACATCTACAGTTTGTATTAGGAAGTTCCATGCATTCCAGGAGCATGATGAATGATGTGAGCTGCTGCAGTTCATTCCAACAGATTTGAAGTATATGAAATCCCTCATAAGAATTAGGTTCTGTTAACCCAAATCTTGCTGAAGTGATCCAACTGACCATTGCCTGATTGATGTTATCTTGGTTTGGAGGTGGTTAACAGATGTCTACTGTAAAGACTGCCTTGAGGATGACCCCTCTGATCTTGACCCAGAGGCGTTTGACAGGGCTTCCTCAATTGCCATAGCTGACTTCTATGCATCCAAAACTGTTCTTTAACACAGAGCATGTCTCCTCCTCCTCTCCTTCCCTGATGTCATTGCAAAATAACCTATAACTATCCATCACGATTTTCCAGTCACAGGAACTGTCTCACAATGCTTCAGTTATTCCTATGATATACCTTTCTGACTGGGCATGGAGCTCTAGTTCCTCCTGCTTGTTCCTTAGGCTATGTATATTGATATGCGTACACTTAAGGTTGTTGATAATCTGATTCTCATCTCCAGAAGCAGCTAAGGAACATTTGTCACTGCTGTGGTTGGCCAGGCTTATCTCCCTGTTGGTTGCAATGGTGTGAGCACTGCCATTTTGGACCTCATCCCAGAGCTGTTCAGTTTAAAGCTCACCTCACCAAGTTGTCCAGCCTGCTGCCAAAAATTCCTTTGAGTTCTGTCATAAAAGAGTTAAAAGTACAGTACTGTCTTTTCCACTCTCTGGCATGGAAACCAAGCAAAATTTACCCCTATATAATATTTGTCATGTATAGAAAACATACAACTATTAAATTTGCATGCTCAAATACCGAAGACAGAAACAGGGAAAAAAATGTACCTAAAAATAGCTCCCCTGAGTTCATATATTTTTAAACATCACACTTAGTAATAAAACAAGGATTTTCATTTTACTTGTCTCCTAATCAGCTATCAGAAGCAACTCCCAGAAGCTTTTGTGTTGACATTCAAAGACTTTGTAGGCTGCTAAAGCTGCACATATTTCTATAGAAGACAGGAATTATATGCCTTACAAGCTACGATTTTGCTGGTGCCAGCTGGGGCTGGCTGTACAGTCACTGTGTGAGATATATGTAATAAAGTTTTACTCACCTACAGGGACGCCTGAACCACAGGTTTCCATCCTGTTTCTGGAGCTGCCTGTGTGATCTCTAGTGCATTTTGTTGTTGCTGTTGTTGTTGACATAAGCATAGCTTACCAAAGAAGCTTCTTCAGCAAGTATTTTAGAGCAGGCTAATACCGTTTTTATCTCAGGATTTCTTGAAAATTGAATTCTAGGCTTCTGAGTGACACCAAAGAAAAGGAATCCATTTTGTTTCAATGAATCAAATAAGTGAAATACACTAATTCATATGAAAACCAAAAAGTGGCAACTGAGGTTTCCTCGCATCTCAAACTCCTCTTAATTTGCTTTTGAGAGAAAGCTTCATGCCAGTAGTTTTAGAAGATGCACAGCTGAAATGCAAGAGCAGTTTCATTGGACTGCTGAAATAAAACAGCGTTGACATGTATTTAGGTGGAAAGTCATAGAGGCAGATTCTAACTGTACTGAGGCTATTTCACTTAAAATCTTGATTTACTCAACAGAAAAATGAATTCCTATTTGTGATTTGTGGCACTGTAAAAAACAAAGTTCTGTTTAAATTGCATGGACTGACTTCTGGTTAGATTGCAGGATTCTGCCTGACAAACTTGGTGGCCTTCTATGAGCAAATCACAACATTAATAGAAGAGGGAAGAGCAACTGATGTCATTTACCTGGATCTGAGCAAGGCTTTTGACACTGTCCCACACCACATCCTGGTGGGGAAACATGGGTTTGATGGGTGGACCACTAGATGGATAAAGAACTGGCTTGATGGCCACACCCATAGAGTGGCTGTCAGTGGGTCAATGTCCAAGTGGAGGCCAGTGACAAGTGAAGTCTCTGAGCCATCAGTCCAGGGACCAGTCTTGTTTATCATCTTTGTTGGTGACATGGACAGAGGCATTGAGCGCCAAATTTACAGATGACTCCAAGCTATGTGGTGCAGCAGACATGCTGGAGGGAAGGGATCCATCCAGAGGGACCTGGACAGGCTGGAGAGGTGGGCACAAGCCAACCTAATGATGTTCAACAAGACCAAGTGCAAGGTCCTGCGTCTGAGTGGAGGCAATCCCAATGGAGAGCAGTTGTGAGGAGAGGGACTTGGGGGTGCTGGTGGATGAGAAGCTCAACATGAGCCAGCAGTGCGCACATGCAGCCCAGAGGGCCAACTGATCCTTGGTTGCACTGGGAGAAGTGTGGCCAGCAGGTGGAGGGAGGTGATTCTCCCCCTCTAATCCACTCTGGTGAGACCTCACCTGGAGTACTGCTTTCAGTTCTGGAGCCCCTATTACAAGAGGGGTGTGGAGATGCTGGAGCATGTCCAGAAAGTGCCATCAGGATGCTCAGAGGGCTGGAGCTGCTGTGAAGCCAGACTGAAAGAGTTGGGGTTGTTCAGTGTGGAGAAGAGGAGGCTCTGAAGTGAACTTATTGTGGTCTTCCAGTATCTGAAGGGGGACTACAAAAAAGCTGGAGAGGGACTTTTTAGGCTATCAGGTACTAGGCTACAGGACTAGGGGGAATGGAGCAAAGCTGGAGGTGAGTAGATTCAGACTGGATGTGAGGAGGAAGTTGTTCAGCATTAGAGTGGTGAGAGCCTGGAATGGATTGCCCAGGGAGGTGGTTGAGACCCCATCCCTGGAGGTGTTTAAGGCCAGACTGGATGAGGCTGTGTGCAGCCTGATGTAGGGTAGGATGTCCCTGCCCATGGCAGAGGGGTTGGAACTAGCTGATCCTTATGGTCCCTTTCAACCGTGACTGATTCTATGGTTCTGTGACTGTATGATTCTGTGACTGGACTATTTATGCCATTGGAAGCCAATTTTTAATTTACCAAAATGGCCCCATTTGTGTGTGCAATGGAAGATAGGATGTAGTTTGTGACAGCTCTATTAAATAGCTTCTGCAATTTCTCAGCTTCACAAGAATATCTATAAAGCTAACATACTGCACACTCTTTTTACTTTTAGGTTACTCTAAAGATAGGTGGAATGATAATGACTTACATGTATAAACATAGTTCTCATTCAGACAGATTAAAAATGCATTCAATAAAATAAACATATAAAATGACTTGAAACTGCAGGCACATAGTCATTTGTGCTTGCATTTGTCACAGCACCACAACAGAAAATGCATAGTGGAGGGTAAAGATGATTATTGTATCTTGCCAAAAAACTGTAGCAGTGAATCTGGAATTTTTTGCTCTTTTCTACCCAAGCTGTTACACAAACCTCACTAGGGTAACATGGAGGTCTCTTCCAACCTGGTTGAATTATAGAATCATAGAATCAGCCAGGTTGGAAGAGACCTCCAAGATCAGCCAGCGCAGCCTAGCACCCAGCCTTGACCAATCAACTAGACCATGGCACTAAGTGCCTCAGCCACTCCTTTCTTGAACACCTTCAGGGATGGTGACTCCACCACCTCCCTGGGCAGCCCATTGCAATGCCAATCACTGTCTCTGTGAAGAACTTCCTCCTAACATCCAGGCTAGACCTCCCCTAGCACAACTTGAGACTGTGTCCCCTTGTTCTACTCTATGGGAGTTCATCCCAAAAGGCCATTAACTTCTACGGCTCGCATTTGTCACAACTTATTCACACTTCTTTTCTTCAAGTGGAAAATTATTTGAGGTTGTTCTACCTAGGAAGATGCATACACTTCTATATCATTCGTGCCTGAGATACTATGTATATTTGTGACTGAAGGTAAAATCTAGTAAATTCTTACTGGATTTGAAATGGCAGCTGCTGAAATTCATGTAATGATCATAGTATCTGGGAATTTATTCTGCGCTTTGAAGAAGCAGCACAGACAGCTTTACACAAGCATATTGTCCTCCAGAGAGGAATTGCTGTTTTGTTTTCTTGTTTGTTTGGGTTTGGTTTCGTGTTTGTTTTGTGTATGTGTGTCTATTTTAAAGTGTCATTCCCTCTTTTACGGTAGCACAGGAGTTTCACTGTACAGTAATGCAATAAGCTTCAGCTGTGTTTACTTCAGAGAAATACATGAACTACAGATAATCATCACAGTATCACCAAGATTGGAAGAGACCTCATAGATCATCAAGTGCAACCCTTTACCACAGAGCTCAAGGCTAGACCATGGCACCAAGTACCATGTCCAATCCTGCCTTGAACAGCTCCAGGGATGGCGACTCCACCACCTCCCCAGAGGTGGCCTCCCCTGGCCATCATAGTGGCCAGAATTCAACAATGCCATAAAAAAGAGGACAGAATTACTATACACCACTTTGATTCTTAGTTTTAGGTTCATGTTAGGATGTCCCTTACACATCTGAGAATTTTTGAGAATATTTTCTTATTCAACCATATTGACTTCCACTGTCATTGTAACTAAAAAAAAACCCTAAATTGCTGGTATAAAATGGTTAATCCTAAGAATTTCCTTGGTGTTTGTGGCCAGTAGAAATTGTTTATTTTACTTAGTCTTTGGTTTGTAGTTAAATATTTGTGACTCTAGAATCTATGGGGAAACGTGAGATTAATTATTACCTTTTCTCCCATAACGAGGTAATTTGAGAAGCTGATGAAGAAGCACTGGAAAAGAAAATGAGAAATTGAAGAGGTGTGTTGGAGGATACAAAGACACAACAGGCAGATCTTGAAAGACTTAAGAAATAGATTTTATGAGATAAACACAGCAACATGAGAAGAAAAAGATCTCATTAATCTCTCATGTTTTTCTCTCTTTACAGATTGAGCACTAAAACAGAAATAATGCAGCTAGTTTGAGATCAGCAGTTTTGTTGTGAATAAAAGTCTGAGAAAACAGATCAGTGAGCAACAGAGCGTTATAATGAAAAGGATGCAGATTGTCCCTTGGCTCAGCCTTTCAAACCATTCCAGCCTACAGTGATTGTTCTTGAAAGGATAAGAGAGGCAAGACTCCCAGCCCCATAAATCATTTAGGAAAGTCAGCTATATTAAATTTAAAAAAGGAGAAACTCACCCCCCCACACGCTTCCTGTGTTGAAATAATCCTACTCTATTGTTGGTTTTCTGTGTTTTGACTTTAGGATGAGATCCTGCAGATTATTTTAAATGTGACCATTTGGTGGAATGGAGGTAAGGAGGAATTTCTTTTCTTGGCATTAAAAAACAAAAACAAAACAAAACAAAACCAAAAAAACAAAACCAAAACAAAAAATAAAACCCAGAGACATTTTTCTTTTAGCCAAGTGGGGGTTGGTCTGTTCTCCCAGGCAACCAGCAGTAGAACAAGAGGGTACAGCCTTAAGTTGTGCTGGGAGAGGTCTAGGCTGGATGTTAGGAGGAAGTTCTTCACAGAGAGAGTGGTTTGCCATTGGGATGGACTGCCCAGGGAGATGGTGGAGTTGCCATCCCTGGAGATGTTCGAGAAAAGCCTGAATGAGGCACTTAGTGCCATGGTTTAATTGCCTGGCCAGGGCTGGGTGCTAGGTTAGACTGGATCATCTTGGAGGTCTCTTCCAGCCTGGTCGATTCTATGATTCTATGAATAAGATAATAATGGTAAACCTAAAAAAAAAAGATTTCCTTAACATCACATTCTAAATGTACAAATATATTTAGAAGTTTGTGGTTTTTAATAAAAATTCAAAGGTCAAGTAGAAAATAAGGATGGATCTATAGCAACTGGTGGTAGTGTTAAAAATGTTGATATCTATCCTACTGTTGTATTGTCATGTCCTGCAGAACTGGGCAGTTACCCTGGGAGTCACCCAGATTTTGAGATCCTTTTCAAAGGCCTTTCTATTTGCCCTTTGACAGACTATATCCATGATTATCAAATGAAGAACTCTGGATAATGAAACTGAGAGCAGACCTATAGAAAAGGACTTGGGGATGCCGGTGGAAGAGAGCTGGACATGAGGCAAGAGTGTGTGCTTGAAGCCCAGAAGGCAAATTACATCTTAGGTTACATCAAGAGAGGTGACTTTATGACTTTGCTCTGCTCTGACAAGACCTCACTGCATCCAGCCCTCAACACAGGAAGGACATGGACCTGATGGAATGGGCCCAGAAGAGGGCTAAGAAAATGATCAGCAGGCTGGAACAGCTTTCCTACAAGTATGAGCTGAGAGAGATGGATTTGTTCAGCCTGGAGAAGAGAAGGCTCTGAGAAAACCCAGTAGAGGCCTTCCAGTGCCTGAAGGGGGCCTACAAAAATGCTATAGAGGGACTTTTTACAATGGTCTGTAGTGATAGAACAAAGGGCAATGGTTTGAAATTGGAGAATAGATTTAGATTAGATGTTAGGTACAAGTCCTTTACTACGAGCGTGGTAGAACACTGTAATACATTGCCTAGGGAGTTAGTTGAGGCCCCATCCCTGAACATATTCAAGGTCAGGCTTGACAAGATCCTGAGCACCCTGCTCTAGTGAAGGATGTACCTGCTCACTGCAGGGAGGTTGGACTAGATGCCCTTTGGAGGTCACTTCCAATTTAAACCATTCTATGATTCTATGACTTTGTGGTAGTGACACAGTCAATTCCAGCACCCTTCACAGAGTCACAGAAACATACAGGTTGGAAAAGACCCTCAGGATCCCCAAGTCCAACTGATATCCCTACTCCATATAAGGTTCACCCTAAACCATATCCCAAAGCACCATATCCAAATGACTTTTAAACACATCCAGGGCTGGTAACTCAACATCCACCCTGGGCAGTCCATTCCAATGCCTGACCACTCTTTCTGTGAAAAAAAATATTCCTAGTATCCAGTCTAAACCTACCCAGTTGCAGCTTGAGGCCATTCCCTCTTGTTCTATCACCAGCACCAACCTCGCCACAATGTCCTTTCAGGTAGCTGTAGACAGTGATGAGGTCTCCCCTCAGGCTCCTCTTTTTCAAACTAAGCAGCCCCAGCTCCTTCAGTTGCTCCTCATAAGATCTATCCTCCAGACCCCTCACCAGTTTTGTTGCCCTCCTCTGCACTTGCTCAAGCATCTCCACATCTCTCTTGTAATGAGGTGCCGAAAACTGAGCACAATACTTGAGGTGTGGCCTCACCGAAGCTGAGTACAAGGGTACAATCACCTCCCTACTCCTGCTGGACTCAGCATTTCTAATGCAAGCCAGGATGCCATTGGCTTTCTTTGCCACCTGGTCACACTGCTGGCTCATATTCAGCTGCTTGTCCATTACAACCCCCAGGTCCCTTTCTGCCAGACAGCTTTCTAGCCATCCCTCCCTCCCCAAGCCTGTAGTGTTGCTTGGGGTGGTTGTGGCCCAAGTGCAGGACCTGGCATTTTCCCTCATTGAAGCTCGTGCTGTTAACATTGGCCCATTGATCCAATCTATCCAAGTCCCTCTGTAGAGCCTCCCTACTCTCATGATGATCAACACTGCCACCTAACTTCACCCATCTGTGAACTTACTGATGACACACTCAATGTCTTCATCAAGATCATCAATAAAGATGTTAAACAGAAGAACCCTGGGAGACATCATTGTGACTGGCTGCCAGCTAGACTTAACTCCATTGACCATCACTCTTTGGGCTCATTTTTCTTTTTACTACGCAAGCACACTCACAACTTATGCTAGTGAGAAGTATGCTTCTGTATATTTTCTCTTTAATGTGCCTCAAAGTTGTAAGATGTCAATTTTTAAGTGAGGATGCACATTTCTCCATTGTGACTGTAAGCTGTGTTTGGATATGAAATGCAGTGTTTAAGATCTAGCTTAAACAAAGAGTAAGATTCCATTGGATGCATTTTTTAAAGAGCCCATAAGATGTCATGGAGGAAGGCAAGAGACAAAACAAAGCCACACAGACTTTGTGATGAAAAAAAATTGAAGCCCCAGGGAATGAATGAAATTTTGGGAGATGTAAACAAAGCAAATGAACTCTATGAAGTTTTAGATTTTTCTATCAGACTTTCAGCAACAAATGCAAGATTGCTCTGATAACATAAATATTTGAAGCTTTCAAATACAGTTTGTTCCTGAATAGTAGGCTTAATTTGTTGCATCCCAAAGAGCTATTCTGAAAGAGCTGTAGCAACCAAAAGCCACTGAACTCGTTCACTGAGACTGAGCAGAGAACTGCTTTCAGCCTGCTGTAGCTTCATTGTAAAAAATTTCACTCACAGCATTCAATATGTTCTATTTTTTGCCCATTTTTCATCACTTTTGTGCACTTTTTCTGTAGACATATGAATATAAAATATGTTATTAATTTCGATTTCAGAGACACAAGAGACAATTGCTTTAGTGAGGCTCTGTTTTATTGCTAAGAAGAACAACTGTCTGATGTAGGTTCTCATTTGGCATGTATATTGTTGTTCTGTTATTCTTAAATGGATGTGAAGGTATTATCACACTCATCCTCCTCTCTCCCATTCATGTTGATCTTTACAATAGACAGAATCCTAACCTTTGGAATTCATCAATGGCTTTTCTTGCCTTATGAGCTTTAGTGGGTTGAGTTCTGTATCTGCATTGAGATCTTTCCCATCTTCCTGCTTTTCTCACGTTTCAATAAGTCTATCTAGTTGCAGAACTTGTTGGAAGACATATATAAAATGTTTTTAGGTAGGTTTTTAATCTGTTTGAAAAAGAAGTGGCTGCACTCTCCAGAAATTTAAATTATGTCTCAAAAGGAAATAGCTCTACTTCAGAAAACCCTGTGCCTGAAGAAGGATGATTATCTCTGCCCTGACCCCTTTTCTCCCATCCTGTTTACTGCTTTTCTTCTCTCTTCAAATTTCAGATTTGATCACATCCCTGCCAAAATATTTAGTTTTATTTAAATGCAATGACACAAACATTGCTAATTCGGATTCCCTTCCTTCGTTTGTGCACTTGCTGTCAACAATGCTTTTGTCAGCCATCAAAATCTAATTGAAATGGCAGCGCTGAATGCAGTCATCCAATAATTACAAAACAAATAGACTGAAAATGCAACCAACAGCTTCTAAAGTAACATAAAGAGAAAAGAGATAATTAAAGAGCTTCCTCTATGATTTATTATTAAAAACAACAAAACAAACAAAACAAAGCCAAACAACAGATTTGTCTCTGTACATCAGTTCCAAGCTCCAGGTGTAGGTGATCAGGCATTTTCCATATAGAACAGAAATAAGCCTGACTGGATGGAGTTAATATGGAAAACTGCTCTAGTAAATAGTACAAAACAGCAGTTCATCATCGCACCACCAAAGCATGCTTTGCTTTCTCTTCGGAGAACTCCTGCTGTAACACACACACACAAGAGTTAATAATAGATTATAAAAAGCAGTGCCCTTTATCATCTAAACGCCAAATCTTTAGAGGCTTGCAAATAGAACAGTCTGTTCAGTGATTGCAGAAACGTGACGTCAAAAGGCTCTCCTGCTCCTGATTTGAAATCCTATCAATGTTACTTTATGTATTCCACACCTAACCTTAAAAAAAAAAAAACAGGGTGGTGCATTGTTCATGGACTGGAGTTTTGTCTTAATGGAAACAGCAAGGCATTTAAACTTTTGAAAGTGACATAGCTCTCAAAATAAGCCCTGGTCATGAATGTATATATATAGTTCTGTGATGGGTTGGCATAGCAACTATTTCTTAGAACTGTGTTGCTGCCTAAGTAAACAGCTGAAGCACCAAGCATGTCTCTGCTAAGCTGTGTCCATCTGTAGTACGATCATGTATTGTACATGAGCATTTTCTTCCATAAATGGGAATATTTCAACGGTGTTCATTTAAGCTGCCGTTGTTGTCAGTGAGTGGATCATAAACTCGATTTTCTTACTGCTTCCATGATGTAATTGAACTGAAAATTCTAATGTAAGATTTTTTTGGGGGTTGTTTGGGTTTTTTTTTTTTCCAATTCTGAACAAAGCTTGGTGCAAAATAGTCTCAACCTAGACACTTTTTATGCCCTTGGCTTGTCTAATTTTTTTTAACAGCATATTTTTCAGAATGCCAACAAAAGCTAAATGTGAGTATAAATTAGTCATGGCAATCACTTAAATGAGCAGCACAGCAGATTGCACTATAATGAAAGGCTACTCCATAATTCAGTCTTTTTATGTGTATTTGTAGCAATTTTTATTCAATGTGTTACCCTAATACATATTTTAAATGGCTATCATTTATCCTGGCAGACTTTCTTAACTGCAAAACATGCATTTAAATGTATATCATCTGATCTTGAAAAACAAACCAAGCTTGTGATCCTTTCAATAAAGATCCATTTAGGAATAGTTCATAATGAGTTTACAAAACGATTCTTTGAAGTGGTTAATCATTTATAATAAAGTCTAACTGAGTCGTATGTGTCTTATAATGGGTTCAAATACCTATCAGCATGGTTGTGACTATCTGCAGCAGATGGTACTAATGTCCATAATATACTGGTAAACTATTAATAAATACTTCCTGAATGGCAATAATCTGTTCATTAGAAATTATTACTGGTAGATCTAAGGTCTCTACTATTCTGCTAGATTCTTAAAAAAATTAGTAACCATTTGAGTTAATAAACCTTTGCAAACTATTTATCCATTTTTAATGAATGAAAGAACGTTGCAATTAATGAAGTCTAAGCATCTTGATTTCTGGAGTGGAATGTGAGATTCTCTTTGATGTAGTTTCCCTGAACATTTTGCTCTGCATTTCTCTCCCTAATGAGCTTGACGATTCATGCCATCAGGGTTCAATAACACACTTTCCTCTCCTTAGGCCGTCATCTGTTTCTTTCCAGGGAATCTTTTATCGGTCCTTTTTCTTTCTGCTGCTGTGAATAATGTAATGTATAAAGCCCTCATGTCCCATCTCAGAGCATGTGGGCACAGAGAATGGCAGGAAACCAGAGGCTCCTGTTCCAATGTAGTTAAATATGCCACAAGATGGAAAGCCTCTTAAAATACTTCACAACTGCATTGATAGTGACTATGGTATTGTCTTGGGGAGGGATTTGTCCCACTTAATGTTAGTTCTCCCTAGCCTTCTTCAGTAGATTTCCTGTGTAGTCAGTGGAGAGAAATAAACATCTCGTAGTAGTAATATGATCTCTTAAGTGAGGAGTCTTGCTGAGTGTGATGAGTCATCCTCTGGAAGAGTTTTGCTCCAAAGCTTCTGATGACTACAGAAAGAAGCTGGCAACACACTTTGACTGAATACCACATTCTAGAAAATTTAAATTAAGTGACATGAATGTTATCACTAGTGTGGGATTCAGCACAAGGTTTAAAGTCTAGATTTAGTTTTGTGTAATGCATTTATACATCTGTCTGCCTGCCAAGTACTTAGACTTTCATTTTAGTTAGTAGTGTCCTGTCAAATGCAGAATCACAGAATTAACCAGGTTGGAAAAGACCTTTGAGATCATCAAGTCCAACCTATCAGCTAATACCTTCTAATCAACTGAACCATGGCACTAAGTGCCTCATCCAGTCTCCTTTTAAACACCTCCAGAGATGGTGACTCCATCACTTCCTCAGGCAGCCCATTCCAATGGCAAATCACTCTTTCTCTGAAGAACTTCTTCCTAACATCCAACCTAAACCTACCCTGGTGCAATTTGATCCTGTGTCCTATTGTTCTGTGTGGTGGAAGGTCCAAATTATACCTAGAATACATATCCAACACATGTCCTAAACAATTGCCTCAACAACCCCTCCCTCCTCTCTCCTTCTTCCCAGGTGGAAGAAGCAGGAGAGCAGACCAAAGCCTTGGCGCCTCTCAGTCTACCACAGAGGCACCACGTTTGGCCTTGCTTTGCACACTATATATAGTTTTTATATCGGCCTTGGTTACAATTCACTTCTAACCCAGACATTCTGTCACTGATTGCCTGGGAGAAGAGACCAACCCCTGTCTGTCTACGACCTCCTTTCAGGTAGTTGTAGAGAGCAATAAGGTCTCCCCTGAGCCTCCTCTTCTGCAGGCTGCACACCCCCAGCTCCCTCAGCCTCTCCTCACAGGGCTGTGCTCCAGGCCCCTCACCAGCCTTGGTGCCTTTCTCTGGACACCTTCCAGCACCTCAACATCTTTCTTAAATCGAGGGGCCCAGAACTGGACACAGTACTCAAGGTGCTGAGCACAGGGGCAGAATGACTTCTCTGATCCCGCTGGCCACACTGCTCCTGATGCAGGCCAGGATGCCATTTGCCTTCTTGGCCACCAGGGCACACTGCTGGCTGACGTTCAGTCGCCTGTCGACCATACCCTCAGGTCCCTATCTGTCTGCCTGCTCTCAGCCACTCTGTCCCCAGCCTGTAGCACTGCATGGGGTTTTTGTGGCCAAAGTGCAGAAGCTGGCACCTGGGCTTGTTAAATCTTGTCTGCAAACTTACCGATGGTGGACTCGAAACACCAGTGTGGGGAGCGGAGATCAGTTAACCTGAGGGAACTGGCCCTGTTTAGCCTGGAGAAGAGGAGGCTCAGGGGTGATCTTATTACTGTCTACAACTACCTGAAGGGGCATTGTAGCCAGGTGGGGGGTGGCCTCTTCTCCCAGGCAACCAGCAATAGAACAAGGGGACACAGTCTCAAGTTGTGCCAGGGTAGGTATAGGCTGGATATTAGGAGGAAGTTCTTCACAGAGAGAGTGATTGGCATTGGAATGGGCTGCCCAGGGAGGTGGTGGAGGCACCGTCCCTGGGGGTCTTCAAGAAAAGACTGGATGAGGCACTTAGTGCCATAGTCTAGTTGACTGGCTAGGGCTGGGTGCTAGGTTGGCCTGGATGATGTTGGAGGTCTCTTCCAACCTGGTTGATTCTATGATTCTATTATTCTAAACCAGTTATATTTGGTCAGATGAGCAGTCCTAAGGACCTGATTTGCTGTGAGATGTGTCTTTGCAGTGACTGTTACAGGCTGTGCTGGCTGCACTTGTAGCGCCTGTGCTAGGACCTACATTTCTAAATCACATGTAGATGCTTACACTTGCAGATAGCAAGTTCCATAGAATCTGAATGTTGTCACTGCTGCCTGAATAGCGTGTTGCTATAAAGAAATAATCTGTGTTGGCATGCAAACAAAATGCTCAGTTATAATTATGGATGTTCCAAAGCCTGTTTGGATTTTGTGTGTTTTCATTGCCTGTGATAGTTTGTGTGTTACCCCTCCCCCACCCCCACCCCCACTTTGGAAAATCACCCAGACTAGACTCAATGGCTCTGGAAATTGAATGAAGCTTTGTATTTACAGCTTAGCACAATACACAAGCAGATATTTACAATCTATACAGCTATAGACAGAAATAGACAAGCTAAAAAGTAATACAGAAACAAAATTCCCCTTCCAGAAACCTGAGACCCCAGGAGGGGCTCTCAATCACCCTTCCACCTTCTCTCACCCTTCTATCTTACATGAGACTTTGCCTTATGCCCAAGGAAGACTGGAGGGTCGGCCAGGGGAGATAGGAAGCAGATGGGTTTAGTCACACGGACATCAGGTTAGGTTAGAGAGAGAGAGTTCAGCCTAAAAGCCCAGACAGCAACTGTGTTATCTATGTTTGTGTTCTTGTTCTTATGCATCTCAGCAAACCTATGAGTGTAGACATCACCATTGTTTCCTTTTCACTGCCTGTAATCTAGTTCTTCTCACCAAAACATTCTAGCTAGCTTCAAACTAGCACATGGCCCTTTGTCAACTATTGTGATTAGAATGAAAACCTTTAGCTGGCATACATCCTATAGACTGTTTTCTCTTTCATCATAGATATTACAAAACTACACCTGAAGTCTGAAAACACCTTGTTTTGGAGCAGCACTGCTGCAGAGTACACAATGTCACTGCATTCTGGATGGGCAGAACACTGTTTCTGTATGGCATCAGTGTATATCTGAAAGAGTTTATTTTTGTTGACCTTGGGTTTATGATTCAATTGACTTTATATATGATGCTATCTTAGATTTTCAACTCGTCTGGGCAGCTCTAGTATTCTTGGGAAGCAGGCAAAGCTTCTCCCACAGCATCTGGCTGTCCTGACAGAGTGTGACAGAATGATAGATGCGAGCACTTGTAAATCTATGTCTTGTATCATTTGTTCTTAGATATGTTGTAGCCCCTACCTTGAAACTGGCACATAACAGACTGAGCTGATGCTTCTGTCTCTCTGCATTTTCTGCATTAATATCAGGCTAGAGATTTCACGTTCCTGTTAAGTTGCTGTACTTGTGCACTGCAAGGCTGCTCTGGTTAAGAAATCAGCAATGTATTTGTCAGTCTCTTTCATGCTTACACTTTATAGTTTCAGTAGCATACACTGAAGGGTTTCTGACTGACTGTTTTCTTAAAAAGCACTCTCAAGTGATTTATGGGTACTTCCTACTGGGATAGTTTTTATGTCTTTGACTGTATTGTTCAAACTTTTTTGCATGCTAGCACTTAGAAGAAACTGCTTTTCAGTTTTGACTTGTTTGGATTTGGGCGATACTAGTAATGTTAGACATGACAAATTTAGGCTGTCTCTTCTGTAATGGTACTGCCTTGTGTCCCAATTCACTAATATATTGACAACATTTTTTTTCCACACTCCTATATTGATACATCTAATGGCTACATGCTATTAAACTAATTGTCATATGAATTCTTGCTTCAGCAGTAGCTTCAAAGATTTGCACACAGGTTGTTTTTCCCTTCCCCCAAACAGCCTTTTGTAGTTACTAATAGCCTCTGAGTACGTAACATCTCAAATATAGACATTTATCACTTTGTGTTCATGTTCTTAGATGTAAGGTGTTAGAAAAAAGAGCACTGTTATGTATGACCTACATAGCAGTGAGTATTGCTCATCATGATGTCATCTCGTGCTTAACACAGTTCGTGACTGATTCCCCTGATTTCCTATATCACGCAAAGCAAGTTATCACAGAATGGCTTAAGTTGAAAGAGACCTTATAAGATCAACTACTCCAACCTCCCTGCCATGGGCAGAGAGGCCTCTCCACTAGTTAAAACTAGTTACAATTGAGTTCTGCCATATCCTTTACCATAATGTGTCTATTCAACATCAGTTGTGGGGTAATTTTCATTCCACGCAGCCTCCTTAGGCATATATAGATACAGTCCTGTTGGGCAGAGCGTGGTGAAGTAGCTACTTTTGCTACTCGTGATTACCTGCCAATATCCATCTTTTGCAGTTTGAAATCTGGCATTAAGTGTTTTTCCTGCAATTTTTACCTCTGCCAAGGCAGGTAATATTTCATGGCTGTAGACACTTGGCAGTAAGTGCTTTTTGTGTTTTATTTATATAGCTTCAGTCTAAAGAAACACACATTTTTGCCTGACATTTCAATATTCTCCACACTACTTAGCCAACTTGTATGCCCTGTGACTATCACAAAGATGTCATTACCTATCCTGTACTTATTTGCTCCTCTTCTTTATGTAATTTTTTTCTTCTAACACACTGGATGCTTTGAAGATAGACATTGCTCCAGCAACATTGCTTTCAACTCTCTTCATATGTAACACAGAAGAGGTGGGGTTGGTCTCTTTTCCCAGGCAACCAGCAATTGAACAAGGGGACACAGTCACAAGTTGTGCCAGGGGAAGTATAGACAGACTGGATGTTAGGAGGAAGTTGTTGCCAGAGAGAGTGATTGGCATTGGAATGGGCTGCCCAGGGAGGTAGTGGAGTCGCTGTCCCTGGAGGTGTTCAAGAAAAGCCTGTATGAGGCATTTAGTGCCATGGTCTAGTTGACTGGTTAGGGCTGGGTGCTAGGTTGGCCTGGATGATCTTGGAGGTCTCTTCCAGCCTGGTTGATTCTATGATATGATTCTATGATCATGGTAACTTTTAGCAAACAGTTGCCCCAGTGGGCTTGGCTGCTCTAGGTGTTGGGTTAGTTGTTGTATTTTCATTTTAATTTTGATCAGAGCATGAATCATTGCTCTCTGCCTGAACCCTACATCAATTACACATTAATTTGTCTAAAGGCATCGCTTCTTTGTTATATAAGATACCTGAAATCCCAACATTTATCCTTGTCTTTGAATTTTGTGCTTGAAGTAATTATTAAAAGTGTCAGCATATGATTTTAAAACAGGTTAGCCTAATTGCAGGTCATTTTGTCTTGTGTAATAAACAGCAGTGTCTGCCAACCAGACTCAAGACATTCCTCATATTTCTGAGTCACACACCAGGCATCTTGTGAAGTTTAGCAATGTAGTTTTTATTTCTACAATCTTTGTTTTAAGTTATTGAGGAAAATGCATATAACATATTGGTGTCCACACAAAGCTTTTTGAGACAATTTATTTAAATGTTTAGGTTTTTCACTGAAATATGTAATTCCATTAGAGCTTGGAGAAAGCATTGCAATTTGCAGAGTATCCTCTTGGGCTTGTCAATACCGGCTAGTGTAACAGTGCTTCTCAAATCTCAGCCTTGAATTTATCTGTTGTACTGGCATTTTGGTTTAGAATGACGCTGTCTACTCCCTTCTCTGTGCTCTTGCTTCTTTGTGAAAGAAATCTGAATTTGCAGGAAGGACGTGGTGAGCCTCCAATCCAGAGATAAGTTTAGTCTGCACCCTTTTAAAATGGGTCACTTTGGAGTTTTGCCTCTATGGGCAAATGACTGATTACTTACGTTCACCTCTTTATACATGTTTGCTTTCTTTCTTTCTTTCTTTCTTTCTTTCTTTCTTTCTTTCTTTCTTTCTTTCTTTCTTTCTTTCTTTCTTTCTTTCTTTCTTTCTTTCTTTCTTTCTTTCTTCTTTCTCTTTTTCTTTCTCTTTCTCTCTTTCTCTCTTTCTCTCTTTCTCTCTTTCTCTCTTTCTCTCTCTCTCTTTCTTTCTTTCTTTCTTTCTTTCTTTCTTTCTTTCTTTCTTTCTTTCTTTCTCTCTTTCTCTCTTTCTCTCTTTCTCTCTTTCTCTCTTTCTTCTTTCTCTCTTTCTCTCTCTTTCTTTCTTTCTTTCTTTCTTTCTTTCTTTCTTTCTTTCTTTCTTTCTTTCTTTCTTTCTTTCTCTCTCTTTATTTCTTTCTCTCTTTCTTCTTTCTTTCTTTCTTTCTTTCTTTCTTTCTTTCTTTCTTTCTTTCTTTCTTTCTTTCTTTCTTTCTTTC
The DNA here is from genome assembly GCF_015220805.1 of Pogoniulus pusillus. Classification (NCBI taxonomy): domain Eukaryota; kingdom Metazoa; phylum Chordata; class Aves; order Piciformes; family Lybiidae; genus Pogoniulus; species Pogoniulus pusillus. The sequence goes on from NC_087266.1 coordinate 41,948,636, forward strand.
TTTCTTTCTTTCTTTCTTTCTTTCTTCTTTCTTTCTTTCTTTCTTTCTTTCTCTTTCTTTCTTTCTTTCTTTCTTTCTTTCTTTCTTTCTTTCTTTCTTTCTTTCTTTCTTTCTTTCTTTCTTTCTTTCTTTCTTTCTTTCTTTCTTTCTTTCTTTCTTTCTTTCTTTCTTTCTTTCTTTCTTTCTTTCTCTTTCTTTCTCTCTCTCTCTTTCTCTCTCTCTTTCTCTCTCTTTCTTTCTCTTTCTCCCTTTCCCTCCCTTCGTTCCATTCCCTCCCTTCCTTCCTTCCTTCCTTCCTTCCTTCCTTCCTTCCTTCCTTCCTTCCTTCCTTCCTTCCTTCCTTCCTTCCTTCCTTCCTTCCTTCCTTCCTTCCTTCCTTCCTTCCTTCCTTCCTTCCTTCCTTCCTTCCTTCCTTCCTTCCTTCTCTCTTTCTCTCTCTTCCTCTTTCTTTTTTATACTATGATCAGCATCTTAGTGATCATAGCACAGGGCCACTCTGACAGGAAGCTATATTTATATTAGCAAAAAAAAAAAAAGAGAGAGAAATGGATGAAGATCTGGATTAAACACTAATAACAATTTAATAAACTGGAGCAATCTGGAAATGGATTGAGTAATAATCAAATAATAATCTGAATATGGATAATGCAGTAATTCAAATCTGAATTTGGTAATAATGATTCAAGATCTGATGTGACTTGCTGGGTTTGCAGCTCCCAGATCCTCTCTGTGCATTAGCAATAATTTCTCTTACTGTCTTATGGAGGTGTTAAAAGTTTTGATTAAAGCTTGTAAATAACCTTACTATCTCTGCCAGAAAAGTGTACAGAAGCTGTGTAGAAGTAAACTGATTTTTTTTCATGTGTTTTTACAGCTCAGATTTTTGTCTTAAGACATTCCCTGCACTAAACCACATGATTAAAGTTTGAATACTTTCATTGGAAAAGTAAATGCATTGGATACTGAGATCAAGCAGCTACCTTGTATACAATGGGACTGCATTAATGAAAGCTTTAGTAAGCAGATTTCTTGCCTGTTCGTGTCATATGGTACTGTTTGTAGATTATTTTGTGATGATAGACTGTGAATACTCTGAAGGAGGTTTTTTGTGTGCTAATTTGATGTATTATATCTATGCACTGTAGATTAAAACTCCTGTAGTTTCTCTTTAATAAGAAGTAAGAATTATTATGATTTATTGCTGTCAATAATCTGGATACCCTCTTGTTTGTTTCTTTTTAACAGCACACAAAATGCAGAAGCACAGGACAAAGCAAATGTGAGACCTAGGAAAAACTGCAAACTAAGAAATTCACATTTTCAGTTTCAGTAATATTGCTTCAGAAAAAAGAGCATTGATTTCACAGCTTTTGGAAACAGCACTGAGGAAGAGCTCTGGTAATGACATATTTACAAATTATTCTTTTAGCAGAAGTAACAAGAAGCTTCAAAGTGGAAATTCTGTTCCATTGCTACATGTTTAGAGAGAGGAAAAAACATGCCTACAAGATTTTAATTGTTTGCAGCTCTACTGCCAATCGTCTGCAATCTTTCCTCTTTCAATAGCACAAGAAGCAAGTCAAAAGGGTGTTGCAGAGTGAAGTGCAAAGGTCCTGTTGAATTCTTGCTCTCTGAGTTCAGCCAGTACTCTCTGAGTTCAGTCAGTATAGGGTTATGTAATGGGGTTATAGAATAGGAATGCTGTGGGAGAGAAAGTAGAAGTGGTGGAGGGGAAATGCTGTAAGGGTCTTGTCTGAGATGCTGCAATGGCTTATATGTTAGTTGCTGATGCAGACTGAAGATGCCTGGGGCTAGAAAGCTCAATCCAAAAAAAAACCCCAAAAAAGCCCCAACCAACCAACAAGCAAACAAACAAAAAAGACATAACTTTTATGCCTCAAAGCCTGGAATGCAGTGCAGGATTCTCTGAGGCAGCTGCTCTTCATGCTATGTTTAGGGAGAAGAAACACCTGAAGAATGCATTCTCAGTAAGTAGCATAATGTGTGGATGATGGCTAGAGGCAATCCATAAAGAAATGTGGAATAAAGAGATGTTTCTGAATGCTGCCCTATTGCTAAAGTCCAGGCATTTAGACTGTGTGTTTTTTTTTCCACTAAAGCTACTTTTGTGCTGAAAAAATTATAAAGCAGGCAATAGAAAATGTAAGCACATATTTTTACCTTTGTTACCTATGAATTGTACTTTGCAGAGAAATCAGAATTGGTACTTTGTATGGAATGGCTACCATTGAAAGATATAGTTTGTCAAGTGCTTACACTGCAAGCAAAATGGATAAGTGCTCATGTATGTGGTGGTCTCAAAGGAAAAAAAAACCACACAAAAAAACCAAAAGGAAACTATTGCATTAACTACTGCATGGTGTGGCACATGACAGTGACCAGGAAGCACACTCAAGATGGCTTCTAGGATGAGGTATACGACCAGAAAACATTTTCACCTGTTTGCTTTGGAGATAAGATTTGGCTAGAGCTCATCATGTTGATGTGTAACCTCCCAAAGAACAGAGTTGTGCCAAGGAAAAACAGTGGTATAAGTGACTTGTGTAACTAGGCTAGCGATCCCAGCTTCTTAGCGTCCTGGAGTGCTGTATACCCTAAAATTCCTCTCTCTCTCTGTGGTTTGAATGGGAGAGGAAAGGCGCAAAAAAAGCTGTTTCACCTCCTTGCCCTGCAGGTGTGAAGGGGGAGGGGCAAAGGGCCCTTCCGGCACAAGGGGTGCCCTGTGCAGTGACTGCGCTGGAATCAGACTGGGGATTGGCTGTGGTCTTCGCGCCTGGGCAGTGGTAACTCTGCTCTTGGTCTAGGAAGGGTATAAATATTGGAGCACTTCCTGCCTTGGAGTTCCTGCCTTAGAGTTCTTCGCCACCTGGATCATTCCTGCAGAAGGAGTCCCCTGGCACTCTGAAGGACAAGCTCCTGAAGGACAGGACCCTCCCTGCTTTGGACAGCTTCCCACCATAAGCACCCCCTTTATGCAGGCTTGATAGGCCTTAACGAGCCTCAGAGGTCTTTTGAAAGAGAGCGAGGGGACAAGCATCTGCAGCGCCCTTTCTCTCAGCCAGCCTGACCCACCTGTGAGTAAACTTTTGGCTCAGCCTGATTAATAGTGAGGAATGCTATGTTTAGTAGATTAGCCTTTTCCAACTGACTTCCAAACTAGTCACATTTACCTATGGTATCCTTGTAGATCTCCTCAATCTGACTGAATCTGCTAATTAAAACTGAATTAATTTCTGTATATAGTTTTGGGGGCAGGTTTTGGGGAAAATTAAATAACTCTATTTTTCTATATATTCCTGACTCGGCCACATTAATTCCCTGCCTCCACAACACTTAGCAGGCATAGTTAGCTTTAAAATATGCCCCAATGACAGCTTTATACTCCTTCTAGCTCAGCAGATAACAGCGATGACACTATTCCAGTTCCCATCCCTTGTTGGACACATGTCTGAAAGGTTCTGATTCACTATTGACTGCTTCATTAGACCAGTCTGTATTTTCCTACTGATTTTATGTTCTGTGTCAGGGACAAAAATGCCTCCTTTTTTTTTTGGCTATTTGTTAATTGGTACTTTGACAGTGACACAAACATACATACACATTGTATTTGTTCATATAGATGTGTGCACTTCTGCCATAAATACATGACCATACACATAATCAATCTGTGGGAGGTGTAAGTTTGCAGCCATGAAAGTTTAAAGACACATGTTCATTACAGCAATCATAGAATCATAGAATCAACCAGGTTGGAAGAGACCTCCAAGATCATCCAGTCCAACCTATCCCCCAGCCCTATCCAATCAACTAGACCATGGCACTAAGTGCCTCATCCAGTCTTTTCTTGAAGACCCCCAGGGACGGTGCCTCCACCACCTCCCTGGGCAGCCCATTCCAATGCCAATCACTCTCTCTGTGAAGAACTTCTTCCTAATATCCAGCCTATATCTACCGTGGCACAACTTGAGACTGTGTCCCCTTGTTCTATTGCTGTTTGCCTGGGAGAAGAGGCCATCCCCCACCTGGCTACAATGCCCCTTCAGGTAGTTGTAGACAGTAATAAGATCACCCCTGAGCCTCCTCTTCTCCAGGCTAAACAACCCCAGCTCCCTCAACCTCTCCTCATAGGATTTGTGCTCCAGGCCCCTCACCAGCTTTGTTGCCCTTCTCTGGACATGTTCCAGCACCTCAACGTCTTTCTTGAATTGAGGGGCCCAGAACTGGACACAGTACTCAAGGTGTGGCCTGACCAGTGCTGAGTACAGGGGCAGAATAACCTCCCTTGTCCTACTGGCCACACTGTTCCTGATGCAGGCCAGGATGCCATTGGCTCTCTTGGCCACCTGGGCACACTGCTAGCTCATCTTCAGCCTACTATCTATCAGTACCCCCAGGTCCCTTTCCTCCTGGCTGCTCTCCAGCCACTCTGTCCCCAGCCTATAGCGCTGCTTGGGGTTGTTGTGCCCAAAGTGCAGATCCCTGCACTTGGCCTTGTTAAATCTCATCCCATTGGCCTCTGCCCACCCATCCAGCCTGTCCAATATTATCGTCCCCCTAACCTCTTAAACATGTTGTTTGTGATTTGACAAAATTAGTTTGTTGGGTAAATGAGAGCAAGCTTTCATTAAGGCTTTATATGTGCCCAGTGGAAAGCGATAGAATAAAACAAGATCTTGCTGTGTCAGCCCTACCGAATCCATTATACAAACATAAACCCACAATCTTTAATCACATCTGTAATAACAACAGCAGCAACAATAACGATAATGTGTTGGGGTTTATTTTTGTAGTGAGTAATCCTGTCAATTTTCTGATCCTGGTATTATTGACCTGACTTTGTTTAAAATATGATGAAGCCTTGGGGACAGTGTCTGTAGCACTGACAGAGAGCTGCAAATAGTGTTTCTGTGTATGGAGGCCTTGACTTTCCTGGTGTTTTTGAAAGAGAGGCTTTTGATCGCACTAGCAGGGATTTATTGATTTCTACCTTCATGTGCAGCTCCAGATAGAGTCAGGCTACATTCTATAGGCGGTATAAAAACCCCTCAAACCTCTTATATTCCCATGTGGCAATGACTTCTGCAAAGAAGGACATATAATACTAAAAGAATATAAAGTGATGTTGTTTCTAAAAGCTCAACATGTAGGCTGGACATGGCTTTTGTAATGCATGTAGTCCCACCAATGATCCTACAGTTTGTACCTGCGTTGTTACTTAATTATACATTGCATATTGCTGTTGACACACATAAGCACTCTGCTAGTCTATCAACCTCTCCTATCTACTTGAAAAGCTATGAAATTCAGGATGAAAGATCCAGTACCAAGCAGCCTGTTTATTTTAGTGCATTGGAAGGGGATTTAGAAGGAACTTCTTAGTTCATTCATAGTCACACTGTTGACCAATAAGTTCTAAATTTTCCTTCCATAATGAAACAGGCAATAGTAGAATAGAATAGAACAGAACAGAATAAAATAGAATAGAACAGAATCATAGAAACAACCAGTTTGGAAGAGACCTCCAAGATCATCCAGTCCAACCTGGCTCTATCCAGTCAACTAGACCACAGAATCAACCAGGTTGGAAGAGACCTCCAAGATCATCCAGTTCAACCTATCACCCAGCCCTAGCCAATCAACTAGACCATGGCACTAAGTGCCTCATCCAGTCTTTTCTTGAACATGTCCAGAGACGGTGACTATTCTGCTAATGTTTCTGCTGAAATACTAGAATACCTGGAAGCATTATCTACTGAGTGGTAGTGCTGAAGTACTCATGAAGAACATGCAAGCCATCCTGAAACATGTTGGTCAGCAGAGATTTGCTTTGCTTGCATAATTGAGATAATGTTTGTAGCATTTCAGCTTCCCTCTCATTAAATTATGTGAGCACTCAAAAAGTAAATGCCTATTTGTTCTTTTCCCACATATGTAAAAGAAGGATTAATCTGAAAAATTCTGAGGCTAGTTTTGTTTATTTGTTTTCTATTTATGTGGCTAAATTACAACACTGGAAAACCAGCTTTGAGTTTCAGTCTTAGTAAAGTGTTTTAGTTTTTTTTCCTCTGAGTGAAATGAAAAGTTCTACAAATCTCTTTGATAATAAAAAAATAATTCATAACAGGAAAATTAAGATTTTCTTCTTTTGCTAGATATCTGTGTTTTATAATATCAGCTTACCTTTTTTATTTCAATGCAATTTTAATTTCAAACTTGCTACATGCATTCAGGTGTATTAGCTTTTCTAAATTCAACACAATACTTATTTTCAGTTTAAGTCTGCTCATAACTTTGTCCTTCATCTTAAATCATAGAACCATAAAATCATGGAATCAACCAGGTTGGAAGAGAACTCCAAGATCAGCCAGTCCAACCTAGCACCCAGCCCTGGCCAATCAACTAGACCAAGTTCCCCATCCAGTCTTTTCTTGAACACCTCCAGGGATAGTGACTCCACCACCTCCCTGGGCAGCCCATTCCAATGCCAATCACTCTCTCTGGCAACAACTTCCTCCTAACATCCAGCCTAGACCTTTCCCAGCACAACTTGAGACTGTCCCCTTGTTCTATTGCTGGTTGCCTGGGAGAAGAGACCAACCCTCACCTGGCTACAACCTCCCTTCAGGAAGTTGTAGACAGCAATGAGGTCCCCCCTGAGCCTCCTCTTCTCCAGGCTAAACACCCCCAGCTCCCTCAGCCTCTCCTCACAGGGCTGTGCTCCAGGCCCCTCACTGGCTTCATGGCCCTTCTCTGCACACGTTCCAGTATCTCAACATCTCTCTTGAATTGAGGAGCCCAGAACTGGACACAGGACTAAATATAAATTTATGAATATGCATTTTTTGCCTCACAGGGATTTCCCAGTCATAGTTCGTACTTTCAAGTTTCTCCGGAAATATTGCTGCTGGTAAAAAGTGCTTAGCCTCTTCTTTTAGATAGTGTGACCTTGTATTTACTTTATTCCAATGAAACATCCCCTTGCTCAAAGCATCTTGGACAAAATGGCAGATGATGTTCAGTGCTTCCTTCTTAGATAAGTTTGTCTTTCTGGCTGATAGACAGAAACTTGTTGGAAAAATATTGAAGTGCAAGAGATGTTATATGCAAGATTCGTTTAACTTTGTGGTGGTTTGGGTGTTACCCTACCCCCCCCCCCCCCCCCCCCCCCTTTGGAAATCACTCACACTAGACTCTCTGGAAATTTGAATGAAGCTCATATCTACAGCTTAACACAATATACAAACAGATATTTACAGTATATACAGTTAATTATAGAAATACAGAAGGTAAAAGGTAATACAAAAACACAACAGCCCTCCCAGAAACCTGAGTCCCCAGGAGGGGCTCCCAACCATTCTTCCACCTTCTCCCACCCTTCAACCTTACCCAAGACTTTACCTTATGCCCAATGAAGACTGGAGGGTCGTCCAGGGGGTTGGGAAGCAGGTGGATTAATCAGAGAGGTGGAGGGTGAGGTTAGAGAGAAAAACGCAGCCCAGAGCTCAGGCAGTGCCCGAATGCCTTATCTATGTTTATACTCTTGTTCTTATACATCTCAGCAAGCCTATGAGTGAAGTAGACATCACCATTGTCTCTCTTTCATAGCCTGTAACCTTGTTCTTCTCACCTAAACATTCTAGCTAGCTACAAACTAGCACAAATTTTTATATTGTTTGCAACTTACCATTCTTAATGCCTGTTTATTTGAACTCACCTTTGCATACTTCTGCACAGTTTAATTTTCTTTCTTATACTTAAAATATGGAAGATCATAGCTTTTTTTTTTTTTTGTTTTTTTTGTTTTCCTTTTCTAATTAATTCTCATCAAAAAGAAAATTGTTAAGATCATAGAATGGTCTGGGTTGGAAAGGACCTCCAAAGGTCATGTAGTTCAACTCCCTCTGTAGTAAGCAGGGTCATCCTCAATCAAACCAGGTTGCCCAGAGCCCTGTCCAGTCTCACTCTGAATATCTCCAGGGATGGGGCCCCAACTGCCTTCCTGAGCAACCTGTAATGGTCTCCTGCTTCATTGATATTATCCTGCAATATAATGATAGAAAAGACTATCAGATACTGATTTTATAAGCATTTCTAGAATAAGCTGTATTTTCAAATGACTTTTTCCACCTACCAGTGGGGAAAAAAAAAGCCTTACCTAAGGCATTTAAAGGGAAGAAAATAAAATATGGGATGCAACATTTCTATGTCTAGAGGCTGTAAATTGCATGCCCTCATGTGTATGGCTACATCAAACTCTGCAAGGGTGTTTTTTTTTTTTGTTATTTGTAACCAAAATTCATTCATCCATATTTAGATTTTTCTGTATTGAGCATAGTATGTTTGGCAGGAATGAGTACAATATTCATAACCATGTAGTCAGCTGTAATATCCATTTGCAAAGCTTTCTTAGGGAAATGAGACTGAGTGTAGGAGCAATAAATTTCTTCTGTTAACATAAACAAATCTGTGCCTAAATCGCTCTCTTCCTTCACTTCTTCTTGATGATAAACTTGAGTTCTTTTTCTCAGTTGGCTTTTGTTCTTGCTGTATGAGGTAAACACTGTTATTTACCTTGGAGATATTGTTTGCAAACACTGTCTGCTATTTTGGTATGCCTACATGGTGTTACTGTGTATCTTTCAACACTGTTCCATATGTTGCCTCTGAGTTCACCCTGTGTGGTATCTCTAAAGAGTTTCACATAAACCCCAGAGCTCTAACTTTAGATAAAACTAGTGACAGGTGATAATCATTTCTATCTTAGGAGCTGCAACCACTTCCCACAGCTTCCTCTCCTGAGCAATTGTTCTGAGAATCACTGTCCCCATACTTTTATAGGTTACTTTAAGAAAAAATTGGCTTATCATAGACTCATAGAATGATTCAGGTTGGAAGGGACCTCAAAGATCATCTAGTTCCAACCCCCCACTATAGGCAGGGATACCTCCCACCAGAACAGGTTGCTCAAGGTCTCATATAACCTAGCCTTGAACACCTCCAAGGAGGGAGCATCCAAGGAGGGAGTCTCTGTGGGCAACCTGTTCACCACCCTGACTGTAAAGAATTTCTTCCTAGTTTAAATTTCCCCTCTGCCAGTTTAAACCCATTACTTCTCATTCTGATGTCACAAGACCTTGTAAATAGTCCTTCCCCAGCGCTCCTTTAGGCCCCCTTCAGATGCTGAAAGTCTGCTACAAGTCCTCCTTGAAGCTTTCTCTTCTCTAGGCTGAAGAACCTCAACTCATAGCCTGTCCTCATAGCAGCCCTCTGATCACCTTTGTGGTCCTCCTCTGGACTCACTCCCACAGTCCGATGTTCTTCTTGTGTTGGGAGCTCCAGAACTCTACACAGTACTTCAGGTGGAGTCTCACAGGAGCAGAGTAAAGTTTTGATGTACTTGAATCTGTTCTACCTCATTTCTGCCAAATATCTCAGAAAGAGTTTGCAGCACTTTCACCTTGCATTTGATTAGCAGATACAATATCTGTAATCAAAGAAATCTCTTTTATATTTGAGGAACGGGACCCACATGTTCCAGCTTAGTCACTTAACTGCCAACTACATTTTAGCAGCTAGTGAACTAGTTTTCTACAAACACATGCTTCACTTCCCTTTACGGTCGATAAAAAACCAGTAGATGCCTGTCAACGCCTCCAGAGGGAGATCCTGTCTGCTCAAGTTTCACATGCCTAAGTTTTAACAATACATGTCAAAACAAACAGTTTGTTTTCAGCTAGTGCTGGCTTCCTGCAGATAAAGAGATGGTTATGGTATGCACCGTACTATATCCAGCTACTCAGGCTAAGGTCTTTTGTGTTTGACGGTGCTGACATGCAGGTTTCATTAATGCTTGTGACTTATCAGACTGTTGTGACTGTACTGGTCTTACTGGACTGCATCTTAGTCTGAAGACAACTTTATTTTCTTTTCACTGACAAAGCATCTCTGGACTAAGAACTCAGAGTCTTTGAAAATAGTGTCTAGTGGTGTCCCCCAGGGATCAGTGCTGGAGCCAGTCCTGTTCAACATCTTCATCAATGGCATTGGCGAGGGTACAGAGTGTCTGCTCAGCAGGTTTGCTGATGACACCAAGCTGGGAGGCTTGGTTGACACAGCTGAAGGCTGTGCAGCCATCCAGAGAGACCTGGACAGACTGGAGAGCTGGGCACAGAGGAACCAGATGAAGTTCAACAAGGACAAGTGCAGAGCCCTGCATCTGGGGAGGAATAATAAACTGCACCAGTACAGACTGGGAGGTGATCTGCTAAATGAAGTAACTGCAGTAACGTTGGGGTTCTGTGTGCATTGTCTTAAAGCATACTTTAAAATTTCTGTACCTTTTATTTGTTGGGCAAAATCCATTTTCACATCACTTAAGATAATTTTAATCAATAGCTATGACTTTTTAACATTTTATTGACGACCCTGTTTCAGGCATAGAGAGTGTCATCAGTAACTTTGCAGATGACACCAAGTTAGGTGGCAGTGTTGATCTGAATGAGGGTAGAGAGGCTCTTCAAAGGGACTTGGATAGGCTAGATCTATGGGCCAACATTAATGGGATGAGTTTCAACAAGGCCAAATGCCAGGTCCTGCACTTGAGTCATAACAGCTCCAAGCAACACTACAGGCTTGGGGTAGTGTGGCTGGAGAGCTGCCTGGCAGAAAGAAATCTGGGGGGTGTAACAGACAGGCAGCTGAATACAAGCCAGCAGCATGCCCAGGAAGCCAAGAAGGCCAATGGCATCCTGGCTTGCATTAAAAATGCTGTGGCCAGCAGGAGTAGGGAGGTGATTGTGCCCTTGTACTCAGCTTTGGTGAGGCCACACCTCGAGTATGGTGTTCAGTTTTGGGCACCGCAATGCAAGAGAGATGTGGAGGTGCTAGAGCAGGTCCAGAGGGGGACAACAAAGCTGGTGAAGGGCCTAGAGAATAAACCTTATGAGGAGTGACTGAGGGAGCTAGGCCTGTTTAGTTTGAAAGAGAGGAGACCTCATCACTGTCTACAACTATATGAAGGGACGCTGTGGAGAGGCTGATGCTGGAACAAGGGGAAATGGCCCCAAGCTGAGACTGAGTGGGTTTAGGCTGGACTGGACATTAGGAAAAAGTTTTCCACAGAGAGTGGTCAGGCACTGGAAAGAGCCGCTCAGGGAGGAGGTTGAGTCACCGACCCTGGATGTGTTTAAGGGTTGTTTGGATGTGGTGCTTAGGGATATGGTTTAAGGTGAATCTTGTTGAGTAGGGTTATAGGTTGGACTTGGTGGTCTTGAGAGTCTTTTCCAACCTGGATGTTTCTGTGAGTCTGTGACTGTTTAAGGAACCAGATAGTTGAAGGAATATCACCTTCCACCTCAAATTTATTCATCTGCCATTGTTCAAAGCACTGAGAGCATAGGCTTATACCACTAGGTATGAAAGGGTTTTGCTAGTTATTGTTTGTCTGAAGATGTATGCGTCTGTGACAGAGAGATTCAAATCCAGAGAAGCAGACAGGCAAGACTGTAAGTCAGGATCAGATGTATTTTGAACAAATCCTGAGAACACGGCTTGAAGTAAAGGTAGAGCAAAAGCTTTTGAGAAAAGCTCTGGCTGAAAATAGCACTGACAACCATGACCAAAGGTGGTGCTTAATATATGTTTAATTCCTTTGTTTATTTTCCACTTTGTTATGGAAAGCAGGACTCTGAACGTTTACATAAACAAGCAGGATTCTATCAATGAAACCTCTGACTCTCTCTTTGAGAGGGAAACAATGCTCACATCCCCTTGTTTAGTCTGAAGACAGACACAAACGTATGTGAACTTACGTCTGCAACTGTTTTCTAATGACTACTTTTTCTGACGACAAATGTTAGAAAATTTAGTCTGCAGTGATATATATTCCTTATGTCTCTATGCTTCTTATTTAATGATTGCACAGCACTTACTGTTTTGTATCCCTGATGCAAAATCAGTGTGTCACAACTTTGTTTATTATTCTATGCTCTTTAATCAGCTCCAGGACATACAATCATAGAATCAGGAATCATAGAATCATAGAATCAACCAGGTTGGAAGAGACCTCCAAGATCATCCACTACAACCTAGCACCTAGCCCTAACCAGTCAACTAGACCATGGCACTAAGTGCCTCATCCAGGCTTTTCTTGAACACCTCCAGGGATAGTGACTCCACCACCTCCCTGGGCAGCCCATTCCAATGCCAATCACTCTCTCTGGCAAAAACTTCCTCCTGACATCCAGCCTATAGTTCCCCAGCACAACTTGTGACTGTGTCCCCTTGTTCTGTTGCTGGTTGCCTGGGAGAAGAGACCAACCCCCACCTGGCTACAACCTCCATTCAGGTAGCTGTAGACAGCAATGAGGTCACCTCTGAGCCTCCTCTTCTGCAGGCTAAACAACCCCAGCTCCCTCAGCCTCTCCTCACAGGGCTGTGTTCCAGGCCTCTCACCAGCTTCATCGCTCTTATCTGGACACTTTCCACTATCTCAACATCTCTCTTGAACTGAGGAGCCCAGAACTGGACACAGCACTCAAGGTGTGGCCTGAGCAGTGCTGAGTACAGGGGAAGAATAACCTCCCTTGTCCTACTGGCCACACTGCTCCTGATGCAGGCCATGTGCACTAGCATGGGATTTAGAGACTTATGTTGTTTTCCCTATACAATCTCTTTCCATGATAAACATAATTAAGCATCGAATTTAACCTTCATTTTGGTGTTTCTTTATTGTTTATTAGTGAGGAGTTTTGGGTCTTGAGTAGGCTTTCATACACTCATGCCTGTGTAAGTTTTTATAAGTATTATTTTTAGTGTATTCTAAAGGGGATTGAAACAGGATTCCTCTTTCAATAAATAACTGAACACATATTTGCTTTCTGAAGCATTAGTTGTCTATGCAAATATTCTTGTCAGTGTGGAACTAATGATTGGACTCAATGATCTTGAAGGTCTATTCCAATCTAAGAAATTCTTTGATTCTGTATCACTTATTGGCCTGTGCTCAACTAATTCTAAAGCAAATTGTTGTAATTTCAGTAATCTTTTTCACTTAACCCTGCCATTTGGGAGTTTCTGGACTAAGAAAAAGTCCAGCCTACATTAATGTAATGAAATCCCTTCCTAAGTGTGAATGAAACCATTTTTTATTAATGAAGACACAAAACAATTTCTGTCTTGTTTTCTCTGTTGGCTTCTGCTCATTGCAAAACTCAGATTTCTTTTTTCTTCTCAGATTTATTTTCCTATACTGAAACCTCATAGCAAAAATCCTCCAGCCTGATGAATAGGTCCTTTTCATCCTTTGTTTTGGAGATTTTTGTCTGTTGTTCAGCTGAGATCTGTCACTTAAGAAGACAAGAAATGTAAAATGGTTGCTCCCCTCCTCTTCGTTATCTCCCTGGGGAATGTGTTAGTAAAATGTGGAAGGTATATATTAAATGTCTGCTAATAGAGGCTTATTACGCTGTGTTATCACAGTATCACCAAGGTTGGAAGAGACCTCACAGATCATCAAGTCCAACCCTTTACCACAGAGCTCAAGGCTAGACCATGGCACCAAGTGCCACGTCCAATCCTGCCTTGAACAGCCCCAGGGACGGCGACTCCACCACCTCCCCGGGCAGCCCATTCCAGTGTCCAATGACTCTCTCAGTGAAGAACTTTCTCCTCACCTCCAGCCTAAATTTCCCCCATCATAGCCTGAGGCTGTGTCCTCTTGCTCTGGTGCTGGCCACCTGAGAGAAGAGAGCAACCTCCCCCTGGCTACAACCACCCCTCAGGTAGTTGTAGACAGCAATAAGGTCTCCCCTGAGCCTCCTCTTCTCCAGGCTAACCAATCCCAGCTCCCTCAGCCTCTCCTCGTAGGGCTGTGCTCAAGGCCTCTCCCCAGCCTCGTCACCCTTCTCTGGACACGCTCAAGCATCTCAATGTCCTTCCTAAACTGGGGAGCCCAGAACTGAACACAGCACTCAAGGTGTGGTCTAATCAGTGCAGAGTACAGGGGCAGAATGACCTCCCTGCTCCTGCTGACCACACCATTCCTGATGCAGGCCAGGATGCCACTGGCTCTCTTGGCCACCTGGGCACACTGCTGGCTCATGTTCAGGCGGGTATCAATCAGCACCCCCAGATCCCTCTCTGTCTGGCTGCTCTCCAACAGCCACTCTCTGCTTTACCACTTGCCTTACGTAGACAGAGCATTTGCTATTGTCTTCTTGCTTCCCTTGAGATAATACAGACAGTCTGAGCTGTTCAAACTTAACCTCTGCTTTGCATAGTAACAGCTTGGTCCTGTCTTAGTAAGTCTTTTCCCTTGATTTAGTCTAAAACTATAAACATGTTAACTTTTACATTGGGGCTTCATATCTCCATACTCAGGCTAAAAAGTCTTGATGATGTCTCACTCAAGTTTATACAAACCTGAGACATATACTGTGGCACAAAACTCTTTAAGGCCTGTTTGGGATCTATGTGGGTAAAGAGGAGAACATGCAATGATGAGAGCAACAAGCGTGCTTGAAATGAGGCTTAGCCATAGGCTCTGTAATGGTTGTGTTCTAGCATGCTGCCAACACCCTTCTTTTCTCTATTCTGCTTAGTGATGACAGTGCCATCTTGCCATTCTTAGTGTACATTGGATACATGAGTGCATCAGGAGCTGCGTTTAGCTGGCTCTATATTTGTACAAAGAATGTGAGTTGTGATTCTGCACAGATCTAGCACTGTGCCAGTATTTTGACACGGTGCCTTACCTCTAAAGAAAATTGGATGGATTACTTTTTAAAGGACACAATTTCTGCAAAGAGATACTAATAGATGTTAATTTTGGCTTAAAAATATTTATTGTTGACTTTCAACTGGGATTTTTCTATCTTGAATGAGATACTTCTCTGAAATTTTGTTTTATCTGAGGGCAGTTCTGTAGAAAACTGAAAGTTTTATGATTGCAGTCTTCACAGATCTTTGCATTCAGGCTTCAAAAGATGATGTTCAGCATTTTCAGAGATCAAGCATTGGTTGGCATTCACATGGCTACCACCGCCTCTGACGGGAGAATATCAGGGACAGTTGCATAAGGTTGATCTGCAAAAGCTGCCATTAGTAACAGAAGGCTATTTTTCTGTCCAAAAATTGTTAACAAACTTCCTGCTTATGGAATTTAAGACATGAATAGTACTGTCTTGTGATGGAAGGAGCTGGCAATTGCTACATACACACACACTTTCCTGCTTGTCTCTGCCAATACACCATAATCTTGATTAGTGACACAGGCTGATAATCCAATCCTTTGTGTCTCCCGAGTATGAATTTCCAGCCATGCAGAACTGTGCCATATTTGGAGGTTCAGTGAGTTGTGACAAACAACTCATTTGAGACTAAAAGCAGTATTTGAATTTGGATCTCTTGAGGTAAAAGGCTAGTTCACTTATAATTTATGTTATCTAGCTCACTCATGACAAAGATTTTCTGCACCAGAAATACCTTGACAGGTGTTAGTACAAGGCACCATAGTTACAATTAATGCAACAGCTTTATTAAATTTGACATTGACATGTGTATTAATAATCCTTGGACTGGCATAAGAAAATCACTCAGCTATATTTTAAAGGTTTAATTATATATGTGCATATTTGTATTTGGTGTCTTTCACACCCACAGTCAGTTTTCCTTGCCTAATGCCTTCTGTCACTTTGGTATAATAAGAAAAGCAGATGTTTATTATAAATTATACCTCTTTAATACATGAGTACATAAAGATGCAAAGTGAGTTTAAGACTGTTCAAGATTGTGTCTAACAAATTAAACTATGTATGAACATCAACCCTACAGATCAATTTACAAATAAGATTACCTAAGCTGCAATATTGTATAACTGAATGATAAAACCTCTGATAGAGAAAGTATTTAAGAACAGTTGAAGTCCTGAAATGTATCAAGTCTAAAAGAGACAGAAGACTTTAAGACTTTAAAACTTTAAAAATCTCTGTGTGATGCTTTGGGTGTTATCTGCCCCCCCCCCCCACTCTTATGAAAATCACCCAGACTAGACTCAGCTGAGCTGGAAATTAAGGAATAAAGCTTTATATTTACAGCTTAGCACAACATACAAGCAGATATTACAATATATAAGCTATATACAGAAATATGCAAGTTATATTATATACTATAATATAAAATATATGCTAAAACAAAGTTATAGATAAAAATATATAATAATGTTACATAAATATATAATAAACATATAAATATATAGTATAACATATAAAATATATGTATAATATACATTATATTATATGATATAATGTATGTGTAGATAAATCATAGAATCAACCAGGTTGGAAGAGACCTCCAAGATCATCCAGTCCAACCTAGCACCCAGCCCTAGCCAGTCAACTAGACCATGGCACTAAGTGCCTCAGCCACTTTTCTTGAACACCTCCAGGGACAGTGCCTCCACCACCTCCCTGGGCAGCCCATTCCAATGCCAATCACTCTCTCTGGAAACAACTTCCTCCTAACATCCAGCCTAGACCTACCCCGGCACAACTTGAGACTGTGTCCCCTTGTTCTACTGCTGGTTGCCTGGGAGAAGAGGCCACCCCCCACCTGGCTAATATTTTATATTATATATAATATATATATATATATACATATTAAAAAGTAATACAGGAACACAGCACTCCTCCCAGAAAGCAGAGTCCTCAGGAGGGACTCCCAACCACCCTTCCACCTCCTTTCCATCCCTCTACCTTATCCCAGACTTTGCCTTACATTCAAGGTGAGTTTGGAGAATTGTCTAGGGGGGTTAGGAAGCAGATGGATTAGTTACACAGACAGAAGGTTAGGGAGAGAAGGGTAGTCAGAGAGCAACTCTGTTATCTATGTTTTGTGTTCTTGTTTTTAATTTATCTCAGCAAACCTATGAGTGAAGTAGACATCACCATTGTTTCCTTTTCACAGCCTGTAATCTAATTCTTCTCACCAAAATATTCCAGCTAGCATCAAACTAGCACAATCTGCCATACTCGCTTCTTCTCGTTAACAGTTCTGCTATCAACCTTCTCTCCTGTTATGAAGCCTTACAAGCTGTACAAAATACTGCTCAAAACTTGTAATCTTTTAAGCTGTGGTGTTTTGTTTTGTTTTTTACAAAATACTAACAATTTCTATTTGTTTGTGAAGTGACAAAAAATGTAACACAAATCTGAAAAAGTCTGGGTTTTATGTGTGCTTTTTTGTTTTGCCATAAAGAAAAAAAGGGGTCTCTACTGATGGAATGAAAAACTTGTGCTCTGCTTTTCCCCTTGATGTTCCTTTTCACTCTTGGTTGCTTGAATTCCTTCTCCTTCTGGAGGAAAAAGCAAAAAAAAAAAAAACCCAAAAGTTTTAAATTGTCAAAATTATACAACATAGTAATTTGAAAATAAAAAAAATCCCCTGCAGTAGTTGTAATTTAGTGCCATGAGATAATTCCACCTATAAATCTGTTAATTACTCTTTGACCCTTTTGCTGAGTTGATGGCTTTGAGTTCAGCTGTAAGAATAGTACGCTAGAGTCTGACCCCTTTTCTCCACAATTAGTGCTTGGAAGTAGCTTGACATGTGAAAACAAGTAGAATTATTTGAAAGATGTAAGAAGAAAATGGAACCAAACCAGGAAGATTTTTCACCAGTAATGTCAGAAAAGAAGTATCCTCTGAGGATGACTTTTAAAACCTACTTCATTCTCTCCTTAGGTAAAGAGTAATATTTCTTGAGTTAGCATGGTTTGAAATCTACAAGAACACTTACAGGTGTAAATATAAGCTTAATTCAGAAGCTTATATTAACAGCTTAGCAGAATATAGAAGGAGATATTTACAGTATATGCAGTTATAGACAGAAATAGACAAGGTAAAAGGTAATACAGAAACACAACTCCCCTCCCAGAAACCTGAGTCCCCAGGAGGTGCTCTCAACCACCCCTGCACCTTCCCCTTACCCTTCTCAACCTTACCCCAGTCCCAAGGAAGAATGGAGGTTTGGCCAGGGGGTTGGGAAGCAAAGTGGATTAGAAAAGAAATGGAGGGTGAGGTTAGAGATGCAGCTCAGCCAGCAGCCCAAGTGAGAGTGGTTATCTGTGTTTTTATTTCTTGTTCCTACACATCTCTGCACCTGTGAACGAAGCAGACATCTCCATTGTTTTCCTTGCACAGCCTGTGATCTAGTTCTTCTCACCAAAACATTCTATCTAGCTTCAAACTAGCACACCCAGCAGAACAAACTTAGAGTGCCAGAATGATGAACTAGATAAGCTCTTAGCCTTGAGCTAAGGGGGAAAGACCACATGCTGCTTCTGACTCATCTAGTGCACATCTGCTGAGATATTTGAGTACTTTTTGAGATGCTGTTTGAAGGGTGTTTTTTTGTTTTTGTTTTGTTTTTTAAACTCTAAATTTGTAAATTCTCAGCTTTTAAATTTTAGATTTCATTACATACTGGGGACTCTGATGTGGCACTATTTCCCTAAGTATTTCTCCCTCAGTCTTGTTTTCTTTTCATCCAGGATTTATTTCGCCAAATGCAGATGTCTGCAGTGAAGTTGTATGATGTACATGTCTATGTCTGCTCCTATGACTCCCCCTAGAGAAAGCAAGACACTGCTAGAGTATGATTTATCTTATACCAATGTAACATTTAAAACAGATCAGATGGTTGGACTTGATCATAGAGGTCTTTTCCAATCAAAACAATGCTGTGATTTCATGATCCTAAACAGCACTAAAAAAGCTTGTTCCTCTCTACAGACAATAAAAGGTATCTAGGATAAGCAAAAAAATCTATTTGTTTATAGGTGCAACTATACTATGATAACTAAATACAAATAAATCTATTTGTATCTAGTTGTCATGGTCTGACAGTAGTACAGGCACGAATCCCATGTTGATATCTACTCACAGGATCACAGGATGTTAGGAATTGGAAGGGACCTCCGGAGATCATTGAGTTCAACCACCCTGTCAGAGCAGGACAATACTATCTAACACAGATCACAGAGGAACACATCCAGACAGACCTTGAAAGTCTCAATAGGAGGAGACTCCACAACATCTTTGGGGAGCCTGTTCCAGTGCTCTGTGACCCTTACAGTAAAGAAGTTCCCCCTTGTGTTGAGGCAGAACCTCTTTCCAAACAAGGAGACTTCACAACCTCTCTGAGGATCCTGTTCCAGTACTATGTTATTTAGTACCAGCTTCTGTAAAGTGTTGCTTATATAAGCTCATTCTCTGCCATAGGGAAGGCTGCTTCTGCCAAGTCTCATTCTACTTTCCAGTGGCCAGGTTTTTTAAAGAAGATGATACATCTCTTTTTTTTTGTTGGGCTACAGAGAGAGTTATCAGTATCATCTGGTGATGACAGAAGAGAACAAAAATGCAGTTCATTATGCAGCTTTTTTTCTTTTTTGATTTGGGTAGAACACACACATTTTGATCAAGCAAATGTTGATGAGGAGTTTTGGGTTTGGCTCTGGTTCTTCATTTGGAACGAAATAACTTTCTGGTTTTGTGCTAAAATTCATGTGAGATTGGAGCAAAATATTAGGGAGAGTAAAAGAGGTCGATTTTTTTTTTTTATTATGATCATCATTATTTGCATTCCTTTTTCTTTCCAGAGAAAAAATGATTATAAATACACATTTTAGAAGAGATTTTCTTACCTTCTTTAGCCCATGCTATAGCTAGGAGATTGGAGGTCTAAGTAATGTTTTTTTTTTTGCTGACAATAATCTTCACATGCCAGATTTCTTTTCCAGGTCTATCAAAAGTGATCTTCTAATCTATTATTTAAGCTTGTGTTTCTTACCAACCTCTTCTTGTGGCTTTGGGGTCAGGTTATTTACATCAGGCTTCCTAACACACTGAATTTGTCCACAAAATTATATGCTTAGAAGTTGGTTATGGTTTCTATTTTCATTACAGAACATAAACAGCATTGTTTCATTTGAGGGTAAAGGTGAAAATCTGTGAAACTTCCCAGCAGAACCAGACATCAGAAACAATAGCAGTCATCAGCAAGACATTTGAAATACATTCCAGTGTGAAGAAGTTTTTGTGGTGTTATGTTTATTTAGAGGCTTGAGAGTTTATGACAGGGGCAAAAGCACAGAGAAAAGAGGAAAGAAACAGGGTTGCAAAGGAAGGAACAGGCATGGTTTCAGTCACTGGGTAACATGAAATAAAGGAGAGGCTCCAAGGACTATTTTTGAAGCTGAACATGACGTAACGAGAGCTTAAAACAGTCATCAAGGAAACTGCCTCCTCTGAGTCTAGGTGTTGGCTTCTTCTCTGGGCAATAAATGCAAATACTTCAAATGTCATACTCCTTGATATTGAAGTACTGGAAAAGGTTCATTATTAAGAAACAACACAGAAATTCCCACAATCCATTTTGCTTACCTGTATTGTCAGTGGCAGTTAAGACAAACATGCAACTCCTCTGTTACTGCCATCATTCAAGCCATAAAGCCTGAAGGAAAGCAAATGCATGAAACTCATTGAAATGTTTAACCATAACTTTAATCTCATATGCTGGCTCAATATAAGCCAGTCATGTGCCTTTGTGGCTAAGAGGATCAGTAGTATTGTGGCTTGTATCAGAAATAGGATGTCCAGCAGGACTATGGAGGACTATGGAGAAAAGGAGGCTCAGGGGTGACCTCATTGCTGTCTGCAACTACCTGAAGGGAGGTTGTAGCCAGGTGAGGGTTGGTCTCTTCTCCCAGACAACCAGCAACAGAACAAGGGGACACAGTCTCAAGTTGTGCTGGGGGAGGTCTAGGCTGGATGTTAGGAGGAAGTTGTTGCCAGAGAGAGTGATTTGCATTGGAATGGGCTGCCCAGGGAGGTGGTGGAGTTGCTGTCCCTGGAAGTGTTTAAGAAAAGGCTGGATGAGACATTTAGTGCCATGATCTAGGTGACTGGATAGGGCTGGATGCTAGCTTGTAGTGGATGATCTTGGAGATCTCTTCCAACCTGGTTGATTCTATGGTTGTCCCCCTGTATTTGACATATGCAAGACCATACTTGGAGTAACCTGTTCAGTTTTAGGCCTTTCACTAGAAGAGACTGAGGTTTTGTAGCGTGTCTGGGAAACAATAATGAAGGCACAGAACACTACTTATGAGGAGTGGCTTATTGCTCTTGACACTTTTGGTCTCTTCTTCCAAGTAGGAAGTGACAGGACAAGAGTACATGATCTCAAGCTATACCAGGGAAGGTTTAGACTAGATATTAAGAAGAATTTCTTGACTTGAAAGGTTCTCAAGCACTGAAAGTGGGTTACCCAGGGAAGTGATAAAGTTGCTATCCCTGGAGGTATCTAAAGTACATGTAGATGTGATACTTAGTGACATAGATTAGTGGTGATCTGGCAGTGTTAGATTAATGGTTCGACTTGATGACCTTAAAGGTCTTTTCCAACCTAAACATTTTTGTATTTTTGTGTACTGCAATATGGTTCAGTATTAAATGATTCCAGGAAATACTCTGCAACATTTTTTTTCCCATGACAAGTGGGAAAAAACTGTGGGCTGGGTGCTAGGTTGGACTGGATGATCTTGGAGGTCTCTTCCAACCCGGTTGATTCTATGATTCTAAGTGTGGAAAAAGTTATCTCTATTATTTCCATAAGACCTAAGAGAAATAATCTAAGAAAATTTCAAGGAGAAAAGGAAGGAATTCTCCATTTCCTTTTTGATCAAAAACTTGGAAATAATTAGACTAAAACAGTGCCATTGAGGAGTACACATCTGAAATCCTTGCAGACCATCACCTGTGCTGTATGTTTGCAAGAACCATTTGTATGTTATTAAACCATTTAATAACTTTGGTGGGGTTTTTTTTACTAGCAAAGCACTCTCTGCAAACTACTGAGCCAACTGGCATCTGTGACATGAAAAAGATGCAACCAGTAAATGTATCATCTGCACAAATTCATGTGCTATGAGATGAAAGTACTACGAGTGTAGAACTGTTACCACACTCCCTATAGTCTCATTCTCACTTGTTTTTCTGTTATACATGTGTGCTTGGCTGGCAAGTCACTCGATTACAATGTGGGAAGTGTCTAAGTTCAAAGTCAGACTTACATCTCTGTTTTCCCTTTGGAGATACTTTTTTTTTGCTTCCCAAGCAGACTTTTTCATGTTTCTACATTTGGGTGTTTTTTTTTGGAAACAAAGCAATCTAGCTCTTCATTTCAAACAAACTTCTTCATTTCAAACAGGCTTCTTCTTTTCAAACAAACTTTTTCATTTCAAACCCTGCTGTACATTGTGTGTCCCCCCCCCCCGAGGATTAGAAGATGGCTGAAATGACTTGAAAACAGAGCCAAATATTAAGCTAAATTTTTGTTGTTGGTTTCTCAACTGAATAAAAAGCTTCCATGGTTAACACAATTCTACTTGAAAAAGCTCTTGTCGTGAGTGTGGAGATGCATATGAATAAGCATATAGCACAAAACTCCATGCGGTAAGCATTCAGCCTCTCAGATGAAATGTCTGCAGCATTTGGGTTCATGATAGCTCCTTGTGCCTGTGCATTGTCAAGGTCTTCTGAGATCCCGTGTCATGCTTTTGATTTGCTCCACCTGGGTTCATGGCTTACTTTCCTGTTATCCTGACATTTACATCGCTTCCTTTCTGCATAGCTGCTAGTCAGTGAAACCACTCGTGCCCATGGGGAGATGCATTTATGCTCTCCTTGAAAAGTGTCCTATTTTCTGCTTTGGCACTTCAAATCTGACATGGTTTCAGTTTATTTTACATAAATGTTTCAGGTTTCAGTGGTTTGTTATTTATTCTGTTGCCTCTTGTGTTCTACATGCTAATAAGAAGTCGGTTCTTTCTCTTAACTTTCTCTTGTTTAGCTCTTTATTCAGGGCTTTCTGTTGCAAAGGATGAGTTAGAGGGTGCTAAACTTCTTTTACACTGCATATTTTAAGCAGGAATTCTTCAAAGTGAGTGTTTCCACTACAGTAACAAAACCTGAGTTTGTGAGATGTGTTTGGAAAAGTAATTCTTGTAACTGCATGCTCTATAGGTAATTTCAGTCTATGCCTGAGCTGAGCTAACAAGAGGCAGGAATAGGTGGACTGTGGCCAAGGAAGGTACAGGCATGGGAAGTACAGCACTGTGTTGTTGTGAATCTCACTGCACTGAAAACCAGGGAGATGTGAATTCTACCTATTCTTAAAGCTAAACAAGTCAAACAAAAATGCATTGGTGCTATCCAGGAAAATGTGAAAAAAACCAAATTAATTGAACTTTCCATAGAATTTATTATTGATAACTACTTTTACACAGGAAGTGCAGCTCACTTGTGACAATCAGAAGTAACTGCATGAAATTAAGGAACAAATGGGAACAAACCTTTGAGTAGAAACAGAAGGAGAAAAAAATATTTTCCTGTAATATCTTTATTGTTCTCTTTTAACATTCCCTGTATTTATAACTTGATTTTAATCTGCTTTCTAGGTTTAGTTTCAGCAGCACTGCTGTGGAAGAACTTGTGCAGACAGCCAGGACAGACCTCTAATAACTGGACCCCTTCATGCTTAATAACTGGCACTCAGGCTTGATTCATCTTCTCCTGAGACAGTAAAGTCCATTGATTTCAGCAGATAGTTGGGCTAGGCTGCTAGTAAGCTGTCATATCAACCACACAGTTACTGGTTTATTGACTTTTTACTCCTCTTTTCTCAGATACATCTTAGAGTGGGTCATGCTAATACATCCTGGGCTCGATGAGTTAGCCATGGGACGTTGTAGCAGTCACAGATGTTTGCTGGCTTGGAAGGGAGTCGCGGGCATGCTAGTGGCAGGTGGTGCAATCTGGAGGGTTTGAATGTTTAATTTGGATAGTGTCTTAGATGGCTCAGAGTGTTTGTGAATCCTTAACTGCTTCTCCTCACAGCATCTCTGAGAGCTAGGGAATTGCTTTTGTCACTAGTTTACAGCTAGGGAGCTGAATGACAGTGTTAACTGGATTGCCCAAGGTCACGTAAGAAATCTAAAGTGCAGAAAGAAACTTGCTAGGGCCCTAACTGCTGTGTGATCCTCCCTCTACCAGATATAAAGCAAGAATAAGCTAAACCATGAATCTCAGAGGGAGATTTTTCAGGCTCCTTTGGCACAATGTTGTATTTCTAACTGTTCTATTAGTTAAAGTTTTTCCTTTACACTTAACCTAGATGTTCTCTGCCGTAGCCTAAGCCCATTAGTTCTTGTTCTGTCCTCATCGACTAATGAGAATAATTTGTCCCTATCCTCTTTATAGCAGCTCTATGTATTGGTAGACAGATCACACCTCCCTTCAGTCTTCTTTAGTCTGAACATACCCAGTTCACTTAACCTTTTCCCACAGGTCTTATTTTCCAGACTTTTAATCACTTTTTTGTAGCTCTCCTCTGACCTCTTTCCAATTTGCCTGCCTTTTTGAAAATGTTGCACCCAAAACTAAACATGGTAAACCAAGAAAGACCTAGTAAGTGTTGAGGAAAACAAAATAATTACCTTCCTATTTTACATGTCACATCGCTATTGTTGTTATTCATTATAATGTTTGTGTTTGTGACTGTGTGCTATTGTGAAATTGTATTTAGCTTTCCATTTACCACAAAGCTAATTGTGTTGCTCTTGTTAACATGCAACTGTTTTCTGTACCCATTGAGCCTGTAAGCAAACTTGCCTTGTTCTTCAAGAAAAGACTGGATGAGGCAATTGGTGCCATGGTCTACTGATTGGACATAGCTGAGTGATAGGTTGGACTGGATGACCTTGGAGGTCTCTTCCAACCTGTTTGATTCTATGAAACTATGATTCTATTTCAGAAAAAATATATATTTTAAATACATCAAGGTCATGCTGTGTTGCAATTGTAGTGTTCAAGATCCACAAAATATCCCAGAAGGCACATTCTTTGCCTGTTTTTAATTGTGTTAGTTCAAGTTGTGCCATATGTCTTTGTGGTATTAAGTTTTGGTTAGTCATAGAATCACAGAATCAACCAGGCTGGAAGAGACCTCCACGATCATCCAGTCCAACCTAGTACCCAGCCCTGTGCAACCAGCTAGACCATGGCACTAAGTGCCCCATCCAGTCTTTATTTGCACACCTCCAGGGATGGTGACTCCACACAGTTGCTAGTCCTCAGTTTTCTAGGTATTTTTGAACTTGTGTAGTGTGCCAGCCAGTACCACTCCACCCTTGGAGGTTGCTTCAATAACTAATAGTTTCCCCTGCTGACAGGTGGTGTACAGTGATTTACATTTTCCAGCATGTAGCCAGATATTCATTATTTAGGTATGGTACTTTATTTACTCAAAATGTGAAACATGTGATATTTTAGTTGTTAACTATGAAAGGACAGCCTGCCTAAGGCTGAATGTAAAAATCTTGAGTCCTGTATTCGGCTATTATACATTAAAAAAAGGTCCTTGCTAGACAGTAGAAAGCTAAACTCAAAGAGAGATGCTGAGTAGATGCAAAACAAACCTTTTTGAGTGACATATTTGCTTCCCTTGTTCACAAAAGGCCACAAACTCAGTTTCTAATCACACTGCACTTCAACACAATGTACTATAAAGTCAGAGTAAGGGGAGAAAGCAGTTTGTTAAGGACTGCAAGTCAAAACAATCTGTATCACACTTCGGTTGACTTAACATTCTTTTGTTCAGGGCTGCTACTTGATGTTTGTTTAGCTGGGCATTCATCAAAAGAGAGTATGTAACTTTGTTAATTATATTCTGGTAATTGCATACTCACCTTTGACATCTGAGAGGAAACAGAGAAGTAATGTTTCCTTTGTCTTGAGCTAAAGTTTGCATTGTCATCATCTTATGCTGTCTCCAGTAATTACCTTGTGGTTTAGTGTTTTGCAAGCCATGCAAGCAGTGTGGTTTATTTGCAAAGGTGGATCCGGTGTTAAGGAAGAGCAGCTGGAACATTAGCAGAGATCAAGGTGATGAGGACCACACAAGGCTGATTTAGATAGCATTTAAAGTAATTCATGGTGTAAGAAAGTAAGGCCCATAAGAGGACATTGTCTGAAGCTACTCACTGGCATCACAAGAGCTTTGCTCCCAGTCCGATTTACTAGTTTTATCCTCACAAATGGATTCTCTAAAGGTTATGGTAACCTTCGTCTGCCTGGACAGATCAAGGCCATGGGAAGTAGTGCTGTTTAAACTGGAGCCCAACAACCAGCTTATGCTGTCAGAGTTTCTGGATGCTGCGATGCAGCCAGGTCAGCCTTTAAAGGGAGGAAACACAAGACAAGATGCTGTGCCTGTTTCTTCTCTGCATAATTTACTGTGAAACTTAAAACTCTGGACCTGTTTAATAGCCCTAACAGTAGAGTTTCTAGGTCAACAACTAAATCAGAGTCAGTGCTCTCTATTTGCAGACCAGCCTTATGATTTACAAAATTTAATAAGCTGTCCTCACATGATTTTTTTTTTCAAAGGCATGGCTTTTATAGCATATGCCAAGAACACTGTTAAGGGTATAAATAGCCATCAATTTAATGAAATGGCAGGGCTTTTGTTTCTTTGGCTTTGGGGTTTGGTGCTTTGTTTTGAAGGTTTTTTGTGTGTATGTTTTGGTCTGTTTTTTTTTATGTGATACAATATATATATGGTCTCCAAGTATTGCTAATTCATTAACAATTAATACATTCTAGAGAGCTCTGCTGGCTGGCCATAGTAATACATTAGAGACTTTTCCAGCAACACTCTATATGGCAGTGATATTTCTTGGGTAGCAGTGCAGTGAGCTCTGGCAGCTGGAGGGCAGACACAGCGAGTGAGGGCTTACACTGTCTCGTTGTAGCCTATTTCTCTTTAAATGAGGATTGCATGCAGCCAAAGGTCCCTGCTTCACCCAAATGTTAATTTTCAGTAGTAAGCTCCTACTATATTTTAAAGCAAATCATCTTTTTTTCCTTGTGTATTGATTCCTGTTCAAAGTATAACAAATTATATGTCCTTTAATTAAAAAGAGTGATATATATCAAACACCCAAGATTACTTTTGAAGTCAACAGCTATAATCTTATGTAGGCTACTTGTACTCACTGTACTCAACACTGGTCAGGCCACACCTTGAGTCCTGTGTCCAGTTCTGGGCTCCTCAATTCAAGAGAGATGTTGAGGTGCTGGAACGTGTCCAAAGAAGGGCGACAAAGCTGGTGAGAGGGCCTGGAATACAAACCCTATGAGGAGAGGCTGAGGGAGCTGGGGGTGTTTAGCCTGGAGAAGAGGAGGCTCAGGGGTAACCTCATTGCTGTCTACAACTATGTGAAGGGAGGCTGTAGCCAAGTGGGGTTGGTCTCTTCTCCCAGGCAACTAGCAACAGAACAAGGGGACACAGTCTCAAGTTGTGCTGGGGGAAGTCTAGGCTGGATGCTAGGAGGAAGTTGTTGTCAGAGAGAGTGATTGGCATTGGAATGGGCTGCCCAGGGAGGTGGTGGAGTCACTGTCCCTGGAGGTGTTCAAGAAAAGTGGCTGAGGCACTTAGTGCCATGGTCTAGTTGACTGGATAGGGCTGGATGCTAGGTTGGACTGGCTGATCTTGGAAGTCTCTTCCAACCTGGTTGATTCCATGATTCTATGAATATGCCTGACTGGACAAAAGAAAAATATGTACATTTTAATTTCTCACTGAAATTTAGGCTTTGTAAAGATAATCACAGAAAATTCTTTAAGTATTGCAATATCTTATGCATGTGAAAGGCATTTAATGGCTTTCACATGCAGAAAATATTGCAATTCTTAAAAAAGAAATTCTGTTGTGTTGAGTTTGTGCTACTTGCCATGGTTTCTGTAAGAAGCTTCAGGAAGCTGGCTCAGCTCCAAGTTGGCCATAGCCAATCCAATCAACACCTTCTGGATTGCATATTTAATAGCGAAAAACTTGCTGGCTGAGCTATGCTTTTTTAATTCTCTTGTTTTGGAGAGGAGTGGGACATGAGAGACCACCATGTGAACAGCAAGGTCAGTGAAGTAGAAGCAGAGGTGGCATGCTGGAGAAGCCTTTCCCCTTTATCCTGAGGTGAGATGGCAGGCTGAGCTCCTGCAGCCCTTAGAGATCAACGGTGGAGAAAAATTCCACCTGTAGCCCATAGAAAACCCCAAGCTAGGGTGGGGAACTGATTTTGAAGAAGGCTGCCACTCTGAGGAAAGCCTGTTCTGAAGCAGCCTCCTGCCTCCATTGCTGAGAGGACTGCAGCCCATAGAAGAGACCCATGCTTGTGAGAGAAGATTGTGGAGAACTGTCTCCCTTGGAAGTGAGGCCACGCTACTGCAAGGGAAGGATTGTAAGTAGTTTCCCCCCTGAAGAGGAAGGAATGGCAGAAACAACATGGAACAGACTGGGACTGCATGCAACCTGATTCCCTGCCCTCCTTATGCTCCTGTAGGGGAGGAGGCAGCAGATCTGAGCACGAGAAGAGGAAGGACTGGATGGGAATTTGCTTTTAAGATATTATTTTAGTTATCATGATCCTTCTCTGATTCAGCTGGTGAATGGATGGTGGGGTTTTTTTGAAGTTAAATTGGTTTTGTTTCCTCAAGGTGAATCTGTCTTTTGCCTGTTACCATGATTGGTGAATGGGCCTTACCTGTCCCTTGTCAAGCCTTCAGTCTTTTGTTTATTTTCTCCTCATCTCTCCAGGGAGGGATAGAGTAAGTAAGTGTCTGCATTGCCTGGTGCTTTGTTGCCCATCTGGGTGGGATTAAACCACTGCACCACTGAATATGAAAAGAAATTTCATTAGGTGTAAACTTAACCTATCATATTTACAGACTTTGTACTCAGCTTCAGAGCTCCTTACCCTCTCATTTTATTCCTATGTATGTTTCTTCCTCTCAATTCTTGCTTAGTATTTAGGGCAAAATTTGTTAGTCAGTACTTACATCCAGGGACAGACTTTGTTAACTTCGTAACTTCTCAGTGGGATACTTCGAATCATAGAATCAGCCAGGTTGGAAGAAACCTCCAAGATCAACCATTCCACCCTAGCACCCAGCCCTATCCAATTCACTAGACCATGGCATTAAGTGCCTCAGCCAGGCTTTTCTTGAACACCTCCAGGGACGGCAACTTCCACCACCTCCCTGGGCAGCCCATTCCAATACCAATCACTCTCTCTGCCAACAACTTCCTCCTAACATCCACTTACTGCAGATCAAATATTTGCTGCAAGACAAATGGAGTAAAAACACTTTCTTGCGATTCTTCTACTCTGTCTGGCTGTAATTAGACTATTTAAGGAAACTTTGGTCCAGTACAGTGATAGTCTCTTTCTCGAATTTAAACCATAGGGAAACCAATTCCTTCCACAAGAATATTGGCAAAATAATGAAGCCATTTATTCTTTGAAAATGAAAGCTAAACCCCAAAATGTTCTGCAGTAGAAAAATATTTGTATTCTGGCAAAGCCTCATGCCATATAGTTCTACTTTTCCTGAATTCACCACTGGTTTTTGTGTTTGTGTTACTTCGTGTAGTTATAACCTTACTACGTGCATCACAGAGCAGAGAAACCTGAAACGTTTCATGGCCCTCTGACTGTCTTCTAACGTAGAAAAGTTCAGTTTCTCACTTGAACTTGAGAACACATAGGAAAATGCCATTTGCTTCTGTGGCAAGGCCAAGACATGAAACTCCTCATGGAAGTAACCCAGAGGCACTTGCCTTCCGTTGCAGGACCCTGTTCCTGTTGAAGCTACTGTGTGTTTCGGTGTCTGCCATTGTTTAACACTTAATTACTCTTCCTCTTTAAGACAGCTTTCCTGGTGCAAAAATAACCAGGCATCCCAAGTCTTTAAAGCAGTTTGTTTCCTTTCTCTTGTTTCCTGCCTTCTATTGTTCCATCCCTTCTCTTCCCCACATCCCTCCGCCAGCTTTTTCCATTATGTGAATCACTTTCATGCAAATTATTCCTACTGTTTTTCACTCAGCTTAACCCTGAGGGAATATTACCCCTACTTGAAATATACACATTTTACTGAGCTCTTTGGGAAGAATGGCCTAAATGTGGTCATAAATGCAAGAAAATAGATCTGTTTTTACCCCAACCTACCTGCAGTATGTTCTTTCCATTGTAGGGAATTTTCACTGATGTATGGCAAAACAAATTGCAATCACTGACTTGTTTTCCACTCTATGCATTTGAAAAGATAAGTGGCATTCTTATTGTCATTGTTGTTGTTATTAATATTATTAGGAGGAACAAGTTTTAATACCGAGTAACAAATCAAAGGTGTATTATTTGTATTACAGAAGAACTTCCCTTTATATTTCACTGTTTTGCTGGTTTGCATTATAAATATACAATATACAGCTTTTAAGGTTAAGCAGAGAGGAATATTTTCTTTTCCAAACATCTGTCAGCAACCACGTGGAAAAGAAGACAGCACTAGCATCATTTAATGTGCTTTCACTCAGTGAAAAATGTTCTTTGGACATTATGTCATGACATGTACTTTAAGCAAAGCTTTTCTCAGTTGCTATAGCTCACACTGTATGACTTTGCTTCTCTTATACTCATATTTTTCAGTTTCCTCATTGTTTGAGACTACAAATATGTCAGAAAAGGCTCATAACTGTTATTTATTCTTCTGGCATCCGGGGCTCATTGTGATGAGACCGTGCAGATTCCATACTGCAGATGGCAGGAGAACCAGTTCCAGGTTTTAGTGAACCTAGAGGTCATTGATGACTGTGCTGCGACACAGCTAGCCAGTGATTAAGCAGCAGGTTTGACAGGCTTAGCTGTGGTGAGACCTGCGGACCTGACACATGTCCCTTTCCAGCAGGGGCTGGTGCAGAGCAGTAATAACCACATGTCCCCAAGGGATATGCACATTATTTTCAGTTCCCTCCTCCTCTGCATTTGCATTTAATGTAAACATATTATGAAGTTGTTCATATTTTGTTGAGTCAGAAAAAGGAGAAAATCACCAAACAATATTAAATCTGGACTGTGACAATATAAAGGCTCTTGCCTCCTTCCGTGAAATATGACTAAATTGTACTGGAATTTCTCACTGGACCCAGTCCTCTTTAATATCTTTATCAATGATCTGGATGAGGGGATTGAGTGCACCCACACTAAGTTTGCAGATGACACCGAGCTGAGTGACTGTGTCCATGTGCTGAAGGGTAGGGAAGCTTTAGAGTGGGATCTGGACAAGTTAGAACAATGGGATGAGGCTAATTGTTTGAAGTTCAGCAAGGCCAAGTGCCAGGTCCTTGCACGTGGCTCACAACAACCCCCTGGTAAAGCTATAGACTTGGGGATGTGTGGCTGGAAAGCTGTAGCTTGGAGAGAGACCTGGCAGTACTGGTTGACAGTTGATTAAATGAGTCAGCAGTGTGCTCAGGTGGCTAAGAAAGCCAATGGCATCCTGGCTTGTATTAGAAACACTGTGGCCAGCAGGAACAGAGAGGTGATCGTTTCCCTGTACTCTGCACCAGTGAGGCCATATCTCGAGCATCATGTTCAGTTCTGGGCCCCTCACTACAAAAGTGTGCTAGTTTGAAGCAGGCTAGAATGTTTTGGTGAGAAGAACTAGATTGCAGGCTGTGAAGAGAAAACAATGGTGATGTCTGCTTCCCTCACAGCCTTGCTGAGTATAGCAACAAGAAATAAAAACATTAGATAAGACACTCGGCATCACTCTTGCTGGGGCTGCTGGCTGAGCTGCATCTCTCTAACCTCACCTCCATTTGGCCTAACCCACTTTGCTTCTTAAACCTCTGGCTGAACCTCCATTCTTCCTTGGGCCTGGGGGAAGGTGAAGGGGTGGTTAAGAGCCCCTCCTGGGGACTCAGGTTTGTGGGAGGGGAGTTGTGTTTCTGTGTTACCTTTTTACCTTGTCTATTTCTGTCTATAACTGTATGTACTGTAAATATCTGCTTGTATATTGTGCTAGCTGTAAATATAAGCTTCATTCATATTCCCAGAGCTGGCTGAGTCTAGTCTGGGTGATTTCTAGTGTGGGGGGACAGGGAACACCCAAACCATCACAAAGAAAGAGACATCAATGTTCTAGAGCATGTCCAGAGAAGGCAAATGAGGTTCATAAAGGGCCTGGAGCACATGTTCTATGAGGAGTGTCTGGCAGAGCTGGGGTTGTTTGGTCCAGAGAAGAGAAAGCTGAGGGGAGACCTCATTGCTCTCTACAATTTCCTGAAGGGAGGAAGGAGTGAGAAGGGGCCCAGCCTCATCTCCTTGATAACAAACAACAGGACTAGAGGAAACAGTTCCAAGTTGCACTGGAGGATATTCAGGCTGGATGCTAGGAAATACTTCTGCACGGAGAGGGTTCTCAAACATTGGAACAGTCTGCCCAGGGCAGTGGTGGAGTCACCATCCCTGAAGGTGTTTAAGCAGCCTGTGGACCTAGTGCTTAAGGACATTGCTTAGTGTTAACCTTTCAGTGCTGGGTTGAGGGCTGGGCTGGATGATCCTTGAGGTCTCTTCCATCTGGATGTTTTCTGTGATTCTGTGATAGGAAGGACATGCAAATAAAATCTTATTAACTTCAAAACAACTTATCTGAAAGGGAACAAAATGCTGCAAGGAAAGCAAGTTTTAAGGTTAGTATGAAAACTCCCACAGTAACCATAACCTGTGTAGTGTACAGGGTTCAGAGCCTTAACCACATCACCTGGCTAACACAGCGAGAAACTAATTGATCCAGTGGAAACCAAAAACATTCTGAAGCTTAAATACTGTCAGATAATGTAACAGTTGGTAAACTCATGATGTGTGTAAGGAGAGATTTTTTTTTTAGGCAAGATTGTAGAGTCAAAAGAACATATATACACTTCCAGGCACAAAGTCCACTTAATAGGTTAGACATATGTTTTTTTCCAACTGTACTGGAAGATACAAGATATATTATTTCTCCCAACTAGCTTTAATAACTCTCTCTTCTCAGACAAAGCTTTTACAGTTAAATTATTTTATCTGAGTTAACCTCTGTAAGTTGCTTTTGTAAAGGTAAACACTTCTAGAGAGGATTTCACGTCATCCTAAAGGAGACATATGGAGTAGGCCAATTACCTCTGGAAGCTTTTTCTTGCCTTTCACTGCAAAGAAAGCTGACTAAGGCTTAAATGTTTACATTCTGCAGGACATGATTATATGAATTCCAATCCTTGTGTCTCTTACATGCTTAAACTACTATAGCCACAACATTGTGGACCAGTATTTTGTTAAAAATAATGAATCTTAAATGATATTAAATGGGATCCCAAAAGCCTGTTTGTGTTGTCTGCTTTATATTATTATTCCTGCATCAGGAATGGTGTGGTCAGCAGGAGCAGGGAGGTCATTCTGCCCCTGTACTCTGCACTGGTTAGACCACACCTTGAGTACTGTGTTCAGTTCTGGGCCCCCCAGTTTAGGAGGGACATTGAGATGCTTGAGCGTGTCCAGAGAAGGGCGACGAGGCTGGGGAGAGGCCTTGAGCACAGCCCTACGAGGAGAGGCTGAGGGAGCTGGGATTGGTTAGCCTGGAGAAGAGGAGGCTCAGGGGTGACCTTATTGCTGTCTACAACTACCTGAAGGGTGGTTGTGGCCAGGAGGAGGTTGCTCTCTTCTCTCAGGTGGCCAGCACCAGAACAAGAGGACACAGCCTCAGGCTGCGCCAGGGGAGATTTAGGCTGGAGGTGAGGAGAAAGTTCTTCACTGAGAGAGTCATTGGACACTGGAATGGGCTGCCCGGGGAGGTGGTGGAGTCGCCGTCCCTGGAGCTGTTCAAGGCAGGATTGGACGTGGCACTTGGTGCCATGGTCTAGCCTTGAGCTCTGTGGTAAAGGGTTGGACTTGATGATCTGTGAGGTCTCTTCCAGCCCTGATGATACTGTGATACTGTGATATTACATGTTTAAGATATATAAGCTTGATTACATTGCCAATGTATTACCACCACCACCTTCCC
This sequence comes from Pogoniulus pusillus, assembly GCF_015220805.1. Lineage (NCBI taxonomy): Eukaryota > Metazoa > Chordata > Aves > Piciformes > Lybiidae > Pogoniulus > Pogoniulus pusillus. The sequence goes on from NC_087266.1 coordinate 41,982,649, forward strand.
CAGTTAAAAAATAAGAGAAGGTTATATTGTTTGTATTGCTACTTGTCTTGTGAAAGAAAATAGTGGATCAGATTGAGTTATCAAAGAAACCTATCCAGTGGCATAGAAAATTGTGAGATATCACCACCATACAAATGATATTACAAGCATAAAGTCAAATTAGTAGCTTGTGAGGCAAAGAAAGATCATAAAATCATAGAATCAACCAGGTTGGAAGAGACCTCCAAGATCATCCAGTCCAACCTAGTACCCAGCCCTGACCAATCAACTAGACCATGACACTAAGTGCTTCACCCAGGCTTTTCTTGACCACCTCCAGGGATGGAGATTCCATCACCTCTCTGGGCAGCCCACTCCAGTGGCAAATCACTCTCTCTGGGAAGAACTTCCTTCTAACATCCAGCCTAGACCTCCCCCACCACACCTCGAGACTGTGTCCCCTTGTTCTCTTGCTGGTTGCCTGGCAGAAGAGACCAACCCCCAGCTGGTGACAAGCCTCCCTTCAGGTAGTTGTAGACAGCGATGAGATCACCCCTGAACTGGAAAAGTTCCACATGTACTACATGATTGTCTTTGGAAACCTAAAGGACTTAGCTCTGATATTTAACTGACTTTTACAGCCCTAGAGACTGTCAATTTTATCCCTTTTTTCCAATCATTGGGCTGCTGTCCATGCCTTGTAAAGTCCAGTTATTAGAGTAACTGCGTATCTAATCAGGAAAAGAAATGTCAGATTATTTTTACCTAATGAGACTTCAATCTAAAGTGACTTGATTAATTGTGGGGAAAAAAAGCTTGTGTGAAAGTATGTAACTTCATATAACCTTTTTGAAAAAATTGTGATTTTGTGGGTGGATGAAATTTATGTCCTGGAAGAGAGAATCTCCCAAATGATCTGTCAAAGTGCTTGTGGATTTCACTTGAACTGTGGAAGTCAGCTGCAGACCTCTGATCTAAATCTGTTGCCAGATTTAGTTCCTCAGTTTCTCCTACAAATACTGAGTGAATGATGAAGCATTCAGAGAACCAGATGACTCCAGATTTAATTCTTTTTGGGTTTAAGCACTTAACAAAAATGTCTAAATTATCATGCTCTTATTTAATGGCTCCTTTTCCTCTGATGTTTCACATTCACATAAAGACAAAATGTTCAGTACCTTTGTTGTCCAGATTTCTTTCTGGAGATCATCTGCTCATTATTAGGCTGAAGATGAGGCAGCAGTATGCCCAGGTGGCCAAGAGAGCCAATGGCATCCTGGCCTGCATCAGGAAGAGTGTGGCCAGTAGGACAAGAGAGGTTATTCTTCCCCTGTACTCAGCACTGGTCAGGCCACACCTTGAGTCCACTTCTGGGCTCCTCAATTCAAGAGAGATGTTGAGGTGCTGGAAGGTGTCCAGAGAAGGGTGACGAAACTGGTGAGAGGCCTGGAACACAAATCCTGTGAGGAGAGGCTGAGGGAGCTGGGGGTGTTTAGCCTGGAGAAGAGGAGGCTCAGGAGTAACCTCATTGCTGTCTACAACTACCTGAAGGGAGATTGTCACCAGGTGGGGATTGGTCTCTTCTGCCAGTCAACCAGCAACAGAAGAAGGGGACACAGTCTCAAGGTGTGGTGGGTGAGGTCTAGGCTGGATGTTAGAAGGAAGTTCTTCCCAGAGAGAGTGATTTGCCACTGGAGTGGGCTGCCCAGGGAGGTGGTGGAGTCACCATCCCTGGAGATGTTGAAGAAAAGACTGATTGAGGCATTTAGTGCCATGGTCTAGATGACTGGATAGGGCTGGGTGCTAGGTTGTAGTGGATGATGTTGGTGGTCTCTTCCAACCTGGTTGATTCTATGCTTCTATGGTTATTGAGTAGATAGGTAGGATGGATTTGTGCTTACCCACATAAAAGTTGTACATTTCTGCAAAGTCTACAGTCTGGCATCAGAAGATTGCCTCTTGTGAGATACTTAAACCAAAAATCCAAATTCCCTTCTAAAACACCACAAAAAAGCGAATAGCTGAATATCAGCATTTTTCATAAACCCCTTATTTTCTAGGCTTCTCCCCTGTTTGGGTTGAGTTCTGTAATGTTATTTAGTTTGCTAGCTATCAATCCAAGATTGGAAGGAATGAAAAGCACAATTTCTGATACTTTTAAAATTATGGTATGCAAGAAGAGGTTTTTGAAGAGTTTAAAGAGATTTTTTGAAGTTCTTTTATTTATGTCACAAAAAAAAAACACCAAACCCAACAGTATGACAGTATCACCAAGGTTGGAAGAGACCTCATAGATCATCAAGTCCAACCCTTTACCACAGAGCTCAAGGCTAGACCATGGCACCAAGTGCCAAGTCCAATCCTGCCTTGAACAGCTCCAGGGACGGCGACTCCATCACCCCCCTGGGCAGCCCATAACAGCCAAATTTCAGGAGATTTCAACAGTGAATGCACCTCTGGACAAAAGCTTGTAATAATACTCACACATTCGCTTCAAAATACAACTTGTAACATAGCACAGTAGGAACTAAGTATGAAGGAAGTCTGCACTAGTTACATCAATGTTTATTTTTGTATCTTAGTTTGGCCACTGGATTCAGTAAGATGAGGCTTGTACTTCTCATCTTTTGTTATACTTGAATCAAAAGAATTTGTCTTTGATGTTTGATTACACAGAAATATTCAGTCAATGGGACACAGAGATCTTTTCCTCTAGCACACTCCTTTCAAGTCTCTAGTAGAGGTGGTGGGTATACATCCTGCAGTCTTTCATATGTTAGAGTCACACACACTTAACTACTTCAGACATCATCTTCCTTGGACTTGATTCCTGAAAAAAACAAACAACAAAACATTGATGCAAAAGATATGTTAAAAACATCAGTGACAAAATGTCACTGAGAATGAACCTCATGTGAAGATCCTTAGAGTGGCAAACAGAAGTGGGAGAGTTGCTATAACTCCACTTTTATCTCTTGGTCCCATGTTTAAGAATAATATCGACCTACCTCAGTGCTTAAACCGTAACACAGCAGCTGTTCACTTTTGGCATCATTGAGAACCTCATACCATTTCTTGAAGCTGAGTTTTACTGATTTTTTTTTGACACCAACAATCTTTCTGTAAGGACAGATCTAGTAAAGGTTTAGTTTGTGTTTCTCAGGAGACTCTCCATATTCTCAAAACCCCCAAAACTCAAAACAAAACAAACTCCCAAAACCAAAAAATGGAAACAGAAACCTTACCCTGCAACTGTGCAAGAAGTATGTATGAGTTTTGTGCTGGTTTGAAGCTAGCTAGAATATTTTGGTGAGAAAAATTAGATCACAGGCTGTGAAAAGGAAACAATGGTGATGTCTGCTTCACTCATAGACTTCTTGCTGAGATGTATAAAAACAAGAACACGAACATAGATAACGGAGTTACTCTCTCTGGCTCTGGCTGCCTGTTCTCCCAAACCTGCTGTCTGTGTAATTAATCTGTCTGCTTCCTAACCCCCCCTGGCTGATTCTCCAAACTCACCTTGAAGATAAGACAAAGTGTGGGATAAGGTAGAGGGGTGGAAAGGAGGTGGGAGGGTGGTTGGGAGCCCCTCCTGGGGACTCTGGTTTCTGGGAGGGCTGTTGTGTGTATCTGTGTTACTTTTTAACTTGTATACTACTGTATATAGTTGTATATATTGTAAACATCTGCTTGTACATTGTGCTGAGCTATAAATATAAAGCTTCATTCAATTTCCAGAGCCACTGAGTCTAGTCTGGGTAATTTTCCAAAGTGTGAGGGGGTGGGTAACACCCAAACCATCACACTGTTCAATGCTCCCTTTCTAAAGTGCATCTGAGGGCGTTTTTCCCCTTCCATTCCTCAAAAACTCTTGGAAGATGTCTGTAGCTGAAACACAGGTTTGTCATTGCCTGATGAACCTGATTATACTTATTATTCAAAGTAATTGCTAATAATATTGTACCTATTCTAGAGATGATAATGTGTGAGAAGAGCATAGACACTTCACAGTCCCCATTGAACAAAGGACCAATGATTATAGCTCTCATGAGGGCCTCAGTCTATAGCTGTATGTATTAGAATCATAGAATCAACCAGGTTGGAAGAGACCTCCAAGATCAGCCAGTCCAACCTATCACCCAGCCCTATCCAATCAACTAGATCATGGCACTAAGTGCCTCATCCAGGCTTTTCTTGAAGACCCCCAGGGATGGTGCCTCCACCACCTCCCTGGGCAGCCCTGCTTGTATATTGTGTTAAGCTGTAAATATAAAGCTCCATTCTTTCATTTCTAGCTCAGCTAAGTCTAATCTGGGTGATTTTCCTGTGAGTGGGCAGGCTGATAACACCCAAACCATCACAAGTTTGTAAGAGACATGACAGAGAGGTGGAAAACATATACGTTTCCTCATTTACTTTCATAACATGACTGGAGAAGCATGGATGAATAATATTAATTCACCTTCTGATGCATGGAAGTATTCTTAATATGACACTGCCTGCAAATATACATTTAAAAAGAAAATATTCTATTTTTTAAACATTCTGGGATTGATTTTTTTCCCTCCAAAATACGTTCAGAACAAAAAATGATTGATTGCTAAGTACATGGATTGACTGTCTGAAAGAGCTACTTTGGTGTCTCTACTGTGATTATAAATAATGTCTATCATTTGGTTTCTAGGTCAGCTTCAAGTCAGTGGTAATACTCAAGCGTTAACATGAATCTGTTTCTTGAGTTCAGAAGAAACAAGCTGCCAACGTTTCAGTTGCAGGATTTATCCCTTAAGTGAAACAAAGACAAAGTTAACACATCATGGTGAACTGGCCTTGCCAAGGCGAGATGAAACGTCAGAATAACACATGCTGGAGACATGTTTTGCCTCGCACACAGCTGGATTTCTAAGCTACATGGGGAAAAAAAGAGAAATTTTGGAACTCTTTTCCTCACCTTTCCCTATTTCAAAATAAAATTTCCAGCTATGTATTTGTGAGTTGGGCGAAGAAGTATGAAGTACTTCCTCCCACATTTTCCTGTTACTGGTCTGTTACCAGCTTCCATTTTATGCTCTTCAAGTATCCTTGCTAAAGAAGTGACAAAGTAGAAGTGCCTCACCAGTCAGAGGTAGAGCTTTCCAAATTCTGGTTGTATGTCTACTTGTAGGGCACTGTAAGGCCAGCCAGTGATTTGGATTCTCATGTATAACAAATATTGCAGAAAAAGCGAATCATTAAATGTGTTACAGCTATGAAGATTCTTGTGAGACATAGAATCACAGAATCAACCAGGTTGATTCTCCTAACATCCAGCCTAGACTTCCCCTGGCGCAGCTTGAGACTGTGTCCCCTTCTACTGTTGCATTTCTTTGTCCATTTTTTACTCAGTGCTGGATTTGCCATTTCTACCTGGTTTCTATGTTTTGTCAGGTCCTATGAGGAGAAGCTGAGGGAGCTGGGGTTGTTTAGCCTGGAGAAGAGGAGGCTCAGGGGTGACCTCATTGCTGTCTGCAACTACTTGAAGGGAGGCTGTAGCCAGGTGGGGGTTTGTCTCCTCTGCCAGGCAACCACCAATAGAACAAGGGGACACAGGTTCAAGTTGTGCCAGCGGAGGTCTAGGCTGGATGTTAGGAGGAAGTTGTTGCCAGAGAGAGTGATTTGCATTGAAATGGGCTGCCAGGGAGGTAGTGAAGTTATCGTCCCTGGAGGTGTTCAAGAAAAGCCTGGCTGAGGCATTTAGTGCCATGGTCTAGTTGACTGGCTAGGGCTGGGTGCTAGTTTGGACTGGATGATCTTGGAGGTCTCTTCCGACCTGATTGATTCTATTATTATAAAATATGATCAGGAAAAAGGCTGGAATAGCCTGAACCTGACTGCAACAACAAAAACTTCTGAAATAGTGTCATATCTCTGAAACATTGCCTTTTTTATTATTATTAAAAAAGAAAAGACATATATTCTGATAGTAGTGCACTTTTAATTTATTTATCTCTCCATATAACAGTAAAGTAGTACAAACTGCAATCTACACAGACACATATACACACACATATTCTTCTTCATGCTTCATATATACCTACTGCAGAAAGCACAACTGAAAATCACCACTCACTTAAAATGTCATAGACTGGAGTATGTCTCAGCTGCACTGTCGGTGTGGGAAATGAGTTCAAATAATAGGTGCCATTATTGTAGCATGAAACTATTAGTTAAAGTTCACAGTGCTTGATTAGATCATTTAAACCTTTACTGGAAAAAAAAATGGAATTTTAAATCTTTGAATGTTCTTTTCTTCTTTAATTTGAGCAGGGACTCAAAGTTTAACCAAAAGCATCTGGAAGTAAGTTCCACTGCCATCCTCCTGGTTCAAGCTCCAAAGAACAGAAGGTGAAACTCCCTGTGCAGAGTGCTAACTAGTATCACGGGGGTGTCAAACCTGACTTGAGGTGGACTGACGTGTCATTATTCCTCCCATTCTTGCTTCCTTTTTAATGATCTGCACCTGAGCTCTGGTGTGTATTTTGTGACACTTATTAGCAGTCTGCAGGTCTGAGAAAACTGTTGTTTATCCATCTCTCACCTGTGAAAATGTTAACAAGACGAGATACGCTGCGGTGTCTGGTGCCAGCCGAAGGTCATGGATAGAGTGAAATGTCTGACATCTGTCTCTTGTAGCGGGCATTGCATCATGTTGCACTGAAAGGAGAAGGCTGAGTGATCTCACACGATTAATATCAATGGAACCTGACTGCATGCTACCTGCACTCATTCCTCAGTTCCAAGAGTGGAAGCGTGGAGCTATTAGCACCCCTCATTCACATCCTAGATAAGAATGTTGAAATAGTTCCACATGGCAGATGAATAAAAGAAGTCATTAGGCTTATTCTTGTCCACATGCACTGAAGTGCCTGATGGCAACTGCCCCTGCTATTTTAAATCAAGTCTGAGAGACTCAAGGCTACTGATTTACTGAATTTCAATCAACTCGAATTCATCTTTTCTTCCTCTTATTTTTCTTTTGTGAGGGGCTGCTTCAGAAGGGCTAAGTCTCACTAACTCAACTGCTTACTTTGGTTTCTTAAGTATTTGCCTAATAGGATATTATTAATGACATTTGCATTTTGGAAAGCTGGCATACATTTTCAATTAGAAGGTTTTTTTATTAAGGAATGAATAGATGCCTCACATGCAATGTAATTTTAGATACTTTCCCTCTTTCTCTCTGTGCATCAATGGCCGTGAGTGTAAACATGCACAGAGAGAAAGAGGGAGGGGAAAGTATCTAATACTTTCTTTTCTGCCTCACACACAGGAATATCTTGTTGATATTCCTGTGTGTGAGGCTGAAAACAAATAAGTGCAAATATCATGTAACATATGTATATATTAGTGAATAAAAATTGGTCTCTTACTGAAATACACATAAAATTGTATTGCAGGGGTACACAAAAAGGTGGTATCTCCTTTCCCTTTCTTTCCCTCTCTGCTTCCCCCTTCTTTTTCCCTTTCATCATTTCCTTCCCCTTTTCCTCCCCCACATACTACCCTCATTTCAATCTCTCAGCTCACCTCCTCTTCCTCCTCATCCTTCTTTCCCCCCCCCCTTGACTCCTCATCTTACTCTGTCTCCTTTCCTTCTCATGTTTGTCTCACTTTGTCTCTCCTTTTCTTCCCTCCTCTTTCCTTTTTTCCTTTCTTCCTTTACCTTGTAGTGACTTTCTTTTCCCCTGCTTTTTCTTTCTGCTAGCAGCATTTTCTTTCTTTTGCAAATCATTCAGACACTTCAGCCCATGCTGGGCTGGCACAGCCGCTAACAACTTCTCGAAAACCCTTTCCATTTCTTGTGTAGTACATTAAATGGTGCTGTTCAGCAGACAGACAGTGGAAGCAAAGTGTTCAGCCCTTTCAATTTTTATTTATGGCAATGGGTAGCATACTGCTGGAGGTACTAAGAGCAGGTTTATTTTCTGAAGGAGATAAATTTGTCTCAATTGTCTGTGGATGGAAAATTGTCTGTCCCAACAGTCAGTGGAAACAGTTCTCCTGATCTCCCTCTAACTTTTATTCTGAATTTTAAGTATGTTTTGCAATTAGTTATCCACCTTCATTCCTAATCTCATTATTATGAGGCACTCACCCAGGACCCACTGAAAATGGCAGCAAAACATTCACAGTTTAGGTAGACTTTAGTTCTGACACCAGCAAATGTTCTGCTGGCTTAGCCCTTCATAAATCAGACAGATGAAACATAATGTTAAACACTTTTACCAAAAAATAAATGCTAGTTGTTTTCTATTTTTTTTTTTTCCTCAGCAGTTCCCATTGATGCAGGCTTTAGCAGCTTTTGGAATATGACATTCTTTTATTGGTTTGTTCCTTTTGAAGCAAACTCCAAATCATGGCTCTGTTTTGTTTTGGGAGCTCACGGGTGTTTAAAACGAACTCCCAATGTCTTGAAAGTCACAATTGTGCTCATAAGTACAGTAGCGAGCAATAAAGAAGAAAGATTAAGCATTCTATAGCCAGGTTGTAGTGGAACAGCAACAAAAAAGCCTGCTGCATTCTTTCTAAACAAACAAAAAAGAAAATCAAGAATCAGAACTGGAAAAAAATGGTTTTTATGTTCTCTTTCGTTAGATGGGGCCACTGAGTGAAACGTTCGTCGATGAATTACTCCTCTAATCTGTGGAGGAAAAACAGCTACTGATGAATTAAAGAGTCCTGGAACAGAGCCACGAGAGCTAAATGGCTAAAAATGAAAACAGGCAAACATTTGAAGAGTATTCTACAGAACACAGATCTTTCAACACCTCCCCCTTTTCCATGGCTAATTCATTGTCATGGAAACTGAATTTATCAAAATGTTCTTGTTCACTCCTAGTGACCCAGTGAGTCGACTTACAGAGCTGGTGAAAGGTAACTCAGGCTGTAGCAATTTTTCCAAATGCTATGCAGCAGTTCATAAATTGGTAAATTTTGAATTATACTATTGTGCTTCCCAAATAGTTTCCCCTAGTCTCGAAAGACTCTTTTTGTCTGTGAGCTGGAGGTGTCTGAAACCTTCACTAATAAGAGCATGGGAGGCATGTATGAGTTTAGCTCCTTTCTTCGCTTCTGCTCTCCTTTAATTTGTTTTTCTTCTTACCCTGTGAATTTATGCTAAGATCCTGTTATTTGAGGGGTTTATTTATTTCATGCAGTCTCCACAGCATTGTCCTTTGCTGATCTGTAGCCCAAGGATGCAAAAATCCTTCATCACTTCATCAAAAACATCCCTCCTTATCTGTTGCTGAAGGTAGGTGTTGACTATCAAGTGTAATACACAATGACTACTGCATGCAGCCAGCCTTGCCAGATCCAAAATAGCCCTGAGACTCGAAGTGCCTTCATCCTATCTCAGAAGATGGGATTGCTTGCGTTTCTTCATCATACAAGAAAATTGTTACATAATTATTTTGAAGGTTTTTCAGCTTCCATGTCACTGCCAAATCCCGTCAAGGTTGATTTTTATTTTATGTTAGCAATTAGTGACTTGTTGTCATGGAAACTACACTTCACATGATTCTTGAACTTAAATGGCTGAATGTGATCATGCAGCAGCCCTTCCTTCTTTAGCCTCAGTAGTTAAGTCTTGCTTTTTGTGTGTGTGTGTGTGATCTTGCTTACCGTATCACATAAAATATCTATAAATAAAAGAAAATAATAGCACAAGGCAGCATCAATTAAAATGGAGTACTCAATAATTCATTCCTTAATTAAAGCTCTTCCTTTTCCTATTGTTGTAGCATTTCAAGTCTTAAAGCAGACATAAGAGCTAATCATTTGTATGAAATATCTTTTCTAATTAGCAGTTTGTGAAATAATAATGAAGGAAAACAAAAAGGGGAGGGGGGGGCTTGAAATACTTCTAGTTTGTGCTTAATGCAAAGAACAAAATCAAAAGTACTTTAGAGAAAATATTTTCTAGGGGAGAAATCTGTGTTTGAGAACATAGCTGGTATGTATTTATTGACACAGGAAAGGATGCATGCAGTTGAACTCTTTGTGAATGAACAAATGAAATTACAGAGCATATAAATGTCAAAGGATGTCCCAGTACACTGTGAAGAGCAGAATTTTTACATCTGAATTTGTTTATCTACTAAATACACTGTATCTGCAAATCAAAATCTTTAAACTTTACTTTAGAGGCTACATTTTTTTAATAGAAATTACACTGACTGTGTATTTTTCATCCTTCATTTCCACCCTTTAGAAACATCCCAGAAATATTCCTATCTCATAAAGGCCTGTTTCCATTGAAGAACTTTTCCATTATACTTCTATAATAGTAATGGCAGAGTAAGTTGAAACAGACCAGTATAAACACCTGTGTGGAGTCTCTTATTCATAGAATCATAGAACGGTTTAGGTTGGAAGGAACCTTATCATCTAGTTCCAAGCCCCCTGTCATGGGCAGGGACACCTATCACTAGACCAGTTTGCTCAAGTACTCATCCAGCTTGGTCTTGAACACCTCCAGGGAGAGGGCATCCACAACCTCCCTGGGCAACCTGTTTCAGTGCCTCACAACTGTGATAACCCTATTTGGGCCTATGTGGCCCTCCACCACAGAGGGATGCCAAAGTATGATGCTTCCTTGAGAGGGGCTAGCCCATGACCAACCCACATGTATGCGTGTGTGTATGGGGTGTGTGTGGGAGGGGTGTTTACAAGTATATCTATATCTATCTATATATATATATATATATATATCACAGTATCACAGTATTGTCAGGGTTGGAAGAGACCTCACAGATCATCAAGTCCAACCCTTTACCACAGAGCTCAAGGCTAGACCATGGCACCAAGTGGTCCAACCCTGCCTTGAACTGCCCCAGGGACGGCGACTCCACCACCTCCCCGGGCAGCCCATTCCAGTGTCCAATGACTCTCTCAGGGAAGAACTTTCTCCTCACCTCAAGCCTAAATTTCCCCTGGCGCAGCCTGAGGCTGTGTCCTCTCGTTCTGGTGCTGGCCACCTGAGAGAAGAGAGCAACCTCCTCCTGGCCACAACCACCCCTCAGGTAGTTGTAGACAGCAATATATACACATACACACAGACTTTATTCAGAAAAACATGCAAGAGTTATGCAGACATGGTGACAACATTTGAAATTCACAGCTTGTGCCATTTTAATTTCATTGACTGGATAAATGGTTCCTATGGTTGCATTTTCATGTCTCTCTATGAATCGTGAAAAATGCTGAATGGCCTCTAATCAATAAGAGTTCAAGGTATTTGAACCACATATGAATTGGCAAGAGTCATCTCTGACGTGTGAAATTACAAATGCCACTCTAATGAATGTTAACCACAGAGTTTTTGGGAAGAATTTCCTGGTGCTTGAAGCGTGAGAAGTCTCAGTCTTGATGCTGCACATTTTATTAAGCTATTCAAATATCTGTTTGGAATATCTGTGCTAGTTTGAAGCAAGCTAGAATGTTTTGGTGAGAAGAACTTGATTACAGGCTGTGAAAGGAAAACAATGGTGATGTCTACTGCACTCGTAGGTTTGCTGAGATGTATAAGAACAAGAATCAAAATATAGATAAGGGAGTCTCGCTTCAGCTGGGGAACTGGCTGAGCTGTATCTCTAAACTCACCCTCCTTTTCTTTTCTAATCCACTTTGCTTCCTAAGCTCCCTGACCGAACCTCCATTCTTCCTTGGGACTGGGGTAAGGTTGAGAGAGGCAGGGGGAAGGTGCAGGGGTGGTTGGGAGCCCCTCCTGGGGACTCAGGTTTCTGGGAGGGGAGTTGTGTTTCTGTATTACCTTTTACCTTGTCTATTTCTGTCTATAACTTTATATACTGTAAATATCTGTTTGTATATTGTGCTAGCTGTAAATATAAGCTTCATTCATATTTCCAGAGCCAGCTGAGTCTAGTCTGAGTGATTTTCCAAAGGAGGGTGGGTAACACCCAAACCATCACAATATGGTGAGGCTTACTGACGGGTTAAGAGTTAATGATGGATGTTACCTGGTTCTTCCTCTTTATGGCCTCTCCTCTTAGATAATTAACACTGGAATGTCTTGCATTGTTACTTGTGAGTCTCCTGTTAATCATTCTTCTCTATGTGATTCTAGGTAATGTTCTATTCTATGCTCTCTCCCATTTCCCTATATCAATACAGCTATATACAGAAATATACAAGTTGAAAGGTAATACAGAAGCACAACAGCCCTCCCAGAAACCTGAGTCCCCAGGAGGGGCTCTCAACCACCCTTCCACCCCCTACCCCTCAACCTTACCCAAAATCTTGCTTTATGTTTAAGATAGTATGGAGAGTCAGCTGGGGGGGGGGGGGGGGGGGGGGGTAGGAAGCAGGTGGATTAGTCACAAAGACGGCAGGTTAGGTTAGAGAAAGAAGTGCTGCCCACAAAGCCCAGACAGTGTCTCCATTATTTATGTTTGTGTTCTTGTTTTTATACATATCAGCAAGCCTATGAGTGAAGTAAACATCACCATTGTTTTCCTTTCACAGTCTGTAACCTGATTCTTCTCACCAAAACATTCTAACTAGGCTCAAACAAGCACACATACTATCAGAGTAAGCATGGTGTTTCCTGGTAAATTGTCAATTTGGCCTTTAAGCCTCTCCAAACAGTTACTATGTCAGGGTAATTTTGGTTCCTATTTCTTCAGAATTACTCAAAGGTACCTTTGCAATGTTAACTTCTTTAATATTTCTTAGGAGTAGAGCCTATACTTAAAACTTCTGAACACACAAATTCAGTATCAATAACTGCATTAACTGTGTGGTTGCTACAACACATAGAGAATCTTGAGCGCTTCTGCTACATGTTTGTGTACTTTCTATTGTTTTAATGAGCTGTGTTAAATCAACACTTCCTACTACTTGTACTGTATTAATAGTGTGAAGGATTATGCAAAATTAATAACCTGTATTCATTTTGATATCCAGGTGATGATTGTTAATAACTATGAAAACTGTTTATTAACAGTAAAACTTATTCAGAAACTTATTCAGAGGTTCAAAGATGCACAGGTTGGAAATTTATACACGCAGGGCACAGGCAAAACCAGAGCACTTATTTGTTACAGTGGCAAACACAAATATTGTACTGGAGGAGGCTTTTAAGGGTTTACTCACAAAGTATTAATCAGACAGTACCCAAAGCATGTGGAACTCTGTCTTCTTGGCTGCTGAGACTTAATTCTTCCCAGATTTCTGCAGAAAGGAGGCAGACAATCTCTGACCTTGTCTCCTGGCTCCTCTGGACGATCTGTGTATCTCCAGGACTTCTAGTTTTAGTCTAGGCTAGTCTTAGCAGTTCTCCGGCTAAGTTCTAGTCTTAGCAGGAGACTTTCAGGTGCAGGCAGGATGTCTTGCAATGTGCAGCCTCAGCACAATGTCTGTCTGGCTGTGCAGGCCAATTGTGTGCAGGCACATAGAGTCTGTTACTGGTAAGCTCTCCAGGCAAATTCAGGATGCAAAAATGAGGCAGCAGCAGCCCTGGGCTGACTGCTTATCCCTTTTATCAATATCCAGCCCAAGATTAAGGGGGCATTGGACATAGATTAGCCAAACAGAATGGCACTTTGCTAGACTTCACCATAGTAGGTGAAACCAGAGCTTTTGCCCTCCTCTCCCATGGTTGCCTCCTCCCAGCACAGAAGTAGGGGGAAGTAGGGGAACATGCTTGGGCATGGATAAGCCCCTGTTTGCCCCATCAAGCCTACCACCACAAATAGAGATTTATATTTGTTTTCACGGATGTGAAATTTTATCTTTTGTTTTATTAAAATGCAGAGAATAAAAAGCATCCATTCAATAATTCATAGAATCATAGAATCAACCAGGTTGGAAGAGACCTCCAAGATCATCCAGTCCAACCTAACACCCAGCCCTAGCCAGTCAACTAGACCATGGCACCGAGTGCCTCATCCAGGCTTTTCTTGAAGACCTCCAGGGACGGTGCCTCCACCACCTCCCTGAGCAGCCCATTCCAATGCCAATCACTCTCTCTGGGATGAACTTCCTCCTAACATCCAGCCTATACCTCCCCTGGCACAACTTGAGACTGTGTCCCCTTGTTCTGTTGCTGGTTGCCTGGTAGAAGAGGCCACCCCCCACCTGGCTACAATGCCCCTTCAGGTAGTTCAAATTTATATTGGAGCCAAACATTTGACCTTGTATTCCCAAGGACCATTGCTATTATTACAGCAGTTTAAAAGAGAATTTTCTAAAAATCAACATTTAGAATAATACTTTTCAATGTCCACAATTAAGCAAAGAAAAAATATACTCCTTAGAATCAGAGGTAAGTGTGCTTTCAACATAAGCCAGCTGATTTTCTTTACAGTGTGGGATTTCTTTGGGGTATTATTTCAGTCTTGTAATCTAACATTTTTGTAATTGGAAAGACAATAGCATATGACAGATTCTTTGTCAGCTTGCTAATGGAAATTAACCTCATTTATGGGAAAACTAGCTGTGTGTGAACATCTACTTTTGAAGTGCTTTGTGAGAAAATCTCTGCATTGTTGACTTTCTGGGAGATCTGCTTCCTCAGTTTTAGGCATTCTGCTAAGTAATGTCACTTCTAAAATAGCATTTATTTTATGATAGGTTTGCATATGGATGACCTTACACTATTTGCAGAGGAAGAGAACCAAAAAGACACACTGGATATTTTTTAATAAGTTCATCAAAATTCTCAGCATTGCAACTCTAAAACATTACTGCTCTGCATAGTAAAGCCTTTGACACCGTCTGCCACAACAAGCTCCTGGCAAAGCTGGCAGCTTGTGGCTTGGACAGATTCACTCTGATACCTGTATCAGAGAACTGGCTGCAGGGCTGGGCCCAGAGAGTGGTGGTGAATGGTGCCACATCCAGCTGGCAGCCAGTCACTATTGGTGTCCTCCAGGGATCAGTGCTGAGCCTAGTCTGGTTCAACTTCTTTATTGATGATCTGGATGAGGGGATTGAGTCCAGCATCAGTAGGTTTGCAGATGACACCAAGTTAGGAGCAGGTGTGGATCTGTTAGAGGGTAGGAGAGCCCTGCAGAGGGACCTTGCCAAGCTGGATGGGTGGGCAGAGGCCAATGGGATGAGATTTAACAAGGCCAAGTGCAGGGTTCTGCACTTTGGCCACAAGAACCCCAAGCAGTGCTACAGGCTGGGGCCAGAGTGGCTGGAGAGCAACCAGGCAGAGAGGAACTTGGGAGTATTGGTAGATAGCTGGCTGAAGATGAGCCAGCAGTGTGCCCAGGTGGCCAAGAGGGCCAATGGCATCCTGGCCCAGATCAGGAAGAGTGTGGCCAGTAGGACATGGGAGGTTATTCTGTCAGATACTCAACACTGGTCAGGTCACACCTTGAGTCCTGTGTCCATTTCTGGGGCCCTCAATTCAAGAGAGATGTTGAGGTGTTGGAATGTGTCCAGAGAAGGACAACGAAGCTGGTGAGAGACCTGGAACACAAACCCTATGAGGAGAGGCTGAGGGAGCTGGGAGTGTTTAGGCTGGAAAAGAAGAGGAGGCTCAGGGTTGATCTCGTTTTTGCCTACAACTACCTGAAGGGAGGCTGTAGCCAGGTGGGGGTTTGTCTTTTCTGCCAGGCAAGCAGCAACAGAACAAGGGGACACAGTCTCAAGTTGTGCTAGGGGAGGTCTAGGCTGGATGTTAGGAGGAAGTTCTTGATAGAGAGAGTGATTGGCATTGGAATGGGCTGCCCAGGGAGATGGCGGAGTTACCATCCCTGGAAGTGTTCAAGAAAAGAGTGGCTGAAGCACTCAGTGCCATGGTCTAGTTGATTGGGCAGGGCTGAGTCTCTTCCTACCTGGTTGATTCTATGATTTTATGAACATGTATATACATATATATATACACTTTCAGTTTAAGGTGTACTGTTGAATAAACTTCTTGCATACCAAAACAAGAGAAGGAAATACAAAAAGTTATATGAAATCTCATGTTGCCTTGTAAATAGTAATTTTCTCCTGCAGAAATCCTGGGGCTCACAGACTGACCAAGAAAAATTCATTGGTGGGGTGGGGTTTACAAGTGGCATTTTCTAGTCTGACTTTCGCAATGCTAAAAACTCTATCTCTAAAAAGCAATATTTGCTTTTTGGGCATAAGTAAATATGTTTTTAAAGGGCTCACTGCTTCTTTAGTACTCTAAGCCTGGTCTGAATATTTTCACTTCAGGTTGCCTTTTTTGAAAGCCTGCTATCAGTTGTATTTGTTCTGGCTGACCTACATTTAGGCCTTGTAAAACCTTTAATGTATAATCATATCATCGTATTTTCTGTACGTGTCACATATGTTAGCAATAAACTATTTTAGGTGCATTTCAAAGCATTAAAGTATGTTTATGGATTATCTCTTGTACTGCTAATATAAAATTAGATCTCTTGGCTACAGTAGGTCCAATTGTGTGCAAGTTTCAGGGAGAGCCTTTGAAACCTCTAAATATAGCTGAAAAGAGTTTCTCTATATCTAAAATGTCATGACATTAGCATCCAGTATCTTGGGGTAGTCCAAAGTTAGAAACTGGGAAACTGATCCTTTCCAGTAGCATAAAGTTCCAATTTCTAGTTGTATGAGTCTTCAAAGACATGGACTTTCCTTCTGATATCTTAGATATAAAACAGCTGTTCTGTGAGTCCTGCTCATCCTGTGTATTAGTATGCCATATTTTCTGAGTAGAATTTACTGATTTGAAGAAAAATAGATGAGTAAAACCTCCCTGCTATATTTAATTTAAAACAATAACAAAATCTCCCTATTGGTTCTTTACAGGGATCCTATAGCTCAGATTTTTGTAAGAGGGTGTTTAGGCCACAAAAGCTCTGCTAATTAAGCACAAAGATATACAAATTGTCTTATAATTAACTACATCTTCTATGTGAAATCAGCTTTTGAAGATGAAGATGTATATATGTCACAGGCCATGTTGCCTGCTAGCTCTGCTTGCTGCGGGACCGCGGTAAACAAGCCCATAGACCAGTATGGTGTGGGCCAGCTGCAAGGGTCTCCAGAATGTGAATTATGCAGAAGCCAATTTTATTGTGTACAGCCCAAAATATATATACACTCAGCCAGTAAAGCACACACCTACACATAGCCTTCCTGTGGACCTGCTCTCTGCTGAGGAGTGCCAATGTACACTACAGCTGGTATCCCTATGTAAAGAAAACTCTGCTTAGTACCGGCTGGTCAGGCCACACCTTGAGTCCTGTGTCCAGTTCTGGGCTCCTCAATTCAAGAGAGATGTTGAGACACTGGAACATGTCCAGAGAAGGGCAACGAAGCTGATGGGAGGCCTGGAACACAGGAGGAGAGGCTGAGGGAGCTGAGGTTGTTTAGCTTGGAGAAGAGGAGGCTCAGGGGTGGCCTCATTGCTGTCTACAACTACCTGAAGGGAGGTTGTAGCCAGGTGGGGGTTTGTCTCTTCTGCCAGGAAACCAGCAACAGAACAAAGGGGACACAGTCTCAAGTTGTGCCAGAGGAGGCATAGGCTGGATGTTAGGAGGAAGTTCATCACAGAGAGGAGTGATTTGCCATTGGATTGGACTTCCCAGGGAGGTGGTGGAGTTGTTGTCCCTGGAGGTGTTCCAGAAAAGCCTGGATGAGGCACTCGGTGCCATGGTCTAGTTGACTGGATAGGGATGGGGGATAGGTTGAACTGGATGATCTTGGAGGTCTCTTCCAGCCTGTTTGATTCTATGATTCTATAATTAGCCAGGGACAACCCACCACATCTGCATGCATACACACCTGGTTATTCTCGTTAGCAAACCCCTTCTGTGATAAGGTGGCCAGCTGTATGTGAGAACCAAGTTCTGTTATTACAAGGATCTGCCTGCTGTCATTTCTCTTCACTCCATTCCCACAGGTCTCCTGCACCTGCACCCCACAACTCTTCTGCGTTCTGCATTCCCACATATATGCTTTTGATGAGTGGTGAAACTAGATTTTATTTGCTGCTATTAAGAAGGTAATTCAATTAAAGGGGGACATACAGATGTCGTGTGTGCTTAGCTTTTCTTTGACCCACTGCTCATCAGTGGTGTTTGTATACTTGAGGCTTTTTTGGTGGTGAGACTGAATCTGTAATTAATTGCAGATGTGAATATAAAAAGAAATGTACTACGTCAGTTCTCTTCAGTAAAGCCTTCCATTGAGCTGGATGACAAATCAGTGTCTGAAGTTGTATGTCACGGTCAGACTACTTTTCCATTTAGGGCCTATTGCACAGTGACTGAAAAATGGTAGAGTGGTTCAGCTCCATTTGCTGAATAACCTGGAGGTCCTCAGGGGAAAAGGGGAAAAATCTACGCTGTCTCAAAGGCTGTTGGAGCTAACCTGAATTCTTGGCATGCAAGTAGCATATTGCTTTTGCTTGCAATATCTTGTGTTATGCCTGACTTTGAGTACTGTGAAGGGGGTATCAGACATTTCCTCAGAGCATCATTTTGCAATACAGCAAAAATAATATGTGGTTACCTGCATGAGTGCATAGGAAATTATACATACATTTCTGAGCTGGATTAGTAATGCTCCTTTATCTTGTATGTGCCAGTTTACAAAAGACAGTTTTTTTCCTTAATATCAAATCCAAGAATTCCAGAGTTACAAAATGTCCCAACTACTTTTCTGCCCAGAATCTGTCTAGGTTCTAATTTAAATTTCCAGAGACTCAAATAAATTTGATAGAACCAATAACAATTACTTATAGAGTGCCCTTCCCTCTTCCCCCTTCTTTCCCAAAAGAAAAGGATTAGAAGTAGAGAGAGAAAAGGTAAGCACACCCTAATAAATGAATCTCACTCAATTTGGAAGTTAAAAAAGATAAGTTTGACAATAAATTAAAAAGGTATCTGAGGTAGGGAAGTTACAAAGGTATAGGGAAGGGAAAACAAATACAAAATGTGTAAATACAACCCGATTTTGATGGTGATGGCTTTGTCTGCCTCGTGGGTGATGGCCACGTGGTAAAACAAAGAGAACCAGGAAGAGGATGGTGATGGTGGTAAGCACTGAGGCAGGGAGTGCAGAGAGAGAGTGAATGAGGAAGTCCCCCTGCTTTTATGGCTCTTTAGACAGGAAGGGGGAGTGGGCTAACCATCACCTGGTAGTGTTCAGACCCACCCCTGGGGAGAGGTCAAGACCACCTAGGGTCAGGTTCAGGGTTACTCCCTCTGGAGTGTCAACCCTGTACAGTCACAGAATCATAGAATGATTAGGCTTGAAGGGACCCTTGAAGGACATATAGTCCACCCCTCCTGCAGTAAGCAGGCACATCTCTGACTAAATCAGGCTTCCTGGAGCCCCATCAAACCTGACCTTAAATGTCTTTGAATACTTTGGAAAGGCCTTTTTTTTTTTTTTAATAATATGTGAATTTTCACAGCATATTGAACATAAAAAATTGAATGGTTATGGAAAGAAATGACTCAGATTCTATTGTTTATGTTACAACATGCTGCCCATAAAAAAAAACCTTCAGAAATATATCTACTAAACTGCATTTTAGTTGACACCAACTTTAGTATTTCCTATAGACTATCAGACTATCTCCATGAATTAGGTCTTCTCTGTAAATACAAACATACATTAACACATTATACATTAAATGTACTGATCAAACACCTACATCAATTCTTTTAGTGTATAAATGTTTCAAGAAACTCTAGTTTACAGCTGTATTTGATTACATAAAACCCCAGGTCTTTTAGTCATTTTATGGCCAAAAGGTTTTGTTTGCATCCTATCCAGACTACTAATAATTTATACACATGATTAGCAGTAACAGTGACAACTCAGGAAAGACCAATAGTTCCACTGCAGAAAAAAAGGGAATACTTAGAGACTGAAAACTCAAACCCCATTTGAATTTACGTAACTAGCAAGTGCTTTCTAGATAGTGAAGGCTTGCCTGGTTCAATATAACTCAGATGTCAGTTGAACTGTTTTATTTTCCTTTCATATTTTCTCTTCCTTTCTCTGTTTTCTTATTTCATATTGTCTTCTTTCTAAATTTGAGGTTCTAAACCAGTTATTCTTAGTCATCTAGCTATAAGAGAAAACTCTAAGAGAGATAAACACGGGTAAAATTTGATAAGTCTTTTCTCCAGCTTTTCCTTCTCTCTGACAGATGTTAACCATGATCTGAAGTGAATTTTATCCCTAAAGTAGCTGTACAAAGCAATTTTGAGGTAACCTTAATGTATTGAGTTCATTGTTAACAATTATAAACTGTACTTTCACATTATCTATCATGGCTTATGGCAGAGAATCTCTGCTATAGTCTCCAGCCGATTCAATAGCCCTGACAGTTCTGCAGTGGTGGTGATGTGTGTTTGCATGTAATCGGGGCACGGAAGCATCCTTCACTGATGTTTTCTGCTCCTGGGAGGCCATCCATAGAGAGAGGATTGATCAAATGGTCTCCTGCAGGGGTGCCATTGCTTCAGGCTGGTCATTTAGGGTGGCCAACCAAAAACAAAACTGAGGCTAATAAAATAAAAGAGAACACAGAGGAAGCTAGAGGCAGAAATAAACTGTCAGTCCATTCTTTTGTTATAGCTGTGCTTCAAGCATCAGCGCTTGTAAGAAGCTCCAAAGTGGCCCTAGGATGAAGCTCTGTAATTGGAGGCATGCAAGGCACAGATGCTAGCTTTTATTAAATATCAACAAAATTTAACTGTGCCATCAGTCCAATGCTGAAGGATAAGGAAGAATGGGAAGGAAATTCCTTCCCTGGGCTAATTTCATGCTTACTGTCCTTCAGACCTATTCATCAGATTTGTCATTGCACTCTGCAACTCTAACAGAGTCAGGCTATTTATAAATACCTGGATAGCTTTATGTACTTGAGCCATGTATAAATAACCTTCTGCTCATGAGATGCTGTAGGCTGTCCTGATTGGTTCCCAGCTGCTGCTACCTAAGGACATGAATCTCTTCTAAGTCCTGTTTAGTATCTCCCAGGCCTGTGTACACATCTTTACTTTCTTGGAGTATCTTAAAAGTCATTAGACTCTAATGTTCAGGCAAGTGAATCCTTCCCAAAATGCTAAATGAACTCCTTAAGTGGATGAAGGTATATATCACAGACATTAATAACTCTGGGCAACAAAAAAAAGTTCCTTTTTCCTGTCTCCTTGCATTAAAATAATTAAGTCTTCTAGAAAGAGGCAAACACAGTGGTTCAGACTTCTCTGCTCATTAGCACCTTGTAGGTTTGTTGGAAGCAGTTAATTTAAGAGGGACACTCTTGAGTACTGGTAGTTTGCTATGGCATGACTTTAGCCAGCTGCAGAATGGACATTTTGAGACTATCCATTATCCACTGGGCAGATTTACTGCATCTCTTGGACTCCTCTATATTCTACCGAGGGAATACAAATAAGGTTTAAGAATATCTCTAATCTCAGGTGCCCTGCACCTTCACTGCATTTGCTAGAGAAATGGAACCAAGCATAATCGTTTAGCAGTACCAGCCTCATTTGTTTAGATTATCTCTCTCCTAGATTATTTGAATAGCAGAGTGTTGTGCAGATCTTTGTCTAAGATCATACTGGAATTCTTTTTTTTTTTGGTATAAAGCTCATTTACTTTGTCTAAGTCACAACTGAACTGGAAAGTGTTTATGACAAGTTGGTTTACACTTGTTTGTGACTGCACTCACATAGCTCTCTCTTTCTGCAGACTGACCATGCACAAGCTGCCTTTATGCTGAAGGATATCACTCTGAAATGTCTATCCAAGAGCCATTACTGGAAAGTAACTGCTAAGCTGAAAGGTGTTAAGTGCTGACAGAACTCTCCCTCCTTAGCCTTCTCTCCCAAGCTGCTACAGGAAATGGTAGCTATACAGACAGTCCCCGGAGAGTTGCTTTGCTTTGCAATGTTCATGCCAAAAGACAGCACTATTTTTGCCTGAAGTTCTCTTTTATGACATCTACAGATCAGCATAAAGTACCCTGCAAAATTAATTGAATTCTCCAATAATTGTTTTGAAGCCAAATGCCATACAGAGCCTTAAGATACATAAGCATTTCCAAATGTCTTTGTAGCCTGATTTGGACCATTTACCTCACACAATCCCAACTTAAGACTGAGTGCATTAATGAAACTGTGAGACAGTGTACATATTTTTTTCCTTTCCTACTTTTCTTTGTCTGATGTGGATGCTTTTGTTTTCTGCTACAGTGAACACGTTGCTTAGGTTTACTTGATTTGTCCACCTGTTGGCGGCAATGCGAGCAAGGATGGGGGAAAAACAATAGGTAGACGTGAAGAGAAAGAGAATTGTGTCAAAGAAGATTATGAAGAAGTATACAGACACAGCAAATTCAGCCTGAGAGTTGTAGGAGATTTAATAGAGCAAGGAAATAAAATTCTAGTTTTCCAAAGCTGTCTAGGCTGGGGGAAATACTCCTCTGCAGTGTACTATGCTGGTTCCTGGTGCACAAATTCTCCAGTTCCCCCACACTGAGGGAATCTGCTGCCATGCATATTGTGTTAAAATTAAGGAGTGAACTCATTACACCAGAACTTAGCATAAAAAAAGGGACATAATAAAAAATGGGTGTAAGTTTCAGCACAAGAGGTTCTGCCTCAACACAAGGGGGAATTTCTTTACTGTAAGGGTCACAGAGCACTGGAACAGGCTCCCCAGAGAGAATCATAGAATCAACCAGGTTGGAAGAGACCTCCAAGATCATCCAGTCCAACCTATCACCCAGCCCTATCCAGTCAACTGGACCATGGCACTAAGTGCCTCATCCAGTCTTTTCTTGAACACCTCCAGAGACGGTGACTCCACCACCTCCCTGGGCAGCCCATTCCAATGCCAATCACTCTCCTTCTAACATCCAGCCTATACTTTCCCCAGCACAACTTGAGACTGTGTCCCCTTGTTCTGTTGCTGGTTGCCTGGGAGAAGAGGCCAACCCTCACTTGGCTACAATGTCCCTTCAGGTAGTTGTAGACAGAAATGAAGCCACCCCTGAGCCTCCTCTTCTCCAGGCTAAACAACCCCAGCTCCCGCAGCCTCTCCTCATAGGGTTTGTGTTCCAGGCCTCTCACCAGCTTTGTCGCCCTTCTTTGGACACGTTCCAGCACCTCAACATCTCTCTTGAATTGAGTGGCCCAGAAGTGGACACAGGATTCAAGGTGTGGCCTGACCAGTGTTGAATATAGGGGAAGAATAACCTCCCTTGTCCTACTGGCCACACTGTTCCTGATGCAGGCCAGGATGCCATTGGCTCTCTTGGCCACCTGGGCACACTGCTGGCTCATCTTCAGCCTGCTATCTATCAGTACCCCCAGGTCCTCTTGGCTGCTCTCCGGCCACTCTGTCCCCAGCCCCCCAGTCCCCAGAGGGTGTGGGGTCTCCCTCTATGGAGACTTTCATGGTCATGTCTGGATGTGTTCCTCTGTGCTCTGTGTTAGATAGTATTGTCCTGCTCTGGCAGGAGCACTGGACTCGATGATCTCCTTGGGTCCCTTCCAACCCCTAACATCCTGTGATCCAGTGATAATTATTTTCTTACACAAATTGAGTGGTGAGACTGGTCAGAAAGAGTTTTAATGTTGAGCACTCTCTGCAATGATTATATAATACCCACCAAGGACGAGAGCTTGAATGTAAAGTACCAGAAGTTATCTGCTACATTTACATTAATAAGCAATTCAGACCAATGGGGAAGGATCATCAGATCAAAGTAGGTCATGTTTGCACTTACATCTGTTCTGTATGAAGTCTGGAGACATATCTTATAGATGGATTTAGCATGATTTCCTGGACCGAGCACCCTTGTTATGAGTATGGCTCAAAGCAGTCCAAAGAAGCAGTGTGTTGGTTTGAGGCTAATTGGAATGTTTTAATGAGAGAAATTAAATCCATGACTGCGAGGAGAAAATAACAGTGACACCAGTGTCACTCATTCTTCTGCTGAGAGGTGTAAGTACTCAAAACACAGATAAGGCACTCACTTCTCAGTTCTTGCTACTTTTGCTCTGTCAGTCTGTGTGTCTGGTTCCACCTACATTGTCTCCTTTGCATGAGATCTGTGTAACCTGATCTAACCCTTTTTTCTCTAACCTCCTCATCATCTTTTTGACATCTCTCCTTAGATCTCTGCAGATTATCACATGAGCTACACGGAGATTGATCTGGTTATTTATGGGGGGGAAGGAAGGGGCGGGAGGAGGGGGGAGAGGTTGGTTTGGGAGAGTGTTCTGGGCAGTCTGACTGTTTCAGGAGGGATTTTGTATTTCTGTATTACTTTAAATTTGTATATAACTGTAAATATCTGTGTATATTGTGTATATGGATGCTTGTAAATGGTACTAAACTCTAAAGAACTTTGAGCTGACTGAATCTAGTCTGGGTGAATTCCTAACTGTGTGTGTCTGTGAAATTCCCAAACCACTACAACCAGTGACTTATTTGCATCCTTAAGCCTGTCATGACATGGGGACACGAAAGTGATTTGATATTGGAATGGGCTGCCCGGGGAGGTGGTGGAGTCTCTGGAGGTGTTCAAGAAAAGCCTGTCTGAGGCACTTAGTGCCATGGTCTCATTGACTGGCTAGTGCTGGGTGCTAGGTTGGACTGGATGATCTTGGAGATCTC
The DNA here is from genome assembly GCF_015220805.1 of Pogoniulus pusillus. NCBI lineage: Eukaryota > Metazoa > Chordata > Aves > Piciformes > Lybiidae > Pogoniulus > Pogoniulus pusillus. Next base: position 42,007,291 of record NC_087266.1, read on the forward strand.
TTCCAACCTGGTTGATTCTATGATTCTATGATTCTATGATTTGGTGCATGCATGAACTCATACTTTGTGTCTGGTTGGTGCATACATTAAGTCATGTGTTTGTGTTGTGTTTAGATTCCTGATAAAGAAATCAGCTGTACAGTGACCGAAGCTGCTCAGAGATGAATGCCATGGTGTCATAGATTGAGTTGAATATGCTGCTATTATTTTGTGCTAGTTTTAGAGCTAACAGAATTTCACAGAATTTCCTAGGTTGGAAAACACAAATCCTATGAGGAGAGGTTGAGGGAACTGGGCCTGTTTAGCCTGGAGAAGAGGAGGCTCAGGGGTGATCTTATTACTGTCTACAACTACCTGAAGGGACATTGTAGCCAGGTGGGGGTTGGCCTCTTCTCCCAGGTAACCAGCAATAGAACAAGGGGACACAGTCTCAAGTTGTGCCAGGGTAGGTATAGGCTGGATGTTAGGAAGAAGTTTTTCACAGAGAGAGTGATTTCCCATTGGAATGGGCTGCCCAGGGAGGTGGTGGAGGCACCGTCCCTGGGGGTCTTCAAGAAAAGACTGGATGAGGCACTCAGTGCCATGGTCTAGTTGACTGGCTAGGGCTGGGTGATAGGTTGGACTCGATGATCTTGGAGGTCTCTTCCAACCTGGTTGATTCTATGATTCTATGATTCTATGATTCTATGAAAAGACCCTCAGGATCATCGAGTCCAATCATTAGTTTCACACTGATAAGTCCTTGACTAAACCAAATCCCTCAGCACAACATCTAATCACTATGAGTCACTATGATTGAAAAGAACCACCTGTACCCAGCACACCTTCCCCAGGTGTGACCACTTTGCCCTCCCTCCCCACTCGCCTTTATAATCAGCCTTAGGAAAGGCATGCCCTAAGCTTGCCCGGCTGGGCAGAGGGATCCTCCTCTCATTGTCACTGATGAGTGTCCATGGTGCACACTGGGTGAATGGTGAAGGGGATCTAAAGGCCGGGGGGCCTGGTGGCCCCCCGGTTAGGTAGGACAGAATCTTGATGGTCACTGTAACATCACCCACGGGTGCTGGCTGGGCCTCCCTACTTAGGCTGAGCTCCTCTGTGTGGTAAATATGTAATGGGTGAGTGCCAAGGGGATGGAGCCAGGCTCTTCTTGGGGATGCCTGATGACAGGACAAGGGGCAATGGGTGGAAATTGAGGCATAGGAAGTTTTGTTTAAACATGAGGAAGATTATTTTTTGCTGTGAGGGTGACAGAACACTGGAACAGGCTGTCCAGGGCAGGCTGTGGAGTCTCCTTCTCTAGACATATTCAACACTTGTCTGGATGTGCTCCTGTGTGATCTGGTATAGGTGATCCATTTCTGGCAGGCGGGTTTGGACTGGATGATCTTTCAAGGTCCCTTCCAGCCCCTGACATGTTGTGACTCACTTTAGTTTACTTGTAGCAAAATTCTACTGCTCAAAGTTCTTTCATATTCACCTTCAATGCAGTTTTTACTTGGAAGTATCTCAGGATTACAAGTAAAATGAAATTCAGAAATGGAGTACATCATAAGATGCACTTTCACCCTTGCTTTAAAAAGAAATATTTGTGAAAATCCCCTGTCTCAGCAACAGAGATGCCACTCTTTAGATGATTTCCTCCCAAGGTAGTATGTAGGTACTGCAGAGAGGATGACCCCATACCAGGAGATTAGCAGATCACACCAGGTGGAGTATCATCATCAGATAATCATACAATGATGCTGCCAGACCCAGGACGCACCAATTAACTTTACTAAATATACCAAGTCCTTCAGCTAAGAAGCATGGCACCTTGACGCTTGATGCCAGGGCTGAGATGTCTGCTATCACAAAAGGCAGGGTGAACTCATCATGTCACTTCACAGATGGGTATGCATCATAGATTCTATTCAGTCTGTGCACAAATGCTCCCTGTCAGGGTCCCATGCATTTCAGAGAACTGTGACAGTACAAATTATGCCAAGACTGAGAGCACTGAAAGGAACACAAGCTTGGTTATGGAGAGCCCTATAGTATCGGCAATTAAGAAATGTTATGCCATGGGTGGAATTTGCACAGCCTACAATCCTTTATGAATCTGAACAAAGCTGTTTCCTCCTCAGGGATTCAAAAATTTGCTGAATTGTTCTTGCATAGGCCAGCACAAACAAATGTTTGTGCAGAGTAAATGCTTTGTGGTGCAAGGAGCAATGATTTCACTCTGTACCTAACATCACAAGCTGACTGAGATAGGTTATGTCATGGCAGAAGATCAACTTTGTAGTTTTGCCTTTGCCAGTAGACTGACTTCATACACTAAACTCTATTAATTCCATGTGTTCTGTGAAAAGACCTGCTAGGAAGTTAACACCTGCAGTACAGGTTTGGCCAACAACAATCTGGGCCCCCCAGTTTAGGAGGGACATTGAGATGCTTGAGCGTGTCCAGAGAAGGGCAATGAGGCTGGTGAGAGACCTCCTCCCTACGAGGAGAGGCTGAGGGAGCTGGGATTGTTTAGCCTGGAGAAGAGGAGGCTCAGGGGTGACCTTATTGCTGTCTACAACTACCTGAGGGGTGGTTGTGGCCAGGAGGAGGTTGCTGTCTTCTCTCAGGTGGCCAGCACCAGAGCAAGAGGACACAGCCTCAGGCTATGATGGGGGAAATTTAGGCTGGAGGAGGTGAGGAGAAAGTTCTTCACTGAGAGAGTCATTGGACACTGGAATGGGCTGCCTGGGGAGGTGGTGGAGTCGCCATCCCTGGAGCTGTTCAAGGCAGGATTGGGCGTGGCACTTGGTGTCATGGTCTAGCCTTGAGCTCTGTGGTAAAGGGTTGGACTTGATGATCTATGAGGTCTCTTCCAATCCTAATAATACTGTGATACTGTAATCAGTTCACAGCAATTTCTTAAGAAGCTATTTATGAGAGCATATCACAGAAGGACCTTCTTTACATTGCACTTGATTTCACTTAGCTATTGGTGATTTATTAATTGCCTTTTTAAACTAAACATCTCCTGACAAATGCATATGGTTCATGAACCCAGAAGTCAGGGGTATAGTAGAGCACTACAGGGATCACTGATGGATTTGTATACTGTACTTATTGGTCTTTCTGTATTTGTTGAACAGGGACTTTAGTCTCTTACTTGCATAAGCTTTAAAGTTAACCTCAAAAAAGGTATTCCAAATTGTCAGCATAAAAAATATTGTGGTCCTTCATTGATTTGGCAAGAAAAGGAGAGAAATAACAGAAGAGCAGATGGTAGAAGAAATTCACCAACATGCTGTACGCAACAGTGAAGGAAGACGGGAATCTTGTAGGAACAAAATATACTTTATTTGTTTAGAAATAAGTGCTCTTAAATTAACTCTCTAGCTTTCTTTGAAGTGATAAATAATTATATTGGTTATGGAAGAAAAATGATAGATAAGTTGGTCTCTTCTCCTAGGCAACCAGCAACAGAAGAAGGGGACACAGTCTGAAGTCGTGCCAAGGGAGGTCTAAGCTGGATGTTAGGAGGAAGTTGTTGCCAGAGAGAGTGATTGGCATTGGAATGGGCTGCCCAGGGAGGTGGAGTCACCATCCCTGGAGGTGTTCAGGAAAAGCCTGGCTGAGACACTTAGAGCCATGGTCTAATTGATTGGGCAGGGCTGGGTGCTAGGTTGGACTGGATGATCTTGGAGGTCTCTTCCAACCTGGCTGATTCTATGATTTAATTTGTTTGCTGGACTAGTATATAATCTGTTGCACAAACCATTCCTGTCTCTTTGGTTCCTGCCTCCTCTCCTCTTTGAATTCCCTGCACTGGCCGATCCTGCATGACTACACTAACCTTGGCTTCTCTCTGTGGGGACAAGGTGGTGGTTGGCTCCTTCTGGGCTTTGTCCAGGAAGGGAGTTCTGAGTTGTTTCTAAACTGTAAATGATTGTAAATACATGTAAGTATATGTTGTACTTGTTAGTTGTATTATATGCTTTTAGATTTTAGCTCGCTGTAAATATATTGCTTCATTTGCTTTCAAGCCTTCTGAGCTAGTCTGATGATTTTATCTGAGGGGTAATTTTCATTCCACCACATTCATACCATGTTGCAGTCATACCAGCTTCAAAAAAAAAACAAAAAACAAGAAAATGCTGTCTGGACCAAAGTGTTATGGGGCTTGAAGTTCAGATTGCAGCATGGGACACTTCCTCTTCTGGTTGATGCTTCTGGGTTCTTGGATCTTGGCTCTTTTTCTGCAGGCATGGTGGAGAGGTGTGGGAGTGGTGTAGCTGCTGGTTTTGGTTTTCTCTTGGTTTCACAGAATTTCTTAGGTTGGAAAAGACCTTCAAACTCATTGAGTCCAATCATTAGTTTTACACTGACAAGTCCTTGACTAAACCAAATCCCTCAGCACAACATCTCATCACTATAAATCGCTATGGTTGGAAGGGACCATCAGAATCATCCAGTTACACCTTCATCCCAGCATGCCTAATCACTAGACCATAGCCTCAAGCACCACATCCACTCTCCTTTTAAAACAGCTCCAGGGATGGTGAATCCACCACCTGGGCAGTCTGTTCCAGTGCCTGACCATCCAACCTAGACCTTGCCTGATGCAACTTGAGGCCATTTCCTCTTGTTCTACCATTGGTAATTTGGGAGAAGAGACCAGCTCCAGCCTCACTGCAACCTCCTTTTTGGTAGTTGTAGAGGTTTGTTTTTTTTTCCTGTGTTTCACTGCACTTTTTCTGTAAATAGGCCAAGCTGAGATAATCATGCTTTGTATTATTACATTAATTAGATGATTAGCTAAGGTAATTATGCATCATGATTTTTTATGTTATGTTACACTTTTAATCTCAACCCTGAGCTTTGTGTGCTACTTTTCCTCTCACGTTTGTGTTGGGGAAGCAGTCACTAATCCATTACACAGGGTTTGCACTAGAACAAAGCACTACATATAACAACTGTTTAACATTCAAAACACTTCTGAAAAAACAGAGATCTGTTGTTGATAGCAGTAGAGGAGATTCTTCATATACTGCAATGAGTGTCTCATTGTAACTCCAAGTTCAGTGAATTTACTCTTAATCATATTTGAACAAAAGAGTCCCAAAAGTCTTCTCCCAGATCCCATAGCAATGGCTCTGATATGCTGACTTCAAACATGATTTTCTGTTCAGGATGTCACCTCATCAGTACCTGCTGTCACCTCAGCAGCTTTGGTGCAGGACTGATGGAGCAGCTATTTTTCCCCAGTATAAGACTCTCCTTTCAGATCCTACAGCAACAGGTATGTTCTGATGTCATAAGCAGGACACCACACAAGGCCAGACTAGCACAATGCCAGCACCCCCTGCACCTTAATGGCTCTGGGGCAGAGCTGATGGGGGGGAGTCCATGCCCTGGACACAGCAGAATGGTAGATCTCCATGTTCAGTAGATGAAAAAGAATAGGGGAAAATCATGCCACTGGTGATGCTGATGCAAAGACAAAGTCTACTCAGAAGAGCACTCACTAGCATCCTAGTAGCTGGACTAAGGGCAGAATCCAGGCAAGTAAAGAGCTTAACTGTCAGGCTTATCCAGGACCTGATCCAACTTGTATGTTTTCTTAACAATGTTAAAACACAAAATCTGACAGGGAGTTGCTGCACTGTCCAAGCACTTTGACTGATAAACCATAGATAAGAAACAGAGATCATCTCCCCCAGATGCCACAACAGAGAAATAAATACCAGTGTTCTGGATGGCCACCAAACCTTCTGTCTTTCTAAAATATATCTCCTGTTGCCCCAGCATGTATTCCTTACTGAAAGTTTAAATGAACTACATCCTTGAGCAACCTGGTCTAGGAGGAGGTGTCTCTGCTCATGGCAGAGGGGGTGGAACTGAATGATCTTTAAGGTCCTTCCCAAACCAAGTAATTCTATGATTATATGCTATTGCCATGCATAAGCACTCCCTCTTTCTAGTTTTCTTTCTAAGTTGTTCCTAGGTGTGATGGTTTGGATGTTGTTCCCTTCCCCACCCCCCTTCAGAAATCACCCAGGCTAGATCCAGCCAAAGCTGGAAATTGAATGAAGCTTATTATTTACAGCTTAGCAGAATATAGAAGCAGATATTTACAGTATATACAGAAATATACAAAGTACAAGGTAATACAGAAACACAGCAGCCCTCCCAGAAACCTGAGTCCCCAGGAGGGGCTCTCAACCACCCCTTACCTTCCCCCTGCCTCTCTCAACCTTACTCCAGTCCCAAGGACGGATGGACCTTTGGCCAGGGGGTTAGGAAGCAAAGTGGATTAGTCAAAGGAGTGGCAGAGAGGGGTGAGGTTAGAGATGCAGCTCAGCCAGCTCCCCAGCAGAAGCAAGACCTCCTTATCTATTATTTGATTCTTATACATCTGAGCAAGCCTATAAGCAAAGTAGACATCACCATTGTTTTCTTTCCACAGGCTGTAATTTAATTCTTCTCACCAAAACATTCTAGCTAGCTTCAAAGTAGCACACTAGGATACTTGATTTTGGCTTAAATGATCTTTAAGGTCCCTTACAAACCATGTGATTCTATGCTATTGCCTTGCATAAGCACTCCCTATTTCTACTGTTCTAAGTTCCTAGGATACTTGATTTTGGTTTATTTACCCCTCTATGATTAAAAATTTAAGGTTTGTTCTGCTTTGACATCTTAAAGATGCAGGAAAGCTATGTGTAGCTGTATATCCTGCAACTTACTATGTATTTACACTGCTGGGAGTAACATAATAGATGAAGCTCATTTGGGATTATGCCATTTGAGATAGAAAAGATAAGGCTAAAGTTCACTTCTAAATATATGAACTCTCTAATGGCATTTACTTTCAAACTGTTTCACAGCAGATCTTAAGACTGAAGCTGATATCTGTCTCTCTGGGTGAGTTTCACTTTTACATATTGTTATGAAGATAGCTGTAACTGAAATAAAAGTGCTTGAAGAGAAATGCCATAGAGAAACAACTATACTGCTTTGGATGGACAATTGTTTGGTACTAGCTCTTTTCTTTATGAAGAGCTCTTGGAGACTTTTGTGTTAGAAACACTTGTGATTAGAAACTAGATTATCATAAGCATACTGGTGTCTCAGGCATGCAAATGTCATTGAGCTAGGGACATGCTGCAGAGTGGTTTGCAGCTGGACTTCACATCAGTGATCACAGCTCTCTGAGCCCAGCAGTTCAGATATTTTTAATACATTTATCCATGCTTCCTCAGTTTGCCTATGAGGATGTTAATGGAGACAGTCTTCAAAGCCTTAATCGAGCCAAAATAAGCAACAGCCGCTCCTCTCGCCCCATCCACTGAGCTAATCTAATTGTGCAAGGCTACAAGGTTTATCAGGAATGACTTGCCCTTTGTAAATCCATACTGACTACTCCAAACAACTTTTTTCCTTTTATGTGTTTGGAAAAGAATTCCAGGGCTATTTACTTCACCACCCTCTCCAAGGCTGAGGTGTGCCTGACTGAACTGTAGGTCTCTTCATCCTATTTCTTGCTGTTCTTGAAGGTAGGGTGACATTTGCTTTCTTACAGTCCCTTGGGAATCTCTCTTGATCACCAAGACCTTTCAAAAGTAATTGAGATTGACTTCACAATGACATCAGACAGCTTTCTTGGTATTTGTAGCTGCATCCTAGAAAGGCAAAGACCCTGGAAGAAGCTAAAAATCACACCCAATTCTAAAGCAGATTAAAAGGGAAACTCTTAGAATTGCCAACCAGTCAGCCCCACCTCAATGTCCAGTAAGATCATGGAGCAGAACCTCCTAGAAGTTATATTGAAACCTAAGAAAATCTGAGGGGTGATTAGAAGCAGCCAACGTGGCTTCAAGTGAATTGTGTCTGACTAATCTAGTGGCCTTCTACAAGGGAGTGACTACATCTGTATGCGGATGGACAAGCTAGGGATGCCATCTATGTGGACTTGTGTAAGGCCTTTGATATGGTGCTCCACACCTTTCCTGCTGTTAAACTGAAGATGTGGGTTTGATGCAATAACTGTCAGATGGGATAAGGAATTGGCTGAATGGCTTCATGCAAGGAGTTGTAGTCAACTGCTCAGTGTTCTAGTGGAAACCAGTGGCGAGTGGCAGTTCTCAGAGTTCTGTACTGGAACCAACATTAATTTACATCTTCATCAGTGGTGATATTGACTGCACCTTAACCGAGTTTACAGATGACACCAAGCTGATAGATTCACTTGATATGCTAAAAGGAAGAGCTGCCATTCAGAGAGACCTTGATATGCTTGAAGAGTGCGCCCCTGTTAACCTCACAAAGTTCAACCAGGTCAAGTGCAAGGTCCTGCATCTGGATTGGGGCAATTCCCAGCACCAGGAAGAATGTGTTTGCATGTGTGCACTGTCCTCAGCAGAGTTTCTTACTCCCATCTGCACAAAATACTGTCCCTCCCTACATACAATACTTATAATGAGACTTTCCTAGAGTCTGTTGAAATTCAGATGTGTGACCTTCTATATTCTGGAATAAGAAGCTTGACACCTTTTGATCAAACTTCTGGAGAAGGTGCAAGCTACCTTCTAAGGTTGGATCTGAAATTACTAATACTGTCTTGAACAGGAAGAAAAGTTACATAACTTTAATTCAAAAGGAAGCAAAGTTTAGTGTAAGAGTATTCATGACAGCACTAACAGATGACTAGAAAAATGAGAGGAAAAGACAGGGCTGATCACTGAAAAAACTACTTTAGGAGGGTTGGTAACATTCCTTTGGCATGGCTAATCAAAAATACTTGGGCCCCCAGTCATAGAATATTAATATATACAACATTTGTATCTTTGGTTTCAATTTTGAAAGCCTGCTGTCCTTTCATTTTCTGCTACCCATTGTGTTACATGATAGCAACCTTCAAAAGATTATTTATAAAAATTAGGCTGATTTGAATGCTATTAAATAATGATAATTTGGTGTTCTCTCCTACATTCATGCTCTGCCAGCATTTTAATGTTTGTCAAGCAAATGAAGAATGCCTAAACAGTGCCAGAGGGCCACTGTGTTAATTCGTTCAGAGAGGGGGGAAAAAAAACCCTTACAATTTTAGCATGCCTCAAGCACTGATGGTTTATGATAAGGTCTTTGTAGAAGTGCAATAAAGATGCAATAAATGATGAGTTAGTTAATATACTATCAGTATACTTAGTTAGAAGATGAAAACCCTAGACTTTCATGCATTGTATTTAAATGAGTGAATCTTTATGTTCTTCCAATCCCAAGCACAAATCCAGGCTGGGCAGTGACTGGCTGGAAAGCAGCCTTGAGGAGAGGGACTTGGGGGTGCTGGTGGATGAGAAGCTCAACATGAGCCAGCAGTGTGCACTTGCAGCCTGTAGGGCCAACCAAATCTTGGGCTGCATTAGGAGAAGTGTGGCCAGCAGGCTGAGGGAGTTGATTCTCCCTCTCTACTCTGGCGAGACCCCACCCGGAGTACAGCATCCAGTTGTGGAGCCCCCATTACAAGAAGGATGTGGAGATGCTGGAGCATGTCCAGAGAAGGGCCACGGGGATGATCAGAGGGCTGGAGCTGCTATGAAGCTAGACTGAAAGAGTTGGGGCTGTTCAGTGTGGAGAAGAGGAGGCTTCCAGGTGACCTTCTTGTGGCCTTCCAGTGTTTTAAGGGGTCCTACAAAACAGCTGTGGAGGGACTTTTGAGGCTCTCAGGGAGTGCCAGGACTAGGGGGAATGGAGCAAAGCTGGAGGTGGAGAGATTCAGAGTGGATGTGAGGAGGAAGTTGTTCAGCATGAGAGTGGTGGAAGTCTGGAATGGGTTGCTCAGGGAGGTGTTTAAGGCCAGGCTGGATGAGGCTGTGGCCAGCCCGAACTAGCGTAGGGTGTCCCTGGATGTGGCAGTGGGGTTGGAACTCGATGATCCTTGTGGTTCTTTCCAATCCTGACTGATTCTATAATTCCATAAATATGGATAATCTGTTACAATGGCTTCATTTCTGGTATAATTGTTTGAATACAGAGAGAGTACAGGTCTTAAGAGTCAGTCCTCTCTGAAAGAGTCCTATTCAGAGAGAAGGATGGATATACTTTAGGATGAACAAATACTATTGCAGATATATTAAATTCAAGATCTTAGAGGTCTCTTCCAATCTGGTTGATTCTATGATTCAATGACTCATAGTTATCAGTTTATAAGTATATGGATTCTTCAGCCAGACACTGAACTCAGATGCTGTTTCTAACAGTTCCACTGGCTCACATGAATGTTAGTGTTATTTTCCTGGTTTTTCTAATGCTATACCTTTGACCATTTATTTGGTACATGTTAATGATTCTGCTACTCTCCAGATACTGTCAGATACAGTATTGTGGATAACATTTTCTTGTGACAAGATAAAAATAGCTTTTCTTTCTTCCTCTTGCTCAACGTGTTGTTGTGAGTCAGAATGACAAAATTATCACCCAAAGAACTGGAATTATTTTTCAATGCTCTATTAATCTTTGTGAGACACTTGCCTGGCTGATAGTTTTAAAGCAGAGAGAGTTATAATGTTAATACAAAATGTAGTAAGATTGTAATTACAATTAAACCATGTGTACAAGTTCCACATCGTAGAGTGTTGCAAGTACCCTTAGGTTTATTTTATGTACACAGAAACAGATTGAAAGGATACTGGTAGATAGGAGCTGAACATGAGCCAGCAATGTGCCAAGGCGGCCAAGAGAGCCAATGGCATCCTGGCCTGGATCAGGAACAGAGTGGCCAGTAGGACAAGGGAGGTTATTCTGCCCCTGTACTCAACACTGGTCAGGCCACACCTTGAGTACTGTGTCTAGTTCTGGGCTCCTCAATTCAAGAGAGATGTTGAGGTGCTGGAATGTGTCCAGAGAAGGGCAACAAAGTTGAAGAGCCTGGAACACAAACCCTATGGGGGGAGGCTGAGGGAGCTGGGGGTGTTTAGCCTGGAGAAGAGGAGGCTCAGGGGTGACCTCATTGCTGTCTACAGTTGGACATCCCCCCTGAAGGGAGGATGTAGCCAGGTGGGGGTTGGTCTCTTCTCCCAGGCAACCAGCAACACAACAAGGGGACACAGTCTCAAGTTGTGCCAGGGGAGGTCTAGGCTGGATGTTAGGAGGAAGTTCTTGCCAGAGAGAGTGATTGGCATTGGAATGGGCTGCCCAGGGAGGTGGTGGAGTCACTGTTTCTGGAGGTCTTCAAGAAAAGAGTGTCTGAGGCACTTAGTGCCATGGTCTAGTTGATTGGACAGGGCTGGATGCTGGGTTGGACTGGATGATCTTGGAGGTCTCTTCCAAGCTGATTAGTTCTATGACTTATTCCAATTTGTGCATAGAATTGTAAGGAGCCAAATTCACATTTCCAATTTTCTGTGAAAAAGATAGTTTGATTCATAGCTGTCTCTGCCACAGAACCAAGGCATTGCTAAGGGGTGAAGAGATCTCTGAAGTTCTGATAGCTCATCCCCATGCTTAATGGGAAGTTGTGCAGGCACTTATACTCTAGTATATATGACTATACACTAGTCATTCTTTGAGGTTAACGTGATTTTTCTATCTTGGATTGAGCACTTTGAAAGATTAGAATCCATTGTTATCAATAATTGTGCTATGACACACCTTCCTATTGTAGTTAGATATGGATAGCTTTAATATTTCTTCTGTGTTTGTCATCTAGGGAAACTCAATGAGCGCAGAGTAGCAATCAATTAAAAGTAAATAGATATCTCTGACAGCTTAAAAGAGTCCCAAAGAGGATGATATGAGAGTGGTACAAGACAATAAATAATTTATAGCTGGAGAAAATTAATCAAGAACCCCCAATTCCCTTTGTCCCCACACGCAGGTGCTCAATTACAGTACCTCTAAGAAGAGGCAGGAGACCAATAACCAAACATCTGTGACATAAATGAACCTAACTACCAGGGAAGAGAGCCTTGAAACATAGACATGCTGAAGTAACCAACCCAAATTACAACACACATGTACATTTGCTTTGTATAATGACTTTCATTATGCTATTTCCCAGAAGTCTCCATGTAATAATAGAATATATATACTATAGAGTGTAAGTGAAATAAAGCAGTGGTAGGGAGATTTTCTAATGGAGGCAGAATATGCAATCATAAGCTAATTTGAAGAAGTGGGAAAAAAAATCAGACTAACAGAAATGAAGAAATAAGAAGGTGAAAAGTTAGTTAGGTGAGGTCTTGGCATTGGGTTGTTAAAATAGGTGGAACTTACTGCACTGTCCTCTAAGGAATAACAAGGAGTTTGCCAAGGCAAGACAGTGGAAGCATTGGTGTAGAGGAGTAAAGACAGACAGTGGCAGGGATTGTGCAGAAGAGGGAACAGAAAGAGAAGTAAATGCATGTGTAAGATTGTGTTAGTTTGAGCCTAGCTGAGATATTTTGGTGAGACAAATTGGATTATAGGCTGTGGAAATAAACAGCGATGATGTCTACTTCACTCATAGGCTTGCTGAGGGGTATAAAAACAAGTACATAAAAATACATAACAGAGTTGCTCTTTGGTTCTGGCTGCCTGCACTTTTCTCCCTAACCTGCTGTCTAATTCTGCTTCCTTACCCCTCATGTCAATTTTCCAAACTCACCTTGAACATAAGACAAGGTCTGGGAGAAGGTAGAGGGATAGAAAGAAGGTGGAAGGGTGTTTGGGAGCCCCTCCTGGGGACCCTGATTTCTGGTTGGGCTGTTGTGTTTCTGTATTACCCTTTTAATTTGTATATTTCTGTCTATGGCTGTATGTGCTGCTAATGCCTGCATGTATATTGTGCTAAACTGTAAATGTAATCTTTCATTTCTTTAATTTCGAGCTGCTGAGTCTAGTCTGGGTGATTTTCTTAAGTGTGTGGTGGGCAGGTAACACCCAAAGCATCACAAAGATCCCTGAAGAATTTTAGAAGTAGTTGCCTGTCTCATTACTGGTTTTCTTCATTTTGATGCCTGCATGGTATAGATGAAATAAATAAACTGAATTAGCTGACTTACCCCTGTTTGTTTAAAGCACAGAAGGGCCTTAACAGTGCAGTTCAGGATGGTTCCTAAAATGACTATTGATCCATATACATGTAGAATTGTCCTGTCTACTCCATTTTGTACCTCTGCTGTTTTATAAAGCAGTAGTATTTGCCATTGGAATGGGCTGCCCAGGGAGGTGGTGGAGGCACCATCCCTGGAGGTGTTCAAGAAAAGCCTGGCTGAGGCACTTAGTGCCATGGTCTAGTTGACTGGCTAGGGCTGGGTGCTAGGTTGGACTGGATGATCTTGGAGGTCTCTTCCAACCTGGCTGATTCTATGAATCCTCCTGGAGTATGGCTTGTGAGTTTTGAGACATCCAGGGCTATTTCAATGGGCCGATTGCTTCAGTGTAAGAACACAGTTTGGCTCCTGCTACTGAACACCACTTTCATTTGACTCCTGACAAATAAGGTGGGTAATAACTTACAAAACATAGATGTGTGTACTTATCTATGTTGACTTTTTTTTTTTTTTTAAATTGACTTGGGAATAAGCTACTCATAGAGATTTTTATGTATCTTGACTTGATAGAGGCATACTTAAATTTGTAACTAGAGCTTATTTCCTGATTTCTTTCGATGATGTCATTGAGCCAATGGCATCCTGGCCTGCATCAGGAACAGTGTGGCCAGTAGGACAAGGGAGGTTATTCTTCCCCTGTACTCAGCACTGGTCAGGCCACACCTTGAGTACTGTGTCCAGTTCTGGGCCCCTCAATTCAAGAGGGATGTTGAGGTGCTGGAACATGTCCAGAGAAGGGCAACAAAGCTGGTGAGGGGCCTGGAGCACAAATCCTATGAGGAGAGGTTGAGGGAGCTGGGCCTGTTTAGCCTGGAGAAGAGGAGGCTCAGGGGTGACCTTATTACTGTCTACAACTACCTGAAGGGACATTGTAACCAGGTGGGGGTTGGCCTCTTCTCCCAGGTAACCAGCAACAGAACAAGGGGACACAGTCTCAAGTTGTGCCAGGGTAGATATAGGCTGGATATTAGGAAGAAGTTCTTCACAGAGAGTGTGATTTCCCATTGGAATGGGCTGCCCAGGGAGGTGGTGGAGGCACCGTCCCTGGGGGTCTTCAAGAAAAGCCTGGCTGAGGCACTTAGTGCCATGGTCTAGTTGATTGGATAGGGCTGGGTGCTAGGTTGGACTGGATGATCTTGGAGGTCTCTTCCAACCTGGTTGATTCTATGATTTATGATTTTAGTTCAATATTGTTTAGGGCAGGTTCTTCAAAAGCATTCCATAAGACTCAAGGATTTGTAAGTTTTCCTTTGCATTCATATTTCCGTGTCCAACATAATTTTTCTTACTCTTTCCTTTTTTTGCTTAGTAACCATATGGAGGTGGAAGATTCCTTTCTCTGGTGAAACGTAATAATTTTTCTTTCCTTCTGAGAATCCCAGAATAAATCATCGCTCTCTCATTTCGCTGGATGTTAGGGGTTGGAAGGGACCTAAGGAGATCATTGAGCCCAACCCCTCTGCCAGAGCAGGACGCAGGAGTAAATGCTCTGATTCATTTGCAACGTGGTTTCTATTTTTTTCAACTATATTGAGTCATTGCAAATGAAGGAAACCCAAAAGTGATTCTGCCACGGTGAATTTGATGTATGTCAGTTGTGTGTTTACAAAGTACCTCTAACTTCTGTGCTTCCTAGCATTAGAGGTTCTGATACAAGGAGCTGGTGCTGGGAAGTAAGAGATGGGAGCAGCGCTTGCAGCTCCACCACATGCCAGTACCTGCTTGGAACTGAATGCTACTCAAGGCATACTTGGTCCCTACACCCTCTCCGCCACCTGTGCTGCACTAATGTGGAATGAGATAGAGAAAGGATCCCAGCTGCCAGCTAGTCCTGAAAGCTGTGATACCCCCAAAACAAGCCTGGGAAATGCGTGCCTTGTAAAACCTCCAGAACAAAAATTTCATACAGCCACCACCACTGCCACCCTGACAGGCTGCTACCTCTTAAGTGGAATTTTTTTAAGCTTGTGGAATTATTCTTGGTTTAAGGAAACTGTCACTTCATTAGAACTTGTAAAACATTTCATTAGAACTTGTAAAACTTTTTCCTTTTAGGAAAAAACACAGCCTTAGTTGCTGCCATCAAAACCTCTACTATTGTAAGACTTAATGTAGTCATTTATTTGTACACCATTTCAGTTCATCAATCTCACTAATAGATTCATTTGAATGAAAAAAGGCTATGACCTGTAGCTGATGAAGGCACAAGATCCAATTCCCTGTTGTTTGACACAAATGGTAGTCAATTAAAAACATACAGAAAAGGGATAAACCTCTCTCAGAGCAGATTAATTTTGAGGGAGCAAGTGACCCCCTGGGATGAGAATCAGCAGGCACAGATCTCCTACATTAACAGATTTCATGTCCACAGGCAAATTCTACCTGTCTGTTCATGATGTTTCATTAAATGCACTTTCACCAGTTTTGTGATTATTTTCTACAGCTATTCTAAAATATCATCATTTATTTATAATAGGAGCCAGAATGGAACTAGTAAACAGTTTCCACATCTTTGTTTCTCACCATAATTTGTTTTCACTTGTTTTAATAATGTCAGTAATGTTATTTTTTTCTAAGTAATACCTACATCATACTTCAGAATGCAGATCTACTTACGCTGCCTTTGTTTGATTTAAATTAGGTCTGGGCTTTTTATTTCTTCATCTTTCCTGTTTCTTTGTGTGAATTGGCTTCATCTTGGAGAATATGCAGTTTCACAATTACCCACTTTTATCACATTACCAACTGTTGGGAATAGTAAGATTAAATGTAGTGATTCTATAGAATTGTCTGATTATGGTACAGCTATTGGAATTTGAAACACTGGAACACAAGCCATGGATAGGTGAGAGTGCACAAGCTCGGTAAGTGCTGAGTTGAGATAAAATGGAAGGTTGGAATGACCTTAGAGAATGGTGGAATGAATACAAACAAATATAAAGCTGGAGTCTGTGGTTTTCCCCCATCTCTGCTGACTTAGATTGCTTAGACACAATGTACATGTTGCTGAGAGAATATGATGAATGTCTATGCTAATTAGTATGTAGTTTCTAATGCAAATATATGTAATCAATGAGTCTAACATGATTTGTAACCTTCTTATGTAGCCTTCTGATGGAAAGTATATCAACCCATGCTTGGGGTACAATAAACTGGAACTTGCTTATGTTAAGCATTGCCCTGTCTCTTATTCTTCTGATACTCATGGTATCCAGCCTGTGGCAAGAAACTCTTTTTTATCTGATTTAAGTAAAATAAAAAACATTATTTAATTTTATCTGTCATTTTTGAGCAAGGTTGTGATGTCACTATGTGTGAAATTAAGATCCTAACGTTGCTTACAGTTAGCTATAGAATGTCTTAGATTAGAAAAGACCTTCAACATCATTGAGTCCGATCAATAGTTTCACACTGACGAGTCCTTGACTAAGCCAAATCCCTCAGTGCAACATCTAATCACTATGCTTGGAAAGGATCACCAGGGTCTTCCAGTCCAACCTTCATGCCAGCACCCTTAATGACTAGACCATAGCCTCAAGCGCCACATCCACTCTCCTTTTAAACACCTCCAGGGATGGTGACTCCACCACCTCTCTGGACAGCCTGTTCCAGTGTCTGACCACCCACTCAAAGAACTTCCTCCCCACATCCAACCTAAACATCACCTGATGCAACTTGAAGCTCTTGTCCTATCATTAGTAATTTAGGAGAAGAGACCAGCTCCAGCCTCACTACAGCCTCCTTTTAGGTAGTTGTAGAGGGCAATAAGGTCCTGTCTCAGCCTCCTCTTCTCCAGACTAAGCAACCCCAGTTCCCTCAGCCACTCCTCATAGGGGTTGTTTTCCAGACCTCTTCCCAGTCTTGTTGCCTTCTCTGCACCTGCTCCAGCACCACGATGTCCCTCCTACACTGTGGTGACCAGGATAGAGTCTAAGTGGCTCTTTGTCTATGGCATTTCAAAATTAGTCTTCAAAGATCAGTTTCTGAGAGTGCTAGGGACCTAAATCATGAGGCAAGATACCTCCAAAAATATATGTACTGTATCTTAAGTGTGTGTCCAAGCCCTTTTCTGAACTTGCATGATGCCATTTTTGAGTGATTCTGGATCCCAGTAGAGGTTTTCTTGCCATTCATTCCTTTTTTGAGACACTGATGGACCAGGTTTTGGCCTGACCCTGAATTTGTCAATTGAAAGTCTGTTTCATATGTATAATGCAAAAAGTCTTTAAGGGGTGGTGCCATATGGAAAATATATGAGCAGACAAGCTGGTTTGGGCTGTTTTGTATGCCACATGCTGCAAGTTGCTTTGTTACATACAGAACAGATCAATAGGTATTTTAGGACTATTTTTAAGTGATATAGAGTGTAAAGGATTTAAACAGTATGGAGTACTTGCCAAGAAACATGCTTTAGCCTACTTGTGGACCTGCTCTCTGGTGAGGAGTACCAATGTACACTACAGCTGGTATCCCTATGTAAAGAAAACTCTGCTTAATACTGGCTGCTCAGGCCATACCTTGAGTCCTGTGCCCAGTTCTGGGCCCCTCAATTCAAGAGAGATGTTGAGACACTGGAATGTGTCCAGAGAAGGGCGACAAAACTGATGAGAGACCTGGAACATAGCCCTGTGAGGAGAGGCTGAGGGAGCTGGGGGTGTTTAGCCTGGAGAAGAGGAGGCTCAGAGGTGACCTCATTGCTGTCTACAACTACCTGAAGGGAGGCTGTAGCCAGGTGGGGGTTTGTCACTTCTGCCAGACAACCAGCAACAGAACAAGGGGACACAGTCTCGAGTTGTGCCAGGGGAGGTATTAGCTGGATGTTAGGAGGAAGTGCTTCCAGAGAGAGTGATTGGATTGTCCAGGGAGGTGGTGGTGTCCCTTTTTAAAAATGAGGGGTTTATTTCCCCCTTAACACTCAGTGGGAACTCCACCAATCTGCCATGGCTTCTCAGATACAATGGCTAGTGATTTAACTTTATTCACCAGTTCCCTCAGGACTGGTAGATGCATCTCATCCATGGCACTAAGTGCCTCATCCAGTCTTTCCCTGGAGATGTTCAAGAAAAGCCTGTCTGAGGCACTTAGTGCTATGGTCTAGTTGATTGGCTAGGGCTGGGTGCTAGGTTGGACTGGATGATCTTGGAGGTCTCTTCCAACTTGTTTGATTCTATGATACTATGAATATTCCTTGTTGATATCTAACCTGAGGTGTCCTTGTTTTTTCTCCTTTTTGCATACACAGAACTTTTAAGGTGGTCTAGAAAACAAGAACTCAACCAATTTGAATTAAGCCTACAGTAAAATGCTGTTGAATTGTCTTTCTACATAAAAAGATCAGACTGGAATAAATTTATTCCTTCCCTGCTCACTTTTCTCGCCCTTGGTAGCTAGGCAATAACTGGAAAAGTAGAAGATCTTATACCTTCTGATTTTTCATCACAAAGGAATGAAGCCCTGCACTGCTATCTGCCAGGAGTACCACCTAAAGAGTGCAGCAGAGTAAGTCAAGTGGAAATACGTGGAGGTATAAATTCATGTTGCTGTTGATGCTGTACTGCTGCATGACTGTAGAAGTGCAGGAAATGTGCAGTATCAGGAAGAATGTTCTAAGGAAGAATAGCTCTGCAATCCAGTTGTTGAAGCAGTCTTTTACCAGGGGATCATCATAGGTTCTTGTCTACAAGCTTTTGCACATGTATTCTATATGAAAAAGTCATTGGGCAAATTTCATAAACAACTCTGAAGAAAAGAGAATTCCTTGGAGTTCAGGAGGGCTTAACCTCCAAGTTTTTCTCATGCCAAGCACCATTCCTTCTAAAATATTAATGTACCTAGGCAGGATCTGATTCTCTGACAGAACAATTAATTGCCTTCTAGGCACAGGAGAGAGATTTAGGCCTGAATAAAGAAAAGAAAGGAAGGACGGATGGACAAGATTAGGCTTTCAGAACTCAAGTTTCAGACACAGCATTGGATTTCAGGCAAGTTTAGTGATCAGCATTTCCTTGTGTCTTTCTTCTGACTACTTGTTAATCAAATGGCTTTTATTTCATTACTCTGCTGAGATGCTCTTCATGCCTTGAACATAAGTTACGTGAGCTCACTTAGCTCTGAGATTTGAATTTAATTCTGGGAACCAGACCTAAGATTAAATGTTACAGTGCATCTGAGTTCAATAGCCTCTTCAATCTAGTCCTCAATAACATGGTTTGTGACAAGAAAGAGGTGGTAAGGAGATTACCCACAGAATATTTTGTGAAGGTAGACAATGTCTCCCTGTTTGGCAAGGTTGGTTCATAAGATTTAGTCTCTATACTTAAAGTTACTGAATTGCAGTTTGATTCATCTGCCTGATAGAATATCTGTTTCTTATCTGATTAGGAAACAGTTTCTATTCTAAGAGCTTTTATGCCACCTCTTCATCATTTCTCATCAGCTAATAAATCCCAATGCTTGAATTAAATTGTATCATTTGACAATACATATCCATATTTATGATTTCTCAATCAAAATTCTAAAATGAGCACTAGTTGTAGTTCCATTTTCTGTTTGTATCTGAGGTGTCCTCTATCATTAACTTCATTTTTACATCAGAAGGAATCCACATTTTTTCCCATAGTTTCTTTTTGCTTTCTTTGTATTTTGTTTGGTTTTGTTTGTGAGGTTTTTTGCTGTTGATTTTATTTGGTTGGTTGGTTTGTTTCGTTCTTAAATCTATGGTAAGACAGTCTAAATTATGCCAGAGCTTCTTTTGTGCTTGTTTTAAGGAGGTGGACAAAGAGATTGCAAAATAGTTGAGATAATGTGATGGTTTGAGTGTTACCCACTCCTCTACTCCTATGAAATCACCCAGTCTAGACTCAGCCAGCTGGAAATTAAGGAATGAAGCTTTACATTTACAGCTTAGCACAATATACAGGCAGGTATTTACAATATATACAGCTATAGACAGAAATATACAAGTTAAAAAGGTAATACAGAGACACAACAGCCCTCCCAGAAGCAATCGAAGTCCCCAGGAGGGCTCCCAACCTGATTCTCCCTTCCCTCTCCCTTCAGCAATAACCAGATCAACCCATGTATATCTCAAGTGATAGATCTGGAGAGCTGAGGTGAGGTGTCTAAAAAAGACGACAAGGAGGTTAGAGGAAAAAAGGGTGAGGTGGATTAGAGAGTTAAGGCAGAGGCAGCCACAGAGACCAGACTGCCAGAAAGAAGGCAGAGCCAGAAGTGAAAGCTGAGCAGTGTGTGCTCAGTGCTGGTCATATCTATATTTTGACTAGTTGTATTTCTCAGCAGAAGAATGAGTGATATAGGGCACATGTTGTTTTCTTTTCTTTCTTCTCACAGCTAAGGATTTAATTTCTCTCAGTAAAATATTCCAATTAGTCTCAAACCAGCACAGATAAGACCCCAGGAAAGGCTCGATTCTTTCTTTAAAGAGGGCATACTAAAAGATAACAAAAAATCAATCTTTATATCTCTCAATATTTAAAGCTGTGTTTTGTCAGAAATAAAACAAGTAAACCCACCCCAAATAACCTCAGACAAGGAGGAAGAGTCTCTCTTTTCAGCCAACAGCTTCTTTATGTCTCTCAGTATTTAAAGCTGTGTTTTGTGAGAAATAAAACAAGTAAATCCACCCCAAATATTCTCAGACAAGGAGGAAGAGTCTTTCTTTTCAACCAACAGCTCTTAAATTCAGCAATATCTCTATGACCTGGATCTCCCTTGTTCACTTCTGCTGAAAGATTTTTGTTTTTCTAAGTCTCTTGGCTCCATTTGGGTTTTAAATTCTCTGTTTTCTGTGCTTTTTCTCTGCTTGCTTCATTGTATATTTCAGATATTTCTTCCAGTGAAGCATCCTAAGTAGCCTCTGAGAAATGGCCAAGTACTGTGGGGCAGGAGTCAGTCTGGTCCGAAGTAAACCAGGCATAACAAGGCACAAAGGAAAACTTCCTTAGGAGGAAGCTACTTCAATTTTTATCAAACAGCTACTTCATTGCTTTTGCCAGACAACATAATGCCTATGTAGTAAATTATAACAAATAAGCAACGTAAATACCCCTTTTGTGACAGCAGCTTTTCATTAGATGCCCTTCTGATGTTTTGTGGTAAATAACAGCTTAGAGGTGTCCTGTACTGCAAACGACTTTCATTTTTTAAAAAGAAAATAATGGAGACATTGTCTTACATTTTCATTTGTGAAAGAGGACTGCAAAAGACAGGATTTTTATTTTTTTTTTCCTAAGAGTACAAGCAGAAAGAATTTCTGAAAAGCAAAATAAGATGGGAAAAGGAATTTCTATGTGTGAAAAAAAGAATTCTGTGCTCAAAAGAGTTAATTTCTTTTACTAGATAAGCCAGATTTTCTAGCTGTAGAAACATATTTTGTTCTTCATCTTGTGCTTATCTCCACTGCAGTATTACCAAATGTGTGTGTCAGGCTCTGCTCCCAAGCAACTTGTGACAGCACAAGAAGGCATGGTCTGAAGCTGTGCCAGGGAAGGTTTAGGATGGATAATACGAAGCATTTGCTCATGGAAAAGGTAATTAGGCACTGGAATGGACTGCCCAGGGAGGTGGTGGAGTTACCATCCCTGGAGGTCTTCAAGAACAGATTGGAGGTGGTATTTGGTGGCATGGTTTAGCTGATGTCCTGGTGGTAGGGTATAGGCTGGACTTGATCACAGAATCATAGAATCAATCAGATTGGAAGAGACCTCCAAGATCATCCAGGCTAACCTAGCACCCAGCCCTAGCCAGTCAACTAGACCATGGCACTAAGTGCCTCAGCCAGGCTTTTCTTGAACACCTCCAGGGATGGTGACTCCACCACCTCCCTGGGCAGCCCATTCCAATGCCAATCACTCTCTCTGGCAAGAAGTTCCTCCTAATATCCAGCCTATACTTCTTCCAGCACATCTTGGGACTGTCCACTTGTTCTGTTGTTGGTTGCCTGGCAGAAGAGACTGACCCCCACCTGGCTACAACCTCCCTTCAGGTACTTGTAGACAGCAATGAGGTCCCCCCTGAGCCTCCTCTTCTCTCTTTTATTGGAAAAGACCAAGTAATGTGCTCTGCTGTGTGATCTGTCTGGGGAAAGCAGGATATTTCCTAATCTGAGAACTGTATCCCAATTTCTGGTGTGTACTTAGAATCATAGAATCATAGAATCAACCAGGTTGGAAGAGACCTCCAAGATCATCCACTCCAACCTAGTATGCAGCCCTAGCCAGTCAACTAGACCATGGCACTAAGTGCCTCAGCCAGTCTCTTCTTGAACACCTCCAGGGACTGTGCCTCCACCACCTCCCTGGGCAGCCCATTGCAATGCCAATCACTCTCTCTGTGAAGAACTTCCTCCTAACATCCAACCTATACCTACCCCGGCACAACTTACATGTAGAGTCACTAGGGTTTACAGGTTTCTCATCCTGCTGCTTCTCTCAGTGTTCATGTCTTCTCATCATCAACTTTTGCTCCTGAGCATTTATGCAAATAAAATTGCAAAGATCTTGATGAGTAGCAAAGTAGGAATTTTACAATCTGAACACACTCCAGCTTTGCAGATGGACTTGAAACTATGGTGGGACTAGCTTGAATTCCCAGAATCCAGTATCTGAACTTCGTAAGGGGAACTACACCCAGAACTAGGTTTGAGTTTAGCAGGCAGAGCCCATCTGTATTTTGCAATCACATTACAGGAGTATATGGAGTGCATGTGAGAATGAAATACTTGGTGTCAGTTGCTGTCACCCTGAAACAAAATCATTTTATGAGCCTCCTGTGTGCTGAAAGAAAAAACTTGACAGGTGGCACCTGTCTGAACCTGCACACATTTGCCATCTCTAACTTTCACACTGCTTGCAGAAACAACCCAACAGATCTGACTGGCTTTTCTTGGCATGGCTTTAAAGCAGGGCATTGTTTCAGAGTGCATTTGCATACACACACGAGGGCAAGACATGCTTGATTTAATTTTTGTTTGCTTGTTTGTTTGCTTGTTTTTGTTTCTGGGTTTTTGTATTTTGATTATTTGGGGATTTTTTTTTTGGAGGTGGAGGGGGTAAGGAGGTGTCGCTGATGGTGCAGAGCCTGCTTCTGCTCATCATTCTTTTTTAATCTGGCCCAGTGATGAAACACACAACTGGGGCAAGCTTGGCAGTTGAAGGATCCAGATGCTAAACTCCAGGATTAATTTCTCTAACAGAGGCATCTGGGAGCCAGACCTTCTCCGTGGCTTTCCTGGCAGCTTGATTTAACCCCCAGTAATCCAAAAGACTCATTTTTACGGTAGACTGGGAGTTCAGTTATCCTGGCAGGTAAAAGGCTGCCAGATTGACTTTGTCAAATGAAGGAATTTATATTTAAATATCAGTGCCTTGATTCTCTCCAGAGATGGGAGCTCAGACATTGAAGATTTCTGTGTTTGCTAATGCTTTCCTTTGGCATCTTCCTCTGAATGTAACAAAAGAAGGAAGTTGACATTAGCAAGTGAAAACAGTGACAGGAGCGGTGTAAAAACCCAGCAGTGATGCGGTGACCTTAAAACAGGGAATGGAATTCTGATCCATGAAGAATGAAAAATCAAAGTAACTTCATGCATGTAGAAATGTAAAGTCAGTATAAATGACATCAGACAACATCATTTGACCTCAATATGTTGTCCTTCTTCTTTTGATTTTTTTTTTTAAAGAAACAAACTTCTTTTACACTTGATAAGGAAATAATTTGCCACAGAGCTGCACAATGAGTAAATCTGGTGTTCTACCAGTAAACCTTTTCCCCTTGTAGCAGTAGTACTTCATGAAAAGCAAGCCTTAAATATTGAACTCGATTCAACTCCTAAATCATGTGTACTGTAGTTACATTGACTATTAGTCATCGGAAGCCCTAAAGCAGTATAAATACAATATGGATTTCCAGTAATAGTGTGAGAGTAATGCATTGGCTTAGGAAAATATTTTTGTTTTATCAGGCAATACAAATTGAAGGAACACTGTAGACTAGGTGACAAGCATGCTGTTTCACAAAAAAAAAAAAAAAAGAGTAAAATTAGGTATAAAATTAAAGAGAATGAGAATGAAAGTATGACTGCTGCACCAAAGAAAATAATTTAACACCACCTATATGTAATACAGCAAATGCTCCAGTTCAGGAGACCCTGTTACAAGAAGGATGTGGATATGCTGGAGGATGTCCAGAGAAGGGCCACGAGAATGATCAGAGGGCTGGAGCAGCTCTTCTATGAGGACAGACTGAAAGAGTTGGGGGTGTTCAGTCTGGAGAAGAGGAGGCTCCCAGGTGACCTTATTGTAGCCTTCCAGTATCTGAAGGGGGCATACAAAAAAGCTGGGGAGGGACTTTTTATACTCTCAGGTAGTGCCAGGACTAGGGGGAATGGAGCAAAGCTGGAGATGGGGAGATTCAGAGTGGATGTGAGAAGGAAGTTGTTCAGCATGAGAGTGGTGAGAGCCTGGAATGGGTTGCTCAAGGTGGTGCTTGAGGCCTCATCCCTGGAATTGTTTAAGGCCAGGCTGGATGAGGCTGTGGGCAGCCTGATGTAGGGTAGGGTGTCCCTGGGCATGGCAGGGGGGTTGGAACTAGATGATCCTTGTGGTCCCTTCCAACCCTGACTGATTCTATGATTCTGCATTTGAAAACAGTTCTTTTTATAGGACTGGATGCAACCCAATAATGTGCACTTCTGGAATCTCACACCAACTACTGATTAAAATGAAAAAAGAGGCCCCAACCTGGTATACATCTCAGAAACAAGCAGGGTTGTGTTCAAATAATTTCTCCTCTTCCTGCTAGTGTGTCATTTAAACCCATTGTGCAATACCTACTCATGAATACTAACTTTAATAGAGGAAACTCAGCAAACTCTGTGGAACGCTGGGAAGAGCTGGAAGTGAAAGATGAAAATTAAACTCCACAATCAACATTTTAAGCACAGACAGAACACGATTTTAAATGCTACATTTGTTTTAAAGATTTATTCTACTGCTTCCAGTAGCACCAGCAATGCTCTGTGGGAGAGGAGTTAGAATTGAGCTCTGGCATAGGAGTGAGACAGCTGCAATTTAGAATTTCTCCTTTGCTTTCCTGGATGAGTACATTCTACCCAAACCGTAGAAATAAATCCATTATCCTGAAGGCAGTGAATGAGCTTGTGCTTATTGTTTCCACATTTGTGCTGTATGCACACATCAGCTAGCACACAGCCCAGGTCAGATGGATTTTATTATAACAGATGATAACTAAGTGTGTGCAGTGCAAGCACTGCGTCTGCTTATATGTTGATCTGAAAAGTCATCTGAGAGTGTTTCAACTGCAATCAAGCTCTAATATGATGCCAAGATCCATGACCTATGGTTCATTGGTGGGAGTACAGGTCTTAGACTTGTTTGTGAGCAATCAATTACACGCCCTTGATTAGGGAATTTTGGAGTATGGCTTTGGTCAAGGCCTTGTCAAGTGAAATAGACCCAAAAAATGATGGATCAGCAAAGGGATCAAAGTCTGGTCTAAAGAAATACATCAAGGTGTTTCTGGGGACAATCAGACCTTTACTCCAATTAGGAAAAAGTCAGCAGTATTATATATGTGAGAGGAACACGAGTAGTCTCTAATCTGTGTTCATGTCACCTTGTAAAATTATAGCTTTCTTGCTGGGAGCAAGATCCTTTACACAAGCATGTTGCAAAGTGGCATTAAATCACCTGACAGCATTTCTTATGCACCCCCACGGGCACTGTTATTATGGGTGAGATCCTGACCTCATTGAAATCAAAAACAAAATTCCCACTGACTCCCTCAGAGCCACTATTACAGAGTTTCACCTTGCAGTCAGATTGTATTTAATTTGCAGTAGGCATGAGTCTGTGCAGATTGTGTTGAAAGGGAGAAAGAAACTCCAATGGTGCCACATCCAGTTGGCAGCTGTCACTAGTGGTGTTCCCCAAGGATCAGTGCTGGGCCCAATCCTGTTCAATATCTTTATTGATGATCTGGACCAGGAGATTGAGTCCAGCATCGCTAAGTTTGCAGATGACACCAAGCTAGGAGCAGTTGTTGATCTGTTGGAAGGTAGGAGAGCCCTGCAGAGGGACCTGGACAGGCTGGATGGGTGGGCAGAGGCCAATGGGATGAGATTTAACAAGGCCAAATGCAAGGTTCTACACTTTGGCTACAACAATCCTTAGTAGCTACAGGCTGGGGACAGAGTGGCTGAGAGCAGCCAGAAAGAAAAGGCCTTGGGGGTACTGATAGATATTAGGCTGAAGATGAGGCAGCAGTGTGCCCAGGTGGCCAAGAGAGCCAATGGCATCCTGGCCTGGATCAGGAACAGTGTGCCCAGTAGGACAAGGGAGGTTATTCTGCCCCTGTACTCAGCACTGGTCAGGCCACACCTTGAGTACTGTGTCCAGTTCTGGACTCCTCAGTTCAGGAGAGATGTTGAGATGCTGAAACGTGTCCAGAGAAGGGCGACAAAGCTGGTGAGGGGCCTGGAACACAAACCCTGTGAGGAGAGGCTGAGGGAGCTGGGGGTGTTTAGCCTGGAGAAGAGGAGGCTCAGGGGTGACCTCATTGCTGTCTACAACTACCTGAAGAGACATCGTAGCAAGGTGGGATTTGGTCTCTTCTCCCAGGCAACCATCAACAGAACAAGGGGACACAGTCTCGAGTTGTGCCAGGGGAGGTCTAGGCTGGATGTTAGGAGGAAGTTCTTGCCAGAGAGAGTGATTGGCATTGGAATGGGCTGCCCAGGGAGATGGTGAAGTTGCCATCCCTGGAGGTGTTCAAGAAAAGCCTGGCTGAGGCACTTAGTGCCATGGTCTAGATGACTGGACAGGGCTGGGTGCTAGGTTGGAGTGGATGATGTTGGAGGTCTCTTCCAACCTGGTTGATTCTATGATCCTATGAATCTATGATTCTAAAGCTTCTCGAGAACAGCTGTTTAATAGCTAATTGTTCAGTTTTACATAACCTGTAGTTTTAGTAATCTGTATCCACACTTACATATAGAAATGTAGAGGTGACCAGTTTTAACATTTCTGTGGAAAAGAAGACACATGATTTTTAGTTTTTAGGATTTCCCCTCTCCTCCCTCCTTTTCATTCACAACTGCTGCAACTTGCATCGATTTTCAGTTTGTAGCACCCTGGACATAGCATCAGAGAACTTTCAGAGAATATAAAGCCACAGAAAGAATTCTTCTCTGAAGGAGATCACTTCTGCCAAATCAAACAAGAAGCAGCCTTGTCACCTTTTAAGTACCTGCTTTGGTGTTTGTAACAAGAGGCATCAAGCCACGTGAGTGGTTCATCATGTCAGGATAGTGAATTATGTAACTATTTGGTATTTGAATCACTGAAACAACTATTTCAGTGAGAGTCATGAAAAAAAAAAAAGTGGTGATGTCACAGTAGAGTTCTTTAGTTTGGTCATATAGTTTTTAAAATAAGAATTTAAAAGTATGGTCATTTATCATATCCTTAAGGCTTGTAATTTAGTTGTTTAATGTAGAGTTCAAGTGTTGTGGTGGGCCTGATAGGCCCAAAATAGGCTTCTACCTGTCCTGCCTTGCCCAGGCATGTTCTTCTGCTCCACCAGAGAGACAAGTGCGGGAAACAGACGCAAAGTACCTGGAGCCACTGAGTCTGGCCTGCCCAGGGTCCTGTGGTGTAAAAGACACACGCTTAGCTTGTGCCTGCCTAGTGCAAGGCCTGTGCTGTTCCCAAATTAGGGAAAAATGAGCCTGTGGCTTTGCCTAATATGGTCAGGTTTGGCTAACTGCCATCCTGGTTGGCTATTCTGTGTCCAAAGGGCAATTAATCTCAGCCCACATTGATCAAAGGAGATAGGCAGGTGAACAACCTGCTTTTGCTTCCCTGCTTTGCTTCCCTGCTCTGTGCTTGCTCTCTCTGCTGTGCCCAGCCCTGCTGCCATTGCACACTGCCTTATTGCTGCCTGCTAAACTCCACTGCTGCCAGTTACCAGTAGCAGACCCTGGGTGTCTGCACACAATCAGCCTGTGTGGCCAGCGTGACATCGTGCTGAGACTGCACCACATCTGCCTTCTGCACCTGAAGCTCCTGCCTAGAATCCCTGGACATATACACAGATCATGCAGAAGGAGCCAGGAGACAAGGTCAGAGATTGTCTGCGTCCTTTCCCCAGGAGCCAGGAAGATTCAAGACTCAATGTCCAACCAGACAGAGTCCCCTGAAAGCATTTGGGCACTGCCTGGACTGTGACTAGCCCCCACGAGGGTAATAATAATAATGATCTGTGAGTAAAAGCTTAAATGCCTCTTTGTAATTCTCTACTGCCTTCTGCCATAGAGCAGAAAGAGCTTGAGCCCAGCTACTGGGCAAGCGGCATACTGACCGCAAGTGGCATTGACCATGGGAATAGTCTCTTCCAGTTCAATTAATGTTTATATATTTTGCTGGTTATATTAGCTGTAGGTATTATCCATAGAATGTTTCCATAACCATGTAAGAACCAAAATATTATGAAAATGAGTGGTCAGGGGAGGGGAGGGTTCTGAATAGCAACATTATTAAACAATATTAGTTTTGGAAAATATCATCTCCCATCAATTAATTTCCCCTCCCCAAGATCAAGATAGTATATTGTTTCTAAACAATGCTGCTATTATACTTTTAGTATATATACTTTTTAGTATAGTATATATACTTTTTAGTAGTATATAGTATATATAGTATAGTATGTAGTAGAGAGTATATATACTTTTTAATCATCTATGTGGGTCCTGATGATATCATTGCTTGGTAAAATTGCTGCTGTGAGTGACTCTGTAGATCAATTTAATTTTCAGTAAAACCTTGTTACAAAAAAATATAGCATATGATAAATCCATGGGAGCCTGTAATAGCTGTGGGAACTCTTTTTGAGAGACATGAATGACTTCTTTTATCCAAATTCATAAACAAATTGGTTTGATTGGTGAGGAGGAAGTTCTTCACCATGAGAGCAGTGAGAGTCTGGAATGGGTTGCTCAGGGAGGTGGTTGAGGCTCCATCCCTGGAGGTATCACAGTATCATCAGGGTTGGAAGAGACCTCACAGATCATCAAGTCCAACCCTTTACCACAGAGCTCAAGGCTAGACCATGGCACC
This sequence comes from Pogoniulus pusillus, assembly GCF_015220805.1. Lineage (NCBI taxonomy): Eukaryota > Metazoa > Chordata > Aves > Piciformes > Lybiidae > Pogoniulus > Pogoniulus pusillus. Next base: position 42,036,518 of record NC_087266.1, read on the forward strand.
AAGTGCCACGTCCAATCTTGCCTTGAACTGCCCCAGGGACGGCGACTCCACCACCTCCCCGGGCAGCCCATTCCAGTGTCCAATGACTCTCTCAGTGAAGAACTTTCTCCTCACCTCCAGCCTAAATCTCCCCTGGCGCAGCCTGAGGCTGTGTCCTCTCGTTCTGGTGCTGGCCACCTGAGAGCAACCTCCTCCTGGCCACAACCACCCCTCAGGTAGTTGTAGACAGCAATAAGGTCACCTGAGCCTCCTCTTCTCCAAGTGTTTAAGGCCAGGCTGGATGAGGCTCTGGCCAGTCTGATGTAGGATAGTGTGTCCCTGGGCATGGTAGGGGACTTGGAAAAAGATGATCCTTGTGGTCCCTTCCAACCCTGACTGATTCTATGATTCTTGATAAAGGTACATTCTGAATAATAGAAAAAAACCTAGTAATTTTTCATGGAAAATGTATAGAATCTTACACCAAACTAACTGACATTTATCATATTCATGTCTGTTCCTAGGATATTTGAGCATCTCAGTACGCTTTTGAATTAGGTGCTTGTAGAAGTGAGTTTTTGTCATGCTGACTGAAAAACAATAGTCCATCCAAAATAGTTGCACTGGGCTATGTTTGTAGAACTGGAGGGCATGGTGATGAAACATCAGTAAGAAGGCCTGATTTTTCTGAAAGGAAACTTTACACACCATCTCTGTGGTTTTTCAACTGATTCTTCCAAGGTTTTGTGATATTTTGACTACAGCACCAATCTTTCCTTTTCAAAGCTTTATCAACATATGAACCCATTGCTGTCCAATTAAATGACATGCTTAACTACGCCTTTGCCATCTGGAAACTAGGAACAGCAATCTAACAGGTGAAAGAAAATTTTGGTACATCTTTCACATTTTTCACATTTGCATTTTTACATTTTCTACACTTTTATATTCCAGAAATGGAAAGGGCCCTTAGGTATGTGTTTTAACAGGATGCTCCTTCCTGAGTTGCACCTTGGAGGGACTGCCAATGAAAAATGCTAACTTATGAATTATTCTGAGTGAATATTTACACTGCAGCTCTGTTGCATGTTTTTAACTTGAGCTTTGATAGACTGGTCAGTCAAGTGTCCCCTGAAGGGACACTGTAGCCAGGTAGGGGGTGGCCTCTTCTCCCAGGCAACCATCAACAGAAGAAGGGGACACAGTCTCAAGTTGTGCCAGGGTAAGTATAGACTGGATGTTAGGAGGAAGTTGTTTCCAGAGAGAGTGATTGGCATTGGAATGGGCTGCCCAGAGAGGTGGTGGAGTCACCATCTCTGGAGGTCTTCAAGAAAAGCCTGGCTGAGGCACTTAGTGCCATGGTCTGGTTGACTGGCTAGGGCTGGGTGCTAGGTTGGCCTGGATGATCTTGGAGGTCTCTTCCAACCTGGCTGATTCTATGATTCTATTAAATCCTGATTTGAGTTCTGTGTTCTCTGAAAATGAATTTAATCTTTATTATCAGCTGTAAAACAGGTAAGTAGAAGTATATACATATGGAATATTTTCTCTTAAGGAAGAAACATAAGGCAGATTTGATGGTAGTTTAAGGTGTTTTCTCTGCCTGTCAAGTGTTGACAACATCTCTCTCTACACAATACCCTTTAGTAAAAAAAAAATAATTGAAGTTTGAATTAAAAACTCTGCAGAGGAGGTTGTGTCCTCAAGGATTTGGGGTTTTTTTGTTTTGGCAGAAATTTAATCTAAGCCTATGAGGTTAATCGAATTATTATTTATAGAGGTGTTATTATGCTTCATGCTCTACATAAATATTAATCCATGAGAAATAGAGCATAAGATTAAGTCAGAAGAAAAATGATCAATCTTGTGCCCAGAAATGTTTGACCACTGCCAAAGTCTTATTTTGATTTTTGTGTGTGCATTTGTGTGTGTCACTACGGTCATTTTATATGTCACTGTCTTTCAGTAGTATCTGTGTATTAGTAGTGCCATTTCCGAGGCATGAATGTCTGGCTGAATAATCTGGAATGGTGTTCTTATTTCTAAAGCAATCTATAAATCATTTTATGTGAGGTTTGTCATATAATAAAAGATATATAATTTAATGAGTGTCAGGTTAAATTAATAGATGCTACGAGCACATGGCATAAATGCCTAGAGGTAAACCTTTCAGCTGACAGGGGTAGCTTTGTCCTGATGGCAATTTTCATATACGTATCTCTTCAAAAATACAGGTTTTGCTCCACCTTCCCCCATCCCTACTGTTTTCTGTTGCCTTAGATAGTTTTTTGAACCCTTCACCTCCATTGTCCATGGTTATCATAGAATCATAGAATCAACCAGGTTGGAAGAGATTTCCAAGATCATCCAGTCCAACCTAGCACCCAGCCCTAGCCAGTCAACTAGACCACAGCACTAAGTGCCCCATCCTGGGGCTGGATGTTAGGAGGAAGTCCTTCCCAGTGAGAGTGATTGGCATTGGAATGGGCTGCCCAGAGAGATGGTGGAGGCACCATCCCTGGAGGTGTTCAAGAAAAGCCTGGCAGAGGCTGGTGCCATGGTCTAGATGACTGGCTAGGGCTGGGTGCTAGTTTGGACTGGATGATCTTGGAGGTCTCTTCCAACCTGGTTGATTCTATGAATCTATGATTCTATCTAGGCAGTGTCTTAGCCTCTCTGTCACAAGTTTTATGAGTTCATTTTTTGTTCTAATTCTTAGTATCTTTGTACTTTTAAATATTAACTCATTCTTTCCTTCAAATCAGTTCTAAATCATTACATAACAATGCCATGTTCAACTCATATTTTTGTTTTCACGACTGCTATGATACTATACGGACTGAAACCAGCACCTACATGAAACTGGAAGACTTAGAATTACCTGAGATAGCATATTATCTTTCTGATAGGGCTTGTTATGTCCTTGCACCTAAGTGAATTGAATATCTAGTGAATTTTTTTTCCCCCACATCTTATTTCTGGTAATTTACATTTGTAGACCCTAATTTCTATAAGACAGGTTTCCTCTTCTACTAAGCTTAGGGGCTTCAACTCTACTGAAAACCAAATCAAAATATTCATTCAGTTTTCAAGACCATATCTAGATCATGTTTAATCTCCACCTTTGATCTATTTTTAATTATGTGGATAAGGAACTTCCCAGTATTCATTTTAATATCTTTTGCAAGATCAGATTTGTCTTGGATTCTGCACTTCTTAATTTTCTAAACATATTAGCCCGTAACATATAGCTCTCACTACTGATTAAACCTTTTCCCCTTTTACTGTAGCCTTCCTGATTTTCTCACTTTTGAAAACACTTCTTTCCCCATCCCTTTAAGTCTGAGGCCCTTTTCTCTACATTTCCTCTACTTTGTTTTTAATGAAAATTGAAGAAAATTCCTGTGCTTTTGACATAGTCAAAGTCTCTGCCACATTCAGTTCAACTCCTGCAAGTTTCCTCTTTTTAGTTTAAAACCTTAATTACAGAGGTGATTTTAGTTGGTTCCCCTTCATTTCAGCTGAGTCACTCACAACCACTTAGTCTGGAAGTATACCACTTACAATCACTTTTTAAAGAGTTTTTAATAGCACTGCCTCATACGAGGCTCTACTATTATAAAATTCATATTATGAAATAGTGTATAGGGTTAACACTCCTGGGGGAGTGACCCTGAACCTGACCCTAGGGGTCTTGGCCCCTCCTCAGGGGTGGGCCACACTCCAGGTGATGGTTAGCCCACTCCCCCCACTTCCTGTGGTATAAAAGACAGGAGTTCTCCTGTCTCTTCCTCTTTTCGCCCTCTTGCTCACTACCTGCGTTCATGACCGCACACACACACTGATACTGCATACCAGCCACGAGGCAGAGACACCATCACACTACTCGGGTTGTATCCATCCCTGTTTTGTATTTTGCTGTTTTCCCTTCCTCATCCTTTGTAAACTCCCCTACCTCCAATCCCTTTTTTTTCTAAGTTATTGTTAAACTTTTCCTTTTTAACTTCCAAATCGAGTGAGATTGATTTATTGGGGTGTCCCTACCTTTTATCTCTCTCCCTGTCTTTTGGGGAAAAGGAGGGGGAGGAGGGGAGGGCACTCTATAAATTCTATAAATTGTCATTGGGTCTACCAAATTTATAAGAGTCTCTGGGAACCTGCATTTGAACCCAAGACAATTTATTTGGCGTCTCAACGTGGGGCTAGGTAGAAAGAACTCTTTCAGAGAAGATTTGGAAGTTAAAAAATGGATATTCTGACAGTCTTAATCATTAACGCTTTTGGATGTCTGTTTTGGGGCTGGCTGTTAAAGTTTATAAGTTACCATGTCTTCTGGATTGTCATTGATATGCTCTGGGAATATTCTAAGCATTTGCCTGCCCGAGTCTATGCCTATTTCCTGAATTCTGTTAGTAACATCACTGTGTTTAGAAATGTTTCTGGAACATGGAATCAGTCTGAGTATATGCATTGGAGCACAGAAGCTCCAGATATTTTGGGCGAGAAATGGTACTGGATAGCTGTTATTTCACTGTGTGTAAATGTGGGTTTGGGGATTAATAAGATAGCGGTGAACTGGGACACGTGGAAATATCGAGTGGGCGCCGCCATTAGGGTGCTTAGGGGGAGGGGTGGTCCTCACTGCCCCAGCTGCCGCTGCGGGGGTTGGGCGACAGGGCAGACCGCCCCTAGCGCGGCTCCGCCCCGAACTCCGCCTCCGGTCCCGCCCAGGGCAGCCCCCCGGACCCTGCCCCCTCAGCCCAGCCCCCTTCACCTAGCGCCAATTACGACGCGGCCAGCAAGATCAAATCAAAACCCTCCCGCAGATACCGATCCAGGGCAAGGGACCTCTTCGGGAACCAGCACCCCCCAGCAACAGCAACCAGCTGGAAATGGACCTGATAATGGAGTGATCCTTATCAGCTCCACGCCCAGAAAGGAAATCAGGCACATAAGGCAGGAGTATGCAAGGGCAAACGGACAGTCCCTTTTAGCCTGGCTTTTGAAATGCTGGGATGCAGGAGCAGAAACAGTGGACCTAGATCACAGGGAGGCGAAGCAGCTGGGATCCTTGTCGAGGGATGGAGGTGTGGATAAGGAGCTGGGAAGGCTCGATGGTACCCACTCACTTTGGGCCAGGCTTCTGATAGCTGTGAGGTACAGGTACCCGACTAAGGATGACATGATTTTCCATCCCCTTAGATGGACAGATATGGAACAGGGGATCTCATACCTGAGGCAAATGGCGGTTCAAGAGATAATTTATGGAGCCGACCAGAGGCCCTCAGACCCTGATGATGTCCGCATGAAGCCAGCCCTCTTAAAGAAACTGACTCAGAGTGCCCCTTCTACATATGCCCCCACATTGGGAGCACTGCTGCTGGGCAGAGACCCCAACAACCTTCCCACAATCAGGGAGTTTGTGAATGACCTAAGACAGTTTGAAGACAGTTTGTCGAGGAAAACCTTAATTGCCACTGTAGAGACCCTCACCCAAGAAATGAACGAGCTAAAAGCCTCTTTCTCTGAAATGCAGAAGGCAGAGGATGACTGCTCTTCACCTTCAGAATGGGTGCAAGTCTCAGCTGTAAGGAACACACGCCGCCGTGCTCCTCCTCCTCCTCCCCGCAGGAGACCAGCCCAGAGCAGACAGGGTACACACAGGGGGTCACTCTGGAGAACACTGTGTGACCATGGGGAAAACATGGATAGATGGCATGGCCAGCCCACCTCAGCTCTATGGGCCAGGGTAAGGGAACTGCAGGGGACAAACACAGGGAATAACTCCTCCAGAAGAGGGGTTGCCCCAGTGTCCCGCAGGCAGCGCTCTCGCTCAAGGGATGGTGAAGCCAGTAACTCAGGTCCATGTGCCTCATGCAGTCACACTGCTCAGAATTAGAGGTGCCCTGTCTCCAGCCAGGCGGAGGCCAGGGATAACAGAGTATATTGGGACGTGTTTGTGAAATGGCCTGGCACTTCTGAAGCCGAGAAGTACAGAGCGTTGGTAGACACCGGTGCCCAATGCACTCTGATCCCCTCCAGCCACAGGGGGACAGATACTGTTACAATTGCAGGAGTCACAGGGGGGTCTCAGGAGTTGACTGTGCTGCAGGCTGAGATAAGCCTCACCGGGAATGTGTGGGAGAAGCACTCCATAGTAACTGGCCCTGATGCACCTTGCATCCTGGGGATCGACTTTCTCCGGGAAGGGTACTTTAAAGATCCGAAGGGAAACAAGTGGGCTTTTGGCATAGCAGCTGTAGAGACTGCAGACAAAGAGCAGCTGTCTATCATGCCTGGCTTGTCAGATGACCCTTCTGTGGTTGGTACCCACAAGGTGGAAGATGTCAAGTTACCTATTGCTTCTCGTGTAGTTCATCGCAGGCAATACCGCACCAACAGAGACTCCCTGCTACCCATACAGCAGCTGATTCGCCGCCTGGAGCAGCAGCTTGTCATCAGCAAGAGCCACTCGCCCTTCAACAGCCCGATATGGCCAGTGCGAAAGGAGACAGGGGAGTGGAGACTCACGGTGGATTTCCGAGGCCTGAATGAAGTGACTCCTCCAATCAGCGCAGCCGTGCCTGACATGTTGGAGCTGCAGTATGAACTGGAAACAAAGGAGGCCAAATGGTATGCCACAATTGACATTGCTAATGCTTTCTTCTCCATCCCCATTGCAGAAGAATGTAGGCCGCAGTTTGCCTTCACCTGGAGAGGAGTCCAGTACCACTGGAACAGACTGCCTCAAGGGTGGAAGCACAGCCCTACAATCTGCCATGGCATCATCCAGACTGCACTGGAGAAGGGTGGCGCTCCGGAACATCTGCAGTACATCGATGACATCATTGTATGGGGTGAGACAGCAGAGGAGGTCTTCCAGAAGGGTGAGAAGATCATTAATATCCTGTTGGATGCTGGTTTTGCCATTAAGAGAAGCAAAGTGAAAGGGCCTGCCAGAGAGATCCAGTTCCTGGGAGTTCGATGGCAGGATGGCCGACGCCACATCCCTATGGATGTGGTGAATAAAGTGGCCACTATGGTGGAACCCACTAACCGGAAGGAGACACAATCCTTCCTAGGGTTTGTGGGCTTTTGGAAGATGCACATTCCCGGGTACAGTCAAATTGTGAAACCCCTCTTTGACGTTACAAGAAAGAGGAATAACTTTGAGTGGGGACCTGAGCAGCAGGTGGCATTTGACCAGATCAAACGAGAGGTGGTCCATGCCATGGCCTTGGGACCAGTTCGAACCGGCCCAGAGATTAAGAACATTCTCTACACAGCAGCCGGTGAGAATGGTCCTAGCTGGAGCCTATGGCAGAAAGCTCCTGATGAGACAAGAGGCCGCCCACTCGGGTTCTGGAGCAAGGCGTACAAAGGCTCAGAGACCAAGTATACCCCCACAGAGAAAGAAATCCTAGCTGCCTATGAGGGAGTCAGAGCTGCCTCTGAGGTGATTGGGACGGAGTCACCACTCCTTTTAGCTCCAAGGCTTCCAGTCCTGACTTGGATGTTTAAAGGGAAGGGTTCGACTCCGCACCATGCCACAGATGCCACTTGGAGTAAGTGGATGGCTCTGATAACTCAGAGGGCTAGGATGGGGACTCTCGAGCGTCCAGGCATTGTGGAGGTCATCACCAACTGGCCAGAGGGCACTGACTTTGGAAAGCCAGCAGAAGAGAAGACAGTGACCCGTGCCGAGGAAGCCCCCCCATACAGTGACCTTCCTGAGGAGGAAAAGGCATATGCTCTCTTCACAGATGGATCCTGCCGCCTGGTAGGCAGCAAGCGGAGATGGAAGGCTGCCGTCTGGAACCCCACACGCAGGGTTGCAGAGGCAAGAGATGGAGAAGGCGAATCCAGCCAGTATGCTGAGGTGAAAGCCATCCAGCTGGCCCTGGACATTGCAGAACGAGAGCAGTGGCCAATGCTATACATCTACACCGACTCATGGATGGTAGCAAATGCCTTATGGGGGTGGCTGAAGGAGTGGAAGAGAAATGATTGGCAGAGAAAAGGGAAGCCTATTTGGGCTGCTGATCTCTGGCAAGACATTTCTGCACGCCTGGACAAACTACCAGTTAAAATCCGACACATCAGTGCTCACATCCCAAAGAGCAGAGCCACTGAAGAGCAGCAGCATAACCACCAAGCTGACCAGGCTGCCCACATCTGCCAGATTGACCTGGACTGGAAGCACAAAGGTGAACTGTTCTTAGCTCGGTGGGCACATGACTCTTCTGGTCACCAAGGAAGAGATGCCACATACCAATGGGCCCGAGACAGGTCCGTGGACATATCCATGGAGGCCATAACTCAGGTTATCCATGAATGTGACATCTGTGCCACCATAAAGCAAGCCAAGCGCATGAAGCCTTTGTGGTACGGGGGAAGGTGGTCAAAGTACAGGTATGGGGAGGCCTGGCAGATTGATTACATCACTCTGCCTCGGTCTCGTAGTGGCAAGCAGTATGTGTTAACCATGGTGGAGGGAAGCACGGGGTGGCTGGAAACCTACCCAGTACCTCATGCTACTGCCCGTAACACCATTCTGGGTCTGCAGAGCCACATCCTGTGGAGACACGGTACCCCAGAGAGAATTGAGTCAGACAATGGGACCCATTTCAAGAACCACCTTGTAAGCAACTGGGCAAAAGAGCATGGGATAGAATGGGTTTATCACATCCCATACTACCCACAAGCTGCAGGAAAGATTGAGCGACACAATGGCCTGCTGAAAACCACCCTGAAGGCTATGGGAGGTGGAACTCTCAGAAACTGGGAGAAGCACCTTGCAGAAGCCACTTGGCTGGTGAATAGCAGGGGATCAGTTAACAGAGCTGGTCCTGCTCAGTCTGCCCTACTGCCCACAGTTGAGGGAGATGGAGTTCCTGTAGTCTGTGAAAGGAATCTACTGGGAAAGACTGTGTGGGTTGCTCCTGCCTCTGGTGGGGGAAAACCTATCAAAGGGGTGGTATCTGCAGAGGGTCCTGGTCACACATACTGGGTGATGATGGAAACTGGTGTTATCGAGTGTGTCCCTCAGAGAAATCTCTCTTTAGCTGAAAAGGTTTTGAAATCTCAGAGTTGATTCCATGTGTTCCAGATACTTTCAGGTTATCTTGTATAATAGTTGTATCATAGTTGTGCAATACTTGTACCATAGTTGTGCAAGACTTGTATTATAGTTCATAAGGGGTTACAAGTTGTTTTTTGTAGTTATACCCTCACCACTACACGGCGTCCAACAGAACCTACATGACAGCAGCAGCTATCCAGAGTCCTACAGCATCGCATCACACCACGGCGTCCAACCAGAACCCTGCATCTGATTCGTCACTGATGCCCTGCAGTGAGAGACTGTTCCTGATTTCCCTCCAGAGGATGTCTACAGCCATCTCATCTACACCTGTTCCCCTGATGCCAGACATGAAGAGACTGTTCCTGATGTTTTCTTCGCAGAGGGAAAAGACTCTTTTCCTGAGTACCAACAAGAACTGTTCCTGATTCACTGACTTTTCTTCCGTTCCTGCCCTGCTCACATCTCAGCAACCTGCACCGGACCAGAGGAACACATCGCCTTGGGATACAGCCGGGGACCAAGAAGGACTTCACGAACTCTTAACCCATGGACACTTTTCCCATCTTTGGAGAAGAAGACTGTTCTTAGGAAGGTGGAAGTGGTCTAACCAAGGGGTGGAATGTATAGGGTTAACACTCCTGGGGGAGTGACCCTGAACCTGACCCTAGGGGTCTTGGCCCCTCCTCAGGGGTGGGCCACACTCCAGGTGATGGTTAGCCCACTCCCCCCACTTCCTGTGGTATAAAAGACAGGAGTTCTCCTGTCTCTTCCTCTTTTCGCCCTCTTGCTCACTACCTGCGTTCATGACCGCACACACACACTGATACTGCATACCAGCCACGAGGCAGAGACACCATCACACTACTCGGGTTGTATCCATCCCTGTTTTGTATTTTGCTGTTTTCCCTTCCTCATCCTTTGTAAACTCCCCTACCTCCAATCCCTTTTTTTCTAAGTTATTGTTAAACTTTTCCTTTTTAACTTCCAAATCGAGTGAGATTGATTTATTGGGGTGTCCCTACCTTTTATCTCTCTCCCTGTCTTTTGGGGAAAGGAGGGGGAGGAGGGGAGGGCACTCTATAAATTCTATAAATTGTCATTGGGTCTACCAAATTTATAAGAGTCTCTGGGAACCTGCATTTGAACCCAAGACAAATAGAATTCATGTACACATGAATAGACAGTCAATCCTTGTATATATAAAGTTAACTTGTACCAGACCATTCCTACCCCTGATCCAAGTCTATTTCCTGTTTGTGGGAATGACTTGGGGCAAAAAATATACAACAATAAAAGAAACTAAAAACCAAACAACAGCAGCAACAAAAAAAACCCAGAAAATCCTCTCATGATCCTTTCCCAAAGCAACAAAAATCCCCAGCAAATAATCACTGTAAAAGTTTGTAGATGATCCAGTAACTGGAAGAAAACAGCCATGTGATAGAGAAGAGAATGGATTACTGCCACTACACTACTTGAACTGCCCAGGCAGACTGGCGCTAGCAAGTAAGTGTATTTGATGATGGCCCAATGTAATATTTAAGATGGAATTAAGTCATTCCAGCTATATTTTGCTAGCAGTGAGAATAGCAACACAGGCTGAGTATCCATAATCCAAAATCAGCACATCGAGTTGAACTATAACAATTGACTAAGAGAATAGAAGCATAGAAGCATAGAATTGCCAGGGTTGGAAAGGACCTCAAGGATCATCTAGTTCCAACCCCTCTGCCATGGGCAGGAACACTTTGCACTAGATCAGGTTGCCCAGAGCCCCATCCAGCCTGGCCTTAAAAGAAATCCAGGGATAGGGTTTCCACCACCTCTTTGGGCAAACCCATTCAAGTGTCTCATCACCCTTATGGTGAAGAACTTCTTCCTAGCATCTAATCTAAATCTACTTTCCTCTAGCTTAGATCCATTCACCCTAGTCTCATCAGGGGCCTACATTAATTCAGTTTTTGTTCTAGATTCTCATCATGTTTTAACTCATTCAATATCTGAACCACCTTCTGCAGTTGTCTCTGTTTTCCAAATATCCATGAAAGAGACTAAATTGTTTACCTGGATCCTCTTTCTCCAAACTTGACAGGGTCGCTCTGTGTTCTACCCCAATGCTAACCATTCCATTAAAATGTGGAATACCTTCAACATATCAGACTGAGAGAATCTCTGTCATGAAAGAGTCAAAATACATGCAGCAGATGGATTTACAGGATGTGTCTTTCATATATCACAAAAGCTCAAAATGTAATCTGTTATTAAAATGACAGAGTTATTATTGCCTCTGTCACTGGCTGAGTTTTCTAAGGTAAGATGGGTCTGGGAAGGATAACAGAGCCAAGCTGTCAGGTACCTTGGTTAGAGCTACAATTTGTATTGAGGAAGTTTTTGAAAGCACTTCTCAGAAAGATGTGGAAGTCCACACTTGCTAACTTTGATAGCATAGACATTATGTCAATAGAACTCTGGGAAGTAGATTTAAAGCTGGAGAAAGAAGTCATGTATACATTCACTGTATTTTGTTTCTTAATTGGACTTCTACTATCATGAGACATTCTTACTGACAATTATGTAGCCTGATGCACTGCTGAGAATGTTTTTTGCATGCTTTGAAAAGGTTGACTCATTTCTTAAGACAGGAAGATGGTGATTCACATGTGCTGTGTATATTACATTTGAAACTGGAAGAGAATCATGCTAGAATTCTTATGGAATCTCTTGGTCTCAGACATATAAAATGCCTCAGCACTTAATCAAATATGTAAATAGCAAGTCAAGCAAAAAAATCTCTTGCCAGGCTCCTATTATTTGGTACCAGATGCGTGTGAAACTTTTGTCCCCATCTGCCTGTTTCATCTTAGATGTGAAAACATCGTATCAATTGTGCCTATCATATTAATTACATCTGATTGTTTTGGACATGAGTTACTGAACGTATCTCTCAGTGCAGGTGGCACAGTTTCCAATGTGATGAACTGTAGGAATGATGGAACACTAAGCAATTTGTTTAGAATTTGCACTGAATTGGTGAAATCTAATTTTCAAGGAAAATACGTAGTTATTTCAGCCATTAAGGAAATTATAGTCCCTTTTGTTGCAATAATTTCCCTTAAAAAAGAAAAAAATTAATTGTTTAAGGAAGGAAAATTGCTTGACTGTATCAGGAACAGTGTGACCAGTAGGACGAGGGAGGTTATTCTTCCCCTGTACTCAACACCGCTCAGGACACACCTTGATTCCTGTGTCCAGTTCTGGGCTCCTCAATTCAAGAGAGATGTTGAGATACTGGAACTTGTCCAGAGAAGGGCAACAAAGCTGGTGAGAGGCCTGGAACACAAAACCTGTGAGGAGAGGCTGAGGGATCTGGGGGTGTTTAGCCTGGAGAAGCGGCAGCTCAGGGCAGACCCAATTGCTCTCTGCAACTACCTGAAGGGAGATTGTAGCCAGGTGGGGTTATCTCCTCTGCTAGGCAACCAGCAACAGAACAAGGGGACACAGTCTCAAGTTGTGCCAGGGGAGGTCTAGGTTGGATGTCAGGAGGAAGTTCTTGCCAGAGAGAGTGATTGGCATTGGAATGGGCTGGCCGGGGAGGTGGTGGAGGCACCGTCCCTGGAGGTGTTCAAGAAAAGCCTGGCTGAGGCACTTAGTGCCATGGTCTAGTTGACTGGCTAGGGCTGGGTGCTAGGTTGTAGTGGATGATCTTGGAGGTCTCTTCTAATCTGGTTGATTCTATGATTTCTAACAGATTTTACTATTTTATGCTACACCTGTTGTCTTATCTGCTTGTCTCTAAGATTTAAGCCTACAGAAATGACTGTAGCTGGAGATGGCATTTGTGATGTGCTATGGATTGTATCAATTTTTTTTGAGTTTCTTTGGACTATGTTATTTTGTGGCAGATGAATTAAAATAATTCACAGTTACATCAGCCTGAGATGGAGAAGGGGAAAGAAGTCTCAGATGTGAAATAAGTGCATCAGATTCACTCACTGCTTGTTTACTCTTGTATCTAACACATTTGTTCTGTAATAAGTTGTCAATATTTTGGTCACCAGAAAAATGACATATGAACACTCCCTGTGATAAAAAGGCAAGTCTTCTCCCACTGGCAGCACAATTACACTTTCTGTGGTTTTCCAGAAGTGAAGTGAACAATGGAAAATGCTTCCCTGCTTCAAACACTCTGTCAAAAAGCTCTGTGAGATTCACCTCTGTGACCTGTTGGAGACTCTATTCAGCAGGGAAGCCAAAAGCTTGAGTTCAAATCTCTGTCTTGGTCCAACATTCTCATGATGTTCTGCTTCAGCCAGCCTGCAATGCTGACCATAAACTGCTTGAACTGATGGCAACATTTCTTTCTCTGGGTACTTAAAATTCACTGAAGGAGGCAAGCTGTTCAGCTGTTTTACTTTATTTTATTGTGTCCCTCAGAAAATGACCAAATTAAGGATTTCCCCCCCCACTTACCAGTATTTAACAATCTTTTTATCATACTCTGCCAACAGTTTGAAGTTTTTTAGGGGTGGATATTCTGCTGTGAGCTATGAAAAATTGAAAGCATTTCATCCATATTGATATTAATAATGATAGATTTTCTCTGTGCTAAATGGTGTCATATGAATCACTTGGGATTTCACCTCATCCTTGCGCTCATTTTCTCAGTTTCCAGCTGAAATGCAGCTAAGGCTGGGGGATGTTGTAACTGTGTTTACCCTCAATGCTTCCTGCTGTTTTTCCAAGGATTTGTCATGACACCTATCTTCATCTTTTCTTTCCCAGTTTTAGTCTGTCATGTTCCCAGAATTACAATGGTGTTATGTACTCTTCAGACTCTTGAATGTGATAATGACCTTCGGGTCTCAGAAGGGTACTGGGCCATCAGAACTGAGATGTGATGCTTTACAGATAAAGTCTTTGATTCATGGGAATATTTTGGAAATCTTATTTAAAATAATAAAAAAAATCATTGCCTTAAAACCCAGAAGTTGTCTGAGTTTACCAAACTTATGAACCCAGATTGAACCTAATTGAAGTCATCAGAAGAAACACACACTATGGGATCTGCCTGTCTTGTGTGGTAGCTTGTTGCGTTTCCATGAAGTAGTAAGCCCAAGAACTGAATTTGGTACTGAAGTTACAGCAGACCTCATAGCTTCCTGAAAGACTATTTTCTTTGCTTTACATTATTATTCTAATTCTTTTAGTAAGACTTATTCATATTTTGCATATCCATAGTACTCTTAAAATATGACTTGTTCTAAGCAACTCTCTCATTCTAAAGCAACTCTTTATGACAACCTGGCTATGGAGTCTGAAAAAGAGGTGGGAGGGAAGAGAGTGTAGTTAAAAAAAAGTACAATAGAAGAAGACTGTACTAGAAATTGTAGTACAATTCAGATTTTCCTGGATATTTGCTAAAGGTGTGAACCAACACTTCTCTTTTTTTGAGAATAAAAGAAGTACTGTGTTCAGTTTTGGGCTCCAAATTCAAGAGAGATGTTGAGGTGCTGGAGCATGTCCAGAGAAGGGCAACAAAGCTGGTGAGAGGCCTGAAACACAAACCCTGTGAGGAGAGGCTGAGGGAGCTGGGGGTGTTTAGCCTGGAGAAAAGGAGTCTCAGGAGGGACCTCATTGCTGTCCAAAACTACCTGAAGGGAGGCTGCAGCCAGGTGGGGGTTGGTCTCTTCTGCCAGGCAACCAGCAATAGAACAAGGGGACACTGTCTCAAGTTGTGTCAAGGGAAGTCTAGGCTGGATGTTAGGAGGAAGTTTTTCCCAGAGAGAGTGATTGGCATTGGAATGGGCTGCCCAGGAAGGTGGTGGAGTCACCATCCCTGGAGGTGTTCAAGAAAAGCCTGGCTGAGGCACTTGGTGCCATGGTCTAGTTGACTGGCTAGGTCTGGTTGCTAGGTTGAACTGAATGATCTTGGACATCTCTTCCAACCTGGTTGATTCTATGTTTCTAAGATAATAAGACTTTTGTACTGTAGCACAGAGGACTCAAGAGTCCTTTGAAAGGCTCATAGGATTTCTAAATTTTCCCTGGCATTTTGCTTAGCTTTGCCGTTTCAAAATTAAGATGAAATAGAGAAAAAAAAAAGAAAAGCTTTTATACTATCAAAGCACCTAAAGTCTGTGATTGAAATGATAGCTTCATTGGTTAAATGAAATAGAAAGATATAAGCAGACCTACTGTGTGCCACAAAAAGATGGTGATATCACTTGGCACCCCGGACTGCGAGTGAGTACAGCATAAGTACAGACAAATAATGGTCACATTAATTAATTAGATGTTCACGCCTCTTGGCATTAGTATGTTGTCTTGTCCCTCTTGCTTGTTATTCAGTACCTTTTGTTTCCCACAGACACCAGTGGGTTCAGCAGTCAATATGCAATAGATGTCATTTGCATTCACCCCTCAGAAATGTACTCTGCACTCGTATGTCCATTTTATAGAACTGTTCTGTCCTTTAACTCCAGAATGGACTTACCTGCTCCTTACCTCTATCCCCACTGACACAGAGCTGTTTGTTCAAGCTGTGTAATTAGCTAAGCTGTGTTATTAGGTGAACATATTAGTGAAGCTACATATTGCTTACCCTAGGTGTGGAAACATTTCAAAGCTTCAACTCTTTCATTTTTTTTTTTTTTAAGTTTCAAAATGACCTTTTTCTTTTTAATCACATTATGGATGTTTTACACACTGAGGTATTTTTGTCCCAGAGTGTGACTGGATTGCTCTTTTAGGCCCTGATTCAGCAAAGCACTGATGTATTTCCTGCTTTTAAAATCAGCAAGGCACTAATGTATTTCCTGCTTTAAAAAAAAGATTAAAGGTCTTAAAGTAATCCTTGGAAATTCTGCCCCAGTTTATTGAGAATTTTATTTACAATTCAAAGAGGGACTGCTATTCCTCAGACCCTGCTCTCCCATCGTTTCTTAAACACATCTGATGAAGGAATAGGGAGCTTCTCTTCTCACTTTCTCTTCTTTTCTATGGCAAGGTTTATAAGGCTGTGATGGTTTATTTGAATTATGCTGTTTATTTGTGAATGATTGTAAGACTTCCATATCAGAAGCCATCTTCTCCTGTAAGTTTGATACACAAAAAACACAAGGGTGATGTTGAAGAATAATTAATGCTGTTTGCTTATCATGGTTAATTATATTATTTCTCTGAAGAACTGTGGAAATGCAAAGTGAAGAATCATAGAATCATAGAATCATAGAATCAACCAGGTTGGAAGAGACCTCCAAGATCATCCAGGCCAACCTAGCACCCAGCCCCAACCAATCAACTAGACCATGGCACTAAGTGCCTCATCCAGTCTTTTCTTGAAGACCCCCAGGGACGGTGCCTCCACCACCTCCCTGGGCAGCCCATTCCAATGCCAATCACTCTCTCTGTGAAGAACTTCTGCCTAACATCCAGCCTATACCTACCCTGGCACAACTTGAAACTGTGTCCCCTTGTTCTATTGCTGGTTGCCTGGGAGAAGAGGCCACCCCCCACCTGGCTACAATGTCCCTTCAGGTAGTTGTAGACAGCAATAAGATCTCCCCTGAGCCTCCTTTTCTCCAGGCTAAACACCCCCAGTTCCCTCAACCTCTCCTCATAGGATTTGTGTTCCAGGCCCCTCACCAGCTTTGTTGCCCTTCTCTGGACATGTTCCAGCACCTCAACATCTTTCTTGAATTGAGGGGCCCAGAACTGGACACAGTACTGCTGACCTTGCTTCCCACCAGCTGCTGGCTAACTTATCTCAGAAAGGATAGATAATGGACACCTCGTTAATGAGGAAAATAAGTCGTGGTTTATGCTGATGGAGTGGGTTGTCCTTGACTAATTATGCTAATGTGTAGGTGTGTTCTTTATGTCCTGAGGGTATATATTGAGAGCCAAAATGATCAATAAACATTTCTGGCATAATTCACATTGAATCATCTGGAGTCCATGTGTTATTGCCTTGACCACATTGATCTGTGGGGCCTTGACCATGTTCCCATGGCAAGCTAAACAGATTTTGCCAGCAAAGAACAAAATGAAGATACTGGAAATACAAACCTTAAAAAGGAATTTAATTGTCTTACTCTTTCGCAGACACTGTAGCTTTTGAGAAATCTGATTCCCCAAGATGCTAGTCACTGGGAGAAGTTTTGTTCTATAAAAATAGGTGTCCTGTAGAATTGATGCCATCCTTGATCACAGTGCTCCCTACTTGTGCTAGTTTGAGCCTAGCTGGGATCTTTTAGTGAGAGGAATTAGATTATAAGTTGTGAAAAGGAAACAATGGTGATGTCTACTGCACTCATAGGCTTGCCGAGATGGATAAAAACAAGAACATAAATGTAGGTAACAGACCTGCTCTCTGGCTTTGGCTGCCTCCCTTCTCTCTCTAACCTGCTGTCTATGTAATTAATCCATCTGTTTCCTTACCGCCCTGGCTGATTCTCCAAACTCACCTTGAACATAAGGAAAAGCCTGGGATAAGGTAGAGGGGTGGGAGGAAGGTGGAAGTGTGGTTGGGAGCCCCTCCTGAGGACTCAGGTTTCTGGGAGGGCTGTTGTGTTTCTGTATTACTTTATAACTTGTCTATTTCTGTCTATAGCTGTATAGATTGTAAATACCTGCTTGTATATTGTGCTAAGCTGTAAATATAAAGCTTCATTCTAATATCCATCTCAGCTGAGTCTCGTCTAGGTGATTTTCATAAGGGGGGTGGAGGGGTAACACTCAAACCATCACACTACTCAAAAGTACATCAGTGTACTTCGTAAAGCAGATTACAGATTAAACTTCTGTGGCACGAGTTTTCTCCAGTGACACAATAAAGAGGTTGCTAAATCAGCTATATGACTCTGAAGAAAAAAATCCATTTCAAGGCAATATTGATGTGCAGCTGACAGTGCAAGCATGAGAAATGGATGTGGACAGAAGTAATCTTGGAGGGATTGTCCCTTGCTGTTTCTAGCTTGGAGTTTTGTTTATTTCCTTCATTATCAAAAGGCTTGTGCAGGCATCGTTTGGATTTGAATAGCTAAACTCCAAATGGATGCTTATTCTTTCAACCCAGCTAGAGAACCATCGTGGTCAGGCACTGGAACACCATCACAAGTGTTACAGCAGCACAACAGGGATCAAGAGCTACGTAACAAAGAGGTTTCAATCAAGCCAGAGTAACATCCATGACACAGAACTACATCTAGATGAAATAGACCAGGCTTTAGTGTCCTTATTTCAGGCAAAACTCTATACACTTTAATAGAATTAGTTCATATTTAACACTACTGTAAATGAAAATCCTCCAGTTCTGTAACAAAGGAATGCACAGATTGACTCAAGTCTTCAGTTAGTTTGGATTATATGCTCCAGAATGAACAGACCTGTGCCTTTAGCACTGAGTCTTCGCAAATCCATAAACAAGACATTTGGGAACAGAAAATTGTTTTGAGGGAACATTAAATCGGCCAAGAACAAATTGCTGCAGAAAATGACATCCTCTTCTGAGCATCCATTAGTTTCTGATAATCAGGAATTCTCGGATGCTTGAGCATCGCATTAGTGGGAAGCAGCGAGTTAATTGTAATAATTATCAGCAGTTTTAATTGTTTTGTTATAATATATTTTGCAGTTTGCTTGAGAGTGTGAAATCAATATGCACCTCTAGAAAAAAAAATAGCTAGTGTAATAAAATTAGCCTCCATTATTCCCTCCCAGCCTTAGAACTGAACTTTGTACATAAAGATGCAGTTCTGATTGTGTACATATGTGGCTGTTTGAGCTAGATTTCTAGCTCAGACATAGGGGAGAGGTGAACATTCTAGGGATAGGCCACACAATGGCAACAATGGATAAGTTAATATAATTTCATTGGAGCATCAAAAGCTTTATGTCTAGAAGCACAGCTTGGACCTTCCTTTTGCTGCTTCTGCCACTTCAGCTGCACTCGCTGCTATCTTCCCCCCGCTGTTGTTTTGGCTGCTGCTGCTTTTGCTGCTTGGCCAACTCTTGACCCCTTCCCCATCTTCACAGTATCACCAAGGTTGGAAGAGACCTCACAGATCATCAAGTCCAACCCTTTACCACAGAGCTCAAGGCTAGACCATGGCACCAAGTGCCACGTCCAATCCTGCCTTGAACAGCTCCAGGGACGGCGACTCCACCACCTCCCCGGGCAGCCCATTCCAGTGTCCAATGACTCTCTCAGTGAAGAACTTTCTCCTCACCTCGAGCCTAAAGTTCCCCTGGCGCAGCCTGAGGCTGTGTCCTCTTGTTCTGGTGCTGGCCACCTGAGAGAAGAGAGCAACCTCCCCCTGGCCACAACCACCCTTCAGGTAGTTGTAGACAGCAGTTTATTTGTCCAGTAGTTTATTTGTCCTTATATATTTCATAGAAATTAATCAATCAATCATAGAATCAACCAGGTTGGAAGAGACCTCCAAGATCATCCAGGCCAACCTAGCACCCAGCCCTAGCCAGTCAACTAGACCATAGCACTAAGTGCCTCAGACAGTCTTTTCTTGAACACCTCCAGGGACAGTGACTCCACCACCTCCCTGGGCAGCCCATTCCAATGCCAATCACTCTCTCTGGCAAGAACTTCCTCCTACCATCCAGCCTATACTTTCCCCAGCACAACTTGAGACTGTGTCCCCTTGTTCTATTGCTGGTTGTTTAAACTATCAGAAATACAATTTCAGTTTTCCCTGGCTTTAAAAAAGAAAAAAACCCAACTGTATTGTGGTGAATTTATTTTACCAGGGCAGGGATCTACCCTAACCCTGGACAGTATAGAAGAATTGTACTGAATGAGTAGATATGCAAAAATACATTAAACTTGGCTGTTAAAGGGGAAGATGGATTCTCTTATTTTCTCTTAAGAATTATTTCTGTCTTTTGAACCTTCAATTTTCACACATGAAATCAGAGAAGCACTCCTATCTCTCTTCAACTTTATTGACTGCTTTTTTTTTTAGATTACAAAGAATCTTTACAGAGATTTTAGTGATTTCTAGAATACCTTCATTGATGTCACATTAACCAAAATGTGTCAAGGTATAAAAGTGATAATTGTAATAATGATTTCTAGATGGGGATCCCAAAGGACTTAGAGACTATAAAGAATTAACCACTACAACACCCTTGAGGAGGTCCTGCTTGTAGCTTGGCACTTCTGGTGTAAAAAAAATCAGAAGTTTTGGGAAAAATAATTACCCAAATTAACTGTCTTCAATATTAGACATCAGACCTTTGAATTCCTGCCCTGCACTTTAATGGTAAATTAGTATTAACTTATTACATTCTGTGAGGCTGCTGCCTACTATTCCTTAATGTCTTTCTTTTGTCATATGATCATTATACTGATCCTTGATATTGCCATGTGGAATCTGATACTGGAGCACGATTGTCTGGTTTTATGTATTTTGAAGAAGATGTTAAAAATATGGAATTAAGGCAGAAAAAGAAGCACAAGAATTATTTAAGCAGTGTGCAGGGATGTACTCCAGTGAGATATTCTGACAGTTATATCTGTCAGAAAAAAGGTCTATACAGGCAGTTTGATTACAGTGTTCAAATATCATTTGAGAACACCCTGAATACTTAAAGGCTTTTTAATCTTGGGAGGGGGAAAAAAAGGATAAAAAAGAACCAATAGGAAGATGCTGTAGAAAGGACAAATCAAGCTAGAAATAAAGCTTTGTGTTTCACAGTGATGTCAGTGGATGATTAACTGGTGGAATCATAGATCAACCAAGTTGGAAGAGACCTCCAACATCATCCACTACAACCTAGCACCCAGACCTATCCAGTCAACTAGACCATGGCACCGAGTGCCTCAGCCAGGCTTTTCTTGAACACCTCCAGGGACGGTGCCTCCACCACCTCCCTGGGCAGCCCATTCCAATGCCAATCACTCTCTCTGGCAACAACTTCCTCCTAACATCCAGCCTAGACCTACCCCACCACAACTTGAGACTGTGTCCCATTGTTCTGTTGCTGGTTGCCTGGCAGAAGAGACCAACCCCCACCTGGCTGCAGCCTTCCTTCAGGTAGTTGTAGACAGCAATGAGGTCCCCCCTGAGCCTCCTCATCTCCAGGCTAAACACCCCCAGCTCCCTCAGCCTCTTCTCACAGGTTTTGTGTTCCAGGCCTCTCACCAGCCTTGCTGCCCTTCTCTGGATGCCTTCCAGCACCTCAACATCTCTCTTGAATTGAGGGATCCAGAACTGAACACAGGACTCAAGGTGTGGCCTGAGCAGTGTTGAGTACAGGGGAAGAATAAACTCCCTCGTCCTACTGGCCACACAGTTGCTGATGCAGGCTAGGATGCCATTGGCTCTCTTGGCCACCTGGGCACACTGCTGGCTCATCTTCAGCTGCTATCTACCAGTACTCCCAGGTCTCTCTGCCTGGCTGCTCTCCAGCCACTCTATCCCCAGCCTGTAGCACTGCTTGGGGTTGTTGTGGCCAAAGTTCAGAACTCTGCACTTGGCCTTGTTAAATCTTATCCCACTGACCTCTGTCCACCCATCCAGCCTAGCAAGGTCCTTCTGCAGGGTTCTCCTAACCTCCAACAGATCAACACCTGCTCCTAGCTTGACGTCATTTGCAAACTTAGTGATGCTGGACTCAATCTCCTGGTCCAGATCATCAATAAAGATATTGAACAGGACTGGGCTCAGCACTGATCCCCGGGGGACACTACTAGTTACAGCTGCCAACTGGATGTGGCACCATTCACCACCACTCTCTGGGCCCAGCCCTGCAGCCAGTTCCTGACCAATTTCAGAGTGAATCTGTCCAAGCCATGAGCTGCCATCTTTGCCAGGAGTTTGTTGTGGCAGACGGTGTCAAAGGCTTTGCTGAAGTCCAGATAAATTACACTCACAGCCTTCGAACTATAGAAAGAAGGAAAAATGTCTACATTTCTTTATTTCTTCCATACACCTCTTGAAAATATTTGTTTTAGTCAGACGCAAATGATTGAATTCTATAAGTGGCATGAAGTCTAAGTTGTAATGGTTTGCCATATACAAGATATCTAATGATTCCTCTGGCCTTGTGCTGTGATCCAATTAAAGAGGTTATTACCTACAAAATTTCTGTGCAGTCATATTGAAGTCCTTTGACAAGACACATGAGTGTCTGTCACTCTCTTGGGGGTGTTAGAAACATCATTATTGTTTGCTATTTTTATTTGCTTGTGGAAAAAGACATTGTGAATACTGTAGGAGACTGGAGAGGGGCAGAAGGTGAGCTCACAGTGTAAGAGAGGAAATCGTCCTTCATCCCTCTATGAAGGAAGGAGATGGGCATAAGTAAGGGGAAAAGATGAGAGATGGAATGGGAGTAGGCAGCAGTGGGACCAACCCAAGTAGATTTGTGATCACTATACTAGCAAATAGAGTTTGGAGCTAATTTCCTACAGTCTAATATATATCATAGAATCATCAGGGTTGGAAGGGACCACAAGGATCATCTAGTTCCAACCCCACTGCCATAGTCAGGGACACCCTACTCTACATCAGGCTGGCTAGAGCCTCATCCAGCCTGGCCTTAAACACGTCCAGACATGGAGCCTCAACCACCTCCCTGGGCAACCCAGTCCAGGCTCTCACCACTCTCATGCTCAACAACTTCCTCCTCACATCCAATATGAACCTCTCCACCTCCAGCTTCACTTCATTCCCCCTAGTCCTGTCACTACCTGACAGTCTAAGAAGTCCCTCCCCAGCTTTTTTGTGCTGGAAGGCCACAATAAGGTCACCTGGAAGCCTCCTCTTCTGCAGACTGAACAGCCCCAAATCAGTCTGTCCTCATAGCAGAGGTGTTCCAGCCCTCTGATCATCCTCGTGGCCCTTCTCTGGACATGCTCCAGCATCTCCTTGTCCCTCTTGTAATAGGGGCTCCAGAACTGGATGCAGTACTCCAGGTGGGGTCTCACCAGAGCGGAGTAGAGGGGGAGAATCACCTCCCTCGACCTGCTGGCCACACTTCTGATGCAAGCCAGGATCTTGTTGGCCCTTCAGGCTGCAAGTGCACACTGCTGGCTCACGTTGAGCTTCTCATCCACCTGCACTCCCAAGTCCCTCTCTTCAGGGCTGCTCTCCAGCCACTCACTGCCCAGCCTGGATTTGTGCTTGAGATAAGTGAAATCTGAGGTAGGGGTCAGTGCACACTCTAGCAAAGAGCAACATGAAAAAGGTTTCTGATAATCTGCCCCTAATCTTTCTTAAAAATCACATTGACAATATGTTTGTCCTTAGCTTATATGGAATAAATATGTGTCATTTTCTGCCTTGTGGACTGTGGGGCTTTAGGGGGTTTTGTTTGTTTACATGAGGGGTTTTTTGTTTGTTTGGCTTGTTTTGCTTCCCTTTTATTTCCTGTAGGCATGTCTAGTTCTGCTTATCATTATATTTCTTGCAGAGATATTGGGTTGTTTCTGTGCTCGGGGAATGATACCACACTATGCTTGCTGTGGAGCAACACAGCCAAGAGCAGGCTCAGCACAGTGACTAACAGTATCCTTGCTAAAAGCCTGTGTCACAGTCCAAATTTCAGGAACCCAGCTTTGAGAACTGAATGTGAATAGTGAGTACTGTCTCTCACTGCTGCTGTGCTTCTGTGATCTATAAATAAGGAGAACTTTAACCTTTTGTAAGCTCAGTAATAAGTTATTTGTCGGAGCAGCAATGTGTTAGACTCTACCTGACTCAGAAATGACAACTAAGGAACAAGAACACTGTGCTTCATGTAAAATCCAATTGTGGTGCCGTCATTAGAGGGGAGGTTAGAGACTTCTCTTGTCTTTTCAGCAGCTGCCATTGCCTCTGTCAGGGGCTTCATCTATATTCTGAACACGTTCCTTTATTTCCTTATAATGACTAATGATGAGTCTTAGTTTTTGCTTTCGCTGTCTTAGATTGTGACAACACATGTTTTTATACCTGCTGTGTTAAATCCCTTTGTTCACTGCTAAGGAAAACTCCCAAAGCAAGCAGGCTCAGGCATTCCACATACGCTCAGCCTTCCAGAGGGTATCCAAGAGCATCTGAGGATTCTTCCTTTCTTTAAATACTGCCCCATGCTGCTGTTTCCCCATCTTCAAGATTATAATTACTATTGTCACTGCCACTTGAGGAGTGCTCCAGAGAAAAGTGAGCTGCACTTCTTCCCTTCTCTGAGCCCAGAAAAAGCAGATCCTTCTCACCCCTTCTTGTCTTAAAGGCAGGAGTCTCCTGGCTGTTCTTTAACCCCAACCTCTTGCTTTGCAATAGATGAAGCTGAAACCCTGAGGCAACTTTTTTTTTGAGTTTGAGCAATGTTGTTAGTTTTTATTGGAACTTAGCTTTTTTTTTTTTGACTGTAGCTACTAATGGTTATTACAAGTGACTTAACACATTTCTTTTTATAAAGGCAACTAGCAACACCTGCTTTCTCTGCCTCTCTCTTTCAGAGAACAGAGTTATTGCCTACTTTTAACTGTGCTGTCTTTTGCTGAAGTTAAGATCATCTCCTCTCTTCTTCCTTTAAACTACTGGGAGGACACATCTAATGTAGTCTTTTACATTTCTGAAACTAACATTTTTATTCTGAGGCTGTGGCTTTGATTTTATTTCAAGGTGTTACTTCCCTCTGATACGGAAAATCCACACTGAGGTCCTAGATTGTTTGGAGAAAATAGCAAAAATGCCTACCAGAAGGCTACTCAGAAGAAGGAAACCTATGTAAATGACACATCAGTCAATCTGTTCAGAGGCTGGGTAACTCTCCTGGGTACAAGATACAGACTAAAGGGTATGAAGAGGAAAAAGGAGGGCATGCTTTGGAGGGGAAAATAGTTCTTTTTAACAGAATTATTTTTGTCTGCTTATTTGTAGGAGTGGACTGATTATATATTCCTTCACAGTCTAGGTCTTTGCAGGAACTGCCTGTGCTGGCACCATGTGATGCCAGACCTGCTGCACACTTGAAAGGATCTTCCATGTGTTTTATTATGTGCTTAACAAGTAGAGACGAGTTTCCTCTCCATCCCCAAGAAAGTGGCTACCACTTCAAAACCTTTCTTTGCAACTACTCCAGAGCAGGACGGAACTTCCTTTGGACTAGATCCAACGAACTAGTGTAACTCACCCAGGAGCAAGAATGAGCACCACAGGAGTATAACAGTCTCACCAGGTTGCAATATATCCATTTATTTTTAGACTTCTGTGACACAGCTGGAACTGACAACTCCAGGAATCATAGTTCTGTCCATGAAAAGTAGAGAGAGCTGTGTTCACAACCCAGCCTTAGAAAGACATTAATAATAAAAAATAGAGCCATGTATGAAAGTTACTATTTAAAGGATGCTTTCAGGATGGGCTGTGTACTGGCAGACTACCTGTAGAGGAAATCTCTGAGACTAACAAGGTATAAGGTATTCAGAATGTCACACAGGTAATATCCAAGTCACCGTTTCCAATGGTGGCTTAAGTGAGAGAAAAAAACAAAATGCAGATGTGCTTTTCCAATTTCTTTCTGCTGTATTAAGTGTCCCTGTGGTATTTTAAAGTGCATTTTCTGCATATTTTTGCATTAAAAATATTAGGTTATCACATCCTTGTGTGTGCTCAAACATGAACAAATTAGGAGGCTTCACAGGAGACTGAAATCTTTGTGCAAACTCTTAATAAATCATCTGGGAGGGGAAAAGAAACCTTTCTCTGTAAAAGAAAAGTGTCTTTATACTTTCATAAAAGGGAGAGGTCGTTCTCAGTCTGCTTACCTAGGGGATCCTGAATAAAATGGAAACTGCTATATCTCAAAGTTAAAAAGATTCCTGAAATCACTTACTCTTGGCTGGCTAAGCTATAACTTTTTTTTTTTCTTTGTTTTTTTTTTGGGCTACTCCTCCACAAAGAAATCAGGCACAATTTTCCTTTCACAAACCTTACTTTTCGTGCAATTTATCTTTTGCCTTGAGAAAGACAATGCATTAGTGTGCAGGTTTGAAGCTAGCTGGAATATTTTGGTGAGAAGAATTAGATTATATGCTGTGAAAATGAAACAATGGTGATGTCTACTGCACTCATAGGCTTGCTGAGATGGATAAAAACAAGAACACATAGATAACAGAGTTGCTCTCTGGCTCTGGCTGCCTCCCTTCTCTGTGTAACCTGCTGTCTATGTAACTAATCCATCTGCTTCCTAACCCCCCTGGCCAATTCTCCAAACTCACCTTGAATGTAAGGCAAAGTCTGGGATAAGGTAGGGGGTGGAAAGAAGGTGGAAGTGTGGTTTGGAGCCCCTCCTGGGGACTCCTGTTTCTGGGAGGGCTGTTGTGTTTCTGTATTACTTTTTAAACTTGTTTATTTCTGTCTATAGCTGTATAGATTGTAAATACTTGCTTGTATATTGTGCTAAGCTGTAAATATAAAGCTTCATTCTTTAATTCCCAGCTTGGCTGAGTCTAGTCTGGGTGATTTTCTTAAATGTAGGGGGGTGGGTAATACCCAAACCATTACAAGTAGTAGTGCCAGTTGTTGGGAGAACAGAAAGGGAAAAATAATTCAATTACTTTTTCAAAACTGTTATTTTGCATATTCCTGAAGTTTCACAATAAGCATTCATAGAATCGTAGAATCAACCAGGTTGAAAGAGACCTCCAAGATCATCCACTCCAAACTAGCACTCAGCCCTATCCAATCAACTAAGACACTAAGTGCCTCATCCAGTCTTTTCTTGAACACCTTCAGGGACAGTGACTCCACCACCTCCCTGGGCAGCCCATTCCAATGCCAATCACTCTCTCTGTCAAGAACTTCCTCCTAACATCCAGCCTAGACCTCCCTAAGCACAACCTGAGACTGTGTCCTCTGGTTCTGTTGCTGGTTGTTTGGGAGAACATCCAGCCCAACCTATCACCCACTCCTTTGCAATCAACCAGACCATGACACCTAGTGCCCTATCCAGTCTTTTCTTGAACACCTCTGCTGAAGCCAGCAAAGATTACTTTTTTTTCCCCCACAGGATACTAGGCTTGAAAATTTGCCTTTCAGAAATGATTACAGTATTTTTTCCTCAGTTAAAACCAATCATTCAGGTCAATTTCTCTTTATTCCTGTTTATTAGTTAGAGTAGGCTTTGGCCAGAATTACTGAAAAGTATAATTTCAGAGCTTAATTCCAATAGTACACATAAAGTTATGGAACACAGGTAATAAACAGAACTCATTAATGTATCAAAGATTCCTGTGATTTCTCCAGCTTTTGAGATTGTAGAATTGTTGCAGCTGTTTAGGTAGCAAAAACATTGTTGAGATTTGTTTTATTTTACTCTTGGAAGCTCACCCTATTGGCATCCAGAGCTTGAATGTCTGTCACCTTCAGAAGAACACAGCAGCAGCAGCACCACAGGGAAAAAAAAAACCCTTCCATATCAAGAACATTTCAGTTCTACTAGTAGACTAAATCTTACACCTTCTAGCTGTCTTTGAAACTAGAGACAGTTGTAAAGACCCTTCCATACTAAGAACATCTCAGTTCTACAAGTAGACTACATCTTACACCTTCTAGCTGTCTTTGAAACTAGAGACAGTTTTAAAGACCCTTCCATACTAGGAACATTTCAGTTCTACAGGTAGACTAAATCTTACACCTTCTAGCTGTCTTTGAAACTAGAGACAGTTTTAAAGACCCTTCCATACTAAGAACATCTCAGTTCTACAGGTAGACTAAGTCTTACACCTTCTAGCTGTCTTTGAAACTAGAGACAGGTTTAAAGACCCTTCCATACTAAGAACATCTCAGTTCTACAGGTAGACTAAGTCTTACACCTTCTAGCTGTCTTTGAAACTAGAGACAGTTTTAAAGACCCTTCCATACTAAGAACATTTCAGTTCTACAGGTAGACTAAATCTTACACCTTCTAGCTGTCTTTGAAACTAGAGACAGTTTTAAAGACCCTTCCATACTAGGAACATTTCAGTTCTACAGGTAGACTAAATCCTACACCTTCTAGCTGTCTTTGAAACTAGAGACAGTTTTAAAGACCCTTCCATACTAGGAACATCTCAGTTCTACAGGTAGACTAAATCCTACACCTTCTAGCTGTCTTTGAAACTAGAGACAGTTTTAAAGACCCTTCCATACTAGGAACATCTCAGTTCTACAAGTAGACTAAATCTTACACCTTCTAGCTGTCTTTGAAACTAGAGACAGTTTTTCAGAACAACAGGCATTTACAAAACACAGCTGTGAGAGAAAAGCATTAAATTCAGAGCCACAAAGTCAGAATAATAAACAAAAGGATGCAGTTGTGTTTCTGGTGATACTTCAGACAGCATAGGCAGTAGTGGCGAAACTAACAAACAAGTAAGTGTAACAGAACTCAACAGAAGAGAAATATAAGCAAACTTTCAAAACTTTCATTAGGAGTCACCAGACAGATCTAACAAAAGAAGAGTTCCTGTTAACAGCCACTGTTGGAGACCGGATAGAGGGAATAGATGGAACATCGTCTCATCCAGTGTAACACTTCCTCTGTTTCTCTGTTCCCCGTTGTTACGTTAGCATTTTTAAATGCTATTTTTAAAACTAAGAGAAACTATATTTAAATATAGGAAATACACCATCAATAAACAGTTTATTCTAAGGCATGAACAAATTTCCTCACGTTTTTGATGAATGCACCACTTCCTGCCCAAGCACACTCTTTTTTTAGTCACTGGAATGCATTTAACTCCTTCCAAGCTGAACACAGTAGATTTTGCCTGTGCTCTAGGACCCTCAAAAAGCTATAATATAATATTACTTGATGATGTCATTGGGTCATCTCACACAGAGAAGGGATATAGGCTGGATATTAGGAAGAAGTTCTTCACAGAGAGAGTGATTGGCATTGGAATGGGCTGCCCAGGGAGGTGGTGGAGTCACCATCCCTGGAGGTGTTCAAGAAAAGCCTGGATGAGGCACTTAGTGCCATGGTCTAGTTGATTGGATAGGGCAGGGTGATAGGTTGGAGTGGATGATCTTGGAGGTCTCTTTCAACCTGGTTGATTCTATGATTCTATGATTCTATGATTCTATGATATAACAAATACATTTCAAGATGTTGTGAGAATCTAAATCCTCTCTCTTGTTCATCAACAAAGATAAAGATTGCATTGCCTCTCTCTAATCGACAAAGATAAAGATTGCCTTTGTTAACCTTCCGGGCTCAGACTATTTCCTGGGGAGCTGCACTTAGACACCGATCTAAAAAACTCTGTAAAAAGGCATGAGCAATGCCTGCCAAATTGTGAACCTGCACCAGACCACCACCAGAGCTGCATCACCACCAGAAGAACTCCTGAAGAACCCCACAGATCATCCCTGGGCCACACACCTGTCTCTCTCTCCCCCCATCTGCAGCTGATGGTAATATAATCCCTACTCTTTTCCCTCCCTGCTTCTTCTCTTTTTCTCCGTTGTTCTCTTTATCTCTCTCCCCCCCCCCCCCCCCCTTCTCTCTTTCCCTCTGTATTGTCCAACCTTATTGTGATGGTTTGGGGGTTACCCCGCCCCCCCACACTTTGTATTTGCCCCAGCTAACTCAGATGGACTCTGGGAATATAGATGAAGCAATTTATTTACAGCTAGCAGAATTTACAAGCAGCTATTTACAATATATACAGTTATATACAATTATATACAGAAATATACAAAGGATAAACAATACAAAAGCACAACTCCCCTCCCAGAAACCTGAGTCCCCAGGAGGGGCTCTCAAACCACCCCAACACCTCCCCCGGCCCTCTCAACCTTACCCCAGTTCTCAGGAAGAAGAGAGGTGCAGCCAAGAGGTTAGGGAGCAAGGTTAGTAGGAGCAGGGTTAATGAGATGTGACCAGGTCCAAGGCAAAAGCAAGAGTGAGAGACAAAATGGAGAATGTTTTCTTCTTCTTCCCAGAGTTGTCAGCATAACTGTGAGAGAAGTAGACACAATTGTTTTCATTTCACTGCCCGTTATCTAGTTCTGTTACCAAAACATTCCAGCTTGCTTCAAACTAGCACACTTATCCTTTAATAAATAGTTTTGTGGTGATCTATGGTCTCACTTGCACCTTCATTTCACAACACAGACATCTATAAGAACAGATCTTGCTCCTCCAAACAGAGATATTTTTAATCTCTGCTCTCTGGACCTTGACAGATGTAAGATTTTGGATTTATTTCTGCATACTTCAGATAGAAATAATAAATAAATAAATAAATAAGTTGTGTTTCCTGCTTTAACCTAAAGATACTTTCACCACCATCATGGGTGACTAGGCCTGTGAGTAAGTCCAGCAAATGCATTTCTTTTGGCTCCTCTGTAGGTAATAATGTCAGAAAGAAAAGATTGAGCATGGAGAGGGCTAGATCTTGTTTGCATTCTGACTGTGTTGAGATACTGTTAACTGACTCAGGGTGACATTGACTAATATGCATCCTGATTTAGGGTTCAGGGTATTGGTCAAATCACTTTTTGGTGAAGCTGCAGTTAAAACCCAACTGCTTTTGTAAGTCAGTGGGAAATAGGTCCCCAAATGTTTTCTGTGTCTTTGAAAATCTCTGCATAAGTTTATAAATTTGAGCACAACAGTCCCTTCTGGCCTTCTAATCTATGAATCTTTTAACCTTCCTACCATGGGAATTCAACTAATTTTCAGCTCATAGATTGGTTACGCTGAGATCCACTTCATTTACTAACTGATGGGATTTATTTTTCCCTGTTTTATGCTGAAGGAAATGTAAAATGCTCTTCTAATTCATAGTAGCTTTGTTTATTTGCTGAGTGTTTGCTTTGGGGTGTGGACAACCATTTCTGTACATGTTGTTTAAGACAAGCAACGTGGTTAAAATCAAATAGTTAAAGTTTTTATTAGGTGTTATTAATATTATTTCAAAAGTAATGAAAGCATGTAATCAGTTAAATGAGAAAGTAAGCACACTACAAGGCTGGGAAAATAAAAGCTTACTTTGATTTCTCCTTCTCCAGTGATGCATAGATGAGAGGACATTATGGATTCATGCACGATTGCACTACCCCAGGAGGACTGCAAAGTGACTTTTTTCTTTCTCTGTAAGACTCACTCATGAAACACAATGTGAGACAAAGAGCAGGTTATTCTAATTTTTTTCAATACATCTCTTCTCTTGTCCTTCAAAAGTATCTTGAAAAATATTAGGATTTTTTCCTAGGGACCCCCATGAAAAGTGAGCGTTACTTCTCTGTGTAATGTAGGAAACTGTTTTCCAACACTATCAATTGTACTAAGAATATTAACCACCTAAAACCCTGTATTTTGGCCACAACAACCCCAAGCAGTGCTACAGGCTGGGGACTGGAATGCAGCCAGGAGGAAAGGGACCTGGGGGTACTGATAGATAGTAGGCTGAAGATGAGGCAGCAGTGTGCCCAGGTGGCCAAGAGAGCCAATGGCATCCTGGCCTGCATCAGGAACAGTGTGGCCAGTAGGACAAGGGAGGTTATTCTTCCCCTGTACTCAGCACTGGTCAGGCCACACCTTGAGTACTGTGTCCAGTTCTGGGCCCCCCAGTTTAAGAGGGACGTCGAGATGCTTGAGCATGTCCAGAGAAGGGCGACGAGGCTGGGGAGAGGCCTTGAGCACAGCCCTACGAGGAGAGGCTGAGGGAGGTGGGATTGGTTAGCCTGGAGAAGAGGAGGCTCAGGGGTGACCTTATTGCTGTCTACAACTACCTGAGGGGTGGTTGTGGCCAGAAGGAGGTTGCTCTCTTCTCTCAGGTGGCCAGCACCAGAACGAGAGGACACAGCCTCAGGCTGCACCAGGGGAGATTTAGGCTGGAGGTGAGGAGAAAGTTCTTCACTGAGAGAGTCATTGGACACTGGAATGGGCTGCCTGGGGATGTGGTGGAGTCGCCGTCCCTGGAGCTGTTCAAGGCAGGATTGGACGTGGCACTTGGTGCCATGGTCTAGCCTTGATCTCTGTGGTAAAGGGTTGGACTTGATGATCTGTGAGGTCTCTTCCTACCCTGATGATACTGTGATACTGTGAGAGCAACTCTGTTATCTGTGTTTGTGTCCTTGTTTTTATCGATCTCAGCAAGCCTGTGAGTGAAGTAGACATCACCACTGTTTCCTTTTCGCAGCATATATTCTAATTCTTCTCACCAAAATATTCCATCTAGCTTCAAACTAACACAGACAAGTAGATACAAATTAAAACATTTTATTGGGTCATCAAAGTTAAGAAAATTCCAACAGAAAGTAAAATGTAGACCTCCTTCACATCTTCAATTCTCTCTATTTTTTTTTCCAAACACACTGCTACATAAAAGATGGATTAACTGAAAGACAAGTTCATGCTTAAATTATACTAAAAATGCAAATATATATAAAAAATGAATCATTTTTCATCTTCCCCACTGCTGACATCTTATTCTGAAGTTAATAAGTCATTGAGTAAAATTTAGTGTTCTGAACATAGGCATTTAGTGCTATCTCAGATATTCTGTGTCTGATACATGCACATGGGTCTCACATATGGCACAAGACCCATTGGGGTTCAGTGGCCTTCATCTGAAGTGAGAGATGATTGAGTGCAAATTAATGTGATATTGTTTAGCTGGAAAAATTAATTACAATTTCTAAACCAGTTATCATGTGTGGAGTCAGGAGCAAAAAAATTGACTAATTTCCATAGAACAAGAATTATACCACATAGTTTTGATAGATGCAAAACTTAACTCAAAAGTTTGATTAACTGGGATGCTTTCCTCCTCCAAACATTAACAGTAGAAGATGTTTCTTTAACTTTCATTGAAATTTTTGAATCGGGACATACAGATCAGTCTTCAGAGTATCTGTAAACTGTGAAATACTTGGCTTATTTAAGACACTTGTATACTCCCAAGAGATGAACTGTAAACCCTGCTTGATTAGAATCATAGAATCATATAACAAAATCATAGAATCAACCAGGTTGGAAGAGACCTCCAAGATCATCCAGGCCAACCTAGCACCCAGCCCTGGCCAATCAACGAGACAATGGCACTAAGTGCCTCATCCAATCTTTGCTTGAACACTTCCAGGGACAGTGACTCCACCACCTCCCTAGGCAGCCCATTCCAATGGCAAATCACTCTCTCTGGCAAGAACTTCCTCCTAACATTCAGCCTAGACCTCTCCTGGCACAACTTGAGACTGTGTCCCCTTGTTCTGTTGCTGGTTGCCTGGCAGAAGAGACCAACCCCCACCTGGCTATGGCCTCCCTTCAGGTAGTTGTAGACAGCAATAAGATCACCTCTGAGCCTCCTCTTCTCCAGGCTAAACAACCCCAGTTCCCTCAGCCTCTCCTCACAGGGCTGTGTTCCAGGCCCCTCACCAGCTTTGTTGCCCTTCTCTGGACATGTTCCAGCACCTCAACATCTCTCTTGAATTGAGGAGCCCAGAACTGGACACAGGACTCAAGGTGTGGCCTGAACAGTGTTGAGTACAGGGGCAGAATAACCTCCCTTGTCCTGCTGGCCACACTGTTCCTGATGCAGGCCAGGATGCCATTGGCTCTCTTGGCCACCTGGGCACACTGTTGGCTCATCTTCAGCCTACTAGCTATCAGTACCCCCAGGTCCCTTTCTTCCTGGCTGTTCTCTAGCCACTCTATCCCCAGCCTGTAGCACTGCTTGGGGTTCTTGTGTCCAAAGTGCAGAACCCTGCACTTGGCCTTGTTAAATCTCATCCCATTGGCCTCTGCCCACCCATCCAGCTTGTCCAGGTCCCTCTGCAGGGCTCTACTATCTCCCAACAGATCAACACCTGCTCTTAGCTTGGTGTCATGACTGAAGCGATGGAGTTTACCTACAGAAAACCACAGTGACCAGTCTGTGTTTGTTGGCATCTGTCCAGATGTCTTGGGAAGTTTTCTGTTTCTGTGATTTTTATGGTGGCAAAACAATTGCTGTCAATCATTATTTAAGCACTGTCTTTTTGATAATTTAAACAATAATTAAAGTCACAACTGGAATTATGTATAAAACTTCCTTAAGCAATGACACACTTAAAATGTTTGCCAATGAACATTATTGAGATGTTTGTTGTTTTTTTTTTTATTTTTTAATTATATATTTTTTGTAGACTGACAGGCTGGTGAAAGGAAATCTTACCCCCATGGCACAATTTATATGTGGTTATTTGGTTTGGGGCTAGTTTGAAGCTAGCTAGAATGTTTTGCTGAGAAGAACTAGATCACAGGTTGTGAAAGACAAACAGTGATGATGTCTACTTCACTCATAGGCTTGCTGAGAGGTATAAGAACAAGAATCCAAACATAGATAAGGCACTACTGCTGGGGAGCTCCGAGATGCAATTTTTTTCTCTCTAGCCTCTCTGCCATTTATCTGATTAATCCACTTTGCTTCCTAACCCTCTGGCCAAACCTCCATTCTTCCTTGGGACTGGAGTAAGGTTGAGAGGGGTGGGAGAAGGTGAAAGGGTAGTTGCGAGCCCCTCCTGGGGGTGCAGGTTTCTGGGAGGGCTGTTGTGTTTCTGTATTACCTTTTACCTTGTATATTTCTGTCTATAACTCTGTATACTGTAAATATCTGCTTGTATATTCTGTTAAGCTGTAAATAATAAGCTTCATTCAATTTCCAGAGCTGGCTGAGTCTAGTCTGGGTGATTTCCAAAGTGTAGGGGGGCAGGTAACACCCAAACCATCATAGTTCTGCTATAATAGGAATTTGAGTGTGATCTTTACTGATGCAAAGTGACATTTGATTCAATCTGTCCTAGCACAATCCAGCAGCACCTTAGTTAAAATTTAATATATAATACCATATATATTATTAATATATAACAACTTCAAGTGAATTCAAGCTACTATAAAGTATCTTTCATGGTAAAGATAGGGAATGTGGCACAGTATCAACAACCCTGAAGTAGATTATTTGCTTCCTTAGAAGTAGGCACAGTGGCATGAAATATTGGGTTGCCACACAACTATGGATTTGTATTAAGATGTTACTGTGTTAATAAAATGACAATCAACACTGAGAATTATTTTCTATATAGGCATTAGGAAGCCCATAAAATCTTCTAATATTCCTGAAAAAAAGAGAGAAGTACCAAAGAAGTGCATTGTAGTAGCTATGATGGCATCAAACAGAAGGGTGAAAAGAGGAAATATATGAACTTTTTCTTGAATACTGTGTTCAGTTTTGGGCTCCCAAGTTGAAGAGGGACAGGGATCTGCTGGAGAGGGTCCGGCAGAGGGCTATGAGGATGACTTTAGGGGACTGGAGGGCATGGCTTATGAGGAGAGGCTGAGGGACCTGGAGCTTTTTAGTCTGGAGAAAAGAAGACTTAGAGGGGATTTAATAAATGTTTATAAGTATCTGAGGACTGGCCAGGAGGCAGGGGGACAGGCTCTGCTCACTTGCTCCCTGTGATAGGACAAGCAGCAATGGGTGTAAATTGCAGCAGAAGAGGTTCTGCCTCAACACAAGGAGGAACTTCTTTACTGTAAGGGTCACAGAGCACTGGAATAGGCTCCCCAGAGAGATTGTGGGGTTTCCTTCCCTGGAGACTTCCAAGGCCTGTCTGGATGTGTTCCTCTGTGCTTGTGTTAGATTGTATTGTCCTGCTCTGGCAGGTGGGTTGGGATCGATGATCTCCTTGGCTCCCTTCCAACTCCTGACATCCTGTGATCCTGTGAACTTTCAGCACAGAATTGTGATGCTGAGAACAAAATTAATCAAGAGACCAAAGGATGAAGAGAGAAGAAATTCTTTAATCTTTAATTACCTATACACAATGATAGGAGCTTGGGTAATAAACAAGCAGAATTGGAATTGCTTATTTATGAGCATAAACACAACCTGATTGGTATAACTGAAACCTGAGGATATGATTCACATGACTGGAATGTTAAAATCAGCATTCATCCCTCTTTTAGGAAGGATCCTCTAGGCAAAGTGGTAAGGGGAGTGGTATGTTTTCTTTAAAAAAACCCAGTTCTATCTTTCATTGAGTTAGGGAAAAAGAATAAATCTAGGAAAGAATCACACCTCCAAATACAAACAGATCACCAGATATGCAGATAGAGCAAATTTACAAATATCAGATCACCAAATCACACTGCAAACTGGATGATTGGCTTCTTAACCACCTAACACAGACCCCCTCTGCTACCAGCTAAATGTCAATATAGACTTTGCCAGTGGAAGGAACATTGTGATCCCAAAAGTGGAGCACCCTGGAAACTACTGGGTTATGTCTCAATGCAGCGTTAGGTTGCTTTGTCACTGTGATATGACAACACTGATTGTTGCTTTGCCTTGGATTTACAGGCTTTGTTGATCTTTGTAAGAAGTGTTGATCTTGCTAGAGACAGTCACATGAAATACTGTTGCATACTGACTGTACGATGAATATAAGCTCTGAATAATTTAAACTATGGTACAAAGGCAGTGGGTGTGTACCAGTAGTTGAGTAAAGAAGATAATAAAGTTCTCATCTGACTTGAATGTTAACTTACTACAACACTTTTTCTGAATGGCATGATGTGTGCTACATAGATTGCATGCTTTTTGCATGCCAGGCAGCTCTCTCAAGTGTTGTAAACTTCATAGTGATGGATAAAATTGCAAACTATATGAAAATCAAATTGTGCTGGGCCCAGTCCTGTTCAATATCTTTATTGATGATCTGAACGAGGAGGTTGAGTTCATCATAAATAAATTTGCAGATGACACCAACCTAGGAGCAGGTGTGGATCTGTTGAAGGGTAGGAGAGCCCTGAAGAGGGACCTGGACACACTGGATTGGTGAGCTGAGGCCAATGGGATGAGATTTAACAAGGCCAAGTGCAGGGTTCTGCGCTTTGGCCACAACAACCCCAAGCAGCGCTACAGGCTGGGGACTGAGTGGCTGTGGAGCAGCCAGGCAGAGAGGGACCTGGGGGTACTGGTAGATAGTAGCTGAAGATGAGGCAGCAGTGTGCCCAGGTGGCCAAGAGAGCCAATGGCATCCTGGCCTGCATCAGGAACAGTGTGGCCAGCAGGACAAGGAGGTTATTCTTTCCCTGTACTCAGCACTGGTCAGGCCACACCTTGAGTACTGTGTCCAGTTCTGGGCTCCTCAATTCAAGAGAGAGGTTGAGATTCTGGAACAGATCCAGAGAAGGGCAATGAAGCTGGTGAGAGGCCTGGAACACAGCCCTGTGAGGAGAGGACAAGGGAGCTGGGGGTGTTTAGCCTGGAGAAAAGGAGGCTCAGGGGGGACCTCATTGCAGTCTACAACTACCTGAAGGGAGGCCATAGCCAGGTGGGGGTTGGTCTCTTCTCTCAGACAACCAGCAACAGAACAAGGGGACACAGTCTCAAGTTGTGCCAGGAGAGGTCTAGGCTGGATGTTAGGAGGAAGTTCTTGCCAGAGAGAGTGATTGGCATTGGAATGGGCTGCCCAGGGAGGTGGTGGAGTCACTGTCCCTAGAGGTGTTCAAGAACAGACTGGCTGAGGCACTAAGTGTCATGGTCTAATTGATTGGACAGGGCTGGGTGCTAGCCTGGATGATCTTGGCGGTCTCTTCCAACCTGGCTGTTTTTATGATTCTATGATTGTTGTATCATGTGTTAAAACCCTGTAAATTGTTACTGCTCAAAGGTTTTCACAAACTTAAATTGACTGTGTCCTTAAACTATAGAATTTAAATTGCAGAGCCTCTATTCAGGGTAAGTATGCATGTCTGGGCTGTACATACATGAACATGAAAATATTTCTTTTAAATTATACCAGGGTTGTGATAAAATTTTCTGGAATCTCATCTTAAAAAAGTTGAGATATTTTTCATGATTTATTTTTTTTCCTTCTTCTTTTCCTCCTGCAGCTCTAAAAGGCCACTGGGTATATTAAATAGTAATGGCAGTATAATAAAATTAATTATAACTCCTGAAAACTGCTCATTTATATTAGAAATAATATGAACTGCAATAAAGAATAATTAGCAACTAGACATGAAGGTTCTGTCTGGATGATCTGATAACAACCATAAGGAAATGTGACTCAGCAAGTGAATACATGAGAGAGGCAGGAAACTTTCTAAACTTCATAAAGCTGAGTTCTACAGTGTTCTTAAACTTCTTGCATTGAATACATATATGAAATCTTGAGGATACAGCCTATTTTTTTTTATCAGCAAAAGATTCATTGTGGACTCTGAAATACTCACTTGACTCTTTTAAATTTGATGAATAAAAATTTTGTTTCCTTACTCAAATTCTTTCACTGTGATTAACTGAGATTCTTTCATAGGTGTGATATCATACTGCAGAGTTCAAGAAATCTGGTGCAGAAGGCAATGAGTACAGTGTTCTGGATTTCAAGAGACCTGTGCTGTGTGGGTGCAAAGAAAGTCAAATCATTTATGTGAGGATCCCATGCAATTTGGGATAAAAATCACATTTAGTTCACTGTAGGTGGCCTTTAACTCACATTTTTGTGTCATTCATAAAAAAACTGTCTGTTTTTCTAATTTCTACATGTAAAGCACTAAAACACTCATAGTAATACCTGCAAAAGTTTGATCACTGGTCCTAGGATTGATATAACATAATCAAACATTTGTCACAGAAATTGAATGTAAGGTTCCTAATTATAGCTGCATATCAAAAGGACAAACTGGTGACTTGTTCTCCTTGGAATAATGTCTCTGAGTATTTGTTGTGTGCTCTACATCTGTTACATGACAGGTTGTTAATGATGTCTGTTCATTAAAGGTAAAATGCCTCTAGTGTGTTGTAGTCCTTAAATCTGTGCCTGAAATCTGCACTTGATACATTTTCCCAGATTAGGCCCTCTGAGAGGTCCAAGCAATGAACAGTAGCTGTATTGTTCTCAATCAATTTTTCTTTCAGTGGTCACTGTCTCCTCATTTCTCTCAAGTCACATAATAAAATTCACTGTAGAGTTATTTAAGACAATACAACCACCAGTCCTGATATACATTATTAAGCATTATCAAACCCAGTCTTGTGTATTTCTGTCACAACTTTAACAGTCCTTAGGCATATTCATCATGTAAAAAATGTATTCTTTATTTTATATTATGCTACTTTATGTATCTACAGAGGAAACTATGTTACCCAGGGAAATAAGTTGTGTGCAAAACGTGAATAACGTAGCTTTTCCTTCACCTTTTTTCTTGTGCTGGAGGAAGTCTAGGCTGGATGTTAGGAGGAAGTTGTTGGCAGAGAGAGTGATTGGCACTGGAATGGGCTGTCCAGGGAAGTGGTGGAGGCACCGTCGCTGGAGGTGTTCAAGAAAGGAGCGGATGAGGCACTTACTGCTATGGTCTAGTTGACTG
This sequence comes from Pogoniulus pusillus, assembly GCF_015220805.1. Taxonomy (NCBI): domain Eukaryota; kingdom Metazoa; phylum Chordata; class Aves; order Piciformes; family Lybiidae; genus Pogoniulus; species Pogoniulus pusillus. The sequence goes on from NC_087266.1 coordinate 42,075,933, forward strand.
TATAGGGCTGGGTGCTAGGTTGGCCTGGATGATCTTGGAGGTCTCATCCAACCTGCTTGATTCTATGATTCATCTTTTCCAAATTAATTTAATCTTCATCCATTTCATTGTCTGAAGTCAGTGATGACTTATTCTTTATCTGAATCAGGAAAGTGTTCGGCAATTTTATTCTTCTTCCTTTTCATCTTGATTTTTCTTTGCATCCATGCCCCCTCTCTTGGCTGTGCTCACCAGTGCTTTCCTGAAATGTTACTGCTTTTGGTCTCTGAGGTTTCCAGTTGCTTCTAGAGGCAGAGTCTGAAGAGAGGCTTGCCTTTTGCCTTTAAATTATTATGAAGTGGTCAAGCTGACTCTGTTTCTGACCTGTCAGAGAATAGGCAGTGATTGTAAAACAACAAATGTAAAAAAACCACCAAACACCTAACTTGGAGGTCTACTGATTGAGTTCCATATGAAATTCAGTCACTAGTAAATATTGTATTTGTGGAACTGGTGGAATCACCACCCCTGGAAGTATTCAAAGAACAAGAAGATAGAGCACTTCCAGACACAGCCTAGTGGTCATGGAGGTGTTGGGTAGAAGGTTGGACTTGATGATCTTAAAGGTCTTTTCCCACCTTAATGATTCTGTGATTCTACTACTACAACAAAACTACCCTGTTACTTTGGAATCACTGTTTCTTGGCATGAAACTTCTGTTGAAATGGTTGAATGTTGAAATCCAAGAAGCTAATAGAGGTCCAGGTTTAACTCGATCTACAAAGGATATACTTTCCAGGCAATAAAAGATTTTGGACAAAATTGCTCAAAAGATGAAGGTGTAAAGTTAGCTGTGATAACAGCTAACTTAATAAAGCACTGAGATCTTAATAAAGCACTGAGAATTAAATTTTTACTAAGTATTACTTAACAAATTCAGCTTAATAGAAATAATTTGTTGTAGGCTGAGGACTGAGGAATTATACATGAAAGATAATAAGATATAAAATATAATAAGAATAAATGGTAATGTATCTAAATGCAAGTTTAAAGATGACCATGCTTTCAGTCACATTTACAAGTGAGGGTGTTGCAAAAACAGACAAGGGAAGTTTATAAGAAAGTACATTTATAATTCCTCCTTTGTAAAGGAAGTTTAAAAGGACTAAGTAGGCTTGTATACTAAGCAAGTCACAGAATCATAGAATCATAGAATCAATCAGGTTGGAAGAGACCTCCAAGATCAGCCAGTCCAACCTAGCACCCAGCCCTGTCAAATCAACCAGACCATGGCACTAAGTGCCTCATACAATCTTTTCTTGAACATCTCCAGGGATGGTGACTCCGCCACCACCCTGTATTTGAAGTGGTCTTACAAAAAAGCTGTGGAGGGACTTTTGAGGCTCTCAGGGAGTGACAGGACTAGCAGAAATGGAGCAAAGGTGGAGGTTGAGAGATACAGACTGGCTGTAAGAAGGAAGTTGTTCAGTATGAGAGTGGTGAGAGTCTGGAATGGGTTGCCCAGGGAGGTGGTTGAGGCCCTGTCCCTGGAGGTGTTTAAGGCCAGGCTGGATGAGGCTGTGGGCAGCCTGATGTAGGGTAGGGTGTCCCTGGGCATGGCAGGGGGCTTGGAACTAGATGATCCTTGTGGTCCCTTCCAACCCTGACTGATTCTATTCTATGATCTTAATTTCTTCTCTGTCTTGTTGAGGAAGGTTAACGAGAGAGAGCCTTGGTAGACATCTGGTGGCTGACCAAGCCTGACCCTTTACCACAGCTAAAGCAAAATAAAATGTGGGTTAAGTATGAATGAATGGTTTGTATCTCTATGTGAGTAGCTGTGATAGACCCATTGCTTGACACAATAATTCAAGCAAATGCATTCTAGGGAACAAAGCTGGATCAACTGATAGCAACTGCTTGATCTTTTTCACATCTAAGCTTGATGAGTTGTAAGGACTACCATATTGACTACATTTTGCTTTATCAATGACACAGAGAATTGGGAATACAATTTTGACAGAATAGTCATGGTATTTGTTACATACACCTCAAACCAAGCAGTAAGAGAAAATGAAGTTGCCACCTTGTAAGACATTACTTTCCAACACTAGGGCTTGTTTTGTGGAGGTTGCTGAGGTATAGTTGTTACTGCTGCAGTGCTGTCAATGCTCATTAAGTATCCAATCTGGTGCAGAAAATGAAGTAAACAGAAATGGAAAGTATTTAAAAGCAGAATTTCACATTTGTATGTTTTTTTTTCTCTATTTATTGAACCTACCCAGTAAATCCTGCCTTGATAAAGCCAAAATTTCTCTCAAAATCACTTTCATTAAGGAAAAATAAAAATTGCAGAATAATTATTTGCAAAACTTATTAAAAAGTATTTTTCCCCTCAAAATTTAAAGCATATATATATATGTGTGTGTGTGTACATATACAATATCACTGTTAAAATGCATCTTAATATATTAATATTACTTGATTCATTGTTTATCACTACTGACTGTAGTCCAAACAGTAGCAGTAATTAACATTTCCAGTTAGAAAGTTTTATACATATAAGTAAGTTAAGATAGCAGCTACAGAGAGCAACACTTGAGATTATACTTTAGATTAGCTTGTGTCTGAGTTTTGGTGGCACAGTTTGACCTTTGGGGTGTAAACATAAGGACCACCCATTGTCTCTGGTCGCTAATCTCTGCAGGTTCAACATGATCAATAGGAAGAGAGAGATTCCTCCTGAGAGCACAGCAGAATCTAAAATTAGATTCAGGATTCTTCTTCTGAGGATTATAGAATCCTACTGAATTACCTGTAGAGATGCTTCTGTCTCTCCATCAACTAGCAGGAGACTTGGAAGATTAGCCTCCCTGAGACAAGATTGGTTTTGTGAATCACTGCTCTTCACTGATTTGTCCAAGGTATCTCAAAATGAGCTGCAACACTTCTATGACCTCTGCATATAGACATTTCTCATCATGAAATTGATGCTTTACCTAGAAATTGAGCTGTTTTCATTTATTCTAAGTCACATTTATCTTAATATTTTAAAACAAACAAAAGAATACAGAATATGTAATATGCTATAGGGCACAGTAATACGTTGTGCATCTCTTGTCACAGAGCAATGTTCACGTGATAAAGTAATTCAAAGTGAACAGAAATAAAACTTTGGGTTAAGATAAAATTCATTTTTCCTTAAATGAAAATTTCTGCACTCATTTATAAGTTCCTATTTCACAAGAAATACCAAATACTTGTTTTGACTTCTGAGAATGAAATGTTGAAACCAGGATTTTGAAAATTCAGACTGCCAGCTTTCACCTCAGCAGGATATACAGTGAAAAGTGAGCAGACGAATTAAGGCAGTAAGTGAAGATCATCCTGACTGGGCTGAGCTGGGACAGTCAAGGTGGTCACTGGAACTGGAGAGATAGTATGTCACCTCACCACAGGATGGGTGCATGTGTGAGGCAATTAGCAGGTGTGTTTATAAGGCATGGATCTCAATCTTAATGAAAGGAAAAGATAACAAAAGTAAGGAGTGGAAATTTGTATCTGAAAGGAGTACTAGAAGGATGATAGAGAGCACACTTGTGGGGATGCAAAGTGAAGAAGGATAATAACAGGCGGATGCTGACCTTGCTGCTGGCTACCTTATCTCAGAAAGGATAGATAACGGACACCTTGTTAATGAGGAAAACAAGGCATGGTTTATGCTGATGGAGTGGGTTGTCCTTGACTAATTAAGCTAATTAGGCATGTGCTTTATGCCCTGAGGGCATTGAAAACTGAAATGATCAATAAATGTCTCTGGCATAATTCACATTGAATCATCTGTAGTCCATGTGGCATCGCCTTGATCACACTGATCTGTGGGCCCTTGACCACATTCCCATGGCAAGCTAATCATGTTTCTGCAACATACACTGAGCATATAAACATGCAGCTTCTTAGAAACTTCAATTTTCTTCCATGACTACAATCTCTGTTTATAATGACTGCACAAACTTTGTTCACACAGTTACCTGCATGTCTGAATGTCTTGCTGGGTTGCTAAAAACTGCATTGAGCTGTGCAGACTGGAACTTTTGGGTTCATATTGCTGTGGTCTGCTAAGCACAAAGGGCTGTTATCATCAAGTAATGAACAGAACTGTCCAGGAAATGATGACATTTTGTGAAATATCATGAAGAGTAATTGAATGCAAATAATAGCATAAAGCATATATTTTTAAAGAGACATTACAAAACAGGTCTTGCTTTAAAGATAGCTAGAATCCTGTAAGAATGTTGTTTATAAACAATACAGTGATTTTGCTTAATTAGTAAGCAATTTGTAAAGTGAAAAGGAGGAAGCATTTTAGGTTACTTTAAATGTGGGCATCATGTTACTGATAACCTACACATATACCATGTTTCACAATAGTGTACTCAGAGCTTATGGGCAGTGCTTTTCTTGTGGTTCTGAAGTTAATTTTGCTCAGCTGAGATCAGTGTGTCCAGATATAGGCATTGGGAAGGAAGAAAGAGTTAATGTCAAATTACTCATATCTGCTGTTCCCTTCTTGAAACCTGCTTCTGAAAAATCCTTTTCAACACAAATGAATTCCTCTTTAGACAGCACGGGGCAGGGGGAGGGGAAAGAAAAAAAATCTGTGAGGCAAAGAAAATCTTTTTCTTTGCCAAAGCCAAATAATACTGCCTTGTGAATAACTATTATTTCCTATGCTTTTTTGTCAGGATGTAAAATAGGAAAGTAGTATCATTATAAGAAAAACCTGTGATAAATAATTGAATCTCACTGAGATATTCATTTTAATAACATTTGTTCTGACTGCCCATGAAAAGCATAATGACTTCCAATGAGCAAAGTCCTTTAAAACTTTCTTCAAGTCATAATGTGTATGTCATGGCGTATAATTCAAACAGAATAAGTCTGGAATAGTCTTTGATATTTAAAACTTATACAGTTAATTGTAGCAGAAGTCTGCTTGAAGTCAAAATTAGCTCAAAGATGGTTGAGAGAACAAAGATTTTAGTGTCTGTGCCTATCCAAATTTAGTTACAAAGCCAACCATTCCCTGCACGTTTTAAAATTAATACCAAACCAGGAGCAAACAACATCCATTTAATCATAGTAGGAAGCAGAGCAGTTAGTACAAAAATGTGTGCTAAAATCTCATCTCAACTAGTCCCTCATACAGCTGGAAGGGAGCACTGCTTTCATCTTACCTAAGGAAAATTACAATTACACAGTTTCTGGGACTAAGGGTGGCATACTGCACATAATCAGTGCAGCACCTATGCAGAACTGCTCACTTCTCCAGTTTTTATTCATTATAAATAAACAAAACAATACAATCTTATTTAAGAAACATGATGCCATCATCAGGCATGCCCTGGGTTAGGGTGGATCCCTCCCTCTCTAGAATAAACTCACCACAACATGGATATTTTTATTTAAATCAGGGAAAACGAAATTGCATTTCTGATAGTTTAAATATAACAGTATAAGGAGAAATAAACTACTAGAGAAATATATTAACCTTAACAAAGATGGGGAAGGGGTCAAGTGGCAGCAAAGCAGCAAAAGCAGCAGCAGCCAAAACAGCAGAGAGGGGGAAGATAGCAGTGAGTGCAGCTGAAGTGGCAGAAGCAGCAAGGGGAAGGTCCAAGCTGTGCTTCTAGACATAAAGCTCTTGATGCTCCAATGAAATGATATTAACTTATCCATTGTTGCCATTGTATGGCCTACCCCTAGAATGTTCACCTCTCCCCTATGTCTGAGCTAGAAATCTAGCTCAAATGGCCACAAGGCATTATCACTTACCACATTCGTTTTGTTAAGACATGCTTATAAGAGAGCAACATATTAGAAATATGCCTTTAACCTTGCCAGAAAGGCTGAAGAAATAATGCAAGGATCTAAATATATAAAGCTATGAAGGCATAAAGTGTTTCATTTATCATTGCTATTAAGAGAAGAAATAATGTCAGATCATTTACCAGTGTCTAATTAATTAACTAATTAACTAATAATACGAATATTTATCATTGGAAGAAGTGTTTCTGAGGAAAGCCATTGTTTAGTGTTACACTAGTTTATAGGTATGTATTGGATTAATTGTAGATACTCAGACTTGACAAGTCGTGAAAAAAAGATGTTTAAAGCAGTAGCCATTGTTACAGTGATGAAACCATACTGATAAAATAAGTCTGATATTTCAGTATCTACTGAATGTGTTTCTACTGTGGTAAACAAGGTGCATATCAGCCTCATTTTCTCTGCTCTACTAGAGTGGTTTAATTAATTATTTCTGTTGATTCTCTTCAAGAAGATTATTACATTTCTCTGTCAATTGTTATTTTCTGAAAATACAATTAGACCCAAACCTTTCTTAGAGTGTTTTATCAAATTTGATAGCTTAAATGAGAGACATTGTCCTTTGCAAATTCATATGTTTTTATTAGATTAAAAGGCCTCCCATTAGATCTTTTCATTTAAATTTATATGAGTTTTCAGGTGTGTAATTCCATGCTTCACAATATTCGATTTCTTTTGCAATATTATCTGAACACTGTTGCTTTTTTATTACATTTAGTGTTACATTTCCATCCTTTGGTGCTCTTATGCTGAAGATGGTAATTAAAACTGCATAACTTTTGTTGATTTTTTTTTTCACATTTAAAAAATTCATTTTATGGGTGCCAGAAAAATAATCACTAAGAGCTTCACTAAATCTTTAAATGCTGTTCTAACGAGATAAATTTCCTTACTGAATTAGATGCTGGTTAGCATGATGAATTTTTTTTCTTTAACTTCTACAAATTAGAGTAATAATGTGCAAAATAATATTTTTAACTCTAACAGAAATAACAGTAGCAGCTGAATTTTTTTTTCCTTTTGATGAAAGGCAAGAAAAGATAGAGATATGAATTTGAGTCTGAAGGTAGTAGCAAAATAAGTACTATGTGGTGATCATAATTCCAGTCTTTGTCGAGGTTGGTCGAGGGGGACACACATGGTAAGGCCTTGCTACCCAAAGAAATCCACCTTCTGGCTGAGAAATGTCAATCTTGAAACAACATCTATGTCTCTATTACACTGATGTTAAACACCTGCATTGTACACCTGAATGGATTTTCTTTCAAGCTTATCCTTGTAGTAGAATGTGGGAGTGCAATGTGAGAAGGAATAATAACAAGCTAATGCTGACCTTGGTTCCCACAGCTGGCTACCTTATCTGGGGAGGATAGATAAGTGGACATCTTGTTAATGAGAAAAACAAGGTGTGGTGTATGTAAAAGATTGGGTTGCTGTTGCCTAATTATGCTAAGGTGGAGGTGTGTGCTTTATGCTCAAGACTATACAATGAGAGCCAGAACGATCGATAAAGGTCTCTGGTATAATTCACATTGAATCGTCTGGAGTCCATGTGGCATCGCTGTGATCACGCTGATCTGTGTGAGCTTTGATCACGTTTCTCCTGCAGAAGCAACAGGTAGCTTCTACAGTAGAAATGTTATGGTGATTCCACCTGCTCATTCTTTAAACTTGAAGTGAGGCAGTTGGCCATGTTCACCTCGCCATGCTCTTGGGGTTAGGAGGTTAGGATTCTCTCTGCAACAGATTGTCGAACTCTGCCAAGTGTTAAAATGCAATTCAGTGATACACTTAAATATGGCCTTGTGCTTTGAGGGCAGAACTGTCAATCAGAAGTAAAAAAAAAGAAAAACAAAATTAAAAGAGAAAAAGGCAACTCTTTAGAAACTCTTTAGCAATTATCTTTATTTACATCTGTAAAGGAAAAAGATGTTTACAATAGCTAAGCACAGAGCCATAAGCAAAAAAGCTCAATAGTTTCTTTCAGAAAGATAAACTGCACCCTTCCTCTTGCTGCAAATCCACAAGCATTTTTTTTCCCTGCAATGACAGGACAACAGATAATCTTGAAAAAAAAACAGGTAAGCAGTAGTCAGCTGCTCGAACAGGCTACTTGCTTTGTGAAGATGAAAATGGATTGGGAACCTAACCCTTGAGAGTTGAACATGGTCAGACATCATATTCCAGAACACAGGAAGGCAGTGATTTCCCACTGGAAATACCTCTGATATCAGATTGTCAGCTATGAACTTTCTAGAATTAAGTACTTATGGTCAACTCTTTCTCTTGGGAGGCAAGCAAAGATTTCCCTGGCACCTATGGATGTCCAACACAGCAGTCACTGGGACAGGCTTCAGCCTTATTTTCAAGTCCCAGTGGCATAGGTTAGAGCAGAAACATAAATCCAGGCTTTCTACAGCCCATGGAAAGAATGAAAAGCCACAAAACAGTAGTCTGTAATTATTTCCTCCTCAAACTATTATACTTTTTAAAATAAATGATTCATTTATTTTAAATGCCAGCCACCCACAACCAAAGAAAACCACCAACTGTAAGCCCCACAATCCACAACATAGTCTAGATCCCAGGTAAGAGTTTGAACCACCAAGTTAAAAATCAGTATCATACTTTTTTTTTTGCCCAAGTGATACATTGGATTTTTTACAGACTGTCAAATTGCTCCCGGAGGGAGCTGTTGAGAAGTCTTCCTGAGTGTATGGGAGACCCAGGGCTCTGAGCTACTCAGCAAGATTAGCATTTGATCAAATACTTATGACAATTGATAGGTACCTACATAGGTGTCTGTGTGGCTGTATGTCAGAGATGTAGGTGCTATGGGATATGAGACACTTTCAACCCAAGATAGTATATGAGGGAGGAATAGAGACTCAGCAACTTCTAGGCACTCTGTTTAGACACATTAAGTCACAATCAGACATTTGAATTTCTGTATTAATGTATCTCAGAGGGTTGGAATGTTAAAAAAATGCCTAAGTGGAATAGAAACAAACTTCAAACAGAGCACATGTGCTCCGAAGTAACTTTTTGAATACCTCATCTAACCAAACAGGCAACCTGTCTGGAAGGGGAAAGGCAACCCCAATTACTGCTAAAGTGCTTGTATATTTGGGAAGCACACTTGTTTCATGCACAGGCTACTGCTTTGTGCACCAGAAACAGTTTTCAAGTAAGGCATTCATCTCCCTTCAGGAATCACTGAATATGGCTTATATGCTCACTGATGTTAGGATCATTGTACTTGTCTGATATCTTTTCTGTATAGGTAATGACAGTGAAAAAAGAGAAGTATGAATTCTCACAACAGTCTAAGAGTATTTTTTGCATGTCTGGCATTTAGTCTATGTCTCTTGAAAACCTTGAGGTTTGCACCATCATCTACAAACTGTGTCTAGAACCAGTTGTCATAGTTTGAGGCCATGAGCTATTCAGAACTGAAGAACAGACAAGGGAGGTTATTCTTCCCCTGTACTCAGCACTGGTCAGGCCACACCTTGAGTCCTGTGTCCAGTTCTGGGATCCTCAGCTCAAGAGAGATGTCAAGGTGCTGGAATGTGTCCAGAGAAGGGTGACAAAGCTGGTGAGGGGCCTGGAGCACAAACCCTATGAGGAGAGGCTGAGGGAGCTGGGGGTGTTTAGCCTGGAGAAAAGGAGGCTCAGGGGTGACCTCATTGCTGTCTACAACTACCTGAAGGGAGGTTGTAGCCAGGTGGGGGTTGGTCTCTTCTGCCAGGCAACCAGCAACAGAACAAGGGGACACAGTCTCAAGTTGTGCCAGGGGAAGTATAGGCTGGATGTTAGGAGGAAGTTGTTGCCAGAGACAGTGATTGGCATTGGAATGGGCTGCCCAGGGAGGTGGTGGAGTCACCATCCCTGGAGGTCTTCAAGAAAAGACTGGCTGAGGCACTTAGTGCCATGGTCTAGTTGACTGGCTAGGGCTGGGTGATAGGTTGGACTGGATGATCTTCCAACCTATTTGGTTCTATGATTCTATGATTTCCACCCCATCCATCCCTATCAGGCCTGAGAGTAAGCCATAACTGCCCTTTCCCCTTCCCCCTCCCCATCCCCACCTCGGGCCTACAAGGCCTCTGCAGGTCACACGACACAGCTAGTAGCCATCTCTCCCACACAAACCATGAACTTAGCAGGAATAGGCACTGTTCCTGGAGAGAAGTGTGAAGGGAGGAGAAGTGATGGGAAAATGATATCGGCCAGGCACTGGCTTATAAGCTGTGATATCAGAAAATGGAATAGAATAACAATATTACAATATCCTGGGACCACCAGGTACTGTTGGGGAGGGAAAATTAATTGATGCAAGATGATATTTTCCAGAACTAATATTGTTTATTAATGTTGCTATTCAGAACTCTCACCACCCCCGACCACTAATTCTAGTAAAATTTCAGTTCTTACACGGTTATGGAAACATTCTATGGATAATATCTGCATCTAATATAACCAGCAAAATACAGAAACATTCATTGAACTGGAAGAGAAGGTTCCCGTCCTCAAAATCCATTTGCCCAGTATCTGGGCTCAAGCTCTTTCTGCTCTATGGCAGAAGGCAGTAGAGAATTACAAAGAGGCATTGAGCATTTACTCACAGATTATTATTATTACGCTCACAGGGGCTAGCCACAGTCCAGACAGTGCCCAAATGCTTTCAGAGGACTCTGTCTTCTTGGAGGCTGAGGCTTGAATCTTCCCAGCTTGTGGGGAAAGGACACAGACAATCTCTGACCTTGTCTCCTGGCTCCTTCTGCATGATCTGTGTATATGTCCAGGGATTCTAGCCAGGGGCTTCAGGTGCAGAAGGCAGATGTGGTGCAGTCTCAGCATGATGTCACACAGGCCACACAGGCTGATCGTGTGCAGACACCCAGGGTCTGCTCCTGGTAACTGGCGGCAGTGGAGTTTAGCAGGCAGCAATAAGGCAGTGTGCAATGGCAGCAGGGCTGGGCACAGCAGAGAGAGCAGGCAAAGAGCAAGGAAGCAAAGCAGGGAAGCAAAAGCAGGTTGTTCACCTGCCTATCTCCTTTGATCAATGTGGGCTGAGATTAATTGCCCTTTGGACACAGAACAGCCAACCAGGATGGTAGTTAGCCAAACCTGACCATATTAGGCAAAGCCACAGGCTCACTTTTCCCTAATTTGGGACCAGCACAGGCCTTGCACTAGGCAGGCACAAGCTAAGTGTGTGTCCCTTACACCACAGGAGCCTGGGCAGGCCAGACTCAGTGGCTCCAGTTTTCGTGTCTGTTTTCCCACGCTTGTCTCTCTGGTGGAGCAGGAAAACCTGCCTGGGCAAGGCAGGACAGGTAGAAGCCTATTTTGGGCCTATCAGGCCTACCACAACAGGTACATCCCCTGGGAACAGGTCTTGGTCTCTGTAGGTTTCTTAGGAGAACCTGGGACCCCCTCACCAGTACTAAAGAGGTGAGATGTATGGAGAAGTGGTAGCCAATCAGTGAAACAGAGGACCTGAAATCACAAAATATGTCTGGTAATGGCTAACACAGTCCCTATAGTCCTCTACAGTGTAATTACTGCTAAAACTCACTGTCTGGCTTCAAGCACAGATGAGATTTTCTGAGTTTGCCCTCTCTTCTCCATTGCAAGTGGAATGTTTATAGCAATACAGTTTCCTCTTCAAACCAACAGAAGGAAATTCTTGTCTCATAGGTCTTCTATTTCTTTTGTGAACCTATTACTCCAGGATCCTCTTCAGAGCATTTGTTTTTTTCCCTTGAACAAATTTTTATTCTTGTACTTGTAGAGCAGAATCAGTTGCCAGGAAGCAAACCCTTTTATTTACCTGATTGTGAACGGCAGTACACAAATGGAGCTCTCCTGTATCTTCTTGGCCACTGCCGCATGAGTGGAGGCAAGAAGGGAAAGGACATGACAGAACTGTGTCTGGACTAGCTAGGACCAACGTCCTCTATGCAAACATGGTATCTTGGATAAATGCTTGTGTTCTCTGGTGTGCATGTAGCAAGCTGTTCTGGTCTGTCTGAAATGTGTGTACAAAGTGGTTTATTGTTTTGCCTTTTTAAGCTTTTATCTACCTATCCTTCCTAAGGAAATGCATATAAATTACTATCTGTTATTAATCAAAAGCTATTTCCTATTTAAATTGTAGCTTATCAAATTACCCCTTTTGATCTATTACTTCTAGTTAACTGAACTGATTCAAGCCTGTCTGTTATAAAAGGCCTGGTGAGTTTAGAACATGTTGTTCAAATTACATGAAGCTTTCCAGGTTAAATAAACTGAATTTTCCCTTAACAGTAAAGTTCCTTGAATTCTCTGGCTTCTGCATTTCCCTTTCTAGTTCCTTGAATTCTCTGGCTTCTGCATTTCCCTTTCTGATTCTTTTTAGTGTCCCTCTAGCATTTCTGGATTTGTTTTTTTTACTCACATTTATTCTTTTTTTTTTGGAAGCAATGTTTTGTCTTCAGCATTATTTTGTGGACTCTGTGTCTCTTATCTCCCATTCATTGCATTCCAGCTGATAAGACAGACCTGGTACTTCAGTGTTCAACTCATCAAAATATTTTGTTGCTTGATGCCTTGCTGCCTTGCTTTTTGGACCTCACAGGAATAGCAGGTAAGAGACAGCCCTGTGCAAAGTGCCCATAAAATGCTAAGAAATCAAAGGAATTTCAGTGTTTGAAACTGTGAAAAGTCAGATAACCTTTTCCATAGGATAGAATTTTGGGAGAATTGTGTATTTATTGAAATCCAGTATCCAAAATAGCAGCTGCTGTATCTTGAGTTCTAGATGATATTCCTTATAATAGGAAATATCAGATATTAGGATAAACTTTGGAAATTCTCTGTTGCATACAAGAAGTGACTATATTCTTTGGAACTTTGTGGTGCCAACAAGGGCTAAAAGAAGAAAGGGTCTGGAGGCAGGTGGATATTAGTTTTCTTGAGAATGAATAGATGTGGAAATGTTTTTTGAGGACTGTTCCATGTATTGTCTAAACTACATTAGCAGAAATCAGGAGAAGTTTTGCAACATCTATGTGACATTCTGCTCCTGGGCAAGCAAATGAGGCAGTCTTGTTCAGATGATTGGAGGTCTAGAATGGTAGCAATTGAAGAAGGAGCACTCTTAAAAGCTAGAAATTGCCTGGAAAATGCAGTTTCAGAAGCCAGTAAGGTTTATGAAAGACAGACGTGAGGGTCTGGCATGACAAGCTTGTCAAATAACCAGTGACACCAAAGGGATTGAGATAGATTCAGAAGTGGGACTGAAATAGAGTTGGGCATTTAAGCTCTGAAAATCCCTCTTGTAGCCACAAGCAAGCAAAATATGAAGTCCCCTACTGATCTAAGGAATCAGTTGGCTTCTGCATAAGGGCAAACCTCCTGTGCCATACACACTCCAAGAGATTTTATCTTGATTTTAACACTTTTTCTGTATCCAGATAGTTATATATCAGCAGTGAAATGGCTGTAGACTTAGGACTCTGCCCAGCAGGAGTACTACTGGGAGTAACTTTTCTCCTGCCCAGGTGATTCAGAAGCATGGACACTACTGAGCTTCTAAGTCTCCTTGACACTTCTGAAAATTCCTGCATTGCAAATGCATTTTCTGGGACTCACTGTACTGATTTAGGTAGCTCTTCTGAAGTGCTAAAGCCTGTTTTCCAGTTTGCTTCTGCCCTGATTGCAACACACCCCACTGTGGGCAGAATATAAAAGCAATCTGCTAGAGTCTGTGATAGAAGCACTCATACACACTCATTTTGTGTGCTCATCTTTTGATCTCTTCCTTAAAACTCTGCACGACTCATGAGAATGTGTTTATAGCTGAATAGCCCTGAAATGTTATGTCACTGATGTAGATTGACCTCCATAAATAGCATGTCCTCTATAGCAAGATCCATTTTCTTCACTCTCTACTTCTCCTCTGAGATGATTTTTACTGTTGTTCCCAGCTCGGGATTTTTGTTGAGAGCCTGTTTGCCGAGCACATGCCGCACATACCTTTCAAGGCTCTCTGACTCTTCTTACTGATACTACTTTTAAAAATGATTTAGTGAAGGCTACAGAGGTGCTAAATGGTTTGGCAAAAAAGCATGGAATGCCTCTGAAGAGGGGCACCCACCTGCTGACTCGTGAGTCACTGCTTCTTTGGTTTTACAGTACTGAATGTAAAATAAATAGGAGATTATGAGGAGTGCTGTACACTGCCATAAAACACAGAGAATGCACAGCTCATGACAGAAAAGTAAATCACTGCCGTACGCTTTCTTACAAAATGCTCACTCTACTATTCTGTTTCTCAAAACAGTTCAAGTGAAAATGCAAAAACCTCCCTTTGCAAAGCATTTGAGTTTCAAATCGCTCTTGCAGCCCTCCGCTCTGCCTATTCTCTCCCCTGGGAAGGAGCACCTTTTTAAAATACCGAGTTATGAATGGCAAGTGCCTGACCTGGAGTATTTGTCGGCTATTAAGTTTCTTTAAAAACATGAGGGAAAGGCAGAGGGAGATTAAATATCAGCATCATAAGCCACTGTTTAGAGAGGAACTAGCTAAACAAAACACATTTGACACAGACACAGTTCAGTGGCACAAACTGCACTAATGTGATGAGGGAAAGAAAGAAAAATAAGGGAGTGTTGTTTCATCCTCCTCTGGATTGTGGTTGTGCCCAAGAGTGGGTATCTTAATGTTTCCATTATGTCCCCCTATTTTTAGAAGTTAATAGCTCGGCTATAACAATTTGCTTCAGGCTGAAGCTTGGCGTGCAAGGTCTCAGTCAGGGAGCACATTTAGTGAAATAGAAGATTACCCATTTTAGACCCATGGTTGCTTTTTTTTTCCTCCCTGTCATACAATCTAAAAATATTCTCCATTTCAGAAATTATGTTTGGCATCTGATTGATCTATGACATAATCTGATATCTTTTTTTTTTTTTTCTCCCCTGCATTTGACCAATGAAAAGCTCCTTCAAAGAGTAAAAGTTGGGTGGGAGGGTTGTTTGGGTTTGTGTGTCCATATGAGAGTGATGGCCACTGTATTCATGTTTTTCAGGGTTTAAAACAATCTGTCGCTATTTGAAATTCAAGTGGATGTAAGTGGAGTAGATCCATCTGCTCGGTGGGTTTTTCACTTCAGTGTAAGCCAGTGCAGGAGAAAAGATATAGGAGTAGATGAACTGTGAATCTAATCTAATACTGTAGTTCTCATTTTTACCTGTTTCCCAGATCTTGATTGCTTAGGTACTTTTGCAATACCTACTTGAAGAAATACTTGCTAGAAAGCCAATGTGTTTTCTCTGAACTGAGCATGCCATTTAGAGAGCAGGACACCTTCTAGTCTTTTGTAAATCTTTCTATGCTTGGAGCTATTCTAAATACAGCATAACATGCTATCATAGAATCATAGAGTCAACCAGGTTGGAAGGGACCTCCAGGATCATCCACTTCAACCTAGCACCCAGCCCTAGCTAGTCATCTAGACCATGGCACTAAGTGCCTCATCCAGGCTTTTCTTGAACACTTCCAGGGATGGCGACTCCACCACTTCCCTGGGCAGCCCATTCCAATGCCAATCACTCTCTCTATAAAGAACTTTCTCCTAACATCCAGCATAGACCTCCCCAGGCACAACTTGAGACTGTGTCCTCTTGTTCTGTTGCTGGTTGCCTGGGAGAAGAGACCAATCCCCACCTGGCTACAACCTTCCTTCAGGTAGTTGTAGACAGCAGTGAGGTCCCCCCTGAGCCTCCTCTTCTCCAGGCTAAACACCCCCAGCTCCCTCAGCCTCTCCTCATAGGCTTTGTGTTCCAGGCCCCTCACCAGCTTTGTCACCCTTCTCTGGACACGTTCCAGTATCTCAACATCTCTCTTGAATTGAAGAACACGGGACTGGACACAGTACTCAAGGTGTGGCCTAACCAGTGCTGAGTACAGGGGAAGGATAACCTCTATTATCCTACTGGCCACACTGTTCCTGATACAGGCCAGGATGCCATTTTATATATATGTATAAACATAGAACAGATCATGAAAGTGGGAGAAGAGACAAACACTGTGAGTCTTTTAAAGAAATTAAACTAGTGTTGCAAAAGTGTAGTCATAGAAGCAGCATAAATATATTTTAATGATCTAATATGCTGTAAATAGCAGGTGTTTTGTGCTTATTTAGAAGTTATTTCTGATTATTGGAGGTATATATTGTTTTGTTTCTATTGCAGCTAAGTGAAAATGAACTCCCCAAGTTATATTAGTGTTTTGCTGTATGATACTTCTGGGGCTTAACTGCACTGAAAAGCTTTAATAAAACTACATTTATTCCTTATTTCACACATCTGAATTTGGTTTACCTGCAATAAGTTGACCTTTTTTTTTTTTTTTTTAATCAGAGATGAAAGAGTAAAACACATGAAATTTACGTGGAAAGAGTGAAAGACAAAAGATGCCCTGTCTTCGAGTCTTGCAGTGATGTTTGTGCATCCCAGCACTCTGGATACTGACCTGCCCTTGGGTGGGGCTGTGTCTCTGTTGAGCAGCCTGTCCATTTGATACAGCAACGTGATAACGTTCCTTTTCACTGCAGCATCTGCACCAACATTTCACAGTATCACAGTATCACCAAGGTTTGAAGAGACCTCATAGATCATCGAGTCCAACCCTTTACCACAGAGCTCAAGGCTAGACCATGACACCACGTGCCACGTCCAATCCTGCCTTGAACAGCTCTTGAACAGATTTGATACAATCTCACTAAGATGGTATCAAACTGTTGTAGCAGACATGGAAAATCATCTTTCTTTCTTACCATGAAATAGAGTGTGGTTTATTGTCACAGTCTTCTGTATCAACTCATTCTTTTTCAGTGGAAGACTTTATTTCAGTGTCTTTTTCTTTTTTCCCCACTGATTTCCATTTTAGCATGTCAGTGACTAAGCAATAGGAGGGAGCCACCTTCGTGGGAAGCTGAGTCATCTGAGGGGCACATTTTCTGTGACAGGTATAATTCAGTATAATTCAGTGTGTTTAGAGATTAACCAATTTGTAGTATTACTCAGATGGGTAAATTCTTTCATATTCTCTCTCCCTAACTCAGCAGGGAATTCTGGCTCCTTATTTCAATTGGAGTCTTCTCCCAAATAAGGAGAGCCTATTGCTCATCTCTTTCATGCAGATCCACTAGGTTACTGACAATGTAAACATGTTATAAATGAAGTATGTTGTATAGACCCTTTAGATGTTCCTGACAGCCCTCATGAGAGCTATAATCATTGGTCCTTTGTTCAATGGGGACTGTGAAGTGTCTATGCTTTTCTCACACATTATCATCTCTAGAATAGGTACAATATTATTAGGAATTACATCAAATAACAAGTATATTCAGGCTCATCAGGCAATGGCAAACCTGTGTTTCAGCTACAGACATCTTCCAAGGGTTTTTGAGGAATGGAAGGGGAAAAAAGCTCTCAGATGCACTTTAGAAAGGGAACATTGAACAGTGTGATGGTTTGGGTGTTACCCACCCCCCTCACTTTGGAAAATCACTCAATGGCTCTGGAAATTGAATGAAGCTTTATATTTACAGCTTAGCACAATGTACAAGCAGATATTTACAATATATACAGTTATACACAGAAATGTACAAGTTAAAAAGTAACACAGATACACAACAGCCTTCCCAGAAACCAGAGTCCCCAGGAGAATCATAGAATCATAGAATTAACCAGGGTGGAAGAGACCTCCAAGATAATCCAGTCCAACCTATCACCCAGCCATAGCCAGTCAACTAGACCACATCATTAAGTGCCCCATCCAGTCTTTTCTTGAACACCTCCAGGGACTGTGACTCCACTACCTCCCTGGGCAGCCCATTCCAATGCCAATCACTCTCTCTGCCAACAACTTCCTCCTAACATCCAGCCTATACTTCCCTCGGCACAACTTGAGACTGTGTCTCCTTGTTCTATTGCTGGTTGCCTGACAGAAGAGACCAACCCCTTTCCACCTTCCTCCTATCCCTCTACCTTACCCAAGACTTTGCCTTGTGCTCAAGGTAGATTGGAGGGTCAGCCAGAGGGATTAGGAAGCAGATGGATTAGTCACACAGATGGCAGGTTAGGTTAGAGAGAGAAGTGTAGCCCCCAAAGCCCAGCGAGCGACTCTGTTATCTATATTTGTGTTCTTGTTCTCATACATTTCAGCAAGCCTATGAGTGAATTAGACACCACCATTCTTTTCCTTTCCACAGCCTGTAATCTAATTCTTCTCACC
Source organism: Pogoniulus pusillus (assembly GCF_015220805.1). Taxonomy (NCBI): domain Eukaryota; kingdom Metazoa; phylum Chordata; class Aves; order Piciformes; family Lybiidae; genus Pogoniulus; species Pogoniulus pusillus. The sequence continues at coordinate 42,094,089 of NC_087266.1, forward strand.
AAGACTTTCCAGCTAGCTTCAAACTAGCACAAACAGCTTCTAACAGATGCTTTTTTTCTTTCAAACAGTGCTTGCAACTGGTGAGTAAGTTTGTCTGGGTTTTCAGTTTTCATCCTTCTGTATAAGTGTGGAACTAACCTTGACAGAAAACTTGACATTTACTTTTAATTCTGTTCCTCCAAACTTTGTGAATGTCCCTGTTATGCAGGGACACCTTAGGTATCCCTTTTTCCCCTCCCTCCTTCCTACTCTCCTTCCCTCCCTCTCTTCCTTCCTTCCTTTCTTCCATCACTCATTTCTCTTTATTTCCTTTTTCTTCACTAAACCTCAACATTCATCCTTTGAACTTGTAAGTTACTACATATGGTACACAGTTTAAAGTAACCTTCTCTTTAAATTCCATAGCTTTTGTTGGCTAAGTCACTATTTCAACAGCATTATTACAGTTTTCTTTGTGTGAATATTGTCAGTCAGACACTTAGCACAGGTCAGTATATTGCAGTTCTTCTTGCAGCTTAGTGGTGAATGTCACCTATTAGTCCCTTGCATAATCCTCACAACTGATTGGAAATTCCACTGCATGGAGAAATTGCCTATTGTTAAGCAGAGCTTTAATTAAAGCTATACTTTGTTTTCAATCCAATTTAGGAACAAATACAGAAACAAAAAAAAAAAAAGAAAGAAAAAAGAAAGTGAAAGATGTAAATTTTACAATGCTTGGCAACGTATCCAGTTCTGAGCTGAACAAAGAAGCTTATATGCTGAAAATCTTGTAGGAATAAAGCATGTAAGATAAATAAAAAGCTTCCAGTGCTTAATTCTAATCATCTCCACAACAACTGGAGCTGCTGATAAGACACCTACTCAGAGTAATGATGCATAATGTGAAGAAGCAATAACCCAGACTGCATAAGTATGAAGGAATGTCATTCTTTTAAAGGAAAGTGTGGCAAATGTGAAGCTCTGTTGATGTTCTGAGCCATTTTCAAAGGTATTTTTGTGAACGTGGCATATTGCCAAGGTTTAGGGTTGTGTGGTTTTTTTTTTTCCAAATGTGATAGGGAGAACAAGAAATGTAACTAATATAAGGGTATCAAACATTTGTCCATGTACTATCATGTAAATATTTATGTACTGTCAGTTCATTATTACTGAAGGTTCTAATAGGAGTATAAATAATATAAAGCATGTTTACGACAGATAAATCATAGGGGTGCTGAAGTAATTTGAAACAGTAAAGCTCATTTTGGATAATTACAGAGCCCCAGAAGATTGTATTCATGTATTTACAAAAGAAGGGGATGTTCAGAATAAAACTATTTCAGGCTACTGACATTCTGAGGAGGCTACAGGCTGATCCTGTCTGGGACTGACTTTGGAACGCATGCAGACACTAATGAAGGATTTTGTGAATAGAAGGGAGGGGAAAATGAGGTTTGCTTCAACTGCAAGGCTAACCTTATTCAGTCAAATTTCATGCAGATGAATTTCGGTAACTATAGAAATAATGTAAGGAAAGATTAGCCAAGATTATGCTGGCAATAAAGATACAAATGTTTTATTACACACAGAGTCCTATTTTGCATTTTATGTGGGGGTAAATTAGAACACACTATTGTTTATCCTTGTTTTATGAAGGTTATGTTCATATCCATATTAAGGCTTATTATTGCTTTTGTTCTGACTCCTATCCCTGTTCCTATCCACCGTTTGTCTTGGCAAACTAAATACTTGACTCAGTGCACATTCTTCTGTGTAGTGGAAATAAGAGTTAAACCTTTCTCTGCTCCATCCCCAAAAAGGCTAAGCAACAGAGCAATATATTTTGGAAGGTCATATTATAATGAGTTTAAAATGTAGTTCTCTGAGCTAGTGCTTTGCAGCAAATAAATGTGTTTCATCTCTTTTCCATGAAAGTTTTACTGATAAGATTAATTAAGGTGAAATATACATTCTTCCCTACTATGACAAGGTAGTAAATATCTATCTTGTAGATGATTGCTCAAGTAAAGTTCGATAAATGAGAACAAAATGATTTTCTGAATCACAATAAAAGTCCTTAAAATTAGAGTGAAATCTCTCTCACACTTTTTTTTTCTTCATGGTAGTAAAAGCTGTCAAAGCCTTTGTTCGTACATATTTTTTTCTGCTAGATTGGTTATTGCACCTTGACTGCCTTTGAAGGACAATGTTACACCTAGAGACTAATTTTTTATAACAAGCCCTGATAAGAATTGTTTTTAAAGTTTATTTATCATCATAAATAAACAAAGCATACTAAATATGACAATGGACAGCTAATTGGTTCTGTCAAGACAAGGGATCAGACTCACACCTTCTAGAAGGAGATGTTACACAGCTTAAGAACTTCTCCATGCTGAGCAGTCTTTTGCAGAGAGACCAGAGCTACACAGCATCATTTGATCTAAAGCCCAGCACGTTAGAACAAGGCAAGATAGTTGTCTCCCCACAATTAAAACTCATTCAGAATCATATAGAATCAACCAGGTTGGAAGAGACCTCCAAGATCACCCAGTCCAACCTATCACCCTGCCCTATCCAATCAACTAGACCATGGCACTAAGTGCCTCAGCCAGGCTTTTCTTGAAGACCTCCAGGGACGGTGCCTCCACCACCTCCCTGGGCAGCCCATTCCAATGGGAAATCACTCTCTCTGGCAAGAACTTCTTCCTAATATCCAGCCTATACCTCCCCTGGCACAACTTGAGACTGTGTCCCCTTGTTCTATTGCTGGTTACCTGGGAGAAGAGGCCACCCCCCACCTGGCTACAATGCCCTTTCAGGTAGTTGTAGACAGTAATAAGATCACCCCTGAGCCTCCTCTTCTCCAGGCTAAACAGGCCCAGCTCCCTCAACCTCTCCTCATAGGATTTGTGCTCCAGGCCCCTCACCAGCTTTGTTGCCCTTCTCTGGACATGTTCCAGCACCTCAACATCCATTGCCCTGCCTAATACAACTTGATCAATTCCTCTAATTCTTCTTCACAAATCACTTGAGCTCTCTCCTGATACAACTGAGAAATTCATTCTCCAAGACTTGCATCTCTGGGTGATGGTGTATTAAAGAAAGAAGTTGTGCCATGTAAAACAAAACTGGAAGTTACTGTTGGACAGACTGGGAAGCCTATGCACAAATACAATGGAATTTTCTTCATGTGCTCCATTTTGACTTACCAATGCCAATACTCATCATTTCCTCCCAGTCTAGTCTCCTTCGTGGTAGCATAGAATCATAGAATGGTTTAGGTTGGAAAGGACCTCAAATGTCATCCAGTTCCAACCCCCTGCCATAGGCAGGGACACCTCCCACTCGAACATGTCACTCAAGGCCTCATCCAACCTCAACTTGAACACCTCCAGAGAGGGAGCAACCACAACCTCCCCGGGCAACCTGTTCCACTGCCCTTACTGTAAAGAACCCTTTGCTAATATCTAGTGTGAATCTCCTCTCTACCAGTTTAAACCCACGGACTCTAGCTTATCATTGATGTAGAGGGCAACACCCCCTCCCTTTCTCCCCTGCCTCTCCCTCTTGAAGAGTCTATAACCATCTGTCCCCAAGCCCCCATCATGAGATCCATCCCACCATGTCTCAGTGATGCCAATGACACAATAACCCTGTAGCCTTTCACATTTCTGCAATTCTTCCTGTTTGTTCCCCATGCTCCTTGCATTAGTGTAGAGGCATTTCAGCTGTGCCTTTATTGGAGCTGACTTGCTGACTGATTTTCCCTTACCCTGATCTATTGGAACTCTTTTTTTCAGTCTGTACTTCAGTCCTATGGTCAGAACCCACCTGTCCATGCTCAAGCACCTCTGCAGCTACTAACCTATCTCTACCCCTCATGTCATCACTACCATGTGAGGTTTTCCTGTTGGCAGTTCCTACCTGAAGGAGATCAGGCTCATCTCCGCAAGAATTTGACTGCATTATTTTGTCCCCAGCATGCTTCTGGGCAGCAGGTTGAGAGCCCTTACTAGTTTCCCGTTGCTCCCACACTGGTGTGTCCTCCCACACCTCGGCACATGGAAGCCTGATGACTTTATCCTCCTTCCCCTTCACATCCCGTTTAAAGCCCTGTCAACTAGCCCTGCTGTCTCCTCTGCAAAGATCCTCTTCCTCCTTTGAGAGAAGTGTCTCCTGTTTGGTGTCAACAACCCTGCTGCTGTATAGATCACACCATTGTGAAAGAAACAAAATTCACCATGGTGACCACAAATGTGTGCATGATGTGTTAAAACTGCCATGGAGTTGGCTGGGAGAGACGACTTCAAATACTAGAGAAGCAGAAAATAGGAGCTGATGTGTTAACTAGACCCAATAATATTGTGAGCACATTCTATTTCTAGTACTGTATCTTCTGTGTGATTCAAATAATTAATTTCATAACATTTACCCAGATGAAAGCTGATATTTTTTTCTGAGAATATAGCAGCTCGAATAGATTTTTTTTCATTGTTATTTTTGCATAATCCTACTATCAGTTTCTTTCTTTCCCCCTATCATTTCCTTTTCTGTGTGGTCTTCACCTTCTGGTTTTCAGTGGACGTTGCTTTAATCCCATTTCCAAAATGGAACCCTTAAATTCTTACCGTTATTTAGCCAGTGTGATACTTTTTACCTACTAATCCTCATATACAGATATTTTCCATGTTCAACTAATGAATGTTTATTGAAACATAATTGAAGTGGATGTCCTGAAAATCAGTTAGCAAAAAAAGAAAATTGAGAAAGGCAGAAAGCCTCTTCCCTCATACCACTTTCACTGCACTGAAAGCTGTTAATTGCTTAACCTTCTCGACTAGTTGTTAGGTGCTTTTAAAAGGGTTATCTTATGAATGGTTTAATTGTTGGGTATGCAGTATTTTTCTCATTGTCACAAAGGATTGTGTCATTCGGTTTGTAAAAAAAAAATAATCATGTTTTCTTCATATTAACAGTCATTGTTTTGCTTTTGCCTGTACTTTCATGAAGAGTTACTATGAGAAGGACAGAAGATGCCTTTAGCAGAAGCAGACAGATCCCCTGCCAGTGTAATGATTCAAGCCACTGGGAGACTAGCACAATCAAACTGTACTCCAGAGACTACAGTTTGATTACTGTCACTACCAGCTGGATCATTAATCATAACAGTGGTAGTGACAGCAAGTTTCTTGACCTCATTGTGAAAGGCAGGGAGGTCGTCCACTAGAGCAATTCATCCTCCAGGCAAAAGAAAACTTTAAGGTGGATGTCTTTTATTATCTAGTGTGTTCCCTCTAATCCAATAATCCTGCCTATAATCTTGGCAAAAATATGAGGGTTTTAGAATCATAGAATCATAGAAAGGCAAGATCTCACATTTCTTCTGTTCCTAGGAAAAACATACTTTGATTCTGATCGCTGAAGTACCTGCTCATTTTCTTACTCTTCTGGATCTCTCAGTATGGAGTAGCTTAATATTGGAAACCAGAACCATGGGTAAATATCTGCAGCTGTATATAACAAGAGCACATGTGGCTGCCTTTTGTTATATGGAGGTTATTATCTGGAAAATTATTGTGAGGTGCCTTCTGAACAGCAAAGAATATGTTCCTTATGGAACAGCTATTCTCCAGCGGCTCACGAAGGATTTAAACCTGAAAACTCAGATGGACTTCTAAAAAGTGAAGATTGTGAGGTAGAATATGTCTATGATTTCTGTTAGCTTTGCAAATGGAATTGACAGGATTGTGACCTGCATTCCAGCCAATGAAACACATGGTAATTTGGTTTTTTAGTCTGTGATATCGATGCCATTCTGCTGGCAGCACATCTATTTGTTATGCTTTTTAATTTTCTCATATAAAACTCCTTCATTTTTCCACATTATTTGGATACAACCAGCCTTCAATACATTATCTCGGCCGCTGACAATTAAAGCCAATCTGATTCTCATTTTTGTTCAAGATTATTTGCAAATACTGTTACTTTTTCAACACAAGATCATAAAACTGCAATTTTAGATTTATTTCAGTGTAAGCAAGGTCAAGTTGCAGGGAATTTCTATCCTGAGACTGAGAAACTGATTAGGAATTATAATATCTTTAATGGAAATGTTCAAAGATGTGATCAAATACAGCAACAAAGAACTCACAAGTCATATGAAAAAAATCATAGTAACTGAGAGCCAATGGCATCCTGGCCTGCATCAGGAACAGTGTGGCCAGTAGGACAAGGGAGGTTATTCTTCCCCTGTACTCAGCACTGGTCAGGCCACACCTTGAGTGCTGTGTCCAGTTCTGGGCCCCTCAATTCAAGAAAGATGTTGAGGTGCTGGAACATGTCCAGAGAAGGGCAACAAAGCTGGTGAGGGGCCTGGAGCACAAATCCTATGAGGAGAGGCTGAGGGAGCTGGGCCTGTTTAGCCTGGAGAAGAGGAGGCTCAGGGGTGACCTCATTGCTGTCTGCAACTACCTGAAGGGGCATTGTAGCCAGGTTGGGGGGTGGCCTCTTCTCCCAGGTAACCAGCAATAGAACAAGGGGACACAGTCTCAAGTTGTGCCAGGGGAGGTATAGGCTGGATATTAGGAAGAAGTTCTTCACAGAGAGAGTGATTTCCCATTGGAATGGGCTGCCCAGGGAGGTGGTGGAGGCACCGTCCCTGGGGGTCTTCAAGAAAAGCCTGGCTGAGGCACTTAGTGCAATGGTCTAGTTGATTGGATAGGGCAGGGTGATAGGTTGGACTGGCTGATCTTGGAGGTCTCTTCCAACCTGGTTGATTCTATGATTCTATGATTCTATGAGCAAATAAATGTTCACATGGAAGATAATTATCATGGGTGTGTCAAAAAGGTTGCTTTATGCTTTCAATTCTTTCCATTATTAACCACCCACCAGCCACAGAAGATAAGCATTGCCATACCATTGGATGATTAACTAGAAACACTCACTTCCCAAGACCATTAGAGAGCTCTTCACTGGACTATTTCCTGCAATTTTCTAATTTATATATTGTGCTGAGAGTTAATGGGTATTTAAATGGCTCAAAAAACAGCTTGCAAATGAAATTTTATAGGAAAACTGTAGTCATGAAATGTGCCTTCGCACACAGAAGTACACCCTATGTAGATGGCAATATGTGAAGTGAACAGCAGCTCTGATTCCTAAATGCTTAACTGTGTAGCAACTGTTCATTCATGGTACTGGTCATGACTCCTAGTCAATAGCAGAGGACTTTGTGCATGTTAGCCATGATACAATTCCTTTTTGCATAGAATCATAGATTCATATAATCAACCAGGTTGGAAGAGACCTCCAAGATCATCCAGTCCAACCCAGCACCCAGCCCTAGCCAGTCAACTAGACCATGGCACTAAATGCCTCATCCAGGCTTTTATTGAACACCTCCAGGGATGGTGACTCCACCACCTCCCTGGGCATCCCATTCCAATGGCAAATTACTCTCACTGGCAAGAACTTCATCCTAAAAATTGGTGCTAATTTGTAATGCAATATTGAATTAAAATCTAATTTAGACATGTAAGCTATTGGCATACTATTTGGTATTTCAAATGCAGCATTTCAACGATAGTATTCCAAATTTCATCTCCAGGTAGAGTTCCCTGATGCCAAGTAGATCTCTCAGCTTCATAAGACTTTCCCTCCAGCCCCATCACCCGTCTCACCATTCTCCTCTGGACTCACTCCATCACCTCAAAGTATTTCTTGAGGTTCACTGGCGCCCAATTCTCCAGCTTGTCCAGGTCTTTCTTGAGAACATTGTGTTTCTCTGGCACATTGACAGACCCATTTATTTTGGTGTCACAAACCTGCTGAGGGTGCACTTGGTCCCATTATCTATATCATTGATGACAATATTAACACTTGCCCCAGTACAGATCCCTGAGGGACACCATTTGTCATCCATTTCAGTATCAGTATCACAGTATCACCAAGGTTGGAAGAGACCTCACAGATCATCAAGTCCAACCCTTTACCACGGAGCTCGAGGCTAGACCATGGCACCAAGTGCCACGTCCAATCCTGCCTTGAACAGCTCCAGAGACGGTGACTCCACCACCTCCCCGGGCAGCCCATTCCAGTGTCCAATGACTCTCTCAGTGAAGAACTTTCTCCTCACCTCGAGCCTGAATTTCCCCTGACGTAGCTTGAGGACATTGAGCCATTGACCACTATTCTTTGCATGCGGTCATCTAAACAATCCCTTAACCAGTCAACCCATCAAATCCATATCTCTCCAACTAAGAGAGAAGGATGTTGTGGGGCACCATGTCAAAGGCCATGTAGAAGTTCAGATGACATGCATTGCCCTTCCTTTGTCCACCTGTGGAGTCAGTACTTTGTAGAAAGCCTCTCGGTGAGTCAGGCCATGCTGGCTGTCTTGAATCACCTTCCTGATCTCCATGTGCCTTAGCATGTCAGAAGCAGACTTCACCTGACTACTGGGACTTTTCAGAAACCATGAAGAGTGGCTCCATGAAGACATCAGCCAGTTTCCTCAGGATTCTGAAATGCATCTCACACATTCTCACAGACTTGTATATGTTTGGGTTCCTTAGGTGGTCATAAATGTTGTCTTCACTTGCAGTGGGAGGGACTTTGTCCTCCTGGTCTCTGTCTATTCATAGAACCATAGAATCAACCAAGTTGGAAGAGACCTCCAAGATCATCCAGGCCAACCTAGCACCCAGCCCTAGCCAGTCAACTAGACCATGGCACTAAGTGCCTCATTCAGAGCTTTTCTTGAACACCTGCAGAGACAGTGACTCCACCACCTCTCTGGGCAGCCCATTCCAATGCCAATCACTCTCTCTGCCAACAACTTCCTCCTAACATCCAGCCTATACTTCCCCTGGCAGAACTTGAGACTGTGTCCCCTTGTTCTATTGCTGGTTGCCTGGCAGAAGAGACCAACCCCCACCTGGCTACAGCCTCCCTTCAGGTAGTTGTAGACTGCAATGAGGTTACCCCTGAGCCTCCTCTTCTCCAGGCTAAACAACGCCAGCTCCCTCAGCCTCTCCTCACAGGGCTGTGCTCCAGGCCTCTCATCAGCTTAATTGCTCTTCTCTGGACACCTTCCAGCACCTCAACATCTCTCTTGAATTGAGGGGCCCAGAACTGGACACAGTACTCAAGGTGTGGCCTGAGCAGTGCTGAGTACAGGGGAAGAATAACCTTCCTTGTCCTGCTGGCCACACTGTTCCTGATGCAGGCCAGGATGCCATTGGCTCTCTTGGCCACCTCAGCACACTGCTGCCTCATCTTCAGCTACTATCTACCGGTACTCCCAGGTCCCTCTCTGCCTGGCTGCTCTCCAGCCACTCTGTCCCTAGCCTGTAGTGCTGCTTGGGGTTGTTGTGGCCACGGTGTAGAACCCTGCACTTGGCCTTGTTAAATCTCATCTCATTGGCCTCTGCCCACCCATCCAGCCTGTCAAGGTCCCTCTGCAGGGCTCTCCTACCTTCCATTTTGGTTCTTCATCTTGGGAGGAGAGAGGCTGGAATAAAAACCAAATCAAGAAGTCATTGAGAACCTCATCCTTCTCCCAGTTGACTGTTACTAGCTTGCCATTCTTGCTCATCAGAGGGTTAGATTTTCTTAAACTTTCATTTTCTGGTTGACATGCCTGTAGAAGCCCTTTTTGTTACCTTGACTAGCTTACAGTGTCACAGTGTCACAGTATCACCAAGGTTGGAAGAGACCTCATAGATCATTGAGTCCAACCCTTTACCATAGAGCTCAAGGCTAGACCTGTGCAATGCCAGTTTGCATTTTCATATTAAAGAAAAAAAAAATTATTTTTTTTCCTTTTTCTTCTTTTTCCTTCTTCTTTTTCTTTGTTGTTTTTAGATTTTATAAATATTTTCACACTGGCAGTTCACAGCATTAACATACACTCATGTGAAACTATTTGGTAAATGTCAGTATTCATACAAGTAGGCCACAGCTAAATCTTGGCTAGTGCCAAGTGTTAGCACTGTAGAAACTTCCCACATAACTCACTAAGACACCTCAGTTTTAACCTCTGTCTCATCCACTTAAGTGATTCAGGCTTTTAGGTTACAGAGAGTTTGTAAGGAGTAGAGAAGCGACAAACAATTATAGGTTTGCTCTTCCTCTGAATATTAACAGAGGTCAGTAAAGAAGACTTTGAAACGCAGCCCAATGAACACTCTCAAAGAAAATTAAAACAATTATTGCAAGCAATAATAACGACAGCAATAATTATAATCAGCTTAAAAAATCAGTGCCTAGCCTATTTACCCACCTGACAGAACCAGGGGCGAAGTAACATTTTAGGGCGAACGTCACCCAAAAGTTTGCGAGGTTAGTTAAAAATGTGTGTGAGTATTTTTGGGCTGATCTTAAAATAAACAAATAAATAAATAATGTAGCCACAGAGCCTCATAGTCCTTTTCCTGCAAAAGTAAAAGTCTTTTGTTTGTTTGTTTGTTTTTGTTTTGTTTTTAAGTAAATCTAGTGAGCGTTGTGCTAGTTTGAAGCTAGCTAGAATGTTTTGGTGAGAACTAGATTACAAGCTGTGGAAGGAAAATGATGGTGATGTCTACATCCCTCATAGGCTTGCTGAAGGATATAAGAATAAGAATCTAAACATAGATAACACTTTCACCTTCTGCTGGGGAACTCCGAGCTTCATCTCTCTCTCTAACCTCACCCTCCTTTTTTCTGATTAATCCACTTTGCTTCCTAAGCCCCTGGCCAAACCTCCATTCTTCCTTGGGACTGGGGTAAGGTTGAGAGGGGTAGGGGGAAGGTGCAGGGGTGGTCGAGAGCTCCTCCTGGGGACTCAGGTTTCTGGGAGGGCTGTTGTGTTTCTGTGTTGCCTTTCACCTTGTATATTTCTATACATAACTGTATATACTGTAAATATCTGCTTGTATATTGAGCTAAGCTGTAAATAATAAGCTTCATTCATATTTCCAAAGCCAGCTGAGTCTAGTAACACCCAAACCATCACAACATAAATCCTGGAGATTTTCACAAATGTGATCTTTTCTTTATAATAACATTTACTAGTGTGTTAAGTCACATGCACTAATACAAAATGATTGGACATATAACTGCTTGGCAGGCTGGAAACACTTTATCAGCTTGCTAGTTCCCAGTTTTCTTTGTAGCACTTTTTCAAGTGGATGTAAAGATATGAGGGATTGTGAAGGAAATGTAAAACTGTTGAATGGTAAAGAGAGGAGGAGGAAATGGATCACTGGAAAGCAACTGGCAAACAAAAAAGGACAGAAAGTTGAACTATGATACCTACCTGTTGTGATGGTTTCGGTGCTACCCATCCCCCACACACACTTAAGAAAATCACCCAGACTAGACTCATCTGATCTGGAAATTGAATGAAACTTTATACTTACAGCTTAGCACAATATACAAGCAGATATTTACAATATTTAAACCTATAGACAGAAATACACAAGTTAAAAAGTAGTACAGAAACACAACAGACCTCCCAGAAACCAGAGTCCCCAGGAGGGGCTCCCAATGATATTTCCACCTATTTCCCACTCCCCTACCATACCCCAGACTTTGCCTTCTGCCCAAGGTGAATTTGGAGGGTTGACCAGAGGAGTTAGGAAGCAGAAGGATTAGTCACACAGACGGTTAGAGAGAAAAAGTTCATGCAGCCCCAGAGAAAGAGAACAAACTCTGCTATCTATGTTTGTGTTCTTCTTCTTATATATCTCAGCAAGCCTATGAGTGAAGTAGACATCACCATTGTTTCCTTTTCACAGCCTACAGTCTAATTCTTTTCACCAAAATATCCCAGCTAGGCTCAAACTAGCACATCTGCTAGGACAGAAACGTGGTTTGCACTATATGATGTCCAGAGGTCCCATCCATCTAATGCTAGTACTCAAGGTTTGACCTGACCAATGTTGAGTAAACAGTGTTGAGTAAATCATAGCCTAAGGTGTTGTTTGTACCCTGGTTTCCACTGAGCACTATCCAGGAATACAGAGCTAAAGATTTACCATTTTGTGAGTAAAGCTACTCATAGGTTCCAGAAGCAAGCTCTGTCTTTTCTGTGCATTCTTGAAGTACCCTATGGGGTTTTTATTTGATCTCAAATTGTCAGTATGGTATGTACTATGTAACATGATCCTAACAGTCTTTTCTATACACATTAAAAACTTTAAAAGACTTATCACCTTCTCTATTTATTTATTTTATCTCAGTCCAGTATTTTATTTGCTTGTGTGTGTGCTTTCTTGTAGACAAAATGCTGCAGAATGTGGTCTAGAAACATCACCATTTGTGAAAACACTGAAGTTCATTTGGAAATGAGTCCTGTAAGTCTAAGATTATTCTTGAGGACTTTCTTTTCTTCCAAAAGTTTATATATTACAAAAAGCTATGTCTAAAATAATTAATGCCTGACAGACATAACTTCCTTGCTTTGACCTGAAGTGGCTTTCTTCTGGAAGTATACATCTGCACTTTCTTACAAAACAGTGCTATACAAAGAGTGATCGCTTCTTCCTTTTATCCAGCAGCCCTGAAGGTATCCAGGGCTAAAAGCAGCTGACTCAAGTTATGTCCCTTATCTGGCTAGGAGATTCTGGGGATATGAACATGTCCCTTTGTTGGAGAAATTCTTGTTAGCAGAAGCACACAAAATTGATAAACATGAGCAACCCGTGCTGGGAAGACCTTGAATCCATCCTGGGAGCTTAGATAGCAGGCACAGGGTGGCTTCCCCCCAAATGCAGCTGCAGGAGGTGGAGTGCAGCTGCAGGTGGGCAGAGTTTAGCCAGCCCCAGAGTCTGACCCTTAGAATGTTATGGTATGCTGACTTACTGATGCCTTACAAGTGATCCTGGACCCTCTGACTGTAACCAATCTTGATGGAGCACGCCTCTTGCTAGAAGTGCACATAAGTCACTGTATCATAGAAATAAAGTGGATTTGACCATCTAACCACATTGGTGAACAAAGAGTCATCTTCCCATAGCGCTCCACCGACTTAAACTCCAACATCCCTTTTTGTTACTCTCTTGTCACCAAGCTGGGGAAGTTTTTTGGGACAAGGTTTTTCTGATGCCCTGCTTTTTAAGTTGTTCCACTTTGCATAGAGGATTGACTTAAAGTCAATTGTCAAAACATATCCCGTGTGCAATAATGAGCATTTTCAACAATGTCTAATGTGGATATGCTCATGCCAGTAGCCTTTTCAGCAAAGGTGAATATACCTGGGCATTTTCTAATACATTTTGACCCAGACAATCCTCTATATGCAAATTCCCAAAGTTTTTCTTGTTCTCTCAATATTAACAGAGGAAGCTGTAATTCAAACTTTTCCTAGTGTAGGCTTTTCCTAGTGAGGCTTTAGGATCAAAAGCTCTTCATGAGTAATGAAGAAAAAACCCAAAACTTTGCTTTATTTTGTCTTAATTAACAAAAAGTTACCTTTCATTATGTACTTTCCCAGATACAAGGTGAAGATGTATCTTTTAAAATGCGTAATGATGAGAGGATGCTCAGAGGGCTGGAGCATCTCTCCTGTGAGGACAGACTGAAAGAGTTGAGGCTGTTCAGTCTGGAGAAAAGGAGGCTCCCAGTGACTGGCTGGAGAGCAGCCCTGAGGAGACAGACTTGGGGGTGTTGGTGGACAAGAAGCTCAACATGAGCCAGCAGTGTGCACTTGCAGCCCAAAGGGCCAACCAGATCCTGGGCTGCATCAGGAGAATTGTGGCCAGCAGGTTGAGGGAGATGATTCTGCCCCTCTACTCCACTCTGGAGAGACCCCACCTGGAGTACTGCATCCAGGTCTGGAGCCCCTATTACAGTAAGGGTGTGAAGATGTTGGAGCATGTCCAGAGAAGGGCCATGAGGATGATCAGAGGGCTGCAAGAGTCGGGACTGTTCAGTGTGGAGAAGAGAAAGCTCCCAGGTGACCTTCTTGTGCCCTTCAAGTATTTGAAGGGGGCCTACAAAAAAGCTGTGCAAGGACTTTTGAGGCTTTCAGGTAGTGACAGGACTAGGGAGAATGGAACAAAGATGGAGGTGAAGAGATTCAGACTGGCTGTAAGGAGGAAGTTGTCCAGCATGAGAGTGGTGAGAGCCTGGAATGGGTTGCCCAGGGCAGTGGTTGAGGCCTCATCCCTGCAGGTGTTTAAGGCCAGGCTGGATGAGGCTCTGGGCAGCCTGATGTAGGGTAGGGTGTCCCTGGGCATGGCAGTGAGTTTGGAACTAGATGATCCTTGTGGTGCCTTCCAACCCTGACTGATTCTATGATTCTAAGTTCTGGTATAGTCAGCATGAAAATTGCAGCAGAAGAGTGATTTTTTTCTTATAGCATATACTCTGTTCACTTGAGTCTGCTTTATTTCATGTTCTTTTGAGGAATCAACAGAGATAAAGTATCAGTAAAACAAATTGGCATACTTCTCCCTCTTCATTTCTATATTTTTTTAACTGTAAAGACAAGGCCTAGGGAGGTTGGCAATGTGACTTGCAACCCACTTTGCAAAGTCTGTACTGTGATGCATGACACGCAAGGAAGTAGGCAACCAAAGATACAGAAAAAGACTGGGAAATTACCTTCTATGTTGAATTATGCTATGCAGTGAGCACTGATTTTCTCTTATATCCTGCAGCTATCTTGTCATAATAATTTTTTTTAAAGCCCTTTCCTTTTGTTTCTAGATTTTCCAAGACTTAGCAGCCTGTCTGAAAGAAATAAATGATAACTTTGAAAATTCTTTGGTACAGTATGAATGCCGATTAATTTTCTGATGTATTTTTAGTCATGTTCCATTAAATATGTAAAATGATGAGTTGCTAGCACTGGTGAGAGAGGGAAGTGGAATATAATTAATAGATGAAAGAATGCCCCTTCAAAATGTAGCTGCTATAAGTACACTTGGCTGATCATGAAATTTCTAATTCCAGCCCTCATATCTATATTTTAGATTGACTATACCCTGGGGCCTCAGAAGTGAGCTTCATTTACCGAAAAGTCATGGGAAGTCATGTTTATTGTCTCAGCAGGTAGCTGCACTCTAAAGTGTAATACTGAAAGACAAGAGAAAACAGAGGCCAGTTTATGTTATTAGAGGCACACTGTAGTTTCCTGACAGATGTGCAGAGCAGAAAAGAATAAAGGAAACAAAATAAAAAGGAAAAGAAGAGCACACACATCAGATTCTATCAAGCTTTAAATATTTCTGCTTTAAATATGTCAACCTAAGTTCTTCTGTGTTCCCAAATGCACAAGAACGATGTAAGCAATCTCTTTTGTGGAAGGAAATATGACCAATCTACTTAAGAAACTCTCTGAACATTGTGCGGGCTTGAAGCGTTTCTGCTCTATACTTCAGACTCATAGGGTTCTTTAACCACATGTATGATCCGTGTATTAAAACTGACTGGAGTAAGGAAATACTTGTTTATTCATTTTCAGAAAGGATACTTATCTCTCTGAGGCTGCAGTAGCAAAACATTATGCCAACGTATTTCATCTATGTAGGCAGGAGAAAGGCAACCCTAGACCGTCTGCTCTCTTTTTGTCACATAAAGTTCTCAGCACCTAATAACATTTTGATAAAGGCGCTGCGCTGTATCTGCGTAGCTGTGTTTATTGCCATATGGTAGTTCCCAAATTACACTGCACTCTTACAAGTAGAGGCTGGCCAAAATGGTCTGGCTGCCTCCCAGCATCGAGCAGTTGCTGACAAGGCTGTTACATGCTAATGGTGGTAATACAACCAGTAATACAGCATTTGCGAGTTACCTTTGCTGCCAGCTACTACGTTCTGCAGTAACAAAAGGACATATCATGTTTACTTTCCTTATTAATTATTACATATCCTTAAGACACATCACCCATTTTCATTTTCTGCTAATAATACCTTCCCTGGAGTATAATATTGACTAATTAACCCATTAACTAATTAATCCAAGTCCTAGACAAAGTTCATGTGACATATCCTATTAAGAATGCCAGACATATTAGTTATTCTAATCCCCTGACTTCTGGGTCTGTTGCTACTATTTCTGGGAGAAGTAGCACATATAATTTTTTGAACATTAGCTTCACAAGATGTCGTGGAAAGCCAAAATAGGCCTAAACACGTGCTGGCTTGCCCAAAAATGTTTTCTGCTCTCGCTCCTTCTGCTAATGGGGAAGCAACTGCGGGGAAATGAAGACAAGAGGCCCTGGTGCCTTCCGGTCTCCTTCTCTCCATGTCTGTCTAAACTTGTTTACAGGGTACCTTCACATGTTTATACACTTTTTTGTGTTCAGCCCTAAAAAGGTAAAAGCAAGCCATGACTTTACCTAATATGGTCAAGTTCAGCAAAGTGCCATTCTGATTGGCTGATCTGTGGCCAAAGAACCACTGATCTTGGGCTGTATTGATAAAAAGAGATGAGGAGATAAAGATGTGCTTATGCAGGTCCTCTTGCCTCATTGTGCTCTCTTCTTCTGGCAGTGCTCTGCCTCGCTGCCACTGCATCCTGCCATGCTCTGCAGCATTATGTCTGCTAAGCTATCAGCTGTCCCTGCTGCTTGATAGCAAGCCCTGATTCTGTGGGTTTGTCTACCTGGAATTGTCTCAAGTTCACAAGGAATAGGCTTTAGGCGCCTTCACACAATCGGCTTGCTTAGCCAGCATGACGTTGTGCCTGACTGTACACCTGCAAGGCATCCTGCCTACACCTGCAAGCCTCCGTGCCAAGTCTGGAGCCAAGAGGAACCAGGATCAGGTTAGAGATCATCTGCATCTCTCCCAGCACCCTTGTTAGAGCCTGGGAAGATCAGAAGCCTCAATGTCTGACAAGACACCAATGGAACTCCCTGCAAGTGTTTGGGTACTATCTGGATACTGTAGTTAGCCTCGGGAGTTGGGAAATAACTTTGGGGAGTAAATACTCAAAAGCCTCATTAGCAGAACTCTGTAAAACCCTAAGTGAATGCAAGTGCCTTCTGCTAAGCAGACAGGAGCTTCTCGAGTCCCTCTAGTGGGTAAGTGGTGTAACTGACCGCAAGAAAATCTTTCCAATTCTGACAGTTTAATATTTGTAGTATTATTGCTTGTTATTTCTTAGGTGTTCCAGATTCTGTTATTCCTTTGTAAAATGTTTTCATGACCATGCAAAGAAGCAATTATTATAAAAAATTACTGCACAAGTGGCGAGAGTCCTGAATATCAAAATTAATAAACAATATTAAATTGGGGGAAAAAAACCCATCATTAATACCCTCCATCTCACAAGATTGAATGGGATCAGCCAGAAAAGCCTGCAAAACTTGGAGCAGTAGTCCAAATGATGGCTATGTTTATTATACTTCTTAATAGCCTGACCTAAAATTAGCAATGCAACTTACCACAGTTTCCTAGACTTTATTGAGTCTTTTGCAACATGCTTGGTATCATAGAATTAATCAGGTTAGAAGAGACCTACAAGATCACCCAGTCCAACCTAGCACCCAGACCTATCCAGTCAACTAGATCATGGCACTAAGTGCCTCATCCAGTCTTGAATATTTTCAGGGACAGCGACTCCACCATTTCTGCCCTTCCCAAGGCCAATCACTCTCTCTACCAAGAACTTTCTCCTAACATCCAACCTGTACCACCCCCCGGCACAGCTTGAGACTGTTGCTGGTTGCCTGGGAGAAGAGACCAACCCCCACCTGGCTGCAGCCTCTTTCAGGTAGTTGTAGACAGCGATGAGGTTCACCCCTGAGCCTCCTCTTCTCCAGGCTAAACAACCCCAGCTCCCTCAGCCTCTCCTCACAGGGTTGTGTTCCAAGCCTCTCACCAGCTTCGTCACCCTTCTCTGGACATGTTCCAGTATCTCAACATCTCTCTGGAGTTGAGGGGCCCAGAACTGGACACAGTACTAAATTGCTGCAACTTTAGTTAGGTAAATCTAACCCAACACTAACCTGATGTAACAATTTTTGTTGACCCAGTGAAACAGTCCTGGTATGTTGACGTTTTGACATTAAAGATTTTAATGTGACATAAAGGTATGTAAGTAAGCACTAAATACATTATCTCACATGATGGAAGAAGTTTCCTTATGAAGTTGAAGGTCTCTTCATAGACTAATCTGACTTCTTGTGAAAATAAATGTGTTTAATTATTTGATACATAGAGAGTTACACTACAGAGTTACCAGTGATGCTAATATCACAGGATGTTACTCAAGATCAGAAGATGTTAGGGGTTGGAAGGGACCCAAGGAGATCATCGAGTCTAACCCCCGCTTCCAGAGCAGGACAATACTATCTAACAGAGAGCACAGAGGAACACATCCAGACAAGGCTCCAGAGAAGGAGACTCCACAATTTCTCTGGAAAGCCTATTCCAGTGCTTTGTGACACTTACAGTAAATAAGTTCCTCCTTGTGTTGAGGCGGAACCTCTTTTGCTGCAATTTACACCCATTGCTGCTTGTCCTATCACAGGGAGCAACTGAGCAGAGCCTGCCCCCCTTCCTGCCCAGCCTTCAGATACTTCTAAACATTTATCAAATCCCCTCTCAGTCGTCTTTTCTCCAGACTAAAAAGCCCCAGGTCCCTCAGCCTCTCCTCATAAGCCATGCCCTTCAGTCCCCTAATCATCCTCCTAGCCCTCCGTTGGACCCTCTCCAGCAGATCCCTGTCATTCTTAAACTGGGGAGCCCAAAAATTAACACAGTGTTCAAGATGAGGTCTCACCAGGGCAGAGCAGAGGGGGAAGAGAGGGGGGGGGAGAATCTCCCAATGTTGTGGCATATTTTTGTTCTCATAATAAACTCTAAATCTATGTGAGCAAGGCATATCTAAATCTGTGAGAAATAAGCACTTGTGTTTTGGAATTATTGCATTGTACACAGAAAATCTTAATTGCAGGTCTTAATATTCTATTAAATTCTGCTATCCCACTGTGGATTAACACTAATACAATTTCCAAAATGTTTCCAAAACTGAAATACAAGGAAAAAGTCAGATGGCTTATACTACTTCTTGAATTCTTGAGGGAATCTCTCTGCTATTACATTTAGCACATAAAAGCTTCTGTTTCTTAAGACTAAAACTGCAGAATATTCTGTGAAACAGAAAGATGTTAAGATTCCATTGATTCTGAAACTTACTTAATAGTGTTCATGAAGTATTTGATGTCTGTCACAACCTGTTTTCCTGAGCCAACCCTGGTCAATCGGGGAGGCTGTGCTAAATTAGAACATTTCCTTGGAGTAAATTAAGGTTAACTGATACCAAATGGCTGATGAGACATGTTTTCTTGATCCAATGAAAGTTCTTGATCACTGCATGAGCTTTAAAGGTCCCTTCATAGAATCATAGAACCAACAAGGCTGGAAAAGACCTCCAAGATCATCCAGTCCAACCTAGCACCCAGCCCTATCCAGTCAACTAGACCATGGCACTAAGTGCCTCAGCCAGGCTTTTCTTGAACGCCTCCAGGGACAGTGACTCCACCACCTCCCTGGGCAGCCCATTCCAAAGGCAAATCACATCACTCTCTCTGTGAAGAGGATTGTGTCCTTAAGGACACATATGGATCAGAGGAGAAAGAAATAGGAATAAAAAAGAGATGAAAAAGTGTATATAGAGAGTTAAGAAATAAGAGAGAGAAATAAATAGATAATCACCCTTGGATTCAGAGACAGCTCCATGGGATTTGTCCAAGTCTGTTGGTGGTGGGTGTACATCCAGCAAGGGCTTCTATGGTAGATGCAACAGATGGACCTAAGAGGTTGATTTCCTCTTATACAAATTAGTTGTGCAGGGTGGTCTCTTCTCAGAAAGGTCAGTTACAAGGTCCCTCCAGTGTAACATCTGTCACTGACCTTTCCATGGTGCTGTTGCAGTGGTTTAAAACAAGGAAAGAGGGAACACCACAGAACTTTTTTCACTGTTAATGCCATCTCTCAAGAACAGCTCTGGCCAGCAGCTCTCCTGGAGAGCCATCAGGGGCCATCATAAACTGCTTCCCTGTCCATTCAAACCAGGCAGGGACAGACCTTGTCTGAGAAGGACGAAGGTCAGGAGAGTCATCGAGGGCCATCCACCAAAAGTCATTGCCCTGTCTGCTCAGGCCAGGCACTACCACACATTGTTAGATACAATGGAAGGTTGTGCTCTCACAATGTCTTAACCAGAGCTGTGTAAATAGCCAATTTTTTAGCCGAACTTTTAATTTCAAAGTACAGTACAAGAATTATCTCTGTTCCTTGCAGCATTAAAAATTATGTCACTGAACAAAGGATTTTCTATTGGAAATTTATTTTTTCTTTCACAGATTGCATTGGGTTGGAAGGGATCAATCCCGCTGCAGTGAGCAGAAACACCTCCAACTAGATCAGGCTGCCCAGGGACACATGGAGTCTGACCTTGAATGTTTCCATGGACAGGGTCTCAACCATGTTCCTGGGCAATCTGTTCCAGCATTTTATCACTATCATTGTAAAGAACTTCCTCATTATGTCCAGCTGAAATCTACCCTGCTCCATTTTAAAATCATTGCCCCTCATCCTATTGCTACAAGCCCTTCTAAACAGTCCTTCCTCAGTCCCCTTCAGATATTGAAATGCAGCTGTAAGGTTTCATCACAGCCCTTTCCTCTCCAGGATGAACACCCCAATTGTTTGTGCCTATCTTGGAAGGAGAGGTGCTCCAGACCTCTGATCATCTTGGCGGCCCTCCTCTGAAGCTGTTCAAGTAGGTCCATGTCTTCTGCTGGGGATGGGGCCCCAGAGCTGGATGCAATACTCCAGGTGAAGTCTCACTGGAGCAGAGTGAGGGGATCATCTCTCTCAGCCTCCCTGCAATGCTTCTTTCAGTGCAGCCCAAGATGCAATTGGTCTTCTGGGCTGCAAGTGCAGATTGTTTGCTTGTGCACAGCTTCTTGTCTACCAGTACCTCCAAGTCCTTTTCGGTGTGGCTGTTCTGAATTTCATCATCCTCCAGCCTGTATTGATATTGAAGGTTAGCCCAACCATTGTGCAGGACCTTGCACTTTGCCTTACTGAACCTCATGGGATTATCCTCAGACTACTTCTCCAGCCTGTCCTGGTCCCTCTGGATGGCATTCTATCCTTCAGCCTTATTATCTCCACCACTAAACTTGGTATCATCTCCAAATTTGCTAAGGGTGCAATCAATCTCACTGTCTGTATCATTGCTGAAGATATCAAGCAGCACTGGTCCCATTACAGACCCCTGAGGGACACCATTTGTTGCCCATCTCCATCTGGACATTGAGCCCCTGACGACTATCCTTTCTACGTGATCATTCAACCAATTCTCTATTCACTGGATAATCCACCCATAAAATTGATATCTCTCCATCTTAGAGAGAACGATGTTGTGGCGACGAGGCTGGTGAGAGGCCTTGAGCACAGCCCTATGAGGAGAGGCTGAGGGAGCTGGGATTGGTTAGCCTGGAGAAGAGGAGGCTCAGGGGTGACCTTATTGCTGTCTACAACTTCCTGAAGGGAGGTTGTAGCCAGGAGGAGGTTGCACTCTTCTCTCAGGCAGCCAGCACCGGAACGAGAGGACACAGCCTCAAGCTATGCCAGGGGAAATTTAGGCTGGAGGTAAGGAGAAAGTTCTTCACTGAGAGAGTCATTGGACACTGGAATGGGCTGCCCGGGGAGGTGGTGGAGTTGCCATCCCTGGGGCTGTTCAAGGCAGGATTGGACGTGGCACTTGGTGCCATGGTCTAGCCTTGAGCTCTGTGGTAAAGGGTTGGACTTGATGATCTATGAGGTCTCTTCCAACCTTTGGGATACTGTGATACTGTGATACTATGTCACAAAGGCTTCACTAAAGTCCAGATAGATGACATCTGTTTTTTTTCCTTGTCCGCTAATGTAGTTACATGGTTTTAGAAAGCCACAAAGTTGGGCAGGCAGGACTTGCTCTTGGAGAAGTCTTGCTGGCTATCTTGAATCACTTCCTTGTTCTCCATGTGTTGGGAAGATCCTTTTCATGATATTTAGTAACATTTGCAACATGAGTAATTGGAAACAGAAAACAAAAACAAATATGATGAAATCAAATATTTTTCTTTACAGAACTGCTTTCTTACATTTTGAAGGTGAAATTTATGTTACAATCACTAAATTTGTTAAATGTTTTAAAGTTCTTCTGTGGTTATTTTTCACATAAAATACTTCCTATAAATATATGCTTCTGCCTCAACACAAGGAGGAACTTCTTTACTGTAAGGGTCACAGAGCACTGGAATAGGCTTGCCAGAGGAGTTGTGGGGTCTCCTTCTCTGGAGACTTTCAAGTCCTGTCTGGATGTGCTCCTCTGTGCTCTGTGTTAGATAGTATTGTCCTGCTCTGGCAGGGGGTTTGGACTCAATGATCTCCTTGGGTCCCTTCCACCCCTAACATCCTGTGATGCTGTGAACTATGATCAGGACTACATTTTTTACTTATTAACTCCTATGCATAAATTGAAAGTCTTGTCTTCAGAAAGGTTTTAATTATGTAAATATAAGAATTATTTTCAGCAAAATGAATGAAAACCCATCAAAAACCTTCTTTTATCTGAAGTGTTTTTTTAAGCAATGTTCCCTCATGTACCTTGCTCTCCAAATCCTCTGCTTTGTTCATGCATGCTCCATATCATTGCATCCTCTTAACTCTCTCATTGACAAAAGCATCTGTTCCCATACATAGGCTCCTATATAACCTTCATTTGGTCCTAATGAATTACATGTGAGTGTTAGAGATAATGGGTATCTCTCTAAAAGATATCTAAAAGGAAGTCTCCCAGGCAGCTCTGATATGGTGTAGCTGTGACCTTGAGCCAAACTGCTGGGAAAAGAGATATGTTTGACCTTTCTTTGCTCAGAAACTTTGTTTAAACAGAAACACTCAGCCTTAGTCTCTGCCAAAGCTATCGTGCCTGCCCGTGCACTTCACTGATTTAAGTCCTGATGTGCTGACTTGAATTTCTACCCTGACTCCGCCTGGGTACTAGACTGTAGGCTGGACTGGATTGCTGTCATGGGTCTTCTTCTGTTCATCTTACTTGGGGCTCATTGCCAACCAGGTGCCCTGCCTGCCTTGCTGCACCTCGTGGCTCCCAGCTCTCCTTCTCTGGCAGATCAGACCCATCAGAGGGTGGGGTGTAAAGGCTTAACCCTCCTAAGGGGAGTGGTCTTGACCCTGGCCCCAGGTCCTCCTCCCCAGGAGTGGATTTGAACATTACTCCAGGTGTAGTGGTTAGCCCACTTGTCTAGACCCCTATAAAAAACAGATGAACTTATTGTTTTGTGCTCTCTTGTCCTATCTCCCTGTCTGATAGCACCACCCACCTGTTCCTTTTCGGTTTACCATGTAGCCATCATTCCATGAGGTGGACAAACCCATTGGCATTAATCTGGTTGTTATATATATTTTATCTTGTTTTCCCTCCCCTGTACCTCTTTGTAACTCTCTTACCTCAAATACCTTTTATTTATTGTTAAAGTTTTCTCTTTTAACTTCCAAATTGAAGTGAGACTATTTACTTGGATATGTTTTACCTTTTCTTCTCTACATCTAATTCCTTCCTTTGCAAAAGGTGGAGGGAAGAGGGAAAGGGATCCATTAATTGTTATTGGTTCTATTAACTATATTTGAGTCTCAGGGAAATTAAAACTAGAACTGAGACAGAGGGCTCACCAAATGACATGGTACTGCTGTATTGCTACTTTACTGCCTCAACATGGCTGTATTAAAAGACAGAGTAGTTTCCAGAAATAAAGCAAGTAGCGGCAAAGAAAATTACAAATAAACTTCTGTTTAGGAGCAGAACAGCAAAGAGGTCTCTAGATAGCTTGGTACGTTCAAATAGCTAATCCTCTCACAATGATTAAGACATCATTTGTAGGAACGAGAGGCAGTTACTGTAAAGGGCCTATAGGTTGCAACCCTCAGACACATGGTGCTAAAGAGAATCGAAGTACTGGCAGAAAATTGCTTGGCATAATGAAAGCATCACTTGATTATCATTCATCCAGTAATATTATTTTCATTAAGTAAATGGAGATTTCGAGATCCTTCATGCCTTAGTCTCTCAGAAAAGAACACTGAAAAGCTGACCCTCGGTGTGAATGTGAGTTAATAAAAGCTTTTCCAAATTGGAGGTAGGCAGTGGTGCCTACCAAGGTGATGTTTGTCATTGTTTGAATCGACCTTTCTGTGAAGCCTAAAAACCAATTCAGATGTGATTGCAAAAGCTGCCTTTAGGTAATATCCTATTTTATTGACAAAAGGGGATGAGGTCAACTCATTTTCATAACAGTCTGCTTGAAGAAATCCTTAACCACTCTATCATTTACAGTTGTTTTGCAATGCAGCTTATGAAAATATTACCAAGCTTAGAGTAGAAAATAAGAAGGGGAGAAAATGGAAACATTTTCCCCCTCTAATAGCAGTTTTAAGAAGAAAATTCTACCATTAATGAGAAAAAAACCCAATAGTTTTCTTTAGCCATTAATCCATTCAAGCTTTGAAAAACTGCTCCCTTTAAAAGCAAATAGTTCTTATTGAAACCTTTCACAAATAAAACAAATGGAGAAAGAAAATAAAAAGGATGCATTGCAAAGTAAGGAAGTGATTTTCAAAAGCACACATTTGAAAGGTTCCTTTTTCTGTAGAATTCAACAATGGCTGGTGACAATGGATGATAAGTGGTTGTCAGGAGACTTGGGTTTGGTTTTGGTTCACTACTTACAATTATGGTTTCAGTGAATTTATTCTTTTATCTGGTTTTGGATTATCCTGGTTGAAGTCATAATTTTCACTGATTAGGTATTATTCATAATTGGTGAATGAATCATTTGCTTGGACAAATTGCTGCTTATCAGTTGTTCCTGAACAGTTCACTACAAGTTATTTGTAATTTTCTCTCTGAGTTGCATGAATGGGTGCCTATGTCACACAGCAATGTTTCCAGTCTTTAATGGGATGAAAGAAGCTTTCTGAACTACTGAGCTTGAAGAAAACATCCTGCAGTTTTGACTCTTGTCGTTAAGATTGTTTGGAGTAATTTGTTCTCTGAACATGATGCTGTGGAAGCCCAACAGGCCTAAAACATGTCTTGCCTTGTCTGGACATGTTCACCCTGCAAGGGTGGGAAAGGAAGACAAAGGCTTGGTGCCATTATGTCTCTTCCAAGTTGTAAACAGGGTACTCATGTGTGTTTATACACTTTTTTGTATTCTGCCCTAATATGCATAAAGCAAGCCCTAGCTCACCTAATATGCTCGAGTTTGGCAAACTGTTATTCTGATTGACTAATCTGTGGCCAAAGAGCCTTTAGTCTCAGGCTGAATTGATAAAAGAGTTGAGCAGGCAAACACAACATGCTCTCTACTGTTGTAAACATGCTTTTGCCATTCTACCCTACCATACTCTGCCATGCTTCTTGCTTTATTCTGCAGCATTATGCCTGCTGAGTTTCTTACTAGCTTCGCTACATAATAACAAGCCCACATGCTTTGGGCTTGAACTACCTGGAAATGCAGTGCCTCGGTTACCATGGAATAGGCATTAAATGCCTTCATGCAGTAGGCGAGAATCAGCCACTGACAAGACATGCCTGCCTGCACATCTGCAAGTTTTCTGGGAGCCCTGGAAAGGACAGATTCATCCAAGAGGCACCAGGATCAGGTCAGAGATCATCTAATTCCTCCCCTGTACCCTGCTAGCCAGGAGGAAGCTCCAGAAGTCTCCATCAGCTAAGAAGTCACCGTCAGAACTTCCTTCAAGTGTTTGGGTACTGTCTGGAAACTATAATTTAGCCCCAGGAATCCAGAGATAGATTTTTGTGTGTAAATATTCAAAAGCTTCTCTGTCAGAAATTCTGTAACTAATTCTAAGTGCCTTCTGCCTTAAGCAAAAAGCAGCTTCTTGAGTCCCTGTAGTGGGCAAGATGTATAATCAACCACAAGGACCTCTTTCCAGTTCTAGTAGTTTAATGTTTGTATTTTGTTAGTTATTCCTTAAGTGTTTAAAGTAAATAGATTCATCACCTGCTTTATAATTATCCAGTTGATTTTTTGTCATATTCAAACTCAGAAATTCACATCAAACGTATTTGTAGTACAAAAACTGAAGCTAGATGTGAGGAGTTTTCACCTGTTTCATTCTGTAGCTGGAATGAAACACTAGTGTTTGGGAAGCTGCTGTGTCATTTTTCCCTCTTATAAACAGTAGATCACTTTTATATATCTGGTGAAGAAGGGTATGGATTGAATACTCTGCTATTTACTGGGTGTCATGCTGTCACCAGCTATTTTCTATTCATAGCAGCATAAATGTGCACAATGGTCTTTGTCTTGTATTGAATGTGTTAGTGCCAGGTCTCTTCTTCAGGCTTTTAAAGAACAACATCTTACTGCTCTGTTAGGCATTCCAAACTAAAAAGAATTGAAAGGTCATCTCTTCTGTCAGTGCTTAGTTGTGTTCAGGCAATCAGCAGACTTACCAGATGCATCTTTGGTTCTCAGTGTCTTCCAAGATATCTATCTTCCAGGCCCTCTTGAATTCTTGTGGTGGTATTACTTCACTCTATGACTGCTGTCTTCCACTAGTGCTGGTCACCGTTTACTTTGACCTCTTTTGCTTAGATAGGAGGCTTTCTCCTTCCTTTTACTTTCCTCAGTTTTCAAAAGCACAGTAACTGTATTCAAATTCTCTCTTGTACATTTGTTCCTGCACAAATCTCTATGTTTTCAGTTTTTAAATTTTGAATAAAATGTTACTGTCTTTGGCACTTGCGAGAACAAGTCCAGAAACTCTGAACCAAAATAAATGGCACGTGTTGTTATTTGCAAGTGTGTCTTGCAATTTTTCTCTTGCTGTACTTCCCCAGTCCAGTTTAACTCCTGCAATGAACAAGTCATGACAACTTCAGCGACTATCCTGAAGAAAAGGAAACGTGCTCTGTTCCAGAGTTTAGAAGTGCTGTACTCCGGATAT
Source organism: Pogoniulus pusillus (assembly GCF_015220805.1). NCBI lineage: Eukaryota > Metazoa > Chordata > Aves > Piciformes > Lybiidae > Pogoniulus > Pogoniulus pusillus. The sequence continues at coordinate 42,121,061 of NC_087266.1, forward strand.
CTGGGTACCTATTTTTAATTACCAATTTTGTGATTGCTCCTCCAGTAATGCTCTTCCCAAATTAAGTGATTTAATTAACAAAATGTTAGCCAATTCAGCTATTAAAAAGACCAACAAGCCATAAAAACCCAAACAACAGAACAAACACAACTGAAAATGCTTGTTTTAATTAATTACAAAGGGCAAACCCAGGAAAACAAGCAAATATTAATAGGAGGCAGCAGTCTTGAAAAGAGCAATAAGGAGATTAATACATGTATTAATTCTCTCTATTGTATAGGGAGAAGCATTTTAAATAGACCTGTGTGTAAAGTCAGGCACAATGGAATATCCGTTCTTGCAAATCGTTCCCAGTAAATCTATCTAATCTATTTATTTATCCTCAGATCATGCACATTTAGATCAGAGTTCTACCAGCTGAGTTAATAATTCTTATCTGAAAGTAATTATGTTGGTCCATAAGTTTTCACCACTGTGTTGTTCCACATCGTATCAAACTACATGATGTCTCATCCCATTAATGTAAAACGCGTTGTGGTGGTGCACAGCGTGGTGTGGTGGCAGACTAGAAATGATGCAGCATTCTTAATGATAGTGAACTAGTAAGTGTCACTGGTATTTAGAAACTTGCACATACTGCAGTTTGATTATCCTCTGGAGGATTTGGAGTTTATTGTTTCCTTTGTATTTCAAGGGCTTGAACTGGATGTTAACTTTTATGACCCAGATTTGGTGTTCCAGAGAAGCAGCGTTAGAAGCCCTAAAGACTTCAAACCTACCTTTTAGTTACAAAAATGTGTCGGTTCTGAATTTATTGACCATCTGTCAGACTTCGCTCACTACTAGCTAGCTGTCATTGTCTGTTATTTGATGCACTTCTATAATGACTCACTGCAGGGAGCAACCAGTATCTCCATCACAGTGATTAATGAGGTCACTCTCTATCCTCAAGCATCTGAGCCTGTAATTATTTCTAGCCGCTATTAGCTAATATGCCAGATCAGATGAAAGTGAAGTATTTATATTTAATATTTGTCCCAAATCATTCTATTATATTCACATGTTTAAATATTATGTGAATTATTTATTACTGTATAACACATTAAAATTATAGCTATCTGTAAGAATATACTGCTCTACTACTATATGTGCATATATTCAAATATTACATGGAAATTATTGGTAGATTATTTTCAATGAATATTTTTCTTTACTCATATTTGAGAGGTCTCTTAAACCAGCCCCATGCAAAAATCATCTTCTCTTGAGCAGTAAAAAAAAACCTGTCACAACAGAACTCCAGTGTTCTTCTATTTCTCTGTCCTGAAATGTCTACGGTTTCATGTACATATTTGGTACATGGATATTTACTTTGTTTCAATGATATTTTTATAGATAAATCAAAGTTTGAAACCGCTGTTGTGTTTTTAAGATAGTGGTCCTGTCTTAACCATAGAATCATAGAATCAACCAGGGTGGAAGAGACCTCCAAGATCAGCCAGTCCAACCTAGCACCCAGCCCCATCCAATCAATGAGATCATGGCATTAAGTGCCTCAGCCAGGCTTTGCTTCAGCACCTTGAGGGACATCAACTCCACCACCTCCCTGGGCAGCCCATTCCAATGCCAATCACTCTCTCTGGAAAGAACTTTCTCCTATCATCCAGCCTAGATCTCCCCTGGCACAACTTGAGACTGTGTCCCCTTGCTCTGTTGCTGGTTGCCTGGGAGAAGAGATCAACCCTCACCTGGCTAAAGTGTCCCTTCAGGTAGTTTTAGACAGTAATGAGATCACCCCTGAGCCTCCTCTTCTCCAGATTCACACTGAAGTCCAGTTTGTTTTGCTGAGGTTACTTCTTTTCTCACAACCAGGTCTGTCAGTTTGCCTTTTCTGCAGTAAAAAACCTTCACTGCTCTGAATAATTCTTTACCCAAGGATCTGAATGAGGCCTAGTGAGACATCTCTGGTAAGACAAAGGATACAGCAAGATTTCTGGACATAACTGAATAAAAAGGAACAGAGATGTTTGCCTACAGACAATTCAGAAGATGAAGACAGATGAAGCTTGAGAATTGGGGCACTTTCCCTACGAATGAAAGGAGCTTAGAGACAGGAAAAAGGTTAGGGTTAGGAGTGGAGCACAAACATTTTTCAGGGCTGAAATCATAAGAGGAGGAGGAGTGAAAGGTATGACAGCATACCCATCAGTGCTGAAGATGGAGAAAGCAAAGGGTACAGAAAAGTTGTTTGGGTGACAAGAAACTAAGGAAGTACTGGAAACTAGCAAGCCTCATGTGGAGAGGAAAGGATTATCCTGGAAAGCATCATAAGAAGTCCTATGCAAAGGTCTCCAGAGAAAGGTTTAAGAAAGAAATTTAGTTAACCAAATGTTGTACCTGTGACTTCTTAAACCGATGCCACATGGCACAGAGAGCTTATACGGCGGTATTGTGAAGGATGTTCTGAGGTTAAGAAGAGCTATAGGTACATGCTGAAAGTACTCTTGACAGAAGAGGAAGGTAAATGAACAAAATATATTGCAGGATGTGTTGGGCTGAGAGGACTATCTGCACACATCCAGAACACATACAAATCACTCATTTGTTGACAGCTTATTGCCAAAACTTGTTGTTTTAAGGCAAGCACGGTGCTTTTTGGTTGCTTTCAAACCTTGCTGTAAGAGCAGTTAAGATTCTCTTCTCTCTTTCAGCTTTTGGGAGAGATAACTTTGGAAAATGCAAGGGGGACAGAAATTGTTTAATACTGTCCTTACAAAGAGAAAGAGGGAGCAGAGAGAATGATGGAGATAATCTATTCTCTCCCATCTCTTTCTCTGAAATACTAGTTTGGAAGAGATGAGTGAATAACTTCCAGAGCTAAAGCTTGAAAAAAAGAGAAGAAACCATGAAAAATCTGATATATACACTTCACTCTTCAGATGGAAAGAAATGATGATTTGGAGGCTGGAGAAGATAGAGCCTTCTGGTTTCTCTCGAGGGCTTGGGTGTTGTTTTATTGTATGATGCAGTGTGTCAGAGCTTGTTCAGTGACGGTTTAACTCTCCTTGACATAGGCATTTGCAAGAATAGGCAACACTGTGGATTCCACATGATCTGAAGGTAGTCAGGGAAAGATGTGCTATATAGCCTTAAGAAAAATAATCTATCAACTGGGAGAGGGGCAGCAGTTTTCAATCCACTGTCCTGAACCTTAGGGTTGACAATACTGTACTTTGAGAGAAAATCCCCAAATACCTCTAGCAAATTGTATGTTTTCAATGTAATAAAAATAATTTTAGGAGATACCACTTTTAATACTGAAGCAGCCAAACACAAAGGTGAAAACTCCAGTCTCAAGAGCTACACTTTTTCTTCTTTTTACAGTCTATTCACTAGTTGAAAGCTGTTTGTTTAACTTTATAATGCCACTGAATTGGCATTCTTCTTGTAAAGAAAGAAGTTCTTGCTCCTCAAAAAGTTTTACTGTGGAAAGCTGTGGAATCTTGCACAAGCTCTTCTCTCACTTGAGCTACCCTATTTTTATTTGCCTTTCAGTTTCGTATTGCTTTCCACCATGCAGCTTTGTCTCATGCAGATTGTCAAATTTGTCAGGATTCCTTATTTGTTTGAAACTTTTCAAGCATAAGGCTTATTTTTCTAGCAGCGGGTCTAAGAATATATCCTCAGTAGATATGACTTGCATGATTATAACCTAGGAAAGAATACAACTGAATAAGAGAAAAGGAAAGAAATAAAACTAAAATGTCTTTTGTGTGCACAAATCAGCTGGGAGTTCTTCCTTTACATGAGTGGTTGAGTTTGAGTGGATCCAGTTATTTATTGTGACAGATTGTAATTAGTCATCAAACTGCTTAGATTTGCTCAAGATTCTTATTCTTCTAGCTGGAATACAAAGCAAATATTTGAATGAAAGGAAGCCATAGGAACTTTGAGTGACATAACTGACTAAGATTTCACTATTTGGAGATCTTAGTGGGCTCAGTGTTTGTGTGAGCAACTGGTTTTAGGAAAGAAGCTGCAAAAACACAACTTTGCTCTGAATGATGTCTTTTTCATTGCTTTACTGATGTTGCAGAATCACATAAATATTCAGGTTGGAAAGGACCCTCAGGATCATCAAGCCCAACTGATAACCCTACTCTGCAAGGTTCACCCTAAACCATATCCACAAGGACCACATCCAAATGACTTTGAAATGCATTCAGGGTTGATGACTCAACTACTTCAGTGAGCAGCCCATTCCAATGTCTGACCACTCTTTATGTGAAAAAATGTTTCCTAATATCTAGTCTAAACCTACCCAGTCACAGCTTAGGGCATTCCCTCTTGTTCTATCACTAATTACCTGTGAGAAGAGACCAATATCAATTTCTCCACAATGTCCTTTCAGGTAGCTGTAAAGAGTGATGAGGTCTCCCCTCAGCCTTGTCTTTTTCAAAGTAAACAGCCTCAGCTCCTTCAGTTGCTATGTCACTTTTTACAGTCTTATTTTATGTTATAGAATCAACCAGATTAGATTATTTTGGATAGGATTTCTTTTGTTGCTGTTATTGTTATGTATTTGTTCAATTCCTGTCATGGGGGAGACTGAAATAGGGACTTTTAGCTGTACTGTTATACAAATAATAACATCAGTTACCAGTCTTTGTCTCAGAGGCTTTAAGAATGCAAACTGAGCTGTGTTAATGACTAATTAGTGTTTCCAGCATCTAGCATCTTCCCAGTGCATATGTCAACTAAGAGGTAATTTTCTTGGCTTCTTACCCTCCCCAAAGATGAACATTTTATTACATAAAAGTGCTTAATATTTTTCGAGGGGAGAGGGGTGTCCTGGAGCCCTGGATACCCCAAAATTCCTCTCCCTCCATGGTTTGAGTGGGAGAGGAAAGGTGTGAAAAATCTCTTCCCCTCCCTTGCCCTGCAGGCTTGAAGCATGGGGTGCAAAGGGCCCTTCTGGTGTGAGGGGTGCTCCGTGAAGATGCCTGCATTGGGCTGGTGATTGGCTGTGGTCTTCATGCCTAGAAAATGGTAGATCTACTCTTGTCTAGGAAAGATATAAATATTGGGGGTACTCCCTGCCTTGGGGTTCCAGACTTAGAGTTCTCCCTCACCTGGATAGTTCCTGCAGAGAGTCCCCTGGCACTGAGGGACTGGACCGGACCAGGCTGTCCCTCCTTAGGATGGCTTCCCACCATAAGCAGCCTTTTGTGCAAGTTAAATAGGCCTAAGGAGCCTCGGATATCTTTTGAAAGAGAGAGAGGGAGGTGACAAGCATCTGGACTGCCCTTTCTCTCAAACAGCCTAGCTCACCTGTGAGTAAACTTTCTACTCAGCCTGATTAATAGTGGGAAAAAGCTGTGTTTATATCATAGCATCATAGAATCATAGAATCAACCAGGTTGGAAGAGACCTCCAAGATCATCCAGGCCAACCTAGCACCCAGCCCTAGCCACTCAACCAGACCATGGCCCTAAGTGCCTCATCCAGGCTTTTCTTGAACACCTCCAGGGATGGTGCCTCCACCACCTCCCTGGGCAGCCCATTCCAATGCCAATCACTCTCTGTGGCAAGAACTTCCTCCTAACATCCAGCCTATAGCTACCCCGGCACATCTTGAGACTGTGTCCCCTTGTTCTATTGCTGGTTGCCTGGGAGAAGAGACCAACCCCACCTGGCTAAAATGTCCCTTCAGGTAGTTTTAGACAGCAATGAGGTCGCTCCTGAGCCTCCTCTTCTCCAGGCTAAACAACCCCAGCTCCCTCAGCCTCTCCTCATAGGGTTTATGTTCCATGCCCCTCACCAGCTTTGTCCATTTCCTGACTTCTAAAATAGCCAAAATTATCTGTGGTATCCTTGTAAAATCTTCTCAACCAAACTGAGTCTGCTAATTGAACTAAGTTAACTTCTGTATAAAGTTTTGGGGGTGAGGTTTCAGGAAAATAAAATACTTCTAATTTTATACATATATTTCTGACTCAGCCACGTTAATTCCCTGCCTCCACAACAAGGGGGGAATGTAAAAGTTTACTTGAAAATGTAGGAAGAGATCACATTTAACTTGAGAAATTTCCAGCTAGGAAACTTCGGATATATTTTCTCTCTGTTATGGGAAACTTGATTTGATGACAGATTATGTTCATGTAAAGACTATAATGAAACAATGTGGTACAACCATTGTGTATGACATTGTCTGTAGGTGGAAACAGAGGGAGATGTTCAGCTACCTATACCCAGTCATTAAATGATCCATGTAAACTAAAATACATTGTTTGTTGTTTTTTTTCCAGATAAATATTCTGAATTACAGCAGGGTAGCTAAGATTTGAGGTTTGTGGTAATTAGAAAAAGGTGGAAGGAAAGAATACAAGCTTGACTCAGTTTGATAAAGACAATCTAAAACCAGAAAGTGGTCTTTCAGGAGCCAGTGAATCTGAAAAATGGCATTTTTACACACTTGAAATTTCTTTTAAGCATCATTTCAGTAACCTTTTTGATCAAAATATGATTTCACCCCATTCCCTAATTTGTATATTAATAATGAAGTTATTTCACCCCACCCCCTAATTTGTATATTAATAATGAAGTAATTACAAGCAAGGTACTAAATGCTTTTAATAGTATTTTGACTTAAAAGAAAAAAAGTGTTATTTGTAAGTGAAAAAAAACCTTTTTCTTCCTTGGGTACACTGAAGGTTTCTTTCTTCCTCTTTATTTCTTTCCATGCACTTCCTACTCTGGAAATTTCAGCTCAAAACTACGTTGTTCATCTTAGCAGCTATGGCTTTACATAGTAAGGAAACACAGTTATTAAAGATCAACTTTAGATTAAAGATTTTCCAAACAATAAAGAAGAGGCACTTAGGAAAAATAAACAGTTTATTTAAGCAGTTGGATAGTTCTTGCTGACAAGTCAGAAAACTTCCAGAGGACAACAATATTTTAGCTGAGGTTTCCAGAAAAAATAATAGCCTGCTTTTCCCTTTCTGTATTCCAGATAAACTTATCTATATTCTGCAAACACATAGCTAGTAAAATATTTTTTTACATTTAAAGGGCAGCTAAATGTTCAGTTCTGAGACAAGCAGAAACAAAACTGGAAGCTCAGATGTCTTTTCCTTCAAACAGAACATTTAATAGGACTTCTAGTACTAGAGATCTTTACCAGAGTCTTGCTTATTTGCAGTCTGTGATATTCTCACTTATCATATCATAGTATCATAGTATCATCAGGGTTGGAAGAGACCTCACAGATCATCAAGTCCAACCCTTTGCCACAGAGCTCAAGGCTAGACCATGGCACCAAGTGCCATGTCCTCACTTCTCCTTGCCTCTGCTTCCAAATCCACTGAGATCATAGTGATTTACTGCTGCTCTAGCTCATAGAGTTGCACCAAGGGTCTGATCCAGGTAGCCAGCAGGATTTTTGCCACAAAGCATCAGTGTAACTCATGCTGCATAAAATGAGCAGACATAAAGTGCATTTCAGGACATGATGTGGCCTTGTACTGTTTCCTATAGCAGCATATGGAAACCCCTTGAACAAAGCAACTACAGCTTTGTTTTCACATTGTGGGGCAGAAATGTCTCACCCAGAAACTGTCATTCCTGCTGTGTTTCTGTTGTTGATTCTCCATGATTACTAGTCTCTGGCAGGTCAGTATAAGACTACATCCTTCTCAGAGTTATTATCTCTAAACCATGAAACCCATATGTACGAATTTGTTTGTCTTTTCAATATCTCTTTTGAGGATTTATCACCTCTTGCACAGCTTGCAGATTTTTAGGTTGCTCATTTCTCAGGTGAGTCATTCTGAATAAACTGTATCCCAAAAAGACATTTCCAAAAGAATAAGAGACAACTCAGTACAGTATAAGGATAAATAATCAGTTAGAACTCACAAAATCAGGAGCAGATGTAGCCCAATTAAACTCAACAGTTCACAGGTGTTCACAAGAATGACTTTAACATAAAAACACACTTCTCCTTAGTGCTTCTTATTTATTATTTTTTTCTAGTGCTCTTTAAATTTTATATACTTCACCAAACTAAACTAGAAAGAGTAGGTAATTGAAGATTAGCTGGATATAATTGACTTAAAAATTCAACACATTAATTGTTTGTTTGATTTTCACAGTATCACAGTATTATTAGGATTGGATGAGACCTCACAGATCATCAAGTCCAACCCTTTACCACAGAGCTCAAGGCTAGACCATGGCACCAAGTGCCACGTCCAACCTTGCCTTGAACAGCTCCAGGGACGGCGACTCCACCACCTCCCCGGGCAGCCCATTCCAGTGCCCAATGACTCTCTCAGTGAAGAACTTTCTCCTCACCTCCAGCCTAAATCTCCCCTGGCGCAGCCTGAGGCTGTGTCCTCTTGCTCTGGTGCTGGCCACCTGAGAGAAGAGAGCAACCTCCTCCTGGCCACAACCACCCTTCAGGTAATTGTAGACATCAATAAGGTCTTCCCTGAGCCTCCTCTTCTCCAGGCTAGCCAATCCCAGCTCCCTCAGCCTCTCCTCGTAGGGCTGTGCTCAAGGCCTCTCACCAGCCTCGTCGCCCTTCTCTGGACACGCTCAAGCATCTCAATGTCACTTCTAAACTGGGGGGCCCAGAACTGAACACAGTACTCTAGGTGAGGTCTAACCAGTGCAGAGTACAGGGGCAGAATGACCTCCCTGCTCCTGCTGACCACACCATTCCTGATGCAGGCCAGGATGCCACTGGCTCTCTTGGCCACCTGGGCACACTGCTGGCTCATGTTCAGGTGGGTATCAGTCAGCACCCCCAGATCCCTCTCTGTCTGGCTGCTCTCCAGCCACTCCAACCCTAGCCTGTATCTCTGCATGGGGTTGTTGTGGCCAAAGTGCAGCACCCTGCACTTGGAGCTGCCTCCCATTGGACTCTGCCCATCTGTCCAGGCGGTCAAGGTCCCGCTGCAGAGCCCTTCTGCCTTCCAACTCAGTCACATCTGCCCCCAGCTTAGTGTCATCTGCAAACTTGCTGATGACTGACTCGATGCCCTCATCCAGATCATCTATGAAGATGTTAAAGAGGATGGGGCCCAGCACTGATCCCTGAGGGACACCACTAGTGACAGCTGCCAGCTGGATGTGGCACCATTCACCACCACTCTCTGGGTCCGGCCCTCCAGCCAGTTCCTAACCCAGCACAGAGTGTTGCCATCCAAGCCATGGGCTGACAGCTTAGCCAGCAGTTTGCTGTGGGGGACAGTGTCAAAGGCCTTGCTGAAGTCCAGATAGACCACATCCACAGGCCTCCCCACATCCACCAAGAGGATCATCTGATCATAGAATGAGATCAAGTTAGAAAGGCAGGATCTGCCCTTCCTAAACCCATGCTGGCTGGACCTGAGCCCTTTGCCATCCCTCAGGTGCACTCTTATCACCCCCAAGATAACCTGCTCCATCAGTTTCCCTGGCACTGAGGTCAGGCTGGCAGGTCTGTAGTTCCCAGGTTCCTCCATTTTGGAGTCATGGTGAGCCATACTTAATGAGAAGATTAGGGTTAAATGTAGTTTGTTCATATCACTTAGTTCTGAACTCCTAGCAAAAGGCACCCACAATTAAAAGTGATATACACAGCACATGTGTGTTGCTAGAAAATGCCAAGTCTGTAGTCTAATAGACTTTAAAATGTATAGTTCTTTCTCAGCAGCATGTGATGGAATTTGTCATTGTCTCACTACCTGGACACTGTGCTATCAGCCAGAAACACAGCACATATGCTATTCATTCTTTTCAAGCCGGTGCTTTCCCGGCTGCTGTTTTAGGAGTTTATTGAGGAGAATGGGCAGAGCGATAATGTACACATTTTTCATGAGTATCTCTTGGTATGGTATTAACATTAATCCTTTGACTTCCTGTCACATTGCAGAATGGAAATGTTTTGTATTGCCTAGGTGCTGTAACACCTGGAAGACAGAATTCCATCTACCTTTCTTATTTTGTATTATACTGGGATGAATTTCTTCTGAAAATCATGTAACACAGGCTTTGCCTTAGCATAGCTCCTGAAATGATGAGTGCTTTCTTTTCTTGGGAAATTAGATCATACTGAAGTTCTTATTTCTGGGTAATAATTGCATTCAGGATGAGACATATTTGCAAGTTCAAAGCGTAGGTTGGAAAGTATGAATGACATTGCCATCTTTAACTACTGTTACAGCACAAGCCTTACATCCTTTGGCTTTATTTAACCTGGCCTTCAACACCATTTTTCTTATACCAGTGTGCATTCTAATTCTGTCCTAAATTCTGTCCTAAATAGTTGAAAACATTAGGATCAGATTCTAATCTGATCCTAGAATCAGATTCCAGGATCAGAATCTAATCTGATCCTGAATCGAGTCTGATTAAGATCAGACTTGACAACCTTTAGCTTTTTGCTTTCCCAATTTGGCAGACAAATTTCATCTAGTCAACAGGCTGAAGCTTTTGCTATGTTATTTGTGATGTGATGTAGAGTTAATTCTTACATCATATTGAGTTCGAATATTTGACTTCCCTCTAGCAATTTCCACATTAGTGTTATCTGATTATCAAAGATATGCAAGCTACTTTGTCATCCCTGTTCTATCATTTGCACTTCTCTCTTAATATCATCTCTATCAGTATGCTTTTAAATGATGCACCCTTTGATTCCTCTTTCTTGTTGATTTCCTTGTACTGCATAGTGAGAAGTTATGTAGGCTTTCTGAAAACACAGAAGGAATTACTGGATGGTACTGATAAAACAGCAGGGTTTGAGTAATTTAGTCTATAATCTCACTTTAAATATTGAATTACCCTTCTGAGTAACAGTTTCATGTGGGGTCTTGTTTGCATCTCCAGCCATACTTACTGCCTCAGACTGAAAGCACTGTTGAACTCAGAAAGAGCTTTTCGTCTATGTACAAGGAGAGAGATGTAGATGATTTTACCAAACAAAATTATTGTGTGTCCAGTATGTTGATGGTTTGTTGTTTGTTTGATTGGTTGCTTGATTGGTTTTTGTGTGTTTGTTTGCTTTTATAGTACCTTCCTCTGAAAATTTGTGTATGTGCTAATGCAAGGCATTGGAAAGGTAAATCACTTGTGGGATCTTGCTTTGCCTCTTCTTAGGCTAATCTATCCACTTTTTCTTCCATCTACTAACAGCTAATACTAGGTCTACATGTTATATCACCATTAAAAACACCACTAATAGCATGTGGAGTTGTTCTCATGTTCCAGAGGGCAAATGAGCCATGGGAGATACCTTTAGCACGCCACAATTCTATGACAGTGTTCAGTGATTCAGAGACTTCTTGAGTTAGTTTGATGGCTTGACCAGCATCCAGACACCTATTCAGCTACTCTCTCACTCCACATCCTCACCAGGACAGGGGTGAAAATACAATATGATGAAAAAACCTTGTAGGTCTGGAAGGAGATCCTCTGTGAGCTGAAGTGTGGATGTCTGCTTTGATGGTCCTCCATGGGCTACAGTGAGACTACATGGTTATTGCTGTCTACAACTACCTGAAGGGTGGTTGTGGCCAGGAGGAGGTTGCTCTCTTCTCTCAGGTGGCCAGCACCAGAGCAAGAGGACACAGCCTCAGGCTGCGCCAGGGGAGATTTAGGCTGGAGGTGAGGAGAAAGTTCTTCACTGAGAGAGTCATTGGACACTGGAATGGGCTGCCCGGGGAGGTGGTGGAGTCGCTGTCCCTGGGGCTGTTCAAGGCAGGATTGGACGTGGCACTTGGTGCCATGGTCTAGCCTTGAGCCCTGTGGTAAAGGGTTGGACTTGATGATCTGTGAGGTCTCTTCCAACCCTGATGATACTGTGATACTGTGGTGGTTCACCATAGTCTTCTCCAGAGCCTGCAGGGGGACCTCTACTCCAGCAGCTGCATCATCTTTTTTTCTTCCTTCTTCACAATGTTTGGTGTCTACAAGGCTGTTTCTCTCATTTTCTCACTCCTCTCTCACACAGCTGTGTACAGCATTTCCCACTCTTTTAAAAATAATTTTTCCCTGAGGTAACAGTATCTTGGCTTCTGGGATCAGCTGTGTCCTTGTGATGGGTCTACTGGAGCCAGCTGGAAACAGACAGCTTAGGGCAGCCATGGCTCATCACAACCGCCAGCCCTGCAGCCCACCCCCCACTCCCCTACTGCTCTATTCGTCTTTTTTGTGACATTCGTTATTTTATCCACCATTAATGTTTAAATCCTACTCAATGCATCTGTGTTCTAGGCTCAAAAATACCAGTTTAGCTATTTTTCTCCCAAGAAATTTTTTTTGTCTTTCTTCTTCAGGAAACTGTTCTTCATAAGGATATATTTGATCATTCTTGTTGCCCTTCTCTGTTTCCCAGGCCCCAAATTTCAAGATGGGAATGTGGCTGAGTGTGTCTCAGTGGGGAATGGGGCCAGGCAACTTCTTCAATTAACATTCAAGACACCAATCTTTCCTATGGAAACAAAATACATTCTCTACCTTTTAGCTTTGTTTTTGCCTCTGGGCAACCTTTATTTTTGAACTACTTACAAAGTTCAGAGTTCTATCCTTTGCTTAAGAGTTGGGGCTGTTCAGTCTGGAGAAGAGGAGGCTCCCAGGTGACCTTCTTGTGGCCTTCCAGTATCTGAAGGGGGCCTACAAAAAAGCTGGAGAGGGACTTTTTAGGATATCAAATAGTGACAGGACTAGGGGGAATGGAGCGAAGCTGGAGGTGGGGAGATTCAGACTGGATATGAGGAGGAAGTTGTTCAGCATGAGAGTAGTGAGAGTCTGGAATGGGTTGCCCAGGGAGGTGGTTGAGGCCCCATCCCTGGAGGTGTGTAAGGCCAGGCTGGATGTGGCTCTGGTCAGCCTGCTCTAGGGTAGGGTGTCCCTGGGCATGGTAGGGGGCTTGGAACTAGATGACCCTTGTGGTCCCTTCCAACCCTGACTGATTCTATGATTCTATAAAGATATCACTTGAATTCTCCATGTTAAATTCATTACTAGAATAGGATAAACATTAAACCAAACTTTATATTTTAATAATAATTTAAATATGAAGTGCATGGAGTAATATGTACTACCTATACATCATTATTCCCTGTTTTGAAGAGACCATGATAATAGAGTGCCTTAATGTTTAAACCTTTCTGAACCACAGGTATTCTTTCTAAAAAAAAAAGGTAAAAGCTGCTTCACAGCATGGCTGTTGTGGAGGCAGGGAATTAATGTGGCTGAATCAGGAAATATAATTATTTTATTTTCCTGGAGCCCCACCCCTAAAACCATATGCAAAAAATAATTTAGTTTAATTAGTAGACTCAGTTTGATTTGAACTATCTTACAAAGGATACTATAGATAAATTTGGCTATTTAGGAAATCAGGAAATGGAAAAGACTAAACTACAAACACAGCTTTCCCCCACTATCAATCAGGCTGAGAAGAAGATTCAGAGAAAAGCTTACTCACAGATGTGAGCTAGGCACTCACAAAGATCCCTTGCTGGCTTCTCCTGCAGGAGCAGCCTTCTGACATTACCAGCAACGTCCAGTAAAAGAGATCCATGCCACAGAAGTCTGAGACAAGTCACAGAGCCGTCAAACTCAGAAATGTCTCTAGCATGTCTCCGAGTGGGAAGGTTGCGGGACAATGCTGCCCTTGCAACGGCAGGAGGAGAGACAAAATTGCTAGGGTCCTCTGTCCGGGAGACAGTCAGCAATTAGCTACTTGATAGGGTCTGGGCAATTGCGGTGCAGGTGCTGCTGGTTCTCTCTTCTCAAAGGACCAGAGGCTTGCAAAATCTGCTGGTTTGCACAAAGAGTGCAAAAGAGTGGGGTAAGTATCACAGTATCACAGTATCATCAGGGTTGGAAGAGACCTCACAGATCATCAAGTCCAACCCTTTACCACAGAGCTCAAGGCTAGACCATGGCACCAAGTGCCACGTCCAACCTTGCCTTGAACAGCCCCAGGGACGGCGACTCCACCACCTCCCTGGGCAGCCCATTCCAGTGTCCAATGACTCTCTCAGTGAAGAACTTTCTCCTCACCTCCAGCCTAAAGAGCTGTAAGAGCTGACCAAGGTGGGGATGGTCCAGTCATGGCAGGAGCCTACCCTTTGCAGTGGCAGGGGACTCTCCAGATGGGAACTATCAAGGTGGAAGCACCGCAGGGAGGGAAGCCTTGCTATATTTACAACTTTGCCTAGGCAGTGTCCATTTACCATTACTAGGCATCAAAACACAGCCAAATGCCAGCCTGATTTCAGCACGGGTATCTGCACAGGTCACCTTACATGCAGGAAGGACCCTTTGCTCCCCCTGCTTCGAGCCCACAGGGCAGGGGTTGGGGGGGAAACAGGTTTTTTGCACCTTTCCTCTCCCATTCAAACCATGGAGTGAGAGGAATTTGGAGTATCCAGGACAATGACATAATGGTGAGTTCCTCACAATTTTTTTTTTCCAAATCTAAAGTAAAACAATTATGGAGTTAAGGAACTAAATGATTTAAATTGTGAGTAGAATTTGTAATTTCAAAAAAAAATATTAATAAAACATTACTTAAGTAAATGTAATGCTTATATCTCAAATAGAGTGTAATAAATTTCACATAAAGGACTAAGTCATTATTTAATTTAAGTATTAAAGCCAGATCATTTGCTAATGGTTGTTATGAGCCGGGAGAGCCTGTGACTCTGTGCAGGAGACACTGATCATATGATGGAACTAGTTTTGTCAACTAGCTTTCCTGATGCGACTAGGGTGGTAAGAGAGAAGAGGCTGGTACCATTAAGACCTGCAGGAGTCAGCAAAAAAGGAAGAGTTGATGGAACTGATGTATCCCATCAGCCTGCTTCATTGCATTTCTTATTTTAGGCCCAGCACTGCCCTCTCCATAGTTACATATCCTGCAGAATTTTCTGTGGGATGCATTGTTTGGAATGAGTTCTGCTGGAAGGATGGTCACATTGCAGAGAGGAAACGTGCTGCAGATCACATCAGGAAAGCGTTATGCTGTTTGACAGGTCCCGGCAATCTATCCACATCCCAGCTACAAACTTGGCAGACCCCAGAGATTTGCCCTTGGGCCAACCTGGGAGACTGTAGCTGAGACTTCAGAATTGCAAAGGCCATGCTTCCCAGATTAGCAGCCTCCCTGGTGTGAGCTGCCTGATACAAAGCTGGGGAGCTCCACGAGCCAGAAGAGCATTGTGGTACACTGTGAGCTCCAAGGCAGAGTTTTGACTACTTGCTTTTTAAATAATTCAGTTTCATGGAGCTTTTGATACATTCACTTTCACTCCCAGGTAGGTGATTTTCCAATTTGCTTCCTCAATCTCCTTCTCCCTCTGTGTTCTTCTCTAAAATATTGGCTTGATGCATGGTTACAAATGCTTCATGCTTTCCTCCTAGTTAGTAGTAGCCCTGGATACTCTTGCTGGGAGTCTCAGTTTGAGCTTCAATCTTGGCTTTTCAACCTTTCCAGAGCAGACAAGGACTCTGGTCATTACAGGATTTCCAAAATGCAAAGTATTTTGTGCATGCTAATTGAAGAACAATTGCCTTAGTTTAAAATACTCCTAATTAAATTGGTTTAAAATACTCTTAATTAAAACAATGTGATTATTCTTTTTTTTTCTCTAGGGCCCAGTAAATCATCACTCTGCTTTACAAAGAATGTTTAAATTATATTTAATAGAGTATGGGTTTCAGTTCCATCAATAAATTACATTGGGTATGATATAATAATGTTTTCTGTAAAAAGCTATTGAGAATTCCCACAAAAATTGGTAAATTAAACATGAGTTAAATGTATTCCTCCTGGTGACAGACAAACTGCCTATCACAAACCACAGCCACCTGCATGCTGGTTTTGTGTCACCATCTATATTTCATTATATAAATGATTGAATTTTTAGCTCACTTTTCAAAACTTCATATATATGTGTGTGTGTGTGTGTGTGTATCTCAAGGGTATGGTGTATTATACATGACAAGTGATACAGGGTTATTTTTATCAAAGTCAAATTAGGGGACAATATCAAATTAGGGGACATAGTCTCAATTTGTGCCAGGGGAGGTCTAGGCTGGATATTAGGAGGATGTTCTTTCCAAAGAGAGAGTGATTGCCATTGGAATGGGCTGCCCAGGGAGGTGGTGGAGTCACCGTCTCTGGAGGTGTTCAAGAAAGGCCTGGCTGAGGCACTTAGTGCCGTGGTCTAGTTGACTGGCTAGGGCTGGGTGCTAGGTTGGCCTGGATGATCTTGGAGGTCTCATCCAACCTGGTTGATTCTATGATCCTATGATTCTATGAATACTTGTTCATAATTACTTTTTAATCATGTAAATGACTTAATAGCATTACATGACAGTAACTTTGTCTGTTCCTGATAAGAAATACATTGTAAGAAAGAAACTATTCAAGTGAAATAGAACATAAGGAACTCTTGACCCCTGTTTCTCTTAAGATTGGGAGTTTTGTGGTCCCTATAAAGGACTAATGTCAGAAGGCCATCAATCATCAGTTCCTTGGAGACAGAGAACCAGGAGATAAATTATTAAGCTGTGGCTAGTACACTAGGTCTAAGAAAAGCCTTCAGCTGTGCTGTTTTTTTTATCTCCTAGTGAGCCAAGTCATGCCAGATTCTCACCTTCTGGTCATTAATTGCCAATGTTTGGGGAGCTAATAAGCAGTCTTTGCTTTACATGGATTTTTTGACTAGAACTGGGCAGTCCACTAAAACTGGAATGTTTACTAAAACTCTCTAATTTTCATCTAAGCATGCACCATCAAAAGGAGTCACACTTTAATTGGAAGCTTTAACTTTGGGGCTGCTGGAAATCTCAGCCCATCCATGATCTCTGGCTGCAGGGCAGTGTTACTAAGCAATGTACCTTACTGTATGAGAGCTGGAGAACTTGGAGTGCTACACCTTGACACATCTCTTTGTTCTTTTATTTTCAGGCTCATTTGATAGAAGACTTTCTTAACTTTCATGGTCTCTTAGGTCCAGTCTCCAAACCTCAGGAACAGTTTTAGTGATACCCTAGAGAAATGGAGTAACCAGTTGTTATGAAGTTTCAGACAGAAATGTATTACTTTTCCTTGCCTATGTATAAAAATGCTGTATCTGTGCAAGATGCTGATGTTTGTAATAAGCCTTTCAAATCAGGAAATCCTCCTATGAATTTTTAAATTTCCTCCAGCAAAAATGTTTTCGATTTTTTTATTACCTGTAGATGCCTGCAGTTGTCTTTGTTCAAGGAGGAATGCAAAAGTTAAGAGTGTTGATTCAGTGTGTATTTCTAGAGCTGCTTGATTGAGAAAAATCAACAATTCTTGGCAACACATTCTTATTTTCAAAAGAATTTAATGAAAATGTCAAAATCCTTCAGTTAACTAAATGAAGAAATATAGTTCTGATAGATAAAAAAAAACTATTTAGACAAACCCAAAACTTTATTTCTATTTAAGTTTTTGTTTGTTTTCCTGGCTATGTCACATAACAGAAAGTCCCACTTTGAGCACAACATATATGATGGTTGGGGGAAAGACCCAAAAATCTAATTGCTGCTCCTATGTTGGTATTCCTCTGGAGCCAGTGAGTGCTTTTGTGCTGTAGTTTTGAGGGCAGAAGTACTGATAATAGTACCAAGAAAATTGAGTGGCCATGAACTGGTACTAAAAGTTTGTGCAATACTGTTGGAAATTCCAGCAGAGTTGGTGGGAAAAAAGGAGGTGATTTAGGGGTTATGTGTTGGGCATGGAATGGTCTCAGCTTTTCTTTTCATATGAAAGAAAAATGTTAGGATTGAAATAAATATTTTTGACTTATTGAATCAGTCAGGGTTGGAAGGCACCACAAGGATCATCTAATTTCAACCCTTCTGCCATGGGCAGGGACACCCTACCCTAGATCAGGCTGGTCACAGCCTCATCCAGCCTGGCCTTAAACACGTTCAGGGATGGGGTCCCAAGTGCCTCCCTGGGCCACCCATTCCAGGCTCTCATCACTCTCATAGTGGCCCAGGGAGGTGAGACTCCCTAAGATATTTCAATGTTTTTTCTTCAATGTTGGTGTATAGCTGCATTTCAGAATCCTAGCATTTTGTACTGGATGGAAGTAAGAGTTTTCAGAAGGATATTATTTTTTGTTTACATTTTCCAGTCTGCTGTCACATATATGACTTCAATGTCCTTTAAATCAGCACAGCATACTGTGGCAAACCACTCATTGTCATATCATGAATGTACAGTGTTTAGTCAAATGTTCGTGTTTAAAAGCCACGCATTTAACATATTTCTCTATTCTCTTTCTCCTGGAATGTGGAAAAAAAGCCAAACAACAGCTGTGAAATCTGAGTGCTCAATACCCCCACAATTCAACCAAAAATCAAGCAAAGAATTAATAATATTTTATTTTAAATTTTATTTATTTAAAAAGAAATATCTCAGACAAAACTTGATATGGGAATGGAGACGTGACATAGTGTCTTGGTTCTAGTTTAAATTTCTCAGAGACTCAAATATAGTTAATAGAACCAATAACAATTTATAGGATGCCTTTCCCTCTTGCCCTTCTTGTTCTTTCAAAGAAAAGGAGTGGCTGGAGAGCAGCCCTGAGAAAGGGACTTGGGATGCTGGTGGACAAGAAGCTCAGCATGAGCCAGCAGTGTGCACTTGCAGCCCGGAGGGATAACCAGATCCTGGGCTGCATCAGGAGAAGTGTGGCCAGAAGGTGGAGGGAAGTGATTCTCCCCCTCTACTCCTCTCTAGTGGGACTGAATCTGGAGTACTGCATCCAGTTCTGGAGTCCCCATTACAGAGAGGATGTGGACATGCTGGAGCGTGTCCAGAGAAAGAGGTCTGGAGCACCTCTGCTATGAGGACAGACTGCAAGAGCTGGGGCTGTTCAGTCTGGAGAAGAGGAGGCTCCCAGGTGACCTTCTTGTGGCCTTCCAGTGTCTGAAGGGGGCCTACAAAAAAGCTGGGGAGGGACTTTTCAGGCTATCAGGGAGTGAAAGGACTAGGGGGAATGGAGCAAAGCTGGAGGTGGGGAGGTTCAGGCTGGCCATGAGGAGGAAGTTGTTCATCATGAGAGTGGTGAGAGCCTGGCATGGGTTGTCAGGGAGGTGGTTCAGGCCCCACCCTGGAGGTGTTTAGGGCCAGGCTGGATGGGGCTCTGGGCAGTCTGATGGTAGGGTAAGGTGTCCCTGGGCATGGCAGGGGGGTTGGAACTAGATGATCCTTGTGGTTCCTTCCAACCCTGACTGGTTCTATGATTCTATGAATTAGGTGTAGAGAGGAAAAGGTAAAACACATCCCAATAAATAAATACGCTCACTTTGATTTGGAAGGTAAAAGAGAAAACTTTAACAATAAATAAAAGGTTTTTCAGGTAAGGGAGTTACAAAGAGGTATAGGGAAGGGAAAACAAGACACAAAATATATCCATATACAACCAGATTGATGTTAATGGGTTTGTCCACCTCGTGGATTATGGCCATGTGGTAAAACACCGAGCGGCAGGAACAGGAGGGTGGTGCTGTCAGGCAGGGGGGCAGGGTGAGAGAGAGCAAACCAGGCAGTTCCTCTGTGTGTACAGGGGGCTAGACAGGACATGGGAGTGGGCGAAGAGCTACACCTGGAGTAAGGCTCGGACCGACCCCCAGGGAAGAGTCAGGAGGACCTGGGGTCAGGGTTAAGACCACTCCTTCAGGAGGGTTATCCCTTTACACATAGTAGTACTGATGACACTGATGCACAACTGGTATTTATCTCAGAAAATGTTCAGTTTCCCTGTAGTGAATAAACTGATGATGCAAGTACTCTTCCTGTGAAATCCCAGTCTCTTCTTGGCTTCCAGACCTTTCACTGACGGGGGGGTTGGAAGTTCTTTGCATAAAAGCCTTTATAAAACAATCTAGAAATGTTTATTCAAGCTGATTTGTGTAGACCATAGGTACCTCTAAACATATCTAGCATGGTGGTCAGAGAAATCTATTTGTCTCTCAACTTTAGCCCTGCAATGCTTGAGTATGTGTGTGAGGGTACAGTTTCAGAGGTGCCTTCATTTGTTTTCCCTCACAGCAGACAGCTTCTTTCACTCTTCTTTCCACTGCTGTCACAGCTCATTACTTTCCATGCACATAGCTCGCTGCCTCTTCTGGTTTTCTTTCTTTGTTTTGGGTTTTCTTTTTGTTTTGTTTTACAGAATTGTTTTTATTGCACATCATTTCACAGTATCACAGTATCACCAAGGTTGGAAGAGACCTCATAGATCATCAAGTCCTGATTGTGTTGTGTTGTGACCTCTCCACAATGAATCATGATAGTTTGAATGAGTATAAGTACTTGGGGTAGGGGGGGACTACAAAAATCTGACTTTATATCTGAAGCTGTTTTGTGGTGGAATGGCATCCTGAGAATAGCTACTTAATTTTAAGGAAGATGAAGCTTTGGGAAGGGATTCCTACCTAACAGAGACAAACCCATAGTTTGAAATCTTCCTTGATGGAAATCGTAATGAACACTCAATATCCCATGGGGCAAAAAAACCTCAACCTTAACAATGAAGTGGGCAAATACTATTGTTAAAACTGAGTCTTGATGGACACAACCACTGAAAGAAATGGGAAGAGCATGTGGAGAAAAAATAGGAAGAGAAAATAGAATGAAACATCAGGAAGAGAAAGGAGAATGAGCAGAGAAGCAAAAGAAGTTTTTATTTACAGTGACTTTTGCTGAACACTTCTGCATTCTTTAAAGAAAATTTGATAGAGGCATTTAGGAACAAGATGAAAGGCTAACTAACTTTTGTGTTTCTCCAGCTAATCAGTACAGCACAGGACACTATACTTAGTCTCCTTCTTTTACTGTTTTCCCAGGAGATGAAGGAAGTAGGTTAGTGTCAAACATGTAAGGGAGCATTTGGAGACTGGAACTCTTTCATGGTTTAAAAAGAGAGTACCTTTAAGTGAAGTCCTAAAGAAACTTCTTTTTTATGTTGGATTGTAATCTATGTTAAATCTGTGCTATCAGAAA
The DNA here is from genome assembly GCF_015220805.1 of Pogoniulus pusillus. Classification (NCBI taxonomy): domain Eukaryota; kingdom Metazoa; phylum Chordata; class Aves; order Piciformes; family Lybiidae; genus Pogoniulus; species Pogoniulus pusillus. The sequence continues at coordinate 42,142,116 of NC_087266.1, forward strand.
GCCAGTGCCATGTAGAAAGCATTATTAACCTTTGTAAAACAAGCCAGAATATCTGTTAAGACTGGAGGTATAATGATTACTTTTGCAGTGACTTGCCAAATCAAGGTTAGCACAATGCTAGAAGTCACAGATCTGATGGTTTTACTTTTGTTAATTGAGTAGTTATTTTTGTCCTTGTGAAAAGTTACCATGGACACACTATTATCATGACTTTTTTTGTCCACTTCTCCTCAACAATGCAAGGATTTTCTGTGCTGTTTGCCATAATGAGAAACTCTGACAGTCTAGTGCATTGGAGTCTTCTTTACTTGTATCATTTAGCAAGATCCTTCCCTGAATGAGTGGGATCTCTTTCTGACTTCATTTTCTGTACTTTCTCCTCTTTGCTCTAGAAATCCTGTGCTGACCCACAAACACTCATGCTCTATGGTGCCACCTCCAGTTGGCAGTCAGTCACTAGTGGTGAGCCCAAAGGATCAGTGCTGGGCCCAGTCCTGTTCAATATCTTTATTGATGACCTGGACCAGAAGATTGAGTCCCAGCATCAGTAAGTTTGCAGATGGCATCAATTAGGAGCAGGTGTTGATCTGTTGGAGGGTGGGCAGAGATTTAACAAGGCTAAGAGCAGGGTTCTACACTTTGGCCAAAACAACCCCAAGCAGTGCTACAGGCTGGGGACAGAGTGGCTGGAGAGCAGCCAGAAGGAAGGGACCTGGGGGTACTGATAGACAGTAGGCTGAAGATGAGCTAGCAGTGTGCCCAGGTGGCCAAGAGAGCAAATGGCATCCTGGCCTGCATCAGGAACAGTGTGGCCAGTAGGACAAAGGAGGTTATTCTTCCCCTGTACTCAACACTGGTCAGACCACACCTTGAGTACTGTGTCCAGTTCTGGGCTCCTCAATTCCAGAGAGATGTTGAGGTGCTGGAACGTATTCACAGAAGGGTGATGAAGGTAGTGAGGGGCCTGTAGCACAGCCCTGTGAGGAGAGGCTGAGGGAGCTGGGGTTGTTTAGCCTGGAGAAGAGGAGGCTCAGGGGGGACCTCATTGCTGTCTACAACTACCTGGAGGGAGGCTGCAGCCAGGTGGGGGTTGGCCTCTTCTGCCAGGCAACCAGCAACAGAACAAGGGGACACAGTCTCAAGTTGTGCTGGGGTAGGTCTAGGCTGGATGTTAGGAGGAAGTTGTTGGCAGAGAGAGTGATTGGCATTGGAATGGGCTGCCCAGGGAGGTGGTGGAGTTGATGTCCCTCAAGATGTTGAAGCAAAGCCTGGCTGAGGCACTTAATGCCATGATCTCATTGAGTGGATGAGGCTGGGTGCTAGGTTGGCCTGGATGATCTTGGAGGTCTCTTCCAACCTGGTTGATTCTATGATTCTATGAAAATGGAAATCATCTTCAATTTTTTGCTTAATTTTTTGTTTGTTTGTTTGTTTCATCTGTAAAGTCCAAATCCTGTTTCCATACATGCACATATTTTTCCTTTTAATTTCTGCTTTTATAGCAAAATCATTAAACTTGACTTCACATATTTCCAGTTAAATATTGGTCCCTTCTCTTACAAATACCCTCACACTTTCATTGTAAAAATGCCTTGATTTGAAAAATACCAATAATTCCCCTAAAATCAGTAACAATAATTACTCCAAAATCAGCTTGTTTTGAAAATGTACCAATTTATATCTCAAGAGAAGCAATGTCCACATGGAAAGGCCAGGCAGGTGTTAATTTTATTGTGTAAATCCTCTTCAGAATGTATGTTCCTCAATTTGAAATCTGAGGTACTTCAAAAGTATTGTGAAGTTGGAGAAGTGATACATCAGGTAAAATCTGGAGGCTTAAGATTTGCTCTTCTTCACCCCATTGAGCTTTGTGCAGTAAGTAATGGAAAATGCTTTTTCATAAGTGCAGTTGATAAAGCTAAAACTTTTTCTGATTAATATTCTCCTGTAGAAATCAGGCACTGCTATAGATTTATACTGTGGATGTGTCTCAGTGCTTGTAATTTCTTCTGTAGTACAGATACAGCTGATAAGGATTTTATTTAATAAGGATAATTGTTGTTGAAGGGTTTGGGTGTTTAATATTCCTTAGGTATCTCTACTGACAAATCTAAAAAATGTGAGAATCTCTGGTACTTGATGATGACCTTCAGTGATATTACAGGGATTTATGCAAGTCTTATTCAGCTAAATGGTGCAAGGAATACAGTATTTCATTGTTCTCATGATGATATAGCATGTAAGGATAAGGCTGCAGGTGGTGGGTACTGCAAGCAACCGTATGAATCTAAGCTTCCTTTTTGACTTTGCTGATGGTTAACACAGTTAATAGATGGCACCCTTTAAAATCTTAGCTTCCAGAACTTCCTGTCAGGTAGTGACAGCACTCAGGTAGTGACATGGCTAGGGGGAGTGGAGCAAAGCTGGAGGTGGAGAGATTCAGCCTGGATGTGAGGAGGAAGTTCTTCAACCTGAGAGTGGTGAGAGCCTGGACTGGGTTGCCCAGGGAGGTGGTTGAGGCCCCATCCCTGGAGGTGTTTAAGGCCAGGCTGGATGAGGCTGTGGGCAGCCTGATCTAGGGTAGGGTGTTCCTGGGCATGGCAGTGGGGTTGGAACCAGATGATCCTTGTGGTCCCTTCCAACCCTGATTGATTCTATGATTCTATGAAGAGGCAGTGTGTGCAGCCTATCTGCTGGGGATGGTCTCTGTAATACACTAACTCAGTCCATGTCCGGGGATGGTTTGTGATGGTTTGGGTGTTCCCTGCCCCCCCACACTTTGGAAATCACCCAGACTAGACTTAGCCAGCTCTGGAAATATTTACAGCTGGCACAATATACAAGCAGATATTTACAGTATATACAGTTATAGACAGAAATACACAAGGTAAAAGGTAATACAGAAACACAACAGCCCTCCCAGAAACCTGAGTCCCCAGGAGGGGCTCTCAACTGCCCCTACACCTTCCCCCTACCCCTCTCAATCTTACCCCAGTCCCAAGGAAGAATGGAGGTTCAGCCAGGGGCTTAGGAAGCAAAGTGGATTAGTCCAAAACGGAGGGTGAGGTTAGAGAGTAAAATGCAGCTCAGCCAGCAGCCCAAGTGAGAGTGATTATCTAACGTTTTTATTTCTTGTTCCTATACATCTCAGCAAGCCTATGAGTGAAGCAGACATCACCATTGTTTTCTTTCCACTGCCTGTAATCTAGTTCTTCTCACCAAAACATTCTAGCTCGATTCAAACTAGCACATGGTTTCAGAGTGCTTGCAGGACTCCAGGCTAGAAATGTTCCAGAGTCTTCCTAAAAGAAATGGTGATATAAATGATAGTCTCCCTGTACCAGATGTTCTGTAGCACTTTCTAATGTTGCCTCTATATCCTAATTGCTCTTAGATAGATTGCTGGTTATAGCAAGACTTCAAGGATTATTAATGAGAGAAGAACCCATGAAAGGTTTTCTGCAAAGGAAAAAAAGATCATATATGATTCATGAAACTCAAGAACTTGGGAGGGGACAATAGAATGACATAAAAGAGAAAAAGGTCAGTTAGAGAATACATCTCTGAACCTACACGGTAAGCATATAAGTATTTCTAATATTCAGATACTGTTTCTGAGTAGTGGCAGAAAAGACTTTGATGGAAGGGGAGACCTATTAATGCCAGTGGAGCACCTGGGTAAAATGACTCTTTGTTCACCAATGTGGTTAGATGGTCATAGTCCACTTTATTTCCGTGATGCAGAGACTTATAAGCATTCTTGCAAGAGGCGTGCTCCACCAAGATTGGTTACATATAGAGGGTACAGGGTTACACGTAAGGCATGGATAGGGCAATATACCATAACAATCTGAGGGTCACCCTCTGGGGCTGGCTAACTCTGCCCACATGCAGCTGGCACTCCACCCCCTGCAGCTGCATGCTGGGGGAACTACCCAGCGCCTGGTATCTTAACTCCCAAGATGGACTCAAGGATGCTCCCAGCATGGGTTGCTCATGTTTATCATTTCATGTCCTCTGCTAGCAAGAATCTCTCCAACAGAGACCCTAAACTATGAAACTTGTCTTTATGCATTTCAGTAACTTCATTTCCTTCAGAGCACAAGACCTGTGCTCGCCTGTACAGATGGGCAGAGTCCAATGAGATGGCATTCAATAGCTCCAAGTGCAGGGTGCTGCACTTTGGCCACAACAACCCCATGCAGAGATACAGGCTGGGGTCAGAGTGGCTGGAGAGCAGCCAAACAGAGAGGGATCTGGGGGTGCTGATTGATATCCACCTGAACATGAGCCAGCAGTGTGCCCAGGAGGCCAAGAGAGCCAGTGGCATCCTGGCCTGCATCAGGAATGGTGTGGTCAGCAGGAGCAGGGAGGTCATTCTGCCCCTGTACTCTGCACTGGTTAGACCACACCTTGAGTGCTGTGTTCAGTTCTGGGCCCCCAGTTTAGGAGGGACATTGAGAAGCTTGAGCGTGTCCAGAGAAGGGCGACGAGGCTGGGAAGAGGCCTTGAGCACAGCCCTACGAGGAGAGGCTGAGGGAGCTGGGATTGGTTAGCCTGGAGAAGAGGAGGCTCAGGGGTGACCTCATTGCTGTCTACAACTACCTGAGGGGTGGTTGTGGCCAGGAGGAGGTTGCTCTCTTCTCTCAGGTGTCCAGCACCAGAATGAGAGGACACAGCCTCAGGCTGCACCAGGGGAAATTTAGGCTTGAGGTGAGGAGAAAATTCTTCACTGAGAGAGTCATTGGACACTGGAATGGGCTGCCCGGGGAGGTGGTGGAGTCGCCGTCCCTGGGGCTGTTCAAGGCAAGATTGGATATGGCACTTGGTGCCATGGTCTAGCCTTGAGCTCTGTGGTAAAGGGTTGGACTTGATGATCTGTGAGGTCTCTTCCAACCCTGATGATACTGTGATACTGTGATACCTGAAGACTTACTTTGTATCCTGTTGGTGGTGAGCTCCTCAAATGTTAATGACTAATTACTCAAAATTGCATGGAATGCTTAAAAAAAAAAACACAAAAAGTGTGAAGACATTTTCATGCTCCCAGAAGCCCTATGCCTACAAGTCAGTTTAGATACTGCACAGATAGCCAAATGAGTTACTGTAACGGCTTACTCAAATAAGGCATGAAGAAGAGGGAGTCAGTGTTGGATATAGTAATATTAAATGCAGTGATTTTATGGAATTGTCTGAATTTTATACAGTGGAATACAAGCCATGGACAGGCAAGAGCACACGAGTTCAGAAGAGCTGATAGAGCGTTGGAATGACCTTAGAGAATGGCGTAACAGATATAAACAGATGTAAGCCTGGAGTCTGTGGTTTTCGCCTATCTCTGCTGACAGAACTGCTCAGACACAATGTACCTGTTGTTGAGAGAATATGAAGAACGGCTATGCCAAGTAGTGTGCAATCCTAACGTAGTCCTAATGCAGGTGTATGTAACCAATCAGAGTTTAACATGATTTGTAACCTTCTTATGTAGCCTTCTGATAGAAAGTATATAAGCCCATGATTGGGGTGCAATAAACGGATTTGGATTCAGATTCAGATGGATCTGGATTTGGAACTCGCTTATGTTAAGCCTTTCTCCCCGTCTCTCATTACCCCTTTACTCTCCATGCAGGAACCATTATTGTCAGTTAATGGAAAACAGGAATTTTCACTGAAAATATTACTTTGCTGTTTTTAAAACCGGTCATCAAAGACCTACTGGGGATGGTTGTCAAGATACTTTAAGGTGTTGAAACACCATAGAAATCAATGAAAAATTTAATGTCCAAACAACTTGCTGCTATCTATTTTAATTAAGCTTTCGTAGCAAATGCAAGGCGCTTGCAGCAATTGAAGAGTTGACACTTTGCAGCAATAAATATTAATTATCTTAGAATGTTCATTTTAAGTCCTATTGTCTTTCTCATGGGTATTTGGACTCTTTAGGTACAGTTTTGTGTTTAGGAATTTTAGTTCATATGATCACAGGATGTTAGGGGTTGGAAAGAACCCAAGGAGATCATCGAGTGCAACCCCTCTGCCAGAGCAGGTCCATACTATCTAACACAGATCACAGAGGAACACATCCAGGCAGGCCCTGAAAGCCTCCAGAGAAAAAGACTCCACAGCCTCTCTGGGGAGCCTGTTCCAGTGCTCTGTGACCCTTACAGTAAAGAAGTTCCCCCTTGTGTTGAGGTGGAACCTCTTTTGCTGCAATTTACACCCATTGCTCCTTGTCCTATCCCAGGGAGCAAGTGAGCAGAGCCTGTCCCTCCACTCCTGGTCAGCCTTCAGGTACTTATAAACATTTATCAAATCCTCTCTAAGTCTTCTTTTCTCCAGACTAAAAAGCCCCAGGTCCCTCAGCCTCTCCTCATAAGCCATGACCTCCTGTCCCATAATCATCCTCCTGGCCCTCTGCTGGACCCTCTCCAGCAAATCTTTCAATTCCATAGTAGTCATATCCATCCTCCACTAATTTTATGGTTAGCTTTTTTCTCTCCAGGGTCAAATTTGGTTGATGTTAGCAGTGAGAGGCATTAGTTGATCCAGGGACATATTTCTAGTTTTTCCATAATTTCCTAAAATAATTTCATCTCAATATTTAAGACAAAATAATCTGTCGAGGACTGATCAGAACTTTGATCGTGATCTTGTCCCTGATCAGTTTGGCATTGATTTAAGATTATTCTTGCCATAACAGGCAGACTAGGATAAAACCTGTCATGTGCATTCATCTTGGTTAAAAGATGAATGAATAAGACAGGCTTTAGAAGCTTTCTAAAGAGCAAGGTGCTGGAACTGCATTCTCAATCTGCATTCTTTCATGCTGGTTTATGGGATGTACTGAAAATGTGCTTTTTAGAGGTCAGATAATTTTTTTTTCAGGTTTGGAAAAAGAATGTAAGCCATAAATTAGAGCCCTATAGGATAAGTTTAAAACCAGTCTATTCCAGCTACAGACGTCATATTCTCTTGAAAATTATGACTCATCAAATACAGGTATTCTAACTCATCTCTAGATCTCAAGCTAGCTTAACTCTTATCTATTTGTGGATTGGACATTGCCTTTTATAAACTAAACTAAACTAAAGCCCTCTTCTTTATTTTGCTAATTCAGGAAAGAGAAGTACAAGCTGCTGGAATACAGAATACTTATAAGAGGTCACACCTGATTGTAAATACATACAAGAGCTTTGTGGCACACCTTAAATTTTTATTCTCCTCTAAATTAACAGCCAACAGTGAGATGTATGACATTTTGTAATTGCCTACTCAGTGGCATCTTTATGTGGGAAAAAAAATTAAAATAAATTACTTCCTTTTGAGTCACTGAAAAATGCAGAGTAACAGGAAAATGATAGCCAGCATGGTCAAGCAGGTGTGTGCAGCATGACAGGGAAAAAAAAGTGCTCCTTGAAATACTACATCTGAAATTTGTCTGCTTTCCTGTGGGAGCTACAGCTATGCCAGCATTGCCATTCTCAGGTGAAGAAAAATGATTCAAGGATATGTGCTTCACATTCCATCTTCTTTGTAAATGCCATATCTGATGATATGTTTAAAAAACATATCTGAGGATACTTTTTAAAAACTCACAGTATCACAGTATCACCAAGGTTGGAAGAGACCTCACAGATCATCAAGTCCAACCCTTTACCACAGAGCTCAAGGCTAGACCATGGCACCAAGTGCCACGTCCAATCCTGCCTTGATCAGCTCCAGGGACGGCGACTCCACCACCTCCCCGGGCAGCCCATTCCAGTGTCCAATGACTCTCTCAGGGAAGAACTTTCTCCTCACCTCCAGCCTAAATTTCCCCTGGCGCAGCCTGAGGCTGTGTCCTCTTGTTCTGGTGCTGGCCACCTGAGAGAAGAGAGCAACCTCCTCCTGGCCACAACCACCCCTCAGGTAATTGTAGACAGCAATAAGGTCACCTCTGAGCCTGCTCTACTCCAGGCTAACCAATCCCAGCTCCCTCAGCCTCTCCTCGTAGGGCTGTGCTCAAGGCCTCTCACCAGCCTCGTCGCCCTTCTCTGGACACGCTCAAGCATCTCAATGTCCCTCCTAAACTGGGGGGCCCAGAACTGAACACAGTACTCAAGGTGTGGTCTAAGCAGTGCAGAGTACAGGGGCAGAATGACCTCCCTGCGCCTGCTAAGGGTGCTACGACTAAGGGTGCTAAGGTTTTCTTCTTAATTTTTAATTATCAGAAGCAGAATTTAAAAAACAGAAGTTGAGTTTAAAATTCCTTCTTTGCAGACATGAAGTAGTGTTGGAGAAACAGTAAGGTTATGCTAAGTAACGTTGCCTTCAGCCTGTCAGTACCTTTTTGCTCTGCTACACAAGCTGGTTTTCCAGAAGACAATATATATAGAATGGGGATTTGAGTAACAGTGTAAGGTAAAATTACATTTGGCATGTGGATTAGGGCTCTTGCTTCCAATTCTCCTTTGATTTGCTGTAAAAAACTAATAAGTGAATGTCAGATCCTTTTCTCTTTTACAGAGGTTTGTGACAAGCATAAACCACATTCTCCTGTTGTTAGCTGAAGACTCAGCGATCAGCTGCTGCACTGTTTCCCTTATTTATTCAGCACTGTATCACCTTCAGTTGTATCTTGATTGGTTTGAAGTTACTTTAACATTGGTAGTCCACAGAGAAGATTAGAGCATTTTCATCTGTCCTTTGAAACTTTCTCTTAGGATTTAGAGTATGACAGGACAGTCATGGCATTCTAGAGCTGGAGGAAAAGTCAGCGACTGACTCATTAAACAGGACTTAGACAGAGAATAGAAACCAGAAACCAGGACCTGGAAAATCACAGCCTGCTTGTGACATGTACATTTTATATATAAACAATTTCATTATCTGTGTTTGCCATCTCAGCCTCTGAGCTGCTCTGTCTCCACAGCAGGTCAGAAGGCTGATGCAGTACAGCATAGTGACTTCTGGAGAGCAGAAAACCGGCAGCACGTGGAGAGTGGAGCATTCCCTTCTCCTTCCCTGAGCCAGCATCGAGAGAGAGGCAGGAGAAATGTAGGCAGAGCTGCAGCCTCAGCAGGTTACTTAAATTCCCCAAGAAGCTGGCAAAGGGAGGTGCTGTGTCACCTGGGTGTGTCGCTGAAGTTTTCTCCAGGTAGGTCACACGAGCAGGAACAGCAATGGTTGGAACTCGGCCTGCTGCAAGCTGCTTTCAAAAGAACTGTGTCGACCCAGACAGAGGTGAGACATAAACATGCAGCTGTCCAGATGCCTGACTGGGGGGAGTACTGGAGTCTCTCCTTTCTCGTGGCAGACTGCAGAGACGACAGCTGTGTCCGCTGTGAGCAGGTGAATGACCTGCTCAGCCTAGTGAATGAGCTGAGGAGGAAGCTGAAAGGCTGAGGAGTATTAGGGAGCACGAGAGGAGTTGGGCTGGTGGTGTCAGACTCTATCATCTCTCACAGTCCCAACAGTCTTGGAGAAGTCAGGACACTGAAGACTCACAGATTTGCCAGATTTGCAAACAGGATGACTCAGAAGCTGAAAATCAGTGGAGACAAATCCCTCCCAAATGTGGCAGGTGTGTTTCATGGAGGCAGGGAATTAATGTGGTTAAGTCAGGAATTATAAAAATAGAATTATTTTTATTTTCCTGGAATCCTGCCCCCCAAACCATATACAAAAATTAGTTTAGTTTATTTACAGATTCAGTTTGATAGGGAGTTTCTTCAAAAAGGATATTATAGATAAATTTAGATTTTCAGGAAGTCAGGAAATGGGAAAGGCTAAGCTATAAGCACAGCTTTACCCCACTATCAATCAGGCTGAAGCAGAGAATTAAGGGAACAGCAAGTCTTACTCATGGAGGTGAGATAGGTATTTGACAGTGATCCCTTGATGGATTCCTCTGTGGAAGCAGAGGAATTCTGACGCTGCAGGCAATATCCAATAATAGAGATCCATGCAGCAGAAACCCAAGATGAGTGGCAGAGACACCAAACTCAGAAATGTCTTGAGCACTTCTTCCACAAATGGAATGATTGTGGAATGACATTGCCTTTGCAGTGGCAGGGGAGAGCCAAAACTACTAGTGTCTTTCCAATTTGGGAGGCAGGCAGGAAGTCAGCTGCTGATACAGTCCAAGAGGGGATAGGGTCTAGGGAGGCTCATCTCCCCCTCTACTCTGTCCTGGTGAGGCCACACCTGGAGTACTGTGTCCAGTTTTGGGCTCCTCAGTTCAAGAGAGACAGGGACCTGCTGGAAAGAGTCCAATAGGGAGCCAAAAGGATGACGAGGGGACATGAGCATCTGCCTTATGAAGAGAGACTGAGAAACACGGGGCTGTTTTGTCTGGAGAAGACTGAGAGAGGACCTCATCAATGTGCATAAATACCTAAAGGGTAGGTGTCAAGTGGAGGGGACCAATCTCTTTTTAGTGGTCAGCAGCAGTAAGACAAGAAGCAATGGCTACAAACTGGAACACAGAAGGTTTCACTTCAACATGAGGAGAAACTTCTTTACAGTGAGGATGACAGAGCACTGGAACAGGCTGCCCAGAGAGGTTGTGGAGTCTTCTTCTCTGGAGACATTCAAAACGCACCTGGATGCATTCCTTTGTGGACTACCTTAGGTGAGCCTGCCTTGGCAGGGAGGTTGGACTTGATGATCTCTGGAGGTCCCTTTCAAAGTCTACCATTCTGTGATTCTATGAGGCAGAACAGACACTGTGTCTTTGCCTTTGTGTGTGTCTAAGAGCACCTTGACCTGGCTGATCAGTGCAGTACCAGCTGAATGGGATTTAGAAAATGTAACCAAGTTAGTTTTCAATTAGCTTTAGACATCTACAGTGCAGAGTCAAGTTCTGAACCTATTGAGATGCTTTTTTTTGTGTGATCAGTAGAATAATGTAGGCAATTCTAGAGTAGGATTAACCTCATCCTAACCTCATCTGAACCAAAAAGGATGAGATGAGTCATGTGTCAAAAGTATTTTTCCATCCATTAAAAGTAGAGGGAAACAAAACAAATACCTCAAATGACAGCATTGGAAGTCGGCTGAGATCATAGAATCATAGAATGGTTTAGCTTGGAAGGGACTTCAAAGTTCATCAAGTTCCAACTCCCTGCCATAGGCAGAGACACCTCCCACTAGAACAGGTCACTCAAGGCCTCATGCAGCCTAGACTTGAACACCTCACCAGGGAGGGAGCACCCACAACCTCCCTGGGCAACCTGTTCCACTGTTTCACTGCCCTCACTCTAAAGAACTTCTTCCTAACATCTAGTCTGAATCTCCTCTCTGCCAGTTTAAACCCATTTCTCCTCATCCTGTCATTACAAGACCTTGTAAATACTGTCTCTCCAGCCTTCCTGTAGGCCCCCGTCAGATGCTGGAAGACTACTATAAGGTCTCCTCAAAACCTTTGCTTCTCCAGGCTGAAGAGCACCAACTCTTGTGGCCTGTCCTCATAAGAGAGGTGCTTCAGCCCCCTGATCATCTTTGTGGCCCTCCTCTAGACTGTCTCTAACAGTTTGATGTCCTTTGTGTGTTGGGGACACCAGAACTGTACACAGTACTCCAGATGGGGTCTGATGAGAGCAGAATAAAGGGAGAGAATCACCTCCTTTGCCCTGCTGGCAATGCTCCTTTTGATGCAGCCCAGGACATGGTTGCTGTCTGGGCTGCATGTGCAGACTGCTGGCTCATGTTGAGCTTTCCATCAATCCAGACCTTCAGGTCCTTTTTCTCAAGGCTGCTCTCAGCCATTTGCCACACAGCCTGTATTTGTGTTTGGGATTGCACCAATCCAGGTGCAAGGCCTTACACTTGGCCTTGTTGAATGTCATGAGGTTGGCCTGGGCCCACCTCTCCAGCCTGTCCATGTCTGTCTGGATGGCATCCCTGCCTTCTAGCAAGTTGACTGTGCCACACAGCTTGGTGTCATCTGCAAACTTGCTGAAGGTGCACTGATTCCTCTGCCCTTATCTCTGACAAAGATGTTAAACAACACTGGTCCCAGGACTGACCCCTGAGGAGTGCCACTTGACACTGGTCTCCAGGTAGATATTGTGAAGACTTCCATTCTATCTCTCTGAATGATTATACATAAAGTACATTCTCAGAGTGTGCATGATAACTGAAATATGTGGCCATTGCATAAATGCAGCTAAGGCTGCTATTATCTTTAAAAGAAAGGTCTAGTTAGTGTCTCTGTGCCATGTTTTGCAACATCCCTGTAGCCATGGTAACCAAGAGTGAAGCATCAGTTGGTTGAGATGATTCTAGTGATGCTATCCTCCTAACATATTTCCACACGAGATCCCTAAGGAAGGAAGAAAAGGAGATAGAAGAGAGCAGGACTGTCTCATACCACTGAAAAAGAGGGACATTTGAAGTGCTTCTGTAATGTAAGATTGCTCGTTCCTTTTGTTAACAGCTGATGTATGATGCACTCAGTGGTAAAAGATTTAAGATTCATGGCTGATGGATTTAATTAGAAATCCACCATTAATTATTTCAAGGAATAAGCTTGCCAGTTAATCGATTCCAGGTATGTTCACTTTCCCAAACCAATTGTTTTGCACTACTAAGAAATGTAATTGCTCTTTTCTTATTATTTCTAGTGTGCTTGGAAGGGTATTTCAAACAAGTACTGATGGCACACCATCTGGCAAATCAACAAATGGTTATGGGACTGCTGCCACAGTCAGAGGTTCAGAGAGCAGTCCTGAGGAGAGGGATTTGGGGGTGCTGGTGGATGAGAAGCTCAACAGGAGCCAGCATTTGCAGTCCAGAAAGCCAACCAGACCCAGGGCTGTATCAGAAGAAATGTGGCCAGCAGGTTGAGGGAAGTGATTCTCTCCCTCTACTCCACTCTGGTGAGACCCCACCTGGAGTACTACATCCAGGTCTGGAGTCCCTATGACAAGAGGGATGTGGAGATGCTGGATCATGTCCAGAGAAGGGCCACAAGGATGATCAGAGGGCTGGAGCACCTTTCCTATGAGGACAGACTGCAAGAGTTGGGGCTGTTCAGTGTGGAGAAGAGGAGGCTCCCAGGTGACCTTCTTGTGGCCTTCCAGTATCTGAAGGAGGACTACAAAAAAGGCTGTGGAGGGACTTTTCAGGATATCAGGGAGTGCCAGGACTAGGGGGAATGGAGCAAAGCTGGAGGTGGAGAGATTCAGACTGAATGTGAGGAGGAAATTTTTCAGCATGAAAGTGGTGAGAGCTTGGAATGGGTTGCCCAGGGAGGTGAATGAAGCCCCATCCCTGGAAGTGTTTAAGACCAGGCTGGAAGAGGTTCTGGACAGGCTGCTCTGGGGTAGGGTGTCCCTGGACATGGCAGGGGACTTGGAACTAGATGACCCTTGTGGTCCCTTCCAACCCTGACTGATTCTGTGATTTTATGATTCTATGATTCTATGATACTTAGATCATGGGACTCACCTTGAGAAGCCTGGTCTGCCTAGGGCTAATGGGGTCCATCTGCCAGAGAAAGGGTACAGCATCTCCCATCTTAGGCTTTCCAAGATGCTGGAGAGGGCAGAGGGAAGGGAACCTTCATGTCTATCACTCCTAACAGTTTGATGCCAATGCCAGCACAGATGCCCAGAGCCTGGTGAGTCATCATAGGAAAGCAGCTGAAGAACAGGACAAAGGAATTACAGCCACTCCATGCAGCAAGCTGGCTTCACTGGGGGCTCAGATGAAATGCCTCTATACAAACACACATCACATGGGGAATAAACAAGAGTAATTAGAGACATGGTCACACATGATCTTCTTGGCATCATGGAAACGTGGTGAGAAAGCTTCTGTGACTGAAATGTTGGGATGGAAGGATACAGGCACTTTAGAAAGAACAGGAAGAGGAGAGAAGGAGTCAGTGCCTCTCTCTTTGTCAGTGACTGCCTGGAGTGCATAGAGCTCTACTCAGAAATGGATAAGGAGTCAGGATTAAAGGGAGGACAAAGGTTGCATTATAGTGAGGCTCTGCTATAGGCCATCTGAAAAGGAAGATGAGGCTGCCTGCAGACTGATAGGAGGAGCCTCACATTCACAAGTCCTGGTTCTCATTAGCAATTTCAACCACTCTGATACCTATTGGAGGGACAACACAGCAGAGTATAAGAAATTCTAGATGTTCTTGAAATGTGTTGATGAGACTCCTTTCCCAAATGACAGAGGGCCCAGTGAGGAGAGGTGTTCTGCTAGGCCTTGTTTTCACCACCAGTGAGAGTCTGATGTGAAGCTCAGGGGCAGCCTTTGCTGCAGTGACCGTGAAATGGTGGAGTTCAATATACTTAGGGCAGTGTGGAGGCTTGGAGCAACCAAATCTAGTGGAAGATGTCCCTGTACTACAGCAGGGGAATTGGAACTAGATGACCCTTAATGTCCCTTTTCAACCCCAACCATTCTGTGATTTTTATGATTACATGATGTGGTGAAACACATTTTCTCCTCGTGTAATGAAAAATGATTGTTTCCGAGAAGAAGCTAAAGCAGGTGATATTTTTTTGGAGTGACAATGTACATAATTGTTTTGAGTGACATGGTGTTCCTGCTAAGGGCTGTCCTACTTGCAGTTAGAAGAGAATCGATGAACTAGTTTAACCTTGTCATTTATGGTATCATCACGTATCTCTGGTTTGCTCTTCTGCCTCTATACATCAGTGGAACACTGCTCTGCTCTCTTTTCCCTGAGTAATTACACACTGAAAGTAGGATAGCATATAATAGCTACTATCATGATGCCAATACAGCCTCCTGATGTCTTTTTTGCTATCTTGTTATTTATAGAGAACTTAGTCATTTTGACAAAGAAGTAAATCCCTTAAATGGTATTATCCTTTCCACACCCAGTTATTAAATCAATAGATTCTCAGTGACAATGGAGTATCGTTGATCTATGGTTGTACCTGAAGGAAGCACACTGAAAATAAACCAAGAAAAATCAGAGATGTTTCAGAAAAAAAACCAACTCACAAAGGTCAGAGAAACCTTTGCATCCATTGCTTTTGATTTGCTGGTTTTGCTATTCAGCAGTGTGATTCTACAAGCAGTAGCATGTTTCTACGACATAGACATCAGCGTAAGGTACCTATGGGTAAGTCAGCATTGATGGATATCAACTGGTGTCATTCTTTAGATCTAGTGGATTGAAAACTGACATCTTTGAGTACATTGGTTTCTGTTTTTTCATGCCCTAATTCCAGGTTTTGCTAAAGCTTCTGTGTACCAGCTGCGGTGTCAGGTAACTGGATGTGCTGGTTTGAAGCAAGCTAGAATGTTTTGGTGAGAAGAACTAGATCATAGGCTGTGAAAGGAAAACAATGGTGATGTCTACTCCCCTCAGAGTCTTGCTGAACAAGAAATGAAAACATTAGATAACACTCTCACCATTTTTGTCTCACTCTCGCTTGGGCTGCTGGCTGAGTAACATCTTACTCCCTAACCTCACCCTCCATTTGGCCTAACCCACCTTTGCTTCATAACCTCTGGCTGAACCTCTGTTCTTTCTTAGGACTGGGCTAAGGTTGAGAGGGGCAGGTGGAAGGTGAGGGGTGATTGAGAGCCCCTCCTGAGGACTCAGGTTTCTGGGAGGGGAGTTGTGTTTCTGTATTACCTTTTACCTTGTCTATTTCTGTCTATAACTGTATATACTGTAAATATCTGCTTGTATACTGTGCTGCTGTAAATACAAGCTTCATTCATATTTCCAGAGCTGGCTGAGCCTAGCCTGGGTGATTTCTAAAGTGTGAGGGGGCGAGGAACACCCAAACCATCACACTGGATATCACAAACTGTCACTCCTTCTCCCCAGCAATATTTCTACTATACAAATAATCTAGGTAGGACCAATCTTACTGAATTTTAGGTATCTATGTCACAGACCACTACCTTTGAGCCCATGCTACATGTAGGATGCATTATTGTTTGATGTACTTTAGATGTCTTCCTTTCAGTGCGATGAGTTTAACACTCATAGTGTTTATTTCTATCTGTAGACAGTGTGGGTTTAGGAGCTTTGGTGAGGACTTTTACTTAGTAAATATTCACTTTCATGCTGATGAAGCTGCCCCAGCGACTCATTACTTGGACTATTCTGGACTGCATGAGGGGTTCACATGTAGCTGTTACCAGGAACTGCTAACCTGGTAACTGACTGAAGGGAGGCTGTAGCCAGATGGGAGTTGATCTCTTCTGCCAGGCAACCAGCAACAGAACAAGGGGACACAGTTTCAAGTTGTGTTGGGGGAAGTAGAGATTGGATGTTAGGAGGAAGTTCTTGCCAGAGAGAGTGATTGGCATTGGAATGGGCTGCCCAGGGAGGTGGTGGAGTCAGCATCCCTGGAGGTGCTCAAGAAAAGACTGTCTGAGGCACTTAGTGCCATGGTCTAGTTGATTGGCCAGGGCTGGGTGCTAGGTTGGACTGGCTGATCTTGGAGGTCTCTTCCAACCTGGCTGATTCTACGATTCTCTGATTCTATGACTACCTAGATGGTCCCAGCAGGAGGAAGTGGAAGCTGCATCTAGCATTGAGTCTAGTTCAGAAATTATCTAGAAAGTGCCAGAAAGTAGAAAAAAAAAAAAAAATCAGACCATTCTTTCTGCCACCAAGACCACTTCAGGGCTTTTGCCCAGATGGGGTACATCTAGTCCAGGAAAATATTTCTGAGTGCATAAACCTGATTGTGTGTACTGATGAATAAAAAAAAAAAGTCTTGATACATTTTTGCTCTGTGCTGACAGTTTTTTCTATAGGGGGACTCTTGAGCCAGAGGACCAAACCCTAATATGCAGCTTGCATATAGATGCCCTGTTCTGGGGAATGGGCAAATTTAATGATGTGGTTGCAGACCATGTCGTGCCAAGTTGCCCTCAGTGTCAAAGAATATTCCTGATCATGTTTAATTTACTAGTACAGATATACCCAGAGTGGATGAATGTATTACTTCCTGATAAGTTTAAACTGACTGAAGCTTTCTGGAAAGAAAGTTTCAGCTCTTCCATACTGTAGAAGAGTTCTGTATTCACAGTCATTAGAATGATCACATATTTGATTATTCTTCTCATTTGTGCATCCTTTGGCTGTTACCCAAACTGCCAGCAGCTAGTTTTTCCTGTGCACATAGAGAACAAGCTCATCTCAAAATGAACTCTGATTTATAAAGAAAATAGTGCCCACTGATAGTAAAGTCTGTATCAACAGAAAGAAGTAATGTTCCTCTGCTCATACTGAGTTCCTCATGTGTCTCAAATTGTGCCGGGGGAGGTATAGGCTGGATGTTAGGAGGAAGTTCTTGCCAGAGAGAGTGATTGGCATTGGAATGGGCTGCCTAGGGAGGTGGTGGAGTTGCCATCCCTGCAGGTGTTTGAGAAAAGCCTGGATAAGGCACTCAGTGCCATGGACTAATTGATTGGACAGGGTTGGGTGATAGATTGGACTGGATGATCTTGGAGGTCTCTTCCAACCTGATTGATTCTATGATTCTATACAGCATAAGTTGCTGTTTCTGCCACTCCCCATCATTAGGAGGGACATTGAGGTGCTGGAGTGAGAGCAGAGAAGGGTCACAAGCCTGGTGAGAGGTCTAGAAAACATGGCCTGTGAGGAGTGGCTGAGGGAGCTGGAGCTGTTTAGTCTGGAGAAGAGGAGTCTGAGAGGGGACCTTACCGCCCTCTACAACTACCTAAAAGGAAGTTGTAGTGAGGCTGGAGCTGGTCTCTTCCCTCAAATTACTAATGATAGGACAAGAGGAAATGGCCTTGAGTTGCATCAGGGGAGGTTTAAGTTGGATGTTGGGAGTGAGTTCTTTACTGAGTGGGTGGTCAGGCACTGGAACAGGCTGCCCAGGGAGGTGGTGGAGCTGTTTAAAAGGAGAGTGGATGTGGCACTTGAGGCTATGGTCTAATGATTAAGGGTGCTGGGATGAAGGTTGGACTGGATGGTCCTTGTGGTCTTTTCCAACCATAGTGATTCATAGTGATTGGATGTTGTGCTGAGGGATTTGGTTTAGTCAAGGACTTGTCAGTGTGAAACTAATGATTGGACTCAATGATCTTGAAGGTCTTTTCCAATCTAAGAAATTCTGTGATCCTGTGACAATTCTGTGTTCACACTTTTGCGCAGGTTGATTTGTGAGCCTCCTGTGCTTAACCCTTAGAGTTTCCATTCATCAATAAGGGAAATGCAATCCTTTGCAACTACAAAACCTGTCAAAATTCATTACTAGTGTACCTACAAAACTGTAACCTTTGAGAGGTTATTTCAACAAAAAATTAGACAGAAGTTTCATAGCACTTGGCACTACCCAATCACTAAGAAGATTCAGTGTCACGCTGCATATTTAAATAACACAAAACTTTCTCAGGTAGCACTCGTTTGTAAGAGATGGAGGTTCTATGAGCAATTATCGCTGACCCTTTCTTGAATACACCAATCAAATTAGCATTTCTCAGGACAAAAAAGTACATTTTTTTTTCAACAACAAAAGAAAAAGGAACTAGTCTCAGAATAGAAAATCATAATGAGTGTCAGTAGTTCTCCCAGTGGGAATTATTCATGATTATGTCAACCTTTTTCAGGCAAATTCAAACTCTGAGAGAGAAAGAATAAAACCCACAGAACTAAGAGCAGAAATTTTCCAGTCCATTTCTTAAAAATAAATGTACTGTTCTGACAAGTGAGGTAAGGATTGAGAATCTGACCTAGGAGTGGTAGACAGCTCTTTCTAATATCTAATTATAGGCAATGACATATCTGCCAAGACAAAACCCCAACGGAGATAGATGAAGCATTTAACATGCAGTATCAAAATTTATGAACCAGTTATCTGTCTGAAAGAAATTGTTTTTATTCTACTTAAGAGTTTAGTTCTGTGAATTAAATTGTTGTATTTTTTTCCCCCACTCTTTCCTTGTTTGTCTTCGCCCAGTTAAAATGCACAATGAGGAGAGTAGAACTTAATCCTTGTTGTGAGATCCTCTGTAATTCAGGTGGTTTCTCATAATTAGGGATTTATTTTTTTTCTTTACCTATTTCAGCTCCTGAAATGAATGCTACAAATCCCCAGCACAGGTCACAATTGTGCCTTCTACATTAAATGCACATAGGTTAAGATACAGACCCAGCCCAGGGAAAAAGGATTAGAACCTGTGACTCTCCTTCCAGCTTAGTGCACTAATAATAGGCTGAAGTGTGTTATTCTGTCTTTATAGTTCAATGAATCATGATTTTTTTATTTTTCAAAGATGAACAGCTTCAATAATCAGAGCATAAAATTCATTTCCTCACTGCAAGCAGTCTGTTAACTTGTGGAAAGGCAAAACCCACCAGTATGTGGTCTACTAATCCAAAAAGAGTACAAAACCAGTCTCACTTATTTATTTCTTTTTCTTTTTTGTAACTCCTTCTGTGTAAAGGGAGGAGTTACCATCACTGCTTCTTCCATCTGCCTTTTGTTTGCCTTTCGCTTCCATCTGTCTACTTGATTTTCATAGAATCATAGAATCAACCAGGTTGGAAGAGACCTCCAAGATCATCCAGTCCAACCTATCCCCCAGCCCTATCCAGTCAACTAGACCATGGCACCAAGTGCCTCATCCAGTCTTCTCTTGAAGACCTCCAGGGACGGTGCCTCCACCACCTCCCTGGGCAGCCTATTCCAATGGGAATGACTAAAGCAAGTATTCCAAAATGCAAACTAGAAGAGACAGGAATCTTCTCTAGGCACTGTCTTGCTAAATGAGATTTAAAGGAATGGGTTTTATTTGAGTATTCACTTCTCATATTTAAAACCAGTTTGTAATCCTGCATTACGTGCCATGAGTTTTGGATATCCTAGTATGAGGTGTCGAATTCTTCCCTTGCATTTTATAAGGATGTAGAACAGGGCTCCTCAAACTTTTTAAACAGGGGGCTGGTTCACTGTCCCTCACATGCTTCTGGGGGGCGGACTATAGTTTGTTAAGGGATGGACTATGGTTTGGTTCCAGCCCAGTAGTGTTGAGGGTCAGATTATAGTTTGGTTCCAGCCAGGAGGGCATCAAGAATGGTGTGGTCAGCAGGAGCAGGGAGGTCATTCTGCCCCTGTACTCTGCACTGCTTAGACCACACCTTGAGTACTGTGTTCAGTTCTGGGCCCCCCAGTTTAGGAGGGACATTGAGATGCTTGAGCGTGTCCAGAGAAGGGCGACGAGGCTGGGGAGAGACCTTGAGCACAGCCCTACGAGGAGAGGCTGAGGGAGCTGGGATTGGTTAGCCTGGAGAAGAGGAGGCTCAGGGGTGACCTCATTGCTGTCTACAACTACCTGAAGGGTGGATGTGGCCAGGAGGAGGTTGCTCTCTTCTCTCAGGTGGCCAGCACCAGAACGAGAGGACACAGCCTCAGGCTGCACCAGGGGAGATTTAGGCTGGAGGTGAGGAGAAAGTTCTTCCCTGAGAGAGTCATTGGACACTGGAATGGGCTGCCCGGGGAGGTGGTGGAGTCGCCGTCCCTGGAGCTGTTCAAGGCAAGGTTGGACGTGGCACTTGGTGCCATGGTCTGGCCTTGAGCTCTGTGGTAAAGGGTTGGACTTGATGATCTGTGAGGTCTCTTCCAACCCTGATGATACTCTGATACTGTGATACTGTTCAGACTATAGTTTGGTTCCAGCCCAGTAGTGTCAGGGCTCAGACTATATTTTGGTTCCAGCCCAGTGGTGTCAGGGCTGAGACTATAGTTTGATTCCAGCCCAGTCCCAGCTTGGGGGCTGCGGAGGCTGAAGAGCTGACTAAGTGGCAGGAAGTGGCTGCTTGGTTTCCCCCCCCAACCCCCGGCGAAGGGGGAGCAGGGGGATTCTGTAAATACCAGCAGGCTGGGCTGAGGACCCAGGTGGGCCTTATATGGCCTGTGGGCCATAGTTGGAGGACCTCTGATGTAAAGTGTGACAATGTTTCTTACCTTGTCACCTGCTGCTTTTGCTTTGCATCACTATGAATTGTTTCCCTCAGGGATCAGTCCTGGGACCAGTCTTGTTCAACATCTTTGTCGATGACATGGACAGAGGCATTGAGTGCACCCTCAGCAAGTTTGCCAATGACACCAAGCTGTGTGGTGCAGCAGACAGGCTGGAGGGAAGGGATGGCACCCAGAGGGACCTGGACAGGCTGGAGAGGTGGGCACAAGCCAACCTCATGAGGTTCAACAAGACCAAGTGCAAGGTCCTGCATCTGTGTGGGGGCAATCCCAACTATAAATCTTGGCTGGGCAGTGATTGGCTGGAGAGCAGCCTTGAGGAGGGGACTTTGGGGTGCTGGTGGACAAGAAGCTCAACATGAGCCAGCAGTGTGCACTTGCAGCCTGGAGGGCTGGAGCACCTCTGCTATGAGGACAGACTGCAAGAGTTGGAGAGTTGGGGCTGTCCAGTCTGGAGAAGAGGAGGCTCCCAGGTGACCTTCCTGTGGCCTTCCAGTGTCTGCAGAGGGCCTACAAAAAAGCTGGGCAGGGACTTTTCATGATATCAGGGAGTGACAGGACTAGGGCGAATGGAGCAAAGCTGGAGGTGGGGAGATTCATACTGGATGTGAGGAAGAAGCTGTTCAGCATGAGAGTGGTGAGAGGCTGGACTTGGTTGCCCAGGGAGGTGGTTGAGGCCCCATGCCTGGAGGTGTTTAAGGCCAGGATGATCTAAGGAACAGGAACTAGATGATCCTTGTGGTCCCTTCCAACCCTGACTGATTCTATGATTCCTTGAAACATAAGCCTAGAAGTACTGATAGTTGAGTAGGATTCCATGTTTGTTATTTTATTGCTAAAATAATTTGGGCCTGGTTTCTATTATCTTGATTTAATTTTACATTAATTTAGTTTTTCATTGACTGAAGTTGTGAGGAGGCAGAGAATTGTTACATAAATCAGGACAATTATTTTGATCCTTCCTCTCCACACCCCCATTTCGTTTGGTTGGTTGGTTGGTTTGTTTTGTTAACAAGAATGGAATGCTGAGCTAGATTTCCTCCTTCCTGCTATTTCTGCAGGCAAGGTGGGAGCTTGGAGTTGGAAGGAAAACAGCGTAACAGTTCTGAGCTTTGTCTCAGTTTGGAGTCACTGCTGAGACAGCAAAGATAATAAGATTACACGATGTGATCACTAGTGTGACAGCAACTCATACAGACAAGCTCAGCCTTTTCACAGCCCAGCTCTCATCCATGCTGCTGGTGGGATAACTGTAGCAATACAGAGCTCAGCAAAGAGATGTAGAACACAGATGGTACATTGGACAAGTACTTGAACTGCACGGTCACAGCTAGACATTAATACTGAATGCAGTAAGTGTAAGCCCAGACTATATATATACAATGCACAGCCACATTTATGCCTAAACTGTAAACAGCTTCTATTCAAAATATGAATATTTATCACAGTATGTTTAACAGACATCTCTAGAATATGTCTGCCTAGCTCCATCATTATTTTTTCCAGGTTTATGTCATCTCTGCCCTGAACTTGGTCCCCAGTCTTAAAAGAATAAAGTATCATAGTGATGTTGATTAGGATCATTCAATCCTGAGAGAGAAGAAAGGTGCATCTATCACCTGTTGGAAATGGTAGGACTTTTAGTGCTGTACAGTTGCTTGATCTTGACATACTGGAACATAAGCCATGGGTTCAGAATGCATAAAGGGGAAAAGTACTGAGTTAAGTAAATAGAGGATCGAAATGACCTTAGAGAATGCTTGCAGCAGACAAAACAATGTAAAGCATGAACCTGTGGTTTTGTTAACCTTTGCTTATCTAGTTGCTAACATACAAGGTCTGTCTTGATAAGGCATGTACTGAGGTCTGTCTTAATGACCAATTAGGATTTGGCATGATCTTTTTAGCTTGTATGTTAAGGTATATAACCAAGTGCTGAAAGTACAATAAACAAAACTTAGCTTGCATCAAGCTGTTCTACCCATCTCTCATCCCAGCGATCACCAACCTGAAGCACCGGGAAGTCTGTTTATTATCTCTTACCTTTGTGCTTCTCTGCATTAGAAATAGTAGTTTTCTGCCCCTCGTAGAGATGTTGTGTGATGTAGAATAGAATAGACTAGAATAGAATCAACCAGGTTGGAAGAGACCTCCAAGATCATCCAGTCCAACCTAGCACCCAGCCCTATTCAGTCAACTAGACCATGGCACTAAGTGCCTCAGCCAGGCTTTTCTTGAACATCTCCTGGACAGTGACTCCACCACCTCCCTGGGCAGCCCATTCCAATGGCAAATGTACTTTGATAATGCCTTCAGAGCTTAGATCACGGACCTAAGAAGATAAAGTAAAAGCTGTAAAGAAACAGAAAGAAAAGGCAAGTGCCATGTTTCTTAATGTAAATTTTGCTTGTCAAAGAGTCTAGATAAAACACCTCTATTTTCCCCCATTATAACACTCTTTATTATTCTTTCCACATATGCTCTTGATTATTGCATCAGTATCTCTAAATCTGATCTCATTGTTCGATTTTCAGGTTGCAAAAAGTTTAGCACTGTATGAATTGTATTATGTGTCTCCCCCTCTCTTATTTTCATTTAAGTCTCAACTCTTTTTAATCTCACCACTTTTCCAAAACTGGTCAAACTTGGACATTTCTGGGCAAGATTGACCCCTTCTGTTTATGGAGTCTGAAAGGACAGTACAATGGAGTAAGCAGCTGGTTAGATTAATTTATTTAACACACTTGAGATACTGAGGTACTGGAATGTGTCCAGAGAAGGGTGATGAAGGTGGTGAGAGGCCTGGAACACAAACCCTAGGAGGAGAGGCTAAGGGAGCTGGGGTTGTTTAGCCTGGAGAAGAGGAGGCTCCCCAATTCAAGAGAGACAGGGACTTGCTGGAAAGATTCCAATAGGGAGCCGTAAGGATGACTGGAGGATTTGAGGATCTTCCCTATGAAGAGAGATTCAGAAACCTGGTACTGCTTAGTCTGGAGAAGACTGAGAGGAGATCTTATCAGTGTGTACAAATATCTGAGGGGTGGGTGTCAAGTGGATTGGGCCAATATCTTTTCAGTGGTCAGAAGTAATAAGACAAGGGGCAATGGCTACAAATTGAAATACAGAAGGTTTCACTTCAACACGAGAAGAAACTTCTTTACAGTGAGGGTGACAGCACTGGAACATGCTGCCCAGAGAGGTTGTGGAGTCTCCCCCTCTGGACACTTTCAAAACCCACCTGGATGTGTTCCTGTGTGGACTAGCCTAGGTGATCCTGCCTTGGCAGGGAGGTTGGATTTGATGATCTCTGGAGGTCCCTTATGACGTCTAGAGTTCTGTGAGTCTGTGTTTGCAAAAGCCCTGAGAAGCTCAATTCTTGGAAGACTCATAATGAGTCATAGCCTACCTGACAGTATTGTTAAAATATCCAACCCTGATCTAAGTGTTTGCTGAAAAAAAATAATCATACTGTCATTAACTTGTTCATTCTCATTGCTTATCACTTATCGATTCATGCTAGGACCGTATTAGGAATTTGGACTAGTAGTGAATTAAACTATTTCCATCTGACATGTTGTTTTGCCTTCTTTGATAGACTAAGCTTTCTCTTCAGAAAAAGGGAGCATAAATTCACCCGTTACCATGGGATCCTTACCCATTGTGGCAACTGGAAGTCCAAGTCCATGAGCTACAACTACAACATTACAACTACTGGTCTCAAGGAATGGTTCCTGAATTCTATGGCAAATAATGCTCAGTGATGTACCCATTCTGTCCACATCTCACCTTTTTTTGAGCAGGCTGGTGTACTCTTTCTATGAAGAACTTGATCCTTGTATTATTTGAACCTAAGAAAAAACTTCCACATGTATATTTGTGTTCATGTGTATATGTACCAGTGAGTAGAAGGAATAGTGGCTATGTTACATCTTCCCAAGTGTGGGGTCTTTATGCCATGAAACTGATGCAAATTATGCATACCTTATGATACAGCACATCAAATATGATATTATTTGAGGGTATAAATGCTCCAGTGTAATGCCAGAGGACTTTTTGGTAGAGAGCAGTTCAATGGTTATTCCTCTGCACTTTCTGGAAGGTATTCCTGCAGCAAACAGGTCTTAGAAGCCATCTCAAATTCTGTTCCAAAGTGAAGTGCTTGATTTGCTTCATGGTAACAGGAATAATTAACATTTGTGTGATATGAGGGAAGAGTAGGGGACCAGTATCTGATTTTGGCAGCGTAGGAATATTTGTTGGCCCTTAGTAAGTAAAGCAGGGGCCAAATGGCGTGGCACTGCTTGTATGACTTAGATCTACAAGGCAGAACAGTAATCCTATGAAAACCTCTACTGGCATACACTGTTCCCTTCTCTGTGCCTGAACATTGACTGGGAGAGTCAGCATAGCCAGGAGGATGCTTGTGAAAAATAAGAATGACTGAAGGGCGCTGTTTCAACTAATGCACTGACCCAATTTTTCTTACTAGGATGGATACAACAAAAAACTCTCCTGGTTTTAACAGCTGCTTATTCGGTATTTCAAATAAGGGAATTTAATTTTGCCTTTAAGGAATATTGGAGAAATATGTATTTTTACTCAAAATTAACAGACACATTCAGGACAGCTAGATGTGTATACTTGCCTCTTCTCCAAATTACTTTAAATTACAGTCCTTGAATGTTTATATTTGGATAACAGTTCAAAATTGTAAATAACTTCAGTTTCCATTTAAATGTCTTTCCACTTGATTTTCTTCATTAAAAACAGCAAGTCCCTATTTTTTTTTTTTTTGAGAAAAAAAAGTATAAAACCTTTCAGCAGCACAATAGTTGTCAGGCTATTACCCATAATCGCTTCGAAAGCCAAAAGCAGAATGCAGACAACAGATGTAAGAATATGGTTTGAAAAACTTCAATAAAAAGGAAAGGAAAGGAAAGGAAAGGAAAGGAAAGGAAAGGAAAGGAAAGGAAAGGAAAGGAAAGGAAAGGAAAGGAAAGGAAAGGAAAGGAAAGGAAAGGAAAGGAAAGGAAAGGAAAGGAAAGGAAAGGAAAGGAAAGGAAAGGAAAGGAAAGGAAAGGAAAGGAAAGGAGAAAAGAGGAAAAGACAAGAAAAGAGGAAAAAAATTAAAAAAGGAGAAGAAAAAAAATAAGAGAAAAGAAGAAAAGAGGAAAAGAAAAGAGGAAAAGAAAAGATGAAAAGAGGAAAAGAGAGAAAGAAGAGAAGAAATGTAAAGAGAAGAGAAGAAAAGAGAGGGAAAGAAAAGAGGAAAAATTAAAAGAAAAAATGAAAAGAGAATAAAAAGAGAAGAAAATAATAAAAAAGAAAAGAAAAGAAGAAAGGAAAAGAAAAGAGAAGAAAAGAAGAAAAGAGAAGAAAAGAGAAAATGAAAGAAAAGAAGAGAAAAGAGGACAAGAGGAAAAGAAAGGACAAGAGGAAAAGAAAGGAAAAGAGGAAAAGTAATGAGAAGGAAACAGAAGAGAAGGGAAGAGAAGAGAAGAGAAGAGAAGAGAAGAGAAGAGAAGAGAAGAGAAGAGAAGAGAAGAGAAGAGAAAAAAGAAATTAAAAAATTGAAAAGAGGAAAAGAAAAGAGGAAAAGTAATGAGAAGGAAACAGAAGAGAAGATAGGAAAAGAAAAGAGAAAAAAAGAAATTAAAAAAAATAAAAGAAAAGAGAAGAAAAGAAAAAGGGAAAGCAAGTGTGGAAAAGAAGGTTTCACAAATCAAATTCCTCACAAAGAAAGATGGCACCCAGTATAAAGAGTTTCTGGATACATTAATATGTCTTCAGTTACAAGACTGAAGGACAATTTGTTTGTGGTTACTTCCAGCAGAGTTGTGTACATACAAGTACTGAAGGAGTTAATTTGCTCTTCCAGCACATCAACTTGTTGCTGCTGTTTACGATTTGAACAGCAAAATTTCCAGTCTCTGATGAGACTCAGGGCTTAGTTGTGCTAGATGCTCTCTGAACACAGAGCAGTATCTTTACTCCCACTTGTATAGGATATGGCAGGAATTAACGCTGCCAGGAATAAGAGCTGTTAGCTTCACATGTCAAGACAGTTGCTCTAAAAAATAAACGTATATCAGAAAGGGGATGTTACAGGACAATCCTAACTCTCATGTCAAATCATAGCCTCGTTCAAAACACACGACCAACTCACTGCCTCAGGCGAAATATCCAGCTGAGTGGATTCTAATAAATCTTTAGATTTGGTTTATTATTTTTCTCCCTGAAGTTACTGTTAGTACTTGAGAGAGAAGAGGATAAAAAAATAAAATAAACTGAAATAAAATAAAGAGAGAGAGAGAGAGAGAGAAAAAAAAAAAAGAAAATAGCAAGCCTGTATTTTTCTGCCTTGTTGGTAGCCTGCTGATTTTCCAGACACTGCTGTGCTCCCCTGCTTATCTTCTATTCTACTTCAGCAGTTTTAACAGGTGTGTGTGGATCATTGGGTTGGCTACTTTCCATGTGTTCGGGTTGTACTTAAGAAGGTGCTCTGCTATCTACAACATTTTGTTTCCTCTCACAGAACTGCATTTTCCATTAAAAAGCAACTTTGACCTTAGAAAGATTCCCTTAGAAAGCAACATCAAAAGAACTCTACTGGCTGGCCTTCAACCACCAAAGGATGGAAATTCACAGTTAAAGATAAAACCTATGAAAACTGAGTTCAGCAGTGCTCTCTGTGGGTAGTCTTAGGGCAATGACAGAGTGTAAGTAGGCAGCAGAGCTTTGATTTTCAGCTATGCTGTCTAGTTTGTTTCAGTCAGCAAAGTAATATTCCTTTCATTAAATATTTAATTTGAATTTTCCATATTTAACAGCAATTTTTAAAACTTGATAAAAAATCATGTGTGCTTGGGGCCATTATGATTGCATTCTCATTTTAAGCTAAATCTGCCTTTTCTCTCCCTTTCTCTCATTCTTTCTCTTTCCCCTCTTTCTTGATGCCTTCCTCTTTCTTCCTCTCATTTCCTTTCCATTCCTCTTTCCTTTCTTTACTCATTCCCTCTCTTTTTGACTTGATATCTCTCTCTTTTTGATTTGGTATCTCTCTCTTTTTCTTGTTTCTTAACAATCTGCCTTTATCACTGCCTCCCTCCTCTTTAATTTGCTGCCCGTCCCTCTTCTCAGTTAATAGGCCTTTGTATGTCCAAGACTGAAATAAAGTAGTTTGAAAGTGCATGTTTTAGGAAGACTTATTCCCCTTTCTTTTCCTGTCTACTTCATTTTCTTCTTAGCTACAGTGGAGTTACCTGACCCTTGGCTCTTGATGCTGACAGTTCTTCACTACACAAGAAAAACAAACAAGAAAAAGACTGGAACCCAACAGGATATTAGGGCTAACTTAATTTATGTATTAGAGCTCGAATTTCTCTCCTTATGACCTGTTAATTTGTTCTGTCTCCAATAACATCAGTAATTCACAGAAGAAAGTAGACACAAAGGTGATTTTTATTAGTCATCTGGTGAATCTGTGAGTGGCTGTGCCTGTCAAAGGCTCCTTTTCATTCATACTAGCGATAATTTCCTCTGCATTAAGCAGTCCATTTGTATAAGTGGAGGTCATTAGTGCTCCTATGAGAGCCTAGCAGAGTAGATTTGGATGAGTTCCAGTTTGATATGTTGCTATTCCCCTTGTCAGATGTGGAATATTATTTCTGAAAAATGTTTACAAGGCTGAAGATAAAGGAAGAAGCAGTGCTATTGTCACACTTTCACCAAGATTTTATAAAACTCTAATAACTACTTCCTTTATAATCTGTATTTCATATTCATTAAGAAAAATAATTTCTCCTGTATTGATCTTTCCAGAACTCTCTGTGGCAGGACACTCCAAAATCCCTTATTCCTCTTCTCCATCTTCAGAAGTCTAAATGGGAGAAGAAGAATCATAGAATGGAACAAACCAGGTTGGAAGAGACTTCCAAGATCATCCACTCTAACCTAGCACCCAGCCCTATTCAGCCAACTAGACCATGGCACTAAATGCCTCAGCCAGGCTTTTCTTGAACACCTCCAGGGATGCTGATTCCACCACCTCCCTGGGCAGCCCATTCCAATGGCAAATCACTCTCTCTGCCAAGAACCTCCTCCTAACATCCAGCCTATACTTCCCCTGGCACAACTTGAGACTGTGTCCCCTTGTTCTGTTGCTGCTTGCCTGCGAAAAGAAACCAACCCCCACCTGGCTACAACCTCCCTTCAGGTAGTTGTAGACAGCAATGAGGTCCCCCCTGAGCCTCCTCCTCTACAGGCTAAACAATCCCAGCTCCCTCAGCCTCTCCTCCTAGGCTTTGTGTTCCATGTCCCTCACCAGCTTTGTTGCCCTTCTCTAGACACATTCCATCACCTCAACATCTCTCTTGAATTGAGCAAAACTGTTTCCCCCCCACTTGTGGGACAGAAGGGGGAACAGCAAAAGGCACCCTTTTCCACACGTGTACTGACTTGTCAAAAGCCCATGCTGGAATCGGCTGGTGATTGTTTGTTTTCTTTGTGCCCAGTATATATTTGGCATTACACACATTGTCTAGGATGATTATAGACAGAATGAAGAAAAAAGCACACGTGGTTCCTGCTTTCACACCATTCCGTGCAGTTCCTCTCTAGTGCTGCTCTTGTACAGTTTGTTCTGCTCCATCACAAGTCTACAAGTCAGTCAAGTCCTTAGATTCGTTTGAGAGAGAGCTGCCAGCAGCACCTGGACCTGGCTTCTCTCAGACCACCACATGCTGGCTTCCTACTGGAAAGACCCTGCCTCTGTCTCTGCCATAAACTGCTACTATTTATAAGACCATGGCACTGAGTGCCTCAGACAGTCTTTTCTTGAACACCTCCAGGGATGACGACTCCACCACCTCACTGGGCAGCCCATTCCAGTGGAAAATCACTCTCTCTGTCAAGAACTTCCTCCTAACATCCAGCCATTTCCTCCAGTCCTATCATTAGTAATTTGGGAGAAGAGACCACCTCCAGCCTCACTACAACTTCCTTTTAGGTAGTTGTAGAGGGCAATAAGGTCCCCTCTCAGCCTCCTCTTCTCCAGACTAAACAACTCCATCTCCCTCAGTCACTCCTCATAGGTCATGTTTTCCAGATCTCTCACCAGGCTCATCACCCTTCTCTGTACCCACTCCAGCACTTCAGTGTCCCTCCTAAAGATGGGGAGTGGCAGAAACAGCAACTCATGCTGTATAGAATCATAGAATCAGCCAGGTTGGAAGAGACCTCCAAGATCAGCCAGTCCAACCTAGCACCCAGCCCTAGCCAATCAACTAGACCATGGCACTAAGTGCCTCAGCCAGGTTTTTCTTGAACACCTCCAGGGACAGTGACTCCATCTCCTCCCTGGGCATCCCATTCCAATGTCAATCACTCTCTCCGTCAACAAGTTCCTCCTAAAATCCAGCCTAGACCTCCCCTGTCACAACTTGAGACTGTGTCCCCTTGTTTGACCATAGGTGTAACCAGGAACTTCCAAGCTTCCCTGAGAGTGATGAACAAGAGATCTAAAATGAACAAATTCATTCAGATTACTTTAAATAGCCTTCTGTCTTTAATATCTAATCATACCAATGCACACCTTGTCGTCCCGGAATGTTCATGTATGAAAACTTTGTTATGCATATTCATCATGGCAGTGCCTAAAGACAATGTCATTTCCCAAGAGCCTGTCATCTAAGTAAATAGGACAGACACAGAATATGGAATAACAGATACTAATACAATCATCTCATACATAATCCTATAAAACTATGCTTTATGGGATGTTACGGATGACTGTTACTAATTAAGGCTCTCCATATTTGACAGATAGACTGTAGCATAATACTGAGACTTCTAATCTCAGCGTTTCGTTTCTCTTCCTCTGCTCCCACTGATCTCTCCTTTTTTCTACATTCTTTTCCTCAAAGAGGAGTAGAACAAAACCTGCTTTTATCTGTGCTATTGCCAAATGGAATGACTTAGCAGTCAAGGAACAATTGACTTTCGATAAGACTTAAGCTCATAAATGGCTTTTAACAAGTCCTTCTTGGCTATTTGTCAGTTTCATGTTTCCTGATAGCTATGCCTTAATATCTCCTCTGGGGTTGGAACAATTGAATTAAAAAAATGTAGGTTTACTGGTGAAATCTGAAGATATTTTTTCCCCCAAATTATGGAGGTGAGAGTTTGCTGTCCAGCAAAAACTGATTCAAACAGCCTAGTTTTAAATACAATATAACAGCTTATCAAATTGCATTTAGGAACCACCTAACTGCTCAAGGGTCTTCCTTCAATAGTTCCTTCACTTTACAATAAAACTTTCCTTTGGTATGCTGATATTAGCATCTGGATATGATATATTCGCTTACATTTCTTCTTATTAATTAATTATTATTGCTTAAATAATACCTAGTACCTCAATAGTATTATATTAGCACTCTGTCATACAATTCCCAGAGCTGTTTAGGGATTAGGAGAGGCTGAGCACCATTCCCCATTGGCAGTCTGAAGTCAAGCATCTTTTTTAGGGCAATTAAAGATTTTAGCTGATAGTTTTATTAATACTGAGCTGAATGTTAGTTATGGGCTCATCTGTTATCTAATAGAGATATGAGCCATGTGAAATAACCTGCAGTTTCCATCCGTACACAGATGTGCATTGTTAGGTCCAGCTAGACATTTAACTTCCTTCTAAGAGTTACAGCTATTCATCTTCTTGTAAGAGAAGATAATAATTGAATCAAAGAATCATTTTGTTTGGAAAAGACCTCTAAGATCATCAAGTCCAATCACTGATGCAACACTACCGTAGACATCAAACCATGTCTTGCAGTGCCGTGTCTAAATATTTTTAGAACACCTCCAGGGACAGTGGTCTATCTAAACTTGCCAAGTGCTTGGAGCAGGTCTAACAGACAAAAGGAAGGCCTGGCATGTGAAAACACCACAGTAATCCAGTTTGTCAAAACACAGCTGGCCGTGGAGCAGCTGCTTGCTTCTGCTTAATTTCTGCATAGTAGCTAAGTGGCTGGAGCACTCATCACCAAGCAAGAGACACAAGTTCTAGACCTCCTCAAGCTCATATTTTCATACCAATAAATATGTCTAGATTTTTGCAGTGACAATCTCTGAATTAGTCTACTGAGGAAGAGTCTTTGTAAATCTAAGGATGGTTGTCAGAATCCAGAAGGAAACCCCCAAACAAACCAACAGAAAGCCAGTAGTTTGGAGGAAAATGTAACCCAGGCTAATGAGGACCAGTGAATGAGATGCTCATAACCCACCAAAGAACAAGTGCACCGGCATGCCTTGTTCAGAATTGATTGTTTCTGGGAATTGTCTCGATCAAAAAATGTTCAGATTCTTTAATTACTCAAAATCAAACAACTTAGAAGTGGAATTTCTGTTAGATTAAGTTGCTTAAATGTCAGAAGATCTGAGGTTGTTTTGTGATCTGAAAGTTGATTTCCAAAGACTCTGTAATACCTTAAATTAGTTTAGTAATATCTTAATTATTCACAAGTACCTGTGATATTATAATTTTTATCATGCTCATTAATAGAGCTTTGGTTATTTAAAGGCACTCTTGGAATAGAATATGTTAAAATGTAGCCCAAAATAACAATACATTTTAACAGCAACTTGCTTCTTTATTTTCTTACCACAGAAACAGAGAGAAAAACTTTCTAGACCCCACAGAATCATAGAATCAACCAAGTTGGAAGAGACCTCCAAGATCATCCAGGCCAACCTAGCACCCAGCCCTAGCCAGTCTACTAGACCATGGCACTAAGTGCCTCAGCCAGGCTTTTTCTGAACACCTCCAGGGATGGCAACTCCACCACCTCCCTGGGCAGCCCATTCCAATGCAAATATCTCTCTCTCTGCCAAGAACTTCCTCCTAACATCCAGCCTATAGTTCCCCACACACAACTTGAGACTGTGTCCCCTTGTTCTGTTGCTGGTTGCCTGGGAGAAGAGACCAACCCCCACCCGGCTACAGCCTCCCTTCAGGTAGTTGTAGACAGCAATGAGGTCCCCTCTGAGACTCCTCTTCTCCAGGCTAAACAACCCCAGCTCCCTCAGTCTCTCTTCCTAGGGTTTGTGTTCCAGGCCTTTCACCAGCTTTGTCGCCATATTCCTATTGCCTTTTTCTTTGCTGATGTTAGAAGTTGCAGCTCATGACAACAGAACAGCTAATATGAAAATGCCTGAAATGGACAGTGACAATTTATTTATAGAGTAGACTGAAGTCAATTCAGAATCAGTTTCATATATCACAGCTTAGAACTGCAAACACAGTGCTTACTTCAAAATACTGTGAAATGGATATTTGATATAATAACCAACATAGGACATTAATTACATGATTAATTGAAATTTCTTATAATTGCTTTTGTCTTCTGCTTGTTGAGCAGGAGAAAATTGCCTGTAGAAGTAGGGAAAAGTAAGAGAAGCACAGCAGGATTCCCAGAGGTGGAAGCTTTTCCTCTCATTATCACTTTGCCCCATTCTTTACAATTACACTTTGTCCAATGCACTGACATGTAGGCCTATCTGTTTTGATAGCCTTATTTCAAACTTGAGTTACTGGTGATGTTACTAGCCAATTCTCTCAAGCCCTACGGAGTGATAAGCCTAATAGTAGAGAATGATGAATGAGTGAAGAGGCAAGGTTCTAGACTAATTATAATTAAAAAAAAAAAAAAGTAGCTCTTTGCCATCAGGGAAGGAAAGAAATATGAACACCTCTGGATCATGCAGCTTAGATGACTTAAGGCAATTCATAACCAACTGCTAAAATAGAATATACTGTCAGCAAACAGAAGAAGTACAAGGTACGGTACTGAAAACAGGTTTGTCAATGTATCTTCCACAATTTAATGGGATAATAAAATGAATATGTTAAACTGTATAGTATGCAGAAATATGCCTATGGGAGCATGCTACTACTGTAAAGCAATCCTGAAATGAAATGCAGGTCTCTCTTCAGCAAAATTATGTTTAGCAGGTTAACTCATTGCCCCCCCGCCTTTTTTCTCCCCCCCAAAGATAGAGAGGTATGAAAGCAAATGAATCTGGGTTGACGTTCAAAGTCACAGAGGAAAGGTCTCACATTTCTTTGTGGAATCACAGCATTTTTATTGGCTAATGCTCCTTCAGTCATGTCACAATGCTGAGCCATCAAACATATGTGGAGGAGGTTTCTGCCAGAGAGTGATTTGCCATTGGAATGGGCTGCCCAGAGAGGTGGTGGAGGCACCGTCCCTGGAGGTGTTCAAGGAAAGACTGACTGAGGCACTTAGTGCCATGGTCTAGTTGACTGGATAGGGCTGGGTGATAGGTTGGAGTGGATGATGTTGGAGGTCTCTTCCAACCTGGTTGATTCTATGGTTCTATGATTCTATGGGTCTATGGATCATCCATTCAGAAATAGTTTGCTTTGGTGTAGGTCCTCCATATCTATGCTGTTTTTTGTACAACCAGGGATTTAGTAAGTTTGTCTGCATCAATGGCTATTCATAGGTGATCCACAGAATATCCTGATGCTGCTGACCAAAAGGATGACTATATTCCAAACCAATTTTGGTCAAAACTCTTCATGACAGAAAACTCTGTATAGTCAGTTGCCATTTAAATGCAATAAAGTGTAGATGAAATCTGGTGTGGAACCTAGTATGAAAATACACAACACGGACAAATGAAACTCAGATTATGACCCTCATAACAACTCTCTTTGCAAAAGAGGAGTTGTCTTCTCTCA
This sequence comes from Pogoniulus pusillus, assembly GCF_015220805.1. Classification (NCBI taxonomy): domain Eukaryota; kingdom Metazoa; phylum Chordata; class Aves; order Piciformes; family Lybiidae; genus Pogoniulus; species Pogoniulus pusillus. Next base: position 42,176,820 of record NC_087266.1, read on the forward strand.
CCAAAAATAACATTTATCCACTTGAAGATGCTTGACAGTGCTGTTTGTATAAAGTATACTTCATCTCTCATCCAAATCTGAGTTTGTAGTATTGTTGTGAGCAGCTAAAGTTTTCCCTTTTCTTTTTCCAGTCTGGAAGTCAATGCACTTCCAGAAAATTAAACAAACAAAAACCCAAACAGCTTCTTTGTAGGAGTTTTCAAAATACCTGCAACATGAAGTCAGTAGTCCTGCCTCAGTGGTGATTTAAAGATAGCTACCTTAAGGCTACCAGACATAAAGCTACAACACCTAACAGAACATTAATGATGGAAAAAGATTCTGTATGTGTGGGGTGCACACATACTGGGAAAGCATCTCCCCTGAATACAGTGTCCCTGTAGGTTTTAGTTATTAACTGTAGGATGGAAATGTCAGCAGCCTGGACTAAGTCTGTGTTCAGAGAAAGAAGACAGTCCTTGATAAGTTGTCATGGTAACAGGTAATGTGGGAAAAGATTCACACAGACAAATGAAAGCAGAGTCAGGGTGTAATTCACCTGACTCACTATAATAATCCAGAACCATTATAGATACATAGGGTACTCCTAATCTCCAGACCTTGTGTCAGAAAGAACACAAGGGATTACCAAGTGTGCTGGCTCTCAGCTCTACCTTTATACCTCAGGTGCATTAGAGTACCTCACATAACAGGAAATAACTGATATTTAGGCAAGCCAATCACTCCATCAGTCTCCTTAGAATAGTAGAATCATAGAATCAACCAGGTTGGAAGAGACCTCCAACATCATCCACTCCAACCTAGCACCCAGCCCTAGCCAATCAACTGGACCATGGCACTAAGTGCCTCAGACAGGCTTTTCTTGAACACCTCCAGGGGCAGTGACTCCATCACCTCTCTGGGCAGCCCATTCCAATACCAATCACTCTCTCTGGCAAGAACTTCCTCCTAACATCCAGCCTAGACCTCCCCTGGCACAATTTGAGACTGTGTCCCCTTGTTCTGTTGTTGATTGCCTGGCAGAAGAGGCCAACCCCCACCTGGATACATTCTCCCTTCAGGTAGTTGTAGACAGCAATGAGGTCACCTCTGAGCCTCCTCTTCTCCAGGCTAAACACCCCCAGCTTCCTTAGCCTCTCCACACAGGGCTGTGCTCCAGGCCCCTCACCAGCTTTGTCGCCCTTCTCTGGACACCTTCCAGCACCTCAACATCTCTCTCGAATTGAGATGTACTCCAAGTGTGGCCTGACCAGTGCTGAGTACAGGGGAAGAATAACCTCCCTTGCCCTACTGGCCACACTGTTCCTGATGCAGGCCAGGATGCCATTGGCTCTCTTGGCCACCTGGGCACACTGCTGCCTCATCTTCAGCTACTATCTATCAGTACCCCCAGGTCCCTCTCTGCCTGGCTGCTCTCAGCCACTCTGTCCCCAGCCTGTAGTGCTGCTTGGGGTTGTTGTGGCCAAAGTGTAGAACTCTGCACTTGACCTTGTTAAATCTCATCCCATTGGCCTCTGCCTACCCCTCCAGCCTGTCAAGGTCCTTCTCCAGGGCTCTCCTACCTTCCAACAGATCAACACCTGCTCCTAGCTTGGTGTCATTTGCAAACCTACTGATGCTGGACTCAGTCCCCTGGACTGAGAATATTGAGGATATTGAGCAGGACCGGGCCCAGTACTTATCCCTGGGGCACACCAGCTGCCAACTGGATGTGGCACCATTCACCACCACTCTCTGGGCCTGGCCCTCCAGCCACTTCTTGACCCCTATCAGAGCGAATCTGTCCAAGCCATGAGTTGCCAGCTTTGCCAGGAGCTTGTTGTGGCAGACAGTGTCAAGGGCTTTGCTGAAGTCCAGGTAGACTACATCCACAGCCTTCCCCACATTCACCAGGCAGGTAACCTAATCATAAAAGGAGATCAGGTTGGTCAGGCTGGACCTGCCCTTCCTAAACTCATGCTGGCTAGGCCTGATGCCTTGGCCATCCTGTAAGTGCTGTGTAACGGTGCTCAACATGACCTGTTCCATCACCTTGCCTGAGGTCAGGCTGCCTGGTCATTTCTCCTTTTTTTTGCAGATGTAGGTATGCCTGTTGCTCTCTTTAGAGCTCAGATTATCTCTTCACAGTGAATGACTCTCTGAAATGTTATGCTTCCTCCAGCATCTGTAATTGCTTTTTAGCTGGAAGATCTGCAGCTCTGTTCAGATCAAGATTCTGAACTGCTTTCCACCCAAATCAAGATTCTGAACTGCTTTCCACATAGCATAATCAGATAGATAACTATGGACATTACTACCAGACAGTGCTTCAAAGCTATACCTCTGGCATCTTTTCAGAAACTGTTTCACCAAATTGGTGCCTTTAGAGGTGAATCCAGAGAATGAGCTGCAACTCCAAGTAAATATACCATAAGTTAATGTTTTTGTGCAGGTGATGAATATTAAACATATTTTTTGCATGCTTTCATGGTGATCTCACTTGGGATTGAAAAAATGTACAATATATGCACATTCCTTTCCTATTCCTCTTAGTTCTTGCTACTGCCTCTACTACCCCCCTTATTTTATGAGGTGTTGGTGTACTTTGTAGGCTGTTTCACTACTTAAGCACACTAACATCAATCCCATACTTTTCCATGTCTTAAATAGGAGGAAAGTAGAACATGGATATTGCTATAATGCAAAGATTGTAGGGGAGGAACATACCCCAACAACTTCAGTGATGGTGAACCAGAAAGCACAAGCAGTCTGCAATTCCTGACTTCTTCTTTTAAAACCTGCAATTTCAGTGAGGTTTGGTTAGGTTAGATGAAATTCCAGCTCTGATATAGTTACATATGAGCTGCTCTAAGTCTTGTGATAATGTATGAATGACAGGATCTTGTCACTGTCAGCTCTTCTACATGGGCCTTGTTATACATGGATGTGGCACTACATCCATGTCTGACAATTTGTCCTGCCAGTCAAAAATCTTGTCAAATATTGATCTGACATAAGATTCATGTATAACAAGGTTTTTGACTGGCAGATGATCAACTGCCCAGAACTAAACCAAAACACCACTGTTTTTAAAAGCTAACACTGCTAGACAGTAATCTGGCCTTTCTGTGTAGCCTTTCCCCACACATACAGTGTCTTGTACCTTTAATTTGTTATATGTATATATAAAAAATCTTTACATTGGTAACATTATGAAGATTGGAATTAGCTCTTTAATGAAATTTTAAAGATAAGAGCTGGTGTAGGTAGCTACGTTAACAAATGCAACAGAAATCCAAGCTTGGCAGCTTCAATTTTGGTGCTGAGGTGGGATATCAAAACAGCAGCAAGAAAGTGAAAAGGCTGAGGGGATTTAAGGTGATGTGTGTAAGGAAAAACATGTTAGAGGTGAAGTTTCAGAGCCTGGGTACTATCATTAAAAACCTCCAGAAAACAAAACAAACCACAAACATAAACAATCAACCAAACAAAAAAGCCCCCCTCCAAAAAAAAAAAACAACAAAGAGATGCCATAGGGATTTTTGAATTTATGGAAACTCAAGCAGAATAAAAGTCTCATCATTTCTCATTGCTTATCTTTTACAATATTTATGCTATTCCAAAGAAGCTTTCTGGATTCTGGTAATTAGGAGGAGGAAGAGGAGGTGACAGAGTGTCAGCTTCACTAAGCTTTTGGCAGACCTGTGCAAAGGGCGTTTTCACAGCCATGAGACATAGAGAGAAGAAGAAAGAACGTAGACTAGAGTGAAGAGATTAGGAATTCATCATTGAAACTGCCACAAACCCCAACTCAATCAAGATATATCAGCAGCAGCAGAGAATTACTCAGGCAGCACCAGTCATTGAAAGCAACTAATGATATGGCTCAGAATTTTATTGCAGAAATGCCATCAACAGCACGAGGATACTTTTGTGTTTATCTTTAAAAATCACTGTAGCTTATGCTGCCTGCTTCAGTAATTTCAGGAAAAAGTAAATCCATTCAGGAGTGCCATAGAACACTTACATGGAAGTTTCTGCTGTGCAGGAAAAGGGCTAGCAAACAGCTTTTCAGATAGGCACTATATACTAAAGTATAAAGGGAAAAGGCATTAAATTAGACTAATTGTGATCAGCAATTTAAGACAAATGGAAATCTTATTACTGGTGTCAATTTGCTGTGGATCAAGTGCTAAGGAATCTCACCTGCTTCATACAGCGCCTTTCCTCCTTTATTCCAACTGCTTTGAATTAATCCAGTGACCCAAGGCACCCACTACAAGGATACAAAGAACCCGTTAAAGGTAGCTTAACTGGTTGCTTAAGTCAGGTTTATGGCTCCTTTGTGGTCCTGGATTATTGCAAGACATCCAGAATGCATCAAGTCTAAAACTACAGAGACAGATTTTAGACACACATAAACATGTCTGCACCATTTCTCCTGTGCTTATGATCAATTTATTCAGCATCCTAAGCCACTTAATAAACATTAATTGAACCTTACAATAGCTCTTCATGCAGTTTGCTTGAAAGGGGTTTATGTCTGTTTTATGCTTCAATGCACAAGCATGAGGCAGCTTGCTGGGTTAGTTCTGTATTTGTGATTGCATTTCTATATTATTTTCCAATTACTGTTGCTACTAAAATAAAAAGTTAAGTTGACAGAAGCACTGGAGAAGAGAGATGTGTACAAAGGTAGGCAAATAGAAATGTATGTGCATATATTGTATACACATACACATATTCCCCTTTCAAAATACCAGATTCAGCAGCAGAATGTGAAGATGCCCAGAGACAGAAAATCATAGAACTTCAGTGTTTGGTACAAAGTACAGTTTAAATTACTAAACCAGGCAACCAGCAACAGAACAAGGGGACACAGTCTCAAGTTGTGCCAGGGGAGGTCTATGCTGGATGTTAGGAGGAAGTTCTTGACAGAGAGAGTGATTGGCATTGGAATGGGCTGCCCAGGGAGGTGGTGGAGGCACCGTCCCTGGAGGTCAAGACAAAACTGGCTGAGGCACTTAGTGCCATGGTCTAGTTGATTGGCCAGGGCTGGGTACTAGGTTGGACTGGATGATCTTGGAGATCTCTTCCAACGGGGCTGATTCTATGATTCTACTGAAAGTCAGCTTTCAGCTTTGCTAATGAGGCTTGGTGCTGTTAAGTTATGAGGTACTAATTTGTTGAAGGGAATACGAGTTACATTTGTTTTCTTTAGCTACACATGCTCCAGGAGAGGGAAAAAGCAGGAAAAACTCTTTGCCAATGTGAGGAATTTTGTGTGCTGTTTGTGTTTCATTCAGTGCCATCCATTATTAATTCTGAAAACCTCCAGCAATGTTGAAACCAGCACTTTCAACTTCAGCCTAAGCCACAGTATCTATTAAGTGAGGCCTTTGAGATCTCTATATTTGAAACCACTCTCAAATCAGAGAATCTGGCAAATCTCTCTAGCCTGTGCATATGTCTGTGAAAAGGCTTATTTTCAAAGAACAGCTTTCTTTTTCTTTCTTTTTTTTTCCTCAGTCTGGATTGAGACTGGCTTCAGCCTGAGTGCTGATACTTCAGAGGTTTCCAACTACAGTCAGATGTGGCTGAGACTGAATCTGAGGTCGTAGTTTCAACAAAGAATAAAACTTTGAGTTCCTGAGATTTTTAGTTACTTTAAAACTAATTTTAAATCACAACATGCTCGGGCACAGCATTTGGAAAGGTGTACATCTCTGCTTTTGATGTGGAGAGGAATGAGTGCAATTAAAACACATAGAAAGCTATTGTCAAAACCACAAGAAATCAGTGCTTAACAAAAAATTACTCCAAGCCCAAGGACTTTAATATAGATTGATTTATACAAGCATGATGTATTTCAAATAGAAGGACACTTTATTGCACAGCATGAACAGATATTCTGGGGTCTTTTGTCTACAATTGGCATCACCTTGATCTAGCAAGGACAGTAAGTGAAATAATTTTTTTTTTCTATGGCTTTTACATTTTCCAGAGCTTGGAATACAAACAAGTGTATTTCAGGGGGTTGTTACAGTGTGGCTTTATTTGGAATTTCTTCAGTTCTTCTGTACTGTGGGGTTTTCTCTTTCATTTTCTTGGGTTATAACATCTGTCAGTTCTGTTTTATGGGTTTGTTTGTCTACAGAAAATGGAAAAAGTAATGATTGTGCCAAGAGACCACTTTTTCTACCAATATCAATGTATCATTTTATGACTATGAAGAATGGCCATTTATGACTTGCTTACAATGAAGACAATGGGCCTGATGCTAATATCATTTACACCAATGTAAAACACAAGAAGCTTCACTATGTTTCATCAGTGTAAATTTAAAGCAAAACTAGACAAAAAGCTTTTCAGGGTGTAAAAAAGTTTGTGCAAGCTCAAAACTTGTTTTAAATAAATAATTTCAAATTAGTTTAGAAATCTCTATTTTCTCTCCTAAAATGGTTCACATTTTCCATAAGGGGAAGTAACACACTCTGGGTCTTTTAGCTGCTTTAAGAACACCAGATTTCTTATGTCTCACTATGTATCCAAGCTGTGTAGTTCTCTCACGACAGCTGTACATGCTGTCTTGAGTTATTAACTCCAGTAGGAAGCCTGAGGAGCTGCTTAGTAGCTTCATCTCCAGCAGGGTTTCTACACGGGCTTTGTTGGGCTCCTGCTTGGGAAGTGGACAGTTTAGAAGAAGTCATCCTCTTAATAAGGACTCTTTGGAAGCTTGGCTCTTTGACTTAACAAGGTTTGATTTAACAAGCTTTGACTTAACAAAAAATGACTTAAAAAAAAAAAAGGACTTAAAAATTGACTTAAACTTTGACTTAAAAAATGACAATACTTCTCACCCTGATTCGAGCTTCATTTGAGGAAGAAAAAGAAAATAAAGTGAAACAAAAGAAAAAGAAATGATTGTCTTATGCTTTGTCCACACCTGTTTACAGAGATTGATTCTTTATAATAATAAAAAAAAGACAATAATTGCCTAATGAGAAGAAAGTTGTCACAGAGAGAAGCTGCTGTGCAGTGTTTTGTCTCTGTGACCCACGATGAGTTTTGTATGAGTTTTCTTTCTGCATTAGTATGTCAGTATAACGGTATGGCAGTGGTACTTCCTATTATATGCTGGGTTGATAACTTGTGAGAATAAATGACTGCTTTTGGCAAACTTGGATGCAAAAATGAAGAGTGTTTACATGAAGTGGTACACACATTCAATACTTAAAATTTGCTTGTGGAGAGGGTATCTGGTCAGCAAGCTATACAGTGGATAACCTGATTTTCAGTAAGTGAAGCAGAGTGATAAATGGTCTTATGAGACAACAATAAAGCTTCAGAATGATAAATAAGTCGATGAAGGAACTTATAAGATATCCTAATTTCTTCACTACTCCTGCATTAGAATAATCACATTGAGTTAGTTTTGATAAGATCTGGATTCTTTCCCAGTGGTAGGAAAGAAAAAATAGACAATAGACGTAATGGCTTCCCAGTGTATTTTGCAAGAAGTTTGTTGATGCCAAGTTGCTGAAATGTGCTGTGTCTGCTGCCAAGGCATTCCATTTCTAACCTTCTAGTTATAGGTTGCATGGTCAAAGGATCATATCCATAATGAGACAAGTTGTCAAAATTGCAAATATTCACAAATATGAACATTTCCAACAGGATGTGTAGTTAACACATCCCCCTCCCAGGCATTTTGTAAACACCTATTTTCCTTAGTGGAAAGACTTCTTTTTCATAGTCCAAAATGTCCTTCACTCTCTCCTTTACATATTATTGTTCATGTAATCTGCTCACTTAATAGAATTTGTATGCAGAGTGTCAAAATAACTTATCTTCTCCATCCTTCTTTGTCTTTCTAACCTCGAACCATTTTTGACATCTGGATCTTCTGTGGAGATGCAGACAAAGTGGCTGGGTGAACATTTCTGGCCATTATTTTCATCCAGATACCAATGCTTTTCCCTAAAGTATTTGCTCTGGCACTAATGTTCTCAGTAATACAAATCTGAAAAGACAAATAAAAAAGGCTAGGAACAAGAAATACAGAGGAAAACATTAATGCAAGAATACCTGCACCTTAAAATATGATGTGAAAGATTTTTAACACCCAGACTTTGATCAAATCTTGGACAAAACTTCACCTGCATCTTCCACGAAATTTTTTAAGTCCTTTACTGTTAAACTGAAGGAAAATGAAATTGGCAAAATTCTACTTTCTTTTAATTTAACCCTTCATTGATTTCAATGGGTTAAACATTTCAAAATGCATGTCTGTGTTATTTGCACTCTCATTTGAATTCAGAAATAGCTTTCTGTGTACTTAGAGATAGAATGTTATTATAATAATGAATGGAAAGAAAAAGTGCCTGCTCTATTTTATTCCTTTCCAAAGCAGTGGAGAAAAGTCTAGCCTTATTGGCTTTTCCACTCCATTTTATGGGTTGCTAAGAACCTCTTTATTCAGCACTAATGTGATGGTTTGGGTGTCACCCAGCCCCCCAGACTAGACTCAGCCAAACTGGAAATTAAAGAATGAAGCTTTATATTTACATCTTAGCACAATATAAAAGCAGATATTTACAATATATACAGCTATAGACAGAAATATGCAGGCTAAAAAGGTAATACAGAAGCACAACAGCCCTCCCAGAAACAAGAGTCCCCAGGAGGGGCTCTCAACCACCCTTCCACCTCCTTTCCACTCCTCTGCCTTATCCCAGACTTTGCCTTATGTTCAAGGTGAGTTTGGAGAATCAGCCAGGGGACTTAGGAAGCAGAGGGATTAGTTACACAGACAGCAGGTTAGAGAAAGAAGTGCAGGCAGACAGAGCCAGAGAGCAACTCTATTATCTTTATTTATGTTCTTGCTTTTATACATCTCTGCAAACATATGAGTGAAGTAGACATCACCATTGTTTCCTTTTCATAGCCTGTAATCTACTTCTTCCTCACCAAAACATTCTAGCTAGCTTCAAACTAGCACAACTTTTCTTACTACCTTGGCTTGGGACATGTGAAGTGTTAGCCCATGGAAATGACTCAAAGTTGAAAATGAGAGGCTGCTAAAATCAACAACTGCTACAGATTAAGATGAATCAATCTTCAGCTCCTGAAAATGGTGAGCTTATCTGTGCACCCATCTCAAATTAATTTTATGCAACCATCTCTATAGTGTTTGATGATTCCTTGCCTAAGTTCTTACAGAAGAAAGCTTTTATAGGGGTAAAATTTTGCTATTTAATACAAGGATTTTCCTAATGAAATCCGAGTATTTGGTAACAATGAGCATGCTTAAAGGAAATGAGGAATGTCTTATGTCAGGAATATGCATTGAAATTGTTCATAGAACTTACATATCTAAGCTCTGGTTATATATCATGTAATGTTCTGGGCAATCTTTTTCAGCATTTTAAAGGTCTCATGTTCCACTGTTGAGATATAAACATTGCAGACATGGATATGTTAATCTGGAACTATCCAAAATAGCATGAGATTAATAAAATTATGTCAATTATTATGATTTCCAGTATTTCAAGTAATTCCTACTGAAGAATGGGAGAGAAAGGTCAGCAATAACAGAGGCAGACAGTAAGGTTAACTCTATTAGATTTCTAAAGGAGTTTAGAAGAGTTTTGATGTTATACTTTAAGAATTATTGCAAATCAATTATTCTTTTGTCTGGAAGAAAATGGTGCCTGTAATGTGATTGCTATGTCAATACTGGTCATGAATTAAGTTTGGAAGCATGTAGAAATGCAAATTTCTACTACATGCTGAGTATTCATCTTACAACTAATGAATATTCACTTGACTTTTGCAACCTAACCTAATTGCCCATAAAGCCAGATAGATAGATATCAGTTGACCCCAAACTTTAAACTCTTAGCTGCTGCTTTGCCTGTTAATGAAATGATAATAGAATTATTTGTGTACCAAAGCAGACAAAAAAAAATAATCCTCAGTAATGTGTCAGTGAGGAGTATAACAAGGTAAAAAAAATAAACAACAGTTTTGGAGATTTTCCATTATAGTTTTGTCTAGCTAAGGCACATAGGAGTCTTCAAGTGTCCTACAAATCAATGCCTTAGCAGTAGGCTTTAGCAGTATCAACAGGAAGGGAAAGGAGAAAATAAAATAACCATAAGTGAAACAGAGTAATGTCCCTTCACTCGATCTGAAGCTATGTTGTTGCATGTTGGCTTTCATTCTGCACTTAAGACAAGACCCCTAATAGCAGTGGATACGTGCCTGCAAAATAAACAAATTAAAACTGATGAAAGGTCTCTTGATTTGATCTTCTATTTTAACATTGAGACAAAGGTCTGACATGTGAAATGCCCAAATGCTGTCACTCCTGTCTAAGAGAAACATATGAAAAATAGAAGCTACGTTACAGGAAATAGCAGAAAAGCTGGGACCTGCATCAGTACTTTCTGCATTTTCACATCACATGTATATTTTCTAGGGAAAGATTTTGCCATCTTAATTTGACATCTGGGATTTGGTCTTGTATGAGTAAAGATTCTCTATCTGGCCATGTTCCCAATGACAGTAGATAGCAGCTGGAGATCAATAGAGTTGTTTCAGCCTAATGTTCCTCATGTTTGGCTTGTAGATATACAAATACACACCGACTTGATTAGAACCTGTTCTCCTGTTGTACCTTTTAACTTCATGTTTTTCAGTAATAATGTTTGTGGGAATTGCTCCTAGCCTCTCCTTCAGTCTTCTTTGCTTGTTGGTTTTGAAGGGTTATTTTTTCACTAAGATTCATTTCTATCTCTTGGCTCAACTCCTAGCTTGACTGAGGAGAATGGTGGATTACAGCACAAGGAACAAACAGCATAAATTGAAGTAGTCTGCAAATCCCTTTATGAGAAGTTTGCTCTAACACCAAAACTTGGGAAATACAAACTACAAACCCACTGTTCTCTTATTCATGTTTTCATCATTCTGAGAACTGACAAAGTTACATTTCCATCCTGTTGTAAAAGTAAAAAGTTCTGGATTTAGCTTACCCTTTCTACCCATATACTGGAAGTCCCTATCTTGTTTTCTTTTACATCTTTCTTTTTCTTGTTGTTCTACTGACACTGGTAGGCAGTGCAGAGAGCAAAAGGCACTTGAAATATACTTGCAAATTCATATCCCAGTGAACAACACTGTTGCTTTGAGAGTGATGTAATTGTCAAAAATGCTTTTCTGGTCTTTTTTTTACTAGAGGGAATTAACAGTAAAGCTTGTGCATGATAAAAACCAGGATGACATTGTCAAGTTGTTTTTCATGATTAGTGCTGCCAAAGCAGGGGGATGGTTCATTTCTTCCCTAGAGGAAAGCTAAGGATTGCTGTCTTTTCCACTTTTCAAATTGGGTAGCAAAAACCCTCCAAAGCAAAGTGGTTTACTTTTCTAAAGCAGAGTGCCTCTATATTCCAGGCATTGCAGCGAAAATACAGTACAGATCCCATGAAGTGTTATGAAGCAGAAGGTAGTTAAAATTTCTGGGTTTATGTCTCTTGAGATTCACATGAATAACAATAGAAAGAGATTTAAAACATTGTCAAGGTAGAGAAAGTGTTCATCCACACCTGGGAGAAACGGGTCAGTTCTATAGCTCCTCAGAAAGACTGGCTCACCCAGTGTTGCATTATTGGTAAGATCCTGACGTCTCTCTGTCTCAGACTCTAGAAGTCTTAGTGAATTGAATGATCTCTGGAGGTCCTTTCCAGCCCCCACCAGACTGGGATCAGGCACCCTGCGTACATAGACACCTGTGTCTGGACCACCAGGCAGATCTGTTTGAGGGCAGGAGGTCCTTCTACCCTGCTCTCCTGCCTTTTCACTGCTAGTTGGCATCAGGGATGATGTCTTTACCTGGGCTGCCCTGAATCAGAGACATGCTTTTCACCACACATGCATCCTGGCTCTGCACTGACACAAGTTCAAAAAGTTAAAACAACCAAATTGCTTAATTCATTAAAGTGACACATTCAACAGATCTGGGATAGCCAGTGATAACTGCACTAACTGCAAGATGGTCTCAGGTTAATAAATCCTGAACAACATCTGACAAAGTCAGAGTTAAACACCTTTGCCATAGCTTCAATATAAAGTAGGAATGCAGCAAAAGTTAAGTTATATATCGAAGGTGAAATTTTTACCAAGGAAAAGATCCCTCTGCTGGGTGGAGCACAGCACATCACCCATCATTTTGTCATTCCCTTCCAGCTGTTGCTGCTGCTGTTGGTCATGCTGAACCTCTGTCTTTGGCTCACACTGTAATCCCACTGGTGCTGGTATCAGTGTCCCTGCCCACTGCAAAATGTCCTGGGTTTTGCACCCTATCAATGGATATCCCTGCTTTCTAGGTGACGTTTACCATGATTTGGGTGGACAGTTGAGTAACAAGTCACATGCTTAGTATGCACTCCATTTGGCCCATCAGCATGCCATTAATTACAGTTAATTAGGCAAAGGTCTTTCCTTAGACACTATGACCTTCAAAATCTGTTTCAAAGCTGGGTGTTCATGTTACTTTAGCTTTGCTTCATCAGTTTTAGCTAAAACAGGGCTATCTTATTTTCAACAGTTTGGCAAGCCAGCTTTGGAGATCTTCATTTAATGCAAACACCTGCTGATTGAAAATGCCCTTGGTCCTGAAGTGTACTAAATCAACTTGCATTTCTGTCCCATGGTAAGCTAAGCAGTTAGCCCACACCCAGCAAATCCTTGATTGCTCAACAGTTCTATACAAGCCTTGCATATAAACTGCAGTTAATTACTGGCAGGAGATTATATCATCATTAAATAAAGTATTCACCTTTCTGTCCAATTTAAGACTTCTTCTACAGGTGAAAAAAAAAAAAAGAGCTTAGATTTGGCAGTACAGTCAAAAGCACATATAAAAGATTGTGTTGGAACCCAGAAAGAAGTAAGTGTGCTTGCTTAAATCTTTAAAACTCAATTATACTGCGTCTGTTGCTTTAAAGAAGAAAATGTGATCGTCTAAGAATAATTTGAGGGTCTCTGGTTGCTGACAAGAATATTTTAAGAAGCAAAATTACTGAAGACTATGGGGCAAATTTGGCTTTGGTGTAGGAGGGCATAACTGTATCAGGAACAGTGTGGCCAGAAGGACAAGGGAGTTTATTCTTCCCTTGTACTTAGCACTGATCAGACCACATCTTGAGTACTGTGTCCAGTTCTGGGCTCCTCACCATCAGTACTGTGTCCAGTTCTGGGCCACTCAATTCAAGAGAGGTGGTCAGATGCTGGAACATGTCCAGAGAAGGGCGACAAAGCTGGTGAGAGGCCTGGAACACAAAGCCTATGAGGAGAGGCTGAGGGAGCTGGGGTTGTTTAGCCTGCAGAAGAGAAGACTCAGGGGTGACCTCATTGCTGTCTGCAACTACCTGAAGGGAGGCTGTAGCCAGGTGGCAGTTGGTCTCTTCTGCCAGACAACCAGCAACAGAACAAGGGGACACAATCTTATGTTGTGCTGGGGAGGTCTAGGCTGGATGTTAGGAGGAAGTTCTTACCAGAGAGAGTGATTGGCATTGGAATGGGCTGCCAGGGAGGTGGTGGAGTTGCAATCCCTGGAGGTGTTCAAGAAAAGCCTGGCTGAGGCACTTAGTGCCATGGTCTAGTTGATTGGTCAGGGCTGGGTGCTAGGTTGGACTGGATGATCTTGGACATCTCTTCCAACCTGATTGATTCTACGATTCTCTGATTCTGTGATCTCCCATTGCTTTCAAGGAAAATTGCACTAATGCAAAAAAAATAACTGTTGCCCCATGTGTCACTTTCCTTTCAAATTGAACAACTGAGAAATTATTTTAAAAGTAGGAAAAATTTCAGCTCACCTGCTGTTGATGTTGAAAAGATGCCTGTAGTATTCTGGTAGGTAATTTATGGAGATGTACTTGTATTTGATATGTTAGGGGTTTCAAAAAAGACACGCTGACCTGCAGCTAAAATAGTCATGAATCCTTCTACTTGTTGATGACAAGATGCCTCCTGAAAAGATCTCTTTTGTAGTGTCTTCACAAAGTGACACTGTTGTCTCTGCAGGCAAAAAAAAGGAAAAAAAAAAGAGAGAAAAGACATTAAAAAAAAAAAAAAAAAAAGAGCAAGAAAACAACCAAGTAGTGTTTCCAGGCCAAAAAATTCACCTTTTTCCTGATGTTGCAAAATCCACTCTGCTTAGTCTATGTAGATTCATGAATACAAAGACAGAATTTGTAGGAAAGAATGTTAGGAGTGTTTCTCTTTTATTATGCAGAAGAAATTAAAGCTCCAAATAGAAGAAAAAAAATATACTGTTTTTACTGATTGACGATGCCAACAGGCTGTTTGATATTCAATTTCAAGCACATAACCTATCAAAGATGACAGAGGACTCTCTCTCTCTCTCCAGATTGCCTCACACACCATATGAATAAATCCCACTGGTTACCTCTGCAATATATTATGTGGGAGTAAAAAAGTTAAAAACTCTTCTGTTTCACCAGCCTTGATTCCACCAGAGTTCCTTAGGGTTACTTTAATAAAACCCACATGATGAGCTATCAATTAAGACAGAAAGTAGCTGACATATCCCATTATTATGCTGCAGTAATTCCCTAGGATGTCTGACCTCGGTCTGAATGGGACATTGCAACAACTAAGAAAAATGATGCTACTAGGAATAAAAATTATTTACATTGGCTCTTTTCCATTCTTCTGCAAGTCCACTTAGAAGAATTATTTCAGAACTGAGGGTAGGTCAGCATACTGCATGGTCAGTTTGCATGGGTAGGAAATATTGACAGCAGCATATACTGTGCCTTTTTGTACTCTTTTGCATGTTTGCAAAGCATTAGAGTCACTAATGCCTGCAATTTCCTTCCTTTGATGAAACTGGAAATAACCCAAATATGTCAAATCAAAATAGTAGATAAAGTATAAAATTAGGAGACAATTTCACATTTTGGCCAAAAAGCCTGCCTAGTTGGAGTATGAGAACTTTCTTACATTAGCTGACCTTTTGAGTTGTCAGTTAGGAAACTGGACTCAGTGGATTGCATATGTCTAACCTGATGTTATGATATTGTTTTAATTACCACAGAAAAGTTCCCAAAAAATGTTATAAATATCATGCTGCATAGAAGTCATGCATAGACCAAGGATTTTTACTTCAAAAAGAAAGAAAAGAAAGAAAATTTTGTAGAAAACATTCCTTTTTTTCCCCTCCTATTGTGGAAACAAAGATGAAAGATTTAATCTGAAGTTGTATCCATATTATTTCAATTGTGTATCATGTCATAGGATTGTGCTTTAAGCCCAGGCAGCTGACAACACTATGCAGCTGTCTGCTCACTCTTACCTCTGGTGGAATGAAGAGGACAGGATAAATGGAGTGGAGACAAAGAATAGGAAGGGCTCACTCACTAATTGTGCTTATAGGCAAAAGATAGACTTGACTTGGAGAAAATATTCAATTTAACTTAAAGAACAAAACCACCACCAATTTACCAATTGGATCAGAAAAGGACAGAGATAAATATGAGTGGATCCTAAGTACACCTTTATCCTGACCCTTCCTTTTTCTGGGCCAAGGTCTGCTCCCCATTTGTCTACCTCCTCCACATAGTGGCGGAGAGTGCAGGGAATGGGGATTGATGTCAGTTCCAATTCATTCCACATTGTTCTTGCTATTCCCTCCTCAGGGGACAAACTCCTCACAGTCCTCCCCTCTGCCAATGTGGTGTAGCCCTCACAGGAATGATTTTTCCATGAATATTTCCAATTAATATGGGTTCCTTCCATGATCTCAATCATCCCAGTGATGGACCATTTCCACACTGGCTTCCCTCAGTCATGGCCTTCTTCAACAACAGTCTCCTGCACTGCGGTGGGGTCCTTCATGAGCTGCATGCTGCACTGTTGACCTCCATGAGCTGTAGGGTTCAAATCTGCCATCTTACCACAGGCTGTGGGAGAATCACTTCTCTGACATGTCTCCTCTGCTCCTTCCTCTTTGACCTGTGAGTCCACATGTTTATCTCTCTCATGTCCCACTCCTCTCCGAATGTGGTGGGTTAGGAACTTCCCCCCACCCAACACTATGGACATTAAGCAGACTAGCTCAGAGGGCTTGGAAGTAAGATGAGGCTATATTTACAGCAAAGCAAAATTTACAAGCATATATACACAATATGTTCACAAATATTTACAATTATATACAAACAAGTAATAATAAAGAAATCCATCCTCCCTCCCAGACCAAGCAACTGCCCAGAAGGGGCTCAAAGCTACCGCTCTCTTTATCCCTCTGCTTTCCCAGACAGACAAGCAAAACAAGCAGCAAAGCTTATGATGTTTTCTGTTAGCTGAGATTAATGGAAGGATGTTAGAGCGGAGTTAAGAGGGAGCAAAGAGATCCAGTAGCACACACCAGACTGCCCAGATTATTTGCATTTTGGCTTTTTACCCCTCTAAGCAAACCAATGAATGATATAGACTTCATCATTATTTTCTTTTCACAACCAGTGATCTAATTTCTCTCATTAAAATATTCCAATTAGCATCAAACCAGCACGCTGAAGCAAAAGAATCTCCAAAACAAAGGAACTGGTCCAACAGACTTTCTGCTCTTAAATACACGTTCCATCTGGGCTACAATTCCCAAAATACATTCTGGAGAGTTCTTTGACCAAATCACCTGGTGCTTTAAGGGAGCTTAAGGCTGGATGTTAGGAGGAAGTTGTTCACAGAGAGAATGATTTGACATTGGAATGGGCTGCCCAGGGAGGTGGTGGAGTCACCATCCCTGAAGGTGTTCAAGAGAAGACTGGATGAGGCACTTAGTGCCATGGTCTAGTTGACTGGATAGGGCTGGGTGCTAGGTTGGAGTGGATGATGCTGGAGGTCTCTTCCAACCTGGTTGATTCCATGACAAACTTCTATGACTGTGGTGCACCACTAATCAGTAGGCTGGGGCATTAAAGGAAAAAGAAGCAGAAGGTGCCACTGTGTTTTAAGTTGATGAAACATTTTATTTCAGACTGAGTTGACAATGGGATACATCTGCCTGAAATATACAAAGCACCAGGTGCTTCGTGTTTCATTTCCCTTCATTTTTCAACACTTCACAACCTCACTTTCTGCCAAAAAGTCAACATTAAACCTTTTTTTTCTTTTTATTTTATCTTCATCAGTTCTGATTGCAAACAATTCTAGCAAATGTATGAAATATTTGTCATAAGTACATTAAATAACATATGAATTTCTTATTTTTTGTTTAGCATAGCCACTGATGCTCTTAAATGACACATTTGGTTAAGTCCAAATGAGGACACAGATTGAGTGGTGAAAAACCTCTCGGAAGGATCCTTTTTCTTTTTCACCTCTTGAATACATTTTAAGCAGAAATGCCTATAAAAAGGTTACATATAACTGTGAGTTCTGTGGGTACAGGGCTGCCATCCAGAGAGACCTTGACAGATTTGAGGAGTGGCTCTATGTGAACCTCATGAAGCTCAACAAGGCCAAGTGCAAGGTCCTTCACTTGGGTCAGAGCAATTCCCAGTATTTCAAATTGGGAAAAAAAGTATGAACTGAGGGATGAATAGGTTGAGAACAGCCCTGCGGTGACAGAAATAGGGATACCGGTGGATGAAAAATTGGTTATAAGCTGACAATGTGCATTTGCAGCCCAAAAAGCCAACTGGGCTGCATAGAAAGATACATGGCCAGCAAGCTGAGAGAAGTGACTCAGGAAGGATGAAGAAGGACTCTATATCAGGCCGTGTAGTGACAGGACACTGCAGGGTGGTGCAAGGAGCAGTCTGAAGAGCATTATCTGTCTCATCACTGTCATCAGGAATCAACACCCCCCTTACTTTCAAGGACTTTGGCTAAAACTCATGCTCACATAGAAACATAGCATCATAGAATCAACTAGGTTGGAAGAGACCTCCGAGATCATCCAGTCCAACCTATGCAACCTATCCATCCAGTCCAATCTATCACTCAGCCCTGTCCAATCGACTAGACCATGGCACTAAGTGCCTCATCTACTCTTTTTTTGAACACCTTCAGGGATGGTGACTCCACCACCTTCCTGGGCAGCCCATTCCAATGGCAAATCTCTCTCTCTGTGAAGAACTTTCTCCTAATATCAACCCTATACCTCCCCCAGCGCAACTTGAGACTGTGTCCTCTTCTGCTATCTTATCATGACCATGCAGTGCCCTACCCCATAATAAATTACTGATTAAGTTGCTGTTCCCACACAATGGAATCTGGTACAGATGAAAGACTTTGTGGGAAGAAACAGTTCTGGTACCACCAGTCTTACCTGCCACCTATGGTTCCACTGTTTAAGACCATGGTCTCAGAAACAAAGAATGGAACTGCCATCATAAGAGACTGCTGTTTTGGTGTTGCTAAGGAAACAGTGGACTCCAATGAACTTTGCTCATTATCACATCATTATAATAGCAAAACACACTTACTGGCTGCAGGCTACCTGCCTCCAAGGCAGATTGCATCTCGGGCATGCCTCCTTAGGCTCGGACCACACCTCAGTCACTCCTCCTTGAGCATGCATGGAAACTTTACACCATGGGGAGTTCGAGGGGTGGAGAGAGGGGAGTTCAGTCATCAGCAGATGTAAAGCTGACTATAAAAGATGTTTCCCTAGCAATAGGTGAGAGTCCAAGAGCTTGAGAGCTCAAGAGCACCAAGAACACCAAGAGCTTTGGAGCCTCAAGAGCTTGAGCTGTCAGCATCATCTCTACACTTCAATATAACAGAAGAGGTCTCTTCCAGGAACCAGAAGAATGAAGGCTACAACAAGAATAGGAGGACCAGTAAGACAGGACCTTGGGACCAGGGAGATGTCTTTGGGACCTCGCATTGTATAGAACCTCTTCTCCTTTTCCCTCTTCACTTTTCCCCTTTTGATTCTCACTCTTCTCTATTTCTTATGGCCAAAGAATAAAGTTTCACTGTCAATTGAAGTAAAACCCCTTGGCGTGAGTCGCCTGTGTTTTACACTTTGAGATCGCACTAATGAACCACCACGAGTCCACTGCTCAGACCACGACAACCAATACAGGCTTTTACTTCAGTTCCACAGACATCTATTGTTCTGCTTTCTCACATACATAAATAAACAAAAATAGCAATGGACACTCTCCCTTCACCTCTTACTTTCCTTCCTAAGACGTTTAGCTACTATGGAATTGCCCTTAGCAAATTTCATCATTTGCTTCTTTTACTCATCTGTGCTATTCCCTATACCTCATCTTGAGTGGAGTCCATAAGGGAGATCATTGTGATCCTTTGGATCTCCTCCCATTTCTTGAGACTTACATCTAGTTCAGATATTTTCAGTATGGGTTCTGATTTCCTGTTTCAATGTCTGAGCCTAGGTTTAGCATTTATGCCACTGAATTCCCCATAAAAAAATCAATACTAGAAAAAGCAATGCTAGAAAAATCAATATGTTATTCCTTAATAGCAAAGAATATTTACCTGTAAATTTTACCTGTAAGAAAGTGAGGTGTGGAGTTCTAGCCTTTTTACCTTCCTTTGCACTCAGGAGCTTACAACAGTCCTTCCTAAGAGAGAAAACAAAGAGCAGCAGCAAATGACCACAAGCCAGCACATTAGATTTTTTAATTTACATTGCTCTTCATAAATCAGACATTTAGGGTCTGCTGTCAAGGACATGCACTTCATTACTCAATTTTAGGGAGACCTAACTAGGAATAGAATCATCTTCTGGATTACCTTATCATCTAATACTCTTACATGATGGGGTTAAGTGTCTACATGACACAGTCAGCAGCTGGCAATGATTATCTTCTGTTGATGCTGTTATAGGAAATAATTTAGAGAGTATTGAGCCACAGAAAGAGAAAAAAAATGCTAAAAATAAAAAGATTTGATAAATTTGCACTTTAACTCTTCCTGGGCACACCATGGGATTCAAAGCTCAGAGTTAGCTTTATATCTTCCCACCTAGGACCTGGAGAGAGCTAATCAACTCAGAATTGAATCCAGGGAACTTCTGGACTGCCTGAGGAACTGCCTTGATGTAAGCAGGGGAATTATTGGCAAAAGGTGTCTATCTGAAAGACTGACCATCTCTGAAGTCTTCTGGCTGACTGCAAGCTCATCAGAAGATGGTCCCAGCCACTTATGATCTCTATACAGTACCCTTCCTTGAAGGTAAGTTGCTTACTTACATTTCCTATTTCAAAGAATAAAAGAAGACTTTCCCCTGCAGTAATAATTAGGGTGCCACAATTGACCAGTTTGGTAGAATTGTCTAAGAGATGTTTATGAATTAGGATTCTCTGGGTTCAGAAGGGGCTTTTTGAGCCTAAAAGAAACAGACTCACATGCATTTTCTTCCCTTGAGGATTTTATATACAGTGAGTTTAACAACATTCTCTCCATGTCACGTCAAAGTGGTTTCAAGATCTATGGAGGCAGAAATAAAAATGTATGAGGAGTAGTCCTATTTTGTAGACTGTCATGCTTGGGGTTCTTGAGTAGCAAGTTTAAAAGTTTACCAGCTGTATTGTGCAAATATGGAAAGAGAGACTAAGTCTGACGTGAGTAAGAAAAAAAACAAACGTTGTTACAAATTCCTGTGATCCTGGGTAAACAAAATACTGTTAGTTTAGTTATAGACTAGCTGTATTCCTTTCACCTAGCCATTTCCCTGATTCTGAGAAATGATGGGGACATTGTGTGTTTCTGTACTTGGGAAAAGGGTGATTATTCTGAGGATCTCTGCTTTGCAGTTTATGGCTGCTTTGCTTTGGAGACACTGCGCGGGGAATATGTGGCTGTGAAATCCAGCTGATTACATGCATAAATGTGCAAGACATAGAGAATCACCCAGCAGAAATAAACACTTCTAAGAAGCAGTTGAAGAACTGTCTTGAAGTAGATGGTGAAAACAAGTCTGTTGTATTGTGCCCTAAACCATTATCGTTCTTTCCTTATTGGCAATAAAAGGAAACAGCTGTAGATATCTACTCTGTAGCATGCCTACAGTAACAGAAGAATCTGGGTCATCATATTTGCTCAAACAGCTAATTTATAATCTATCATGTCACTGTACAATGCAGATATCTGTATTTCTCTGCATCACTAACTACAATAACACAGGCTATGCATCTTATGTGATTGTTCACTTGAAACTCATGTCTGTTCACTGGTAGGTTGAAATAAGCTTTTTTTTTTGAATGAATCAAAATAAATAAAAAATATTAAAAATACAAATCAGAAAATCACATATACTAAAATTCACATAATCACTGGGATTTGCAAAAAGATTTGCTGTACTCAAGTGAAGAATAATGTTCACTAAAAGAAAAAGCAAAGTATGCTTGTTGTATTTCTCTCTCTCCCGATTCCAACATTATTTTTTGATATTATGAGATATGGTTGATGTGTTTTATGCTAGAAATCAGTTGTAAACCTTCAAATTCATAAATATCTGCAACATTAGTGGCAGACTGGCAAGCAGTGAAAAAACACAGTTCTTTATTTTTTCTTTTCATGTCTGTGTCCTATAGCAACTGTGATAACAGCCTTATCTAACAGAAAAGCAGTTACACAAGGGTAGTTAAAGCTATATACCTAGGAGAACAGTTTCTCCTCTGTTTGCTACAGCTTAAATAATCTCCTCAATACATTGGAGAGGAAATACGGTCCCCAGATTTGCACATACAGATTGAGGCAATCTGAATTCAACACAGCTCAGGAGGATATCCTAAAGTGAGCTTCAGCAATGCTTAATTGCTTTCTGCTCCTGGAACTTCTAAACTTTCAGTTTTGGGTAATCCCAAAGAGACTGATGGCTGTTGTAGAAGTGGCAGCTTGCTCATAATCTCAGTGGAGGGTTAATCAACAGAGTTTACAAGGATAATATAGCAATCTAAATGTAGTTATTGGAGTGCATTGAGATATGTGCCAATGGGATACTTAGTCTGCACATGATGCACCTGTTTAGATCTTGTTGCAGCTTCCATTTCTCCACCAATTTATTTTTTGTGTCCAATGAAAATTAGAACTTGAAATTCTTTTTATAGTAGTGAAGCATGGTAGATTTGAGGTTTGGGTCTGCTGTATGGGTCTCAAGCCATTAGGGCATTGGAAAAAGCTTAGGAATACATCCAGACCTAGAAATTCAGAAGAACTCTGAGTTCCCTAATATACATATAGACTGTAAATGTCTCTGCAGTGCATGATGACCCTCATCTTGAGCCTGTAAACCAAAGCCCCAGCATAGAGATGGTCTTAGACCATTTCATTACTTATATAACGTTGTGGCATAAGGTAGTAGTACAGTAACCTTTGCAGTTCTGGTCATACCAGTGAGGGTCTACTGCCATTTGACTGATGTTGCAGCTGCATATACACCAGACTCACAAACAAGGTTCATGAGGGTTGCTGAGGCAATGACAATGGCTCATTTAGGCCAGTGTCACTAACATGATATAGTTCGAATGAACACTTTTACACCTATCCTTTTCCAACTTTCCATTAAAAGATTTCATGGTAGAATTTCATAGATCAGATAGTAGAAAGTATATCACATTTTATAATATCTTCAGCTCCTTTTAGTAATTTGGACTGATATCATCAATGCTACACTTTGTAACACACAGCAGCTGTGGAAACAAAAGCACATCTTTGAATCTGTCCAGTACAATTAGTTTTGCACGATAGTGTTTTCAGGGAAACACAGTAATTGCCAAACAGAAATATATGCTCATTATTCTAATCCAATTACCTTTCAGCAGCTGGAATAGTGACTGTTTCTGTTCCTAGATTTTAAACTTTATTTTAAATGTGGTAAAAGCCACAAGTCTTCCTTAATCACTTTTGCTTCTGGACACATGATAGTCAGAAATTATAACAGAAGTGTTTGAAAGTTTTGCATGCTATCTAACGGGGTTGGCTGGGTCATTGGTTAAATAATGAGATACACCTTCTACTTCTAAACCAGCAGAATGCCTTCAGCTTATATCAGTATTACAAATATTACCTGCAGCAGACTAGCTTTTCCTAAGAAAAGTAGATAACTAAGAAAAGTAGATTTCATTCTGAATAGTCTTTTTCGTGTTGTATATTTACTTCAGGGGTAGCTGAAATAAAGCGGCTATCTAAATGCACATAGAATTAGATAAAACACCACTATAAAAATTCACAGTTACAGAAACTATCTTGACTGTGCTAGAAAATAATTCAGATACAACTACCTGAAGGGAGGTTGTAGTCAGGTGGGGGTTGGTCTCTTCTCCCAGACAACCAGCAATAGAACAAGGGGACACAGTCTCAAGTTGTGCCAGGGTAGGTATAGGCTGGATGTTAGGAAGAAGTTCTTACCAGAGAGAGTGATTGGCATTGGAATGGGCTGCCCAGGGAGGTGGTGGAGTTGCTGTCCCTGGAGGTGTTGAAGAAAAGCCTGGCTGAGGCACTCAGTGCCATGGTCTAGTTGACTGGCTAGGTCTGGGTGCTAGGTTGGACTGGATGATGTTGGAAGTCCCTGCCAACCTGGTTGGTTGATTGTATAATACTATGATTTTTTAAAAAGATCTGTAATGCTGCAATACCATCATTTAGTTATGAAATAGAAAGCAAATGTATGTATGTTCATATACAGAAATGAAACACAATCTATTATATGTGTATGTAGTGCAATTGCTTCTGTGCTACCACAGAATCATAGAATCACAGAACTTTAGAGATTGGAAGGGACCTCAAAAGATCTTCTAGCCCAACTGCCCTGTCAGAGCAGGTCACACAGGAATATGTTCAGGTGGGTTTTGAACATCTCCAGAGAAGGAGACTCCACCACTTCTCCAGGTGGCCTGTTCTGTTGGATATAGTAATATTAAATGCAGTGATTTTATAGAATTGTGTGACTGTAGTGCAGCTATTGTCCAGCCATGGACAGGAAAGAGTTCAGTAAGTGCTGATAGAGGGTTGGAATGGTCTTAGAGAATGGTGTAGCAAATGTAAACAAGTGTAAGCCTGGAGTCTGTGGTTTTCACCTGTCTCTGCTGACTTAGAATCGCCAGACACAACACGTGTGTTGTTGAGAGAATATGAAGAATGTCTATTCCAAACAGTGTGTAATCCTAACGTAGTCCTAACGCAGAAGCGCATAACCAGTCAGAATCTAACATGATGTTGTAATCCTTCTTATGTGGCCCTCTGATAAAAAAGTATATAACCCTATGCTTGGGGTGCAATAAAGGGATTTGGATGGGATTTGGATTGTATCGGGTTTGGATTGGCTTGTATCAAGCTTGCTTTTCCCCGTCTCTTTTTACCCCCTGATACTATGGTATCACAGCCTGTGACACTGTTCGAGGGTTTTGTCACCCTCACAGTGATAAAGTTTTTCCTTATGTTCGCATGGACCCTTCTATGCTCCAGGTTGCACCCATTGTCCCTTGTTCTATCATTGGGCATCACTGAGAAGAATCTAGTTCTGTCCTCCTGGCACTCAGCCTTCACATATTTACAAACATTAATGAGGTCACCTCTTAGTCTCCTTCTCTCAACGCTAAAGAGATCCAGCTCCCTCAGCCTTTCCTTGTAAAAGAGATGTTCCACTCCCTTAATCATCTTTGCAGCTCTGTACTGGACTCTGAACTATAGAAGTTAAGAATTGTGAATCTCAAAACTGTTGAGAACTATAAACTTCAATGAAGGTCATTTCTTCTGAACCCTTGATAGGAAACAGAAGACCATGATTTATTGATTTATTTGTAGTTTCTAATATCTCTCAATTAACCTTGTGAAATGAGTAATATTTTGAAATAGCTACACTCATTCACTTAAATCCACTGCCTTTTCCAGCATTTTCACTCCAGCCATGAGTAGAAGGTCATGAGCCAAATAAACAGTAAGCGAACTCTATGCTATTGCAAACAGTTCCCATAATTCTGCTTCACATTGTATGGGAGAGAGTTTTTTGTTACTCAAGGCAGGAGAATGGATTTAGTTATTGTACATCAAGATGAATCGCATCATAAAATCTGCAAACTGAAAGTGCAATGCTTAAAAGGGTCTAGCCCCTTCTTACTGTGGGAAATTTATCCCTGGGTGAATCAGGCATACATTTAGCATAAATATAAATACTTATCTTCAGATGCAGAGTCAAAACATCTCTCAGTATCTCAAATTGCCTGCCTATCAGTATGCTGCTGTCACAAAGTTTATTTCTTGAATTTGCCTCTCTCTTTATATATTCATTGCTTTAGTCTGTGATGCTTCTCTTCTGAAAACACAAGATAAACACCTTTGATCAAGGGTTTATTTAAACAAAGCAAACAACTTTCTGCATTGAGAAACTATCCTTCACATAGAAACTAGAAAAGAAAGAGTATATTATTTTACACTTTGCACAAAAAATTAATTGTTAAATCTGGCATGCTTTGCAAGTGAAAGTCGTAGAACCATAGAACAAGACAGGGTTGGAAGGGACCACAAGGATCATCTAGTTCCAGCCCCACTGCCATGAGCAGGGACACCCTTCCCTAGATGAGACTGGCCACAGCCTCATCCATCTTGGCCTTAAACAGCTCCAGGGATGGGATCTCAACCACATCCCTAGGCAGCCCAGTCCAGGCTCTCACCACTCACGCTGAAGAACTTTCTCCTCATGTCTAGTCTGAACCCACCCACCTCCAGCTTTGCTCCATTCCTCCTAGTCCTGTTGCCCCCTGATAGCCTAAAAAGTCCCTACCCACCCTTTTTGTTGCCCCCCTTCAGATATTGGAAGGCTTCAGATACTGGAAGTCCAGTTTTACTTTGTAGTGTGTGCTAACTGAATTGCACAGCAGACAAAAGAAGACATCACTAATCATAGTAGTGATTAGAAAGTTACATAGAAGTATATGGCAGATGATGACACCATTACATTATATCTGAGCTTAATGAATTGATACTTTTGCTTTACCTTAAAGAAACATTGCAAATATCTCTTGTTTAAATTCAGTGTTTCACGAGTGAAATTCAGGACAGAGTGACTCCACTTGAAGTCAATGTACTAATGGCGTAGGATGTACTCAAAGCTTTGTAATGTGCTCAGAGTGTAGAATCTTTGCAGGCTTCTGCAGGTCATCGGTGCAAAAGGAAAATTTTAACACAGAATCACAGAATGCTGGGTTGGAAGGGATCCCAAGGATCATCTGTCCAACCTTTCTAAGTAACAGTATAGTTTAAATGAGATGGCCCAGCACACTGCCAAGCTGAGTCTTCAAGCTGACCATTGTGAGGGAATCCATCTCTACTCTCGGGAGATTATTCCAGTGCCTAGCTGTTCTCACTGTGAAAATTTTTCCCTGGCTTGAAAATGTTGTCATTGTCGCAGGGGCAGTTCCAAGTTTGCTACCAGGGTCAGAGAGCAGGGCCATGACATGTGGTGTTCTCTAGGCCACAAACAGCACCATGGGGCTTGTCTCCAGGCCTCGGTCAGCTAGCAGAGTGGTGGAGCAGAGCTGTGCCACATGGCTTTTCTCTGGGATGGGGATGCAGGCAACGAGGCTGGGAGAGAGGCCAAGCACTGGTACAGGCTGCCTGCTGCAGAGCCCTCTAGGCATGAAGGCAGGAGCTGGAAGGCATTACCATGCTACGTGGCTGCTGCCGTGTGCTGAGGCATAGGGCCGAGTGGAGTGGTGGGTATGCATGGCTGTGCCACTGCCACCTGCCGAAGTGTAAGGTCAAGGAGAGCAGCGAGGACTGTGCAGCTTCCTCTGGCCCCCCGACACTTTCTGCTTCCCTGGAAGTCCCCACTTTTTCCCTCATCCCACAGGGTGAAAGAGGTGGGCTAAGAGCACCATCCCCAGGTCTAGGCAAAGAATTGTGTGCATGCCTACCTTCAGTGGCATTGCTTGAGTCAATGAAAACACTCAGGGTCTCACAGTTTTACATTGCCAGGTGAAAGACACTACATTTGTCTCCACTGAACTTCATCAAGTTTTGCTAGCCCACTTAATTCACCCTTTACAGGTCTTCCTGGAGAGAAACTCTCCCTTCTGGAGTGTCAACCTTTCCACTCATTTTGGTGTTGCTTGCGAACTTCATCAATGTGCTCTTGATCCCAGCCTCATATGACTTATGAAGATATTAAACAGTTCAGTGCGCAACATCGATCCCTGTGGAACCCCACTTATGACTGCTTGTCAGTTTGAGAAAGAACTATTTACTACCACTCTCTGGATATAGCCTGTCAGACAGTTCCCCAGCCACTGCACGGATCACCTAGATAGGCCATATCATGTCAGTTTCTCTGGAAGGAAATTATGAGGGACTGTGTCAGAAGCCCTGGAGAAGTCCAGGTAGATGATGTCAACTGCTTTCCCTGAATCAAGAGAGTTACTTTGTCATAGAAGGTGATCAGGTTTGTAAAAAAATCCCTGGTGAATCCATCCTGCCTTTTTCCAATCACATGCTGCAGCTGGCTTGTGACAGTCCCCAGGATGATATGTTCCACAACTTGCCCAGGGATTGAAGTGAGGCTAATGGGTCTATAATTGCATCCTTCTTGGAACCCTTATAGGTGCAGGTGACATTAGTCTTCTAGTCTTCAAGGAAGTCTCCTGATGTCCATAACTACTCATAGATTGTGGAGAGTGGCCTCTCAACAACATCAGCCAGGTCTCTTAGCACCCTCAGGTGGATGACATCTAGGCCCGTGTATGGATCAAGCTCCTGACAGAGTCGGCACACCAACCCTTCCATCACTGCAGGCATGCCTGTGTCTGTATCAGTCGGTGGTGTTGTCCCCTTGGCCTGACAACTAACTGCATTGGTAAACACAGAGGTGAAGCAGGTGTTGGGACAGCTGCCATTTCACCGCTGTTGGTGAGTAGTTCACCTTTCATGTTTAATAGTTGGCCTACAGTTTCTGTTTCTGCTTGTGGTTAAAGCATCTGAAGAATCCTTTCTTGACATTTTTTACTTCTTTGGCCAATTCCCAGGACAAGCTGAGCTTTTGCTGTCCTGGCTATTTATATATACCCTGGTAATGTACTTGTAATTGTCAATAGGTAGTGTTGCACTTTTCCATCTCTGGTACATTTTCATTTTGGATCTGAGCAGATCCAGAAGCTCAAAGTTAAGCCAAGGAGGTCTCTCACTCTGCCTACGTTACTCTCTTAGAGTGGATGAACCAGTTTTGGTTTTGTGTGTCTAGGAGAGTATTCTTGAAAAACTCTCAGCACTCACTAGCTCCTTTACCCTCCATGACAGCTTCTATCAGTTCTATTTTGGCCTTCAGAGACAGCTTTCCATGGGATCTCTTCCAGCTGAGCCCTGAGCATGCTGGAATTCGAACTTTTAAAATATAAACCCTTTGTTTTGTAACTAACTTTTAGGACGCTCAGCAGTATCCAAAATTCTACCATATTGTGATCACTGCAGCTGAGGCTGTCACTGAGATATTACAAAGTAGATTTTCTTAGTGCTAGTCTTGCAGCACCTCATTCCTGGTCGGCACATCTAACTTTTTTATGAGGAAGGAGTCCTTTATGCACTTGAGAAACTTGGCAGATGCCAGGTGAACTGCTGTGTTGTTCTTATCATAGTATAGTATCATAGTATCATCAGGGTTGGAAGAGACCTCACAGATCATCGAGTCCAACCCTTTACCACACAGCTCAAGGCTAGACCATGGAACCAAGTGCCACGTCCAACCTTGCCTTAAAGTGCCCCAGGGACGGCGACTCCACCACCTCCCCGGGCAGCCCATTCCAGTGTCCAATGACTCTCTCAGTGAAGAACTTTCTCCTCACCTCGAGCCTAAATCTCCCCTGGTGCAGCCTAAGGCTGTGTCCTCTCGTTCTGGCGCTGGCCACCTGAGAGAAGAGAGCAACCTCCCCCTGACCACAACCACCCCTCAGGTAGTTGTAGACAGCAATAAGGTCACCCCTGAGCCTCCTCTTCTCCAGCAAATGTCTGAGTAGTTACAGTCTCCCATAAGAACCAGGTTTTGTTGACCTGATGCTTGCTTAAGTGACTCAAGAACTGCCTAATTGGTAGTGTCTTCTTGGTTTGAGTGTTGGTATCAGATGCCTGCCTTAAGGTCTAGCCCTTCTGGTTGACCCAGGGACATTAGGTAGAGCTTCCACAGTTATCATAGTTGACTTCAATGCTTCCAGGGTTCTCTTTAATACAGTGTACAACTCCATCAGCTTTTCCACCCTGCCTATCTTTACAAAACAGCCTATGGCCATCTATCATGATCTTCCAGCTGTGTGACTTGTCCCACCAAGTTTTGGTCATTCTGTGATATCATAACTTCCTCACTAGACATGGAGCTCTGACTCCTCTCCTTTGTTTTTGTTTCCCAGACTTTGTGCACCAGTATACATGGACTTTAGGCGGCTGGTGTTTTAGGTGGTTAGAGACAGATGAGGCACATTTTACTGAGCAAAATGAGATAATCATAATATAATACACAATTACCTTAGCCTTTTTACAGAAAAAGCATGGCACAAAGCATCAGCAAGCAGAAGAAAGGAAGCCAAAAGCCCAAGCCAGAACAGTACTGCCCCATCCCTCCTTGTCCCACTGCTATCACAGTGGAGTGATCAACATCCAAAAAACTGAGAAGCAGCAACCAGAAGAACAGGAAGCCTGTTGCAATCTGAACTTCCAAGTCCCACACCACAACACTTTGCATTAGCCAATATTTTCAGTTTTGAAGCTATCCTAAGCACAAATACAGGCTAGGAGGCAAATGGCTGGAGAGCAACCCTGAGGGAAAGAACCAATCAGAATGGCACTTTGCCAGAACCAACCATATTATGTGAAGCCATGGGCTTGCTTTACCCAAATTAGGGAAAACATAGGCCTTGTACAAGGCAGTCACAAGCTATGTGCCTTGTTTACCCCAGGATATAAACTCAGTAGCTCCTTCTCCTTTGTCCTTTTTCCCATGTCTCTCCCCACTCCAGAAGAGGGATGGGAGCGGGGGACCATGCCTGGACTCAAAGTGAGCTGTTTTGGCCTACCACCACACTCTGTCTCTGGCAACCCTCTGTCCACCTTAAACCAGTGCACAGCCACAGAACTTCCTGTTACAATTGCCTCTTTACCCAGAGAGTCACTGTCTTGAAACACCACTAAATGATAGAGCCGGGAAGTATTTTGCTGCTATGATACTGCCAGAGAACTTCAATGTCACATGCTCCATGTTCATTTATTCTTAGTTGTTGTTTATTAAATAACTAATTGCCAAAAAGTGCAATGGTGTTGCATTTAAAACACATCCTTGAAGATACTTCCAGAACATAGTGGTCATATTTTGCTATATTTGCTACACTTTGAAAAATAGGGTTCTGTGTTTTCCAGACATTTCATTCAGTAGACTTTTATAGGTAATTTCTTCACCAGTCTGGACAGGTCTGCTTCTTTTATTGCCAGTTAAAATTTACAGCAACAGGTCTGCTGTATTTTTCCACTTGCACTCAGTGGACCACATCATGGCCTGATTACACTCTTCTGACCCCAAGAATTTTGTTTCTGTAACACAACAAAAGATGTGATATAGAAATCTGCAGAGTTATATGCAATTTGGGTCTACCTGTTATGATGTATAGTGTTATTGGTTTTGTAATTATATCTTGACTTTTTGGTCAAGGAATATAATTGTCTTCATTGCAGACCAGAGAGCCAAGCAGAGGCTGGACTGCATCAGGAGAAGTGTGGCCAACAGGTCGAAGGAGGCGATTCTCCCCCTCTAGTCCACTCTGGTGAGACCCCATCTGGAGTACTGCATCCAGTTCTGGAGCCCCTACTACAAGAGGGATGTGAAGATTGCTGAAGCATGTCCACAGAAGGGCTACAAGGATGATCAGAGGGCTGGAGCACCTCTCTGATGAGGACAGACTGAAAGAGTTGGGGCTGTTCAGCCTGGAGAAGAGGAGGCTCTGAGGTGACCTTCTTGTGGCCTCTCAGTATCTGAAGGGATCCTACAAAAAAGCTGGGAAGGGACTTTTTAGGCTCTCAGGTAGTTACAGGACTAGGGAGAATGGAGCAAAGCTGGAGGTGGGGAGATTCAGAGTGGAAGTTAGGAGGAAGTTGTTCACCATGAGAGTGCTGAGACCCTGGCATGGGTTGCCCAGGGAGGTGTTTAAGGCCAGGCTGGATGAGGCTGTGGCCAGCCTGATGTAGGGTAGGGTGTCCCTGCCCATGGCAGTGGGGTTGGAACTGGGTGATCTGTGTGGTCCTTTCCAACCCTGAGTGATTCTATGATTCTATGACTTCCTGTCCCTTATTTGGACTTGCCTGTTTTGTCTTCCTTCCGATTGCTTGCATATGATTTCTCTGGTGTGAAAAATTCTACTTGGTTTGTTCTCATGGAATAGCCTACTTTTAGCAGACTTTATTCAAAGGTTCTGAATAACTTTAGTCAGCTTTCAATATCCTATTACTATATGCCTACATAAGAAAAATCCTCGTAAAAAAAGAATCTATAAATCAGTAAAACAGTTGACAGCTCTGTACACTGGCAAAAGTTCAGCTCTTTGAAAAAAAAAAAAGTGTTCTTTTCTTAGCCCCAAATGTTTAAAAATGAGTGAATAGCATACAAATCTTCACTTCAAAATAATATTTCAAGGAGTTGTTGATTATTAACTTCTTAATTTTTAACCACTGTCATTTCAAATATTGAATTGGCCATGAGTGATTCCCTGTAAGCCAGGCTGACTTTCAACACGACTGTTCTGAAAGCAATCAATCTTGTGATCAGGATTACTTATGAGCTAGAAGGCATTCATGGGCTTTGTGTACATAGTACTTCAAATACGTATGGAGTGTGTAAGTAGACATACTCTGCTTAGTAATATTAAGAAGATTTTCTTTATATTGTGTATGGATTTGAGGCATTATTCTTCACAAATGACAAGGTACTCTCCGTGGTATGCTCAGTTTCTGTCTGTGAGCAGAGAATGTTTGTGTTTTACACGCAGTTCAACGGCCTGATCTTGCAAATAAGTACTATGCATGTATAGAGATTTACTATGAGAATGATTCACATAAAGTTACTCCCATGTAAGTGTTTGTAGAAGGAATAATTTATAAGAAAGACTAAGGCAGTGTAAAATGGTCTGTTTCAATAATGAAAACAAAACTAAAAGCAAGTACAAACTGGCTTTTAGTACTGTGGATTCAACTGTCTTAGAATTGCTTATGGGTAAGACTGCTTCTTAGCGTTTGACATGCACTGTCTGCTCTACTGAGACAGTGTTACTCTGCTTCTTTCTGCTAGCTGACAAATCTAACCTCTACTGCTGCTTTTTCTGTTATGTGATATTAACTGTATTTCTATACAGTTTTCCCATACACCAAAATTCATCTTGTATACCTTTGTACAGCACTAGAAAACAAACATTCACTGGAGGCAGCAGGAGATGGTGTGTTGTAACTTTCCCAAACATTCTCTCTGTTTCTCTTCTCTCTCTCTTTTTTTTTTTTTTTTTTTTTAAACTAAAATTCAGCTGAAACTATTTTCAACTAAAAAAATATAACCTTTGGAAAGTTGTTCATTATCCCTGAGCAAAGTAGAAAAGTATGAATGTGATTAAAAACTATCCAAAATGAAAGATAAAAATATCCTGTTTGAAATTACGGAGCCGAATGTCTCTTTTGCATAAAGAACATAGTTTCCTCATCCATTCTACATTTAATGTGTATAACCATGATGATATATTTACTTTTCACACAGGGTCTTGTCTTTTTTTCTGTAGGCAGGTGGGGGTTGGTCTCTTCTCCCAGACAAGCAGGAACAGAACAAGGGGACACAGTCTCAAGTTGTGCCAGGGGAGATCTAGGCTGGATGTTAGGAGGAAGTTCTTGCCAGAGAGAGTGATTGGCATTGGAATGGGCTGCCCAGGGAGGTGGTGGAGTGGCTGTCCCTGGAAGTGTTCAACAAAAGACTGGATGAGGCACTTAGTGCCATGGTCTAGTTGACTAGATAGGGCTGGGTGATAGGTTGGACTGGATGATCTTGGAGATCTCTTCCAACCTGGTTGATTCTATGATTCTTTTGTAGAAATGAATTAGCATCTAAGTATAGTGCTCATATTCTTAAATAATGCTTCTTTCTCAAAGTACTACACTGAAACAACACAGCTGAGAAATTATTTAGTCATCATAGTAAATTGTGGTGCATATATATATATATATATGAAAGTATATAAATAATATGACTTTATACATCTTAAAATATTTATAAGACTATGTATGTCTTCTATGAGGCTTTATACAAGATCTGTTTCAACATTTCTTTTGTGAATGCCTCGGTATTCCGCATGGTATTTGTAACTGTACTACGTAAAAGCTGGCAGACATCAAGACTCAAGAAAGGCCTTGAAGGAAGGCCTTTAAAACTTCTAAATTCAAAGATACTTTCTGATGATGTCATTTAGAGCCTAGCTGGAGAATTGAGGTAGGGGGGGAAAAAAGGTACTGAAAATACAACGTTTGCAACCATCAAAGATATCCCTTACCAAATTATTGCTTAGGAAAGTTGTTCATCTCTCAAAATAAATTATGGCTGCTGTCCTCCTGGAGCATCTAAAGGAATTTTTGTCAGTGTCTATCTTGTGTAGTCTTCCAGAACTTACTTGCTTTCTGTCTAGCCCTTTTGCAGACCAAAGTACCCCAAGAATGCTGTCAGACACAGATCTAGGAGATGTCCAATCTGCAGCCTTCCTATCTCTTGGTACGTGCCCATGTTCCTCCTTTTCTCGCAGACCTTAGCTTAACCATAAAGTACAAGTCTCAGCAACCAATGCTGCCTGAACCAGCATTTATAAGACAAGTGTTTCCTCGGACTGTACTAGTTTATTCATCTGCATCTAAATTAATTAACTTAACAGGGCCAGAATGTGAGTTGAGCATTGTTTACCTCACTGAGAGGCAGTTAAATCTGGGATCCCTCAGTGAGTAAATGGTCACTGCTTAGTCTTCTCTGCATTGACATTACATTAACATCTAGTTTTAAA
The DNA here is from genome assembly GCF_015220805.1 of Pogoniulus pusillus. Classification (NCBI taxonomy): domain Eukaryota; kingdom Metazoa; phylum Chordata; class Aves; order Piciformes; family Lybiidae; genus Pogoniulus; species Pogoniulus pusillus. Next base: position 42,210,851 of record NC_087266.1, read on the forward strand.
TAGCTTGTATTAGGGCTTCTTGAAGACCCATTCTCCCTTTTCCCTCTTTCTCTAGCTAAATTTAATGACAGTAGCATGGTAGTTAACATATAATATAGCATAACACAAAATTTAGAATCTGTATGAACCAGCCTCTAATTACAAGTAGATAGAGATACCCAGCATGAGGTCCTGGGACAATGCAGGGGTGGTGGGCACAGTGTTTCCCGTGAGAAATAAGGATGACTGCTGTCAGATGTTAGTAAGTCTATTAGTTTTGGTTTTGCCATATCCTGGGGCTCAGTTGTTTCATCTGACTCCAGCTGGGTACCACAGCATGTGGAGTGTCATGTTCTGGTTTCAACAGATTCTTACTTTGACCTCTGGATGCTTTTCTGCCTCAAGTGTCCTTTCTTGCAGTATTCTGGGTTCTCAATAATGTCTTCAAATCTCAGAAGACCATCTGCAGTCCTTGAGTCTGTCTTGTTTGTGTAACTCTCTTTGCTAGACAAATTCTAATTGCTGGTTGAGAGTTAAATCTGAGTCTTATATTAATTTCTCCTTTAGGCTGTTTTTGTTCCAGATTCCAATCATGGTCTGATATTACCAAGGATTCTGTTTGTCCCTGAATTGCTACATTAGCTCTTCACACATGAGCACATCTATGTTTTCAGTGTTTTGTGCTCTCTGCTTAGAAATGCATTGCTGATGTGTTTCATTTTTATATAATGAGCAACACTTCTGAAATCTCTGCATTATATCACTGCAGTTAGCTTTCTCTGCCTGAGCCTCATCTACCTGAATTAACTGCAAAATACTACAAACATTAAGTGCTTCAAGACCAGCTGTTACCAGCACATTTCCTATATCTCCTTTTTCGAGGGTAACAACGGTTTACAGACACAAAATGAATCATTACTTTTTAAACCTTTCTGGTTTTCTATCTCCAGTAATGTCATGGTTTTAACCTAGCTTTTAAGTGCTCCATCAGAGACCAAGCTGATCTCAGAGATCTGCTGTTTCTATGCTACATATAAATTGACCTTCTTATCAATAAAGTCTCCAGGGTTCTGGTTCCTTAACAATCCAGACCTGAAACCTTGTGCAACTGCAGTGTAGTTCTCTTTTGTTCTGCAACATTAAATTTCTTTTGTATGAAAAATGGTTGGGAAGAGAGGTGGATGTGCTAAGATGCTTTAATGCCTCTCTACCTAATGCATAGTCTTGCTGTGAGACCCTGTGAAACATAACTGGTATTTTCTAGTGGCTCTGAGTATGTTGCGTCTTCAAACATTAAAAAATCCGTATAAAAATGCAAACATGGCACTTCCTTCATCATATCATATCTGCAGTAAAACTACAGTTGCTTTACTTCCTACAGCTCCCTGCAGTCTGTATTATTTCCTCTTTTTTTTTTATATATATATATATAGGAAGGAGATATTGAATTTACCTTTTATAGCATTTATTTTCCTCTGAGGGTGCTCTCCTGACTGACTAATTTGGATAAGGTTGAGCTGCTGCTACCCCACTACTCTTCAGCAACCATTTAAACAGTTGGTGGTTTGCTTTGTTCTTTGTATCCCCATGAGGTAAATACCTGCTTCATTTGAGTTCCTCCTTTCTTAGAATAAAGACAAAATCTTATGTCTTCCACCTGCTAATTTTGTATTTCTCCTTTAAATAACTTTTCTTTTTCTGGACATGAACCTTGCCTAGTGTAAAACATAAGTTTTTTTTGGCCCAAGTTTGTTTTACTCTATTCTCAAACCAGTCCACACTGTCAGTGAACTGCAGATAGAAGAGGTCAATCCTTTCAGGCTTGAGTTTGTATTCAGTGTGTTATGAAGTTATCTTCTGCACAATAAAGTTCTTCTTTCCCCATTTTTTCATGCTACCTAAGTAATTAAACTTATCCATCGCTCTAACATTCAACAGTCTCAAGAGTTCTTCTGATAATGGCTTGCACTTGTCAAGTTCTGCTTTAAGTGGCAGATAGCCATTGTTGTTCCAGAATTGGATGACCTTGTAAAAGTTTTGGTCTCTGAATTAGTTTGGAATTTGAAAGTTTCAGAAGTTTTGGGTAATACATTTTTAGATGGTAAAGGTTATAACTATTCTGTCTGGAATACCTGTGCTAGGGAGTAAGGTAAAAGTTGATAAATTGCCTACTCCAACTTTACATTTATATCCATAAGACAACATTCATGTCCCATCATATCCCACTCATATCTCTTCGTGTTCCATATTATCATTCATTAGATATGATTATTTCCATGTCATCCTTCTACAGTAGCACAGACTGAGTTGCATTTGTCAACCTAACCATCATGGAAATCTATGCTTTATATTTATGTGGTGTTTGGGTATTTTTATTAGAGAGGAAACAGCCTTTGGAACACATAGGATGCATAGTTCAATAGTCTGCTTGAAAGAATAAAAATGTCTAGGTCCAAGAAGTATGAGCCTAGAGACAGAACTTGGCTGCAATAGCCAACCACTTTTTATGAATATTAGGTTGGTGATTTGTAATTAACTTTGTACTACACCAACTGTGACAGTTAGATTAATCTGTAAAGTCTATTTCCATACTGGATAACTGTTGGGAACTGACTGAAGGAGAGGGGACATGAGTCCCTAGAAGCTTGTACAATCAAGCCTTTGACATGAGGTCTGAGTATTGAAGCACAGTTAAGCTGCAGCAGTGGATGTGAAGAAGCTCAAAGGAATTTGTCCTTGAGCCTTCCAATAAACAACTTCTGTGGGACTGTGTCCAGAATAGGAGGAACATGCAAATTCCAATCTTTAGATGTACTGCATTGCATACTGGGTTTGCACTAACTGGGCTCACACTAACCTAAAAGTTGATGCTCTGTAACTTGAAGCCTGATGCTCTTAATAAACCTCGGAGTGCCTTGCAAGCTAACTCATATTGAGTCATCTCTTGGCTTTCCCAAATCCTGCCTGCAGATAACCTAGATGGATTGTTTCTCTAGAGTAAAGAAAGATTCAATTTATCTCATTCTAATGTAGAGATGTAAATTTGTTGTGATGAACTGCACCTAAAAGTTCTATTTTTTTCATCACTGCCTAGAAGAGGGTAGACAGGTAAGTGTCTTGTACAGGGAGAAACCTTTCTGCTTCACTTGTGATTAACAAACAGAGACAAAATATTTGTCCTGATTTGCTAGAAATGGGAATTTATTTTTGAAAGGACCAAAGAGAGTAGTCATCCCCATTCCTGTAATCTAGTGAAGGATAGCTAGAGTTATGACTGATTTTTCCCTCATTTAAGGAGCCACCTGGCATGCTATGAAGAATAGCAGAAGAGAGGAAGAAATGGTCTTACGATAAAATCATTGAGAATATCTTCAAGGAATATCTACTATGGCTACAAAGTATATCCTGTGTAAATGTCTTAGGTGCCTTGAAGCAATTCCATCAGACAAAGTTTCTCATTTGTATATTTTCACTTTCATTTTCTTCTTGCTAGCAGTTCTCTGTTGTGACTCTTAATTTCTTGGGGATGGATGAGATCTCGTTCAGGTGTGTGTTCAGACAGAGCCTTAGACCACAAAGCCTCAAGCTGCAGATGTAATGCAAACATATTAATAATTAATAATGTGCAAATTCCTCTTGTGCACAGGGGTATCCTGGAAGCACAGGTTCCACTGTAGAGCTGTGCCTAAACTGCATGCCTAAGACCTTAATTAATAAAAATAACAATGAACAAGTCACAGCATGCTTTGTAGCTCATCATGCAATTAAAAAAACAGCTGATGAAATTGGGGAGAAGCTTCACTCTAGATTTGAAAAAGGTATTTTGAAGTATTGAGGTGCATTGTGGGGAAAATGATGGCACTGTGCAACTGAATTATTAGGTGATACAGCTGAAGGAAGACTACGTTTTTAGCAGAACCTTAGCAAAATGGCCACCTGGGTTGTTTAGGATGTTGATCCTCATACTTCATGGAGGCACAGAATATTTTAAGTTGGAAAAGACCTTTGTAGATCCTCTAGTCAAACTTCCTTCTTAAAGCAGTGCTGGTTTTGTAATTTGATCAGGTTGCTCAGGACCTGAAGCTCAAGATAGGTATTTCACAGCCTTCCTGGGCAACTTGTTTTCATTCCAGTGCTTAAGTTTTGCTGCCATGAAATTTGTTTTCTCTTGTGTTTAGTAAGAACTTGGTTACTTCAGCTTATTAAAATGACCTCTTTTCCTTCATGATACAGAACCACAGAATCACAGAATATATCCAACTGGAAGAGACCTTGCAGGTCATCCAGTCCAACCCTCAACCCAGCACTGAAGGGTCAACATTAAACCAGTGCTTTGTGCCAGGTCCACAGTCTGCTTAAATGCTGCTCCACCACTGCACTGGAAAGACAATTCCAATGTTTGATAATCTTCTCTGTGAAGAATTATTTCCTAACATCCAGCTTGAACCTCCCCTGATGCAGCTTGCAATCATTTCCTCTAGTCCTGTCACTTGACACCATGAAGAAGAGGATGACTTCCTCCTCAATTCAACCTCCCTTCTAGTAGCTGTAGAGGGCAGTGAGGTTTCCTCTCAGGCTTCTCTTCTCCAGACTGAACAAGCCAAGCCCAGCTTCCCCAGATGCTTCTCACAGGCCATGTGCTCCAGGCCCTTCGCAAGCCTCACTGCCCTTCTTTAGACATGCTCCAGCACCTCAGTGTCCTGGTTGTAGTGTGGTGCCCAGAACTGAATACAGTACTTAGGACAGGGCCTTGCCAGTGCTGAGTATGGGGAGATGACCACCTCCTTGTTTCTGCTGGCCACTGCGTTTCTAATACAAGCCAGGATGCCTTGTCATTCTTGGCCACCTAGGCACACTGCTGAATCATATTTAGTCATGTATCAACTAACACTTCCTCTCATGGTTAAGGCTTTGCCTCGATCTTTACTGAAGCTCTCTGCTTGGTAGCTGAGGAAAACAATTAGATTTTCCCTAAGCATTCTCTTTTCAGGTCTAGGCAAATTTAGATTCCACAGCACTTACCAACATATCACACACTCCAGACCCCTACCCGTTCCAGTGCTGCACTGCTGTAGTATCTTCACTTGGTTAATACCCCTTTCAAATCAAAGAGCTGTGCTAGTTTGAAGCAGGCTAGAATGTTTTGGTGAGAAGAACCAGATCACAGTATCACAGTATCATTAGGGTTGGAAGAGACTTCACAGATCATCAAGTCCAACCCTTTACCACAGAGCTCAAGGCTAGACCATGGCACCAAGTGCCACGTCCAATCCTGCCTTGAACAGCCCCAGGGATGGTGACTCCACCACCTCCCCGGGCAGCCCATTCCAGTGTCCAATGACTCTCTCAGTGAAGAACTTTCTCCTCACCTCCAGCCTAAATCTCCCCTGGCGCAGCCTGAGGCTGTGTCCTCTTGTTCTGGTGCTGGCCACCTGAGAGAAGAGAGCAACCTCCTCCTGGCCACAACCGCCCCTCAGGTAGTTGTAGACAGCAATAAGGTCACCCCTGAGCATCCTCTTCTCCAGGCTAACCAATCCCAGCTCCCTCAGCCTCTCCTCGTAGGGCTGTGCTCAAGGCCTCTCACCAGCCTCGTCACCCTTCTCTGTGAAAGGAAAACAATGGTGATGTCTACTTCCCCTCAGAGTCTTGCTGAAGGAGAGATGAAAAAACATTAGAAAACACTCTCGCCATTTTGCTGCACTTTCTGTCTGGGCTTCTGACTGAGCTGCAGCTCCCAAACCTCACCTTCCACTCAGTTTTTCTTCTTAACCTCTTGGCTGAACCTCTATTCTTCCTTAGGACTGGGGTAAGGTTGAGAGGGGCAGGGGGAAGGTTCAGGGGTGGTTGAGAGTCCCTCCTGAGGACTCAGGTTTCTGGGAGGGGAGTTGTGTTTCTGTATTACTTTTTACCTTGTGTATTTCTGTCTATAACTGTATATACTGTAAATATCTGCTTGTACATTGTGCTAGCTGTAAATAAATAGCTTCATTTATATTCCCAGAGCCGGCTGAGACTAGTCTGGGGTCCTTCTAAAGTGTGAGGGGGCAGGGATCACCCAAACCATTACAAGAGCTCAACACTAGATAAAGCCAAGTGCTAAACAAAAGGCAATTAATTACTTCCCTTGACCTTCTGAACACACAACCCAGGATTTGGTGACTCTTCATCAGTATAAAGCTGTTTGCCATCACTTCTTTAATGCTAAGTAATACTTAAATTATTACTGAGCACAAATAGTTCTGATATTGAAAAATGCAACAACTTAAAGAGGAAGCATAAATATAATAAAAGTCCTTTTACTAAGGTTTTAGGCACTAAAGAAGTTTCTGATAGTTGAAATATAACTCCTAATGGGGTAAAGAGCGGGACATTCTGTGTTGTTGTGGACCAAAAGGTTTGTTCTTTCTTATGTTGTTGAGAAAAAGATTGGATCCTGAATTGTTACTGTAATGTTTTCTTCACAATTATAATTTCTTGAACAGTTCCTTCTGATTCATGGATAAAGAGGAAATTCTCTTTTCCTGCAAAGGTCTAAAATATTGCAAAACCACATATTAGCCTGTGCTGGTTTGAAGAAGGGTAGAATGTTTTGGTGAGAGGAACTAGATCATAGGCTGTGAAAGGAAAACAATGGTGATGTCTGCTCCCTTCAGAGTCTTGCTGAAGAAGAAACGAAAACATTAGATAACACTCTCACCATTTTTGTCTCACTTTCTGGCTGGGCTTCTGACTGAACTGCATCTCCCTATCTCCCTAACCTCATCTTCCACCCACCTTTGCTTCTTAACCTCTTGGCTGAACTTCTATTCTTCTTTAGGACTGGGGTAAGGTTGAGAGGGGCAGGGGGAAGGTGCAGGGGTGGTTGAGAGCCCCTCCTGGGGACTCAGGTTTCTGGGAGGGGAGTTGTGCTTCTGTGTCACATTTTACCTTGTCTATTTCTGTCTATAACTGTATCTACTGTAAATATCTGCTTGTATATTGTGCTAGCTGTAAATAAATAGCTTCATTTATATTCCCAGAGCCGACTGAGACTAGTCTGGGTAAATTCTAAAGTGGGGGGGGGGGGCAGGGAACACCCAAACCATCACATGGCCTTTGCCCTAAAAGAAAAGTAGTATATAGGAAACATTCCTGCCTTTCAGCAAAAGAGGTTTCTTTGCAAAATAATAAAAATTCTAGGGTCTGAGGCCATTATAAGTAACCAAGCTCAGCTGAAGGAGTTGGGGTTGTTTAGCCTGGAGAAAAGGAGGCTCAGAGGGGACCTCATTGCTGTCTACAACTACCTGAAGGTACATTGTAGCCAGGTGGAGGTTGGTCTCTTCTCCCAGGCAACCAGCAACAGAACAAGGGGACACAGTCTCAAGCTGTGCTCGGGGAAGTATAGGCTGGATGTTAGGAGGAAGTTCTTCACAGAGAGAGTGATTGGCATTGGAATGGGCTGCCCAGGGAGGTGGTGGAGTCACCATCCCTGGAGGTGTTGAAGAAAAGCCTGCCTGAGGCATTTAGTGCCATGGTCTAGTTGATTGGCCAGGGCTGGGTGCTAGGTTGGACTGGATGATCTTGGAAGAGGAGACTTGATGCAGCCCTAGATGGAGGTGTCTCTGCCCACTGCATGGTGGTTGGATAAGATAACCATTGAGAGTCCCTTCCAACCTGATGCAACCTGTGAATCTGTGACTTGCTACATAATCACACAAACTATCAGTCAATAGAATGTGTAACATGTCACATAACAGAGAGTCACATACAAACTCAGAAGACCTCTGAGATCAGGAAGAAAATTCTTTTAATCCAGCAAATGGCTCAAAGTTAAAGTGACAACTGAGTGTTGAGGAGAACACAAAGCCCCAAGTTCATCCAATTGCGACTCAGTGGAAATCAGAACAGTCACTTCTGGAATTAATTTAGTGTAAAATACCTCCTGAAGGGTAAAAGGATGATTGAAAAAAAAACATCTATGATACATGTAAATGTAAAAAGACATTGTATAAATGAAGGCTCCAAATCTATAATCTGAGTTCAAATCTTTGCTACATGTGGGCTTGATGCCAGGAAAAAATGGTAAAAATACAAAACATATACAAACCCATTGACAACTGAGATTGAACCAGAGAATCAGTGAGGTAAAATGATAAACTTAGGCTGGTGTGCTATATAAATTGGTCTATTCATGTAAATGGTACTTCATTAATAACTCCATTTTCATCATGACATTTCTATCTCTCTCTGGAAGTGTGAAGGTGGATTTGTCATCATATTCAGTAGTTACCACCTCATATAATGACTTGTCTGAATAGAACATAGTATAATATGAATTAAATTGTCTTTTAAATACAGGGTGACTGGTGTCAATTAGCAGATCCTGAACATATTTGCAGACCTGTGGGTAAAGAAGCGTAATGCAACCATATGTTGCAGACAACAGAGATATGATTACTATATAAATGGTGCTCAGTTGGCAGATTGTATTAGAATTCTGATCCCTGAGATTCTATAACACAAAAAGGTTGTGAAAGTAAAATGTAGATGTGGGTAAATACAATTTGGTTTTGCCAATATTGCTAATATAATCACAATCCTCTGTGAGTCAGAGAGTAGAGGTCAGCATTATGATTATGACAAGAAGCATAGGGAATATCTTTTCTTTAGCCTTCCAATGAATATTATGATTTTAGCACTTTCTTGGAAATGTCACCCATGTGAATTTTGGTAACAAAAATACTGATCAGTCCTGACCACAGATAAGATCAATAGGAAGAATATTCTTTTCTATCAAAAGCACTGTCCTCCTGATCAGAGTTCATCCTTCTGAACTGGATTATGAAAACATTATGAAAGATATTATTACTGTATTTTGTACCTCATCAATAAGTGTACCAATTCATTTAAGGGAAGGTATCTTTCTCCAAGATGACCTACCCTTGCAGAATACCATAATAGAGAGATTCAACATCCTAGCTACTATTTTTGTGTATTTCAGGTATTACTGGAGCTTTCTTCTGACTTTTCAGTAGGGCAAATTGTGCCCTTTGGATGCACAAGTATTAAATGAGTTTCTGGATTCTGTTTCATTCCTTCAGATATAGTCTTGCATCTTGATTATCTGATAATTGGTATTTTGTTCCCATGCCTCCAACCTCATGCACAATTAGCATCTATGACCATGATTTCATCAGCTTCTTTATGCCCAAGGCTGTGAGATATAATTAAATCCTTGATATATATATTTTTTTAATTCAAAAGAAGAAAAAATAGATAGAAAGAACATTGATGCAAGTGAAACAGCATTACCTGCACTGATAGATTCCTGTATAAAAGCAGTCAACAAAGATTTACAAATGAAACACTAGGAATTACTGGCTCATACCATTTCTTTATGAAATAGATGAAACTTTGGGGATTTACTGACATTTTTCTGAGTACCTACCATTTGTCTGAATAATGACTAAGATCCTACAAATCACAGTGAGCAAAACACAGTACTTCCTTAAATCATGTTCTGTCATTATTGTCCCTAATCTACCTTTTCTGTTAGGTTTAGTGGTAGATGTAGGCAATGAGAAATGGACTGTGTAGGCAATGAAAAATGGACTGTGTGGTCATTGCTTTTCAGTATTAATTTTGATTAGCAAAATAAAGCTGAAAGAAAAATCAAAACCAAAATGTTTTAGAAGGTAAATCAAACAGACCTAGATATTATCACCTTACTTTCAGAACTAGTTGCAGAAGTTTATGCCTCTAACATTATTATGCTTACAACAAACAGCATGGACAGTATTGTGTTGTGGTGCTTGGTTGTTTTGGTTTCTGCTTAATTTTTGAAGCTATAAAATCATATGAGGGCATCTTCTGAACCATTTTTGAGAAAAAGTTGACAGAAGTGTACAGTCTTTGCTTTCCATTATGTTTTAGCCTAGCTGATATGAAAGTGTTTCTCCGAGATCATGGAAATTTGCTTTTTTTTTTGGTTTACTGATGTGGTGGTTTGACCCTGATTGGGGGCCAAATGCCTACCATCACATCCCCCCCTTAGATGGATAGGAGAGAGGGAAAAACATAACAGAATTCAGTTATAAGATAGAGCAATTTAATAGTAATAATAATAGCAGCCATAATAATAAAAATCATCATCATTATCATGATCACCACAAGTGGTAGACTGCACAGAAGTGAAAGCAGAGAAAGATCATAGAATCACGCAGGGTTGGAAAGGACCACAAGGATCATCTAGTTCCAACCCCACTGCCATGGGCAGGGACACCCTACCCTACATCGGACTGGCCAGAGCCCCATCCAGCCTGGCCTTAAACACCTCCAGGGATGGGACCTCAACCACCTCCCTGGGCGATCCATTCCAGGCTCTCACCACTCTCATGCTGAACAACTTCCTCCTCATGTCCAGTCTGAACCTCCTCACCTCCAGCTTTGCTCCATTCCCCCTAGTCCTGTCAGACACAGTCTCAAGTTGTGCCAGGGTAGGTATAGGCTGGATATTAGGAAGAAGTTCTTCACAGAGAGAGTGATTTCCCATTGGAATGGGCTGCCCAGGGAGGTGGTGGAGTCACCGTCCCTGGAGGTGTTCAAGAAAAGCCTGGCTGAGGCACTTAGTGCCATGGTCTGGTTGATTGGCTAGGGCTGGATGCTAGGTTGGAGTGGATGATGTTGGAGGTCTCTTCCCACCTGGTTAATTCTATGATTCTATGATTCTCCAATTTCATAACTGCTAGATATCTTTAAATCTAGAATTCAATGGAGTCTTGCAAAAAAAAAAAAAAATGCCTTCTTCATAGTGGTTGCCATTCAGACAGAAGATGGCATCTCTCTCTTTTTAGTCTTTGAAGCCCAGGGAGTTTTCCCAGAAAGAAATCCAGACCTCCTGGTTGTGTTGCTTGTTTACAGAGTGCTGTATGCATTGACATTTAAGAATTTGTGTGTGCTTTATTTCTGACTATCATACATCACACTATAAAATTAAAGGCAGTTAGTGTCCCACAGAATCCTGGGTGAGATCAAATTGTGCTGTATTCTACTGGTTGTTGTACAGTGCTTCAAAAAATGCATCCTCTAAATGTTACCTTTCTGACTCCCTCATTGCTTAGCTAACTCTATTTCTGGTAATGATGATGGACTTCTTTGACTTTGGAACAGGAATCCTGATTAAAATATAATTTAGCCATTTTGTTTTTACGTTTTTATGTACTATAACAAAAAAGTACAGGGCGATCTAATGTGCTTTGAAGGTGAACTCTCTATTATATGGATTAGATTTCTTTTGGGACATACCTTCTAAAATCTTGTTTAAAAAGAAAAAAAACGTGAAACAACCAACAATGAAAAACTTAAAAACAGATAAGAAAATAAAAATGACTTTGAAACCACAATGTGTAAGGCAGATGAAACCTTTGAAGATAAGCCGAAAGAAAATGTGATTAACACTGATGAAGCAGAATAGTGCCAAGTATATGTCATTTCTGAGCCAAATGCTTTATGCAAGGTAGAAAATGAACTTTCAAGACTCCTGTTAGCATTTTACTCATATGCTGTGTCAAGGTAAGTGATAAAAATAAAAAGAGAAAGAAAAAACTACATAGTGATAAGTCTGTTGAAAGTTAAATATGGTCATGTGTCAACACTTTGTTGAATGACATCATTCTGGTAAAGTAATTACAGCATTACATAATGACCCACTTCTAGAGGCTGGCAAATAATAAGGTCAGATACCTTATGTGGCTCAAACCCTTAAAAGTTTTCACAGTATATTCTTAAGCTGCACTTTGTTTGTAACTTGTATGGAGATCTGCACTTAAAGTGATTTGTAGAGATATTTTATACACTCACACACTGCAAATCCTCTTCATTATGCACTAGTAAGAGGAAAAAGAAAACTCTCCTTAGAGCTCTCCTTGATCATACTTCAGAATGATAAATCTGATTTCATGTCGTTGTTCTGAGTTTATTGCAAGAGTAACAAATTTCCTTTCAGTCCATATGGTATAACCTCTTTACAGAATCCCTACAGTTCTTTCTGCTGAAGTTTACTGTCTTGCTTGGGATATAAAGAATTATGAAACAATGTTTTGATTAATTTGATTTGTGTTCTCTACAGCACATAATAAAATGAAGACTCGTTGATATTATGCTGTAAATAGCAAAACCCAACAATGTAGATTGTGTAGATAGATGGCAAAGAGATACTACCAGACAGGTGCAATTCTCACTGACCTTTATAAATTTACAGAAAAGTAGCTGATCATATCAGATCAGTTTATGCACACATAGGGTTATTAAAACTTTTATTTAATCATTTATTCTAAGTGCTGTACAAAGCTTTCCCTATGCTCACAAATCATAGAATTAAATAGCAGAAGATGCAATGCTTAAGCTTGTTTAGGTGCTTTCATTCCTTTGAGTTTACATGCTGGAAATATTCACCTTAAGCTAAATGATGAATGCTTGTTGTTAGTTGGTGAGATGTTGCTTTTCCTTTACAATATCCATAACGTGCCCAAAATACATGATTAAGATGTGTAATATCGGTCATGTACTTGACAAAGTGCAAATTAAAGGATTAACTAAAGAACTTTAAGAAAGAAAAAAATAAGCACACAATGCTGAGTCTTTATTAGTTTAGCTCTTGATGTTTTCAGTGCTGGCCCAAGTCCTGTTCAATATATTTATTGATGATCTGGACCAGGAGATTGAGTCCAGCATCAGTAAGATTGCAGATGGCACCAAAATAGTGAAGAATTACTTCTTTATACCTAAGGTAGATCTACTCTCACTTTAAAGACATTATGTCTTTTCTCATCACTATGTATCCTTGTAAAAAGTTCCTCTCCAGATTTATTGTAGGCCCCATTCAAATACTGGAAGGCTCCTGTAAGTTCTTTCTGAAGACTTCTCTTCTCCAGGGTGGACAGCTCCAACTCTCTCAGCCTGTCTTCATAGGACAGTCCTCTATCATTTTCATGGCTCTCTTCTGGTCTTGCTCCAACAGGTCCATGTCATTAGACTCAGCCTTGTCAAATTTCATGAGGTTTCTATCAGTCCAGCTCTCAAGCCCACTGAGGTCCTTTTGGATATCATCCCTTCATTCCAGCATCCTGACTGCATTACATAGCTCAGCACCATCAACAAACTTGCTGAGGATTCCACTGCACATCTTGCCAACAAAGATGTTAAAATGTGCCAGTCCCAATACTGACCCCTGAGGCACACTACTTGTTACTGGTCTACACTTCAAGCTGTTGATCTCCACTCTTTGAGTGAGACCATTCAGTGAATTCCTTAATCCACTGAGTGATCCACTGGTCATAGTCATGTCTCTCTATTCTAGAGACAAAGATATTGAATGGGACATCATCAAATGCTTTGCACAAGTCCAGGTAGATAATGTCAGTTGCTTTTCTCTTATCCACCAATCCTGTAATCTGATTTTGGAAGTTCTTGTGCTGACCGCTGACCTGTGATCCCTCTCCAGGTGCTGGATATCAATTGCTGGCACTAGCATCAAGCTGGTAGGAGTGGAATGAGTTAAGATTCCCCTCTCCTGGCAATTTATCTATAAATCCCTCTTCACTAATTGCCTAACAGTTTCATGGGAAACTTTGTCTCTCAGGGTGACAAATGAAAAGCTTCTTTGAGTTCTTTTTTTTTCATTTGGTATGCCGAGGAAAGTGCTTGTCTGGCTTTGAGTGTTTAAGGTTATTGATCAGCAAGTTTGCTGTACTCTGAAAAGCAATGTGTGTGTACTGTTATTTTCAGGAGCATAATTATTGTCAAATGCACCAAATATATGAGTGCTCTTTTCATAATAAATCTGAAGAAAATTAAAATTACATTATTTCAACTTCATAAATATATACGTGCATGTGGGTCTTCTCACTGTTGGTTTTGCTGTGTTTAATGTGATTTACATGATCAATATTTCCAAAACAATCTGACTATGCAAAGAGATCTATAAGTTAGACATTTATTAGAGATGAATGGCTCATCCATTCAAAGTGTGAGAATTCTGCTTAGGAGGAGGGAGAGAGGTTGTGGTTATCTTTTATTTTCACCTTAGAAAAGCAGGCAGGCAAAAATCTGCCAGCTATAGCCAGTATCTCCTTTCTTCTGTTTCCCTCATTCCCCATCTGCCCTTCTATTCCTCAAAAAGGGGAAAGAAAAACATTCCCTGCTGATAGTCAGATATAAATATTCGTTCACTTCCACTGGAAGATAACTCCAATTGCAAATGTCTCTAACAAAGGTTGCTTTATCACCAGACATCTTCTGCTTCAGCCCAAATTCTGTCATTGATATTATCCTACAGATATTTGATTGCTTCATGATTTATTTTTTCCTTATACAAAATCAAAACCTTCACTAGGACAGAGACTGAAGCCTAAGTAAATCTCTAAGCAGGCAGACTATCAGTACTTCCAGCCTTGAGAATGGAAGATATTAATATTGTCCTATTGTAGCTTGAATTCAAAAAACCAAAACAAAACAGCAACCAAACCAAACCATTTAAACAGTGTGAGGAATAAAATATTGAGCAATATCCCTATATTCATTGAATACAAACATAGACAATTATTTAGATTTTCCTTGCTGAACACCCAACTCTTTTGCCCATAGGATATTTAAAATCAGGATATCCCCACTTCAGTGCTTGGAGTTGCTGTTTCTCACTTAAAAGAATTCACTTCTCTTTGAAATACACAGGGAGAGTTTCCCCTTCTTTAGACAGATGGCTAGGATGTTCCCATAAATCCTCATTCTCTTATGACTTTGATAATCAAAATTGAATAGTGTCAAGAAGACACAGTGAAAAGTTCTTTCAACCTTTCCCAATATTTATAGCTCACTGTTTCTGTCACTGATCTTAGAGGTGATTCTCAGGTGTTTAAATGTTCCTTAAGAAAAGTAGATATCAAATCTCAATCTAGTTTAAGTCCATGGCACCAAAGTTAAAGAACTAAAACCACCTTAGGGGAAACTTTTTGATCAGTGACTTCATTACAGAACCTTACCCATTCTCTATTTGGAGTGATAAATGAACTTGTGTAAAAATATTATCTCATCACACAATTATGAACTGCATCATAAATTATAGAACAAAGAGAGATGAATGAAGGTTCCAGCACTTCATAACTTCTGATTGCCTCATTCTGTTACTTGACCAGCATATTCCTTTCACAGTTCTTATGTTTGTAACGTTACGAATATAGTGATAGGCTACAGAATAGATTGCTGAAGTATGTGGGACAGTATTCTCTAAGAACAGCATTAGATGCACAACATACTAGTGAAGTACATGATCTCAAGAATTCCCCATACTCAAATGTAAGTTGCATTTGGTTGACTGAAGAAGTCCAGAGAGCTTTCATTTATGTCTAATCTACGTCAAATTCTGGTGGGGAGAATCCCAAGTCTTGCCTCCTCTTCACCACTTTGATGGCATTTTAAACCCCTATCATACCAAAGACAGACAGTAAGAGACACTTTGTTTTATTTATTTTATTGTGGAAAAGGCTCTTCTGACCTTTATTTTTATAGATATACAGCAGCTGACTATAATGGTTTTAAAAAATACATTGGAGGTTGAACTTTATGTATCTATGAACTGAATTGTGAAATCTAATCATAAAGACTGCTCTCTCTCCAGCCTTCCTTAAGAATGGTTGTTAGAAATATGCCAGTCATAGAATCATGAATCATAGAATCAGCCAGGTTGGAAGAGACCTCCAAGATCATCCAGTCCAACCTAGCATCCAGCCCTATCCACTCAACTAGACCATGGCACTAAGTGCCTCAGCCAGGCTTTTCTTGAACACCTCCAGGGATGGTGACTCCACCATCTCCCTGGGAAGGCCATTCCAATGCCAATCACTCTCTCTGGTGACAACTTCCTCCTAATATCCAGACTATACTTTGCCTGGCAGAACTTGAGACTGTGTCCTCTTGTTCTATTGCTGTTTGCCTGGGAGAAGAGGCCAATCCTCACCTGGATACAATGTCCCTTCAGGTAGTTGTAGACAGAAATGATGAGGTCACCCCTGAGCCTGCTTCTCTCCAGGCTAAACACCTCCAGCTCCCTCAGCCTCTCCTCATAGGGTTTGTGTTCCAGGCCCCTCACCAGCTTTGTTGCCCTCCTCTGGACATGTTCCAGCACCTCAACATCTCTCTTGAGTTGAGGGGCCCAGAACTGGACACAGGACTCAAGATGTGGCCTGACCAGTGCTGAGTACAGGGGAAGAATAACCTCCCTTGTCCTACTGGCCACACTGTTCCTGATGCAGGCCAGGATGCCATTGGCTCTCTTGGCCACCTGGGCACACTGCTGGCTCATCTTCAGCTACTATCTATCAGTACCCTCAGGTCCCTTTCCTCCTGGCTGCTTTCCAGCCACTCAGTCCCCAGCCTGTAGCACTGCTTGGGGTTGTTGTGTCTCTTGTGTTGTGTCTCTGTGTTGTCTGAAACACAGAGACGTTACTTGGTGGAATAATTACATCAGTAATTGGCATTACTGAGATGTACAGTCATGTGGAGAGATTTTTGCTAACAGGACATGAAATGATAAACATGAGCAACCAGTGCTGGGAAGTGCCCTTGAATCCATCTTGGACTTAAGATACCAGGCGCTGGGTGGCACCCCCCACATGTAGCTGCAGGGAGTGGAGTGCCAGCTGAATGTGGGCCAGGTTAGCCAGCCCAAGGGGCTGACCCTCAGATTGTTATTGTAATATCAACCTATGTGTATCTCACATGTAACCCTGGACCAACCATGTACTTTCCACATATACCAATCCTAAACTAAGTTAGCTGTGCACACCTCTTCCAAGTAAGCATATAACTCACTGTAACAAGGAAATAAAGTGCAGAATGACCATCTAATCATATTGATGAGCCAAGAGACATTTCATCCCAGTTGCAATGCTGGCCACAGTCAGTAGTTTTTTAAAGATCAAGTTAAAAAAACAACAAAAACTAATTTGTTTACTGCAACATAACATTTGTCATCTACTTTTAAAAGTATGTCAGGAAGATCTTCAGCATCTGGAGTCTTGAAACTACTTTCTAATTCTAGTATATTCTTAGTTCATTTTAATATTTACCTTTGTAATGTTTTATTTTACATTTTAACCAACAACCATGTAACAATGAGGAAATACAGAACTGCCACTTTATGAGACAAAACCATAAAGAATTTCAGGAATCAGATTGACACTACAGATAGAAGAGAAAGAATAATCATAAGGGTGTTGTGGAGGCAGGGAATAAACGTGGCCAAATCAGGAATTTATATAAAAGTAGAGTTATTTGATTTTCCCAAAAACCCACCCCCAAAACTATATATAGAAATTAATTTAGTTTTAATTAGCAGATTCAGTTAGGTTGAGAAGATCTACAAGGATACCATAGGTAATTTGACTATTTTTGAAGTCAGAAGTTGGAAAAGGCTGAGCTATTAAATGATAGCCTTCCCCACTATAAGCTGGCTGAGCCAAAGTTACTCACAGGTGAGCCAGGCTGGCTGAAAGAAGGGCGGTCCAGCTGCTTGTCCCCTCGCTCTCTTTCAGAGGCAGTCCGAGGGTCATTAAGGCTTAGTGAGCCTGCAAAAAGGGTGCTTAAGGTGGGAAGCTCCTTCGGAGCAGAGCGCCAGGGGCTCCTTCTGCAGAAGCTATCCAGGCAGGAGAGAGCTCTAAGGCGACGGTGAACTCTAAGGCAGGAACCCCAAGGCAGGAAGTCCCCCAATATTTATACCCTTCTTAGACAAAGAGCAGAGTTACCACTGCCTAGGTGTGAAGACCACAGCCAATCCCCAGCCCAATTCCAGCACGGTCACTGCACAGGGCACTCCTTGTGCCAGAAGGGCCCCTTGCACTCCCTCTTCATGCCTGCAGGGCAGGGGGGTGGTGGAAAACAGGTCTTTTTGTGCCTTTTCCTCTCTCATTCAAACCACAGAGGGAGAGAAATTTAGGGGTATACAGGACTCCAGGACATTCAGCTTGAGATTTACGTTTACAGGCCTGCGAGACTTCAGCGCTGTAAAAACCGCAGCTTATTCCCTCCTCGTTTTATTTCATTCATAAAACAACAGCAATATAATAGATTATTATTAACAAGTATTTAATTAACTCCTCTAAGAAACGACAAGTCGCATTTTGTTCAAACTTCCTTCGTACCCTTAAATGCAATTATCTAAAAACGATCAATCATTTTTATTAGTTAATACTTGAAATTGCATGCAGATCGACTGTCGTTATTAACGCCAATCCATTTGCTGGTTCATTTAACTCCGGCTAGGCACAATTATGTGTGACATTTTGAGAAGAAGCACCATTTTGGTAAGGATGCAATCTTTTTTTATTTATTTTTTTTTGTCCTGAAGATCAACAAAAGATTTATTCATTTTAATTCCGTTGCTTATCTTTCGCCCGTCGAACTTATGAGGATAAGAGAAGGCAGATGGTAGTGGAAAATATAGCCGTTGCTGTCTGTATAATTGCCACTCATAGGTTGTTGTTTTCCCTTTTGTACTTTCACTACAGTACAAAATTAGGATGAAACAAAACTATGTGAGGAAAGATAAGAAAGAAAGCCATTTCTTGGAGGTGAGAAAGTTGATTTCTTGAGGCCTGCAGCAAGCAGATTGGGTTTTGCACTGCAACTGTTGATCAAAGAGCAATGGTGGTTATTCTTTTTCAATAATCACACAGTATCACAGTATCACAGTATCATCAGGGTTGGAAGAAACCTCACAGATCATCAAGTCCAACGCTTTATCACAGAGCTCAAGGCTAGACCATGGCACCAAGTGCCACATCCAATCCTGCCTTGAACAGCTCCAGGGACGGCGACTCCACCACCTCCCTGGGCAGCCCATTCCAGTGTCCAATGACTCTCTCAGTGAAGAACTTTCTCCTCACCTCCAGCCTAAATTTCCCCTGGTGCAGCCTGAGGCTGTGTCCTCTCGTTCTGGTGCTGGCCACCTGAGAGAAGACAGCAACCTCCTCCTGGCCACAACCACCCCTCAGGTAGTTGTAGACAGCAATAAGGTCACCCCTGAGCCTCCTCTTCTCCAGGCTAACCAATCCCAGCTCCCTCAGCCTCTCCTCTTAGGGCTGTGCTCAAGGCCTCTCCCCAGCCTCGTCGCCCTTCTCTGGACACACTCAAGCATCTCAACGTCCCTTTTAAACTGGGGGCCCCAGAACTGAACACAGTACTCAAGGTGTGATCTAACCAGTGCAGAGTACAGGGGCAGAATGACCTCCCTGCTCCTGATGACCACACCATTCCTGATGCAGGCCAGGATGCCACTGGCTCTCTTGGCCACCTGGGCACACTGCTGGCTCATGTTCAGGTGGGTATCAATCAGCACCCCCAGATCCCTCTCTGTCTGGCTGCTCTCCAGCCACTCTGACCCCAGCCTGTATCTCTGCATGGGGTTGTTGTGGCCAAAGTGCAGCACCCTGCACTTGGAGCTATTGAACCCCATCCCATTGGACTCTGCCCATCTGTGCAGGCGGTCAAGGTCCCGCTGCAGAGCCCTTCTGCCCTCCAACCCAGTCACATCTGCCCCCAGCTTGGTGTCATCTGCAAACTTGCTGATGACTGACTCGATGCCCTCATCCAGATCATCTATGAAGATGTAACATTGCAGAATGTAAGTTAATGAAAAAAAAAAAAAAAAACAAAAAAACCCCAAACCCAACAACTTTTCAGGTGTTTGAGACTTTCCAAAGATTGTTTCAGTGTGTGACAAAAAAGAGTTTAGTGACATGATTACTTTCTCAGAACTTCAGTTAGAAGAGAAGCTTCTTTCCCTGTTTTCTCTCAGAGTTGGTTTGAAGGTCACTTAGGCCAGATTTAGAAAAAAAACCAAAACAAACCCCCCAAAACAATTAGGTTTCTAGTGTGCTTTAGAAGTCCTCATATGACTTAGATATAATGGAGGGCTACAAGGATGATTAAGGGACTGGAGCACTGCCTTATGAGGAGAGGCTGAGGGACCTGGGGCTTTTTGGTCTGGAGAGGAGAAGACTGAGAGGCAATTCAATAAATGTTTATAAATACATGAGGTCTGGGTGTCAAGAAGGAAGGGAGAGTTTGCATCTTGGGATAGGACAAGGAACAATGGATGAGGACTGCAGAAGAGGAAGTTCCACCTCAAGATGAGGAAGAACTTCTTTACTGTAAAGGTTATGGAGCACTGGAATAGGTTGCCCAGAGAGGTTGCGGAGTCTCCTTCTCTGGAGACTTTCATGATCCATCTGGATGCATTCCTGTGTGACCTGAGGTAGATTTTATGGTCCTGCTCTAACAGTGGGGGTTGGATTTGATAATATACAGAGGTCTCTTCCAATCCCTAAACATTCTGTGATCCTATGATCCTTTATGTTAGCTACCAATAGAGGAGTATAAAGTACATGTTGTTAGATGTATCTAATGTGCAAAATGTAGCAAAAAAGACATTAAAATCTCTGTCCTGCTCCAATAATCATTTATGCAATGTGATAAAATGGAGTCTAGCTTAAGCTGTGCTCAATTAAGTTATCTTTAGTCACTGCTCAATACAGCCAACATCTTTTATTAATGCAAATGAGCAGGACTGGAAAAAGAACAGTCATCCAAGGAAGGACATTCAAGGCAGACATATGAGGAAATTGAGTGGATTTTTAGGAAGAAATGAGTGAGTTAGACCTTTTTAATTCCAACTCTCTCCTTGTGGTCAATGGAGAGAGAAACAGTTTCTTCTTTTTAAGTAGTGTTCTGTTGAGGTTTTTTTTTAGTTTGGTGGTTTAGTTTGAGTTTGGTTCTTTGTGCTTTTTCTGATTGAATTTAAGGCAGCTTTGGGTTAGCAAATCAGACATGACACCAAACTTTTAGTCCCCTTAAGCGAAATGAGATCAATACTACCTCTGGGATCTGGAAGGGTCTTCACTGGATACTGTCTATGTGCTTCTGTGTGTTCACTGTATGTAATTGGGTGTGAGTGTGCATTTTCGACCCTTCTTTAGACACTATGCTGTGCTAGTTTGAGCCTAGCTGGGATATTTTGGTGAGAAGAATTAGATTATAGTCTGTGAAAAGGAAACAGTGGTGATGTCTATTTCACTCATAGGCTTGCTGAGTTGTACAAGAACAAGAACACAAACACAGATAAGGGAGTCTCTCTCTGGGCTTTTTGGGCTGCATTTCTCTATCTAACCTGTCCGTCTAATTCAGCTGCTTCCTAAACCCCCCTGGCTGACCCTCCAAACTACCTTGAGTAAAAGACAAAGTCTGGGGTAAGGTAGAGGGGTGGGGAGAAGATGGAAGGGTGGTTGGGAGCCCCTCCTGAGGGCTGTTTTCTGGGAGGGCTGTTGTGTTTCTGTATTACTTTTTAACTTGTCTATTTCTGTCTATAGCTGTATCTATTGTAAATATCTGCTTGTATATTGTGCTAAGCTGTAAATGTAAAGCTTCATTCAATTTCCAGAGCCTCTCAGTCTAGTCTGGGTGATTTTCTTAAGTGTGGGGGGGGTGAGTAACACCCAAACAATCACATAGGCTTTAAACCAAGTGTGCCTGTAGGTTTTCTTTTGTTTCAATTTGCAACTCTGTTTTTTCTTTTTTAAAAGTAATTTGTTTTATTAGTATTTTAAAGTTTAATACATTTTGAAGCATATGAATTATGAAAAGAAACATCAGTGAGTTCAAACATGTCAGTTGAGAGACTTGGACAGACAACTTATCTTTTGTATCGGTAATTGCCGGTAGAATACTGCATTTTAACTTACCTATAAAGAGTTATTATGTTTTTTGGGTGTTTGTTGTTGTTGTTGTTGTTGCTTTTGTTTTAATTTCAATTATTGTTATAAACCATGTATAGATTCTGCACCAAGGAAAAGCATTACAGGAGTATTTGGACACAATGTTGTAGAGATGATAACTATGTCAATGTTACACACATGTAAAAAGGATAAATAAGTATCATCTCTCTTCCAGGTCCAGGAACAGCAAAGAGAAAATAAAGGAGATATTCAAATATTCTTTTACAAAAGTCACAGAAGAAGTAGAGCTTAGCATTATTTATTTGTGACTTCTGGATTCATTCCACATGAAACAGAAATACTGTGAAATGCAGTGGGATTCAGTGTGTGTATCCACAGAAATTAGAGATTTTGTCATGTCTCGTCTCTCTTCTGCAAGTCATGCACTAACCTGTGGAATAAAAGCTTGTTCTGGCTCATTTTGAGGGCAAACAAGTGCACTCTACATGTCCATTAGGACTATTCTGGTCCTATTTCTCCTTGGAGTTTAGTGCTTGCCTTCCTCTTCTGTTTAAATGTTTCATTCTGAATTTAGTGCTTCTATGCTGCACCAGATGGGATCCTCTTTTTGAGTTTTAGGTGTAGTATAGAGAGAGCAATTTGCCATTGGAATGGGCTGCTGTGGAGTCACCGTCCCTGGAGTTGTTCAGGAAAAGACTGGATGAGGCACTTAGTGCCATGGTCTAGTTGACTGGATAGGTCTGGGAGCTAGGTTGGACTGGATGATCTTGGGGGTCTCTTCCAACTTGGCTGATTCTACAATTCTATAGTGCTGGAGTTTGAGCAGGGCTAACTGAACAGACTTAGGTCATTCTGATAAGGAGGCACAGCTGCAGGAAAGTGGCCTGGGGAAGCTAGCAGAGAAGCTGCTATCTGTAGCTGAGCTGTGCGAGGAGGGCAGGCTGGGTAGCCCTGGGAATGAGGAAATGTTGTGGCTAGCTGCGCAAAGGGGAATTAAGGAGGTTAGTTGGTCAGGCCTGACTCTGTGCATGTGGACAGCCCATACTCTGCTATGTAAGCCTATCAGAAGTACACACCCCTGTACCAAATCCACGATGTAAGCACCATGCTTAGCTTCAATAAAGGGATTGACCACCTATGTACCATACTGGCATGAGTCTGTGTCTTTCCTGCTCCCGCGCAGCCTAAGTGAGACCAACTTGACAGTATAAGTAGAGAATGAGCAACTGCCTACATGCTGGCAGAGACCTGTTAGTAAGGTGGTAGTTCTGTGTCTGTATTCCTTACATCTTTGGATTTTGTAACAGCTATGCCAAAATGAAACAAAATGACCTTGTTCAGGGAATATGAGTCCTGCTAAGACTGTTTTGAGAAATATGACAGGAAGAATGAGTTTAAAATAGCTCCCATAGTCCAATGTCTATTTTAATTTTGAATTTAAATTATGGGGCATTTTTGTTTGCTTGGATTTGTTCTATTTTTGTTGTTGTTGTTGGTTGGGTTTAGTTGTTGTTTTTTTTACCAGTAATTTCTCCATTTACATTTGCCATCCACTTGCAGTATCAATAATACTGGTAGGGTCTGATGAGTGCTTAAATCTATTATTATATGATAAATTTCTAGATTGCTAACTATTCCATTTTACACAGTGTTGCAACTTTGGATACCCTGCAAACACTATGCAATATTGTCTTGGAATGAGTGTTTGACCACAACCATCTTGAACTATTGGGCTTTGCAACAAACCATTCAATGTCCCTGATATCTAACACCTCTGCAATTCAACTCCCATTTTACTATGATACTAACTAATTTCCTTCTTTAGTTGTAACTAAACAGTTATTGCCTCTCAAAGGATCCTGACCAGGTTACATTCTTATTTAATGAGGAAATTACTCTAAAGCTGTTAACAACTGAACAGAGATCCTCTTGGGAAAAGACATGAATTCTTTTCTTAGCAAGAGACTGAACAACCAGATGGGCACCTTCAAGGCATACACAGCTTCAAGGGGAATGCTTCAAGTGCCTCAGCTTGCCAGCAGCAATGATGCTTGTTTACCATGAAAGGATATTCTCTGTTAGCTTGTGTAAATTTTTAATTTGGGAATCATCAAATAGTGGGATAAAAATATGTTAATGAAGGTGAATTGTGTTAAACTCTTCAGAGCATATAGACATGAGTATTTGACTGAAATCAGTGGGAAATGTCAGAAAAAATCCAGAGCAGTAGGTTTCTTTTTACTTTTTTTTTTTCTGCAGCACTTGTTTAAAACAAAACAAAACAAAATATGATCCACCAGTGGTTGTGTTTAGCATAAGATATAGTTTTGCACTCCTATTGTTGCATAACACTACCAAATTCACTCCAGAACATATATTTTTAACAATGGAATTTCTTAATGTTATGCAACAGGATATATGTGACTAATGAAGACAATAAAATCTAACATCTCTTGTGTTGGCTTGAGACTAACTGAAATATTTTAGTGAAAGAAATTAAATCCTTAGCTGTGAGAAGAAAGAAAAACCCCAACATGTGCCCTATATCACTCATTCTTCTGCTGAGAAATGCAACTAGTCAAAATATAGATAAGACACTTCTCACACACTTCTTAGCTCTCACTTCTGGCTGTGCCTTCTTTCTGGCGGTCTGGTCTCTGGCTGACTCTGCCTTTAACTCTTTAATCCACCTAACCCCTTTTTCCTCTAACCTCCCTGTTGTTGCTTTTTTTTTTTGACATCTCATCTCAGAACTCCAGACTTATCATATGAGATATATGTGGGTTGATCTGGTTATTTTTTGAAGGGAGAGAAAGAGGGAGGGGGAAGGGGGTTTGGGTCAGGAGCCCTCCTGGGGACTCTGTTTCTGGGAGGGGTATTGTGTTTCTGTGTTACTTTTAATTCGTATATAACTGTATATATGCTTGTATTTGAACTAAGCTGTAAATATAGCTTCATTCTTTAACTTCCAGCTGTCTGAGTCTAGTCTGGGTAATTTTCTTAAGTGGAGGGGGGCGATGGGTAACTCCCAAACCATCACATCTTTCTAAGCAGAATGCAAATGAGAAAATCTTAGTTTTTAGTATTTGACTGTCAGCACTATCTGAGAATTATTCAGGTTTCATATTGTTGTATCAGTCAGGCAAAATTCTATTCTCTTTTAAAGGCAGTGTCCATGAAGCTAAACTTTCCAGTGATCACCAGGCTCAGGGGTGATCTTATTACTGTCTACAACTACCTGAAGGGGCATTGTAGCCAGGTGGGGGGTGGCCTCTTCTCCCAGGTAACCAGCAATAGAACAAGGGGACACAGTCTCAAGTTGTGCCAGGGTAGGTATAGGCTGGATATTAGGAAGAAGTTCTTCACAGAGGGAGTGATTGGCATTGGAATGGGCTGCCCAGGGAGGTGGTGGAGGCACCGTCCCTTGGGATGTTCAAGAAAAGCCTGGCTGAGGCACTTAGTGCCATGGTCTAGTTGACTGGATAGGGCTGGGTGCTAGGTTGGACTGGATGATCTTGGAGGTCTCTTCCAACCTGGTTGATTCTATGATTCTATGATTCACATGTTGATATTGTAATTGTAAAGCTCAGAAAATGTACAGCTTTTGTATGTGTATTTGCCTTAAAAATGTGCTTCATGTCCTGAAAAAAATATATAATATAACATGTTTACTGCTTGCATATTTTAGTTGTTTCTTGAATAACTTAAATTTTAGAAAACACATCTGTGACTGGTTCTGATCCTAAAAGATTCTTACATGCTCATGAAACAGGTAAGATGTGGTTGCTAACTCCACAGAAAAAGAGTAAACCCTTCAGAGGAATCAGATCTGGTTACTTTGCCTTTATGGATCATGGTAAAGAGAGAGAAAAAATCAGAGAATCATAGAATCATTTGGTTGGATAAGACCTTTAAGATAATTGAGTTCAGACATTAAGCTAACACTACCAAGTCCACCACTAAACCATGTCCCTAATTGGCACATCTACATGTCTTAAACATCTCCAGGGAAGGTGACTCCACTACTTTGCCAGGCAGCATGAGCAGTCTCTTCACTACAGTCTCCTTTCAGGCAGTTGGAGAGAGTGATAAGGTCATCCCTGAGTCTCCTTTTCTTCAGACTAAACAAACAGAGTTTCATTTGCTCCTCACTATGCTTGTTCTATGGACCCTTTGCCAGCTTCATTGCTCTTCTTTGGATGCAGACCATGTCTCTTCACAGTTTACATATAGGGTATCATTGCAACAATAAGCTCTGAGAATATCACAATAAAATGTTATATAAGCGTATAAGAAGCTTTTCATGTAAAATGATTAAGGTGAGACAATGTCTATAGATATTCCTTGAAAAGGTGATACATTCAGTATCATGTCCAGTTTTCAGGCAAAGGTAAGGTGTCATACAACTGAGTTATGTTGACAGTAGCCTTAGACATAAGTTTTACAGACAGCAGTCCTAAGCAGCTCTGCTAGTGGCTGCCACTCTTCTCCCATTTATGAAAGCAAACAATTTTTAGGAAGTCTGGAATAGATACGCACTGATTGAGAGGTCTGAACAAGATCCAAGTTCTGTTAAGTGCTTCCTAACAACCCTACTTACTACTTCTAAGACTAGACTGTAAAATATGACAGTCAGATATGACGGGAGACAGATGCTTACAGAACTATACATTATAGTAGAGAGAATATTCTGATCAAGGAGCAGGGAGGTCATTCTGCCCCTGTACTCTGCATTGGTTAGACCACACCCTGAGTACTGTGTTCAGTTCTGGGCCCCCCAGTTTAGGAGGGACATTGAGATGCTTGAGCATGTCCAGAGAAGGGTGATGAGGCTGGGGAGAGGCCTTGGGCACAGCTGTACGAGGAGAGGCTGAGGGAGCTGGGATTGTTTAGCCTGGAGAAGAGGAGGCTCAGGGGTGACCTTATTGCTGTCTACAACTACCTGAGGGGAGGCTGTGGCCAGGAGGAGGTTGCTCTCTTCTCTCAGGTGACCAGCACCAGAACGAGAGGACACAGCCTCAAGCTGCGCCAGGGGAAATTTAGGCTTGAGGTGAGGAGAAAGTTCTTCCCTGAGAGAGTCATTGGACACTGGAATGGGCTGCCCGGGGAGGTGGTGGAGTCGCCGTCCCTGGAGCTGTTCAAGGCAGGATTGGACGTGGCACTTGGTGCCATGGTCTAGCCTTGAGCTCTGTGGTAAAGGGTTGGACTTGATGATCTGTGAGGTCTCTTCCAATCCTGATGATACTCTGATACTGTGATACTGTAACTGTCTATGAAATAGTTGTATTTTTACCTAGTACACCTATCTTAGTTTTACTTCACAGATTGGATAGGGCTGGGTGCTAGGTTGGACTGGATGATCTTGAAGTCTCTTCCAACCTGGTTGATTCTATGATTCTATGATTATTGATTACTCTGACCTCCA
Source organism: Pogoniulus pusillus (assembly GCF_015220805.1). Taxonomy (NCBI): domain Eukaryota; kingdom Metazoa; phylum Chordata; class Aves; order Piciformes; family Lybiidae; genus Pogoniulus; species Pogoniulus pusillus. Next base: position 42,238,019 of record NC_087266.1, read on the forward strand.
TAGTGAAGGCCACAGAATGTCAGCATTAAAACTCTTAACACATAGCAGGAGGAATTAATTTACTCATTCTTCAAGCATTTAAATGAAGAATGATAGCTTTTTTAAAAAGTAAGGAGTATTTGTGCAGTGGAGTGTCTGCAATGTTTTAATCAATGTAACTTGTTTAGTTGTGGTGTTGAAGAATTTAATCAATGCAGTATTTTTCTGGATCTCCAAAGAAAGTGCTTATTTAGTCTTTATTTACTCTCAAGTTTTTTAAACAACCAAACAAAAGAAAAAACCCCAAAACTTTCCCCTTTTGCTTATGATACTAAGGACAACAATTTTCTTTTCCATGTTATTAACTTGGCCTGGTTTAGTTTTTCCTTCTGGAAAGTTCTATGTGTTATTCTAAGGAATTAATATTTTGGCTACAGTCTATTATTTTTATTCCAAAGTTCCTATTCTTCCCCTCTGCCTCTCACCATTTCTTTGGGATTCACTTTTCCTTTTTATTTACTTGTTTTCACAGAGTAATTCCATTCATTGCCATGGACTGGTGAGTCATATGTGTGCTGATAGCATACTGCAATGCTTTCTCCAGGCTTTGCAGTCCTGGGCAGCTGCTTGATGATTTGTGTAATTGCTTGTGCTATTCAAAATTTCTTTGACTTAGGAGAGATAAAATAGAGTTGCTATTGATTGCTTCTTCAATGAGGATATCTCAGGTACAATCCATGCTGGTATCTGTAAGAGGCAGCTCTTTTAACTACCTCAAATAATGACCATGACCTTAGTGCTATTCAACTTCCATTGGAAACCTGGACTATACAGCATTAAATGTGGTTTTGCTGTTTCTGCTGTTAAAAACATCCAGGATTATATCTGGGCTACTTTCTGTCAAGTCTAAACCAAGAATTTAGAAATTTTAAATTATAATCTCCATGTTCCCTTCCTGTTTGATACTGATGTTGCCTAAGTGTACATGAAAACACCAAAATTATTGTCCACTTATAAGGCAGAGTTAACACTGTGTGTAATTCAGCCTTTAAAATATTTATTTGACCTAGTTTTATATTACATTTGCATTGTGCTTAGTTTTTTTCCATGAAGGACACTTCATAGAAGTAAATTGGATTTATTGATAGGATATGTGAAATGCTTGCAGGAAATGCAATTTTCTGTGGTGTGTTAAGAAGAGTGTGTCCAGCAGATCAAGGGAGGTTCTTCTTTCCTTCTATTCTGCCTTGGTATGACCTCATCTTGAACACTGTGTTCAGTTTTGGGCTCCCCAATTTAAGAGGGACAGGGATCTGCTGGAGAGGCTCCAGCAGAAGGCACCAAGGATGATTAGGGGACTGGAGGGCATGTCTTAGGAGAGGCTGAGGGACCTGGGGCATTTTAGTCTCAGAAGAATTATAGAATTATAGAATCAACCAGGTTGGATGAGACCTCCAAGATCATCCAGTCCAACCTGTCACCCAGCCCTAGCCAATCAACTAGACCATGGCACCAAGTGCACCATCCAGTCTTTTCTTGAACACCTCCAGGGACGGTGACTCCACCACCAAGACTGAGAGAGGATTTAATAAATGTTAATAAACATCTGATGGCTGGAGCCCAGGAAAGTTGGCCAATTTTTAAAGACCACTTCCTCCAATCTCAAGCTAGGTGTGGTTCCTCTGAGTGCAAAATTGAGTAGATGTGCTAGGAGACCTGCATGGCTGAGCATGGAGCTCCTGAAGGAAATCTTAGGGAAGAAAGAAACTTACAGTTCGTGGAAGAAGGGATTTCTAACTTGGGAGAACTACAGAGTTGTCAGGGCATGTAGGAAGGCAAGAAGGAAGGCCAAAGCCCTCTTGGAACTGAAACTAGCAAAGGAAATAAAAGAGAACAAGAAGGGCTTCTTCAAATATATCAGTAGGAAAAGGAAGAATAGGGAAGGTGTGGGGCCACTGCTGAACAAGGAGGCAACCCTAGTAACTGAGGAGAGACTGAGTGACCTGGGGCTTTTTAGCCTGGAGAAGAGAAGACTGAGAGGGGATTTAGTCAATGTTTATAAACATCTGAGGTCTGGGCAGGAGTGGGGGGACAGGCTCTGCTCACTTGCTCTCTATGATAGGACAAGGAGCAAAGGATGTAAGTTGCAGCACAAGAGGTTCCAACTCAACACAAGTGGGATCTTCTTTACTGTAAGGATCACAGAGCACTGGCACAGGCTCCCCAGAGAGGTTGTGGAGTCTCCTTCCCTGGAGACTTTCAAGCCATGACTGGATGCGTTGTTTTGTGATCTGGGCTAGATTGTAAGGTCCTGCTCTGGCAGGGGGATTGGACTCACTCATCTCCTTGAGTCCCTTCCAACCCCTAATATCCTGTGATCCTGTGGTAAAAGTATATTAGTGAGCTAGCTTTCTGAGTTATAAATAACTGCACAGTTGTTGTACCAAGCTACCTAACAGCACAGAGATTACACAGTGTCTACTAATTCCAGAAGAAAGAAAAAAAGCTGCACAGAATACTGCATGGTTTGAAAGATAAACATTAAAACCATTTACTTTCTGAAATAATTTTAGGGTAGTAGCTTCTATTAGAAAATAGGTATTCCTTATAACACTACCAAAGAGTTTATTCTGTTGTTCTCAACATAGAGAAATGCACTTTACTGCCTAGATAACTTAGATGACTCTGATAAGCAAACTTAGAAAATCTGAGCTACTTTAATGGCAAAGAGCAATAAAATTATGCTTATTATAAACTCAAAGAATTACAGATAGGAAAAAAAGCACTGATAGTCATAATAAAAAGAAGAGCAAGTTAGTTACATGTTTTTATATACTGAGATATATTTTTGCCTGAAGATTCAAGGCCTGGAGCATATTGTTATAGACTACATTCCATAGTTTTCTATATCTGTTGCAAAATGTAAATGAAACCAAAGAAAATAATTTCCTTTGGCATAACAGTACATATACCAGGACAATATACAAGCATATTATTTTGAATTTAGGGATTTAATCTTATTCTTTTCTCACTTGATGCCAGGAGGGATGCAAAACTGTATAATATTAAACCATAAGTAGCCATAGATGTAGATGTTGATCTAATCATGCGGTGTGTTTGTATAGATTTTTATCAGCTATGTTCTATCACAATAGCTTTATTATGAATATGAATTTTAATAAAGTTATTATATAATCAAACTTAGTATTTTAGCTGTTTCTGAATATCTTGTGGTTCTGCTTTCTGACTTGTTTTGTCAGGAAGAGGTTTTACCTACTAAAAACCATGTTGACCAGTCCCTTAAAGAACTGGTCACCACAGAATATAGAATCATAGAATTGCTTTGAGTGCAAAAGACCTCTAAGTTCATCAAGCCCAGCCATCAACCTAAGATCACCGTGGCCATTATGCCACCTCCTACCGTGTCATGTCCACATGTTTCTTGAACACCTCCAGGGACAGTCACTCCACCACCTCCTTGGGCAACCCATTCTGATGACCACTCTTTCATTAAAGAAATTGTTCCTAATATCCAATCTAAACCTCCCCTGGCACAGTTTCAGGACAATTTGGACCACTAGGAGAAGAACAAATACATGAAGGCACATTTGCACATGGAATGCATTAGGAGCCTCAGTTTAGTTTCAACATGAAAAAGGCCTGCTTTGTTGTGGTGGTTTGGCTGTTACCCCCCCCACACACACACTTTAGAAGGTACCTCAGCTAACTCAGCCAGACTCTGGGAATATAAATGAAGCAGCACAATATACAAGCAGATATTTACAGTATATACAGTTATAGACAGAAATAGACAAGTTAAAAAGTAATACAGAAACACAACTCCCCTCCCAGAAACCTGAGTCCCCAGGAGGGGCTCTCAACCACCCCTGCACCTTCCCCCTGCCCCTTTCAACCTTACCCCAGTCCTAAGAAAGAAGAGAGGTTCAGCCAAGAGGTTAGGAAGCAAGGTTAGTGGCAGTGAGGTTAGGGAGCTGTGGCTCAGTTCAAAGCCAGAAGCAGAGTGAGAAGATGGCGAAAAGTGTTATCTAATGTTTACTTTCTTGTTCCCATACCTCTCAGCGAGACTGTGAGGGAAGGAGACATGACCATTGTTTTCCTTTCACAGCCAATTATCTACTTTCTCTCACCAAAACATTCTAGCCTGCTTCAAACTAGCACATTTGTGCATGCCAAACTTAATGTGGTATGATTAGGGGGACAGCAGAGAAATTTCTTTAAAAAAATCCTCTTGATCAAGAGTGAAACCCCAATTCAGACACATCAGAGTTTACTGCAGGATTTGACTGTATATTCATTCTAGATTTGTTTTCTGGAGAGTGTCTGTTTTAAACGAAAAAAAAAAATGTGTAGTTTGTTATTCTGTTTTTAAAACATGTAGAAAAAAAACCACATATGCAACAAAAGGATTATCCAGGAGTTAGGGTAATGAATTGTGCTAGTTTGAAGCAAGCTGGAATGTTTTGGTAACAGAACTAGATAACAGGCAATGGAATGAAAACAATTGATGTCAACTTCTCTCACAGTTACGCTGAGAACTCTGGGAAGAAGAAGAAAAACTTTCTCCATTTTGTCTTTCTCTTGCTTTTACCTTAGACCAAGACACATCGTTCTAACATCACTGCTTTCTAACCCTGCTCCCTAACCTCTTGGCTGCACCTCTATTCTTTTCTCAGGATTGAGGTAAGGTTGAGAGGGGCAGGGGGAGGTGCAGGGGTGGTTGAGAGCCCCTCCTGGGGACTCAGGTTTCTGGGAGGGCTGTTGTGTTTCTATATTACTTTTTACTTGTATATTTCTGTCTATAAATGTATATACTGTAAATATCTGCTTGTATATTGTGCTAGCTGTAAATAAATAGCTTCATTCATATTCCCAGAGCCAGACTGAGTTAGCTGGGGCATTTCTTATAGTGTGGAGGGGCGGGTAACAGCCAAACCACCACAGAGAGGAAGCATTCACTACTTTCATTACATCTGCCTTTTAACTAGTAGAATAAACTGTTGCTGCTTCCTGCCCCAATGTTCTTCTATCAGCTAGATTGCATAAAGGCAATTATTTCAACTTTGCTTCATAGATCTCTTTTTCTAAATGACTTTTCATTCCTACTACTGTCTCTCACTTATCACAGTCCTCTCTAAACCATGCTGCTGGACTCTGTTCCAGCCAAGCACCACTAAAGCCAGTAAAATCTAGGGAAAAAAACAACCCTGCTTTCTATGTCTTACATCCAACGTTCATTGGGGTGGTTTGAGAGCCCCTCCTGGGGACTCAGGTTTCTGGGAGGGGAGTTGTGCTTTTGTATTGTTTATCCTTTGTATATTTCTGTATATAATTGTATATAACTGTATATATTGTAAATAGCTGCTTGTAAATTCTGCTAGCTGTAAATAAATTGCTTCATCTATATTTCCAGGGTCCGTCTGAGTTAGCTGGGGCAAATTCTAAAGTATGGGGGGGCGAGTAGGAACCCAAACCATCACATGAGTGGAAGGTGAACTGAAGACATTTCACTTCACTGACACTCCTTGCCATGGGAAAAAAATTGTCCCTGTCTTCTCCTAGGTTGGCAGTCACCTTAAATGAATGCATTGTATAGCTTGTTCAGAACTTCCAAAAGCGACAACTCGCCAAATATAAGTCATCTTTACTTTAGAATCATGCTTCTGGCCACACAGTGTTATGGGATGAATAAAACCTGTGGCAATCCACCAAAAGAATACAAAACAGATCAAGTCAGATTACAAAACTGAAAATACAAAATATTCATACTACCAGGAAACATTCCATCTGTATTTCTCATCTTCTGCACAGTTTCCAGGGGTGGAAAGGAGATGGAAGGGTGGTTGAGAGCCCATCCTGGGGACTCTGGTTTCTGGGAGGGCTGTTGTGTTTCTGTATTACTTTTTAACTTAAATATTTCTGTATAAAGTTGTATGTATCATAAATATCTGCTTGTATATTGTGCTAAGCTGTAAATATAAGCTTCATTCCTCGATTTCCAGCTGGCTGAGTCTAGTCTGGGTGATTTCATAAGGGGGGGGAGGGGGAGATAACACTCAAACTGTCACAATAGTGGAGTTTAGTATTAGACCGTGTAGAATCAGAGCAACAACTAGAATTGCAACCCTGGACTTCTACAGAGCTAACTTTGTGCTCTTCAGAGACACAATTGCAGAAATCCCATGGGCTAAGACTCTAGAGGGTAAAGGAGCCCGAGAAAGTCAGTCAATTTTTAAAGCTAGGTGTGGTTCCTCTGACTCCAGACTTGTCACAGAGGTTTGCATAGGTGCAGGCAGAATATCTTTCAGATGTGCAGATGGGCACAATGTTGTGCTGGCTAAGCAAGCCTATCACATGAGGCACTTAGTGCCTAGTCCTGGTAAACTTGAGGCACAGCAAGTTTCCAGGTAGACAAACCCAAAGTATCAGGGCTTGTTATTATGTAGCAGGTAGAGCATGGTAGAATGCAATGTCAGAGAGCAATAGGGCAGAAGCATGGTAAGGGAGAAGCGATGAGGTAGAAGCATGACAAAGGAGAAGCAATGGCAGAAGCACATTGTCTTTACCTCCTCATATCTTTTTATCAATGCAGCCTGAGAGTAGTGGCTCCTCGGCCACAGATCAGCCAATCAGAATGGCACTTCGCCATTCCTAACCATATTAGGTTAAGTCAGGGCTTACTTTTACCATTCTAGGGCAGAACACAACCAAGTATATAAACATGTGTAGGCACCCTGTTTACAAGACAGGAGGTACATGGAGGAACCAAGCTTTTATCTTCCTATCCCACCCTTGCTTCTCCAATCAGCAGAAGAGAGGGAGAACAGGGAAAACATGTCTGGGCAAGCCAGAGATGTTTAGGCCTATTTTGGCCTTCCATGACAGTTATATCTAGCACACAAAATGAAAAACAAAAGGTTAGCTGTTAAAAAAGCAAAAGGTATGGAAACTGCTTAGTGTAAAAATTAGGCAGGCAGGATTAAGTAACTATCTGTGAAAAGCACAGGCAACATACATGGTAATAAATAAAATAGAAAAAAAAAATCCAGTAAAAAGCTCAGAAAAATATTTACTGTGCAGATTATCTGTGCCAGTGGTCTAGTGCCAAACTTTTTTTAATTGGCATAAATACAGCAATCATGCCTAGACTGTTCAGTGGTTATAAACATTTTCATCATTATTACACAATTCATTTCTTAAACTCCTCCTAGAAAGTTTCAATGGAGAATAAACTGAGTTTCTTTATGTATGAATGAACCTTGTCTCTAACTTTATATTACTATTAAAATTGAGGCTTGCCCTGTGCTAACTAGCCTGATGGAACTTTTGTCCCATGTTGTAGTTTAACTCCAGTGGGCAGCTCAGCCTCACTGGCCGTTTTATTGCTCAGTTTCAGTGAGATGGTGAAGAGAACTGGAAGGTCAAAATTAAGAAAATTCATGGGTTGAGCTGTCCCAGTTCTGTCTCTTTACAATTTCTAGTGCAACCCCAGCCTGGGTGCAGTCAGGGCAGTGCTGAGAAACAGAGGAGAACTTGACACTGTATAAGCACAGCTCAGCAATAGCTAAATATTGGCTTCCTATCAGCAATGCTTTGGTCAGAAATTCAAAACACCATACAAGCTAGTACAAAGTATATTATCCCAGCCAAAACTAAGACATCTTAGTGAGATCTTAGTTTTAAGACTTGAGAAAAGTGATGTCGCTCTCCTAAGAGACAGTTTAATTCTCTTAATCAGAAAGCATTGATAATATCCCTGGCCATTTATGAAATGAGGACCCAGCAATCACTTTGTTAAGCTGCTAGGCCATATAGAAGAACAGCAAAATGGAAGGAAGCATATCCCTCACCTGGATAAAGATGGACTGGAGTCCTAGATCCTACTTCTGGCAGAGTGTATGCATTTTACATTAGATTGTCATAAAAGAAAGGTTGAGCAATCCTAGGAGAAAAGATCAGAACCTCATTTTCTCCCATTTCAGCAGAGCGAGTTTCAAATCCATCATTTCAATTTGGTTTCTGGTCCTATGACTTGTATTCCTGGCTGCCAATGGTTCTGTTTCAACAAGAGGGATGAGGAAATAATTAAAAGTGATAAGCAGAAATTGTGTCCAAAAGATGAAAGAAAATAGCCTAGACTTTGGCAAGGTAAACTTAAGTACATGATAAGAGAAGCCAAAAAAGATCTTTTGGAGCAATTTGCTAACACAAGTGAATTATTTATTTATTTATAACGTAGCCGAAGCAGAAACCCTGCCAAACAATATGTATGGCTTACATCAGATTGATGTGCAAAAAGAGTAATATTAGAAGATAAGGCCACTGCATAAAAGTTAAATGAATTCTGTCCATTGGTATCAATAGTGATGGCCATTACAGAACATTTTTTCTTTATGTGTGTCAAATTTAAGGAATTGTCCCAAAAGTGTCAGTTTAAAAGGTTTCAGAACAAATTAATAGCTACATGTTTTCAGGATGAAATGACTTTTGACCGAGAGTTTTAAAGGAAATCAAATCTAAGATTGCTGATCTTGTTTGTAGTGGCTAGCTTACTTCATGCATTGGCTTTTGTATCAGATGAATGAATTAATGTAATGGCTATTTTCTGAAGGGCACCAAAAGCATCTATGAAAGTAAAGATTTTTATGTCTCACTGCTATTACATGCAAATGTTAAAAGAAATGCATTAATATCATTCATAGACATATTAATATACTTACTATAAATGACAATATCAGACTATAATTACACAGGATATTTGTAGAAGTGCAGCGTTGCACCCCAGAGTAACAAGTCGTTACACCAATATGGTTAGATCATTGTTCTCCCCTTTATTGCAGTGATACAGCTACTTATATGCTAACTTGGAAGAGGAGTGCACAGCTAGCTTAGTTAAGATTGGTAGATGTGGAAGGCACAGATAGGCTTAAGGCTATGTGTGGGGTACAGATAGGTTAAACTTATATAAACAACTTGTAGGGTCAGCCTCCTGCAGCCAGCAGATCCTGCCTCATTGCAGCTGCATGGGGGGTTTGCTTCACCATCTTAGTTCCTGCCTCTGGGATGGACTCGAGGACACTCCACAGCATGGGTTGCTCATGTTTATCAATTCATTAGCAGAAAATCCATCCACATAGAAGGAAGCCCATGAATCACAAATGCTGTAGATTAATTGTGTGTGTGCACAAAATACCAGTCACTACGTACATATTATCTGCTCGAAGCACCCTGCATGGATTTTCTAACAACTGGACCCCTCAGCACTGCTTTTTAAAAGAAACAAAATTATTAAAGAGTAAGAAGGAATTTCATGACAAATAATAACTTAAATAGCGGGAATTAAAAAGTGGACTTCAGTGGTGTGGTGGTAGGCTTGATGGGGTAAACATGGGCTTGTCCATGCCCAGACATGTTCCCTGCCCCCACTCCTTTGTGCTGCAGGAAGCAACTGTGTGAGGGGAGAGCAAAAAGCCCTGGCCTCACCTAATATGGTGAAGCCTGGCAGAGTGCCATTCCAATTGGCTGATCTATGTCCAATGCCCCACTAGTCATGGGCTGGATATTGATAAAAGGGATGAGCAGGTAGCATGAGGCTGCTGCTGTCTCATTTTGCATCCCAAATTTGCCTGGAGAGCTTACAAGGAACAGGCTCCAAATGCCTGCAGCAGTTAGCTCGCATAGTCCCCAAAGTGACATTGTGCTGAGACAGCACACCTCAAGACATCCTACCTGCCCTTGAAAGTCTTCCTGCTAAGATTACAAGTCCTGGAGATACACAGATTGTCCAGAGGAGCCAGGAGACAAGGTCAGAGATTGTCTGCCTCCTTTCCCCAGAAGCCTAGGAAGAATCACATCTCAGTGGCCAATCAGACAGAGTTCCATGTGCTTTGGGTACTGTCTGACCATGAGTAAATACCTAAAATCCTCTTCCAGTATAATATTTGCATTTTCCCCTTTAAGAAATAAGTGATCTAGATTTGCCTGTACTCTGTGTGTGTGAATTTCCAACCTGTGTGTTTTTTGAATAAGTTTCTGTTGAGTTTTAATGTTAATAAACAGTTTTCATAGTTATTAGCAATCATTACCTGGATCTCAAAATTAATACACATTATTAATTTTGCATAATCCTTCACAAATGGTCACTTACTAAAATGGGGAAGTTAATCAATTATCCCACAAGGCTCAGTTCTTGAATATGTCTTGTTTAAATATTCTTATACAATTTAGAGTAGAGAGTGAACAGCAAAATTCTGAAATTTGGTGCTGTTATGTAGCTCTTTAGCTTCACCAGAAGTGAAATTGACTGAATCTGCATTCCGATTTCACAGTATGGAGCAACCAATAGGCAGGCAGATGAAATTCAATATCAATAAATGCAAAATAATGTACACGAAAGGAAAACTAAACTCTGAGTTTGAAAACAACAATAGATAATGTCAGGTATAAATGCCTAGGAAAGAGGCTTTTTAATACACCATTTTATGTATCTGGTGGCCAAATGTAGAGCAAAATGCCAATGGCATCCTAGCTTGTATTAGAAACACTGCAGCCAGAAAGAATAGGGATGTGATCACCTCCTTGTACTCAGTCTTATTGAGACCACACCTCCTGTACTGTGTTCAGTTTTGGGCCCCTCACTATAAGAAGGACATGGAAGTGCTAGAGAATGTCCAGATAAGGGTAATGACAGTCTTGAAGAGCCTAGAGTACATGTCCTGTGAGGAGCTGCTGAGTGAGCTAGAGTTCAGTTTAGAGAGAAGAAGGCTGAGAGGAGACCTTGTTGCTCTCTATAGCTATCTGAAAAGAAGTTGGAGTGAGGAGGGGGCCAGCTTTTTTTCTATGGTGGCAAATGGCAGGACTAGAGGAAAAAAATGCAAACTGTGCCAGAGGAGATTTAGGTTGGATACTAGAAAACATTTTGGGAGGATTACCAAACACTGTAATCGTCTTTCCAAAGCAGTGGTGGAGTCACCATCCCTGGAGGTGTTTAAACAGAATGTAGATCTGGAACTCAGTGACATGGTTTAGTGTCGACCATGCAGTGCTGGGTTCAAGGTTGGACTGGATCATCTCAAAGGTCTCTTCCAACTTTGTATATTCTGTGTTGGAAAAAAAATAAAGGAGGGAGGATAGTTGTAAAAATAAGTTAACAGTAAAATGAAAAATCAAATTCTGGCACCAAGTAGTTTTACAGTACACCTCTCTCTTGAATGCTGCTTATTGTCCTGATTTTCTCATCTCAGCAGAGATGTCAAAAAATGGAAATCTAAAAATGATGCTAAATGTTCAGTGTAGACAATAATTGACTGAAGTGGGGTATGATACAGACAAATGAACTCAGTAAAAATGTAATTAAACAGAAGGATTTCATATAGATTAAAAGGAAACCATAGATTTCATTTTCATGGAATTTTTTGCTTCCCAGAAATATAAGTGAGTTAATAATTCTTGGGGAAAAGTCTGCAGAAGATATTAAACCCATGATGGAGTTGTAACCTTTTACTTAGGAACCTCCCAAACATCAGGTTACTGACATTTTGGATGATTTATGGGAAAGAAGTACCACCTTATTGTTGCATTTTCTTATAGTCTTCCCATGAACATCTTTCCAGGGCACAGTCAGACAGATGACATTAGACTTGGTGGACCACTGTTCTGACCCCTGGGAGACTATTCTTTCATTATGGAGCCTATTTATATATGGTTAACATTATTTCTTCTCCCACTCCTTATATCATTTACTTTAAAACTATTCCAGTTACATAATCCATTTTTTCCCTTCTGTATTATCTCACAGCTGTTGTGTATTCAACAGTAGCCATTGTGAAAGTTACTGATAACAGAGAGGCATAGCAATTTTTGCATAGATAATCTAGGCCCTAATCCTGGGATAGATGGAGAATTAGGGGAAATACACTGTAATTAAAAACCAAACCCCATTCTCTTGAAGTGACGTAAGGAATCAGATTCATTACCTTCAAAGAACTACCTATGCACATAAAACATGCAAACTGCATCTGCAGCATTCTACCTTTTTTTTTCCCTCATAACATATTGAATAGAATCATAGAATCATAGAATCAACCAGGTTGGAAGAGAGCTCCAAGATCATCCAGGTCAACCGAGCACCCAGCCCTAGCCAGTCAACTAGACCATGGCACTAAGTGCCTCATGCAGGCTTTGCTTGAACACCTCCAGGGACGGTGACTCCACCACCTCCCTGGGCAGCCCATTCCAATGGCAATCACTCTCTCTGGCAACAACTTCCTCCTAACATCCAGCCTAGACCTCCCCTGGCACAAGTGACTATGTCCCCTTGTTCTGTTGCTCATTACCTGGCAGAAGAAACCAACCCCCACTTGGCTACAACCTCCCTTCACATAGTTGTAGACAGCAATGAGGTCCCCCCTGAGCCACCTTTTCTCCAGGCTAAACACTCTCAGCTCCCTCAGCCTCTCCTCATAGGGTCTGTGTTCCAGGACCTTCACCAGCCTTGCTGCCCTTCTCTGGACACATTCATACTTAATATGAACTTTTGGAAGGGGAAAGTGAAGTTGCTGTCATATAATACTTGTGGTATTTTGAATAAGGGCTTATATCTTAAGTTACTCATAAACATCTCAAAATGAAAAAGCACCTGCAATGCACACAATGAAGTGTAGAATTATTTTCTACTTTGTGGCTCATACAGTAAAAAAAGCTCAAAACAAAAGAAAATTCAACCAACCAACCAAAACCAAGACAAGGGAATGAAGGTATATAAAATTGAACCTGTATAAATCCAGAAACCATAGAATCACAGAATCAGTCAGGGTTGGAAGGGACCACAAGGATCATCTACTTCCAAGCCCCCTGCCGTGCCCAGAGACACCCTAGCCTAGGGCAGGCTAGTGACAGCCTCACCTGGTCTGGCCTTAAACACCTCCAGGAATGGGGCTTCAACCACCTCCCTGGAAAACCCGTTCCAGCCTCTCACCACTCTCATGCTGAAGAAGTTATACCTCATGTCCAGTCTGAGTGTCCCCACCTCCAGCTTTATTCCATTCTCCCTGGTCCTGTCACTGCCTGATAGACTAAAAAGTCCCTCCCCAGCTTTCTTGTAGGCCCCCTTCAGATACTGAAAGGCCACAAGAAGGTTACCTTGCAGCCTCCTCTTCTCCAGACTGAGCAGCCCCAACTCTTTCAGTCTGTCCTCACAGGAGAGGTGCTGCAGCCCTCTGATCATCCTTGTGGACCTTCTCTGGATGTGCCCCAGCATCTCCACATCCTTCTTGTAATAGGAGCTTCAGAACTGGATGCAGTACTCCAGGTGGAGTAACCACATTCAAAGACTCTAAATGTACTTCTCAACCATAGTCCCAACACTTCAGATGCCTTGAATGTTCTGAGATGTCATTCCCTAAAGAAGTCTGATTTGGGAAATTCCATTTACAAACATTTATATGCCTAAGTTCCATATGAAGCTCTGTCTTTGGAAACTTTCCTGTGTGTGAATTTTTCTGTTGACTCTTGAATTTTAACTTACTTATTATTTTTTGAAATTTCAGCATTGGAAAAGACAAAAAAGTTTATAAAGCACATTTTTTTTTCTTTGAATGCTTTGTGAGTAGTGAAGATGAGCAGTTGTTGTTCTGTTGGAGGGTAGGAGAGCCCTGCAGAGGGACCTTGCCAGGTTGGACGGGTGGGCAGAGGCCAATGGGAGGAGATTTAACAAGGCCAAGGGCAGGGTTCTACACTTTGGCCACAACAACCCCAAGCAGTGCTACAGGCTGGGGACAGAGTGGCTGGAGACCAGCCAGGAAGAAAGGGACCTGGGGGTGCTGGTAGATAGTAGCTGAAGATGCGCCAGCAGTGTGCCCAGGTGGCCAAGAGAGCCAATGGCATCCTGGCCTGGATCAGGAACAATGTGGCCAGTAGGACAATATCATGGCTGTCTACAACTACCTGAAGGGAGGTTGTAGCCAGGTGGGGGTTGGTCCTTTCTGCCAGGCAACCAGCAAAGAACAAGGAGTCACAGTCTGAAGTTGTGGATGGACTGGATGTTAGGAGGAAGTTCTTCACAGAGAGAGTGATTGGCTTTGGAATGGGCTGCCCAGGGAGGTGGTGGAGTCACTGTCCTTGGAGGTGTTCAAAGAAAAGCCTGGCTGAGGCAGTTAGTGCCATGGTCTAATTGATTGGACATGGCTGGGTGCTAGTTTGGACTGGATGATCTTGGAGGATCCAGGAGGAATCCAATCCAGTTGATTCTATGATTCTATGATAACCAAGAAAGGAGTGATGTGTAAAAAAAAAAAAAAAAAGAATTATCTCTGGCTTCGCTCTTGGATATTGTGAGAAAAACTAAGTGCTTCTTGAAGCTATTGCATGCTGGTAGATTTACAGCTATGCTGTAATCGGTGAAACTGTTGCCAGAACATGTTTATACAGAACTTGTGAAAAAGAACTTTTTTTTGCCTTATGTGTTTATAGAATGTCTTTTCTTGTTTTGTTTTCATTCCAACCAGATATAGAAATTAACAAGATTTATAAGTATGTTTTCACATAGGAATAAAATTACTAACCTTTTATTGTTGCAGAATTTGCTGCTTGTTACGGTTGCTTGCCGCAGGAACCGTGGTCAAAGGCCTGCAGACCAGTGTGATCAAGACCTTGCACAGTATCGCAGTATCACAGTATTATTAGGATTGGAAGAGACCTCACAGATCATCAAGTCCAACCCTTTACCATAGAGCTCAAGGCTAGACCATGGCACCAAGTGCCACATCCAATCCTGCCTTGAACAGCTCCAGGGACGGCGACTCCACCACCTCCCCGGGCAGCCCATTCCAGTGTCCAATGACTCTCTCAGTGAAGAACTTTCTCCTCACCTCCAGCCTAAATTTCCCCTGGCACAGCCTGAGGCTGTGTCCTCTCGTTCTGGTGCTGGCCACCTGAGAGAAGACAGCAACCTCCTCCTGGCCACAACCACCCCTCAGGTAGTTGTAGACAGCAATAAGGTCTCCCCTGAGCCTCCTCTTCTCTAGGCTAACCAATCCCAGCTCCCTCAGCCTCTCCTCGTAGGGCTGTGCTCAAGGCTTCTCCCCAGCCTCGTTGCCCTTCTCTGGACACGTTCAAGCATCTCAATGTCCCTCCTAAACTGGGGGGCCCAGAACTGAACACAGTACTCAAGGTGTGGTCTAACCAGTGCAGAGTACAGGGGCAGAATGACCTCCCTGCTCCTGCTGGCCATGCAGGATTCCAGATGATTCAATGTAAATTATGCCAGAGACCTTTATTGATCATTTCAGCTCTCAATATATACCCTCAGGGCACAAAGCACACACCTACACATTAGCACAATCAGTCAAGGACAACCCACTCCATCAGCATAAACCATGCCTTGTTATTCTCATTAACGAGGTGTCCGTTATCTATCCCTTCTGAGATAAGGTAGCCAGCAGCTGGTGGGAACCAAGGTCAGGATCCATCTGTTCCTATTCTTCTTCACTCCATTCTCACATTCCCACATCTTATTATGAAGAAGCAAAATCATTCAGTTTTAGTAAAATCTTTTCCAAAATACATTTGTGAAAATAAGAACTATCCAATGGGCTAAAGGAAGTATATAGGATTAGACAGTCAGTATCCCAGAAGTTTACAGTGAGTATAATTATCACTGAAACCAAGAAGTTACCGTAGAGTTTTCAAATTATTACCCAAACTGTTCACTAGGTTCCAGAAAAATGTTTTGTTTTCTCAGAAATCTGTTTATGAAATGGAAAAAAAGATTAGTTTCACCCAGGTCTAGTTTGTTTTCTCTTGTTTCCTGCTTTGCTCTGTTTTTGCATGGTAGAAAAATCTCATCAGTTTTATGCTCCTGACCCAACTCTCTTTGAAAACTGTTTTGTCATCTTTCGGCTCCTTAAAGTAAAAGATGAAAGCAAAAATATGGATGTGATTGTAATGAGGATAATCAAAGTTGAAAGGGAAGGAAAGGCATTGGAGGAAAATTGAAGCGTGGATACTGATAGATGCTCAACAGAGAAAGGTGGAAATGATGAGTCTGTAATGGGACTTAATGGAAGGAAAAACTTTACAGGAGAACAAAGATCCTGACAAACAGTGCTGAAAGTAGACACTTGAGATTTCCAGGGAAATCTGAAGCCTATGTGAAGGGATTAGACTGAGTGTAGGCAATACTATATGAACTTCTTGTGACTTTCTTTGACACAGTATTTAGTCTAATATTGAGAGCTGAAAAAATATTTTTGATACACAAAGGTTTTCTGAAACCAGCTTCACAGTGCAATCCTAAAGGGCAACATGGATCAGCACAGAGTTTTCTCAATAGTTGTTTAAAGTGATTACTTTCTTTCTGGAAGTTTCCAGAACTTTAAAGTTTTTAAAATGTTATAATTTTCTTTAATAAACCCTGGTTGATTCTATCATTCTATGAAACCAAGTTTGATACATTTTCAAACTGTATCTGAATATGTATTTTTATATTCTTCCCTATACCAAAATGAACAAAACAAACTTTTGTGCTTCTTAGTATAGCATGGGTTGCACAGGTGTCCTTTATTTCTGACTTTTTTAATCCACTTTGCTATTCTGCAGTGTATTTTATGGAGCAGAACAGATACTTACATGATAAATTATGATGATGAGAGGTTATAGACATCTATAATGCAGCATTACCAGAAGGGAGGCTATAGCCAGCTGTGGGTTGATCTCTTCTGCTAGGCAAACAGCAACAGAACAAGAGGAAACAGTCTCAAGTTGTGTCAGGGGAGGTCTAGGCTGGATGTTAGGAGGAAGTTCTTGACAGAGAGAGTGATTGGCATTGGAATGGGCTGCCCAGGGAGGTGCTGGACTCACCGTCCCTGGAGGTGTTCAAGAAAAGCCTGGCTGAGGCACTTAGTGCCATGGTCTGGTTGATTGTCTAGGGCTGGGTGCTAGGTTGGACTGGATGATCTTGGAGGTCTCTTCCAACCTGGCTGATTCCATGATTCCATGATGCTATACCTGAAGTTAATTCTTCAGCTTCTCAGACTGCATTTGATAAAGAAGTTGACAGTTTATTGGCTGGATGTGGTTTGTATGATTGCTTCTTGAAGCTTTATTTCTGCTTTGTTTTATTTTCCTGTCTTCATGTGCTTAAACTTTAGCATCTACTATCTCTATTAATAAATATTTTATTTGAATCTGACATAGATCTTTTGATGGATGATCATGCTGAATATTAAATATTTGGACTACATCATGACATCCTCTGACTAAAACAGATTTTTTACTGTCCTGGATAATATAAAGTAATATGAACTATTAATTATGTACTGTCTTTATTCTTTTATCAAACTGTGGACTTTATAGATGTAGGCAAATTAGCTCTTGTTGTCTTACACTAGAAAATATACAATGAGCTTGATGAAAGAAAACACATTTTATAACCATGGTAACTGTCAGTAACATCTGTAGAGCCCTCCTTTTCTCATTTCTTTATGAAGATTGAAAAACATCATTAATTTTTGTTGATTTTTACTTTTTGGCAAAAAGAGAACAAGGATGGGCATAATTTTAAATCACATATGGCTAAGTATTTAGGAATCACTGACACAATGAGTATGGCAGGCAATAAAAAATATTTAGATTCAAATTACTTTGTCAGAGATAGAATTAGCCTCTCCATAAAATTGGATTGTCTCTGTAAACACTTTAATGATATCTCTAATGATACTTCGTGAAAAACATTGATGTGTATGGTTCTTTTTAAATGCTTTTGTAAGAAGATCTGATACCTCTTTGTCAAACTGCATCCATCTGCCCCTAAATCTGAAAGGATTACACAAAAAAAAACCCAACCTCTGTGAGATGATCCTGATAGATTATTGTGGAATCTCCAGTAGATAACATACTCGTGCTCTGTAATTGAGGGCTGCAAGCATCTAGTCAACTTCAGCTCAAAGAGAAATGAATCTTCTTAGATGAAAGGATTTTTTTTAGTGGCTTCACTTTTCATCTAAACATGAATATTTTGGACTCTCTTTTACTTGATGATTTTAACCCTGTGTGGAAGCTAAACATCATCAAAGGAAACCCCTAAAATACATTAGCTTTCTTCTGTTTCTGGCAGGTTAGACTTTACCCTCATATTTCATGTGGAGCTCTTTTGCTACACCAGTCATTCTTCTCCATGTCTCTGTCACAGCACCTTTGTCCACACCTTTCCCAAAGGTGAGACCCAATGAACCAAATTCTCCATATAACAATGACTAAATATGTCTATAACATGCAGTGGCTCCTATTCCTCATTGTGCTAGTTAGAAGCAAGCTGGAATGTTTTGGTAAAAGAACTAGATAACAGGCAGTGAAATGAAAACAATTGATGTCAACTTCTCTCACAGTCTCGCTGAGAGCTCTGGGAAGAAGAAGTAAACTTTCTCCATTTTTGTCTTTCACTCTTGCTTTTGCCTTAGACCGAGACACATCTTTCTAACATCACTGCTTTCTAACCCTGCTCCCTAACCTCTTGGCTGCACCTCTCTTCTTCCTGAGAACTGGGGTAAGGTTGAGAGGGCTGGGAGGAGGTGTTGGGGTGGTTTGAGAGCCCCTCCTGGGGACTCAGGTTTCTGGGAGGGGAGTTGTGCTTCTGTATTGTTTATCCTTTGTATATTTCTGTCTATAATTGTATATAACTGTATATATATTGTAAATAGCTGCTTGTAAATTCTGCTAGCTGTAAATAAATTGCTTCATCTATATTCCCAGGGTCCGTCTGAGTTAGCTGGGGCAAATTCAAAAGTGTGGGGGGGCGGGTAAGAGCCCAAACCATCACACTCATGATGTGATTCTCAGCCATGCAGAATAGAATTAGATCTCTTCATTCCTGCAGTTGAAGTTGGTGTTCCTTCCACAGAGTATGGATTTGCTTTCAAGAAGTGAGACTCACTGGCAGAAAAAAAACCAATAGCTTATGAAAATACAGAAACTGGTTGCAGGACTTCTTCTCTGATATAGCGCTTCAGATGAAGTGATAGGCACTGTTGGCATTGTATGGGAATTGAACTTTATGGCGTGCACCAAACCTGAAAGACATGTGGAAAGCCTCTGGTCAGTAGGCTCCTAGAGTGTTAGGATATGTGTTCAGCTACATTCACTACAGGAATGTGATTTCAGTCAGGGAAGAGAGGGACAAAGGTCATGAACGTGCAGAAGATATCTCTGGCTGCGTTCAGATTCTCTGTGGCTCGTTTGCAAGCTGCCTGGCGCTATCCTTTTGCAACTGTTTTGCTGAGCCATTGTGCTAGTTAGAGCCTAGCTGGGATATTTTGGCGAGAAGAATTAGACTATAGGCTGTGAAAAGGAAACAATGTTGATACCTATTTCACTCATAAGCTTGCTGAGATGTATAAGAACAAGAACACAAACACAGATAAGGGAGTCTCTCTCTGTCTCTGGCACTGAATGAACTTCTCTTCCTAACTTGCTGCCTGACTAATCTGTCTGCTTCTTAACCCCCCTGGCTGACCCTCCAAACTCTAACTTAAATGTAAGGCAAAGTCCAGGGTAAGGTAGAGGGGTGGGGAGAAGGTGGAAGGGTGGTTGGGAGCCCCTCCTTGGGACTCTGGTTTCTGGAAGGGGAGTTGTGTTTTTGTATTACCTTTTTAACTTACATATTTCTGTATATATTGCAAATATCTGTTGTATGTTCTGCTCAGCTGTAAATATAAAGCTTCGTTCAATTTCCAGAGGCTGAGTCGAGTCTGGGTGATTTTTCTTAAGTGTGTTTGGGGCAAGTAACAACCAAACCATCACAATCATGTTCTCCTGGCTTCCTACATGTAGCTGAGAACTGCAGAAGGAAAGAAGGTGTGATGCCATCATTATCTTTTTCATTGTGTACACTACCACTGCCAGAAGAGTGGTTTGACTCTTCTACTCCTTTGCTTGGAATGAGAACTAATTGATGGATGGTTTGTGTTAACTGAGTACAGACTCTATGTGCCTATCCCTACTCTTTCTGATAGATGATTTAAACCTGTGCATACAGCAGACCATCTGTGATCTTTAGAGAGGAGTCATAAAGTCTTCTTGTACCATTCTTGGAAATACCATGGAAATATTTCTTAGTTCTCTAAGGATTTATAAAAAATAACCTATTTAAAATAAGTTTACAGAATATATAGATGCACAGCCCCAACTCTTTCAGTTTGTCCTCATAGCAGAGGTGCTGCAGCCCTCTGAGCATCCTCGTGGCCCTTCTCTGCACGTGCTCCAGCATCTCCACATCTCTCTTGTAATGAGGACTCCAGAACTGGATGCAGTACTCCAGGTGGGGTCTCACCAGAGTGGAGTAGAGGAAGAGAATCACCTTCCTCCACCTGCTGGCCACACTTCTCGTGATGCAGGCCAAGATCTGGTTGGCCCTCGGGGGCTGCAAGTGCACACTGCTGCCTCTTGTTGAGCTTCTCATCCACCAGCACTACCAAGTCCCTGTCCTCAGGGCTGCTCTCCAGCCACTCACTGCCCAGTCTGGATTTGTGTTTGGGGTTACCTCCACCCAGCTGCAGGATCTTGCTCTTGGTCTTGTTGAACCTCATGAGGTTGACCTGTACCCATATCTCCAGCCTGCCTAGGTCCCTCTGGATGACATCCCTGCCATCCAGTGTGCCTGCTGCACCACACAGCTTGGTGTCATCAGCAAACTTGCTGAGGGTGCACTCAATGCCTCTGTCCATGTCACCGACAAAAATGTTTAACAAGACTGGTCCCAGGACTGATCTCTGAGGGACTCCACTTGTCATTGGCCTCCACTTGGACATGGACCCATTGATAGTCACTCGTCGGGCATGGCCCATTAACTTATGTCAGAACCTTTAGAACATTTTAAAGAAGAGGGAAAACCCACTCCTAAGATGTTTCAAAGCCTTTAAAGTGTTCATACTGAAAAAGCAGTCATGTCATAGGTGACATGTAGCTCCCCTTCTAACTCTGTATCTGACTGTACATCTAAATGAGCTTTTAAAGTTGAAACTATGAACACAGCACAGCTCCTGACTTTTAAGAGAACTTCAGTGCAACTCAAATTGCGTTTTATAATGTGGGAAGATTTTTTTTAGCCTTTGAAGTAAATCAGATTTCCGTAGATGCTGGGTGTTATGAGAGTGTTCTTCAAAAGACTGTGGGCGTAGCTGTGTAAATTAGCAGTTCATATACCAACACATGAAATATTGTTATGTCTGAACATTTAAAAAATATGACTCAAACACCAAAGGTTTCTGATTTTAAAAGGAGTTTTAAATAGTATTAAAGTTCCTGTGCTAGTTTGATTTTGAACTCTTAGAATGTATGCATCTCTAATGTTTTCATAGCAAATATTAAGATTCTAAACTTATAACTATTGTAATTGAGGCATAGGAAGTTTCATTTAAACATGAGGGGCATTTTTTCCCTGTGAGGGTGGCGGAACACTGAAACTGGCTGTCAGTGGGGGTTGTGAAGTCTCCCTCTCTGGAGATATTCAAAATTTGCCTGGATGCATTCCTGTGTGATTTGGTGTAGGTGATCCTGCTCTGGCAGGGGGGGGTTTCAAGGTCCCTGGCAGCCCCTGACATTCTATGATTCTTTGATACTGATTCTGTGAAATTTTTCAAGTAAGACATTTTCTATTATTTTATAAGCAGTTATCTGATAAAAGAAGTTTAGACTTTAAAAAAACCCACAAATATTCTGAAAGTAAAAAAAAAAAATAATAATTTGACAATCCTGAGACATTACAGAAGAAGTTATATTAAAGTACTCTTCATAGGTTTTGTTGGATCAGCACAAGATGTCCTCATGCATTTCTAATAATTCTCTATATACAGCTCTTTACATGCAGCATTTCATGATCATAGAATCATAGAATCAACCAGGTTGGAAGAGACCTCCAAGATCATCCAGTCCAACCTAGCACTCAGCCCTAGACAATCAACTAGACCATGGCACTAAGTGCCTCAGCCAGTCTCCTCTTGAACACCTCCAGGGATGGTGACTTCACCACCTCCCTGGGCAGCCCATTCCAATGCCAATCACTCTCTCTGGCAAGAACTTCCTCCTAACATCCAGCCTAGACCTCTGCTGGTACAACTTGAGACTTTGTCCCCTTGTTCTGTTCCTGGTTGCCTGGCAGAAGAGACCAATCCCCACTTGTCTACAGCTTCCCTTCAGGTAGTGGTAGACAGCAATGAGGTTAGATGTCCCTGTCATAGCTAATCTTTGTGCTAGCACCAAAATGCATTTCATATTTTAAATGTCATTGAATTTTTTTTTCTCCTCCTCATTTTCATTCCATGTATCTATGAAATATCTGAGCTTCTCTTTCCTTTTAATTCACTAACTTAAAAATAAAGAACCTTTTTCAATGCACCTATGTTGATTTTAATATGCAATACCTTCTCTTCTCCTAAGTTTTAGACTACTGTGCAGTTTCTGATTTAAAGTGGCATTTTCTCCACACTGGTATGAAGGATGTTATTAAAGAAAAAAAGGAAGGGAGTTGATGTTTTGTATGAATTCTCTTACATTATGCTGTGCATATTACAATGAAAAAATATGTCAGAGTCTATAAGGAATACCTACCTAAGAAAGTTTATGGAAAAAAATTTCACAGTGTGATCAGAGGAATTTTAAAGGTTAGGAAAACAGTATGCTTAAAACTATGATAAGTGGACATAACTAGGCCTTTTAAGTATGTGAACAAAGGAAAAGAGTGCATAAATGCATGTCTCTCTTGCATCTGGAAATTTACACTCTTAGATATCTTTATCAAATACATGTTTGCAAAGTAGACTTTTCTATATCCATTGAAGTAATCCACATTAGATTTAATGTGACTATATATTTATATATATATATTTAAAGAGAAAAGTATTGTATTTCCACAGTTTAGTTACATATACTCTCCCAAAACTACTTGTGATGGTTTGGGTGTTACCCCCACACACACTTAAGAAAATCACCCAGGCTAGACTCAGCGGCTGGAAATTAAATAAACAAAGTTTTGTATTTACAGCTTAGCACAATATACAAGCAGATATTGACAATATAGAATCATAGAATCCACCAGGTTGGAAGAGAGCTCCAAGATCATCCAGTCCAACCTAGCACCCAGCCCTATCCAGTCAACTAGACCATGGCACTAAGTGCCTCATCCAGTCTATTCTTGAACACCTCCAGGGATGACCACTTCACCACCTCCCTGGGCAACCCATTCCGATGGCAAATCACTCTCTCTTTGAAGAACTTCCTCCTAACATCCATATGTGTATATATATATATATATATATATACAGCTATATACAGAAACATACAAGTATACAAGTTAAAAAGTAATACAGAAACACAGCAGCCCTCCCAGAAACCAGAGTCCCCAGGAGGGGCTCTCAACCATACTTCCACCACTCTACCTTATTCCAGACTTTGCCTTACCTTCAAGGTGAGTTTGGAGAATTGGCCAGGGGGGGTTAAGAAGCAGATGGATTAGTTAGGCAGCAAGAAAAGTGCATGCAGTCAGTGCCAGAGAGAGTAACTGTGTTGTCTATATTTATGCTCTTGTTTTCACACATCTCAGCAAGCCTATGAGTGAAGCAGACATCACCATTGTTTCCTTTTAATACCCTATAATCTATTTCTTTTCATCAAAATATCCCATCTAGGCTCAAACTAGCACACTACTCAAGTACATTCCAGTTATTTGACAGGAAAAAGAAGACAAAAAAAAATCAAGAGTTGCATCTTGATTATAGCCCACACAGCTTAAAGTGAGAAGACTTACAAACATCTAATTAGAGGAGAAAACATCTAATAGAAAAGTAGGAAATACTTAGCAAATACAAGAATGAAAAGGCATAGCATCACGGAATAGACAGAAGAATAAAGTGATATCTACAGCAGAATTCATAAAAGTGACAATGTAACACAATTAGACACATCAGGGAGCCACAATGCACAACAGAACATTTCAGTAGTGACAGTAAAGTCCATATGAATTGTATGTTGTACTGGAGCAGATCTTCACATGGGTGAAAGTGAAACAGCTGCCTGGTGGAATTAGGTGTACGATGACACAGTACAGTAGACATCCACTGAAAAGGAGTCCAGTTCTCCCAACTCAGCAATGCTAATGCCACTGAGAGGTGCTGTGCCTGTCTTATGATTGCTATTTTCTGGTGCAAACTGCCATGCTTGTAAAGACAGGGAATGCCAAGGGACTGTGCTTGCCTTTCACAGTAAAGGCACTGAAGACAATGAAGATGCTGTATTTCTTTTAGGTTTTGTCTTGTAGGCCACTGTTAACCTTTGTGATTTTTATACTGGAACTAGAGCCATTAACAGTCATTCTTTATCATTCTAAGAAACAACAGGATTGTTAGAATATATGTTTATGACAATACCCAAAACAAAAGCATATCTGAAATTTCCCAAGATTTAAAAACATGTTATTGGGAAGCTTTTCTAACTTCTTGTTTTACCTAGGGGTTTCCATTAATCTGAGATGGAGACAGAAGGTGGAAATCTGTGGGAATTGTGAAGAAGGACAATAACAGGTGGATGCTGACCTTGGTTCCCACCAGCTGCTGGCTAACTTATCTCAGAAAGGATAGAAAATGAACACCTTGTTAATGAGAAAGACAAGGCATGGTTTATACTGATGGAGTGGGTTGTCCTTGCCTAATTGTGCTAATGTGTGCTTTATGTCCTGAGTGGTATACTGAGAGCCAAAATGACCAAAAAAGGTCTCTGGCATAATTCACATTGAATCATCTGGAGTCCATGTGGCATTGCCTTTGATCACATTGATCTATGTGGGGCCTGGACCATGTTTCCCACGGCAAGCTAACCAGGTTTCTGCAACAGAAATCAATACAAAGGTAGGGCAGTAATCAGGAATTAATATGAGTGCAACAATATGCATAACTTCTGGCATCTCCAAAACTCCAGCTGGTGATGTTTGGGATAAGCATTGTCTGACACAAGTTTGTCTATAATGGTAAATGAAATCTTTTTCATTGGTCTCTCCTGTGCTTAGGAAAAAAGATGCTAAAATGATTCTTGGGAAACAAGCAGGGTCATATGACTGATACTCATTTCTGTTATCACAGTATCCTATTTCCATCTGAAATAATATATAAGCTGCTGAATACTGGACTAGCAGCTTGGCTATTGAATTAGAATAGAATTTTGTTCAAATGACTTAAATTATATTTTTTTTCTATTATCATAGAATCATAGAATCAACCAGGTTGGGAGGGACCTCCAAGATCATCCAGTCCAACCTAGAACCCAGCCCTGGACAGTCAACTAGACCATGGCACTAAGTGCCTCAGCCAGAATTTTCTTGAACACCTCCAAGGATGGCAACTCCACCACCTCCCTGGGCAGCCCATTCCAATGTCAATCACTCTCTCTGTCAAGAACTTCCTCCTAACATCCAGTGTAGACCTCCCCTGGCACAACTTGAGACTGTGTCCCCCTGTTCTCTTGCTGACTGCCTGGGAGAAGAGACCAACCCTCACCAACACACAGGCAAACAGATTTTCACAGAATCACAAATACATCCAGATTGGAAAAGATCCTCAGGATCATTAAGTCCAACCTATAACCCTACTCAACAAGATTCACCTTAAATCATATCCCTAAGCTCCACATCCAAATGACCCTTAAACACATCCAGGCTTGGTGACTCAACCAACAATCTGGGCAATTCATTCCAGTGCCTGACCACTTCCTTTGTGGAAAACTTTTTTCTAATGTCCAATCTAAACCTACCCAGTCTCAACTTGAGGCCATTCCCCCTTGTTCTGTCTCCAATTACCTGTGAGAAGAGACCAGCAGCAGCCTCTCCACAGTGTCCTTTCAGGTAGCTGAATACAGCAATAAGGTCTTCCTTCAGCCTCCTCTTTCTCAAACTAAACAGCCACATCTCCCTCAGTTGCTCCTCATGAGATTTATTCTCTAGACCCTTCACCAGCTTCATTGCCCTCCTCTGCACTGGCTCCAGCACCACCACATCTCTCTCGTAGTGCCCTGCCTAAAACTGAACACAATACTCAGGGTGTGGCCTCACCAAAGCTGAGTACAAGGGCACAATCATCTCCCTACTCTTGCTAGCCACAGCAACTTTAATACAGGCCAGGATGCCATTGACCTTCTTGGCTGCCTGGGCACACTGCTGGCTCATATTCAGTTGCCTGTGTATTATAACCCCTTCTGCCAGGTGCCAGATGCCTTTCTGCCAGGCAGCTCTCCAGCCACACTGCCCCAGGCCTGTAAGATTAAAAGGTAGTTTTAATGTTTTATAGCTGAGTATCTTATGGCCATTCTTATTAAAATAAAAAATCACACACACTAGATGGAGATACTACAGATAAAAGACCCATGCAGGGTTATGTCTATTTTGATCATCCCTGGTATTGATAGAAGGTGCTTGGAAGTCATGGGAAAAGTTAGTATAAACTGTGTGCTTACTAGCCATGGCCTGACCAGTAAGCCCCAAACCTTGGGTTAATTCAAAAAGTCAATTCAATTATGAATTTTCTTCACCTGTCACTTACTTGGTGTCTGATTGCAATTACATATTCCTCTCCCACCAGAATAGAGCTGCAGTTACTGTAATAATATATTCAGGGTTTTATGTCACATTCGTCTCGAGCCTTTCCAATAAGAAATGTGATGGTGAATTCAAATGTGCTCTATCCTTCTCCTCATCTTCTCCCAGAGGAAAGAATCATATGTGTAGTGATTTTCTTGGTGTATTTATGTTTAATACGTTCACTGTGGTACATGAAATTATAGAGGAAAAGAACTGCACTTTTCATCTGAAAGAGACTAGGTGGTAAAACTATTTCTGAATCATCTCAGAATTGATGTTTTGAATAGTTATCTCTGAAGAAGAAACACAAAAACCCCAAACGACTACAAAAAACCCAAAACAACCCAAAACCCAAACCTAATTTGTAAGTTCTTTTACCCTTCCCCCTCGCCCCCCCAAGAAATTTATATTCCTGAATTATATGTTCTGACAATGTATCAGTAGTTTGAAATAGCTGAATGCTTCAGTGATTAAACTGCACCCATGGAACTAGTGTTTTGAAAATCTTTATTCTGAGATATATTAACTGCTGTACGATGGAAGACAGTTTTGCCAGGAACAAGCTAATGCAGTGCCAGAAAATGAGCTTTTACAGCACTGTCAAAGTATTCCCAGCTATAGCATTTTTACAAGCAGATACTGGCATGAACATCAGAATACACCTGGACTTTTTTTTCCTCTCTATTGTTAGCTGTGCTTTCTCTCTATGAGGAGAGGAAAGTTACACTAGAAACACAGCAGTTAACATTATTTTTAATAAGGAAAATCTTCCAGGACCCTGCCATGGAATCTGTTCCTGCTAATAAACTGCAAGATCTAAGTTGTGCTACTTTTGAGTGCTCATGTAAGAGGAGACACAGTCTGAAGTTGTGCCAGGGGAGGTATAGGTTGAATGTTAGGAGGAAGTTCTTGACAAAGAGAGTGATTTGCCTTTGGAATGGGCTGCCCAGGGAGGTGGTGGAGTCAACATCCCTGGAGGTGTTCAAAAAAAAGACTGTCTGAGGCACTTAGTGCCATGGTCTAATTGACTGTCTAGGGCTGGATTCTAGGTTGGACTGGATAATCTTGGAGGTCTCTTCCAACCTGGTTGATTCTATGATTCTATGATACAGCTAGTGCAGAGATCCTGGAGCTAGCCAAAACATTGGAAGGCGATGGAGCTGTATTAACATGGCAGTGTTTCTTAGATTGTGTTTGTTAACTGATTGGCATCACACCACCACAGTCACTGCGTGCTCCCAAACACAATCTGGTAACTCTTTTTAACACTATTCAGTGCTCCAGGGGTGTTTCTGTGTGACACTGCCTGACAGGTGATTCAGCAACTTCTGTGCTCTAATTTCTTTGTAATACAAGGAGACAAAGGCCTGAATTCTAAAAGCACACAGCAGTCTGGCTTCCACTGAAATCAATGTAGCTGCCTCTGTATACTCTGCATCTCTTGCACTAAGCAATTTATTCAGCATAAATGGATATTTTGTGGAAGAATGGCAAACTAAAACTGGAACAGCTGTCCAGGGATACAGAATTTAAACCTCATTTATTCAGGCCTGAAAAAAAAGTCTCTCAAACTGTGAAGCATAGGACCACCACTCAGTCATTTTTGGAAAGTGTGGGAGCAAGGTTGGTGTTTAACCATCAAGATGATGTGGAACTTTGAGTCCTTTCTGGGAAATTGAACATTGCTTAGTGAGGCTTCTTTACTTCCTTCTCCAAGGAAACTTTATATTTTATCTCAAATCATGGATGTTGTGTTGGGCCTCAGATGACTTCTTTTGGCTCAATCACTGCAGGATAGTTTCTGAGGAGCAAATTTTGAGAAGACAACTAATGCATTTTGGAAAAGCATGGTCATCTGCAGAACACTGATGCTATTAACATTCCAACAACCTTACTAAAAGCCTGATGCAAAATTTAAGATGTTAGGAAACACAAGTGCAGCCATCATAAAACCATAACAATCTTCAAAACCTATTTGTCCCTCATCTGCAGAGTGATGAGCTGCACATCATAATGTGAAATCTAGCTGATTGTCTCTTTGTTCTCGGACACTGTTCAAATATATGGATTAAAATTACTCTTTGGTGTAGCACAACTATTGGAAAGTCAGTCAAGCTGTTCTGTGGCAGTAGCATGCTGAGGTTATGATGTGTAAATGACTGAGCTAGAAGGTGTGAAGAAGAAGAAATTATGCAAAATAAACACAAAGAATGCCAAACTATTACTTTAAAATCTGCTCTTCTGGGAAGCAGGCTTAGCAGTGGAAATACTTCTTTCAGGCAGATTGATGTGTACAGGGTTAATGATGGAGCTGGATGCAGCTGCATGCCACTGGCAGTAACATCATACACCTCTGCATTACACTGCGTGCTGGTACCAGTGACACTGTGATGAAGCAGTGCTCTTTTCTTCTGTGGTTTGTAGTGTTCTTGGGTTGGGGTTTTTTATGTTTGTTTGGTTTTCTGTTTGTTTTGCTTTGCTTTTGTTTTGTTGTCGGTATTTTGTGATTTAGCTGTTGGGGAAAACCATGAAATCAGCTACAACATACTCAGAAATGAGCACGCACTACAGAGTGTGCTCTGCACAATGAGCCACCAAAATAACATTGTATTGGTTTGAGCTTTTTATTTATTTGTTTGTCTTAAACTCTGTTTTTTAGTAAATCTCAGCTTTCTCACCATCTTGAAGTTAAGACTGAGAGAACTTGAGGAACCACTGCCATTGGACTACTTTAGATGGGGTAATTGAGAACATATCTAAGCGTCAAATAAATAACAGACTCATTTAGTAGATTTAATTAAAGCTATCTATATTGTGATAACTATTAATAGCTGACCTTCAACTAGTTCACAACAAAAAATCACCCAAAGAATAATTTCCCTATTTCAACTGTGCTCTTATGGATGTTTTGTCTTCTATAAAAAGCAAAATGAAATGTTTATTGATTTTTTATAATAACATATTTCCTGTAAACATACTAATGTATATGCTCATGTACATACACTTTATGTGTCTCCTATCATTTAACAATGCTACCTGACTGACTGGTAACTCCATAACTGGTGCCTGAACAGGGGCACCAGGAACTGGAGAAGACTAAGGTATTGCAGACCAGCAGCGGGAAGGACTGTGATTTTACGGGTTGGGGTCAGGAACATGCCAACGACACTGCAGACATTTCGAATCAAAAAGAATGTCACCGGCAACACCGGATGGAGGGTGCTGCAAAAAGGAAGCAGTAGCTGGAAAGCTTGGACCGTGGCCCAGGACTCCGTAGAGGCAGGTAAGGCTGGGGTGGAAGCGGACGCAGCTCTGCATCTGCTGCCGAGCATACTCTCTAAGAGAGGGATTACGCCAGATCTGAAAAAGCTGCATGCGCTGATCAAATGGGCTGAAGAGAAGGGCTTTATGAAGCAGGTTCATATGACTTTTAGCCCAGAGAGCTGGAAAGAAGTGGGAGATGCACTGTGGGATGTAGTTATTGCTGACGGTAAAGACTAAAATCACTCAAAAGCTTGGTTCCATCTGGTGAGATGTGCAGAAGGGAACGGGAAAGCATGGAGACAACTCAATGTGAGCTAGCTGTCCAAGGATCCAACTCTTTATTGAGAGCATCAGACTCCAAGTTACAATGCACACAGCATACTAGGTGGTACTTTTCCTTATCATTTGGCGCATCTAAATATTTGAATATGCATAATCTTCCCTACTTGAAGTTACTGCAAAAGCATTTTTAGTGCACCTAGGTATTGGAATTTCCATATTCCTCCTAATTCCCTCCTACTCTGCACACAGCCCCACAGAACCTATTTATCAGAAGCCTCAAGGACAAATTCCTCTGAGCTTCTTCACACACAGTGCTGTGGCTTACTGTGCTTCAATACTCAGACCTCACATCCAAGGCTTGATTGTACACACTTCTAGGGGCTTGTGCCCCCCATTTTCCCGCCAGTTCCCAACAGAGATTCAATAAATACCCTAATGGAGATGGAAGCCGAGCAACAGGTCTCTGTGGCTGCCACGTGCATGCTCATTACCATTCCTGCTTTTCCGGCCAAAATGAACAGTAGCGACCCAACTGGCGGTAAGCACTCAGCCGGCAGGGAGGCAAAGCGCCTGCTTGGTCTGAAAAGTTTTTCAGAACTACTGTGAAGGGCCTCACCACTTCAACTGTGCATACTGCAACTGATTCACTGAATGCTACTTATGATCCACCAATAGCTGACAACAACAACCATCCGCCCACGGATTCCACTAAAGCAACATCTACAAGCGGGGATCCAGTTAGCCATCTGAAAATGTAGCCCCCCGTGCTCCCACCGACAGCATCCAATAGAGGATGGAGATTCTTCACTCTCAAAAGGAAAAAAAAACAAAGAGACAGGGGGGAGAACAATGATCTAAACATATTGGCATAAGGACTTGCTACTCTGGAGTGTAATGCCGGCGCATAACAATCTGTCTACAGAGACAAAAGTTTTTTCTTGTAACCTTGCAGAAGCTCTGTAGGCCAGAGCTTCTCACTGTCACAATGAGATTCTTGCTATTATTCATCAAAAGCCTCAAAAAAAAAAAAAAGGTAAATTTTCTGATTTTATTAAGTGTGAGTTAATCTATACATAGAAAAACCTGTGTCTTAAGTGTAGCAAACTGGGAAAAAGTATACTGGTATATCAAAAACAGTTTATGACATGCAGAAGTATGAATATTATTTGCTAATGATTTCAGATTCAATTAATATTAGAGACATATGAAAAAGAGGGCCTTTAATATGGCAGAGATTAAGTATTAACATGCTCCTGTTAGAGCATGTTAGAAGGGGAGGCTCAGGGGTGATCTCATTGCTGTCTACAACTACCCAAAGGGAGGCTGTAGCTAGGCGGGGGTCAGACTCGAGAAGAGGAGGCTCAGGGATGACCTTATTGCTCTCTACAACTACCTGAGGGGTGGTTGTGGCCAGGAGGAGGTTGCTCTCTTCTCTCAGGTGGCCAGCACCAGAACGAGAGGACACAACCTCAGACTGCGCCAGGGGAGATTTAGGCTTGAGGTGAGGAGAAAGTTCTTCACTGAGAGAGTCATTGGACACTGGAATGGGCTGCCCGGGGAGGTGGTGGAGTCGCCGTCCCTGGAGCTGTTCAAGGCAGGGTTGGATGTGGCACTTGGTGCCATGGTCTAGCCTTGAGCTCTGTGGTAAAGGGTTGGACTTGATGATCTGTGAGGTCTCTTCCAACCCTGATGATACTGTGATACTGTGATACTGTGACTCTTCTTCCAGGCAACCAGCAATAGAACAAAGGGACACAGTCTCAAGTTGTGCAGGGGGAGGTCCAGGCTGGATGTTAGGAAGAAGTTCTTGACAGAGAGAGTGCTTTGCTGTTGGAATGGGCTACTCAGGGAGGTGGTGGAGTCACTGTCCCTGGAGGTGTTCTCAAAAAGACTGGATGAAGCACTTAGTGCCATGGACTAGTTAATTGGATAGAGCTGAGTGCTAGGTTGGACTGGATGATCTTGGAGGTCCCTCCCAACCTGTTTGTTTCTATGATTCTGGAAACATAAAAATTAACCTACAAAGTTGAAAGACAGAGCTGCAGAGTTTTAAAGTATGAGCACAAAATGTATTTCTATACATCTGGCCTTGTAATCATGGTGTGTTTGATTGAACATTTTTGCTAGATTGTTATCAGATAAAACCACTCAAAGAAATCCAAGATCTACCCTCAAGTTTTATTTTAGGTTTATTTTTCATCTTTGCGTTTATTCTGGAGACTATGACATCTGGCAACAACTTTCAGGCATGGTGCTCAATCAAAGAGTGAAACACAAATGATTTTCTGATTTTGAAATGCTTGAAATGTTAAAATTCCACTTACACAAATGAAAAATTCAAAATCTCTGATAAATACATAGAGCAAATAACTTGTAAGGAGCAAAATTGTAATAATGTTAAAGCATTGATGCTTAGAAATTGTTGTGGCATGTACTATCTAGTCCTGTTCTTACCACATGTGTTCGTGCAATTTTGGGCAAGGTACTTAAACCACATCTGCATGAGAACTGGACTTTTGTGGCATTCTGCTGCTGTTAAGTTTCAAAGGCTAAAAGGACGCTGATGCTTTGTTGAACACGCTTGCTTTGTCTGACATCTGTCACCAGCTAATGCATGAATTTGACTTCTGTATCTCAAGTTTCCCAGCCCCAAAACCAGAAGTAATGCTACCATATTCCCCAGCAGGGTAGTTGCAGAAATAAGTACTTCTGTATTCATGAAGCACTGGGATATCCTGGTCATGAACTTCTTAGAGCAGCCTGTTAGGCATTTATCATAGTTCCTATTCAGAAATAAAGTTTGAATTGCATGAAGTAAGTAAAGCCTTGGGTCACACACTGACTAATGAGGGTAAAAGAAAATATTGATCATCATATTGATCACTAAGTGCGCATCATACATTCATGGCCTGTAGGGAGACTTAGGGCCTGTGGAAAAGATGTTGTGTAATGGTGTAATTAATGATGATAACATGATGTGTATGTATGAAGCATCAAGCTGACATTGCGGTAGAACCTCAAATCTGGCATTTTTGAGCAACTGAACACTCAATCCAGTAAGTTTTTTTAACGTATTTTTGTGAGTGGGTACAATGTATGCATAGGCAGTATTTAAATGTCCATATAAATGATGGACTGCAGAGAAGAAAAGCAAAGACAGAGCCTTTTTAAACTGTAATTGTTTTATTTGTGCCTATAAGTAGATTTCTTTCTCCAGTGGAACAGTACATTGAGGTTGAACTCAATGAAGCTAAAGTATTATAGCACTGAATCACAAAGTGGTGAATCAGATTCCTCTTTGTTGTTTTGGTTTTTTTCCTCTTTTTACAGTTGATGTTCTGATGTATTCATCTTGAAGAGAATCTTATCTTGTCACCAAACCAATTTTTCTCTGTAAACTGTAGATTTAGTCAAAAGAGAAAAAGTAGATTTGAATGACATGCAAATTCTCCAGCATACAATTCAGAATGTTTATCCATTTTCTCCTGGTACCTCATGTGTCTACACAGTCTGACTTTCTAAGAGCCTTTTAGGGAAAAAGGCTATTAAAATATATAGGAAAAAGGATTTTCTTTTAAAATCAGATCTACTGAAGATGCTTCTCGTGGTTACCAAACCAAATCTTGCACCTTGAGTACTGTGTCCAGTTCTGGGCCCCTCAATTCAAGAGAGATGTTGAGGTGCTGGAATGTGTCCAGAGAAGGGCAACAAAGCTGGTGAGGGTCCTGAAACACAAACCCTATGAGGAGAGGCTGAGGGAGCTGGAGGTGTTTAGCGTGGAGAGAAGGATGCTCAGGGGTGACCTCATTGCTGTCTACATCTACCTTAAGGGAGGCTGTAGCCAGGTGGGCCCAGGCAACCAGCAATAGAACAAGGGGACACAGTCTCAAGTTGTGCCGGGGGAAGTATAGGCTGGATATTAGGAGGAAGTTCTTGCCAGAGAGAGTGATTGGCATTGGAATGGGCTGCCCAGGGAGGTGGTGGAGTCACCATCCCTGGAGGTGTTGAAGAAAAGCCTGTCTGAGGCACTTAGTGCCATGGTCTAGATGACTGGCTAGGGCTGGGTGTTAGTTTGGACTGGATGATCTTGGAGGTCTCTTCCAACCTGGTTGATTCTATGATTCTATGATTCTAAATATGCAAGACTTGAATCAACTCTTTTAATACTGAAATCAAATTAATAGTTTCAAACAATCAGGGACAGACATTAATCTGGCCATTTTGTTATACCTGTGTGGAGGAAGGAGGAAAAAAGAGAAAGAAAACATGTCAATTACTAGTAATGGCAGTCCTTTCAACAGTCAAGTAAAAGTGCAGTAACACAGAGGCGAGTGAAGGAAGTTTTGTTAAGTCTTGCTTACCTTTGTTTATTCAAAACCTAGGGGGACTTTTAAAAATCCTTTTATCTTAGCCCCATTAAAACAAACAAACTTAAATGTTAAAGTTCTGTTTGTTTGTTTGTTTGTTTGTTTTTAAACTAGTATCCTGGTCTGAGTTAGAACAGAGCTAATTCTGGTCAGTAATTTCACTTTTGAACTCACTTTTTGAAATTAACAACAGGTTTCCAGAGACAGGTCTGTTTCTATTAGTAATAATACCTGATATTTCTAGTTAGCACCAGGGCTTGGCACGCAGGCCAAGGTCACTGCTAAATCTTGTGTATTACACTGGCACAGGGCAGGGAAAAAGTGCACCCGCAAGGAAAAGTGAACAGTTCAGGTGGTTCTGAAATGACCATCTAGGTTCTGTTCCATGTATGTCAAATTCATTATAAAGCTGAGTGATCACCAAGGTCAAGCACTCTTGTTCTGTGTCCAGCATCCAAAAAAAGACTCTGTCTGCTGGTGGAGCACCTGGGTAAAATGACTCTTGGTTCACCAATATGGTTAGGTGGTCATTCTCCCACTTTATTTCTGTATGCTGTGAGTTATGTGCTTTCTTCAAAGAGGCGTGCTCAACTAACTTAGTTTAGGATTGGTTACATGTGGAGGGTACAGGGTTACAAGCATGGCATGGATAGGGTGATATACAATAACATTCTGGGGGTCAGTCCCTAGGCTGGCTAACCCAGCCCCCTTGGGCTGGCTAACTCTGCCCACATGCAGCTGGCACTCCACCCCCTGCAGCTGCATGTGGGGGGTGCCACCCAGTGCCTGGTATCTTGTGTCCAAGATGGACTCAAGGGCACTTCCCAGCACTGGTTGCTCATATTTATCATTTCATATCCTGTTAGCAAAAATATCTCCACATCTGTCCATTCTGTCTTTGATCCCAATCCACAAGTTCCTGAATCCAGTTCCTGTCTGCCACTGAGTCCAGTCTGGGGATTCTGCAACAGCATCCGTGGCAAC
This sequence comes from Pogoniulus pusillus, assembly GCF_015220805.1. NCBI lineage: Eukaryota > Metazoa > Chordata > Aves > Piciformes > Lybiidae > Pogoniulus > Pogoniulus pusillus. The sequence continues at coordinate 42,273,524 of NC_087266.1, forward strand.
AGTGATGTAATTGCCATCAAGAGGATTTGGCTCAATATTAGATTTGTGGTTTATTTGTATGTATATAGTTTTATTTTCATTACTGTATTTTTTTTTTCTTTTCCAGTTCATAAGTTTCTCTCCCTTATACCTTTTCTCTTTCCCTTTGGGAAGGAAGAAGGATAAATGGAGAGTGTACGTCACTCATGTAATGGTTGGCCTAGCCTAACCCTTGACAAGCACCTTTTTGCCTCCTCTCCTAGACATATAGAATCATAGAATCAACCAGGTTGGAAGAGACCTCCAAGGTCATCCACGCCAACCTAGCCAGTCAACTAGACCATGGCACTAAGTGCCTCAGCCAGTCTTTTCTTGAACACCTCCAGGGATGGTGATGCCACCACCTCCCTGGGCAGCCCATTCCAATGCCAATCACTCTCTGTGCCAACAACTTCCTCCTAACATCCAGCCTAGACTTCCCCCTGCACAACTTGAGCCTGTGTCCCCTTGTTCTCTTGCTGGTTGCCTGGCAGAAGAGACCAACCCCCACCTGCCTACAGCCTCCCTTAAGGTAGATGTAGACAGCAATGAGGTCACCCCTGAGCGTCCTTCTCTCCAGGCTGAACAACCCCAGATCCCTCAGCCTCTCCATATAATTTGTGTTCCAGGCCTCTCACCAGCTACATCACCTTTCTCTCGACACGTTCCAGTATCTCAACATCTCTCTTGCATTGAGGGGCCCAGAACTGGACACAGCACTCAAGGTGTGGCCTGACCAGTGCTGAGTACAGGGGAAGAATAACCTCCCTTGTCCTACTGGCCACACTGTTCCTGATCCAGGCCAGGATGCCATTGGCTCTCTTGGCCACCTGGGCACACTGCTACCTCATCTTCAGCCTACTATCTAGCAGTACCCCCAAGTCCCTTTCTGCTTGGCTGCTCTTCAGCCACTCTGTCTCCAGCCTGTAGCACTGCTTGGGGTTGTTGTGGCCAAAGTGCAGAACCCTGCACTTGGCCTTGTTAAATCTCATCCCATTTGCCTCTGCCCACCCATCCAACCTGTCCAGGTCCCTCTGCAGGGATCTCCTACCTTCCAACAGACCCGCACCTGCTCCTAGCTTTTCGTCATCTGCAAACTTACTGATGCTGGACACAATCTCCTGGTCCAGATCATCAACAAATATATCAAACAGGATTGGGCCCAGCACTGATCCTATGTATTTGTTGCTGTAGGTTTTTTTATTATGTACTTATATTGTCTGAATAGAATTGTTCAAGCTTGCAATTGCATCAAATTACCTTGATAGAGCATGTGATTGCTAGCATGGAATGCCACACTTTTCCCACAGAAATAAACATGTTCCAGTAATGGTAGGTTGCTCTTGCTATGAATACTATATAAGGCACTTTGGGATCATCTGTGGATGACAAAAGCTACTGCTAATATCACTGCCTTTTTATCTAACTCCTTCACCATTTGTATAGTTTTCTCACATCCACTTGACCAGCACTACTTTCAAACACCTCATCTGCTCTTGGATGGTCTTTTCCAAATCGTTCAGTTGCACAGCCCCACATAGAGAATGAAGTTTTATAGATGACATAATAGTACTAAAAGAATGAGAAACAGTCTTGAGCAACTCTTTGTGATCACATTGTGCATAAATATGTTTTAACATGCAAAATTTCACTAAGAATTTATTTTCTCACTAATAACTTCTCTTATGGTCCCAATGTAATTTTAATAACTATGGTAGGAGGTGGTGGAGGCACCGTCCCTGGAGGTGTTCAAGAAAAGACTGGATGAGGCACTTAGTGCCATGGTCTGGTTGACTGGACAGGGCTGGGTGCTAGGTTGGACTGGATGATCTTGGAGGTCTCTTCCAACCTGGTTGATTCTATGATTCTATGATTCTTTGGCTACTTAGCAACATTTTAAAGCATATACTTGGGTCATAGTATTTAGTAATAGAGTTTATGTATGTACTCACAAGGAAGCATTTATGGGAAAAGATTCTTTAATGAATGTTGATTACTGGTTTGAGGATCTCCAGCAGTATGAACCAGATTCTACACAATAAATACTTCATGAAAACAGCACAGGCAAATGGGGACTAAAGGCTTACTCATATGTTGGTTTTTAAACCAGGAAAATGCCAATATCTGTTTGTGTCCTCTAAGTAAAACTGAAGCAACCTTTTTCACATTGCAAATATATACTGAAACAGATGGCAAAGCCCAAAGCAAGAGAGTGAAATAGAGATATTTGGGAGACCCTTCATTTTAGCTATGCTCTAAGGTGATTACCAATGAATGTAAAGGCTGAGGATATTAAAGAGTACAACCAGTTTCCTTGCAAAGAACTATACCATTAGCTTCATTTTTTTTGACAATTACCCAATGTATCGATTTACCACGGACAATCTTGGACTTCCTTATGTTGCAAGAAAAGAAAACTTCCTGCTTCAATTGCCTTTTCTGCTATTCTTGTCTGTTCTTTTAAGTATTGAACTGGCACCAAATTGCAAGTAGTGTCACTGACAAGCACTGCATTTAGAAGGGCTGATTTAACAAAGTAGCAGAGCAGCAGGCTGGTTATGGCAGTGACAGCAGCACTAAGAGGATTTCAGAGCATTGTTAGACTTTCTAAATCTTTCTCTTATCATCTTTCCAATTTTTAATTTGCTCACTCATTCAGTGCAATCTCTTTTCAGAAGTCATTCTGTTTCCCTTTCTGGAAGTCAAGTAGTAAACTGGAGCCATTCCCCGACGCACTTACCTTGGTTCCTTATTTTTTGGCACACATCTATTAATGACTTATTCAGGTTATTCCAGCACTTAACTTTTTGTATCCTGGGCAGAGCAAAAAGCTGCAATAGGCCATGGAAGCATGTAATCGGTCTTTATACACTGTCAGTCCTTCTGCTAGAGCAGCCTGTGCCAAACACGAAGATGGAAGCGGGAGAGAGGAAAGCTAATCTGGAAAAAGCATCCCAAATTCAATTAGAAATGCTTGGTGTGATAGAAATTAGCATTGAACTGAATAAATTCCAGGCTTTGACAGACTGAAGGTCTGAATGCCAGATGCAAAGTGATAATGTGTGCAAAGGTTGATTCCTCATAGGAAGTAGCAGCCAAGACGCTGATGAGGTAACCGAGATACCTACTGAAATGTGAGCGAGATGGTTTCACGGACCCAGTTGTGCAAAGCTTTTGTAAGATGATTGCAGGAGACATCAGTAAATACAGCATCAGTGGAATACAGGAGATTCTGGAGGAAAGCAGATGCTGGAGATGATTCTATGATTCTATGGAGGGAGCAGGTGAAGGGTAACAAATTTATCCCTCATGGATGGGATTGTATGCACATTTCTATGTCATTAGGACCGCAGGACAGTAAGTAGAGATATCTACCCACAGAACAGTCTGCTGAACTAAGGATAGAATCTGCTGAAGAAAGAAAACAATGATTGGCTTTGCAGAGCAGGAAACTGCAGAAATGGCAATTGAGAAAATGAGTTAGGTGAATACACAATTGCTCTAGCAGCAACATCTTTTTCCAAAAGATCACTGAAGACCCAGTAAATCATGTAAACCTCCTTAAATGTTAGATTTTTGGAAGTCAATGCATTATTCCTGTACGAGAGTTTGTATAATCCATGTAATATATACAAAATTTATAGCAGAGTTAACTCTGGGAAAGGTGCAAACACATTTTGGAGGTCAAAATGAGGATTTGAGAAAAGGTCTTTGTTGAATTTCCTGTGATTGATTTTAGACAAGTGCAAAACATTGCACTTAGAAAGCGGAAATAAGATACACATATTTAAAATAGGTTCTAGTTGGTTATGTATTTGGATGGAAAAGATAAATGCTTATCACAGATCTCAGAATGACTGCAAGCCATTAGTGCGGGCCTGATGCAAAACAGGAAAATATCATTCTGGAATGAATTAAAATGAACGTTGGATGTAAGACATAGAAAGCAGGGTTGTTTTTTCCCCTAGATTTTACTGGCTTTAGTGGTGCTTGGCTGGAAGAGAGTCCAGCAGCATGGTTTAGAGAGGACTGTGATAAGTGAGAGACAGTAGTAGGAATGAAAAGTCATTTAGAAAAAGAGATCTATGAAGCAAAGTTGAAATAATTGCCTTTATGCAATCTAGCTGATAGAAGAACATTGGGGCAGGAAGAAGCAACAGTTTCTTCTACTAGTTGAAAGGCAGATGTAATGAAAGTAGTGAATGCTTCCTCTCTGTGGTGGTTTGGCTGTTACCCGCCCCCCCACACTGTAAGAAATGCCCCAGCTAACTCAGACGGGCTCTGGGAATATAAATGAAGCTATTTATTTACAGCTAGCACAACATAGAAGCAGAAATTTACACTATATACAGCTATAGACAGAAATATACAAGTAAAAAGTAATACAGAAACACAACTTCCCTCCCAGAAACCTGAGTCCCCAGGAGGGGCTCTCAACCACCCCTGCACCTCCCCCTGCCCCTCTCAACCTTACCTCAATCCTGAGAAAAGAATAGAGGTGCAGCCAAGAGGTTAAGGAGCAAGGTTAGTGGCAGTGAGGTTAAGGAGATGTAGCTTTGTCTAAAGGCAGAAGCAGAGTGAGAAAATGGTGAAAGTTATCTAATGTTTACCCTTCTTGTTCCCATACATCTCAGCGAGACTGTGAGAGAAGGAGACACAACCATTGTTTTCCTTTTTCAGCCAATTATCTAGTTCTTTTCACCAAAACATTCTAGCCTGCTTCAAACTAGCACACTCTCTGTGACCATAAAGTGAATTTTCAGCAAAGCAATACAAACTGGCCAATGTGATACCCATCCACAAGAAGGGTTGAAAGGAGGAGCCAGAAAACTACAGACCTGTAAGCCTGACCTCAGTGCCAGGCAAGGTCATGGAACAGGTCATCTTCAGTGCCATCTCAAAGCACCTACAGGATGGCCAAGGGATCAGGCCCAGCCAGCATGGGTTTAGGAAGGGCAGGTCCTGTCTCACCAACCTGATCTCCTTTTGTGATCAGGTTACCTGCTGGTGAATGTTGGGAAGGCTGTGGATGTAGCCTACCTGGACTGCAGCAAAGCCTTTGACATAGTCTGTCACAACAAGCTTCTGGCAAAGCTGGCAGCTCATGGTTTGGACAGATTCACTCTGTGCTCGATCAAGAACTGGCTAGAAGTCTGGGCCCAGAGAGTGGTGGTGAATGGTGCCACATCCAGTTGGCAGCTGTCACTAGTGGTGTTCCCCAAGGGTCAGTGCTGGGCCCAGTCCCGTTCAACTTCTTTATTGATGACCTGGACGAGGGGATTGAGTCCAGCATCAGTAAGTTTGCAGATGACACCAAGCTAGGAGCAGTTGTTGATCTGTTGGAAGGTAGGAGAGCCCTGCAGAGGGACCTTGCCAGGCTGGATAGGTGGGCAGAGGCCAATGGGATGAGATTTAACAAGGCCAAGTGCAGGGTTCTGCACTTTGGCCACAACAACCCCAAGCAGCGCTACAGGCTGGGGACAGAGTGGCTGAGAGCAGCCAGGAATACCAGTGGGAATACTGTCAGATAGCAGCTGAATATGAGGCAGCAGTGTGCCCAGGTGGCCAAGAGAGCCAATGGCATTGTGGCCGGTGTCAGGAACAGTGTGGCCAGCAGGACAAGGGAGGTTATTCTGCCCCTGTACTCAACACTGGTCAGGCCGCACCTTGAGTCCTGTGTCCAGTTCTGGGATCCTCAGTTCAAGTGGAGCTGGAAGGTGTCCAGAGAAGGGCAACAAAGCTGGTGAGTATCCTGGAATACAAACCCTATGAGGAGAGGCTGAGGGAGCTGGGGGTGTTTAGACTGGAGAGGAGGCTCAGGGGTGACCTCATTGCTGTCTACAACTACCTGAAAGGAGGTTGTAGCCAGGTGGGGGTTGGTCTCTTCTGCCAGGCAACCAGCAATAGAACAAGGGGACACAGTCTCAAGATGTGTTGGGGGTGGGGGGAAAGTAGAGGCTGGATGTTAGGAGGAAGTTGTTTCCAGAGAGAGTGATTTCCCATTGGAAGGGGCTGCCCAGGGAGGTGGTGGAGTCACCATCCCTGGAGGTGTTCAGGAAAAGCCTGGCTGAGGCACTTAGTGCCATGGTCTAGATGACTGAATAGGGCTAGGTGCTAGGTTGGCCTGGATGATCTTGGAGGTCTCTTCCAACCCTATTGATTCTATGATTCTATGCTTCTGTAGTATGTTAGGTTTTGTTTGTTTGATTATTTGGTTTGGTTTGGTTTTAAGAGACAAGACACTCTCTTAGTGTTTGTCTGAGTGTTTTTTACCCTTCCTACACACAGGTTGGACTAGGCAATACCTTCAGCTCTGTGATTTCCAAGATTCTGAGTTTAGATGACTGAGAAATTCACCAACTATAACAGAAATTTTCAACTCAACCAGAAAGTAGAGAGGCTATTAATCAGGACATTCTATGGAGAGTCACTCCTGTGATTAATGTTTTTTAGGTAAAGATGAATGAAAATAACCTGGCAATGTGAAAGACATGCATCGATTATGAGAAAGATACTGACTTGCACCAGAGAATGGAAAACACTGCACTGAAAGTGTCTCAGGCATAACAAAACAGTACTTGCAGTTTCTGAGAAACACAAGTGGGCTGGGCTTTGGCTGACACAGATGGGAAAGAAGAAAGAGAGAGCCCAGGGCATTCTAATAGTGCTGCACTTAAATAAAAGGATCAAAAGGGTCTTTTACTGTCTGAGGATGAAGTGTGCAAACTTGGAGGAGGCAAAGGTACTATTCCTCTCCCAAGTCTGCAGCAAAGTGCAGCATCCCCCAAACAGCATAATGAAAGCTCAGTCAGGCTGTGAAGAAGAAGGAGCTTAGGAAGGAGTTTGGGGGTTGAAGAGAGGGGAGGAAGAACGCTGGTGTTCTGCCAAAATGCAGTTATTTCTCCCTAAAACCCCCAAATGCTTACAGCACTGAATTCCTAAGGTTTATTCCAAAATAATTAAAAATAAATTTCTTTCCCTTGTTTTAAACTTGACCATTAGCCAAATCCCTTTCAGAAAATGGACAGTGAAGAGCAACCCATATTTTGCAATTGCCACATGTCTTTTTTTTTCTTTTTTTCTTTTTTCTTTTTTTCTTTTTTTTTTTTTTTCTCTCTGGGAAATCTGATGATTTCACCAGGATCATGAGAAAAGATTGTGGTTTGTTTGGTTTTTTTTTTTTTCTCACGGGTTTTTACAATCCCAAATAATATGATGCATGTTCTCAGTCATGGAGTATCATAGAATCATATAATTAACCAGGTTGGAAGAGACCTCCAACATCATCCAGTCCAACCTAGCATCCAGTCCTAGCCAATCAACTAGACCATGGCACTAAGTGCCTCAGCCAGGCTTTTCTTCAACACCTCCAGGGGCAGCAACTCCACCACCTCCCTGGGCAGCCCATTCCAATGCCAATCACTCTCTCTGGCAACAACTTCTTCCTAACATCCAGCCTATACTTCCCCCAGCACAACTTGAGACTGTGTTCCCTTGTTCTATTGTTGGTTGCCTGGCAGAAGAGACCAACCCCCACCTGGCTACAGCCTCCCTTCAGGTAGTTGTAGACAGCAATGAGGTCACCCCTGAGCCTCCTCCTCTCCAGGCTAAACAATCCCAGCTCCCTCCTCCCCTGTAGTCTTGTCCTGGAGTCCTGTATACCCCTAAATTCCTCTCCCTCTGTGGTTTGAATGGGAGAGGAAAAGATGAGAAAATACCTGCTTCCTGCCCCCCCTGCCCTGCAGGAGTGAATGGGGTGAGCAAGAGGCCCTTCCGGCAGGAGAGATGCCCCATGCAGTGCTCGCACTGGAATCAGGTTGGGATTGGATGTGGTCTTCATGCCTAGGCAGTGGTAACTCTGCTCTTTGTCCCTCCCACCTTTGGGGTTCCTGCCTTAGAGTTCACCCCTGCCTGGAAGTTTGTGCCCGCTTTCCTTACCCCCCCCCTCCACCTGGATAGATTGAGCAGCAGAAGCCCCTGGTGCTCTGCTCTGAAGAATGGCTTCCCACCATTAGCACCCTTTATGCACCTCAATAGGTCTTAACGACTCTCGGCATCAGAAGAGAACCTGAGAGGACAAGAAGCTGGACCAAGCCAGCCTGACTGTGAGTTATTCTGGCTCAGCTTTATTATTAAGTGGGAAATGCTATTCATTTAATAGCTCAGCCTTTTTCCAACTTCTGACTTCCAAAATAGTCAAATTATCTATGGCATCCATGTAGATCTTCTCAAACGAACTGAACATGGTAATTAAAACTAAATTAATTTCTGTATCTAGTTTTGGGGGCAGGTTTTTAGGAAAATAAAATAACTCTTTTTTTCTATAAAATTCCTGCCTCGGCCACATTAATTCTCTGCCTCCACATCAGGTCTTCTGGTAATGATGCATTATAAATGGTAGCATCCACAGCTGCACTGAGCAGGAGAAAGATTAAGACTAAAAGTGAAAAGGAGCACTTTTTAATATAAGCAAGATGGAACAAAACTTGTAGAATATAGCAAGGCACTAGAAGCAAGTCAAGAAACTGGCACCCTGCTGCACTACTCTGCATTACATTTCTGCTTCTCTATTAGAGTGCATTAGGAAGGACAATGCAACAGAACAGGGATGACTTACACGGAAAATGCAATCAAGTGTGGTCAAACAAATTGCACTGTGGGCTCATTGTGATCACAGCAGTCAGGGATGAAACCTAAGAAATGGGAACAATATTACTATTGTGTCAATAAATGTAATTAAGACCAAGATGATAGTTTTATTCAGAATCCATATTTCCTGCTTGCTAAAGTCTTTCTCAGAAATTTACCTTTCCCAATGATGCATCTCATATTAGTTCTTTTCTAGTTCATCCTGTAGTACATTTCCATTAGACACAAGTGGGGGAAAAAAGCAACTGCATTACAAATGACATCAATTCCTAACATAAAGGATGAATTAATTGACAGAAAAATGTGCTAGGAATGCTATGTCCTAGTTATTCTAAACCCTAATTGAATTCTCACAAAACCTTTAAATTACCTGTGTGGAAGGGAAATGCCTGCTTGCTTGCTTGCTTGTTTGATTATGTTACAGGCCTATTCATACCTTGTTATTCTTTTTTAACTCAAAAATTTGCTTGCATATAATACATTTACTTTGGCAGGTGGCATAAAATCTTTCTGTAATATGTGTGAGCGTTGGGGTAAGCCTGTGGGGGCAAGATGGGGGGAAGGCTGTGGACGTAGTCTACCTGGACTTCAGCAAAGCCTTTAATACTGTCTGCCACAAGAAGCTCCTAGCCAAGCTGGCAGCTCATGGTTTGGACAGATCCACTCTGTGCTCGATCAAGAACTGGCTAGAAGTCTGGGCCCAGAGAGTGGTGGTGAATGGTGCCACATCCAGTTGGCAGCTGTCACTAGTGGTGTTCCCCAAGGATCAGTGCTGGGCCCAGTCCGGTTCAACTTCTTTATTGATGACTTGGACGAGGGCATTGAGTCCAGCATCGGTAAGTTTGCAGATGACACCAAGCTAGGAGCAGGTGTTGATCTGTTGGAAGGTAGGAGAGCCCTGCAGAGGGACCTGGACAGGCTGGATGGGTGGGCAGAGGCAAATGGGATGAGATTTAACAAGGTCAAGTGCAGAATTCTGCACTTTGGCCACAACAACCCCAAGCAGCGCTACAGGCTGGGGACAGAGTGGCTGGAGAGTAGCCAGGAAGAAAGGGAGCTGGGGGTACTGATAGACAGTAAGCTGAAGATGAGCCAGCAGTGTGCTCAGGTGGCCAAGAGAGCCAATGGCATCCTGGCCTGCATCAGGAACAGTGTGGCCAGTAGGACAAGGGAGGTTATTCTTCCCCTGTACTCAGCACTGGTCAGACCACACCTTGAGGGCTGTCTCCAGTTCTGGGCTCCTCAATTCAAGAGAGATGTTGAGGTGCTGGAAGGTGTCCAGAGAAGGGCAAGAAAGCTGGTGAAGGGCCTGGAATACAAAGCCTATGAGGAGAGGCTGAGGGAGCTGGGGGTGTTTAGCCTAGAGAAGAGGAGGCTCAGGGGGGACTTCATTGCTGTCTACAACTACCTGAAGAGACATTGTAGCCAGGTGGGGGGTGGCCTCTTCTGCCAGGCAATCAGCAACAGAACAAGGGAACACAGTCTCAAGTTGTGCCGGGGGAAGTATAGGCTGGATGTTAGGAGGAAGTTCTTGCCAGAGAGAGTGATTGGCATTGGAATGGGCTGCCCAGGGAGGTGTTGGAGGCACAGTCCCTGGAGGTGTTCAAGAAAAGCCTGGCTGAGGCACTTAGTGCTATGGTCTAGTTGACTGGCTAGGGCTGGGTGCTAGGTTGGACTGGATGATCTTGGAGGTCTCTTCCAACCTGGTTGATTCTATGATTCTAATCCTGGGGAGAGCCTCCTAGGCAGAGCAGCGAATATGAGAGAAGGTGCAACCTGTCCATCTCTAGCTGTAGGAGTTACTATTAGCTGTGGCCCACCCGGGGCTGGCCCTAGCTCTAACCTTGATCCTTATAGGTCACCCTGTGGGTCCAAATTCTGTCCTCTGACCATTCCAGGGCTGTGTCTGACCCTTGTTCCCTTTGCTGCTCCTGATTCCAAGTTACACTTGTGCATGAGCTGACATCCTAACCAATCACTGTGTAGGAAGGAAGATTGTTCATATTTCCTGAGGGTCTCAGACTCTATAAAACAACAGAAGCCCTTTCAGGGCTGGGGGACCTTTGAATGTTTCTAAGACTTATATTTAAATGCATTCCCTCAACATACCTTAAGTGCCTATCAAACTGAACGTAGGCTCCCTCCAACCATCCCACTCATCCTCACTGATGCAAAGAGAACCTGCACACTTGACTATATGAAAGCTATATGTCAGTTCATGCAAGCAGAGGTCCTGCTACAGGCATGGATCTTCAGAAGAGGTCTTCACATGGAAATGCATCCTGGTGCTGGGCACTATCTATTTGTAAAGCACTGAACTCGTACAATTGCAGTAAGAATAGCTGGGAGTCCTGACACATGCAAAGAACTCCACAAACTCTGGAGGATGGCCTTGGGTGGCTCACAGGAATTAAAGGATATTGCTTCTCTTCTCTGTAATTCAGTGGTAATTTCTTCATTAACAACATACACTGCAGACACTGAGAAACAGCTGTCATAGAAGACAAATGGGCACTAAAAGCACGGAGAACTATGGTAAAATATACACAACCATAACGAATTGTTGTGTAGGGTCTAGCTGTCTTCAGAGGATGATTTGTATTGCAGTGGCTTGGAAAAAACCTGAGTATGATGAATGTAAGTGTATAACTTAAACCTAGTTAATTTCTTAATTCATTACAATACTTCTTTCCTATAAGCAGCTCCTAAAATTATTGATTAAACAAACAAAACCTAGGTTGATTTTTGGCTGGCAAATACTCCAGCCCTAAATCAAATGTTGAATCTGAGGCAGCAGTGTGCTTATCAGCCTCAGGTCATGTCCTTAATGCTCAATGAAAGGGAAACCTGTTTCTCATTCAGTGATTGCTCAGCTATAATAAACTGCTAACATTTTTTAATTTGATACTTTACATACTCATTAAACTCTGGTATCATATAACAGGGCAGAAGGTTTGACTTTTTCCCCAGGAGCAATTTTCTCCTGAAGCCTGAATATTTCATTGCTGTACTGTAATTTAAAGGGTTATGGAGGCTTGGTGAAATAAATTACAATGTTTATGAAAATAGCCAAAACCAAAAACAAACTGGAAAAAAAAGCCCCACTCAGCTACTCAGCTTCGGTTCATGTACTGTTCAGTGGCCAGCAATCACATACAGGGGAACAGGATATGAACAGAGAACTTTAGAGCTAAACTATCACAGTCTTTATCTCCAAGGGAGGAGAAAGGAAAGCCACAGCAAAGCTATCTTAATAACTGATTTACTATGATACTTATTTTCCAATATATAGAGAAAAAAAAACCCAAACCAACACAAAAGCCTACCAAACACCACGCAGACGTGTTGGTTTGATTCATCTAGTTAGAGAATGCAGGAAAAATAAATACCAACCAAAGTGCCTTACATAACTGAACAGCTACTCCAGTATCAGAAAATAAACCAGGCAGTTTGGTGTTAAGGCTTAGGCTTTCAACTTTCCTTCAAACTGTGTTTCTACATGAGTCAGAGGGAGTGGGATCAAGCATGAAAGCTGGGTTAAATCATCCATTAAAGGGGAAAATGATAAAGAACTAAGGTTAAGAATCAGAAATAACTTTTAAACTAAATAAAACAGAGTAGATTTAGACTATATATAAGGAAGAAATGTTTTATGAGTGTAGTAAAACTCTGGAAGAGGTTGCCCAGAGAGGTCTCAGGAGATTCATCCCTGGAATCATTCAAGGTCCAGTTGGATGGGCCTTTGAGCAACCTCACCTAGATAAAGATGTCCCTGCTTACTGCAGCAGGGAAGTTGGACTAGATAATCTTTAAAGATCTCTTTCAACACAAAACCAATCTTTGACTCTATAATTCTGCAACTCTAAAACCACAAGAAAGTAGATGCTCCTCATGACATCAAAACCAAGCAAGCACCCTATAGATGACCCTTTCCTTCTTTACCAAATATTATAGTATAAACCCCAAAGTAATCACAGACTGACAATATCTCTCACGAGAAGAAAAAGGCAGAAAGGAAATCCAGAATTAGAGTGGAAGGAAACTTGAGGAGGTTAATGACAGAAACGTACAGATCTGAACAGATGCCAATCTGGGACTACAGAAGGAAACAGACGATTGTGGAGACTGTAAGAAAATAAAAGCTAAAGGGAAGTATGAGGACAAAACAGCAGAGGAAAAACACAGAAAGATCAGGGAGAAAAGATAATATTTTTTTTCTGGAAGGTAGATTTTGCTGCAGAGTTATGATTGACATTCAGGCTGAGAATGACCTTCTACTTATGAAGAGTGGAGTAGATGACACATGTAGATTAGGATTTCACTATGAGGACATATTCATGATCTCCCTAGTCCAGAACCAGCTCCAACGGTGACTATCTACTGTTAATATACAACTGCAAGGATTAAGATGTTGAGGTGCTGGAGCATGTCCAGAGAAGGGCGACAAAGCTGGTGAGGGGCCTGGAACACAAAGCCTATGAGGAGAGGCTGAGGGAACTGGGGGTGTTTAGCCTGGAGAAGGGGAGGCTCAGGGGGGACCTCATTGATGTCTACAACTACCTGAAGGGAGGTTGTAGCCAGGTGAGGGTTGGTCTCTTCTGCCAGGCAACCAACAATAGAACAAGGGGACACAGGCTCAAGTTGTGCCGGGGAAAGTCTAGGCTGGACGTTAGGAGGAAGTTGTTGTCAGAGAGAGTGATTGGCATTGGAATGGGCTGCCCAGGGAGGTGGTGGAGTCGCCATTCCTGGTGGAGGTGTTGAAGAAAAGCCTGGATGAGGCACTTAGTGCCATGGTCTAGTTGACTGGCTAGGGCTGGGTGCTAGGTTGGCCTGGCTGATGTTGGAAGTCTCTTCCAACCTGGTTGATTCTATGATTCTATGATTCTAAATCTTGCATAAACTACTCCCGTACAAGTCCCATTTATTTCCCAGAAGTTAGGGGTTGTTTCAAGACTGAAGCTCATTTTGCTTGCTTCCACAGATAAGCTCCAGGTATTTCCTGTTGTTCTTTTAAACCTCCTAACCTTCTTTGAATCTTTTTACATTCTTTACATCAAACTGTATTAAGTCGAAGGATGCTTTTCTGGCCCCTCTGCTGATTTATCTTCTGTAAAGCCCTATTTCTCTCAGCTGGGAAAACAGAAGGATTTCTGACAACTACATTCACAGTCTTTTGATACTTCAGTCAGTATGCAAAGCTAGCTTTGGTGATTCTGGTAATAAACTACCATTTTCATATGTACATATCTATATTGGTCTTTAACTCACATTAACAGCTTTTTCAGTTGTAACCAATTTGGTTGGCAACATGGACTGATTTAAGAGTGTATGCAATTAATTACTTTTGAATCATAGAATCAACCAGGTTGGAAGAGACCTCCAAGATCATCCAGTCCAACCTACCCCCCAGCCCTAGCCAGTCAACTAGACCATGGCACTGAATGTCTCATCCAGTCTTTTCTTGAACACCTCAATTAAATCAATCTAAATTGTTCCTAGTGCTACATGTCAGTTTGCAAAAGGCAGAAGACCGGAGCTAGTCTGAAGTACATCTTGGGTTTAAAATGGAAGAGGATGGATTGGTATTTTATTTTTGGAAGAAATTCTTTTCTGTGAGGATGGTGAGGCACTGGAACATGTTGCCCAGGGAAGTTGTGGATGTCCCCTCCCTGGAAGTGCTCAAGGCCAGGCTTGTGGGGTTTTGAGCAACTTGATCTAACAGAACGTGTCCTTGCCCATGGCAGGGTAGTTGGATATAGATGATCTTGAGGGTGACTTCCAACACAAGCCATTCTATGATATGATATAATATGGACATCAGGTTTCAGCAGCTGCTGTTTCATACTATAGATATGCTCCCATTGCCTAATAAAAATTTCTAAGGCAGATATAACCATTCTTAATCAGTTTTGCAGGAATAATGTTTTTCCTTGAAAACTATTTCCTAGTTTTGATCTATTCACTCCTCCACTGTATGTTCTGTTCTTGACACACTGGACGAAACAAATCAGCAAAGTATAGGGGAAGTAAGTTAGGCACAAGAACATGCTCTTTGTGAATTAGTGGGGAGCTAGAATTTGTGGTGGAAGGGAGGTAATGAAATTCAATAAATGACTGAGAGAGGGAGCATTGCTAGACAGAGATGTGGAAAGATTGAATCTCCCTTGAGAAGATGAAAGTACAGTCCAGTAATTGGGAACAGTGAGGGCCTATTTGGGGGGAAAAGAGGAAAAGAAGTAGTTAAGACACTGTAGTTGTTTTCAGAGCTTCGGTTCAGCTCCAGTGCACTGAAGTAGCAATCTCAAAAACTAAAAGGCAGTGGAGTGGGAAACACATTGGCTGGTTTTATTGAAAGACACATGGGTTTTTATCATAAATGTGCATTTGCAATAACTTTTGTGTAAAGAGAGCTTATTAAACAGTATTAACACTAAAAATAGCTAACATTTTGACAAAGAATCTGGACTTTTCCTACTCATTTCATGTATACTCAGACCTACTGTGCATGCACGGTGTAGCTCTGGGATTACACACTGTAGTGTTATTCAAATATGCAAAGTCCCATTGACATTGTAGTCAGGGGAGAGTATGGTTTAATGTATCCCTAATCCACATATTAAAGCTCTCTAAGTATGATTTGACATGACAGTCTGTAATGCCTCTAATCTTTAACTTTCTATTGTGCCTGTGACATATACACCACAAATTACAGTATAGGCCTGTCTCATGAAATTCCATTTAAGATCTGTATTTTTGGTTAACACTTGGTTTTATATATATATATATATATATTTGTGAATATGTACATGCATGTGCCTAAAGCTTTTAAATACCTACCCACATAAGATAGGAATTCAGAAGTAATTCTTTATCCCAGTCTTTAGTTCCCCCTGCTGTGCCTATGCATTGAAATTAAGTAACCTCAAAGGGTTGTACAATGTCTGTGCCATCAGCGGGGGAGTAAAAAAAGGGAGATGTATATGCATGCACTAATACTTAAACTGTAAGCTACCAATTCCATTGATATGTCATGAATGTTCAGTGATCCACTGCATGCCAAGTCGTCTTCCTGAATTTTCATCAAGCACTCACTAAATATGCTTAGCTGCTATTCCCTAGCTCACAGTTGTAGGGAGGATCCTGAAGGGTTGGGCAGTAGATCCTATGCCACATATCAATGCCACAAAGTTAATGGAGCTGGGTCTGGCAATAAGCACTTCTTCCTAACAAAGTCCTTTTGCTTTTATGAAAAGAAGAGATGGCAGCTGCTAGGGAGGGGTATCAACATTTTTTCCTAAGAACCTAAGGGCCACTGAAATGGACGATAGGGACCATAATAAGACAGACTTGCTGTCTGTAGCATCTACAATGAACTTATGTGACTACACTGATAATTAGCTTCGAGACAAAAATGCATAATTCAGACTTCCTGGTGTCATCTGTGGGTGCTAGAACCTGCCTGCCTGTATAGTGGAGCAAGGTATTTAATGGTGTGTGCTTTGGGTGTTTAACTAGGCATGTCATATTTTTCAGGAGCAGCACCGTTAGCCATAAAGCTGTATTTGCCATAGGTAGAAGGCAGTTCCAAACCCAGCCCCTGCTAGTTAACATTTATATCTCCAAAGAATTGTTCCTGGATCCAGAAATGAGATTTCTTAATGGGGGAAAAGGGTGTGTCATAGTAGTAGCATGCATGGATGGAGAGGAATTGTATGGTTTTTTTTTAATTGTATTGAAAACAATCTGATAATCAGAGTCTGTAATGTATATGTAAATACATACACACAAATAAATAGAGAGGCTTTTAAGAATGAATTCATGCATCTAGAGATACTGTAATTGTATGAGGATGCAGCTCTACTCACTACTTCAGGGTAGAGAGAGGGAAGACTCAGGAGGATGTTGTTTTAATATTAAGCAGATCATGCATCTATATCTCTGAGCCCTTCTCTGTTCACACTGCCATCCTATCATTAGCTCAATCAAATGCTCCCAATTTAATATGCTTTGTCTTGTCCATAAAAAATGAAAGTGCCTGTCTAAATGATTAGATCACTATAAAGAAAAGCTCAGTTGTGATCTTTCTATGCAGTATTTCACGTGGAGAAACACGCTAATCCTCTTCTATACATCATTCCTTTTTCTGGGCCTGATTGGGTTCCACAAATAGCAAATGCTCAAGCTGACAATATTCATTTGCATAGCTCGTTTGTTTGCCTGCTGCTTTTCTACTGGGACCTGTCCCAGGCTGCTTTGAAACCTTTCAGTGACCACTTATATTAGTCTGTTTTTTCCACTCATGAACCGTCTGATATTTTTATGGTAGCTTTTGAACATTTAATCTCCCTGTCTTTTTACTGCTGCCCAAGCAACATATTTCCTGAGTCACACCAGAGACTCTTCCTTTCAACAACTTCTAATTAGCCTGCTGAGGATGAGGCCTCGGCAAAGTAATTTTAAGGGTAACTTCCTTGCTCTGGCTCCAGTGCTTCCTGCTTACCAGAGCTCACTGCTTAAGAAGCTTATCAGCTAACTTCCTGCTGGTGAGACACTTGCCAATCATCTGACATTACTCGTTCACTGTATCAATGAGCTGGATGGCTGTTTCTAGAATAATAAGAATCAGAAAGAGGAACTGACCTTGTACAAAAGAGCGTTGTGGCTTGCATGAAGAACACAGCTGCTGTTGCGAGTGAGGATTTCAATTCTGGAGCACACACAGTATTACTAGGTGTAAATATTCCTCCTTCTGCCTGAAATGCATGCAAAGATGGCCTTTGCACAGCCTGTCTCTTCTGGCTCTTGATATTCATTACCCTGAAATTTAAAGGAGATTTTTTTCACTTACTCCATAATGAAGAAATGATTCCCTTGTGTTATTTTCAACCTCCTCACTTCCCTGCTAGGCAATGTTATTTTAAAAGCAAACAAATTTTCAGGTGTGTTAATCTTAATTCTGTTGGGTTGTTGTTTTTTTTCACAAAATGACAGTGCTGTCAGTGTAAACAGCCTTAAACTTAGACAGGTAAGCAGCAGGCAGTATCAAAGTCGATTCCGAGAGCTTTGTATTGCATACTGACCCACTCTGACCATTGGTGAAATTAGAAAACCCCTCTCTTCGTATTGCAATTTAGAGAATATCAAATATACAAAACATAGGTTTTGCTTTATTTGCTACTGCCTGTCAAATCTTTCTCTCCTTATTAAACAGTGGGATATATTTATGACATTATTCCTGCTGATCCTAGTGTGTTTCATCTTTGAGTCAGTAAAGAAATGTGGGGAGAAAAAAAAAAAGGAAGAAACCCAACCAAAACCCACAAACTGATTAGAAATGATGGCTTTGTAGTGTTCTCTCATTAGAGAGTTGTCCCTGAAAGAATGCATGCATTCTCTAAGGTTTTGTATAAATTTAGACTTATTGTTTAGCCCTCTCTCTTTAGAGTGTTCATTTGAAATTACTGTCTTCATTGAAAAATTTACCAGTATCACCTGTGGTTTAGTTCTACAACACTGAGAACTCTGCTACACTGAAACAGCTACTCCAACAAACAGTGAATGTTTACTATTCAACCAGTTTCTCCATGCATTTTCTATGAAGAGATATTTAAAATACTTAAATTCTTACTACAAGCTTTAACTGGTTTTATCAGTTCTCAGGAGAACTGATTTTATCTGTTCTCAGGATGACTTCAATTAAAGGATGAATAATTTCTTTTCTGTGATAAGCATATTATAAATACTCAGACACAGAGAAAGAGACAGATAGGACATACCTTTATCCTTTGTGTCAGACTTCAGACAGGGAAGGAGCCTCTTCTGATTTTTCTTCATCCCATATGTTAGGCCATAACATAACTCGGTTCTGACCATGCTGCCTTATGCTTTACTGGCTGCTTGCCCATTTCTTGGGGCAATTTCACAACATGTGTCTTGAGCTCTATTTGATTCACTCCTCTGAGGTTGATTTTGTCCCTTGGTGCCAGTGTCTGTAATATAATTGCCTGTATGCAGGCTGCTTGCAGACAGAATTCTTCTGCTGGGTACATTTTGACACACCCCATGTGGTCCTTGCGGTTTGCCAAAGCACTTGATGCATTGCAACCTGTTTTCTTGTCAGCAACAAGTGCCTTCCATGATGTCTTTTTTTTTTCTCTGCTGTCCAGACATCATTTTCATAAAGACACTCATCTTTTTTTGGGGGGGGGTTCTTCTCTTCAGAAATGGAGTTAATAGCTAAGGGTAATAAAAATTTGTTGTATATTTGTTAGTGAGTCGCAATTAAAAACCAAAAGAGAGAGCAGTTTAGTAACATTGATTAGATCCAAAAAAGGATTCAAGGGACAAAAGCTCCCCATCTTTTATGCAATCAACTTATTCATTCAGAGAAAATAGAATTGGCTTCACTTTTCACTTTGGTATGAGTGTCTCTACAATACCCTTTAACTAAACCAACAACTTATGGAAGGCAATGGCACTTTCCCAATACTTCTCACTGAAAATGAGACAGTGCACAACACAGAGGTGAGAAAAATTGTATCAAAAGTGAATGTAAGAGAAGCATCACTCTATCTTCATGATTTGGGCATTCACCTGAATGAAAAAGTGTGTTTTTTCAAGACTATTCAAACAGCTGATAATGTGTTTTACCTTCAGTGGTCTTTGGATAAATGCATTAACACTACACAATAACTAGGAGGGCACTGCACAGTCATACCTCTAAGTAACTCAGACAAGAACAGCTGGGGTTTTGGTGGGGTTTGGTTTTGTGTCTTGGCTTGTTGGGTTTTTTTTTTTGTTTTTTTTTTTTCTACAGTATGCCAGTACCTATATGTAAACATTTAAATTTCAAGTTTCACTTTAGCACACAAGAAGCTCCTAGCCAAGCTGGCAGCTCATGGTATGGACAGATTCACTCTGTGCTCAATCAAGAACTGGCTGGATGGCAGAGCCCAGAGAGTGGTGATGAATGGTGCCACATCCAGTTGGCAGCTGTCACTAGTGGTGTCCCCCAGGGATCAGTGCTGGGCCCAGTCCTGTTCAACTTCTTTATTGATGATCTGGATGAAGGGATTGAGTCCAGCATCAGTAAGTTTGCAGATGACACCAAGCTAGGAGCAGGTGTTGATCTGTTGGAAGGTAGGAGAGCCCTGCAGAGGGAACTGGCCAGGCTGGATAGGTGGGCAGAGGCCAATGGGATGAGATTTAACAAGGTCAAGTGCAGGGTTCTGCACTTTGGCCACAACAATCCCAAGCAGCTACAGGCCGGAGACAGAGTGTCTGGAAAGCAGCCAAGAGGAGAGGGCCCAGGGGGTACTGCTAGATAGTAGCTGAAGATGAGCCAGCAGTGTGCCCAGGTGGCCAAGAGAGCCAATGGCATCCTGGCCTGCATCAGGAACAGTGTGGCCAGTAGGATGAGGGAGGTTATTCTGCCCCTGTGCTCAGCACTGGTCAGGCCACATCTTGAGTGCTGTGTCCAGTTCTGGGCATTCAAGAGAGATGTTGAGGTGCTGGAATGTGTCCAGAGAAGGGCGACAAAGCTGGTGAGTGGCCTGGAACACAGCCCTGTGAGGAGAGGCTGAGGGAGTTGGGGTTGTTTAGCCTGGAGAAGAGGAGGCTCAGGGGGAACCTCATTGCTGTCTACAACTACCTGAAGGGAGGTTGTAGCCAGGTGGGGGTTGGTCTCTTCTGCCAGGCAACCAGCATCAGAACAAGGGGACACAGTCTCAAGTTGTGCCAGGGAAGTATAGGCTGGATGTTAGGAGGAAGTTCTTCCCAGAGAGAGTGATTGGCATTGGAATGGGCTGCCCGGGGTGGTGGTGGAGTCACCATCCCTGGAGGTGTTGAAGAAAAGACTGGCTGAGGCACTTAGTGCCATGGTCTAGTTGACTGGCTAGGGCTGGGTGCTAGGTTGCACTGGATGATCTTGCAGGTCTCTTCCAACCTGCTTGATTCTATGATTCTATTCTAAGTATTTGTGATAAAGCCTTGTAGATATTTCCTTATCTATTTACCAGAAATACTTCATTCTTTCTTATATGATGTGGCTAACATTAGCAGGCATCGCTAATCTGACATGCATTTGCAAGTACTCTAGGACTTTCAAGGTTAGATTGTGGTACTCAGGACTGTAGATCAGTTTATTTCCAAAGTGAAGGCATTACAGATACTGTAAAAGCATTCAAAGTGAATGAAGTTGACTGCAGTGAGGTTTGTTTGTATGTTTTTAATATTCATTCACCTATTTTTTGGAAAAAAGTATGACATTTGCAGAAACATTCCATCTGTACATCTGCACTAGTTGCCTTCTTAACTCTATTCAAACATTTTGAGTCCAGATGAGCCTGCTGAGCCTAACATTGTTAGTGCAAACAAATCACATGGATGTAAGAATTAAAATCCATTCCCTGTGCATTCTATATGGCCAAATCTCAAAATAGTTGATGCACAGGGTTAACCCTCCTGGGAGGAGTGGTCTTGAACCTGACTTCAGGTGGTCTTGACCCCTGCCCAGGGGTGGGTCTGAACACTAGCAGGTGATGGTTAGCCCACTTCCCCTTTCTGTCTCAAAATCCATAAAAGCAGGGAGACATCCAATTTCTCTCTGCCCTCCCTCCCTGCCTGCTAGCATCACCATTCATAGAACCATAGAATCAACCAGGTTGGAAGAGACCTCCAACATCATCCAGTCCAACCTAGCACCCAGCCCTAGCTAATCGACTAGACCATGACACTAAGTGCCTCAGCCAGACTTTTCTTGAACATCTCCAGGGATGGTGACTCCACCACCTCCCTGGGCAGCCCATTCCAATGGCAAATCACTCTCTCTGTGAACAACTTCCTCCTAATATCCAGCCTAGACTTCTCCCGGCACAACTTGAGGCTGTGTCCTCTTGTTTTATTGGTGGTTGCCTGGCAGAAGAGACCAACCCCCACCTGGCTGCAACCTCCCTTCAGGTAGACAGCAATGAGGTCACCCCTGAGCCTCCTTCTCTCCAGGCTAAAGAGTCCCAGCTCCCTCAGCTTATGTTGCTATTTGTTAGTGGAGAGATCAGAGTGGAGAAGAATAGATCCAGCATCATAGAGCAGAGTGGGACAAATTGTTGACATTTTGACTTTTTATCCCTCTCAGCAAACCAATGAATGATACAGACTTCATCATTATTTGATTTTTTACAAGCAATGATCTATTTTCTCTCATTAAAATATTCCAATTAGCCTGAAACCAGCAGGCTAAGCATCTGCCTAACTAAATTGTGCACATAGTTATGGCCAAAGAGAAATGCTAAATGAACATAAGTAATTAACCCTTTTCTTCAGAAATGCCTTCATATTTTTCTAACCCAGTTTGGCTCCTTTGGACTGGTAAAAGGCCAGGAATGTCTTCCCTCTGCACTTTCTCTTCTGTACCTCAAACAAAGTAACATTTTTACCCAAAAGTGTAACAATTCTATCTATTTTACAAGCAATTAATCTTAATATTGTAACAGAAATACTGATTAACTGCTTAGTGACTGATGCAGTGCACTATGGGTCAGCATCTCACCCAGTGTTTCATTATGTCTCATCTCTGTAGCCAATCAAGTATGAAGCACTTGTCATGCCCAAGCAATATGCTGCATGTACCTAAAGAGCTAAGTAAGTGCTGGAAGGTCTTGAGTTCACATTCCAAATTATGCAGTCTACATAGTGCCCCCACATGCAGCTCCAACCTTGGTTCCATCAAAGCTGCACCAGAAAGAGTCCTTCCTGTGCATTCAACCGTGAAAACTTTGTGCACTCACATTGTACAGGTTTGGTTTTTTTGCCCTGATGGAAGCGGCCCTAATACCTCATGTGGATGAAACAAGAATCTTGACAGGTCCTCTAGTCTTCCTTCCTTTTTATCTCCTTTTGAAAATTTCCCACTAGAAGTGCTTCTTCAAGATAGGGGTGCAGATAAGGCTCTCCTCTTGGTACTGTGGACAGGGATCAGAGTGAAAAGAGCACTGATAAGTCCGTCTTTAATGCTCTGTTCACATCAAGGAAACTGCTTTCTTTGATAATGACATTATCAAATACAGTTATTTATTTCATGATATGGAGCACACTGCCTGGGGGATAATGAATAATTCATTGGTTGAGATTGAAAAGATATTTTTATGCTTGGGACTTGTATTGGGAAGATGAAAATAATATTCCATTCTTTAAAGAATTTAAGAAGTTCTGAATGATCAAAAATTAAGTGAATTGAAGCAAGCTTATGGGGTTTTTCCTAGATAAATGGATGTGGAGGGAAATAAGGGGACATAAAACCTTTAGATTAAATATTCTTTGGCATGGAGATAAGACACTGAAGGTTACTCTACCTTTACTTTTCCCTTTGGCAGTTGGTTGAAGAGAATAAACGAACTGCATGCTGATGCTGCCCCACAAGTTGTCAGCCTGCAGAGTTCAGCCTACAATGGAAGATAAACCTTTGCTTATAGTTGAATGGCACAAGCTACTTTTCACCAAAGGCAATGAAGAAACTGTCTTCCTTCTGACTGCACACAGAGATGATGTTACTAAGACAAGATGCAAAGTCAAAAAGCTCTTCCCCTTAAGTTGTAAACCCCTTCTCTGTTTTATTAATCTGCAAATGTCTCACACATTTATAGTGCTGTATAAGTAATAATGTAAGGGAACATTAAGTTGATCTTAATAGAAGCATTCCATTAGCCCTTTCAAGCATGCAAACATACATGGAGAGTACCTTCCTTAAGTAATCAGATTTCAAGATTTGGAAATTTACTTTAAAGTGGCAGCTTCCAGAAGTTGTATAAGACAGAAATGGTGCTTTAAAACTGTGGAGAAGGTAGGAGCAGATGAGCAACATGTAGCTTCTGACATAACTCTGAAACACTTATTTTGGTAAATATACTCCATTGTTCTGCTTTGACAGTGTATTATTTCGTGCTTTACATTGCTGTGAAGTATTATATCTGACATTTCATTGCCTTGCATGAAAAATGTTAAGAATGCATGGTGTTGAGACAATGGATCTGAGATCACTGTGGTAATGCAAAAATCATGGGTTTAAACTTACGCAGGTGAAGTTCTAATGAAGTTGTTAAACAGATCATCCGATAATATGCATTCATACAAATACAATACAGTCAGAGGAGAGCATTTTAGAGCAAACTAATTGTGATGAGTGTATGCTAGGGAGTCTCAAATTCAAAGCATGGCATAGATTTTTCTGCTTGAAAATTAACCTATGATGTCATCCTGGATGAGCCATTCTATTTAACTAAATCATAGAATCACAGAATAGTAGAATAGTTTTGGTTGGAAGGGACCTCAAAGATCATCCAGTTCCAACCCCCTGCCATAGGTAGGGACACTTCTCACTAAAACAGGTCACTCAAGGCCTCATCCAACATGGCTTTGGACACCTCCAGGGAGGGAGCATCCACAATCTCCCTGGGCAACCTGTTCTGGTGTCTCACCACCCTCACTGTAAAGACCCCTTTCCTAACATCTAGTGTAAATCTCCCCTCTTCCAGATTAAACCCATTACCCCTCATCCTGTCATTACAAGACTTTGTAAATAGTCCCATTGCAGCCTTCCTGTAGGCCCCCTTCAGATATTGGACAGCTACTATAAGGTCTCCTCGAAGCCTTCTCTTCTCCAGGCTGAAGAGTCCCAATTCTTGCAGTCTATCCTCACAGCAGAGGTGCTCCAGCTCTCTGATCATCTTCGTGGCCCTCCTCTGGACTCACTTCAACAGTTCGATGTCCTTCTTGTGTTGAGGGCTCCAGAACTGCAGACAGTACTTCAGGTAGGGTCTGACAAGAGCAGAGTAAAGGGGGAGAATCACCTCCCTATGTTTTCCCTTTTCCAGTAAGCAGAAACTCCACTGGTCTGCCATGACCTTTCAAATATGATGGACAGTGGTTTAGCAACTTCATCTGACAGTTTTCTCAGGACCTGTGGGTGGATCTCGTCAGTCTCCATGCATTTGTGCATGTTTGGATTCCTTAGGTGCTCATGAACATGACCATCAATTACAGTGGGCAGTTCTTCCTTCTCCCAGTCCTTACTTTTGCTCTCTGGGATTTGGACATTGTGGTTGGAGCCCTTGCCATTGAAGACTGAGGCAAAGAAGTCATTAAGCACCACAGCCTTATCCATATCCTTTGTCACCAGCTCTCCATATTCTTTCTGGAAGGGTGTTACATTCTCCCTTGTCCTCCTTTTCTCACTAATAGACCTGAAGAAGTTGTTCTTGTTTTCCTTAATGTCCCTAGCCAGATTCAATTCCAGCTGTCCTTTAGCTTTCCTAACCTGAGCTCTGGTTGCATGAACAGTTTCTTTATATTCGTCCCAGGTTACCTGTCCTTGCTTCCACTCCCTGTAGGCTTTCTTCTTGCATCTAGGTGTGTCCAGGAGCTCTCTATCCATCCATCCATCCAGGCCTCTTGGCATTCTCACCTGCCTTGTTCTTTGTTTGGATTTTCCTCTTTTTGTGGGTTTTACTTTGCAATATTGTAACTGCCCTTAGTGGGAAATACTTGTTTCCTTTGGGATTTTTTCTTAATTCCAAGCAATAGAAAGAAAACATGGAGGGGAAAAATACAGTTTTAATATTTCTTAAATAGCTACAGGCAAAGCATTCACAAAAACAGGACCTTCTGGCTGGAAAAGAATAAAGATATCTCAGTCAAAAAATATTTTAATATGTACAATATATAACCACAAGATTTTAAACTTGTACCATTTGTTCTTAAATCCCAAAATATTCCATAGTAGTGTTAATTCATGATTTTTCTCAGAAAAATAGATTTGGTTATGAAAACAAACAGGCAATTCCCCAAAATCCACCATGTCTTCCATCACAAACCCTAGTATTTCAAAACTTAGGAGGCACAGGCTCACAGGATGTTAGGAGTTGGAAGGGACTCAAGGAGATCATTGAGTCCAACCCCCCTGCCAGAGCAGGACAATCCTATCTAACACAGATCATAAAGGAACACATCCAGACAGGCCTTGAAAGTCTCCAGAGAAGGAGACCCCACAACCTCTCTGGCAAGTCTATTCCAGTGCTCTGTGACCCTCACAGTAAATAAGTTCCTCCTTGTGTTGAAGTGGAACCTCTTTTGCTGCAATTCACACCCATTGCTCCTTGTGCCATCCCAGAGAGCAAGTGAGCAGAGCCACATATCTAAGAGTTTCGTATCCTACCATATTGAATTGATCTCAATGGCTGTGCATCTTAGCTGCCATCTACATGGCTGACTTAGTGCCCTACATAAGCTGAAGGTATCCCATCCAGCATACATAACTGCACTGCTTTTCTTTTTGTTTTCTTCCCTGTTTTTTCCACTATGGTAGTAACTAATTTCAGCTTACCCTTGTCCAGAAGTGCTCCTGCATCTTAGAGACTATCTTTTGAAAACTGATTTGTTTCATCTCTGCAATGAAGTTGTCCTGGAGTCCTGTACCCCTAAATTCCTCTCCTGCCCGGACTTCGGGGGGAAAGGGGCAAAGCCGCCTGGTTTCCCTCCCCCCTCGCCTGCCCTGCAGCCGTGAAGGGGGGGAGGACTGCCCCGTGAAGGGGAGGATGACTGCCCCATGAGTTCCTGCGCTGGAGCCAGGCTGGGACTGGCCGTGCGCTTTCGCGCCTAAGGTGTGGTAACTCTGCCCTTTGTCTAGCGAAGGTTATAAATATTGGGGGTCTTCCCGCCTTTGGGGTTCCCGCTTTGGAGTTTGCCTGTGCCTGGACGTATGTGTCTGCCTGAGCTCACACACCCTCCTCGTCTTGACTGCAGAGACCTTCAAAGCATTTGCTTTCCTATTGACACCTTTGTGTGCCTAACGACCCTTAAGGACCTCTTAACGATCCACCTGCAGCCGCTGGAAAAGAAGAGGAAGACAGACCGCACGAGTCAGCCAGAGTGAGTTATTTGGCTTAGCTTAATTTAGTAAGAAACTGCTATTAATAATTAGCTAACGCCTTTTCCAACTTCTGACTTCCAAAATAGTCAGATTATTGATGGTATCCTTGTAGGTTAGTTCTCATGCAACTGAATCTGCTTATTAAACTCAATTAATCTTTGTATATATAGTTGTGGGGGTGGGTTTTTGGGAAAATAAAAATAACTATTTTTGATAAATTCCCTACTTGGCCACGTATTAATTCCTGCTCTCCGCAACAGAAGTCTTTTCAAAACCCTGTCCAGGCAATCCACATTCCAGCTTTTTGCTGTACAAGGCAGCAGAGCTCTGCACAAGGCTGAACTAAATTTTGAGTGAAAAATCACTTCTTCATAATTTACAGAATGCAGTCTATTTCAAAGAAAACTACAGGATAGTGTTCTATCCTAAATTCAGCCTAGAAATGAAAAAACATTTAGAGCTCCTGAAGAAAGCCATCTTTACAGGCCCTGGAGCACTTAGGTTGAGTCTTATGACAGCTTCTTTCTCACGTTATTCATTTCTTTAACAGAAGGTCACATCTAACAATCCTCATACCCAGTTTCCAGGAGCAACATAACATTTGTTTTTATAGACACCCTACACTGGTGTCTTTAAAGAACATTTCCTGCAAGGTAAAATTTGTGCTTCCATTATTTTGCCTTTTGCACATTTTCTCTAGCTTGGTATTACTGTTATAGGCACGGGTTTGATTTTGTAATACCATATGAGAACCCGAGTTGTTTTCACTGGTTTAAACAGTGGCACTGAGGAGCGAGGGTGCACACGGACTGGGGACAGTGCCCTTGTCCTGTGCCTGCCCTGCTGGAGGTGAAGGGTAAATGGGGGCCTTCCCAGGAAGCAGGAGTGAGCAAGGGGTAGAAGGAAGCTGCTTGGCTGGGCTGGGCTGTGCTCTGCTCCCCCTCTCCTCTGACCTGCGCACAGCCTAGTCTGCACTGCCTCACACCTCTCTGTTCCTGCTCCTACCTGCATGTCTAGAGGGCAGGCAGTTATGGGACACACTCTGCTCTCCGCCACCACTGTGCATGGCCTATTCTGCATGGCCCACTCTGCATGGCCCCGGCGCCCTGCCACAGCCTGCGTGTCACAGACAAGCCCCATGGCACGGCTCTGCTTCATGCTTCTTGCAGCCTAGAGAGGACGACATGGCACGGCCCTGTCCTCACCTCGCCACTAAACTTGGAAGTGCACCTGCAACAGTGCCAGCATCTTCAAGCCGGGGGAATGTTGATATTCCTTCTCTCTGTTATATTATTGCTGTCTACAACTACCTGAGGGGAGGTTGTGGCCAGGAGGAGGTTGTTCTCTTCTCTCAGGTGGCCAGCACCAGAACAAGAGGACACAGCCTCAAGCTGTGCCAGGGGAAATTTAGGCTTGAGGTGAGGAGAAAGTTCTTCACTGAGAGAGTCATTGGACACTGGAATGGGCTGCCCGGGGAGGTGGTGGAGTCGCCGTCCCTGGAGCTGTTCAAGGCAGGATTGGACGTGGCACTTGGTGCCATGGTCTAGCCTTGAGCTCTGTGGTAAAGGGTTGGACTTGATGATCTGTGAGGTCTCTTCCAACCTTGGTGATACTGTGATATTTTTCCCACTCCTTTTCCCTCCTATCTTCCTTCTGCCCTGATGCAACCTAATAAACCTAGTTCGTCAGCCATTCGTTGTCGTTTCACCTTTATTTACTCCAATGGAATTATTTGAACCTTAGCACACAGCTAGGTCCCACCCCCAGGGTTGGTAAGAAGATGGCCGAGTCAAAACATACCTTCACTACAATGAGACTTCCAGTCATCCTGGCACATGACCCTCTCTCTGTAGTAGTTTATGTATTGTGCCATAATCTTATCTCCATTTCCTTCTCTCCCATTCAGTTTGTACTTTATCACACCTGCTAGGAAGAACATTGTCTCCTAAAGAATTTCCTACAACACAGGGAGAGAAAAGGAAATTATATACTACTAATGAACCCCTGTAACTGTAGTGAATATTTCAGTGCCACTTCTTTTCATTATGTGTTTGTACTTTTTCATTATCCACTGCCACACACTTCAAAAATTGTTCATTTCACAGAATCATAGAATCAACCAGGTTGGAAGAGACCTCCAAGATCATCCAGTCCAACCTAGCACCCAGCCCTAGCCAGTTAACTAGACCATGCCTCATCTAGTTGTTTTTATTCCTGTATCCAAGTAACAACTTGAAGGGTTGTGTACTTCTTTCTAGAGGTGGCTTTGTTTAAGAAAAATCTAGGTATTTGAGGAAACAGCTCTGATTTTTTTCTTAGCATTTTTAAGCCCTACATATTGGTGTGTCATCCATGACTGGATATCTCATCCTAAGCTTAGGAGCCTGCAGGGAGAAGTGCTTCAGAGGGTGAGCAGTCTTCAGGTTGCCTGAAAGTTGTCTGTAAGTGATTTGGTTCACCCACATGTCCAAGGCTCAATCTTAGATTCCATGTACAGACACATTTGAGAGGAGTAGGAATTTCAAGCCTCAAGCCCTGTCCTAAAAAAATTAGCCCGCTTGGAAGAAAGAGCTTTTACTTTTAAAAAATAGTAATGGTGCCTGATTTACAATTTTTTTCCTTCCAATAGATGCTTCGAAAGGCACAGATTTAAAAGAAGAACTGCCTTGTAATCCTTCCTTCATTAGCTTTCCCAAATGACATTTTCCAAGGGAATGCCCTAACTACAAAAGTGATCAGTGAAGGTAAGGTATCAAAAGCACCTTTTTTTTTTAGCTTTCTAGAGAAAAAAAACAATGAACCACAACACTGGGAACGTTAGCTGAATGTTCTCCATGTACAGAAAACAATAAACCCTGACTGCCTTCCAGAATGAGAGCTATTAGGTGAAAAGAGACTGCGAAAATACGATCTCTGTATTTTTTTTTCCTGTTTTTTTTTTTTTGTTTGCCTTTTTTGTTTGTTTGTTTGGAGGGTTTGTTTGTTTGTCTGTTTGTTTGTTTTTGTTGTTGTTGTTGCTTTTTTGGGTTTTCCTTTTCCACTGCTCTGAATAAAATGCGTGTATGTGTGCGGTCTGCATGTGTCTTTGTTTGAAGGGCAGTGGCAGAAGACAGAGCTCTGAAATTACTGTCAAAGTAATTAAGAAAAGCCCCACACATGAGATTGGATAGAAATACTGAAAATATTCAAAGATCAAATGGGAGATGTTGCTAATAACTACAAGTTACAGTGCAAAGCAGTGTCAAGCATATGAAATACACACAGAATCCCATCAAGCCCATATAACCATCCAAAACTTCCCTCCAAACAGACCAAAACCAAAGCCCCAGGACCTCTTTTCCCACCTGGGGTTCACCATAAGACCCAGTGCTCTTTCTTCCCAGGCCTGAACTGTCCTCTGGCTGCTTTAGTCAGGCCAAACTGGCCTGCAACACTCCCCCATTGTTACTGCAACAGGAGAGCCTATCTCCCTGAGAGGAGAGGGAAGGAAAATCCTAGAACTGGCTTTGCTGCCATCCTAAATAAAGTGAGCCCAAAAGAATTATGGGAATGAAATAACTACAGGATTACAATTCCTGTCTATTCCATAGTCTTTCTCAACCTAGGACACTATGTTGCATGGGTCATTGCTGATGAGGGTTATGCATGTCTACCGTGTTAAGCCTTCTCCAGGGCTTAGGTAAATGAACATATAGTCTGAAGATCCATTCAGATTCAGTTAGTTGCAGACATCTGGATAACAGCACTCCTGAGGGTTCTGGCAAATCATACATTTGAATTTGCAATAGTAAATGCTGTATTCTCACGTTGAAAAAAGGTGCATTTCTCAGAGTGCTCTACAGATGGTTTTTGTTTAATCACCTGCAGAAGAACTAGCAGCTAGGGAAAAGTGAATGTGTTATCTCTATTATCGCATCATTCTTCTACATCTCTAACAGTCTTTACCCAGTTATTCTGTATCTCTGTGTGTCTGTGTTTTCCTGTTCTCATCTGAAATCCAGTGGCTTATGCAAGAAGAGATTTTGAGGCAATCTGGCAGTCACAGTGCTTCTTTAAATGGAAGATAGAATTTCTCTCAAGCAAAAGACTAAACTATCCTTTATGTTTTCTATCTTATGCGTATAGTGTTTTTATCTTTTTTTTTTTCCCTTGATTCTTGATGTTTCTTCCATTAAATTACTGACCAGCCAGTAACTTCACTCAGAAAAATCCCATATGGACAAGGTTTGCAAAATATTCCTGTATTAAAGCAATAGAATTATAAGATTAAATTAATCCTTGTAAGCTCTGCTTCCTGACAGTTCAGGCAGAACTCGTATTTGCCAGACATGTGCAATTTAGCATCAGATTTCAGCATATTGATGGAAACGGTGATAAAGTTGGCAGCTGGAAAAGAAAGAACCCCTGAGCACAGACCAATGTACAAGATGTGGAGGAACTAAGGGAGTAAGAGATGCTTTCTTTGATGGAAAGACTATTAATAAAAATTCTAATGCCAATTGGAGTGGATTGACTAAAGTGACCTGCTGCTGGGCGCTACAGAGATGCCTGCTCACTCCTCATCCTCAGTAGGATGAGAGAGAGAATTGGAAGAGCAAAAGTGATAAACTTACATATTGAAATAAAGACAGTTTAAAAGGCAAAGGAAAGAGGAAGAAAGGGGGGAAAAAACCTAAAAAAGATGTAAAGGCAGTCACCACCTGCCACAAGTCTCTGAGCAATGACCAATACAAATTCTGCCCCTGTGCTCTGCACTGGTTAGACCACACCTTGAGTACTGTGTTCAGTTCTGGGCCCCCCAGTTTAGGAGGGACATTGAGATGCTTGAGCATGTCCAGAGAAGGGTGACGAGGCTGGGGAGAGGCCTTGAGCACAGCCCTACGAGGAGAGGCTGAGGGAGCTGGGATTGGTTAGCCTGGAGAAGAGGAGGCTCAGGGGAGACCTTATTGCTGTCTACAACTACCTGAGGGGTGGTTGTGGCCAGGAGGAGGTTGCTCTCTTCTCTCAGGTGGCCAGCACCAGAATGAGAGGACATAGGCTCAATCTATTAGGCTTGAGGTGAGGAGAAAGTTCTTCACTGAGAGAGTCATTGGACACTGGAATGGGCTGCCCGGGGAGGTGGTGGAGTCGCCGTCCCTGGAGCTGTTCAAGGCAGGATTGGACGTGGCACTTGGTGCCATGGTCTAGCCTTGAGCTCTATGGTAAAGGGTTGGACTTGATGATCTGTGAAGTCTCTTCCAACCTTGGTGATACTGTGATACTGTGATATTGTAATACCTCTTAAAAACCCTTTCCTCATTTTTTATTGTTGAACAGGGGTGCTATATAGAATGGAATATTCCTTTGGTCAGATACCAACTTTGTGTCCCCTCCAATCTGCCCTGTTCATTGCAGAGGTGGAGCAGCAATGAGAGAAATCCTTGTTGCTGTGCAACTCTTACTTATCAAAAGCCAAGCCATTGATGTGTTAACCAACACTGCTTTAATCACAAATCCAAATCAGCTTCATCTGGGCTGCTATGAAGAAAGTTAACTCTATTCCAACCAGATCCAGTACATAGAATCAACCAGGTTGGAAGAGACCTCCAAGACCATCCAGACCAACCTAGCACCCAGACCTAGCCAATCAACTAGACCATGGCACTAAGTGCCTCAGCCAGGCTTTTCTTGAATACCTCCAGGCTGTTCACCACCATCTCCCTGGGCAGCCCATTCCAATGGCAAATAATCTGAGAAGTGAAGAGGGAACACAGTCTGTAAACAATTTTAGTCAAAGAAATTCAAAGGTTTGGATTTTATTTTTCTTTTAACTTTTGGTTCTGTGTGGTTGTTTTTCAGTAGGTTTGGTACAATTCTTCCAGTGTTAAATCAGATATTACTATTTTTTACATTAAAAAATCATCAATGAGGGAAGGCAAACAAGGAGAAAATTAAACCACAAAGCATACTAAAAAGTCTATGATTCTATACACATCTTTCTAGTGTTCTCTTTGTCCTCTGTTTCTACCAATAATAATATCAGGATTGATTTCTGATGATTGGACATTGCTTTAGTGTCAGAACTGCTGAAAACACTGTCCTGTGAGACTACCACATTATCAACACTAAGAATCCCATGGCTCTGGGAATATCTGTAAAAGCCCCATGGATTTACATCTCTACTTCAAAATTCTGCATTTTTGTCTCCTTTAAAAAAAGAAAAGGCTATTTTTATTGATCTACAGAAAAAAAAATCAAGAAATAGCAAATACTTTGTTCAGATTTTGTTAAAATTTGACCTGGTTTAGATAAATCTATGAAACTATTAATCTGGCCATAAATTCTGTAGAGATGTGATGTGTATAAAATATTTTAAGGGCTGGGAGAAGTCAACAGAAAATGTCTGAAAAGTCAGCAAAGACTTTAACTTAGATGTGTGCAAATTTACCTAACTCTGATGTAAAATCTTAAGCAATAATCATGGGATTTTTTCCTTCTTTTTATTATGTTAATGGTCAAGAGCAATAGAATATGCAAGATGTATGAAAATTTATGGGATTTAGATCAATTTCTGTCATATTTGCAAGGCAAAAATACAAGAAACTGCAAAGATTTGAATTCTATTTGCAAAATGAAGACAAATTAAAGTCATAACTTTGGGAAAAGTTTTCCTAAAGTAATTTATGTTTCCTAACTCTTTATCCATTCTTTATGAAATTCAGGAAAGATAAAATTCTAGTTAAGGTTTGGATAAATGCAGAGTGTGGGAGAAAACAACAAAAATCCATCTCTGACTTAACTGGAAAATGAAAGAGTGGCTGACTTATGCAACTCATTTCAGTTAATGACAGGGTACTTCTTCTGGACCTTAATGTTTCAACAGTGAAGTTGAAGTAGTTATTTTCCCTCATTGTATGTTATGAGCCTTGCAATGCAGGATTCTACTCTCCTAGTGTCAGCAAAAGGAAACTTCTTTAAATATTACCATTACAGATCAAAAACACCAATCAGATCTCATAGAGAACTGACTGAGGTGGAACTGCAGATTTTCTCTAACTGTACAGTGCTGGCTGTAATCTCATGAGTCAACAGCTGTAAGGTATCAGTGTCTTAAATTGTCACAGATCTAGCTGAATGTACTGGTTTGAGGCTAATTGGAATATTTTAATGAGAGAAATTAGATCATTGGCTGTGAAAAGAAAATAATGCTGAAGTCTATATCATTCATTGGTCTGGGATAAAAAGCCAAAACGTAAATAATTTGTCCCACCTTGTTCTGGGATGCTGCTTCCTTTCACTTCTCCTTTGCCCCACTCTAATATCTTCCACTCACCTTGGCTAACAGAAAACAACTGAAGCTTTGCTGGTTGTTTTGTCTGTCTGTCTGGGAAGGAAGGAGAGAAAGCAGCTTTGATCCCCTTGTGAACATTTTTTTTGTCCAGGAGGGAGTTTGGATTTCTGTATTATTTCTAATTTGTATATAGTTGTAAATAATTGTTAATGTTTTGTGCATATATGCTTGTAAATTTTGCTTTGCTGTAAATATAGCTTTATCTTGCTTTCAAGCTGCAGGGATGGAGGGGGTGGTGGTGAGGGAGTGGTGTGTGTAAGGTCCTAATCCACTACACTGAAGAAAGTGTATTTGTTTCAAAACAAAAGACTGAAGTTCCAATATTGAAGAAAAGGGCAAAATCTCTGACATCTCTAGGTCAGAATGATAATTTAGGACTTTGTCCTGGCTGGAGGCTGAAGGAATTAAGAACAGGTCTGCAGAGAAGTATTTAGAGGTCCTGGTGGATGAAGAGCTGGACATGAGCTGGCAATAAGGCTAAATGGGTGGGCAAAAGAGGTATTGCCAGTAGGTCAAGAAAGGTGATTCTGCCCCTCTGGTGAGACTTTGCCTGGAATGCTGTTGTCCAGTTCTGCAGTCCTCAGCAACAGATGTGAACCAGTTGGAGTGAGTCAGGAAGATGCCCCCAAAAAATTTCAGAGATGAAACTACTCTCCTGTGAAGAAAGGCTGCATTTGAATCATTCAGCCTGGAGAAGAGAAGGCTCCAGGAAGACCTTATTGTGGCCTTTTAGTACTTAAAAGAGAATTCTAAGAAAGATACAGAAAAAAGACTTTTTTTCATCAGAATTTGTTGTGAGAGGACAAGAGCTAAGGGTTTTAAACAAACAAAAAAAAAAGGTTAGATATGTGGAAGACATCTTTTATATTGAGAGTGGTGAAACACTGGACAGATTGCCAGAGAGGTGGTAGATGTCTTTGTAGCAGAAGCCCAGACCTGACAACCAGGGCATACCAAAGACTATACACTGAACAAGGCACAATAAAGATCAGAGAATTCATGGCTGTTAAATCACTTTGTTTCATGTCCTTAGCTTGCTTTTGTCATGCACTTGCCATCAACTAATTAGAATGATCAGACTCCACTGTAAATGGTGCCCCACTGGAAAGATGAATTGGTCTTAGAACAGTAGAACTGCACTTGAGGATTTTCCCTTGGATTGGGAAACCAACCAATGAGACTTCCAAGAATTGAGTGAGTCCTCCTCCTCCCCTTCCCTAGTTAGTGAGTGAATACTTCTGGATGTATGTACCTCCCTGAATGAGTTGCTTCCTCTTGATGAGTGAGCTCATTTTCCAGTACCCTTTGGTGGGAGGTTTGCTCTTTTTGGAGGGAATATGCACACATTTTAGGTCATCTTTCTGAAAGAGTATTTGTAACACTTGGAATTATTTTAGCAGTATTATATTCCCACCCAACATCTGAACTTGCAATTTACTTGGTTTGTTGGAGTCCTGAGTTAGTTTTAGGATAGAGTAAATATGCATTTTGGGTAGCTACTGCTGTCTATTTTGTCACTGCTTCTGTTATAGCCCCATCCCTGTATACATTCAAGGTCATGTTGAATGATGCTCTGAGAAATCTGATCTAGTTAAAGATGTCCCTGCTTATTGCAGGGAGTGTAGGCTAGATGACATTAAAAGGTCTCTTCCAACCCAATGCATTCTGTAATTCTGTGATACTATGATTATATTTTGCAACTACATGTACCACCTAGAAAAAGGTGACTTTTTATAGACATGTGCAGAAATAGGCATTTGGATTCTACCTGCAAGGCCATAAGAGAAAAGTTTATGGTATTCAGCATCTCTTTTCACAAGCTGTTGTCCAGGAATTAATGACAATACCCACCAGATTTTAAAAGTGGGCATTAGTAACTGTTTTCTCCTTTAGAAAGAAACAAAAATGAAGTGTGGCTTTAGACATTAATCTCAGAAAAATATGAGACTTGCTGCAGGCAAATGTGCTTTTCCAGGTTTTGTTTCCACTTGTTAATGAAAGCTGAGAAGCTCTGTGTGTATACACTTCTCTCTGTTCTGTTACACACTTGTTTGTACATAGGCAAAATGCTCAACCTTTTTACAAAATGGAAAAAAAATATTTTGCTAACACAGAAGTGTGATGATAGGGTTCATTAAAGTAGATGTGCTTGTCAAAGAGGCAGGGAATTAATGTGGCCAAGTTGGGAATTATCAAAATAGAATTATTTTATTCTCCTGGAACCCCCACCCCCAAACTATATACAAATGTTAGTTTAGCTTATTTACAGATTCAGTTCAATTGGGAATTTCTTCAAAAAAAAAAAAAAGGATATTATAGACTAATTTAGATATTTAGGAAGTCAGGAAATGGAAAAGGCTAAGCTATATACACAACTTTACCTCATTATCACAGTATCACAGTATCATCAGGGTTGGAAGAGACCTCACAGATCATCAAGTCCAACCCTTTACCACAGAGCTCAAGGCTAGACCATGGCACCAAGTCTAAATTTCCCCTGGCGCAGCCTCAGGCTGTGTCCTCTCGTTCTGGCGCTGGCCACCTGAGAGAAGAGAGCAACCTCCTCCTGGCCACAACCACCCTTCAGGTAGTTGCAGACAGCAATAAGGTCACCCCTGAGCCTGCTCTTCTCCAGGCTAACCAATCCCAGCTCCCTCAGCCTCTCCTTGTAGGGCTTGTGCTCAAGGCCTCTCACCAGCCTCGTCGCCCTTCTCTGGACATGCTCACAGTATCACAGTATCATCAGGGTTGGAAGAGACCTCATAGATCATCAAGTCCAACCCTTTACCACAGAGCTCAAGGCTAGACCATGGCACCAAGTGCCACGTCCAACCTTGCCTTGAACAGCTCCAGGGACGGCGACTCCACCACCTCCCCGGGCAGCCCATTCCAGTGTCCAATGACTCTCTCACTGATTTTAGTAAGACTGATTTTCCAGATCATGCCCAATCATGCATGTATAATTCACATAAATAGTTACACATAGTTATATTATGAAGTTTTGAGAGTGTAATCTTAAGAGTAACATCACAAAGCATGTCAGCAGGAGCAGGGAGGTCATTCTGCCCCTGTACTCTGCACTGGTCAGACCACACCTCGAGTACTGCGTTCAGTTCTGGGCCCTCCAGTTTAGGAAGGACACTGAGATGCTTGAGTGTGTCCAGAGAAGGGCGATGAGGCTGGTGAGAGGCCTCGAGCACAAGCCCTACGAGGAGAGGCTGAGGGAGCTGGGGTTGTTTAGCCTGGAGAAGAGGAGGCTCAGGGGTGACCTTATTACTGTCTACAACTACCTGAGGGGTGGTTGTGGCCAGGAGGAGGTTGCTCTCTTCCCTCAGGTGGCCAGCGCCAGAACGAGAGGACACAGCCTCAGGCTGCGCCAGGGGAAATTTAGGCTCGAGGTGAGGAGAAAGTTCTTCACTGAGAGAGTCATTGGACACTGGAATGGGCTGCCCGGGGAGGTGGTGGAGTCGTCATCCCTGGGGCAGTTCAAGGCAAGGTTGGACGTGGCACTTGGTGCCATGGTCTAGCCTTGGGCACTGTGGTAAAGGGTTGGACTTGATGATCTGTGAGGTCTCTTCCAACCTTGGTGATACTGTGATACTGTGATACTGTGATACTGTGAACTTGTCTTTTCATCCCTAAACAGCGGTTCACCTGATGTTTTAAACTAGCTCCAATTGCTAACACTGTTTCTCCTTGGAAAAAATTCTACAGATAGGTGGATTATTTGATACAGTGAGATACTCAGTGGTGCTGTCTGTTGAGTAAGGCACATTTCTGTTAGCAAAGTGCTCTCAGAAGCTGAAGTGTTCATCAGCAATGTTCTCTGCTGTTAAGGTAGGAACTGGTGAGCTTCCATATACCATAGTTGTGAAAGAAGAAGCTGGAATTGCCTTGGAACTATCATTCTTCAAGGCATTTCTAAGTTTGGAGAACGAAACAGAGGGTGTCCAAAATCTTATAGTTGGGCATATGGTCCTTAACTTTCTCCATACTTCCAAGACTTTTTCTTTTGCACTGACTAATGCATGTGATTGCCACTGCAGAATTACTATGAGTTTGTGTACTACTTTGCTAAATTTCCTTCTGCAATTTCTGTGGTCTTTCTTTCCACCAGATATGTTCTACTGTGCAGAAAACTCCTAAAAAAATGAATTGCTTTCGTGCTCATCATTTGATTACTTTCCAAGAGGCTACAAGTGTGGCTATCCTACTATAAATACTTTTAATCAGGAATGAAGAATTAAATGTTATATGAACTAAACATGATTTCCTTAATGTTTCTTATTAACTGACCATTAAAATGAAGATGAGAAAATTGTCTTTCCCACCTTTCCCTTTAGTAAAACAAACGTGAGCTTTCTGTTGCCATGCTACAGCCAATACACTTGGTAGCTATATTATGGCTAATAGCTGCACCTCTGGAAATTCCAAACACCCCCTTACTGGAAAAATCTAGCAAATGTATGTTGTTTTTTTGTACTACAAGGCTGTGTCCCAACTAAGACATGGCAGAGGTTGCCAGACAAGAACTGTCTTCTGCTCTCTGTTGATTTCACAGAATTGCTCATAGTCAAATTGTGCTTCCTTCAAACAGCTGTGTGATGTTGTGCAGTTCTGTGTTTCTGCCTCAGATACCCTTGGATTGCCATCTAAAAAATAATGAAATAATAAATTAATGAAATAATGAAATAATAAATTAATGGAATAATGAAATAATGAAATAATGAAATAATGAAATAATAAAATAATAAAATAATAAAATAATAAAATAATAAAATAATAAAATAATAAAATTTGGGGGGCTTTTACATAAAGTTTTGATAACTTAAGAATGAAAAATATCATGTAAGTGCAGGGTACTATTTTTTATCATCACGTACAAATATGAAATTCAATCCAGTATCTTGTTTCACCCTCTTCTTAACACAACAGAATTATAAATGTCAACTATATTATTTTTGTTAGTCACAATATAAGAATAGTGTGTTGTGTGTTAAAGTTTCCCAAATAAAAACATTGCATGCTTCTCCTAGAAAAACAGTGTTTGTACATTCTGAAGAGAAAATGTTTCACTAGCGACTGTCGTTTTAAAACAAATGTCTTTATCTATAGTGTTTGTTTTTCCCTGAGGAACAGTTGAAGGTCACATTATTAAAAGTGCTAATAAATTATGATATTTGTGTTTGTTAATTAAATCTGTCAGATGAAAAATAATCTGTTGCATTTGATTCTTTTTTTCTGTATCCACTTAGGTAATTCAGGGAAATTAATTTCAGAGTTAAGAAGAAAATAGATCCATATTTGTGCTTGGATTGGAAAAAATGAGTAGATGTTTTTTCCAGTTGTGTGTAATATGACAGCTACATTTTTGCCTCCAAACCACTCTACTGTGTGATACTGTGATACTGTGACTATCCACTCATTTTAATTCTACATTTTCCTCTGCAAAAAAGTCTAAAATATTTGATGAAGCAGTATGTGATGGTTTGGGTGTTCCCTGCCCCCCCACACTTTAGAAATCACCCAGACTAGACTCAGCCGGCTCTGGGAATATAAATGAAGCTATTTATTTACAGCTAGCACAATATACAAGCAGATATTTACAGTATATGCAGTTATAGACAGAAATAGACAAGGTAAAAGGTAATACAGAAACACAACAGCCCTCCCAGAAACCTGAGTCCCCAGGAGGGACTCTCAACCACCCCTGAACCTTCCCCCTGCCCCTCTCAACCTCACCCCAGTCCCAAGGAAGAAAAGAGGTTCAGCCAAGAGGTTAAGAAGCATAGGTGAGTGGAAGGTGAGGTTAGGGAGATGCAGCTCAGTCAGAAGCCCAGCCAGAAAGTGAGACAAAATGTCGAGAGTGTTATCTAATGTTTTTGTTTCTTCTTCAGCAAGACTCTGAGGGCAGTAGACATTAACATTGTTTTCCTTTCACAGCCTATGATCTAGTTCCTCTCACCAAAACATTCTACTCTGCTTCAAATAGCACACAGTACTATTTATTTTTCTTCCCTGACTTGGCATCCAGCTTTAATGGCCCTGAGCAGCCTCATCTGGGACCATGACTGACAATCTTTGTGCATGTGTCCAGGAGTGCCATTTCACTTCAGAACTGGAACTTTGGTGGCAGCATAAGTAGATGTATCTGGCTTAAGTTGTGCCTCCTGAATGGGTTCTTTGGATGTGCACTGTACTCTTGTCCTCAGACCTACCTCTGCCCCAGTGTCCTTTTGCTTCTGTTGGAACACCTGGCTGTGGTGTATCATTTTTTCTGTCAAAGACTGTCAATGTTTCCTCCTATTACCACGTCTGCTCTGCACACCACTCTCAGATTCAGTGGGATTGTAACCCATTTATGGGGTCATTGCCTGGGGTGATACCACCCTGGATTCACAACTTAGAATCATAGAATCATAGAA
Organism: Pogoniulus pusillus; assembly: GCF_015220805.1. Classification (NCBI taxonomy): domain Eukaryota; kingdom Metazoa; phylum Chordata; class Aves; order Piciformes; family Lybiidae; genus Pogoniulus; species Pogoniulus pusillus. The sequence continues at coordinate 42,313,866 of NC_087266.1, forward strand.
TCAACCAGGTTGGAAGAGACCTCCAAGATTTTCCGGTCCAACCTAGCACCCAGCCCTGTCCAGTCACTAGACCATGGCACCAAGTGCCCCATTTCCCTTTGTGGAGCAACCCAACTTGTTTAGGCTTCACAACACTGTAAATATCATTACTGCTTTCTTAGCTAGACAGTGGTGCCACAAGTCTTGTCCTAGGTCACACACAGGTAGAAATTTCTCTGACCAAATGCAGTGTCTGACAAGAGGTGATATAGTATAATCCCTCTATGTCAACTTGTTTCAAAGGTTGCCTTTATAGTCCTTTTATTATGGATGTTAATGCAGCTTTAGGTTGTAATTCATCTGACCAGTTTTAGATACAGCTATAGATAGAACTCCTACTTCAGTGGATGGAAAGAGACTGATACATACAAAAGATGACACCTATCATCCTAAATATGCTTGCACTCTCTCTGGTGGCAGCAAGTTTCTCTAGTTTCTACAGAAGAAAGCTTTTATGACTTGAAATAGGCTGAGAGTAACCTCAAGAAGTTCAATAAAAGGAAGTGCAAATACTTGCACCTGGGGAGGATCAGCTCTAGGCATCAATGTATGCTGAGGCTACTCATCTGGAAAGGAACTCAGCAGAAAAAGACCTGAAGGGCCTGATGGACAGCAACTTGAACATGAGGAGCCATATGTCCTTGCTGCAAAGAAGGCTAATGGGATCCTGGACTGCACTCAGAGGAGTGTTGCCAGCAAGTTCAGAGAGGTGATCCTCCCACACCACTCAGCACTGTTAACATCACATTTGGAGTGCTGTGTCAGTTCTGAATAAGGTCCACAACGATGATGAAGGAATAGGATCATTTGATGTATGAAGAGAGGCTTAGGGAGCTGGGACTGAACAGTCCAGGAGAAGACAATATTTTGAGAGACTTATTAATGTATATAAATACCTGTGCAAAGGGAATGTAAAGACAATTCTCTTTTTAGTGGTATCCATAGTATCACAGTATCACAGTATCATCAGGGTTGGAAGAGACCTCACAGATCATCAAGTCCAACCCTTTACCACAGAGCTCAAGGCTAGACCATGGCACCAAGTGCCACGTCCCACCTTGCCTTGAAGTGCCCCAGGGACGGCGACTCCACCACCTCCCCGGGCAGCCCATTCCAGTGTCCAATGACTCTCTCAGTGAAGAACTTTCTTCTCACCTCAAGCCTAAATTTCCCCTGGCACAGCTTGAGGCTGTGTCCTCTTGTTCTGGTGCTGGCCACCTGAGAGAAGAGAGCAACCTCCTCCTGGCCACAACCACCCCTCAGGTAGTTGTAGACAGCAATAAGGTCATCCCTGAGCCTCCTCTTCTCCAGGCTAACCAATCCCAGCTCCCTCAGCCTCTCCTTGTAGGGCTTCTGCTCGAGGCCTCTCAACAGAACCAGAGGCAATGTGCGCAAAGCAAAACATAGGAGGCTTTGTCTGAACATTCAGTGATTTTTGGTAGGCAAGCATATATAACTAACTTCTAAAAGTTAGATCAACATCAATTTACAGGAACGTAGTGGATTGACACTGACTGGATGCCAGTTGCCCATCAAAGCTGCTGTATCACTCCCTGACTAGGTTGGGAAGAGGAAATATAACAAAAGACTTGGGGGTCAAGACAAGGACAGGGAGAGATCATTCACCAATTACCATCACAGGCAAGACAGACTCATCTTGAAAACATTAGTTTAATTTATTACCAATCAAATCAGAGTCAGACATTGAAACAAATAAAAAATCTTAAAACACCTTCCCACTTTTCCTTTTCTCCTGGGCTTAACTTTGCTCTCAAATTCTTTAACTCTTTCCCCACAGTGGTACAAGGGGATGGGGAATCACCGTGTCAGAATGATAGGGGTTGGAAGGGACCTCCACAGTTCTTCTGGAGTAACCCCCATGCTAAAGCAGGTTTGCCTAGATCAGATGACATAGGAGCTTGTCCAGGGCCATTTTGAAAGTCTCTAGGGAAGGAGACTTCACAACCTGTCTGAGCAGTCTGTCTCAGCGACCTGTCACCTTCTAAGTAAAGACATTTTTCCTTAAGTTGAAGTGAAACATTCTATGTTCTAGTTTGCACCTGTTGCCCTTTCTCCTGTCACTGGTCATAGAATCACAGAATCAACCAGGTTGGAAGAGACCTCCAACATCATCCAGTCCAATCTAGCACCCAGCCCTAGCCAGTCCATGGCACTAAGTGCCTCAGACATTGTTTTCTTGAACACCTCCAGGGATGGTGACTCCAACACCTCCCTGGGCAGCCCATTCCAGTGCCAATCACTCTCTCTGGAAGCAACTTCCTCCTAACATCCAGCCTAGACCTCTCCCAGCTCAACTTGAGACTGTGTCCCCTTGTTCTCTTGCTGGTTGCCTGGCAGAAGAGACCAACCCCCACCTGCCTACAACCTCCCTTCAGGTAGTTGTAGACAGCAATGAGGTCACCCCTGGGCTTCCTCTTCTCCAGGCTAAACAACCCCAGTACCCTCAGCCTCTCCTCATAGGCTTTGTGTTCCAGGCCCTTCACCAGCCTTGTTGTCCTTCTCTGGACACCTTCCAGCACCTCAACATCTTTCTTGAATTAAAAGAACTGAAAAGAACTCAGCCCCATCCTCATGACCTCCACTCTTTAGATATTTATATGCATTGATAAGATTACCTCTCAGGCTTCTCTGTTCCAGGATAGATAGCCCCAGGTCTTTCAGCTTCTCCTCATAAGAGAGATGCTCTGCTCCCCTAACCTTCTTTGTGATCCTCCATTGGACTCTCCCTAGTAGTTCTGTGTCGGTTTTGAACTGGGAAGTCCAGAACTGAACAGAATACTTCAGGTGTGGCCTCACTATGACAGAGAAGTTGGGGAGGAGATCCTTCCTTGACTTGCTGATTACACTTTTCTTGGTGCACCCCAGAATACCTTTGGCCTTCTTGGCCATGAGGGCACATTGCTGGCTCAAATGGCTCAGTTCACCACATGTCACTGTCCTGCCTTCCTCAGCAAGAGGATTCCTTACACTTGTCCTGTTCCAGCAAGACGTCCCTCCCATGGAGGCAGTGCTCCATGAACTTCTCCAACCTGAGTCCTTCCATGGGCTCCATGAACTGCTCCAGCACAGGCTCATTCTATGGGGTGCACTACTTCAGGAGCAGGCTGCTCCAGCATTGGTGCCCACAAGTCCTGCAGGGCTATTCCGCTCACATATTCTTACTCTGTCTGGCTGCTCTTGCAGCTGCCATGGCTGCTGTGACTGAACTTTCCCCCCTTAAACAGAGGTGCTGCCACCATTGCCTTGATCAGCAGCTAGTCCACCCTGGAGCCACCTGGCATTGAGTCTATCAGACATAGGGGAAACTTCTAGCATCTTTTCACAGAAGGTGTTCTTGTCGTCCTCCAGGTACCAAAACTTTCCCATGCAAGGAGTACAACTTCAAGAATGACTCTTAAGAGGACAGTATCAAAGTATCTTTAAAACAACAGCTGTGTACACAATGTATGGTGGGCAACTGATAGAAATAAGACTTTATTTTCCAGTACTTGTTGGTGAAGAGTCACAGATTCATGGGGTCATATTCACTTGATTCATATATAACTTAGGTTTCTCAGTCCACTTGAGCTAACTGAAATGAAAATTCACATGAAAAAAAAAATGGAAAGGTAAATCTGGAAATGGAAGCAATGTTTTTTAAAACATCAGTGAAAATCTGAAAGCCTGAGATCTATGGAAAGTAGAAACTGAATTGTAAGAGAAAACTGCAGTGATTTTAGGATGAAGTTCAAGTTGTAATCAAAAGTGCAGATAGGAATGTGCTTATAGGTTACTTGCACTGGAGAAATATGATAAATATTAATGTTACTTAATCAAGGAAGATGTTAAATAGTCCAGAGCCTTTAAAAATAGTAGATCTGTGTGTTATAATGCAGTGTTTTGAGGTGACAAAGTGGAATGTACATTTCTTTACCAATAGTTTTTATTTTGGCAGAAGCTTTTCCTGGTAGAGGCACTAAGCATTCACTGAGTATGGTCTTTATAAAGATTACTCCTTCAGCCCATGTCTGGGTGATACGATGCAGCAATTTAAGAGCTGGAATACCATGTCTAATCCTGACTCTGAAATGGTGTGCTTGCAGGGGGATAAAAACTCATGGAAGAGTAGCTTGAAGTCTGTGGCATATGTAGCAGTTAATCTTCTCAGCCACCAAAGGCTGTGATGGGGTCTTTACCCAAAGATTTTAGGTAGTATCCCAAGATTAGAGTACAAGTCACATTATTCTTCCTCCCAGCAAGCACTGTCTCCCAGAGAGCATGGATACATATCCTAGCTATTCCAACAGAAATATTTTGAAAATGAAGACAGAGGTCTTTCTTACTTCATAAGCAAATGAAAAGGAGCCTTTGTATCTCTTGATTAAGTAGCAATGTTTTTCAGGTGTTCTAGAGGGGGGTGGCCTCTTCTCACAGGCAACCAACAAGAGAACAAGGGGACACAGTCTCAAGTTGGGCCAGGGTAGGTATAGGCTGGATGTTAGGAAGAAGTTCTTCACAGAGAGAGTGATTTGCCATTGGAATGGGCTGTCCAGGGAGGTGGAGGAGTCACCATTCCTGGAGGTGTTCAAGAAAAGTCTGGATGAGGCACTAGGTCTAGTTGACTGGCTAGGGATGGGTGCTAGGTTGGACTGGATGATGTTGGAGGTCTCTTCCAACCTGGTAGATTCTATGATTCTATGATTCTATGATGCCTTTATCCATAAAATAATAAGTAAGAAATGTGTGTGTGGGGAAGGCAAACTGCATTGCCAAAGTGGGAATATTTGTTCTAGAAAGACAGATGTTGGTTCTGTCTTCCAGAAGGACATGGACAGGCTGGAGAAATGGACAACTAAGAATTTCATGGAGCTCAACTAAGGGAAATGCCAAGATCAGGACTAGAGAGAATGGAGCAAAGCTGGAGGTGGGGAGATTCAGACTGGATGTGAGGAGAAAGTTCTTCAGCATGAGAGTGGTGAGAGCCTGGCATGGGTTGTCCAGGGAGGTGGTTGTGACCTCATTCCTGCAGGTGTTTAAGGCTCTGGACAGCCTGATCTAGGATAGGGTGTCCCTACCCATGACAGAGGGGTTGGAACTAGATGATCCTTGTGGTCCCTTCCAGCCCTGGCTGATTCCATCATTCTACAATTCTATGATCTCCTGATTTTGGGGGAAACAATCCCATGCACCAAAGCTGGAAGTGATTCTGAAAATAAATACCTGGGGCCTCTGGTGGATGGCAAGTTGTCCATGAGCCTCCAATGTGACCTTGCAACAGAGGAGATGACAGCTTCCTGGGCTGCATGAGGAAGAATGTTTCCAACAGTTGGAAGGAGGTGATCTTTGTTCTATACTGCACACTGGCGAGGCACATTTGGAGTGCTGGGCCCTACTCTGGGCTACCTGGTATGAGGCAGAGACATACTGTCAAAAGGCCAAAAGGATTATGAAGGATTGGAATGTGACATACAAGGGGAGCCTGAGAGAGTTGGGAAGCCTGAGGAAGGTGAGGTTCAGGAGGGTCTTATCAATGTGCATACATAGCTGATTGCAGGTCGGGAGAGAAATCCAGCAGGTGAATCCAGACTCCTAAGGGAGTCCATTGAAATGATAAGAGATAATAGATACAAACTGAAATACAGGAACATAAAGAACAATATTTTACTGTGAGAATGGAGAAATAATGTAACAGGCTGTTCAGTGAGACAGTAGAGTCTCCACCCTTGGACTTACTGAAAACTAGACTGAAAAGTGTCTTGAGAAATCTGCTTCTTGCTGACTCTGCTCTAAGTGGGGATGGTTAGACTTGAGTGATCTCAACCACTGAGTGATTATTACTGAGTTCTGCCTGTTCAGCTGATCCTTTTAGTTCTTTCTGGCAAGGGACCTTATCTATGATTAACAGTTGGAAATCATGCCCTAAAGCCTACAGCTTTCAGAGTTCAGCACTGAAAAACATGATATGTTCTAAAATGGAGATGAAAGGTTTTGAGTTTTCAAAAATGACTGTGTTTGGAGTGCCTGGCATCAAAGGATGTGAAGCAGAATTGTGGTTTTAATGTACTTAACACAGGGGCATCATGAGTTTCAGGGCACACACTTGCGTAGCCAATCTTGTATGCAGGAGACAAGAGGTGCAACTGTAGAATGTTGTCTACAGCATGTGAAGACAATTGTTAGTGCAATATCTGTAGCCTTATTTCCCATTTAGTAGAAAAATTGACATCTACTCCAATACAAATGACATTGTACAATTTTTTGCTAACTTATTTGTAGTTTGTGAGCCCCATAAATGCTCTCATTTCTTCCTAACCTTGTCAAAAAGTAAAGATCATGAGTACAGGGAAGCAGTACAGCCACTCTGTCAGAATGGTTTTTGCAATACCAGCTGCAATGGCTGTGTGGCAAAGCATTGTACACTACCATGAACCATATTTCCTACTTACTGTATAAGTAAGACTTTCAGAACAGAAATTAATAGTGCTGTATCATCTTCCTTGTTTTTCTACACTCTTAAGATAAAAAATAGAACCATGCCTCCTCCAGCTGTCATCTTAGTTTTGAACCTGCAAGGAGCTATTATAACACAAAGACTCCCTCTTATTTCTCTTGAGCGTAATGCCATCTGGACACAGAGGAATCAGATGAGGTTCAACAAGGACAAGGGCAGAATCCTGCATCTGGGGAGGAATAACAAACTTCACCAGTACAGGTGGGGAGGTGATCTGATGGAAAGCAGTCTTGTGGACAGGGACCTGGGTGTCCTGGTGGGTAACAAGTTAACCATGGCACAGCAATGTGCCCCTGTGGCCAAGAAGGCCAATGGGTGCATTAGCATGTCCAGCTGTTGCAGAGGGCAGTAATAATTCGTGGCCGAGTCGAAAATTTATCAAAAATAGATATTTTTTATTTTTACAAACCCGCCCCCACAACTATATATACAAAGATTAATTTCGTTTGATAAACAGGTTCAGTTGCATGAGAATTCTACGAGGATACCATTAATAATCTGACTATATATATTTGGAAGTCAGTTTTTGGAAAAGGACTCTGCTATTAATTAATAGCGGTTTCTTACTAAATTAAGCTAAGCCAAATAACTCACTCAGGCTGGCTCGTGCGGTCTGTCTTCCTCCTCCAGCGGCTGCAGGAGTCGTTAAGGGTCGTTAAGGGTCGTTAGGCAGACAAAGGTGTGTGCCTAACAGTAACGCGAATCCTTTGGTCTCTCTGCAGTCCAGGCACAGGAGAGTGGGCGAACTCGTCCAGGCACAGGCAAAATCCAAAACGGGAACCCCAAAGGCGGGAAGACCCCCAATAGTTATAACCTTGGCTAGACAAAGGGCAGAGTTACCACACCTTAGGCGCGAAAGCGCACGGCCAATCCCAGCCTGGCTCCAGCGCGGGAACTCACGGGGCAGTCCCCGCCCCCTTCACGGCTGCAGGGCAGGCGAGGGGGGGGGAAACCAGGCGGCTTTTCCCCTTTCCCCCCGAAGTCCGGGCAGGAGAGGAATTTAGGGGTACAGGACTCCAGGACACCAGCAGATCAAGGGATGTTCTCCTAACCCTCTACTCTGCCATGGTGAGAGCTCATCTTGAATACTGTGTTCAATTGTGGGTTCCCAGGTTTAAGAGGGACAGGGATCTGCTGGAGAGGGTCCAGCAGAGGGCTACGAGGATGATTTGGGGACAGGAGGTCATGGCTTATGAGGAGAAGCTGGGGATGGGGCTTTTTAGTTTGGAGAAAAGAAGACTTAGAGGGGATTTGATAAATGTTTATAAGTATCTGAGGGCTGGTCAGGAGCAGGGGGACAGGCTCTGCTCACTTGCTCCCTGTGATAGGACAAGCAGCAATGGGTGTAAATTGCAGCAAAAGAGGTTCTGCCTCAACACAAGGAGGAACTTCTTTACTGTAAGGGTCACAGAGCACTGGAACAGGTACCCCAGAGAGGTTGTGGAGTCTTTTTCTCTGGAGCCTTTGAAGGCCTGTCTGGATGTGTTCCTCTGGGATCTGTGTTAGATAGCATTGCCCTGCTCCAGCAGGGGGATTGGAGTCAATGATCTCTTTGGGTCCCTTCCAATCCCTAACATCCTGTGATGCTATGATCCTAAGTTAGTTGGTTTAGGTATACTAGATATGGGAAAGCACTTAGCTGTGTTTCTTGTTTTCTGTGCTCATCTATTTCTGTTTGTTGTGTTACAGATGAATGTTCACTTTCATCTCGGTGGTAGAGTGACTGTGATATTTCTCTTAACTTCAGGAGCTAGAGTGGATCAAAGCCTTTCCCAACAGACCTGTTCATATGAAGTAGCAGAAGGTGGCTGATTGACATGAAGCTTATAACACCAAAATACAATGCTAGCAGATTATAATACTCCTATTTGCTATAGTGGTTTTGTTTTTTTATGTTGGGTTGGGAGGGTGGTGGTGGTTGTTTGGTTGTTTATTTTGTGAACAAGCAAGACTGGGGAGAATGTTTTTCTCTTGCTGTGCACAAAAGGCAGAACAGCAGTTTGGGCATTTTTTGGAATTTTTTTCCACCTCATATTTTAATCTATATTTAAAGAAGTCTTTGCAAAATAGAAGAAAACATCTGCTTTTTTTTTTTTTTTTTGAGGGCATGATGAAGGGAGAATGAGATGAAGTTGATCTTTTTCAGTATGCCAGTTCAAGAAATGTATGTCCTTACCTGTATGTTTTTTCTAGGTTTTTTAGGTTATTTATAAGGAAGGATGCTCTGAAGGTCATCTAGTCCAAACCCCTTGCTAATGCAGGATCTCCTAGGACAGGTCACACAGGAACACATTTAGATGGGTCTTGAATATCTCAAGAGAAGAAGACTCCACGACCTCCCTGGGTGGCCTGTTCCAGTGCTCTGTCACCCTCACAGTAATGTTTTTCTTCATGCTGAATTGGAACTTTCTGTGTTCTAGTTTATATCCATTGCTCCTTGTCCTATCACAGGACACCATTGAAAAGAGATTAGCACCTTCTTCTTGACACCCATCCTTCAAATATTGATAATCATTAATGAGATCTCCTCAGTGTCCAAGTGTACAAGGAGAGGCTGAGCAAACTAGGATTACTCAGCCTGGAAAAGAGAAGCCTCAGAGAGAGTCTTACGGTTTGACTAATTGCATGTTGGAGAGAAGTAAGCACGATGGAGCTAAACTCTTGTCAGGAGTACCCAGTGTTCTTTCAATTTTATCTTTGCTTCTCACTACCAAAATCTATTGAAATTACATTAAATTAAGCTAATTTTTTTTTTCCAAAGGCAAGTCTGGTTTGTCTATGATGGTATCTGGTAGATGTTCTTTCTGTCTTTATCTTTCTCTGTCCTGTTTGAGAGGAGTGACTGGATCGGGTTCCGTGAGCTAATAAGATCAACCCACCACAAGTACTATCATGGAATCCTAGAACAACCCAGATTGGGAGGGATCTTGAAAGAACACCTGGTCCAAACCTGCTTGTGAAAGGGAGCCTAAATGAGATTATATGCTGTTTGATGGCATCTTGAAAACCTCCAATGATGCACCACGCACAATGGTGCACTCCTGCACAGTGATGCACTCCTGAACCCACTGAGTATTTGAAGACATCAGCTAATACAAACTTCTGGATGTTTCTCCAAAAGGAGATTAAAATCTGTTCCTGAAACATTTTATCTTCACAATTTGTTTAGCTGGGAGAATACTATTGCCCAACCTTGAGGACAGGAGTTTTTAACATCAGCATAAAGGTTTTAACTTCATGTAAGAAGATTTGTTACATCCAGTTGTTCTGGGACTGTGGTGGTTTGGCTGTTACCCACCCCCCCACACTTTAGAAGATACCCCAGCTAACTCAGTCGGGCTCTGGGAATATAAATGAAGCTATTTATTTACAGCTAGCACAATATACAAGCAGCTATTTACAGTATATACAGTTATAGACAGAAATAGACAAGTGAAAAGTTAAACAGAAACACAACTCCCTTCCCAGAAACCTGAGTCCCCAGGAGGGGCTCTCAACCACCCCTGCACCTTCCCCCTGCCCCTCTCAACCTTACCCCAGTCCTAAGAAGAAAAGAGATTCAGCCAAGAGGTTAAGAAGCAAAGGTGAGTGGCAGTGAGGTTAGGGAGCTGCAGCTGAGTCCAGAAGCCATCCAGAAAGTGAAGACAAAATGGAGAAAGTGTTATCTAATGTTTACTTTCTTGTTCCCATACCTCTCAGCGAGACTATGAGGGAAGCAGACATCACCATTGTTTTCCTTTCACAGCCTATCATCTACTTTTTCTCACCAAAACATTCTAGCCTGTTTCAAACTAGCACAGGGACATACAAATCCATTGCATTATTTGATGTTAATTCTTCAACTAAATAACTATTAAAAAACAGGACAATATTTAGTGAAACCAATTGGTAGAGTAAATTACAATTGATGAATTAATCATAAAAAATACTTGAAATATTAGTAAGAATATGACTGGAAAGTCCCAAGTTGAGGATGAAAATACTCCTTGATTTTGGAACTAGCTTTGTGAATGTGAGGATGAGTGTCATCTCTTATTTTCTGCTCTTTTATTTACTTACTTGTTTGTTTACTTGTTTGTTACCTTTTGCTTCTCTTTACTTGTAAAAGATCCTCCTTTGTAATCCTGTTTATCCTTCTTCATAAGCCTCCTTTGCTTTATGGTCCTGAAGAAATACTGGTAGTGTCTTTCCAACAATTAACATCTCCAGTACTACTGGGGAACATCAGTTCAGAATTTGTTTTCTTCTCTGCTGTCTGACAACATCCTGTTTTGTCTTCTTGGGAGCTTTGTGCAGTCCAAGCTTATCTTTTTGTTTTGTACTTTTATTACATCTAGCAAAATGACTTCAAAGTGCTATCACAACACTCTTAACATTAACACTTTCTTCTGTGTGCTGGTTTGAAGCTAGCTAGAATATTTTGGTGAGATGAACTGGATTATAGGCTGTGAAAAGGAAACAATGGTGATGTCTACTTCACTCATAGGCTTGCTGAGATGGATTAAAAACAAGAACACAAACATAGATAACAGAGTTGTTCTCTGGTTCTGGCTGCATGCACTTCTCTCCCTAACTTGCTGACTGTGTAACTAATCCCTCTGCTTCCTGACTCCCCTGGCTGACTCTCCAAACTCACTTTGAACCTAAGGCAAAGTCTGGGATAGGGTAGAGGGGTGGAAGGGTGGTTGGGAGCCCCTCCTGGGGTCTCTGGCTTCTGGGAGGGCTGTTGTGTTTCTAAATTACCTTTTTAACTTGTTCATTTCTGTCTATAGCTGTGTATATTGTAAATACCTGCCTATATATTGTGCTAAGCTGTAAATATAAAGCTTCATTTTTAAATTCCCAGCTGAGCTGAGTCTCGTATGTGTGTGTTGGGGGAGGGGGAGGCAAGTAACACCCAAACCATCACATTCTGCTTTCCGTCTTGTGCTCCCTGCACATAGAATCATAGGATCATAGAATCAACCAGGTTAGAAGAGACCTCCAAGATCATCCAGTCTGACCTATTGCCCAGCCCTAGCCAATCAACTAGACCATGGCACTAAGTGCCCCATCCAGCCTTTTCTTGAACACCTCCAGGGATCTTTATAGTTTGTAAAATGTCTTCACTATGTCAGTGTGGCAAAATGACAGATGATCAGGCGTTGATCCTTGACTCTGAACCCAAGCAGTTAAGTGTGAATTGCATCTGCTTTCTGAAAGTTCTCTCTCTCTCTAATAATTTGTCTTCTGGAAGGTCAGTTGGAGTGGTGTAAAACATAGCCAGAAAGCAAGAAAACAGTTAAGCAATGCAGAGCACCATGGATCCAATGTTTAAAATACTCTCTAGCTGCATGAAGTGTCTCTGCAGTATTCCGATTTCATGTTCATATTGTCATAGGAATGTTTTGAGTCCTGCTTCTCTTCTCTCTTCAGGAATAAGCTCCCTTATATGACGTGAAAGGTCCTGAAATGTTGAGAGGTAACAGAGTTCAGAAGTAACAATCTGACAGCTAATCTATTATGTTCTTTGTGGTCTCTTTGAAGAAATAAAAATGAGATTGTGATTAATTTTAATAAAATGTGTGGGTAGTGTTAACTTTCTAAGGGATACTATCTGCATAGTGTAGCAGTCTGATAGTTTGGAAATACCTCTTCAAAAAGGAGAAAGATCACTTTATACACAATTCCTGACTTCCAAGAGCCCACACTGAAGATTTCGTTTGTATTTAAAGTGAAAAAAAAAAGTGTTTATTGCAGTCATATTCATGAAGAGGATTTTCATTATAAAACACCAAGAAAAGCTTAAAAAATCCAGCAGAAAAAATGGGGAAAAAAAAAAAACCACAAAAACCCAAAACAAAAAAAAAAACCTAAACCAAAACCCCCACAAACAGTGCTGTCTGCATTGAACAGAGAGATAATCCAACCTTGGTAAGTTACAGACAGAATTTCACAGAATTTCTTATATTGATAAAGGCCTTCAAAATCATTGAGTCCAATCATTAGTTTCACACTGACAAGTCCTTGACCAAACCAAATCCCTCAGCACATCTAATCACTATGAATCACTATGGTTGGAAAAGACCACCAGCATCATCCAGTCCAACCTTCATCCTAGCATCCTTAATCACTAGACCACAGCCTCAAGCTCCACAACCACTCTCCTTTTAAACAGCTCCAGGGATGGCAACTCCACCACCTCCCTGGGCAGCCTGTTCCAGTGCCTGACCACCTGCTCAGTAAATAACTTCCTCCCAACATCCAATCTAAACCTCCCCTGGTGCAATTTGAGGCCATTTCCTCTTGTCCTATCATTAGTAATTTGGGAGAAGAGAGCAGCTCCATGAAATGTTGTCCAGATGTTAAGCTGGGCAAAGTACTGAAACAGCTAAAACAGCCCTTAGTGTTGAGTTTTATCCAAAGGGTTGCTTTTTTCATTTGTGTGTTTCCAACATGGGAACCTTATTTTTTTGTTTCATCATCAAGATCTTAAACTTTTCATTTCCTAGAATAAATGCTTGGTTTTTTCTCTTGAACTTTTATCTAGTGTTTATACAAAAGACAGGGGAATCTGCCGAGTGCACATCAGACTGGGTCTCAATAAAAGGAGGCAAATCACAGAATCATAGAATCAACCAGATTGGAAGAGAACTCCAACATCATCCAGGCCAACCTAGCACTCAACCCTAGACAGGCAACTAGACCATGGCACTAAGTGCCTCAGTCAGGCTTTGTTTCAACACCAGGGACAGTGACTCCACCACCTCCCTGGGCAGCCCATTCCAATGCCAATCACTCTCTCTGGGAAGAACTTCCTCCTAATGTCCAGCCTATACTTCCCCCAGCACAACTTGAGGCTGTGTCCCCTTATTCTGTTGATGGTTGTCTGGGAGAAGAGACCAACCCCCACCTGCCTACAGCCTCCCTTCAGGTGGTTGTAGACAGCAATGAGGTCCCCCCTGAGCCTCCTCTTCTCCAGGCTAAACACCCCCAGCTTCCTCAGCCTCTCCTCATAGGGTTTGTGTTCCAGGCCTTTCACCAACTTCATCACCCTTCTATGGACACATTCCAGCACCTCAACAAATAAAAGTGCATCGTGCATAAATCTTATAAACTGCAAGGATCAGTTAGCACCAGATGTTGAGAAAATACATCTGGAAAGTGTAAGCCTGTATGTTTCTGATTTTCCATAAACACAATCCAGTTTTCATTTTTAATCCCTGGAAACGACCCTCACAAGCCTCATTATTGGTATATTTCTGGTAAACTCTGGTATTTGGAGTTGCAGCTGAAAACTACTGCTCAAGAGGGGGAAAATAGTTTGTGGAATTGTGTCATATAGCCAGAAGCCTTTGTTTTAGGGCAACAAATACAAGCAGAGGAACTATTTTCACCTCAGGGTGGCTATTTTTAATTCAATTACCTCCCACTAGATAAGCAGGATATTTGGTGTAGCATATGCCTTTGTTTTATTTTTCATGGGAGACAGGCTGATATCTTCTCTTTCATCCCTGCAGAGGTTATTGTTTCAGAAAGGCAATAGGGATTTTTGTTGTTCTTGTTGTGTGTATCTGCCTTTATCATAATTTCTTTACCTCTTCTGTTGAAAGAGGATGCACCCCTGCCAACAGAGCAGTAGCCTGAGGAGAAGAGGGGCTGCTGCGGACCAACATGTTCCCTCTCTTTTATGCTGTAGATAAGGCACATAGAATATCTTTCTTGCATTGAGAATTGGTATTTGAGTAGGAAATTTCTAAGTGTTTCTAATGAATATAGGCAGATGATTGCTAGTGCTCTGATAGTTTAAACTGATAGCTTGGAAAAAAAATGTACAACATAGGAATTTGGCATGTGATTACAATGCACTCTATCTATTTCTTGCAAGCATAAAATTCCATTCTGGAAACATAGTTTTTATTTCATTTTTGTGTTTGTTTCTTGTGTTAGGCTGTGGTCCCAAACTGATGGCAGCACAGAGTGAATCATTTTAATAGAAGAATCATAGAATCATAGAATCAACCAGGTTGGAAGAGACCTCCAACATCATCCAGGCCAACCTAGCACTCAGCCCTACCCAGTCAACTAGACCATGGCACTAAGTGCCTCAGCCAGGCTTTTCTTGAACACCTTCAGGGACGGTGCCTCCACCACCTCCCTGGGCAGCCCATTCCAAAGGCAAATCACTCTCTCTGGGAAGAACTTCCTCATAATATCCAACCTATACTTCCCCTGGCACAACTTGAGACTCTGTCCCCTCGTTCTATTGCTGGTTGCCTGGGAGAAGAGGCCACCCCCCACCTGGCTACAATGTCCCTTCAGGTAGTTGTAGACAGCAATGAGGTCCCCTCTGAGCCACCTCTTCTCCAGGCTAAACACCCCCAGCTCCCTCAGCTTCTCCTCATAGGCTTTGTGTTCCAGGCCCCTCACCAGCCTTGTTGCCCTTCTCTGGACATGTTCCAGCACCTCAACATCTCTCTTGAATTGAGGAGCCCAGAACTGGACACAGCACTCAAGGTGTGGCCTGACCAGTGCTGAGTACAGGGGAAGAATAACCTCCCTTGTCCTACTGGCCACACTGTTCCTGATCCAGGCCAGGATGCCATTGGCTCTCTTGGCCACCTGGGCACACTGCTGGCTCATCTTCAGCCTACTAGCTATCAGTACCCCCAGCTCTCTTTCTGCCTGGCTGCTTTCCAGCCACTGTGTCCCCAGCCAGTAGCGCTGCTTGGGGTTGTTGTGGCCAAAGTGTAGAACCCTGCACTTGGCCTTGTTGAATTTCATCTTGTTGGCCTCTGCCCACCTATCCAGCCTGTCCAGGTCCCTCTGTAGGGCTCTTCTACTTCCTTTTCAATGCAGTCAGTCTTTGATGATTAAGAAGGTTCAAGTAAGAAAAATATCAAGAAAAGAGATTACCTTTGCAAAACTTAAGTCGTGTGACAGACAGCAATGATCATCCACTAGAACTCACCATAATGTTGCTTGGCAAATAATTTTTGGATTACTAATTTTAGGATTACTAAAGGATAAGATCTAGTTCACCAACCCATTCAAATATTTGTGGTATCTTAGCTTCCATAAGTCTTTAGGAGTCTAATGGGACTACTTCACCTCCTTTAACAGAGATATATCTTCATGGAAAACTTTAAAGTGAGAGGAGCAAGAACAAAGAGCATTAACTTTGCACTGTCAGTATCTTCTTCAAGCAATGACCCTTTCTCCTTTTTTTCCAAACAGGACATCAATATGTTTAGAAAGATCTGTGGAAAAAAACTACTAAGACCAACAAGCTGAAATCATTCATGAGATTGTGAGAAGGACATTGACCTTGGATGTTGGGAGGAAGTTATTTAGTGAGCAGGTGGTCAGGCACTGGAACAGGCTGCCCAGGGAGGTGGTGGAGTTGCCATCCCTGGAGCTGTTTAAAAGGAGAGTGGATGTGGACCTTGAGGCTATGGTCTTCTGATTAAGGATGCTGGGATGAAGGTTGGACTGGATGATCCTTGTGGTCCTTCCAACCATAGTGATTCATAGTGATTGGATGTTATGCTGAGGGATTTGGTTTGGTCAAGGACTTGTCAGTGTGAAACTAATGATTGGACTCGGTGATCTTGAAGGTCTTTTCCAATCTAAGAAATTCTGTGATTCTGTGACCTAATCTATTTAGACGTTTGAGGATGAAGGTTTATGCATTTTCAGTCTTAAAGTCGATTCAGACAAAGATTCTACATCCTTGAGTGCCTTGAAAATACAAGGTAAGGTCAGTACTGGCCCTGGTACAAACATCAGGAATACTGAAGTGGATTTATGGGCATGGTCTATAATTCCTATATCATTGAGCAGCATGAACTGTGAATCAGTTCTAACAGTCTCAAGTTGTGTCAAGGAAGGTATAGGCTGGTTGTTAGGAAGAAGTTCTTGACAGAGAGAATGATTGGCATTGGAATGGGCTGCTCAGGGAGGTGGTGGAGTTGCTATCCCTGGAGGTGTTCAAGAAAAGGCTGGATGAGGCACTTAGTGCCATGGTCTAGTTGACTGGCTAGGGCTGGGTGCTAGGTTAGACTGGATGATGTTGGAGGTCTCTTCCAACCTGGTTGATTCTATGATTCTCTGATTCTATGTGTTACTCATTAAGTAAGTTCAAAGATTTTACAGTATGTGAAAATTTTTATGTAGATCAATTACAACTCTGAGCCTAATTTTCCTGGAAGTTCATTTAGCTGTGCACAGGCTTACAATACACATAGATATTAGTTACACAAGCATTTTAGGTGTGATTAATGCCACAAAAATTGAAGTGTTGCAGAACATTTATGACTGCTCTAAAGGGAGTACAGACGTAGGGCGAAAATACAGATAGCCTCCAAACACATAAATATCATGCTCTGTGAAGTTTAATCAGTATTTCCAAGGGAGAAAAAAAAGCAAAACTCAAAGTATGAGCTTTCATTATTTACCTTTCCCTAATTAACTATGATACAAGCAATCCTTACTTACCTCCCTCTGAGAATTTATAGATGCACTTTAAATTACTGTTTGACAATATAACAAAAAAAAAAGCACTTAATTGTTTTCAATGGGAAAATGTGATATATTATGGCACTACCAATTTCAGCTGTAGAATTATAGGTCTGCTGGCATTTCGATTATAAACCAGGAGGAAAAAAAATCAATCAGACTGGTCTCAAATCTTGTCTTAAATCTCAAATCCAAATACACAGGTGTTGTTTTGTTTGGTGTGGGTTTGGTTTTTTTTGGGGGGGGGGAGGTGTTTGTTGTTTTGTGGGTTTTGTTTGGGTTTGTTTTTTTAATGTTTGAATAAATTCTTTCACTTAGATCTTCACTCCTACCAGGCACCTTACCCTTGTTAAAACCAGTCTTTAATCCTTAAGTGTTTTGGCTGTATCTCATGAGCTGGTAATAAGGCTAAGTCAAATATATTCAGTCTCTTCCCTGAAGGATGCAGATGCTGAGACGGTGTTCAGAAAAAGAAGTGACAGACTGAAAACTTCTCTCTCAATGTATTACTTCAAAGTAGCTTCCTGAAGATGGTGCATTGTAGGCAGTGCTGGTAATATTTCTTAAAGTAATCAAGGAATCCATGAGGGAGAGAAACATAAGGACTGGGTTGTCAAATATATGACTCTTTGCCCAGGATACATTCCTTGAGACTGGACATTTGCTCCAAGTGTTCTCAGAATGTCAGTCCTGTCTTCTCATTCACTGTCTGTAGATTGATCATGGATTTCCAGAATGCTGCTAATGATTTTGGGGTATCTATATCCAGTGTTCACCTAGTCGTTTGGCAAGGAGTTTCTCAAGTTCAGTGCTATGTGGAAAAAGGTGTTTCATTTTTCCTGCAGTATGATGCTACCTAATTTCACCTATCTCCAGTCTTCAGGCGCTGAAAAGTGGTAAGTAGTTGGCCTCCATTCACCTCTAATCAGATTGAGCAGAGAGTGAAGAATTGTGTTTGCCTTAGCTTTTTGTGAGGGTTTTCTGTGCTATATTTGGTTACATAATTCACCACACACAAATATGAAGTAAATCTATATTAGAAGTTTATTATGATATTGCATGTGTGGTGGCTACACTTGCATCTCTTATTGCTCTACATTTTCACTCTGTCTTAACAGCTGTCCTACAGATATCCATTACTCATAATTGTATTTAGAACACTAAATTTGATACTGTGAGGCTATTTGATTATCCACTTTGTGTCCTCCATTAAAGTTATTCCAAAATAAGCTGTACTCAGGCCTTTCAGACCCATTTATACCATTATCAGCATATCTTAGGTATGTGTTCCCTAAGACAGACTTTTCAGACCTTTGTTTTACTGCATGCATTAAAGCAAAAATATATGTCCATGGCAAACTGGGACACCTCTGTTTTCATTTTGCTCTTCATACAAAACAAGATCCTTTAGGGATATTTTCCTCCATACAATGCTTGATCAAGCTCGAAGAAGGTCCATACTAGGATACAAAATATGGTACAAGATCCTCTGCCTTCTATGTCCTACTTTGTTTTCTAAGACTACACTTGTATTTCCACTAGATGACATATAATGCAATCATACCTCCCTCAGTCTGTGTCAGTGTTAAGTCTTTCCATACTGTATTCCACTGCACTGGAAGGGTAAATGTTTGTTACTGTTCTACTTCCTGCTTCACTTTGTTTTTTGCACCACTTTGATTCTATTTTTTAATTCAATGCAGGGAATTTTACATGGTTCTGTAGACTTGACCATTTCTAATGATGCTCTTCTGACATCAGAGAATCAGAGAGTCACAGAACTTTAGAGGTTGGAAGGCACCTCCAGTGATCATCAAGCCCAGTCCCTCTGCCAAAGCAGGGTTCCCTAGGGTAGTTCACACAAGAATGCATCCAGGTGGGTTTTGAAAGTCTCCACAACCTCTCTGAGTAGCCTGCTCCAATGCACTGTCACTCTCACTGTGAAGAAGTTTCTTCTCAAGTTGAAGTGAAACCTTCTATGTTCTAATTAGTAGCCATTGCTTCTTGTCTTGTTGGTGGTGACCACTGAAAAGAGATTGTTCCCATCCACTGACACCCATCCATCAGATATTTGTATACATCGATCAGTCTTCTCTTTTCCAAACTAAACAGCCCCAAGTCTCTCAGTATCTCTTCATAGGGCAGATGCTCAAGTCCCCTAGTTATCTTCTTGGCTCTCCATTGGACTCTTTCCAGCAGCTCCCTGTCTCTCTTGAACTGAGATGCCCAAAACTGGACACAGTATTCAGATGTAGTCTCACCGAGGCAGAGAAGAACCTCCCTGGACCTGCTGGACACACTTTTCCTGAAGCACCCCAGGATGCCATTGGCTATCTTGGCCACAGGGGCACATTGCTGGCCCATGCAGAACTTGCTGTCCAGCAGGACTCCAAGATCTTTCTTCATGGAACTGCTTTCTGACAGGACAGTCCCCAACCTGTACTGGTGCCTGTTGCCCTCCAGATGGAGGTCTCTGCATTACAGAGTTGTGTTTCCTATTTTAATGGCTTCAGTTCTGTTTAGGCTACAGAATATCATTGTTTAATACTTTCTGGGAAAAAAAATTATATGATCCATTTCATATGATTCTCACCTTTTAAAATTTCTTAGACTTGGAGGAGATAAAGAGCAAAAGTGAAAAGTTTATCATGGAACTGGGACAAAAATAATGAAAAACAGGCAGAAAAAGATACTAAAAAAATACATTAAATTTTCATATTCCTCTAGGCAAGCTCCAAATAAATCACAGGCTGATATTCCTCTGTTTAGACATGGATATCTCTTGAAAACATGATTCTTCCATCCATCACTGGTTTCAGATTCATAGTTGTGCCACAATCAGGTTTAATTTGCATTGTAGGGTCTCTCTGGGGACAAAAAATCAAAAATTTTGAAGCTCTTCTTTGGTCTGTGTAGCTGAAAAGTGATATTTAACACTATTAAAGTTCTTTGCATCTTCAAAGTACTTCAAAATGCTTAGCTCTGTGGCATTAAAAAAATGTTAGTTCCATTTTACAGATAGACTAGAAAAGTTGGCAAGTCTGTAGAGCAAGACATTCCCAGAGCTGGCAACAAATCCCAGCAGCCACAGCTGTCACTCCTAGGCTTAGATCAGTCTGCCTCTCCTCAGTGTTTAAATAAAATCATAGGCCTTCATCATTCCTGAATAATTCTGCTTGTCACTAGGTGATTTGTCACATGGGCCTGTGTTGAAAAAGAGAAGAGTAAAGAAGAAAGGGAAGGGGATTTCATAGTCCAATCACCCAATGATGAGCTGTATTTAAGGCTGCTGCCATAGGGAATACAGAGACACGGAGCAGTCTTCCTGGGAATTACTACAGCCATACACAATTACAATATGTATTTCATTTAGTTATAGGTTCATAGGAACTGAAGAAGAAAAACTGCTTTAGATCTTTTACCTGGAAGTTGGATTGCAGCTATATTTGTATCTTTTACAGGATCACAGCATTTTAGGGGTCGGAAGGCCTGGAACACAAAGCCTATGAGGAGAGGCTGAGGGAGCTGGGGTTGTTTAGCCTGGAGAAGAGGAGGCTCAGGGCTGACCTCATTGCTGTCTACAACTACCTGAAGGGAGGCTGTAGGCAGGTGGGGGTTGGTCTCTTCTGCCAGACAACCAGCAAGAGAACAAGGGGACACAGTCTCAAGTTGTGCAGGTGGAAGTATACGCTGGATGTTAGGAGAAAGTTATTGCCAGAGAGAGTGATTGGCATTGGAATGGGCTGCCCAGGGAGGTGGTGGAGTCACCATCCCTGGAGGTGCTCAAGAAAAGCCTGGATGAGGCACTTAGTGCCATGGTCTAGTTGCCTGGCTAGGGCTGGGTGCTAGGTTGGACTGGATGATCTTGGAGATCTCCTCCAACCTGGTTGATTCTATGTTTCTATGATTCTCTGCAGATCCTTGAGTCCAACCCCTCTACCAGATCAGGACTATATAATCTAGCGCAGGTCACACAGGAATGCATCCAGATGGGGATCGAAAGTCTCCAGAGGAGGAGTTGAGCTTTTCCTGAGAGAAATAAAGAAGAAGTTCTTTTTCCTCTGTTTCATTGCTTACAATGCTTGTGACATTTACTTATCAGCTGGTGTCCTGCAAATAGAAATGGCTTCATTGAAATAAAAATATAGTAACATATGAAGTTTGAAAAATAGCTTTAGAAAACCAAGAACCAGCCTCTGCCTCATTACTATCAGAGTAGGAGAAACAAAGGAATCTTTTACTGTCAAGTGAATTATATCAAAATGGACTCTTCAGACATGTCATATTTTTGTGTTTCAAGATGAACAAAATGAATGTCTTTTTGTGTATAAATGTGTCCATATAGAAGAATTTCCAGGCTATGAACAGGGGTGCATGGGGTGAACTGAAAATGCTTACTCTTCAGAAGAGCTGCCTAACTAACCCATGTTGTTTGGATAGGGCTAGGTGATAGGTTGGATTGGATGATCTTGGAGATCTCTTCCAACCTGACTGATTCTATGATTCTATGATGCAAATGTACATAAAATCTCTAACATTCTGACAGTTTGGGTCTTATCTGCTCCCCCACTCTGATGAAATCACCCAGACTACTCTCAGCCAAGCTGGAAATTAAGGAATGAAGCTTTATATTGACATCTTAGCACAATACACAAGCAAGTATTTACAATATATACAGCTATAGACAGAAATGTACACCTTAAAAAGATAATACAGAAACACAACAGCCCTCCCAGAAACCGGAGGCCCCAGGAGGGGCTCCAAACTGCCCTTCCACCTCCTTTCCATCCCTCTACCCGATCCCAGACTTTGCCTTAGGTTCAAGGTGAGTTTGGAGGATCAGCCAAGGAGGTTAGGAAGCAGAGGGATTAGTTACACAGACAACAGGTTAGGGAGGGAAGGGAGGCAGCCAAAGCCAGAGAGCAACTCTGTTCTCTATGTTTTGTGTTCTTGTTTTTAATACATCTCAGCAAGGCTATGAGAGAAGTAGACATCAGCATTGTTTCCTTTTCAAAGCCTATAATCTAATTCCTCTCACCAAAATATTCCTTCTAGCTTCAAACTAGCACAGAGTCACACATTACTCTGTGAAAAAATCGAGCATACCTATGTAATCCATCAAAAATCCTAAAAGTAATGCATAAATTTACAATAGGGTAGAATCTGCAATATATTAAGAATTTGAAAAAGGTGGTGAGGAATAAAAAGGGGGGGGAGGGGGAAATCATGCAATCTAATATCAACTGAGAATTAAAAGCAGTGCAAAAGATGAAAGTATTCAAGGTGGCAAATGCATTCACAAAACGAACACTTTAAAGTGCTGAATCAATACACTCCAAATATTAACAAGGAGCAAGACTGTTGAGGAGGGGAAATTAATTGATGCAAGATGATATTTTCCAAAATTAACATTGTTTATTAATGTTGCTATTCAAAACTCTCCCCACCCCCAATCACTCATTTTAATAATATTTTGGTTCTTACACAGTCATGGAAACATATAACCTCTGGATAATATCTACAGCTAATATAACCAGCAAAATACAGAAACGTTCATTGAACTGGAAGAGACTACTCCTGCAGTCAAACACTGTTTGCGGTCAATACTCCACTTGCCCAGTAGCTGGGCTCAAGCTCTTTCTGCTCTATGGCAGAAGGCAGTAGAGAATTACAAAGAGGCATTGAGCATTTACTCACAGATCATTATTATTACCCTCGCAGGGGCCAGCCACAGTCCAGACAGTGCCCAAATGCTTTCAGGGGACTCTGTCTTGTTGGACGTTGAGGCTTGAATCTTCCTGGCTCCTGGGGAAAGGACACAGACAATCTCTGACCTTGTCTCCTGGCTCCTTCTGGATGATCTGTGTATATGTCCAGGGATTCTAGGCAGGAGCTTCAGGTGCAGAAGCAGATGTGGTGCAGTCTCAGCACGGTGTCACTCTGGCCACACAGGCTGATTGTGTGCAGACACCCAGGGTCTGCTCCTGGTAACTAGTGGCAGTGGAGTTTAGCAGGCAGCAATAAGGCAGTGTGCAATGGCAGCAGGGCTGGGCACAGCAGAGAGAGCAGGCAAAGAGCAGGGGAGCAAAGCAGGGAAGCAAAAGCAGGTTGTTCACCTGCCTATCTCTTTTGATCAACATGGGCAGAGATTAATTGCCCTTTGGACACAGAACAGCCAACCAGGATGGCAGTTAGCCAAACCTGACCATATCAGGCAAAGCCACAGGCTCACTTTTCCCTAATTTGGGAACAGCACAGGCCTTGCACTAGGCAGACACAAGCTAAGTGTGTGTACCTCACACCACAGGACCCTGGGCAGGCCAGGCTCTATGGCTCCAGGTACTTCGTGTCCATTTCCCATGCTTGCCTCTCTGGTAGAGCAGGAAAACTATGCCTGGGCAAGGCAGGACATGTATAAGCCTATTTTAGGCCTATCAGGCCTACCACAACAAAGAAATTAGGGTTTATGTGATCCTTTGAACAAAGTCCTACAGATATTTGCAGGATTCACAGAATGTAAATAAATTTATTCAGTTTCAGATGTTTTTGAAGCAGTTTGCAGAAGTAACTGTAATATTCTTTGGAAGTCAACTTGTTTTTAAGGCTGTTGCATTCTGACCAATCTTTTAGCACTGGAAACTTGCTGTTTGTTTATTTATGCTGTTGAGAAACACAGAAAAATCACATGCATTAACATAAAACCTAGCCTTTTTATCCAGCATAACTAAATGTCTTTCTCAATGTAGCTGTTTGATCTTATACAAAATTCTCCCTCTATTCTTCTGATCAAATATTAAACCTGATTGCTTTCAAAGACAAGTTGCTGCGGTATAGTAATTGAGGTTGTTTATAAACATTTAGAGTTCCTAAGTGTAACATTATCCTCTATAATAATTTGTTGATTGAGCTGGTAGAAGACAATGGGGTTTGATTAGATGGTGCTCTCTCATTAATATGTATGGTTCTGTTTCTCCTTTTTTGTTTCCATTTATGTCTGTACATTCAGAGTGGGGGGACAATTTATTTCTCATTATTATTGGGTCTGCATGATTTTACATAATTGCACTCGTTCTTAGGCTTCTTCCAGTGTTCTGAGCCTCTGATTAACAGTGACCTATTTGCTTCTGTCATTGTGATCAACAGTCACCTGGAATCAACAACTCACAACTTAATTAAACATCTTCTAGGCAAGACACTGAAAGAATCTAGATTACTCATAAACAGTAGAGAACACTAAACCAAATGCAAGCCTTTGGCTTCTCAACAGGGCAAGATTAAACTTCATTTTGGTGGGTTTTTTTTTGCCACAAACAGGTAGACAAATAGCAGGGTTCTCATGAGAAGGAGATGTTCTGGAAGCTAAATGTGGAGTTCACTGTTCCCACCTAGATGAATGGAGAATAGAGATAGAAAGTCAAATTTAATGGAGGTAGATGTTTTGACTCCACCACTGATGGTTTCTCCAGACACTCTAATATTGCTCTAAGTAGCAATAGCTCTGATTTTCCAGGTATTTAATACAGGTAGAATAAACAGCAGCATTACAGCCATGTGAAGCAGCAATCTTATTCTGGGCAGCTACATGGTTTGGTAGGCGTAACTGAATCCCTCTCAATGGAGGAACTGCAGCAGTATTCATGTAATGCTTTCCCAGACCTTGATGCTAACATTTTAAGGTATTTGGGGTTTGTTTGTTGTTGTTGTTGTTAGGGTTTTTTGGAGGGTTTTTTGTTTGTTTGATTGAGGGATTTATTTTGGTTTGGTTTTTTTTGTTACTTTGATTGTTTGCTTAGTTGGTTGCATTTACACAAAAAATAAAGCCCTGCTCTTTGAGCTTGATTATTCACAGAGCTTTCACCTCAATCTGGCCTGGCTGGAGCTCTTTCTGAGCATCCCTTCTATCCCCTTTGTAATGTGGAATGAAGATAAATTAGTACATCTACCAGTGGGACTTGGTAATTCTCTCTGAAGCGCCTTGTCAGCTCCATGGTGGAATGATGCTACAGAAGAACATTGTATGTCTGAGCATAAAGTGCCAGAACCCCTAGAGGAGATTAAATATCTACATTCTGAAAGGAATTTGAAAAGTAGTTGTGAAAAATTACTTTTGAAATTATTTGTTTTCAGCTAACTGTTTAGCCATGCAAATAATAATTAAAGAAATTTTAAAGCTATGTGGGACAGGAGACAGCACAAATCATTTATGTATGTATTTGTTCAATTATTTTAGGAGATAAAATGAAAGGAGTCCAACATTAAGAATGTTCTTTGGTATTAGCTTACTGCAGTACTGGGGGAACAATTGCTGTGAAGGCAAATGCATTTTGGTTTTATAAGAAGCATGAGATAACTTTAACTGCAGAGTCCTGCACCTGAGAGGGAATAATAAACTGCACCAGTACAGGCTGGGAGATGATCTGTTGGAGAGCAGCCCTGTGGAGAGAGACCTGGGAGTGCTGGTGGATAATAAGTTAACCATGGCACAGCAATGTGTCCTTGTGGCCAAGACGGCCAACGGGATTCTGGGGTGTATTAGGAAGAGTGTGTCCAGCAGATCCAGGGAGGTTCTCCTCCCCCTCTACTCTGCCCTGGTGAGACCTCATCTTGAATACTGTGTTCGGTTTTGGGCTCCCCAGTTTAAGAGGGACAGGGATCTGCTGGAGAGGGTCCAGTGAAGAGCTACAAGGACGTTTAGGGGGCTGGAGGGCATGGCTTATGAGGAGAGGCTGAGGTACCTGGGGCTTTTTAGTTTGGAGAAGAGAAGACTGAGAGGGGATTTAATAAATGTTTATAAGTATCTGAGGGCTGGCCAGGATGGGGGGAACAGGCTCTGCTCACTTGCTCCCTGTGATAGGGCAAAAAGCAATGGATGTAAGTTGCAGTAAAAGAAGTTCTATCTCAACAAAAAGAGGAACTTCTTTACTGTAAGGGTCACAGAGCACTGGAACAGGTTCCCCAGAGAGGTTGTGGAGTCTCCTTCTCTGGAGCCTTTCAAGGCCTGTCTGGATGTGTTCCTCTGTGATCTGTGCTATATTATGTGGCCCTGCTCTGTCAGGGGGGTTGGACTCGATGATGTCCTTGGGTGCCTTCCAACCTCTAACATCCTGTGATCCTGTGATCCTGTGACATTAATCTGATGATATGTGAAAATTGGGCATTTGCATTCCGCTGTTGTTTTCTACTTGGTGTCTGCCCTGTTTTCTTATTTCTGGTGTTTGGGGTGGAGTCACTGTCCCTGGAGGTGTTCAAAAAAAAACTGGATGAGGCACTTAGTGCCATGGTCTAGTTGATGGGACAGGGCTGGGTGCTAGGTTGAACTGGGTGATCATGGAGGTCTCTTCCAACCTGCCTGATTCTATGATTCTTGGTTTTCAGTTCTGCAGAGAACAGGACAGATGATTTTGGTTGGATGGACTAAGTAATGAAAAGCTATTTGAAGGTAAGTGTGTGAGTCTCATCACCGTGATTATAACCAAACCAATGGTTTGAAACTTATTTCTTATTGCAAAAGTTAACTCCCTGACACTTTTGCATTCCCTGTCTTTCTTGGGAACTCTTTGGGAAGACAGAGATAACTTTGCTTGAAATGTCTCAGTAATAACTATTATAGTGACCAGGACGCTCAAGAAGTTCATTTGGATTGTGCCCTGCAGCCATTTAAAACAAACAAAACAACCAACCAAATCAGCACAAACAAACAAACAAACAAACAACAAATCCAAACAATGGACAAAAAAAAACCCAAACACCAAACCCAAACAATTTTTCAGTGATCCACAGAGCACTGCAAAGTATTGCTGCCATTCTATAACGGTAGAAAAGATTTTTCTTTTTTCAGGCACCTGCAATGTGTAATTCAGTTATTTTGACTTTACTATGAAAAAAGCTCTTAAACAATTTTACAGGAATGTTAGCTTGTGGAAAACAAATGCCCAAGACTCAAACTCACATGGTATGTACCCTGGCAGGCACTGCTGGGCTATGCTGAAGGACTAGAAAGATAACTTTGCAGATTTATTTATTTTTTTTTAGTGTTCTAGTGTTTATTTCTCTAACCCCATCTGGAAACAAAAGAAAATAAACTTGAGCAACAACATCTGTTGCTCCTGCTGCTCTGAATTAAGCTAACTTAGTTTAATCACTTCACAGAATCCGAACAGTATCGCTCCACATTTCCAGGTGTTATCTTGGCTCATAGGCTGACATTGGTGAGTTTGGCTTACAAGTTCTTACAAGCTATTCAAAACCTGTAAATTACTATGAACTATAGACAACTTTTAATTTCCCTTCAGGCAGAAAGAAATGTATAACCTGCTTAGGCTGTGCTATTATTTTTCTTAGATAGAATCACAGAATCAACCAGTTTGGAAGAGACCTCCATCATCATCCAGGCCAACCTAGCACACAGACCTATCCAATCAACTAGACCATGGCACTAAATGTCCCATACAGTCTTTTCTTGAACACCTTCAGGGATGGTGACTCCACCACCTCCCTGGGCAGCCCATTCCAATGGCAAATCACTCTCTCTGGGAAGAACTTCCTCATAATATCCAACCTATACTTCCCCTGGCACAACTTGAGACTCTGTCCCCTTGTTCTGTTGCTGGTTGCCTGGGAGAAGAGACCAACCCCCACCTGGTGACAATGTCCCTTCAGGTAGTTGTAGACAGCAATGAGGTTCCCCCTGAGCCTCCTCTTCTCCAGGCTAAACAACCCCAGCTCCCTCAGCCTCTCCTCATAGGCTTTGTGTTCCAGGCCTTTCACCAACTTCTTCGCCCTTCTCTGGACACCTTCCAGCACCTCAACATCTCTCTTGAATTGAGGGGCCCAGAACTGGACACAGGACTCAAGGTGTGGCCTGAGCAGTGTTGAGTACAGGGGAAGAATATCCCCCCTCATCCTACTGACCACACTGTTCCTGATCCAGGCCAAGATGCCATTCACTGTCTTGGCCACCTGGGGCACACTGCTGGCTTATCTTCAGCTACTATCTACTAGTATCCCATGGATTCTTTTTTCCTATCTTGCCCTGTCTGCACCCAGATGAGAAATAGCACTCCACACATGCAATATCTGGGAGGTAATTGTCAGGGGATTTTAATGTAGCTGAAGAATTCCAGGGCTCTGGAGGACATTATGAAATGTTTCTACTTGATAAGAGATAGAAGGAAAAGAAGAGGTGTTAAACTGACTTTGATTCTGGGGAGTGCTGTGTTTTCTCTGTATTATGCTTGAGCGTGACACTCACCCATAAATCTGTCCAAACCTTACTGAACTCCAGGGCAATGCATAACCTATTGCATTCCCAAGGCATCCACCAGAAAATCACATGAGAAACAAATAAACCAGTTCCACAGCAGAAAAATGGTAGGTGTATCACTTTCCTCTGCCAGAAAGTGAAGTATATAGTTTAACTTGTAAATAACTTGTAAATAACTGCTCGTGCAATTGGCTTAAAAGAGTAACATAAATGACAGAGTGGTAGAGAATTTGGTTATGTGGGTTGATCCACAACACTGTCTTCATAGTAAAAGATCACTGTGTTTTATACATGATCAGCAAGAATGGCTTTATTAGGAAAATGGGTGGAAATAGCTGTAGTAGCAAGCTCTGTTTGGGTTTTTTTTCTAGCAAGGATTGCCCATGGTTTACTTTGTATGTCACAGAGGAGCAGATTTACCTCCACTACAATATGTCATTTGAGGATACAGCTTTACATTTAGTTCTACCATGGTAGATTAGGTCTATATTCTTTGATGACTTCTATATTGTTTGATTGTAAATGATATATTTTTTAATCTTAGCTTAAATTAGATGAAGAAAATTAATATCTAGCTAGAGAGCTGTACATGTATGCTAGAAAATATGTCACTGAAATTGTATTTCCATGCATCACTCAGTCTTTGTGAGATGTGTTTAGGATACAGGTTTTAAACCCTTTGGTTGTTATCTCCATCAGAATTCCCTGGCTAAAAGTGTAAAGAAATTTCTTCTTTACCTCCAGTCTCAAGAATTTCACAGAATGTTTGCTAGATGAGTGCAAAGTTTATAAAGTTGATGTCTGGAAACACAGCTGCTATGTTTGCCCATTTTCAGGAGACAAGCAAATTAAGTTCTATAACGTTAAAGCAGCATTCTGTATATAGCAACAAAGTGGTTTTATTAAACACTTCTGTGCTATCCTGAGCCTAGCTAGGATATTTTGGTGAGAGGAATTAGATTATAGGCTGTGAAAATGAAACAATGGTGATGTCTACTTTACTCATAGGCTTGCTGAGATGGATAAAAACAAGAACATGAATATAGATAACAGAGTTGTTCTCTGGTTCTGGCTGCATGCACTTCTCTCCCTCACTTGCTGACTGTGTAACTAATCCCTCTGCTTCCTGACTCCCCTGACTGATTCTCCAAACTCACCTTGAACCTAAGGCAAAGTCTGGGATAGGGTAGAGAGGTGGGAAGAAGGTGGAAGGGTGGTTGGGAGCCCCTCCTGGGGCCTCTGGTTTCTGGGAGGGCTGTTGTGTTTCTATATTACCTTTTGAACTTGTGTATTTCTGTCTATAGCTGTATATTGTTGCGGAAATCTGTTCAGCTTGCTGAGGGAATGTGGTCAAGGCCCCACAGATCAATGTGATCAAGGCGATGCCACATGGACTCCAGACGATTCAATGTGAATTATGCCAGAGACATTTATTGATCATTTTGGCTCTCTATATCTACCCTCAGGGCCACAAGGCACAGGCCTACACATTAGCATAATTAGTCAAGGACAACCCACTCTATCAGCATAAACCACACCTTGTTTTTCTCATTAATGAGGTGTCCGTTATCTATCCTTTCTGAGATAAGGTAGCCAGCAGCTGGTGGATAGCAAGGTCAGCATCTGCCTGTTATCCTTCACTTTGCATTCCCACAGTACATATAGTAAATACCTGCTTGTATATTGTGCTAAGCTGTAAATATAAAGCTTCATTCTTTAATTTCCATCTTAATTGAGTCTCGTCTGGGTGATTTTCTTAAGTGTTGGGTGGTAGGTAACACTCAAACCACAAGCTGAAAACCTTCTTGTGCTAGTGTCTAAACACTGTTTAATATTTTTTCAGCATTTCATCATTTTATCAATCAAAAATATCTAAATACATGCCTTTCTCAACACCTCCTGCTCAATCAAGTTTTGCTTAATAGTTGTCCCAGAAACTATTGTACAATATCTTTCTTGTCAGGCATTGCTCCAACAAAATGCATTCAAAATAGAAAAAGAAATCTGGGAAATTATTGGGTTAATGCACTAATTATTTAACTTTTTAAAGCAAATTAAAAATCTTAAAGACAGAAGTTCTTTTGTAAAGATGCATTTAAATAAAATCACAGGATCATAGGATGTTAGGGGTTGGAAGGGACCCAAGTTGATCAATGAGTCCAACCCCCTTGCCAGAGCAGGACAATACGATCTGACACAGATCACAAGAAAATGGTAGACTTAAGGGGTTTGCAATCCATGAAAAAGGGTCCTGAAGGGCAGTAATTTAAAGTTGGGTCAACAATGTGGCCTGGGACTGATAGCAGCATGGGCTGCATTAAGAGCATTGCCAACAGGCTGAGAGCAGCGGTTGTTAGCCTCTGTTTGACACTTGTGAGGTCACAGGTGAGTTAATGCATCCAGCACTGGGTTGTCCAGCACCTTTGGCAAAGTAGACTAAGTCCGGAGCAGAGTCACCATGGTATTTGGAAGATGGAGTATGTGACAGAAGAATCTGAGAGAGGTGGGTGTATTCAATCTAAAGAAAGAAGGGCTAAGGGAAATCTAGTTGCTATGCACAACCACCCAACAGGTGATCATACAGACTTTTGAAAGATGAGGATAGTGAAAAGCCAACAGGTGGTGGACACAAGGCGCAGCATGACAAATTCCATTAAACATAAGAAGTCCTCAGTGAGGGCAGTTAATCACTTGGGAGAGACTGCTCAGAGAGGTTGTGAAATCTCCTCCTGAAAGATGTTTATGGAATGTATGATTTTCCCTCGGGATACTCATGGAAAGCTGAACCTCTCTAGTTGTTGTCGCTTTATGCAGATAAGAGTGAAAGGATGAACTTGGAATCACAGGCACCACTGAATAATGAATGCTAGGTAAGAAAACTGACTTACAATATTGAAAATCAGCTGATAAAAAAAATTCCCTAGGGAGAAGAGAGGCACCTTGATTTGCTATCATTCTCTTGAACAGTATGAAAAGAAAGAGCATTATCTTCAGCAAGCACACCAAACCGTGAAATAACGCTGGGTGCCTTTGTCAGTTACAACTGCATAAGTTTGCAGCTTGCTTCATTTGCAGTTTATCAGGTGACAGGTTTACCGGTAGCTTAGAGTTCCAATCCTTTATAACACTTGTGATAAGGCTTTTTTTAAAACAAACACACCAGCCAGCCAAAAAAACACATCTATACCAATGACTGAGGACAATATGCACTTTATTTTCTTAGCTCGTTCGAATCACTTGAAATGCTCAGTTAGGAGTGTGGTTTTTCTCAGAGATAAGCTGTGAGCTGTATTCCTTCAAGTATAGATCAGCAAATAATATCTTACCTTATTGTTATTATTAATGATAGATGCTAATAATGAAATTCAGTGTCTGAAGGAAGCCTACAAAAAAGCTGGGGAGGGACTTTTTAGGCTATTGGGTAGTGACAGAACTAGGGGGAACGGAGCAAAGCTGGAGGTGGGGAGATTCAGACTGGACATGAGGAGGGAGATGTTCAGCATGAGAGTGGTGAGAGCCTGGAATGGGTTGCCCAGGGAGGTGTTTGAGACCCCATCCCTACTGGTGTTTAAGGCCAGTCTGGATGGGGCTCTGGCCAGCCTGATGTAGGGTAGGGTGTCCCTGCCCATGGCAGGGGGGTTGGAACTAGATGATTCTTGTGGTCCCTTCCAACCCTGACTGATTCTATGATTCTAAATATTAATAAAAGTTTAAATATTTTTTATTAATATATTATTAAATTATTTTTTTAACTTACAGGATATTTTATGCTCAGTTGTGCAAACAGATGGGAGAATATGTACAGTGCATAAGGCAGTACTGAACAATTTCAGTTTAGCAAAATAGAAACAGTATGGTTTTGGAGATTCTTGTGGTGCAGTGTGCTACTTGCCCTCTAGAGGCACTCGAGAGGCTCCTTTCTGCTGAAGTTGAAGGCAGTCACAGAGCAAATAGAACCAAAGCAAATAACTTTAATTACAAAGAGGCTTTTTACAATATTTACTCACAAACAAGAATCTCTGGATTTCTGGGCTGTATTACAGTCCTAAACAGTACCCAAAATGGAAGTTCTTCACAGAGAGAGTGATTTGCCATTGGAATGGGCTGCCCAGGGAGGTGGTGGAGTCACCATCCCTGGAGGTGTTCAAGAAAAGCCTGGATGAGGCACTTGGTGCCATGGTCTAGTTGACTGGCTAGGGCTGTGTGCTGGGTTGGACTGGATGATCTTGGAGATCTCTTCCAACCTGGTTGATTCTATGATTCTATGAAGAACCTGTTGGAGGTTTTTGCAGTTCGCCCAGGACTCTGGCAGGGTGCTGGGGCTGATGTAATCTCTGAGCTTGTCTTGGTGCCCTCTCAGGTAGATAATGTTCTACCTGAGAGAGAGATGGGTGTGTGGCCCAGGGATGATCTTCTGTGGAGTTTGTCAGCGGTTCTTCTGGCGGGGGGTGCAGCTCTGGTGGTCTGATGGAGGTCCACCCTTGGTAGTCTGGTAGAAGTGCACCCTTTGGCAGGCACTCCTCCTGCCTTTCATACAGTTTTTTAGCTCGGTGTCCAGGTGCAGCTCCCCGGGAAATCTTCCTGTGTGTTCACGCATTCACAGGGACCCAGCAGCAGCACCGGGGGAGGGCCTCTGCCCCTTCTCTGCACTGTTCATTCTCTAAATACACAAAAGCCTTTTCTCTTCGGGGTAGCTGAGATAAGATGTAGCATCCTGGGCGTTCCAGCCAGGCTGAGGTCCAGGAGTTTCAAAGGTTTTGTCTGTTGATTTGCATCCCTGAGCTTTCAGCCAAGCACCGAGTCTGAGTCCGGGAGGTTAACAAAGGCAATCTTCATCATTGCTGATTAGGGAGAGACGATGCAGTCTTTATCTTTGTTGATGAACAGGAGAGAGGATTTAGACACTCACATATGGTTACAAGCCCTTCTAAACAGTTGTTCCTCAGCATTTCCATAGGTCCCTTTTAGATAGTTGCCTTCCCTGGAGGTGTTCAAGGCAGGATTGGACATGGCACTTGGTGCCATGGTCTAGCCTTGAGCTCTGTGGTAAAGGGTTGGACTTGATGATCTGTGAGGTCTCTTCCAACCCTGATAATACTGTGTGATACTGTGATACCGTGATATTGAGAGCCACAATCATCCTCAAACCACCATGCATTAGTTTTGTCTTTGGAATTACTTTGTGTGGGCTGATCTGTGTCATGCTTTAATGGCACACAATACAAACCTTAAGGGGAGGGTAGGTATCACTACAAATAGAATGTAGAGCTCAGAAAAATGTCTTGTGTACTTACACAAAAATAGTAGCCAGAAAAGCAAATAGATTATGTAGATCATGTACTTTATTACAGAGAGAGTGATTGGCATTGGAATGGGCTGCCCAGGGAGGTGATGGAGGCACCGTCCCTGGAGGTGTTCAAGCAAAGCCTGGCTGAGGCACTTAGTGCCATGGTCTAGTAGACTGGCTAGGGCTGGGTGCTAGGTTGGACTGGATGATCTTGGAGGTCTCTTCCAACCTGGTTGATTCTATGATTCTATGATTACCACATGAAGACCAGTCTGGCACCTTGGTAAAGCTACTTTTGATACATACAGTTCATTCCAGTTGTGAGTTTTATGATAGTAGATACCCTGAGAAACCCAGAACAAGACTCTTTATTGGAACATAGATCTCATTTGCTCTGCAAGCAGATGTTGCTATCTAAGAGTCGCCCAACCAAATCTTTGTTGTTGAATAGAGAGATTTATGATTTGAGCTTCACTGTATAACAAGGTGATGAGCTCTGTCCAAAAATTAAATATGAGAACTTTTCACAGACACAGGCCAGATGCTCCACAGAAGTTCATATGCTGGAACAGCAAACAAGTGACCAGAATATTACTGCTGCAGTAATTCACCACCCACACTGTAATTGCTTGTGAGACTATAACCCACATGCTCTGTCTTGCAGCAGTTTAAATTTTAAGTCCAAAAAAGAAGGAGAATAGCTTAGGAAAGGCATCAATGGATCAAGATGAAATGTGTGATGTATCTGTGCAGATCAACCATATAACATTATAAACAGCATTCTTCCATATGAGGGCATGTGAGGCTACCTCCTATGAGTAAGTACTCCTCTCTGCATATGTTGCTCCAGACAATTTAATGCCCACACAAAAGCTGTGCTCTGGAGATATAAATGGAGTTTGTTTTTTGGATGAATTCCAAACTCTTCTGACTTCATCAATGACATAGACAGTGAGATCAGTAAGTTTACAAACGACACCAAGCTCAGCAGAGAGGCTAACATGCCTGAAGGAGAGGATAGCATCCAGAGGGACTTGCACAAGCTGGGAAAGTGGGCCTGTGTGAACTACATGAGGTTAAATAAGGCCAAGTGCAAGGTTCTGCACTTGTGTGCTAGTTTGAAGCTGGCTAGAATGTTTTGCTGAGAAGGACTAGATTACAGGCTGTGAAAGGGAAACAGTGCTGAGGTCTACTTCACTCCTAGGCTTGCTGAGAGGTATAAGGGCAAGAATCCAAACATAGATAAAGGAGTTGCACTTTGGGCTGTGGGTGGCATTTCTCTCTAGCCTCACCTTCCATCTCTCTGATTAATCCACTTTGCTTCCTAACCCCCCTGGCTGACATTCCATTCTTCCTTGGGGCACAAGGCAATGTCTGGGGTAAGGTAGGGGAGTGGGAGAGGGTGGAAGGGTGGTTGGGAGCCTCTCCTGGGGACTCAGATTTCTGGGAGGGCTGCTGTATTACCTTTTATTACCTTTTACCTTGTATATTTCTGTCTATAACTGTATATACTGTAAATATCTGCTTGTATATTGTGCTAAGCTGTAAATAATTAGCTTCATTCAATTTCCAGAGTTGGCTGAGCCTAGTCTGGGTGATTTCCAAAGTGTGGGGTCATGGGTAACACACAAACCACCACAACTTGGACAATTTTTTATATCAATGCAGACCAGGCAATAATGGCATTGAGCACAGCCCTATAGAGAGGGACTTGGGTACTAGTGTATGAAAAACTGGACATAAGGCAGAAATGTATACTCACAACAACCATATCCTGGGCTGCATCAAAAGAAACTGAGAGAGGTTGAGGGAGCTGGAGTTGTTTAGCCTGGAGAAGAGGAGGCTCAGGGAGGACCTCATTGCTGTCTGCAACTACCTGAAGAGAGGTTGTAGCCAGGTGGGGGTTGGTCTCTTCTGCCAGGCAACCAGCAACAGAACAAGGGGACACAGACTCAAGTATAGGAAGTATAGGCTGGATGTTAGGAGGAAGTTCTTCACAAAGAGGGTGATTGGCATTGGAATAGGCTGCCCAGGGAGGTGGTGGAATCACCGTCCCTGAAGGTGTTCAAGAAAAGCCTGGCTGAGGCACTTAGTGCCATGGTCTAGTTGACTGGATAGGGCTGGGTGCTAGGTTGGACTGGATCTTGGAGGTCTCTTCCAACCTGGTTGATTCTATGATTCTATGAAACATGACCAGTAGGTCAAGTAGTGTGATTCTGCCTCTCTGCTCTGGTGACACATAACCAGAAGTACTGTGTCCAGCTCTGAAATTCTCAGCATGAAAAAAAAAATAATCCCGTTGAAGTGAGTCTAGAGACGTGCCACAAACATGATCAGTAGACTGGAATACCTCTTCTATAAAAAAAATCTGAGAAGGTTGGTGTCGTTAAGCCCATAGAAGAGAAGGTTCTGGGAAGACCTTATTGTAGCCTTTTTAGTTTTAAAACTAAAAGAGTGTAGATTTAGAGTAGATATAAAGAAGAAAATTTTCACAGTGAGAGTGGTGAAACATTAGAACCTGTCCCTGGAGGTGTTCAAGAGAGGACTGGATGGGACACCTGGTACCATAGTCTGGTTGATTGGATGGGGCTGGGTGATGAGTTGGACAGGATGATCTTGAAGGTCTCTTCCAACCTGGTTGATTCTATGATTCTACCCAGAAAAGTGGTAGATAGCTCATCACTGGAAATATTCAAGATCAGGTGGAATGGGGTCTTAAGCAACATGATCTAAAGATGTCCCTACCCACGGTAGGGTGGTTGGGCTAGATGACCTTTGGTGGTTTCTTCCAATCCAAACAATTCCATGGAAAACTAGTAGCTTGAAGTGCAGTCAGGTTTCTTGCTTCTGCTATTGTATTGCTATCTTAACTCTAGAGTAGTATCAGGAATGCTCATTCTTTTTCAAGGCAGTTTTTATATGAGTCAGAAGACAACTTTAGAAACAGGTATAAACTCTATTAAGAACTAGTGTCCTGGGATAGCATCTCTACAGAAGTATTTATGGAGGATCAATATGTACATTAAGCCACACTGCATCTTTATGTGTTGGAGATCATGAATGATCTAACGTGTTAGCCTCATGCTCATGCAGCAGCTTCATTTTTATATTGATGGTATCTAGTGGAAAAATCTTGAGATAATTACATTTTAAAAGAATATATATAATATGCTGTGCTAGTTTGAGCCTAGCTGGGATATTTTGGTGAGAAGAATTAGACTATAGGCTGTGAAAAGGAGACAATGGTGATGTCTACTTCACTCATAGGCTTGCTGAGGTGTACAAGAACAAGAACATAAATATAGACAAAAGACTCTCTCTCTGTCCCTTGGTGCTGCATGAACTTCTCTCTAACCTAACCTGCCATCTGTGTGACTAATCCACCTGCTTCCTAACCCCCCCAGTCAACCCTCCAAACTACCTTGAGTGTAAGGTAAAATCTGGGGTAATGCAGAGGGGTGGGGAAAAGGTGGAAGGGTGGTTGAGAGTCCCTCCTGGGGACTGGTTTCTGGGAGAGCTGTTGTGTTTCTGTATTGCCTTTTTAACTTGTATACTTCTATATATATTGTAAATATATGCTTGTATATTGTGCTAAGCTGTAAATATAAAGCTTCATTCACTCAGTTCCCAGTGGCTGAGTCTAGTCTGGGTGATTTCCTTAAGTGTGTGTGTGGGGGGGGGGCTGGTAACACCCAAACCATCACACTCAGAAAAGAAATTAAAACAGTTTCTCTCCATGGGGTACATTTGCACCAACAGGCAGTAAGGTAGTTATTTCTTTTCCTCTTAATGTAAAGGATGATTGAAATTTGGTGCCAGCCTGCATGTCCTTCACCTGCTATCACTGAGCAGAGGTTGATTTTTTTCCAATTTACAGTTGTGTTAAGAATTCATGACAAAACTAAATTATACATGAGAATAAGTTTTTTTTTCTTCTCCAGACTGTTTGTTGTGATATGTTTTTGTATTTTTTAATTGCTAATGATGTCAGAAAGAAATAGATTTATTTTCCTCGCCCATCCCTCTCTACCTTATGTTTGGATTTCTCTACATCAAGTTGCTGCTACAAAAAGAAATAAAATACAAATTCAATATGGAAGGAAAAAAGTGTGTCCTTTCAGAGTTGCTCTTTTGATCCAAGACAAGGAAATCTAGACAGTTAAAATATTGGCTTTTATCATTGTTTATCATCCAGGGTTAACGATGTAATTCAGGTTTAGCATACAGTTCATTAGAACTCTAAGACACATTCTCAGATTGTTCATGCTCAGAATACATAACAGGTATTTTTTAGGTCAAAAATCTCACTAGCACAGCATTAACTGTTATTAAATGTTTGTTATAAAGTTGTTTCCACATGAAGAAGGATGTAGATCTTTGACTATAGAAGTTATTATAACTGGAGTACAACTCTTGACAGTAGGTAGTGCTTTACCCTACCATTAATTTATGTCATTACTAAGCACAGAGTGAAGTTTTGCACCATGAACAAAGTGTGAGGAGTAAACAAATTTGTTTCAATCACAGTAGATGAGCAAGTGAAAATACTTATTGTATTGCTGAAGGGAAAGCACTGACATCAGCAACCATCAAGATGACATTTCAAGGAAGCAATACCTGTCAGGTTGAAGATGATGTTCTGGATGGTTTTGCTCTTTCTTGCTGGTGATTTGTTGAATCTTTTGTCATAGGATGGCTACGCTGGGGGCCTGAAGAGTGCAAATCCTCCAGTAAACTTTATGTGGCAGATTCCATAACATAAGTACTAGGCTTGTGTTGAAAGAAGTTATGCTATATGAAATGCTACTACTTTTGGGAAGAAGTATTAGATTTGATGTTTCAGTATTAGTTCTGGCTATGTTACTGCACTTCAAGAGTCACAGGACCACAGGATTATAGGATATTAGGGGTTGGAAGGGACCCAAGAAGACCACTGAGGCCAAACCCTGTGCCAGAGCAGGATGACACAATCTAGCACAGACCACAGAGGAATGCATCCAGAGAGGCCTTGAAAGTCTCCAGGGAAGGAGACTCCACAACACTTCTGGGGAGCCTGTGCCAGCACTCTGTGACCCTTACACTAAAGAAGTTCCTCCTTGTATTGGGGTGGAACTTCTTGTGCTGCGACTTACATCCATTGCTCCCTCTTCTATCCCAGGGAACAAGTGAGCAGAGCCTGTCCCCTCTGTCCTGACCAGCCCTCAGGTGTTTATAAACATTTATTAAATCCCCTCTCAGTCTTTTCTTTTCCAGACTAAAAAGCCTCAGGTCCCTCAGCCTCTCCTCATAAGCCATGCCCTCCAGTCCCCTAATTGTCCTTGTAGCCATCTGCTGGACCCTCTCCAGAGTCTTCTCAGTATCTCACATCTTGAATGTAGGAGAACTCTGTTTCTCCTGGTATCCTATACAAATAAGTTGTTAAAAAAAAAGCTTTAGTAAGAGTTGAGAGATAATATTCTTGAAAGGTCTATTACTGTCAAGGGAATCTGGAAAAGTTTAGGGGATCTGAATACATTATTTTTAGCAAATTTCTACTCACTCCACTCTGCACTCGCTTCCAATACCTAGGAGAACTGTATAACTACACAGCAGGTACATAAAGTACATCTGAGATTTGGCTGTGAATGAATGAATGAAACAACTTATCCTCAGTGATGTCTTTAGGCATATCAAGGACAAGAGGGTCATTAGGAGCAGTCAGTGTGGTTTTACCAAGAGGAGGTCATGGTCGACCAACCTGTCAGCCTTTTACAAGGACATAACCAGGTAGATAGATGATGATAGAGCAATGGATGTGGTTTACCTCCATTTCAGCAAAGCATTTGACACAGTCTCCTACAGCATCCTTGCAGCTAAACTGAGGCAGTGTGGCCTTGATGATCGAGTAGTGTGGTTGAATGAAAGAAGTCAGAGAGTTGTGTTCAATGAGATGGTGTCCAGGTGGAGGCCTGTATCTAGCAGAGTCCCTCAGGGGTCAGTACTATTCAATGTATTCATCAACGACCTGGATGAGGGCACAGAGCGCACTGTCAACAAGTTTGCTGGTGACACAAAACTGATTGGAGTGGCTGATGCACCGGAGAGTTGTGCTGCCATTTAGTGAGACTTGGGCAGGCTGGAGAGTTGGGCAGGGAGAAACTTAATGAAATTCAACAAGGGCAAGTGTAGAGTCTTGCACCTGGGCAACAACAAGCCCAGCTATCAGTATAGGTTGGGGACTGACCTGTTGGAGAGCAATGAAGGGGAAAAGGACCTGGGAGTCCTAGTGAATGGAAGGTTGACCACAAGCCAGCAGTGTGCTTTTGTGTCTGTGAAGGCCAATGCCATTCTGGGCTGTAGTGGAAGGGCTGTGGTTAGTAGGTCAAGAGTCAAGAGAGGTTCTCCTTCCCCTCTACTCTGCCCTGATCAGGCTGCATCTGGAATACTATGAATACTGTGTTCAGTTCTGGGCCCCTCAATTCAAGAAGGACAGGGAACTGCTTGAAAGAGCCCAGCATGGAGTTGCAAAAATGACTAAGGGAGTGGAACATCTTCCTTACAAGGAGAGGCTGAAGGAGCTGGGGCTCTTTAGTTTGGAGGAGGCTGAGGGGGTCACCTCATTAATATTCATAGATAGGTAAAGAGTAAGTACCAAGAGGAGAGAGTCAGGCTCTTCTTGGTGATGCCAAGTAGCAGGAGATGGGGTAATGGGTGGAAGTTGAGGCATTGGAAGTTCCATATAAGCACAAGGAAATTTTGTTTCACTTTGAGGTTGACGAAACACTGGAATAGGCTGCCCAGGGGGCTTGTGGCATCTCCTCCTATGGAGATATTCAAGACCTGCCTGGATGTGTTCCTGTGTGATCTGGTATAGGTGAACCTGCTCTGGCAGGGAGGGTTGGACTAGATGATCATTCAAGGTCCTTTCCAAACCTTAACATTCTGTGACTCTCTAATGTCAAATTAATATGTTGCAAAACACAAAAATTGAGTGAGTTGCATTTGAGCTGGAAAATAGAATTATGTAAGGACAATAAAAGGTGTTTAATTTTGCCCTTTGCATTGTCATTGTTTGAGTAGTAGTTACATGGCAAATAACATGTGTAATGTAGCAAGAACAAAGAAGAAAGCAATTACTTAGTAGTTTACTGGTGTCCTAGATGAAGTGGATGATTTATATCTGCTGGTACAAACATGTACACCAAAATATATAGCATGGGACATAGACAAATACCTTGTGATTTGCAGTTGCTTTTTCCTCTTTGAGTAAGTGAATGAGAGCTGTGCATAATCAAATTCTGTCAATAAAGTATGAACCTTAAGGAACTCCTTACAAATGTGGACTAATGAAATTCTTTGGCCTACAGAGAGAAATCCTACAAAGTTCAGTGAGACCTTCGCATGACAAATCAGAGCAACACTGGCACATATTCCATAGATGACTTCAAGAATAGGGAGAAAGTCCCATGGGGAAAACTAGAGAGAAATATGTAGACACCCATAAGAGTGATATGTTGATGTAAGCATATCTGTATGAAATGGTGTATAGGCAATACTGAACTTTTACATGATGCCTTCAGCACCTGCTTGACACTGAACTTCTCTTCCATTTAACTGTGCCTCTGTAGTTGAAAAGAATTTAAAAACAAAAATACCCAAAAAGCCAGCATCAGAAGAAAATCTTACTAACAGAGAAGAACATGATTTCTGTTGAGTGTAGTTGTAGGTAGTTGGGTTCTTAGTATGATCTCTCTATATTTCTATTCTTAGGTTACATTTGGGGCTTTTCCTTAAGCTACAAGAGAAGTGGCATTAAGAGCTCTGTGAATCTCTGGTTTTAGGTAAATCCTTGTGAGAGAGGGGAGGGGTTTTGATGAATGAGTGATAACTTAATTTTCTTGCTTTCTAAGAGACAAAGCCTTTGTGCTGTTTTATGCTAGTGTGAGAAATATATGTTTGATCCAATCAATTCGTGGCAAGAGGTCACAGACAGGGAGGAAGGGGGATTCTGAATAGAGCTGCATTCCTCCTTACACCACCCTCGCAAAGGTATGCAATAGGCTTAAGATAACAGTAATAAGTAAAGGTTGGTGAAGGAGGGAGGCATGTGGAAGCGACAGCCTTTTGCATAAGCAAAGGGAGGAAAGGGGGATTTTGAATAGAGCTGCATTCCTCCTTGCACCACCTTTTTTGCATGAGCAAACAGAAGAATACAAAGGAGTTTGGAGTTTATGCAAAGGACACTTGAGGAAGACCCCTTTCTTCATCCCTGAAGACCACCAGAGGGACCACCGGCTAAAAAGAGACATGCGTGGAAGAGACACCTCCCATTCCTAAAACTGATAAGGAAAACCCAACCTTTTCTTAGGATTAGTAATGAATATGTAATAGAATAGGGTATAAAAAGAGAAAACTGAAGGCAAAGGGTGTGCGTTAGGGTAGAGCAGAGCCTCCCCACGCACCCAGGCCTGTACATTGCTTGATTCCTGCAACTCTATTAAAAGCCTTATTTTTGCATGAACCTAAGTTTATGCCTGTGATTTATGACACTAGGAAAGGTGATTATGAGTCATCATCAAATACATGCAGCAGTTGTATCCTGGCTGAAAGAGATTCTACTACATCCATGCACATCTACGCAAAAATATGATGTAGGAGGGAGTTGCTGCCTTTTTAGGGGGGAGGGTGTTTCTTTTATTTTGTGTATTTAACCAG
The DNA here is from genome assembly GCF_015220805.1 of Pogoniulus pusillus. Taxonomy (NCBI): domain Eukaryota; kingdom Metazoa; phylum Chordata; class Aves; order Piciformes; family Lybiidae; genus Pogoniulus; species Pogoniulus pusillus. The sequence goes on from NC_087266.1 coordinate 42,356,157, forward strand.
AAATGACATGATTCTTTTTATCTGGGGTGTAGATTACAGAAGTTTGGGGTGTCAAGAGTTAAATTGGGAAGTAAAAAGCATCAATATTTGCAAAGGTTTTCAGAGTAGTTGCCTTTTGTTTAGCAAAATGTCTTCACGCTTAAGAACTTCAATGAAAGAAGGGAGGAATTCTCAATTTGAGCACACAGATGCTGTTTGTGGATGGCATTTTCCTTCTGTCCACACAAGCTACCAAATGCAAAACCAAATTGCATGCAGACTCTTTTGTGTGTGCCTGTATAAAGTTGTGCACAAGCAAAATGAGCGCATCAAAAAAAAAACCCACACCCATGGGTTGCTCCAGAAACCAGTTAATGTAAAATTTCCACTTCTAAAAGTTTTGATGGCTTTTATCAGAAGGGAAAAAAAAAAAAAATAAAAGGAAGGCCTATAGCTGAGTCATACAGTCCCACTTAGGATAGAAATATTTAGCAGAAATATCATTTAGCCTCCCAGAAGGGAAGCTGTATAATTAATTCCAGTTTCGAAGCTAAGGGCCACATTTCAGCTTAACGCCAGGAAGTCCACCTTGAGCAAAGATGATGTTTACCCAAAATTCACTGTTAGACTTGTTCAATAATAGAGAACCCCTAAAAGGTCCAGGGCACAGTCCTCATGCTCTGGGCCATTTGAATCTGGGACCCCACTTCAGCTGACTGTTGATTTACCATCGCATGGGGCTACCTCAGCACGAAGCTGCAGTAACGCGGGCAGTGAATCAGGCTCGAAATGTTCAGCATTAATAAAGCTGTCGTGTGCTCTCTGCAGGTGACATAAAATCTTAGCAGATTCTTGTCCAATCGCAGGTTTCTTTTTCAAAACCTTGGATTCCAGACACTTAGCATCTCATCGGCAGTCTGCCGGCATGCTGGGGCAGGGCTCCTGTCTGCCTGCCTGCTCGCACTGCAGGCACCGCTTCTCCTGTGCTGCTATTGCCTACCCAACTCTTCTCCCCCAACGCACATTATTCACCTTTATGATATAGGCAGGATTTATTGCTAAATGAGGGAGGGATTTCAACTGGGTTTTATTAACTGGGAAAATCTGGAGGCAGTGCTCGGTTACATATTATGACATAAGGTGATGCAGGGGTCTAATATCTGTCACAACCAAAGGCTAATGCAAATTCACTGCAATATCAGCACTAATAATCAATGTTAAATTAAGATGTATGATCTAGGTAGCATTCATAAAGAAATGAGGAGTCCTGAAATGTCACAGCTACTTTAATTAGAGCAGTGTTGGAGCTGGGGAGGAAGGCTTGTCGCTGTGTAGAAACTATGGTAAAATTCTGCTAGCTTTTTGCTGGAAAATGCACTGCTAATTACACTCACATGTGCTGAAGTAAGGCTGTAGAGTTGATGATAAAATCAGTTTTGTGTTTCAGATTTGAAATAAACAACTTAAAGTGGTAGAAGTTGCTTTAGTGCTTCCTCCATATTTTTCCTTTGTAGTTATTTTCAATCTGCAAATTAATCAGAAGTACAGCAGCTACAGTATGTATTTCATAGAATCATAGAATCAGCAAGGTTGGAAGAGACCTCCAAGACCATCCAGTCCAACCTAGCACCCAGCCCTATCCAATCAACTAGGCCATGGCACTAAATGTCCCATACAGTCTTTTTTTGAACACCTCCAGGGATGGTGACTCCACCACCTCCCTGGGCAGCCCATTCCAATGGCAGATCACTTTCTCTGTGAAGAACTTCCTCCTAACATCCAGCCTCGACCTCCCCTGGCACAACTTGAGACTGTGTCCCCTTGTTCTGTTGCTGGTTGCCTGGGAGAAGAGACCAACCCCCACCTGGCTACCACCTCCCTTCAGGTAGTTGTAGACAGCAATGAGGTCACCCCTGAGCCTCCTCTTCTCCAGGCTGCACACCCCCAGCTCCCTCAGCCTCTCCTCATAGGGTTTGTGTTCCAGGCCTTTCACCAGCTTCATCACCCTTCTCTGGACACGTTCCAATACCTCAACATACCTCTTGAATTGACGAGCCCAGAACTGGACACATGACTCAAGGTGTGGCAGGCCAGGATGCCATTGGTTCTCTTGCCCACCTGGGCACACTGCTGCCTCATCTTCAGCCTACTATCTACCAGTACCCCCAGGTCCTTCTCTGCCTGGCAGCTCTCCAGCCACCCTTTCCCCAGCCTGTAGTGCTGCTTGGGGTTGTTGTGGCTAAAGTGTAGAACTTGACCTTGTTAAATTTTATCCCATTGGCCTCTGCCCACTATCCAGCCTGTCAGAGTCCCTTCCTATTTGAGAGCTGATTTTTCTCTCACCCCCTGCACTTGTTCAGAACACAAAGGTTGTGAAAGTGAGCAAAAGTGTTTAGTATAAAAATGTTTGAACGTGTGTGTGGGGAGATTACTGCACACTAGAGAGTAATACTTTGCAGTACTATGCATTATCATAGTTAAAACTCAGGGCTGTGAGACATGACTTTAAAAACAAACACAAAAAAACACAAATGGAAGACGTATAATGTATTTTACATACATAGAACCATAGAAACAAAGAATCAACCAGGTTGGAAGAGACCTCCAAGATCATCCAGTCCAACCTAGCATACACAAACATATGCATGCATTCATATACATTAAAATAATATATATATATATATATATATATATATATATATATATATATAAACTTGATTGCTTCACCTGCCAAATGCTCTGACCTCATTTCTTTTGCACTTTGTCTATCACAATCTAGCATCCTATGCGTTGTGGAATATTTCAGATCATCCTTGTTATGCACACCATGCTAAATTAGAAACCAGGAAGCAACAGAGGGCAGCTGATGCTCACCCTTTACTATAATCTTCTAATAATCTATTTTATCTAGTCTGTTCTTGCATTTTAGTAGTAATAATGATTCAACTATTTCTCCCCTGACAAATTATTCCATTGTCTAACCTTTTGGATGTTTCTGCCTAATGTGTAGCTTTAATATTTAAGTTTTGAATTTCAGACCATTATTTCAGCTACAATGGTAAATGTGAAAGCCATCTTCCATCAATTAAAAAACCGTCTGGGAGAGATGAAATTGAGAAATGAAACATAGTGGTGTACAATAGTGAATGATGAAGGGGAAAAAAAAACCCTAACGACCAAATGGAATGTCATTTTGGCAAGTGCTTTCTGTCTCAGAAAGGTGGTGACCTCCTCAACTTTTAAAAAATCATTTATTTTCTTCCTCAATAGTATATGGAATTTATAATTCTCTGTCCTAAGAGTATCAAAATCATTAGCTAGTTTCACGTTCTAAAGAGTGGACAAGGTTAGGGAAGCTAAAGCCCTGAGAGAATGAATTCTGGGCAGGGACACCAAGAGCAACATAAAAGCTTCTGTAGATATGTTCTGATAAAAGGAAGACCAGGGACAATATGTGCTCATGTTAGGAGGAAATGATATTTGGTTACCTAGAATATGGAGAAGCCTGAGGTACTCAACAACTATTTTGTATCTGCCTTCACCTGGAAACACTCCAGCCACACTGCCCTAGACACAGAAGACAAAGGCAGGGACTGAGAATGAGGAACCATCTGCTAAAGAAAATCAGATTTGGAGATCATCTGAGGAACCTGATGGCACACAAGTCCAAGGGACTGGGTCATAGAATCATAGAATCAACCAGGTTGGAAGAGACTTCCAAGATCATCCAGTCCAACCTAGCACCCAGCCCTATCCAGTCAACTTGACCATGGCATTAAGTGCCTCATCCAGTCTTTTCTTGAACACCTCCAGGGAAAGACTGGATGAGGCACTTAGTGACATGGATGAGATGCATCTACCAGTCCTGAGGGAACTGGTGAGTAAAGTTAATCACTATCCATTGTATCTGAGAAGCCATGGCAGATTGGTGGAGTTCCCACGGAGTGTTAAAGGGGAAATAAACCCCTCATTTTTAAAAAAGGGGGAAATGGAAGACCTGGGGAACTACATGCCAGTCAGCCTCACCTCTATGCCTGGCAAGATCACTCTGGAAACTATGTAAAGGCACAAGTAAATTAAGAAAGTGATTGTAACAGTCAAAAGGGCAAATTGTGCTTGACGAATCTGATGTCTTTCTGCGATGGGGTCACAGTACTGGTGCATATGGGCAGAGCAACAGATGCCATCTACAGATTCAGAGACTGCATTGAGTTGGGAAGGACCCTGTAAAGTCAGCTTGCCCAGCTCTCCTGAAGTGAGCAAGAACACCTCCAACTACATCAGGCCGCCCAGGGCCACATCAAGTCTGGTATTGAATGTCTCCAGGGATGGGGCTTCAACTACATCCCTGGGCTAATAAAATATTGTATTTGACTCTTACTCTTTTTCCAGCAATAGGATTTCTTCTTAGTGAATTCATGAAACAAATTACTTTTAAAATGTGTACTCAAATTCCATGTTCTGAACCTAGGAGTCTTCTCAGCGTGGTGTTCATCTTGGAGAAGAGGAGGCTAAGGGGAGACCTCATTGCTCTCTACAACTGCCTGAAAGGAGGTTGTAGCCAGGTGAAGGTTGGTCTCTTCTCCCAGTGATGGAACAAGAAGACACAGCCTCAATCTGTGCCAGGGCAGGTTTAGGCTGGATGTCAGGAAGTTCTTCACAGAAAGAGTGTCTGGCCATTGGAATGGACTGCCCAGGGAGGTGGTGGAGTCACCATCCCTGGAGCTGTTTAAAAGGAGACTGGGTGAGGCACTTAGTGCCATGGTTTAGTTAATTAGAAGGTGTTGGGTGATAGCTTGGGCTCAATGATCTCAAAGGTCTTTTCCAACCTAGCTGGTTCTGTGATTTGCTGAATATTTTATTACTCTCATAAAGAGATTCCTCCTTATGTTTAACCTAAATCTCCCCTGCTCTAGTTTAAAACTGTTGCCCCTCATCTTATTGCTACAAGCCTTTCTAAATTGTCCTTCCCCAGCCTTCCTGTAGGTCCTCTTCAGACACTGAAATGCCCCTATATGGTCTCTCCAGAACCTTCTCTACTCCAGGCTGAACAGCCCCAATTCTATTACTTTAAGTCTACCCATGCTTTAGCACATTATCTCAGGATTTAGTAAACCCTTCTGTTACACTGAAGATAAAAATACTATTGACTCTGCTGATGAGTTATTTTTAAGCAATTTGGTTTTATCAGATAATTTTGCATAATCATAGAATCAGCCAGGTTGGAAGGACCTCCAAGATCAGCCAGGCCAACCTTTCACCCAGCCCTAGCCAATCAACTAGACTATGGCAGTAAGTGCCTCATCCTGTGTTTTCTTGAACACTTCCAGGGACAACAACTCTGCCATCTCCCTGAGCACAGACCCTAAATAATCATAAGCAATAAGCCTTGGAAATCATTGCAACAGTGGTAACTTTGTCCATCACATGGGAAGAGGAGAAAATGCTGCCACATTACAGTTCTCATCAACTTCGAGAGTGAAATAGTCTGTTGCTTTCTGAAGGGACTAAGCAGAGTCAGATTTCATGGTAAGAGTTTGCAGCAGTGCTCTCTACTGAGTCCTCACAGCCCCTTCCTCCCCCTTGAGAAGTAATGAAGCCCAGGAAACCTCACACAACAGTATAACCAGTATCTAGCTGCCTTTACCTGGCTCCAAAGCTCATAGAGCACACGCTACCAGAAGAAAGTCTAGATCTAAAGTGACCTAAGAATGTATCTCTTTGCATATGAGCTGGAATTCAATGATTCTATTTGTACCTTGCACTTAACTCCAAAACCTACAAAAGAGAACACTGGAAGTGTAGGCACATCAAAGCAACAGTGCTATTTTGTCCCTGAACAGGCACAATAAAAATAAAAATAGAAGAAACTTCCAGCTAGCAGGAACTTCATTTTTCATTACAGAATGTTGTAATCCATTTCAGCTGTAAGGAAATCCTCCTCCCATTTCGTGCTACAGTAGTGTCCATAACAAAAATAAATGCATGTCACTATTGTAGATTAAATAGTTGCTCTTTGAATATTACACTGAGGAGACAGCTCAGTAGATAGTTCTGGCCTCAGTCTTGACTATTTTGCCTTCAAACGATTTTGTGTGGGTTTGGCTTTTTTTTTCCTCCTCTCCTCTCCTCTCCTCTCCTCTCCTCTCCTCTCCTCTCCTCTCCTCTCCTCTCCTCTCCTCTCCTCTCCTCTCCTCTCCTCTCCTCTCCTCTCCTCTCCTCTCCTCTCCTCTCCTCTCCTCTCCTCGAGAATTTTTATCCAAACGAATGTTAGGCAATTAAGAAAACCTCTCTATATGAACAACCATTTTCCCTACATGCCTGGAGAAATCAAGTTTGTTCTCTACTCAAATGGACTAAACTCCTATCCTAGAAATTAGTAAGAATTCAGTTCTTTTGAGGGCTGCTTCTTTCCTGAGATAGTCATTTCCAGTAACTTCAGGGAATTCCTGTATTCACATGCTGTTAAAAGTAGAGATTTACACAGATCCAAGGGAATAGTATTGAAACATTGTGGGGAAAATAGTATTGTGACAGAGCACTTTAGGAAGAACATCCTTAATAGCCAGACAGTATTATCAAGCAGTTGTTAGTTAGGACCACTGAAGGTAGCCTTTCCTCAGTAATTGCTCTTTGCAAATAATTACTTCCTGCAAAGGTTCATAGCCTCAATATACTTCTTCCTTGAGGCATTGCTAGGAAAAGCTCTTTCCCAGGGGAACCTGCAATAGCACAGATTTAAAGACATCAAAACACAAAACAACTCAAAATAAGCTTTAATCAAACTCCATGTTGTTCCTATAAGACAGTACACATGCAAACTCTTCTGCCCAGTTTAGAGTGAGTAAAACCTATTTGCTCACTCTTAACCCTCAATTGTACTGCTAGAAGGAAAACATTCTTCTTGTGCAGAGTCAGTTTTGTCTTGCATTCATCATTTTACTTTTTGTATCCTGTCCTGACTGTCATTCCACATCATAATATATTGCAAACCTATTCACACATGCTGAAAAACAACTCTAGCTATAGTATTAGCAATGCTGTAATTTTCTTCTTGATTGGGCATTTCTGGTTTTACTCCTTAGGAAGGTAACATTTCATTTATATTTTCCTAGATTACTTTTTGTCTTTGAAACTTATTTAGTAGGTAAAAGGATATAGTTTTGTTGACAATTATAAAATTGTTTCAGTTGGAAAACACCTCTCAGATTATTGAGTCTAACTGCCAGCCTAACACCACCAGGGCCATTAAACCATGTCCTGAAGTGCCATATCTACATGTTTTTTGAACACCTCCAGGGATGACAACTCCACCACCTCCCTGGGCATCCTTTTCCAATGTCTGACCATTCTTTAAATAAGTTATTTTTCCTGGTATACAATCTAAGCCTGTTCTGTCATGAGCTGAAGCCATTTTCTCTCATTCTATAACTTGATACTAGGGAGAAGAGATCTACCTCCACCTTACTGTGACTTTCAGGCAGTTGGAGAGAGAGTATCAAGGTTTTCCCTCTCTTCTTCAGGCTGAATGACCCCACTTGCCTCAGCTGCTCTAGACCATTCACCATCATCACTGCCCTTCTCTGAACAAACTCCAGCAGCTCGATTTCCTTCTTAGAGCGAGATGCTGAAAACTGAACACAGTATTCAAGGTGCAGCCTCACTAGTGCTGGGTGCAGGGAGACAAACACTTTCCTACTGTTTCTGATAAAAATATTTTCAAAACAAGCTAAGATACTTTTGTTTTTCTCGGCCACACAACTATTATGCTGGCTCATATTCAGCGAGCTGAAAGCCTACAGCCCCAGGTCCTTTACCGATGGGCATCTTTCCAGTCACTCCCATGTCTGTAGTGTCACATGGTAGTGCTGTGACCCAAGTACAACACCTGTCATTCACCTCAGCCCATTAATTGGTCCCATCCATATCCCTTCACAATCTATTCCTACCTTCAAGGACCTAATTTCATAGAATCATAGAATCATAGAATCAACCAGGTTGGAAGAGACCTCCAAGATCAGCCAGGCCAACCTAGCACCCAGCCCTAGCCACTCCACTAGACCATGGCACTAAGTGCCTCAGCCAGGCTTTTCTTGAACACCTCCAGGGATGGCAACTCCACTGCCTCCCTGGGTAGCCCATTCCAATGCCAATCACTCTCTCTGCCAACAACTTCCTCCTAACATCCAGCCTAGACCTCCCCTGGCACAACTTGAGACTGTGTCCCCTTGTTCTATTGCTGGTTGCCTGGGAGAAGAGGTCACCCCCCACCTGGCCACAGTGTCCCTTCAGGTAGTTGTAGACAGCAATGAGGTCACCCCTGAGCCTCCTCTTCTCCAGGCTAAACAACCCCGGCTCCGTCAGCCTCTCCTCATAGGGTTTGTGTTCCAGGCCCTTCACCAGCTTTGATATCATCTGCAAACTTACTGAGAGTGCACTCAATCCCTTTATCTAGACAATTAATAAAGATATTAAACAAGACTGGTGCCAAAACTGAGACCTAGAGAACACCACTTGTGACTTGCCGCTAACTGGATTTACTCTGTTCACCATCACTCTTTGAGCTTGACCATCGTTCCAGTTTTTAAACCCAGTGAGGCATTCACCCATCCAAACCGTGACCATCCAGCTTGTCCAGGAGGATGCTATGGGGGACAGTGTCAAATACCTAACTAAAATCCAGGTAGACAACACCCACCAGCCTTTCTCTTACCCACTTAGCAGGTCACTTTGGCATAGAAGGAGGGTTTAATGAGCTTCCTTTCCAAAACCTCATTTTGATGTTGGATTTTACTTTATTATCTCATCCATACTCACAATATCTCATATTCTGTCAAAATAAGTTTAATGCACAGTGCTAGACACAAAGATAAAAACCTACAGGTTTTAATGGAAGAATTGTCAACTTTTCAACAGGTATCTCTGTCTGCCACTTAAGACTATAATCTCCTTTTATTTAAATGAGACCATGTTCTCACACTGACAGTTGTTCTGCTTTCATCTTCTCCTCTATCACGTTGCTACTTCTACCTAAGACTTCCCTTAGCCTTAGCTAGATTTAAATTTACCTAATTTTGCCTTTATATTATTTTAGCAAAGAGTTACTCAGGGTAGCATTTACCTCAGGTAATTTTAAAGCTAGAATTCACCAATGCAAATGCAGTTTCACGCTGTAGATGTGAGACACCTAAACCAGATTAGGGCAACTGTGTTTCCTGTCCCTGCAGCCTCCCTTCAAGACACTTCTGCAATGAAAAAAAAGAAATGATGGCTCTCAAAAGAGATGCTATAGCAATTACACATGGTGTTTTGGCAGCTCTCGTGACTATTGTCTTGTGTTGTTCTGTGTGCTTCAGAAACTATTAGCTTGTTCATGTGCCTTTGCCTCCTGTCTCTCCTTAAGTCTGCTAAATCCTGCTTGTCTTCTACCTGCAGTTCTGTCAGTTCTGCCTGTCAGTGACCATGCTGCCCGTCGCTTCCTCTTTGCTTTTGCAGATGCATCTCACTTTCTAGTAGGTTAAACCATCCAGATAGCAAGAAGACAAGGAGAGGAGACCCTGCCTTACCTAACACGCAGGGCTGAGATGTTCCTTAGCTTCTTCGTTCTGCTTGCTTTACCCTTGTCAGAGAAGATTGTTATGCAGAGGGACACGGTCACATTTGAAATGACAGATTTATGTCTAGGATACCTAACAGAGTGTGTCAGGAACCGAACCTGGGCCTTGATTCCATATGGCATATGTAGATCGCTTCTATCAGCTTAGCATAGAGCAACCTTCTCTTATGGCAGGTCTGTATTCAACAGAGCCGTTTAAAGTGACCAAATCAAATGCCAGGGAAAGACAATGTCCACAGTGCCCAGTGCTCTCTTGCTAATTCGCTTTACTAATCCATAGTGTGCAAGACCCTGGTTCCCTGTCACATAAAGTGCCTTCAAAAACCCTTCCATTCATGTGCTAAATCTGATAGCACTGTTTTTAATGCATGCAGCACATGTATGATATACATAGATGCATGCAACACTAAGCATATCCTGGGTTAGTAAATTTTCCTGGGAACAGCAGAGAGTTGCACTTGCATTATAAGCAGTCCTGGTTGACTGCTTAAGGTCTAGTCAATTGGAGATCTGACCTTCCCTTTGTCAGAGACAAAATTCCCTGGAAGAAGTTTCCAGTAGCATGAAAATGGTAGTTTTAGATGAGCTTGGGAAGCCTCAGCTGCAGATATGTTCAGGAGAGTTATTGTGCTTCACTCTAACAAGGGATCCCCATTTTGCTGAGGGGGCTTCAATGCTGTCAGAATACAAGCAGCTGGTGAATCTATGGTTCATTCCAGTCCAGAAGCACTGCCTTCTTATCAGTACTGTGTCTTACTGTGCACAGTATTTCCTCTACTCCCTTGGCTTTATTTTTGAAGGTACTAATTACTCCGTTATATTTGCAATGTGGATACTGCATAAGCATAGCCCACAGCTGTAGTAGGTGTCTATATTAATAATAATCTTATTCACATATCTTTGTGTAATTTCAGGTTGTTGTTTTGTTGTTGTGTTTTTTTAATTATTCCATTTCAATTTTCCTCAGGCCTAATAACTGAGGGAACAGTCTCAGAGTTTTAAATTATGATTCATCATAGATCACTGCAAAATAAAGTGATAACATCTCCAGGGGTTTATCAAGATCCATAAAACATGCTGACAAATGTGAAAAAGAATGCATGAAAGTGTTCAGAGGTGCAAATGTGTTCAAACTGATTAAAATGTTCAATTAAAGAGAAAAAAAAAAAAAAGACAAGGGGAAAAACTTGAGCAGCAGTTGACAAAGTGTGAAGATACAGAAGCATCAACATAATCTTCCTCCCTGCATACTTTAACAGCTGAAGTTTGGGTAATACATCTGCATGTGCAATGAACCAAAAGTTAAGTCGCATGGAATGGGTTTCATTTCACCTAGCGTCAGCTGTCCAAGTCTGAGATAGTTACCCTCGGTTGTCTTCAAAAAGAATAAGCATTCTCAGACTTCACTTCATTACATTCAGAAATAAGGATGTAAACCAGTCCAGCTGAATTACCCTCAAGTTGCCTGAAAAAAGATTTGAAAGGACCAAGCAAGGGATTGTGTTTTTCCTACTGACTTGCCTGCATAATAAACATGCAAGCAGAGCATTTACAAAGAAAGACATAGACATTTCTGTGTTTAGAGCAGAAGAGAGTGACTGATTCCAGGAACTGGACCCTCTGAGGCAGTTTCCTCTCTCTCTACTGTGTGCTAAGATATGTGCTAAGTTGAAGTCCCCAAGGAGAACAAGAACTATCGATTGTGGGGCTTCTCTCAAGTACTTACAGAATATTTCTTCTACCTCTTCATTCTGGTTGAGTGGTCTATAACAGAATCTCACTATGATATCTGCCTTGTCAGCCTTCCCTTGATTCTTGCCCATAAACACTGAGCCCTCTTGCCACCATCATTAAGCTCTAGACAGTCCCTAATGTACAGGCCTACTGCTTCTGAAGGGTTTATAGCTATCCACTGCAGCAGTCCACTTGTGCAAGTCATCCCACAGCATTCCCATGATGTAAACTGTCACGGTTTTCTGGCTGCATTATGTCTTCCAGCTCCTCCTGTCTGCTGCCCATGCTGTATTTATTGGTGTAGATGCATTTCAGCTGGTCACCTTTTTGGAGGGAGGAATCCTAATTCCTATGTGACCATTTTCAAGCACTTCTGCAGTTTCCACCCCATAAATAACCCTTTTGTTTTTGTTGCCACAGGAATCTCCATCTTCTGTGTCCAAGAGGGCAGACTGAAGGAGCTCACTAGCACACTGCCTGTCAAATATATATATATATATATATATATATATATATATATATATATATTATAATTTTGCAGATTGACACTTGTGAGCACAGCTAGTTCTTTGTGCTTAAGTGCCTACAGGAGAATAGTAAAGGAGAAACTCAACAATCATTTTTCCTGGTTTATGATAGTGTCATATGTGTATAAATTCCATAGTGAAACTTTTCAAAATGTATTGTACTGAGAGTTCATTTGATTTACTTACAATTATCCTCTGCATGCTCCTAAATCTCTTCCTTTATGACTTAGTGGAGAAGCTTTCTTGTTTATATTTGTACTGAGTATTATCTTGATCTTCATTAAATCTTGTCTCACTAAGTTACTGTAGCCAAAGTGCCAGATCATCTAGATGCATCTTCATTTGTTTGTGCTTAAATAATCCACTTGCCAGAGGGTTAGGCTTGGAATATTTTAATCATACTCATCTCTGGAAGTGTTTATTGATTCAGAACTGAGCCTTGCCAGACCACTCTTTTATTGGGTTTTAGATGTCTTCAGGGCTGGGTGATAGGTTGGACTGGATGATTTTGGAAGTCTCTTCCAACCTGGTTGATTCTACAAAAACAAACAAAACACAGTGAACACCAAATTTCAATGTACATATAGCTGCATGAAATACAAATTTGATCCATGTTTACGTACTCTCGGCATATATAAGTGTGTGCTTCTATACATGCACATATACATTTTTATATATAATTAAGGCATTGGGAGATGTCAGAGATTATTGTTGTTGTAGACCTGATAGGCCCAAAATAGGCTTATACATGTCCTGCCTTGCCCAGGCATGATTTTCTGCTCCACCAGAGAGACAAGCACGGGAAACGGACACAAAAGGATCTGGAGCCATAGAGTCTGGCCTGCCCAGGGTCCTGTGGTGTAAGGGACACACACTTAGCTTGTGCCTGCCTAGTGCAAGGCCTGTGCTGGTCCCAAATTAGGGAAAAGTGAACCTGTGGCTTTGCCTAATATGGTCAGGTTTGGCTAACTGCCATCCTGGTTGGCTGTTCTGTGTCCAAAGGGCAATTAATCTCTGCCCACATTGATCAAAGGAGATAGGCAGGTGAACAACCTGCTTTTGCTTCCCTGCTTTGCTTCCCTGCTCTGTGCCTGCTCTCTCTGCTGTGCCCAGCCCTGCTGCCATTGCACACTGCCTTACTGCTGCCTGCTAAACTCCACTGCCGCCAGTTACCAGGAGCAGACCCTGGGTGTCTGCACACGATCAGCCTGTGTGGCCAGCGTGACATCGTGCTGAGACTGCACCACATCTGCCTTCTGCACCTGAAGCTCCTGCCTAGAATCCCTGGACATATACACAGATCATCCAGAGGAAGCCAGGAGACAAGGTCAGAGATTGTCTGTGTCCTTTCCCCAGGAGCCAGGAAGATTCAAGCCTCAATGTCCAACAAGACAGAGTCCCCTGAAAGCATTTGGGCACTGTCTGGACTGTGGCTAGCTCCTGCGAGGGTCATAATAATAATCTGTGAGTAAAAGCTTAAATGCCTCTTTGTAATTCTCTACTGCCTTCTGCCATAGAGCAGAAAGCGGCGTATTGACCACAAGCGGCATTTGACAGTGGGAATAGTCTCTTCCAGTTCAATTAATGTTTATATATTTTGCTGGTTATTACTAGATGTAGACATTATCCATAAAATGTTTCCATGACTCTGTAAGAACCAAAATATTATTAAAATGAGTGGGTGGTGGTGGTGAGAGTTCTGAATAGCAGCATTAATAAACAATATTAATTTTGGAAAATATCATCTCCCATCAATTAATTCCCCCCCCCCAACAATTATGAATAAAATATTGAAATCAGGAGGTTGAAATAATGTTTGCTATTTTGCTGACCTTCCTTCCATGCTTATGTACTTACATCCTTCCATGCTTTCTTCCATATTTACAAGCATTGCTAAAAAAAGAGAAATATCTTTGTTTACCAGAAAATAACCATAGTTATTTAATTGTAGGTGCTATTAAAAACAGGCATCAGGAGATACTAGACATGTTCCAGCACCTCAACATCTCTCTTGAACTGAGGGGCCCAGAACTGGACACAGCACTCAAGGTGTGGCCTGACCAGTTGTGCTAGTTTGAAGCAAGCTGGAATGTTTTGGTAACAGAACTAGATAATGGGCAGTGAAATGAAAACAATTGATGTCAACTTCTCTCACAGTCTCGCTGAGAACTCTGGGAAGAAGAAAGACTTTTTCTCCATTTTGTTTCTCACTCTTGCTTTTGCCTTAGACCTGGTCACATCTCATTAACCCTGCTCCTACTAACCCTGCTCCCTAACCTCTTGGCTGCACCTCTTTTCTTCCTGAGAACTGGGGTAAGGTTGAGAGGGCCAGGGGAGGTGTTGGGGTGGTTTGAGAGCCCCTCCTGGGGACTCAGGTTTCTGGGAGGGGAGTTGTGCTTTTGTATTGTTTATCCTTTGTATATTTCTGTATATAATTGTATATAACTGTATATATTGTAAATAGCTGCTTGTAAATTCTGCTAGCTGTAAATAAATTGCTTCATCTATATTCCCAGGGTCCGTCTGAGTTAGCTGGGGCAAATACAAAGTGTGGGGGGGCGGGGTAACCCCCAAACCATCACACCAGTGTTGAGTAGAGGGGAAGAATAACCTCCGACATCCTACTGGCCACACTGTTCCTCATACCGGCCACAATGCCATTGACTCTCTTGGCCACCTGGGCACACTGCTGGTTTATGTTTAGCTACTATCTACCAGTACCCCCATGTCCCTTTCTTCCTGGCTGCCCTCCAGCCACTCTGTCCCCAGCCTGTAGTGCTGCTTGGGGTTGTTGTGGCAAAAGTGTAGAACCCTGCACTTGGCCTTGTTAAATCTCCTCCCATTGCCCTCTGCTCACCCACCCAACCTGTCAAGGTCCCTCTGCAGGGATCTCCTTCAACATACCAACACTCTTCTTGATTAGTTTAATCAAGTTTTTACTTTCTTCCTATCTTTCAAACCTTTTTCTCTATTTGGAAGTCTCAGATTAATTAGTTGATTCTCTCTTCTCCTTTTTTTAATTCCATCTACAGTTCAGAGGCACATAAAACCACAAAGCAAGATAATAACCAATAAATGGAATAATTAATTCAATGCACTGAAACTAATTTTAATTTATATTTCTCAACGATTCTCACTAGAGAATGGAGAACCTGGAGTTCTAGGGACTGAAGTGCTCCAGTTAGAGTTGTTTTGAATATGTTTGGGGAAAATCTGTTCCTTAACATTGGAGCTCATAACAGCTAAAATCAGATGAGGAAACTAATATCCAAAACCACTTTAAAATTAACAAGAAGGTGGAAAAAGAAAGCTTAAAAACATTTCAGTCCTAACCTAGCTTTTATTTTTGTTTTCCTTTCACAGCCTGTAATCTAGTTCTTCTCACTAAAACTTTCTAGCTAGCTTCAAACTAGCACAGTCAACAAGAACATCTTGCCAAATCAAGCTTTTTCTATTTGTCTCTTCAATGCTACTAGCATATTTTTGGTGCCTCTTGCCACAGAAACATTGTTAGTCTACAGAACAGTTATGTCCATTGGAGCTAAAAAGTGAAATAAAGTGGGTTATTCTCTGGAAGGAAAACAATTTGGATTTGGGTCTAGGGGAAAAAAATAAAAGAAAGGAGGGTAAAGAGTGAGGACTTCACCTCAATATGAGTAATTGTCTTATGCTCTGCAGAATCCTGAAAGGTTGTTTTTATGATAGCTGTTTACTGTTCCTTTTGTTGCTGGGTTAACACAATGAAGTGCTTTCTCCAGACGTTGAATTTGGCTTCATGTCTCCCACTCGTGTCTTTCAGAACAAAAATGAAACAAAAAAACCACCAAACCAAACCAAGAAAAAAAATCCCAACCAACCAAGCAAACAAACAGACAAACAAAAACAAAACAAAAGAAAAGAAAAGGAAAGGTGCTTGGGGTGTGTTAGGAAGAGTGTGCCCAGCAGACTGAGGGAGGTTCTCCTTCCCCTCTACAGTGCCTTGGTGAGACCTCATCTTGAATACTGCATTCAGTTTTGGGCTTTGCATTTAAAGAGGGACAAGGATCTGCTGGAGAGGGTCCAGTGGAGGGCTATGAGGATGATTAGGGGGCTGGAGGGCATGGCTTATGAGGAGAGGCTGAGGGACCTGAGGTTGTTTAGTCTGAAGAAGAGAGAACTGAGAGGAGAATTAATAAATGTCAGGGCTGGTCAGGAGCAGTGGGACAGGTTCTTCTCACTTGCTCCCTGTGATAGGACAAGGAGCAATGGATGTAAGTTGCAGCACAAGAGGTTCCACTGTAACACAAACATGATTTTCTTTACTGTAAGGGTCACAGAGCACTGGGACAGGCTCCCCAGAGGTGCTGTGAAGTCTCCTTCCCTGGAGACTTTGAAGGCCTGTCCGGATGTGTTCCTCTGTGATCTGTGCTAGATTGTGTGGTCCTGCTCTGGCAGGGGGGGTTGTCTTAGTGATCTCCTTGGGTCCCTTCCGACCCCTAATATGCTGCGATCCTGTGTGATCCTGTGCCATGACACACACAGCTATGAATGTTATTCATTGACTTAATGTTGAGTAATGTATAATTTTGCAGCTGCAATATACTCACCTTTTATTTGAGTTTGCTCTTCACAACTTCAGAAGCTGTTAGTCTGTGGCTTAGCAAATGCAAGTTTGCTACCAGAATCACATTAGCATAAATATAGCATAAATTAATTATTTATGTAAATAGTCAGATCAGCTATTGTTGAATTGCTTAAAAAGTGGGGGAGATTTCATACAACTGACCAATAAATTTTAGAAATGGCAGTAAACCAGCAAATTTCTACACTGATTTTCAGACAAGTTTAAGTTCCAGATGGAGAGTTACAGTGAAAACTAACAAAATATTTCATATTCATATCTGGTTTTGATGTAAAAACACTAGAAAAGCTCAGGGTTCAGAGGTCAGCCTCTGGTTTTGTTGCATTCTTTAAATTCTGTATATCCAGAGTGTGGCTAACAATCCTATTTGTCCACCAACATCTGCTGGTTTTGCTGAGAGGTTATAGCTGCAAGCATAAACAGAGCATTTGTCTCTCTATCCTGCCATGCTGTTTCAAAACTCTGCTCAAAATTACTGGAGTATTTATCTCTCTCAGATTGCTGCCACCACCTCCATTAATAGTCAGCAGCCTGTAGAACACTATGAGAACTGTAATGCCAATACTTTCCAGCATTGCTGTATACCTGTAGGAAGCTTTGGGAGTGCAGTGATATTCTGGCAGATGAAGAGTGGAGAAGCCTGTGCTATGAGATGTTTATGCTGTAGCTGTCTTGTGAATATATATAGAGGTTGTTAACCACCAAGGTTGCTGTGTTTTTCAGCAGTCACTCAGTGCCAAGCAGCATGATAGAGGGTTGCTACATTCAGCATCTGAATCCTAGGTGATCCATACTGTATAACAGGAGTCCCTGAATAACATAACAAGACAGCAGATGACAGTGACTGCTTCAGTCTGGCTCATCTCAGCCTCTTAAAGGTTTGGTTTCCCATGTGCTTCTTTCCCTGCCAAGAGTAACTGAACAACATAAACATAATGTAGAATTTCCAACTTTATAAGCAGCCCAGAAATTAAGTTACTTAATTATGTCCCTCCAGTTTTAGAGTTGCTAGGTGCTGGTGTATAGCCCATTGTGCCTCTCTGAGACATCAGCATCATCGTTACCAGATGGCAATAAATCTTTCCTTTCAGCCTGAGCCTCAGCCCAGTCTCCAAGGACTCAGCTGCTCAGCCTGCTGAGGCTGTAGCTTGTCTGAGACATTTTGGGGAAACACAGCCAATTCAGTGCCGTTTATCTCCTTCCTTCCCGGGATTTGGAGAAGGTGTTGCTTATTACTTCACAGTACATGTCAGCTGGAGTGACAGACTCATCAGACCAGGAAAACACCTCTTTCGATATTGCCTCTGTTAGTGAACATTGTTTCTTGCTGTAATGTATATAGCTTCTTTTTTGTGAAGATTCAGCAAGTGTTAGAAGCCCAAATAATAAAGAAGGGCTAGTTGGTTTTAGTTGCTTGGGTTTTTTTTTCTCCTTGTTTTTCTTCCCCTCCCCCCCCCCCCCCCCCCCCCTTCTGTATTTGAAAATTCCCAGTGATTCTGACTTCTGTGGATACGGCTTTCTGTTGAACAAATGTGAGGAGGTGATAGCCCATGCCTCATCATCATTGTTCAGGAGGCCAGATCAGACTCTACAGCTGTTTTTCTGAGGTGCTTAATTATTTTGACGCTGTCACTAAACCGTTAGCCAGAGGACCATGTGAGAGTAGCAGCTTTATGTCTAGACCCATATTTCACTGCAGAATGCCTAGACACAAGCCCACTGAGCTGTGGCCAAGTGTCAGATGTTGATATGCATGGTCACCTTTTTAGCCATAGCATCCTTACAGAAACATAATTGTTTAAGACAGGTAAATATTTTTTCCAGCCAGTATAAACAAATTTATGTCTACTTTGTTTTGAGAGGGAAAAAGGCAGAAATAGGGTTTTCCATGCCAGTGGACTGGCTGGAAAATGGACCAAACTTTGCTAGTTTTTTCAGTGTCCCTACTACCTTTTGGGATGTTTTAGGTGTCGCTGACCTTTCCCTAACTGAGCAACACTTAAACCTGTGCTGTTTCTAAGCACTTTCCCAAATGTGTCAGAAGCATTTCTTCTTGTTGAGAACTGCAAGCTGGCGCCTTAAGAAACCTGGGGAATTTCAAGTACCATAAGTTGACAAGTATGTTAATGTGTCATCAAAAAGGAGGCAAAAGAAGCAGCACATTTTTGAACATGCAAATTCTAAGTAGTCAAATGCTGTTGTGTCAGACTGTTCCAAAATGCCTTCTTTGGGATGAGAATGACTTTATGAGCAGATAATTTATATGAAGTTTTAAACCTCAGGAAACATGGGATTATGATGAAGTATATCCCTAAAAACAACTTAACTGTTGCTACAGTGGTGATGCAAAGAATTCAAAGAACAGAAATTAGCAGATAATCTTCTAGGTAACTGAGATGCAGGATACACTCTGCAAAAGATATTATGTCTCAGCAGTATTGTTTCTAAATACTGTTAAATCACAGTCTTAGATAAGACATTGACAGCAGTTTTGTTTGGAGGCAAAAAAGCTATTCTAATTTTTAAGATACATTATATGCTGTATATATATTACATAGTGTCTAAGCTACCATGAATAGAGTTGCTTATGTATTTTATACATTTTTTTCTTGCTTGGGCTAGTTCATATTCCCCCTTTAACTGATGTAAGTTGGTAGTTGATGTGTGGTAGCATCTGCCCTAGTGAGATATTAGCACATGATATTATAGAATCTTTCATAGAATCAACCAGGTTGGAAGAGACCACCAAGATCATCCAGTCCAACCTAGCACCCAGCTCTAGCCAGTCAACTAGACCATGGCACCAAGTGCCTCATCCAGTCTTTTCTTGAACACCTCCAGAGACAGTGACTCCACCACCTCCCTGGGCAGTCCATTCCAATGCCAGTCACTGTCTGGCAAGTACTTCCTCCTAACATCCAGCCTATACTTCTCCCAGCACAACTTGAGACTGTGTCCCCTTGTTCTATTGCTGGTTGCCTGGGAGAAGAGACCAACCCCCACCTGGCTACAACCTCCCTTCAGGTAGTTGTAGACAGCAATGAGGTCTCCCCTGAGCCTCCTCTTCTCCAGGCTGAAAAAACCCATCTCCCTCAGCCTCTTCTCATAGGGTTTGTGTTCCAGGCCCCTCACCAGCCTTGTTGCCCTTCTCTGGACACGTTCAAGCACCTCAACATATCTCTCGAATTGAGGGGCCCAGAACTAGACACAGGACTCAAGGTGTGGCCTGACCAGTGTTGAGTACAGGGGATGCCATTGGCTCTCTTGGCCACCTGGGCACACTGCTGGCTCATCTTCAGCCTACTGAGGTACCCCCAGGTCCCTTTCTTCCTGGCTGCTTTCCAGCTACTCTGTCCCCAGCCTGTATCACTTCTTGGCCTTATTAAATCTCATCCCGTTGGCCTCTGCCCACCCATCCATCCTGTCTAGGTCCCTCTGCAGGGCTGTCCTACCTTCCAACAGATCAACACCTGCTACGTACATAGATGCTTTGGGTCAGAGAAATCTCAGGATGCTTTTGTGTGACATTGAGCAATCAAGTAAAGATGACATCTTTCTGTACTAGAACAGAGAGTTGAAGAATGAGCAAACCTTGCAATTCATTATCTTAACTCTTGATGATTGACTGCTTCTTACTGATTTGGGTTGTTTCGTTCTGTAACAGCGTCTCTTTGTCATTGCACTGTGTACATACATAGTAGATGTACATCTAGTCCAATTTTGCTCTCCAATCATTCACAATTTCTAAATACAAAAAAATCTTACAAATACATCATTAGTGATAAGATGCAGTATAGGAAAGACTGAATTGGTTGTTTTGCCAGGTTATGCCATGTTATACTTCCTGCTAAAGACAGTTAAAAGCAGTGTGGATTTTGAACTTAGAATTATGAGGCTATAGCTCCCATCCTCTTTAACATCTTCATAGATGATCTGGATGAGGGCGTGGAGTCAGTCATCAGCAAGTTTGCAGATGACACTAAGCTGGGGGCAGATATGACTGAGTTGGAGGGCAGAAGGGCTCTGCAGCGGGACCTTGACTGCCTGCACAGATGGGCAGAGTCCAATGGGATGGCGTTCAATAGCTCCAAGTGCAGGGTGCTGCACTTTGGCCACAACAACCCCATGCAGAGATACAGGCTGGGGTCGGAGTGGCTGGAGAGCAGCCAGACAGAGAGGGATCTGGGGGTGCTGATTGATACCCGCCTGAACATGAGCCAGCAGTGTGCCCAGGTGGCCAAGAGAGCCAGTGGCATCCTGGCCTGCATCAGGAATGGTGTGGTCAGCAGGAGCAGGGAGGTCATTCTGCCCCTGTACTCTGCACTGGTTAGACCTCACCTTGAGTACTGTGTTCAGTTCTGGGCCCCCCAGTTTAGAAGGGACGTTGAGATGCTTGAGCGTGTCCAGAGAAGGGCGACGAGGCTGGTGAGAGGCCTTGAGCACAGCCCTACGAGGAGAGGCTGAGGGAGCTGGGATTGGTTAGCCTGGAGAAGAGGAGGCTCAGGGGTGACCTCATTGCTGTCTACAACTACCTGAGGGGTGGTTGTGGCCAGGAGAAGGTTGCTCTCTTCTCTCAGGTGGCCAGCACCAGAGCAAGAGGACACAGCCTCAGGCTACACCAGGGGAGATTTAGGCTTGAGGTGAGGAGAAAGTTCTTCCCTGAGAGAGTCATTGGACACTGGAATGGGCTGCCCGGGGAGGTGGTGGAGTCGCTATCCCTGGAGCTGTTCAAGGCAGGATTGGACGTGGCACTTGGTGCCATGGTCTAGCCTTGAGCTCTGTGGTAAAGGGTTGGACTTGATGATCTGTGAGGTCTCTTCCAACCCTGATGATACTGTGATCACAGAGGCACAGCATCACGGAGTCACAGCATCACAGAATGAGAGGCACAGCATTATGGAGCCACAGAATCATAGACTCACAGCATCATAGAGTCTCAGCATCACAGCATCAGTCACAGTATCACAGGGTCGCAGCATCACAGAGTCACAGCATCAAAGAGTCGCAGCATCTTCTTCTGCTGTGGACAAAGTCCCCTTAGAACATCAGAAAACCTGAAGCTCACTTCATGGCAATTCTCTAACCCATGATTCATCATGTTTTTACATTTTCATAGCCAGGGCAAGCAGGAGAGTGTGATATGTATATAAGCAGTGAGTTCTTTGAGACAGAGTTTTGCAGCTCAAACATACAGATGAATTATTGCCATAGAGGAACTGTCATGTGTAAACTGGGTTGTTGTAACTGTGGCTGAGTATGTCTCATGCAAATCTGATTAGATGTCCATATCTAAAGTGGTGGGATCCCTAGTAAAAAAAGAAATTGACACTTTTAAGACATATTTCTTCTGATATATTTTAGCTGTCTACTTTAGAGTGAGATGAATCATTCCACGCAGCTGCCATTTCTCCCTGTGCTTTATAAAAGGCATCTAGATGACTAAATCGGATGTAGGTAATTACTTTGTACTTCGACTCTGCCACTGACAGGAAATGTAATATGAAGTGCATTTGCTTAAGTCTTAACAAGAGAGGACATAAGCTGGACCATTTTTCTTCATACTTGCAGTAGGGTAACAGCATCCACAATGTCAGTCATTGAAGTTCAGCTGACACAAAATAACTTGTGAAGCCATAATGCAATTTTATTTACATTTTCCTGTGGAATTGGTATTGTTGTAGTTGAAACAAGCCAAGCTCTTAACACTGGAAAACCCCATATTAAGTTTGCTCAGATGTTTCAGATTTAATTCAGCTCCTCTGTTATTCGGAGTCAATTATGTGTATCACTTGCAGATCGATCAATAATAATAACAATAATAATAATAATAAATTAGGTCTCTGCTACTGTGCTTCCTGGCTGGCTGCCTGAAGGAAAACCTTTCTCTTTGGCTCCCCCTTTGTGTGTACTTAATCAAATTAGCTCGAAATAGAGAAAATGATACACAGATCAAAGGAAAATGTTTAACTATAAATTGCCTGCTTGTCTCTTGAGTTTACTCACCGCCTTTCAAATAGGAAAGGAAATACTAGTGTGTCTTTTTGCCTATTAGCTCTTCTGAGTCCATTAAGGACATTGTACACAGCCTGAGACCAAGAGGACATAAGGCAGCCCAAATTCTACCCTCTTGTGATCTAGCATAGTTGATGGTTCAGAGCCTGTTGGAAGAAAGAGGCAAAGACTTAAACAGGTATTACAGATATTGTCACACATAGTGTAAGCTAAGAGTGCTGGAAAAACATAGCCTTTATGCATTCTATTCTAGAGAACCAGAGGCTCAGGGGGGACCTCATTGCTATCTACAACTACCTGAAGGGAGGTTGTAGCCAGGTGGGAGTTGGTCTCTTCTCCCAGACAACCAGCAACAGAACAAAGGGACACAGTCTCAAGTTGTGCCAGGGGAAGTCTAGGCTGGATGTTAGGAGGAAGTTGTTGACAGAGAGAGTGACTGGCATTGGAATGGGCTGCCCAGGGAGGTGGTGGAGTCACCGTCCCGGGAGGTGTTCAAGAAAAGCCTGGCTGAGGCACTTAGTGCCATGGTCTGGTTGACTGGCTAGGGCTGGCTGCTAGGTTGGCCTGAATGATCTTGGAGGTCTCTTCCAATCTGGTTGATTCTATGATTCTATTCATTGTTCTTGCATTTTATTGTGTAAAAAGTAATATCTCTGTCTTTAAATTTGTGCTGGTGTAATTGGCTTTTCCAATCAATTGGCACAGAAGTTATAAGAAATTTTCTGACAGCCTGGTAGTTCAGGGTTGAGAACTTCAAATTCTTCAAAGTGAAATTTCATTTTCATATACCAAATAAATTCATGATCAAACCATGATAAATGGATTATGAGATGTGTCAATGGTTTAGCAGATCCAAATCCCTAACATTTTCCTCGACAAAGTTCCGATAGAATAGACCTAAAGTACAGGAGCATAAGGACATGTGTTCTATCCTAGCTCACCATAACTTCTTGTGCAGATATATAACTTGGTCTCAAGTAGAAATGGCCAATTTCCTGGACAACCTGTTTCAGTGTTTCACCATCCTCATTGTAAAAACACTTCTTCTGTATGTCCCATGTAATTCTCTTCTCTTGTAGTTTAAAATCATTAACCCTTGTCCATTTGCAACAGGCCCCACTAAAAAAGATTGCCCATCTTTCTTTTAAGCCTCTTTTTAGTACTGGAAGGCCACAAGAAGGTCTTCCCAGGGGAAAGATGTTCCAGTGCTCTGATAATTTTTGTGGCCCTCCTCTGAACCAATTCAAACAGGTCCATGTCTTTCTTTTAATGGAGACAACAGAGCTGGACAGAGTACTCTAGGTGATATCTTACCGGTGTGGAATAGAACATCAGAATCACCTCCCTTGATCAGTTGACCACACTTCTTTTCATGCTAGCTCATGTCCAGCTTTTATCTACCAGTATTCCCAAGACCTCTGAAGGGTTCTTCTCAATCTCTTCATTCCCCAGATGGTATCAATACTGTGGGTTGCCCCTGTCCATGTGCAGGACCTAACTCTTGGCTTTGTGAAACCTCATCAAGTGTACATGAGCCCACTTCTTAAATTTGTCCAGGTGCCTCTGGATGGCATTTTGTCCCTCACATGTTAAATGCATCACTTATCTTTGTGTCACCTGCAGACTTGCAGAGGCTGCACTCAATCTATGTAATTGATAAAGATATTAAACAGTGATGGTCCCATTATGGACCCCTAAGGGACATCACATATCACTGATCTCTATGTGGACATTGAGACATTCAGTATCACTCTCTAGTATAAGCAAGAGATAGACTCCTTGATGAAACAGATATGAACCATTCCAAGCATGCTTACAAATAGTCCTAGGAAGGTAGATTACTGCCATGCAGTAGTGGGAGGCATATAGATAAAATAATTAAGTTGATAATCTCTCCTGGGAAATCTACAGAAAACTCACCTTGTCTAAATGAGGCACAGAAGTCAAGAGCCTATTGCTGTAAACAGCATTCCATGAAGAAAGACAGCATTATAATACAGATTTTAATGAGATAAATTATCATCTTGGAGTGCTTTTTCTCTCCACAGAAGAAATCTAAGATAATATTTCTTAGGCATCTCAGTAAGTGCCTAAGGTTACACAATTGATATAATTTACTCTGAAATATGCCCCTAAATTCTCACTTAGGTGCTCAGCTCATTTAAATCTTTCCAAGAGACACCAAGGTGCTTTTTTAGCTGCCTGGTCCCATAGTGTGTTCATAGTGCTGTAGTCATATACATCGTCTAGGAAAGAGGTTGCAGAAAGATGTCAGGGCACCTTTGCACTCCAAGGAGACAAGAGGCTTGAGCTCAGTAGGGAAATGCCAAATGTCTCCTGTGCTGGTTTGAGACTAACTGAAATGTTTTACTGAGAGAAATCAAATCCTTAGCTGTGAGAAGAAAGGAAAAACAAACAACATGTGTCCTATATCACTTATTCTTCTGCTGAGAAATGAAACTAGTCAAAATATAGGTAAAATGGGCACTTCACACACACACACACTGCTCAGCTCTCACTTCTGGCTGTGCCTTCTTTCTGGTGGTCTGTCCTCTGTGGTTGACTCTGCCTTTAACTCTCTAATCCACCTAACCCCTTTTTCTTCTAACCATCTGGCTGTCTGGTTTTGACATCTCACCTCAGATTTTCAGACTTATCATGTGAGATATGCGTGGGTTGATCTAGTTATTAATGAAGGGAGAGAAAGAGGGAAGGGGAAGGGAGTTTGGCTTGGGAGCCCTCCTGGAGACTCTGATTGTTTCTGGGATGGATATTGTGTTTCTGTGTTACTTTTAATTTGTATAGAACTGTATATATTTGTGTAAATATACTTGTATATTGTGCTATGCTGTAACTGTAGCTTCATTCTTTAACTTCCAGCCATCTGAGTCTAATTTGGGTGATTTTTCTTACGTGCGGGGTGGAGAGGAGGAGGGGGGTGGGGGGGGGGGGTGGGGGAGGGTAACTCCCAAACCATCACAGTCTCCATTCTTATTACTCTTAGGACTCAGGGACATAGAGTCATAGAATCAACCAGGTCGAAAGAGACCTCCAAGATCATCCAGGCCAACCTAGCACCCAGCCCTAGCCAGTCAACTAGACCATGGCACTAAGTGTCTCAGCCAGGTTTTTCTTCAACACCTCCAGGGACAGTGCCTCCACCACCTCCCTGGGCAGCCAATTCCAATGCAAATCACTCTCTCTGCCAACAACTTCCTCCTAACATCCAGCCTAGACCTCCCCTGGCACAACTTGAGACTGTGTCCCCTTGTTCTGTTGCTGGTTTCCTGGGAGAAGAGACCAACCCCCACCTGGCTACAGCCTCCCTTCAGGTAGTTGTAGACATCCTTCCACTAGGAAGATATACGTAGAAGGCTTTATGTTTCCTTTTTTGTAGTGACTTTCATTCTTTAAGTTACTTCAAGTCTTTTGTAAATGCCATCTGCCGACTTTCAAAATGTATCAATTTGCTGTTCATGCTTTTGTTCATTAGAATTTATTTAGACAGATCAAATACTTCTTCCCATAATAATACAGTGACATGCACATAGGACTCGACAACCATTCTTCTGACAGTCTCATTGAACTGAATGTGGAGATGGATCAAAGTATTTTCTTATAACCTGCAAGTGCAGTTTGGTGCCAGAAATAATTTCCCCACTATATTAGCAAATGCCATCCTGGCTCTTGATTCATGAACCACTGAGCTGTCAGCAATCAGCCAGATGATGAAGGGTGGTTGGCTAACCAACTTGCAACACTGTAAAAACTATTTTGGCAAAGACCAGATTCTAAAGAGATGATATTAATTTAATTAAAGGTAATTGGCACATTGATGTATATCTCTGCATCATTCTTTGAGATAACAATGGATAAAAGCAGACAGCATAATTCTATGTTTTAGTTTATGTTATACCTTTGTTTAGGTATAGAGTTTAATTATAAAACCAACAAAACATCTTTAAACGTGGTGCCAGATTTTAAGACAATATACTAAGATTGCTTATGTTTTGCTTTTATTCTGATAGCCACTACACAGAATGCTGAAATCCTTTTCTGCAACAAATTTACCTTCACAAGTGTTGTGGAAAGGCAAACTCTTTAAAATACACTTAGTGGCCTGTATGGAAAAGTTAACAGTCTAAACTGTAGAGGAGAATCAATTAAAAAGGAGAACAGGGTTTCAAAATCAGAGCTAGGAAAAGAGTTCCTTTAGTTTGTTTTGGGTGTATTTTCGTATCTTTAAAGAATAAATCAAGTCTTTAGGCAGACATATTAATTATTTAACCAACTAATAATAATGTAACTAAGTTGGATGAACTTATATGATGTCCCTTTGTCAGTCTGCATACACTAAAGGGAATTCCCTTCTGCTGAGAGGATGGAAGCAATAGAGGAACCTAAGTTGTCCTTTCAACTGGGTATAAGAAGACAGAGCATTGTGTTTGGCTCTTGTTCTGGATGATCAAGATTCTGCTCTTCTCCATGGTGTTCTCATTTTTTCCAGCATATTCAAATGGAATACTGCTATTTTTATAATTGCAGAAGTGCAGACAATTGGTGCTGAAAGGTGCAAGGTAGTGGAAAAAGATACGTCAAATCTTTGTACAGTAGCAAGATGCAATCATTGATCATCCTGAAGCTTTGTAGAGTTCAAGGTGCATGGCAGCAACAAATGCTCAATGTGCTGTAACAAAAATCTATTCTAAAAATATAGTTTTATGGTAATGCAATCTTTTGGGATTCTTTTTGTCATGTTTGTTTCACTGAAGTATAATTTACTAGTATGTAACTAAAGTGCTGGGTTAGGAACTGGCTGGAGGGACGGACCCAGAGAGTGGTGGTGAATGGTGCCACATCCAGCTGGCGGCCAGTCACTAGTGGTGTCCCTCAGGGATCAGTGCTGGGCCCCATCCTCTTTAACATCTTCATAGATGATCTGGATGAGGGCATGGAGTCAGTCATCAGCAAGTTTGCAGATGACACCAAGCTGGGGGCAGATGTGACTGAGTTGGAAGGCAGAAGGGCTCTGCAGCGGGACCTTGACCGCCTGCACAGATGGGCAGAGTCCAATGGGATGGGGTTCAATAGCTCCAAGTGCAGGGTGCTGCACTTTGGCCACAACAACCCCATGCAGAGATACAGGCTGGGGTCGGAGTGGCTGGAGAGCAGCCAGACAGAGAGGGATCTGGGGGTGCTGATTGATACCCACCTGAACATGAGCCAGCAGTGTGCCCAGGTGGCCAAGAGAGCCAATGGCATCCTGGCCTGCATCAGGAATGGTGTGGTCAGCAGGAGCAGGGAGGTCATTCTGCCCCTGTACTCTGCACTGGTTAGACCACACCTTGAGTGCTGTGTTCAGTTCTGGGCCCCCCAGTTTAGGAGGGACGTTGAGATTCTTGAGTGTGTCCAGAGAAGGGCGACAAGGCTGGGGAGAGGCCTTGAGCACAGCCCTACGAGGAGAGGCTGAGGGAGCTGGGATTGGTTAGCCTGGAGAAGAGGAGGCTCAGGGGTGACCTTATTGCTGTCTACAACTACCTGAGGGGTGGTTGTGGCCAGGAGGAGGTTGCTCTCTTCTCTCAGGTGGCCAGCACCAGAACGAGAGGACACAGCCTCAGGCTGTGCCAGGGGAGATTTAGGCTGGAGGTGAGGAGAAAGTTCTTCACTGAGAGAGTCATTGGACACTGGAATGGGCTGCCCAGGGAGGTGGTGGAGTCGCCGTCCCTGGGGCAGTTCAAGGCAAGGTTGGACGTGGCACTTGGTGCCATGGTCTAGCCTTGAGCTCTGTGGTAAAGGGTTGGACTTGATGATCTGTGAGGTCTCTTCCAACCCTGATGATACTGTGACACTGTGAAGTGTTACTGCGATACTGTGAAGTGTTACTGCTCTGCATTTAGAATCAATACACCAATGCAAGTATGTATGCATTTAATCTGTTTAAATTTTGTTTTACAATATCATTCCAATACCACAGACTAATTCATTCCTGTAACTGCATGAGACTAAACACAGCAGTTAATACATGAAATGACTTTTTTCTTTTTCTCCTGGTAGCAGTTTGTCTTAGCACATCTGGTTTTTCTCATAGAAGTACAAACGCACGTGGAATTTCAGTGGTTTACCATCACTCTTTCCCCAAAAGTCCACATCTTTGTTCTAGAGCTGTATTTCTATACTTCCTATAGATTAACATCTACAGAGCCACAAGGATAATCAGAGGGCTGGAGCACCTCTCCTGTAAGGACAAACTGAAAGAGTTGAGGCTGTTCACTCGGGAGAAGAGGATGCTCCAAGGTGACATTATTGTGGCCTTCCAGTATCTGAAGAGGGCCTACAAAAACGCTGGGGAGGGACTTTTTAGGCTATCAGGGAGTGACAGGAGTAGGGGCAATGGAGTGAAGCTGGAGGTGGGGAGATTCAGACTGTATGTGAGGAGGAAGTTGTTCAGCATGAGAGTGGTGATAGGCTGGAATGTGTTTCCCAGGGAAGTGATTGAGGCCTCATCCCTGGAGGTGTTTAAGGCCGGGCACCCAGCCCTAGCCAGTCAACTAGACCATGGCACTAAGTGGCTCAGCCAGGCTTTTCTTCAACACCTCCAGGGACGGCAACTCCACCACCTCCCTGGGCAGCCCATTCCAATGCCAATCACTCTCTCTGGGAATAACTTCCTCCTAACATCCAGCCTAGACATCCCCTGGCACATCTTGAGACTGTGTCCCCTTGTTCTGTTGCTGGTTGCCTGCCAGAAGTGACCAACCCCCACCTGGCTATGGGACACTGAATAATTTGGATAATTGAAGTGAATTCTTTGCCCTTGCATTCCTAAAATGAGGGCAGCTTCGAATCATGAGTGATTTCTATAAGTTTAAATTGTTTTCCCCTATGACTTCGATAGCATTAGGATGGGCTACTAAATGAGGGCAGTGCTCTTATTCTCTCTGTTCTTTGTTGTGGCTCTTATTAAGGAGCTTCTTGTAGTTCAGCATGAGATGTTGTTTTCTGTATAAGATGAAAATGGATGTATCACAGTATCATCAGTGTTGGAAGAGACCTCACAGATCATCAAGACCAACCCTTTACCACAGAGCTCAAGGCTAGACCATGGCACCAAGTCCAACCTTGCCTTGAACAGCTCCAGGGACGGCGACTCCACCACCTCCCCGGGCAGCCCATTCCAGTGTCCAATGACTCTCTCAGTGAAGAACTTTCTCCTCACCTCAAGCCTAAATTTCCCCTGGTGCAGCCTGAGGCTGTGTCCTCTCGTTCTGGTGCTGGCCACTTGAGAGAAGGGAGCAACCTCCTCCTGGCCACAACCACCCCTCAGGTAGTTGTAGACAGCAATAAGGTCACCTCTGAGCCTCCTCTTCTGCAGGCTAACCAATCCCAGCTCCATCAATCTCTCCTCGTAGGGCTGTGCTCAAGGCCTCTCACCAGCCTTGTCGCCCTTCTCTGGACATGCTCAAGCATCTCAGTGTCCCTTCTAAACTGGGGGTCCAGAACTGAACACAGTACTCAAGGTGTGGTCTAACCAGTGCAGAGTACAGGGGCAGAATGACCTCCCTGCTCCTGCTGACCACACCATTCCTGATGCAGGCCAGGATGCCATTGGCTCTCTTGGCCACCTGGGCACACTGCTGGCTCATGTTCAGGTGGGTATCAATCAGCACCCCCAGATCCCTCTCTGTCTGGCTGCTCTCCAGCCACTCCGACCCCAGCCTGTATCTCTACATGGGGTTGTTGTGGCCAAAGTGCAGCACTCTGCACTTGGAGCTATTGAACCCCATCCCATTGGACTCTGCCCATCTGTGCAGGCGGTCAAGGTCCTGCTGCAGAGCCCTTCTGCCCTCCAACCCAGCCACATCTGCCCCCAGCTTGGTGTCATCTGCAAACTTGCTGATGACTGACTCCATGCCCTCATCCAGATCATCTACGAAGATGTTAAAGAGGATGGGGCCCAGCACTGATCCCTACTGATATGTAGGTTCTACTTCCCTCATTGAAATGGTTATCGTTGTCTCTATTTGACCTGCACCACACTAAAAATATTCAGGGAATAAAATATTCTTCATTAGAAAGTTAGTGATGCAAATTCATTATGTAATGTCTTGTTATCACTTCTCACTGAATTCAATCTTCTGATCTTTAGATTTACTACATAATTGCAAGCTTTGCTCTTGTAGTTATACTTTGAGAACCGAAGGTGAAAGTCATATTTGGATCAGCCTACTAATCACTAAGTCTTATTCCTTCCTGAGTGATCAGATGGTGGTAGAGATTTCCTGATCATTTGATTACAGCAGTATTAGGTGTTGCTACCCTCAGGGGAATACTTAGTTTAAAGGAATGATGTAAGTGCTTCCTTATCTCATTAGGTAAGTTGCTGATGGCTATTTGCAAACTAAATACATTGTCATTTACCAGATATTTATATTCATACACATTATAGTGAAAGGTTTTTTTTACAGCAGTGACCAATAAAGTCATATTTTTAGAATGGCCTGTCATGGAACTCATGGCACAGCCAGACCACTGTGGCTGTGTTGGGTTGAGTATTAAGTATTGCTGCCCTCAGGGGAATACTTACTTTAAGGGAATGATGTAAGCACTTCCTTGCTTCATTGGGTAAGTTTCTGATGGCTATTTGCAAACTAAACACATTATCATTTACCAGATATTTATATTCATACACATTACAGTGAAAGGTTTTTTTTAGAGTAGTGACTAATAAAGTAGTATTTTTAGAATGGCCTGTCATGGAACTCATGGCATAGCCAGACCGTTGTGGTTATGTTGGGTTCAGTACAATTACAGTGAATTCTACCTGCTAGAGACAGGCCCTGAATCTTGAGATGATAAGAATAATTGAACTGAAACATGGTATAATTCTTCTTAACGTATGAAATGTTCTATTATGCTCCTGAATCTCTCTGATACTCTTATTATCCAAACACTAATGGTGTAAGATGCCATTTTATTAGCAATATTGGTCGTTATTTTGAAAAGTTCTTAATTCTCACACAGAATCATTGAGGCTGGAAAGACCTCCGAGAACATCAAGTGTAGTCTATGACCCAATACCATGACATCAGCTTAATCATGCCACCAAGTGCCACATCCAATCTTTTCTTAAAGACCTCCAGAGACGGTGACTCCACCATCTCCCAGGGCAGCCCATTCTAGTGCCTAAACATCCTTTCTGTGAGGAAGTCCTTCCTAATATCCATCCTAAACTTTCCCTGTCATGGGTTTTACCTGAGGAAAGCAAGACATAATTCTGGTCATGGTGTGTTGTAATCTCATGTTAGCTTCTTTTCACATTGTTCCAATACTACTTTCCTGTTGTGAAATACCTACTGGAAGGCATCTTAGAGTCATTAACATCAAATGGCTCTTTATAAGTGGAAAAATGGTAGCAAGACCTGCATAGTTTTATGAATGAAGTTTCATATCATTGCCCAGTTTCTTCAAATGACATTCCAAAAAGAGCAGAGATACCTGGGGCCATTTAGTCTGGAAAAGCAAAGACTGAGAAGAAATATTATTAATGTTTATAAATATATGCAGAGCAGCTGTCAAGAAGGTAATAGTTTCTTTTCAGTGGCATCTTGTGGTAGGACAAGGGCAAATGGATACAAACTAGAACACAGGAAATACCACCTCAATATGAGGAAAAGCTTCTTTAAGGGTGATGGAGCACTGGAACAAGCTGCTCAGGGAGGCTGTGGAGTCTCCTTCTCTAGAGATTCTCAAGACCTGTCTGTTTCCCTGTGTGGCTTGCCCTAGGTGATCCTGCTTTGGCAGAGGGACTGAACTTGTTGATCTTCCCAGGCTCCTTCCAACCCCTATCACTATGATTCTACAATAAAACTCTGTTGGCCTTTTGTGCAAGTGGTACATGTGGAACACAGAAGTGATACAGCAGCAGTCACAGAGTGATATAGCATCCATAAATGTTGATTATAAGGTAGAAAAAAGGTCTTTGTGAAGGCAAACCGCTCAGGGTGGCAATTAAGAATAGCTATGTTAAATGTCAGTGCTAGTGAGCTGCTTATGCATATACACTCTTACTGCTTACTTAAAGCATAGGGGTTCTGTGATGCGCTTAGGAGTTTGCAATTTCAATGCTTATTGAATATCAAAAAGGAAATGTGTTTAATACTGTAATTCTTTCATTGTATTTAAATATTTTTCTAGGCAGGAAATCACCAGGAGAGCATGTATGCTTGGATTTCATCCATCAAAATTGGATTACTGTAATGGGCTCTACATGAAGTGCTTCTTAAAACCACTCAAACTTGATCTGGTACAGCACACAGATGCTCTCCCGGTAAGTGGTGTTTCTTACAAAAAAAAAAAAAAAAATAGAAAAAATGTCTGGACTGTATTTTTTTGAAGTAAGTTTAACCTATCTTCCACTTATGAACTGTCATGACCTTGTACAGCCTTTGTAGATGTCAACAGAAGTGTTTCTGTAGTTTTCGGTGTTGGAAAATCAATCAAACGTGATGAAATGGTACCTCTCCAAGGCACTTCTTGGCTCTGTGATGGTGTTTAGATAGACTCATAGAATCAATCAGATTGGAAGAGACCTCCAAGATCATCCAGTCCAACCTATCACCCAACCCTATCCAGTCAACTAAACCATAGCACTAAGTGCCTCATCCAGTCTTTTCTTAGTGTTAGTTTTAATTAGGTGATATGCTTAAGAGCAGATGATGAGGATTAAATGAAAATAAGCT
Source organism: Pogoniulus pusillus (assembly GCF_015220805.1). Taxonomy (NCBI): domain Eukaryota; kingdom Metazoa; phylum Chordata; class Aves; order Piciformes; family Lybiidae; genus Pogoniulus; species Pogoniulus pusillus. The sequence continues at coordinate 42,389,385 of NC_087266.1, forward strand.
AGAGGAAGATTGTTCGAATCCTTGGATTTGGAATTTGCTCCTTCTCTCACTAATTTGTCATATAGAATCACCAGGCATGGTGGAGGACTAAGGTTTAGGGAAAGGGGATGTATTTTTGATGCTGGGCACCTTTTCAGCAGTGTAGCTAGCAAGACTCCTGAAACTTTACATTTAAAGCTAAGCATCCAAAAGGTTGAATAGAAAAGGAGGTTTAAAAGTTATTATATTGTCATTGGTGATGTTTATTAAAGGAGTGAATGAGATGTACTGAGCAGACTACATGTAATGAATCATTTATCAACAAATCATGACCTTTTCCTACTTGTAAATTACCCACAAGTAGACTTTCATTTTTTGAAGTCTGGTTGAGAATTGTTTGATCAACTTATGTCAACAGACTTGAGTGTGTTTGCCTTGAGTAAGATTTCACTACCAGTAGTTTATGATTACATAAATTGCACGAAGTTGTTTCTATTCCTTATTTGGATGCCTGGAAAAAAAAAATCTTATAAAGGAATGACTTGCAAATACAGTGTCAACATTTGTGCAAATAGCTTTCTGCAGAATATGTAGGAGTCTTGAACTCTCCGTGACCGTGCTTACTGACAGCACTGCTGGTATTTCTTAAACTGACATCTTAAGAAAAATGAATTGAAAAAGTCATGACTGATTTTCTTCACATTAATTATCCCTAGATGTCTTCTGCTGATATTACATCCAATTTCACTGGTAGTTCAATGGTTGGCTCAAGCACAATTTTCTCTCTGCTGGCACCAAGCTGATGCTCCAAAAGAACATGGGAGAACACTTGTGTCAGGGTATGGAGGCTGGTGAGAGGCGAGATCGGGGTACTGACGACTCGAGACAGCAGCTTCTAGGCATCTGTGCAGCAGTACGCTTTGTTAAGGCGATATAGTGATTTATATAGCCCCCAGAGGGGGTGTGCACAACCAGCCTGGGGCTGGCACAAGTGGACAGTACAGATTGGCCCCAAGTTAAGTGTAAGGCAGAGATAGGTTACCTGTGGTAAACAACCTGTGAGTACCACCCAGGGGGGCTGGCCAGGGTCAGACCCCTTGGGGCTGTGTCCGCCCCAGGGGCGGGCAGATTCCACCCCCTGACAGCTGTGCGTGGGTTGCTCATAGTTCTCAGCCTAGGCCCCTGGGAGCCTGTAAGACCCAAGGACACTTCCCATCACAGGACCTGATGTTTACATTCCATACCTCGTTGCAGGAGAAAGCTTCCCACACACTTGCATGGTAGAGGCTGAGTGAAATCACTGTTTACACCATTGCTGGTCATTAGAGATTCTACTATGTGTGCTGTGGTTTTTTGTTTTGTTTTGTTTCCAGAACAGTGATGGCAGCCCTGGTGCTTTGGTAAAGGTCCAGTTTGGATAACTATATTCTGTCCTCCTAAATATCCTATCTGCATTATTTTTCAGATTCTGCCCTAAAATTGTACTCTGTTGACATTGTTCATTAAATTATATTCCTGGTAATTTAGTTTGGGGGGAGAGGGGAGGTGATGAGGGAATTTTATGGTTTGGTTTTTGGTTTCTTTTTTGTTTGCTTGTTTGTTTGTTTGTTTGTTTGTTTTCATAAAGGTTTCCTTAACTGTTCACACAAATTCATTGCTCTATCTTTGCAGATGAGTAGGTAGTAAGCTTTACAAGATCTTCTGATGTCTAATTTTCACAGGTAGAGTTGCAGGATCTGGATTACAACACTATGAAAAGGACATCTTTTGCATGTTTCATTTGAATAGATTGTTTCAACATCACTTTAAATACCAAGCAGCAAATGCTTGGCAAAAAGACCATTCTGGTCAAAGATATAAAGTAGGGCTGAAATACAACCTCAAATCTCTATTTGTTCCCCTCTGACAGGTAGAAGTGTACTATAATTGTCAGGCCTGAGCAGTGTTACTAAGAGCAAAACTCAGTGTTTTTGAGATGTTAAGTTGCAACTGTAGGAGTACAGGATCTCCACAGAGGCACCCACAAAGCAAACAGAGCAGATGCTGGATGGGAATATGAGATCTAGTCAAGCCAAAAATCCCTTAGCACTCCACCAGACCAAAACAAATCAGCTGTTCAGGTGTCAGGTAGGAATATAATACTACATAACTTAACTTAAGCGTTCCTAAATTTCACAAATACTATGTTTTAGGAAGATGACATAAAATGTGCTCATTCACTCCCAAAAGGGAACTCCTCCCACTCAAGGTATGTAGAATAGCAATCACTCACCCACAAGGGTTGAGTGCTAGTGCAAGGGTATATCCAGACATATTCACTTACCAAATGTGGAGGATGGTTCATGTAATCCTGGGAGGTTTCTTTGGGCAGCATCCTGATCCAAGTCCCTGCTCCAAGAAGGATTGACTCGAATCAGCTAACTGACAAGTGCTTTATTTATACCTAATCAAGTCTGAACTGTGATCATGCTGGCTCTTATTCTCTGAGGGCCCCAGTCACCATTTAGGTACAAAAGTAAGGGCACAAGAATAAGGATGCAAAAGGAATCAGCAGCTGCTATGTGTCAACAAGAAGAAAGCCCTCTTGCAGGTGCAACTGCCACAAAGCTCATAGGATAACTCACATTGAAAGGGATATCTCAGGTCACAGTCTAGCCTACTGTGTGTTTCAACAGGAGGGTTTGGCAGCACAAGAACTGCTCCGCAGACCTCAATGACATCTCATCCCCGACCCTTCAGAACAGCCTACTTGATTAAGTGTTAAAACAAAAAAATCCTGTAATTTCTTCAGCCCACAATTATCTTCTAGATCTGCTGTGTGCAAATTTTTTCCACATCATCTATCCTCTGTGGACTTCCAGCTGTACCAACCCTAAGAGCAGAGCCACAACACACTGTGACTTTTATGATATTTTGAGCTTTCTTGGGCCAAAGAACTATGCCTTGAGAATGGATTGTGGTATAAATAATTAGGAAACATGCAGACAATACAGACATCTACAGATTCCTCTCTTCCACACCTTCATGTTTAAAAACAAACAAACAAACTGAGATACTTAAGAAGGAACATTTTCTTAAATTCTCATTTGAAATATTTTATGCTGATTTAGTTGGGGCAATTAACGAGGCAGGAATTAGAAAACATAGAGTTAATTTTGTTTCTGGAAATCCCCATCCACAACTATATGCTAATTAGTTAAATATGGGTTCCAATTGTCAGGAATGTCTTTACAAGGCTGCTTATCAGCAATATAGGAATTTAGGAAAACCAGGTAAATGTGGAAAAGTTTAGCCACAAAATGGCTTTGCCCCACTTACAAATAGGTAGCCTGGAGCCCTAGGGAAAGTCTTTTCTACTCACTGCAAGATAGTCCCTGGCTCCTTTGTGGCAATGTTGGAACTTCTCAGCATTTGAGAGGCTTCAAGATCTTCCCAGGGTGATGGGAAAGAGGCAGACAATCTTTGACCTGATCCTGGTTCCACTTGGCACAGAAGTCATGAGGTTCATAAAAGGCAACACAGTGTCCTGGAACCTGGGGTGAAATAGCTCTATGCATTGGTATGGCCTTGAAGCCACCTTTAGCCTCAGGAAAATGGTAGACTTGGGGGATTTGCAGTAAAGGACAAAAGGTCCTGAAGGACAGTAATTTGAAAATGGATCAGCAACGTGTCCTGGGACTGATGGCAGTGCAGGCTGCATTAAGAACATTGCTAGCAGGATGAGGGCAGAGGTCATTACCTTCTGTTTCACATTTGTGAGGCCAGAAGTGAGTTACTGCATCCAGTTCTGGGTTGTCAAGGGCAAGACAGACATTGGCAAAGTAGACTAAGTCCAGAGAAGAATCACCATGATGTTTGGGAAGTAGAGCATGTGAAAGAAGAATCTAAGAGAGATGATTCTTTCAGACTTAAGAAGAAAGGTCTAAAGAAGATCTAGTTGCCATGCACAACATCGTAGCCAGGTGGGGGGTGGCCTCTTCTGCCAGGCAACCAGCAATAGAACAAGGGGACATAGTCTCAAGTTGTGCCAGGGAAAGTATAGGCTGGATGTTAGGAGGAAGTTCTTCACAGAGAGAGTGATTTGCCTTTGGAATGGGCTGCTCAGGGAGGTGGCAGAGGCACCGTCCCTGGAGGTGTTCAAGAAAAACCTGGATGAGGCACTTAGTGTCATGGTCTAGTTGACTGGCTAGGGCTGGGTGCTAGGTTGGACTGGATGATGTTGGAGGTCTCTTCCAACCTGGTTGATTCTATGATTCTATGAACCACTTAGCAGCTGATCACAGAGACTTTTGAAAGATGAAATAGTGAAAAGCTGAGAGATGGTGAACACAAGGTGCAGCAAGACAAATTCCATTAAGCAAAAGAAGTCTTCAGTGAAGGTGGTTAATCATTGGGAGAGATTGCCCAGAAAGGTTGTGGAATCTCCTCCCTTGAGATGCTTAAAACTCATCTGGTCAGTGAGCAAGTAATGTGCCTTAACTGAATTTGTCCCTGTTATGATTTGGAGCAAATGACTCCCAAAGCTTTCTTGCAGCCTAAATTATCTCATGTGTCTATGAATGTGAATACTTGAATCAAGATGGAATAAATTTTGTTCCTAATTTTTTTTCCTATGTAGGTATCCTTACTGATAGTTCTTGAAATTATTCATTCTCATCTGACTCTATATAATTTTGGGCTGCACATGAGAGTGAACTGGTTACTGTAGTCTTGTAAATGAGCTACAGGATGGCAAGATTTTTAATGGAACTGAATTTTCTCTTAGATTGTCTTTTACATTAGTAAAATTTAAGGGCAAAAGGCAAGTTTATGGACTCAAAATGAGCTTTGATAATAATAGAATTAAAGCCCTAGATATCAGCAGGGATGATTAACACCAGAATCTGTTCTACTAGATTCAATTACTCTATGGAAGAGCTACTGCAAACTAATACACCATGTTTCACCTATTCTAGGACATCCAAGTGTCTTTCCAGTGAAAAGGTGGGATTTCATTTAGTGACTGCACTAGGTGAAAACAATCATAAATTCAACAAGGTTGGAAGAGACCTCCAAGATCATCTAGTCCAACCTACCACCCAGCCCTTTCAAATCAACTAGACCATGGCATTAATCTTCGTGTAACGTAACTGAAAGAGTTGGGGCTGTTCAGTCTGAAGAAGAGGAGGCTCCAAGGTGACCTTCTTGTGCCCTTCCAGTATCTGAAGGGGGCCTACAAAAAAGCTGGGGAGGGGCTTTTCAGGCTATCAGGGAGTGACAGGAGTAGGGGGAATGGAGTGAAGCTGGAGGTTGGGAGGTTCAAGCTGGACATGAGGAGGAAGCTGTTCAGTATGAGAGTGGTGAGAGCCTGGGCTGGGTTGCCCAGGGAGGTGGTTGAGGCCTCGTCCCTGGAGGCATTTAAGGCCAGGCTGATCTAGGGTAATATGTCCCTGGGCATGGCAGGGGGGTTGTAAGTAGCTGATCCTTGTGGTCCCTTTCAACCCTGACTGATTCTATGATTCTATAACTTTTGCATTTTCAGTAAATTGTTTCAGCCAGAGATTGTTTGAAGGAGTTCATAGGTGCAGAACTCTCCAACAAAAACATCCAATGTACCAGCAGACAAAGATTCTTTTTACATCACATTACTAGACATCTTAATTTTTTCATATACTTCTGTTTTCTGCACTTATGACAATTTGATAATGTTGTTCATTCATATAAAAACTTTTTTTTTTTAGAATAGCAATACAATGTAACTATGACATCATTCTATGCAGTCCAGAGTTTCAGAACGTTCAGTTATAACATCTCAACGATGAAGACACTTCATATCTCATGTTTGCACTTTCATAGGTTTTGTGCAGTAAACCAATGAGGCAACCAATGGATAAGCAACCTCTACTTTGCAGATGTTACAAAGAGCACTGAAGACAGCTCATGTATCAGAGATGTGTTTGGCTTGTCAGCATGTGAGAATATATTCCTATGGGTGCCAAATAGATGTCACAGTCCCTCTGAAGCCAAATGAGGACAGTTTTGCCGTGATTCTCGTTATCTCTTACTGCCTAACTACTTGCTTGGGTGTGATGGTTTGGGCTCTTACCCGGCTCTTACCCGCCCCCCCCACTTTTGGATTTGCCCCAGCTAACTCAGACAGCCTCTGGGAATATAAATGAAGCTATTTATTTACAAGCAGCAAATATACAAGCAGATATTTACAATATATACAGAAATATACAAAAGATAAACAATACAGAAGCACAACTCCCCTCCCAGAAACCTGAATCCCCAGGAGGGGCTCTCAAACCACCCCAACACCTCCCCTTGCCCTCTCAACCTTAACCCAGTTCTCAGGAAGAAGAGAGGGGCAGCCAAGAGGTTAGGGAGCAAGGTTAGTGGCAGCAGGGTTAATGAGATGTGACTAGGTCTGAAGGCAAAGGCAGAATGAAAAGACAAAATGGAGAATGTTTTACTTCTTCTTCCCAGAGTTCTCAGTGTGACTGTGAGCAAAGAGACACAATTGTTTTTCATTTCACTGCCCATTATCTAGTTCCTTCACCAAAACATTCCAGCTTGCTTCAAACTAGCACATTGGGGTTTTTTATTTCTTTTCTTTTTAATTTCTCTCTCTCTTTTTTCCAGTTTATTTTTGCTACACTCTGGGATGATTCCACAGTCAGCAGCAGCAGCAATAAGATTTCACAGTGATAATCCAGAAGTTGCAACCATGTATATATATGAAACAAAGAAAATAGGCCGAAATCAACAAGGAGGTCTTTCATACCACCTCTATGATTGTGCTTCTCTAACAGTAGTAGTGCTCCTTCGTTTCTCTTCTTACTCTTTGCCTCTCTGACTCACTCCAACATCTCAGTTGCTATCAGCCTTTGGCACCCTAACTCTAATAATCATTTATGACCCAAGAGCATTTTCTTTTTCCTCTACTTTCACTCATCCTGATCTGTTATATTTATCACAGATAACATATACTATAAAGCAAAGGCTTGTTTCCACATACCTGTGCTGAAGACTGACATTCCCTTGCACCTAAAAAACCGTAGTTGTTTTGGCAGCTCATTTGTCTGAAATAAGCAGCTTTGCATATGCAGTGTACTGCTTCCACATTTCAGTAGTCAATCTAAGTGATGCTGTAGCCTTTCTCAATATTTCAGTTACATTTATTGCAACTCACATGTTCCTAGTTTTCTCAGCATCATCTTTTCTTTTCCTTTCTGACACCTGTTTTAGTATATATCCTCTCAGTTCATCAGTAACACTGTAATCCTTTTCCCTACCCCAGCTCTCATTGAGGCACAGCTTCCATAATTGTTTTTCTCGTTCTTCTGCGAAACAATTTGTAAACACATCAGATGGAGCCAATGAATTATGGAAGTTAGACAGAAAGACAGAGCTGACAAGTGCAAAGATATGTCTTGCAGTAATTCACAGGCTGATATGCAAGGTGTCTAATCAGAATATAATTTTGCCTTTTCAAAAATCCCATTCTGCTTAGGTAGTCTCATCAGTGTAATTTTTTGTCCCGAGAGCTACACTGATCCCAAGAGCAATCCCAAATCAGCTTGCTTGACCCTTAAGTATCATTACAGAGACTTAACATCAGGGTGGGCAGACATCTGTATGTGTTGTGGTAGGCTTAGGCTTATAATGTCCTGCCTTGCCTAGGCATGTTTTTCTGCTCCACCAGAGAGGCAAACACAGAAAAGGACACAAAAGAACCTGTAGCCACTGAGCCTGGCCTGCCCAGGGTCCTGTGGTAAGCGAGGTACACGCACTTAGCTTCTGCAAGGCCTGTGCTTTTCCCAAACCTGGGGAAAGCCAGCCTGTGGCTTTGCCCAATATGGTCAGGTTTGGCTAACTGCCATCCTGATTGGCTATTCTCGTGTCCAAAGAGCAATTAATCTCGTCCCACATTGATCAAAGGAGATAGGCAGGTGAACAACCTGCTTCTGCTTCCCTGCTTTGCTTCCCTGCTCTTTGCCTGCTCTCTCTGCTGCGCCCAGCCCTGCTGCCATTGCACACTTCCTTATTGCTTGTGTGGTAAGGCACACACACTTAGCTTGTGCCTGCCTAGTGCAAGGCCTGTGCTTTTCCCAAATCAGGGAAAAGTGAGCCTGTGGCTTTGCCTAACACGGTATGATTTGCCTAACTGCCATCCTGATTGGCTACTCTGTATCCTAAAGGGCAATTAATCTCAGCTCACATTTGATAAAAGGAGATGCACAGGCAAACAAGGTGCTTTTCTGCTGTGCTCAGCCATGCTCTGCCATTGCCTGCTTCAACTGCCTACTGCCTTATTGCTTAGTGGTAAATTCCACTGACACGAGTTGCCAGAAGCAGACCCTGGATGCTTACATGCAATCGGCCTGTGTGGTCGGCATGACATCATGCTGAGATTGTTCATTGCATGACATCCTGCCTCTACACCTGAAAGTCCTGAGCATATATACAGATCGTTCAGAAGCCAGGAGACAAGGTCAGAGACGGTCTGCCACCTTTTCTCCAGAGGCCTGGGAAGATCCAAGTCTCAATGTCTGACAAGACAGAGTCCCCTGAAAGTGTTTGGACACTGTCTGGCCTATGGCTAAGCCCCATGAGTTGGGTAATAGTAATTTATGAGTAAATGCTTAAAAGCCTCTTTGTATCACAGTATCACAGTATCACCAAGGTTGGAAGAGACCTCACAGATCATCAAGTCCAACCCTTTACCACAGAGCTCAAGCCTGGACCATGGCACCAAGTGCCACATCCAATCCTGCCTTGAACAGCTCCAGGGACGGCGACTCCACCACCTCCCTGGGCAGCCCATTCCAGTGTCCAATGACTCTCTCAGTGAAGAACTTTCTCCTCACCTCGAGCCTAAATCTCCCCTGGCATAGCCTGAGGCTGTGTCCTCCATTGCCTTCTGCCATAGAGCAGAAAGAGCTCCTTGAGTCCATCTACTGGGCAAGCGACATATTGACTGCAGGTGGCATTTGACTGTGGGAATCTTCTCTTCCAGTTTAATTAATGTTTATATATTTTGCTGGTTATTACTAGATCTAGATATTATCCATAGAATGTTTCCATGACCGTGTAAGAACCCAAATATTATTAAAATTAGTGGTTGGGTGTGTTGAGAGTTCTGAATAGCAAAATTAATAAACAACATTAATTTCCCCTCCACAACAGTATGTATCTGGAAGGATCAAGAGACAGGTGAGAAGGCACAGTATAGACCAAGTGGAAGATGGGAAAAGTTACAGTATCACAGTATCACAGTATTATTAGGATTGGAAGAGACCTCACAGATCATCAAGTCCAACCCTTTACCACAGAGCTCAAGGCTAGACCATGGCACCAAGTGCCACGTCCAATCCTGCCTTGAACAGCTCCAGGGATGGCGACTCCACCACCTCCCTGGGCAGCCCATTCCAGTACCAATGACTCTCTCAGTGAAGAACTTTCTCCTCACCTCAAGCCAAAATTTCCCCTGGCACAGCTTGAGGCTGTGTCCCCTTGTTCTGGTGCTGGTCACCTGAGAGAAGAGAGCAACCTCCTCCTGGCCAGAACCACCCCTCAGGTAGTTGTAGACAGCAATTGTAGGGAAAGGGCTCAAGATGGAGTTTATGGATATAAGCACATTTTTGGGAAAGGCAACAGATGATGTTTTGGATTTTGAAATGTAGATCTCATTGTGGAGAGGCTGCAGGGGCTGCTGAATGCACGTCTGCTGTTCTCAGCCATGTCTGGAACTGTTAGAGTTTGTTTAACACCCTCGTACTTGGATTTGTTATAAAAACTGCTAGACTGTTTCATTACTGTTGCTTGCAGTATTAAAGCTAGGGAAGTACCTCTAATTTTGTTCTGGCCCTGTGCAAAATGCTCTGAGAAAAAACATTCGTCCTTGCAGCAGGGAATGTACTTTCAGTGCTTCCATGAGGCTGTTTGCTTTGTACAGCAGAATTAGTCTAATCTTCTCATACCTATGCAAAAAGGCAGAAAGTTAATATATTTAGGCTGTCTGATTGGTTACTTACTATTTACAATGGCATCAAAATTAATACTATCACTGGAGCATGAACATTCCAAATTAACAGAAACTAATGCTTCCACTGAATCAGCTTTAGCACTGCTGAGAGAAACTGAGGCAATCATAGAATGCTATAACTACTTCTGATTTAAACCTGTTTTTTTTTGTACATAGCAACCCATGTATTAATCCATTCATCATTTCTGCTTCCTGCCACTTTTTGCTTTAAAGGAGCTTTAGAACAAAATTACTAGAAAGGTGATGTTTAAACTTATTTGTATTAATGTCACCACCTTACAAGATACACAGGCACTACCTAGAGAAATGCTACCTTTGTGCAGCTTACTTTTTGCCTGCCAGCTCAGCAGATGATAATATCAAGAATATAGGAAAAGATAACTACTTTGGTCTTGTTTTATAGGCACTCTTCTCTTTTATATTCACAGTATCACAGTAACATCAAGGTTGGAAGAGACCTCACAGATCATCAAGTCCAACCCTTTACCACAGAGCTCAAGGCTAGACCATGGCATCAAGTACCACATCCAATCCTGCCTTGAACAGCTCTAGGGACGGCGACTCCACCACATCCCCGGGCAGCCCATTCCAGTGTCCAATGACTCTCTCAGTGAAGAACTTTCTCCTCAACTCAAGCCTAAATTTCCCCTTGGTGCAGCTTGAGGCTGTGTCCTCTCGTTCTGGTGCTGGCCACCTGAGAGAAGAGAGCAACCTCCTCCTGGCCACAACCACCCCTCAGGTAGTTGTAGACAGCAATAAGGTCACCCCTGAGCCTCCTCTTCTCCAGGCTAACCAATCCCAGCTCCCTCAGCCTCTCCTTGTTGGGCTGTGCTCAAGGCCTCTCACCAGCCTCGTCGCCCTTCTCTGGACACGCTCAAGCATCTCAGTGTCCCTCCTAAACTGGGGGGCCCAGAACTGAACACAGTACTCAATGTGTGGTCTAACCAGTGCAGAGTACAGGGGCAGAATGACCTCCCTGCTCCTGCTGACCACACCATTCCTGATGCAGGCCAGTATTCATCCACCTGGGTGGGTTTTTTTGTTTGGGTTTTTTTTTTCTCTTTTCTTTCTCCTTCTCTTCAGATTACCCTACTGAAAAAAAAAACAAAAAAAAAAAAAAACCAAAATAAACAAACAAATCTCCAAATTATTGCATTGCAAGAGAACCAAATTTTTCAACCCCAATTTACAGTGATGAGGTTATCTGTCAGAAAGGCCCTGGTTCTTGGTGAGTGAAGGCACTAGTGAAAATTAGCATTCTAAAAGGATCTTCTGCAGCTGTCTTCATAAAAAGAAACTGATTAGTGGTTTGGACAGTGCTAACTCTGTAAATTATCAAACAAAATAAGGCAGAAGCATCCATTTACGTATATGAAAATTACAATTTGAACATCACACTTAGAGCACATTAATCAACTTCATTCTTTGTTTTTATGCCTAATGAGGCTTATCAGAAAGGTAAACAGCTTTCTAAATAAAGTTGCCTTGGCAAAAACGGATTAAATACATCCCCATTGGTGTGTATATATATATTTATTTACTCCCTTTTTGTTTTTCCTTTACTATTTGTCTATTTACTTATTTAAATATACTTCATTTGTTAAGATATGGATGAACATTTGAAATGCTCCTGCTTCTGCGTTATCTACAGTGGAACCAACAGAGGCAGAAATAAACACAGTCTATTCTTGGTCTCTCTCTTGTCTCTTTATTGATTTAACCTCTTTCACAGCAATACTACCTTGTAGTTGTGCAAGTGTGAGATTTTTGCAGGCTTTCTAGTAGCTGTGTCTCATCAGCTTTTGTCTGTCCCTTCTTCCTGTTAAAGCTTTGATTGTCAAAATCATTGGAATGGGCTGCCCAGGGAGGTGGTGGGGCACTGTCCCTGGAGGTGTTGAAGAAAAGCCTGGCTGAGGCACTTAGTGCCATGGTCTAGTTGACTGGCTAGGGCTGGGTGCTAGGTTGGACTGGATGATGTTGGAGGTCTCTTCCAACCTGGTTGATTCTATGATTCTGCGATTCAAAAGCGCACCCTCATCTGTTTTTCTCTGAATTAGTAAGGGGGGAGCTGCTGTTTTCCCCAGAAAGATCTACATTGAGTATTGTCAATGCTCTGCACTCCAACCTTGAAGAACTGATGCTTTAGCTGTTAGGGAAAACAAATGACCACCACTAAAACACAAGGAAATAACTCAGGCTTTTGAAATCTATCCATCTTTCTCGGTGTCTGTACTGGTTGTTCTCCTTGTTAAGTATTTATATAATGTCCTATATCAGGTTCCAGGATTAATGCACTGATTCAAATCCTCAAGAATCCCTGATTTGTAAAAATAAAATAATATGCTGGACATGACATCAATTACTTTGTTTTCAGTCTCCACACCATAGAACTGTGATGCTCCACTTGATTACACCAACATGCTTTGGATTTACTCCATTAATGTCAGTGTATCAAGACCATAGCAATTCTGTGTAAACTTCTGGCTAATATGGATGTTTCATCTAGCCACACAGACAAACCTGAAGTAAACTGGAATTTGTTTATTGTCAGATGCCACCAGACAGCCTACCACATTCTCATGCTCTGCTCCAAGTGAGGGACAACTAATGCCCTTCAGTGAGCAGTGTGTGAAGAGCACCGCTCCCTCCATTCTACCATCCAGGTGGGACAGGAATGAAGACTTGCCATACTATCAGTGATTCAAATAATTACTTCATGCTTTTCTGCCCTGTGATGATTTAGTGATCCTGGCTGGTACATCTGGGTGTAAACCCAGGTCTCTGATACATTTGATTGACTCATGAAATAAGCAAACCAGAAATGGAGTCAGCAAGTACTTGTGTGGGTTGCTGGATGCTCAGGAAGGATACTGTACTCTGTATTCTAATACTGATCATCTGTGCCTCTCGCATGATCCTGCTTGAAGGTTTGTATGGACAAGAACTACTAGGAGAAACCTTTCCATTCCAAGACAAGTTTCATTTTCTCTTCAGTCAATAACATTATATGTGTCAATTAAGACTGCACAGCTAGGGGGAAATTGCATGTCACAAGCAGAGGACAGAACCTCAGGACCATGGTTATTTTTTTTCCACCACTTTCTTTTCAGTATTTCACATGAATGTCATGTTTGAACTTCCAGTAGCCAAAGGACTTGGTAAACAACACTGTATCAAGTATTACCTTAATGCTTTTCTTGACAGTGAGCACCTGACGTGAGAGTGAAAAAGAGAAATCCCAGGAGTGGGATGCACAGGAGCAATATATATGAAGGGGAAAAAAATCTAGCCATGTAAAGTTTTCACCTCTAAGTTTTGCACACCAAAAGCTTCTACATATTTGACTTTGAGCTCATCCCTTCCCAAGAAAATATTTCTATCAGCTTGTAGAGCAGTTGCTTTGCACTGTTGTTCCTCAGTGACCTTAACACTTCTTTTTCTTACCAAGAAAAGTTGAGAAGCAGATATCCTGACTGAAGTTCAGCCCAAAACATCTCAAGAGGGTTCCCTCAGAGGTGATGGAGGCATGCCAGTTTACACCACTTTTGTTTTTGCTGATGATGGTTAGGACATGAATGTAGATAGTATTGTGTTACTGAGAGTGAGGACAAAGGTCTGGGAATTGAACTGTCTATTGATCACTGGACTAACATATGGAAGCTAGTTAATGCTCCTTCAGAGAGCAAGTGCCCTGAGCTATTTCATATCTCTGCTACAGAACATGCTGATCTAATTTCATGCACTTAACCCTCCCCCATTTTATTTATTATACTATATTAGCAGGGTTTTACAACATATTAAAGTGCATCTTTGCAAAGGGTGATCGATATATTTGCTCAACATGAGTATGCATGGAGCTACGGCTGCAGTAGATTTCATTATGCTTGTTTGTTTTCAATGTCTAAAATTGAACTGTTGCCTTAAATAATACTGGTGCTTACACATTTATGACCTCATGATGGCAGATGAAGCCATGTGTCCAGGTTTACAGCAAGGCCAGGGGTAGAATTCTGGCACTGGGTCTTAAGTGGTGAACCATCAAAAAACTATTTACATCATTCAGCCATCTTTACTGTGGGCCTCGATAACAGACAGTATTCAAAGGTAGAAAATGTGTCAGGGTGCTCTGCTTTGATATTGATTGGCTTTGATACCAGTTGGTAGTTGGAATATCTCTTGCTTTTTTCTTATATGCAATAAAGGTTGCTGCCTTCCTGGTAACTCATCTAGAGCAGGTTGCAAAAATCATAGAATCAACCAGGTTGGAAGAGACCTCCAACATCATCCAGTCCAACCTAGCACCCAGCCCTAGCCAGTCAACTAGACCATGGCACTAAGTGCCTCAGCCAGTCTTTTCCTGAGTACCTCCAGGGACGGTGACTCCACCACCTCCCTGGGCAGCCCATTCCAATGCCAATCACTCTCTCTGCCAACAACTTCCTCCTAACATCCAGCCTAGACTTTTCCCAGGACAACTCAAGACTGTGTCCCATTGTTCTATTGCTGGTTGTCTGGGAGAAGAGACCAACCTCCACCTGGCTACAACCTCCCTTCAGGTAGTTGTAGACAGCAGTGAGGTCACCCCTGAGCCTCCTCTTCTCCAGGCTAAACAACCCCAACTCCCTCAGCCTCTCCTCATAGGGTTTGTGTTCCAGGCCTCTCACTGACTTCGTCACCATTCTCCAGACAATTTCCAGTATCTCAATGTCTCTCTTGAATTGAGGAGCCCAGAACTGGACACAGCACTCAAGGTGTGGTCTGAGCAGTGTTGAGTACAGGGGCAGAATAACCTCCCTCGTCCTACTGGCCACACTGTTCCTGATACAGGCCAGGATGCCATTGGGCACCATGGACACTGCTGGCTCATCTTCAGTCTACTATCTACTAGTACCCCCAGGTCCCTCTCTGCTTGGCTGCTCTCCAGCCACTCTGTCCCCATATGTTGCTTTACTTCTTCCATGAGCCCAGGACTTCTGTGCTGATGAGAAGATGCAGACAGCTTCCAAGCAAGGAAGGACAGTGCAAATTTTTTATACAGGAGGTCCATGTAAAAGAACTCATAACAACCATGTCAGGTTTTTTTCCCTTAAAGGTCATTTTAGCAAGGATATATCTACCTAACACTGCACAATCCACTTGTAAAGGTCTTGGCAGTAGTAAAAATAAGTCTGCCTTTTCAGAAGATCTCAGAGTAAAGTGTTGTATTTCAGTCATCAGTTTTAGCAAATAACTACTACTGATATGATAATATGCTGTCCATGTTCGTCTTGGATGTCTAATCACATCAAGAAGAGACTCAGAAATGTAAAAAGGCATTAAAAATGTCTCCTTACTCTGCCCAAAAGGAAAAAAAAAAAAAACCCAACAAAAACCCAAACAAACAAAAAACCCAACCCAAAACCCCAGCAACCAACCAAACAAGAAAATAACAACCAAACCAATGAAAAAACCTAACAGCTTTCTGCTGCTTTAAGTCTTTACTTTCACTCACTTGAAGGGCTGACAAGCAATGATAAGGGTGTCAAAGAAGGGACAAAGGTGTACAACCAGGAAAAGGAAAGAGCTAGGAGCCTGGGAAGGGATGCCATCCAGAGGGACTTGGACAGGCTGGAGAGGTGGGGCACAAGCCAGCCTCATGAGGTTCAACAAGACCAAGTGCAAGATCCTGCATCTGGGTCGAGGCACAAATCCAGGCTGGGCAGTGACTGGCTGGAGAGCAGCCCTGAGGACAGGGACTTGGGAGTGCTGGTGGACGAGAAGCTCAACATTAGCCAATGATGTGCACTTGCAGCCTGGAGGGCCAACCAGATCCTGGGCTGCATCAGGAGAAGTGTGGTCAGCAGGTGGAGGGAGGTGATTCCCCCCCTCTACTCTGCTCTGATGAGACCCCACCTGGAGTACTGCATCCAGTTCTGGAGCCCCCATTACAAGAGTGATGTGGATGTGGGGAGATTCATGGTGGATATGAGGAGGAAGTTGTTCAGCATGAGAATGGTGAGAGCCTGGAATGGGTTGCCCAGGGAGGTGGTTGAGGCCCCGTCTCTTGGAGGTGTTTAAGGTCAGGCTGGATGAGGCTTTGGCCAGCTTGATTTAGGGTAGAGTGTCCCTGGGCATGCCAGGGGGGTTGTAAGTAGCTGATCCTTGTGGTCCCTTCCAACCCTGACTGATTCTACGATCCCTTTACACCCAGGGAGTTATTACATTAGCAGAACTACAACGTGAAGCTTCGGATGTTTTTTTTCCCAAGTAGATGCTCATGTTTCAGAGCTATCCCCCCTGCAGATTTACATTCTGTGCCCATATTTATTTATGTTGACCACAGAACCTCTGAACAAGTTTCACAGGCTTCCCAGATTTCGCTTGTATCAACACATTTATCCAGATATCTTGTGTTTTGTATGCTTCTCTGTGTGCCTACATATATATGTGTGTGTGTTTGTGTACAGAACACCAACATAGAGAACAGTACCCTGACAGATTGCCTTTCAGCTACTATGATAATATTTTTAGCATCACCAAAATTAAATAAAACCAATCCAGATGTTTTATAACATTTTGTATTGTATAATGATCACAGAGCAGGAAATGACCCTATCTCTAACTGACATACATAATTCTTTTCAAAATTGGAATGTTTAGAGGTTTGGGGGTTAGACTTTGTGCTAGTTTGAAGCAGGTTAGAATGTTTTGGTGAGAAGAACTAGATGACAGGCTGTGGAAAGAACACAATGGTGATGTCTACTTCACTCATAGGCTTGCTGTGAAGTATAGGAACCAGAAACAAAAACATTAGATAACCACTCTCGCTGGGGCTGCTGGCTGAGCTGCATCTCTCTAACCTCACTCTCCATTTCGGACTAATCCACTTTGCTTCCTAACCCCCTGGCCAAACCTCCATTCTTCCTTGGGACTGGGGTAAGGTTAAGAGGGGTAGGAGGAAGGTGTAGGGGTGGTTGGGAGCCCCTCCTGGGGACTCAGGTTTCTGGGAGGGCTGTTGTGTTTCTGTATTACCTTTTACCTTGTATATTTCTGTCTATAACTGTAATACTGTAAATATCTGCTTGTATATTGTGCTAGCTGCAAATATAAGCTTCATTCATATTTCCAGAGGTGGCTGAGCCTAGTCTGGGTGATTTCTAAAGTGTGGGGGGGTGGGGAACACCCAAACCAACACAGACATCCTGATCTATGGTGGTCCTTTCCAACCCTTTAGACCCTGTGATCCATCCCAGAGCCTGGGGCAAAACCCTCAAGCAGCTAAAATACCACACAGAGGAGCCCAACCCCACTAAAGAGACTGAACCAGCACCCATAGATGATGTTGGAGTGGCTATAAACCCTCTTTCTACCTTTCCCCCACCCCACTCACTGAGTAGATGCTATGGAGACACATCATGTGATGACAGAAAGAAGACACCTTTGCCCAGTAGGACACAGCCTCGGATTTTTGTCTTTCCTGGGGGGGTTTACAAAGGGGAGTGGTCAGGGAGGTCAAAGTGGCCACACCTGGGGTGAGATGAGACTTCAACAGAGCCCAGGTGCTTTGGGGGGATAAGGGTGAAAATTGGGTGGGGTGAAAAATGGGAAGATACAGTTCCAGTGTGATCTGGTATAGGTGATCCTGCTCTAGCAGGGGGGTTGGACTTGATCTTTCAAGGTCTTTTCCAGCCCTTGACACTCTGCAACTGTGATTTACTTGGTATGGTGTCATGAAATCTCCCACATACCATATTTTTTTTCACTGTTCAGCTGCAGTGGGGATTATTTTGCTGCTCTTATTTGTTTCTTTGTACCTCATTCATTGACCCCATCTTTGTAACTTTTCTCTCCTGCCCATTTATTGGCATTCTAACTCACTTGATAAATGGACTGCCATTTCTGTAAATGCAATAACTACAGTTTGCTTGGTAGCAGAAAGGTCTGATCACTGCAATTGTGATCCTCACGTTTTGTTACCAGTCCTCTTGGGCACAGAAGAGAGTAAAGCAGGCTCACTGAAAGTAATTTTAACAGGTCTAGTCCTTGATATGAAATTCTGAGCAGATAATTCCTGAATTAGAAATCTTAGTCTTCAGTGAGGAGGTTATTCCAAGCACTCTGTGATGTTTATTGGTTAGAGCAATCAAAAAAATATTCACATCTGAATAAGAAAAAAACCAACCTTTCAATAACATTTTAAGAGATATTCCTAATATAACTTTGCATATTGTGAATGCTCAACCACATTCTTTGACTTTCTGATTTTGTACTAATTTCTTCTGGGGATGTTGTTTTCCTAGAATGTAAGCAGATAGTAAGTTCTTTGCTCACATTCAGAATTGTGACCTGGAAACTTGGTACTACAGGAAAAAAGTGCATTACAGCAGCTTGTGCTAGTTTGAAGCTAGCTAGAATGCTTTGGTGAGAAGAACTAGATTACAGGCTGTGAAAGGAAAACAATGGTGATGCCTGCTTCACTCATAGGCTTGCTGACATGTATGAAAACAAGAACACGAAACAGTCTTATTGAAGAAGAAATGAAAACATTAGATAACACTTTTGCCATTTTTCTCTCACTCTTGCTTGGGCTGCTGCCTGAGCAACATCTTACTCCCTAACCTCACCTTTGAATTTGGGCTAATCCACTTAGCTTCCTAACCTCTGGCCGAACCTCCATTCTTCCTTGGGACTGGGGTGAGGTTGAGAGGAGTAGGGGGAAGGTGACGAAGCAGTTGAGAGCCCCTCCTGGGGACTCAGGTTTCTGGGAGGGGAGTTGTGTTTCTGTATTACCTTTTACCTTGTCTATTTCTGTCTATAACTGTATATACTGTAAATATCTGCTTGTATATTGTGCTAGCTGTAAATATAAGCTTCATTCATATTTCCAGAGCTGGCTGAGTCTAGTCTGGGTGACTTCTAAAGTGTGGGTGGGTGGGAAACACCCAAACCATCACACAGCTTTACTAGCTAGGTAAGGTCTTTTTATTGCTCTCTTACACTCGTAGAGAAAGCCAGTGCAGCCAGAAAGTATTTAACACACATAGCCCAGTATATGATGCATTACAAACATGGTAGATGATTAAATTAGTTGAATTTTTTTTCATGAGCATATATGAATATTTCATCTAGGTTTTTGTGCAGCTCTTGTTACCTACCAAATACTGACTGAATTATCAAGATCTGCTCTTTACAAGTATAACCAGTGGAATTATCTTTCTGAAAGGTTCTTCTCATTTTTTTTGCTTGCAATTTGAAGTCAGTTTGATTTGGGTTTCTGCATATCTTTTATATAGAGTTCTATCACCTTTAACAGATATATTCTTGCTATCAAATATTGGCAGTTTCGCAGATATCCTTTCATATTTTAGGGATCATGGAATAGAAAAGAAAAGACAGCAGCACTTTTTAGTGGCTGATTTTATGAATTTATGTGGTTTTTTTTCCCCAGAACCTTACTATAGCATTATTTCTTATACTGTGATGGTTTGGGTGTTACCCACCCCTCCACACTTAAGAAATCACCCAGACTAGACTAAGCCAAACTGGAAAATTAAGAATGAAGCTTCATATTTACAGCTTAGCACAATATACAAGCAGATATTTACAATATCTACAGCTACAGACAGAAATGTACAAGTTAAAAAGTAATACAGAAACACAACAGCCCTCCCAGAAACCAGAGTCCCCAGGAGGGGCTCCCAAACACCCTTCCACCTCTCTACCTTATCCCAGACTTTGCCTTACATTCAAAGTGAGTTTGCAGAATCAGCTAGGGGGTTTAGAAGAAAAGTGCAGGCAGCCAGAGCCAAAGAGCAATTCTGTTCTTTATGTTCTTGCTTTTATACATCTCAGCAAGCCTATGAGTGCAGTAGACATCACCATTGTTTCCTTTTCACAGCCTACAATCTAATTCTTCTCACCAAAATATTCTAGCTAGGCTCAAACTAGCACACACCCAAATAAATATTTTCTTTTCCATTGCATCTTTTTGGAAGCAAAAATCAAGGAATTATCTGTGTGAAGAATAAACATTTGATCTCAATTAAAAAAAAAAAAAAGAGAGAGAATACTTACAAACCCCCTGACATTTAAAGAGGGAACTGCACTTTGAGGAAGGTACTTTTTTTTCCAGTCCTCTGTGTGCTAGTTTGAAGCTAGCTAGAATATTTTGATGAGGAGAATTAGATTATAGGCTGTGAAAAGGAAACAATGATGAAGTCTACTTCACTCATAGGCTTGCTGAGATGGATAAAAACAAGAACACAAACATATTTAACAGAGTTGCTCTCTGGTTCTGGCTGCCTCCCTTCCCTCCCTAACCCTAACCTTAACCCCTCTCTCCCCAGCTTGCTGTTTGTGTAACTAATCCTTCTGCTTCCTAACCCCCCTGGCCAATCCTCCAAACTCACCTTGCACATAAGGCAAAGTCTGGGATAAGGTAGAGGAGTGGAAAGGTGGTTGAGAGCCCCTCCTGGGGACTCTGGTTTCTAGGAGGGCTGTTGTATTTTTTTATTACTTTTTAGCTTATATATTTCTATCTATAGCTGTATATACTGTAAATATCTGCTTGTATATTATGCTAACCTGTAAATATAAAGCTCCATTCTAATTTCCAGCTTGGCTGAGTCTAGTCTGGGTAAGTTCTTAAGTGTGGAGGGGTGGGTAACACTCAAACCATCACATCTGCAAAAGAGACTGAGAGTGGATAAAATGATTAAGAGTCACCATAAGGTGATATTGTTTTGCCTCTGACCACCGACGCTACATTTAAAGCTACCTATGGGGAGTCTGGGAAGAAGGTCGCCTTCTGATTTGTCAACCTAGGAAGTATCTTTTGAATTGAAAAAGAATGTGTCATCTTACTAAAAGAGATTAGCATTAAGCCCACAGCGTAAACAGCTTGGGTAGAAAAAGGAAGCTGATTAGCAATTCAAGCTTTATCTTTACTGAAAAGCGACTGATGCCCGGAGAGTTCTGGCATTCTTCACCTTTTGTTGACCATCTGTATCTATGAGCTCCCCAACAGAGATGCAGCTCACTTGGGGACAGAAGAGCAGAAGGGCATAGCCTCCTCTACAAGAGACAGAAACCAAAAGCCACGCTAAACGCCATCAATTAAAATTCATTAGTCCTGTAGGAGCTGCCCATTAGAGTGTTGAGTGTGCACAGATGCCGCTATTACAAGCATGACACCAGTAATTAGGCACCAAAAGTAGGAGGACTTCACAGCCTATTTAACAAAGATGTGATCTTTCTGTTCTTGCATAAACTTTGCCATAACTTTAATTGCTGTAGATTTCACCTACATTGGTCAAAAGAAATATTGTCTTTCTTCCTGTAACTGCTAGGACTGTTGTTTTCTAATTATGTTTAAGACATAGAACAAAATAGATGAGATTACTTCATTGGAAAAAATGTTGTGCTATTAGGAGTGCATTAGTCATGATAAATGTCTATACTTAGTCAGGAAAAATTAAAGCCCAATTTATCCTTACATGTTTTCATGTTGGCTGTCACTGCTGACTGATGACTTGTCATCTGAATGCATCTGTAAGACTTTAAGATAAATAAAAAGAGAGAGCTATCTATATGTAATTTGATGGTAGGTGCTTTCCAGTGCAGTTTTAAGCTTGGTTTTCCAAGATTCACAGAAATGTAAAGAAGTTAGCATTTTCACTGTAGATTTTCTCATTTTCTTCACACAAATGGGTATAACATTTGTCTGACAAACAGCAAATTACAGTCCTATTCTACTTTCTGCTTCCAGATCTGTTCTGCAGTTATTATTCTTATTTCTTACTTCAATTTTATCTGTGCCAGAAGAGCAGGTGTAGAGGGAGGAGAAGTATATCAGGCAAATTTGGGAAAAGTTACAGCTTAGTTTATCCTTCTTTCCCCTTTCCCCTCTTCCTTGGTTTGAGAGCAATGCATGGCATTTTATTCTTTAGAATTCAGTGTCTTATTTAGTGTGCTGAGACCTCATGAACTCAACTTCAGGAAAGGATAAAAAAAAGACACCTTAATTTCAGAGTATGAGAATGCTGAACAATGGGGCAAACACAGAGCCCAGCTGCAGGCATTCTTTTGTTGTGCCACGGGAAACAAGGTGGGGGAAATCTGCAAGCTGGACATGCAAGTTCCACTCTCTGCCCACACCTTCTGTCTCCAAGGAGCTGGACAATAAAAGATAAATAGGCCATTTCACGACATTATTGCAGTACAGAGAAGGGAAAATAATCTCTCTTAGATCAGGAAACATGACAATAGCCAGCTCTTTCCCCCTAAACTGTCTAATACTGGAAGATTTAGCCTTTGAGATTTGTACTGTGGATTTACTGACAAATAGAATTAATGTGCCATTCATAAAATTTCTGGTGTGTAGTCATTGGAATCACAGAATGGTCTGAGTTGGAAGGGACCTCCAAAGGTCTAGTCCAACCCTCTCTGCAGTCAGCGAGGGCATCCTCAACTAGGTCAGGTTGCCCAGAGCCCTGTCCAGCCTCATTTTGAATACCAATAAGGATGGGGTCCCAAACACCTCCCTAGGCAACCTGGTTCAGTGTTCCACCATCCCTGTGGTAAAGAATTTGTTCCTAACATCCAATCTAATTCTGCTTTTCTTTGGGTCAAAGCCATTGCCTCTTATCACTACAGGCCTTTGCAAATAGTCTCTCTCCAGCCTTCTTGTAGGCCCCCTTCAGGTACTGGAAGGCTGATATTAGGTTTCCCTGGAGCCTCTTCTTTTCCAGGTTGAACAATCCCAGCTCCCTCAGCCTGTCTTTGTAGCAGAGGTGCTCCAGCCCTCTGAACGTTTTCATGGCTCTCCTCTGGACCCACTCCATAAAGTCCATGTCCTTCCTACACTGAGAGCTCCAGATTTGGATGCAGCATTCCAGGTGAGGTCTCAGAAGAGCAAAGTGACAGAATCACATAACTTGATCTGCTGGCCAGGTATCTTTTGATGTGACTGGCCTTCTGGGCTGCAAGCTCACTCTATCTGCTCATGTCCAGCTTCTCATCCATCAATATCCCCAAGTATCTTTCCATGGGGCTTCTATCACCTCATCTCCCAGTCTGTATTGAAAACAAGGATTGCTTCAGTCCATGTGCAGAACCCTGTACTTGCTCTTGTTGAACCTTACAAGGTTCACCTGGGCCCATCTCTCTAGCTTGTTCAGGTCCCTCCAGATGACATCCCATTCCTCTGGCATATTGACAGCACCACTCAGCTTGGAGTCATCTGCAAACTTGCTGATGGTGCACTCGATGTGATTGTCTATTAGCATTGATAAAACTATCAAACAGCACAGGCCCCAGTACAGACCCCCAAGGGACATCACTTGTCACTGCTATCCTTCTGGACTTAGTTCCATTGAGCTCAACCTTTTGGATGTGACCATCCAACCAAATCCTTATTGTTGGGGAGGGGAAATTAATTGATGCGAGACGATATTTTCCAAAATTAACATTGTTTATTAATGCTGCTATTCAGAACTCTCACCACCCCCAACCACGCATTTTAATAATATCTCTGTTCTTACATGGTCATGGAAACATTCTATGGATAATATCTACATCTAATATAACCAGCAAAATACATAAACATTCATTGAATTGGAAGAGATTATTTCTGCGGTCAATGCCACTTGCGGCCAATATGACGCTTGCCCAGTAGCTGGGCTCAAGCTCCTTCTACTCTATGGCAGAAGGCAGTAGAGAATTACAAAGAGGCATTTAAGCATTTACTCACAAATTATTATTACCCACAAATTGTTATTACCCACTCACAGGGGCCAGCCACAGTCCAGTCAGTGCCCAAATGCTTTCAGGGACTCTGTCTTGTTGGACGTTGAGACTTGAATCTTCCTGGCTTCTGGGGAAAGGATGCAGACAATCTCTGACCTTGTCTCCTGGCTTCCTCTGGATTGTAGGGTCACGCACTGGATGATCTGTGTATATGTCCAGGGATTCTAGGCAGGAGCTTCAGGTGCAGAAGGCAGATGTGGTGCAGTCTCAGCATGGTGTCACTCTGGCCACACAGGCTGATCGCGTGCAGACATCCAGGGTCTGCTCCTGGTAACTGGCAGCAGTGGAGTTTAGCAGGCAGCAATAAGGCAGTGTGCAATGGCAGCAGGGCTGGGCACAGCAGAGAGAGCAGGCAAAGAGCAGGGGAGCAAAGCAGGGAAGCAGAAGCAGGTTGTTCACCTGCCTATCTCCTTTGATCAATGTGGGCCAAGATTAATTGCTCTTTGGACACAAGAATAGCCAACCAGGATGGCAGTTAGCCAAACCTGACCATATTAGACAAAGCTACAGGTTAGTTTTTCCCTAATTTGGGAAAAGCACAGGCCTTGCACTAGGCAGGCCAGACTCAGTGGCTCCAGGGTTTTTTTTGTCCATTTCCTGCACTTGCCTCTCTGGTGGATCAGGAAAACCTGCCTGAGCAAGGCAGGACACGTATAAGCCTATTTTGGGTTTATCGGTCCTACCACAACACTTATCCACTGAGCAGTCCTCCCATCTTTCCAACTTGGCAAGTAGGACGTTGTGGGCAGTTGTTTTAAAAGGCCTTGCCGAAGTCCAGATAGATCACACAGCCATCTGAATTCCAAATGCTAATCTATTCAACACAGAAAATATGATCAGAATTTAAAAAAAGATGATTAATGGAAAATACAGAAGATCATTTCAGGTGCAACAAGTGGACAATGTAGAACAGAAAGAAAGTGCAAAACATAGTAGGAGTAAAATAATATTTCAAGATTATTTAAGTACATTAATTTTGTTAAACTAAAAAGTACACACATGAATATTTGGGTCTTTCAAGTACTTCTTAAACTTTATATTTAGAAAAGTAACTGTAATTTTTGCTGTGATGGGCACATGCCCTTACTGCAGTGATGACATCAGCCAGTTGGCATTCTGCCTCTGTTAGTGCTCCTGCTGTTATTTCTAGGGTGGCAGCAGGAAAAGCAAAATTTAAGGGGAAGGAATATCACATCAAGACAGAGGGTCTTTAAGTATTGCTTGAAAACATTGCTTTCATAACACAAAGTTATAATCACTTCCTGGCTACATACATGTATATATGTGTGCCTTTGTTCACTTTTGGTATGTATTTCGATCAATGTACTAAGGAGATCTTCTCTGTTAATATCTTTTCTCCTGCAAGTTAGCTGCAATGAAAAAGGAAATATAGCTGAGTCTTCCATAAAAGTTAAGAAACAGTTTGGTTTGAAATTGCACTTTGATTGAAGTGCAAAAGTTCATAAGCCACAACCAGCTAAATATACAGTAGAGAAAATAGTTCACATTCCTGAGTAATGAAAAATATACCAATTTATCACACACTATATTCTTCCAGTTTGGCTTCCAGTTTTTATAAAACTAAAAGGAAATTTATAGATGTACTTCACAGAGACAGAAAGAAGTAGTGAAAGTTCATTGTAAGCTGCGGCTATGCATGAAAATCAAGAAGAAAGTGACATACTTCAAGTTGAGCCAAATATGATTGTGCATAATGGAAAAGATCAAAAATTACTTAAACTAGTTGTCTCTTCTCCTAGGCACCCAGCAACAGAACAAGGGGACACAGTCTCAAGTTATGCCAGGGGAGGTCTAGGCTGGATATTTGGAGGAAGTTCTTGACAGAGAGTGTGATTGGCATTGGAATGGGCTGCTCAGGGAGGTGGAGTCACCTTCCCTAGAGGTGTTCAAGAAAAGACTGGATGAGGCACTTAGTGCCATGGTCTGGTGGAGTGGCTAGGGCTGGATGCTAGGTTGGACTGGATGATGTTGGAGGTCTCTTCCAACCTGGTTGATTCTATGATTCTACAATTCTACTCTATGACAACAGGTAGCTTAGTGATGAGCACAAATATTTTCTGTGCAAGGTAAATGAAATAAACTTAGAGTAATGAGATGTGCACACAATAAACATTCCTGATCCAGCTGTAAGTCTCTAGAGATCACCGAGTCCAACCCCCCTGCCAAAGCATGATTGCCTAGGGCAAATCAGTCATGAATAACAAGATTATGGTCTTTTCTGACACTTAAAATACATCAAAACTGCAGATTGTTTCTAGTATGGTAAACGTACACTGAATGCAAACTTTAAAAAGGGTAATCCTGAACCAGTTGTATAATTATGATTCTACTTGAGATCCAAGCAATTCTTTTGCTGTCTTCAGGGTAAGTATGACTCAGTGTTTTACATTGAATTAGCTATTTTGACAATAAATATAGTGGTATAATTTATCTGTCTTTGAAGGTGGCATGCACAACCACTAAATAGCTTCTAAAGCAAAGATTATCTCTTCAATCGTGGTCTCTAAATTGACCAGATGAAGAAATTCATGCAGTTATAGTGGAACTGCTTTCAGTTGTGTCCAATCTGCTTCTCTCTTCATTGACACTAGCCTGCAAAGCGAGCTCAAGTGCACCTTAGCCCCATCAGGCAGAGGTAGGACATATTCAGATAGTTAAGAAAGAGATGAAAGGTGAAACCTGAAAAGAGCTTTCTACAAAGTGTGATGGTTTGGGTGTTCCCTGTCCCCTCACACTTTAGAAATCACCCAGACTAGACTCAGCCAGCTCTGGAAATATGAATGAAGCTTATATTTACAGCTGGCACAATACACAAGCAGATATTTACAGTACATACAGTTATAGACAGAAATAGACAAGGTAAAAGGTAATACAGAAACACAACAGCCCTCCCAGAAACCTGAGTCCCCAGGAGGGACTCTCAACCACCCCTTCACCTTCCCCTTCCCCCTACCCCTCTCAGCCTTACCCCAGTCCCGAGGAAGAATTGAGGTTCGGCCAGGGGGTTAGAAAGCAAATTGGGTTAGCCCAAAATGGAGGGTGAGATTAGAGATGCAGCTCAGCCAGCAGTCCCAGTAAGAGTGGTTATCTAATGTTTTTATTTCATGTTCATATACATCTCAGCAAGGCTGTGAGTGAAGTAGACATCACCATTGTTTTCTCTTCACAGCCTGTAATCTAGTTCTTCTCACCAAAACATTCTAGCCTGCTTCAAACTAGCACACAAGGCAAAACCCTATTATTTGTATTTTTATCCTGTGAGTCTGGAGTATCTGTTGTCTTCTTAATTTTTTTTTCCAAATAGAATGTGATATGGTGTCTCTATTTAGTGGTACATCAAGACACAATGAATATTGCTTCATATCTACATTATAATTTGATGGACAGTTTACAGGATGCAGCAATGTGATTAGTATAATAACCCAGGCAACCAGCAACAGAACAAGAGGACACAGTCTCAAGTTGTGCTGGGAGAGGTCTAGGCTGGATGCTAGAGGGAAGTTCTTCCCAGAGGGAGTGATTTGCCATTGGAATGGGCTGCCCAGGGAGGTGGTGGAGTCACCATCCCTGCAGGTGTTGAAGAAAAGCCTGGATGAGGCACTTAGTGCTATGGTCTAGTTGATTGGACAGGGCTGGCTGCTAGGTTGGACTGGATGATCTTGGAAGTCTCTTCCAACCTGTCTGATTCTATGATTCTATGAACTCCTAACAGAATAATTAATATTCCCATTAATTTCAATGTTCTGAGTTTCATTCAGGTGGAATCTTAAACAGTATTTACATGTAGGAAGGGTCTTATCAGAGTTTTTAGAGGAATTCATCAACTAGCTACCCAATACAGCAATGACTCTTCCAGACTCAGTATCAGAGGTTGCAGCCTGCCTACAGATAACATATCCTCCAATGCTTTCTCTGCAGAAAATTACTCATTTCTGCTACAATGCATACAAGAATGTAGGAATGCTCTTGATTTACAGCACAGGACAGTAGAGAGAACACTTAATCAGATTATGTCTTCATTTAGCCAAGGTTGAGATTTACCTTCTATTTGTGCTAATTAAACAAACAAACAAACAAACAAACAAAAACCAGAAAAAAAGAATTTTCAAGCTTGATGATTTCTTAGTTTTCTGCAGAAAGCAAGACCATAAGAACTTGCAAAACTGAGCTGTTGTTATTCCACAGGTGGAACACTGTAGTAAAACCTGTCTCTCTTTTCAACCCAGTAGGTCAGCAATAGTTTTATTAGACATTTGCTTACTGAAATGAGGTAAAGGCATTGGGAACTCTTACATCACCTCTGTATCAGGAATAAAGAATCTTTTCTACTGTCATCACAGCTTAAAGTCATCATTAGGTATACTGCTCTCCTGTGCATTCAACAGGCTAAGTATTCTTTGGATTAATGTAGAAGAGACTGTCAAGGGTCCTCATCTTTATGAGAAAACATGGCTTAAATTAACAGCCAGCTAGAAACCTGCAAATTTCTGAACCAATATAGCCTATACAAATTGCTTTCTTATCCTAACAAGTATCTGGACACCTGTGTACTGAGGATCAAGAAACTCTGAGAAATATTAGTGCCAGGACACATTGTGTGTTACTGTACACCCTGGACTAGGCAGATAAATAACTGTAATCAGTAATTAACAGTAATGTTAATGGAGAAAAAATATTAATATGTATTTTAAAAGTGTATCCACTTTTCTTAGAATCATAGAATCAACCAGGTTGGAAGAGACCTCCAAGATCATTCAGGCCAACCTAGCACCCAGCCCTATCCAATCAACTAGATCATGGCACCAATTGTCTCATCCAGTCTTTTCTTGAGTTCCTCCAAGGATGGTGACTCCACCACCTCCCTGGGCAGCCCATTCCAACGGCAAATCACTCTCTCAGTAAAGATATTGAACAGGACTGGGCCCAGCACTGATCCTTGGGGAACACCACCAGTGACTGCCTGCCAACTGGATATGGCACCATTCACCACCACTCTCTGGGCCAGGCCCTTCAGCCAGTTCTTGACCCATGTCAGAGTGAATCTGCCCAAGCCACAAGCTGCAGATGGTGTCAAAGGCCTTGCTGAAGTCCAGGTAGACTACATCCACAGCCTTCCCCACATTCACCAGCTGGGTAACCTGATCATAAAAGAAGATCAGGTTAGTCAGGCAGCATCTGCCCTTCCTGAACTCATGCTGGCTGGGCCTGATCCTTTACAAATTACCTGATCCATTGTGCTAGAGGCTCGAGCAGCTAAAACACCCTACAAAAGGAAGCAGCTCCAGCAAAGACACACACCCAGCATCTGTGCACAACAATGTTGTAATGGTTGCTGAGCCTAACCCTAACAGCCGGGGGGCCAACCAGGCCCCCCGGCCTTTGAAATCCTCCACCAACACCCGGTGCACACCACGGGGACTCACCGGGGATGCCACGCGGAGGATCCCTTGGCCCACAATGGGCCAAACTTGGGGCTTCTGGCCCTCCTGGGGCAGAATATAAAGGAGAGTGGACAAAGAGAGCAAAGTGGCCACACCTGGGGTGGGAGGAGACTCTAATAGGCAGCTAATGGCAAACGGCATCACCTGGTGGCATCTGATGTGTTACAATAGGAAATGAATTAAATGGTGATTAATGTATTACAGGCATGACAGATGATAGCAATGTCTGTAACCAAATCTGATTACATTATGCCCAGATCAAATAGCACAGTCAAGATATGTATTTGAACAAATAATGATGGCTAAAGCACATCATTTAATTTATCTGTTGAAGTTACTGACAAAATACAGTCACTGAGAAAATATCCTTTGTGTTAAAAGAGGAGGTGTTCAATAAAAGCCTGGCTGAGGCACTTAGTGCCATGGTCTGGTTAAGTGGCCAGGGCTGGGTGCTAGGTTGGACTGGATGATCTTGGAGGTCTCTTCCAACCTGCTTGATTCTATGATTCTATGATCCCTTCATCATGCTGTAGGTTCTTTGTGATGGCACCGAAGATGACCTGTTCCATGACCTTGCCTGGCACTGAGGTCAGGCTGACAGGACTGTGTCATAGAATAATGTAGTTTGGAGAAGAACTTCAAGGTCATCGAGTCCCAACCATTAATCCTACTTTACCAAGTCCACCAGTAAGCTATATCCTCAAGGACCACATCTGCACTCCTTGTAGACACATCCAGGGCTGGTGATTCAATCATCTCACAGGACAGCCTGTTACAATGCTTGACAACCTTTTCAGTGATTTTTTTTTCCCTTAAAGTCTAGCCTAAACCCCATCTTGTGTAGTTTGAGGTCATTCCCATTTTTTCTGTTGCTATTACTTGGCAGAAGAGACCAACACCCACCTCATGGCAACTGCATCCAGCTCTGGAACCGCTATTACAAGAAGGATGTGGCCATGCTGGAGCGTGTCCAGAGAAGGGCCACTGGGAGGATCAGAGGGCTGGAGCAGCTCTGCTATGAGGACAGACTGAAAGAGTTGGGGCTGTCCAGTCTGGAGAAGAGGAGACTCTGAGGTGACCTTATTGTGGTCTTCCAGTATCTGAAGGGGTCTACAAAAAAGCTGGGGAGGGACTTCTCAGGATATGAGGTAGTGACAGGAGTAGGGGGAATGGAGGTGGGGAGGTTCAGGCTGAACCTGAGGAGGAAGTTTTTCAGCATGAGAATGGTGAGAGCCTGGACTGGGTTGCCCAGGGAGGTGGTTGAGGCCCCATCCCTGGAGGTGTTTAAGGCCAGGCTGGATGAGGCTGTGGCCAGACTGATCAAGGGTAGGGTGTCCCTAAGCATGGCAGGGGAGTTGTAAGTAGCTGATCCTTGTGGTCCCTTCCAACCTGACTGATTCTATGATTCTATGATTCTATGACTTCCATTCAGGTAGTTGTAGAAAGAAGTTCTCCCCCTCAGCATCTATTTTCTTCAGACTAAGCCCCAGTTCCCCCATAGGACTTGTTCTCTAGGCTCTTAACCAACTTAGTTGCTCTTCTTCTGTTCCCTGAAGAATGGCCCAAACTTCAGAGTCAGCATTCAGAAGCAAATTCTTGTCTGTATACAGTTTTCTGCTTGCAGGCAAAATCAATGTCAAGTAGAGCTGAGGTAGCAATAGCATGACTTTGTCAACATCTTGGATTCTGAAAAATGCAATGTTGGGCTGGAATGCAGCAGCACCATTCCTCATAATGAGAACCATGCACTTCTTCAACCAGTAGAAAGCATTTTAGATTGTGGCACTGCTATTGGTTCACAATTCTGCTACCTTGATCTGAACCTGAGATAGCATTGTAATGACTTTATGAGATTGAGGGAGTGGTTCGTGTAATGTAATGATGTTTTCCATTGCTTTTTGTTTCACGTTGGTTATCCATGATTATCCATGTAATCCATTTGAGTTTTGTCATCTTCAGAGATCAGGCAGGTATTTTCACCAAAAAAAAAAAAAAAAAAAACTATTAATGTAGTGAGGTGATGTACCTCATTGCCAACAATACTCACTGCTCTGTATTCTTCAGAGGTCCCTTCCAATCCAGACCATTCTATGATTCTGTGACTTTTATGATTCTATGATTCTATGACTACAGTGAGCATGGAATATATTACATTAATGTTATGGAATCATACAATCATAGAATCAGTCAGGTTGGAAGGGACCACAAGGATCGGTTAGTTCCAAACCCCCTGCCATGCACAGGGACACCCTACCCCAGATCAGCCTGGCCAGAGCCCCGTCCAGCTTGGACTTAAATGCCTCCAGGGATGGGGCCTCAGCCACCTCCCTGGGCAACCCAGTCCAGTCTCTCACCACTGTCATGCTAAACAACTTCCTCCTCACGTTCAGTCTAAATCTCCCCACCTCCAGCTTCGCTCCATCCCCCTGACTCCTGTCACTACCTGATATCCTGAAAAGTCCCTCCCCAGCTTTTTTTGTAGGCCCCTTTCAGATACTGGAAGGCCACAATAAGGTCACCTGGGAGCCTCCTCTTCTCCAGACAGAACAGCCCCAACTCTTGCAGTCTGAGTTAAGTTACATGAAGATTAATGCCATGGTCAAGTTGATTGGACAGGGGTGGGTTGGACTAGATGATCTTGGAGATCACAGTATCACAGTATCACAGTATCTCTTCTAACCTTGTTGATTCTATGATTGCTTTCACCTAGTGCAGTCACTAAATGAAATCCCATCTTTTCACTGGAAAGACACTTGGATGTCTCTCTTGATTATGACTGGAATTTTTACAGATGTGTGTATGCACACAAATGTAGGTATTAAAAATATTAAATCAATTTAATATTTAATCATGCTACATTAATTAATTCAATTACTATTTCATTAATATCAATACAAGTATTTTGGTATGAAAAAACCACTATGCACAGGAGATTCATCTGTTTCTACACAAAAATGATTTTGAAGAGTATTTCTATACTCAGATACTTTCAGATGTAGCAACTTTTACCAGCTATCCAGTGTGTTAGCTGGATGTTTATGAAAATGCTATTCTGTCCTTCATTTGTGCCTAATGAATGTAACTACCTCTGTAGTATAATTCCAGAGAGGGAAAAAGTAGAAGAAGTTGACTTCTTCCTTCTTTTAGAATCATAAAATTTTCAAATCAACCAGTTTAGTAGCTAAACATAAACCAGCAGTGTGCCCAGGTGGCCAAGAGAGCCAATGGCATCCTGGCCTGTATCAGGAACAGTGTGGCCAGTAGGACAAGGGAGGTTATTCTGCCCCTGTAGTCAACATTGGTCAGGCCACACCTTGAGTACTGTGTCCAGTTCTGGGCCCCTCAATTCAAGAGAGATGTTGAGGTGCTGGAATATGTCCAGAGAAGGGCAACGAAGACGGTGAGGGGCCTGAAACACAAACCCTATGAGGAGAAGCTAAGGGAGCTGGGGGTGTTTAGCCTGGAGAAGAGGAGGCTCAGGGGTGACCTCATTGCTGTCTACAACTACCTGAAGGGAGGCTGTAGCCAGGTGGGGGTTGGTCTCTGCTGCCAGGCAACCATCAGCAGAACAAGGGGACACAGTCTCAAGTTGTGCCAGGGGAAGTATAGGCTGGATGTTAAGAAGTTCTTGACAGAGAGAGTGATTTGCCATTGGAATGGGCTGCCCAGGGAGGTGGTGCAGTTGCCATCCCTGCAGGTGTTGAAGAAAAGCCTGGCTGAGGCACTTAGTGCCATGGTCTGGTTGATTGGATAGGGCTGGGTGCTAGGTTGACCTGGATGATCTTGGAGGTATCTTCCAACGTGGTCAGTTCTATGTTTCTATGATTCTATTGTGAAAATCCATATGACATTAATTCTGTATGGATCTTTAAATCCTAACTTACATTTCTACTCTGTTGTCTTTTTTGTTTTAATACTGTTTTGGGTTATTTTGCCTGTTCTATGATGAACAGTATTTTGGATTAATTAGCACCATGGGAGTATAGATGCTTTATGATTGCATTCCATACATGTTGTGCACTTGAATTCCAGGCCTGCAGCTTTGGATATGGTGGAAAACGTGAAAAACATGGAGAAAAGAACATGAATCCTAACAATGAAGCATAAAACAATTTAAAAGCATTTAAAAGCCTCACTTTTTAAATAAGAGAATTTTTGAGTTACCCTGATTCTCCTTATAATCCTCTTCTATTGGGCTGGGGTTTTATTTTGTTTTTCTTTTATTATGCTGTCTTTGTTAAAAGAAAATTGTTTGCTGTGTTTTTTAATGCATTCAGGATGCCCTTGTCTAATGCAAAATATTATGTTCTGTAATAGGTTTTTGTTATGGTTGATGCTAGGGGGAAAAAAAACCCAAACCCTTGATAGAATTAGACAACAAACTGGGTAGATAATGTACCATGTAGGTGACTTAGCACATACAACATGTGAATTAAATTTTGACCTTACAGTCTGCTGTTAAAGAGAACCAATATGCAAAACTAATTTCTTTCTGTAGTAATTTCTCTGTCCATTGCTGTTGTGAAGGGGTTTTGTTTGGGTTTTAAGGGATTAAATATGAGGCCGAATTTAAAAGGGTTTTAAATAATTTGACATTATATACAAAGAGAATTTCCCCCCTCAAACTTATATATAGTTAACCTACACAAGTTCTTTGTATGCGGTTGTGAAATTGCTTTACAGAATGTCTATTTACAGCAGGAATTAGGAATTTGGTAGAGGTTTGGAAAGGTTTGGATAGAGAGAGTCTTGTGGCATAAAGTGCCACTGGTAAAGTCTGAAAGTCTCTGCTGCTCAAATCGAGATTGCTCAGTTACTCACTGGCTGGAGTCACAGTCTCGGTGGTCCCAAATATGTGTAGCAAAGCCACGTTATTGACCCTTGTGGAGCTGAATAGTTCAGTTTGGGTATTATTGGGGTGCACTGTCTGAGAAGACTCCACGGGCACGGTCGGGCTGGGAATGACAGGCTGGGGTGGCAGCTGGCCAGGAGCGCCTTGGTCACTTGCTCCCTGGGCCGGTGCGAAGTGCCATGGGCTGGAAACCATGCAGCGGTGCTGGCCTCAAAGGCGACAGAGCGGCTAGGAGCGGTGGGTGGAGGAGGGTGGCAGGAACACTGAATTGCCCCTTTTATGAGATGTGGGCCTGAGATTGATGGCCCTTGGCCACAATTCTGTCCAATAAGAGTCTGGCAGCAGGCCAAAACATGCCAAATAAGGTGAAATCCACGGGTCCGGTACCCCCAGATATGGAGTGGGCTCAGGTGGGCCCACACCCCAGGCACGTGAGCTTACACAATGTGTGTACCTCAACCTTCACAGAGTATCACAGAGTATCACAGTATCATCAGGGTTGGAAGAGACCTCACAGATCATCAAGTCCAACCCTTTACCACAGAGCTCAAGGCTAGACCATGGCACCAAGTGCCACGTCCAATCCTGCCTTGAACAGCTCCAGGGACGGTGACTCCACCACCTCCCCGGGCAGCCCATTCCAGTGTCCAATGACTCTCTCAGTGAAGAACTTTCTCCTCACCTCAAGCCTAAATTTCCCCTGTGTCCTCTTGTTCTGGTGAACCTTGCAAGCAGGCAGGCCAGGCTCAGAGACACCAGGGCTATTGTGCTCCTTTGTCCCCTTAATTTGTTTTCCCCAGGTTTAGATAGCAAAACACTTTTCGGGGGGACAACATGTCCGGGCAGGAATAGACTTGTGAACACTGCCATTTGGGCCTATGTGGCCCTCCACCACAATTGCTAACTCAAATGAAAGTAAAACCAGTAAGCAATGTGTCACATGAGACTTTTCCTGGAACTGAGAGTCACACTGATAATTATTTCATTTCTAAGGAATATTGCAGTGGATTTTCTGGATTTTTTTCCCCCTCCTTATATTATTGGTTCAGCAGTTCTTTGTAAAGTTCAACGAGGTTCATTAGCTTATCTGCAGAAAATGGATCTGGTACTTATGAGGCAGCTTCTTTCTATGACTTTTCTAATTAAATCTCTTCCATCAGACAAAAAGCTGCCCTTTTTACTTGACAAACATTTGTTCTAATCTAACTTGCACTGGGGGGTTTTGATACTTGTACTCTTCTCTTGCTCTCCACCAACAGCAGCAGCTGTTAGTCACAGGATGACAGTGTCTGACATTTACTCTGAATGTGTTTGCTTATCAAAATATTTCACTGTTAGACAAGCTTATCAGCTGTAAAAAAATGAAAAAGTGACCAAAAAAAAGAGAGAAAGAGAGAAAGAGAGAGAGAGAGAGAGACAGAGAGAAAGAAAGAAAGAAAGAAAGAAAGAGAAAGAAAGAAAGAAAGAAAGAAAGAAAGAAAGAAAGAAAGAAAGAAAGAAAGAAAGAAAGAAAGAAAGAAAGAAAGAAAGAAAGAAAGAAAAATATTAGTAAGGAATTCAGAAGGAAGGAAGGAATTTGGAAGGAAGGGACAGAGGGGGAGAAGTAGAATGAGAAAGAGAGAGAGAAAGAAAAGAAGGAATTCAGAAGAAAGGAATTCAGAAGGCATTTGGAAGGAAGGAAGGAAGGAAGGAAGGAAGGAAGGAAGGAAGGAAGGAAGGAAGGAAGGGAGGGACAGAGGGAGAGAGGAAGAAAAAGAGAAAGAGGGAAAGAAAGAGAGAGAAAGAGAGAGAAAGAGAGAAAGAGAGAAAGAGAGAAAGAGAGAGAGAAAGAGAGAAAGAGAGAAAGAGAAAAAGAGAGAAAGAGAGAGAGAAAGAGAGAAAGAGAGAAAGAGAGAAAGAGAGAAAGAGAGAGAGAGAAAGAGAGAGAGAAAGAGAGAAAGAGAGAAAGAGAAAGAGAGAAAGAGAGAAAGAGAAAGAGAGAAAGTGAGAAAGCGAGAAAGCGAGAGAGAGAAAGAGAGAAGGAGAAAGAGAGAAAGAGAGAAAGAGAGAAAGAGAGAAAGAGAGAAAGAGAGAAAGAGAGAAAGAGAGAAAGAGAAAGAGAGAAAGCGAGAAAGCGAGAAAGCGAGAGAGAGAAAGAGAGAAGGAGAAAGAGAGAAAGAGAGAAAGAGAGAAAGAGAGAAAGAGAGAAAGAGAGAAAGAAAGAAAGAAAGAAAGAAAGAAAGAAAGAAAGAAAGAAAGAAAGGCACCAACATATTGAGCAAGTGTAGCTTCAAGCATTTCATTGCACATCTATTAATGTATGTTTTTGTAAAACTAAAATAACATTCCTTGGAAGGCTGTTTTGAGAGCTAAGTAATGAAGCATTATTAAGGCGAGACATCTCAATCCACAAGACAGAAGTACACTGTATACATAAGAGGCTGAAGTTTTATAAGGACACCACATTTGTCTGCTCTGTTATCAACATCCTCAAAAAAAAAAGTTGTCAGTTTCAAGAGCTCTGCCTGCAAGTGGATTGTCCTACAGGGATGGGAAAGAAAGTTCAAGAAAAGTTTAATCAAAGTACTTTCCCCAACGCTCAGCAAACCTTGGTGAAAGCTTTCTGTGGACAGGCAGATCAGTGATTAATTTTTCAGGTGTGTACTTTTCTCCTGTGTGAAATAATGTGATACGAGGTGAAGTGCTCACTGAAGAACCAAGAGTCTGAGCTTTCAGTTTTCACATTGGACTATGGGAAGATATACTCTGACTGTGACAAGTATCATTGTACACAGTTTATGCTGCTATTCTTTAACGCTCTCCAGTGTCATTAGCTTGCCAGCCATGTAGTCTGTAAGTAATAGGCTGCAACAGCAGCTAAAATTGACAAGTGCTTAGCCCAGAGCATGGATAGAATGTAATTCATAGGGTTCCTGAGTTAATTTCCAATACCTGTTCCATCAAGGCATACTGATAGATAGCTGCCAGCATCTTCTGGCTTTATCTGCAAATCCCTGCATCTTTTACTGCCATCATTCTGGAGCTGCTATCCTCTTTATCCTCTTCTTTTTTCTTTTTCTTTCATTTTGCCATCTTCCCTTTTCTCTCCCCATCCCCACACTTTTAATTTTTTTTCCTTTGCTCTCTCTCTTTTTCTATTTTCTTTTGTTTGTTTGTTTGTTTGTTTTGCCCCCTCAATATTCTTTTCCTTTCATTTTCTTCTCCCTTTTTCCATAACTCTAAATGAAGCTTACTCTATAGGCATATCATTCATTTAGATTAGTGGCCCTTGCAGCTAAATGCAAGACCTTCAGATGTTATTGAAGTACATTTTTCCATGTGGCCCTGTTTTAAAGTGATGCTTCTTTAGGGACTGCAGGGTGAAATATGAAGTTATCTGGGAGAGTAAATCTGAGATGTTGGACAGATGGTGAAGCGTCAGTGCATACACAGAAACGCATTTCATTTTTATATAGAGGATGCTTTCAATCAGTTTCAGCCTGAAAAAGCAGTTGCTCCTGCTGCATCACTAGTATTTCATATGTTGGGGTTTTTTTTCTTGCTGGTCTTTTTATTTAGTTGGTTTCAGTTTTTAGATCAATAGTTAAGTCAATAAAACCATAATTCATTCTAAATATATTTATGAGTTGTTTGAATGTGTAGGGGGAAAGAAGCACAATTCAGGATCTTTAAATTGGCAAGAAAAGAGCAGTAAAAATGTGGAAAAGAAAGAAATATTGCCTGATGAGGACATGAAAAGACTATGATTGGTAAAAAAAGTATATATCCCTTTACTGTAGATTATGAAAACAAAACTCTAACATCAGATATAGTTCAGAAACCTGAACTGATAAAAACACTAGTATTTAAATTGTGCAGATTAACACTCATTCTCACACACCTCATGGGTATAATACCAACTTCAAAAGTGTTTTCAGAGTATATCCTGCCACAAAGGAGGAATTATTTTTTGAACATTTGAAAGTGTTTTAAAACAATGGCTACAGATACTATTGCAAAGACAGCAGCTGAAGTTTCATTCTGCCTTGCCACAATTGGGTCTGCTGTGTGGCCAATTAAGGTCATGTGTTTTTGTGAAGGTAGGCCTAATAGCGCAAACATGGGCTTATCATGCCCTAGCTTGCTCAGACATGTTCCCCTGCTCCCCCTGCTTCTGTGCTGGGAGAGGCAACGGTAGGAGGGGAGGGCGAAACTACCTGAAACAACCACCTGAAGGGAGGCTGTAGCCAGGTAGGGGTTGGTCTCTTCTGCCAGGTGACCAGCAACAGAATACAGGGACACAGTCTCAAGTTGTGCCAGGGGAGGTCGAGGCTGGAGGTTAGGAGGAAGTTCTCGGCAGAGAGAGTGATTGGCATTGGAATGGACTGCCCAGGGAGGTAGCAGAACCACTGTCCCTGGAGGTGTTGAAGAAAAGACTGTATGAGGCATTTAGTGCCATG
Organism: Pogoniulus pusillus; assembly: GCF_015220805.1. Taxonomy (NCBI): domain Eukaryota; kingdom Metazoa; phylum Chordata; class Aves; order Piciformes; family Lybiidae; genus Pogoniulus; species Pogoniulus pusillus. The sequence goes on from NC_087266.1 coordinate 42,427,932, forward strand.
GTCTAGTTGATTGGACAGGGCTGGGTGCTAGGTTGGGCTGGATGATCTTGGAGGTTTCTTCCAACCTGGTTGATTCTATGATTCTATGAAAGCCCTGGCTTCACCTAATATGGTGAAGCTTGGCAAAGTGCCATTCTGATTGGCTAATCAATGTGCAATGCCTCATTAATCTCGGGCTGGATGTTGATAAAAGGGATAAGCAGGTAGCAGGGGGTGCTGCTACTGCTGCCTCATTTACATCCTGAATATGCCTGGAGAGCTTACCAGGAACAGGCTCTAAATGCCTGCACATGATTGACCTGCATAGCCAGACAGACATTGTGCCAAGACTGCACACCACATTGCATCCTGCCTGCCCCTCTGCAAATCTCCTGTCAAGATGGGAAGTCCTGGAGATACACAGATCATTCAGAGTAACCAGGTTAGAGACTATGCTATAGACTCCCAGCTTCCTGAGCAAAATGCCTGGGAAACTCTGACAGCAACCCTTCTACACGCTTTGGGTACTGCCTGATTTATACTTTGTGAGTAAATACTTAAAGCTTCTTCCAGTGTAATATTTGCATTTGTCACTGTAAGAAATAAGTGCTCTAGTTTTGCCTGTGCCCTGCATGTATAAATTTCCAACCTGTGCATTATGAACCTTGTGAATAAGTTTTCTGGTGAGTTTTAATGTTAATAAACAGATTTTATAGTTATTAGCAATCATCACCTGGATATCAAAATGAATGCAGATTATTAATTTTGCATAATCCATCACAGTTGTCTAGTAAAGAAAATGTCTAACTTGCATGGCAAGTTTCTTCCTTTGAAATGCTTCTGGTTTTTGGTGTTTTTTTGCTGTTGCTGTTGTTTTTTGGTTGGTTTGGTTTTGGGTTCTGGTTTTGGTTTGGTTGTTTAGTTATGTTTTGCTGCTTATTTTTTGAAGATATAAAATGATGAATTTTGGATGAATATTCCAAAACATCTTTTAAAGATGCAGTCTTTGCTTTCCTTTATGCTTTAGCCTAATCAATATGTTTCCTATAGATGACAGTAATTTGCTGGATTTTTGGTGTATTGATGTGGTGATTTGGCCCTGACTAGGGGCCAGAAGCCCACCAAGGCTTCTCCTTCACTCTCCTTCTTAGGTAAACAGAGGAGAAGGAAAATATAACAAAAGGGCCATGGATCAAGTCAGAGCAGTTTAATGAGGTAAGAGTGATAACAAAGACCACATGTGCAAGGATGTCCAGCTGCTCCTCAGGAAGCAAGGTTTCAATATGTGTAGTGCTTGCTCCATGGTACAAATGCCATTAATGCAAGCTCCCCACAATTCCTTCTTTCTCTTAGCTTTGATGTCTGAGCTGATGTCATATGGTATGGAATACTTCTTTGCTCAGTTTGGGTCAGCTGGCCCAGCTGCATCGCCTCCCAAGATCTTGCTCGTGCTTCAGCCTACTGTGGTGGCTGTGAAAGTTGAAAAAAGGCAGTCTTGGTTCTACCTGAACACTGATCAGGGGTAACCAAAACACTGGTGTGTCATCAACACCCAGCTACCACTGCAGTCTTGGTTCTGAACACTGCTCAGGGGTAACCAAAGCACTGGTGTGTCATCAACACCCAGCTACCACTGCAGTCTTGGTTCTGAACACTGCTCAGTGGTAACCAAAGCACTGGTGTGTCATCAACACCCAGCTACCACTGCAGTCTTGGTTCTATCTGAACACTGCTCAGGGGTAACCAAAGCACTGGTGTGTCATCAACACCCAGCTACCACTGCAGTCTTGGTTCTGAACACTGCTCAGTGGTAACCAAAGCACTGGTGTGTCATCAACACCCAGCTACCACTGCAAAACACAGCACTATGAGAGATGCTATGGGAAGAACTACCTCTGTCTCAGTCAAACACGACACAATTGTTTGGGTATTTTTCTTTTCTTGATTGGTTTTGGAATCTGTGGTCATTGTTGTGGTTCTGGGGGGGTTTGTTTGTTTCCTTGGCTGGTTGTTTTGGTTTGTTTCAGGGGTTTTTTTTGCAATGAAAAGGTTAGAGGTATGTCATCAGGCTTCCTTTACGTGTTTCCACAACTGCAGCATCTAATGCCTTCAGCGTATGTTATTGCTTGTCTGAGTGATATACCAGATTTTTCTGCTCTCCTGGAGAAATCGATACTTACAGGACTCTTTTGACAGTCATGTCTACAAATACAGAGTTGTAGCAAGGATGAAAAAAAAACCCAGTAGAAATAATAATGTGAAAGGTGCAAATAGACAGAGTGCTAGCTTGTAAGGGTGATCACCATTGCTGGACAGGTAGCTGCTAGCAGCAGTGGGGTAAACGGGTCATTAAAAGTATTTTTACTAGCAATACAAGCCACATGGACATTGGGGAGTTTCTTAAAGTAGAAATACATTTTAGGACTTTTATTATTTTTCAGTTTCCTTAAGTCTGCCTGACTTTTAGCTAAATCCTTCCCTGCGGAACCTGTTAGGTTTTGTTCAGAGTTTCTAAGAAACAGCAGCATGCCTTATGATTAGTTTGCCACTAGCTCTTAACCTGTGTTTTTTTCTACCAGAAAACAATTTTTTTCTTTTCATTCTGAGTTTTTTTTTTTTTTCCTTGTGAGAGTTTTGTTTGTTTGTTTTGGGCTTGGGGGTGGGCATCAGGGGGTCAGATATGACTGGTTTCGGTACTCGATACATCATAGAAATGGACTCAACTTAGCTCATTAATCTATTTAGGACATATTCTTCTGAGCTTAAATAAATTTGCTTACATTTTAGGATAGCTTCCCCAAGGTCAAACAATTTAGTTTCTTTCCATCAAGTGAAGAGTGATGAGAAAAACACAGCCATTGTTTATCTGGGTTGAGTCTTCTCATTAAATTTGTACTTACAGCTCATGTGTTCAAAACAATTAAGTATTTCAATTGTTTATAAATAATGAAATAAAGAGGAAACACACCTGAATACATGCATATACAGAGTGCACCTGGAACGTTGGCTTAAATGAAAGTTCTTGTTCTTTCTAGTTGTCATCAATTTGGAAAACAGAAGTGTTTGTGAATCTGAGCAGTCACATAAAATTATTTAATGAAAAACATTGAATCAATGAACCCAAAATAATTTCAGCTGCAGATGCTTAATGAATTTGCCCTTGGCTGTTCTGTAACTTGCCCCAAATACACAATTTTCATTCAAAGTCCTTGCATGACATATGGTAAAATCAAATACAGACAGTCTAGTCTAGAATTATTTTTGTTTTAATTTAGTTTTAGGGATGCTCTCAGAGCAGCACAAGGCAGTAGTAGCTACCCTAAGCACTACAGAGATGCAATATAGTTTGGAGTACTATGGAAGTCAGTGCATATCAATTCTGACTTGCAACCTGACAAACTAACCTGTGAACAGCAGGTGATGGGTAGCTATTTCATGCCCTGGGAGGCAGGAAAAAACGATGGAGCTCTGTATTTGAAGGATGGCTGTTCATATAGTTACATTTCACTGGTTGTAACCTGACATCAAATGGTGGAGAAAGTAGAATGTCAGAAAACAACAGTTTTACAAAATGCATTGTATAAGCTACTTACAAGGTCACCTTAAGTTTCACTACATATCTACTGAGATTTCTTGCTTTGTCAAGTTATCATTAAAATTTCCTGTAGCTTCTGAAATATTTCAGCAATGCAATCCTTCCAAGTACTGTTTATGTCACAGATTACTGTTTAAAGCCATCTGGAGAAACTTTGAGATATCATTTTATTAGCTTATGTTTAATTGATAATCAGTCTTTGTCAAGACAAGCAGCTTGATCTAACTTAGCAGGGCAACAAAATCAGTTGAGAGGAGAAAAAAGTTATTTTACTTGTAAACTAAGGGGTAGATACTATTTCTGTTAGCATTAGTTCTGTTTCGGTTAAATAGTTATCCAGGTTTGCTCAAATCAGTTGTGGAAAGACCACTTGACTTTTAAGCCTTCTTAGTGTAATCATAGAATCATACAACCAACCAGGTTGGAAGAGACCTCCAAGATCATCCAGGCCAACCCAGCACCCAGCCCTGTCCAATCAACTAGACCATGGCACTAAGTGCCTCAGACAGCCTTTTCTTGAACACCTCCAGGGATGGCAACTCCACCACCTCCCTGGGCAGCCCATTCCAATGGCAAATCACTCTCTCTTTCAAGAACTTCCTCCTAACATCCAGACTAGACCTCCCCCGACACAACTTGAGGCTGTGTCCCCTAGTTTTATTGCTGCTTGCCACGCACAAGAGACCAAGTCCCACCTGGCTACAGCCTCCTTTCAGGTGGTTGTAGACAACAATGAGGTCCCCCCTGAGCCTCCTCTTCTCCAGGCTAAACAACTAGTTTCTCAGTACTGTTAAAGTTTGTCTAGCAAGGGATTGATGGATTAGGAATAGTCTATGTAACTAAAACTGGCTATGTCTATGTAAAACTGGCTTACAAACCAGTTTATGGAGCAGGTCACTGGCTGCCCGCACAAATGATGCTTCTCGTGCTCTTTTGCGTTGAGGATCTCAATGGCAAATCTCATGGTATTATTTGTATCTGACTCTTGTGTGTTTATGTATGCGGAGGAGGTTTGAGACAAAGTGTGATGGTTTGGGTGTTCCTTGCCCCCCCCACACTTTGGAAATCACCCAGACTAGACTGAGTTGGCTCTGGAAATATGAATGAAGCTTATTATTTACAGCTTAGCAGAATATACAAGCAGATATTGACAGTATATAGAGTTATGTACAGAAATATACTAGGTTAAAAAAGTAATACAAAACCACAACTCCCCTCCCAGAAACCTGAGTCCCCAGGAGGGGCTCCCAATAGCCCCTTCACCTTCCCCCTACCCCTCTCAACCTTACTCCAGTCCCAAGGAAGAATGGAGGTTTGGCCAGGGGGTTAGGAAGCAGAGTGGATTAGTCAAAATGGAGGATGAGGTTAGAAAGTAGCCAGCAGCCCAAGTGAGAGTGTTATCTATGGTTTTATTTCTTGTTCCTATACATCTCATCAGGCCTATGAGGGAAGTAGACATCACCATTGTTTTCCTTTCACAGCCTGTAATCTAGTTCTTCTCACCAAAACATACTAGCCTGCTTCAAACTAGCACACAAAATTATCATACAAAGTAAGAACAATGTATAGCATTGATTTTCAAGAAAATACTATCAGGGTGACAGTAGTTAGATGTTTGATAACAGAAAAAATATTGCCATTACCTTGCAGGTAGTTTTGCTGCTGAGTCCTATACGCCACCTGTACGTGACCTGAGTTTCCAGATGCCCGTTTCCAAGTCTGTCATAATAACCAGAACAATCTTCACCCAGAGGTTCTGCATGGCTATATTTTAAAATACAAGTTTTAAATTCACTACCCCAGAAACATGGATTTAAGCCAGAAACTGCCACTTGGCCTTGGGGTCCAAAACTAACACTTTTCTCTTCTTTGATTTAGTGTATGTTAGACATAACCTAAGCTACTGCTTGGAAAAGGTCAGGCTGTAACCTGGCAGCATCTCTTTCTCCTTCCTGCTCTCTTCCTCTGAGGGTTAAATTGGAAGCATCCAGGGTCTGAATGGGTTGGAGTGAGGGCTCTGGTCAGATTTTGAAAAGGGCTGCGTTTTCTGTATCCTTGTCAGGTCATTCAGTTAAGTTTGTGTCTTGGGCTGGCAGAGGTCACGCACGCCATGCATATGTTTGGGTTGAGATCCATGTCAGTATGTTTAATAAACAGCAGCTCAGACTGCACTTATTATCCACTGTCTTCCAGATAGTTTTCCCTCCTAGCCTCTCTTTATGCACTCCCATTCAACCTCAAACAAGTTTATACTGTAGAAGTCCCACCCTTTCTCTTATCTTTTGGTGTAACATCAAAGATATCATCGCTTCAAAAGGAGAAAGCACAACTTAAGGTCATTTTCTCCTTCACTGTCTGAAGATAATGTTAAAGAGTGGAATTCTTCTGACCGAAATACCTACTTTTGCAAAGCTTCTGTTGAGGAATAGCTCAATGTTTATGGAAAGAAAAGCACATCCTAGCAGGAATATCAGTTTCTGGAAAATCAAAGGGTTTTGTATGTGCCATTAAATTGACATAAAGTTAAGGATCTATGCATACAATTTAAAAAGAATCAATACTATACAGTATCATAGGAAAAGCAAATATGTAAACCCCCAAAATTCTGATTGCCAAAGACACATTTCAGTACACAGCACCATAGATTGGTCCAGACAAAACGTTTGCTTGGATACACCAATGCAGATTTTCTGAACTGATCAATTGACTAACTACAAATTAATGGATTTTTCTTTTCCCATCTGCAACAACAACTGTAATTTCCTGACTTCATTGTAGGAAATACTGTAATGCTTCTTCTGTACAGTGTCTATATCCCAGCTGTTGCTCTATGCAAGCATTATTTCTGCCCCCACAATAGGAAAATACTAAGGAAGAATGTGTGATTTCCCCATGTAATATATTTTTTTGCTTCTCCTAGTGGAATGAGGACAATATTGTATATAAATTAATATGGACACACAATCTTTACTACTTCTCACCCAGTCCATTAAAATAATCCTTGTAATTCTTTTTAGATTCCTTACAGAGGACCCTTTTTTTTCCCCTTTTCTTTCTTTTTTTATCTTCTTTGCTAGTATTGTAAGACTCAGTTCCTACTGCTCTGAGTTTGTATTTCATATAAATACTTGCACCAGATATATTACCTGTAATTTTCCACTTGTTTTCTTTCTCTGGAAAGACAGACATCATGGAAATATAACTGCTGTCCTGATCAGGTATAGTCATAGAGTCATAGAATCATAGAATCAACCAGGTTACAAGAGACCTCCAACATCATCCAGGCCAACCTAGCACCCAGCCCTAGCCAGGCAACTAGACCATGACACTAAGTGCCTCAGCCAGGCTTTTCTTGAACACCTCCACTGATGGTGACTCCACCACCTCCCTGGGCAGCCCATTCCAGTGCCAATCACTCTCTCTGGCAACAACTTCCTCCTAACATCCACCCTATACCTATCCCGACACAACTTGAGACTGTGTCCCCTTGTTCTATTTCTGGTTGCCTGGCAGAAGAGACCAACCCCCACCTGCCTACAATGTCCCTTCAGGTAGTTGTAGACAGTAATGAGGTCCCCCCTGAGCCTCCTCTTCTCCAGGCTAAACAACCCCAGCTCCCTCAGCCTCTCCTCATAGGGTTTGTGTTCCAGGCCTCTCACCAGCTTTGTCGCCCTTCTCTGGACACGTTCCAGCACCTCAACATCTCTCTTGAATTGAGGAGCCCAGAACTGGACACAGTACTCAAGGTGCGGCAGTGTCAGAGATGTCATAGAGATGCATAGCAATGTGCAAGTTCATGGAGCTTAGGTATTATGAACCAGGTTTGACTGGGAAGAGGTCTGATAAGGGAATCTAGCCAGAAGTAATCAGAGCTGTAAGGATTTACCTTATTACAAAAATTAACGAGTACAGTGAAATGGAGTCCAAAGTTTTGCCTGTTTTGCTTTATTTTAAGCTTCTGTCTCCCTTTGTTTTCAATAAGAACTTTGAATATTCCTTCAGAATGAGAGAGATGGTTTTTCAATCCTAAGTCAATAACATGTATAGCAACTCTGAAAAACCCACACCAAACAGATATTCATATTTGGCACAAACCAGTTGTAAATATATAGATATTATTAACATTTATGTTGCTTAAAAGGAGTAATTAAAAAAGTTGATAGCCAGGGGAAGCTAACTACATACCCTCTGAAACTGAGACAGATAGACACTGTCAGAAGGTGATTTATCCAGTCTTAGACAGCTTGCCTAGGCTAGAATGAACTGTCTTCTAGAGGTGTCTATCTGTCCATTTACTTTATATAAAGCATAGATGACTAATTTAATCGCTCAAAGTCACTGCTCCACAAGCTTGATTGAAGTTCAATAAAATGAAGCTTTTCCCACAGTTCTATTACAGGAATTGCACAGCAAACTAATTAAATATGTAAGAGCTTTACAATATACACTTTTTAGCTATGGATTGACACTAACCAAACTCATACACCTAAATACTCCCAGGTATTTGAAAAACTCCAGGGAAGATTTAAAGCTGTGTAGTACAGGCTGATGTCTTTGAGCATTCTTTCTCTGCTGTGCATTCTCTCTCCTGATTCTTGTATTTCATTGCTTTGACTGCAGAGTCATGTCAGCTTCCTCAGGTAAAACTAATTCAGCAACCACCTCGTTATGTGACCAGTCCTTTTGGACACATTGAAATAATTTCCTTTTATTATTTTTTTTTTTTCTTTTAAATACTGGATCCCAGCAGGTTACTTTCTCAGAAATCTATTTTTCTGAAAATTAATGTGCTTTTTTTTTTCCCAAACATCTACCTTTGTCAAGGTAAAAATATCCCACTTTCTACCCTGTATGTCACATCTCCTTATGAGGCTTCTAAAGTAGTGGCTGCCTTCTTTTGTTGTGGCTTTCAGAAGTTTAACAAAACTCTCTCGCAGTAGTTGTAACAGAAACTCTTTAAAGGAACTTTCCTTCACAAGTGTGCACTTCCTGATTTATGAAGCGTTCCAAAGAGAGGAATGTCTGACTCACGTTTCTAATTGTTAAAGAATGCTTAATTTCCCTTGTATACATCGATTTACTAAGTGCTTAAGTAGAATCAGAGAATCAGAGAATCAACCAGGTTGGATGAGACCTTCAAGATCATCCAGTCCAACCTATCACAGTATCACAGTATTATCAGGGTTGGAAGAGACCTCACAGATCATCAAGTCCAACCCTTTACCACAGAGCTCAAGGCTAGACCATGGCACCAAGTGCCACATCCAATCCTGCCTTGAACAGCTCCAGGGACGGCGACTCCACCACCTCCCCAGGCAGCCCATTCCAGTGTCCAATGACTCTCTCAGTGAAGAACTTTCTCCTCACCTCAAGCCTAAATTTCCCCTGGCACAGCCTGAGGCTGTGTCCTCTTGTTCTGGTGCTGGCCACCTGAGAGAAGAGAACAACCTCCTCCTGGCCACAACCACCCCTCAGGTAGTTGTAGACAGCAATAAGGTCCCCCCTGAGCCTCCTCTTCTCCAGGCTAACCAATCCCAGCTCCCTCAGCCTCTCCTCATAGGGCTGTGCTCAAGGCCTCTCACCAGCCTCGTCGCCCTTCTCTGGACACGCTCAAGCATCTCAATGTCCCTCCTAAACTGGGGGGCCCAGAACTGGACACAGTACTCAAGGTGTGGTCTAACCAGTGCAGAGTACAGGGGCAGAATGACCTCCCTGCTCCTGCTGACCACACCATTCCTGATGCAAGCCAGGATGCCATTGGCTCTCTTGGCCACCTGGGCACACTGCTGGCACCTAGCACCCAGCCCTAGCCAGTCAACTAGACCATGGCACTAAGAACTTCATCCAGTCTTTTCTTGGACACTTTCAGGGATGGCGACTCCATCACTGTTGTGAAGGGGTTTTGTCTGAGTTTAGGGTAAGATATGAGGCTGAATTTTGAAAGGTTATAAATAATTAAATAATATATACAAAGAGAATTCCCCCCAAACTTATATACAGTTACCCTACACAAGTTCTTTGTATGCGGTTTGTGAAATTACTTTACAGAATGTCTATTTACAGCAGGATTAAGGAATTTGGTAGAGGTTTGGAAAGGTTTTGGATAGAGAGAGTCTTGTGGCATAAAGTGCCATGAGTAAGGTCACTGAGATTTCTTAGCTGCTCAAATCAAGATTGTTCAGTTACTCACTAATTGGAGTCACAGTCTCTGTGGTCCCCAATATGTGTAGTGGAAGCCATGTGGTTGATCCTCATGGATCTGAATAGTTCAGTTCGGATATTGGGGCACGTTGCCTGAGAAGGTTCCGCAGGTGCGATCGGGCTGAGAGCGGTGAGCTGGAGTGGCAATGAGCTGAGAGCGGTGAGCTGGAGTGGCAATGAGCTGAGAGTGGCAGCCGGCTGGGAGCACCTTGGCCGATTGTGCAAAGTACCATGGGATGGAGTCATATACAGCAGTAGCGGCTCCAGGCGACGAAGAGGCTAGGAGAGGTGGGTGGAGGAGGGTGGCAGGAGCACTGAATTGTCCTATTTATGAGATGTGGGCCGAGATTGATGGTCCTGTGGCCACAATACTGTCCAATAAGCATCTGGCAGTAGACCAAAACACAACAAATAAGGTAGAGTCCATAGGTCTGGTACCCCCAAATATGGAGAGAGCACAGGTGGGCCACAGCTAAGTGTGTGAGCTTATGCAACCTGTTTACATCAACCTTATAACCAGGGCAGGCCAGACTCTAAGGCACCAGGCTTGTTGTGCCCCTTTGTCTGCTTAATTTGTTTCCCCCTGGTTTAGATGGAAAAACACCTTTCGGTGGGAAAACATGTCCGGGCAAGCATAGGCTTGTAAACAAGCCTATTTGGGCCTATGTGGCCCTCCACCACAATCACCTCTATACTCCAAGTATATATGATAGGCAGTATCAAAGCCCTGTTCTGGAGGTTTTTCTCACAGGCAGATATTAAATGTCACAGAGTAAAGCTGGTGCTCAAAACACACCCATTTTTTGCACTCTTCTCGACACCTCTTCCAGCAAGCTCAAGAGTCATATGCATCCGCTCCGTTCTCAACTCTCAGTCTTCTCTTCTTAAGACTAAACAGCTCCAATTCTCTCAGTCTTTCTTCACAGCAGAGATGTTCAAGTCATATATAACTGTGATGCAAAAACAAAACGAATGTGAAATGCAAGTATCTAAAAAATCAAAAATTGATCAGATCAAATAGTAAAAGGAACCCAAGATGTTGACTTTCTACATACGTCTGTCTTGGGCACTATATTTTATTATAAATATTGTATTTTACTAATCTATTTTAGCTGTGTTTTGAAAACAATTATGTATAAATTATTTCCTCTTATATAAGAGACCATGCCATCCTGTGATGCTTGTAACAACTTTTTCTAACCACATTTTAATGTATTTTGATGGATCCAAAACAATTAGTCTTTGTTGTTGCCATTGCTTTTTTCTTCTATTTATTACTCAATCTAATAAAATGTGAATGGCCATAAAGTAGTGAAGAGATGTTTTAATCCTCCAAGGAAATTTTGCCCCCTCCATTCCTGTTTGATAGAAACAGAGGTTATCGAATCTGTATATGTTGTGCAGTACAAAAGATCTTTATAAATCCCAGTGAAAATGTTAAAGAACATTACCTGTTACCCCTCCAACCCCTATTTGTGTCAGGCGTATCACAGAATCATAGAATCAACCAGGTTGGAAGAGACCTCCAATATCATTCAGTCCAACCTAGCACCCAGCCCTAGCCAGTCAACTAGACCATGGCACTAAGTGCCTCAGCCAGGCTTTTCTTGAAGATCTTCAGGGATGGTGACTCCATCACCTCCCTGGGCAGTCCATTCCAATGGGAAATCACTCCCTCTGTGAAGAACTTCCTCCTAACATCCAGCCTATTCACTTGATGTTATGTAGTTATTTTCTAATATTTAGGAAGTTAGTTCATTTTGGGTTTGGAGTGGTTGAAGATTCTAATATTGAGCACGTAAGCTTCTTCCTTCTTGAAATTCGCATGAATTTTCTAATCAGTGTGTGCTAGTTTGAAGCAGGCTGGAATGTTTTGGTGAGAAGAACTAGATTACAGGCTGTGGAAAGAAAACAATGGTGATGCCTACTTCGCTCACAGTCTTGCTGAGGTGTATGAGAACAATAAATAAAAACATTTGATAACCACTTTCACACTCAGCATTCACTCTCACTGGGGCTGCTGGCTGAGCTGCATCTCTCTAACTTCACCCTCCATTTTGGGCTAACCCACTTTGCTTCTTAAACTCTTGGCCAAACCTCCATTCTTCCTCGGGGATGGGGTAAGGTTGAGAGGGGTAGGGGGAAGGTGAAGGAGTGGTCGAGAGCCCCTCTTGGGGACTCAGGTTTCTGGGAGGGCTGTTGTGTTTCTGTATTACCTTTTTGCCTTCTTGCCTTGTCTATTTCTGTCTATAACTGTACATACTGTAAATATCTGCTTGTATATTGTGCTAGCTGTAAATATAAGCTTCATTCATATTTCCAGAGCCAGCTGAGTCTAGTCTGGGTGATTTCTAAAGCATGGAGGGCAGGGAACACCCAAACCACCACACAGTGTTATTTTTAATAATTGAAATATCAAGAAATTTCACCTCCCCAGGGAGGAGGTGGAGTTGACATCCCTGGAGTGTTCAAGAAAAGACTGGATGAGGCACTCAGTGCCATGGTCTAGTTGATTGGCTAGGGCTGGATGCTAGGTTGGACTGGATGATCTTGGGGATCTCTTCCAATCTGATTGATTCTATGGTTCTATGGTCTACTTGATTGGCTAGGGCTGGGTGATAGGTTGGACTGGATGATCTTGAAGGTCTCTTCCAACCAACTTGATTCTATGAAATGCCAGCTAAGATCAGAACTCCACTCATAAACCTGATAAATAGGGTTCAGATGTTCAAACATTTACAAGTACATATTATACACCAAAGGTTATTTCTTTGAATGTAAATATACTACTGCGCTCTATTGCAAGAGGTTTTATTATAGATCTGAATGAGTTCCAGACTTATAAACACTTGGTCATATTATAAGGTGGGCTAAATGTGAGTTTTCCTTGACATGACATGGGCCAGAAAAAAATTACTCTGACAGTTTGTGTTTCTAGGAAATGATCTAATTTCTTCAAGCGAAAAGATATTTTTTGTCATTAATATGCATTAATAGTCTACTGGACTTAACTATGATTTACCTTGCTTTATCTAGAAAACTAGAACCTATTCTGAACTCATTTATCCAATGCCTGATGTCAACAGGCAAATGCTCCTGAGGGCAGGAATCAGATTGCAATTTTCCTATCACTCAGTTGAGCAACCAAGCTATTGGACTAGAAAGACATGTTCACTCTACAAAAATCTCTTGTTTACTTATAAGAGTAGCATATGATGAGTTGCTTCATTGAGGATGAAGCTACATATTTAATTTAATTTCAATACACACTAGCATCTTCATAGGGGAACCACCAAAGTGTGGCTTGGATGAGCAGAATGAGGTTGACTGATGTTGCAAAACACCCTGATTTAGTTCAGGTGTTGCAGAACGAGAGACGTGGCCAAGGCTCTTGCAGATCAGCGTGATCAAAGGCAAAGCCACATGGACTCCAGACGATTCAATCTGAATTATGCCAGAGACGTGTATTGATCATTTAGTTCTCAGTAAATACCCTCAGGGCCAAAAGGCACATGCCTATACATCAGCATAATTAGTCAAGGACAACCCACTCCATCAGCATAAACCACGCCTTGTTTTTCTCATTAACGAGGTGTCTGTTATCTATCGCTTCTGAGATGAGGTAGCCATCAGCTGGTGGGAACCAAGGTCAGCATCTGCCTGTTATTATCCTTCACTCCTTTCCGACATCCTTCTTCACTTTGCATTCTCACAGACTAAAACCTGTTTGACCAGTTGGACTCAAAGAGTGGTCATCTGTGAAACAACATCTAGTTGGAGGCCAACAACTAGTGGTGTACCTCAGGGGACAATACGGAGTCCAAATTTTATTTCAACATCTTTATTCATGATCTGGAGGATGCTGAAGGGTGTGCCTCCAGCAAGTTTGATGAGAGGAAATAGCTAATACATGAGAGGGTCATGTTGCCATGCAGAGGGACTCTGAGAGGCTGAAAAAAATGGGCTGACAGGAGCATCATGTAGTTTAGTAAGCATAAGTGAAAAGTGCTGTGTGTTATGGAGGTAATACCACACAAGAGATTTGAAAATGTCACCTTCTCTTTAAGACTAAGAGGTATGAAACACTACCATGTTATGATAAGTGTTTTAAAAATAAGACAATCGTTTTCTAGGCCATGAGTACAGGAGTTTCCTAACTGCTGTTGTGGCTAGTAAGCTTGTGAATCATTTGGGGGCTGAAATCACAGAACTTCAGGTTTGATATAAGAAAATGAACTAATTTTAGCTTCCTAGGAAAAGAAACTGCAATCAAGCCTTTCACAGAGCTGAGTACAGAACAGAGTCACTAGCAAGAGTAACTACAACTGAGTTACTAAACAACAGCAATCATCCCTGTGTACTTAGAACTGAAACAGCATTTAAACTTAATGGTTAAGGTCACTGTTCTGACTTTGGTAGCTGATGTTCGAATGAAAGTGAGGAAGTGAGGAACTTCAGTGACAAAGATGATCATATATATTTACAGATGATAAGAGGCAAATGAAGAACATGGATTTTCAGCTAGCAGTAACTGTCTAGTGTCCAATAATGCATTAAGAAGTCAATGCTTCTAACCACACTGAATTTAAATCCAGACTCTTAAAACATCCTATCTAAGCAAAAAAATCAAATTTGCTAAGGAATCATGTTTTTTTTAAACAATCAATCTTTTTTTTGAAGTGCAAAAAAGTAATAATAAAAACTATTTTAATTATTTAAAGTGATTTAATAAAATGTTTTAACATAATTAACTTGTTGCGTTGTCCTGGTTTAAGAGTAGAGATTTATTCTTCCAAATATTACGATGCTATAAATCACAGCAGAGAATATGGAGTAACTGCAAACAAAAACTAGAAAAAAGTCCTGAGTAAGGATAGTTTCCTTCAATCTCCTTCAGTACCCTGTCTGAAAAGTTTTCATCTTCTCATAAGTATTTGTCATGAAGGGATTCGTCTGGGTTCTGGGGGACTGAAATATGAGGCCGAATTTTTAAAGGGTTCAAATAATTTAATATTATATACACAAGGAATTCCCCCTTCTCCAAACTTATTTACAGCTACCCCACATACGTTCTTTGTATACAGTTCCGAGATTATATTACAGAATTACAGATTATATTACAGCGAAATTGGGAATTTAGCAGAGGTTTGAAGAGTTTGTGGCATGAAAGTGCCACTGGTAAATTATTGAGAGTTTATGCTGGCTTAGCTCAAGTTTGCTCAGTTACTCACTGGCTGGAGTTAGTTTCGATGGTCCCAAATATCGTGGGCTTGAATAGATTAGCTCAGGGGTTATTGGGGCGCGCTGTCTGCAGCTTCCATGGGCATGGTCAAACTGGGAATGGCAGCTGGAGCGGCGGCTGGCTGGGAGCGCCTTGGTCAGTTTCCCTGGGCTGGCACCGTGGGCTGGAGTCATGCAGCGGTGCTGGTCCCCAAAAGTGGCTGGAAGCGGCTAGGAGTAGCAGATGGGTGATAGAGGGGAGCAAGGAGCGAGAGGCAAGATGTGAGATAGCAGGGACACTGAATTGTCCCTTTTTATGAGTTTTGACCCCGCGATTGATGGTCCCTGGGCCACAATTCTGTCCAATGAGGGCTTGGCAACAGGCCTAAACATACCAAATAAGGTGAAGTCCGAGGGTCCGGTACCCCCAAATATGGAGAGGGCTCAGGTGGATTCCCCACCCTAGGCACGTGAGCTTATGTAACGTGTTTACTTCAACCTTCGAGGAGGAAACCCAGACTGGAAGGCACCAAGGCTATTGTGTCCCTTTGTCCCCCTTAACTTGTTTACCCCAAGTTTAGGCAGGGTAACACCCTTTGTGGGGACAACATGTCCGGGCATGAATAGGTTTGTAAACATAGTCATTTGAGGCCTATGTAACCCTCCACCACAGTATTCCACAGAAATGGAACTAGGATTCATATTTTCCCCAGAGCTAATTGCAGAGTAGGGGTGTTTTCAGAAAACACCGAGTCCAAACAGAGCATGCTTTAACTAAACTGCAGAACAACACACCACAAATAACAAGAGTTTTAAAGAATTCTCAGGCAAATTAATAATCAATTGTGCTAGTTTGAAACAGGGTAGAATGTTTTGGTGAGAGGAACTAGATCATAGGCTGTGAAAGGAAAACAATGGTGATGTCTGCTCCCCTCAGAGTCTTGCTGAAGAAGAAATGAAAACATTAGATAACACTCTCGCCATTTTGTCGCTCACTCTGCCTTGGGCTCTGACTAAGCTGCAGCTCCCTAACCTTACCTTCCACTCACCTTTGCTTCTTAACCTCTTGGCCGAGCCTCCATTCTTCCTTGGGACTGGGGTACGGTTGAGAGGAGTAGGGGGAAGGTGCAGGGTGGTTGAGAGCCTGTCCTGGAGTCCTGTATACCCCTAAATTCCTCTCCTGCCGTGACTTCAGGGGAGAGGGAAAGCCGCCTGGTTCCCCCCCGCCTTCGCCTGCCCTGCAGGCGTGGAAGGGGGGGAGCAAAGGTGTCCTGCCCACACAAGGAGCGCCCCGTGCAGTGCCCGCGCTGGAATCGGGCTGGGATTGGCTGAGCGCTTTCGTGCCTAAGGTGTGGTAATTCCGCTCTTTGTCTAGAGAGGACATAAATATTGGGGTCTTCCTGCCTTTGGGGGTTCCTGCCTTGGAGTTCGTCCCTGCTTGGAGTTAGTTACTGCCTGAACCTTCATGCTCCCCCACCTCTCTCGCCTTGCCTTGGATGCAGAGAGATCTTCAAAGACTGCTTCACCTATTGACATCCTTTGTAAGCCTAATGACCCTTAATGGTCCACCTGCAGCTGCTGAAAGGGAACAAGAGAGAGACAGACCGCACGAGGAAGTCAGCCTGATTGTGAGTTATTTTGACTCAGCTTTATTAGTAAGAAAAATGCTATTAATTAATAGCTAAAGCCTTTTCCAACTTCTGACTTCCAAAATAGTCAGATTATCAATGGTATCCCTGTAGATAATTCTCAAGCAACTGAGTCTGCTAATTAAACTAAATTAATCTTTGTATATATAGTTTAGGGGGCAGGTTTTGGGGAAAATAAAATAACTCTATTTTTGTATAAATAAATTCCCGACTCAGCCACACATTAATTCCTGCCTCCACAACAGAACCTCTCCTGGGGACTCAGGTTTCTGGGAGGGGAGTTGTGTTTCTGTATTACCTTTTACCTTGTATGTTTCTGTCTATAACTGTATATACTGTAAATATCTGCTTGTATATTGTGCTAGCTGTAAATAAATAGCTTCATTTATATTCCCAGAGCTGGCTGAGTCTAGTCTGGGTATTTCTACGGTGTGGGGGGACAGGGAACACCCAAACCATCACATCAATCTTTCTTTCTAAACACAGTGCTTCTCTTTAAAAGGGCAGGTTTCAATGTTAATGCTTTTTGCCTGAAATATTTGGCTTAACTTTAGTGTCAATTGAGAAGAGATGAGAGAAATACTCCTCTCTTCTCAGTGCAGAAGTATTGCATCCAGCTCTGGAGTCCCTATTACAAGAGGAATGTGGAGATGATGGAGTGTGTCCAGAGAAGAGCCATAAGGATAATCAGAGGGCTGCAGCACCTCTGCTATGAGGACAGACTGCAAGAGTTGGGGCTGTTCAGTCTGGAGAAGAGGAGGCTCCCAGGTGACCTTCTTGTGGCCTTTCAGTATCTGAAAGGGGCCTGCAAAAAAAGCTGGGGAGGGACTTTTTAGGCTATCAGGGAGTGACAGGACTAGGGGGAATGGAGCAAAGCTGGAGGTGGGGAGATTCATACTGGACATGAGGAGGAAGTTGTTCAGCATGAGAGTGGTGAGAGCCTGGACTGGGTTGCCCAGGGAGGTGGTTGAGGCCCCATCCCTGGAGGTGTTTTAGGCCAGGCTGGATGAGGCTCTGGCCAGGTTGATCTAGGGTAGGGTGTCCCTGGGCATGGCAGGGGGGTTGGAACTGGTTGATCTTTGTGGTCCCTTCCAACCCTGACTGATTCTGTGATTTTATGAAATAAAATGTTAATAGTTCTGCTTTTTTTGCTTCGTAAGGAGTAAATATTGATAGGATGACTCACTCTTTAGTGCTTGAAAGCAAAAGATGGAGCATCTTTATGTATTTCATGCAAAACTTAAGCCTATGGAACATAGCTGATTGATCTGCAGAAAGACTGTGTAAGAAATATTCAAAGGAGATTGAAGAAAAGTGTTACAATGTCCTGGTTTTAACTCAGCCGGCAGCTGTGCTCCAGCAGTTCACTTCCAAAGCACTGCTGCAACGATTTTCCCCCAACACTCTCCCCTCCAGGCAGCCAAGGAGGAAAAGGACCCAAGAGGCAGAGCTGAGATAAGGAAGATTTACTACTACAGGGATATCAGATACACAAAGAAAAATACTGGTGTACTGAGCAGCAGGGGAATAGGCAAACCTGCATGCAGCCACAAACTAAAGCCAAAGCACTGCACCCTCACTTGAAAGTAGGGAATAAAACACAAAAACACCTCAACAGGAAGCTTAACAAGCTATATGCTCCAAATCTCTTTTAAACTCTTTAAACCTCACCCAGCCTTTTCATAGAATGGCTTAGGTTAGAAGGGACCTGAGAGATCATCTACTTTAACCTCCCTAATGTGGGCAGGGATGCCTCTCAACTAGACTCAGATGCTCAAGGCCTCATCCAGTCTGGTCTTGAACACCCCCAGGGAGGAGGCATCCACAACCTCCCTGGGCAGCCTATTCCAGAGTCCCAGTGCCTTCATACTGAAGAACTTCTTCCTGAGATCCAGTCTAAACCTACTCTCCCTCATCTTAAAGCCATTGTCTCTTTTCTGTCACTAGGTACTCTTATGGAAACTCAGCATGCTACTGAATCTGCTCTGCTGGCTTTCACTGCACCACTGGGGAGATGAGGGGAGGGATGTGTGCATGTGTAGCCTCCCTATCCCTTCTAGTGGAGTCTGACAGCTAAAACCAACACAGTTCTCAAAGCCAAATGCAAAGATTTTAGAAGGCTTAGATTAGAATGCATCTCAGGCACACACTGGATATCTAAAAGTCAGATACTCAGATCAAAATATTTGGTTAGGCTCTCTCATGCATCTCCAGATTATAGTTCTTCGTGACAGGTTACAAAGATACACAGGAAGAGTTGTGACTTGGAAATCCTCTCTCTATTGGCCATATACAAACCAAATCATGTGGTTTAGATTAGGAAGATGACTTTTAGATGAGTAAAGTTGAGAAGGATGCATCCTCCTGTCTGGACACAGAGTTACTAGGACTCCACCTTTTAGGAATGAAGTGTTTTTGCAACCTACAGAGCTCAGCAGACATTATTTGTGAATGTAACAGGGAGGTTGTAGCCAGGTGGGGGTTGGTCTCTTCTCCCAGACAACCAGCAACAGAACAAGGGGACACAGTCTCAAGTTGTGCCAGGGGAAGTCTAGGCTGGATGCTAGGAAGAAGTTCTTCCCAGAGAGAGTGATTGGCATTGGAATGGGCTGCCCAGGGAGGTGGTGGAGTCACCATCCCTGGAGGTGTTCGAGAAAAGCCTGGCTGAGGCACTTAGTGCCATGGTCTAGTTGACTGGACAGGGCTGGGTGCTAGGTTGGACTGGATGATCTTGGAGGTCTCTTCCAACCTTGTTGAGATTATGATTCTATGTTTAAAATTGTATTGGTTTTAGAACTACATTCTAGAATTGTAATACTCAGATATTGTTTCCTAATTACTTTAATCTGGGATAAGCACAAACAGCCTGCAGCTTACCCTCTTTTGTTAAAATAAGCAGACCTATTACATAGCTTGATAATTTCCATGTATGTATTGACACATTTGTTATCTTCCAGCATTTTCTTTTTATTTATTCTCGTGTTTTAAACACGAATCTCAATATTTTGTTAAGGTTATATGTTCAATTGACTGCATTTAAAAAATATTATATGTCTCCTGGTTACATGATTTTTATTATTTTATGGTACCATCAGGCAAATTAGGCATTTAGGAGAGGCTGATGGTTTTTATATGTACCTAAGGTCTATTTCTGTCATGGGAAGTAATCTTCACTGTAGAAAATCCTACGATTATGAATAGGAAATATAAAAAGCTGGGAGGTTGAATTAGAGATCACCTTGTTCCTGACTGGTCAGGACACACCTTGAGTACTGTGCCCAGTTCTGGGCTCCTCAATTCAAGAGAGATGTTGAGATACTGGAATGTGTCCAGAGAAGGGTGACAAAGCTGGTGAGAGGCCTGGAACACAAACCCTATGAGGAGAGGCTGGGGGAGCTGGGGGTGTTTAGTCTGGAGAAGAGGAGGCACAGGGGGGACCTCATTGCTGTCTACAACTACCTGAAGGGAGGCTGTAGCCAGGTGGAGGTTGGACTTTTCTCCAACAGAACAAGGGACACAGTCTCAAGTTGTGCTAGGGGAAGTCTAGGCTGGGATGTTAGGAGGAAGTTGTTGGCAGAGAGAGTGATTGGCATTGGAATGGGCTGCCCAGGGAGGTGGTGGAGGCACAGTCCCTGGAGGTGTTCAAGAAAAGACTGGGTAAGGCATTTAGTGCCACGGTCTAGTTAACTGGCCAGATCTAGGTGCTAGGTTGACCTGGATGATCATGGAGGTCTTTTCCAATCTGGTCAATTCTACCCTGCTATGATTCTATGGCACTCAAACAGCCATTTTTAGTAGGATATATTTTGTCTGTTTTACTTGCGATGCCTGTTATAACTCCTTAATGCTGCAATGAACAAATAACAGTCAGCTCAAAATCCTGTCTCTGAAACTTAAGGAAGTTATTCAGCCACTTGGCTCCTCAGATTGCCTTTTTTTTTTTCAATATGCTAATTTGCAGAAATGGGTTACTGGATTCACTGCTAATGCTGAGATCAGAATAAGCTGTTGCTGCTCTCTCTGCACTGAGTGACAGATATCCCTTTGCAAAGAGCAAGTTTGCATGGGTTTTTTTTCTGAGGAATCAAGCTGTTAGCTCTGCTCTAAATGCCTGTATCAGCAAAGAACTTTTAGAAAACCAGAGAGTGCATTTTGTCTTTAATCCCCAGAATAGAGTACTTCCATCTATCAACAAGAAAAATACACTGTGTAAAACCTAGAGATACCCTTGAAAGAACAAAAGATGTGGCTGTGGTTATTACTCTTGAATGAGTTTCAAATGTTTCTTTATCAAGAAAAGTTGAAGATATCAAAGAATTTCAGAGAACTTAAAAGGTTGTCTTAGTGAAGTAGCGTGGTAGACAATGCCTTCTTTCAGGTTAGGAGAAAGCCATTTACACTACATTGGTATGTATGCACTAAAACCATACCAAATGGTTCGTTATTGTCTGAGCTAATGAAAGAAAACCAAGAAAATGCTTGTCTGAGAATCTCAGGTTTTGAGAATGAAGTTTCCTTTATTTCAGAACAAAAGAAGCATCTATAGTAATGATGTGAGGCTGTGGCATTTCAATCTTAGATAACTTTTAAGAGACCTACAAATGTAAAGATGACTGCTTATATTTAATGTACCAGGTAAGGAAAATGCTCCACCAGTCTTACCAAAACTGGCTGAAGGAAAGAGGTGGTAGGCAGGGGGACAATAGAAGAAGGAGACAGTTGAAGGAGGACAATTAATAAAGGAATCAGGACATATAATGAGAAGAAATAAGCATGGCATCTATCAGTAGGCTTTAATCCCAAAAAGTGTCACAGAGTAAGATGCATTAATTGTGGTCATCTACTGCTTCTTGAACTCTGTCCTGGGTTTGTCCAGAATTAATTTTTACAAGTGGAGAGGGGCTATACTCAGGATGGCCAAATCAAACCTGCCAGTGGGATATTTGATTCACAACGACATGATGCCATCATGTGCAGATTAAGTGGGCAGAGTGAGAGGCAGCAGATTCTGGATGGTGAGGAATTGTATTATATATTACTATTTTCTGTGTTATTTCATTAGAATTATTGCTATTAACAAGGTTTCTTCTATCTTTGTGTTGTTCTGTTACACTCTCCTTATCTCAACCCTGTGAACTTTACCATGTACCCTTGATTGTCCTTTCCATCCCAGCATGGGGATGAGGCAAGCGTGAGCAAACAGCTTCCAGCTGGGCCTCATGCACAATCAGCTCAGAAATTTTGCATGCTTTTGTAGATTACAAGTTCATAATCACTGAGAACAACATAGGAAACAACCTGTAAAAACACCTCTTCTGTGTGCACAGTTGCTCCACAGTAAGCCCAGCTGGGCTGGGGGAATGGTCTGGGAACCTGATCACCCCAAATGTCCCCTGACCCTTCAGGTCAAAGTTTACCCCACTCTCGCTTCTTGTTCAGAACCCTATTTAAGACCCATCTGAGCCCCTACTTGCTCTCTTCCTTCCTGCCATTGCTTTTGCCACATCTCCCTTCTGCTGCTGTTCCAGGTAACCATGTGGCCAACCAACCACGTGGTCAGCCCTGCTACCTCCTGCATGCAAGGACAACATCCATCTCAATCCAGAGAATCCACTGCCATCCAACCTGGTTTTGTATGTGTATCTGTATCTACTCCCATCCCTTATATCCCTGTAACCTCCCTTTACCTTAAATACCTTTTTATTTATTGTTAAATTTACCTTTTAACTTCCAAATCAGTGCAAGACTGTTCTTTTGGGTGTTTCACTCTTCTACCTAATTTGGGGAGGCATCCTGAATTTTCTTCCATTGGGCTTGTGAGCTCAGGAAAAGCTTAAATGGTAACAGCAGTGTTTCAGGATACAATCATACATAATGATCCCAGTGGCACTGGAGTGATTTTTCATTCTCATGTACCATAGAATCAAATCTCTAGCTCATTATTAAGAAAACAAACAAACAACACCCTCAAATAAAACCCAACAAAAACTAACAAAACCAAACCAAACAGGAAAGAAAAAAGTCCTGCCAAATTATTGCAACTCACAGCAATTTTTAGCACCACTGAAAGATTTGTCTACAGAGATATTTCTTGATATATCTATAATCCATGCTGTTATAGCTGCAGGAATGTTCTGTTTCAAAATAATGGTATTTTTATCTGTAATTTTATACAACAGATCAGTTTGGGCACACAGGATGTCCACATGGGAGCTAAAGCTGATAAAACTATGTCAGAATAATTAGATCAGTATATCTATGCCAGGAAATATCTATATATATACAAGCTATCAATGTCAATAATTATCCTCTTTTTACTTACATTCCCTAAATGTTTTCTACTGGATGTTTATGTTGCACATAATCATAGAATCAACCAGGTTGGAAGAGACCTCCAAGATCATCCAGTCCAACCTAGCACCAGCCCTAGCCAGTCAACTAGACCACGGCACTAAGTGCCTCATCCAAGCTTTTCTTGAACACCTCCAGGGACAGTGACTCCTCCACCTCCCTGGGCAGCCCATCTTGTTCAGAAGACAATTATAAAAGGGTGTGCTTGATCTGCAGTCAGTGCCCTTGTGAGCTGTCTTCAGCAAAGCACACAAGCAGGCTGAGATTGAGCTCCCCCACAGCAGCAGTAGGAAGGGGTGATTGATAGCAGAGGGAGTCAGCTGTTGCAGGCGACAGAGGACACCATATGCCTGTGTAATTTGCTTCCTTGGACAGCTTTCTGCTTGTCAGGTGCTAGGATCTGGGATGTGGTGGAGAAACTGCTGAAGCTTTTCTAGCTCTTGGATTGTCATGTCTTCCTGGGTTTCCTGATAGGTACCAGTAATACAGTCAGGGAGGCATGGAGCATGATTTAAGTGTGAAAGTATGACTCCAGGAGGAGTAACTATGAAAGGCATGGAGGCTGGAGTCCCAGATAGTTTTCTTCTCAGTCTTGGTGAGAGTTTAAGAAGTAAATGGATCCTGTGAATTAACAGCTGTTTATGTTACTGGTGTCAACAACAGGGATTTGACTTTTATGGCCAATGGACACTATCTCAGGATCAAGGACTGCTAGGAAGAGATGGGATACACTTGACCAAGTGTGGCAAAAACGTCTTCACCAACAAGTTGGCTAACCTGCTGAGACTTTTAAGCTAAAATGATGAGGGTAATGATCCCCCTGATCAACTAAGAAAGCAGTGGACCTGAATGGCAAGCAAAGAGTGCAGAATGGTGAACACAGACGTGTGGTCAGACAGTTGACACAACTGGAGCTCTGCACTTGATAGACATATACTTTAGAAAAGACAGCCTTGATGGTAAGAACAGGGAGCTGTAGTCTATGTGAGAGAGAAGCAGGAATGCATGAAGTTCTGCCTAGGTGTGAATGATGAGTCAGATGAGAGTTGAGGCTGGGAATGCCATGGGTTTAACCCCAGCCATTCTCCTGTGCTGTGATGAGGGAAAGAATCAGAAGGGTGAAAATGAGAAAACTTGTGGATTATAGAAATTGCACTTAGAGTGTAAGATCTTACATGTGTACTTGCTCATGCAAAGGAGAATCCAACCATCATCTGGGAATTTTAATTAAATGTCATTGAATCTGGATATTTAAGCATGAGCAAAATATGCATTGTTGGGGCCTAAAATTGGATCATTTTAAATCCAAATTACCTTCATTTATATCAAGGCGAGATGCAGCAAACTGTAGTGCTGAAAAAATGAGCACAATCTTGAAATTTGGTGATGGTGTCATTCTTTACTCCCCACAGGTCTTGTAAAACCTCCCTCTTGTTAACTGTTACCCTCTAGTACAGACTTGACAATGGCTGCAGCTAATAAAAAGGGCCAGTGACCTTTCAGGAACCTGCAATGGAAAAGTCAAAATTCAACTGGGAAATTTTTTTTTTCTCAGTACCTCATAAAGAATGAATGCACTAAATGTCAAGATTTTAGCTCAATAGGAATTTAAAATTCATTGTCAGTCATTCAAAAAGTGACTTGTGAATAGCATTATGCTAGACTAAACTAGAGGAAAAGAAAGCACAGTTCTCCATGTCCTCGTGTTTTGTCTGGTAAATACCACTGAACAATTTAATGAAGTGTTTTAGCTTCACGTTCTCCAGATTTCAGTGAGTGGGCTTTGCTTTCTGCCATTACTGTCAAGGGATTTTTGGTGAAAAGAGAAGTAAAGTGGTGTTATATTTCAGGTATTTGTTCCTATAGCTTGCTGAAGGATAAAACTTGTGTACTTCTAAAATTAATCCCAGGGAATGGAAAGCAATAAGCAAAATAACATTGTCGAGAGAAGTCTCTATTGTATATTCTGATCATGGATGTTTGGTGGATGAGAACTTGGTATAGTCTGGAAACTTTTCATGTTTGAGCTCTAGCAATTTTCTTTGTTTTAATAATCTTATCTTCTGATATTCGCCTTTCCAAATATTGTGAAGTAATGCTATGATATTGCTCACTGCCCCCCAGGCATCTGGGGACAGAATCAGCATGGTGGAAGTAAGGATGCTCACAGGTTGAGATAAAGGCAGTTTAACAGGTAAAGTAAAAACCAAGAAAATCAAAGAATTAATTCACTACTTGCCATCTTCAGGAAAGCAGAGATTCATTACACATAACAATTAATTGAGAAGATAAATGCCATCACTCTGAATGTCACTACTTTCTTCTTCCATCAGCTTTTATTGAGGAAGCTGACATTGTATGGTATGGAATATTCTTTTGGCCTGTCTAGGTCAGCTGTCTCACCTGTGTGCCCTCTCAACTTCTGGAGCACGCCAGCTTACTCACTGCTGGGGTGTTATGAGAAGCAGAAAAAGCCTTGGAATCTGTATAAGCACTGCTCAGCAGTAACTGAAATATATCTGTGTCAGCAGTGCTGGTTTAGGCACAAATCCAAAACTTACTAGCAACATACTAGCTGGATAAAGAAACTTAACTCTATCCCAGCTGAAATGAGAACAAGCATTCATGAATATAGCATTAATACTTGACTTTTTTACTTGGTGAAAATAAGCTTCCCTAGTAAAGAACTGATTTTACTGCAGACAAGAATGGCTTGTCTGAGACAGACTTTCAACTCCAGTTCTTACTGGTAAAACACTAACCCATGAAAGCCTCATACCATTTAATCACACAGAATTTCTTAGATTGGAAAAGACCTTCAAGATCGAGTCCAATCATTAGTTTCACACTGACAAGTCCTTGACTAAACCAGATCCCTCAGCACAACATCTCATCACTATGAATCACTATGGTTGGAAAGGACCACCAGCATCATCCAGTCCAACCTTCAACCCAGCATCCTTCATCACTAGACCACAGCCTCAAGCTCCACATCCACTCTTTCTTTAAACACCTCCAGGGATGGCAACTCCACCACCACCCTGGGCAGCCTGTTCCAGTGCCCAGACTGTTGATATATATTGGAATTCAGAAACACATGTTGTATGGCCTATTGAGTTCAGGATTTGTGCCTGCACCTAGTAACTACTGCTTTCTTTTTTTAGTTCTGCTACTGACCCACTGTTTCTTATCTTGGACAAGACACTTTAACATCTAGTCCAAGTGACCAGCATGATTAGTTAGTTAATCTGCCACATAATTAATTACACCATTTCATTTACTCCAAGGAACTACATCAGGGATTAATTTGGTCCAGTATTTCTTTACTACTTTGAAAATATTTTATTTAGTGCTCAGTATTAAACGTGAAGTGAATACTAGTATCTGTGATTTGATATTCAGCCAAATAATAAAGCTGACCAGCCTCTTTATATTGCATTTTCACTTGCAAAATTTTTGGCTTTACTGTAGAAAAAAAGTGGTTAAGCTTAAGAAAAGAGACTGAATTGTCAAAGGAAGATGGAAACAACAAAAGGAAAATAACAGGTAGAAAATTTGAGATAGATGGCACAATAATGAATGCAGGAAGAACAGTAATCAGAAAGGGTTATCTTTTCCACAAAACATGTCTTTGTTTTATAAACCTTCACGAGAGAAGGTTTATAAAACCAGTTAAGAGATCTAAGTGTCAGCAACCAAGTACCAAAGGGAAAGAATGATGACCATAGAAGTGATGCTCATGAAAACAAGTAGCTAGGAAAACTAGTATGAGATTTAAGACACTTTCTATAGCTGGTAACAAAATTCTGTAATGAAGGAAGTTGTAAAGCACACTTAATTGGAAAGAAAGTGGCAAGGGAGGGGGATTGGGGATGTATGTCTGTATGTTTATGTCTAAGTTTATGACAGGAAGAGTGTGGATGGATTTCTTGCTAACAGAGGGCATGAATTGATAAACATGAGCAACCTGTGCTGCAGAGTGTCCTTGATTCCATCCTGGAGGCAGTAACTAAGATGGTGAAGCAAACCCCCACATGCAGCTGCAGGAGGCAGGGTCTGCTGGCCGACCCTACAAGTTGTTTCTATAAGTTTAACCTATCTGTACCTCACACACAGCCTTAAGCCTATCTGTGCCTTCCACATGTACCAATCTTAACTAAGCTAGCTGTGCACTCCTCTTCCAAGTTAGCATATAAGTCACTGTATCACTGCAATAAGGGGGAGAACATTGATCTGTGATACTGTGATCTAACCATACTGGTGCTCAAATCGTTACTCTGGGGTGCCATCACCGCCAGAAGAGAGATTTAAAACCACCTGAAAGAATAACTATTAGGTAATGCTTTACTTCTACAAGAATTCAGAGTAATTTTTCTCTTTTCTCTCAAACTTTTTGTAGTGACAAAGCAGGACAGTTTCTGAGGAGATGTGGACAATGTAAGCCACTTGTTAAAAATCAATTTACTAAAGGGTATGCTGGAACAAATCCAAAACTGATTTGAAAATTAAAGGGGATAGGATTGTGGCAACAGTAGTACCCTACAAAACTCAAGTGTTTGAAGAGGAACAGTATTGCTGCATTGATTGTTTGACCTGTATTGAAAAGGAAACATGAAAGTCAATGCTCTGTTAGGTACAAACATTGATATCTGGAGAGGAGTCCTTGTAACTGAAGTAAAAGCATGCCAGGGAACACTGTGTGCAACTCCACCTCCAGCTGCTACTTCTCCTTGAGCAGGTCAATAATGGTAATATGTATCCCTTAGGAAACAGGGCCTAAGGTTTTCTGTTTTTTTCCCCTGCTGTTTGGCCTTTTCAAAGTCAGAGATTGAACCAGTGAAACAAGTGACTCAAAAATAAAGAACCCTTCAGCACTCAGGACAAACTTAAAATTGCTGTCCTTAGAAACCTTTTCTTCGTTGAGGCAATCATTTAAGAACAAATTGTCCAAACTTTCCTCAGTCTGTGGCAAATTCTGATCATAAACAGCTCTGAAACAGGCTATCACTAGAAATTGTGGCTGGCAGTTTTCTCAAGTAGAACCTAAACACATGTATGCACGTCACAGACCTATCGACATAACACAAGACAGATGCACAGATAGATGCACACACAGGGTTGAACTAATCATAGTAATCGTGCATCTGGTACTGCATTTGATTTCATGAAGAGCATGACACAGCAAACCCTTTGAGATGCTTCATATCACATTCTTTAAGAAGTAATAAATCATTACATGTGTATTGTGAATCTTTTAACTGCCAGGAAAAGGAATATCCCATTTATACAGCCTTAACAGGTGTTGTAGTTCACCATTCTTCATGGTAAGCATCTGACTGTAGTATTAATTAGTAACTCCTTAGATAATCTCTGGCTGCATTGGGGTGGTTTACATTTATTTCTCAGATTGGATAAGGCAAGATGCATGCACTGTGGTTCTATTTCATTGCTATGGTATGCTCCTTTATACAAGCCTGGTGTGGAATTCTTTGGTTGTATGAAAAGTCTCTTAGTAGATTTCCTAATCAGGCTATATTGCTCTGAGGATGTAATGCCAGCATTCACCTGGGTAATTATGGCAGGATTTCTCTAACACCTTCTTTCAGCACCAGGCTTCTTACTTTGTTGGTTTTAGGAAATAATTTTAAGCAAGCAGAGGTTTGAGACCAGTAGAATGGCCTTTCTTGAGGATCTGAATAATAATGAAGTCCAAGGGTTTGCATCCGTGATGAAAAACACCAAAGTCTATCCTCAGGTGTTGCAGAGGCTCACTGAGCTGGGAATCAAATTCCTTGCAAAGCAGATAAAACAGTGGTGCTTGAGGCAGGATGAAACAAGATCTAAGAAAATAATCAGACCCCGAGAGCAAACAATCTCAGATGACACTTTCTGAACTGAACAAGGACCTTAAGTGATCATTCACAGCCATATTTATTGACAGGATTAAAGCAGAGGGAAACAGTTTGTGGGGACAGATAGTTTTGGACCATTGGGTCCTGCTAACAAGGAGTCAGAAGGAATGGTGACAAAACTGGGATTATATGGAGAACAGGATGGAGAAATGTATTCCTTTGTGCTGTGATTATGCTTGTTCCTCCACATGTGATCAAAAGGTATGGTTAATTGCACTGGATCCCTGGTCCTGGCATTAAAAGTAGTTCTCACCTTTATTTCTTTAACACACAGCTACATCTGAGGACAACATTTTCTTAGCTAATGGTAGCCAAGACATCTTAGCCACTTACCAGGGAAAATCTTATTTTCCAGTCCCTAACTGGCCATTTCTGAAGCTACCTTTTGACCTTTTCTACATGCTAGGATTCCAGCTGCCAATGCGGTTTGCTCTGTAAAAAAATGTTAGCCTGTCAAGCATGGCAGATCTGAAAATGCCTCTGACAGTGTGGATGTGTTTAGACCCGTAAATCTTTCTTCTCCTGGTAGTTCCCTCCCTCACTGACACTGGCCAACTGTCACCAGAACAGATTTATCCCACTGACCTGGAGCATAATCATACCAGCCAAAATGTATTATAAGCTTTAAAAATTCTTAGTGCTGTGCCTTTCCCAGTGTGTAAACATCTCCACTTCTCTCCAGGGTTCTTCAAATCTTCATTGTCCAGAAAGGAATTCCCTGCTGTGTGTTAAGGCAAACTTTTTAGCTAGTTCTTGGCTTTTGCTTCAGTTTGCAGTTGGGAAGTTGGTTATGGTTGAGATAAAGGTAAATTTCTTCACACCAGCTAATATTGTATCAATAATATAAGGATCTTTTTGCTATAGTTAAGCTGTGTTTACACAGAGTCAAACTCTTCTTATCCTACTCTAAGAGCAAGTAGACTAGGAGTGCATGAGAAGTTGAGAGAGGACACAGGGGAGACAATTGATCCAAACTGACTGAAGGGATATTCCACACCATTTGATGTCATGCTCAGTAATAAACTAATGGGAAGGTTAGCAGGGCTGACTGGTGAGGTACTCTCTCAGTGTATGTCTGTTAGTAGTGACCAAATTATTTTGTTCACATTGTCTGTTCTGGGTCTTATTCCTCACAGTTGTTTTCCTTTTCATTACAATATTGTTAGTATTACTACTACTAGTAGTAATATTAGTATTACTTACTGATTTTTTCTCAACACATCAGTTTTCTCATTTTCACTCTTCCAACTCTTTCACATTCCACTGTGGGGGGAGTGAGTAAGTGGCTGTGTGGTACTTAGTTGCCATCTGGGTTTAAACCACAGTATCATACTTTAATCTGATTAGATGTAAGCCATCCATAAAATGATGCCACAAGGCTACATTAGTGTGGTATCAAGCCTGCACATACCTTTGAATTGTATACATCAGGACACACAACTTTTTATTTCTGGCTATATAGTTCCAGAGTGGGTGTAACTTTTATCTAGCCAGCTAGAAACACCTGCAGGGAGACTTTCCCAGGCTGGATGGGTGGGCAGAGGCCAATGGGAGGAGATTTAACAAGGCCAAGTGCAGAATTCTACACTTTGGCCACAACAACCCCAAGCAGCGCTACAGACTGGGGACAGAGTGGTTGGAGAGCAGCCAGGAGGAAAGGGACCTGGAGATACCGATAGCTAGTAGGCTGAAGATGAGCCAGCAGTGTGCCCAGGTGGCCAAGAGAGCCAGTGGCATCCTGGCCTGGATCAGGAACAGTGTGGCCAGAAGGACAAGGGAGGTTATTCTGCCCCTGTACTCAGCACTGCTCAGGCCAAACCTCGAGTACTGTGTCCAGTTCTGGGCTCCTCAATTCAAGAGAGATGTTGAGGTGCTGGAAGGTGTCCAGAGAAGGGCGACAAAGCTGGTGAGAGGCCTGGAACACAAACCCTGTGAGGAGAGGCTGAGGGAGCTGGGGGTGTTTAGTGTGAAGAAGAGGAGGCTCAGGGGTGACCTCACTGCTGTCTACAACTACCTGAAGGGAGGCTGTAGCCAGGTGGGGGTTGGTCTCTTCTGCCAGGCAATCAGCAACAGAACAAGGGGACACAGTCTCAAGTTGTGCCAGGAGAGGTCTAGGCTGGATGTTAGGAAGAAATTATTGTCAGAGAGAATGATTGGCATTGGAATGGGCTGCCCAGGGAGGTGGTGGAGTTGCCGTCCCTGAAGGTGTTAAAAAACAGACTGGCTGAGGCACTTAGAGCCATGGTCTAGTTGATTGGACAGGGTTGAGTGATAGGTGGACTGGATGATCTTGGAGGTCTTTTCTGGAGGTTGATTCTATGATTCTATGATCTTCCGTAAAATCTTCCTAACTGGGAGAAAATGTCAGTCAATTCAAAGAATTGCTATGGTATTTGAGATCCAAAAAAGAGTAGGAAAAACATTAATTTCCACCTTATCATGTTAAACACAGATTACTTGTGATGGGCATTTCCTTGTTATTGCAGTCTTAGTTTAGCCAATAAAAAATACCTGTAAGCATGCTACAAGTTTTTCAGGTCTCTTCTTTCTTTGGTGAACAACAAAAACATCAGTAGATTTGATATAGTCACTGGGAAGCAGCAAACTCAGTCAAAGTCTTTTGATACTTTGATGATACACATATCTGTCTCTGCAGAACTTCACTTATGCATTGCCAAAGTTGAGCAACACAATTGTAGAACAACTGCATTACATTTGCATAATACATTCTGAAAAAGCAAGTTCATCTCAGGCACTTTTGGCCATAAGAAACAGCCTCTGTGCATAGAGCAGCAAAAACTGTGACAACAGTTAGTCTTTTATCTTTCGTTACCCTCTCTCCTCTTTGAGAGTACTCACTTCTTAATATTAGGAGAAGCTTCCTAAGTAAAACTCTAAAAAATAGTTTGTCTTAAAAGACCAAGGTCTCCTGAGACTACCAACACAGTCTCCCTTTATCTTCAATAAACTGAGAGGAATGAAGAAAAAAGTCAAGAATCAACACATTGTCTTGGACAGCTAATATCAGGCATCAGAACAGGGCTTGTGCATCACCCTTGGACAGCCGCAGGGGAGAACATCATGAAATTATAAAGCATTAAAACAGTCAGCAAACTGACTAGTAGAGATGTGGCCTCCCCCTGTTACTGTGGAAAATACTACTTAAAACTGCAGAGATGAAAGACCTTTTAATCTATTGAAGGAAGAATAAGATTCAAGTGAAATGTTATAGAGAAACTTGCTATAATTCTGCAGGTATTTAGTTCTGCTTATGGCGTTAATACCATCAAAAGAACCCTTGGAAACTAAAGTGGAAATGGTAAGAAACTGACTTGAACAAAATAAATATTTAACATGTAGGGTGGCCAAATTATGACTTGTAGGTAAAGTGTGACCCACATTCAGCAGCTCTGCAATGCAGCCTGCAGCAGTTTTCTTACTTATTGGAAATGTACAGCTTATAGACTACCACAGATCCCAGGACACGCCACTCCTGAGAAAACAGATACTCCTCTTATCCCTCCCCTGGCCTAGAACCAGATATCTAGCTTTAGGCACTGTATGCTGAGAGCCTCAGGCCTTTCAAATTATCACTGCTCCCCTCTTTTAAAAGTACCTATTAGCTCCTCTAAACGAGTTGTATCTCTCTTATAGATTTGCAGTCTAAGGTGTTCTGGGTGATGTTGCTTCACTGATGACATTTTCTTGAAGATTTAACCTTACTGATCTTCTGGCTGCATTGTAGGAGGACAGAAACAAAGCAAGCCTGTCAGAGACTGAGATAAGCAGCATGCCCCAACATCTCAGAAGAAATTGGTGAGCTAAATTTCTGAGAAGTGCTAATCGAGCATCCTGTACTCACTGCCCCAAAAATCCCCTCTTGCACGAGCTCAGATCCCCAGGAGCTCCTCAATATGCAACAACTGGACAAAAACCCACTGGAGAATGCAGAGTGAGCTTGTGCATGCTAACATGGGACCACCTGCCTGACTGCTCAGCTTGCATGGACTGAAAGGCCACCACTCTGGGTCGCCACACCTGGAACTGAGCTCCTGTCACCTAACACATATACGAGGTGAAGGCTTCCTGTTGTGACAGGTGATGCTGATTCTGAGCCAGCCACAGCCTAGCAGCTCCTGGTTTATCGACAGCAGCCATCATTTCAAAGAAACCGGATGGACAAGGAGGGCTCAACTCTGGAAACCCCCTACCACACCCAGCATGTCCAACACAACTGGACAGTAGCCCTGGCTAAGCAAACTGCTCCTGGAACGTGCTAAGTGATTCTCAAAAAACCATGCATAATCAATGAGGCAGCCAGGGAAAAGAAGAGAAGCTCTGACCTGCACACAGAGCACTCCCCACCTACTCTCTTCAAATGGACTCTGGGATGACCTTTCTTCTCTCTGTGTGGGAGTATTTCTTTTCTTTCTCATATCTCCCCCACCTCTCTTGCTCTTTCCTCTGCTCATCCCTCCCTATCCTACGGTGTGTAAGTTGTGTGAATGCAATAAAACTAACCTATGCATTTGGCACTGCTTGTGCCTTAATTCTGTGTCCGAGAATCCAAACCTCTCAGACCTGGGACTCCTCTGGACTGAGACAAACCCCCAAGAAACAAATCCCTAAAAAAACCTGACCTAATCTTCACTTGCATAAGAATGTTATCCTCTGAAACCAGGAGAACACATTGATTGGTAGCTGATGGTGAAAGGGAACTATCTTTATGTTTGGTAAAAGTGACTCCAAACTAAGATACAGGTAATGGGCATGATGGTGATTCTTTGACCAGTGATAGTAAGCATTAGACTGGTTTCAGCCTACTCCTTTCCTTCAGGTGAAATAGAAAACAAACAAACAAACAAACCACAAGCAAATGAAAAAAACAAAAACAAACAAGAACAAAAAATCAACCAACAAAACCCCAAAAACCCAAACCCAACAAAAAAAAAAAAAACAAAAAAAACCCCCCACAAGTGAATACCAAAACCCAAAGAAGAGCCCTTCTTAGCCCTACCTTTTGTTGGATGAGGTTTCACTTCATTTGAGCGTTAGATCTAGAACATTGAATCTATACATAGAATAATAGAATCAATCAGGTTGGATGAGATCTCCAAGATCATCCAGGCCAACCTAGCACCCAGCCCTATCCAATCAACTAGACCATGGCACCAATTGTCTCATCCAGTCTTTTCTTGAGTTCCTCCAAGGATGGCGACTCCACCACCTCCCTGGGCAGCCCATTCCAATGGCAAATCACTCTCTCAATAAAGATATTGAACAGGACTGGGCCCAGCACTGACCTTTGGGGAACACCACCAGTGACTGCCTGCCAACTGGATGTGGCACTATTCACCACCACTCTCTGGGCCAGGCCCTTCAGCCAGTTCTTAACCCATGTCAGAGTGAATCTGCCCAAGCCACAAGCTGCAGATGGTGTCAAAGGCCTTGCTGAAGTCCAGGTAGACTACATCCACAGCCTTCCCCACATTCACCAGCTGGGTAACCTGATCATAAAAGAAGATCAGGTTAGTCAGGCAGCATCTGCCCTTCCTAAACTCGTGCTGGCTGGGCCTGATCCTTTACAAATTACCTGATCCATTGTGCTAAAGGCTCAAGCAGCTAAAACACCCTACAAAAGGAAGCAGCTCCAGCAAAGACACACACCCAGCACCTGTGCACAGCAATGTTGTAATGGTTGCTGAGCCTAACCCTAACAGCCGGGGGGCCCACCAGGCCCCCCGGCCTTTGAAATCCTCCACCAACACCCGGTGCACACCACAGGGACTCACCGGGGATGCCACGCGGAGGATCCCTTGGCCCACAATGGGCCAAACTTGGGGCTTCTGGTCCTTCTGGGGCAGAATATAAAGGAGAGTGGACAAAGAGAGCAAAGTGGCCACACCTGGGGTGGGGGGAGACTCCAATAGCCAGCTAATGGCAAACAGCATCACCTGGTGGCATTCTTTTTTTGAACACCTCTAGGGATGGTAGCTCCACCACCTCCCTGGGCAGCCCATTCCAATGGGAAATCACTCTCTCTGTCAGGAACTTCCTCCTAACATCCAGCCTAGACCTCCCCCAGCACAACTTCAGACTGTGTCCCCTTGTTCTGTTGCTGGTTGCTTGGGAGAAGAGACCAACCCCACCTGGCTACAACCTCCCTTCAGGTAGTTGTAGACAGCAATGAGGTCACCCCTGACCCTCCTCCTCTCCAGGCTAAACACCCCCAGCTCCCTCAGCCTCTCCTCATAGGGTTTGTGTTCCAGGCCTCTCACCGTCTTCATCGCCCTTCTCTGGACATATTCCAGTATCTCAACATCTCTCTTGAACTGAGGAGCCCAGAACTGGACACAGTACTCAAGGTGTGTCCTGACCAGTGTCAGGAACAAGGTGATCTCTAATTCAACCTCCCAGCTTTTTAAATTTCCTATTTATAATCCTAGGATTTTGTACAGTGAAGATTACTTCCCATGACAGAAATAGACCTTAGGTACCTATAAAAACCATCAATATAAGCCAGCCTTTTAATTATGGAGTGGTAGTTTGACCTGGAGACAAGCTATCTCAGAACTTGCTGGTGCTCCTGGCGCCTACCTCTATCACAGAAGAGAAGCAAGGATTATTTGTCTGAGCAGGACTATGAGATAACTGAGCCAGTCATCTCAGTACACTCTACTTAGACCAAGTAGCTATAAGATTTCTAGGTATACCCATTTAAATATTTTAACACCTAAAACTATATAATTTGACTAATTTGTTTTGTTTTAAGGAGATTTTGTGTGCTACAGTGGGCTTGGGTATAAAGTATCACAGTATCACCAAGGTTGGAAGAGACCTCACAGATCATCAAGTCCAACCCTTTACCACAGAGCTCAAGGCTAGACCATGGCACCAAGTGCCACGTCCAATCCTGCCTTGAACAGCCCCAGGGACGGTGACTCCACCACCTCCCCGGGCAGCCCATTCCAGTGTCCAATGACTCTCTCAGTGAAGAACTTTCTCCTCACCTCAAGCCTAAATCTCCCCTGGCGCAGCTTGAGGCTGTGTCCTCTCGTTCTGGTGCTGGCCACCTGAGAGAAGAGAGCAACCTCCCCCTGGCCACAACCACCCCTCAGGTAGTTGTAGACAGCAATAAGGTCACCCCTGAGCCTCCTCTTCTCAAGGCTAACCAATCCCAGCTCCCTCAGCCTCTACTTGTAGGGCTGTGCTCAAGGCCTCTCACCAGCCTCGTCGCCCTTCTCTGGACACACTCAAGCATCTCAATGTCCCTCCTAAACTGGGGGGCCCAGAAACTGAACACAGTACTCAAGGTGAGGTCTAACCAGTGCAGAGTACAGGGGCAGAATGACCTCCCTGCTCCTGCTGACCACACCATTCCTGATCTCTAACTCCTCTAGTCTTGCTTTTTTTCAGTTTTCTGGTACTTACTTCCATTTTGTTTATTCTGATATTCCTTTTCCACAGTTTCTCAGTGTGTGAATGTTTGAAATGCCCTCAAGGTATGTATCAAGCCTTGTATATTTAATTCAATTTCATTATGTTTGTAGATTTTTACTCCTGAAATAATAAACTCTGCAGCATGGGGTGAAACAATAAACTTTGCAAGCTTGTGGTGCATTCTGAAAACTAATGGTATTGTTACTGATGTCCCTGTCTCAAACAGCTTAGGAGTTTAAAATCCCTTCAGTTTCGTTCTGTCCACTTCTTTCTTATTCTCTCTTTGTATGATGCATGCTTACATGACATATGCCAAAAGCTTCTGAGTCTGAATTTATCCACTAAACCCGTGTTTAGCATGTATTTATTGTAATAATACCATCACATTGTATTAGTCATTCCATATTTATACTACAGAAACAGCTTGTAAAAAAGAACTGGGGAAGTTATTGTAACTGCTGTTATTTTCAGCCCTCAGAAGCTCCCACTGTGCTTGATGTAGTTTTCAAATATGAAATACTTATATCTTTATACTTACACAGTCCTCATTATCATGAAGTTTGATCACCTCACAAACAGAGCATTTATCTTTGCAACAGAGATTGCTTTGAGGTAAGCAAGTGCTATGATTTCCATTCTGTTTTTCAGGAATGAAGATAGTGATGTGAAGGTCAAGGTAACAAGGCAAAGAAATTAGGCACTGAGCAATTCAGATGGGAATTTCTAGCCTCATCTTTAACAACCTAAACAACCTTTGTGAGGTTTGTCTCACATATGAATTATCTATACAAATTAAACTAGCTGTGTAGGCACCTTCTATCACTGAGAGAGAGAGATCTGCCATAAATTTGTGAGGCTAGATACATCTCCCGATATGAATATCTGTTTAACAAGATGAGGAACCAGTCCCTCAGGTGCCTGGTTCTCTCTCTTACAGAGAGGCTAGCTGATCAACTTGAAATTAGGCAGTGGAACTTAGATGAAATGAATTCAACTCTAGCTATCTTGTTTGAGATTATGTGGATAGATTGTGGCAGAAGAAGGCTCAGAGGATCCTTCCTGAAGCCTGAAATCTTTCAGTTGTGTGCTTGTATGATGGCCAACTATCTTCAAAATCCTAAGACACAAATTTAGACTCTACAGGGATCTATCTGAGGATTTAAGAACTGGAACAAAATACAAATGAATGTGTACAATGGCTTTTGAGGAATTTACTTAGTGAGTACATTATATAGCAGGCATAACTTAACACAGCTGATCCACTGCATTCAACTTGAAGTATAACTTATTGATCTTCTGTTTCTCTCCAGCATCACAGTTCAACCTTCAGTCAACAGGTGTTCACTGGATAATTAATCCAAATACACAATGAAAAAACTTAATTTGCCCAGGTGGACAAGAGAGCCAGTGGCATCCTGGCTTGCATCAGGAACAGTGTGGCCAGTAGGACAAGGGAGGTTATTCTTCTCCTGTACTCAACACTGGTCAGGACACACCTTGAGTACTGTGTCCAGTTCTGGGCTGCTCAATTCAAGAGAGATGTTGAGATACTGGAATGTGTCCAGAGAAGGGCAACAAAGCTGGTGAGAGGGCTGGAACACAAAGCCTATGAGGAGAGGCTGAGGGAGCTGGGGCTGTTTAGCCTGGAGAAGAGGAGGGTCAGGGGTGACCTCATTGCTGTCTACAACTACCTGAAGGGACATTGTAGCCAGGTGAGGGGTGACCTCTTCTCCCAGGCAACCAGCAATAGAACAAGGGGACACAGTCTGAAGTTGTGCCAGGGGAAGCATAGGCTGAATGTTAGGAGGAAGTTCTTCACAGGGAGAGTGATTGGCATTGGAATGGGCTGCCCAGGGAGGTGGTGGAGTCACCATCAGTGGAGGTGCTCAAGAAAAGCCTGGCTGAGGCACTTAGTGCCATGGTCTAGTTGACTGGCTAGGGCTGGGTGCTAGGTTGGCCTGGATGATGTTGGAGGTCTCTTCCAACCTGGTTGATTCTGTGATTCTATGAATTTCACTCTCTGCATACTTCCTACTGAAAGCTTATCAACAAAAGCATTTATCCTGTGCTGATTGTTTTAGATTTGTACTGGAATTTGGAAGAGGCTACATCAGATAAATTTAAAACTTCTTGGGGAACATTTAGTCCTTCTGAGATGGTATTTCTTAAGTTTCTTTTCAGGGACTTTAAAAGGAAAAATGCAGTTATCTTCAAACCTGTAAAAAGGCTGCAACTCCTTTGCTGTAGTTATAGTTTTGAAACACATTTGTCTTCTGTCTTGTTGACAGAACTATTTTTACACCTGGGTTTGTTCCTAGAAGTTTTCTCTAGTTATTTCTAGGAGCATTTTAGGACAAAGGCATAACAAACAAATCACTCTAATTAAATAAAGCAT
This sequence comes from Pogoniulus pusillus, assembly GCF_015220805.1. Lineage (NCBI taxonomy): Eukaryota > Metazoa > Chordata > Aves > Piciformes > Lybiidae > Pogoniulus > Pogoniulus pusillus. Next base: position 42,466,674 of record NC_087266.1, read on the forward strand.
TTGTTCTTGGATTGAAATATTTGATAAAGTCACATCAGAGATTACTCTACTTTTTAATTATCACTTTCTTTTTTGATCTAGCTGTCTGTAAAACAAAACACTGGCTAGAAACTGCATCTGCTGGGCCTTAGGATAGTTAATATCATGTAGGCAGGATTATGTGAGGCTGGCATTCAGGGGTTCCTGCTCCCATTGAATTTCCACCATGTGGAAAACATATGTTTTTAATGACAAGGTATTTTTTTCTCAAAGCATAAATTGTTATAATTCAAATTATTACTGATGCTATTGCAGTTCTAGGGCTATATTTTCATTTTAACAAGCATATTCAGTAATCATTTATACAGGAGACAAAGGTACAGTCCCTTCACAATCTAAATGCAACACAGATTTACTTTGATCCATAATAATTTCTGTATTTTAAAACAAACCATTATATATATATTATTCCCTATCCATATCCATGTTTCTTTAAAAAGACAAATTCATCAGATCTTACCTGATTGTGGGTGACATGGACAGTGGCACTGGGTGAAGCCTCAGAAGTTTGCTAATGACACCAAGCTGTGTGGTGCAGCAGACACGCTGCAGGGAAGGGATAGCATCCAGAGGGACCTGTGCAGGCTGGAGAAGTGGGCACAAGCCAACCTCATGAGGTTCAACAAGACCAAGGGTAAGGTCCTGCAGCTGGGTGGAGGCAATGCCAAGCACAAATCCGGGCTGGGCAGTGACTGGCTGGAGAACAGCCCTGAGGAGAGGGACTTGGGGGCGCTAGTGGATGAGAAGATCAACATTAGCCAATGATGTGCACTTGCAGTCCAGAGAGCCAACCAGATCCTGGGCTGCATCAGGAGAAGTGTGGCCAGCAGGTGGAGGGAGGTGATTCTCCCCTTCTACTCTGCTCTGCTGAGACCCCACCTGGAGTGCTGCATCCAGTTCTGGAGCCTTTATTACAAGAAGGATGTGGAGATGCTGGAGTGTGTCCAGAGAAGAGCCACAAGGATAATCAGAGGGCTGCAGCACCTCTGCTATGAGGACAGACTGCAAGAGTCGGGGCTGTTCAGTCTGGAGAAGAGGAGGCTCCCAGGTGACCTTCTTGTGGCCTTCCAGTATCTGAAGAGGGCCTACAAAAAAGCTGGGGAGGGACTTTTTAGGCTATCAGGGAGTGACAGGACTAGGGGGAATGGAGCAAAGCTGGAGGTGGGTAGGTTCAGTCTAGGCATGAGGAGGAAGTTGTTCAGCATGAGAGTGGTGAGAGCCTGGACTGGGTTGCCCAGGGAGGTGGTTGAGGCCCCATCCGTGGAGGTGTTTATCACCATTGTTTTCTTCTTACAGCCTATAATCTAGTTCTTCTCACCAAAACATTCCAGCTAGCTTCAAACTAGCACAGATGTCCAGCAAGACTGCCAGGTCCTTTTCTTTAAATCTGGAAAGAATCTTGTTCTCTAAACTTTGAGTAATTTATTGAAGGTATCTGCCTTGTTCTATTATTTATAGTCAAACCTAACACAATTAGCATGTGAAGTAATATGAGGTGCTTTTAGGTCTATGAGCACAATTTAGAAACTGTCAGAAAATGTCAATCTGTACTGGAATAAGCATTTTACAACAGTTTACTGGGAACATACTTTAAAGAGTGAGACCCTGGAATGGGTTGCTCAGGGAGGTGGTTGAGGTTCCATCCCTGGAGGTGTTTAAGGCCAGGCTGGGTGAGGCTGTGGGCTGCCTGCTCTAGGGTAGGGTGTCCCTGGGCATGGCAGGGGAGTTGGAACTAGATGATCCTTGTGATCCCTTCCAACCCTGTCTGATTCTATGATTCAATAATACTAATGTAATAGATTCCATGCTCACTGTAGTCATAGAATCATAAATTCATAAAAATCATAGAATCATAGAATTGTAAATCGTAGATGTGATTGCTTTATGACTGCCATTGTCCAACTGAGTAACCATAGCAGACAGGAGGAACATGACCTTATTGCTGTCTACAACTACCTGAAGGGTGGTTGTGGCCAGGGGGAGGTTGCTCTCTTCTCTCAGGTGACCAGCACCAGAACGAGAGGACACAGCCTCAGGCTGCACCAGGGGAAATTTAGGCTGGAGGTGAGGAGAAAGTTCTTCACTGAGAGAGTCATTGGACACTGGAATGGGCTGCCCGGGGAGGTGGTGGAGTCGCCGTCCTTGGAGCTGTTCAAGGCAGGATTGGACGTGGCACTTGGTGCCATGGTCTAGCCTTGAGCTCTGTGGTAAAGGGTTGGACTTGATGATCTGTGAGGTCTCTTCCAACCCTGATGATACTGTGATACTGTGATACTGTGTGAATAATTATCCAGTTGGCTGAGGCTCCGTCCCTGCAGGTGTTTAAGGCCAGGCTGGATGAGGCTCTGGCCAGCCTGATCAAGGGTAGGGTGTCCCTGACCATGGCAGGGAGGTTGGAACTAGATGATCCTTGTGATCCCTTCCAACCCTGAGTGAGTCTGTGATTCTATGATTTATCTTAGATCTGAAATAAGAATGCATTTATAAGCTAGTCATGCATTTCTGAGCTATTAGAGAGTTATTATTTCTCTCTAATTTCCTCTGTAGACAAGCTCTAAATTCAAGAAGTACTTACATGTCTTTTTGGAGTAATACAGGTGAAATAATATGGTTGTGACCCAATGTAATGAAGGGCCTGAGAATTCAGAAGCTTTCCCTGCAGATTTATAGATACAGGCATTGGCTGGATCTATTTATGTCTGAGGAAGAAATGGATGTGGAAAGTCAGCAGGCAGCATGCTCCTCAGGGAGTGGAATCCTGGCCATGTTAGAAACCTCAGCACAGAAATTGCGAGCAAGGAAGCTGTCAGTTCCTGTTTGCTTCTACTTCATTAAAGAAAACAAGACTTTGTACCCGTTCCATAGAGGTAAATTGGAAGGCACTAGAAAAGTACCTGACTGGTATCTGTATCATTGTGGTGGAGGGCCTGTAGGCCCGAAAAGAGGCTTGCTTATGCCTGTGAACGCCTTGGCTGGCCTGGACATGTTTTTCTGCTAGGACCCCTCATTGTAAACAGCTCATGTAAGCCCCCACACACCCAGCCCTTGTCTCCCTGGGGTAAGCCCATGTGATCCCCATATCTGGGGAAAGTCCAAGCAAGAGCTTCTGCCCATTATGGTAAGGTTTGGCTAACTGCCAACCTGATTGGTCATTCTAGTGGCCAAAGGGCCCATTAATCTCGGCCCACATTCACCAAATAGGGTAAGCACAGGTAAACAACATGCTCAGACCCCCTGCTCAGCTGCTCAGGCCCCCAGGCTCGGATGCCATTGCATAGCTCCAATGCTCAGAGGCCCAGACCTCATGCTCTGACCTGTTCGCAGCTCACCTGCCTGCATACCTTTCTTGCACAGCTCATTTAAGCCTGCCTATAATATATATATGAGGAGCCTATAGTGTCCTAAGCCAGCTGTGTACACTTGTATGTGTATCAGGACCAGATCCTGCGTTGCTTGCCTTTACCTACGGAGCACAGTCTCCCAGCAGCTGCGCACACGTTGCACGCCTGCTGCCTATCATTGCCTGGTAAGAGCCACTGCCGCTGTGATAACCAGGAAGCAGCCTCTGCATTGCCTGCACACATGGCCTGAAGCTGCGAGAACCATGCCAGAGACAGCACGATACTCTCCTGTGCCTGAGATCCTGCCAGCTGAGAATTGCTGGACAGAAGCATCCAGAAGGAGCCAGCAGCACCAAAGGCAGAGATTGCATCTTCGCCAGAACAAGGTTAGAGAACACTATTTCCCCACAAACTGGGAAGATTCATCTTTTCCCCTCAAGCTGGGAGGATTCCAGCCTCAAAGTCCACAGGCAGAGACCCTGGAGAATTGGACATTCGTATAGGCTGTGATGCAGCCCTGGAGGGTGATTAATAATTAATAAAAGTTGTGAGTAAAAGCTTTAATACCTCTGTAAATATAAGTTGCCTCTGCCATAGAGCAGAATCAGTTTCAGCCCTCTCAGCTGGACAAATAGCACACAGACCCCAAGCAGCATTAAGCCACGGGGAAAACTCCTCTCTCTGTTTATAGTTTGAATGTTTGCTAGTTAATTAATAAGTTCCTGTACATAATTTATCCTAGAATGTTTTCATAACGGTGTATCAAATATTAATATTAATATACAGTGGTTGGGGGTGGCAAGAGTCCAGAATATTGAGATTAATAAATATCTATTTTTATATAAAATTATCTCACCCCAATTAATTTCTCCCCTCTGCCAAAACCAGCATAGGTGCTGAGAATCCCCCCCGCAACAATCACTTCATGGTGGAAACTTAACAGTACGACTTGAATGCTACCTGTCCAGGATCAACAACATGTCAGTGCATAAAGTGACTTCATGTTTTGGTTCAGTGTCACAAAAGGCTCTCAAGAAGGGGAACCAAGGAAAGAACAGGGTATGTTGTTACTGAGATTTTCATGGAAAGCAAACAGCTAGAGGTGGGGATGTAAGTCTCAAAGCAATAGGGATCTTCCCCAGATGACAGGATTTTCACAGCTAATTTCCTGTCATGGTCACAGGATGTCAGGGGTTGGGAGGGACCCAAAGAGATCATTGAGTCCAACCCCTCCAGATAGAGCAGAACCATACAATGTGGCTCAGGTCACAGAGGAATGCATCCAGTCAGACCTTGCAAGTCTCCAGAGAAGGAGACTCCACAGCCTCTCTGGGAGCCTGTTTCAGTGTTCTGTGACCCTTACAGTAAAGAATGACATAAAATAATAACCCTTAGGAAAAGATTACAGGCTGCTAGGAAGATTTTTTTTCTGCAAAATACTTTGGTTTTAAGGAAACAATGATTTGCTTAGTGGGTCTTTGAATGTCTTATACTGAAACCATGAGTGCTAGTGATATCACTCTTGAGGATATGAAAACTTCACCATGAAAGGAGAGGCTGCCTGTAGTTTGATTCCTGCAGGTGTGACTCAAGGGCATCACCTAGACAAATTCCCACAACTATGTTTGTTGTTTCTAATCCCCTGGCTGCCCAAGTCAGGGAGCTGATGGCAATGCATCTCATCTGTTTGCCTACTTTTCACATACGTGAAACTCCAGGTCTAGTGCTGAAAAGGAAGAAGGAAGTGGAAAAGGGAAAGAAATGTGATTCAAAACTTGAGGTGAGACTGAAACCCAGCCAGATTTCAGAGCATCACAATTCCCTTATCCATGAGGTAAAACGTAATGAAAAGTTCAGGAGGTTTCCAAGTTTAACTTTCATCAGTGACAAAGGCTCCTTCTTTTTCAATGATAGACTAACCAAAACCTTCCATTATCATCATCTGAGAACACATAAACTCACTGATTCCTAACACATAGAATCTTTTTTACTGGATCTTTCACTGGGATTGGGCAGTAGCCTTATGTCTAACTTAGTGGACCTGCTGCGGAAATCCACTTTATCAGAGCTCTCAGGAGAGCAGCTGTGAGTTCATTTCTGGACGATGTATAACGAAACTTGGAGAAGAAAATTTATTTAACCCTAAAAATGTTTGTTTGCAGAGCTGAACACAACTTTGATTCAGATTTAGGGATTACAAATAGCACTTCATTTTGTCAAGAGGCAGTGGTGATGACCGCACGAACTGTTACATCTTCATGCGAGCAGACACATTAAACAGTATTTGTAAGAGGCATGCTAAAATTCACTACAGGATAAAGACAAACACGTTTCAGAGTAACTTGTGCCTACTGACACTTGCTTCCATTCCATTTTTATTAACTATTGCTTATTACCTGAGTCAAGTAAAATTTGTTCATCATTCTATCAAAATGTGGACAGGTATTTTTCTAAACTGCTCCTCAAAGACTCTTTAACCATCTTCCCTTGTTTAAGTATTCAAGGAAGTTATTAATGAGTGCTGCAATACTGCACAGATGCCACAGTACAAAGTGAGCAGAGGGAAAGAGACAAAGCTAAGTGGAATACATTGGAATAGGTGGGGGGGGGGTGAGGAAAGACAAACAGTCAAGGACAATTTTACTTAGACAAATGAGTAGGATAAGATCTACAGCCAGGAAAACAAATGAGGAGGCTGAGAAAGAAATAAATGAGCAATAAAACAAAACCCCACAGGGTAGAGCCATGCTTGTGATGAAAGGATCAAGCAGCATATTTCAAAGGCACAACAGAAGAAGAATTTTTTGTACACTTTCACCTACAAGGTGGCATAAGGAAGCCTAGAAGTTGTCTGCTCTTAAGGAGGCATGGCACTTGGTCCTCCACTTTTTATTCGGTCATAAAATTATCACTGAGCTTCTCATGAATTAACAACTTTGAACTGTGAAAATTAGCTTTACACTGATGTATCTCCTAAATAATTCAGGAGTAATCTTATGTATCTAAGCCAACAGCAGTTATGCAAGTGATAGGATTACTGTGTCCTATTGCAGATAGAAAACAGAAAAGATTACATGAGTCATTACAAAAGATAGTTGGTGCTGGAGTGAGAAAAGAGCAAACAAGGTGTGGGACAGATCATGAAGATACCAAAACAAGTGACAACAGCCACAAATTGTGGCTTGGAAAGTTCAGACAATGTAAAGTATTATCCTGAGAGTGTTGTGGAGCACAGGGAAAGATTAGGCAGTGAAGCTGTGCTATCACCATCTTTAGGGTTGCACAAGACTTAGTGAGTCTAGTTCAACACTTATCTACTCTATAGATAACGACAGTCCTGCTGAGAAGGGAAGGTTGGACTAGATGACCTTTGGAGGTCTGTGCCAATTCTCTTTTCTCTTCTTCTGTGATTGTCTACTTCTCTGAAGCCTTTTTATTTGCAAAACCTGCAACTGCTGCTGCTGCTGCTGTGATGCAACAGTCAGTCTCCAGATAAAATATGGCAGCAAATAAGAGAAATTAAACAGAAAAGATGAACTGCAGAATTTAGGGATATTTACCTAAATCCCTGTGATATTTTACCACATGATATACATCTGAAGAGTGGGTGTTTTAGAACCTCAAATAGTGCCCCATAGTATTTCTTTAGTTAATAGGGTAAGCCACTAGCAGAGTGTGTACCTGTTATGCACCTATCTTTTATTTCCTGAGGCAAAAGTGAAGAATTCAGCTTTTGTATCCTATTCATCTCTCCTGTCTCTTCTCTATGGTTAAGAATATACCTCTCTGATTTCTTGCTGTGCTTCTTGCTGAGGATCCTGATTCCTTATGCGTAACATGCTGTCCTCCAAATACACTACAGCCGTAGCATTAGTCACTTCAGGACAAAGTGCTCTTGGATACAGCACATTGTTTTCTTCAACAGACAAATAAAATGGATGGTATAGCTGAGACTGCTTCTGCTGTGGCTTTTAATGTCTCTGACCTCCTCCAGTATAATTGGAAAGCAGCACGTCCATAGTGCTTGCATTACCCTCTGCACAGACATTTTAAAACCATGCATTTCAAGTGCAAAACAGCACCAGTCTGATTCTGGGGAATGGGGGAGTGGGGGATGCAATTTTTACATGTACTTTCCAAATACCAGAAATAATGTTTGTATTCCTTATGTTCTTTGTAGTGATCTGAGCTGGGGCTACTCGGGGGAGGTATAGGCAGGATGTTAGAAGGAAGTTCTTGACAGAGAGAGTGATTTGGCATTGGAATGGACTGCCCAAGGAGGTGGTGGAGTCACCATCCCTGGAGGTGTTCAAGAAAAAACTGGATGAGGCACTTAGTGCCATGGTCTGGTTGATTGGACAGGGTTGGATGATAGGTTGGGCTGGATGATCTTGGAAGTCTCTTCCAACCTGGTTGATTCTATGATTCTATGATACTGAAAGACTGTGTGAGAAAACCCAGGGAAGACCTTACTGCTCTCTACAACTACCTGAAAGGAGGTTGCAGCCAGGTGGGTGTTGGTCTCTTCTTCCAGGCAACCAACAACAGAACAAGAGGACAGAGTCTCAAACTGCATTAGGGCAGGTTTAGGCTGGATGTTAGGAAGAAGTTCTCCACAGAAAGAGTGATTGGCCATTGGAATGGGCTGCCCAGGGAAGTGGTGGTGGTGTTTAAAAGAAGACTGGATGAGACACTTAGAGCCATGGTTTAGTTAATTAGAAGGTGTTAAGTAATAGGCTGGACTTGGTGGTCTTGAAGGTTGTTTCCAACCTGGTTAATTCTGCAATGCTGTGACAGGTTTTGCCAAATGTCATTCATACTGGATTCTATGGTAGATTATGCAAGGTATGAGAAATGTCTTCATGCAATTTCACTAATGCTTGCAAAGCCTAGCAAATGTCACAAAACTTTCTAGATTTTAGGGAGATGCTCTAGATAATTGTGACTTCTTACTTTTGACTAGTTTTAGCATATATACAATAACTGGTTTTTTATTCCCACATGTTGCAGTTTGACCCTAGATGGGATATTTTGGTGAGAAGGATTGGTTTTATGGGCTGTGAAAAGGAGGATGAACTTCATTCATAGGCTTGCTGAGATGTATAATAAGAACACAAACATAGACAACAGAGTTGCTCTTGGGCTCTGGCTGCATGTACTTCTCTCTCTCTAACCTGCCACCTGCCTGACTAATCTTTCTGCTTCCTAACCCCCCTAGCTGATCTTCCAAACTCACCTTGAACATAAGACAAAGTTTGGGGTAAGATAGAGGGGTGGGAGGAAGGTGGAAGGGTGGTTGAGAGCCCCTCCTGGGGACTGGTTTCTGGGAGGGCTGTTGTGTTTCTGTATTACTTTTTAACTTGTCTATTTCTGTCTATAGCTGTATATATCGTAACTACCTGCTTGCATATTGTGCTAAGCTGTAAATATGAAGCTTCATTCTTTAATTTCCAGTGGCTGAGTCTTGTCTGGGTGATTTTCTTAAGTGGGGGTGTGGTGGGTAACACCCAAACCATCACACCACAGACTGCCTTTTCTTTGTCCCTCAATTTGTTTACGAAATCCCTAGAAAAAAATCTTTTCTCTTCGCAGAGAAGCCAGGATTCATCTCATCTAACTTTGGATGCCTAAAAGTTAGGCATCAAGTCTAAGCTAGCCATCATGGCTACAGTCTACAGCTGAGAAAAAGTGATCGTGAGAGTGATTCATCCCACAAGTCTTGGACAGCTATTTCAGACTGGCATGAAATTTCCTCTGGGAGTGTCTGCTTATTCCTTTATTGACTACATATGGTGCTGCTCATTCAGCCTCAGAGAATGAAAAGTTAGTTGAAGTGGGTCCTTTCCTTTTCTAGGCTGCTTAAGCTAACTTCACACCACCAATTTCAGTGGAATGAAACCTGATTCATGTGTGACTGACAATATTTAAATGAAAGAGTTTGTATCTCTGGTGATGTAAACATGTTTAATGTTTAGAATTCATATTAAAGGAGTATTTGGAGAACACCTTATGCTGGCTGTGCAAAATCAATTGTGATTAATGCCTTATTCAGCTTAAAACCTGAGACATGAATATGAAAAAAAATGTGATTACATTTTTTAAACTGTTACATGAATTCTTCCTTTTTTGGGGTAGACACTGTGGAAAAGTCACTTTTCAAGATACTTGCTGCTGGATATCTTGTATAAAACCATTATAAAATGGAACAGCATAAAATGTATGTCTTATATTCTGCCAAATTAAGTAAGTAGAGCAGGGTCTATGTTTTGTTTGCATTTGAATTGTGCCTTTCATACCATCTGTTCTCTATGGCATTTCCCTGGGACTCATAGGTGCTGCCTTAGTGTGACTCTTCTTAAGATTAACTGTTACTAAGGAGAGGATGAGAGAGCTGGGGTTGTTTAGCCTGGAGAAGAGGAGGCTCAGGGGGTACCTCATTGCTATCTACAACTACCTGAGGATGTAGCCAGGTGGGGGGTTGGTCTCTTCCCTGAGACAACCAGCAACAGAATAAGGAGACACAGTCTCAAGTTGTGCTGGGGGAAGCATATGCTGGATGTTAGGAGGAAGTTCTTGCCAGAGAGAGTGATTGGCATTGGAATGGGCTGCCCAGGGAGATGGTGGAGTCACCATCCCTGGAGGTGTTCAAGAAAAGCCTGGCTGAGGCACTTAGTGCCATGGTCTAGTTGAGTGGCTAGGGCTGGATGCTAGGTTGGACTGGATGATCTTGGAGGTCTCTTCCAACCTGGTTGATTCTATGATTCTATACTAGTTCTTCTAGTCCATCTCTCATAAAATCAACATTACATTAACCTATATAAAAACATACTCCCTTAACAAAAAGCAAGCAAACAAACAAATAAACAAAGAAAAATCACAGCCCTTCATTTTTAAACAGAAATTTTAGCTCTAAAGGAATCCCGTATCCTAGATGCTAAACTATGACAACAACTTGGAATTTATGGCTTGTATAAAATTATCTGGTTTGTTGCTTTTCTGTAATTTTTTCCTCAAGGCTAATTTTCAAGTATTTGTAAAAATGTTAGCAGGTGTTAAATCAGTTACATGTGAAGTTAATACTACTAAAAGAAATACAGAAACACGATTATTTAGATACGATTAATAATTATATCTAGGAGGCTCTGAGCTAACATTTGAGCCAATGCCAACACCTTCATATTAGAATCTGTGACTCTGATTTGGAAGGTTGGATTTATTTTTTTGGACAGGGTTCTTTTTATCTTAAAAAAATACAGAATGCTACTTTTTAAAGTAATATTTCTTTACTTTCATTTGAATGGGTTCTTTATTCACAAAACTTCTTTTTTTTTTAATATGAAAATACAAATTGTTGAGTGATTGTTTCTAAATTATGTCCTCTTTTGAAGTTTCAGTTATTAAAGTAACTATATGTTGTGCTGGGAGAGGTATAAGCTGGATTTAGGAGGAAGTTTGTCACAGAGAGAGTGATTTGTGATTGGAATGGGCTGCCCAGGGAGGTAGTAGAGTGGTTGTCCCTGGAAGTGTTCAAACAAAGACTGGATGAGGCACTTAGTGCCATGGTCTAGTTGACTGGATAGGCTTGGGTGATAGGTTGGCCTGGATGACTTTGGAGGTCTCTTCCAACCTTGTTAATTCGTTGATTCTATGAAAAGACTGGATGAGGCACTTAGTGCCATGGTCTAGCTGATTGGATAAGGCTGGGTGCTAGGTTGGGCTGGATGATCTTGGAGGTCTCTTCCAGTCTGGTTGATTCTATGATTCTATATAGAAGTTCAAAAATGGAATATATTTCCATTTATATTCATATTTATTAATCTATTCATTATATAAATTTATATCATATTTCTATAAACATATATGTTTATATAAATATATTGTCCTGGGTTTGGGCTGATCCCTCCCCCGGGAAGAAAATTCACAACACAAAACCCCCTTCTTTTTGAAAGTCAGGGAAAGATGAAATTGTATTTTCTTATAGTATAAATATAACAATGTAAAGAGAGATAATAACTAGAGAAGGAAGGAAGGCGGAAAAAAAAAATACAATAACCTTAAGGGAGATGGGGGAGGGGTCGAGCGGCGGCGAAGCAGCAGAAGCAGCAGTAGCCAAAACAGCAGCCGGGGAAGACAGGTGAAGCTGCAGCAGCAGAAGCCAGCGGGACAAGGGGGAGAACAAACTGTGCTTCTAGACATTAAGTTCTTGATGCTCCAATGAAATTGTATTAATTTATCTATTGTTGCCATTTATGTGGCCTATCCCTGGAATGTTCATCTCTCCCTTATGTCTGAGCTAGAGGATCAGCTCAAACGGCCACAATATATATATAATATATATAATATATATATATACATAAAAGTGCATTGTATGGGAATTTAATACTTATTTGAGGCTGAAATACTTCTTTGCAATCTTAAGTTTTTTTGGGTTTGGCCTCATTAAATAATATCATCTGATATTTTCCTAATTTTTAAAATCTATCTATACTCAAAATATGCCAAGTATTCACTTAGAATCACTCAAGTTGTGCCAGGGTAGGTATAGGCTGGATATTAGGAAGAAGTTCTTCACAGAGAGAGTGATTTGCCATTGGAATGGGCTGCCCAGGGAGGTGGTGGAGGCACCGTCCCTGGGGGTCTTCAAGAAAAGACTGGATGAGGCACTTAGTGCCATGGTCTAGTTGATTGGATAGGGCTGGGTGCTAGGTTGGACTGGATGATCTCGGAGGTCTCTTCCAACCTGGTTGATTCTATGATTCTATGATTATGATGCCTACAGGGGAGGAAAATAAGGCAGTATCAAGTTAGTATCCCTATGGTGAGATGTGACTCACAGAGTGCCTGCAAAAACAAGTTTCTCTGGCCCTTGCCAATTCCTGGACCAAATTAATTTTGCAAAATACATCCTTGTGTTTCAATAGTATACCTTGAATGCTCTGTAGTGAGTTACACCAAGTGGTATGTTGGACACTGAGTCACATGCATAAAATAATTTCTTTGCCCCTTATGAATTCCATTTTTCTCCCTAGATACAACATAAATATTTTCATAGACCGGTTATCCTTCCTTCTAAATTCTCGTCATGGATTAATGCATTCAGCTCTGTCACAGAAGGTACAATGTGTATTCTACTACTAAATACTACGATCTCCTAGGCTAAATTTGACAGAATATTTCTTGTCTTTTTGTTTTGCTTGTTTGGTTTGGTTTTTTTTTGGTCATGCCAACAGGGAGATCATTTAGTTCAATGGGAAAGACACATCAAAAGATGTCACAGTTCCTCTGTTGAGTTTACCTCTCTTCTAGGCTGCACAGAAGAGGGAGAGACACTGGGCTTACATCAATGTGATGCATAAAGGTCAATCCATTTACTGAAGATAAGCCTGATTCCTATAGAGTGGAGTTCGGTAGAGGGGCCTGTACTTTTGATAGGCTTACACAGGCAGGAATGGGCTGTCCACACACACAGAGGCAAACCTGACCAACCACCCTCCTTAATCCCCCTTTGCAGCAGCTTACCCACAACATTGCTTGTTCCCAGGGCTGACCAGCCAGCCCTCCCCACAGCTCAGGTAAAGACAGCAGCCTCTCTGCCAGCCTCCCAAGGCCACCCCTCTGCAGCTGTGCCTCCTTATCAGACTGACCTAAGTCTGTTCAGTTACTCAGCCTGTTCTTTTCACTTCGGTTCTGCTCAAACCCTGACATTCCTCATCTCTATGAATACATCATAGTGAAACTTACAGAATATAAGATAGATACTTGGTTACTGCAACTCCATGAAAGGTAGCTGAGGTCTAGACAGATCACTGCCTAATATCAATATTATGGTTCTGTGGGCTTAGACAACACAGGGAGCAAGACAGTTTTCCTCCAGCAGGAAAGAAAAATAAATATCTTGTTCTCAGCACTTATTACCATTGTCTTTTATTATGTACAAACTCCCAAAGGCTGGGTAGCAACGAAACTAGAAACTAGAGATGAAAAAGGCTTAGTCCCATCTGAACAGTGCTCTCTATGACAGATAAAAAGAAATATAGGTGGAAAAATTGCAAGCAATTTTTGATCTCTTTGCTAGAGGAAGAACCAAACTACGTATTTACTGAGCTGGAGTTGGAGCCAAGTCACAGATGACAAAGAACTCTTTCTCCTAATAGTTTCTTTATAGCTGTAAAAAACTATTTTGTTCTAGGCTGTAGCAAACAACAAAGGCATCAGATATTTTATATTTATCCCCGAATGTCTGTTCAAGGCAAAAAAAAATCTTGTTTAATTTACTTTTCAGCTGGGAAAACAAAAAGAGGAATATGTGTACTGCTAGTGTTGTTACAAAATGCAACTGAATTAATCAGTGTAACTACCTAGGAAAGATACAATCTGAGATCGCATTGAACAAAAACTACTACAGAAACACCAGTGTCGTGGTAGCATTGTAACCTACGAGTTGTTAGAGATAGGTTTAGACCTATCTACCTGCACTCCCAAGGAATCCTTCAGCATTGCTGCCAGGAGAGTTTCTGGGATACTCTCAGAAGAGGTATTGTCTGTTCTGAAAATCCATGGAGTGTTCCATGAGCTTGAGGAATTCTTTACATTTGCAAACAAAAGAGGTTGCAAAGGTCATAGCATGCATTGTGGACAATTCCATATTTCCTATGCAAAGTATATTGTGTTTCCAGCCACACTTTGGGCTTTTGGAAATGTTCTCTCAGTAGTAGATTATATCATCTGATGGGCAATTTATGTTCACGTCTTGCCTGTCAATTTGCTTCCCTTAACCAGACTTGGATGTGAGTAAGTAATGAATAATAGATGTGAACACCATTCAAAATCTGTCATGACGTACTGATGCTCTCACTTAAATCCTGCTGATCTCGCTGCCTCTTCCTGACTCACGGTTTCTGCTTTGCCACAAAAATACATCATTTAAATAGGGGGAAGAAGAGAACAGGAAGAGTCTTGAATAATTCCTTGCTTCATCCCTTACAATTGCTTGCTAGGGGTAAGCTGTGCTGTAAAAGTTACCGTTTTGTTGGTTACTAAAATACTGCATTATCTTTCCAGAGGCAGAGTGCTCTGTATCATGTTTCTGCAGATTTCCCTGCCATTCTGAGACATGTCCACATTCCAAAGGCACTTATAGCTTGTGCTAAGGGCTTTAGGACATAAAAAATGTATTTTGTGACCTCTGGTGTGCATATGTAAAGATTCATGAGCTTTAGCTTGAATGAGTACTGTGTGGGAGGTAAGCAAGCTGCTGTTACAGGCAATGCTCATTGCAGCAGACTCATAACAGCATGATAAGATGACTAGTGCAGTGTAAAAGGACAGGGACACAGGCTTCTATATCCTTTTTCTATCCACTTTTTTATTTCACCAACTAAGGACCTAGAATAGGCTGTGATTATTTAAGAAGAAGAGACAAATAAAAAAGCAATCAAAAAGACCTGTTTCTGTTTCCTCCCTTACTTTCTGCCTATACCAAGCTAGTAATCAAGCTTGCCTTCTTTTGCTGTATTTTAGTCTTTTTTTTTCCTTCCTCACAGAATCTGTCTGCAATACACTTACTGCTCTAGCCCTACAGCATTAACATTTCACTAGTCTCACTAAGTGTCAAAAAGCCAATTTTGCATATGTCATCAAAACTTCAAAATGTGTCTTCTTTGTCTGTTTGAGATAGAGGAAAGTTAAAAGGTTCAGGTTACATACTTTCTCTATGTCTTCTGCAGTTCATGATGAAAAGAATTCTTTTCCCTTATTTAATACTGTAGATGTAATTCTGCTGCATCACTAATTTTTTACTGAATCTGAGTTTCCAGGCATAAACTGAAGTAATAGAATCAGATGTTGGAGTTTTTTTTTCTTCTTTTTTCCCCCTCATGGCAACTCCTTCAGCTTTTTGACATGCATACGATCTTCCTCTCATTGTGCTCCTTTTCTTCCAGTGTCTCCTCATTGCACCATTACCTGCCATTCTGACCTATCCCTTTACCACCTAAAGTCTATCATCTACAGTATAACAGCTGCTTACCACTCTTCTGAAAGAAAGAAAAATGAACCATAAATTCACATCTTTTTGTCTATTATCTACAGTATAACAACTGAGCATTGTTGCTGAGTTACAATTGCTACAATGATCACTACTAAACACTTAGTCCTTCCTGGCCTTTAATAGAAACTGTTGAGGGAGTTCAGTGCAGAGCCACAAAGATGATTAAGGGAATGGAACATCTCTCTTATGAGGAGAGACTGAGGGAGCTGGGGCTCCTCACCTTGGAGGAGACTGAGAGGTGACCTCATCAATGTTTACAAATATGTAAAGGGTGAGTGCCAAGAGGATGGAGCGAGGCTCTGCTCAGTGATTTCTGATGACAGGGCAAGGGGCAATGGGGGGAAGCTGAGGCATAGGAAGTTTCATTTTAACATGAGAAGGAATTTCTTCACTGTGAGGGTGACAAAACACTGGAACAGGCTGGAACCTGTCTGGACATGTTCCTGTGTGATCTGGTATAGCTGATCCTGCTCCTGGCAGGGGGGTTGGACTAGATGATCTCTTGAGGTCCCTTCCAGCCCTTGAGATTCTGAGATTCTGAGAATTGCTTACCACTCTCCTGAAAGAAAGAAAAATGAACCATAAATTCACATCTCTCTTTTTTTTTTTTTTTTCCTTGCACTATAAATCTGGAATGACTTAAAATAACATTCATAATTATTTATCCCCTGGTATTTGTCCTGTCATTCCTTTCCTCCAGTTCGCAGCCTGTCCTTGTGACAGTGCATTCTTTGATCACGGCGAAATTTTTGATTGAAAATGTGCACTTCAGAAAACTTATCTGAAGTTCGTTTAAAAGGAAGGATGCTCCCTCCTGGGAAGCCTGGGACCTCACTGGATTCTGGCAACTTTGATTCCTAGTCCCGCTCCCTGTGACACACAGATTTGCACACAAAAGCTAACTGCAGAAGTCATGCTGGCAGAGAAATAAACTTCTCAGTTTCCCCTTCACCATTCTAAATGAAAGTTCTGTTTTCCTTAGCCTGAAGTGTCTTTGGCTCTTCATTCAAGCTAGGAGACTCAAACTATGCTTGAATAGCGGCACCTTTAGTGCAGGCTGCTTTGGGAACCAATAAACCAATTTTCCCTGCCCTTGATTGGTCTCTTGAGGAGCACAGCATGTTCCCAGCCATTTTCAGATGCCAAAACTGTCATGACAAAGGCAATTAATATGGTAACAAGAGAGTTAGCATCCAAAACACTGTTTCCTGAGGGGCTTGTCACATAAGCTGTGGAAAACATTAGAAACAGTTACAATCTGCATCTCTTTCCCCAAATGCAAATTTCTGCGAACCCTTGTAATTGCCCACATCTTGTATACTCTGCAGTCAGGCAAAGATCAAAAGCCTGATTGAGTCAGATACAGAATACATTAGTCTTCATAGTAGCTCGTACCAGTAAAGGCTGCCTTGGAGAAGGAATAAAGGCAATGAGCAAAAATCAATCTGGCATTGGGAAAATGTGTATATCCCAAGTTAGCATCTTATCTCTGTGTTACTGGGAGAAGAGCAGCCAAACTGGATGTCCACACATGGCTCAGACACAATCAAGGAGTGTCTGATTACTGTATTGTGTTGACTGCTGGCTTTATTACTAGACTGTATAGTAAATAAGTTGTTAAACACATTGGCTCAGTTTCTCAGCTGCACCCATACGTGCTGGACACAGGTGGTAAGGCATAAAGGATCTATTATTGTACAGCAGTTCTAGGGCTGATTCCAGACCTAATTTTCTGACTCTAATTCCAAAGGGCCATTATGTTCAAAGGGCTCACTGTAACACAGCAGCATTCTCGACCATGCCATTATAATCCAATCAGTATTGTAAAAGAAATGGCATATTTCCATTTCACATTCCCTCTCTTCAAGAGAGTCTTCCCCTGCTCTGTTAAATTTAATTTACGGCCCATTTATGCCTCTAAAGAAGCACAAAGACTGAGATCAAGAATTTGGCCCATTTCTGTGTCAAACAAAATTGCATGATTTAATAAAACCCATAGTAAAATAAGCCATGGGTACTTTTTTCATGGTGTGGGATAAAAAAATTATTTACCTACGAGTCCACATAGGTCTCCAAGGCTTTAACAATTCATCTTGAAAACATATATATACATATGTTTTATATTTGTATTTTTATATATGTATCTTTGTAGTTGTTACTCCTCTGTTCTACTAAAGTAGAGCTATCCTGGTCCCTTGGGTAAGCATGTAATTATGCAGCCTTAGAACACTAGCATGTGAAGCTTTTCAGCCTACAATTAAATCCTTCTATGCAAAAAGTGGATTATGTGTATAAGAGACTTGACACTTTCTCACTCTGCTCCATAAAAAGAAATGGAAACCAGATATTAATTTCAATTCTGTAGTTTATTTCTGATTCTTCTATTCTGAACATTATGGATAGCTCCACTCCCTCCCTCAAAAACTTTTTAGCTCCTGTGTAGGTTACTGCCCAGGTCCCACATTTGCAAAAGTAGGACATTTTTATGGTCAAGAGGAGCATGAGTGATCATTTTTTTGTATAAAAGCTCTACATAGAAATATGTTAATAGAAAAATGGACTCAGAACAAAATAACACCACTCCAAAGGTGGCATTTTTAATACTAGTGCTTTCAGTGAAAACCCCAAAATAGCACAGTAAATTGCTGATGCAAATTTTGGTGCCAGTTAAATACTGAAAATATTATTCTGAAAGTAATGCTGCCACTCATCTGCTTCCAAAAGCAGCCTGAAATTCTTCCCAATCAAAACATGTTAGCCTTAGAGGCTGTGAAAGAACAACTTCTCCTAGGATCTAACCATTGCTGACACTTGCGTCTGTCCTGGAATCATAGAATCATAGAATCAACCAGGTTGGAAGAGATCTCCAAGATCATCCAGTCCAACCTATCCCCCAGCCCTAACCAATCAACTAGACCATGGCACTAAGTGCCTCATCCAGTCTTTTCTTGAAGACCCCCAGGGACGATGCCTCCACCACCTCCCTGGGCAGCCCATTCCAATGGGAAATCACTCTCTCTGTGAAGAACCTGTATACCCCTAAATCCCTCTCCCTCTGTAGTTTGACTGGGAGAAGAAAAGGCACAAAAAGACCTGTTCCCCCCCCCCCGGCCCCAGCCCTGCAGGTATGAAGGAAGGAAGCAAGGGGCCCTTCTGGCACGAGGGGTGCACTGTGCAGTGCCCGTGCTGGGATCGGGCTGGGATTGGCTGTGGTCTTTGTGCCTAGGCAGTGGTAACTCTGCTCTTTGTCTAGGAAGGGTATAAATATTGGGAGACTTCCCGCTCTTGGGGTTCCCACCTTAGAGCTCTTTCTCTCCTGCCTGGATAGATTCTGCAGCAGGAGCCCCTGGCACTCTGCTCCGAAGGAGCTTCCCACCTTAAGCACCTTTTATGCAGGCTCAATAGGCCTTAACAACCCTTGGACTGCCTCTGAAAGAGAGCGAGGGGACAAGCATCTGGACCGCCCTTCTTTCAGCCAGCCTGGCTCACCTGTGAGTAACTTTGGCTCAGACTTACTAATAGTGAGGGATGCTATATTTAATAGCTCAGCCTTTTCCAACTTCTGATTCCAAAATAGTCAAATTACCTATGGTATCCTTGTAGATCTTCTCAACTTAACTGAATCTGCTAATTAAAACTAAATTAATGTCTGTATGTAGTTTTGGGGGTAGGTGTTCAGGAAAATAAAATAACTCTAATTTTATATAAATTCCTGATTTGGCCACATGTATTCCCTGCCTCCACAACAGAGTCTCTGAATGATGCTACAAACTCCTGTGATTGTTTCTGGTTTTTAGTTGCCAGGTTCAAAACCTGGTGTTCTTTCCTTACAAACAGAAAATATGGACCTCTGGTCCCCATCAGAAGTATTTGAAAGCAAAGGCACCTCCTGCACATTGCAGCTGCAATCTACAAAGTTTGGATTAATCTCATTTAATTGGGATATTAACCTCAAGAAACCAGAGGCTGTAGACTCCGTTATTCTTCAGTAGGAAAATAATGAGCTATATTTGCAATATAAAACTTGTTTGTGAGATTTTTTTGTACTTTAGGCATGCACCATCGATGTAAATTGTGCATTCAGCCATGTGCAGGCTTCAGGGAGAGAAACCATAGAATCAGTCAGGGTAGGAAGGACCACAAGGATCATCTAGTTGCAATCCCCTGCCAAGGGCAGGGACATCCCACCCTTAACGAGTTGCCCAAGGAGATGGTTGGGGCCCCATTCCTGGAGATACTCAAGGTGAGGCTGAATAGGGCTCAAGGCAACCTGATCTAGTTGAGGTGTCCCTGCAGACTGCAGAGGGGGGTGGACTAAATGACCTCTGGAGGTCCCTTCCAACCCAGGCCATTCTACAATTCTATGACTTTTGTGAGTCTATGATTCTATGACTACAGTGAGCATGGAATGTATTACATTAATACTATAGAATCATAGAATCAGTCAGGGTAGGAAGGGACCACAAGGATCATCTAGTTCCAACCCAACACCCTATCCTAGAGCAGGCTGCCCACAGCCTCATCCAGCCTGGCCTTAAACACCTCCAGCCATGGGGCCTCAATCACCTCCCTGGGAAACCCAGCCCAGGCTCTCACCACTCTCATGCTGAAAAACTTCCTCCTCATGTCCAGTCTGAATCTTCCCACCTCCACCTTTGCTCCACTCCTCCTAGTCCTGTCACTACCTGATAGCCTAAAAAATCCCTCCTGAGCTTTTTTGTAGGCCAATCACAAGCTTATACAGAATCACAGAACCACAAAGTACATCTGGTTGGAAGAGAGCTCAAAGATCATCCAGTCCAACCCTTCACCCAGCACTGATGGGTCAGAAAAAGGAATAATGATTATATTCCATATGTAACTGAGATGGGTAAACAGTAGAACCATGGAATCATAGAATTGTCAGGGTCGGAAGGGACCCTCATGGTGAAGAACTTCCTCCTGACATCCAATCTGAATCTACCCACTTCTAGTTTTGCTCTATTCCCCTAACATCCTAAAAAGTCCCTCATAAGCTTTCCTGTAGGCTCTCTTCATATACTGGAAGGCCACAGTAAGGTCTCCTCAGAGCCTTCTCTTCTCCAGACTGAACAGCCCTAACTCTTTCAGTCTGTCTTCATAGGATAGGTACTCCAACCTTCTGATCATCCTCGTGGCCCTTCTCTGGACATGTTCAGCATGTGTAGATCTTTCTTGTAATAGAGGCTCCAGAACTGGATGCAATATTCCATGTAGAGTCTCACCAGAGTGGAATAGAGGGGGAGAAACATCTGCCTTGACCTGTTTGCCACACTTCTCTGGATGCAGGTCAGGATACAGTTAGCTTTCTGGCCTGCAAGTGTACAGTGGTGGCTCATGTTGAGCTTCTCATTCACCAGCACCCCTAAGTCCTTCTCCTCAGGGGTGCTCTCAAGCCAGTCACTGCCCAGCCTATATTTATGCTTGGGATTGCCCTGACCCAGGTGCATTTGATCTTGTTGAAATTCATGGAGTTGTCTTGTGCCTATCTCTCCAGCCTGTCAAGGTTCCTCTGGATGGATCCCTTCCCTCCAGTGTGTCAGCTACACCACACAGCTTGGTGTCACCCGCAAACTTGCTGAGAGTGCACTCAATGCCACTGTCCATGTCACCAACAAAGATGCTGAAAAAGACTGATCACAGTACTGGAACGCAGAGGATATCATGGTGCACTTGAGCAGGTATGGATGCACTCAAGGATCTTTTAATAAGGTATCCATCTAGCCCATCCAAGAATTGAATTGCTTTCCAGAGTTGCCTGTTGCTCAAATATTGTACTGATCCACTGGCATATGGGGCACTTGAGCAGAACCTTTGCTAACAAGTGCACAGATACCTTGTAATTTAAAAGTCCTTTTCCCTCTTCACTTTCCTGATCTAAATCTCAGTGCTGTATCATAGAAGAGTGAGCTTTTGATTGAGGAACATTAAATTCTTTGTTTGTATGCAAAGGATGACAGCAATCTATGACTCTCTCAACCATTAATTAATGGATTTTAACTGAAATGGTTATGCAGAGAATGTTGCTCATGCAAATGATATTGGCTAATTCTTTTCTTTTTTTTTTTTACCCCAGTTAATTAAGAAACACAGCTCCTTCATCTTTTTATGCAAAATCAGAGTCATGAATGCATATGATAGAATTTCAAAACAAAAGGATTAATTTATGAGCTTTGATCTGCTTTTATAGCCTTATCAGCACACTGTCACCTTCAAGTTCTAGCAGTTTTTGAGTGCCTGGTCAGCAGAGAACTGACAAGGCAGGAGAAACATAGCAGCCTTCTTGTTCCGATTGAGCTGAATATTCTTCCATCTCTGTTCCTCTACCAGAACAGCCAACTGCAGTATATCAGCAGCTGAGACATCTTCCATATTGTGCCAACAACCCCATGCAGAGATACAGGCTGGGGTTGGAGTGGCTGGAGAGCAGCCAGACAGAGAGGGATCTGGGGGTACTGATTGATACCCACCTGAACATGAGCCAGCAGTGTGCCCAGGTGGCCAAGAGAGCCAGTGGCATCCTGGCCTGCATCAGGAATGGAGTGGTCAGCAGGAGCAGGGAGGTCATTCTGCCCCTGTACTCTGCACTGGTTAGACCACACCTTGAGTACTGTGTTCAGTTCTGGGCCCCTCAATTTAAGAAGGACATTGAGATGTTTGAGCGTGTCCAGAGAAGGGCAACGAGGCTGGTGAGAGGCCTTGAGCACAGCCCTACGAGGAGAGGCTGAGGGAGCTGGGATTGGTTAGCCTGGAGAAGAGGAGGCTCAGGGGAGACCTTATTGCTATCTACAACTACTTGAGGGGAGGTTGTAGCCAGGAGGAGGTTGCTCTCTTCTCTCAGGTGGCCAGCACCAGAACAAGAGGACACAGCCTCAGGCTACGCCAGGGGAAATTTAGGCTCGAGGTGAGGAGAAAGTTCTTCACTGAGAGAGTCATTGGACACTGGAATGGGCTGCCCGGGGAGGTGGTGGAGTCGCCGTCCCTGGAGCTGTTCAAGGCAGGATTGGACGTGGCACTTGGTGCCATGGTCTAGCCTTGAGCTCTGTGGTAAAGGGTTGGACTTGATGATCTGTGAGGTCTCTTCCAATCCTAATAATACTGTGATACTGTGATACTGTGCCAGTATTGACCAGGTCCTGATTTTGAATGAGTAGGGGCACAGTTAGCAAAGCCCCTTTTGATTGCCATCTAGGGTTTTCACCTGAGAAGCTGCATGAGTAAACCTACGTATAGCAGTTACAATGTGCATAGCTATTTCCTGATATGTAGTTAGTATAACTTACTACAACACTCAAGTTGAGTCAGAAATTTGCCTCCTTTTTTTTCAGAGAAGTAGACTAAGAAAGCTAGAATGAAAGTAGAACCAAACTTACTCTTTCCACAGATATGCAGTACTGTTTCACCTCAGTATGTGTGCCACAGGTCTGTAGCCAGTTCTCCCATATCTTGCAGTGAGATTTACTTCATCAAACATAAATGTCTACCAGGCAGACACTTACATCTGATCTAGTCACTGTGGGCTACCTTTATAGTCAACGGTGAGAAAGCGGCAGCCTGAAATGGTGATTGATTCTATCCTAAAGTAGCTGTGTGGAATAGGGCAGATGAATTGCATCCTAAAACTACTTATTTCTCTCCATTGACTATAAAGGGAGTATGCAGCGATTAACTCAGATGTAGATGTCTGAAGTTAAGTGAGATAAATACCATCTTAAGCAACTTGTGGCGTTTTCCTCACAAATCTTTCTGTTTTCAGAGGATCTGTGCTTGGTTTATGTCACCAGTACAAAGCAGAATCAAAATCAGACACATCAGAGATAAATGGATATCAGAATCCATGTCACAAAGAAGCAACAAGTGTTCCTTCATTTTCTTACTGGATGGTGATATTTTGGCATGCTTTTCTAGTGGGAAAGATCTTCAATCTCTCTGAATATTCAATACAAAATAATAACTGCCTCTGGAATAGTATAAATCTGCTGAAAAAAGAATCTGTTGAGTAACTTGTACTTTAATTACTCTTTGTCCTAGAAAGCTTTGAATTACACAATTATATTGACTTGTTATCCATCAGAAAGATAAAAGAGTGCACAGCATTATTTCTGAAAGAAACTGTTATTTTCATTCTGTCACTTGCCAGGTATTAAATTCAGGTAGAGATAGGGAAAAAACCCAGAGGAAAAGCAATACTTCTAAGACCACATATTTTCATCACAATATGATTAGAATTGAAATACAGAAGTCCACATATATGTGTTCAGCTTCTAAACCTCAGGACATAAAAAGAAAAACAAAATCAAATATATGTTGGGTTTGGCTGAGCTGGAGTTAATTCTCCTCAGAGAATCTTTCTAGTGCTGTGTTTTGCAGAGTTGTAGCTGGGTGTTGATAACACACCAGTGTTTTGGTTACTGCTGAAGGAGCACCCAGGCTGTGCTTTTCCAACATTTCCCCACCTCAAGAGCAAGCTGAGGGGTGGGCAAGATCTTAGAATCATAGAATCAACCAGGTTGGAAGAGACCTTCAACATCATCCAGTTCGACCTAGCACCCAGCCCTGACCAGTCAACTAGACCATGGAACTAAGTGCCTCAGCCAGGCTTTTCTTCAACACCTCCAGGGACAGTGACTCCACCACCTCCCTGGGCAGCCCATTCCAATGCCAATCACTCTCTCTGGCAAGAACTTCCTCCTAACATCCAGCCTAGACCTCCCCCAGCACAACTTGAGACTGTGTCCCCTTGTTCTATTGCTGGTTGCCTGGCAGAAGAGACCAACTCCCAGCTGGCTACAACCTCCCTTCAGGTAGTTGTGGACAGCAATGAGCTTCCCCCTGAGCCTCCTCTTCTCCAGGCTAAACAACCCCAGCTCCCTCAGCCTCTCCTCACAGGGCTGTGTTCCAGGCCTCTTACCAGCTTCGTCACCTTTAGAATCATAAAACCAAATTAGAATTTTTTATTTTGGATTAGATATTAAAATTAGAATTTAAAAAAAAATTGATTTGTTGGTGGAGAGTAGTGAAGCAAATGTAACCATAAGAGGAAAGGTAATTACTAAAACTTATTTGTTTTGTTAGTTCAATCTCTTAGGACCTTCATAAGGTTAATGTCACAAATTGTGTAGCTTCCAGGTACCTGGCCCTATGTACTGTGCTTATTCTTTACTTGGACAGTGGGTATGTATTGACCTACAAAACCCTCTAACTAGAGAGTGATTTGCTATTGGAATGGGCTGCCCAGGGAGGTGGTGGAGTCACTGTCCCTGGAGGTGCTCAAGAAAAGCCTGGCTGAGGCACTTAGTGCCATGGTCTAGTTGATTGGCCAGGGCTGGGTGCTAAGTAGGAGTGGATGAACTTGGAGGTCTCTTCCCAGCCCTACGAGGAGAGGCTGAGGGAGCTGGGATTGTTTAGCCTGGAGAAGAGGAGCTCAGGGGTGACCTTATTGCTGTCTACAACTACCTGAGGGGTGGTTGTGGCCAGGAGGAGGTTGCTTTCTTCTCTCATGTGGCCAGCACCCGAACAAGAGGACACAGCCTCAGGCTATGCCAGGGGAAATTTAGGCTCGAGGTGAGGAGAAAGTTCTTCACTGAGAGAGTCATTGGACACTGGAATGGGTTGCCCGAGGAGGTGGTGGAGTCACCGTCCCTGGGGCTGTTCAAGGCAGGATTGGACGTGGCTCTTCGTGCCATGGTCTAGCCTTGAGCTCTGTGGTAAAGGGTTGGACTTGATGATCTGTGAGGTCTCTTCCAATCCTAATAATACTGTGATGCTGTGATCTTGGAGGTCTCTTCCAACCTAGTTGATTCTATGACTATGATTTTTCTTTCTTGTTGCTTTTAAAAGTTCCTAATGCTTGACATTGACAATTTTCAGGAGTTTGAATTTAGCAACCTTTTCGCAGCTGGTGACAGAAAACATAGGCTAGGACCATAATAAAATGTAGATCTACCATACAGTACTGAACCTTACATTCTTACCCCAAAGACTGAAATTCTTCTACCAAGTTTTAAAATGAAGCATGACTATTAGAAGATTAGAATGAAAAAAAAACCAAAAAGTTAGACATGCAGAGTCAGGCACAGTGGCTCAGAAGTGAAGGAGAAAGAATTGGGAATCAGACATAATAAATCATGGAGTATATTTACTTTGCAGAATGCAGGTACAGGATTGATGGTTCTCTAATGCTGTTGCACACAGTGCTGACACATTAACTGATGCTCTGACTTTGCATGCTCATATTCAGAAGGAATGACTTGCTGCCAGTGGCTAAGGAAAAACTGGGAAAAAATCTTTGTGCATATTAGATTGCGGCAACTTTATGCACAATGCAAAGGACTCTTATCCTTGACAAATAGCAAAGACATAGATGGCTTGCTGGTGAGGTGTCAAAGACCACTTCTCTGCATGATGTAGTACAATCTGCAGGCAGAGCATGTGCACAGCAAGGTGCTGGGATTGCTGATAGTCCGTCTAGACGTCCTCACAATCTAACTACAGCAGAAACATTGCAGCTGCTTGAAGAAGATGAAACTGAATAGAAGCTCTGCAAACCTAAAACCAATGTCTGACTCACTGCTGCATCTGAGACAGGCAGGTACTGAAAGTCCAAAGCTCCATTTCCTTTTACAGTGTCATAAAATGATCAAGCTGCTTCAGAAACGTGCCCAACAGTCACCAGATTTTCTTTTACCAGAGAAGAATTGCAGTTTCCAGTGAAATTTCATTTAACACACACAAAAAAAAATCAAACCCAAAAATCATTTTACTGGGAAAGATGCAAGAAATTATACTTTGAAGACTTCACTAGGGTTACTTGGGGAGTAGCACTTACTATATGAATGTTTGTCCATTGACAGATCAAAATGTGACTCTTATTCTGGTCAGTATATATTTTCTCAAGTAGCTGACTAGAAATTATTAATCATTACTTGCACACCAGGTTAAGTCTATTAACTTGAGCAGGTGTGGACAACTAAGTACCAAAGGCAGAATTACTGGGATAAAGTTGACTAGATTTCCTGACTTTTCTAGCCTGGTCTATTTAAATCATACATGGAATACATATTCAGGGTTGAAATAAAAAAATCAGATGAACTTGTCGTAGCCAGGAGCCTACAATTTGTCATTTCATGGCTGTTAGGACAATTACACCTTCCAAATTACTAGCTGCCAAAACTGTCCTTAAGATAATGGTGAAGGGTAGTGAGCTCTGTGCACAGCATCTCTTTGAACAAGAGGGCATATTTCTAACTTTTATCTGTAATACAGATACAGATCAATGCTGTTTAGCATAATCCAGCACATCTGATTTTGGTGAGAGAAACATCCAAAGTTCAGTGGTAAAGGATAAACTCTGAATAAGGATAAAATCTAAAGTAGATTTTCCTGAAATTAAAAAAAAAAAAAAAAAAGGGATTGTATAAGGGCAGGAAAATTACATGGTGTAAAGTATGGACAATATTCTATTAACAAACCCAAAATGCAGTATTATTTGGCCTTTCTTTGTTAAGTGAAAGATCCTCAAAATAGCTGTAACCTCAGTTCAGAAAGCAAAGTACTCAGCAGTGCAGCCTTTCTGATTTTGTTCCTTGCAGGAGCTATCAGTTCAAGAAAGCAGCTTTCTCACATTGTCAAGGTCCACAGCATCAAAAATAGCTTATTCAAGCCCCTTGATGAAATCTTGGGAAGACATCATCAGAAGTGTTGGAGTACACGTGAGCACTCTGATTGTTGTAAAGACTGTTACATCTATATGTACAACACGAGTAATGCTGCAGGACCTCCAATTTAATGCTGAGATAATGGATGGCTTACTATAACCAGTTTCCATGAAAGGTGCCACTCTAAAAGTTGTGACTTGTGAGCCACTTTGGTTATTTAATAGCCTGATCTTTGAACACAGAGGCAAGAGTATGTGCCCATGTGATTTCTAGACTCTGTCTCTTAGCCTCTCATTAATTTTACACTTTTAGGAAAACAAAACAAAACAAGGGAGTTGATACAACACATTTATGTTGGGATTGGTTGGTGGAGAGTAGTGAAGCAAATTTAACCATAAGAGGAAAGGTAGAGTAATTACTAAAAGTTACTTGTTTTGTTAGATCAATCTCTTAGGACCTGCATAACTTCAATGTTACAAATTGTGTGGCTTCCAGGTACCTGGCCCTATGTACTCTGCTTATTCATTACTTGGACAGTGGGTATGTATTGACCTACAAAGCTCTCTAGCTAGAGAGTGATTTGCCATCGGAGTGGGCTGCCCAGGGAGTCACTGTCCCTGGAGGTGTTCAAAAAAGCCTGGCTGAGGCACTTAGTGCCATGGTCTAGTTGATTGGCTAGGGCTGGGCGCTAGGTTGGCCTGGATGATCTTGGAGGTCTCTTCCAACCTGGTTGAGTCTATGATTCTATGATTTTTCTTTCTTGTTGCTTTTAGTGGGGTATTACTACACTATGACATTCTTTCTATCTATGTCTCACACTTCAGCTGAAGGTGGAAATGTGAAAGAAGCCTAACGACATAAAGAATTGCAGAATCATAGAATCATTAAGATTGGAAAAGACCTTTAAGATCATCAAGTCCAACTGTAACCCAGCTACCACGACCACCAAACTGTGTCTTGAAGTGCCACATCTACACCCTTCTTAAACACCTCCAGGGATGGCAACTCCACCACCTCCTTGGGCAGACTTTTCCAATGTCTCACCACTCTTTCAGTAATTTTTCCTAATCTCAAAACTAAACCTCCCCTGGTGCAACTTAATCCCATTTCTTTTTATCCTATTGCTAGTTACATTGGAGAAGAGACCAACACCTCCTTTCAGGTAGTTGTAGAGAGATTACCTGGTTATAAATTAAATGAAATGATTGGGTTTTATTTTGTTATTTTCTTGTGAACTATTCCATATAGTTAAACAAGGGAGAAGTATGTGTTTTTGTTGCACATTTATCTGTCAGAATAGTTTTACTTATATCAAAGATAATGATGATACAATAGAAAACAAAGTTTTGGAAGCATCCCTAAAGATTTTAGACCATATTAGGAATAGAAGAGGCAGACATTATCATTTTCCAAATGGAACAAACTCTCTTTGCCTTCACAAACAGCTTTAGCAGATTAATAATTGAAGAATAAAAAAGATTGACTATGAACTTACCAGTGTAGATCAGGCATTTTTTAACTCTTTATACTTGTAATATTCCCTCAGGCAATGTAAAGACTAGAGTCTGGATGAAATTTCTGTAATACAGCTATGAAATGGCTAGAATGAGAAGTTGTTGCTGTCCAGCGTCCAGTAGTGAACTGAAACTTCTCTCTGCTAGGCTCCACAGGGTTTTATGCCAGATCCATTAAAGGCTTAGTTCCAAAGAGATAAGACCCAGGGGGTCCATGATTACATTAAGTCCTGTAAAAGGCTTCTGTAGAACAGAAAGACAAAGCAACATAATCATGATATATATTAGGAAAAGCATTCTAATGGTGATGATACAGACATAGTAGCATATGTTGCCCAGGAAAGTCTTTGTCAAAAAATGTTAAAGACAAGGCTACAGATCTGTTAGGAATTATATAGCAGATTCTGCAACAGAAGAAAATAATAGATCAGGTGAGTGAGTCTTCAAGATTCCTTACAGCCACATTTTCTGGGATTCTGCCATGCCCTTATTTTTTGTGATGGTTTCTCTATCCTAAGCATACAGACTGTAAGAGCAAAATTGATTCAGGACAGTAAGTGAGAATCTAAATTGGTCAACTGGTGGAAGCCATCGCATCTGCATGTGGAAGACAACGACAAAAGCTCTTTACTTTAGAAAGTTCCCATGGTATTTTACCCTGTATCTTAAATTCTTCTGCTATTTAGAGGAGCTTCATGATCCAAAGGTGTTGTCTGTACAAAAGAAAACAGCCATAATCTAATGTTGGACTTATCCCAGCTGTTAGGTGAGCCTACCAGGGGGGCATCCCTGCTTGACCTGCTGCTCACAAATAGAGAGGGGCTGGTAGGGGAGGTGGTGGTTGGAGGCTGCCTGGGGTCCAGTGACCATGAAATTATAGTTTTCAATACATGGAGAAACAAGGAGGGTCATCAACAGAACCTCTGCACTGGACTTCCGAAGGGAAGACTTCAGCCTATTTAAGGAACTAACTCAGAAAGTTCCTTGGGAAAGAGTCCTTGAAAATAAAGGGGTCCGGGAGGGTTGGACCTACTTCAAGAAAGAACTCCTAAAGGCACAGGAGCAGCTGTGCCACTGTGCTGGAAGACGAGCTGATGAGGGAGGCAGCCAGACTGGATGGGCAGGGAGCTGCTGAAGGAACTAAAGATTAAAAAGAGAGTATATTGCCTTTGGAAAAGAGGGGAGGTGTCCCAGGAAAAGTTCAAGGAAGTTGCTAGGTCCTGTAGAAAAAAAATTAGAGAGGCAAACTATTTCCTCTTACTTAAAAGGTCATAATTTGAAATACAGGTGAACATTTTGTGTATGTTTCTGTTGCCTTTGAAATTCACAGTAGTCTAAAGTAAGTTCTCAAGTCTTGAGGCTAATTGCTCCAAATGGGATCTGCTCATGTAGAGCCACCTTTGATTTTTACAAGTGATTCCTCCACAGCCCACATGTCACAAAAGGATGTAAAGGATTATACTTTTTGTCCCATATTCTTCTGTAAGGCTGACACAGAAGTCTGAGACAACAGAGAAGTGCAGTGTCATTGTGAGGTTAAGATACATCTATGTTTAATACAGCACCCTCATTCCCTATTTTAAAATGTTTTGAGTGTATTTCCTCTGCATTATTAGTGTCCTAAATTCTTTGAACCAGTTATTTATGATAAACTAGGGAAGGAGAATATAGGACATATGATAGTAGAGACAACACTGCATGGCTTTCAGCATGTACAGGTGACAGAAACAAATAGGACCTTCAGCCAAGCTAGTGGCAGTTCCTCTGACAAACGGAGCCAGACTGAGCGCATGGTAGTTCCCAGAGAAAGAAGTCTCAGTTGCCTCTCTATCCCACAGGCAAGACCTGCATTTTTCCACATCCTTCGTTCTTGTGGAACCTACTGCCTATTCTCCTACTGTGGCTGTTATGAGAGGTGTTGTACTGAACAGATTCACTGAGAAAAAATCAGAAAGATCCAAATGTGCTCCTTGCTACATTTTTCTCCAGCTTCATATATAAGATAATTACTTTATGCCATCCTTATTCTTTAAAGAGAAAATTTCCACATTTGTTTTCATTTTTTTTTCCCCTGAATGGGACCTGTAAAAGGTGCAACATTTTGAAATAAATCAGTTATTTTCTTTCACCATTGAAATGGAGTTACAGTGTCTTGCCAAGGATCAAAACACGGTAAGTAAAGGGTTTCTTAAACTGCAGGGTTTTTTTTCAGATTAATTTTCTGTGTCATTTGAAGACATAGCAAATTGCAAGCTTCTATCCTTTCTATCATAACAGGCTCTGCCACATGTGTCTTTAGAAGTGAAGGTTCCAGCACAAGACTGCTATTCATAGAATCACAGAATCAACCAGGTTGGAAGAGACCTCCAAGATCATCCACTCCAATCTAGCACCCAGCCCTAGAAAATCAACCAGACCATGGCACTAAGTGATTCATCCAGTCTTTTTTTGAACACCTCCAGGGAAGGTGACTCTACCACCTTCCTGGGCAGCCCATTCCAATGCCAATCACTCTCTCTGGCAAGAACTTTCTCCTAACATCCAGCCTAGACCTCCCCCGCCACAACTTGAGACTGTGTCCCCTTGTTCTGTTGCTGGTTGCCTGGGAGAAAAGACCAACTCCCACCTGGCTGCAGCCTCCCTTCAGGTAGTTGTAGACAGCAATGAGGTCACCCCTGAGCCTCCTCTTCTCTAGGTTAAACAACCCCAGCTCCCTCAGCCTCTCCTCATAGGCTTTGTGTTCCAGGCCTCTCACCAGCTTTGTTGCCCTTCTCTGGACACATTCCAGTATCTCAACATCTCTCTTGAACTGAGGAGCCTAGAACTAGAGACAATATTAATATCAGTTCTTTGACCATTCTCACATCTCACCAATACTTTTTCTCATATCTTAACCATATTGAATGTCTGACTTTAGTCCATGTCTTTTATCTCTACTAATTGTCAAAAGTCTGCAGTCAAGTGAAAAATACAGCATTTTTCTGGTAGTATTGTATAAACATTTGATATAAGAAAAAAACAACCCACAACCAAAAATAATTTAGAAGCTGTCATAAAATCATAGAACATTTGAGATTGGAAGGAACCTTAGAGATCATCTACTCCAATCTCCTTGCCAAGGGTGGGAATGCCTCTCATCTAGGCTCAGCTGCTCAAGGCCTCATCCAGCCTGGTCCTGAACACCCCCAGGGAGGGCTTAACACTGGTTGAAACTATATTGGATATTGCAACATAATACCAGTAAATTAAAACCAATAAAATGAATTTAGTCTTTACTCAGGCAAAGTGAATTGTGGCATCCTCTGCCTCAGGCTATCAAGGTAGCTATAGAGGCTGAACTTTAAAAGCCCTGTATAGTTTTATGGCATCTGGAACCTTGGCAGTTACACTAGTTAATATATAAAAGCAAGCTCGCATCCTGTCATGGGACTTCAACAGATCACATGATGTATTAGGAAGGATTTTCTATTTGCATGTCCTACTTTACCTAATTGGGTAGATATATCACAGGACATTTTCACTGTTTTCAGCTTATGCTGTTACACAAAAGCTTGTTCATCTTCATAGACAGAGGCTCAGTTTTTTTCCCAATTTGCTGTTCTGCTGCTTGAAATAAAGTTCTGTGTTCTGTTCATCAACACAAAAACTGACTGCAGACAGTTTGGTAAAATAACAAGCAAGCTGCATTCAGAAGAAACCATCATTTAGCCAACTTTCCTATTTATTTAAAGAAGTAATGCTTATTACTTAAATCCTTTAGCAACTATTGTAGAAGCCTGTTACTTGGAATGTAACAGGTATTATATAGGCAGGGTCTGCTCTGGTTGAGGAAATCATTGGATATGCATATGTCAAGGGTGGGAAACTGTTGTGGAGGCAGGAAATTAATGTGGCCGAGTCAGGAATTTATATAAAAATAGAGTTATTTTATTTTCCCAAAAACCTGCCCCCCAAAACTATACACAGAAATTAATTTAGTTTAAATTACCAGATTCAGTTCATTGAGAAAATCTACAGGATGCCATAGATAATTTGACAATTTTGAAAGTCAGAAGTTAGAAAAGGCTTTAACTATTATTTTATGGAGTTTTGTTTGTTTGTTTGTTTGTTTGTTGTTTTTTTTTAATAATAAAGCTGAGCCAAAATAAACTCATAGTCAGGCTGGCTGAAAAGAGTGGTCCAGCTGCTTGTCTGCTCTGGTTCTCTTTCAGAAGCCATGGGAGAGTCGTTTAGACCTTAATAGACGCTAATGGGTGAAGCCATCCTTTGGAGCAGAGTGCAGGGGCTTCTGTAGAGTCTATCCAGGCTGGGGGGGGAGAAGTCTCAGGCAGGCACCAACGCTCAGGCAGGCACCAACGCTCAGGCAGGCATGATCTCTAAGGTGGGAACCCCAAAGGCAGGAAGTCCCCCAATATTTATACCCTTCCTAGACAAAGAGCAGAGTTACCACTGCCTAGGCGCGAAGACCACAGCCAATCCCAGCCCGATTCCAGCGCGGGCACTGCACGGGCACCCCTCATGCCAGAAGGGCCCCTTGCTCTTCCCCTTCATGCCTGCAGAGCAGGGGGGGGAACAGGCCTTTTCATGCCTTTTCCTCTCCCATTCGAACCACAGAGGGAGAGGAATTTAGGGGTACACAGGATTCCAGGACAGAAACATGTCACTAAAAGTCACTTTTGCATGATCTATATGTGAAGATATGCCAAGCATGCTAGTTTACCTTTACACCAATGTTTTGTTATGAACCAAGTCACTCAGCTTTTCCTCTTGCAGACATATTTCTTTTGACACTAATTTGAATGACGTTTAAAGAGAGAATAAGAAAATCCTTGAGCTTTTTGGCTGTGAAAATGGAAGCTAAAACAACTTTGAAAGGCTTCACAGTTTATATCTTTAAGGAGGAAATAATTTGAATGCTGGACAGTTTCATAGCAGTGCCTGATTTTTTGAATTGAACTTATTAATTGCCTGCTTGAGATAATTAAAGCATTTGTGCTCAAAATAATTGGTGTCATTGAAAATAAAGGATTTAACCTTGGCAATAGATTCAATCTGTCTGCTCCAATTCATTCCTGCAAAGACAAGAGGAATCATGTGTGGGTTTTTAGCTCTCTCTTAAGTTTGCTAATAATTAGTTTAAACATTCAACAGATCAGCTGGGTAATGGCTGTGTATAGTCTTTCATTGTTCTGCTTTACATGACAGAACTAGAAGCGATGCTCTTTTTGAGGCTAGGGTTAGTCGCAGTACTGCATTGTAAATGAAAGAGAAAAAAGAGGTTAGTTGTATCATCTAATCACATTTTAGCAAAATTTGGATATTACAGATCTGAAAATTCATCTAAGATGTCTATTTTTAGATTATTTTTTTTCTCAGGACATGAGAGGCAAAAAAGACAGATCACTGCTCTGAATTTCGCTTTCCTTCGTTGAGGGGAGAATCAGCTGTAGGCTTTTGCATGCCACAGGATGGTTGAGTTTGGAGAGGGCCTCCAGAAGTCATCCATCAGGGTTAGGGAGGTAATTATCCCCCTGTACTCTGGTGAGACCACACTTCCAGTATCGTGTTCAGTTTTGGGCACCTCATCACAAGAAGGATGTGGAGGTGCTGGAGTGAGTGCAGAGGAGGGCAACAAAGCTGGTGAAGGGCCTGGAGAATAAATCTTACAAAGAGTGACTGAGGGAGCTGGGGATGTTTAGTTTCAAGAGAAGGAGGCTGAGAGGAGACTTCATTGCTGTCCACAGCTATCTGAAAGGACATTGTGGAGAGGCTGCTGCAGGTCTCTTTTCATGTAAATAGTGATAGAATGACAGAGAATGGCCTCAAGCTGCCACTGGCTAGGTTTAGACTGGACACTAGGATGCCTTTTTTCACAGGAAGAGTGGTCAAGCATTGGAATAGGCTGCCCAGGAAGGTGGCTAAGTCACTGACCCTGGATGTATTTCAAAGTCTTCTGGATGTGGTGCTTGAGGGTGAACTTTGTGGAGTAGGGTTACAAGTTAGACTTGATGATCCTGAGGGTGTTTTCCAAGTGGAATGTTTCTGTGATTCTGTGATTCCTTCCTTTGCTTACTGACAAATAGGAAGAGCTTTTGTCTCCTTATGTGGAACAGCCTATTTCTGATCCTTCAAGCTTCCTGGTATTGTGACAACTCACCCAATACTCTCTAGCTGTTCCCTCCATCAGTCTCCACCACTATTCCTAACAGCAGCTGCAGTGGAATGATAGCAGGCAATCTCCAGTGCCTATTTCCCAATGCTAAAGAGAGACAAAACAAGGGAGAGGGAGAGAGAAAAGGAAAGGGAGAGGGAAAGGGAAAGGACATTTCTTAGAATGGAATATAATTCCCCACACAACAGATTAGAAATCTCAGCCATGAGAGTTCATTAGGTTCATTGAAACTTTATATAGAATCATAGAATCATAGAATCAACCAGGTTGGAAGAGACCTCCAAAATCATCCAGTCCAACCTAGCACCCAGCCCTAGCCAGTCAACTAGACCATGGCACTAAGTGTCCCATCCAGTCTTTTCTTCAACACCTCCATGGATAGTGACTTCACCACCTCCCTGGGCAGCCCATTCCAGTGCCAATCACTCTCTCTGCCAACAACTTCCTCCTAACATCCAGCCTAGACCTCTCCCTAGCACAACTTAAGACTGTGTCCCCTTGTTCTATTGGTGTTGCTTGGGAGAAGAGACCAACCCCCAGCTGGCTACAACCTCCCCTCAGGTAGCTGTAGACAGCAATGAGGTCCCTCCCAGAGCCTCCTCTTCTCCAGGCTAAAATCTCTCTCTCCCTGTGAAGGCAGCACATATGTGCTGTTTTTTAAAACCCAGGACAACAGCCCAGTTCCTAGAAAATCCACTATAAGGAGACACATGCATAGGAAAGGGAATAAATGGGTTTAAATTACATTGGGGGTTGGAAGGGGAAGGGTCATGAACTCAATCTAGTCTCACAAATGCAAAAAAAATACTTTTCACAGCTTCATTTATCCTCAGAATTCATGAGATCTGCCCAGCCTCATTAGCGTGAAGCAGCTGAACAGGAATAAAGTGATCCGTTGCTATTCTTTCAACAAGAGATGGCACAAACCAAGTAAAACATGGATAAATACATTTAGAAGTGAAGGAATTATTCCTGTTGCCTATTGCTTAGGATAATATAGACTTTAAAAAATATATCTTTAAAAGCTTCTCTGTCTGTAAAGCCATTTCCATCTATGTCAGCTTCCACTCAAAAAAGTTTTACACTTCATATTCAAATTCACAGAAATATAAAATGTATATGCATGTACACGAATTTATGCATCTTTAGAATCACAGAATCAACCAGGTTGGAAAAGACCTCCAAGATCATCCAGTTCAACCTAGCACCCAGCCCTAGCCACTCAACTAGACCATGGCACTAAGTGACTCATACAGGCTTTGCTTGAACACCTCCAGGGATGGTGCCTCCACCACCTCCCTGGGAAGCCCATTCCAATGCCAATCACTCTTTCTGGCAACAACTTCCTCCTAGCATCCAGCCTAGACTTTCCCCAGCACAACTTGAGACTGTGTCCCCTTGTTCTGTTGCTGCTTGCCTGGCAGAAGAGGCCAACCCCCACCTGGCTACAGCCTCCCTTCAGCTAGTTGTAGACAGGAGTGAGGTCCCCCCTGAGCCTCCTCTTCTCCAGGCTAAACAACCCCAGCTCTCTCAGCTGCTCCTTGTAAGGCTTGTGTTCCAGGCCTCTCACCAGCTTTGTCACACTTCTCTGGACACATTCCAACACCTCAACATCTCTCTAGAATTGAGGAGCCCAGAACTGGACACAGCACTCAAGGTGTGGCCTGAGCAGTGTTGAGTACAGGGGAAGAATAACCTCCCTTGTCCTACTGGCCACACTGTTCCTGATTTGGGCCAGGATGCCATTGGTTCTCTTTGTATGCATGCATACACAAAATTATACACTGACCCTTCCCACCCAGCTACACCTTTCTTTGAGAAGTCTTTATCTCTTTATCATTCTTAATGTGGGCTTTGGTTTGTGGGCTTTGGTTGTTTGGGGTTTGTTTTAGTTTTTTTTTGTTGTTTGTTTTGTTATATAGGTTTATAAAGTATAGTATTTAAGAATAAATTTCTTCATCTTTACCGAAGGCTTTCAGTTTGCCTTGTCAACATCATCTTAAAGTGCCTAAGGTTATAGGAAACTGGGAAAAGAAATTATTCTTTTCTCCCTTTTCAGGGTGACAAAGCTGGTGAAAGGCCTGGAACACAAAGCCTATGAGGAGAGGCTGAGGGAGCTGGGGGTGTTTAGCCTGGAGGCTCAGGGGTGACCTCATTGCTGTCTACAACTATGTTGTTGGAAATTGTAGCCAGGTGAGGGTCAGTCTCTTCTGCCAGGCAACCAGCAACAGAACAAAGGGACTCAGTCTCAAGTTGTGCCATGGGAGATACAGGCTGGATGTTAGGAGGAAGTTCAATACTAGGAAAAGTTTGTTTAAAAGAACAGTTTCAGAGTAAAAAAGAAACTTAAATATGGCTTTTTAAAAACTTGTGAAACTCTTTCTAGACAGCTGTATAGAAGAATATGTTAATAATATACATCCAGCTGGTTCAGACTGTTACAGTGTTTAGGAATTTTCATCACTGGAGATGTACTCTCAAAGCAGATTGATTGTGTATTTGTCTTTGCATAGAAATAAGGTTTTTTAAATAATTCAAGCATAAAACATTGTAACTGTAGCACTAGAAAGTGAGACTATAAAGGTGGACAGCACGAGCCCCAAGTAAAGAAAACAGACCTTGGAAGAGTTCAACAGCTTCCAGCATTTGGTTTAGCAACTAGATGGAGCATTGTTCCTAGATAAAAGAAAATATATCTGGGTCTTTGGTCCAGAGAGGAAGCAAAGAGTGCTGTCCTCCTTCCTTATCTTAATTCAGCTCTTCTGGCTCCTCTCAGGATGGTATGTCATTCTGTTCTTTCTGTCCTTTCCCTTCCCGTCACTGGGATTTATGTGTCATTTTACTGTCTCCACAGTGCCCTGTCTCCACCAAGACCAGACTGGCAATTAATCCATATTAGAAGCCAGTAGGAAACAACAGATCAAGATTTGTACAAAGGACTCTAAAGAATACTGAAACTCACAGCACTGCACAAAGCTTAGATAAGACAAAGCATTGTGCTACGAAGTGCTTGACATCAGTAGCTACTTCACCAAACTGCACTAGGGGTAAACTGCACAGCTGAAATTTTGGGCTCTGTCAGTGGCACATATATATATATATGTGTATATATATATATATATATATATATATATATATTACTGGTTATGCATATTATATGTGGCAATTAAGCACACAGAGAGACTCCTCTCCCAGGTTCTATGAATAATGTTATGTCAGTTGGGATCATGTACTGTTTTGATCACCACACTGTTTAAACAGGGCATCTAGTCACAGAATCATAAAAATATTCAGGTTGGAAGAGACCCTCAGGATCACCAAGTCCAACAATATCCCTACTCTACAAGGTGTGCCCTAAACCACATTCCCAAGCACCATATCCAAAAGACATTTAAACACATTCAGGATAGGAGACTCCACCAATGCCTGACCATTCTTTCCATGAAGTTTTTTTTCCTAATATCCAGCCTAAACCTACCCAGTCACAGCTTCAGACCATTCTCTCTTGTTCTATCACTAATCACTTCTGAGAAGAGACCAGCACCAACCTCTCCACAACCTCTGGAGGTGTTCAAGAAAAGACTGGATGAGGCACTTAGTGCCATGGTCTAGTTGACTGGATAGAGCTGGGGGATGGGTTGGACTGGATGATCTTGGAGGTCTCTTCCAACCTGGTTGATTCTATGATTCTATGATTCTTTTTAGGTAGCTCTAAGATAGCAATGAGGTCTCCCCTCAGTCTCCTCTCTGTCAGACTAACCATCCCCTGCTCTCTCAGTTGTTCTTCGTAAGATTTATTCTCCAAGCCCCTCACCGACTTCATTTCCCTCCTCTGCACTCGCTCCAGCATCTCGACATCCCTCTTTTAATGAGGTGCCCAAAACTGAACACAACAAAATAGTAACTGACACTAGGGAAGCTTCAACCCCAATAACTGACCCTAAGGCAGCTCCAGTCCCAATAACTGACTCTCATCATCTGTCTGGAAGTTAGTTTACTTCATAATATGGCTATGTCTGCAAAAGTACTGACTCTGTTATCCCCCATCCACTGCCATTTCTCATGCATAGCTACATACAATTGTGCTAGTTTGAAGCAGGCTAGAATGTTTTGGTGAGAGAAAGTAGATAATTGGCTGTGAAAGGAAAACAATGGTTATGTCTCCTTCCCTCACAGTCTCGCTGAGAGGTATGGGAACAAGAAAGTAAACATTAGATAACACTTTTTGCCATCTCTCTCTGCTTCTGGCTTTGAACTGAGCCACAGCTCCCTAACCTCACTGCCACTAACCTTGCTTCTTAACCTCTTGGCTGAACCTCTATTCTTTCTTAGGACTGGGGTAAGGTTGAGAGGGGCAGGGGGAAGGTGCAGGGGTGGTTGAGAGCCCCTCCTGGGGACTCAGGTTTCTGGGAGGGCTGTTGTGTTTCTGTATTGTTTTTTACCTTGTATATTTCTGTCTATAACTGTATATACTGTAAATAGCTGCTTGTATCTTGTGCTGCTGTAAATAAATAGCTTCATTTATATTCCCAGAGTCCGGCTGAGTTAGCTGGGGGTGTTTCTAAAAGTGGGAGGGGGCAGGTAACAGCCAAATCACCACAGCAACAAACAGGAAACCTTGCTAGGCTGTGCAGGCATGTGACAAATCCTAACCAGACATGCCATCAGTGTTTTCTGTCACTGCTCTGACATGAGAACTGATTGGTGCAGAAAGGGTTCTGTGAGTTTACTACCTCAAGCTGCATTTCATCCACGAAATTACTGTATTTATATCTTTCTACGATTACACATTTTCATGTGCATAACCTGCAGAATGCCACACTAAACAAAACCCAGCAACGACTAACTGAGATCCAAAAGAAAAAAAAAGGCTCATTTGGCAGAAGTGTTAATTATCCACTTAAGCAGATAACACAAAGAGGCGTTTCATTCAGGAACCTCCCTTTCCCTTCCCGGCTCTGCTTCTGTGTGGTTTGTTTCTCATGTAGGTTATCAGAAGATGCATCTTCAAAGGACAATACTTTAAAAATGTGGCAGCAGTGTATATAGTTGTGTGTCATGCAAAAGGAGTGATACATTTATTCTCATTGGCACATCTTCTAAGAAGCTGAGACTTGTCTTTTCACTCATCTAAATCTGCACTTGCATTTTTGTGCTTTCAAGTGCTCTGGTGGCGCAAGTCAGGGAATTTGCAGCTCAAATGATCTGATTTATAGTTGCCATCAAGCACCTTGAAGTGCAGATTTTCTTCTGCCCACTGAAATGGAGGTACAAAGGAAGATCAGTCTTTCAAAAATCCATTCCTCATATATGCTGTCAAGAAACACCAGGTAGTGGGGAAAAAAATGAGGACTATAAAATAAAATATAATGAAAGGTGCAGTACAGATCTGTAAAACTACATCAACATATTATGAATGTTTTGGTGAGGTGCCTTTTATCTTACTCCTTTGCACTCTTGCTTTTCCCTCTCATGAAAAGAAATATCAAGGCCCCAGCACTAAACTCTGAAATCTGATTCTTTATTGGGGTCTCTAATAAGGTTCTTTACAGGCTTTTAAGGAGTCTTGGTCTTGAAATAGTATGGAAAGTGACAACGTTCAATTAAAATGCAGCTTGAAATAAGAAGTTGTATCCCTGCTTTAATATATTGCTTAATAATCAGTTAGAAGATTATGATGCTGAAAAAACATGAAAACGTTGGAGAAGATTCTAAACTTATTATAATTTTTTTAAGAAATAAAAGCATCTAGGACTTGATTTAAATAAGCTGAAAATAATATTTTGGCTAAGTATATATAGATAGATATATATATATATGTATTACAGAGCGTGCGGAAAGCTCTGGAAATTCCTTTCAGCATATTGTACTTGCATGAATGATGGAGTGTTTTGTCCTTTCTGCTGCTTATTTTTTCTTCTTTTTCCTTGGCTTTGATTCTGAGGACAGCACGCTCTTTTCATCTTGCTAGAGATATGGCTCTGCATAAATCTCTCAGGAGATCTCACTCTACCCAAGCAATTTCATGGGGAAAAAAAAGAATGCTTCCTTATATCTGTATAATTTCAGTTGTGTAAATCAGTGCACTGACCTCGAAGCAAAGCTGATTTTATTGTGGACCCACTTTGTTCACAAAGTTTGGTTTGTGAATTACAGTAGTTGTAACATCTTTTGTCCCATGTCTACAACTATCTGAAGAGAGGCTGTAGCCAGGTGGGGTTGGTCTCTTCTTCCAGGCAACCAGCAACAGAACAATGGGATACAGTCCCAAGCTGTGCCAGAGGAGGTACAGGCTGGATGTTAGGAGGAAGTTCTTGCCAGAGAGAGTGATTGGCATTGGACTGGGCTGCCCAGGGAGGTGGTGGAGTTGCCATCCTTGGAGGTGTTGAAGAAAAGCCTGGCTGAGGCACTTAGTGCCATGGTCTAGTTGACTGGCTAGGGCTGGGTGCTAGGTTGGACTGGATGATCTTGGAAGTCTCTTCCAACCTGGCTGATTCTATGATTCTATACTTACTGTTGACTGAAAATCCAAAAGAATATTAGGAAATTTTCCCGTTTTTTTTTTTAATAGTAATAATAAAAATAATATTAATACTGAAACTCAGAGTCATAATTAGACTATTAATTTCCACAACAGTTATGCAGAAGTAGATTGAAATTTTTTGGTAATTGTTTGCAAAATATTGCATGCTTTATTTTCCTTGGACAGAAACAGCCCCAGAAGGGGAAAAAAAAGAAAAGAAAGAAAAAGTTGTGAGGAAGAGAAGAAACTGAGATGTAGTGATAAATATTTTCTTGATGACCTGACTGAGGAAAATGCTATCGGGTTTGGAAGTATGTGGCCACTTTGGTAGTAAGCTGAGGAAAAGACAGGTAATGAATAAAATATGGCTATGAAACGTCATGTAAATTACAGAAACGACAAAATAAAATGTCTGTATATGCTAATCATATGGTGTAGACCGAGTTTTAATTTCCATAAATCCTTCTTTGGAATTGTTATATTGGCTAGTAATTAAGAGACTTATGACAAATTATTTGATTTATATTCTCAGCCTGGACCCTACTAGGTACTGATTTCAGTGAAGCTTGAAGATGCCATATTTTACTGAATGATCCTGCAATGGTTTTCATGCTGCCAGGTAGTTCTGGAGTGTCCATGGAATTTATGGGGATATATGAACCTTGCCATTGTGGAAGAACTTTGTTTAAAACACGAACTCACTACTTCAGCAAGAGAGAAAGACTGTTGCATTGCATACCTACATATATATCTGGAATACATTAGACTATTGCTTTTTATATTGTTAATCTCAAATTAAATCATGTAGAGTACATAGAAAATTCATATTTCATTACATCTTCAAGAATAAAATGCTTCTTACAAATTTACCGCTGGAGTCTAATTTATTTTCAGCCAACTATATAACATTAAAGAAATGCATGGATTTTTTTTTTGTAGATGGCCTGCTTTGTCTAAGCATTTGTGAAGGATTATGCAAAATTAATAATCTGTCTTAATTTTGATATCCAGGCAATGATTGTTAATAACAATGAAAACTGTTCATTAACATTACAACTCGCCAGAAACTTATTCACAGGTGCAAAACAATGCACAGGTTGGAAATTCATACACGCAGGGCACAGGCAAAACTAGAGCACTTATTTCTTACAGTGGCAAACACAAATATTACACTGGAAGAGGCTTTAAAGTATTTATTCACAAAATTATAAATCTCACAGTACCCAAAGCAGGTGGAGCTCTGTCTGATTGGCTGCTGAGACTTGATTTCTCCCAGGCTTCTGTTGAAAGGAGGCTGACAATCTCCGACCTTGTCCCTGGCTCCTCTGGACGATCTGTGTATCTCCAGGACTTGTAGTCTTAGCAGGAAGACTTTCAGGGACAGGCAGGATGTCTTGAGGTGTGCAAGGTCTCAACACAGTGTCATGCTGGGGGCAACTGTGTGCAGGCATTTGGAGCCTGTTCCTGGTAAGCACTCCAGGCAAATTCAGGATGCAAAAATGAGGTGGCAGCAGCCTCGTGCTACCTGCTCATCCCTTTTATCAATAGCCAGCCCACAACTAGTGGGGCATTGGACATTGATTAGCCAATTGGAATGGCACTTTGCCAGGCCTCACCATATTAGGCAAAGTCAGGGCTTTTGCCCTCCCCTCCTAAGGTTGCTTCCCCAGCACAGAAGGAGCGGGGGCAGGCAAATATGTCTGGGCATGGATAAGCCCATGTTTGCCCCATCAAGCCTACCACCACAGCATTATTTGATCATGGCAGAGAAGATACCGGATCACCTGTTCTAATATGTCACATAAAGGTTGAAAATTGATTTAAAAAAAAAAAGACCCTTTTCAAACAGAGAGCAAAAATACTATCCTTCTCCTAAGGCACTGAATTTGGGGTGTTTTGGTTTTGTATTTGTTTGGTTTGTTACACGGTTTTGCTTTCTGGTATTTTGATCACACGTTTATTTTTTAAAGTGAGCTGATTCCTTTGGGTTACACCAACTGGCTGGAGAGCTGCCAGGCAGAAAGGAACCTAGGGGTACTGGTAGATAGTAGCTGAAGATGAGGCAGCAGTGTGCCCAGGTGGCCAAGAGAGCCAATGGCATCCTGGCCTGGATCAGGAACAGTGTGGCCAGTAGGACAAGGGAGGTTATTCTGCCCCTGTACTCAGCACTTGTCAGGCCACACCTTGAGTGCTGTGTCCAGTTCTGGGCCACTCAATTCAAGAGAGATGTTGAGGTGCTGGAAGGTGTCCAGAGAAGGGCAACAAAGCTGGTGAGAG
This sequence comes from Pogoniulus pusillus, assembly GCF_015220805.1. Lineage (NCBI taxonomy): Eukaryota > Metazoa > Chordata > Aves > Piciformes > Lybiidae > Pogoniulus > Pogoniulus pusillus. Next base: position 42,510,264 of record NC_087266.1, read on the forward strand.
GCCTGGAACACAGCCCTGTGAGGAGAGGCTGAGGGAGCTGAGGATGTTTAGCCTGGAGAAGAGGAGGCTCAGGGGGGACCTCATTCGTATCTACAACTAGCTGAAGGGAGGTTGTAGCCAGGTGGGGGTTGGTCTCTTCTGCCAGGCAACCAGCAATAGAACAGAGGGACACAGTCTCAAGTTGTGCTGGGGGAGGTCTAGGCTGGATGTTAGGAGGAAGTTCTTGCCAGAGAGAGTGATTGGCATTGGAATGGGCTGCCCAGGGAGGTGGTGGAGTCACTGTCCCTGGCGGTGTTGAAGAAAAGCCTGGCTGAGGCACTTAGTGCCATGGTCTAGTTGAGTGGCTAGGGCTGGGTGCTAGGTTGGACTGGATGATCTTGGAGGTCTTTTCCAACCTGGTTGATTCTATGGTTTTGCTTTTTGGTATTTTGATCACTTGTTCTTTGGTTGGGGGCTTTTTGTTGTTGTTGGTTTTTTTTTTTTTTTTTTTTTTTTTTAAGTGGGCTGATTCCTTTTAGCTACATCAATTCAGTGTGTATTTTTTAATTTTTGCATATGCAAAGTGTTAAAAGGCCAGAAGCACAGACTGGAAATACTTCTCTTTCACCTTGTGTATTGTAATTAATTTTCTACATCTCATACAAAGCTAAGCAGAACAGCTAGCCTAACCTATTCAGAAGTGAATTAGTCATAAAGAAGAAAGAAAACACTTAGACAATTGATAGTTTTACTTCATGCTTTTCATCTTACCATGCAAAGTAAATGCCATATTCTTCACTCTGAGCTATATAATATATTTTTGTAAGGAAATCAGAGCTTAGATGTTGTTAATCACTGAAGGATTTGCAGGATGTTTAAGTATGATAAGTAATAGTACCTGCTACAAAGAGAAAAGTATTATCCAAACACTATTATCCCTGGAGGTGTTGAAGAAAAGACTGGATGAGGCACTTAGTGCCACGGTCTAGTTGAATGGATAGGGCTGAGTGCTAGGTTGGCCTGGATGATCTTGGAGGTCTCTTCCAACCTGGTTGATTCTATGATTCTATGAAAATGAGTGCTGTATTCATGGATAAGGAGAGCAGTTTTAATTCTATTTTAAGAGTTACACAAGTATGTGTCAGCCATTATAATTATTACCAGAGGTTGGAAGTTTGCAAGAGACCAAAATTATGTTTATGGATTAGAATATCTTGTGGCCACAGGTGTCCAAAAGTGTTTCTTCTCTTCAGAGGGAAAAAACAAACCACAAACACCGCAAAACAAAACCAAAGTGGAGAGTGGGAGAGGCATGGCAGGTTATTTATGTGCAATTCATACTTCAGTGTGGAGCTTCTAGCACTAAACTGAGAGTGAGCCTTTGGCAAACTCCCATCTAGATACTGCAAATACTACTTTGTGGCAATGCAATTTTAATTGGTATGTTTCTTTTAATTGAATATTATAGTGCGTAAAAGATGCTTTGTACCAATTTTTACCTCTTTGCTCCCCATTTCTCTTGCATTAAAAAAAGAAAAAATAAAGAAAAAAATTCCATGCTGAAGATTTCCAGGGGGAATGGTGGCTATAGATTAAACTAACTGGCCACAATGTTATATGGTTATTGTCTAAGTGAAACAGATTTATCACCTTCAGTTTTTCATTTCCTGTTCTAAGATTTCTGTTAAATACATATTACTCATGAATGACAAAAGGACTAACAGCACAAGAAGCTGTTTCCCAGGGGCAGTGGATGTGTTTGGAGTGTGTTTATTACTGAGCTAATGCTCTTCACCAGTAACTGATTGCACATTCTATTATATTTTGTGCTCTACTTTCTAAAAACTGTATATATTATCAGGTGAGGTTACATGTGTTAATCCATTGGGACCAATGAAAGCTAATGTCTTTCTTAATGCCTTAGGACATTGTTGTTTTTCACCACAGTTTCTCATAGCCTCTTCCATCCTGGCCCTATTATTGCATGTTGGCTAAGGTGAGAAGGCCAAATAGAAGCATCCAGAAGTACACTTCCCTGTTTTGCAAATGTAAATTAGAGATCCATGGAGAATTTCAATTCTCATAAAATCTCACTTTAAGATACCCTGGGTTGAATTAATCATTATTAGTGCATTTCAGTCTGCTTTAATTAATATAGTTCATTAACATAGAATAGGAATCCAGAAAAGTAATTTAAAATTGTCCAAAAAAGTGACTGATAACAAAGGATTTATGACCAGTTATGTTTTCTGTTCTAATCTCAGAGGAACAACATTAAAGATGATTTACATTATGTACGTATGCTTTCATCTGGGAGAAATCCCAGGTGACCATTACACACAGTTGCCACTAAGTTTCCTTCACTTTCCAGCCTCTTTACTCTGGGATATCATAGAATCATAGAATCAACCAGGTTGGAAGAGACCTCCAAGATCATCCAGTCCAACCTAGCACCCAGCCCTATCCAGTCAACTAGACCATGGCACTAAGTGCCTAATCCAGTCTTTTCTTGAAGACCTCCAGGGATGGTGACTCCACCACCTCCTTGGGCAGCCCAATCCAATGCCAATCACTCTCTCTGGCAACAACTTCCTCCTAACATCCAGGCTATACTTTCCCCAGCACAACTTGAGACTGTGTCCCCCTGTTCTATTGCTGGTTGCCTGGCAGAAGAGACCAACCTCCACCTGGCTACAATGTCCCTTAGGTCTAATCACCCACCTACCTGGAGGCATCTGGCTGAAGGACCAAAGACTAGACTTTCTTCACAATCAATGAGAGAAACACAAATCTCCAAAAGGCAATTCATCCCACCTAAGAACTTAAGGAAGGCAGTCTCATGAGGCTAAAGTTAGGTAAAATTAATCCATTTCCACCTGCTCTCCATTTTCACTGAAGAAGCTAAAAAAGTCTCTACCTTCCACTAAGATGGCAGGATGTAGGCACCTAAATTCTTATTGACCTAAACTTTATACAGTGTGACTATCTGTCTTTCTTCCCCTTAAGTGAAGGTTTTAGCCAAATGGATAAAAACAAATCAGGTATCAAGTAAAAGCACTCTTTCAGTATTTTCATTGAAATCCACATTTTCAAAATACTTATGCCAAATAATCTGCCACTATTGATCACTTAAATTTAATCACAGAACTGCCCAATGGTAAAGACTGGAAAGGACCTCTGGATATTATCTAGTCAAACCCCCACACTGAAACAGCTTCACCTAGATCAGATTACATAGGAACACACCCAGATGGGTTTTGAAAGTCTCCAAAGGACACTCCACAAACTTTCTGGGCAGCCTTTTCCAGGGTTCTGTCACCCTGAAAGTAAAGATTATGAAGAAATCACTACTTTAACCTACTGCTCTGAACGCTAGGCTTGCAAAAGGTCCCTCTGAACATCTCTCAGCATCTGGCTACAACACTTTTTAAAAGATTAGATCAAAGTTTACTAATAGGCATTCTAGAAATGTAGGGAACAAGATGATTTTGAGAAGGCAGGACAGGTGTGACATCAGTGAGGCTTCCTAAAGCTGAACGGATGGGGAATTTTTTGTCACTATTTTGTCTGTTAGTTAGATTTACAGGCAAAAGCAAGCCTTTTTTTTTTTCTCCTGTGGAATCAAGATCTCAGAAAATAAGGACCAAATTACTCTTGTAAGTAATGGATTACAATGTCCCTGCTTACTATAATCTTATCTCCTTAGCCACTTACACAGTAATTGTCTGACAAAAGACTGACACTCTTCTCTATTTCCTGGTTGTGATCCTGCAGGATTGCAGCTATTAAAGAATCATCAAGCAAAAGAAGTGCAAAGTCTTTGTTGCTCATTTGTCAAGCACCTTTATAAAGGTTTCTCTTTTTTCATGTATTTGTTGCACAGGATTTCTTCAGTAAGGATGTGCTGGTACTTGATTCTTTTCCTACTCAACAACAGGCTTGATTAATTTTTTTTTTTAATGCCTTTTGGATTTAACTTCCTTCTCTTGGATTACAAATAAGACTGAGAGTTGTAGAGCAGCTGTCTATTATTTCCCCACAATATTATTGCATTCAGATGTTTTATTATAGAGGTTGGACATTTGTAGCTTGTGAAGCTATGGACAAGTAAAGTATTTTTAGTATCTGGTCTTGAGTCAATCAAGAGGATGTTGGATCCTTCAAAGCTAAAGAAGCTTCAACTGAAAAGTTTTATCTCAAGCTGAAAAATTTTCTTCAGCATGTTCATTTCCAGTTTTTCAGGGCTTTTATCAGATGTTAATAACAAGAGGAAAATACAATTTTCCATCTCTCATGAAGCACATTCTTAACTGGACATTCCTGACATGTCCATTTCCTCATGAAGCAGATTCTTAACTGCATCTAACTAAACCTGACTTCATCTGCTTGTATAGATTTTGATTATGCAGTGGTTTTTTAAATGGCACTTATTAAAACCAGAACAAAGCAAAACAAACATGGTTGCAGTGTGCCTCCCATGTTTTTTAATCACCTAGAATGACCTGCATATTACGTACTGTTCATGCAGGGAGAGCCTGAGATCTCTTCTCATATGTGTCAGGAGAGTGTTTATGTTTGTATGGGCAAATTAAGGGATGACTAGGACAGGGTCTTGAACACTTTGATTCATTCCACCTGCAGCAAGACATGCCTTATACTGAGAGATAGTCCTGGAATTGAGCTTTTCCCAGAGGAAGATGAACAATATGTTGAAAGCTTATGTGTAAGAAATAAAGGGCACACAAATAAAGACAAAACCATTATGGGTGTCTACTACAGACCACTAAACAGGGAAGAAGTCAACAAAGCCTTCTACAGACAGCTGGAAGTAGCCTCAAGATCACATGACCTGGCACACATGTGTGACTTCAATCACCCCAATATTTGTTGGGAAGGCCACACAGATAGGTACATTCAGTCCAGGAGGTTCCTGCAGCTTCAGACAGTACCCAAACTCTTGCAGGGAGTTCTGTTGGTGTCTTGTTAGATGCTGAGGCTTCTGATCTTCCTAGGCTCTATCAAGGATGTTGGGGAAAGAGGCAGACAATCTCTGGCCTGGTTCTGGTTCCTTTTGGCTCCTGATTTGACAGAAGACTTGCAGAGGAGCAGGCTGGATGTCTTGCAGATGTGCAGTCTTAGCACAATGTCACACTAAGCAAGCCTATTGCGTGAAGGTGTTTAAAGCTTGGTCCTGGCAAACTTGAGCAAAGCAGTTTCTAGGTGTACAGACTCAAAGCATCAGGGCTTGTCATGCAGCAAAGCTAGCTTATAGTTTAGCAAAGCATAATGCTTCAAAGCATAATGCTGTAGAGCATGGCAGGATGCAACAGAAATGAGGCAATGGCAGAATCACAGACAGAAGCAGAAAGCACATTAATGCAAAAGCAGTGGTGGCAGCAGCATGTTGTCTCTACCTCTTCATCTCTTTTATCAATGTAGCCTGAGTCTAATGGGTCTTTGGACATGGATCAGTATCAGAAAGGCACTTTTCCAAGCTTAACCATATTAGGTGAAGTCAGGGCTTGGTTTTACATTTTTAGGGCAGAACATAAGTAAGTGTATAAACATGTGTGAGTACCCTGTCAACAACTTTGGACAGACATGGAGGAATGAGGCACTTTTGTCTTCCTTTCCCATGGTGCTTCTCCCATCAGCAGAAGGGAGAGCAGAAAAACCTGCCTGGGCAAGCCAGAACATGTTTAGGCCTAATCTGACCTATTATGGCCTTCCATGACATAAGCATAGAGGACTGTACCTAGGGAGGAATAACACCTTTCACCAGTATGGACTGAGAGTTGGCCTGTTGGAAAGCAGCTTCACAGAGGAGGACCTTGGAGGACACTAAGTGGAGGCAGTAATTTATCTACGGGACAGCAATGTGGCCTTGTGGCCAAGAAGCCCAGTGGTATCCTGGGGTGCAACAAGAAAACTGTGACCAAGGGAGACTGTGGTCAAGGGAAGTTCTCCTCTTCCTCCAGTCTGCCCTGGAGAGACCACATCGGGAGTATTGTGTCTAATTCTGGGCTTCCCAGTTTAAGAAGGACAGGGAGAGTCCAACAGAAGGCTACAAGGGTGATTAAGGGACTGGAACACCTGCCTTATGATGAAAGGCAGAGAGACCTGGGACTGTTTAGCCTGGAGAAGAGAAGGCTGTGAGGTGATCATATTAATGTTTACAAATATCTCAAGAGTAGGTGTCAAGAAGAAGGGGCCAGTCCCATTTCACTGGTGCCCTGCAAGAGGATGAGGGGCAAAGGAAACAAAGTGAATCATTGGAAGTTCCACCTCAATATCAGGAAAAAAATTATTTTCTGTGAGAGTGACAGGACATTGGAATAGGCTGCCTAGAGAGGCTGCAGAGTCTCCTCCAGAGACATTCAAGACCCCCATAAATATGTCACTGTGTGACCTGCCCAGGGTGATCCTGTTTTGGCAGGAGGGCTGGGCTATATGATCTCCAGAGGTCCTTTCTGACCCCTACCATTCTATGATTCTATGAATCAGAAGAGCAGGGAGGGAGAAGTATATGGATATACATATATAGGACAGACCTAATGTGCCAGAATGCCTGTGTATTTCCCACTAATCTGTCCCTAGATTTAAAACAAACAAAATCCCCAAAAAACCCCAAACCAAATCAAAGGAAAAAACAACTCAAACCAGCTTAAGTGTAATATTTCAAGCTCTAGAGCTTTCTTTTTTCCATTTTTTTGAACTTGCAATCAAGTTTTAAGCCCCTTCTTCACTGCTTACTGTCATGTCCTGTGAAATCTGCTTTCCTGTGTTCATTTTTACTTTTGGCTGGAGAAATGTCATATGCAGTCCTACAGCATTCCCAGTGTTTGAAGTAGTTCTGATCCCAGAGAGGTCTGGGAATCAAAGCTCTTCCTAAATTAAATGCTACTCTCTGTGAGCTTCTGCTGAGATTAGACCAGCAGCAGGATACAATCTGTGCAGCTCTCTGCTGGGACCACCATAGAGTTGAAATCTTTCCTTCCCACTAATCATCATTCTATCAACTTCAGTGGCAACTGAAGACAGAATCTGCTTAAGTCTTCTTGCAGCAATTCAGCGTGAGTATATATAAACATCACTCAAAAAACCTAATTTTCATAATTTTCCACTTGATTTCAGGGGTTGATCATACCCCGCACTTGAAGGGCTGGAAGCTGGACCTATTAGATTGAAGATAAATTGGTACAACTATCATACCAAAGGTACCTGTCCATAAATATAATGTTATAGGAAGTGTTGGTGGATAACTTTTACACTTAATGGCAGGCAATGTGGGAGTTATTCTTCTTCAGGTGCAGGATTTGTCTTTTCCCTTTGTTGAAGTTCATGAAGTTCTGTTTGTTGTCTCTCTAGCTTGTCGAGATCTCTTTGAAAGACCACTCTGAAGGACAGTAAATTCCCTTCCAAATTTCCACTTGTAAACTTGCTGAAGGTGCACTTAATACCATCATTCTACATATCACATACGTGTTTTGTCTATGTGAAAATAAAGAATCATTTGAACGACCTCTTATGAGTCTGAGCTGTAAACAGCATGCATATTCCAGTTTATAACAGAAAAAATATCCTGGGTGGTTTTGGCAAAACTAAGAAAAGCTGGGGATGTGCAAATTGAGCTACAGTGCTTCCACAGACTTAGTTAAAATCCTCAATGGAGTGAATTTTCATGCTCTAGACTGTAATACTGTAATTAGACTTGTCTGTACAGACAGGAGTGACATTCACCTTCATTTTGCTTGAGGGAACAATGGAGAATTGCACAGTTCATTGTCATTTTTTATTAAAACAGATAAGAATGGACTCTAGGTTGTGACCCTTGTATTCAGTGAGACCTCCAAAAATCACTCAGCTGCAGAGATAACATTCAAGAACACCCTCGAGGCTGTGTATGCTCTATAGCAAGAGAACCAAAGAGCCCATTGAAAATGCTAAAAGAATATTTTTCCTGGCTTCATCCAAATGTTATTGCTCTATGTACCTGTCTTGTAAGATCAGCACTGAAAATTTTGCAAGTAAAGTGGAATCTGGACATCTTGTTTTACTGCTGTTGACAATAATAAATAGAAAGATAATAGTACTAGGCTATTATCTTTCCTCCAGTTATGTACTGTACAGGCATATCAAAGAACAAGTTCGGGGAAATATTCTAAATAGTCATTATCAAGTAGCAGTAATCATATTATTTATCATCTTCTTTCCATAGTAACATAAGGTGAATTGTTCCATTTACTTACATTTAGGTAAATGTCTTCTGCCTCTATCCTAAGATGTTAACTACAATTTAATCCGAGTGATGGCTGCCCAGGGAGCTGGTGGAGTCACCTGGAGGTGTTCCAGGTTGTGCACCTGGAGATGTTCAAGAAAAGACTGTATGAGGCAATTAGTGCCATGGTCTAGTTGAAAGGATAGGGCTGGGTGATAGGCTGGACTGGATGATCTTGGAGGTCTCTTCCAACCTGCTTGATTCTATGATTCTATGATCCATCCTGGGCAGAGTCAAAATTTGAGTAGTTGTCTTTAATGACAGATTTGAGGAACAAGTGTCCTTGAAGTCAAGGAATACTACATGGCATTCGTGGATGTAGCAGCCACAGAATGAAGAACACAAGTACACTAAAGGCTTGGAGTCTTCGATGGCTGCCATACAAAAGTCTTGCACTCTAGGAACAAATTGGTGACAATGAACAGTAAGTGGTGGTGAAAAAATGATTTTTCATGTTCCTTTAAATGATTCAGAGAGATTCTTTGTTCTACTAAGGAATGGCATTTCTCTGGTTTAGGACAAACAAATGCAAGTTTGTGGATTGTGGTTTTGTGGATATTTCTCCCAGATTAGTTGTTTCTCAGTTTTCTTTCTGGTCATGTTCTGAAACATTTTATTTGATCATTCTACCACATATTCTCCGTACTTTGTTGTGCACCTGGGAAATGCATTCTCCATGAAGCGCTCAGTAGCCCCTCTGCAGTGAAAAGAAGTTGCAGCTGCATCAGAGATTGTGCTTCTCTTTCTTGTATTTGTTACCCTCCTCCCTTCTAACTCTCCCTCTCCTTCTTCTCTCTATCCACTCTGGTCTCCTATGCTTTGCATTTATCTCAGCAGCATATTCTGGATTCATGTTTCTTCCTTTTACCTTTCACTTGTCCTTTTTCCAGCTGCCCCCTACCGCTTCAGGGGAACAGGGTTTTAGTAAGGTAGTGAGCTCCTTCAGCCTATTTGCGCGAGCAGTTGGGTGGAATGCCTTGGAGTACTGACTCAGCACAGCAGAGCAAGGGCTGCTTTGCAGAGCATTTAAGCAGCAATGCTGACAGAGGCTGAAAAAAAATCTGCATGAGGATTACACAGTCCATGAAATTTATTACACCTGCAGATTGCTAGTTGACTTGCTCATTTGAATATACTATTTTGACTTCAAGTGACACACTATTTTAATACATGTGCTTCTACATCTAAAAATTCATCCTGATCTAATTGAGATAATGTTCCATTGCCTATAGTAAATGCCTGCATGTCAAACGTTAGTATTTCTGAACTGGGTTTGTTGTTGTTGTTGTTCTTTTAAATCGTTTGGTTTTGGAAAGATCTTGCAGCATCCCCAATTTGTTGTTAAGAAAATTTACATTAGAAAACTCTTCAGAACCCTTACTGCCCAAATATTTCTTTTCTGTTGCTTTGATTTACGGCTTCTAAATAATTTGCAGAATGTAATTTGCAATTAAGTGCATTCTTACATATGCAAATTCTAATGAATACTTGTCACGATTCTTGTATTTTTAATAACATTACTACTGCTATGCTGAGAATTCTTGAACATCAGACCAATTTTTAATAGGTCACTGTTCTTTTTATAATTACCTGACTCATTTATTTTGTTTGCCTTTGCATGAATATTACTTGTTTGCTTTTTATGACGGTGCTAGCAAACAGCAGAAGTAAACATCTTTGCAGGTTTAGTGCAGAATATAATTGTAAGTTTAAACCTCTGCAACACACTATGGATATCCCATTAAAGGTGTGAATATGTCTTTCTTTTCAATGGGCAGGGAAGTTCTACAGAAGAGGAAAAAAAAAAAAAAACAGCTCTGCTTCTTACTTTTTCTATGTCTATAAATGCCAGTAAGAAAACGGCTAGGTTAGAAACAGCAAAATCTTAAATTCCAGTAACTAAACAGCTAGGTTAGAAGCAGCAAAATCTTAAATGCCAGTAACTATACTGCTAGGTTAGAAACAACAAAATCTTAAATGCCAGTAACTAAACTGCTAGGCTAGAAACAGCAAAATCTTCAATGCCAGTAACTAAACAGCTAGGCTAGAAACAGCAAAATCTTAAATGCCAGCAACTAAACTGCTAGGTTAGAAACAGCACAATCTTAAATGCCAGTAACTAAACAGCTAGGTTAGAAGCAGCAAAATCTTAAATGCCAGTAACTAAACTGCTAGGTTAGAAACAGCACAATCTTTAATGCCAGTAACTAAACTACTAGGTTAGAAACAACAAAATCTTAAATGCCAGCAACAAAACTGCTAGGTTAGAAAGAGCAAAATCTTAAATGGCAGTAACTAAACTGCTAGGTTAGAAACAACACAATCTTAAATGCCAGTAACTAAACTGCTAGGTTAGAAGCAGCAAAATCTTAAATGCCAGTAACTGAACTGCTAGGTTAGAAACAGCAAAATCTTAAATGCCAGCAACAAAATGGCTAGGTTAGAAACAGCAAAATCTTAAGTGCCAGTACCTAAACTGCTAGGTTAGAAATAGTAAAATCTTTCAAATATTTGATGGCATGATTTAGGTATGTTCATCTTCATGTTTGGGTCTTAATCCAAGGCTTCAGTTGGTTAATTTAAAAAAAAATCAGACATTTTAAACTCAGTTCCAAATAAGAACTGAATCACATTTGATCAAAATCATACAACCTAATTCCTAATGAGCATCATTATGTCATCTAGTTCATCTTGTGTCTAATTTGCTCTTGAAAAATCTTTCATGATGGAAATACTACAATTTGCTAGGCAATCTATTCCAGTGCTTAGCTATCCTGGCATTTAGAAAACTTTCTCTAATGTCTAACCTATATCTTCTTAGCTACAACTTAAACCCATTGGGTTTTGCCCTTTTTGTGCACTTTGTGATGGCCTGGGTGTTCCCCTACGTCCCTTAAGAAAATCACCCAGACTAGACTCAACCAAGCTAGAGATTAAGGAATGAAGCTCTATTTACAGCTTAGCACAACATACAAGCAGATATTTACAATATATACAGCTATAGACAGAAATATACAAGTTGAAAAGGTAATACAGAACCACAACACACCTCCCAGAAACCAGAGTCCACAGCAGGGGCTCTCAACCCCCCTTCCACCTTCTTCCCACCCCTCTACCTTACCCAAGACTTTTCCTTATGTTCAGGGTGAGTTTGTAGGATTGGCTGGGGGGTTAGGAAATAGACAGATTAGTTAGGCATCAAGTCAGAGAGAGAAGAAGTGCAGCCCAAAGCCCAGAGAGCAAACTGTGTTATCTCTAGTTATGTTCTTGTTTTTATACATCTCAGCAAGCCTATGAGTGCAGTAGACATCACCACTGTTTCCTTTTCACAGCCTAAAATCTAATTCCTCACACTAAAATATTCCAGCTAGGCTCAAACTAGCACACACTTGAAGACTGCTATCAGGACTCCCATGGTATTCTCTTTGCAGAAACAACCAGCCTTAATCTTTCACTGCAATTTGTATGTTTTTAGTTGTCTGATATTCCCTGCTACTTCTTGTTCCTTTCTCTGCAGTTCCTTTTCAACTAATTCGTATTTTTCTTCACTTCCAATGCACTCTAGTAAACATAAATTGGAACTTTGAGCCATGAGGATGTGAAAATGAAGGATATTTCATGTATCTTTCATGCTACACACGTTTTCATACATCCTAGGATGCTGTAGGAGCAGGATTCTGCTCCGAAACGTTAGGGCCACTTTACTTCTCTCTGCCTGGAAACTGTAGCATCATGTGGGAGAAAATACAAGATTTACTGACTAGAAAGTTCTAGCTAGAGGCCAGCTTGCCTTTGATGTCAGAATTGAGTTAAAATGAGAAAACTGTTGACTGTGCTGATAATATTTTCTGTATGTTTAACCTAATTATCCTGTAGTGCAGTCATAAGAAGTCCTTGGAGTGGAAGCCAGAAAGTGGACATTTTTCAGTTCTGTTAACAGGCTAAAGAATAATGTTCTCTTTTCCATTTCATGTTCTGTACCTTCTGTGCTTCTCTGGTCATGTGAAATTCATATTCCTGATGTGAAGTACATACTCTCTTGAGACAGCAGAAGCAGAGAAGATATATTATCACTTTAGTGCAGTCTCTTCAAGAAATTGTGTCCTTAATTCTAGGATAGACAGCATATGTTTGAACTCTTTCTGGATAAAAAGGGGTGAAATACCTGTCTTTCAGTCTTCATATAAGCAGTGAAATCACTAAGCATTTACCTCACAGGATGGTTGTTCCCTGGCTGCATAAAACTGTCTGCATGAAGTTTATCAGTGCTGTTCCTATGTTATGCAACCTTTGAGTGTGTCCAACAAATTAAGTGATATCAGAAGGGCTTACATACAAATGCGAACAATGAAGTGCTTCAAATAAATGCAAAGAAATTTAGACATGATGATGGAGATGGTAGAAGAACATTGGATATTTGAATAACCAGTCTCATTATTAGATTGCCTGGCTGCCTATGGCATTTTAGGTATCTTCATCATGCTTTAGTTTACATCAAATATTGAAATCACTCCTGGCAGCTGGCCCTATGTTAAAAACGTCATATAACAGTTTCAAGGAAACTTATTGAAACCTAAGATGACCAGATGAAGTCTGGAAGCTTCTTTACAAGGGAAAAGACATGGGATTCAAATTGCACAGACAGACTTATGTTGTTGTTGTTGTTTGGTTTGGTTTTGTGTTTTGTTTTGTTTTGTTTTTTCCTATGACAGTTTTCTTTTGAATTCTAGAGAGATACACTGTTTGCTAGAAGTGTCACAGCGGGATTGGCTCAATATGTTAGATGAAATTTTCTAGTATGAGAAGAAGCCTTACCAAATTTTTAAGTGAATGTGAGAGTAAAGATTTTCCTGGGAAATTTCAGTTCCAGAAATATTCCTATCATAGATATAGTCCAGACAGACATTAAAACTAGCCTCAGTGGGTCTTAACTGTTTCTAGTAAAATGAGCTTTGCTACCCATAGCTGCATGAGTCATGATCAAATAACCACCATTACCTGCATTTTTCTGCATCTATACTGCATTCGTAATAGATAGGACTCAAAGCAGCTTGCCAAAGTACTGAGTCAATTCCTTACATCCTTAGTTTAAGTGACTGTTATATAGGGGTTGGAGTCTGAGTTTGGGGTGAGATATAATGAGGCCAATGTAAAGGTTAATGAATAATTTATTAATATATATAAAGAGAACTTTCCCCCAAACTTACATACAACTAACCCACACAAATCCTTTGATAAGGTTGGTAAAACTCTTTTGCAGAATGTCTGTATACAGCCAAATTAAGCAATTTGGTAAAGGTTTTAGAAATGTTTCCGATCAGAGAGCCCTGTGGCATAAACTGCCGCTGGTACAGTTAATGAAACTCCTTAGCAACTCGAATCAAGAGAGTTCAAATACTCACTAGTTGGAAGTCTCAATATCTGTGTTCCCCAAAAATATATATAGAATCATAGAATCAACCAGGTTGGAAGAGACCTCCAACATCATCCAGTCCAACCTAGCACCCAGCCCTAGACAGTCAACTAGACCATGGCACTAAGTGTCTCAGCCAGGCTTTTCTTGAACACCTCCAAGGATGGTGACTTCACCACCTCCCTGGGCAGCCCATTGCAACAGCAAATCACTCTCTCTGTCAAGAACTTCCTCCTAACATCCAGCCTAGACTTTCCCCGGCACAACTTGAGACTCTGCCCCCTTGTTCTACTGGTGAAAGCCACGTGGTTGATTTCAGGTGGAGCTGATAGTTCAATTCAAGTTGGGGCACGCTGTCTGAGAAGGTTCCACGGGCATAATCGGGCTGGCACAGCGGGCTGGAGAGGCAGCCGGCCAGGAACACGTAGTTCAATCGTCCACTGGATCGATGTGAAGCGTCGTGGAACAAAGCAGCACCCAAAGCAAACAAAGGTAGCAGCCCCAGGCAGCAGGCAGGGAGAGGTGAGCTGAGAGAGCAGTGAGAGCATCTTGTTTACCTGGATTGCCCTATTTATCAGATGTGGGCTGAGATTAATGGTCCTTTGGCCACAGTATCATCCAATAGGCTTCTGGAAGTTGGCCAAAACATACCATTTTAGGAAGGGTCCACAGGTCTCTTCCCCCAAATATGGGAAGAGCATGGGCCTTACACCCGGTGGGCCATAAGCTAAGCCCGTGGGCTCATACAACCACTTACACAACTGCATTACACAACCTGGGCGCTGGGCAGGCCAGACTTTATGGCACCAGGCTTATTGCACCTGTTTTATGTCCACTTAATGTGTTTACCTCTGCTGTAGGCAGAAAAACATCTCCAGGCAAGACAAAGCATGTATAAGCCTATTTGGGCCTATGGGCCCTCCACGACAGTGACTAAGTTCCCCTTTTTGAATATAATTGTATTATTCAATGAAGAATATATTATTTAATAAAAAAACCCAGGACCAAGTCTTTGATTAATAACTGGGTAAATTCCTTGGATGCAGAGGTACTACACTAAATACCATTTTCTACTACACTAAATAACATTTTGTAGACATGGACTGAAACACTGCAATCAGAAATCAATTGAAATTAATCATCACTTCAAATTAGCCTACATGATTGTATCTGCAATGTTATGTGAATGTATTTCAAGTTGTATTAGTTGTATTTGACCTTGATTTTTATTTGACATTAAAAGAATAGTCGGAGTCTGTGACAGTGTTCTTTTCTTTTCTTGTTAGGAATAAGAAACTCTCTTCACTGCAGTGAATATGGAGGGTGAGAGCCTTAGCTGATGACAATAAGCAATCAATGATCTTTTATCCATATTCATCAGCTGAAGATCTGGACTAGAAATTTAAATTCTTGTTTCCCAGAATTTATTCATGCAAGTCAATTTATTTTAGCAGTGTACGCAATACCTCTGCAAATAATAGATCTTTACCATAGCACAACCAACATCCTCTGCAGATCATTACAGTGATTTCATATTTAATCCGTTATTACGGGGTAATATTAGAAGATTCACAATGATTTAACTCAGTAATTCTTAGCAAATTAATTTTTTTAGCAAATTAAATTAATGATCATGGGATAGTTGATTCCTCCAAGCAGGATTGGACATGGCACTTGGTGCCATGGTCTAGCCTTGAGCTCTGTGGTAAAGGGTTGGACTTGATGATCTGTGAGGTCTCTTCCAACCCTGATAATACTGTGATACTATGATACTGTGATAAGTTCTGCCACTGACTTGGATCCTTAGAATCATCATAGAATCATAGAATCAACCAGGTTGGAAGAGACCTTCAAGATCATCCAGGCCAACCTAGCACTCAGCCCTGTCCAGTCAACTAGACCATGGTTCTAAATGCCTCATGCAGTCTTTTCTTGAACACCTCCAGGGAAGGTGACTCCACCACTTCCCTTAATCTGCATTGCACTCATACATTATTTTCTCCTGATTACTTTCCAGAAATTATTTATTCACTTTTGAAGTAACAAAATTCTGGTTGCACTGATCCCACACTTTTGCAGTCTTGATCCTACTGAGCCTCATATTCTGAAAATGGTAATCCTGACAATTTATTTGAGATCGGTAGTTGAAAAACTTTCTCGTGCTGTAGAAGTTCAATGCCTGAGTTTGAAGGGTTTAAAATAAACCTGAATAATTTTCTTGTAAAGGTGATCTGCCATGTAGCACTGCATGTGGCAATGCTAAGCATTTAATTGCAAATGTCAGATAGGAAATTTTATTTATTCTGATCCTTCATTCTGAAGAACGATTAATTCTGTTACAGATGATTTCACCAAAGTACAGGACCATCCCACAAAGATACCAAGGTCTGCTGGGAATAGCTTGAACATTTAAGTTCTAAAGTTTGCTGAACCAGTCATAGTATAGTACTGTCTATAGCATAGTCATGAAATCTGTCTTATGCTTTCAACTGTCACAAATGGAAGTTGTAAAGGGCAATGAAGCTGGTGAGAGGCCTGGAACACAAAGCCTATGAGGAGAGGCTGAGGGAGCTGGGGTTGTTTAGCCTGGAGAAGAGGAGGCTCAGGGGGGACCTCATTGCTGTCTACAGCTACCTGAAGGAAGGCTGTAGCCAGGTGGGGGTTGGTCTCTTCTGCCAGGCAACCAGCAACAGAACAAGGGGACACAGTCTCAAGTTGTGCCGGGGAAAGTATAGGCTGGATGTTAGGAGACAGTTCTTGGCAGAGAGAGTGATTGGCATTGGAATGGGCTGCCCAGGGAGGTGGTGGAGTCACCGTCCCTGGAGGTGTTCAAGAAAAGACTGGATGAGTCACTTAGTGCCATGGTCTAGTTGACTGGCTAGAGCTGGGTGCTAGGTTGGAGTGGATGATCTTGGAAGTCTCTTCCAACCTGGTTGATTCTGTGATTCTATAAGAGAGATAGACTTTTGGAAAAAAAAAAAATTAGTCAAGAACCTTCTTTTCCCTCCAGAAACTGAGTTTGTTTGCAGAGTAAGTTCCAGAACTTACTCTGCAAACAAACTCAGCTCTATTAACTCTGTTACTGCATCTGTGCACTGATGTGACACCTCTGGCCAGTCAAGACCTATGTATGAGATATCCTTGTGTATACTTTGTAGGAAATGAAACAGCATATCATCAAGGCATCAGCTAGCGACAGTAAAATATGCAGTCATCCATTTAATAGCATTGCAATCTCACTACAACTGGTGAATTTTAACATGGAAAACTAAGCCAAAGTTTTGTTTGCAAGCAGTTGTGGTTTCTTGTAGAACGTCTTAAAACACTAGGTAGGTAGATTATTTCTAGGTGTATTTTTTAGTGTCATGAATTTGCAGCAGAATATTGTATGTAAGAGAGAGAAACTGAGTGAACTATGTTTGCTAACACTTACTGTAAGGTGAATGAAATTCAATATATTTCTTATAAACATTTCACCAGAAATACTCCTTTGTGTATACTAAGAGCATTATCAGTGCTGTTTGCTAACATGTTGTCTGATGTTTTGCCTCTAAATGTTCCACAGAGAGGTTAACAGTAGTTGCCTGATTTCTTCTACAATGTAAAGCACTTTTCTCCAGTTCATTAAGGCAGTAGTTATTAATTGTCAATTGAAACATGATTTGTATTACTGGCAGTGAGGTAGATCACTCAAACAAAATAACTCTGCTGGTCCAGGGCCAGTGCTTTCCAGTAGCCCAGGCTCTGCACTGTGCTCCTGGAATCAGTCAGGATATCCAAGACATCCAATCACATCCACTAAAACGTGGAAGTGGTTAAGGGGCTGAAGCATATGGTGCATCAGGTGAAGCTAAGGGAGCTGGGTTTGTGTATAATTAAGGAGAAGAATGTAAGTGTTGGGATCTAACTGCTGTCTCTAAGGATCTTATGGGAGAATATAACAACGACGTTGCATGACCTAGTGTCACAGTAGCCATAGTCTTCATAGAAATGCCAAGTGGAGAAGACACAACAGATAAAAGTTCCTTCTAGCTTATCTAATGTAAAGAAAACACTTTTTATAATGAGGGCAGCGACTGCAAGAGGATGACTAGATCAAATGAAGCTTTATTCTTTCAGATACACAAACCACAACTGCACACGGCCCGAGAAACCTGACATATTGGTCCTCCTTTGAGAAGAAAGTATGCACTAGAAAACTACAAATGTCCATTCCAACCTATAGCATTCTGCGGTTCTAGTGCTGTTGTCACTTCAGGTCAGCATTACTGTACCCGGATAAAAGCCCTTTCATAGTCACTCTATAGACTGGAAAATGTTTTGAGAAGAAAAATAGCTCTGAGGAAGTGCTGCAAGTGCTGCTTCTCCTTGGCAGAATTCAAGACATTTCAACTTCTCAAGAAGTACCTGCATGGAAGAGTTGGTAGAAATGATGGGAATGTCATGATGGATGTGGCACTACGTGTAAACTGAATGATTTTCATATTTACACAGCAAGACCTTAGAGATGAAATGGCATTTTTCTCTGCAAAGTGCTCTATAATATGTTAAGCTCTGAGTAACTGTTCTTCCAACTGGACCAGTAGGGACTGGACCACCAAGGATTCCCTTGTTGCAGTAGAAAGGAAGTGGGCTGATGTCCAGCAGAGAATAGTATAAAAAAATCATTAGCAAAATCAGAGATGTGATCCCTGTAGATCCTGAGTGCAGTCTGAGAGCAGATTTCAGACAGGAAACCACAAGTAGAATGGAAGACATATATAATGCAGAACTCCACGGTAAAGTGATGCTCAATAAAGTGCACAAGTGCAGGTAAGGTAGTGTCTGCCCCACTGCTGCATCACAGTTGGATGTACTAAATTGAGTGCAGAAGAAAAACCAATGCTGATTTTTAACCTGAGGCACCAGCAGCTTGATTTTCTTCTTTTTTTGTCTGTTTTTGTTCCTAAGCAGACTTTTGAAAAGGAAATATTTCTACACAGAAATTCTGTTTCCTCTGGGAGTATGCTCAGATTTACAGATTTCCTACAAGGAAGGCAGGTCTCCCTAGGCAGAGAACCTACATTTACTATTATCTCCTTTTGAAAAACTTCTAGTGTTTCTTACTAATAAGTAACCTGAAGCATTCAACACCAGCTGAACCAGTTAACTTTTCTTGTAAGAATGCATCTATTACCGTACCAGTCTTCCCTAAGTGGTTCCTATTACTGCAAAAATTGTCAGCAATAGGTCGTTTGAAATGGATGTTCAATATGCTTTATAGCAGCTACAATAAACTGACTGGTGCTGTTTCAGAGAATACATCTGAAGGCCCTGCTAGGCTGAAGACGATAGCAAGAAAATTTTGATCATGGGACTATGAGCATTCAAAATAGTAGCAACAAGCAAGGGTGTCATGTTTGGAAAGTAATAGAACTGAGAGATTTAAATGGTGGAAAGCACACTGGTGCACTTCAGAAAAGCTGGAGGAAGATTTAAGTAGGTGGGAACATTGTTACTGTTATTTTTTTCAAAGGATGGCAATAGAAGACATTGCATATGGAAAAAAAAAAAAGAAGGCAGAAAAGTTCAGGAGTAAGAGACAGGTTTGTTCATGTGCTGTATTTTGATCTTCTCAAGGTATCTATTTTTTTAAAGTTATTAAATGTTAACATAACTTAATATCTACTATGTTGCACTGCCTCTGTGCTACCAGTATTACAAAGATGCTGTTTTTCAGCAAGAAGCCCTCTTCCAGCAGTGTGGCTCTGAATTCACAATTTTCCAATGTTTTTCAGAGTTTGTGCCTGGTGAGCAAGGCTCTTTACCTTATGAACTTTCACATTATTGTGACGAGTTAAATAGATGCTTTTGTCCTTTCAGGACAGAGTTCCAGCCATAACACTTAATTTCCAACCCTTGTAGGTTTAACTTATACTCCATTCTGACCTTCAGAACACTGGCATTTGCATATTATAGATCTGCAGCCTGAAACATCTACCCAAAATTAGAATAAGTAGCTGCTAGGCATGCACAGGGCTTGTGTTTCTTATTCTTCTTTTTTTTTTTTCTTTTTGGTGGTGGGATTTTGGTTGTTTGCTTGTAATGATTTTTCTCACATTGGTGAGGTTTTTATTATTTCCTCAGGAATACATGCATATAAAGGTAGATGTTTAACATAGAATCATAGAAACATCCGGGTTGGAAGAGACCTCCAAGATTGTCCAGTTCAACCTAGCACCCAGCCCTAGCCACTCAACTAGACCATGGCACTAAGTGCCTCAGCCAGGCTTTTCTTGAACACCTCCAGGGACAGTGACTCCACCACCTCCCTGGGCAGCCCATTCCAATGCCAATCACTCTCTCTGCCAACAACTTCCTCCTAACATCCCAGCCTAGACCTCTCCCAGCACAACTTGAGACTGTGTCTCCTCATTCTATTGCTGGTTGCCTGGCAAAAAAGACCAAGTCCCACCTGGCTACAACCTCCCTTCAGGTAGTTGTAGACAGCAATGAGGTCCCCCCTGAGCCTCCTCTTCTCCAGGCTAAACAACCCCAGCTCCCTCAGCCTCTCCTCATAGCATTTGTGTTCCAGGCCTCTCACCAGCATTCTTGCCCTTCTCTGGACACCTTCCAGCACCTCAACATCTCTCTTGAATTGAGGAGCCCAGAACTGGACACAGTGCTCAAGATGTGGCCTGACCAGTGTTGAGTACAGGGGAAGAATAAGATCCCTTGTCCTACTGGCCACACTGTTCCTGATCCAGGCCAGGATGCCATTGGCTCTCTTGGCCACCTGGGCATGCTGCTGGCTCATCTTCAGCCTACTATCTACCAGTACCCCCAAGTCCCTTTCTTCTTGGCTGCTCTCTAGCCACTCTGTTCCCAGCCTGTAGTGCTGCTTGGGGTTGTTGTGGCCAAAGTGTAGAACCCTGCACTTGGCCTTGTTAAATCTCACCCCATTGGCCTCTGCTGTAGGACCCCATAATCCATAATGTGACATCAAGAGGAACACACTGTACAACACATAAGCTGAATAAGAGAGTAAATATGATAATTATCATTTTCTAGTAATTTAAAACTGGACTAATGACTTTAAAATGAAAAAAAAAAAACAACAACAACAAAAACCAAAACCCTCTCAGACTAAAATCTTGTTTCAAGTTTCAGCATGCTGTGAATTTTAATGGCCAAATTACAAGCCCCTGAATATAGGGGTTTATATAATGAAAATGCTGACATCCCTTTAACCATAATCACAAGAACAGACATCACTGAAACATAAAAAAGAATTCTCATCCAGTAAAAGGATGAATCTACAAATCATTACTATGAAAAATACTTTTCTCCTTAGTTATATTCAATCTGCAAATCATAAACTTATTTTTTGTTAGCAAAAAAATAGAATGCATTGGATTTTTATGTGCTTTTTTTTTTTCTTTGCTTCTACTCATTCTACATCTGTAGTGTCTCTTCCATTCAATCACTGCCTTTATGATGGCTCAGCTTCATGTTCCCTGAATTTTGTTAGGCTGAAATGTAATATGTTTGAAGTTTATACAGGGAGTGTCATGCAGCTAGTCATCTCAGAACCTGGCTTTCATCTTAAATGTGAAAAGGAAAAACCCAACAGAAAATGGAGGCAAAGGAGGAGAAGTCATTTATATTTCTGAAGTGCTTAATGCTGCAAGAGTTATTCTGGAAAATAATACCTCTCTCGTCAGATGAGTACTGGCAGCTGTGCCATCTGCAGTATAGAATACCTGCTTCTGAAATATGCAGTGACTCTGTGATGTCTGCTTTGTATTTACATAAGCTAAACTATGCTTTCTTCTGCCGGATTCTTTCTGCTTCCGTCTACTCTCCTTGCCAGCATACCTTGTGTACAAGCTGTCAAAATCCGACTAATGGGCCATTGGGAGCCAACTGGTCAGTAAATCTTTCCTTCCTCAAGTTCCTTGTCTTTGTAGAACTGCTCTGTCATTATAGTAGCCAATTGAATTAGAACTGTTTTTTTTATTTGATGGATCATTCTCTACCTCATAGGCAAAAAATTACAGCAGCAGCATGGAAACAAACTGGACTGAAAGGGGGCAAGGGGGAAGTGTAATTTCTTCTTCATTCCTTCCACGAATAAGAGTCTTAGATTTCCTAGTATTGCCTGAGAAATATGAAAAAAAACAAACCCAAAACTAAAAACAAACAAACAAAAAGCCAACAAAACCCAAGCACAAACTCTGCCTGTTTATGTGAGCAATAATTATATATTCTGTGTAAGGAGAAAACATTCTGCTGTGCACTGATGAAGACTGTTAGTCATTTCATCATGTTCTGCAGCACTGCTCCTCCTGACTGCACACAGTACTAATAAAACAAGTTAATGGAGTTTATTCTGTCACAAACACTACAATTTCAAAGAGCTGATTGCAGTCTATGGGAAATCAGTGTCTAACAGTCTCTTAAAGATGTACAGTAGCTTTAAAGTATTATCCCCCAGAAGATATACATTAAAGCACTCTACTTAGATATGTAAGAAGATACGAAGAAAAGGAAAGACCTTCCACACTCTTGCTAATTCTCAAACTGTTTTTACAGTGGAAGGATCAGTACACAATGAAAAAAACCCTCACTTTTTCAAATATTTACAAATTCTCCAAATGATAGTTTGTCTTCTGACAGTCAAATTAGCTAGAAATGAGAAATTCACATTTTGTAAGATGCATTTAAACCAAACTGTACTGTTTAATAAGTAACTTGCAGCTTGGATTGACGTTGATAAAGATGTACAAACCCAATGCTGTTTTTCAGGCTCTGAAAGTGTATGTTATTCATAGTAAAAAATGAAGCTGATTATAAGATGCAGCAGTAATCAGACTGAATTAATGGAAGCCCTTTTACAAACCTTCATTTCCTCAAGACTATGACATTCCCTGTGTCTGCTTACATTTCCATTGTTTCGTTTTGCACAGTGTAAACCCTGTCTTTGGATTAAACATAGGTATTTCAAGAGCATCAAATTAATGATGTATTAAGCTTCTTGTGTTTTTTAAAAAGTTTCTGAAGTGTACAATATTCAAGTCATTAACACTTCAAAATAATTCAATGTTTAAAGCCTGTTGAATATTTCTTGTCTGCAATCTTAATTACAAATACTTTCTCCTAGTATATCATGTCCAAGTCAGTTTTGCCTTGTACTTAAAACCTGCAAATCATATAAATGCCTATCAGTTTCTTATATTCCTGATTAAAGGGCTAATACTACCAGTGGTAAGTCAGTGGAATACTGATAATGGAACATATATTCCTCACTGACATACTGTCAAATACTGAAAAGGTATCCTGGTGTTGCTGGGACAGAACCACAGGACAGCCATTGGCTGCAGGCTATTGTCAGCCAGGGCAGCTGACTTGAGTTGGCTCATAGGTGTATCCTACCCCATAAATATCACACAGTGTAAAGGAAGAAGTCTGCTGAGGAGACTGGAGTCTCTTTTGAGGGCTTTTTGCTTGGGCTCTTGAAAAATATCGTCCTGGGTAGCAGTTTTGATTTGTGCTGGTTCTATTAAGCCTTGAAAACAGTGATGCTGAGAAGAGCTAACTAAAACTCGAATAGACTTCTTAGCAAATAACACTCTTTTTTTTTTTTTTTTTTTTAATAACACTGGTATTAAAATGAAGTAACATAATACTTGAAGATAAGACACGATTTTATACCTTTCAGTTTTGCTGTGGTTGGTTCTTATTTTTCATATACCCATCTTAAATCTTCAGAACCCATATTATCTAAAGGGAATGCCTTTACGGGAGTGGCAAGGAAGCCCCTACAGATCTTTATCTGTTAATGGTGCCTCAGCTCTTTGCTTTGTAGTAGTAAGATTTTAATTATTTTATTTTTTTTTTTTACATTCCTGCATTCTACAAGGCTTTCCCTTGATACCTATGTCCCTCAGATCCATCTTATCTTAATATGTAGATAATTCCTTCTTCCTTCCTAAGAAAGCTGTGAAAATGAGGCACTAGGGAGATGAAAGTCCCATTTGAGTTCTCAGACATTCTATACAACCCACTGCAGCACCTTTTCTTTCAATATATCTGTAGGAATTTGTCACACGTTACTGAAATCCTCTCAGGGGAAGTACAGCAGCTGTTGAACAATACTTGGCATCGAGCTACAATGTATTAAGGCAGGAAGTGATGAGCCAAAACATATCAAATTGAACTGCTGGGGCAAAGTAGGTATGCAAAATGCAAATCCTCGATCGGAATTTGGCCAGTCCACCAGGACTAAAACTGCTACTCTTGCAAATAGTGCTGTGGAATTAAAAAACAATTGTGGATATGCTGGATAGAAGTCATATTAATCCCTTTGTTCAGGAACTTAGTAAGAAATATTGACTGTGTAGATACCAGCCAATTTATTGATGCTGTTGCCCCGGGGAGCTACTGCAAGTTGCGATACATTATAGTGCTCTGCTCTGTGGCATTAGTGCAAAATATACAGCCAGTGAAAGACAATCTTAAATGTACTTTTCCAGTGTGATGAAACGTAAATGGGATCTAAGACTTAGGATATGCATCACATTTTAAAAGATATTTTTGTCTTGGATTTTAGACCTGCTGGTCTCCATTACTTAAAAAAAAAGGACTCTTTAGATTCATTATGTTTAAAAGCATTAATGTTGAGTTGACTGACGCTGTAAGACTTTCTTACACCGATATCAGCTTGTGATTTGAACCATGGCCTGAAGAGCTGGAGAACTGACTGTACTGAGAAAGGAATAATAGGTTTCAAATATGTAGAACTGCAGGAAGGCAGACTAGCCTAATTGTGGCTGTGATAAGAAATAGAAAGATTAGTAGTAGATGATCTATAAGGAAGCAAATCTGTTAGAGACAGTACTGAAAATTACATTTTAAAATGAAATATAGAAAGGAGTCCTAAACCAGGGGAGATAGTATAAGGGGGAGTATTTCTTCTTCAAAACAAGAAGGTAGGATTCACAAATCATAAAATCATAGAATCAACCACGTTGGAAGAGACCTCCAACATCATCCACTCCAACCTAGCACCCAGCCCTAGCCACTCAACTAGACCATGGCACTAAATGCCTCAGCCAGGCTTTTCTTGAACACCTCCAGGGACAGTGACTCCACCACCTCCCTGGGCAGCCCATTCCAATGGCAAATCACTCTCTGGCAACAACTTCCTCCTAACATCCAGCCTATACTTCCTCTGGCACAACTTGAGACTGTGTCCCCTTGTTCTGTTGCTGGTTGCCTGGCAGAAGAGCCCAATTCCCACCTGGCTACAACCTCCCTTCAGGTAGTTGTAGACAGCAATGAGGTCACCCCTGAGCCTCCTCTTCTCCAGGCTAAACAACCCCAGCTCCCTCAGCCTCTCCTCACAGGGCTGTGTTCCAGGCCTCTCACCAGCTTTGTTGCCCTTCTCTGGACACCTTCCAGCACCTCAACATTTCTCTTGAATTGAGGAGCCCAGAACTAGACACAGCACTCAAGGTGTGGCCTGCCCAGTGCTGAGTACAGGAGAAGAATACCCTCCCTTGTCCTACTGGCCACACTGTTCCTGATCCAGGCCAGGATGCCATTGCCTCTCTTGGCCACCTGGGCACACTGCTGGCTCATCTACCAGTACCCCCAGGTCGCTTTCTTCCTGGCTGCTCTCCAGCCACTCTGTCTCCAGCCTGTAGCGCTGCTTGGGGTTGTTATGGCCAAAGTGTAGAACCCTGCAGTTGGCCTTGTTAAATCTCATCCCATTGGCCTCTACCCACCCATCCAGCCTGGCAATGTCCCCCTGCATGGCTCTCCTACCTTTCTACCCTCCAATGAAATGTTGGAACATGAGTATTGATGGAACCTATATATGCAGCAGGCCCTGTAAGATGGTGTTGACAGGTAAAAGGCAGATTGATCCAAGATGTTCAGTAAAGAGTAAATAAGAAGGTGAAAAATAAAGATGGTATTAGTTACAAAGTAGTTCTCTGAATTACTTCTGTTTGCCAGAATGTCACGGGAGAAAATGACCAAAATGTGATGAAAATGCATGGAAGTTATATTCAGCTTTCAAAAGAAAATGCTCCACATTCATAGGTAAATAATTAGTTTTGAATGAAAGAATAAAAGTGATTCAATTGAATTAGAAAATAGTTTGTAATAAAGCAATCCCTGGGAGTGAAAGAAACAGGGTAAGAAGGATTTAGACAAGTCTGTATGAGGTTTAATTCAAAGGAGCCTGTATTGTAGCATTCAGTTTTCGCAGGGAGCATGTGTTCTCGTGTAAAACAAGAGCTGCGTAGGACGAGGGGACACAGTCTCAAGTTGTGCCGGGGAAAGTCTAAGCTGGATGTTAAGAGGAAGTTCTTGACAGAGAGAGTGATTGGCATTGGAATGGGCTGCCCAGGGAGGTGGTGGAGGCACCATCCCTGGAGGTGTTCAAGAAAAGCCTGGCTGAGGCACTTAGTGCCATGGTCTAGTTGACTGGCTAGGGCTGGGTGCTAGGTTGGCCTGGATGATCTTGGAGGTCTCTTCCAACCTGGTTGATTCTATGATTCTATGAATATGGGTCAATTAATTTCCATTGGATGAAATCACATCTAAAGCAGGGTGTTCCCCTAAGGCTCACCAAACTCTCTAATGTTGGCAGAATTTATTAAAGAATTTGCCATTTTTTATTAAAATAGAATGGAAAGGCAAATTTCAGATCCAGATTACAAAGGCAGCCAGCTGATAGCTTGTTGGGTTTTGGCCTTTTTCCTTTCTTTTTTTAATTCTTAGTAGTTGTTGTGGTGAAAGGTCTACATTACGCCTAGAGTACATATCCATCACATGCCCTGAACACCCGCCTGGATGCCCACCTTAGCCTCCCCTTCCCGCTTCTTCTTCCGGGACGAAAGAGCAGGGAATGCAGACAAAAGCTTTGGCGCCTCTCAGTCTCTCACAGACTCCATATTTGGCCTTGTTTTGCAGCTTGCTTTGTTTTGTGGTAAACGCAGGTCACGATCCTCGGCCTGTGCATCTGCCTTTTCTGGAGAAATAATTCAGCATTGGTTCTAGGAGTGTTTTTTTCTGTTGCTATTGGTCAAAGATGCTGTTCAAAATGCTTAAAAGCCTAGCAAAGTTGCTTGTTTGCTGCTGCTGCTTTTGTTTTGTTTTGTTCGCGTCCTGTTTGCCTTACGTGCCTGTGTGTACCACCGCACTGCATGGCGCTAAGGTGGGGACTTGCGTACGACCGGCAGCCCTGACCCTGCCGGATCGAGCCGAGGGACTGAAACCGATTTGCCCTTAGGCTGGAATACAGCTACCCACTGGAGCTCGGCCGAGCCCGAACGGCCTAATGACTTGCGGCACCGGGACCTGCCGGCCCGCCACGCCAGCCCGAGGGCCGACCCCACACAGCAATCGATCGGACTGCCCCAACGACTCTACACAGCACTCAGTCGGACTGCCCCAGCTGCTCTACACAGCACTCAGTCGGACTGCCCCAACGACTCTACACAGCACTCAGTCGGACTGCCCCAGCTGCTCTACACAGCACTCAGTCGGACTGCCCCAGCTGCTCTACACAGCACTCAGTCGGACTGCCCCAACGACTCTACACAGCACTCAGTCGGACTGCCCCAGCTGCTCTACACAGCACTCAGTCGGACTGCCCCACCTGCTCTACACAGCACTCCGTCGGACTGCCCCAACGACTCTACACAGCACTCAGTCGGACTGCCCCAGCTGCTCTACACAGCACTCAGTCGGACTGCCCCAGCTGCTCTACACAGCACTCAGTCGGACTGCCCCAGCTGCTCTACACAGCACTCAGTCGGACTGCCCCAACGACTCTACACAGCACTCAGTCGGACTGCCCCAGCTGCTCTACACAGCACTCAGTCGGACTGCCCCAACGACTCTACACAGCACTCAGTCGGACTGCCCCAGCTGCTCTACACAGCACTCAGTCGGACTGCCCCAGCTGCTCTACACAGCACTCAGTCGGACTGCCCCAACGACTCTACACAGCACTCAGTCGGACTGCCCCAGCTGCTCTACACAGCACTCAGTCGGACTGCCCCAGCTGCTCTACACAGCACTCAGTCGGACTGCCCCAACGACTCTACACAGCACTCAGTCGGACTGCCCCAGCTGCTCTACACAGCACTCAGTCGGACTGCCCCAGCTGCTCTACACAGCACTCAGTCGGACTGCCCCAGCTGCTCTACACAGCACTCAGTCGGACTGCCCCAACGACTCTACACAGCACTCAGTCGGACTGCCCCAACGACTCTACACAGCACTCAGTCGGACTGCCCCAGCTGCTCTACACAGCACTCAGTCGGACTGCCCCAGCCTGCAGACCTGGCCCCTGCTTTGCCCGGGTGGCTGCTGACCACCCGATGGCTTCCTGAGAGCCACGGAAGGCCTCTCTCGTGTCCGTGGGCGTTCTCAGACGACCTGCTCGATGTGGACTGAACAAGCAGCACAGCCACATCGCGCCATTACCACCTGAAGTCCACCACCTGCCTCTGGCTCTATATAATTTTCCCGTCTATGCTTTTGAAGCGCAAACATTGAGACTCTTAACCAGTGAGTAACCTAACTCTCTTTGCTCAAGCTTGTGACAGTTTATGCTGAACCTTTCAGGGGCAGTTTGTGCTGCAAGGCTCTCCAGTTATAAATGTTTACTAAAACCTTTTCCTAGATCATTTAACCTGACTGTACAGATAGATGCTGCAAAATGGTTCTACCAACCGCATCGCAGAATCTGCCTGTGTTAATCAGTTTGGGGAAATTTTCTTTGTATAATTAACAAATTCTTTAATACATCAGCCTCATTACAATTCACTCCTAACCCAGATTCAAACCCTTCCTTAACAGTTGTAGAAAAGTATGGAGTTGCTTATTATGCTTGCAAGTGTAGTCACCCTGTGTGATTTCAGAGCTGACTTTGTGCAAATGCTCTAAGATGCTTTTAGAAGTGTCATAGCTTCATGAAATGAAAACCAAACTATTTCAAGTATTTTGAAAGGTACCCTAGGAATTACTGTTGTTCAAATGAACCTTATGAGTCACTGGACAGTGGTGACTCCAGTGGAAATTATTGTGCATTACAATCAAAGCAGTAAAATCAAAACTAGAAATTAAAAAGAAAAATCTCATTTTGGCCTGTGAAAGCACATGTTCAGTTCTACAATCAAGTTTAATGATTTGATTTTATTTGAAACTCTCTCAAAAATAAAGCCTAGCAGTTCGTTTAAATCAGTTATACTATGTTTTTGCTTAGTGCCTCTTCCAGACCATCAGAAATTGGCAATTGCTCCACCCTTAGAAGTAAGAAAGTGCTTCACAAGAAGGTGCA
Organism: Pogoniulus pusillus; assembly: GCF_015220805.1. Taxonomy (NCBI): domain Eukaryota; kingdom Metazoa; phylum Chordata; class Aves; order Piciformes; family Lybiidae; genus Pogoniulus; species Pogoniulus pusillus. The sequence goes on from NC_087266.1 coordinate 42,539,274, forward strand.
AAAGAATATCTGCTAATGGTAGTCTTTTCAGTCAGTCAGCAGAAAACGTGATAAGTGGTCATGCCCATCAGAAGGGATTTGAAGTGAAAGAACAGAAAAACTGAGGTTGAGCATCCTAAGTACAACCATCCAGCCACACTAGGTGGAAAGGAGAGGGGCGAGAGAGAAGACCCACTAAGACCCTGAGGACCCATGTGATAGTCTAAGTACTTCAGAGCTGCAAAAGAGAGAGCTCATGAGCTCTGATAATTTGGTAGTGTGTGTACCCATGTGTAGGTGAAAACAGAAGAGATAAGGAGATAGAGAAATGCAGACAGCTGTATGGCAACATTTGGAATTTGTATTTGGGAGCTGACTGGAGCACAGTTTCCTCAACAGCAATTCCTGGAAAATGCAGTTTCTCGATGGGAACTACTGAAACAAGACCATTCCAATCATTATCAGACATATTTCACTTTAAAGATAAAAAATGTTGGCTGAAGTACTCATTAAGCATTTCAGCTTTACAGTTTGACACAAACAAAAAAAACCTCAACCCTACACCCATAAAAATGCTTGAGCACTAACTTATGTTTCTGTCTTTACAAAAGAAAGAAGAAAGTGCTGTGTAGATGAATTAGGTGATGGGACACCATGGACTGGAGTTTAACTAAAAACATTGATTTTTAGAAATTAAACCCATTTGACAGCAGGGATCTATCCAAGTCCAATAGCACAATGCTGATTTTTCTTTTTTTTTTTTTTTTTCTTTTTAGACCTTGTTCCTTTTATCCTTCTTCCTTCTGCTTCTGATTATCATCTCCATTTTATGGTGATGGTTCTAAATGCTAATGAGGTCATTCCTGGTCCGATGCCAGCTAGCCTTTTTGGCATGATTATTTCTGGAGCTGAACAAACCGTGTGGGATAAATGAGATTAACGTAGCAGGGGACAATTTCAGAGGTTCGTATAAAGAGCTTCCACTGATAGTTTACCTTGATGGCATAGGTTTATCTACATTGTTAATTTGTTTTCTGTGCATCCATGTGTGTATATTCTCTTTGGCAGCACAGTGTCACAGAGGGTACAGAGTTAGGAGGTGGCTTTCCCATTTGTCATAACCAGGGGAAGGATCTGTCTTTTCCACCTTTCTTGAGGTTATTTTTGTTGATGTACTACAGAAGTGTAAGGAATTCTAGGGAGTGATAACTTCGAGAAAGCTGAAAAATGAGAAGGGGTCTCTGTTAACATAGGTACAGAAGCATTCATGAATGATGAAAAGAGTTAAAAGAGACCTCCAATGATCACCCAAGTGAATTGGGACTGAGGGGGGTTGTTTGGCTTTGAGGGGGAGTTTGTTTATTTTAGCGGCAGTGTGCATTGTTATTCTGATTTAAAAGAAAATGTGTAGATCTGGGTTGACTGGTTAGAGGTTTAGTTAGGGTTTAAACAGTTTCCGATGTATTTATTTCTGGTTTTGATCATGTTTCCTTTTATATCAGCTTAACTACTCTTGTTCAGGGAGTAGGGTTTGGGGTTCCTGTCTCACCCCCTCACCCTCCCCTATATTGTTTTTTCCTCCACAAGATATCACTCAACTAAGTTAAATATCCATGCTTGTCTGAGCTACAGTAACTTTGAAGAACTCTTGTGAAATAGATCAAACCTATAACTTGCTTACTGTCTAACTGAGGCTTTTCTAACAGTTTAATGTTCAAAAGGAAACTGTGTATTACTGTATAATCTCACATCTGCTGACCTCCTTTTGGTTCTGCCTACTGAACTAGATAGACTTTGATTCTAATCCAGTGTGACAGTTCTACTGTCCCTCTGTCTTGGAAGATTTTGGGCTGGTGTAGAGATCCTGTAAAAGCTCTTAAGGGATTCTTAGGTCCGATTCCAGAACAGAAGATGAGTACAGAGTTGACTGCAAAGTTTACTGTTAGATGCCACTAACTTAGTGCAGTGAAGACACTTGATAGGCACAATAGCTACCCTCAGATTTGTGAAGTATTTAAGACAGATATGCACATGTACACCTTTTTCATTACAGCTAAATGCAAAATAAAACACAACAGACAAAAAAAAAAAAAAATCTCAGCCACACAAAACTAACACCAGCTGTGCAAATGTACTGATTAGCTCTCTAAATGGGAACCATAGAGATTTATTGTTGTGCTTTTAGCCATTAAACTAGGAAGTGTCTGCCTCATCTTCCCTAATTTGCAGCTGATTCCTGACTCAGGTTTTCCTCATTTGATCAAGTCAGAGTCAGCAGAAACATTGTATGAATAAGAACAAAATACAAGCTGAGTAAGGACTGCGTTCTTGATATATGGAGAGGGAGGAGGAAATGATTGTGGGGTGGAGAGCTTGCTCTGCCTAACAGAAACAATTTTATTTTTGTTTTAAACTGAGAGTCTTTGTTTTAAGATACATCAATTTAACAAGATGTTTAGTATTTTGTCTCCCCTTTTCTGTGAATGGTTCCTTAAAAAAACATCCCCAAACCCCAAATTAACCCAGAGCTAGATATTGTCAGAGATCTGACTTCTGGTTCCGTATACACACTCTGCATCATAGATTGCAGACCACGGGTAGGTGAAAAGACAGCATGCATCAATGTCACTGCATAACTGGTCTTAGAGACAAAGGAACCTCTTTGTCTTTTCTTCCCTCAGTTATAAAGGAGAAGAACATGAACCAAGGCCCACTTTCATTCCCACAGATGCCAACATTGAATTCTCGCTAAGCCTAGAGTGAGCAGAGCCAAGCACAGCTTGAGCTCCTTTTATTTCCCCTCATACACCTCCACTTCTAAAAGCTGCCTTCTCAGATGGTTTTCTGACACGTTATAGTTTTCCCCATTCTGTTACATAGTTCCCACAACACAGAAGAAAGGAGGAGGGCAGGGCTATCTTTTATTTCTGGAAGTTGATAGCACTTTCCTCCAAGGTAATGGAACACCACAAGGTATGCTCTTGCATATTACTTCCTTTCCTAATTAAATTGAATGTGATAGTGAGAGCAGGTTGACATTGTTAAAGTAAACGATCCAGGGCTTTGGTAATGAAGACACATCCAGAGTGAAGTTTATTGTTTTAATTTTAATCTTGAACAACCTGAATGCTATTGAGTAGGTTGCTCTAAAATATCCTGCAGTGTATTTTCCTTGTGAACTATTTCTGCACGCCATATACAAACTCGTTTATAATAAATTGATTTATGGATTTCAATGGCTTATTTATATGCAGTGTGAATTGATATAGGGTGTTTACTGAATTCTCCATAATAGTCTGTCATTAGCCAGAATCCACAAAGTAAGAGAAAAAGGGTTAGTCACTGGGGACTAAAAGAAAAAAAGCTGTACTATATCCCATCTGCTTGGAAAGGATTTATTATTATTAAATGTGAATTTCAAAAATTATTAACTTTTCTTGTCTCCTAGGCAGAAACTGGATTTGGAGGGAGTTACCCAATATATTAAAAAAAAATGGAAGCTCTCTAACAGATCTGAGTAACATGAAAAATTAACTTATGTTGAGAAAAGGTTAAAAATCCTCCCAAATCAAGGCATAACACTTTTACAAAGTCGTTGCCTACCTGTTTATTATGTGGCAAACATTGGGCCCTGAGTCTCCTATCAACGCCTTCACTGTTATAACAAGTCTGCCAATTCACTAAAGTGATCCCAAATCAAGCAAAACACAGAATCAATCTTGATGCTCTTTCCAGTATTAAGAAGCTCTTTAATAACAGACAGTATGTCTAGTATACCATGTTTCTGCAGCAGAGCAGCTTTATTATGTACCGTTGCTTAACAACTGTTGCTTAACAACAGATGAGGGTAATCCTGACTCTTTCATCACAGAACCCTCCAAACTGGCACAAGTGCTAACATCTATACATCTGTAAGGATAGATTGGGCAGGAGGAAATTAAAATATGTGAGGAAGGCACTGCAGATATTCCTAACCTCTGCTAATCTATTTTCATCTCATACCTTGAGCATTCTCACTTTTAAGTGCCAAATGCATATGAGGGCTTTGTGAAAGATGATAAATATGAGTAACAGCCTGTAGCACTCCCACTATCATGGCTGACATTTCTAGCTACCTCTATTCCTATCACTTTTTCCTTTCTTACTCACAGGATGACTGTGTTTTTCTATTGCACTATGGAGAGTTTATCATATTAGTTACAGGTTATTGTGATTCTGTTACTCAGTAATGACACCAGTAATAAGAACGATGTCAAAAATAAATATAACAGCACAGCATCAGATTTTATCATGTATATGTAGCAGCTGGAGGATGTTTTTAAAATGACAAATTACTCAGGATTTCAGTAATACTTATTGGAACTGTGCTTTCCTTTAAGCTTTACTCTTTTAAGGTTTTCTCTCTGTTTAAGGAAGAAAATCTAAATTATGCATTTTCAACTCACAATTTAAGCATTTCAATATCAAGGGAAAGTTGAAATTCAACGCAGTCATGAATAAGCCCTGTGGAAATCTTCAGGCAACCATGATTTAAAAGTAAAGGAGGAAGAGGGAAAGAATATTCTAAGGAAACAAAGATTTAAAAAATCTGGAAAGCAAGTTTAAATCAAGATTTACCCATATAAAATTGTTAGTTAAGTTTCTAGCAGTTCCTCTTTCATGAAAGTGCTCTGATGGGTTTATGGTAGTATCTAAAAGGAGGTTTACACAATGGTTGATATAAACAAAGGCAGGCTGTGTAGTCTAAACTCCAACATCAGAAAATAAGGGTGTCCTCCGTTAGGGAAAAACAAAACAAAGCCAGAACAATGATTTTTCTCTGAAATCTGTTTAAGCCTCTTTTTTTTCCCAGTTGAGACATTTAAGGCAGTTAGATTTTCAGTGTTTTCTCCTCGGTGACACCTAACAAATCAGATACAGGAATGCCTCACTTTTACAGTCTGATTAAGAAGGTGCTTGAGACCAGTTAGGAAGAGATCTCCTCTGTGGAATTTCCCATAATATAAACACAGAGCAAAGCCCTTGTCCCAGTCCTTTCAGTTGAAATGAGCACCAATAACCAGTGTCAGGTACCTAAAGATATTCAGATTTTGATTCACCCTTCATTCTGGTTTCAAATGTATTTTAGAGACCAAATCCAGTTTTTAAAATCTAATTTACCTTTTTTTTTTTTTTTTTTTTTGGGGGGGGGGGGCGGGATTTGCTTGGTTGGTTGGTTTGGTTTGGCTTTTTGGTGCTACAGGTCACCTCAGTCAAAATCTGAACCCACATCTCTTCATCTCCTTGGCCATCTATTTGCGTTATAAATCTGTTTGATTAGAATATAGCTGCTCTTAAAAAGGTAACTCAGAGCAAATTCATTCATGTCAATGGAGAATTCAGGTTCTCCACTAATATTAGAAAGAGTAGTAAAGTTATCACTATATTGACAGATATCTTTTCACCAGCTCACTAGTGTAATCATAACAGTATTTTAAGGTAATTTGTTATAGTAGAATGCACTACCAGGTGATGCACTGTGGAATATTCCAGTATGCTGCAGTCCATTCAAGTCAACCATCTACTGTATAAATTGACACTGACTCACACTGAAGTAGCAGCCACCTTTTCATATGGGGAGGTGGCAGCAGAAAACATATATGTGCAAGAACAAGTACAAATAGCCATTTAAAATTCTAACGTGCTTAACTCAGTGGCAAAATTAATATGTTGATTGCTTGTGCTAGTTTGAGCCTAGCTAGAATGTTTTGGTGAGAAGAATTAGATTACAGGCTGTGAAAAGGAAACAATGGTGATGTCTACTTCACTCATAGGCTTGCTGAGATTTATAAGAACAAGAACATAAATATAGATAACAGAGTCGCTCTCTGGGCTTTGTAGGCTGCACCTCTTTCTCTAAACGAACCTGCCGTCTGTGTGACTAATCCATCTGCTTCCTAACCTCCCTGGCCAACCCTCAAAACTACCTTATACATAAGGCAAGATCTAGGGTAAGGTAGGGGGGTGGGAGGAAGGTGGAAGGGTGGTTGAGAGCCCCTTCTGGGGACTCAGGTTTCTGGGAGGGCTGTTGTGTTTCTGTATTACCTTTTACCTTGTATATTTCTGTCTATAACTGTATATACTGTAAATGTCTGCTTGTATATTGTGCTAAGCTGTAAATATAAAGCTTCATTCAATTTCCAGAGCCTCTGAGTCTAGTCTGGGTGATTTTTCAAAGTGTGGGGGGTGGGTAACACCCAAATCATCACATTGCTCAGCTGCAGAAGCAAAACGTGGTGAACAGGAAACCTAAAATCGTGCTCTTTATCTACCAGAGAGAGAGAGACAACAACTGCAAATAAGCAGTGATGTTTAACATCCTCACTCAGGAATTCCTATGATAATCTTTACTGTTTTCCTGATACCTATTTTGTATTTTCAGTTTGCCTAGGATGTTTTACTTATGTTGTGTATCTGCTCTGTATTTCTTAATGCTTGAAAACTCATTCTACCTGTTCACAAAGATGCATACTCTTTCGGTAACCTTATTGGTGTTGTTTCATGCCTTTGATACCTCTGGTATTATCCCAAGCCTGTATTTCCAAAGACTCTTTTATGAACCTTTACTAGTTCTGCAAGCACTTGTGAACAAATTTAGCTTTTCCTGAGTACTTAAACACTATTTGTAGCTGTCAGCTCAATCGTAGCTTGAAAGACTGAGTTAATTGCATATCAAATTAAAATATTTCACAATTGGACTGCCATAGGTATAAATAGGTAAGTGTTGAAAGGACTAGTGTTACTCTTTGTGTATTGTCACACTGCATGGGGCACAGCACATGTGTGGAATTCCTGGTAGTGAAACTCATTCAACATCCACAAGAAGTTTTACTAGATCTAGTGAGATGAAAATACAAAATGGGGAGTTGATCAAGGATATGATTATACTGCTCTCTGAAACCAGTGCTGTTGGTCTGTAGAAATACCAGAATGGGCTCTGGTAGATATTGCATCCATGGAGAAAGCTAGCCTGCTATTTAACTTAGTGGTCTCTCCTAATATGCCCCAGAATTCCTGGGGGAGATAGAGTTTGTTTTTAGATCTATTTGAAGATGCAATGGCCTTATGCAGCAGCACACATTCAGTCCAACAAGATAGAAATTAGGTTTGTTTTCTTGCTTTGGCGTCCTGGTGAACATCAAGCTGACCATAAGTCAGCTGCCTGTCCTTTTGGCAAAGATGAGCCACCATGTGCTAGGTTGCATTAGCAAGAGTATTATAGTCAAAATGTCAAGGAAATGGATACCTCTATTCAGCGTTTATGATGCCACATCTGGAGTACTGTGCCCAGTTGTGGGCCTCTCAACAGTTTATGTACTGGAGTAATTCTTCTGGAGGAGCTCCAAGAAGGTCAGGGGGCTAGAACACATGGGTTATGAAGAAAGACAGAGAGAGTTCAGTTTAAGCTTCAAGAAAAGAGCACTATTCTGTCCCTGGGTAGCTAGAGGAGGTTGTAGAGAAGATGGAGGCTGATTCTTCTCAGAAGTGTGTGGTGGAAGGATAAGTGTTAATGGACTCATGTTGAAACACAGGAAATAACATAAACAAGAAATATGTGTGGGTTTTTTTTTTTTTTTTTTTTTTTTTTTAAACCATGTCTATCATCATGTAACAGGTTGCCTGGAGAGGCTGTGGAATCACATAATGCTGAGCAGACTGTTTCATTTGGAACTACTTTGAGAAGGAACTTGGACTGAAAACCTCTGGAAGTCTCTTTCAGCCCACAAAATTCTGTGGTTAGATGATGACCTGAATTTCTTGTTACGTGGAAGATGAACGTAAGGTCTAAAGAAGACTGCATCCTTAAGTGCCATCCTTCTTCCCATTAATTCTAGAAAGAGTATAAACATTTTTCCTATTGTAAACAGCTAGTATGATTGAATTGTGTCTTAAAACTACCTGTGGTCATAGGGGGATTATTGGTCTATAGTATGAATGCAAACATTTAATTGGAAATGTCTGAAGCTCTATAAGATGAAAAGCACACGTCCAGCATACTTGATTTAGGTATAAACAACTTTCATGCAAAATACAGGGAACCATTGGGAAAGAAAGAGACCTCCTTTTATTCAAAATCTCATTTGCTAAGTGCCTTCTTGAGTGCTGATAGGGTTTCAGTGTTACATGTATTCTAGTGGATAAACTTGTCATTCAGAAAGCAGAAAATTGGCATTGGAAGTGTCACTCAGTGTATTAGAGACTGATCTTGCCACACAGAGAAGATAACAGTAGGAACCTAAGGGGAATTGCATCTGTTTACAGGAGTATTTTGTTTAGGTTTTTTCAACAATAGTGGTTTGGTGAAAAATGTTAAGCTGTGTATGGTTTTATTGCTGCTTTCAAGATTAGAGGCAGCTCTGCTTTTGCCCACTCTCTGTTTGACTCTGTGACTCAGGGAATACCTGCAAAGAAAGCCAGGAAAAAAAAACAACCAACCAACCAAAAACCCCAAACAAAGAGTACATGCCTGGTTACCTGCACCACTGAACTGTCAGCTCCCTCCCTGCCTCTCCTGTGGTCCCCTGAAACCAGTAATTGATCTCTGGCCTTCTTATATTTAGCTGCATGGACACAGCAACAGAGGATCATATTTAAGGGTAGAGACTGGAAGCATGCCTTAGCTAAGAGCACTGTGTTTGCCTGCAACACCAAAACATGACTCATACAGCTTTCTAAAACTGAATATGCTTCAGTTCACCTTTTGTAGAACTGGAAGAAACCCAAGGCATTCTGTCAAATTTGTGGTGGATCTGGCTTCTTGCCATCCCATTGGTTTTGCAGACAAAATGCCCAGTTAACAAAATATTGCAAAAATAAATGTACAGGCTGCTTTCTTGAGCCAGCTACTTGTATGCCTATAATTAATTATTGGTTAAGATTTTAGTCTCCTTTGGCAACATTAAGTCATTCATTATTTGATTTCCTGATTTATGACTGATGGAGTTACAGTGCTATTATACACATGTGAATTTATACTTGGTATTTGAGAGCAGCTTTTTCAGTGTTCCTGTGCTGGCATGTATTTCTAGCTCCGAGATTAGTACTTTCAGATAGGCACTATATTATACATGCCTTTTCTGAACTCACTTTGTACTTTAACAGGGGAGAAGGGAAGAAGTGTGGTATGGAAAAGTAAAAATTAGTCCAGATCACTCACAGAACTAGTAAAACTTAGTGGTTATGCATACCAAGGAAATAAAGGTTATAAAATGAGATACATCCAAAAGCTGTGCGGCCATCCAGAGAGACCTGGACAGACTGGAGAGCTGGGCACAGAGGAACCAGATGAAGTTCAACAAGGACAAGTGAAGAGTCCTGCAACTGGGGAGGAATAATAAACTCCACCAGTACTGGCTGGGAGGTGATCTGCTGGAAAGCAGTCCTGTGGAGAGGGATCTGGGTGTCCTGGTGGATAACAAGTTAACCATGGCACAGCAATGTGCCCCTGTGACCAAGGAGGCCAATGGGATCCTGGCGTTTATTAGGAAGAGTGTGTCCAGCAGATCAAGGGAGGTTCTCCTTCCCCTCTACTCTGCCCTGGTGAGACCTCATCTTGAATACTGTGTTCAGTTTTGGGCTCCCCAGTTTAAGAGGGACAGGGATCTGCTGGAGAGGGTCCAGCAGAGGGCTACAAGGATGATGAGGGGACTGGAGGGCATGGCTTATGAGGAGAGGCTGAGGGACTTGGGACTTTTTAGTCTGGAGAAGAGAAGACTTAGAGAGGATTTGATAAATGTTTATAAGTTTCTGGCCAGGAGTTGGAGGGACAGGCCCTGCTCACTTGCTCCCTGTGATAGGATAAGGAGCAATGGGTGTAAGTTGCAGCAAAAGAGGTTCCACTTCAACACAAGGAGGAACTTTACTGTAAGTGTCACAGAGCACTGGAACAGGCTGCCCAGAGAGGTTGTGGAGTCTCCTTCTGTGGAGCCTTTCAAGGCCTGTCTGGATGTGTTCCTTTGTGATCTGTGTTAGATCGGGCAGGGGGGTTGTACTCGATGATCTCCTTGGATGCCTTCCAACCCCTAACATCCTGTGGTCCTGTGATCCTGTAAACAAGAAGTCGTTTCACTGTAGGAGTGTCACAAGTAGTTCTTTTGTGCTCTATGCTTAAGTGCATGTTGAATAAATAACTGTGGAAATCAAGGTTAAGTAATTCATCATTTAAATAGCTTAATTCAAAGCTCAACTGAATAGGTATTTTACTATAATATATATACAAGCCACATTTAAACAGATATACTGAACAATAACAGATAATAATCCGTATCTGCATATTGTAAAACTCTGCCTACCTATGTTTACAGGGGAGAGAAAAAAGAAAGAGGTGGGGGGAAGATAAAGAAAAACAATCCAAGAGGATTAAAAGCTTCCCAAATTTCATTGAACGGACTCCTAATCTTTGAAGCATGCTATTCAAAGAAGAGAGGCTTTTACACTAAAATCCACATTGTGACACTGTAATTGTTTCAATTATGTATCCACAGTTGCATTTTTTTTTCCATTTTAACAGTTCTGTGCTGATGCTTCTCAAAAGCTGCATGTCCAATGTTGTTTAACTGTTTAAGGTATTAGTGCATTAATTTCTATTAAGTTTATATAAAGCTATTACAAAGATTTTTCCCAGAAGCCTTATAGTACTTTGTTCTTTCATTTAAGTTCTCTAATTATCCCTACCGCTGTGAAAAGAAAAAAACAAAAAACAACATACTGAGATTGAATTGAGGAAGAGGAAAAAAAGAGAGAGCAGAATTTGCTGTCACAATGGAAATGCAGCCTGCTGTTTGGCTCAGTACACAAGTGGGAGTAGAACCCAGAAGTACATGCATCGCTGTTGAACCTTACTAAAACTTTAATGCAACACACATGGCTAAATTCTAATCTTCTTTACAAAGTGCAATGTCCTTTCAACCATGTCAGGGGAAAAACAATAACAGGAGTTCCAGATGCACTTGCTCTTGAAGGACAAACATTCTCTTGGTATAAATGATTGTGTACACATGAGGCATATATTTCTGGATTATGAATGCTTTCTGTAGAGAGTCACATTTTGAAATACAATGAAATACTGAAGACCCATTCACAATACTTCATAGAGATAATAATATCTCTTATAAAAAGATAATTTATACAGTTACACAAAGCAGATAATTTCAGAGGTTTTTTTTTCCAAAGAGGAGGAGACATCTATATCCTGATTTTCCTCAATTGTATCATCTTTCCCTGAAAACCTTCATTCATATCTGCAGAACTGGAGCAACACTCATTAGATGAAAATATTCTTATTTAGGATTGTCTTTAAAATACATACTTGCACGTGCATTAATTGCACTTAGTGACATTCAGACACTTCTGAAGGTCAAGTACAAGTTTAAATTCTTTCCTGATACTTTCCTAAGGAGTGACTTGAGTTTGTGTTTGTGTCTGACTTTCTGATTTCCTAGCCATTCCTCAACCATTCATGGTAGCATGGCAGAGTAGTGATCCAGTTGCTTGGGTTTTCCTCTTTGTTGAAGTAATGCCTGGTATTTCTAACCAGAGGAAGTTTATTGTATGGTGAAGCAACCATCTAAACACCAGGACTTTTATTTATTTATTTATTTTAAGATAAGAATTTCTGTATGGAAGAGCAATAACAACTTTCTCCTCCCCTATGGTTAGTCTGTCAAACTGGGTAGGACACTGTTTTCAAATACCATTTTTTTCAAACTGGTAGATAGCAGATGAAGATGAGCCAGCAGTGTGCCCAGGTGGCAAAGAGAGCCAATGGCATCCTGGCCTGGATCAGGAACAGTGTGGCCAGTAGGACGAGGGAGGTTATTCTTCCTGTCTTGAGTCCTGTGTCCAGTTCTGGGCTCCTCAATTCAAGATAGATGTTGAAATACTGGAATGTGTCCAGAGAGGGCCACAAGGCTGCTGAAAGGCCTGGAACACAGCCCTGTGAGGAGAGGCTGAGGGAGCTGGGGTTGTTTAGCCTGGAGAAGAGGAGGCTCAGGGGGGACCTCATTGCTGTCTACAACTACCTGAAGGGAGGCTGTAGCAGGTAGGGGTTGGTCTCTTTTGCCAGGCAACCAGCAATAGAACAAGGGGACACAGTCTCAAGTTGTGCCGGGGAAAGTATAGGCTGAATGTTAGGAGGAAGTTGTTGGCAGAGAGAGTGATTGGCATTGGAATGGGCTGCCCAGGGAGGTGGTGGAGTCGCTGTCCCTGGAGGTGTTCAAGCAAAGCCTGACTGGGGCACTTAGTGCCGTGGTCTGGTTGACTGGTCAGCGCTGGGTGCTAGGTTGGAGTGGATGATCTTGGAGGTCTCTTCCAACCTGGTTGATTCTATAATTCTATCAATATTACACATAGATTAAAGCCATATGGGTTAAGTCTCCATGGAGTGCTCATTCTGTAGCCCAACAATGTAGTCTCTTTTTTTTTGGTTGGTATTTTGCTTTGTAAGCAGCACACTGGCATTCCTCATTAATGTAAAAAGACTGAGAAATTTACAGAGATGCACTTTGCATCTGTTGTGCCATGAGATTACAAAAGCTACTTATTTGATCTATCAGGATTCAGTTATTTACATAACAATAAAGAATTCTAAAGCAGGAGAAGTCAGGTGCAATAGCTTAGTGACTGATTGAAGTCTCATTGAATGCAGGTAAGTGCCTGTAAAAAAACTTGTGCCTGAGTAGTTTATTTTCTTTGTAATGACAAGCAGAATCACAGAACCCTAGAGGTTGGAAGGGAACTCCAGAGGTCATTGAGTCCAACCTCCCTGCCAAGGCAGGATCCACTAGGGTAGTTAGCACAGGAATGCATCCAGGCGTGTTCGGAAAGTCTCCAGAGAAGGAGACTCCACAACCTCTCTGGGCAGCCTGTTCCAGTGCTTTGTCACCCTCACTGTAAAGAAGTTTCTCCACATGTTGAGGTGAAACCTTTTATGTACCAGTTTGTAGCTATTGTTCCTTGTCTTATTGCTGTGGAACCCCAAAAAGAAATTGACCCCATCCACTTGACACCCGCCTCTCAGATATTTGTATAACATTAATAACATCTCTCAGCTTTCTCTTCTCCAGACTAAACAGCTCTAGGTTTCTCAGTCTCTGTTCATAGGGGAGATGCTCATGTCTCCCAGTCATCCTTGTCGCTCTCTGCTGGACTCTTTCAAGCAGGTCCCTGTCTCTCCTAAACTGAGGAGATCAAAACTGGACACAGTATTCCAGGTGCAGTCTCATCAGAGCAGAGTAGAGGCGAAGAATAATCTTCCTAGGCCACACTTTTCCTGATGCAGCTCAGGATGCCATTGGCTCTCTTGGCCACAAGGGCACTTTTGCTGTCCTTTGCAAAACTTCCTGTCCACTAGGACTCTAAGATCTTCCTCCACAGAGCTGCTTTTCAGCAGGGCACCTCCCAGCTTGTACTGTGCCTGTTGTATTCCTCCCCAGATGCAGGACTCTGTACTTGTCCTTATTGAAGTTCATGTGGTTAGCTTTTGTACTCCAGCCTGTCCAGCAACTAAACTATCCTTTCAACTTCAGTGTTTTCTCTGTGTTACCAGTTTGCTAAGATACTTTATACATACATATATATATATATATATATATATATATATATACATGTATCATATATATAAGCATTCAATTTTCTAAATTTGCTGATATGTGCTTCTTCAAAAAACTTCCTCACATTGCTGAGCCTGGTTTTCAAAACATGAACACAGGTATGTTTGTTCAGCAAGCAAAAAAGGATTTGAAACTTTCAAATGTCCCAAGGTAGTTTTCCCTTGGGGTAATGGTGAACTTCTGGTGGCATAGGTCTGTATGTTTGTCTTGTCCACCTCTAACATCCCTGCTGCTGAGCTTTTTTGGTTACTAGCAAAGCCTGGTTCTGCCATGTCTACATGTAGTAGTCTTACCTGGTATATGACCTGAGCTCATGAAATACAACTCTTCATAGGGATCATATCAAGTCATTGGGAGGCAAACAACCCTTTATAAATTTTCTTTCTATTTGTAGCTTGATTGACCATGTCTTTAAGACAGACATTTTTATGGATAGATATGTTTGGTGAGAGATCTGGAACACAAGCCCTACAAGGAGCAGCTGAGAGAGCTGGGGTTGCTTAGCCTGGAGAAGAGGAGGCTCAGGGAGGACCTCATTGCTGCCTACGACTACCTGAAGGGAGGCTGTAGCCAGGTGGGGGTTGGCCTCTTCTCCCAGGCAACCAGCTACAGAACAAGGGGACACAGTCTCAAGTTGTGCCGAGGGAGATAAATACTGGATTCTAGGAGGAAGTTGTTGCCAGAGAGAGTGATTTGCCATTGGAATAGGCTGCCAGGGAGGTGGTGGAATCACTGTCCCTGGAGGTATTCAAGAATAGCTTGACTGAGGCACTTAGTGCCATGGTCTGGTTGATTGGCTAGGGCTGGGTGCTAGGTTGGACTGGATGATCTTGGAGGTGTCTTCCAACCTGGTTGATTCTATGATTCTATGTCTTCTTGAGGAAATTTGTAAGGAAGGAGCTACAGAGGTACCATGTCCCAGAAGTGAATGGGGCAAGTGTAAAAGCCGAAGGTGTCCAAAATAGTAAGTCAGAAGGAAATAGTTCAGATTGAATGTTACCCCAAGTCTCGTGGTAGTGATATTTTTCTAAAGTTTCAATGCACTTGGCCTCAGTATGCTTTTTTTTATTGCTCATTATAAAACACTTCTATTTAGATAACTGCTCTATTTTTTCTTTCCAGTAGTAGGCAGTAAAATTTAAACATTAAGAAATTTTATGGTCCAAGTGGCTAAAGAGCTATGGCTGGTAGTGTTATTGACCTAGAATTTATGTCTGAACTGAGGTCAGAAGAGATCTCTGCAGCTCCACGCAACTTTGTTTTGCTATGAGTATTATGACCATGTACTTGCACATTCATTATCATAAAGCTGGATCCAGTATTGATTTTTTGCCTTTCCTGAATAGAAGATTAAAGCTGCTGTTCTTCCTGTTCTGCTAGGCCTCAATTCTCACAGCACTAAGCAGATCACTTCCAGTAATTTTTAATTTTTAAAGTCAGGTTTTATAGTTAATGATTTGGAAATGTCCATTCGAAGAAGAAATGGGCTGGAGAAAATCAATGCTCAAAGTCCTAGACACATAGCTATTTGGGACAGCCAGGTATAGACAGGGAAGGAGAGGTGGTGGAGTGGCACTGCATGTTAGGGAGTGCTTTGATTGAGTAAAACTCCATGACTCTGATGTTAAGGTCAAGTGCTTATAGGTAAGGATTAGGAGTAAGGCAAAGAAGGCAAATATCCTGTTTGGAGCATGTTATGGACCACTCAACAGTGATGAAGATGTAGATGAAGCACTCTGCAAGAGGTTAGCAGAAGTCTTCAAGTCACTTGTCCTTGTTCTCATGGGTGACTTCAATTTACTTGATGTCTGCTGGAAATACAAGACAGCAGAGAAGAAGTAATGTAAGAGGTTCCTGGAATGTGTGGAAGATGACTTCCTGACACAAGTGGTAAATAAGACTATCAAGGGAGGTGTCTTGCTAGACCTGCTGTTTAGAAATAGAAAAGGACTGGTGGGTGACGTGGTGGTCTCAGGCATCTTAGGCTTAGTGAACTTTGTGATAGCCCAATTCTCTATTGTCCCACAGCAGTACAAGTGACAGGGCAGGGCTGATAGTTCTTAATGAGTATATTGCCTTAAACAATGTATTAAAATACCTGGTCTTAAATAGACAGGATGGTGGTTTTAATAACTCAGGAAGAGAGCTGCTGACTAGGCAGATGTCTTAACAATGAAAAGAGATAATTTCAGGGAGGTAAAAATTCCCTTCTTAAAACCACCACAACAGCAGCACTGAAAGGCCAATGACACCCTTCATTGCCAGTGTCACTCATGCACTCTGTGACTTGGAGAGACTGCCCCCCTGACAAAAGGGCATAAAAGTACCACAAGTTCCAGTGTCCACATGTTGCATCTGCTACAAAAAATGATGCTGGAATATCCACCCTGCGCCAGGAACTTGGACTATGCCTATGGGACCTTGTGGGGACCAAGGATGATGGTATCTTTCTTTTCTCCTTATTTTTAAACTCTCTTTCTCTCTTTTTGCCTTTTTTTATCTCTTCTCTTTTTTTCCCTCTGCTGGGGTCCAATCTAATAAACCCATTCATTAGTTGTTTGGTTTTGGGGATTTTTTTATATCTTAGCACAACCTCTCCTATTGCCCAAGGCTGACTCAGGATACTGGGTCATGACAACTATGTAATGACAGAATTCTCAATTCTTGGTGAAGTAAGTACTAGAGGGCCATTAAAGCTGCTACCATGGACCCTGGAGGGCAGACTTAAGACTGTTCAGGACACTGGTTGAAAGTGTCCCTTGGGAGACAGTCCTGAAGGGCAAAGGGATTCAGGAAGGATGGATGTTCTTCAAGAAGCAAATCTTAGAGGTGCAAGGGCAGACTGTCCCCATGCTTCATAAAAAAAACTGTCAAGGATGACAACTGGCTTGGCTGAACAGGGAGCTCTTCCAAGGGCTCAGGTGAAAAAAGAGTTTACCGCCTTTGGAAAGAGGGGCAGGCAACTCAAGAAGAATGCAGGGATCTAGCCCAGCTAGAACTCAACCTGGCTCCTGCCATGAGGGGTAACAAAAAAGGTTTTAAAAAACACATTGACAACAACAACAAAAAGCCAAGGACAATATCTACCCTTTATTTGATGCAGGAGGGGACATTGCTACAAAGGTGATGAGGAAAAGGATGAGATCTTTAATGCCTTCTTTGCTTCAGTCTTTAATAGTCAGACCAGCTATCCTCAGGGGATTCAGCATTCTGATAGGGATGGAGAGCAGTATCAACTCTCCATAATCCAGGAGGAGGCAGTTAATAACCTCTTATGTCATCTGGACACTCACAAGTCTATGGGGTCAGATGGGATTCACTCAAGAGTGCTGAGGGAGATGGAGGAGGAGCTTGCCAAGCCAGTCTCCATAATCTATCAGCAGTCCTGTGTCAGTTGGATGCGTGCCTATGGGACATCAACATACAAAAAGTGCTGAAAGGAGGATCTGGGGAACTACAGACCTGTCAGAGTGACCTTCGTATGGAGGAAAATTATGCAGCTGTTCACCTTGGATGTGCTCACACGGCAAGTGCAGCATAACTGAGATCAGGCCCAGACAGTATAGGTCTATGAAAGGCAAGTCCTGCTTACCAACATGATCTCCTTCTATGACTAGATGGATGAGGGAAAGACCGAACGTTGTCTACCTGAACTTTAGCAAAGCCTTTGACAGCATCTCTCATAGCTTCTTGAGATATTTGCAGCCCATGGCACAGACAGGTGGACTCTCTGATGGATTAAAAATTGGATGGATGGATGGATGGATGGATGGATGGCTAGGCCCAAAGAATTGTGGTAGATGGAGTTCAATTCAGTTGGCATCAGGTCACAAGCAGTGTCCTACAAGGCTCTGTATTAGGTGCAGTTCTGTTTAATATTTTTATCAGTGATTTGGATAAGGGGGTCTAGTGCACCCTCAGTAAGTTTGCAGATGACACTAAACTGAGTGGGAGTTTTGATCTGGTAAAGGAAGGCACTGTAGAGAGATCTGGACAGGTTAGATATATGGGCTGAGGGAAAAAGAAATAGGTTTTCTGAATTCCTCTTGCTCTGAGAACTAAATTGTCCATCTTGATGTATCTCACTATGGTGTAAATTCTTATTGCTCGGAGGGTTAGGCATATTGCATTTGGTGCAAAATCCTATTGTGGCACAAATGGAATCTATCAAATGTATAATAATTTGGAAAAAAAAATGGAATCCATAGTGAAAATTATACACAGTTGGGTGAAAGAAGCAAGAATAAGTGCCTGCTGAACAATGTTTGGTTTTTATCTGTTTTTCCCACCTCCCCCCCCACTCCTCTTTCCCCAAACCTTCCTTGTATTTATGTGACTGTGGTTCTTAGGTGCTATAATAGAGCCTGTAGATGATAGGTAAAGTATACGCCTCTCATTGTCATAGTATTGTCATTCCAAACTTAAATACTTTATTGCTCTTGAACTGACTTCTGTTTTTGCTGTGTTGACACTTCAAAATGAACATCACATCCTTGATTTCCATAACTACATATAGAATTCATCAGGGAGTCATAATTCCAATTCTTTCCCTCCTCTTCTCATTTTCAGTGGCAGGTGTAATAATAATATTGGAAGAAAACCTAGTCTTTAAAATTAGAGAAGGAGTGGTTAAAGTGAATGGTTGTATCATTGAAGTAAGAAATTAATGTTTCCATTAAGACAAAATTAGACACTTTCAGAAAATGCTTGGACAAAGCTAAAAACTACATGAGCTTCTCAGATGATCAGGTGCTGTAAATGGGACAGGATGTAGTTTAGGCACTGCAAAAACTCTGTGCCATGATGCCATTATATTTAAGACTGGGAGGAGGGGAAAGTGTAGCCCTAGATGAGGATATTCAGTCTCAAGTTGTTATGGACACAGCAGTATTGCGGAGAAGTCTTTTCGTAGAGTAGATGTTTGACTTATTTCATCTACCTCTGGCAGTCACCAAGGTCTTAAGGTTTGCTCTTTGTTGTTACACTTCAGCATGAGTGGTAGAACTTGTCACAGTGATAAGTACATTTGAACTGAAATGAGCTGCTTAGGAATCAGCATCCAATTTTATAGTCTTTGTGTTTGCCAAGGCTAAATAGTTTCTACTTCAGAAGCCAAGGGCTATTCAGTTTGATGTTCCTGTAACAATTGTGGATGATGCTGGTTGTTTCCCTGGAGTTAGAAATACATCAAAAAAAGGCAAACACAGTCACCCTCTGGGGAGATGCTTTCAAATGCATCCTCTTTCCCATATGGACAATGTCAGCATTCACTTTAGAAGGATGGCTTCATGTAATAGGAGAATACACTAAAATAAGGTGGGATGGAGGCCATTTTGTAGAGCTTCAATCTACACTCTCGCTGCCAATCTTTGTAGAGCATAATTGGCACATTACATCTGCTACTTGTTGTCAACATGAAAAGAAAGTTGGAAAACAAAATGATGTTTTCTGTGCTATGTTTTACTTTTAGGAGCAGCTCTTTCTGTGCCTGAATTTGGAATGCAAACAAAATTCGAACTTTTGAAGTGTCCTATTGAACTCACTATCAACAGTTCCTATTTCAAACCTGCTGAAATGTTTACATTCTGGATAACAGAGGGAATACAGACAATTAATTTAAAATTAAATAGGATTTATGTTATTTACATAACTATTAAACACTAAAATTGAGCCTAAGAAAATCATCTAGGTTTCCTCACTTGTCAGTAGTACGACAAATCCTTTGAATGATCACCCACTCTACCTTGTGAGAGTGCTTAAGATAAATGAGGAAGCTCACAGTTTGGAGTCATGGAATAACAACATATTTACAGTAATGTTAGCCCCTTTTGAAGCAAACTGGCCATGTACAAACTGTAAAGGCTGCATCATGCTTAATACTAGAGTTCCCTGAGACTTGTGAATCATAAGACATGCCTGCCTTCTTTTTTTTTTCTGCAGTAATGTGTGAATCTATTGCAGCTTACAAGCAGGAAGACGTTATACTGTGTAACTGGGGGCTAGTACTCCATGTGTTATATCATATGGATGCTTGAGAATGTAGTCTTTTGAGTAGGTGTTTAAGACAGTGAGGTAGAGAAGCGAACATCCATATTGCCTTTTGCAAGTGGGATCTGACATGAACAGCCTCTGAAGATAGAGAATAAAAGGCTGATCCTGTTTGGTAGGGGAATAGGAACGAGTCATGGTGAAAAGCAGATGGAGGATGAAAGGTCACAGCAGAAATAAAAATTCAAAGTGAACATCAAATACAGTTCTATCATAAAATTATGCCAATGTGGTTATGAAGCAATGCTTATTACTAGATGAGTTTGAAAACTGCTTACTGTTCCTTCATATTCTCTGTTGTAGAACAATCCAAGTCCAAGCTAGACTCTTCTCATTGTATATAAACACAGGTATTTACTGGAAAGAGTTGAATTTATGGAGAGTACATCAGAGAAATGCTACTGTTTGTATATTTTCCATCCCTTTTAAACATTTTTTTTTCAAGAACCATGAGCAATAACCTCTTAAGACCGAATTCTTATTGTCCTCTTTGAAAGCAGGACTTCATTAGAGGTTCTTAAACATATGTCTAAAGCATAATTTATTCCTATGTATTATTACTACTGAAAATGCAAAGGATTCCAACATTAAAACCTCAAAATGACTTGTAACTGTTTGAAGAATTTAGCAGCAAAACCCACCATTTTACTGTACATATCTTCTCATTTTACTTACAGATTTTGAATCCTTTAATTTTTCCTTATTTTTTGAGTCCCTGAATTAGACAATAGCAGAGTTTGATTTTTTTTCAAGCAGGGAATGTGTAAGAATTTTCCATTCTGAACAGACTGAACATTTGTAAATATTACATTATTCGGTTTTGAGAATGCCAATGAATGAAAAGAGAAAGAGAATGCCTAAACCCTTTCCTTCTCACAAGATATGACCACAGGTCTACAACTTTAGGATAACATCACAGTATCACACAGTGATTATATTTGAAAAAATTTGATCTGCAAATTGCTACAATATTTTGACATGCAACACTCTGTGTAAGTATCTTATCACAAAGTCCATAAAACACATAGACTTCTTTTCTGTCTTGATTGAACAGATAAACTAGCAGCAGAATCAAAATTAAAGTATTGTAATAACAGAGAGGTAACATTTAAAATCAAATTTCAGCCTTTTTTGTTTTGGTTTTTAGAAGCAGTTTACAGGAGTGCTTGTTAGTTTGTAGATGTTTGCAGGAAACTTCAAGTGTGATAGAAATGAGGTAGGCTTTAACCTACCTCTCTTTGTAAGTGAACACATAAATCCATTTACTGCTCTTTATTTTTCTTTTTACTTAATTAACTTATTAACAATGACAGTGCATTGGGATAGGGCTGGGTGCTAGGTTGGAGTGGATGATCTTGGAGGTCTCTTCCAACCTGGCTGATTCCATGATTCTATGATTTCTTATTACCATGCTTTTATCACAGTATCACAGTATCACCAAGGTTGGAAGAGACCTCATAGATCATCAAGTCCAAACCTTTACCACAGAGCTCAAGGCTAGACCATGGCACCAAGTGCCACGTCCAATCCTGCCTTGAATAGCTACAGGGACAGCGACTCCACCACCTCCCCGGGCAGCCCATTCCAGTATCCAATGACTCTCTCAGTGAAGAATTTTCTCCTCACCTCCAGCCTAAATTTCCCCTGGCATAGCTTGAGGCTGTGTCCTCTTGTTCTGGTGCTGACCACCTGAGAGAAGAGAGTAACCTCCTCCTGGCTACAACCACCCCTCAGGTAGTGTTGACATGTAAGTGTCATACATATAACAGTGTTTTAGTTTAATAGTTGTCCTTAGAAATGAAGCGTGCTTCAATTAATTAATAGAAATAAGCACCAATCTCAGATTATTGGAGAGGTAAAGAATACTCTTTCACTTTGAAAGGTAAAGTATAATACATTAGAGCCATTTGTATATTTCAGCAGGATCATGTATTTCTCTTCTTTTTTTCTTGTGAAGTAGAAGTTTAGTGGCTTTTCTTAACACCAAGGCCAGAAAGATGTTACTCTCAGTGTTACTGAGCAAACATGCCTAGAGAAGTCCAAAGAAGAGTAAATCTATTTAGCGACAAAGAAGAAATGAGAGTAGAGAAGTATTTCTCATGAACTCGCAGAATGGGAAAGGCATCTGTTTGAAGGACACAACAAAAATTAGTATGATTCAAACACAGGGATGAGTAAATTATTGCTTAGTGCTTCAAGGTCTCTTATAACGTCACATTCTTAATTTGACAACTGAGTTATAATTTACAGCAGGAATGAATTTGCCGATGGCAGACTTGGCTTGGGACGAGGAAATGCTTACTATATCACTGCAAAATATCAAACCATCTGTTTCATATAGGGAGGCACAGATTGAGAAGAATGGATAGTTAGCAATGTGAGCCAATATTCCTGATCCTCTTATTTTCAGTCAGAATGGTGCTAGTGCTGTACATCTTGAAGCACCGATACACATGTATAACACACATTTTTATACCGCACCTTTAAATCTTTTCTCTGTCAGCCTGTCTCGCTCACAAATTCATACACACACAAACATTCAGATCAAAATACAATTTACAGGCAGTCATTTTCAGTATCAGAAATAGGAGAAATTGTATCTTTGAGCTTAAGGAAGGGACCAAGATCAGATGGATTTTCAGACAAATATTATAAAACACTTTAAAACATTTTATGTCATCTTACTGAGTACTTGCAACCGTGACCCAAGAATGAAGATGTTCCAGACAGCGTAGGATTTGCTGACATTTCTTTATTAATAAAACCCAGCCATTTCTGATACATGGTTCATACTCTGTTAATGAATAAGGTGTTAATAAGATTTGTGGAAAAGCTTTGGGCCTTAATGAAAAAGACCTACTGTATCTTAAGAAGTTGCCCCAACAAGCAAAATGCAAAATACCAGATTAAAGGAAGTGGCTTAATTCATCCATATCAAGATAGCTTTACTCACAGATGACACACTGCCAAGAATACTCCCAGGCTGATGGAGGTAGTAAATTTTAACAAGTTTTTATATAGCCATATATATAGTTATGTGCAAAAACACAGTTCTTTTTGGCTTAGAGATCCTCCCCCTCATGGAGTGAGATTACACTGGTACCTGAGAACAGGGAAGTTAAAACTAAGTCCATCTCTGCTGAATGAAGTGAAATAAAAGAAAATTAGAAACTTCTAATTCTTGGACCACTTGTCAGCTTAATATAAGGGAAATGAATTTTTCCCTTCTTACTGCAGAGGGGTTGGACTAGATGACCTTTAAAGGTCCCTTCCAACCCGAGCTGTTGTATGGTTCTGTGATTAGCGATGAACTTGAAAAAAGACCCTAAGAAACAAACTGCCAGAAATTATTTGCATTTAACTCATTTGTAGAAATGCCAGTGAGGAATGAACTCTGATAATGTGAGGAACTCAAATGTGTATATATGTGCTATCTAGAACTTGCAGTTTGACTAGACAAGGAAAACCAGCTAAAATAAGCACAGAAAGATGAACAGACTTGTCCAAAGCTAACCTGTATGTCTTGGGGTGTCTAGTTCAGTTAACAAAACAGTGATACCCAATTTACTCCACTTAAAAGCATCCATAAAGAGAAGCCAAGTCTTAGTCTAGCACTACTAAAATGTGGAAAATGTCTTTCAGAAAGCTTTTTATTGCAGTATGTTTTCCCACCTTGCATGCCAGGAACCAAGACCATTTCCCAGCTTACATCTGAGGGCCTTTTGCCCTCTACTCCTCACCCCTTGTGCTGTCTCTGCAGCTCTGACTAGAAGGAAGCTTTTCAAAGAGACTAACTAAGTATGCAAGGTAGATGAGATAGTGCAAGGATAGTAAGGGATAGGCCAAGAGGACAGTGTTATGCTCCTACTTTTATTACTATCTGTGTTTTAGAGAGGGTGAATGAGAAAACCAGCTGCCCTGACAGAGGCTAACTAAGCTGTCTACAAGGTGATGTACATCACATTTGTTTCATTTACTGGGAACTTGACGAAAGATTTTCCTTCCTCAACCACAACATTATCTAAGCTGTCCTTGATTTGATGTTGCTCTATTCTACCTCCTAGACAAAACTGTGTGAGAAAAACATAGTGTGGCACAGAGCTTGTCAATATTTGTCACTGAATGAGATTCAGTAAGCCTATTTTCCCCAGAGGCAAGGATTTCTGGCTGTGAGTAATTATGGCCTCTTAACATGTTCTATTTCTAAGGTATATTTGGAAGCATATGTTCCATCTCTTCACTGCTCTCAGAAAATATTTGTGCCAAGGCTTGAAACTCCAATCAGATAATCCTGAGAAAGCTACAGTAAGATAAAATTTTGACTACCAAATCTGCAAGGCAAGTTTGAATTCAGAGTAGGAAAAAGCTGAAATCACCATTTTTAGCCCAGTTTACCTTACACCAACTGGCACTGGATTAAAACAGACCAAACAATGTTCTGGAAAACAAATTCCCAACAAATTTGTTCTAAAGCAGCTGCATAAGATGAATCCCAGATCTCTTAGCTGTCTTCAAAATAAATCTCTACAGATTTTTTGAGTCTCCTGTGTTTGCAGGATACAGCTTTTAGAAAGCAAATTGTCAACAGTTCATGTTGATATAAAGCATTGTTAATCTCTCTCTCATACCTCTTAACAGATCTTATCCTGAGATGCATATATAGTCTTTAATGATGTACTACTTAGAATTTTGGCTAATACTTTTCAAAGATGACTGACTAATTCAGGTTTGCCAACACTGGAATTGTCCCTTCTACTGCTTTCTGCTCTGGCATATCAACTATTTCAGTTTCTGATACAGTATTCATAGAATCATAGAATGGTTTAGGTTGGAAGGGACCTCAAAGATCATCCAGTTCCAACCCCCTGCCACAGGCAGGAACACCTCCCACTAGAACAGGCTGCTCAAGGCCTCATCCAACCTGGCCTTGGAACACTTCCAGGGAGGGAACAGCCACAACCTCCCTGGGCAACCTGTTCCAGTGTCTCACCACCCTCACTGTAAATAACCCTTTCCTAACATCTAGTGTGAATCTCCCCTCTGCCAGTTTAGACCCAATTACCCATAGTCCTGTCACTACAAGACCTTGTAAATAGTCCCTCCCCAGCCTTCCTGTAGGCCCCCTTCAGATACTGGAAAGCCACTATAAGGTCTCTTCTACAGGCTGAAGAGCCCCAACTCTTGTAGCCTGTCCTCATAGCAGAGGTGCTCCAGCCCTCTGATCATCTTTGTGGCTCTCCTCTGGACTCGCTCTAACAGTTCAACGTTCTTCTTGTGTTGGGGGCTCCAGAGCTGCACACAGTACTCCAGGTGGGGTCTGAGGAAAGCAAAGGGGCAAAATCCCCTCCCTTGCCCTGCTGGCCACGCTTCTCTTGATGCAGCCTAGGACATGGTTGGCTGTCTGGGCTGATGTGCACACTGATGGCTCATGTTGATCTCTTCATCAACCCAGACCCACAGGTCCTTTTCCTCAGGGCTGCTCTCCAGTCATTCACCACCCAGCCTGTATCTGTGCTTGTGACTGTGCTTACCCAGATGCAGGACTTTACACTTCAAATTCAAACTCAATTTATCAGTGAAAATAGTCTGCCTTAACACGGCACTCAGTAAACTGCAGACATAGAGGCTTTGGATCAGTTAAATGCACATACAGAGTGGAAATCTCTGTAAGAAGCATGGATGAGCTACGCTGAGTGCTTATCTGACAGCACCCTGAAAGTTAAGCCGTACATCTTTGCCGACAATGATTTCCACAGAATAAAAAAGCATGCAGATCCAAATGCTTGGTAAGGAAAAAAATAGTTTCTAAAGACAAAGTTGAGATAGGTTTTGCTTTGTTTACCAATAAGGAATCAAAATCTACTGGAGAGAGACCTAAAATGAGTCATTCTTACTTCCCCCTTACCCCTTGCTTTTCACTGGCAAGCGACTTGAAGTTGGAAAGTATTGTCTGCTTTTGAAACTTTTACTCAGGGAAGCAGGGAATTAGCAGAAAAGCACAGTAAAGACTTGGACAGCTCAGTCTTTTGAATTCTTTCAGATAGTCCAGGCTTTTATTTCAAGAGTTATTGTGAAATAGTGCTGAAATAACATAATATTGTTTCACCTATAGAGAGCCCCGAGAGGTTCTTATAGCCAAAAATGTCAACCATTACTTCTTCATCTATCATGAATGGCCCAGAAAGAGCATAATCACTGACTACAATTGGAAATAGTGTTTTTAACATAGTGCAGGAGTGCACCCACACTGATGTGTAAAACAATCTTTATTATCTCTGGCCTCAAAAATATTTGAAGAACAGTATCTGTGAGTTTTCATGTGTTTCCTGCATGAAGTTAGGTTCACTTGAGATTTAAAGCCTGTTGTGATTTTGGAAGAGCAAAGGTACTTGCTCCTTAGTCTATTCCACACACCTTGGAAATGAATGCTGTAGATTCTATTTTAGCCTAAGAAAACAGTGCAATAGGTCAGTGTTTGAGTTTTAGTTTCCCTGCTTACTTTTGGGACAATTAGAGAAGTTTGGTGTGGAGCTGATGAGTAGCAGTTGCTATTTCTTTAAATAAACTGCCCATGATGTACGTAGATTGCTGTGAGGTCTCAGCAGATATTTTAATATTGGAAGATATTATAATGATAAATGAAACCTGATTACAGTGCTTTTCAATGGCATTAATTTACATGTTTGTAGAAGTCAGTGGGGATTGGGTTTTATAGCTGCTGTAATTTGCAGGCTTTTGACATTGCTTTGGGATAACTTGTCTAATTGGCTTTTTCCTCTCATCAGAATGGAAGAGGTTTTGAAGCTGACACCACTGTGGACATTATGCTACAAGGGGATTCTTTAGTTTGTTATATGAAGGATTTTTTTTTTCCCCCTCTTGTTAGTCTTTTGTACTTGTCATTGAAACTTTTTTCCTGATCTGTAAAACCCTTTCTCGCTACACAGTAAGAACATGATGGAAAAATGAAAAATGTGTCAGAGAAAAATTCATGAAAGGACCACCTATGCAGCGATCAGCTAGGGGGAGGATTGTTTCCCCTGATAATTCTGAGGCAGATCATTCTACAAAGATACATCAACCATGGCAAAAACACGCTAAAAGAACAAAGCACTCAGTAGATTTTTTTTCTGCCTGCAGTTTTTTTTTGTAATGGCAATTTGTTTTCAGAAATTAACTTTTGGCACATCGAAGACTACAACAGTGTGATAGTCTGAGTTGAGAGGTTTTTGCATAATTAGAAAACTATCCAACCAGAGAGACTATTCTCGTATTTCTTATGTGTAGAAGATTTCCATTGATTTGAAGAGGATGATGCTTGAATATACATACATCAAAAGTCCATGGGTAAAACTAAATTTTCCTAATTGGGGGGAAAATAAAGGAAAGAAAATGTAATCCTGTGGAGTAATTTAAAGATAGGTACTCAAGTGAGGCTGTAGCCAGGTGGGGGTTGGTCTCTTCTCCCAGGCAACCAGCAACAGAACGAGGGAACACAGTCTCAAGAGGTCTAGGCTGGATGTTAGGAGGAAGTTCTTGCCAGAGAGAGTGATTTGGCATTGGAATGGGCTGCCCAGGGAGGTGATGGAGTCGCCGTCCTTGGAGGTGTTCAAGAAAAGCCTGGCTGAGGCACTTAGTGCCATCGTCTAGTTGACTGGCTAGGGCTGGGTGCTAGGTTGGACTGGATGATGTTGGGGGTCTCTTCCAACCTGATGGATTCTGTGATTCTATGAGTAAGCATATGTAATAATGCGTAACTCATTATGGGTCATATAGCTGCTTCTCTTTTCTGTATCTCAGAAGCAAAGAGCTTGTCTTGGAAACACTAGGAGGGCAATCCTGCCTCTTTCTACACTCCCTCTGAAAAACAGTGCTTGGAAGATTTCCTTCTTCCTGCAGGGACTATATAGTTGAAAGATGAGTTCAATTAGGATATTATAGTTAAGGGTTTTTTTTTGGTAATTTAATACTTGATTTTTGATAGTTTCTTTACATTTGCTATTCAGGTTATTTTGTTTGGTTGATTGCTTTTTTTCCCCCTCTCTATAATTTCTGTGCATCAGTTGCCATTAATGTTGTCTCTTTTGTCCCATTTCCTACTGACAGAAATGCTAACTATTGAGTGTTTGTCTCTAGCCTTATCCTGATTTACTGCAAGAAATAAAGCCCAGTCCTTGTCATTACTCAAAATCTTTTTGCTTTTTTAATTCTCTCTAAATTTAATCAATAAGGTATTGCTAAAAACATTGAACAATAGGCATTCACTAGGTTCTACTGGATAATAATCCACTTTCACCTGTACATGTATAGATCTGTTGCACTTGCATTGCCACACAGATAAAAGTGAAGGTAGCATTTGATTCAAAAACCAGCAAGAAATGGCAAAGGATTGCATGCAGAAGGGAATATTGATTTAAGCAGATCAGTCACTATAAAATCAATGAGGAAAAGTATGATAAGAATGCCTTTCATGATACATTTTCCTGTCTGATATGTTAGTATTAAATAGATTTTATATAACTACAGGGAACTTGGTCATTTCATATCAGCCCTTGAGAAGGGAGTTCATTGCTGTCCCAAGATTTAAATGTGCCCATCATTTCAGACAAAAGGAATCCCTTAAGTTTAACTATGGAAGTGACTTGAGTGCCTTAATTCTCCTCCAGGATATTTATTTCTAGAAATGAGGGAATGTGAATAGGTGTCATGTGTCCTAGTAACTGAGACGTGGAGTCTGATTAACTTAGAGAAAAGGAGGCTAGGAGGGGGGGATCTTTTTAATACTTCCAAATATCTAAGTGATGAACATCAAGAAGATAGGGCCAGATTCTTCTCAGTAGTAGCCAGTGACAGAACAAGAGACAATGGGAAAAAAATTGAACATAGGAGGTTCCATTTAACATGAGCAGAAATTTGTTTACTTTGAGAGTGACAGAGCACTGTAATAGGCTGCCTAGAGAAGTGGTGGAGTCTGCCTCTGGAGACACTCTAGGCCCTGCTGGATGTGTTCCTACGTGATCTTCTTTAGGTGATCTTGCTGTGACAGGGGCATTGGACTCAATGTTCTTCAGAGTCCCATTCCAACCCCTACCATTCTTTGACTCTATGAGATACTTTCTTTAATCATATTGAATACCTTCACTGAAAATGCTTATTTTGATATTTCTTCCAGTCACAATTCCAGCCAAGAGGGAATTGATTATTCGTTATCTATGAATCACATAACAAATTAGTAGGAAGTTTTGACTTATTTTAAATAGAATAAAAGTATCTAGATTACAAAAAAGTTCATGAAAGAGAACTTGAGAGATCCATGCGTTATACTGGTCACATGAAATATGTGCTATGTGATTAGAGTAGCATCAATGCATTGATTCTTTTCACTTGTATATATCTTGCTTTAAATCAGCACGTTGCCTGCTCCTGTGCTGCTGTGTAAACTGAACTGCAACAGTGATTCAAGGGATGTAAGAGTGACTATACACATTCTTTATCTCTAAAAGTATTTTTGGGCCTGGCTCTGAACCAGCAGGAAACATTTCCAACATAAAATCATGAGTGTAGACCAGTAAATGGAATTTGTCTCAAGATCTACTTAACGGCAGCATGGCTAAACCCCTTGCCCAGTGCCATCCTCCCACTATTGCTTGGTGAAAACATGGATAGGTGAATGGTCACCTGTAAGGCAAAACGAACTTCTGGCAGTATGCCTCATCTCATCTTGGGAGTTAGGAAGTTCTGCTAGGGAAGTTCTCCTAGGAGCCACTCTAAGTACAACACAGATCTAACATGATAATCATAATAATAATACAAGAACCTGAGAGAGCACATGAATAATGACTGTGCAGAAAACTTATATCCTCAGCTGCCTAGTTTAGCAGATCTGTGGAGATCTTCTCTATTTACTCACTATGAAGTCAGCAAAAAACTTAAAGGTTACCCAATCCATCAGTGAAAAGAAATTAAATCCATCCCTCCTTCTGGTATCTTTTTTTTGCCCCAGTATCAAATGTCAGGGTTTCATTACTGTTTTTCAGCTCCATCCATCCCCTTACTGTGGTGTTGTTGATAGGAGAGTGTGCAAACAGCAATTTTCCCTCAAATAGCCACTGCAAACCAGAAAAAACTACACGGGATCAAGCTTTCTTTTAACTTTGATTTTTCAAGAATTTCATTCCAAAGTGGACTCTTTTCTCTATCCAAACACAATCCATACCATCATGTTTATTTCCTTTTGAAAAAGCTGGATTGGTTGAGTAGTCAAAACATCCAAAAGAGATAATTTAATCCAGGGAGCCAAATCATACAGACTGTGTTTGTTTAGCCTCTCCAGTGAACAGAAAGTGGCTTCCAGGAGGTAAGCTCTTTGTGAAACAGCACAATTAGTGCATGAAAACTTGGCCTTGAACCATGTCTCAGGGTTAGAAGTAGTATTAACTGCTAAGTATTTATCTGCACTCTGTCTGTTTGGAATAGGAGAACGATATGCCAGCTGGTTCTCCATTTGCCTGTTCCTTTCCTGTAACAAGGATGTAGCAGATAGATAAATTACTAGTATAGTTAGCAGGGAGTCAAAAGCTCAGGCTGTCTTAGAGAATGAGCTGATGCATAAGTCATAAAAGGAATGATGTATTGGCCATCCAAATCACTTGAGTGGAGTGCATACTTACTGAATGAATGGAGAAAGTGGAAGACAATGCTGTGCAGGCATGGTGATGTACAGCCAGCCTATACATTATTGAGACTGTGCTATGAATGAGCACTGCCAGTCTGGCAGTTGGTTTGCACCTACCTTAGGCACAAAGATGAATCCTTGTTGATGTGGAGAGTTAATAACAGACTTAGTAAAACGTAATTGGCTTTATTGGAAGATACTAAGGCTTCGGGTGGTTACACACAGGAATCTAATGCCAGTTGGTATTTTTTGCCAACTGGCATTGGCATTTGCCAGTATCAGCCAATGCTAAATTAGCCATTGCCAAATGCCCTTGGCATTTGCCATTATCAGTCATTCTGGCTGATAGTCTTGTGTGAGTATCTTAGATACTGTAGGGCACCTCAGATGTCTATGTCAAGGCAAGCAAATGAAGTACACGTCAAAAAAAACAGCAACCAAAAAATCCCAAGCCCAACAAAATACAACACCAATCTATTTCTTTTTCTTTCCTTGTATTTCAAACTGTAGCTAGAGTTCTCCTTAGAAATGATCAGGCTTTCAGGTGCTGTCTGCCTATAGTTGTCTGTGAAGATGTTGTGGAAACATTAAGTACTGCTGTCAGTTTTCTTAGAAGTAGTCCTGATAAAATCATCTAGATTAATTACCACAGGGAATTAAAGTTGCTTCAGTTAAATAGCAAATATATTTTATTAATCTCTGAACTAAGAGAGAACCCTCAAAGTATTAATAAAAATACTGATGTTCTATTAATTCAACCATGCTGGAAACCATCACTCAACTACTACTGCTTAAACTAGGAGCTTAAATACTGTTGTATTTTAATAGGGTTTTATGCCCTGTTTCAAAGCTCATTCTTGATTTATGGATACAAGCTAACAGAACAAATATTTATTAAAATAATCAGACTCTAAAGAGCAAAATTCAGCTGTCTTACCCAATTTACCTCATTTACCTTACCCATTTACCTGTGCGCTTTTCTTCTCCTGTTCCTACCTTCTTACAATATGTCCTTCAAGCACATTTTTTGCTTTAATGAGGTGCAAATTTTAAAGTCTAGTGGGACAACTTAAATGCTAATATTATTAAGCATGGGCAATTTTTCGTTCTTTTCATTCAGCCTCCCCTGCAAGGATATGAAACATGAAAAGTTATGTTAATGTAATGTAAAGTAGTATGGCTTGGCTGAGAAAGTTAGGAGAAGCAAATTGTCTATTTTCTGTACCAACATTAACTCAGATATACAATAAATTCTGTCTATTTCACAGCAACATACACACTTGTATATTTTTTCAGACAAAAATGGGTTTTTTTTTGGTAGCAAAATGAAATGAAGGTATAAATGGCATAAACCCATAGCACACAATCAGCTCTAGGGAAACGTAGCTGTCCAATGTAGCCTTTGTCAGGCTTCAAGAGACTGAAATTCTCTCCCACTTGCCAGGTACATGGTCACTACTGAAATCTCCAGGAAAAATAAAAATCTGAATAATAATGAGAGCTGATTAAAATGTTTCCCCACAAACATCCCCACAAAAATATTCAATTCTCTGCTAACTGAAAGTTATTACCAAAAAAAACCCCTCGCAATTTCCTCAAAAAATTGGTCTAGACTCAAAATATTATGATGAAGAGCAAAGCAAAAATATCTGATCAGATTGTGTTGCAGTATGATATAAAGGAACCCAAACAAATATTTTAGTCTATAAAGATACAGAGGCTGCAGACCATGGATATTATGGAATTTCATGGTGGGATTTAGAATCAAAATATTTTGCATTGAAGATAAATGTTCATTTTTGGGGGAGTAAAGTATGATAAATATTGTTTATGAACATTTCCTGTTATGAAGCCCATTTTTGTTCATAAAAGAGACGTAAGAGTTTTAAACATCTGTTTTCTTTTGTCTTTTTGGAATTTGAAATTGGAGCTGGACACTCCAGTGGGAAAATGGGAATTTCTAATTTCCAAGAAAGGAAGCTCTCATTTATATAGCTGTAGAAAAATGTAATAATAGACATTAAAATCACAGTGCTTTTGTGTATAAAAACTTGCTACTGCTCAGGGACTGATTCCTCTAACAACTTTGGCCTCAAGCCCAAATGCTTCAGAGAAGAAATATCAAATCTGTAAGAAGGAAGAAAGGTTTTAATGGTAATTTAACAAGAATGAAAGCAAAAGAATCAGTTTGAAGCAATTTAAGGATTATGAACGCTGAAATAATACTTGGGTTTGGAGGAACATCAGGAGCAGAACAGGTGAGATAGTAAAGATAAACAAGAAATTAATTTGTATGTTTCAGCTAAATATTTATCTCTGTAGTGCATTTGTATTTAACTCTATGTGAACATGAATATGGTCCTGTATCCAATTCTGTATTTCAATACATCCTAATAAGTTCTAAGTTTTATATTTGTGTAAGCTATTACTAGCTCTGTGTTTAATCACATATTTGAATTAATGATGATCTGACCTAAGCTTAGAATACTCCTTGACGACATCCTGGTTCTAGGTGGATATATATATATCTATGTGTGTGTGTGTATGTGTTTATATGTGTGTGTGTGTGTGTGTGTGTACATATATGCTCTTCCAATATTACTTCAACTAGGATTTAAGTCTACTTTAAATTTGTGGAAACTTCCTGTGCTAGTTTGAAGCTAGCTGGAATATTTTGGTGAGAAGAATTAGATTACAGGCTGTGAAAATGAAACAGTGGTGATGTCTACTTCACTTACAGGCTTGCTGAGATGTATAAAAACAAGAACACAAACACAGATAATAGACATGCTCTCTCTGGCTTTGGATGCGTCCCTTCTCTCTCCCTAACCTACCATCTGTGTAACTAATCCATCTGCTTCTTAACCCCCCATGCCAATTCTCCAAACTCACCTTGAATGTAAGGCAAAATCTGGGATAACGTAGAGGGTTGGAAAGAAGGTGGAAGGGTGGTTGTTTGGAGCCCCTCCTGGGGACTCTTGTTTCTGGGAGGGCTGTTGTGTTTCTGTATTACCTTTTTAACTTGTCTATTTCTGTCTATAGCTGTATGTATTGTAAATATCTGCTTGTATATTGTGCTAAGCCGTAAATACAAAGCTTCATTCCTTAATTTCCAGCTTGGTTGAGTCTAGTCTGGGTGATTTTTTGAGAGTGGAGAGGCAGGTAACATCCAAACCATCACACTTCCAACCTGTGGAATTGTTTACTATCACTCTTGGAGAAAAGAATTAAAAAAAGATAGCCACATAATGTTGACACATTGAAAATTGTATTAAATGAGTTCTAGGCAATGAAATAAATTGAGTCATAACGTTTTCTGCCTGATCCAAAAAGTAAATAATTCATATTTATAAATGTAATTTCACATGTGGCAACATTTTTTTTAATTAAAAAAAAATGTGCAGCCAGCATTAAGTGACACTTAAAACTACAAAGATCAATCACAGGGTTTTGACCTTAGAAATATCAGTGCATGAGCAAATTCCTTAAGCCCTCTTTTCCTGTTCAGTGTACACAAAGATGCTCTACTACAACAGTGAAATGTACTACTTAAGATCTTAATTTAAATAGGTTTATATATATACACAAAATACATGAATTGAAGAAGACAAAGTTTATTATGTACACATAGGCATAACCTTAAATGTTTATTAACTATTCATAAATGCTTTATGAAAAGAAAGATAATCATGCAATAATATTTCATCTATATATGTAGATGTTTGGTTGGGATTTTAATTTTTTTTGAACTGTGTAAACTCCAACAGTACTTCATAGGTGCAAAAAAAAAACCCAAACTAAACTAAACCAAAGAAACCCAAAGTTATAAACAACCAGCATCTTGCAGGCAGTTGCTAATGGTCTGCCTTTTTGCAGATTGAAGGTCCTGTAGCTCACACTTTGGATGGCTCCCATGACAAACTTGTGTAGACATTTTAATAAAGGAATAAAAAAAGAAAATGTAGCCTTACAATGTCCTCTTTTGAAGGAATTAACATTTTGGAGATTGAGATACACAGTTTTTACTTGTTGTGTATACAAGGAACAGAACCATTCAGGACTAAGCCTTTTCAGATATAATATATATGTGAACATCAGCACAGGATCAGCGCTGTTTGATTAAGCTCACAAAACTAATCTTAGGGTCATCATGTGATTTTCACACACTAAATCTCAGGCAGTCATACTGGATCATAACCAGACCTTACACTAAGCTTTCCATAGAATGAGACAGCTTTAAATATTCAAAAGTCAGAGGGAATGCTCCACAGAGAGCTCTTCCGAGTGGTCTGAGACTCACAGCTACAGGTTAAGAAGAGGAGAGCTTGGCTTAAGAGTGACATCATCTTCACTCTATTGATGAAGCATACGTGTACTAGGAGGCATATGAGCTTGTAATTCAAAGGAATTGACTTGAAAGGGAATGCAGCAGAATGATAAATACTAAACCAGATTATTGATAATGCAAGTAAATAAGCAAGAGTGCTGAAGTGTGATTTGTGAAATAAAGGATTAGAGCTCCATTTGTGAGTATTCTTTATCATTTAATCAGGCTTATCCTGGCTCTCCTGAAACTGGACTCATATCCTAACCGTACCACTGTAATTGCTCATTCCTATGTTATACCTATTTTACAGTGTTACAAGGCTTGGATTAATGTTATTTTAATGTATTATGGTTTCATACAGGTGAGCTACTTTTTAGTAGATGGTGTTAATTTCACTGCACAATGCACCTTTGAGACTAGGAAAAAAAAAGGTATTAATACCTTACCGAGTAACACCGATGCATGCAGCGCTTCTGAAACCCTGCAATATGGCTAATGCTGCCAAGATTCAAATTGCTCTGTGTTAGTAAGGATTAAGAGATTTGTTCATGGTATCACATTTATACTTTAGACTCACATTCAATATCAGAAGTATGGAGCTGGTAAGAGGTTGCAGTCTTAGTATCCTTTTTTATTATTTTTTATTTCAATAGAATGATGAAATCATAGAATTTGTGGAGATGGGAGAGAATTCTAAAGGTCACCTACTTTGACTCACCTGCTCTGGACAGTGACTTCTTTCACTAGATCAGGTTACTCAAAGCCCTTTCCAATCTGACCTTGAATGTTTTCAGGGATGGAGCCTCTGCCACTTCTTTGGGCCACCTGTTCTAGTGTCTCGCCATCCACAGCATAAAAAAAATTTCATCCTTATGTTCATAAGCATGCTTTCTTTCATCTTAAGAGTGTTGCCACTTGTTCTGTCACTGCAGGCCTTTGTATAAAGTCTTTGTCTTTCTTACAAGCCTCCTACTGTAAAAAATCTTAGTCTTTCTTGTAAGCCTCCTACTGAAAGGCTGAACAGCTCTGAGTTATCTCAGCCATTCTTCACAGGAGAAATGTTTAATGGCTATCCTCTGGACCCACTCTAACAGGTTCATTATCTTTTCTGGGGGATCCCAGAACTGGATACAGTATTCCAAATGGGAGCAGAGGGGGAGCATCACCTCCATCAAACTGTTGCCCATGGTTGTCTTTTACAACCCACAATATCATTAGCTTTCTGGGCACATTGCGAGCTGAGGTCCAATTCTTCATCTGTCCCCAATTCATTTCTTGTAGTGTTGTTCTCAACAGATTAATATCTCAGCTTGTACTTGCACCAGACATTACCCTAAACCAGGTGCAGAACTTTGTGCTTGGGGTTGTTGAGCTTCACGGGCTTACTCCTCAAGTCTGACAAGGTCCCTCTGGATCTGGGCTGGGTTTCTAGTGAATTTAGTCAATGAATTCTTAAAAACTGCAGTTCTGTCATTGATTTAGATATAGACTGCAGCAGGTCTTTGTGCTTAGTGTTGCTTGTGCACTCCTATTAAATCCTCTAGCAACTGTGAGTGGTCTGTTGTTTACCATAACTACAGTTTTATTCTTGTTATGAAGGTTACAGCAAAGAAGTGGGTGTTTTGATTCTAACAAATGCAATAAAAAGCATAGAATCATAGAATCATCCAGGTTGGAAGGGACCTCCAAGATCATCCAGTCCAACCTAGCACCCAGCCCTAGCCAGTCAACATGGCACTAAGTGCTTCATCCAGTCTTTTCTTGAACACCTCCAGGGATGGTCACTCCACCACTTCCCTGGGCAGCCCATTCCAATGGAAAATCACTGTCTCTGTGAAGAACTTCCTTCTAGCATCCAGCCTATACTTGCCCCGGCACAACTTGAGACTGTGTCCCCTTGTTCTATTGCTGGTTGTCTAGGAGAAGAGACCACCCCACCACCTGGCTACAACCTCCCTTCAGGTAGTTGTAAACAGCAGTGAGGTCACCCGAATGTGTAACATGCAAAAAAAACCCAAACAACTGTTCTCATTGAGCTCAATATTTTTAAACTCTGAAGGAATTAACAACATTCAAACCCAATGTTATTTTAATGTGCATTAAAATAAAAGAGAAGAAGAACAGAGAAGGAAACATGTGACACCTACAATCACAAGTATCACTAATTTCTTTCATCCTTTAAAAAAAAAAGTCTTAAAATCCACCATATGTAGCAAGCTAATTTGAAAGTAAGAAACTATTTTTCTAAATTGCAGCTTGCAAGACTTACTGACTACATTCAGTGTCAGAACTAGAGAATAGTATCACTCAAGATCTCTTTTCCGGAAAGCGTCCCTTTTCAAGAGAAAACTTAGCCATGTGCTTAATGAGACGATGGCAGATGCTTAAGGATAAATATATGTGCATGCCTGAATCAGGGCCTAGAAATTTATAAGGCAACAGGCTGGAAATATAAGCTGTTGAAATCCCATCCTTTCCATCTGGGGATGGGAATACTTGTTGTCATTATGTTCAGTACTAGAAACACATAGCATTTATCTGCCTGCTGAGAAGCAGAGTTATGTAAAAAATTCTCATAGATATGCCAAATTTTGCCAATTTTCTTTTTTCCTTTTTAATTTTTTTTTATTCTTTGCTGCAAAGATGTCCAAGAGAAGTTTGGGAAATTAAAATGCAAACCATATGATTTTAATGTTTGGTTTTTTTTCTCGGTGATTATATTTGAAAAAATTTGATCTGCAAATTGCTACAATATTTTGACATGCAACACCCTGTTTAAGTATCTTATCACAAAGTCCATAAAACATGTAGACTTCTTTTCTGTCTTGATTGAACAGATAAACCAGCAGCAGAATCAAAATTAAAGTATTGTAAATAACAGAGAGGTAACATTTAAAATCAATTTTCAGCCTTTTTTGTTTTGGTTTTTAGAAGCAGTTTACAGGAGTGCTTGTTAGTTTGTAGATGTTTGCAGGAAACTTCAAGTGTGATAGGAATGAGGTAGGTTTTAACCTACCTCTCTTTGTAAGTGAACACATAAATCCATTTACTGCTCTTTATTTTCCTTTTTACTTAATTAACTTATTAACAGTGACAGTGCATTGGGATAGGGCTGGGTGCTAGGTTGGAGTGGATGATCTTGGAGGTCTCTTCCAACCTGGCTGATTCCATGATTCTATGATTTCTTATTACCATGCTTTTATCACAGTATCACAGTAACACCAAGGTTGGAAGAGACCTCATAGATCATCAAGTCCAAACCTTTACCACAGAGCTCAAGGCTAGACCATGGCACCAAGTGCCACATCCAATCCTGCCTTGAACAGCTCCAGGGACAGCGACTCCACCACCTCCCCGGGCAGCCCATTCCAGTGTCCAATGACTCTCTCAGTGAAGAACTTTCTCCTCACCTCAAGCCTAAATCTCCCCTGGCGTAGCTTGAGGCTGTGTCCTCTCATTCTGGTGCTGGCTGCCTGAGAGAAGAGTGCAACCTCCTCCTGGCTACAACCTCCCCTCAGGTAGTTGTAGACAGCAATAAGGTCTGCCCTGAGCCTCCTAAGTATCCTTACTGTATTAATAAAAGAATCCAGAATTAATAAATGTTTATCAGGTGCATTTTGATTATTAGTGCTACATGTCAAGTCTGTCTGATTCACCTTTTCCTATTTTTAATGTTGAATAACCCTTTGTGTTAGGTACCCTTGACCTTTGCATTACATACACATAATATCTGTGTGGTGAACCCTCCACAGCATTTCATTATATCCATCTCATATTGATGTGGAGGCAGGGAATTAATGAGGCCAAGTCAGGAATTTATATAAAAATAGAGTTAATTTATTTTCACAAAAACCCACCCCCCAAAAAAACCTACATACAGAAATTAATTTAGATTTAATTATCAGATTCAGATCATTTGAGAAGATCTACAAGGATACTATAGATAATTTGACTATTTTGAAAGTCAGGAGTTGGAAAAGGCCAAGCTGTTAAATATTAGCATTTCTCACTTAATAATAAAGCTGAGGCAAAATAACTCGCAGTCTGGCTGGCTGAAAGAAGAGGACAAAGCTGGTGAGGGGCTTGGAACACAGACCCTATGAGGAGAGGCTGAAGGAGCTGGGATTGTTTAGCCTGGAGAAGAGGAGGCTCAGGGGGGACCTCATTGCTGTCTACAACTACCTGAAGGGACATTGTAGACAGGTGGGGGTTGGTCTCTTTTGTCAGACGACCAGCAACAGAACAAGTGGACACAGTCTCAAGTCGTGCTGGGGAAAGTATAGGCTGGATGTTAGGAGGAAGTTCCTGGCAGAGAGAGTGATTGGCATTGGAATGGGCTGCCCAGGGAGGTGGTGGAGTTGCTGTCCCTGGAGGCGTTCAAAAAAACCCCTGGCTGAGGCACTTAGTGCCATGGTCTAGATGACTGGATAGGGCTGGGTGCTAGGTTGGCCTGGATGATCTTGGAGGTCTCTTCCAACCTGGTTGATTCTATGATTCTATGGTCTGGCTGCTTGTCCCTTTGGGTTCTCATTCAGAGGCCGTGGGAGGGTTGTTAAGACCTATTGAGTCTGCATAAAGGGTGCTAAGGGGTGGAAGCCTCCTTTGGAGCAGAGCACCAGGGACTCCTGCAGAATCTATCCAGGTGGGGAAGGAGTTTAAGGCGGGCACGAGCTCCAAGGTGCAGGCGAACTCTAAGGTGGGAACCCCAAGAGGAGGAAGTCCCCCAACATTTATGCTCTTCCCAGACAAAGAGCAGAGTTACCACTTCCTAGGTGCGAAGACCACAGCCAATCCCAGCCCAATTGCAGTGTGGGCACTGCACAGGCACCC
Source organism: Pogoniulus pusillus (assembly GCF_015220805.1). Taxonomy (NCBI): domain Eukaryota; kingdom Metazoa; phylum Chordata; class Aves; order Piciformes; family Lybiidae; genus Pogoniulus; species Pogoniulus pusillus. The sequence goes on from NC_087266.1 coordinate 42,578,782, forward strand.
CTCATGCCGGAAGGGCCTCTTGCTCTCCCGCTTCACACCTGCAGGGTGTTGCGCCTTTTCCTCTCCCATTCAAACCACAGAGGGAGAGGAATTTAGGGGTATACAGGATTCCAGGACACATATATTGCAGAATAATTTTAACTACTGTTCTTCTAGTCGTTATCCCTCCCTGCCCAAGTGTGCTGAAAAAAATCCTTGTCATTTGCCTAAAATCTACAGGTGAAAGATTAACTCAGAGGAATCCTATTTATTATCTATTAAGTGCAATAGGGACTTCTTGTCCCTGCATTTGCTTTTTAAAAGTGTTTCCCACTATATCTTACCTTGCACTTAGGCACTTATGATCTTAAATCTTTATCACCTCTCTGTGAACTCAGCTATTTCTCTTAGTGCAGAAAATTGCTAATGATTTACTTAAACTGGAGACATCAGTCTTTCTCTTTTTGTAATTAGTTAGGTCCAGAGAGATCTAAATTTCTTTTCTTTGTATTTCATTTTCCTGCAGGTTTCTCATTCTCTATATTTCCTGTCTTGTCTCTACTTATTTGAGCAAAATGACACAGACTTTTACAGAAACAGTGTCTGAGAGAATCCATTCTCTTATTCGAAGGAGGTCTGGTATTGTCTGACCTATGAGCTCACTATTGGACTTTGAGACCATCTCAGCTAATGCTATTGTTCACCGAAGCAGAGCCAGTTCTTGCAAATTACTAGTTGTCATGTGTTTTCTCTTCCCTTTCAAGGACTGCTTCACAGGCTAAATGTCTAGTAATGAAAAGAGGATAGTCTGTATTTAATAAATCTATTTTATAGCAAAATATACTGGGACCATGTGATTTGTATGTTTCCCATTTGTGCAGAATAATAATACTGTTTGATCAATCACATAGATAAAAAAAAACAAACCACCAAAACCTCTAATAAAAACAAACAAACAAACAAACCTGCAATTCTATATAAGTCCTGTAAGTGAACAAGAGAAATTATCCTATTGTTAGAGGGTAGAAAGAGCTGGGAACCTAGTATAGGGCAAGTATAGTACATTGCTTATTTTTTACTTTTTTTTTTAGAGCATGCTGTGTTCAAAAAGAGTCAGTGTTTCTTCATGGCTAGTAATAAAACAGGAGAGAACTTGTCATAAATCAAATCTGTGCTGCAGACTTGGTGAGGCAGCAAGACAAAGGAGAGTAGGCAGTGAGGTTACTGTGTGAAAAGTAAATAAGGACACGCTACACACTATTTCATTTTTTGCCTTTAAAAATTCTTATTAGCTTGCTCCCATTTTTCTTTATATGCCTTAACTTTTAAGATAATGAGCCCTCGAGGAGGGTTTTTTCTCTTTTTATAGTATGTATTTCTTAGTCCAGTAAGGTCATGCTGAGATCCATCAATAGTGTCAAGCGAATCTTATTTATTGTACATAAGTATCCTAAAGACATAACTTTGTCTTTCCATTATATAACACACAATTTCACATATTTGTAATGTAAATTTAAGTACATGAATTGACAAGTGTATAAGGAATGCATTCAGATGCATTTAGGTTATGCTTTCATATAAAATATAAGCGAGAGCACTGGGCAGAAATCTACAACTACCTGAAGGGAGGCTGTAGATGAGATGGTCTCTTCTCCCAGGAAACCAGCAACAGAACAAGGGGACACAATCTCAGCTTGTGCTGATGGAGGTATAGGCTGGATGTTTGGAGGAAGTTTTTCACAGAAAGAGTGATTTGCCATTGGAATGGGCTGCCCAGGGAGGTGGTGGATTCACCATCCCTGGAGGTATTAAAAAACAGACTGTATGAGACACTGGCTAAGGCTGGGTGCTAGGTTGGACTGGATGATCTTGGAGGTCTCTTCCAACCTGGTTGATTCTATGATTCATGCACACACAACTACATTCCTTATTTTTATGGAATTTGGTACATACATGCTCTAAGTATGCATTCTCAAGCCAGACAATGTGCCTTTAGTGGAAGAAAGAACAAATAATACATAGTTTTAAGGGGTTTGTCCCACTAATTGCATAATTCTTCCCTAAAGTTATCAGTGATTCTTAATCTCTGTTGCTTTAGATTTTAGCTCATACCGTGTACCACAACTGGTCTCTAGATTTTACATTCATGCTGTCTTCTTTCAGTTTCTGCTCCTAAGGAAGATCACATATTTCATGCTGTTCTTACTAATAAAACAATAGGAAACAAAATTACAAGATTTTTTTTTTTTTCAGGTTTGATAAGTGTCAGATAACGCATTGTAACAATCATTATTCTATATTCAACAGGAAGACATCAATTATATTAATGCTATTTCCCCTGGTGTGATAAGGGCATTTCATGACAGCAATTGAGTTAATCTCCTACAGCAATAAGTTTCTGTGCTACAGTAAATCTCATGTATAAAGGTAGCCCTTCTGATTCCATGGTGAGTCATAGGGCATGTTAGGTTACTTTCACAGAATCACAGAATCACAGAATGCTAGGGGTTGGAAGGGACTGCAAAAAATCATCTAGTCCAACTCCCTCACCAGAGCAGATTCACCTAGCGTAGATCACACATGAATGCATCAAGGTGAATGTGATGGATGATGCAAAATTAATAATCTCTATTAGTTTTGATATCCAGGTGCAGATTGTTAATAACTACAAAAACTGTTTATTAACATTAAAACTCATCAGGGAACTTATTCACAAGGTTCAAAAATGCATGGTTTGGAAATTTATATGCACAGGGAACAGGCAAAACTAGAGCACTTAAAAAGTGGAAGAGAAAATTCTTGTGGTTAACTATACCACTTATGCACTAGAGGATACAGGAAGCTTCTTTCTGCTTATGGCAGAAGGCAATTAGTGAATTAGAAGAGGCTTTAAGTATTTACTCACAAAATATTATCAGGCAGTAGCCAAAGCATGTGGAGGGGTTGCTGTCAGAGTTTCCCAGGCGCTTTTCTCAGGAAGCTGGGAGTCTACAGCATAGTCTCTGACCTAGCTCCTCTTGATTCCCCATTCAGCAGAAGCATTGCAGAGGGGCAGGCAGGATGCAATGTGCAGTCTTGGCACAATGTCGCACTGACTATGTAGGCTGATCGTGTGCAGGCATTTAGAGCCTGTTCCTGGTAAACTCGAGGCAGTAGAGTTTCCAGGCAGTTTCAGCATGCAATCAGGCAGCATCATCACTCTGTGCTACCTGCTCATTTCTTTTTATCAATATCATCCCAAGACTAATGGGCCTTTGGACATAGATTAGCCAATGAGAATGGCACTTTTCCAAGCTTGACAACATTAGGTGAAGCCAGGGCTTTCATTTTCCTTTTCTGCAGTAGCTTCCCCCAGCACAGAAGGAAGATGAGCAGGGTTAACATGTCTGGACAAGCCAGAGCCAATAGCTCCATGTCCTTTGTCCTCTTTTCCATGGTTGCTTCTCCCCACAGCAGAAGGGGGAAGAGCAGAAAAACACGGCTGGGCAAGCCAGGGCATGCATAAGTCCATTTTTGGCCTGTCAGGCCTACCACGACAGTGGGGTTTTTAATACCTTCAGAGAAGAAGATATTTATGAAAGTAGAAATGGAAGCTGAACCAAGCACAGCTGTGTTGAAGACTGTCATCATTTAAGGTTTCAGGGCAAAATCCACACAGGACAGAATTTGGATTCCACTCTTCTCCCTTTTCTCCCTCAGGGGAAAGATAGGCAGAGGAAGTAAGTGAGCCAGCAGTGTGCCCAGGTGGCCAAGAGAGCCAGTGGCATCCTGGCCTGCATCAGGAATGGAGTGGTCAGCAGGAGCAGGGAGGTCATTCTGCCCCTGTACTCTGCACTGGTTAGATCACACCTTGAGTACTGTGTTCAGTTCTGGGCCCCCCAGTTTAGGAGGGACATTGAGATGCTTGAGCGTGTCCAGAGAAGGGCGACGAGGCTGGGGAGAGGCCTTGAGCACAGCCCTACGAGGAGAGGCTGAGGGAGCTGGGATTGTTTAGCCTGGAGAAAAGGAGGCTCAGGGGAGACCTTATTGCTGTCTACAACTACCTGAGGGGTGGTTGTGGCCAGGAGGAGGTTGCTCTCTTCTCTCAGGTGGCCAGCACCAGAACAAGAGGACACAACCTCAAGCTACGTCAGGGGAAATTTAGGCTTGAGGTGAGGAGAAAGTTCTTCACTGAGAGAGTCATTGGACACTGGAATGGGCTGCCCAGGGAGGTGGTGGAGTCGCCTTCCCTGGGGCTATTCAAGGCAGGATTGGATGTGGCACTTGGTGCCATGGTCTGGCCTTGAGCTCTGTGGTAAAGGGTTGGACTTGATGATCTGTGAGGTCTCTTCCAACCTTGGTGATACTGTGATACTGTGAAAAGGGCTTACATGGAATTGGAAGTTCAGAAAGTCATTTTAAGAGGTAATAAAAGGTGTTAAGGAAAAACGATGTACAGAGAGATTGAGGGAAGGGATATATGCAGAGGTACACAAAACCTGTTCTGGGATGGCAGTGGATTTCCCCACAACATGCGGATGCAGGCCCAAAACACGTGGATGCAGGTCTGACCGCAGCGGGCGCTCCAGCTACCGGCAACAGCTCCCACCCAGGCAGCAAGGCGAAAGAGAAAAGCGTGTGAAGGAATTTCCTGCCCCCTTACATAGAGGATAGGTGGGAAAGGGGAGGGAATAACATGGCCTTGCTTAGAAGGATGAAGATTACATCTCCACAGCCATATCTCCAAAATTCTTTCTGTCTCCTTAACCTTGATTGTTCAGCAACTGCTGTGTAAGACATCCAGAGAACTGATATTCTCAGCAGTGGAGGAAACAAAGGGCTCGCTCTATCATCATGCTTCAAGCAGAGGGATGAAGGGAGTCAGGCGGACCCCAATGATACTGTGATGGTTTGGGTGATACCTGCCCCCTCCCCCCCCCCCCCCCACTTTGGAAATCACCCAGACTAGACTCAGCCAGCTCTGGAAATATGAATGAAGCTTATATTTACAGCTGGCACAATATACAAGCAGATATTTACAGTAGATACAGTTATATGCAGAAATAGACAAGGTAAAAGGTGATACAGAAACACAACAGCCCTCCCAGAAACCTGAGTCCCCAGGAGGGGCTCTCAACCACCCCTGCACCTTCCCCCTGCTCCTCTCAACCTTACCCCAGTCCCAAGGAAGAATGGAGGTTCAGCCAGAGGTTTAAGAAGCAAAGTGGGTTAGTCCAAAGTGGAGGGTGAGGTTAGAGAGTAAGATGTAGCTCAGCCAGCAGCCCCAGTGAGAGTGGTTATGTAATGTTTTTATTTCTTGTTCCTATACTTCTCAGCAAGCCTGGGAGTGAAGTAGACATCACCATTGTTTTCTTTCCACAGCCTGTAATCTAGTTCTTCTCACCAAAACATTCTACCCTGCTTCAAACTAGCACAGATACACACAAAAGTTTTACAGCTATCACACCACCAAGCCTTTGGTGCTAAAGCAGATCACCCACATGATGAGCAATCAATTGGAAGCAGAAGATCTGGAAGTTACTGTCTCATCATATCTCATAGCATGGGAGGATTCATGAGTTTCTTCAACTGAAGAAACTGAACTGTGAGCTTTATTAGCTACATAGAGAAAAATACCCCTGGATATAAAACTGAATTAAGGGTTCATACAATCTGTGTTTTTCAGTAAGCATGCTTTACACTGCATTTGGAAACAAAGAAAATGAGAATCATAAATTTACAGAAGTATAATTTAATTTGGGTCATAAGTCTGTTTAACTTACCAGATGTTTATCTTTCCTGTAGGTTTAAGCATAACTCAGTTTCTTAAGACATTTTGTTTTGCCTTAATTTCCACCTCTCTTACTGTCCTTAGTGTTCTCTTTTATCCTTTACTGTTCCTTTTACCAGCCTCTTTCATATATCCTTTAATTCCATCTTAACAAAATTTCTGTTTGAGATTTTCCTTTGCACATTTCTTTAAATAGGATTTGAAAAAGACTGAAATGAGGGAATTCTCATCTTTCCTGCTAACTTAATGATGTATAGGTGTGAAAACCCACTCATATCCATGTTCTAGGCACCAAAGTAATTGAACACCTCCTCAGCAGACTTTCAGACATACAGTCGTGAGGAAGAGACTTTTTCCTTTTACAAGGCTTAGTAATGGAAACAGGAAAAGACCGATGTGAAGCTAAGAAGCAAGGGTTTCTTTAAGGTTTCTAAGAATATAAAATGATATTCTGAGTTATGCTTGGAGCAATAGTATCCCTTGATACCTTCAAATTTGGAGGACACAGGTTTAATATGCTGTGAGCACAGCTAACAGAGGCAGCGAACAGAAATCATAATTTGCACGGAAGGGGACAAAGAAGGCATGTCAAAGGAGACCTCAAGTGAAACTGTGCTGTTATAATAGTCTCATACATGGTAGTAACATGCCATAGGGCAGTTTCCTCAGTAGATGTTGGAGCAGCTGTCCCTGCAAGGGCAGAGGCTTCAGCATAGACTGAGCCTCAGGCAGCAGATGCAGCCCTACAAGTCTCACATTGAAGAGAGTGCCTCAGGCCTGTCTCCGAGGCCAGAAGAGATGTACTTCTGGCCTGCAAGAGGTGAATTGTCTTGAAGTAGCTGTAATATCAAGTGGAGAACCTAAGGGAAGAAATGAGAATCAGAAATGAGAATCAGAAAAGATGAAGGGGAAATAGGATATTCTCTGCGATTCAGCGTCTTAAAAAGCCTCACAGTCCTTGAGAAGAACAGATGTAGGCAGCATCTACCCCCCCCATCAATGTAAGTTCTGGAAAGAGGAAGGATGGAAGATAGTGACTTTTGGCATGAATTGGAAGGCTTCTGCCTTGCCAAACTCTTTACAACTGCAGAATGGGGTCTCCATCCTCAGAACTGAAAAGGAGTTGGATGTGCCTACAGTCAAAGAACCTGCTAGAAAACAGCCTAACGCTCACTGGCCATTGTCCTCATGATAGACTTGAATCACCCTGCTAGCTGCTGGAGGGACAACAGAACAGAATACAAGCAATCCAGCAGATTTCTGGAGGGTATTGATGATATCTTCCTCATTTGCAGTTAGTGCATTTATTGCTGGCAATCCCAAATCTGTTTTATTTGCCACTTTGAACAATGAAACCATTAGTTTTAACTTTCTGAAGCAGTGTCAGCGAAAGTCCTCACTGGAGCCCTGGAGAAGAGGGGCAAATGTTAATTTTGCCAAATAGTTCCAGTAAGAGTCCTGAACTCTGAGACAGGCAGACATTAAGATCTTACCCTTAACATGACAGACCCTGAGGGTCAAGTCACCCAAGAGCAAAATAACTAAATCTTAAGGAATCCTAAAGATCCCTTCCTTCTCATCAGCCAGCAGGTAGTGAGCAATTGCATTGTGCTGAGGCTATACAGCCGGAAAGCAGCATGGCAGAACATGACCTGGTGGTTCTGCTGGAGACCAACTTGAACATGGGTCAGAAATGTGCCTTGGACACAAAGAAGACTTAATAGCATTCTTGGCTGCTTTAGAGTGTTGTCAGCACATTCAGGGAAAGTGATTCTCTCTGCTCAGCACTGGAAGGCCATACCCAGAATTTTGTGTCCAGCTTTGGGATACTCACCACAAGAGAGACGTAGACATAGTGGATAGAGTCCAGTGCAGGACCATGAAGGTGATTAAGGGACTGGGGTATCTCTCATGTGAGGGAAGACTGAGAGTCTGGGACTGTTTATCCTACAACAAAGGCTTACTGGAGATCTTGTTAATGTACATAAACAGCTGAAATGATGGTGCAAAGAGAATAGAGCCAGGCTCTTTTCGGTAGTGCCTAGTGACAGGGCAAGTCACAGAGGGTACAAGTCGACCTGCAAGAGTGACTGAGTGTGTGACTGAGTACTGCCATAGTTTTCCAATGGAGGCTGTGGGGTCTCCATCCTTGGAGATCCTCAAAACATATCTGCACATTGTCCTGGGCAGCGTATTTGAGGTGACCTTTCTTGAGCGTGTGAGTTGGAATAGACAACCTCCAGAGATCCTGTGTAACCTCAGCCATTCTATGATTCTGTTATATAGATCAGAGAGAACTTGCTCTGAAGGTGGATTCAATACAGTCAATATAATCAGTCCCCAACCTTGTGTGTACTGCTTTTAAACATGTATAAGAAGTTATTTTCTTATAGACTATAAATACAAATCAGCATTTTTTCCTCAGTTCAGTCCCTTTAGGGTACACTTGACTGCATTTTTCACTAGGAATCCATTAGTTAAAAAAAAAACCAAAGACATTAATGTTTCCAGGATTATGAGGTGCTAGTTGGAATGTGTGGAGGGTAGCTGTGTTTTGTTTAATGAATATTTCTAGATGTAAGCATTGTAAAATTACTCTGAACTCTGTTTTTTGTAGATGCAGTTATTCTGGAGTGAACAATGGAGTCAAGAATAAGTGAATCTATGACCTGCAGAAACAATTTTCCTGTGTTGTCTATCATAAATAAATGTAGTGAGGAAGAACAGACATATCAAGTAAGTGCAATGAAGCTGTATTTTTCACCAAGTCTCTATCCAAACTTTTATTCTGCTTCTGTCTTTAGCTGAAAATGATTCACAGATTTGAATAATGCATAGCAATGATGGAAAATCTTATTAATTACTGAAGATACTGTGATAGAGAAAATAACCTAAGAAATTCAGGCCTTTTTTTCCTGGTTTCCCCAAGGAAGAATTAGAATAAAGATATGACCCTTTGGCTGTGTGCAATGCTCATGGACTGTGTGTCTCACTATGTACTTCTGCAACAAAATCCTGCCTTTAGAGCAGAATTGCTTCTCAATAATGACTACCTTCTGTTAATGCTTGAGTGTGACCAATAGTGTAGAATTTCAAGAAGCTTCTTTTGCTTACTGTTTTCTTTTGCCTGCTATTTCAGCAATTGCAGTTTGTTCTGTGTATTAAGAACAAATGTCCAAAGCATTTCCAAGTACCTTTGTCTCCTGTCTTAGTGACTGCCTTCCACCTCTCTGACTGCAGTTCCTGTTGGTTTGGCCTATTCAGAGCCATTTGAAGTTTTGCTGCAAATACAATTTTCCTGTCTCGTAGTTTTGGTTATCTTTCACCTCAGCTTTGCATTATTTTCTTATTATTTCTCCTTTATGACATCAAATTAAGTTACTTGTTTAAATTTTAGAAGCTTTCCACGGCCTTTTCCATTTTCTATAATGTTCATGCTCCTGTCTCTTACCTCAAGTTCATTCTTTAACTCACTGAAATTTTGAGTAATCACCTTTTTTCCTATTGCTGAGACATGCTCTTCACTCAGTTTCCTATAATGACTTTTTTTCCCCCCACAGTGTTAGCAAAATACGTCTGCTGTTCTTGTAACACAATGTCTCTCATGCTGACTAACTTTATCTCATTGTGTTCCTCTACTCTCCCATCTGTCTGTATTTATTTGTTACCCCACCTCATTGGAACATTGATTATTGTTTTATTCTTCATTTGTACACCACCTTTAGCAGTGGGGCTTTATTTCAAGATTAAGCTTCCCAGGAACAGTAGTAGCTAAGAGTAACTTGTGATGGGTCAGGGAAAGAGAAAAAGATGAATTATGCTCCAAAATCTTCCAATGTAAGCCTAAAACAAGAGACAGCAGATGGATGCTGACAGACAGATGGTGTTGAGCAAAAAATAATACAATTACCAATAATATAAATAATACAAACACAAGGAGTGTGCAGAGAAATAATGCTCACATATACAATATGTATAAATAATAATCTTAAATAAGAAAAACCAGAAACAGCTGGAAGAAAAGCATCTATAAATTGAAAACTAGGCCACAAAGATTCTATGATCTGTACTCTTCTCTACAAGCTTTTAGATTTTAAAATGTCAGATGCCTTGCCTATGTGGGAATCTAATTTTCCTCAGTAAATACTATTTTTTTGAGTAATGTAATCATATCACTTAAATTTGGGTCTTCAGCTTGGGTGTCAAAGTTTCAAAATCAATCTTTCTACATTTCTTTATTACACAGACAGCAGAAGAAGCACTTTCAGGGAGCAGTTACTTTCTACAAGTACATGAAAGGAAGCTGTAGAGAGATGGAGGTCACTTTGTTTAACCAAGTAGCAAGCAATAGGGCTGAGAAAATGGCCTCAAGTTGCTTCAAGGGAAACTTAGATTGGATGTTTGGAAGAATGTCTTTATTGAAAGGGTTATCAGGTATTGGAACAACCTCCCCATGGCAGTGGTGGAGTCTCTGTCTCTGGTTGTATTTAAGAGTTGTGTAGGTGTAGTCAGTGACTTGTTAGGGTTGGATTCAATGATCTTAAAGGTCTTTTCCAATCTAGGCAATTCTATGATTCCTAGCCATATTAGAATGGGATATGCCCATCATTATTGGAATCTATATAGAATATCTGGTTAAATCTTCTAACTTTAAAGATAGATGAGCAAAATGAAAATGTGAATAAATTGGAGCAGATGTGATTCCCACAAAATGGATGAAACTAAACCCCACAATTCTCAATTCTCACCTAGTAGTTCTGAAACTCTTACCAGGAAGCAGCAACCCAGTAATAGTAAGCCAGATTTTGTGGGGTTTACAGGGTAAGACCTCAAATATCATCTTTTAGTTTTTAAGCAAACAGCCTTTAAATAGAAATTATCCTTAAGTTGCAATCAAGCTCAGCAAATTGGTCAGACCAGGACATTAATCAAAAATTAATAAATAATTTCCCTTGAAAATGTAATATCTATTTCCTGAGTACCTTCTCTGACTTTTGCTAATAGCCTTTGGTATATAATTTGAAATATAATATATTGTGATGGTTTGGGAGTTACCTGCCTCCCCCCACCCCCCTTATGAAATCACTGAGACTAGACTTAGCCAGCTGGAAGTTAAGGAATGAAGCTTTATATTTACAGCTTAGCACAATATACAAGCAGATATTTAATATATATACATATATATATATATATATATATACACAGAAATATACAAGTTAAAGATAATACAGAAACACAATACCCCTCTCAGAAATCAGAGTCCCCAAGAGGGGCTACAAACCATCCTTCCATCCCTCTGTCTTATCCCAGAGTTTGCCTTATGTGCAAGGTGAGTTTGGAGGATTGGTCAGGGGGATTAGAAAGCAGAAGGATTAATTGCACAGAAGCAGCCCAGGGCACCAACTGTGACAGAGACACACACTGACACTCCTTCTCTGTCTTATCTATGTTTTTATGCTTGTTCTTATACATCTCAGCAAGCCTATGAGTGAAGTAGACATCACTGTTGCTTCCTTTTCATAGCCTATAATCTATTTTTTCTCATTAAAATATTCCAGTTAGCCTCAAACTAGCACATATATTGATATATTTGGAGGGGTGTTATGTTGTGCTTTTTAATTTGCTTTGTAGCTGAGGTCTAAATTGTGGGTGTACAGGTCTCCAATTAATAATATAACATAAAGTGTCACAAATGCAGTCAACAAATAAACTGTTGGGTCAATATCTTGGCACGTGCAGATGTACAATGCTTCAAAAGATTAGGGAATACATTTAATATTACTGTATAACTAAATACCAAGAGTTGGGTGGAATTAAAATGCAGACAATTAGGCCATCAAGCCACATCCTTCTTCTATTCAGATGTTTGACAGTATGAAGCAAACCAAGAAATTGTGCAAAACTGCTAGAGAAAGTAGGGGGAAAAAAAGTTAAAATAAGTAAATAAAGATATTAAAATATGTGTTTATTCTTCTATCATAAAATCATAGAATCAACTGGGTTGGAAGAGACCTCCAAGATCATCCAGTCCAACCTAGCACCCAGCCCTATTCAGTCATCTAGACCATGGCACTAAGTGCCTCAGCCAGGCTTTGCTTCAACACCTCCAGGGACGACAACTCCACCACCTCCCTGGGCAGCCCATTCCAATGGCAAATTACTCTCTCTGTGAAGAACTTCCTCACTTTACTATCTCTGCATTATTTGCACATTTTCATAATGTCTGCTCTTTAAACTGCAGGATTTTATATTTTGCCTAGAGAAGGGAAAGAAGCAATGTATTTTAGCCATTGGAAAAACTGGTGCTAGATAAGTTCATCTGTAGTTTCTGATGTCACATATGACGTTTTCATTGTGAGGAAGGCATTTGTCAGTGTGCTCCTAGTCTGCCCCCTGAATATCCAGGGAAATTTCGTTCAGCGAGGGAGGAATAAAAGCATATAAGTTAGGACAACCCTATGTTCTCTGTAGATAAGTCAGCAAAATGCTTTTGCACACACACAGGTGACAAAGTGGGGCAGAGTATGCCAAAATGCTAGCCATCTGGACTCTAGTGCTTGTTGTATGCTGCATGGAGCATGACTGAGGTCTCTCAGGAGTATGATATCTATCAGTTCAGTGTGCTGAATACTGATATACTGCACGTTACCCACGGCAGGGCATGCTTGCCAGCTCCAGAACCTATGTAATTTAAAGTAACAGATATATAACTCTGCTTCAAAGTGGGACTTTTTCTCAGGAGCTTAACTTATTGATGTCAGAGAGGTTGTTTCAGGAGCTTAACTTATTGATGTGGAAGTCTCTGTAGATACCATAGCTTACGCAGCTATCTGAGTAAGCTTGGCTTAGAAAGATAGTATCCTACAGAATGACAAACTCTCAGAGAATCAAGGAAAAGATGTTATCAGTGCTAATCTCGAAGCCTCTCTAATTTTGGATGTGGACTACAGACTTTTGGAGGATCTGAGGAGAAAAATCAGCTATTAACCAGCAGGTTGAAATGCAGGACACTCAAAAATGTTTGTGTGCTCAACAGCATTCAGAAGTGCTTTGAAAAAAACATTCAGAAGCCAAATCTTTGAATACTGGGAAATTGAAGTGACATAATATCACTCCTTGTTTTATAAAGCAGCTTCTTTATGTAGAAGCTTCTATAGACATGTGGTAACATATTTAGTTAGAGGTGTATACACTTCGAGGTGTTTAAGGCCAGGCTGGATGAGGCTGTGGCCAGGCTGCTCTAGGGTAGGGTGTCCCTGCCCATGGCAGGGGGGCTGGAACGAGATGATCCTTGTGGTCCCTTCCAACCCTGACTGATTCTATGATTCTATGATTGAGTCTATGTTACAATGCTGAAGACTATATGTGAACAGAGATAACATCAATAAAAAGAGCTGCAGCAGTAATACATTTTTAAAAATTTCCTGCAATGTTCAGAAATGTTTAATTTATTTTGTATTACTTGCAGGAAATTCTGTCTTCATTCAGTTTTTATTGCACAAAAAGGCATAATGGTCCTCTTTTTGTTTCAGGCTTCTCTTTCTAACCTTAGCATAGGTTTGTAATTGAAATAATTCTATTTTAATATGGAACAAAAGACCTTAAATCCTTATATTGTTTTATTTTTAATCCCCAGAACTTAATCATAACCATAAAAAAAATCAAAATATTTTCAATGCTCTAGGGATATGTAATTTTTGGTAAAATAACCTGAGAAAAAGAGTGCAATATCCTATACCAGTCTGAGATGAAAATCAACACCAAGGCTTTAATTTCCAGACAGTGTAGAAACAATTTTTTTTCCCCCCCAGTCTTTCTCTATATCTTAGCCTTCAACACATGCCCTGTACCTACCACTCTCAGCGCTGTTGGCAAAACTGGCTATGGGGTTGACCTGATAAATGCTTAGAAATTTGAATTCTAGATATAAAACACAAATATGCAAATATGTTTAATATTTGGTTGGGGTTTTTTTGGGTGTGGAGGTTAGTTGTTGGGGTTTTTTTTTTGTTTGTTTGCTTCGTGGGTTTGTTTTTTTTAATGTACAAATTAGCTCCTTAAGCTTCCTCACAGCATGCTCATACAAACAGTTTTATGGCAATGTGCCTAAGGTACCACTGTGGAGTAGAAATGAGAAGAAGAGGAGAAGAAATAGTCATGCATGAGGTTCACACTAAAATCAAGAAAAAGGAAAATATAACTGTGCCCCAAGGTGGTAGCTAAAGAAGAATGTAGTAGTTTTACATAATATAGAGGGGTTTTACACATCAGCTCACATAATTTTGTATTAGCATTGCAGACCTCACAGAATACATCTGCTTGGAAGAGACCTGAAGGGTCATCCAGTCCAACCCTTGACCTAGGTCTGAAGTGTCACCACTAAACCATGTCTCAAAGCATCAGGTCCACATGGCACTTGAGCACTCCCAGGGATGGTAACTCCACCACTGCCCTGGCCAGATCATTCCAATGTTTGATGCCTTTTGTCTTGGGTTCAAATGCAAGTTCCCAGAGACTCTTATAAATTTGGTAGACCCAATGACAATTTATAGAATTTATAGAGTTTATAGAGTGCCCTCCCCTCCTCCCCCTCCTTTCCCCAAAAGACAGGGAGAGAGATAAAAGGTAGGGACACCCCAATAAATCAATCTCACTCGATTTGGAAGTTAAAAAGGAAAAGTTTAACAATAACTTAGAAAAAAGGGATTGGAGGTAGGGGAGTTTACAAAGGATGAGGAAGGGAAAACAGCAAAATACAAAACAGGGATGGATACAACCCGAGTAGTGTGATGGTGTCTCTGCCTCGTGGCTGGTATACAGTATCAGTGTGTGTGTGCGGTCATGAACGCGGGTAGTGAGCAAGAGGGCGAAAAGAGGAAGAGACAGGAGAACTCCTGTCTTTTATACCACAGGAAGTGGGGGGAGTGGGCTAACCATCACCTGGAGTGTGGCCCACCCCTGAGGAGGGGCCAAGACCCCTAGGGTCAGGTTCAGGGTCACTCCCCCAGGAGTGTTAACCCTATACATTCCACCCCTTGGTTAGACCACTTCCACCTTCCTAAGAACAGTCTTCTTCTCCAAAGATGGGAAAAGTGTCCATGGGTTAAGAGTTCGTGAAGTCCTTCTTGGTCCCCGGCTGTATCCCAAGGCGATGTGTTCCTCTGGTCCGGTGCAGGTTGCTGAGATGTGAGCAGGGCAGGAACGGAAGAAAAGTCAGTGAATCAGGAACAGTTCTTGTTGGTACTCAGGAAAAGAGTCTTTTCCCTCTGCGAAGAAAACATCAGGAACAGTCTCTTCATGTCTGGCATCAGGGGAACAGGTGTAGATGAGATGGCTGTAGACATCCTCTGGAGGGAAATCAGGAACAGTCTCTCACTGCAGGGCATCAGTGACGAATCAGATGCAGGGTTCTGGTTGGACGCCGTGGTGTGATGTGATGCTGTAGGACTCTGGATAGCTGCTGCTGTCATGTAGGTTCTGTTGGACGCCGTGTAGTGGTGAGGGTATAACTACAAAAACAACTTGTAACCCCTTATGAACTATGATACAAGTATTGCACAACTATGATACAACTATTATACAAGATAACCTGAAAGTATCTGGAACACATGGAATCAACTCTGAGATTTCAAAACCTTTTCAGCTAAAGAGAGGTTTCTCTGAGGGACACACTCGATAACACCAGTTTCCATCATCACCCAGTATGTGTGACCAGGACCCTCTGCAGATACCACCCCTTTGATAGGTTTTCCCCCACCAGAGGCAGGAGCAACCCACACGGTCTTTCCCAGTAGATTCCTTTCACAGACTACAGGAACTCCATCTCCCTCAACTATGGGCAGTAGGGCAGACTGAGCAGGACCAGCTCTGTTAACTGATCCCCTGCTGTTCACCAGCCAAGTGGCTTCTGCAAGGTGCTTCTCCCAGTTTCTGAGAGTTCCACCTCCCATAGCCTTCAGGGTGGTTTTCAGCAGGCCATTGTGTCGCTCAATCTTTCCTGCAGCTTGTGGGTAGTATGGGATGTGATAAACCCATTCTATCCCATGCTCTTTTGCCCAGTTGCTTACAAGGTGGTTCTTGAAATGGGTCCCATTGTCTGACTCAATTCTCTCTGGGGTACCGTGTCTCCACAGGATGTGGCTCTGCAGACCCAGAATGGTGTTACGGGCAGTAGCATGAGGTACTGGGTAGGTTTCCAGCCACCCCGTGCTTCCCTCCACCATGGTTAACACATACTGCTTGCCACTACGAGACCGAGGCAGAGTGATGTAATCAATCTGCCAGGCCTCCCCATACCTGTACTTTGACCACCTTCCCCCATACCACAAAGGCTTCATGCGCTTGGCTTGCTTTATGGTGGCACAGATGTCACATTCATGGATAACCTGAGTTATGGCCTCCATGGATATGTCCACGGACCTGTCTCGGGCCCATTGGTATGTGGCATCTCTTCCTTGGTGACCAGAAGAGTCATGTGCCCACCGAGCTAAGAACAGTTCACCTTTGTGCTTCCAGTCCAGGTCAATCTGGCAGATGTGGGCAGCCTGGTCAGCTTGGTGGTTATGCTGCTGCTCTTCAGTGGCTCTGCTCTTTGGGATGTGAGCACTGATGTGGCGGATTTTAACTGGCAGTTTGTCCAGGCGTGCAGAAATGTCTTGCCAGAGATCAGCAGCCCAAATAGGCTTCCCTTTTCTCTGCCAATCATTTCTCTTCCACTCCTTCAGCCACCCCCATAAGGCATTTGCTACCATCCATGAGTCGGTGTAGATGTATAGCATTGGCCACTGCTCTCGTTCTGCAATGTCCAGGGCCAGCTGGATGGCTTTCACCTCAGCATACTGGCTGGATTCACCTTCTCCATCTCTTGCCTCTGCAACCCTGCGTGTGGGGTTCCAGACGGCAGCCTTCCATCTTCGCTTGCTGCCTACCAGGCGGCAGGATCCATCTGTGAAGAGAGCATATGCCTTTTCCTCCTCAGGGAGGTCACTGTATGGGGGGGCTTCCTCGGCACGGGTCACTGCCTTCTCTTCTGCTGGCTTTCCAAAGTCAGTACCCTCTGGCCAGTTGGTGATGACCTCTACAATGCCTGGACGTTCGAGAGTCCCCATCCTAGCCCTCTGAGTTATCAGAGCCATCCACTTACTCCAAGTGGCATCTGTGGCATGGTGCGGAGTCGAACCCTTCCCTTTAAACATCCAAGTCAGGACTGGAAGCCTTGGAGCTAAAAGGAGTGGTGACTCCGTCCCAATCACCTCAGAGGCAGCTCTGACTCCCTCATAGGCAGCTAGGATTTCTTTCTCTGTGGGGGTATACTTGGTCTCTGAGCCTTTGTACGCCTTACTCCAGAACCCGAGTGGGCGGCCTCTTGTCTCATCAGGAGCTTTCTGCCATAGGCTCCAGCTAGGACCATTCTCACCGGCTGCTGTGTAGAGAATGTTCTTAATCTCTGGGCCGGTTCGGACTGGTCCCAAGGCCATGGCATGGACCACCTCTCGTTTGATCTGGTCAAATGCCACCTGCTGCTCAGGTCCCCACTCAAAGTTATTCCTCTTTCTTGTAACGTCAAAGAGGGGTTTCACAATTTGACTGTACCCGGGAATGTGCATCTTCCAAAAGCCCACAAACCCCAGGAAGGATTGGGTCTCCTTCCGGTTAGTGGGTTCCACCATAGTGGCCACTTTATTCACCACATCCATAGGGATGTGGCGTCGGCCATCCTGCCATCGAACTCCCAGGAACTGGATCTCTCTGGCAGGCCCTTTCACTTTGCTTCTCTTAATGGCAAAACCTGCATCCAACAGGATATTAATGATCTTCTCACCCTTCTGGAAGACCTCCTCTGCTGTCTCACCCCATACAATGATGTCATCGATGTACTGCAGATGTTCCGGAGCTCCACCCTTCTCCAGTGCAGTCTGGATGATGCTGTGGCAGATTGTAGGGCTGTGCTTCCACCCTTGAGGCAGTCTGTTCCAGTGGTACTGGACTCCTCTCCAGGTGAAGGCAAACTGCGGCCTACATTCTTCTGCAATGGGGATGGAGAAGAAAGCATTAGCAATGTCAATTGTGGCATACCATTTGGCCTCCTTTGTTTCCAGTTCATACTGCAGCTCCAACATGTCAGGCACGGCTGCGCTGATTGGAGGAGTCACTTCATTCAGGCCTCGGAAATCCACCGTGAGTCTCCACTCCCCTGTCTCCTTTCGCACTGGCCATATCGGGCTGTTGAAGGGCGAGTGGCTCTTGCTGATGACAAGCTGCTGCTCCAGGCGGCGAATCAGCTGCTGTATGGGTAGCAGGGAGTCTCTGTTGGTGCGGTATTGCCTGCGATGAACTACACGAGAAGCAATAGGTAACTTGACATCTTCCACCTTGTGGGTACCAACCACGGAAGGGTCATCTGACAAGCCAGGCATGATAGACAGCTGCTCTTTGTCTGCAGTCTCTACAGCTGCTATGCCAAAAGCCCACTTGTTCCCCTTCGGATCTTTAAAGTACCCTTCCCGGAGAAAGTCGATCCCCAGGATGCAAGGTGCATCAGGGCCAGTTACTATGGAGTGCTTCTCCCACACATTCCCGGTGAGGCTTATCTCAGCCTGCAGCACAGTCAACTCCCGAGACCCCCCTGTGACTCCTGCAATTGTAACAGTATCTGTCCCCCTGTGGCTGGAGGGGATCAGAGTGCATTGGGCACCGGTGTCTACCAACGCTCTGTACTTCTCGGCTTCAGAAGTGCCAGGCCATTTCACAAACACGTCCCAATATACTCTGTTATCCCTGGCCTCCGCCTGGCTGGAGACAGGGCACCTCTAATTCTGAGCAGTGTGACTGCATGAGGCACATGGACCTGAGTTACTGGCTTCACCACCCCTTGAGCGAGAGCGCTGCCTGCGGGACACTGGGGCAACCCCTCTTCTGGAGGAGTTATTCCCTGTGTTTGTCCCCTGCAGTTCCCTTACCCTGGCCGATAGAGCTGAGGTGGGCTGGCCATGCCATCTATCCATGTTTTCCCCATGGTCACACAGTGTTCTCCAGAGTGACCCCCTGTGTGTACCCTGTCTGCTCTGGGCTGGTCTCCTGCGGGGAGGAGGAGGAGCACGGCGGCGTGTGTTCCTTACAGCTGAGACTTGCACCCATTCTGAAGGTGAAGAGCAGTCATCCTCTGCCTTCTGCATTTCAGAGAAAGAGGCTTTCAGCTCGTTCATTTCTTGGGTGAGGGTCTCTACAGTGGCAATTAAGGTTTTCCTCGACAAACTGTCTTCAAACTGTCTTAGGTCATTCACAAACTCCCTGATTGTGGGAAGGTTGTTGGGGTCTCTGCCCAGCAGCAGTGCTCCCAGTGTAGGGGCGTATGTGGAAGGGGCACACTGAGTCAGTTTCTTTAAGAGGGCTGGCTTCATGCGGACATCATCAGGGTCCGAGGGCCTCTGGTCGGCTCCATAAATTATCTCTTGAACCGCCATTTGCCTCAGGTATGAGATACCCTGTTCCATATCTGTCCATCTAAGGGGATGGAAAATCATGTCATCCTTAGTCGGGTACCTGTACCTCACAGCTATCAGAAGCCTGGCCCAAAGTGAGTGGGTACCATCGAGCCTTCCCAGCTCCTTATCCACACCTCCATCCCTCGACAAGGATCCCAGCTGCTTCGCCTCCCTGTGATCTAGGTCCACTGTTTCTGCTCCTGCATCCCAGCATTTCAAAAGCCAGGCTAAAAGGGACTGTCCGTTTGCCCTTGCATACTCCTGCCTTATGTGCCTGATTTCCTTTCTGGGCGTGGAGCTGATAAGGATCACTCCATTATCAGGTCCATTTCCAGCTGGTTGCTGTTGCTGGGGGGTGCTGGTTCCCGAAGAGGTCCCTTGCCCTGGATCGGTATCTGCGGGAGGATTTGCGTTTGATCTTGCTGGCCGCGTCGTAATTGGCGCCAGGTGAAGGGGGCTGGGCTGAGGGGGCAGGGTCCGGGGGGCTGCCCTGGGCGGGACCGGAGGCGGAGTTCGGGGCGGAGCCGCGCTAGGGGCGGTGCCTGCGCTCGGGGCGGCCGGAACGGCCTGACCTGTCGCCCAACCCCCGCAACTGCAGCTCGGGCAGTGAGGACTACCCCTCCCCCTAAGCACCCTAATGGCGGCGCCCACTCGATATTTCCACGTGTCCCAGTTCACCGCTATCTTATTAATTCCCAAACCCACATTTACACACAGTGAAATAACAGCTATCCAGTACCATTTTTCCCCCAAAATATCTGGAGCTTCTGTGCTCCAATGCATATACTCAGATTGATTCCATGTTCCAGAAACATTTCTAAACACAGTGATATTACTAACAGAATTCAGGAAATAGGCATAGACTCGGGCAGGCAAATGCTTAGAATATTCCCAGAGCATATCAATGACAATCCAGAAGACATGGTAACTTATAAACTTTAACAGCCAGCCCCACAACAGCCATGCAAATGCGTTAATGATTAAGACTTTCAGAATATCCATTTTTTTAACTTCCAAATCTTCTCTGAAAGAATTCTTTCTACCTAGCCCCACGTTGAGACGCCAAATAAATTGTCTTGGGTTCAAATGCAAGTTCCCAGAGACTCTTATAAATTTGGTAGACCCAATGACAATTTATAGAATTTATAGAGTTTATAGAGTGCCCTCCCCTCCTCCCCCTCCTTTCCCCAAAAGACAGGGAGAGAGATAAAAGGTAGGGACACCCCAATAAATCAATCTCACTCGATTTGGAAGTTAAAAAGGAAAAGTTTAACAATAACTTAGAAAAAAGGGATTGGAGGTAGGGGAGTTTACAAAGGATGAGGAAGGGAAAACAGCAAAATACAAAACAGGGATGGATACAACCCGAGTAGTGTGATGGTGTCTCTGCCTCGTGGCTGGTATACAGTATCAGTGTGTGTGTGCGGTCATGAACGCGGGTAGTGAGCAAGAGGGCGAAAAGAGGAAGAGACAGGAGAACTCCTGTCTTTTATACCACAGGAAGTGGGGGGAGTGGGCTAACCATCACCTGGAGTGTGGCCCACCCCTGAGGAGGGGCCAAGACCCCTAGGGTCAGGTTCAGGGTCACTCCCCCAGGAGTGTTAACCCTATACACCTTTTCAGTGAAGGATTTCATAATATCCAGCCTAAACCTCCCTCGATGTAGCTTGTAACCATATCCTCTAGTTCTGTCACTTGCCATCAAGAACGTCATTGCAGAGTGTGATGAGGTCTCCTCTCAGCCCTCTGTTCTCCAGAATGAACAATCCTAGCTCCTTCGGATGCTCCTTGTAGGTCTTGTGCTCTAGGCCCTTCACAAGCCTCAAGTCTTGAGCCTTATTGTCCTTCTCCGGACATGCTCCAGCACCTCAGTGTCCTTCCTACAGCAAGTAGCCCAGAGCTGACCACAATACTGAATGTGTGGCATCACCAGTGCAGAGTACAAGGGGATGAGCACGTCTGTGTTCCTGCTGGCTGCAGCATTTCTAATGCAAGCCAGGATGCCACTGGCTTTCTTGGCCACCTGGACACACTGCTGACTCATATTCAATCTATCAACCGCCAGGTCCCTCTCCAAGCTGCAGCTTTTCAGTGACACATCCTCAAGTCTGTAGCTTACTATGGGGTTGTTGTGACCCAGCTGCAGGGCCTGGCAGTTCTTCTTGAACTTCATACAGTTAGCCTTGACCTATTGATCTAACCTGTCCAGAGGTGTTGTAAAGCTTCTCTACCATCTATCAGATTGATACAGCCATCCAGCTTGGTGCCATCTGCAAACTTACCGGGAGTGCACTTAACCCCCTCATCCAGACCATTGATAAAGATATTAGAGGACAGGCCCCAGTACTGAACCCTGTGTGACACCACTAGTGACTGGGAGACAGCTCTTAGTTTTCTGTTTTCTAGTTCAACGTTGCCTGTCTGGACAGTCAATAGCAGGTAACAGTCTGTGGACTGCACCAGGATAAGGAGCTTGCTTGCCAGAAAAGATTGCCTTTATAAAGGGTGTGGTTCTGAGGACTGTAGAATGTGGGTTTTTTTCTATGCAGAACATCTGAAGTTCTGTTTTCAGTATTACTTTGATACAATTTAATGAGGAATATCACTGTTTACTATATGAATCCGTGAACACAAGGCAGAAGGTAAGGAGGCATTTGTGGCATGTAGAAATAGATTACTCCATTGCTACTGATGCTCTTTCTGTTTTCAATTGTTAGTTTCTCATTTTCACTTTTTATTTGAGAAGAAACTATATCTGTCTTTAAAAACAGTCTCAATTTGCATGACACAAATGAGTGCCTGAATTCAATATTGACTTTATCACTTTCAGATATTTAAATTAAAGTTCCAATGAGGTGAACTGCACCATCTGTGGTGACAAAAAAGAAAAACATGTAAGAACCTTGATATGCATTTGTAGATCTGTTGGTTTTCGGAAACCTGTATTTCTCAACTCAAAATACAAATGCAGTGCCAAAACTGCATTATGTTAGTTCAAGATATTATTAAGGTGAATGGTCTCTCTCAGTGCTCTGCCTTAAAAGGACATAATTTTTGTAATGTATAATCATAGAATCATAGTGCCATAAAATCAACCAGGTTGGAAGAGACATCCAAGATCATCCAGTCCAACCTGTCACCCAGCCCTAGCCAGTCAACTAGACCATGGTACTAAATGCCCCATCCAGTCTTTTCTTGAACACCTCCTAGGATGGTGACTCCACCACCTCCCTGAGCAGCCCATTCCAATGCCAATCACTCTCTCTGTCAAGAACTTCCTCTTAACATCCAGCCTAGACCTCCCCTGGCACAGCTTGAAACTGTGTCCCCTTGTTCTATCGCTGGTTGCCTGGGAGAAGAGGCCACCCCCCACCTGGCTACAACCTGCCTTCAGGTAGTTGTAAACAGCAATGAGGTAATGAACTTCTGCGGTGCAGTAGCACGTAGAATTGTGCAAATACTTCATACTTTCCATCAGCTTTAGCATGTTGGAGAATTTCTGTATCTTTTAGAGAGTACTGTTTATGAACAAGAATTTTTTTTTTCATAACACAAAGATGCATTTGATTAAAGCAATGTTTTGGGTTAATGTACATTTGTGAATTACACAAAACATTTTAAGGCTAGGCACCTAAATATATAGTTCCAGTGTTTGAATCAGTGACTTAACCTTAGTATTGCTGAGATCTCTGTCTTCCACTGCTTTCTTTCTTGGAAAAATGCCCTGCTGCCACCTCAGCCCTGGATTTCACTGTGGTACGTCATTGTCTTCTTAGAATTCATTGATGCTGAATGCACTAATCTGAGGAAAAAATAGGTATAGTCTGAAATGATTGCAGATGTGGATGGCAGTAAAATTAGCTGCCAGTTCTCTAGATGAGATGTAGCATTTTTTTCTTCAGAAGAGAATAATCCTACCCACAGATTCTTGCTCCCTTAGGAGGCCCTTATGCTCCAATGCATGATCCATTAACAGAATTTGTAAAGACTCATATCCTCCTCCCCAAAAGTCACTGAGCTGTAGCAGTAAAGAAGGACACAATCACAGATAAACAGATAAAAGGCACAGTCTAACATTACATAGGTTGTGACTACTTCAGGGTTAAAATGATTTCTATTCTGTTTTGTGTCTGTGGGTTAGACTCCATGGCTAATGAATACACTGCTATGTCTCATCAGCTGTGGCAGACAATCAGAAGTCCATCTATATGGGATAAAGTTTTCTGTGCTGGAACAAAGGGTTTTTTATGGAAGCATGCCTGACTGTTAGTGACTCTTTACAGAAGCAGTGGCAGGAATAGTTGGAGTTCTCTTCATGATATTCATCAGAATTGAATTTACACAATTTCTTACTAGAAATTCAATACAAGAATCATGGATGAAATGTTGACTGTAAAGCAGATAGCAATTCCTACATCGGACTGAGTGCAGCTAACCACTCGGGCAAATACTTTATCCACTTCTATTCATATGGCATCAGTACAGTCCACATCCCCTGTGATGGTTTGGGTGTTCCCTGCCCCCCCACACACTTTGGAAATCACCCAGACTAGACTGAGTCGGCTCTGGAAATTGAATGAAGCTTATATTTACAGCTAGCACAATATACAAGTAGATATTTACAGTATATACAGTTATAGACAGAAATATACAAGGTAAAAAGGTAATACAGAAAGACAACTCCCCCCCCTAGAAACCTGAGTCCCCAGGAGAGGCTCTCACCTGCCTCTTCACCTTCCCCCTACCCCTCTCAACCTTACCCCAGTCCCAAGGAAGAATGGAGGTTTGGCCAGGGCGTTAGGAAGCAAAGTGGGTTAGAAAAGAAAATGGAGTGCGAGGTTAGAGATGCAGCTCAGCCAGCAGCCCAAGTGAGCGTGGTTATCTATGTTTTTTATTTCTTCTTCCTATACGTCTCAGCAAGCCTATGAGCGAAGTAGATATCACCATTGTTTTCCTTTTACAGCCTGTAATCTAGGTCTTCTCACCAAAACATTCTAGCTAGCTTCAAACTAGCACATCCCTCCATTCCCTCTCAGATAAGCAGCAAAACAATAAAAATCTCAAAGCTCAGCTGGCCCCAAAATCATGATGTGTAAAAAAACAATCTCTGGCACTGGAATACTCATAAATTACGTCTGCAGATTTTCCAGTGGTGCACAGTGAGTCGTGGATTTGGTGCAGATGTACTTCTGCTGCTACAAAGACCAATTTTTTCCTGTACAAAACAACTGTATTCCTTCAGGTAAGAAGTGAATACAGCATTACCAATACAGAATATGCCTGTTCTTGCTTTCTAGCCACAGACTATTCCCACCTTATTCACCATGGCAATACTGACATAGCTGTCTACCCCGTTTCCACGTGTCCTGGTTTAAGCCAGCCCACTCTCACAAGCAAGACCCCTTCCTCACAGACTGTGTAATGTAACCTGAGACAGGGTCCAGCACACTGGCCCCGATCACCCCCAGAAAGCAAATGCATCAATACGGTGAACATACTACCTAAAACAAAAAGCCAAAAAACCCAACAAAAAAACCCCACTCCAACAAGAAACAACAACTTTTAATAAGTCTTAATTGAGTCTTCATATTACCTCACTTCTCCATTATCTCAACTACTTTTTAGGCCCCACATTGGGTACCAAAATAGACTGTCCTGGTGTTAAACAGCCCTCTCTAACAAACAAAATCCCCACACACAAATCAGGAGGGAAAGTAACACAAAAATGCCCTGGCTTGAGATAAAGAGTGTTTAATGGAAACAATACAAGGCACAATTACCTTAGCCTATTTCACAGAAAAACACAGCAAAAGCAGGAGCAGCAGCAGAAACTGGTGATAAAATGATGCCCCCTCATCAACTAAGCCTGCAGCCAGCCCAGCAAAAAAGACCAACACCCCAAAATCAGAAACATAAAAGAAGCAACTGGAAATGGAAGCCTGTCATGTTACAATCTGAAATAACAGCCCCATGGTAATTTGCTCCAGCCAGCACTTTAGTTTTCAAGCTGGCCTGACATCAGCATGGTAGTGAATACTCATCAGCAGACTCAACTGGCTAAACTCATGATACCATGGGAAGGAACAGGCAGATGGTGTTCCACTGTCTCTTCCCAGACTTCTGATTGTATCACAAGTCTCCAAATATTCTAATGATCCCATGAGCTGTGTTAAAAAACAACACCCAAACCACACAGAAACTAAACTTAAGAGAAGATACTGGGTCATAAAAGCATGGGGGAAGAAAACAGACAAATACAAACCCCCAAACAACAGTGGCTTGCGAAAGAAGAAACAATTAAATCTCGCTTCTATCATAACAGATCATTGAATCATAATTATTTTGGTTGGAAAAGACCTCTAAAGTCTCTAAGATCTCTAAGATCATCGAGTCCAACTGTCAACCAAACACCTCCATGGACATTAGTCCCTGTCCCAAAGTGCCATACATACTCATTTTTTTAATGCCTCCAGGGACAGTGACTCCCTGGGGAGCCTATTCCAATGCTTTTGACCACTCTTTCAGAAAAGAAATTATTCCTAATATCAAATCTAAACCTCCTCTGTCACAACTTTGCACCATTTCCTCTCCCTCTGTCACCTGATATCAGGGAAAAGAAGAGATGAACACCCAACTCACTACAACCTCCTTTCAGGTAGTTATAGAGAGCAATGAAGTCTCCCCTCAGCTTCCTCTTCTCCAGGCTAAACTATCTCAGTTCTCTTAGCTGCTTCTCCCAAGATTTATTGTCCAGACCCTTCCTTGGTTTTGTTATCCTTCACTGGACATGATTGAGTACCTCTGTTTCTTGTAGCAAGGGGCATGGAACCACACACAGTATTCAAGGTGCATGCTCATGAGTGCTAAATACAGGAGCATGACAATTTCCTTAATCCTGCTGGCCACACTATACTTTGTGCAGGCCAGAATGAATGCTGTTGACCTTGGTCACCTGCCCACACTGCTGGCTCATGTTCAGATGGCTCTCAACCAGCATCCTCAGGCCCTTTTCAGTTGGGCAGATTTCCAGCCACTCTCTCCCAAACCTGTCATGTTGCATGGGGTTGTTGTGGCCCAAGTGTAAGACCTGGCACTTGGCTTTGTTAAACCTCATAAAAATGACCTTGGCTCATTGATCCAGCCTATTCAGATCTGTCTTCAGAGCCTTTCTACCTTCAAGGAGATCAATACTCTCACTGAATTTGGTGTCATCTGCAAGCTCACTGAGGTATCACTTAATCCCCTCATCCAGATCATTGATAAAGATATTAAATTTTAAAGCTTGTTCTCCAAATCACAGACTTCTTTTAATTTTTTTTCCTGCATGGTTGGCCCTTTTCAAAGCTTTTTTCCTTCTAAGGGCAGCCTTGTTAGTCTCAGGCTTCTTGGTTGGGTCTAGAGCACTTTTAAAAACTCTCTGTGATGTTTGTCCATCATTTCAGGGACCTTAGAAACTAAATAGGAGTGAACAGTTTTTGAAGTATCTCCTTCAGGCCTCTCAGTAATTTTGATGCTTTCGAGATCATGGAATCACAGAATCACAGAATGTTAGGAGTTGGAAGGGACCTCAAAAGCTCCTCCCGTCCAACTGTCCTGCCAGAGCAGGATCGCCTATACCAGATCACACAGGAATGCAAACAAGTGGGTCTTGCCTCACAGTTTTCTCCATTTTTATGGCACCTCTGTAACATTGACCTTACTATACATATTCCTAAGTATTTTATTAGGATTCAAACACCAGAGGGACCTGGACAGGCTGGAGAGGTGGGCATGAGACAACCTCATGAAGTTCAACAAGAAAAAATGCAAGGTCCTGCATCTGAGTCGGGGCAATGCCAAAGCACAAATCCAGGCTGGGCAGTGAGTGGCTGGAGAGCAGTGCTGAGGAGAGGGACTTGGGGGTGCTGGTGGATGAGAAGCTCAACATGAGCCAGCAGTGTGCACTTGCAGCCCAGAGGGACAACCAGATCCTGGGCTGCATCGGGAGAAGTGTGGTCAGCAGGTAGAGGGAGGTGATTCTCCCTCTACTCCTCTCTGGTGAGACCCCCACCTGGAGTACTGCATCCAGTTCTGGAGCCCCTATTACAAGAGGGATGCTGAGGTGCTGGAGCGTGTCCAGAGAAAGGCCACAAGGATGCTCAGAGGGCTGGAGCAGCTCTGCTATGAGGACAGACTGAAAGAGTTGTGGCTGTTCAGTCTGGAGAAGAGGAGGCTCAGAAGTGACCTTCTTGTGTCCTTCCAGTATCTGAAGGGGGCCTAAAAAAAAGCTGGGGAGGGACTTTTGAGGCTTTCAGGGAGTGCCAGGATTAGGGGGAATGGAGCACAGCTGGAGGTGGGGAGATTCAGAGTGGCTGTGAGGAGGAAGTTCTTCACCATGAGAGTTGTGAGACTCTGGAATGGGTTGCCCAGGGAGATGCTTAAGGCCAGGCTGGATGAGGCTCTGGCCAGCCTGATCTAGTGTAGGGTGTCCCTTCCCACAGCAGGGGGGTTTGAACTAGATGATCCTTGTGGTCCCTTCCAACCCTGACTGATTCTTTGATTCTATGATTCAAATATAGTGGAGCTATGTATGGTGCCACTGATATTTGTTCTGCAAGACACACTGTATTTTGCAGCTTCTAAGCATGAAGTCAATACCTATAGACAGGAAATCCTGTAAAAAAAGAAATTGTCTTTCAGAAACATAGGTATAAAAAAATATGAGTTTGTTTCCACTTAATGTATACCTCAACAATAACACTAAATTGCTGAATGTGTGGACCTGGCCTTGCAAAATGCCTCAGTAAGGGAGACTGTATCTTACTAGCAAATTTCTAGTATTCACTTAGATTTTCCTTACTAGGTCACTTCATTAAAAAAAGATTAAAGCCTACTCCAGCTAGAGGCATGAATTCCCACTTCTGTTTCCAGAGAAGCCTGATAGCAGTGAGATTCTGAAATAATTTTGGTTATAAAAGCAATATTAAACGCATTCATTAGGAGACCAGGCATCTTTTCTGGGTCTGCAGTGGGTCATGCAAGTCTAACATTTGTAGCTCTGGAACTTACCGTTTGGGAGCTTTCACAAAGAGTGGAGCTTTAAAAGCTCAAGAGCTGAGGCAAGCCCAAAGGTAAACACACATTGTAAACCCACAACACTGACAGCTGCTGCAGTATTTTTCTCGCACCTTACTGCCAAATTCCTAACTTCCCACACACGTCATTTCTTCTTTGAAAAGAGATTCACAGAGATCAGCAATCTGAGATAGATGTTTCCTGAAATACTTTTAAGGGAGAGAGGATTCTCTCAAGTAAATTCTCTTGTGCTGGGAGGAAAATCCCCTAGGGATGTTCAGAAGTTGAAGTGTATGTCTTATGCAAACTGTGGAAAGGAAAGGACTGCCTTTCTCCATTCTTCACACTAATCCAATAATTAGAACTAAACAGCAACTGTAAAGAATATCACAGTATCACAGTATCACAGTATCACAGTATCACCAAGGTTGGAAGAGACCTCATAGATCATCAAGTCCAACCCTTTACCACAGAGCTCAAGGCTAGACCATGGCACCAAGTGCCACGTCCAATCCTGCCTTGAACAGCTCCAGGGAAGGCGACTCCACCACCTCCCCGGGCAGCCCATTCCAGTGTCCAATGACTCTCTCAGTGAAGAACTTTCTCCTCACCTCCAGCCTAAATCTCCCCTGACGTAGCTTGAGGTTGTGTCCTCTCGTTCTGGTGCTGGCCACCTGAGAGAAGAGAGCAACCTCCTCCTGGCTACAACCTCCCCTCAGGTAGTTGTAGACAGCAATAAGGTCACCCCTGAGCCTCCTCTTCTCCAGGCTAAACAATCCCAGCTCCCTCAGCCTCTCCTCGTAGGGCTGTGCTCAAGGCCTCTCACCAGCCTCGTCGCCCTTCTCTGGACACGCTCAAGGATCTCAATGTCCCTCCTAAACTGGGGGGCCCAGAACTGAACACAGTACTCAAGGTGTGGTCTAACCAGTGCAGAGTACAGGGGCAGAATGGTGCCTCTGTAGTTAAATAACAGAGTTTAAAAGAGTGACAGTGGGAAGACCCACACATGAAAATTGTCCGGTAGAGGAAAGTTTTCACTCCTGACTTCCATGTGAAATGCACTGATTTTGTGCAGCAAAACATGGGGCAGAGTTAGTCACAGTATGAAGACACATTAAACCACTGTATTTGGTAGAAAGCATCTATTTCATTAACATCAATGGGGTTTAGGTGTGAACTAACAAAATCACCTTGAAACCAGAGGACGGCTTTGCATCACAGCTTGCAGTCACAGGAATAATTTATGTGCCCTGGGGACCTTACCAGCAGAAACACTGAAACTGACAGATTTGAAACATCATCTGCAACCAGGCAAAGACAATTCCAAGTACTTCCTATCCCCTAAAGGGTGAATTTTGGTCATTTAAAAGAATTCAAGTGCCGAATTCCACTTGCTAAGTCTTTCCTGATTTCTGTCTTTGGTCAGTTGGACTTCTCCAGCTCTCAAGATATTTTTACCCAGAAGATTAAGTGTGTTCATTTGGCTGCGCACATTGCAAGAGCTCTAAAAGTCTGATATAAAGTACATGCTCACCATGGACTTGATCAAAGTCCTCTGAGATCAATGGGAATATTTCCTTTGACTTCAATAGGCTTTTGATAAGATTCCAAATTACCTAGTGGAAAGTTAGCCTCCAAAGGATGGTCCTGATGTTAGCATACCCATGGGCACTACACTCAAAAGGATGTGGCTCTGTACCTGGATGATACACTACATCTCATGCTACAGCAGATGCAAGTGCAGCATCTTGTTCTGATATTTCATGAAATATCACAGTGGTGAGAGAGGAAACATATTTTGATTGATGGATTCAATACTAGCTGGTACTTGAAACAGCTTGCAGCCACGTCAGGATCTGGCAGAAAGCCAGACCCCATTCACAATAATGGGACACCATACAAGTATCAACAGGGCTGTATCCAAACCAGCTGTTATTATTAATTTCATGTCTTTTAAGAGGAAGAGAGGATTTCAGCCATTTGAATGGATTTTTTTAATAGATAATTATACTGTTTGGCATTATTTAATTTCTGTTTACTTCTCAATGCTACTAAAGTTGCAGTTAGCGCTCCCGTATGAATTGGATTTAGATAGACAATTGGTGTCTAATTTAGATGATTCACCTGGATTTTTTTCTGCATTTGTACTAGGAGTTGTGATTTTTTGAGGAACATTAAATGCAACTGAATCATAGAATCATAGAATCGTAGAATCAACCAGGTTGGAAGAGACCTCCAAGATCATCCAGGCCAACCTAGCACCCAGCCCTATCCAGTCAACTAGACCATGGCACTAAGTGCCTCAGCCAGGCTTTTCTTGAACACCTCCAGGGACAGCAACTCCACCACCTCCCTGGGCAGCCCATTCCAATGGCAAATCACTCTCTCTGGCAAGAACTTCCTCCTAACATCCAGCCTATACTTCCCCTGGCACAACTTGAGACTGTGTCCCCTTGTTCTATTGCTGGTTGCCTGGGAGAATGTTGAAAGGGAAAAAAAAAAAAACAAAAGAGGTTGGAGCTTAAACTTTGACAGAAGAGTCTGCAGTCGGTTTAGAAAATAGGGAAAAGAATAATATTTGCTCTGTTGTGAAAAAAGTTCAACAACTGGAGATTAGAAGTGAATAAACAATTCACTGTGAATCATCCCAGCTCCACAGAGGTTTCCAGGTTCTTGATTCCATTCTTTCTTAAGAGCTAACTTCAGAGTAAACATGCTACTCTTTTCTAACATAGTATTTCCTTTCTTTTTGTGAGAGAGAATTTGTAATAGAGACTTTAAATTTAGGCATGCCTTGCAGCTTGTAACAGCTTCAAGTTTTCTAGATGATTTGTGAAAAGGGCCTAATCTAAATTCTGTTAAATACAAGTAAAAAGAAACTTAAATGATAGTGGAAGAACAAAATAAAACCTAAATTCTAATATTAGGCAGATTAACCAGGTAAAAGAGATAAAATTGTGTTTTTGGTCAAATTTAAAACCAATGTGAAGATCCATAGCTCCTAAGCAACTTTCACATGATGTTTACATGTGAAACAAGCTGTCTACTCTTTCTTCAATAGTATTTGTATTACTTCATTGAAATACTCATGTATTCAGATTGGAGAAATCCTCATTATCAGTACTGAGGGATGATAAGATTGAAAGCAACCCTGCAGAAAAGAACTCAGGGTGCTAGTGGATGAGAAGTTGGACATGAGCCAGAAATGTGCATTTACAGCCCAGAAGGCTGATTGCCTTCTGGGCTGCTTCAAAAAGCATAGGCAGAAGGTCAAGAGAGAAGATTTTACCACTCTGTTCTAGTGATACCTCACCTGAAGTACTGTGTTGAGCTCTGGGGCCCCCATCACAAAAAGGGCATGGACTTTCTGGAGTGAGTTCAGAGAAGGGCCATGAAGATGATCAGAGAGTTGAAGCATGTCCCTTACAGGGACAGGCTGATAGAGTTGGGTTTTTTTCATCCTGCAGAAGAGAAGGCTGTGGGGAGACCTTATAGCAGCATTTCAGTATCTGAAAGGGACTAACAGGAAGGCTGGGAAAGGACTGTTTAGAAGGGATGAAGTGATAGGAAGAGGGGCAGTAATATTAAACTATAACAGGGTAGATTTATGTTGGGGGAAGTTCTTCACAATGAGGGTGGTGGAACACTGAAATAGGTTGCCCAAAGATGTGTTGGAGCCCCCATCCCTGAAGACAGTCAAGGTCAAACTTGGTGGTGCCCTGAACAACCTGATCTATTTAAAGTTATACTTGCTCACTGCAGGGAGATTGGATGACAAGATCAACTTGAAGGATCCCCTCCAACCCAATGCATTCTATGATTGATACTGTATGTGCATAAATAAATAAATAAATAAATGTATACATATATAAATGTATTTTTATCTAAAACATGTAAATTACATATATTAATGTTAAAGGGACACTGCAAAATATATTTTCTTCAGCCTGATGTGGAGGAGTTATTTTGACTGGCAAATTTCAGAAGAAAACTATGAGTGGGTAGATATATTGAGGAAGTCATGAAAGGATTTGGTTATGATTTAAAAATCTAGAGGAGGAGGGAGAGCATCAAAGGAGATTCCTGGTTCTGGGTGACAGAATGTGATAGCATAAAAACTTTAAAGGAAAGTCTGGATAATTTAGAAATGGAAGATGTTGAGTCTGGTTTAGTAATTCAGGTTTTAAGAGAATAGTGAGCTGCCTAAGATGAGATATGTGACTTTGAAGAATGCAGCTCTTTTTGAAGGGTTTATTTACAATACACCAATGGAAACCCTTGGAAGTATATACAGCACTCAGAAAGCAAAGAACAGTGGGAAAGACAAGAGCCCTCACAGACTTCAGATCCCAATGAGAGGTAGCAGAAAAAAAAATTGCAGCTAGCAAAAAAATCCATCATTGGTCACATCCAGACTTGAAAATAGGTTCCACAAATAAAGCAGGGTTTAGTTTTAATTGTAGTCATCAGTGTGGCTATTTAAGTTCACTGCTCCAGAAAATTTATTTCTTACACGATGAAGTCACTGTTTAGAGAAACAATGTATTGATTCTTTGTCCTTGACTGGTTTGAGTACTATTTCTAACTCATAATCTTGTTATCTCAGTCCTTATCTCTCTGATTTTGCTTGCTGTTTTATCTTCAGATTTCAAATAACAAAGTCTGAACTGCAGCAAAAAAGTACACTAAAAAATGAGCTCTGCAGATGTACGTTTGAAAATGTATGCATCTCCAAATTAAAGCTGCAGCTTTTTCTTACAACTCTACCTTAGCAAACATCTAACCTGCATATGAAATACATTCATGTTTTCTGTGCTTTTAAAGTTGTTGCTAGCCTGACTGAACGCGCAGCTGATAGCGAGCTACAGTTTTTTGTTTACCCTGCTGAGCGAGGATGAGGGAGGACATATTTGCCAACTCATCCAGCTACAATTCTGAAATGCTGTCTGATCTGTTTTATTCTCCTGAAATGTTGTCTCATTCAGTCAGATTCCTCAAGGGTTCATTTTGGTACCAATAATGCTTAATAAACCTAGCACCCAAAATCTGCACGTCTGAAAAAGGGCTGCCTGTCAGAGGTTAATTTCTGTACAGCCTTAGATGTAAGATCTTTGTTAGAACAAGATTAGGAAAATAGAGGCTCAAGGCCTGGTAATTTTACATAGCAAAGGATCAACCAGGTTGGAAGAGACCTTCAAGATCATCCAGTCCAACCTAGCACCCAGCCCTAGCCAGTCAACTAGACCATGGCACTAAATGCCTCATTCATTCTTTTCTTGAACACCTCCAGGGATGGTGACTCCACCACCTCCCTGGGCAGCCCATTCCAATGCCAATCACTCTCTCTGGCAACAACTTCCTCCTAGCATCCAGCCTAGACTTCCTCCGGCACAACTTCAGACTGTGTCCCCTTGTTCTGTTTCTGGTTGTCTGGGAGAAGAAACCAACCCCCACCTGGCTACAACCTCTCTTCAGGTAGTTGTAGACAGCAATGAGGTCCCCCCTGAGCCTCCTCTTCTCCAGGATAAACAGCCCCAGCTCCCTCAGCCTCTCCTCATAGGGTTTGTGTTCCAGGCCTTTCACCAGCTACATCACCCTTTTCTGGACACATTCCAGCACCTCATCATCTCTCTTGAATTGAGGGGCCCAGATGTGATGCATTTCAATGCTGCTATTGGATTATCCATAGTGCTTGTAGACAATTCAGGTTGAAACTGATCTGTTTCATTCACCCAAAAATATAAGTTACTGGAAGCCATAATGAAACTACATGAGGGGTGGTTGTAGCTAGAAGGAGGTTGCTCTCTTCTCTCAGGTGACCAGCACCAGAATGAGAGGACACAGCCTCAAGCTACGCCAGGGGAGATTTAGGCTGGAGGTGAGGAGAAAGTTCTTCACTGAGAGAGTCATTGGCTGCTGGAATGGGCTGCCCGGGGAGGTGGTGGAGTCGCCGTCCCTGGAGCTGTTCAAGGCAGGATTGGAGGTGGCACTTGGTGCCATGGTCTAGCCTTGAGCTCTGTGGTAAAGGGTTGGACTTGATGATCTGTGAGGTCTCTTCCAACCTTGGTGATACTGTGTGAAATGAAGGGATTAGATCCTTGCCTTTGCCATGTCCATGATTATGCCACCTACATTAAAATGCATGGAGACTTTCAGCTGTGAATTGCCATTTTCTTACTTGCAACTTTTCTGCAGTAGCATCCGTGTTTGAGGTAGTTACAATTTTTAAAGAACTAGTTGAGAGCATATTACTACAGGTTTTTCATTAGAATTTCTCTTTCATAAAAGAGGCAACGCTTTAGAACGTTGCACTCTTTGGGGCAAACATCATTTTAGAAAGAGTTCTACATAATTGCAGGAACAAAATAAAACATTTCATTCTGATTGTATAATTTCATTTTTTTTTTTTTCATTTTGGATCACTTGCCTCATTTCCCCAAATTCTGATTTCTTTTGTATTTCTTATTTTTTTGAATCTTGTTTCATTTTCCATGAGAAAGCCAGACAATGATGCACACAAATGTCACATACTTCCCTGTATTTCCTCCTGCTGCATAAAGGTTAGTTGTTTCAGAGCAGTTCCATCTCATGTGGACCAGCTTGACTGACAGCATCCTGAAAGTGTTTAGTCTCAATCTTTTGAATAAAGTAGTAGAATTTTGTGACTGGAAGCTATACATAATAAACTGCACCAGTGCAGGTTGGGAGGTGATCTGCTGGAGAGCAGCCCTGCGGAGAGGGACCTGGGAGTGCTGGTGGATAGCAAGTTAACCATGGCACAGCAATGTGCCCTTGTGGCCAAGAAGGCCAATGGGATCCTGGGGTATATTAGGAAGAGTGTGTCCAGCAGATCCAGGGAGGTTCTCCTTCCCCTCTACTCTGCCTTGCTGAGACCTTATCTTGAATACTGTGTTCAGTTTTGGGCTTAGACAGGGATCTGCTGGAAAGGGTCCAGCGGAGGGCTACAAGGATGATGAGGGGACTGGAGGGCATGGCTTATGAGGAGAGGCTGAGGGACCTGTGACTTTTCAGTCTGGAGAAGAGAAGATTGAGAGAGATTTAATAAATGTTTATAAACATCTGAGGGCTGATCAGAAGGAGGGGGACAGGCTCTGCTCACTTGCTGCCTGTGATAGGACAAAGAGCAATGGGTGTAAGTTGCAGCACAGGAGGTTCCACCTCAGCACAAGGGAAAACTTCTTTATTGTGAGGGTCACACACAGAGCACTGGCACAGGCTCCCCAGAGAGGTTGTGGAGTCCCCTTCCCTGGA
The DNA here is from genome assembly GCF_015220805.1 of Pogoniulus pusillus. NCBI lineage: Eukaryota > Metazoa > Chordata > Aves > Piciformes > Lybiidae > Pogoniulus > Pogoniulus pusillus. The sequence continues at coordinate 42,614,341 of NC_087266.1, forward strand.
GACTTTCAAGGCCTGTCTGGATGTGTTCCTCTGTGATCTGTGCTAGATTGTGTGGTCCTGCTCTGGCAAGACTCATTGATCTCCTTGGGTCCTTTCCAACCCCTAATATCCCATGACCCTGTTATCCTATGGCAGAGATCGCTAGCTAATTCTGCGTTCTCCATGATTTCACTATATCAACCTTCACAGGGTTCCTGTCTCATCACTGCTTATATGCAATTAGTAGATCTCACTGTTAAGATACTCATGATAATGGGGCATCCTACCTGAGCAGAAAAAGGTGAGGATTCATGAAGTTGTTTTGCGACCCTACAAGGAAAATGGGGAAGAGTGCCAGATGGCCAAGAAGAAGATATAAGGAGTTTAGTTTGCTTAAGACTGAGTGATCCAGAGAGTAATGTTTCCTTAAGGCATAATCAGGCATTCAGGAGGCAGATGGTGGAAAGAGTATGGAATCAAGACAGTTTTAATTAGCCAAACACCATATGGAGCTGCTGCTTTTCTAGAAGCACAACCTTCTAGACAGGCCTGCGAGTTTACCTATTGGACATGCCAGGCACCCTCGGAAGTTTTTAGGGACTACCAACCATTCCACTTGTCCAGATCTTTATTTTACAGATATAAGTGGATGCTAAGTATGTGAAAACTGATACTTAAATCTCCCATGTGAAACCGAGATGTAGCTCAGCCTTACCCATGAACCAAGAAACTAGAAATCTAATGCGGTTAGATTCCATCAGGTGTCTCTGAAATACTGTTTTCTTCTGTTTTCATTCATGAGAACTCAGCTCCTTCCTTGCAGCCACCAGGTAGGAGGAAGCATTGTAATTCTGCTGCCATGACTTGTGGGGCCTGTGCTCCCACTTTGGATTTTCTTTTGGGCACCATGATCAACTTCTGAAAAATAAATGATACCTTTTTCATCTTCTTTGTCTTTATCTGTCCTTGTAACCTTTTGTTATTTTATTAATCAGTTCAACATATCAAAATGCCACACCATCTGTCCAGGCTGAGAAAGACAGTGGCCTTTTATCCCAGGAAAATAAAGAGAAAGTCACTAGAAAGCTTGTTTTTCACTTTATGGTAGGTTACAGGGAAGACAGGTACAGTCACTAAGACATGCAAAATCAGGACCTCCCAAATCACATCTGCAAATAACATGGCCACAGCAGGGATGGACTCAAGGACACTCTGCAGCACGGGTTGCTCATTGTTTATCAATTCATGTCCTTCTGTTAGCAAGAAATCTGTCCACAATCATCCAGTCCAACCTAGCACCCAGCCCTGTCCAATCAACTAGACTATGTGTCTCATCTGGTCTTGAACACCTCCAGGGACAGTGACTCCACCACCTCCCTGGGCAGCCCATTCCAATGCCAAATCACTCTCTCTGTCAACAACTTCCTCCCAACATCCAGCCTATACCTTCCCTGGTACAGCTTGAGACTGTGTCCCCTTGTTCTATTGCTGGTTGCCTGGCAGAAGACACCAAGCCCCACCTGGCTTCAGCCTCCCTTCAGGTAGTTAATTCTATGTTAATAAATATCCTTTGTGCAACTACTACTTCCTGTCGACCAAAAATGGAAAGAATCTCATCCTGAAAGTTTGAATATTATTAATAAAAATAATCATACCTAAATTATCCATCATAATTCATATTTGATTATTAATTTTCATAACACGTGCTACCTGTAAACATGAGAATTATTTGAAACATAGAATATTTTCTTCAGATATGTAAGAGCAGAAGATTTCTCTCACTACTTCTTTCCTAATATTTATGTGTGGTTGGTTGATGTGTAAATAGATCTTGTAAATCTTGTAAAAAGTTTCTTCCCATCATTAAGAAGTGGGTGAGTGCATTTGTTAAGTTGTCCTGTAATGTGAGACACAAGCACAGAATCTAGATTAGCTAGTATGTTAATGCCAGAAAATGCAGTATTTGTTTTCATCCTTACATGTTTGTGTTCCCAGTATCCTCCAGGATAACTTTTCAGCTGACTCCTTGTACTTTTGCACAAAATGAGGTGAGCTGCAACAAGGCCAAATGCCAGGTCCTGCACTTGGGTCGCAACAACACCAAGCAATGCTATAGGCTTGGGGAAGTGTGGCTGGAAAGCTGTCTAGCAGAAAGGGACCTGGGGGGAGTCAACAAGCAGCTAAATAGGAGCAAGCAGTGTGCCCAGGTGACAAAAAAACCCAATGGCATCCTGGCTTGTATAAGAAATGCTGTATCCAGCAGGAACATGGAGGTGAGTGTCCCCTTGTACTCTGCTCCAGTGAGGCCTCACCTTGAGTACTATGTTCAGTTTTGGGCACTGCAATACAAGAGGGATGTGCAGGTGCTGAAGTCAGTGCAGAGGAGGATAATGAAGCTGATGAAGGGCCTGGAGAATAAATCTTATGACTGAAGGAGCTGGTGCTGTTTATCTGGAAAGGAGGAGGCTGTGGGGAGACCTCATTGCTCTCTACAACTACCTGAAAGGTCATTTTGGAGAGGTTAGTCCTGGTCTCTTCTTGCAGGTAAACAGTGATAGAACAAGAGGAAACAGCCTCAAGCTGTGACTGGGTAGGTTTAGACTTGACATTAGGGGAAAAAAAAATCATAGAAAAATTGGTTAGACATTGGAATGGGCTGCTCAGGGGTGTGGTTGAGTCACCAACCTTGTATATGTTTAAAGGTCATTTGGATGTGGTGCTTGGGGATATGGTTTAGTGGTGAACCGTGTAGAGTAGGGTTATCGGTTGGACTTGGTAATCTTGAGGGTCTCTTCCAACCTGAATGTTTCTGTGATTTCTGAGAACAAAAGAGACTGCTTACTTAATGCCACAAACCACTTACTGGGTTTTCATGGTTTGTTAGTTGGTTGGTTGGGGTTTTTTTTTTTTTTTTTGGTTGTAGTTTGTTTGATTGGTTGGTTTGTTTCATTTTTGGTTTTGGTTTTTGTTGGTGGTGGTTGGTTTGGTTCATTTGGTTTTGTGTTTTAAACAAATCCACATCCTATATTGAAAACCCCATAAAACCCAAACCAAAAGGAAAAGGTAAAATGTCCTCATCATCCTGTTCTCATAATTTCTCCATATATTAAAGTAAATCCTTATATGCTACTCATTCTAAAGACAATAAATTCTTTTTAGTGGAGTCTTAAGGACTCATTTTCAATTTTAGCTCTGTACAAAAAAATGCATGGCTTTTGGTTCTGACAGTTATGACCTGGCACTCAGAATCTGAGGCAATCTATAGGTCATATGTCTGACAAAGAAAACATTCATAAGCTAAGGGTGAGAAAAAATTCCTTGGGATTTTTTTTCTGCTATCAGCTTCAGAGTTTAAGGAAGTTTAAGTCTAGGATTTTATTGTTTTTATCTCCAAGACTAAAGCTTCAGAGTCTCCTAAAATTATGTCTCTATTCAATTGCTCTGAAAAGCTATTGGGAGAGGTAATGACTAAAAAGAGCTGAAGTGCCAGTGTTATGCAGGTGACAGAGTACCAGCCTTATATAAAATCTGAGCTCTGGTGTTTCTCAGAAATCACAGTATCTGTCTGAAATCAATGCTTGGCTGAAGAGCAATTAAAAGACAGAACAAAAAATGTTACTCTGCCCTTGGGGAGATCTCACCTGGAGTACTGTGTTCAGGTCTGGAGCCCTTAATACAGGAGGGACATGGACCTGGTGGAGCAGGTTCAGAGAAGGGCTAGAAAATTGTTCAGAGAGTTTGACCATCTCTGCTACAAAGATAGGTTGATGGAGCTGGGGTTGTTTAGCCTGGAAAAAGGCTCTGGGGAGACCTAATAATGTCCTTCCCTACTTGACGCAGTACTGGAGAAGAAGGCTGGAGAGAGACTGTTTACAGAGGCCGTTAGTGATAGGACAAGGGGCAATGGCTTCAAACCTGAGAAGAGTAGAATTAGGTTGGATGTTAGGAATAAATTCTTTACCATGAGAGTAGTGGAACACTGGAACAGGATGCCCAGGAAGGTGGTTGAGGCCCCATCTCTGGTGATATTCAAGGTGAGGCTTGACAGGGCTCTGGTCAATTTGATCTAGCTGAGGATGGCCCTGCTTACTGTACAAGGCAATGGACTAGATAACCTTTAGATGTCCCTTTCAATCCAGACCAGTCTATGATTCCATGATTGTATGTTTTCAAGAGAAGAGTTTGTCCTCTGTCAGTCTATTCATGATGATACTGACATGTAGTTTATTTGTCCATTATTTAGAATCTGATCTAGTCACTGTGACATCTGCATTAAGAAACTTTTAAATGGAATTAACTAAGAGGGAATAACCTCAGTAACATTAGCCATTTGTGTACCTAAGCTACTTTTCTAGGCTGTGCACAGTCAAGAGGGAGAGAGAGTCACCTCTAGGGTACAGTTGATGCCATTCACATCTTACTCAACACAGCACTTCGAATCCTGTATCTGATTTCTCTTTTCTGTGGTGCTGTCTCTTCTTCTCATTTTATCATCTGTTTTACTAGGTAAAACTACTGCACTCCTCAACACAGATGTTAAGTACCTAAGTAACCACATCATAGAAAGGAAACTTTTTTCTTTTCTGCTGATGCAGAACACTCCTAGTTCACCCAGCCACAGATTCTAGCTGCTTTCTTTGTGGATTTATTCATAATCCTCATTATCTAGCTGTCTCTTTAGTATGTCATCTTCATTAGCAAAGTCCTCAGTCTGTTTCTGAAGACGACTGCCCTGATACTTATACAGTGCCAAATATTTTGCTCCTGCTTTTTACTAGGTGAGCAATATCGTGTGGCAGCTCATCTTTCATTATGATTGACAGGAGTGAAGTGTACTGGGACATAGCTATTATGGCCTTGTAAGGTGGAGAAGAAAACAAACTCTGTGACTGCTGGGGCTAGCTTAAAGTTTTTCCTCTCAAGATAGGCAGGAAGGGGTTGAATATGAAAAGCCTGAGGAAAAGAAATAGAGGGATGGTGCAGAGAGCAAATGGAGAAGCTGTGCATATGTCCATATTTCTAAATGAAGACTTGACAGCACCTAAAAAAAAACCCCAGCATCTCATTGCTTTCATCCATTTATGACTGAGATGTATTTTGTTTTATCCTATTATTATTTTCTTTTGAGATAATTTGTCACTGCAAACTTCATTGATATTTCCCTTTTCCTGGGTTATGTTGTATCAGTGATATTTTACAGTGATGGAGCAGGTTCAGAGGAGGGCCAGAAGAATGTTCATAGGGTTGGACTATCTCTGCTACAAAGACAGGCTGATGGAGCTGGGGTTGTTTAGTGTGCTAGTGTGAGCTAGCTAGAATGTTTTGGTGAGAAGAACTAGATTACAGGCTGTGAAAGGAAAACAATGGTGATGTCTGCTTCCCTCATAGGCTTGCTGAGATGTATAAGAACAAGAATCAAAACATAGATAAAGCACTACTCCTGCCGGAGAGCTCTGAGCTGCACCTCTCTCTAGCCTCTCTGACTAATCCACTTTGTTTCCTAACCCCCTGGCCAAACCTCCATTCTTCCTTGGGACTGGGGTAGGGTTGAGAGGGGTCAGAGGAAGGTGAAGGGCAGTTGGGAGCCCCTCCTAGGGACTCAGGTTTCTGGGAGGGCTGTTGTGTTTCTGTATTACCTTTTACCTTGTATATTTCTGTATATAACTGTATATACTGTAAATATCTGCTTGTATATTGTGCTAAGCTGTAAATTATAAGCTTCATTCAATTTCCAGAGCACCTGAGTCTAGTCTGGGTGGTTTTCAAAGTATGTGGGGTAGGTAACACCCAAACCACCACATTTAGCCTGGAAAAAGGCTCTGAGAAGACCTAATAATGCCCTTCCCTAGCTGAAGGGGTACTGGATAAGAAGGCTGGAGAGAGACTGTTTACAGAGGCCTGCACTCATAGGACAAGAGGCAATGGCTTCAAACTTGAGAAGAGTAGAATTAGGTTGGATGTTAGGAGTAAATTCTTTATCACGAGAGTAGTGGAACACTGGAACAGGTTGCCCAGGGAGGTGGTTGAGGGATTATTTTTCTTGGTTTTAAATTACTTATTCATGAACTATTAACATTTGGAGTATAATTTTTTCCTCATAGTTGCTAACAGTAATGGTAGTATGCAACTTTGAACATTGAAGCAGGAAAATATTTCAGTTCACATATCTAATAGTTTCCATATTTAAAAATATTAGTTACACCAGGTTTTAGATATACATTTGGGGAAAAAAAGAAACAACAAAACAAAAAACAAACAAACAAACAAAAAACCAGCAACAAACAAACAAAGCAAGAACACAACATTTTCAATATCAGATTCCTGGAATTGTTCTCCTACATTTGCCATTGGAATGGGCTGCCCAGGGAGGTGGTGGAGTCACCATCCCTGGAGGTGTTCAAGAAAAGCCTGGATGAGGCACTTTAGTGCCATGGTCTAGTTGACTGGATAAGGAGGGGTGCTAGGTTGGACTGGATGATCTTGAAGGTCTTTTCCAACCTGATTGATTCCATGATTCTATGATTTTCTGTCAGATTACAAAAGCAATTCTGGAAATTAAAAATAAATACATAAGAAATAGTTTATTTTTCTGGAGTAAATGAAATTGCCATCAGGAGATATTTGTCCCTTTCTATTCGTGGCATTATTTACTTATATTGTCTTGTCTCTGAATTTAGTAATGTCAGTTGCCACCTTTTTAGAATCAGAATCTCAGTCTGTTCATTGTGTCTTGCATCCTCAAATTCTGATTAAAGCATAAATGCAAAGGATCATGGAAAACCTCACCTATTTTTTTTAAGATGGCAAGGTAAGGAGATAAATAAGTGAGATTAGTTTGACATTAGCTTTCAGTTGTTACAACTCTGTTATGCAGAGGGGCAACGATCTAATGGATTTCCATTTCTGTGGATGATATCCCAAGAGAGCAATGCTGGGGCAATACAGCTGGTTTCCTGCAGTAAGCTGAGGCTCATTTGTGGAGGTTTTGTTAAACCTGCTAGAAAAATCTGCTTCTTCTCTAAGAAATAATTTTCTGAAACATTTATCTGTCTGTATTTTATAACAGGTTCATAAACTGAGCCTTCCAGACAACCCTGAAGAAAGGAATTGTACCAATAAATGAAGTGTTTGAAGTATGGCAGTGTGGGTTTTATAGAAAACAGTGTTCTTTCTGAGTGTGCAAAGAGGAAGATGTTCATAAACTGTAGCAACATCAGTGGAATGTCTTTACAATAATACAGGCTGGAGCACTTAGACTGCAAGGAGAAGGCAAGGGACAGGGCTTCATGCAGTCTGAGAAGAGATGAATGTAGAACCACTTTGCAACAGTCCTCCAATAGAAGGAAGAGGAAATCTCAAAAGCATTAGTGAAGAAATAGTAGTGTGTAATATGTTGAGATACTGGAACGTGTCCAGAGAAGGGCAACAAAGATCATGAGAGGCCTGAAGCACAGCCCTGTGAGGAGAAGCTGAGGGAGCTGGAGAAGAGGAGGCTCAGGGGGGACCTCATTGCTGTCTACAACTACCTGAAGGGAGGTTGTAGCCAGGTGGGGGTTGGTCTCTTCTCCCAGGCAGCCAGCAACAGAACAAGGGGTACAATCTCAAGTTGTGCTGGGGGAGGTCTAGGCTGGATGTTAGGAGGAAGTTGTTGGCAGAGAGAGTGATTGGCATTGGAATGGGCTGCCCAGGGAGGTGGTGGAGTTGCTGTCCCTGGAGATGTTCAAGAAAAAACTGGCTGAGGCACTTAGTGCCATGGTCTAGTTGATTGGCTAGGGCTGGGTGCTAGGTTGGACTGCATGATCTTGGAGTTGGTGTCTTCCAACCTGGTTGACTCTATGATTCTATGATGTAGTGTATGATACTTTACAATCTGTTTTCTGGGGTTTACAAAAAATGAAGTGGTTCAGATTCAGTGAATTCAATGCTGAAAATAAATTATATTATCACTAAGAGAAATATTCAAGTTCTGTTTTGACACAGGAAGGAGGGAAAAAAGGGCTTGGAGCGCATTTAAAGCAAGAAAATTAAATTCTGCTTTTGAAAACACACTGAATAATGAAGCACTCTGTTTTGTCAGTCATTGAGGTGTGTAGTTAAGTGTCTTAGGAATGAATGTTCCTGCTTGCTGTCCCTACACAACTTTAATGTAAATTTACTTTGAGAGCACAATTTATTTTTAATCAATGGCTTAATCATGTGAGTTTTCCCTAAATGATGTTTTCCATCTGCAGTTACCGAACTGTCTGCCAACATTGTTATTCACTTTTCCACTTCAGTTTCAGTTTCTCCATGAGATCACAAGAAAAACTCATTTCAGGGGTATTAAAAGTACACAGTTAGAAAGTAGGTCTGGGTAAATGGCTTGGAAAAAATCCAAATCTTATCATGCATGAAAAGCACAGAACACAGAAATAATGCAAGGAAATAATTTCTCATGCTATTTTAGCTATATTGTATGTCCACATTTATCTGACTACCAGACACAGATGTCTTGGGTGATTGATCATTGCTTTATATAGCCTTCAGTTTGGGTTTGGCTTGCCTTCATGCAACCATGCAATGACAAATTGTCATATGTGATGGATCTAGCTTTGTGAAAAACACAGAAAACACAGAAACAGCATTATGAAGCTTTTTCTCCTTATAATTTTGATTCATTTGACATCTGTTCTGAACCCTGTTGAAAATAACAGAAAATCCATGAAGGTCTCTGATCTTTAGAGGCAGATTTTGTGAAAAGGCAGCTTTATCAGAAATAATTTTCCTTTGTCTTTCCATCCCTCATTTTCCATAACACACACCTAAGCCATAAGCCAAGTTCAGAACCACTGGCCTTGAAGGAGATACACCAAGGTATAACTTTCAAGAGATACTGACACCAAAATCTTGTTCCCTGGTTGATATCTGAGGAAAGCAACATTCACAGAATCACAGAATTAACCAGGTTGGAAAAGACCTTTGAGATCATCAGGTCCATCATCTAACCTATCTAATTATCACCTATCACCTAACCCTTCTAATTAACTAATCTATGACACTGTCTCATCCAGCCTTCTTTTAAACCACCTCCAGGGATAGTGACTCCACCACCTCCCTGGGCAGCCCATTCCAATGGGCAATCACTCTCTCTGTGAAGAACTTCTTCCTAACATCCAGCCTAAACCTGCCCTGGCACAGCTTGAGACTGTGTCCTCTTGTTTTGTCACTGGGTGCCTGGGAGAGACCTGCCCCCACCTGGCTACAACCTCCCTTCAAGCTGTTGTAGAGCAATGAAGTTTTCCCTGAGCCTCCACTTCTCCAGCCTGAGCAACCCCAGCTCCCTCAGCCACTCCTCATAGGGCTGTGCTCCATCCCCTTCACCAGCCTTGTTGCCCTTCTCTGGACACGTTCAAGCACCTCAACATCTTTCTTAAACTGAGGGGCCCAGAAGTGGACACAGTACTCAAGGTGTGGCCTAACCAGTGCTGAGTACAGGGGCAGAATGACTTCCCTGATTGTGTTGGGCACACTATTCCTGATACAGGCCAGGATGTTGTTGGTCTTTTTGGTCACTTGGGCACACAGCTAGGGCTCATGTTCAGCTGGCTGTCAACCGGTACCCTTGGGTCCCTCACAGCCTGCCTGATTTCCAGACACTCTGTCCCCAGTCATTATATGGGAATATAAGAGATTAAAAACCTTGTCTCATTTCAGATTTGTGCAGTGCAGGCACTAAGCCATATTCATATGGCTGCATTCTGTTTAGCACCACTGCAGCTTGGCTTGCAGTCCTTAAGAGCATTTCTGTTACCATCATTGTGCTGTGTCAGCACATGGACTCTTTTCCATACTTGTAAAGTTCTGTCACTGAAGTTCATTGATAATTCAGGAAGTCTAGTGTCACAACATTTGTCTGTGTAAATTCTCTTGCTCAGTGGAGTTCTGTTGCTTTTGAAGAAAATGACTCCTGCACCCAATGAGACTAACTTAGTGATTGTGCCAAAAACTGCCTCTAAAATGTGCTTGAAAGCAGTTGTGTAGCAAGACATCTTTCCATCCTATAGCTATGAAATCCACTGTGAAAATTAGATGAAAGTTCATTCAAGGTCAATTTCTTGGACTGCAGTCCTAAACTACATCCCTCAAAGGAGCATCATGGGTGCACATTACAAAGAAACTGGTTAATAATTAATGAGTTTGTTTACTTAGTCACTAATAAGTCACAGAAATTGTAACATTTTATAAGCCATACCTTTATTCCTTAAGTATGGAATCCTGCACTTGAAAACATATTGAGTTTTGTAAAGGATTATTTAGATTCAGAATGCTTTGTATTGGAAGAGATCTTTAAAGGTTATCCAGTTCAATACCCCTGCAGTGAATGGAGACATCTTTAACTATATCAGGTTTCTCAAAGCCTCATCCAACCTGACCTTGAATACTTCTAGGGATGAGGCATCTACCAAATCTCTGGGCAACTTGTTCTTTTTATATCTACTTTAAATCTACCTTCTTTTAGCCTAAAACCATTACCTCTTATTATGCTTCAAAAGGCCCTGTTAAAAAGTCTTCCCTCATCTTTTTTACAGGCCTCCCTTAAGTACTGAAATGTCTCAATAAAATGTAACCAGAACCTTCTTATTTCCAGACTCAACAATCTCAAGTCTCTTAGTAGACCTACCAGGAGAGATATTCCATCATTCAGATACTTTGTGTGGTCTTCCTTTAGACTCACTGCAGCAGGTTCCTGCCCTTGTTGTGCTGAACATAGTATTTCAGGTGAGTTTTACATCCCTTGACTTGTTGGCTATGTTCCTTTTGATGCAGTCTAGGGTATGGTTAGTTCTACAACTGGGCTGCAAACACACACTGTTGAGTTGGCCTCTCTTCTAGGCTGTGCAGGAGAGGGAGAGACACTGGGCTTACACCAATGTGATGCATAAAGGTCAATCTATTTGCTGAAGTTAAGCCTGATACCTACAGAGTGGAGTTTGGTAGAGGGGCCTGTACTTTTGATAGGCTTACATAGGCAGGAATGGGCTGTCCACACACACAGAGGTAAACCTGATCAACTACCATCCTAAATCCCCTTTTGCAGCAACTTAGCCACAACACTGCTTGTTTCCAGGGCTGACCAGCCCACCTTCCTCGCACAGCTCAGCTATAGATAGCAGCTTCTCTGCCAGCCTCCCAAGACCACTTTTCTGCAGCTGTGCCTCCTTATCTGTTCAGTTACTCAATCCTGCTTACTCTCCTTGTTTTCTCAGACTATTCAGTTCTGCCCAATTCTGCTCAATCCTGTTCAAACCCCAGCAACACATCATCTGTTCATATCCAGCTTTTCATTCACAGAATCACAGAAACATTCAGACCCTTAGGATCACCAAGTCCAGCTGACAACTCTACAAGGTTTACCCTAAACTGTATCCCCAAGCACCACATCCAAATGACTTCTAAACACATCCAGGATTGGTCACTCAACCACCTCCCTGGGCAGCCCATTCCAATGTCTGACAACTCTTTCTGTGAAAAAAAAATCCTAATATCTGATCTAAACCTACCTAATCACAGCTTGAAATACTTTCAAATCTTTCTATGCAGGGCTGCTCTCAGTCATCCTCAACCTGTATTGACATCAAGGGTTGCCCTGACCCAGGTGCAGAGCTTTGTACTTGGCCTTGTTGAACTTAATGATGTTCACTTAAACTTGTCTAGGTGCCTCTAAATAGCATTCTGTCTCTCTGGCATGTCAGCCTGCACAACTCAGCTGGGTGTCATCTGCAGATTTGCTGAGAATATATTTGATCCCATGATGTCATTGATTAGGTTATTAAAGAGCACTGGTCCCAGTATGGATGCCTGAAAGACACTGCTTATCACTGATCTCCATCTAGACATCAATCAATTGACCTTTTGGATGTGCCCATCCATGCATATTACCTTGTACATAGAGTTTATGTCTATTTTACTTGGAAAATGCCTAGATACTCTGATGATAAGCAATTTACCAAGCCACAAAACTGTTATTAAGGTATTAGTAGAGTTGGTAAGAATACAGAAATCACTACAAAGACCAAGTGCAAGGTCCTGCATCTGGGTCGAGGCAATCCCATGCACAAATCCAGGCTGGGCAGTGAGTGGCTGGAGAGCAGCCCTGAGCAGAGGGACTTGGGGGTGCTGGTGGACAAGAAGCTCAGCATGAGCCAGCAGTGTACACTTGCAGCCCAGAGGGCCAAACAGATCCTGGGCTGCATCAGGAGAAGTGTGGCCAACAGGACAAGGGAGGTAATTCTCCCCCTCTACTCTGCTCTGGTCAGACCCTACCTCAAGTACTGCATCCAGTTCTGGAGCCACTATTACAAGAGGGATATGGAGATGCTGGAGTGTGTCCAGAGAAAGGCCACGAGGATGATGAGAGGGCTGGAGCAGCTCTGCTATGAGGACAGACTGAAAGAGTTGGGGGTGTTCAGTCTGGAGAAGAGGAGGCTGCAAAGTGACCTTATTGTGGCCTTCCAGTATCAAGGCCTACAAAAAAGCTGGGGAGGGACTTTTTAGGCTCTCAGGGAGTGACAGGACTAGGGGGAATGGAGCAAAGCTGGAGGTGGGGAGATTCAGACTGGTTGTAAGGAGGAAATTCTTCAGTGTGAGAGTGGTGAGAGCCTGGACTGGGTTGTCCAGGGAGGTGGTTGAGGCCCCATCCCTGGAGGTATCACAGTATCACAGTATCATCAGGGTTTGAAGAGACCTCACAGATCATCAAGTCCAACCCTTTACCACAGAGCTCAAGGCTAGACCATGGCACCAAGTGCCACATCCAATCTTGCCTTGAACAGCCCCAGGTGTTTAAGGCCAGGCTGGATGAGACTGTGGCCAGCCTGATCTAGGGTAGGGTGTCCCTGGGCATGGCAGGGGGGTTGGAACTAGCTGATCCTTGTGGTCCCTTCCAACCCTGACTGATTCTATGATTCTAATATGATCAAGGATTTGGAGAATGTTTTGTGTTGAAGAAGACTTCAGAGTAGTAAAACAGAAGAGGGATGATGTTCTGCTTTAGCAAAAGAACAACTTTCAAGAGAATAAAGGGGTATACATTGTTAAAACCTTCTGTTTATAAATTGTAAGATCCTTATTATCTGAATGCTTCATTATTTCAGTTGTGAGTCATTAGAACGTAGATGAGTAAGACCTTTATTTTTTTCCCCCAATCTGTAGCTTCCTATATTTGGGATAAAATTGAGTGGTATAGTTGCTTACAATAGCAGGAATTGGAACTAAATGTTCCTGGGGCTGCTGGGAAGTGCTTCAATGAGAACTCTGAGGTATTTTTAAAGCAGACCCCCATGTCTAGCCTGTAAGTTTCTTTTACATGAAAGCTGGAATAGAATGGGCACTTCTGAAACGGAGGGAAAGAGCTGTAGTGTACCTGTGATCATTAACTTTAAAGCATTCCCAGATTCAGTAATAGAGAGATACCTGTGAACTGCTTTTCCAGTTCTGTGTTTCGCTCTTGTGTTGCTAAAGGAAGGCATTTCCAAGCACGTCAGCTGAGGACTATTTCAAATGAACTCTTTAAAGAGCAGTGTGTTGTGAGGGCAATTTGCTGTGTTGTTAACACTTCCGTTGTTAAAAGGTAAGGTTATATTTCTAACTGTGACTTTAATGGTAGCTTCTTTGAGCATGTTTCTACTCCCTGTGTTCTCTCTACTTATATCTGCTACTTTAACAACTGCAACAAATTTTACCATGACCACATGGTAGAACAAAGGTAGTTGTAGAAATACTGTGTTGTTTTGGGGGTTTTGTTTGTTTGTTTATTTTGGTTTGCTTTCCTAATTTATGTATCACCAACATATCATTCAGCCAGAAAACATCGTTTCCAGTTTCCACATTGTATTTGTCTCAGAAATCCTGAGCTGGCCAACATGCCAGTTGCCACAGCAGTGTCCAAGAATATAGAAAGGACATAACAAAGTCATAGTTCTTTACTTTTGTTGTTGTTGTTGTTGCTGCTGTTGTTTTGCTTGATTAGGAGTTAAGGTGAGAATAGAGAAAATGAGTGGCTGGAGAGCAGCCAAACAGAAAGGGATCTGGGGGTGCTGATCGATACCTGCCTGAACATGAGCCAGCAGTGTGCCCAGGTGGCCAAGAGAGACAGTGGCATCCTGGCCTGCATCAGGAATGGTGTGGTCAGCAGGAGCAGGGAGGTCATTCTGCCCCTGTACTCTGCACTGGTTAGACCTCACCTTGAGTACTGTGCTCAGTTCTGGGCCCCCCAGTTTAGGAGGGACATTGAGATGCTTGAGCATGTCCAGAGAAGGGCAGCGAGGCTGGTGAGAGGCCTTGAGCACAGCCCTAGGAGGAGAGGCTGAGGGAGCTGGGATTGATTAGCCTGGAGAAGAGGAGGCTCAGGGGAGACCTTATTGCTGTCTACAACTACCTGAGGGGTGGTTGTGGCCAGGTGGGTGTTGGTCTCTTCTCCCAGGCAACCAGCACCAGAACGAGAGGACACAGCCTCAAGCTACGTCAGGGGAAATTTAGGCTCGAGGTGAGGAGAAAGTTCTTCACTGAGAGAGTCATTGGACACTGGAATGGGCTGCCCAGGGAGGTGGTGGAGTCGCCGTCCCTGGAGCTGTTCAAGGCAGGATTGGACGTGGCACTTGGTGCCATGGTCTAGCCTTGAGCTCTGTGGTAAAGGGTTGGACTTGATGATCTGTGAGGTCTCTTCCAACCTCGGTGATACTGTGATACTGTGAAAATAGAAAGAAACGCTTTCTTTTCCCTCTTTTTTACCCTTTTAAAGACTGTAAAAAGTTAGGAAACATTGATTGGTGTTATGGTGCTTTTTTCTTCTTCATTGTAGTTATTGTTCTATAGATTATTTTCTTTTATTGAGTTGTTCTTTTGCTGCCAATGCTAAATTCACATTCATATATTGTATGGATGGAAAAAAATTATGATTATCTATTCCAGCCACCTGTGTAACAGGCCATAAAATCTAAACTAATAATTCAAGCATCAAGATCATATCTTCTACTTCAGAGGCAATATATCTTTCAGAAAGACATCCCATTTTGATTTGAAGGTTTGATTACCTCTGACTGATGTTTACACCTTTCTAAGCAATCCAGTAGGCTTGAGAACATGCTGTAGGGAAATGGTGTTTTGAGGTTCTTCCTCCATTAACTTTCACATTAGAATCGATAATTCAAAATCATGACATCTGTGATCCTGTGAAATAAAATTTTACATTATTTTTCCAGTAGTCAAAAACCCCAACAAACCAACAAAAAACAAACAAAAGCAAAAAAAAAAAAAAAAAACCACAAACCTTTTATCCACTCCATAGCCATTATTTCAACAAATATTCAACAAAGGATGTGACTTGGTAAGTAGAATCTCTTACAAAAACTTCACATTAGCAAAAATATTGGTAGGGAGTCAATGATGACATCTACACAAAATAAAAACCAACAAAAAAACTCAACCAAACAACAAAATCCTATCATACATATATACCATCTTTTTAATAATGAGTTCCCACTGGACTTCGTGAAAGCAAAAATATCAACAAAGGATATATTCCAGTTCAAGCTACTTTAGAAACAACATCTACACAACAAACTGTAAGCAAAAGTTAGACAGGATGCCCACCTTGATCTTTGTCCTGCCTGGAAAAGAGGAGGCTCTGACTAGACCTAATAGTAGCCTTCCAGTACCTGAAGGGGGCTTACAAGAAGGATAGAGAGAAACTGTTTACAAAGGCCTGCAATGATAGGATGAGGGGCAATGGCTTCCTACTAGAGAAGAGTAGATTTAGATTGGATGTTAGGAACAGGTTCTTGACTATAAATCACAGAATCACAGAAACATTCAGGTTGGAAAAGACCCTCAGGGATCACCAAGTCCAACCAATAACCCTACTCTACAAGGTTCACCCTTAAACCATACCCCCAAGCACCACACCCAAATGACTCTTAAGCACATGCAGGGTTGGTGACTCAGAAATCTCTCTGGGCAACCAATTCCAATGCTTGACCACTCCTTCCCTAAAAAAAAGACAAAAAAAAGTTTGCTAATGTCCAATCTAAACCTATCCAGTTTATGAGGGTGGTGGAACACTGGAATGGGTTGCCCAGGTAGGTTTTTGGGCCCCATCACATTCAAAGTGAGGCTTGACATGGCTCTGGGCAACCTTATCTAGTTCAGGAAGCCCTTGCTCACTGCAGAGGGAATTGGACAAGATGACCTTTCAACCCTGACCATTCTATGATTCTGTGATTCCAATCATTGCTAAATTGCATTGTGCTAGTTTGAAGCTAGCTAGAATGTTTTGGTGAGAAGAACTAGGTTACAGGCTGTGAAAAGAAAACAGTGGTCATGTCGACTTCCCTCATAGGCTTGCTGAGATGTATAGGAAGAAGAAATAAAAACATAGATCACCACTCTCACTGGGGCTGCTGGCTGAGCTGCATCTTACTCTCTAACCTCACCCTCCATTTTGGGCTAATCCACTTTGCTTCCTAACCCCCTGGCCGAACCTCCATTCTTCCTTGGGACTGGGGTAAGGTTGAGAGGGGCAGGGGGAAGGTGAAGGGCAGTTGGGAGCCCCTCCTGGGGACTCAGGTTTCTGGGAGGGCTGTTGTGTTTCTGTATTACCTTTTATCTTGTGTATTTCTGTACATAACTGTATATACTGTAAATATCTGCTTGTATATTGTGCTAAGCTGTAAATAATAAGCTTCATTCAATTTCCAGAGCCAACTGAGTCTAGTCTGGGTGATTTCTGAAGTGTTGGAGGGAACACCCAAACCATCACGTCTACTTCATGCAAAAGTAGATGAACACTTCCATCAGTCACACTACAATTTCTTACAACATTTTTTTTGCATAGTTAAACAAATGATACACGATGAAACAAATGATACATCTGCAAAACTTGTGAAAGGGAACCTTTTTTGCTGTTCGCTGAAAGGTATGGCAGAAGCTTATGAGTACACTTCTGTACTTCAGAGACAACATTATTTGCATTAAATAGAAACAAACATACAAACAAACCCCCAAATAAACTAAACCAACTTGATAAGAGTTCAATTTGCCTCATAATGATCCTGATTTTGGAAAGCATGTTTGTTTTCTGATAAAATAACAAAGCTTGCTTTCATTCAGAATAAAAGAGAAGATTTTGCATTCAGAAGTCTTACTAAAGCTCTTGTGAAGGAAGAGGTTTTTGTGTGTCTATGTCTAACTACAAATCTAGTGAGGTAATATATATAACCATTTTCTTTACCCATGTAGGTCAAGGGGAAATTAAGACAGTGACTGGGTGTAGAAAATGTTACTAGAAGAAAATTTAAGAGGTCATTGAACCCATTCATCAGTCCAAAGTGGGATTAGGTACCAGTGTGTCAATCCTGATTGATAATTCCTCATGATTCCAAAGACAAGGTGTTTCCAAGATCCTTAAGAAATCTACCCCAGTATTTAACTACCCTTGATAATTCCTCATTTTAAATGTTTCCAAAGACAAGGTGTTTCCAAGATCCTTAAGAAATCTACCCTAGTATTTAACTATCCTTGATAATTCCTCATTTTATATGTTTCCAAAGACATGGTGTTTCCAAGATCCGTAAGAAATCTACCCTAGTTTTTAACTACCCTTGATAATTCCTCATTTTATATGTTTCCAAAGACAAGGTGTTTCCAAGATCCTTAAGAAATCTACCCTAGTTTTTAACTACCCTTGATAATTCCTCATTTTATATGTTTCCAAAGACAAGGTGTTTCCAAGATCCTTAAGAAATCTACCCTAGTATTTAACTACCCTTATTGCTAAAAGTTGTTTTTGTGTATCTGAACTACAGTTCAGTTCCTGCAGTTGCCTCTTCAGTTGTGCTACTTCTAACTTTCTGGGCATATTGCTGGACTCATTATTTCAACTAACACTTGAGCAGCAAGCACTAGGTGAAGCAGATGGATTACTGGATGTATTTTACAGAAGATCCTCTGCTCATTCATAGCGGTCTGATATTTGCTTTCTTTGTAACAACATGACACAGTTGACTTGTGCTTAGTTAGCAATCCTCTGTAATTCCCAGATCATCCCCATTTGGCCGGTTGTTTCTCATCTTATATTTGTGCAGCTGATGGTTCATACATAAGTGGAGTGCTTTTCACTTGCCCTTTAATCTTGTTATACTGGATCAAACTCAAATCATCAGCTGCTGTATTTGGTGTTCCTTAGTAATAGCTACTTGAAGAAATATTGTTGGATATGGATTAATTTTCTGTGGGAAATGATTGTCTGACACCAGATCTGCACAATGTTGTATCTGTATTATTTTGGTCCTTTCTTTGACTCAGTCTAGCTTCTAAAGCAGTGAGTTCCCTAGATTTGATGTATAACAAATGGTATATGTCTTTTTCATTCACATGATTAGGCCTTGAAAATGTTTTTTTTTCCATTACTGATATATATCTACAACATACTTTTCTGGTTAACAGAAAGACACAAACAGACCTGGAGGATATGACAGTCATTCAACTGTTTGTAGACTCTTTTAAAACATAAGATGAGATACAATTGCAGGACAAGAATCCTTGTCAGGATTGTGATGTTATTTTTTTTTTAGTCATAGCTCATTTCTTTCTGCTTCAAAACTATTGATAGTCATGTACACAAATGCCAAGTGAATGACTTTAAATGTCCCTGTCACATACACTTGGGGTCATAGAATCATAGAATCAACCAGTTTGGAAGAGACCTCCAAGATCATCCACTCCAACCTAGCACCCTGCCCTGGCCAATCAACTAGACCATGGCACTAAGTGCCTCAGCCAGGCTTTTCTTGAACACCTCCAGGAACAGTGACTCCACCACCTCCCTGGGCAGCCCATTCCAATGGCAAATCTATCAAGAACTTCCTCCAAACATCCAGCCTAGACCTCCCTTGGCACAACTCGAGACTGTGTCCCCTTGTTCTATTGCTGATTGCCTGGGAGAAGAGACCAACCCCCACCTGGCTACAACCTCCCTTCAGGTAGTTGTAGACAGCAATGAGGTCCCCCCTAAGCGTCCTCTTCTCCAGGCTAAACAAACCCAGCTCCCTCAGCCTCTCCTCATAGGGCATACGTAGGCATAGTTTTTGCATGATGATACCATGCAGAGTTCAATGATTATGCTAACCAGCAGCCTATTTAAGATGCCAAAACCCAAAAAATGTATGATTTGCCTAATAAATTTGAACTACTTTGTTTTCTAGATTGTTTTATTTTATATATTTTTATACACTTTATATTATTACATTTTCTATAGTTTATATTAGGTATTAAATAGTTTATATATGTAAATAGTTTTAGCATTACAATAAGCATACTAAACTAAAATCTTTGGGAGACTATAGATGATCCATCCAAATCGTGTGAGATTATTGTTATTTAATTTTATTTTCTATTTATTATTTTTACTATATGAGAAGAATGTCAGGATGCATAAGTAAACTTAGTAACAGATCAGACCTTTGTGATGTGAAGAAAAAAAAATGACTGTGAAGCAGGAGGATTAAGTGTTCTGTCAAGCATGGTGCTGCAGTTCTGAATTATTTACAAAACATGGAATTCAAAACAGTAAAATTCAGAGTTACACAGCCACAGTTTGTAAACTGCACATCTGAGAAAAACACTTTTTGATGCATCCCAACTTTGGGGCCAAAGTTAAACACAAGTCATTTCTTCAGTCATGAATACTTCTATCGATTTTAGACTCTGAGTAAAAGAAAACTCAGCTGAGGTCACAAAGTTTCTAGTGTGGCAGCCACAGTGCAAGTGATTAAAACCCTGTCTCTCACCTTGAGCGTTCCAATTCAGTCTTGTGAAGTTTAACACCTCACCTCAAGTCTAAGCCAACTCTCAAGGGACTTTGAATTGACATCACAAACACACCTCCAAGTTTAACAAAGAAGCCAAAAAAGACAAACAAGGAAAGAAATACATATATATACTAGGAGGAGCTATTCCACAGAGGTTTAACCCAAAAGAAAGCTAGAAGAAAACACTGCAAAAGCACTTTTTTTTTTTCCTTTAAAGGTTTTTAACTAGTCCCTGATCCTACAATAGGAGGGCTCGAGTGTCCAGATAAAACACTCTCATCTTTTACCTTAATGAACTCTGAACTGACAAGTCTTTTATGACAAATTCAGTGTTCTAGCAGTAGCTTCAAAACAATATGAGATTTGGAGGCCCATTTAAAGCCATATCTGGTATGTCTCACCTCCCTGACAGGTTCTCTCAGTTCTCATCTGGGTCACTAAATGGAGATCCCATGATAGAAAGAAGTGACACCCCATTCATCTTGCTTTGCATGAGTGCTTTGCCTGTCAGAAGAGCCACATAACAATGTTAGTTTTATATACTCTCAAGAAATGCAGACCCAAATTGGCTACCAAAACCCAAGTGCAAACAGTGAAGACATGAGAATATAGAAAGATGAGAAAACAAATGGAGAATTTAGATGACTACAAATAAAAAACAAAAGGATAGTTGTCATGCTTTCCTTCCAGAGAGATGAATTGCCTTCTTTCCACCACATGCTAGTCAAAATGAGGTGAATGAAAAATGTCATAGAGTTTGAGGTCAGAAAGGATGATCTGATCATTTAATTCTTCCTCCCCCCAGGGTCTTCTATCTGTTCTAGTACTCTTAAATTGTGCTCAGTGACCTTGGTTAAGATTAGGCATCCTTTTCAGCACCCCAGAACAATTGCTATGTGTTTCTACTTCAGATAAATGTGGAAGAAAGTGAAACATGCCAGGAAAAAAATTGACCACTTCTGTGCAGAAGGCTAAAGAATTTTTTCAGACCCCAGCATATGCCTGACTGAAGGCAGTAGGGTGTGATTTAAACATATTTTTCTGTATTAAACACATTATCTATTAGGGATGTATTGAGGAGAGTTCTTTTTGTTCCACAAAGTCCTTCAGAAAAAGGAATTCAACCACAATTTTTCAGAAAGAAACAGATTTCAGAGCCAGAACAGGCCACTAGGCAGTCTCCAAAGTTCAAGATCAACAAAATAAGAAATAAACTAAAAGTGGCTGTCAGTGAGAAGTCATAGTTAAAGGTGGACGTCACAAGTGGCTCTCAACAGATGATGAAGCTCGTGGGGTTTTTAAAATGTTTTTATTACTATTACTATCATTATTTTGAAATAAATACCTAATTAAATCTGAAACATGTGAGTGAAGTGGAGAACATGGTGGGCATAGGGAAACTACACAGAGTTTTTGCTGAGGAGCAGAAATAAATATAAAAAGAGTAATCTGTTTAGTTTATAAAAAATAAAAAGGAGAGTAGATTTGATTGCAATGTTTTTATTGTGTTTTCAAACAAAACTATTGTATTAAAATATCAAAAGAATGAGAAAATGTTTTTGCTGTCTACAGCTGCCTTAAAGGAAGCTGTAGCCAGGTGGGGATTGGTCTTTTCTGCCAGGCAAGCAGCAAGGGAACAATCAGACACAGTCTCAAGTTGTGCCAGAGGAAGTATAGGCTGGATGTGAGGAGGAAGTTGTTGCCAGAGAGAGTGATTGGCATTGGAATGGGCTGCCCAGGGAGGTGGTGGAGGCACCGTCCCTGGAGGTGTTCAAGACAAGACTGGCTGAGGCATTTAGTGCCATGGTCTAGTTGATTGGATAGGACTGGGTGCAAGGTTGGCCTGGATGATCTTGGAAGTCTCTTCCAAACTGGTTGATTCTATTATTCTGTGTCATCCTAATACAAATTAGCAGAGCAAACCTGATAGGCTAAACATCAGTTTGTGATATACAGCATGGTAAAGAACAAAATACTGTGAACAATGTATTGCTTTATGTGCAAGTCAAATTAAATATGGCATTTGTCATCTAAAGAAGTGACTCATGCACAAAATTAAAGAAAGAAATAATTTGTCATCACAACTTTTTCTATTTGCTATTTCATCTTTATTATAAAGTGTGTGAGGGAAAAAAAAAGGTTAGAGTCTCTTCAACCCTGAGAAGTTTGAAACCAGAGAACCGTTTAAAAGCCAAATACAGTCAACTCTAAGTGCTTACTAAAGACAACATTAACAGGTAGAGTAAAGTTACTAGGCTCAAAAATAAAATTAATTGAAATAGGTTGTGCTAGTTTGAGCCTAGCTAGGATTATTTGGTGAGAAGGACTAGATTACAGGCTCTGGAAGGAAAACAATGGTGATGTCTACTTCACTCATAGGCCTGCTGAGATGTATAAAAAGAGGAATCAAAACATAGATAAGGCACTACTCCTCTCACAGAGCTCCGAGATGCCTCTCTCTAGCCTCTCTGACTTATCCACTTTGCTTTCTAATCCCCTTGCCAAACCTCCATTCTTTCTTGAGACTGGGGTAAGGAGGAAGGTGAAGGGGTGGTTGGGAGCCCCTCCTGGGGACTCAGGTTTCTGGGAGGGCTGTTGTGTTTCTGTATTACCTTTTACCTTGTATATTTATGTCTATAATTGTATATACTGTAAATATCTGCTTGTATATTCTGCTAAGCTGTAAATATAAGCTTCATTCAATTTCCAGAGCCAGCTGAGTCTAGTCTGGGTGATTTCCAAAGTGTGGAGGGGCAGAGAACACCCAAACCATCACATAGGTAGATGAATAATAGGCCTAAATTTACAGGCAAAATAATTACAAATACAGACTTCAAATTTCACAAGCATTTGCAACAGATTGGTGTCTTTTCTACTGAGATTTACTCTGACTTACATCTCATTGCATTATTTTTCCTAATCCAGTGACCATCATAATACTGACATCTATATAGGATATTTTAGACAAGAATTTATTTTTTTCATATGAACAGATGTTCACCGTAGTTGTGTAAGGCCTAGAGGAAAAAAAAAGGGTTTTATTCACAGTATCTAATATACCAAAATAGAATCATAGAATCATAGAATCATAGAATCATAGAATCAACCAGGTTGGAAGAGACCTCCAAGATAGATAAGTAAAGTCATCGTTGCCCACTTCTCTTGAAAATAGAGCATCTGAGACCTACTTATATTAGATGAAATGCAGGTATAAACATAATCTTTCAGTAATCTTATTACAAACTTCATAAATAGCATGGAGTCAATCTACAAAATGCTCACCTGTTCTAAGATTTCCATATCTAGTCAAAGTATCTGAAATTCCCAAGAGACTGTTATTTTCAGCCCTTTATCTTCATGAGGATGGGTCATATCCTGGTGAACTCAATATGAACTCTGCTGCAGAAATGCTTTATTTCCTTTTGTGTTTTACAGTTGTCATTATAATGATGATATCACAGTGTTGTGTAAGTCAAAAAGACAGAATTATTGTTACAGCTAGTGTCATCAAATATTAACAGTGTCTCATTTACAGATAGATATTTAATACTGTCCAAGCATGCCAAATGTTCATACTGGTCTGAATTTTGGGTCAAAAAAGAGTTTTTGTAATTTTACTCATATCAGTCTTTGGCTAAGCATGACATTTTGTATATTTAATTCAGGTAATACTATGGTGTTTGTTATACAAGCAGATATTTACAGTATATACAGTTATATGCAGAAATAGACAAGGTAAAAGATAATACAGAAACACAACTCCCCTCCCAGAAACCTGAGTCCCCAGGAGGGGCTCTCAACCACCCCTGCACCTTCCCCCTGCCCATCTCAACCTTACCCCAGTCCCAAGGAAGAACATAGGTTTGGCCAAGAGGTTAAGAAGCAAAGGTGAGTGGAAGGTGAGGTTAGGGAGATGTTGTTCAATCAGTAGCCCAGCCAGAGAGTGAGACAAAATGGTGAGAGTGTTATCTAATGTTTTAGTTTCTTCAGCTTTTAAAGGTTTTGGCAAGAGAAATAGTGACTTACCTGTTACTCCATCTGTCATGAAAATGAATTTGCATGTTTGTTTAAATGATTACCACAGGCACAGAGAGTGACCAATGAGGTTCTCTTAGTTATGTTAACATTACGAATGACAGTAGCTGTTAATGTAAGACCCAGATTAATTGCACCAAAACCTGAAAGTCAAAACTTACTGCAAGTATGAGCGAAGACAGTATTTTATGTCCAATACACAATTATTCTTGAATGTTACTCATAGATCTCTTTTCTTTTTATTTCAATTAATGTTTTGTCTTTGCTTTACATTAGTCATTCTGCAGTATCAAAAGTGCAGGTAGGTGATAGACACACATATAGATTTTCTCTGATATGACATCTTAAATAATATGTTGACCTTAAACTCCATAACAATAATTCCTCTGAATGTTAAAGAAATTGCTTTTAAAGATATATTGCCTCCAGGCACTTTGCTCAAGGCCCAGGCTTCCTTCTTCTGTCTCTCAAAGAGGCCCTCAGCTCTTAAGAGCTACAACTGGTCCCTCTCTACATGATATGTATATGTATATATCACATCAAAGTATCATAGGACCATAATACAACCAAAAGAGTTAGGGCTGTTCAGTCTGGAGAAGAGAAGGCTGCGAGGTGACCTTATTGTGGCCTTCCAGTATCTGAAGGGGGCCTACAAAAAAGCTGGGGAGAGACTTTTTAGGCTATCAGGTAGTGACAGGACTAGGGGGAACAGAGCAGAGCTGTAGGTGGGGAGATTCAGGCTGGATGTGAGGAGGAAGTTGTTCAGTATGAGAGCGGTGAGAGGCTGGAATGGGTTGCCCAGGGAGGCAGTTGAGGCCCCATCCCTGGAGGGGATGAGGCTCTGGCCAGGCTGATCCAGGGTAGGGTGTCCCTGGGTGTGGCAAGTGGGTTGGAACTAGATGATCCTTGTGGTCCTTTCCAATACTGACTGATTCAATGATTCCATGAAGTTCATAACACTTACCAAATACTTCCACAGTTTTTAGGTGCACACTGTGCTGTCTTTTTGAGTCATGACAATTTACCGTAGGGTTAGCAATGATATTCCAACATCTCAATAGTTTCCAAAAGATGACATTATTTATAATGGCATTTTAAACACCCTCTCCAAATTACTTTGTTCATTTCTTTAAATACAGAATGCACCTTATTGATTCTATACAGTTCCTGTCTAAGCTAGAGATGAGTTATGTATGTTTTCCATTAAGAGTTTAAAAGGAGCTTATGCCACTTTTCTTCTTGTATTCAGTGTCTTTTGCATTTGACAACAATTTTGGAATTATGTTTCAGAAAAATCTTGTAAATATTGTGATTCCCTGAACATGACATCCTTTTACAGTATCACAGTATCACCAGTGTTGGAAGAGACCTCACAGATCATCAAGTCCAACCCTTTACCACACAGCTCAAGGCTAGACCATGGCACCAAGTACCACGTCCAATCCTGCCTTGAACAGCCCCAGGGACGGTGACTCCACCACCTCCCCGGGCAGCCCATTCCAGTGTCCAATGACTCTCTCAGTGAAGAACTTTCTCCTCACCTCCAGCCTAAATTTCCCCTGGCGCAGCCTGAGGCTGTGTCCTCTCGTTCTGGTGCTGGCCACCTGAGAGAAGAGAGCAACCTCCTCGTGGCCACAACCACCCCTCAGGTAGTTGTAGACAGCAATAAGGTCTCCCCTGAGCCTCCTCTTCTCCAGGCTAAACAATCCCAGCTCCCTCAGCCTCTCCTCGTAGGGCTGTGCTCAAGGCCTCTCCCCAGCCTCATTGCCCTTCTCTGGACACGCTCAAGCATCTCAACATCCCTCCTAAACTGGGGGGCCCAGAACTGAACACAGTACTCAAGGTGTGGTCTAAGCAGTGCAGAGTACAGGGGCAGAATGACCTCCCTGCTCCTGCTGACCACACCATTTCTGATGCAGGCCAGGATGCCACCAGCACTCTTTTCTTGAGATAGATGAACATAAAATTTTAGAGGAGAATAACTATCAGTTGTGACTTAACCACAAACCTCCTTAATTCCTTAAGATATTTTCCAGAACAATTTTCAGTGGGTATGTGGAGAGGATATGATAGTGTAAACATGGCTGTTTTTACCAAGATTACCCGGCAGACTGTAATTCTTTTATGGCTTCACTGTCAGTTAGCAATATGGTATGCTGTTAAAATATTTTTCCATAATATTCTAAGACTGTATTTCACATATGAAAGTTTGAAGCTTACAGGAAAACAGGAATTTATTGGTTATGCAAACAATAGCTGTGACAAAAATTCTGGAGATAGTAGTCTTTAATATCAGCAGAATGGGTACAGAACAAGCAGTGCATCTGCAGACTTCTTGACAACGTTCCTCATCCTTGACCTCAGGTGTCTACTTCTTAAAATGAGAATGAATCTCTGCTCTTTCAGCATTTTTATTCCTTTGCTGAGGCTGCTGTTGAAGTGCAAGTTTCTAAAGTATGAAATGTCTTCAGAAAACTATAATTTAAAAATATATCTAAAACTCTTAGGCCAGAATTGTGCAAACTATAAAGCCAGGGACAGAAAAGAAGCAATGGAATTACATCAGATATGAACACAATTCATTACATTTTTAGTAGATTTTAGTTATTTTTAACATGTGTAAAAACACAGAAGCACTTTTGTGTTTCTGAATAATGTACACTTCGTGTTTTCCACGATAGAACTTCAAAGTCACACTCCCTTGAAAGGGTAATAAATCAGGCATTAGGAAACAATATATCTGTAGGCAGACATCCTACAACCAGCTAGGCAAACTTTGTCATGCAAGTCCAAGCAAGTCGAATGAGATTTATTTCACACCCAGACAGAAGACTGTGGATTTGTTCTTGAAGCAAAGAAAAGCATCAAATGCCTTTGCTTCCCACGTACCACTTAAATAAAACCTATATGGGAACTTGAGGAATTATGTGTTGCATATTATATGTTTACTTAGTAACTTGAGTTTGTGCAGTTTGATGAGTTGACTTCTTCTGTGATTAAAAGTCACAGAAATCTAGGTTTCTGTGTTCAATGGATTTCATATTTATTTAGAACCTACTCAGTAGAATAAACAATTCTACAGTCTTGCTTGGTTCTGTCTGCTTTGTAAATTACAAGAGTTTTAAGACTGCTCTGGTTTATTTTTAGCAAGCAAAACTTAATTGGTATTAGGAACTCATAGCCTTTTACATCACAAGCATTAAAATACTCCACTGCCGTAGTAGTTTTGTCTGAGAGATTTTTCTTTGTGTTAACTTGTTTAGGGCTATGTCTTGGATTTTTGATGGAAATAATGTTGATACCGCTGCTGTTTTAGCTACTGCTGAGCAATGCTTACGCAGTGTCAAGGCTCTCTCTGCACTGCTAGTGAGTAGGCTGGGGGTACACAAGAAGCTGGGAGAGGACATGGTTCAGTTGTTTGACTCCAGCTGGCCAAAACAATATAATGAACCATACAATGTGCTCAGCAACAGAAGCTGGGAGAAAGAGAAGGAATGAGTATTATGACACATGCTTGCTACTATGACATTTTTCCTCACAAGTAAGCATTACAGAGGGTGGGGACCTGCTTTCCTGAAAACACCTGCTTGCCAATGGGAAGTAGCAAACAAATTCTTTCTTTAACTTTGTTTGTAAACATCACTTTTGCTTTAGCTATTCAACTCTCTTTATCTGAACCTGAGTAGAAGCTACATTTTCACAGAAGTTTGTCTCAGAGAGTGCTTCTCTGCTCCATTCTCTTTCTATTCAAGCAACTCTGGGGTTCAGATACCACTTGGATGTCTACACCTGTGCTGAATCAAGGCAGTTGTTTCCACCTTCACAACTGAGCACGTATGAACAGAGGTGAACCAGTGGTTAGCTGGAACACTGGGGGATGCTTGCCATTGAGACCACCACAACACTATGTGCAGATGCCCCAAGGATAACTCAGCTAAACTGGGGTCCCAGTATGCCTGTGCGATCACACAAGTGGCAAGTAATCCACCCAGCTATGGACCACCTCTACCAACCATCCCTCGATGGGAAATGAGACAGAATTCAGAAATAAAAGGCAGCACCATGAACTGTGGGTGTACACCCACTACCAAGAAGACATCAACCACACAGGAAGCCACTGGAACTCAGAGCAGTGATACTTTTCTTACCTCTGATCTTTTCTCACTTCTCTCTTCAGTCTTCTCTCTCTCTCTTTCTGGAAAATACTAGGTAATCACCTTGCCTGCACAAACATGTAGTTAATAAATTGCCAGTCATTCTAGCCATTTTGATGTCAGCTTGCCTCACCTCACTCCTTAGGTATCACTAAAGAGCCTCCTGCAAATTCTTCCCCCTGAGGTTGGGTCATGACAAACTGCAAATTTTCTCACTTTTGCCCTCTTGATTCTCTGTCTCGTCCCACTGTGTAGCTGCTGTGCTTTTTAAAGAGCCAACAGAATGAGACTCGCTCAGGTGAATTGGAAAGAAAAACAGAATTATATTTGAAAAGAAAGACACAGAAAAAATACAGCAAATATAAAGCAGTTCATAGCAAACCCCTTACATCTCCCTCATGCCTGAAACTAAAAATTAAATCCACAATTCCCAATGTTCCTTTTCTTCCCCCTGCTTGCCACTAGGTCCAAACAGGGCCTCTGCAGCCATAACCAGGCCCACTTCCAACATGTTTACCTAGATAAGTATCACAGTATCACAGTATCACAATCCCAGCTCCTTCAGCCTCTCCTCGTAGGGCTGTGCTCAAGGCCTCTCCCCAGCCTCGTCGCCCTTCTCTGGACATGCTCAAGCATCTCAATGTCCCTCCTAAACTGGGGGCCCCAGAACTGAACACAGCACTCAAGGTGTGGTCTAACCAGTGCAGAGTACAGGGGCAGAATGACCTCCCTGCTCCTGCTGACCACACCATTCCTGATGCAGGCTCCCACCAGAGCAAGAAAAGGAGAAGGAACTGGCCTCACCATGAGCTTTATAAAGAGATAGCAGAATTATGGGACCAAATAACAATTTTTACAATGCCTCTTTGTCCCTAGAGGATATTTTTAACCAGATAGTCCCCAACCTATGACTGTAGCAAGTGAGAGAGCAGCTGTATGAGGCTGAGCTCCTCACAAGGTGAATCTAGAATAACTACAAAATTTCAGGTCCAATTTAAACTTAGTTAAGATTTTAAAACCAGTAGGATAGAAATAGGTACTTGCAAACATCACAGTATCACAGTATCACAGTATCACCAAGGTTGGAAGAGACCTCATAGACCATCAAGTCCAACCCTTTACCACAGAGCTCAAGGCTAGACCATGGCACCAAGTGCCACGTCCAATCCTGCCTTGAACAGCTCCAGGGATGGTGACTCCACCACCTCCCCGGGCAGCCCATTCCAGTGTCCAATGACTCTCTCAGTGAAGAACTTTCTCCTCACCTCAAGCCTAAATTTCCCCTGGTGCAGCCTGAGGCTGTGTCCTCTTGTTCTGGTGCTGGCCACCTGAGAGAAGAGAGCAACCTCCTCCTGGCCACAACCACCCCTCAGGTAGTTGTAGACAGCAATAGGAAGTACAGAGCTAAGCCCCTGTGGTGTAAAGTCTAAATTATGCCTAGAGCACATACCCATCACATGCCCAAATACCCACCTTGGCTCCCTTCCCACTTCTTCTTCCCGGGTGGAAGAAGAGGGAAAGCAGACAAAAGCTTTGGTGCTTCTCACTCTATCGCAGCTCCCTTGTTTGGCCTTGTTTTGCAGCTTGCTTTGTTTCGTGGCAAATGCAGGTGACGATCCTAGGCCTGTGCATCAGCCTTTTTGGGAGAAATGACTCAGCACTGGTTCTAGGAGTGGTTTTATCTGTTGCTATTGGTCAAAGATGCTGTTCAAAATGCTTAAAGCCCTGGCAAAGTTGCTTGTTCACTGCTGCTGCTGCTGCTTTTGTTTTGTTCGCTTCCTGTTTGCCTTAAGTTCCTCTGTGTGCCACTGCACTTTGCGTGCAAGTCCCTAACTGGGGACTTGCCTACAACCGGCAGCCCTGACCCTGCCTGATGGAGCACGAATATGGGTGACGACCTAGTAATGACCTAGCAACGGGTTGCGACTCTGGGACCTGCACAGCCCGCTGCGCCAGCCCGAGGGCCGGCTCCTTGCTCTACACAGCACTCCTTCGGACTGTCCCACCCTGCAGACCTGGCCCCTGCTTTGCCCAGGTGGCTGCTGACCACCCGATGGCTTCCTGAGAGCCACGGAAGGCCTCTCTCATGTCCGTGGGCCTTCTCAGACGGCCTGCTCGATGTGGACTGAACAAGCAGCACAGCCACATCACACCATTACCACCTGAAGTCCAACACCTGCCTCTGGCTATATATTTTCCCGTTTATGCTTTTGGAGTGCAAACATTGAGACTTAACCAGTGAGTAACCTAACTCTCTTTGCTCAAGCTTGTGTAAGTTTATGCTTAAGACCTTATTGCTGTCTACAACTACCTGAGGGGTGGTTGTGGCCAGGAGGAGGTTGCTCTCTTCTCTCAGGTGGCCAGCACCAGAACGAGAGGACACAGCCTCAGGCTGTGCCAGGGGAGATTTAAGCTTGAGGTGAGGAGAAAGTTCTTCACTGAGAGAGTCATTGGACACTGGAATGGGCTGCCCGGGGAGGTGGTGGAGTCGCCGTCCCTGGGGCAGTTCAAGGCAGGATTGGACATGGCACTTGGTGCCATGGTCTAGCCTTGAGCTGTGTGGTAAAGGGTTGGACTTGATGGTCTGTGAGGTCTCTTCCAACCTTGGTGATACTGTGATACTGTGATACTGTTTCTGAAAGTTTATGCTGAACCTTTCAGGGGCAGTTTGTGCTGCAAGGCTCTCCAGTTACAAACGTTTACTAAAAACCTTTTCCTAGATCATTTAACCTGACTGTGTAGATACATGCTGCAAAATGGTTCTACCAACAGCATAATAGAATCTGCCTGTGTTAACTGTAAATCAGTTTGAGGAAATTTTCTTTGTGTAATTAACTCATTTATAATTTTTACATTTGCGTCATTACAATTCACTCCTAACCCAGATTCAGACCCCTCCTTAGCGGCCCTAAATATGATAAGGTCCTCAAGTCATCTGCAGGCTTTTGCACTTTGCTGGCAGCAACAACTGAGATTGGTTCAAATTAAACAAAATAGCATTGTTAATGAAAAACAACAACAACAAATCCACAAAAAAAAAAAAACAACCCATATCCCCCCAAGCAAACAAACTGGCACAAACCCCCCAATACTCTCAGGTGGCCAGCACCAGAATGAGAGGACACAGCCTCAGGCTGCGCCAGGGAAGATTTAGGCTCGAGGTGAGGAGAAAGTTCTTCCCTGAGAGAGTCATTGGACACTGGAATGGGCTGCCCGGGGAGGTGGTGGAGTCACCGTCCCTGGGGCTGTTCAAGGCAGGATTGGACGTGGCACTTGGTGCCATGGTCTAGCCTTGAGCTCTGTGGTAAAGGGTTGGACTTGATGATCTATGAGGTCTCTTCCAACCCTGATAATACTGCGATACTGTGATACTATGTGTAGTAGGGATCTTACAGAGAGCAAATACTTTGTATTGCATGCACACAGTTGTCTGTTCCACAATCTCACATATGCCTGTGCAAAGAGCAAGTTAAAAATAACTGCTCATTTCCTGACCTCAGATTTTCCTTTGCCCACCTTATGGGGGTGAAATGAGGTAATACAATATCCTGAATGGAAATTTTGGAATTGTGGAACAGAGTCATTTGATAGTTCAGGTTGAAAGTGCCCTCAGAAGATAGCCTGGTCCAGCTTTTCATGAGAAAGGGATATGACATTACCTGGCACCTTGTCTCATTGTCTCTTGAAAACATGAGGTAAGATGAACTCTACCACTTCCCAGTCTTTCCTCCTAGAACAGGATCTGCAGCATTGTGATCAATTTGTGACCTCACTTTGGACTCTCTCTAAAGCCTGGCAAATGCTGAATAGAGTGATATGATCATGTCTCTGTCTCTGCTAGTAAAGCCCCTCTGGGTGCAGACCAGGATCCAGTTTGCCTTCGCTGCGTCAGTGGCACACTGCTAATTCATGTTCTGCTTCTCCACTAGAACCTCCAGGTCTCTTTCAGTATGGCTTCTCCTATACCACACAGATCCTGCCTAACCTATACTGGATTCTTTGCTCATTCAGTGCCAGGTACAGGACTCTGCCCTTGTTAAACTTCATACTGCTCTTGCAAGGGCACTCATCCAGCTTGTCCAGGTCTTGCTGTAAGATACTCTTCTGATTTGTTCCTCTCACTAAGTATAGTGTCAGCAAACTTGATGAGAGTACTTTCAATGATGCTACTTTCAATCCTGTTATAAAGATAATTTCTAAAGATGTTTAATAGCATAAGGGTCAATATTGACCCATGGGGGACCCCACTCTTGACAAGCTGCCAACCTTATTAAAAAACATTGATCACCACTCTCTGAGTGCAACCTGTTAGCCTGTGTCCTACCTGTGTCACAGAGTACCCATCCAATCTGTACCTTGCCAGTTTGTCTAGGAGAAGGCTGTGGGAAAGAGCATTGAATAATTTTCTGGAGTTCAGGTAAGCAATATCCCCTGCTCTCCATATGCTGCCAGAAAGTGTTACTTTATTGTAGAAGGTAAGCAAGTTAGTCTGGTGTGATTTGACTCTACTAAATCTGAGCCAGCTCTTCCCACTCATCTGCTACATTTGGCTTGCAGTAATTTCCAGGAGTACTCGTTCCATTACTTCCCAAGGGACTGTAGTTTCTCTCTTCTCCTGGGCTCTTCTTGTACAGGGATATCTCCTGATCTCTGAGACAATCCAAATTTTAGAGACAGTGGCCTTGTGACAATGTCAGTCAATTTTTTAACAGGTTGGTGTGGATTCCGTCTGTGCCCATAGACTTATTTGTGTTAAGCACTTGCAGGAGGCCACAGAGCAGCCCTTCCTCCACTAATGATAGGTCAACACCCCTACAGTCACAGCTGCTTGGGCCTGTGATCTAAGAGTCCAAGTATACCAGTAAAGACAGAGGCAAAGAAGATATTGAGAACATCTACTTCATTAGCATTATCAGTAACTCACTTCCCTGCCCTGTTTAGTGTTTAGACCTAAGTCTTTGTGTAGCCACATATCTGAAGAACTTATTGTTCCCGACATCTCTGGCCAATTTCAGTTTGAAATGAGCTTTAGCCTTCCTAACTGCATCCCTGCATGCTCTAGCAAGGTTCTTGCAGTTCTTGATGGCGATTTGATTGCATTTGCATAGCACTATGCTTATCCTTTTTGCCTTTTTAAGTATATACAAATGCTCAATGTTAAGCCAAGCTCTGTATTATTCCTTTTCCTTCTCTGTTCTTGTGCTTCCAGGAGAATGTTTTTGAATAACCCACATCATTCACAAACTTCTCCATCCTTCTTGGATGCTTCCTATGGAATCCCTGTGCTCTGCATTCATTGAAATTGGCTCTTCCAAAATCCAGTCTTTGTCCTACTACCGACCTTCAGTGTGTTCATCAGGATATCAAATTTCACAGTGTTGCGTCAACTGTATCCAAGGTATGCTATCAAGTAAATCTTCTCAGTCTGATGGTAGTAAATTTAAGAGTGCTATTTGGCATGTTGAAGATCTGTAGCAGGAAACAGGAAACCAATGGATAACTCAAGCACTACTGTGGTGTTTTCCCAGCAAATATCTGAGTAATTGATGTCATCCACAAAGATCAGGTTCTGTTGGCCCAAAACACCCTTTAGCAGCCTTGAAAAGATTTTGTCAGCCTTATTGTCCTGGTTTGGAGCTTGGTAGCAGATACTTAAGATATTCCTTGATGATGATGCCTCTACTCTTCGTCAGCCAGTGCATACCTGATGAAAGTTTCCTGATGAAAGAAAACTTTCCTGTAATTTATTTTAGCTTTCATCTCTTAAAGCTTTACTGGATTTAGTAAATAGTTTTGTTAGCAAAGTGGCAATCATTATTGGTTGCTAATTCATAACCTCTCTTTTGCTCTTCATGTTTTTATGATTCAGTTGTAGAATATTCTTCGTACATCTGTTTACTTTGTCTCCATTTCATAACTGCTGAAACATTTTAATAGCTGCACCTCTAGCTCTTGATCATTACAGGTACTCTTTGTTGATTAAGCAGGAGTATAGAAATATTTATGTTCATATGATTTCATTTTCTTGTAAATAACTCAGTTTAATAACTTCCTGGAGTAGGTGGCACATATCCACCTTTGCAAAATGGTTTCTTCTGAACTTAAAAGCAGACACGGTTATTATTAATGAGATCCTCAATAATTACACCTGGATGGGAAAAGTCAGCACATACTTTTCTCTCTCATGTTATGCACTGAAATTTCAAATATTTGCTTTTGACTACTTAATCCAGACTCAGGTACTTGTAATTAGATACCTAAGGCCACACTAAGCATTAAGCTGTAGGTAATCAACTCTTAAAATGAAATTCCTTTGTTAATGGATTTCTGCTACTTACTAACACTTATTTTGCCATTGCTTGTCAAAGTTCTGTTTGTGCGTGGGAAGACTGTTTTGGATAAAATCTAAGCCTAGTGTTTGACTTGGTTTCCTGTAATTGCACATCTTGTGACTTTGGATCAAGTCCTGGTCCCTGTGACTTGGTGGGAGTAGCGCTAATAATGAAATCAATGGGATTTAGATTAGACTTCTTCATTTATACTGTGTCTGATAAGCTCTCTTCAAAAGAAACATGTTCTGAATCAAATGAGAGGCCAATTGTATCTGAACAAAAATGTGTCTTCTAAAACCTTGCCTGAAAAAGAATATATATGAGTCTGTCTGAAATCCTGACCAGAATTTTTCATCTGAAGTATATACAGGCCAAATTAAGCCCCAGTTGTGAAACATCTTGTGGGCTGAACCCCACTAATTTCACTGAAATAAAAAAGACCATCAACAGGAGTGTTAGTCTCATTGGGACAGAAAAATCCCTCCCGTTACAGCTTATGCAGACAAGATAAGCCTTGAGTTTTCATCTAAACTGTTGATTAAAGTAAAAATTAATTCAGAACATCTTGCTTGGACCTGACATGGTCTGATGGAACAAGATTCTGAATTCTGACCTTGTAGAAGTCAATGGCAATAATCCCATTGCTATCCATACAACCATGATTTAGTAGAGACAAGCTCTTGTGTCCATTATATAATCATAATGACTCATAATTTTAATATCACTCTCTAGATATTACTGTGCAGTGAATAGTACATAATTATCTAGAAGAAGTGGTATCAGAACAAAGAACGCATATTATTTTGCTCCTGTATCTGTCTGAAAAAACAACAACAAACAAAACAAACAAAACCCAGAGATTTCAGAGAGTTTATAGCATCATTCATAGAATCATAGAATCAACCAGGTTGGAAGAGACCTCCAAGATCATCCAGTCCAACCTATCCCCCAGTCATAGCCAGTCAACTAGACCATGGCACTAACAGGTCATACACGAGCCTATAGTACAGTATAAATAATAATAAAGTAGTACAATTAAAGGAAAAAATCAAATAGAGGAATAGGGCGGCAGTTGTCTCCCTGTACTCAGTACTGGTGAGGCCACACCTTCAATATTGTGTTCAGTTCTGGGCTCCTCACCATAAGAACAACACAGAAGTGCTGGAACACATCCAGAAAAGAGCAACAAGATCCATGAAGAGATTAGAGCACATTTCCTACGAGGAGCAGCTGAGGGAGCTGGGATCATTCAGTCTGGAAAAGAGGAGGCTGAGGGGAGACCTCATTGCTCTCTGGAAGTACCTGAGAGTGGAGTTGGTCTCTTCTCCCAGGCAGTCAGAAACAGAACAAAGGGACACAGTCTCAAGTTGTACTGAGGGAGGTATAGGCTAGATGTTAGGAGGAAGTTCTTCACAGAGAGAATGATTGGCATTGGAATGGGCTGCCCAGGGAGGGGGTGGAGTTGCCATCCCTGGAGGTGTTCAAAAAAAGCCTGGCTGAGGCACTTAATGCCATGGTCTAATTGATTGTCTAGGTCTGGGTGCTAGTTCGGACTGGATGACCTTGGAGGTCTCTTCCAACCTGGTTGATTCTATGATTCCTGGTGTCAGGTGACAGGACTAGAGGAAATGGATACAAGCTGCACCAGGGGAGGTTTAGGCTGAATACTAGGAAATATTTAATCACTGAAAAGGTTATCAAACATTGGGATAGTCTGTCCAGGGAAGCAGTGGAGTCATACCCCTGGAGATGTTTAAATGACACCAGATGGACCTGGTGCTTAGAGACATGGTTCAGTGGTGACCTTGCAGTGCTTTGTTGAAAGTTGGACTGGATGACCTTGAAGGCCTCTTCCAACCAGATATTCTGTGATGCTGTGATTACTCTGAGGATAGTTCAGGGTTTATTTGGTTTTTGGGAAAATAAACTATGCAAAGAAATAATAGATTGCATTGATTTAGTGTAATTTTAGGCATTATTACATCATGTAAATCCAAGCTGGTAGTCAGAGGGACCTCGTATATAGTCAATGGAGGGATGCTGGCATCTCTGAGGGTGGTTTTAGGTACTTGCTATAGAAAGGAATGTAGATACCTATTTCTCTTCCAGAAAAAGAGCAAAGAGATGACTTGCATAAACATAGGCAATTACTTTTTAGATGTCTGAAGGTATGTGAGATAAATCCCATTCTGTGAAGTTAATTAAAGCACCTTACAAAATGTGAGGCTGTCAGATTATTGTTTTCATACACATTTCCTCATTGTCCTGTCTTCTGAGGGCTTGTATTCATTCCTGAGAAGATGGCTGAGGAAACAGAAAGTTGTGTTTATTAGAGCCTCAGGGAAACTAGCATGAGTAATATGAGAATACTTTTAACACAAGACATTCTACTTTTACTCTGAAATAAACTTGTCCAAATCAGTTTCAGGTAAAGTAAAAGGCTGACCTTAATGTGTTTACATACTCCTATACTTCCCATCCTTTCCGCATCAGAAAGAGCTGACAGCATCTTTATGTTTTCGAGATTCTTTTTATTACCCGTTTCATTTTGGCATTCACTACCCCCTGCAGGAGCACAATTTCCTTTTGATTATACCTTTCAGAAAGTCTGCATGAATATGGAATTCAGATAGATTTCCTGGGCAATTCACCTATATCTCTCCTGTGAATATTTACCAGAATTCAGTATACCCCTTTTCTGGGAATGATTAGTTTCTGGCAATGCAGAGAGAGATTGCATTGGCATGTTAATTCTAGGGCCAGTCTCAGGCTCTGTCCTTTGAACTTCAGCTAACCTAACTGTATTCATCCCCATGAATTACTGCTCTGCTAATGAAGCTGGTTTCTTTTAATGATTTAATTTTATGTTTTGATAGATTCAGAGGTCTGAGGTAACAAAGAAGATGCTCTAATGTGGCTACATAGCACAGGATGAGAATCTAAGCTAAACCTCAATTATTTTGCATTAAGAGTCCGCCATTCCTTTGCTTTTCCAACCTCTCTGGGGCCTTCAGGGTCCCCAGAGATAGTTGTCTGTGATTTCATAATACAGAAAGAAGTTATGAAGTTCTGTCATGTACTTTTCAGAAAATTCACAGTTCAGTGATATATGTTCTGCTGAGGTATACAAACAACTTCTCCCTTGGTATTCTGATAGGAGAATTTATTTCAATACATCACAAACACTAAACTAACAATATTCCTCTGATTCAGCTCCTGAATATTGCAAGTACTAATATGCAATTTTATTTATGACAACCAAAATTATGAAGCTACATCGGCTTAAACAAACATGCCTACTACCTGCTACAAGCATAATCCTTGAAGGGACCAAGTACCAATTATATCTTTACTTACTGATTATCTTGTCCTAAATCAGAATATGCTATAAAAAAAAATGCAGTCTATATGCAGAATTTATAGTCTTTTCACCAAAGGTATTGTAGTCTAACTGCAGCTTAAAAGGAAGCATGACACGTGCCATGATCTTTGCACCAAATAATAGGCAGCTATAACAAATTATGAGTTCATGTCTCATCTTCATGAGAACACTCCATGTTTGCTCTAATAGAAAATAGACCTTGACTATGTGTTTATCCCTGTTTTATGAACCCTGTACTCAACACTGCTCAGGCCACACCTTGAGTACTGTGTCCAGTTCTGGGCTTCTCAATTCAAGAGAGGTGTTTAGCTACTGGAACATGTCCAGAGAAGGCTGATGAAGTTGGTGAGAGGCCTGGAACACAAGCCCTCCCTATGAGAGGAGAGGCTGAGGGAGCTGAGGTTGTTTAGCCTGGAGAAGAGGAGGCTCAGGGGTGACCTCATTGCTGTCTACAACTACCTGAAGGGAGGCTGTAGCCAGGTGGCAGTTGGTCTCTTCTGCCAGGCAGCCAGCAACAGAACGAGGGGACACAGCCTCAAGCTGTGCTGGGGGAGGTCTAGGTTGGATGTTAGGAGGAAGTTGTTGCCAGAGAGAGTGATTGGCATTGGAATGGGCTGCCTGGGGAGGTGGTGGAGTCGCCATCCCTGAAGGTGTTCAAGCAAAGTCTGGCTGAGGCACTTAGTGCCATGGTCTAGTTGACTGGCTAAGGCTGGGTGCTAGGTTGGACTGGATGATCTTGGATGTCTCTTCCAACCTGGCTGATTATATGACTCTATGTATATTTCTGATATATGCCTGGGATCAGTGTCTTCCCCTCTTTCAACTACGTAACACCTCTGCAGTATTCAGAGAAAAAAATGTGGTTTGTTTATTTATGACTCATTCTTTCCTTGCCATATTTCAGCTGGGTTTAGAGGTACACAAATGAGGATACTGCAAGAAAACAATGTAGGCAATGCTGGAAAAAAAAATGTTACAGTAAATGATTAAAAAATGAAAATTGGTCTTAAAACAAAAAGAAAAAAGAAAATTAAACAATAAGGAGATTAAACAAGGGAGCTTAATATTGTACAACAACAGATGGAAGCTTTTGCCTACAACAAGAAGGAAATAAGTTAGTAAACCAATAATACCTTTAATATGTATCTGCATTTACTTATCATGCTACATGAAGCCAGCTTTATTGCTGATGGCCTGGGGATAAACATCTATGTTCTCAGAGCCAATATTACCTTTAGCATTTATATAAGGGTTGAATGAGAGATTAGAGATTGCTGGGCATCTGCTTTGTTTGGCCTTGAGTGGTTTTTTAATGATAAAATATTTTTATTGATATTATTTTTAACTTCCTCAAATTAGCTTTGTGAAAATATAATAGAGGTGTTTTACTTCTCTTTTTGTCTCTCAAAGAGATAAACATAGTAAGACAGAGAATGGAGCTAATAACAATAGCTTCGTAGCCTGTTTTCTGTATTTGTAAAGCAGAATCCAAACATAACAGAGATAAGAAATGAAGAATAATATTTATGTGTGCATATGTGTGAGTGTGTGTGCTTGTGTGAAAGATGGAGGAAATGACCAGATAAATCATTAGATGACACATGCTAGCTGAGGTAGTCTGGTTTATGTCTGCGTGTGTGTCCATTCAGATGGATTATTTGCACTGTTTTGGATGTACAGAAAATAGCAACAAATAAATCTCTCTTGTATTCTCCACAGCACTGTGTGTGTTGACCATTTTCAAGTGCAAATTGAAGTCAACACAGTTTGTTATATGTAATTTTTCACATAACATTCTCTAGGATATGGGATCCTTTGTGGATAAAGACTTCAAATCATACGTCATTGACTATACCTGTTAAGGTGACTGGTCACACAGGGAAGCACATTTAGGAAAGAAAAGAATCATTAGGAACAAAGCCCTCTAGTTATCTCTGTGCAATCATTCAGTATTCAGAAATCAGATTTTTCATACCATCCAAAATCATGCTGGTGCCTTTAAGAAATGCTACATGCTGACAACTTTTTGTCTTCCTATTTGTGAGTAGGATTTAATTTTTTTTTCTCCTGAAAATTCACCAACCATAGTTTTCACAGAGAAAACCAAAAATACTTGTGGGGAAAGAGAAGCACCACAGTTTGTAAGGGAAAAATAAAGTGTGATAGGAATTCTAAGGAAAATAAGAGCTCTAACTAGACATGTGCAAAGGAAAGATTGTGTTAAGTGGGGGAAGGGAGCTTCTGCAAAGATGTTTTGAAAATGCTTTTGAGAATGACAGTTAATGGGGGTAAAAAAGCATAATGCTAACCCACTGGAATTCTTCCAAAGCTTCCTTCTTCTTAATCACCTCCCCACAATGCCAACATTACCAAAGCTCAGGAATCTCTTGCAAATTACTTGATTGTAGGGAGAGGGCAAATCTTAGAAGGATTCTTGAGAGTGACTGTTCTCACTCAGCAGGTTAGCAAAAAGATTACTGATGTATCTGGCAGATGACTTTGCCAGTTCTCTTAGAGTGCACTGGTAAGACAGGGCAAGAGTTTCAAAATTCTTTTGCTTCTGTTTTCTTCCTGAGAAGAAATATAGAAAGAGCAGAGATGAAGGTATAAGAAGGCAGAAATCATAGAATCAACCAGGTTGGAAGAGACCTCCAAGATCATTCAGTCCAACCTAGCACCCAGCCTTACCCAGTCAGCTAGATCATGGCACTAAGTGACAGTGACTCCACCACCTCCCTGGGCAGCCCATTCCAATGCCAATCACTCTCTCTGGGAAGAACTTCCTCCTAACATCCAGCCTATACTTCCTCCGGCACAACTTGAGACTGTGTCCCCTTGTTCTGTTGCTGGTTGCCTGGCAGAAGAGACCAACCCCCACCTGACTACAACCTCTCTTCAGGTAGCTGTAGACAGCAACGAGGTCCTCCCTGAGCCTCCTCTTCTCCAGGATGAAACCTATGCAGGCAGAAAGGTTTAATGATCAGAAGGGCTGTTAATTTTGGAAAACAAAATAGCCTCAGAGATTGCAACAGAATAAACTGCAAGGAAGAATATGTGCTAAAGGAAAATGTTGACATTCTTTTACTTCCAAAACACTGAAGTTCCCTTTGTTAATATCATATGGATGAGTCTATTTGTCTCATTCACATGTATAATCCTATGAACTATTGAGTTAAAATGAAATATAAGTATATAAAAATATGGAAATATTAGAGATAAATATATACAAGACTTCTGTATATGTTGTTGTAAAATCTCAACTGTTTGTTTTCATATTTTGAGGGGTCTTCTTTTAACCACAGAAGAAAATTGTTCTATCCATATAGCAGACAGCCTGCAGGCAAGCCTAGCACTTTAATTAGACATGCCCAAGTCACTGTGTATCAGTACTCAAATCCAGTACACCCTGCATGGGAATGATCCAAACTTAGTGACAGTTGACAGCTGTCCTGTGGCTTTGTGAGATTTAGTTTGTAATCTTAATCTTGTTCTTCTTGGACAATCTAGAAGGAAACCAACTTGATTCTTCCTTGACCTCACCTTGTTACAGGCCTAGAAGGGCACAGTCTCAAACTACACCAGGGCAGGTTTAGGCTAGATATTAGGAAGAAGTTCTTCGTAGAAAGAGTGACTTCTCATTGGAATGGGCTGGAGTCACCATCTCTGGAAGTATTTAGAAGTAGCCTGGATGAGTCACTTCAGTGCCGTGGTTTATTTAGTTAATTAGAAGGGTTAGGTGATAGGTTGGACTGGATGATCTCAAAGGTCTTTTCCAAGCTGGTTATTCTGCGATTCTGTGATTCTATAATATCTGTAATATCTATATAAGATCATAATCTACCATCTATTAAGATTCATGCTGCTTGTTTTCTCTTTCCTCAACACAATCGCCAATACAAACAGCTCTTCATCCTTCAAACCTGTTGAGACTTCCTTGAAAAAAACTTTAAAGGGAATTCTGGTTTCAATAATACACTTTCCACTAGGACTAACTCTCCCCAGTGTTTTCAAATCTGACATTTAGAGCTACATGCAAATTATTTGTGACTGAGCAAATTAGCTAATTAAATAATTGGCTTAGGGCTTCATAAAATTTGGCTGCTATGGAAATGAGGCTGTCTGCTATCTTGTGAGCTTCATCTAAGCATTAAAAGTACTTCATGTCTCTACTCCAGGTGAAATTGCAGTAGCAGCAGATTTGTTTTTAAAATGGTTGTTTATAGAGGTGTTCTTGCATAGTTTCCAAATCAATATGTAGTCAGATGCATCCCCTCAGAAACTCTGTACCCAAATTAGACTGCAGTCTGCCCTCCTCATGCACAACAATAAATGTGCACCACAATTTTGATTGTACTTCAAACTCACAGCTTTTTGTTTGCTTATTTGGAGTCCCTTGTTAAGATCTGGGCCTGTAGATCATAGAATCAGCCAGGTTGGAAGAGACCTCCAAGATACCATTGACACCAAATCCCCAAAAGCCTCTCTAGAAACTCAGTGTGCTGGGGTCTCTCTTTAAAGCACCTGAACACTCAGGTATGCACTAGTGGGACTAAACATGCTGTATTAGAGAATTGTCTGCAGTTGCAGAGATGGTTTTGGGACCATGGAGATGTGTTGAGATGGCTCCCATTACTTACAGTGCTGGCATATAGGCTCTTTAAGGTCAGAAAGGGAAAATATAGAAGAGAGTTGCCCTTTGTGTCAGAAACCAGATGGAGTGCACAGACCTCTCTGCCTGTCCATGGGTGAGGAGCCAAATGAGGCTTGATATTTGCAACTAAAGAAGGACAGACAGAGATAATGTTATAGTGGTACAAGCCACCAAACTCAGAAGAACAAGTGGATGAGGTCC
Organism: Pogoniulus pusillus; assembly: GCF_015220805.1. Taxonomy (NCBI): domain Eukaryota; kingdom Metazoa; phylum Chordata; class Aves; order Piciformes; family Lybiidae; genus Pogoniulus; species Pogoniulus pusillus. The sequence continues at coordinate 42,656,919 of NC_087266.1, forward strand.
TTGAAAACAAGGTATAAAACTGCCTTACATTCACAGGCCATGGATCTAATGGTAGACTTCAATCATCCTGTTACGTGCTAGAGAGACAATATAGAGGGATAAAAATAATCCATAAGGTTCCCAGAATGAGTTGACAATGTCTGTCTCCACCAAGTGATAGAGAAGTCAATGAACAGAAGTGCTGTGGTGAACCTTGTACTCACCAAGGATAGTCTCACTGGGAGTGTGAATCACAGAATGTTAGGGGTTGGAAGGGACCGCTAGAGATCAAATCCAATCCTCTTGCCAAAGCAGGATCACCTAGAGCAGGCTGCAGAGGAATGCATCCAGGCAGGTTTTGAAAGTCTTCAGAGAAGGGGAACCCCACAGCCTCTCCAGGCACTCTGTTCCAGTGCTCTGTCACCCTCACCATAAAGACATGTCTCTTCCTGTTGAGGTGGAACTTCCCATGTTCCAGCTTGTACCCATTGTTCCTTGTCCTATCAATGGGCATCACCCAAAAGAGACTGTCACCTTGTGCTAGTTTGCAGCAAGCTAGAATGTTTTGGTGGAAAGAACTAGATAATAGGCTGTGAAAAGGAAAACAATGGTTGTGTCTCCTTGTCTCACAGTCTCGCTGAGGACTGTGGGAACAAGAAGAAAAACATTAGATAACATTCTCCATTTTGTTCTCACTCTGCTTTTTGCTTCACACCAAGCCACATCTCCTTAACCTCACTGCCACTAACCTTCCTTCTTAACCTCTTGGCTGCACTTTTATTCCTTTCTCAGGATTTGGGGTAAGGTTGAGAGGGCAGGGGGAGGTGTTGGGGTGGTTTGAGAACCCCTCCTGGGGACTCAGGTTTCTGGGAGGGGAGTTGTGCTTCTGTATTACTTTTCCTTGTATATTTCTGTATATAACTGTATATACTGTAAATATCTGCTTTTATATTGTGCTGCTTGTAAATAAATAGCTTCATTTATATTCCTGGAGCCCTTCTGAGTTAGCTGGGGCAATTACAAAAGTGTGGGGGAGCGGGTAAGAGCCCAAACCATCACAGACCTTCATTTTGACACCCACTCCTTAGGTATTTATAGACACTGATAAAATATTGTCTCAGCCTTCTCTTCTCAAAACTAAACTGTCTCAGTTCTCTGTCTTTCTTCATATGAGAAATGTTCAAGACTTGCCATTATCCTTGTAGCTCTCTGTTGGAATCTTTCCAGCAGATCCCTGTTTCTCTTGAATTGGAGAGCCCAAGGTAGTTTTGATTGTGGTGGCTACAAGATGGTGGAGTTCAAAATCCTGAGGGAGGAGGGTCAAAAGTGCACTCAGATATCTGGAGTTCAAAATGACAGACTCTGAACTCTTCAAGGAACTGCTCAGAATAGTCAGATGGGATAGAGCCCTGAAGCTCACATCACCCAAGCTCAACTGAAGATTCGTTTTGGTCATCAGTCAATGGGTGCTAAGGAATTGCACTGTGCTGATGCTATACAGCTGGAAAGGGATATGGCAGAAAATTACCCGGGGATCCAGATGGGCACCACCTTGAACATGAGCCAAAAATGTGCCTTGGATACAAAGAAGACTAATGGGATTCTTGGCTGTATTAAAGTATTGCCAGTCACTTTGAGGGAAATGATTCTTTCTTTCTACTCAGCACTGGTAAGCCGCACCTGGAGTTTTGTGTCCAGATTTGGGATGTCTCTTTGGGACATAGACATACTGAAGAGTGTCCAGTGTAGGGCCATGAAGGTGATTGAGGAACTGGGACATCTCATGTGAGGAAAGGATGAGAGAACAGTGACTGTTTAGACTACAGTAAAATAGGCTCATTGGGGATCTTAACAACATGTGTTAATACCTGAAATGATGGTGCAAAGAGAATGGACCCAGGCTCTTTTTCAGTGGCATCTAGATGCAGAGGGTGCAAATTGACATGCTGGAGACTGCCTGAACATCAGGAAAGACTTTTTCACTGAAGCATGACTAAGTACTATCATAGGTTTTCCATGGAGTCTCCATCCTTAGAGATCTTCAACAACCATTCGAATATTGTCCTGGGCAGCCCATTCTAAATGGCCTTTCTTGAGCAGAGGGCTTGTAACAGATGACAGCCATGAATTTGCGCATACAAACCTGCAAAAATAGTTATGTTGGCCATTTTCTATTTCCTCATGCATTATGATTCCATATTCAAAACTTTATATCCTTCTTGCATTGTTGAATTTAACAGTAGGAATGGAGAAGTATACGTAGTTTAGAATGTGGTGAGGCCCTATCCAATATTCCATGAATTACAGAAACAGATTTTTATGAACAAGTGGTAAGACAAAAGCTTTATGGATGGATGGATGGATGGAAGAAACAGAAACTTTCAAGGCTAAATAAATTTTCTTGGCTTCATAAGAATTATTTAAAGAAAAAGAACAGCACTCCTTTTTCTTTTTGTGGATATACCTTTAGCCCAGTAAATATGACTTGTGCAATTACCAGTGAAAAGACCACAAGAGCTGTATTGACCTGACACTGCAAGGTCTCAGAAGTTATCTGGGCTTGCCTTGGCCTAAGTAGGTTTTAGCTGTTACAGCAATTGTCTAATGGCCAAGTGGCAAATTGATTACTAGTGTATTTTTATTTAACTCTTTAAATGTTACGTATTGCAGAGATCTGGCAAACCTAGGCAGTCACTGTACATGACCTTTTACTCGAGTCCTTTATCATTAACTGAGACCATTAGTGGAAAGACTTGGGGAGAGGGGGAAAAGAATCAATTATGTTTATATATATATACATACATGTGCTTCACATTCTAACTGGATATTTATTTATGCTGTCTTATCATGCATAAAATCATCCATATCCATTTTGACTACAACAGTAATATTTATCTTTATAACTTGTGTGCAATATTCAAACTTCAGCTTTGAGACAAAGAGAAGAATACCAGCATCGAGAAAATATATGAAAATAACCCTAAGCAGAACTCAAGACAGAGAAAATAGTTCTAAATCATCAAATCTCACGCACCCTCGACGCTTTGGTGGTGTCCTCTCATAATTCTTATTTACAAAGCCTAACACTTTTGACCCAGAGAAACAATGGGAAGGGTTCAGAAAAGGCAGAATCATAGAATCAGTCAGGCTTGGAAGGGACCACAAGGATCATCTAGTTTCAGCACCCCTGCCATGGGCAGCGGACACCCTACCCTAGATAAGGCTGGCCAGAGCCTCATCCAGCCTGGCCTTAAACACCTCCAGGGTTGGAGCCTCAACCATCTCTCTGGGCAACCCACTCACCACTCTCATGGTGAAGAAGGAATTTTATGTATAATGCTTTTATTGGACCATTTTTGAGGGAGTGACTAAGTGATGTGGTCTAGAATTATTAGTATCCATTGTAATTAGGATGCTAATTATCACTTGTGTTTTGACTGAAACGTTAAGACCTCAGCTATACTAACAGTAAATTCTTGACTATATTTATGTGGTGGTTTCCTTTTTAACCATAACAAGGATCTAGGGAAGAACATCTGATTTCCATAGTTAGTTTTTAAAATGATGAGAAATAAAAATATGTTCTTACTTCTGATTAAATGCTAATGTGTTCACAGTGACCTTTCAAATAGTAGTTACATGATTGTTTAATTATAAAGGATTTTGGTCTAGCTACACTACTCTCACAGTCTAGATTTTCTTTTTTTTTTTCTTTTAATTATTATTATTATTTATAGAAAACTAGTTCCTTCATTGCTTCACACAGTTTTAAGTTATAAATTTAATATATGAAAAATAACTATTTCCCATACAAATTTGAAAATCTACTTATCTTCTTTCAGGTTACAGCCAGGTAATAGAATTCTTTCCCTGTGGGGAATAAGGCATCTAATACTGTTAGGAGCAGTAAAATGAATCTAGAACAACTATTTCTCACTAAGAACATTTATATTTATTGATCTATCATGCATGCATTTTAATGTGACAAGTGAGTTAAGATTTGTTGGTTGATATTGCAGTTCTTGCTGGAATATATATCTATTGATTTCGGGAATCGCTTCACTGATATTTGAGCCTTATGACTCTGGCATCACGATAAGAGGAGAATGCAATCCAGCATGTCTGAAATAACTGCCTATATTCCCATTATATTGAATATCCATATAAACATTTGATGACCTAAAGAGGGAGATCCAGTATACCCCAATTATTTGCCTTCCTGTTCACGTTGATCATTTTCAGATGATCATGTGGTAAGTTAGTGTGCCGGTTTGAAGCTAGCTAGAATGTTTTGATGAGAAGAATTAGATTACAGGCTATGGAAGGAAAACAATGGTGATGTCTGCTTCCCTCATAGGCTTGCTGAGATGCATAAAAATAAAAATTCAAACATAGATAAGGGAGACTCTCACTTCAGCTGCTGGCAAGCTCCAAGCTGCATCTTACTCTCTAACCTCACCCCCCGTTTATTTTGACTAATCCACTTTGCTTCCTAACCCCCTGGCAGAACCTCCATTCTTCCTTGGGACTGGGGTAAGGTTGAGAGGGGTAGAGAGAAGGTGAAGGGGCAGTTGAGAGCCCCTCCTGGAGACTCAGGTTTCTAGGAGGGCTGTTGTGTTTCTGTATTACCTTTTACCTTGTATATTTCTGCCTATAACTGTATATACTGTAAATATCTGTCTGTATATTGTGCTAAGCTGTAAATAATAATCTTTATTCTATTTCTAGAGTTGGTTGAGTCTAGTCTGGGTGATTTCTAAAGTGTGGGGGGGCAGGGAACACCCAAACCATCACAGTCTGTATATACTAGTGAAAAAAAACACCCAGATAAATCCTAAGAAGTAATTATTCCATTTCTCTCTGACATTCCGTGTCTTTTGGAGGTGAGCCATATTTCAGTTTATAGAGGCAGAAGACTATCTCCTCAGTATGTTTGAATCTTTATTTTAGCCAATGTAACAGAAAAGTTGCTTTTTGACACAATAATTTTGACAAAAAATTATGTAATTGTCCCAGTGCACATTTATTTATTTATTTATTTATTTATTTATTTATTTATTTATTTATGATACAGTTGTGTTTCTTTGTGTTGTTTTGGGTCTAGATCTAGTGGCTATTCAAAACAGAGGATGGCCCTTTTATGCTAACCATCCATCAGAGAAAAGAGTTCAAACAAACTGTGGTTTCAGTTTTAAAAGATCTTTAAGGATTGATGGTTGAATGAACATATGCCTTGTTTTTCTCTCTTCCATCTGCCCAAGCAAGTAGCAACGTTTTTACTGTTCATTAAAGCCTATAAAGAAATTTGACAATCTAAAATCTTGAATAAAAGAAAAAAAAAAAAAAAAAAAAAAAAAACTTTTTGTCATCACCAAAAGCTCAGTTCTAAAATCTGCAGCTAGGAATTGTTCAATCTTCTTGCCTAGGCATAGAAATTCTTCTGTCTTCTATCTTACACTGAGTGTGGTACAGTGTGTTAAAGCCTGTTTGATGAGACGAGAGCATCAGTCTGCTTTTAGCTGCAAAGGGTACATTCTTTTCTAAAGTGAGTTATGGCCTTGAGATTCTTATTTATCTTATTCTGAAGTGCAATTAAGAAGCAGGAAAATTCTTCTCTGGTCATAATGCCCCTTAGCAAATGTGCCTTCCAAAGAAAGGAATGTACAGGAAAGTATTGTGTTGGAAATCTGTTCGGTGGAGCGCTATGGGAAGATGACTCTTTGTTCACCAATATGGTTAGATGGTCAAATTCACTTTATTTCTGTGATACAGTGACTTATATGCATTCTAGCAAGAGGTGTGCTCCACCAAGATTGGTTACAGTCAGAGGGTCCAGAGTTACATGTAAGGTGTGCATAGGTTAGCTTATCACAACACTCTAAGGGTCAGCCTTCTAGACCACCCACTCCAGCCCCTTTGGTTATCTAGTATCTGCCCACTGCAGCTGTGTGTGGGGTGCTCAGCTGTTTACAGCTCGATTTCCTGGGCTACCAGGCTTCCAAGGACATTCTCAGCATGGGTTGCTCATGTTTATAAATTTATGTCCTCGACTGGTGAGAAATTCTTCCACAGTATTGCTACAAGGAATCTCACTTATTTGCCAGAACACCTTATAGGTTTGGAAAACATTTCCCTTGTGCATCCAGCACTTTTGTATTCTATGTGTGAAATATCAACCTTGGGGATGTATTTGAACAGTTAGTCCTAGAAATCATCTTTGGCATTTCTAGGCTTTTCTTTGAAGCTTGTACAAATTGTTGAGGTCCTTGGAAATGGCTGCTCTCAAGTTTGAAATACAAATACTATTACCTAGTTTATAAAATTCAATAATGAACCTCAGCTTGCTTCTCGAAAAGAAGTTTTCTTGAAGTAGATCACTTAACATACACAAATAACTGACTTTTTGCTAAACCCAGACTACCTGTTAATCCTAGATAGAGTTCAGTGCTGTTCTTCAAGTCATTCTATCAATGGATGTGGTAATGGAAATCTTTAATAAATCATCCAGTGAGGCCTGGTGCAAGTTTGTAATGGGTTCAGATGTCACTATGTTCTCAGATGGGGTGCTATAGGTATGGTGTCTCTGTGGAGAGGCCATGCTGGCCAAGACCAACCCTTATCTCTTTATTTGTCTCCACTCTTTGTACTGTGAAGTGGTGGGGAAGATGACCAACCTGGCTGGACAGGGAATTTTTGCTGGAATTCAGGAAAAAAGGAGAGTTTACTACTTTTGGAAGAAGGAGCAGGCAACCCAGGAAGAGCGTATAAATCTCATTAGGTCATGCAGAGAGAGAATCAGAGACAAAAGCTTGGATAGAAATCAATTTGGCTACTCTCATAAGAGACAACAAAAATAGGCTTCCAAATACATTAATAACGAAAAGAGAGCCAAGGAGAATGTCCACTCTTTATTGGATGTGGCAGGGAATATTGCCACCAAGGAAGAAGAAAAGGCTGAGATACTTATTGCCTTCTTTGCTTCAGTCTTTAATAGTCAGACCTGCAATCCTTAGGGTATTTAGCTCACTGTACTAGAAAAGAGAGAGAGGGAGCAGAATAAACCATCCTTAATCCAAGAGGAAGCAATTAACAACCTGTTACACCACCTAGACACTCACAAGTCTCTGAGGCCTAATGAGATCCACTCAAGAGTGCTGAGTGAGCTGGCAGAGAAACTTGCCAAGCCACTGTCCATCATTTATCAGCAGTTTTGGTTCACAAGGGTAGTCTGAGATGACTGAAGTCTTGCCAATATGATGCCCATCTACACAAAGGTGCAGAATCTGGGGACCTACAGGCCTGTCAGCCTGACCTTGATACTAGGGAAGATTATGGAGTGGTTCATCTTGAGTGTGCTCACACAGCATGTGCAGGTGGATCAGGTCCTGCTTGACCAACCTGATGTCCTTCTATGATGAGGTGACCTGCCTAGTGGGCAATGGGAAGGCTGTGGATGTTGTCTACCTGGACTTTCATAAAGCCTGTGACAGTCTGCCTCATTCTGATAGAGAAGCTGGTGGCTCATGGCTTAGACAGGTGTGCTCTCACTGGACAGAAAGCTGGATGAATGGCTGAGAACAGGGACTTGTTTCCCAGGACTGAGTGTGGGGGCTTGCCTTGTTTAATATCTTTATCAATAATCTGGATGAGGGGATTGAAAGCTCTCAGGAATTTTGCAGAGGACACCAAAATCAATGGGAATGTTGATCTACATGAAGGCAGGAAGGCTCTGCAGAGGAGTCTGGACAGGCTGGATCAATGAGCCAAGGTCAGTTGTACAAGGTTCAACAAGGCCAAGTGCCCGGTCCTGCACTTGATTCACAACAATCCCATGTAACACCACAGGCTTGAGGGAGATTGGCTGCAAAGTTACCCGGCAGAAAAGCACCTGGTGATGATGGCTGACAGTCATCTGAACATGAGCCAGGAGTGTGTTCAGGTCACCAAGAAGGTCAATAGCATCCTGACCTGTATCAGAAATAGTGTAGTCAGTAGGAGTAGAGAAGTCATTTGTGGCCCTGTACTTGCTACTAGTAAGGCCACACCTCAAGTATAATCAGTTTTGCTGAAGAATGTCCAGCAAAGGGTGATGAAGGTGGTAGAAGGTCTGAAGGACAGGTCTCATGAGGAGCATTCAAAGGAACTGGTGTTTAGTCAATGGAAGACAAAGCTGAGGGGAGACCCTGGTGCTCTCTATAACTGCTTGAAAAGAGGTTGTAGTGAAGGAGATGTTGGCCTCTTCCTCCTGGTAACAAATGATAGGACAAGGGGAAATGGCCTTAAATTGCAGCAGGAGAGGTTTAGATTAGATACTAGGAAAAATGTCTTCTGAAAGAGTGATCAAGTGTTGAAACAGGCTGCTGGGGAAAGTGGTTGAGCATCATCCCTTGAGATGTTGAAAAAATCTGTTTGGGACATGATTTAATGGGTTTGATGGTGTTGGGTTGTCAGCTGGACTTGATGAACTGAGAGGTTTTCTCTAACCTTCATGACCCACAAGCTTTCTCATTCCTCCTCTTCTCATTTTCTTTCATCCTGCATGGAGGAATGGCAGAGTAGAAGTTTGGTTGTCACAGAGATATCAGGGTATTTGTTGTTATGGTGACATAGTAGGTTCTTCTTGCATATCAGATGACTACAAGTACAAGGCTGAAAATTCATACTCATTTTGTGAATAACATATGGAAAAAGCTTTCCAGTCAAAACTATAACTGAGAGAAACGTTTAGTGTTCCTTTTATAGAACAAGAGTACTGTTTTTAATTTAAGTAGATAGTGTAGGAGCACCAAAATGCCCAATTTGGATTAAAGCTGTATAGGTAACACAATAAAAATCTTTAATTCTGATTTATTCTATTTTTTTACTGTAACCCCCACTATTACTCCATATGTGAATATATATTAGGACTGCAGGGAGAGGTGGGAACAATATTAAATGTCCTCACAGAGAATAGGAATGATGATTTTTTTCTTTAATTATTTTGCCAACATCATTGGAGCTATTATCTCATAATAGTAAGTGCTGAATGGTCACCTTTTCCCAACCTTTCTTACTACTTATTACTAAAAAGCAAAACATAATGGGCAACAGCTGTTTCTACTATGCCATAGATTTAGCTACACTCCCTAAGTGAGCAGTTCAGTTCACCAGCATTCCTTTCTCTGTAAGGCAGTAATTACAAAGCTAATGTTAATCTGCAAAACATTGGTATCTATTTTTAAGGCAGATGAAAGGAAGCTTTTAGTTTTCATTATGATAATTTATTTTTCTTCTTTGGCCTTTCTTTTTATTTCTTTTGTCTGATTTTAAGATTCCACTCCCACATCTTTACTCCTTTTAACTTTCATCCTTATTATAATTATTCCAGCCTATTCTTTTTCGCATCTTCAAAGTGAGGAAGCTACAGTTTTGAGAGTTTTGCCTCTTTATATTTCTAGTTTTCTTGATTTTTTGTTGTTGTCATTGCTATCTTCTTTCTTTGTGATTCTTCTCTGAGACAGGGTCGTGGTGAGTGAAATGCTAAAGCTGTCATGGTTTAACGTCAGACAGCAACTAAGCATATCACAGCCACTTGCTTACTTCCTCCTGCCTCAATGGAATGAGGAGGACAATTGAAAAACTCTTTGACCTCATGGATTGAGATAGGAACAGTTTAATAAATGAAATAAAATAAAATATAAAAATAATAATTAAAAGGAAGATAACAAAAAGAGAGAAAAATAAATGTCCAAGAAAAAAAAATAGAATCATAGAATCAACCAGGTTGGAAGAGACCTCCAAGATCATCCAGTCTGACCTAGCACCCAGCCCTAGCCAGTCAGCTGGACCATGGCACTAAGTGCCTCATCCAGTCTTGAGCACTTCACAATCCACAATTCAACTACTTACTACCCACTGACCGACACTCAGTTAATTCCTCACCAGCAATTGGCCCCTCTTGGCCAACTCCTCCCAGTTTATGCACTGAGCATGACATTCTATAGTAGAGAATTTCCCTTTAGCCAGTTCAGGTCTACCTTCCTGGCTATACTCCCTCCTAGCTTCTTGTAAACCATCTTTCCACCAGAGCATGGGAAACTGAAAAGTCTTTGGCTTAGGACAAGTATTGGTTTGGTACAACTAAAGTGCAAGTACAAACCAATACATTGTCATCACTATTTTCATACTAAATCCAGAACACAGAACTGTACCAGGTACCAAGAAAACTGACTTTATCCCATAAGAAACCAGGACAAAAAATCTAGAGACCATATACAAAAATCTAGGGAACTTTCACCATATGAAACATTGCAGAAGGAAATATATAATTAGTAATGAATATAGTAATTAAAATATTTTCAGTCTGAAGGGATAGAATGCACTGATGTGTTTGTGGTTTATTAGGGAGAATCTTTTTTTCTTTGCTCAAGAATTTGAGTTTATTTGTTCAGGATGGATTTTTCAGGGAAAATTTTTCTCTTTTAAACAGTGACTGAAATTAGACTTCTGAAGCTCACCATAAATATTCATCTTTTTATTACATGCATTACTTGAACAAGATGATCTCAGTCAAAATTATTAATCAGATGCAACAAAAACCTTTATCTTCGAAAGCTGACAGTATTCCCATTGCATCAGAGGGGTTATGTCCTGGCTACACTACAAAGATTCTACACTGTACATTCTCAGTCCTAGTTCAGAGAGTTGTGCAACTGCCTTCTGTCCTTCAGCCTGCATGGTCTTCTTTTTCTGGAAACAGACATTGAGAATATGATCCAACTGCATCTTAAGCCCATGTCAAGAGCCTGGCCATGTACCCAAACTAGATAGCCAGTCATCTATTTTACAGAACAGTTATTGGCTGTGGGTTGAGTTCCTAAAATAGAGACAGCTAGAATCACTCATCAATGCTAATTGTTTTTTCAGTCTGAGTAACTCAGACTGTTTGTTCAGACTGAGTATCTCACCAAATCTTATTACTCAAAGGAAAGAAAATGGATACTTTGCATTATTTCTTGTACAAAATAGATATTATTATTGTTGTTATTATTATTATTATTATTATTATTATTATTATTATTATTATTATTATTATTATTATTCATTTACTATGTAATACCCATATGTTAATATAATTTTTGTACCTTTCATTTTGAGGAACATCTAACCTCTCCAAAGATGAGTTAATAGTTCTAGTTCTTAATGATGACAAAGAACTACGAGGTAAAGAAAGACAATTATCCTACTTTCTGACAGCAGGATTGTGATGGTTTGGGTGTTCCCCCCCCCCCCCCCCCCACACACACACACACTTTGGAAATCACCCAGACTAGACTCAGCTGGCTCTGGAAATTGAATGAAGCTTATTAGTTGCAACTTAGCAGAATATACAAGCAGATATTTACAGTATATACAGTTATAGGCAGAAATATACAAGGTAAAAAGTTATTACAGAAACACAACAGTCTCCAGGAGGGGCTCCCAACTGCCCCTTCACCTTCTCTCTACCCCTCTCAACCTTACCCCAGTCCCAAGGAAGAATGGAGGTTCGGCCAGGGGGTTAGGAAGCAAAGTGGATTAGTCAAAGAGGCTAAAGAGAGAGATGCAGCTCCAAGCTACCCAGCAGCCAAAGTGACTTTATCTATGTTTTGATTCTTGTTCTTATACCTCTCAGCAAGCCTATGAGTGAAGTAGACAATGCCATTGTTTTCCTTTCACAGCCTGTAATCTAGTCCTTTTCACCAGAACATTATAGCTAGCTTCAAACTAGCACAAGGATAGAAAAGATGAAGCAGGAAATGCAGGAGAAATTTAAAAGACATCTCACATTGTAGAATTCTGGCATTAATTTGAAGCAGGAAGCTGGAGATACAAAAAAAGCTGTGATTCTGAAAAGTTTCTGTTCAATGTGTGCTGCAAAAAGTGAAAAGGGAGGTCTCTCAGTAATGCAAGCTTGTAGTATTCTACACTCCTATAGGTGTTTTTTTTTGGTTGATTGGTTTATTGGTTGGGTTTTTTTTTCTTTGTTTTCACATGTTTTTATGCTTCTTTACTGAAGGGGAAAATACACTTTCTTTTCTCAAGTGCAACTCTTGCAACCTTGACTTGTTCAAAACAAAAGCAAACAAAAAAAAAGATGTATTGTTCTGTTTATTTCCTTGAGTTTTGGGGTGATATGGTTTGGTTTATTAATATTTTATGCTTCAGCATATATGAACTGGAATTCATTCTGAGATAGATTCATCAGAGGTGGATGTTCCAGCTAAAATCTGCTGATTAGAATGAGGATAAAAGGAAAAACATTGGGTAAAAACACACACTACACCACACCACACCCCCCCTTTTAAGTGAAATAAAAGAAAAATACAACCAAATCACTCTGAGATACCAGAAACAGGGAAAAATAGTAAGAAATTATTTGTCTCTAGAAGTGTTGATAAACTAATTTCTCAGCAAGCAGTGAAGGTAGTTTTTGGAATGGGGTAAGAAGATCAAATCTTGAGCATGGAGAGAGAAATGTCTGTATCAATTTACTACAGTAATTATGTTTCATAAGGGCTCTTGGCTATAACTGTTTATACTGTGACACTTCTCAACATCCAAGTGTCCAGCTCATGGGAACTCTAAAATGGCTTATGGAATTGGCTAGGTTGTCATAGCAGAGTTCAATACATAACGACCCATAATAAGGAAAGAATTTAGTTTTACAAGCATGGATACTTTCCATTTTGTAGCACAGCAGTTGGTAGATGAAACATAGTGTCAGTAGTTAAACTGTTGAGATCCTTCCGCGCCCAAAGGATGCAAAACACCAGCAGACAAAACCAGACCAAGGGACCCATAGCAATAAAAAATATTTACTTACCAGACAAGAAATATATCTATGCCTGGGAGCAATGAATGTGAGAGCTCTAACTCTTCATAACGCTGTTAATAGAGGAGAACTGACTCAAACAAAAGCTCTGAAACATTCCAGCAAGTGATAAAGACATTCAAAGTCTTTTCCCTCTCCTGGAGATTCAAGTATTATTTGGATTTTGTGGGTTTTGGGCTTTTTTTTTTTTTTTAATTCAAATGAAGAAGCAAATCAGAATTAGATACTAGATTTTCTTATTTAGAATACTAGGATTTAGCTGTATTTTGGAGAAAGGATTAATAGTAGGACAACCTATTCCATTGTAATGGGAGATGTAGATACAATGCACATGAGTAGTGTGAAGTAACATTCTTGGACACTGTAATCCAATACTCACAGAATCACAGAAACATTCAGGTTGGAAAGACCCTCAGGATCACCAAGTCCAACTGATAACCCTATACTGCAAGGCTCACCCTCAACCATATCCCCAAGCACCACATCCAAACAACTTTTAAACACATCCAGGTTTGGTGACTCAACCACCACCTTGGGCAGCCCATTCCAATGAAAAAAAATGTTTCCTAATAGCTAAACCTGCCCAATCACAGCTTCAGGCCATCACCTGTTGTTCTGTCACTAAATAAAGCATAGAAATAGCAAGGACATCTAAGATAGAGTTAAAAGGACAACACAAGATCTCTAATGCAGACAAGCACTCAAGAACATAAAATCAGGACCAAAAAGGCAGAAAACAAAGCAAAAAAGCATGGTTTACCATGAATTACACAGGAATTAATTTAAAAAAATGTTGTGGACATAAAACACACACACAAATGTTTTAAATTGTTTTCCCTTAGAATGGTGAGAAATAAGGCTACTGTATGTTTAAATACCACAAAGAGCCTCCAATTAACACAGCACCCAAAAGGCCTTTTCTGTTTGCAAATAATAGGTCTGTCACAGTGCCTTCCCTAGTTGGCTCACTCACCATCTGTGTCAGGAAGTTATCTTCCACACGTTCCAGGAACCTCCTAAAATGTTTCCTATCAACTGTACTGTAGTTCCATCGGGCATCTGGTAAACCAAAGTCTCCCACAAGTGGTAGTGACTGTCAAACTTCTCTGAGATGCATATAGAATATTTCATCTGCTTCTAGAACCTAGTTGAGTCATCTATAATGGACTCTTACTGTGATATCTGCCTTGTTGACCTTCTATCTGACTCAGACTCATACCTATTGCCATAATCCTTAAGCTCTAGGCAGTCAAAACATTTTCTAATATATAAGGCTACCCCATCATCTCTCCTTTTACTGTCTCTTCTGAAGAATTTCTAGCTATCAATTGCAGCACTGCAGCTGTGTGATTTATCCCACTGTGTTTCCATGATGGGAACTATGTCATAGTTCTCCTGTGGCACAGTAGCTTCCAAGTCTTTTTGTTGGTGGCCCATGTTGTGTAGATGCACTTCAGTTGGGCTGTTCCAGTCACGTTTCTAGGGGGAGAAGTTCTAATTTCTGTGTGACGATTCTCAAGAGCTTCCATCATTTCTAACAATACAAGGATGTGCCTTTGCTGCCACATAGCTCTGCATCCCCTACCACTGCAAGGTTGATCTCTTGCCCCTAGACTTATCTCTAATATAACTGATGGTCTGTCAGCACCAGTTATCAAACAAAATCAAAACATCACATTAAAAATCTCTACAGATATAAAATTCTTAAAACAGGAAACCTACAAGGAAATAATTTTCAAAAAGTTATTTTAAGATTAACAAAAAAAAGGCAACCATGAATGAGATGTTGTAAAACAAGCCTGATAATAAGTGGTCATATACATGAGATGTCTTAAGTAGTTCATTTTTTTTCAGTTCTTGTTAATACACTGAAAAATATATAATAGATGTAAATCTCCTTACATCTAATGCTTTTGCCAAGGTCTTTGTATGATGAGGTCACTATGACTATGTTCTTTATTTCCTCTTCCCTTTCAATGATTTTACTGTTTTCTTATCCTCTGCAGGTAGTGATTTCTGAACTGTGTTATTCTCTCTTCTTGTAATGCATTTTAAAAGCATTAGCTACGGGGAAAAGATATCCCTATTCCTCTCTCTACAGGCTGTGTACCAAAAGAGCCTAGAATGCCAACTATACTCTACTGGTTCTTTTGTAATCAAATTTGAACTCTCCAGGTTTGGCAATGTATCTAAGAGGTTATGTAGAAGTTCCTACATATTGTATTCCATCTGTTACAGTTCCTGTCTTACTTGGCAAAGAGGAATCTTTGTGTGGGTTTGGGTTTTGCTTAATTGCGTACTACATCTAACAGCAAAGTCACTAATCAGCTGCCTTACAATGCTATTTCGAGAGAGGAATGTCAGTATCCAAACACATTTCTTTAAGTATTATTTGAGGCTTTGCTCAAAGATACCTTAGTATAAAGGTACCTTAGTATCTTTATACTAAGGCACCATTTATCTGTACACAGGGAAACAGCTATAAACAAATATCTATGCCTGATCTAGGGTAGGGTGCCCCTGCCTGCCACTGGCCGAATACCATGGGTATAAGAAGATATGGGGCTATGCTTAACATAAGCAAGTTCCAATCCAAATCCAAACCTGTTTATTGTATTCCAAACGTGTTTTTATACCTTTCTTCAGGAGGCTACAAACTGTACTAAACTGCAATTGTCTACATGTACTTGTGTTAGAAATTACATACTAATTGGCATAGACATTCTTCATATTCTCTCAGCAACACATATGTATGTATATATATATATATATATGTATGTATATTGTTTCTGAGGCAGTCTGTCAGCAGAGATAGGCAAAAGCTACGGGCTCCAGCTTTACATTTGTTTATATTTGTTACACCATTCTCTAAGGTCATTCCAACCTTCCACTTTATCTTTAACTCAACACTTACTGAGCTCGTGCACTCCCACCTGTCCATGGCTTATGTTCCACTATTTCAATTTCCAATAGCTGTACCACAGTCAGACAATTCTATAGAATCACTATAGAATTACTATAGTATATTACTATAATCAACACCTGCCCATGACAGAGGAGTTGGAACTGGATGATCCTTGTGGTCCCTTCCTGACTGATTTGATTCTAAATCTCAGTAATTAAATACCTAAGATCACAGTAATGATCACAGTGACATTATCACCACTGACCCTACCCATGGTCAGTAATACATAACAGTGTATTGGCTGAATTTAACTTCTACAGAGTGCATTGCATTCTTACTTTTAATTTCTTAGCATACTTCTGTAGGATATATGCATCACATAAACTTAACACAGACCTCTTACCTCAAAATCCTATTTACATAGTGGTTTCTTAAAACTACCAAATGTTAAATAGAATAGATAATATTTTTCAAAGCAATATCTCATACGTTCTGCCTCTGTCCTGCAAACTGGGAAGTGAAGGAAGCCTTGTTTTCTTCCAGCAGAAACAACTTGTCCAGCCAGTCTCTTTTTATTCCTTTGGGGTGTACTAGGGGGAAAAAAATTGTCTATTTGTTATCCCACCAAGTTGTCCCACTTGGATCAGATGCATACTTTTCAAGCAAGGAAATGTCAAAGTGTGAGAGAAAATCACCCTTAATGAATATTCATTCAACCATCCTACAAGGAATTTGAGGGCTCTCAGCACTTTCATCAATAGATTATTTGTCAGTATACTGGTGCTGCCACAACTTTTCCTTCAGAATAATCCCTCTATCTATTGAAATCACTATAAAACCTTACAGAAGTGATCTTTGAACTCAGGGATTTGTGCAGAGATTAAAAATGTGACTTCCTGAGTAATAAACAAGGCAAATGGCATAGACTGTGACAGACTGGGTGGCTTATCACGATGAGGTAATTCAGTTGCTCATCTAGAGATAAAACTCTGATGTAACATCATTAAAAAATGTTTTAACAATCATTGCTGCCTTACTTAGCTAATGCTTTACAGTACTGCAGACAAAAAAAGAGATTTTCAAGTCTTGAAAGAGATCTTTAACTCATACTTCAGTAAAGGAGGTCTACAGATTCTGCTCAAATAGTGAATGGTGTTCTCTGGAGTCACTTGTGGTCCTGGTACTGTCTGACATCTTCACTGGGGACCACAGAAAACCAGCCATGTCTGTGAATTCTCCAGAGGCTTTAACCAAGAAGGAGCAGATGGAGCAGCAGGTCTGGGACCTGCAGTCCAGCACATCAAGGGAGGATCTACTGCCCCTCTACTCTGCCCTGCTAAGACCTCATCTTGAGTCCTGTCTTCAGTTTAAGAGAGGCAGGGATCTGCTGGAGAAGGTTCAGCAGAGGGCTACAAGGATGATTAGGGGACTGGAGGACATGCCTTATGAGGAGAGGCTGAGGGATCTGTGGCTTTTTAGTCTGGAGAAGAGAAGACTGAGAGGGGATTTAATAAATGTTTATAAATACCTGAGGGCTGGCCAGGAGAAGGGGGGACAGGCTCTGCTCACTTGCTCCCTGTGATAGGATGGGGAGCAATGGATGTAAGTTGCAGCATGCCTCAGCACAAGGGGAAACTTCTTTACTGTAAGGGTCACAGAGCACTGGAACAGGCTTCCCAGAGAAGTTGTGGAGTCTTCTGCACTGGAGACTTTCAAGGCCTGTCTGGATGAGTTCCCCTCTGATCTGTGCTAGATTGTGTGGTCCTGCTCTGGCAGGGTGGTTGGAATCGATGATCTCCTTGGGTCCCTTCCAACCCCTAATATCCTGTGATCCTGTGACCAAGACTCAAAAATATCTTGGCAGGCTGAGGAAATGGGCTTACAGAAGCCTCCTGAAGTTCTGCAAAACCAAATTAAGATTCCTGCATTTTAAACAGACTAGCTAACAAAAACCCAACGTCTTCTTGTAGAGATGGAGGCTGACTACACTGTGGTTAGTGCAGTAGACAGGTTGAAGAAACTCGTTCTTCTCAACCCTTCCGAGGCCCCAACTGCAATATTCTGTCCAATTTTGGACTCACTGGAGTAAGACTGCTTCATAGTTTTTTGTTTAAGAGTGTGAGAGACTTAGGTTATTTTACTTAGAAAAAAAAAAGGTCTTAAATATTAATGCTCTGCCGAATTGGAGAGGAATGCTGAAGAAATGTACTTAAAGATGTACAGGCAAACATGCGGCATACACAAATCCTTAACACCTACCGTGTCCAGTTCTGGGCCTCCCAGTTTAGGCGGGATATTGAGATGCTTGAGCGTGTCCAGAGAAGGGTGACGAGGCTGGGGAGAGGCCTCGAGCACAGCCCTACGAGGAGAGGCTGAGGGAGCTGGGATTGGTTAGCCTGGAGAAGAGGAGGCTCAGGGGTGACCTTATTGCTGTCTACAACTACTTGAGGGGTGGTTGTGGCCAGGAGGAGGTTGCTCTCCTCTCTCAGGTGGCCAGCACCAGAACAAGAGGACACAGCCTCAGGCTGCACCAGGGGAAATTTAGGCTTGAGGTGAGGAGAAATTTCTTCACTGAGAGAGTCATTGGATACTGGAATGGGCTGCCCGGGAGGTGGTGGAGTCGCCGTCCCTGGGGCTGTTCAAGGCAGGATTGGACGTGGCACTTGGTGCCATGGTCTAGCCTTGAGCTGTGTGGTAAAGGGTTGGACTTGATGATCTGTGAAGTCTCTTCCAACCCTGATGATACTGTGATACTGTGATACAGGATATGTGAGAATTAACCCAAGTCTTTCCCCCCAGCCAAGCTAAACTACCAAAACTCAGTGCTCATTTTCTCCCCCCCCACCATTTTTTCCTAATTAGGCCCAAGCAGTGTGCCAGTTTGAGACTAGCTGGAATATTTCAACTTCAGTTGGTAAAGCGTGAGACTCTTAATCTCAGGGTTGTGGATTCGAGCCCCATGTTGGGCACCAAAACTAAAGATGTGATGTCCTCCACCCCCACTCTTATGAAATCACCCAGACTAGACTCAGCTGGCTGGAAATTAAGGAATGAAGCTTTATATTTACAGCTTAGCACAATATACAAACAGGTGTTCACAATATATACAGCTATAGACAGAAATATACAAGTTAAAGGTGATAAAGAAACACAACAGCCCTTCCAGAAATCAGAGTCCCCAGGAGGGGCTCCCAGCCACCCTTCCACCTCCTTTCCACCCCCCTACCTTATCCCAGACTTTGCCTTATGTGCATGTAAGGTGAGTTTGGAGGATCAGGCAGGGGGTTTAGAAAGCAGATGCATTAGCTACACAGAAAGCAGGTTAGGGAGAAAAGTGCAGGCACCAGCTGCAATAGAGAGCCACTGCATTGTCTGTGTTTTGTGTTCTTATCTTTATACATCTCAGCAAGCCTATGAGTGAAGTGGACATCACCATTGTTTCCTTTTCACAGCCTATAATCTAATTCTTAACAAAATGTCCCTGCTAGTCTGAAACTAGCACAAGCAGGTCTAAATTGCACAGCTTGAAAGTCACTGCAACTGCAACCTTGAAGGCTGCAAGGCAGAGGTTGACTCCTATGTAGTTATCTAGCTAAGAATCCCTCTGGAGATTTGAACAGAATGGAGAAAAGAGAGAGAGCTCACTTTGCTGCTCTCTTATAAAGTGTCAGAAGCATTATGGGATTGAATAACAAAATTACAATATCCAGGGACACCTAAGTTTGTTCCCTGAGAACCCTCTGTGGTCTTCTTAAGGAAACTTGGGACTCTCAAATGACCACAGACTGAGAGTGATAAAACTGCTCAAACAAAGGTATTTCGGTGATTAGGACAGTGGAGGAATGGAATACAACTTGAAGATGAAGAAATGTGAAGCAAACAACTTGGTGAGAGGGAGAGGAGAGAGAGGAGGAATTGACTTACTCTCTTCACAAGTAAGGGATGAATATAAAATAGTAAAAATGAGAGCATTTTGAAGGTGCACAGGAGAAAAAAAATGAAGTTAACTGTCAAAAATTGCTGCAAGGGAGATTCCGACCGAATATAATGGATATAATTGTCACAGCGGTTGTGATTAAGCACTGAAACAGGTTGCCCACAGAGGCTGTAGTATCTTCCCCCCTTTCAACACTCAATTGGATAAGACCCAGAGAAACCTGACCTAACTTTGATGTTAAAGTTGCTTTGAGATGGGTTTTAACCTGTTCAGATGACCTCTAGAAGTGATGAAAGTTTTGCCTTTCAGGCCGCAAAAAGTTAAGCAGTTTTACTGTGTAGTCATTTGAAAATGCAATGCTCACTAGATGCTGCTCAGAAAGTGGTGTGTGCTGTCCACAAACCAGCAAGAATCACTGAACTTTCCATTGTGTGAGGAACAGCAATGAACAATTTCTGGCACCTGTGGCAAGTTCAGAGAACAAGAACAAGGGAAAGCTACTCACGACACCCTGTCCTCATTCTGCTTTGCCCTTCTCTCTTTTTTTTGTCATCAGAAGTTGGGAAAGGCTCATAAATTGGATTTGTAACATTTTACACTTCCTTAGCAGAGCAACTGGGTATCCATTAAAGTCCAAGAGATTATGGTACCCTACTATGTCAGTTTTATTTGGGCACAATGTTGTTTATTTGAACAAATTCTCTTATTCACACAGTTTCATTTAAAGGAGTGAAGAATCAAATATGTCATTGTAAAGGTAGCTGTTGGGCATACAGGTTTGTATCTCCAGTCCCATGGAAAGAAGTTAATTTCAAAACTTACCATAACAAACTTTTATCCCACTGGAAAACAACAGATATGCAAAGAAATGATTTTTTTTTTCATCCTTAAACAAAAAGAGTTGAGACTAAGTTGTGCTTTCCAAAGTCAATGTGAATTCTCCTGTTTACTGTAGTAGAGAAAAATGGGCTCTAAAGCCATTTGCATAGTTTCCTAACATGAAAAGAAACAAAAAAGTCATTTTTATATAAAAGGATTTATTTCATTTCCTGATCTGTTGCTTATTCCCTACTGGCTTTTCTCAGTCTTCATAAGGAGCCTCACAACTTCTGGGTCAGAAAGATAAATTGCTTAGATGGGAAGTGTTTAAAAAAATAAAAAGTTATCTGCTTGACCTAGTGACAGGTTACAGTCTTGCTGATTTTCATTTCCCTGCTAGTGATGGTAGCCTGTCATTTTGGTTGAGCAATGTAGTGAATATAGTTTTCACAGTATCACAGTATCACAGTATCATCAGGTTTGGAAGAGACCTCACAGATCATCAAGTCCAACCCTTTACCACAGAGCTCAAGGCTAGACCATGGCACCAAGTGCCACGTCCAATCCTGCCTTGAACTGCCCCAGGGACGGCGACTCCACCACCTCCCCGGGCAGCCCATTCCAGTGTCCAATGACTCTCTCAGTGAAGAACTTTCTCCTCACCTCCAGCCTAAATTTCCCCTGGCATAGCTTGAGGCTGTGTCCTCTCGTTCTGGTGCTGTCCACCTGAGAGAAGAGAGCAACCTCCTCCTGGCTACAGCCACCCCTCAGGTAGTGTCGACATGTAAGTGTCATACATATAACAGTGGAATGGGCTGCCCAGGGAGGTGGTGGAGTCACCATTCCTGGAGGTGTTCAAGAAAAGACTGGATGAGGCACTTAGTGCCATGGTCTACATGACTGGCTAGGGCTGGGTGATAGGCTGGACTGGATGATCTTGGAGGTCTCTTCCAACCTGGTTGACTCTATGATTCTATGACTTAGATTGCTTAGACACAATGTACATGTTGCTGAGAGAATATGATGAATCTCTATGCTATTAGTATGTAATTTCTAATGCAAGTACATGTAACCAATTATAGTTCAATGCAGTTTGTAGCCTTCTGATGAAGGGTATATAAACACATGTTTGGAATGCAATAAACAGATTGAACTTCCTTGCAACAAGCATCTCCCCATCTCTTTTGATGGCTATGGCATTCAGCCCGTGGCAAACAATGGCATACAACTACACAAATCTGATACACTTTGCTGAAAACATGAGTCCCTCCCACATAGATTCTAGTATAGGGCAGCAATGAAAATGGGATGACTAATGAAATGATATTTTTCATAGTCTTGGTCTGATTCTTCAGCTAATCTGGCATGATTAAAAGGCTGTCTGTGCTTCTGCAGTAGTCAACACCTTCAGATATGTGGTGTTTTTCTAGCTAGTATTAAAAAATATGTGGGTTTCCTCTCTAATTTATGCAAGGGAAGAGTATTTCTTAAGGGACTAGAAATATAAGTCAAGCAGAATTCAGACTTACTGTCTAGGACCTCATTGTATACTCTGCATTGTCTGTATTTTTTCAAAGAAATTCAGGCACTATGGAATGGTACTTTTATCCTTGGCAATATCTTGTGATATCAGCAATAAGTGATTACATTAAAAAGCTTGCATATGAGCTTCAGGAAAACCATTGAGTTTTGGGTTGGGTTTTTTTTAGGGGGGGTTGGTTTTGTGTTGCTTTGTTGTGGTTTTTTTTTGTTTGTTGCTTTCTTTCTGTGATAAATGGCCCTGAAGAATATATGAAATACAATTTGCACTACCTGGAAACTGTAAAGGTATTCCACTGGAACTGGAATTGAGGTTTAACATACAAGGCCATGGAGAATCAGACTCTTCCATCTAAAGTTTGGACTTCATATGTCTGAATATAAAGCTCCCATTAATATTTTAGTAAGGTTTAAAAGCCTCATTTTCTGTTGGGAAAACTTATTACAGCATTTAAAAAGTACTCAAATAGGCTTTTCACAGAGAAAATGAAGTTTTAATGCTTCAAAAATTGCCATGGGGACTTCCTGTGTTAAATGATTTCATCATACCCATTGCTACTTTAAATATTGTTTTTTCCTAAACACAAAACAAAATGACAAATTGCCTTTTCACTGAAGTTTGGGGAGATGTAAATTATGCAATGTAAGATAGTATAAACAGAATATAAGCTTATCCAGCTATATTTTTGTTTGTGTGGGGTGGTTGGGGTTTTTTTTGGGTGGGGATCAGTTGGTTGGGTTGGGTTTTTTTTGGTTTGGTTTAGTTTGGGTGTTTTTTGCTTGTTAGTTTTTTGTTTTAATAGCATTAAAACTGTGCTAGCCTCAGATTGTGTAGGTACCAGTTGTGTCAGTCCCCAGTCATGAAGTGAAGAACAAGAGACATTTGTAAAATGAGATTCATCTGACTTATTTTATGCATCTGGTTTAAGATGAAAGAAATTGCATCTCAGAGTGACATTTTGTACCCGTGATCTTTTGAGGACTCTTTCAACTTGGGTTCTTCTGTGATTGATTTAAAACTTTCCAGTTCTCTGCATCTGTGATGGTTTGGAAGTTATCCCCACATACCATGAATTCACCCAGACTAGACTCATCCAAATGGAAGTTAAGGAATGAAGCTGTGTTTACAGCTTAGCACAATATACAAGCAGATATTTACAATATATACAGAAATATACAAGTTAAAAGTAATACAGAAACACAACAGCCCTCCCAGAAATCAGAGTCCCCAGGAGGGGCTCCCAAGCACCCTCTACCTTCTTTCCACCCCTCTACCTTATCCTGGACTCTGCCTTATGTGCAAGGGGAGCTGGAAGGATCAGGAAAAGGGGTTAGAAGCAGAATGTTAGTTGAGTTACACAGATCCAGGCAGAGCAGCAGAATCCCAGGGAGAAAACACAGACACCGAATTCTGACAGATAGAACTGTCTTTTCTGTGTTTGTTTCCTTGCTTTTATACATCTCAGCAAACCTATGAGTGAAGTAGACATCACCATTGTTTCCTTTTCAGAGCCTGTAATCTAATTTCTCTCATTAATATATTCCAATTAGCCTCAAACCAGCACATCAATTTAAGAAGCTTCATGAAGAGATTGACTATATATATCTGATTGACTGGATAGGGCTGGGTGCTAGGTTGGACTGGCTGATCTTGGAGGTCTCTTCCAACCTGGTTGATTCTATGATCTATCTGTATTTTGTCAAACTAATCTTCCCATTTTAGAGACTGACATAAAAGAAATTCAAATCTAAACAATTTAATAAACAGCTGCAAAAAGACATGGAAGCCACTTTAGTTTTGTCTGACTAAAGTGTGTGCACTCTTCACTCCATTCCAGAGTATCGCAAGGTTTCTACAGCCAAAACCAGATTATATTTTATTTCTTTTATATCTAGCAGCACACAACTCTGCATGCCATAATTGTCTTCTCTATCACTAGATCTGCTAATATATCTTCATTTGTTTTTCATAACATCAAAATAGTTACAGAAAAATGTATGCATTAAAGGATTTAAAACACATCAAGATCTTTAGGTAAATTTTATGCTTTGCTGATTTCAAGTATCTAGACATCTACCAACGTACAGAAGAATCTGTAAATCAGTTGAGGTTATGAGACTCCTCATTAGCCTCAAAGTACATCATATCTCTAATGGTAGATCCCAAGTAGCTAATAAGGAGCAAAACCTTATTGAGTATAGATAACATTTGAATCAGCCTTCATTCCTGCATATCAGACCAGTGTTTTCTTGGCTTTCATATTTTGTTTCTTCTCATTGAAGTTTCTTGCTATGCAATTTCTTCTTCCTTTTTCTCTTCAGGAAGAAATCTTGCCAAACAATAATTTCATCTTTGGAGAGCTGCACTGATAACTGCCGCAGATGCACTCTGCCAGTGACTTAATTTTCATTTGGTAGCATTTTGTGCCCTGTTTGCAGTAAAGAAAGTTACCAAGTGCGAGGTAGAAAAGAGGAGAATCAGGTCTTTTAATAGGTATTCCACAAGTTGAGCTCAGCATTCAGATGGAGCTTGTCTTGGTAAAGGAACTGATGGAAAGCAAAGATAGTTTTATGACACCTTTTGTGTCTGGATTCTTGTCTGGTCTTTGATGTGTGTGAAAAGCAGATTGATTGGGAATGTACACAGAACTGCCATGACCTTTTCTTCCTTCTCTTCTGTCCTCAGGAGCAAATCAAATGGGGAAAAGATCCTGAGATAAATTTTTCATGCCGGGTTTGCATTGAAACCTCACTTTTTGCCACTTGTTTTTGTGATGGTTTGGGTGTTACCTACCCCCCACACACACACTTTGGAAATCACCCAGACTAGACTCAGATGGCTCTGGAAATTGAATGAAGCTTATATTTACAGCTGGCACAATATACAAGCAGATATTTACAGTGTATACATCTATATACAGAAATATACAAGGTAAAAGGCAACAGAGAAACACAACAGCCCTCCCAGAAACCTGAGTCCCCTGGAGGGGCTCTCAACTGCCCTTCCACCTTCTACCCCTCTCTACCTTACCCCAGATGTTGCCTTGTGCCCCAAGGAAGAATGGAAGGTTGGCCAGGGGGGGTTAGGAAGCAAGTGGATTGGTCAGAGAGACAGAGGGTGAGGTTAGAGAGAAATGTAGCCCAGAGCCCAGGCAGTGCCCAAATGCCATATCTATGTTTTTTACTCTTGTTCTTACACATCTCAGCAAGCCTATGAGTGAAGTAGACATCACCATTCTTTCTCTTTCAGAGCCTGTGACCTAATCCTTCTCACCAAAACATTCTAGCTAGCTTCAAACTATCACAGTCTTTTATTATCTTTCACAACAGAGGAGCTAAAAATCCTGATTGATACTCAAAAACTAAAATGACAAAGAAAAAAAAGATCTACAGATACTTTCTCAGTGTATGTATGGACTCACTTGCCCCAGGGTTACAGAAGTTCGTGGAACACATCCTGAGTGAGCTGTAATTCTTATGAAACACAAGAATGTGACTCTCCTGTCTAAATCTCCTTTATAACAATGGCAAAAGAATTTCCTCAATATTGAGAAAATCTATGTGATTGTTTTTGTCATTTAAAAATTATCTGATGGGATATTGTGCTAGTTTGAAGCTAGCTAGAATGCTTTGGTGAGAAGAACTAGATTACAGGCTGTGAAAGACAAACAAGGGTGATGTCTACTTCACTCATAGGCTTGCTGAGAGGGATAAGAACAAGAATCCAGACATAGATAAGGCACTTCTGCCTGGGAGATCTGAGCTGCATTTTTCTCTCTAGTCTCTGCTGTCTCTCTGATTAATCCACTTTGCTTCCTAATCCCCTGGCCAAACTTCCATTCTTCCTTGGGAGACTGGGGTAAGGTTGAGAGGGGTGGGAGAAGGTGGAAGAGCAGTTAGGAGCCCCTCCTGGGGACTCAGGTTTCTGGGAGGGCTGTTGTGTTTCTGTATTACCTTTTATTTCTGTCTATAACTGTATACACTGTAAATATCTGCTTGTATATTGTGCTAGCTGTACATATAAGCTTCATTCAAATTTCCAGAGCTGGCTGAGTCTAGTCTGGGTGATTTCCAAAGTGTGGGGGGGTGGGGAACACCCAAACCACTACAGATATAGTAAGCTTAGTCTCATTACTTGCTGTTAGCTACCTTAAAATCTAACGGAGAAGTTTCTCTACCCATGCATTTCTCTACTTGTTCTGGGGCAGATGGAAAGAAAAGAAAAGAAAGCAAAAAAAAACTCTCCCTAGCCAAACAAATCAAGAGAATCAACGAAACGTAAAGGTGTGCCTTGTTTTTACTTGAAAAAAAGTGGATATAAAGATGGTTTTCTGTGAATATTTCATCCTCCAGCCATCAATTTTTCTTCCCCTTGTCAGGCACTGCTTCCATGATGCCGGATTTTTTTCTTTTTAGTGCACTAAATCAATGTCTTGATTTTCTAATGGGCACAGTACAGTACTATTTTCTTTCTTCATATTTCTTAAAGGCTTTGCAAGGCAACAGCTTGAAGATCTCTGCTTTTAACACTTAACTATTTTCCAGCAGTTCTTGCAAAGGATTATTTGGATAAAGAGAAAGCAAGGTTTTGTTTGTCAAATCTTATGAAATATTTAGTGGGAGGAATGAAAACATCACTTACTCTATTTTACTAATAGTACAGAAGTACTTCTTGTAATTCTGACAGTTAAAACCATCTTTGACTAATTATGCTAACAAAATCTAGACAAAGACAAAATCACTGGTAGCATGAACAGATGCAATTTAATTTACTTCAGAAAGGTTTTAGTTTTCTGCAACAGTGCTAATTAAATGTTACTTAAATCAGGACCTAGAGTTCTCATCAAGCAGTTCATAAGTGTAGAATCAAGGAAATAATCCCCATATCCTTTAATAATGGACTTTTGATTACTGATAGAAACTACAGCATTCCATCTGACTGCCGACAAGGGGTGCATCCATTACACATCTGGGTTCCCAATGTTCTGGAATCAGTGGAGGAGAAAAACAGAGCTACAATGTTAACTCTCTGTCTCATGTCTGAGTTGCACAGGAGAAATTTCCCCATGTGAAAGTGCATTCAACTTTTGAACAGAGTGACTATAAACTTAGAAAAAGAACAAAGGTAAATGTTCATATCTGACGAGGTCAGGCTGGGTCCCTTCATAATCGATGTAGAGCAGTCTAGGGCACAATTCACCTCAGACTGAGGCTGAGCCTTAAACAATCAGTGATTTCCCTGATGAATACTCTGATGTCTGATAGCAATTTCTGTGGGTCATAGCTTAGGTGTCGCAAAAAACTTCAGCAAAAGGCTAGGGCAGTGAAATAGTAGCAGACATGCAGGCAGGTCCTCCTATGGGCTGTGTGTGGTGCAGTCAAAGGGATTAAAGTGAGACTTATCATAGTGTTCTTTTCTGTGACAGATGTTATTTCATTACATTATTACACATTGTTAGGAAAAACATACTTTTAGATCATCTAACTTTGAAAGTAAAGAAAATCTAGATAAATAATTAAGCAGCAGAACATTTCCATAAATCCCTGCTTATAATATGTTCAAGATGGGAAGTTAACCTTCATGATGTTTGATAAAACCTTGCTGGCTGATACATGTAAGCTCAATACTTCATGAATTGCCAGAACAATTAATAAAGCAGATAATTTGTAAGCACCTAGAGGAAAATAACTTGTAAATAGTAGGCAACATGGGCTCATCAAAAGTAAATCATGCTGAACTAACTTGATTTCTTTTACTGATAGGATAACAAGCTTAGTGGATAAAGGAAACGCTGTGGACATACTACATCTTGATTTTAATAAAGAATTTGATACAGTTCCACATGGCATGCTCATAAGGAAACTAGATAAATGTTGATTAAATGCAATCACTGATAAATAAATACAATGCTAGAAGGGGGAGGGAATAATTTACAACAACAAAAAATAAAGCAAACAAACAAATCAACCCTACAAAAAAAAAAAAAAAAAGCACCAAAACAATGCAACCCAACCAAAAAATCTACAGAACAATTATTAATGGTTCAGTGTCAGGTTAGGAAGAAATATCAAGTATGGCCTACAGAGGTCTGTTCTGGGTCATGGGCTTAGTATTTTTACTGTGTGCTTGGAAAACAAAGTAGAAAGCACACTAATCAAAAAGCAGAACAAGTTAAATTTCCTTGGATACCAGCAAATACTGCCATGAGGCTTCTAAAATGAAACAAAAAGCAGACAATATAAATCCCTGCAAAAGCTTTACCCACTTTTTGCATTATTAGCAATGACAGAAGAAGGAAAAGATATTTTCCTGTGACTGGGTCAGTAAGGATGATTTGATTCCCTACCCAAAAAAATTCTATACAAAGTTTGAGTTGCATCAGAAACTCAAAGAGATTTTTGTGAAGCAGTCAGCTTCATGTTCACAGGATCACAGGATGTCAGGGGATGAAAGGGGCCCAAAGAGATCACCGAGTCCAACCCCCCTGCCAGAGCAAGACCATACAATCTAGCTAAGGTCACAGAGGAACACATCCAGACAGGGCCTTGAAAGTGTCCAGATAAGGAGACTACACAACCTCTCTGGGAAACATGTTCCAGTTCTCTGTGACTCTTACAGTAAAGAAGTTTCCCTTGTGTTGAGGTGGAACCTGCTGTAACTTACATCCATTGCTCTCTGTACTATCACAGGGAGCAAGTGAGCAGTGTGTTAATGACATGAATTTACTTAAAGTATATGCAATCACACTATATTTTATCCTCCAGTGTATACATGTAACTTAACTAATCTCCATGGTCAGGAAGGGAAAGACTTCACCTATAAGTACAGTGCAGAGATGAACAAAATAAGTAACTCTAAGTTTGTGGAAGGCCTCCTGCAGTGTGCCTAGTAGGACAAGGGAGGTTATTCTTCCTCTGCACTCAACACTGGTTGGGCCACACCTTGAGTCCTGTGTCCAGTTCTGCACTCCTCAGTTCAAGAGAAGTGTTTAGATACTGGAACATGTCCAGAGAAGGGTGACGAAGCTGAGGAGAGGCCCGGAACACAGCTCTTTGAGGAGAGGCTGAGGGAGCTGGGAGTGTGCAGCCTGGAGAAGAGGAGGCTCAGGGGTGACCTCATTACTGTCTACAACTACCTGCAGGGAGGCTGTAGCCAGGTGGGGATTGGTCTCTTCTGCCAGGCAGCCAGCAACAGAACAAGGGGACACAGCCTCAAGTTGTGCCAGGGAGGTCTAGGCTGAATGTTAGGAGGAAGTTCTTGCCAGAGAGAGTGATTTGCATTGGAATGGGCTGCCCAGGGAGGTGGTAGAGTCACTGTCCCTGGAAGTGTTCAGAAAAAGCCTGGCTGTGGCACTCAATGCCATGGTCTAGTTGATTGGACAAGGCTGGATGATAGGTTGGACTGGATGATCTTGGAGGTCTCTTCCAACCTGGTTGATTCTAATCTATTCTAGTCTATTTTAACTTTTTTTTCAGTTCTATACACATTCAAGGGCTACTCAGATATACAAGAATTTTAAACACCAGCCAGTAATTAACCCCTGAAGAACAGCAGTGATTTCAGAAGGTTCCTTTCCTGAAGAATAGGAGGTAGTATGATTTATCACCTAAGCAGCACATGTCTGAACAGACATGCTGAGTTAAGGAAACAATATCATCATCCTTCTTTCACAGGACTGAGAATTAGAGCCCCACTGATATTAAGAGGCCATCATTTCTGCATTGACCATTGATTTATGGGCATTTCTGCTACAGTGCAATTTTTGGCATTATGTAGACCAGATAATGCTCAGTCATCTTCAGCTACCCAAGACATCCAAGTTGGATGTTAGACCTTGTAGTCTCTTCTTGTAGTTAGCATAGATGTTTGTGAACATTTAGTGAGAAAGGCAAAGCAACAAGTCATACTTTTTTCCTTGTATTGCAAAGCAAATGAAGAGTGGGCAGATATTTTGACTTTCAGAATCCCTTTAACTATATTAATTTAGAGCCAATGTTGGTGGA
The DNA here is from genome assembly GCF_015220805.1 of Pogoniulus pusillus. NCBI lineage: Eukaryota > Metazoa > Chordata > Aves > Piciformes > Lybiidae > Pogoniulus > Pogoniulus pusillus. The sequence goes on from NC_087266.1 coordinate 42,686,955, forward strand.
TAAGGATAAGAAAGCAAAAAAAATGTGAGCATATATACTTGGGTGGGGATGATTAAGTGACAATGTTATTCTCAGCTATAAAAAAAAAGGTATAGTGGAAGATTAAATACTCTGTGAATGACAGAGTAGAAGGCCTTGTAATAAAAAAAGAAGAAAAAAGAGAGAGAAAAAAATAAAAGAGTAGAAGGCAGAGTAAGGAAAGAATAAAAGAATGAGGGAATTGGTGTGTAGAAGTAAGATAAAAGGGACTAGAAAGCAACAAAAAAAATGTAATGCTGCAAAGTACAAATGCATCCATGTAGATAATAACTGCACATGTACATACAGTTTTGGTGAGTTAATCATAAATGCTGATAAATTAGCAATGACTCTTTAATCTGCAGTTTCTGCTAATTCCTTTTCATTAATGTTATGCAGCACAGCTGGGATAGTCTTTATGTGAATCATAGAATTCTTTTGTCACATGGATGAGAAAAAGCCTTCATATGTACCACCCACTAGCCTAAAGACTCATAGAAAATAAATATTTACACTAAGTAAACCTATAAGCTGCACTAGATTTCTTCTGAGACTCCTCTCCATTACATTTTAGTAAGGAACCTGCTATTTGAGAAGATGCAATATAACAAAGGCAAGAAAAGTTTATATTTACAAGTTTTTATCAGGTACAAATCCCAAAATTCTAAACAGATATTAGCCAGAACTGCTAATACTGAAGAATTTGTCCTATAGTATACTCTAAGCTATAAGGTTGCTATCAGGGCACCTCCTAATATAATTTAGTGGTATTGTTTCACTGTTTAAAGTGTGAGTTTCAGTAAGTCTACATTTACAATTTAATTTCCTATCTAAATTTACTTCAGTCATTAATTTCACTGCAAGTTATTTAGCTCTACATCAATATGTCTTCAGCACCACCTTTTAACAGCTGTATAGAAGTGTGGCCTGACTTGAGGCCCAAAGTTGTTCAGTGTTGTAAGTGCAGATAAAGTCAAACACAGTAAACAAATTAACCATATCAACTCTATCAACAAGAAATATTCCCTATGATCTGAAAATATCATGTCTAAACAGAAAAAGAATACTGCAAGAAGGCTGTGTTATTAATCATCTGAATAGGATTACAAAGGCAGAAAGCTCAGTAATAATGAAAAACTCAATTATTCCCATGAAGATCAGTAAAAAGTAATTTTTGGGACATGTTCTAAAACTAATTTTAGATGTTATAATGATTGCCTCTTGGAGCAGTTATTTTTTTATATAGTTCCAATTAGAGTATAAGAACTTAACTGAAATTTTTAGTGTTGAAGAGTTCATGACAAAGTCCTGACTATACTACATTTACATTCTTCTTCCCTATAAGAATTAAAGGAAAAAGACTAATCGTTTGCACACACACAGAGATCAAATTGAGGGGACCTCTATAAAAATGAGTGATACCTAAAAAAATAATGAAAGGGGAATCTTAAAAAAAAGATTAAAAAAATAAATGTATAATGGAAATTTTGTAAAGCTCACAACAAGAAATCAAATCATGTTACTGATAAAAAGCAGAATAAAGAAACCCGGCAATAAAAACCTTACTCACAGCATGTGGCACCTGTAGCCAGGTAAAGAAGATCTGAATATCATGAATTTAGTGTCAAATCAAGCTAAGACCACCAGGAAAGGAAGGGAAAGGGAAAGGGAAAGGGAAAGGGAAAGGGAAAGGGAAAGGGAAAGGGAAAGGGAAAGGGAAAGGGAAAGGGAAAGGGAAAGGGAAAGGGAAAGGGAAAGGGAAAGGGAAAGGGAAAGGGAAAGGGAAAGGAAAAGAAAAGAAAAGAAAAGAAAAGAAAAGAAAAGAAAAGAAAAGAAAAGAAAAGAAAAGAAAAGAAAAGAAAAGAAAAGAAAAGAAAAGAAAAGAAAAGAAAAGAAAAGAAAAGAAAAGAAAAGAAAAGAAAAGAAAAGCTTAGAGGACAAGCTTGTGAAAGGCATGGAACTCATAATAAGCCCTTTTTCCCAACCCATCAGAAGCACAATGTCTGCCAAAGTCTGCAGAGCTGATAGATGATGGAGATGTAATAGGAGAACTCAAACGAGATAAGACCATGGTAGAAAAATTAAATGAGTTCTTCAAATTGATACTCACCACTGAAGAGTTTAGGAAGATTCCCACAGTGGCTGTTTCCTTAGCTAAAGATGACCTGGAGGAACTATCTTAAATTAAAGTGTCAATAGAAGTGATTTTAGACCAAATAGATAAATGAATAGTAACAAATTGCCGCGACAAGATGATATAAACTCAGGGGTTCTTAAAAATACTCAAATATGACCTTGTCATTTGATCATAGATCTTTCTTACAGTATTGTTTAAGTCAGCTTCTGTATGAGAACAATGGAGTTAGCAAATTTTAGGTCATTTTTCTTGAAAGGACCCATCCAAACATTTGGCAGGGGAAAAGTGGGGAAAAAGTAGAACAGTAAGAAGTTTGCTTTGATCCAGTAAGTCTGATCCTTTATAGGTAGATTGGTAGAAGTAAATCCAAGAGAGATGTATAGATAAATATAAAATGAGGAATAAAAATAATTTCTGTTATGAAAATGATGGATTTTAAAAGTTATTTGAAAGAATAAAGATATTGATAAGGTATTATATAAATAACTAAACAATCATGGATTAATAAAATGAACTTCTATCTATGGATTGATATCTACGTGAAGGGCAATGGATTAATCATAGAATCATAGAATCAGCCAGGTTGGAAGAGACCTCAAAGATCAGCCAGTCCAACCTATCCCCTAGCCCTATCCAATCAACTAGACCATGGCACTAAATGCCTCATCCAGTCTCTTCTTGAACACCTCCAGGTGGGAGTCTTGAATGTGTAAGAAGGCTCTGTAAAGGGGTCTGGATGGGCTAGATCGATGGGCTGAGGTTTTATGAGGTTCAACAAGTGCCAGGTCCTGCACTTCAGTTGCAACAGCCTGTCCTGGTCCAGAAGTTGGGAGAGAGACTTCTTCTTTTAAAACGTTACTGTGTTGTGAGGCCAAGTATCAAAAGCAAGGCTATGTATTAAAGGATAAATTGAAGGGAACAGAGGAAGGGAGAAAAGGGAGAAAAGGAGAAAGAAAGAGAAAGCAAGAAAGCAAGAAAGAAAGACAAATGGAAAAAGAGAGGGAGAGCGCTGTAAAATAATTATATTACTACAAGAAGGGAGAGAGAGAGGTCCAAGAGTCCAAGTCCCTTTCATCTTCTGTTGGCCAAGGGTGCTGTCAAATCCTGTGTTGTTGCATTGTGCGGTGTCTCCAGCCAGAGAAGGGGAGAGGGAGAAACAAAATCCAAGTCCTTTTAGGCTTGTGCTGTCCTCAGTCCGATGAGAAGGTAGGACTTTGGAAAGTCCTGTGGTGCTTTCAGCATGTGGTATTTTCAGTGGAGTTCTTCTTTCCTTTTCCTGTGGTGATGGGCAGGAGAGACATTCCTGGGTTGCTGCTTCCAGGCTGAGATATCTTGCAGGTATTGCCTCCTAGAGGGGTTTTAATGCATAGTCTTGCAGGAGTCAGCACCAGATTGGCCTCCACTTCCCTCAGCCTTCCACCTCTTCACCACACCCACCCACAGGCTTATTTTACTAGGATGTGTTTTATCTCTATTGCATATTTCAGGCGGTCTTCCTGCCAAGCCCCTTGGGCAGCTGTTGTCTCAGAAGCAAAGGTGATTTTATCTTTGTTGATTTACATGCACAAGAGATGATTCTCATAATCCCATGCAACACTACAGGCTTGGGGCATAGTGGCTGGAAAGTTGCTTGGCAGAAGGAGAGTGGAAGTGTCAGTCAACAGCCACCTGAATATGAGCCAGCAGTGTGCTCAGGTGGCCAAGAAGTCCAGTAGCATCTTATCTTGCATCAGAAATTGTGTTGCCAGCAGTCCTAGGAAAGTGATCGTCCCCTTTGGCACTGAATGGGACCACATCTTGAATACTGTGTTCGAATTTGGACCTCCCACTACAAGAAAGACATTGAGGTGATGTTGTGGTCTTTAATAAGAGATAACCAACAGAAATTAAGCTCTCAGATGACATTGGAGAAAAAATACAGAATTAAATTTGGACAGAGATACAGAGAGAGACATTACAAAGCAATTACCACATCCCTGGCAAACTCCCTTTAATTTTCCCCCAACCCAAAAAACCCTAAATCTACACTCCCCAGTGCTCCAACCCTCCTCCTACTCCCCCCCCCCCCCCAATGCCTCTGCCATCCAAGAGGCCTAAACAAGCCTCTGGAGGCCCCAAAACAAGCCTACTACTTACATGTTCTTCCTGATAAAGTGGTTCCTGCCAGACACAGGGCAGGAGGAGGAGGAAAGGAGAGCAAACTGACCTTGTTGTGAGTTTATGAGGAGATAGCAGAATTATAGGATTGAATAACAATCTTCTAGTCCCCAGAAGATTTTTTTTAACCCTATAATTCTCGACCTGGGACAGGTGATTAAGTATGTCCAGTGAAGGACACAGCTGGTGAAAGGTCTGCATAACAAATCTTAGGAGGAGTGGCTGAAAGAGCTGGGATTGTTTAGTCTGTAAAAGAGGAAAATGAGAGATGACTTTACTGGTCTCTACAATTACCTGAAAGGAGGTTGTAGCAAGATGGAAGTTAGTCTGGTCTTCAGAGTAACCAGTGATAGAACAAGAGGAATCTGTTCAAACTGGAGCAGGAATTTGACACTAGGAAAAAAGTCTTCACTGAAAGGGTTGTAAAGCACTGAAATAGATTGCTGAGGGAAGTGGTTGACTCACCATCCATGGAAGCCATTGAAAGACATGGCGGCAAGAGGCATGGTTATCTGGTGACTTGGTGTGATAGTTTGAAGCAAGCTGGGATGCTTTGGTAAAAGAACTAGATAATGGGCAGTGAAATGAAAAACAATTGTGTGTCTTCGCTCACAGTCACGCTGAGAACTCTGGGAAGAAGAAGTAAAACATTCTCCATTTTGTCTTTCATTCTGCCTTTGCCTTCAGACCTAGTCACATCTCATTAACCCTGCTCCCACTAACCTTGCTCCCTAACCTCTTGGCTGCACCTCTCTTCTTTCTGAGAACTGGGGTAAGGTTGAGAGGGCAGGGGGAGGTGTTGGGGTGGTTTGAGAGCCCCTCCTGGGGACTCAGGTTTCTGGGAGGGGAGTTGTGCTTTTGTATTGTTTATCCTTTGTATATTTCTGTATATAACTTAATATATTGTAAATAGCTGCCTGTATATTTGCTGCTGTAAAATAATTAGCTTCATTTATATTCCCAGAGGCCGTCTGAGTTAGCTGGGGCAATTCCAAAAGTGTGGGGGGAGGGTAAGAGCCCAAACCATCACACTTGGCATTGCTGTGTTAACAGTTAGACTTGAAGATCTTAAAGGGCTCTTCCAACCAGAACTATTGTACAGTTCTATGATTTTATTCTGTGAAAAAGTGCATAGAGTAATAGAATCAACCAGGATGGAAGAGACCTCCAAGATCATCCAGTCCAACCTAGCACCCAGCCCTATCCATGTGTTCTTTTGGTTCAAATTATGTACAGACCTGGCATTTGAAGTGTATACTTTTCTCCAGCAAAGCTTTTGATTTGGACATCAAATGGTATGCAAATGTTTTAAATTGCAGAATAATTATTAATATAAATCCTAATTTTAATGTGAGTGTAGATAATATAAACACAAATGTAAGCACAGATATAAATACAAACATTTATACAAGCGGTTCTTGCTTGTTTCACAGCATGACTTCAACAAGTATATATGATGAACCTAAGGAATTATTCACTAATCATTATGAAACCACAAACAACTCAGATAAATCATTCCTCTGCCCTACAGGTATAGAACAACTGTGCATAAGCAGGTGTATTCTTTATGTCTATAAATACTGCAGGCATAAGCCAATTACTGCTTCTTCTCAGGCCAATAAACTAGGAACAAATGGTTTAACTAGAATTAAACATAATGTATGTTAGAAACAATTACTTGCTTTAGGTTTTTCTGTTTTAGCCTGATGAAACATATCTTAAAGCTTTAGTTGCCATAGGCAACATAAGCAGAATGAGAAGGTAAATGCAAGCTTAACATAATGAATAATGTCAGCTAGGCAAAAGTAAGTACATCCAATTGATTGAAGTTTATCATGCATTTGTGTGAGATGAAGACCTTTTCTGTTTTTTACTTTATAGAATTTAATATATTGAGGAAAACTTTAACTCTCTGTGATCAGCTCATTTCAAGACATTTATATGTATATATATATATATATATATATATATATATATATATATATATAAAATCAGACTACTAGAGAAGAATTCCCCCCAGAATACAATACAAAGATGGTACAAATGAGCTGATGGTAGGATATACTAATATTTATTTTTAAGTGGTTATATTTGCTTCTGAGAGATTTTCCTAAGCACTGCAAAACTTTCAGTGAGTTCTTAGGCAATAACTTTTCATTCTGGTCTCCACAGACTGGAAATTCAATGCAGATTTTATTCTCTAGAGATAAGATGACCCTGAAAAAAAATCAATCCAACAAAAGAAGTTCTAATATGAGTCGCAACTGGCTCAAAGTCAGTTTTCATATGTTGGGAGAAGTGATTTCAATGTTTCAGGAGACATACTCAAAGGGAATTGTTCAAACTCTCAAGGGGTATGTGGTGGTAGGCCTGATAGGGCAAACATGGTGTCAAGGGCCAAAGAACAGAGATTAAGAGTATCTCTGTACAGAGGAGCAAGATCTGTTCCTAAGGATTTCCATGTTGTGAAATTAAGGTGCAAACGAGACCACAGATCACCACACAACTATTTATTAAAGAATAAAGTTAGACAAAACAAAGGAGAGAGAGAGAAGGGGGAGAAAGAGAGATAAGAGAACAACAGAGAAGAAGAGAAGAAGCAGGGAAGTAAAAGAGCTGGGATCATATCACCTCAGTCACAGATTGGGGGGGAGAAAGACATGGATGCCTGGACCAGGAATGATCTTCTGCGGAGTTCGTCAGGGATTCTTGCCTTTTCCCTTGGGGGTAGCTGAGATAAGATGTATGCATCCTGGGCATTCCAGCCAGGCTGAGGTCCAGGAGTTTTCAAGGCATTGTCTATTGATTTGCATCCCTGAGCTTTAGGCCAAGCACGGAGTCTGAGTCTCGGAAGTTAACAAAGGCAATCTTCATCTTTGTTGATTAGGGAGAGATGATGCAATCTTTATCTTTGTTGATGAACTTAGACTCTCACACATGGGTTTATCCATGCCCATTCCAGGGATCATTCCAGGGACCTGATTATATGTACTTAGCTGTGAACCATGTGTGCCCAATTCCCAAACACTAAAATAGTGAATAGGTTTGAGTTACTCTGACATCCTTGCTGCAATAACTGCAGTTTCTGGTAACAAGCATGCCAAGTTTTCCTGAATGGGAAAATTCATGTCTTTCAATGTAATGGATTTGACATTGTCACATATACATCAGTCATCGCCACATGATTTATGCTAGTGTCATGTATTCATTTATACCAGCAAAACTGATTGCTTTGCATTGAATTTAAAAGACAGCTGCACAGAAATTATCAGGAAGAATCTTCCAAAGCACTTCAAAGGGTGTTTAAACAACTATCAGAGTAAAAAAGCAGTCCTGAATGCACCTACAAATCCTACAGTGCAGTGTACAACATGCAGTGCTCCTGCTAGCAAACTTTTAGGACTGACATGAAGATGGACTTCAGAGGGTTCATTAGGTTGGAAAATACAGAACTACAGAACCATAGAATTGTTTCAGTGGGAAAATACCTCTGAGATCATCCAACCCTCAAACCAATACCACCATAAACCACATCCCAGAGCGCCATGTCTACATGTTTGTTTACTGAACACCTCCAGAGGATGGTGACTCCATCACTTCCCTGAGCAGCCTGTTACAATGTTTCTGACTACTCTTTCAGTGAAGAAATTTCCCCTAATATCTAGTATAAACGTTCCCTGGCACAATATCAGGCTATTTCATCTAATTCTCTCACTTGACACTAGAGAAAGAGATCAATACTCACCTGACAGGTTACTCTTTTCAGGTAGTTGTAGAGATCAGTAAGGTTGTCCCTCAGCTTCCTCTTCTACAGACTAAACAATCTCAGTTCTTACAGCCATTCCTCTTAAGATTTGCTATCCAGACCTTTCACAGGCTATGTTGCCCTTCTCTGGACATACTCAATCACCTTGATGTGTTTTTTGTAGTGAGATGAGCCCAGCCACCCATCCCATTTTTTACCCAGCAAAACATGTACCTGTCAAAGCCAAGTGGGTCCAGTTTCTTTGGGAAAATGCTCTGGAAACATGTCAAATTTTTACTAGCATCTAGTCAGACAACTCCCACAGCTTTCCACTCCTCCACGAAATGGGTCATCTGGTCATAGAAGATCAGACTAGTGAAGAAAAGCCTGCCTTTCATAAACTATTGTTGATGGTCCTGAGCACCTGAATGTCCTGTGCTACACATGTTGCATAGTGGAACTCAGGTTGATCTGCTCCATGGTGTTTGCCAGACATTGAGGTCAGACAGATATGTCTGTAGTTCCCCAGATTCTCCTTACAGTACTTCTTGTAGACAGTCATCATATTGGACAGTTTTAGCTGCGCCCTCATGGTTATCCCGGGTTGCTTGTAAATGATGGAAAATGGTTTGATGAGCACTTCACAGAATCACAGAACCATTCAGAGAAGACTCTCAGGATCACCAAGTCCAACCAATAACCCTACTCTGCAAAGTTCACCCCTGAATTGTATCCCCAAGCATCACATCCAAAGGATTTTGAAACATATCCAGGGTTGGTTATTCAATCACCTACCTGAGCAGCTCATTCCAGTGCCTGATCACTCTTTCCATGAAAAAAAGAATTCTCATGTACCTCGTTGTGCTGGTTTGAAGCTAGCTAGAATGTTTTGGTGAGAACTAGATTACAGGCTGTGAAAGACAAACAGTGACTCATAGGCTTGCTGAGAGGTATAAGAACAAGAATCTGAACATAGATAAGGCACTTCTGCTGGGAAGCTTGGAGCTGCATTTTTTTTCTCTCTCTAGCCTCTCTGCTGTTTCTCTGACTAATCCACTTTGCACCCTAACCCCCTGGCCGAACCTCCATTCTTCCTTGGGACTGGGGTAAGGTTGAGAGGGGTAAGGGGAAGGTGAAGGGGTGGTTGGGAGCCCCTCCTGGGGACTCAGGTTTCTGGGAGGGCTGTTGTGTTTCTGTATTGCCTTTTACCTTGTATATTTCTGTCTATAACTGTATCTACTGGAAATATCTGCTTGTATATTGTGCTAGCTGTAAATATAAGCTTCATTCATATTCCCAGAGCTGGCTGAATCTAGTCTGGGTGATTTCCAAAGTGTGGGGGGGCAGGTAACACCCAAACCATTACATCCTTTATTTTGCCGCCCAATGTGGCTGGCAAATTTCACTGATTACCTGTGAAAGGAGATGAGCACCAACCTCTCTACCACATCTTTTCAGGTAGTTTTAGAGAGTGATGAGATCTCTCTTCAGCCTCCTCTTTTTCAAACTACATAGCCCCAGCTTCTTCAGTTCCTCCTCATAAGATTTATTTTCTAGGTCCTTTGCCATCTTCATTGCCATCCTCTGTGCTCACTCTGGTATCTCAACATCTCTTGCATGGAGGTGCCCAAAACTGAACACAGTACTTCCATCAGTTCTTTCAGTACCCCTGGGTTTATGTCATACATCACTTTACACGGGATTATGGGGGCATCATTTTACTCCTCATCCCTGTCTTCTATCTCACTGTCTTAACAAGGCCAGACAAAAGAGGCTGCTTTAGTCCCATGAACTTTCTAATAATTTCTGACCATAGGTGGAGGTAGTGATACTGACCTTTCAACTTCTGTGTAGTCTGAGTCTCTGATAGCTTAGAAACGATTTCAGCACACAACTAAAAGAATTGCAAGCAGCAAGTTCATGCCTGGCAGCATATTAGTGCATCTAGGAAATGGTGTTAGAGCTTAGAGAATGACTATTGACTTGGGACTAAGGGCTGATGGTAATGGAATTTAGTTTGTACTTCAACTGATTTTAACTTGAAGCATAGAGTAAGGCTGTGTGTCTTGCCTTAACTTTTTCTACCAGAGACACACAAAATGTTTCCATATTTCTGGGGGATCTGAGCTTCATTTTGATAAAATTTATGGGTTTGTAACTTTTTTAAGTGGCAATTGTGCTATTTTAATTCTAGAGGAAACAAATACAGAAACTTAATATGCATACATTTTAGTAAGAAGAAAATAATTAAAATAAAACAAGTAATACAAATATTCTGTTTGAGAAAAGTGCCAAACTGAGCTTCTTAGAACAGACATTTCTAAAGTAAAAAAAAAAAAAAAATCTATTTTAGACTATATCATATATTTAAAATACTTAAGTCAGAAATATCATAGAATTGTAGAATCTATCCAGGCTGGAAGAGACCTCCAAGATCATCCAGTCCAACCTAGCACCCAGCCCTAACCAATCAACCAGACCATGGCACTAAGTGCCTCAGCCAGGCTTTGCTTGAACACCTCCAGGGATGGTGACTCCACCACCTCCCTGGGCAGCCCATTCCAATGCCAATCACGCTCTCTGGCAAAGAACTTCCTCCTAACATCCAGCCTATACTTTCCCCAGCATAACTTGAGACTGTGTCCCCTTGTTCTGTTGACGGTTGCCTGGCAGAAGAGACCAACCCCCACGCAGCTACAACCTCCCTTCAGGTAGTTGTAGACAGCAATGAGATCACCCCTGAGCCTCCTCTTCTCCAGGCTAAACAACCCCAGCTCCCTCAGCCTCTCCTCACAGGCTTTGTGTTCCAGGCCTTTCGCCAGCTTTGCATATTTTATAGAGATTTCACTCCCTCAAATACCAGAATTTCTTTTATATGGACATAGTTACTACTGTTGCTTGGGCACTCCATAAAGGTGTCACAGTGTTGCTTTGAGAAAATAGGGCATTAAACTATGGTTGCAGCAATCACTGTTTTAGTTACATAAATTAAGAACTAATTGCTTATGGCATTGGTTACTGGGAAGCAGGTGTCAGAAAGCCATGTGCAAATGAAAATTGAGCCATTCAGAGCTTCAGCAGTGAGTTTCAGAAGATATATCTAGGCTTTAAATCCTAGATATCACCTTTTAAGTGTTGCACAATTAAATTATATTTCTCAGAATTAGCTATTCTGAGTGCCTAGCAATAGGTGATTTTGCATGATATAGCAGACCACTAAGACACAGAATAGATGCACAATACAACCTTGGCCTGAAAATCTACTTACATGAGGCATTTAGTATTAGACCAAGAATATGTTGCATGAATCTAGCTGTAGCCAAGAAGCTGGAGTGCAAGCATGATGAATTAATTACTATAATTTCAGATAGAGAGAATGCAGATATAATTTAGATAACATTCAGGGCAGAGTGAGGAGAAGCAGAGGCAATCACAGGACCCAGCAAAAGTTTGTGATGAAATCTCTTCCCAAGCATAGAATATAAGAGGAACAAGAAAATGTTTGGTTTTGTTTGATTACATGAAAATCAGACTAGAACAAGAACCAAGTGTTTTTATTTACAGTACATATATGTGATGTCACTCAGATCAGGATAATCCTGTATCTTGAGTCTTCTTTAGTTTTCCTTTCCTGTTTATTTCTTTGTTCTGTCACTGATGATGGCTCACTGCTCATCTGAGTGTCTCCATCTGCCTTTGATCAAGAGCAACCAGGAAGAAAGGGACCTGGGGGTACTGGTAGATAGTAGATGAAGATGAGCCAACAGTGTGCCCAGGTGGCCAAGAGAGCCAATGGCACCCAGGAACAGTGTGGCCAGTAGGACAAGGGAGGTTACTATTCCCCTGTACTCAACACTGGTCAGGCCACACCTTGAGTCCTGTGTCCAGTTCTGGGCTCCTCAATTCAAGAGAGACATTGAGGTACTGGAACATGTCCAGAGAAGGGCAATGAAGCTGGTGAGAGGCCTGGAACACAGCCCTGTGAGGAGAGGCTGAAGGAGCTGGGATTGTTTAGCCTGGAGAAGAGGAGGCTCAGGGCAGACCTCATTGCTGTCTACAGTTAGCTGAAGGGACATTGTAGGCAGGTGGGGGTTGGCCTCTTCTCCCAGGCAACCACCAATAGAACAAGGGGACACAGTCTCAAGTTATGCTGGGGAAAGTCTAGGCTGGATGTTAGGAGGAAGTTGTTGGCAGAGAGAGTGATTGGCATTGGAATGGGCTGCCCAGGGAGGTGGTGGAGTCACCATCCCTGGAGGTGTTAAAGCAAAGCCTGGATGAGGCATTTAGTGCCATGGTGTAGTTGACTGGCTAGGGCTGGGTGCTAGGTTGGCCTGGATGATGTTGGAGGTCTCTTCCAACCTGGTTGGTTCAGTGATTCTATAAAGATTGTCTATTTAGATGCTTGAATGTATTTCTGTACTGCAAGCATGTACACACACAGACACACACTCACCTATAATTTCTGCCTGCAATTCTGTTATAATACATTCTTTCTGGTTAAAATCTAACAGGTGCTGTTGATCTACTGATTTCTTGTTAGCTGATTACAAACCCATTTATACATGCACACACACAGAGTCTGCAGATTCCATTATTTCATATAGCTTTTAAGAAAATTTTCAAGCAGACAATAAAGTATCTGATTTTCATTAATTTTATGACATATCTGGTTTCTGCATTTGCAGCAGCTGTAAAACATATGTTAGCTTCCTAATAAAACCTGAGAAGTACTTTATCTGACCCCTTTTTATCCCCTTTTTTCTTGCAGTGGGAAACAGTGCAAAAGTTATTACCTAGGGAACAGTTGTTGCTGTCTCCTCTATAGATCCATATCATTCTGAAATTTGCATTCTGATGGAGAAGCAACAAATGTTACTTAAATCCCATGAAGTGTGTTAATTACACTGAGCTCTGTGAAATTATGGGTGAGAGAGCCAAAAAGAATTCTACAATTGCATCTTGGGTCTCTTGAGCATATCTTGTCAGATTAATGTCTTTGTCACTCACATGATAACCTTAAATTGCTTTTCTCCCTCAGTGATATTCCCTAAACCTCAGTAATATGGAACAAAATCTCAGACAAAGCTAAATAGCAGATTTAGTTTGTATTGTTTACATAAATAATGCTGATACTTTTCATGAAAATAATAATTGCATTAACAAGTGCAGCTTATTACTTTTGCATAATTATTTTGCAGTCATCCTCTGCTTCTACATACAAACCACAGTGTCTTTGAGGCAGTTCCTCTTCCTAGAATGTCCTCCCCCCACAAAGAAAGGTTAAATCACATCACTGCCTAGGATGTAATGCTTCGTTGTTTCATTTTTTTCTTGCTCTTTTTACCTCCTGCCTTTGTTTTTTTTTTGCAAGCCCTAAATAACCATAGAAACCACTTTGCTGTGTAACAATAACAGGAATTGTCCCAGAAGAAGGTTTGACCACACAGGTATCTTCCCACAGCTCAGCGGAAGGCTTCTTAAAAACAGGTAATGCAGATTTGCTGTGTCAGGGCTTCAGGTGCATGCTTTAGTTCCCCAGCAGGGGACATACTCCACCCTCAGAAAGCTGCAGATCTTTCCACAAAGTCACAACTATGACTGGCAAAACTCAACCCATTGGAAATCTATATTAGATGTCAGACCCGTCTAAGAGACAAATCTAATCCTTTTGGCTGAAAAATAGCTCACAACAGTCTGCTGCTCCTAGTTCACGGATATTTGGAAGAATGGTTTGGTTTGGCAATCAATGTCCTTGAATCACCAAAAATCTTGATACTATCTTTTCTTCTCCTTTCTTTTATTTTTCTTTTTCTTTTTTTCCCTTTTTTTCCCCCTTTTTCTTTTTTCCCCCTTTACACAAAGAGGATAAAAGAAGTTCTGTGATATTACCACATCATATCTTCAAAAAGCTTACCATTTTAATTGTTTGCAAGGCATTGGCATTATAAAGGATTGTGAGCTTTTCTTTGCTAAATGATAGAGGCAGAGTACGATCAGATGATGTATTTTATAAAATACAAAGCATTTCTGAAAGCGAGAAAGTTATTTTGGCTTATCAGTAACTCAGAAGTGGTAGATGATGGACTCAAAAGATAAGAACTTTGAAAAAAAAAATCACTGAAATAAACCCAACAATAACAGTTGGAGTGGTTAAGAACACAGACAAAAATCCTTTGAAAATAAGAAAGAACTTTTTCCCCACAACATCATACTGCAAACTGCTTTTTATTTTGCACTCGTGAATGTCAAAGGATAAAACCTGAGCAACTACCTGAAGGGAGGTTGTAGCCAGGTGGGGGTTGGTCTCTTCTGCCAGGCAACCAGCAACAGAACAAGGGGACACAGTCTCAAGTTGTGCTGGATGTTAGGAGGAAGTTGTTGCCAGAGAGAGTGATTTGCCATTGGAATGAGCTGCCCAGGGAAGTAGTGGGGTCACCATCCCTGGAGGTGTTTGAGACTGGCTGAGGCACTTGGTGCCATGATCTAGTTGACTGGCTAGGGCTGGGTGCTAGGTTGGAGTGGATGATCTTGGAGGTCTCTTCCAACCTGCTTGATTCTATGATGATTCTATGATTTCAGTTTTGTAATTCTGTGCTTTTTCTTTGTGGTTTCTATGCTCAGAATAAACACATGATTCGTGGCATTGATAATCAGGCACATGCACAAAACACAGAATTGCTTTCCATTTCCCCTACTGAGAATCTGTCACTTTATTTAAGCATCCTTTCTGAAACACCATATTTTATAACACAGCTTGAAAAGGAATGGTGGGAATGAAAGAGTTATGCTTATGGAAGTCCATTCATCCAGCCTCTGCAAAGCTACCGGATCTATAAATAATGGAGAAGGGCCCTCAAGCTAGGGATGCCGGATTTAGTAGTGTCTAATGAAAAGATAGGAGTAAAGTCCTGAAATCTCTTTTCAATTAACTTCAGCAGAAATGGGGACCTAGATTGAAAAGTCCTCAAGAAGGCATTGGTAGAGGCTTCTCTGACTGTCTTTATATTCTTTGTACAAATAACTTCTTCAGGATCGGAATTTAAATCTATGTTCTTGCTGTGCATTTTAAAATCTGATCTGTTTACTCAAATCAAGGCTTTTCAGGCTTTGCTTAAAGTCTCCATAAGAAGGGGAGGAGAGAGACAAATCCTCATCATTACTTTTTAAAATGACTTAAAAGCAGCCAATAGCTGAATAAAAGGAATGTCTGGAAGGACCTATGTGGAAGTCTGTCTACAAAGTAGATTGAAAAGTGTTTTGTTCTAAATCCTAATCTCTTCTGTGGTCTCAAGAAGGCTAACATAAGAAGATTCCCAGAGAGATGAGTGATATTTGTCACCAGACATCTGCTAAGACACAACTGCAGGGTATTTTCCCTGCTGACTGGCATGTATTGGAGGTTACCTTATCTAGTGTTTACCATGGAAATTCAAATCCAATGTTAAAATATTTTCTTACTGTAGCTCTTAATGAAAAGCGCCTTCTGGATCGGTTATATCAGCAGACTGACAGGAAATGAGTGGGATATCAAGACATGAAAGCAATAGGTTTTTAATCTGTGTGATTCCCAGTTTTACTACACAATAAATGAAGTACAGTGATGCTAGCATCTAGTGACATGAAGAGCAGCAGGATAGTGAGAATATTTGTGCATAAGCCCATCCTGAAATCACATGAACGACTTCCTTCTCCAAGCTTGTTATCACTTACACTCTGCTTTAAAAGCTGCATCACTGTGAAAGTAAATGCAGAAGTCTTTAGGGTAGATCAATCCTTGAAAAGCAGAAAAAGAGAATAGAAGAGGGAATGCTGAGAGGCTGGTGAAGATCTGGGGAATGAGTAAATGGCGTTGACCTACACATATAACCAAACTGCTTTAATTCTGCCCAACACTAATTAGTGGAAGAAAGTGAAAAGATCAAACACAAGCTTTATGTATGTTATCAATTTATTATTCCTATCTTTCTTGTTTCACTGCATAAAATATACTATCCAGTACTGTATTCTTTTGTGTGGCTGGGGACACTTAGATATGGACAAGCCACAACAAGGTATTTCACATAAATCTTCCTTATGCAGGAACCAGTACACTGAGACTCTGAAACTCCCTTCTATTTTTCTCCCTTTGTCTTAACTCTCCTGTTCAACCTTAGTGAGCTCTGGTATTAGGATCACTTCTGCCCATACCCAAAAAGAGAACTTGTAGCTTGAGTGGGACAGCTTACATCACTTTAGCCATGAGTTTTAATACTGCTGCATCACCACACCCAAAAAACAAATTCACTTTTTGTGCTGTTAATACAGGTGATAGAAAAAGATAGTCCCATCCTCTTGATGATCAAGATTAGTGTTTTTAATATGCTTCTGTACCTTTCTGTCTACCTTACTCTGAGAAGTAAAATGCTATTAGCAAAAAAATAAATGCTATGTAAAACAACCTGTTGTAGGCTTTCCCACTTGCTTCCTCTAAACCCAGATGTCAGATAACTGTTCTGTTTTACAGAGCATCTGACTTACACAGTCCTATGTTAGTGCATTCCAACACATTATTCTCTGTAGCCACATAGGTTTCATCAAATGATTTATACTACTCAAACTGACAAATGTGCCAAAAACTAATTTTGCAAGCAAATGTGGTGGTGGGAAAAATGTGTAAATCTCTGTGATGGAAAAGCCACAGCACTTCACAAACTTGTGGTGCTTTCCCTTTATTCCTTTTATTTTTCTTTTTAAACTACTAGCATGCAAACAATTCAAGTGAACTTCCTTACTGCTGCTGTAAGAGCTATGCACCATTAAAATACAGAAATAGTCAGATTCCTCATATATATACAGAGTCATTTTTTTCAGAGCTTCGAAGGTGAATGTTTTCCTTTTACATGAAAGAAATATACATTTTATTGTTGATCATAGAATCATAGAATCAACCAGGTTGGAAGAGACCTCCAAGATCATCCAGTCCAACCTAGCATCCAGCCCTATCCAGTCAACTAGACCATGGCACCGAGTGTGATGTTCTCCGTTTTTCCTTTGTGCCTTTAATAATTCTTACAATATCAAAAAAGGGAAAAAAAAAAAAAAAGGAGACAAAAAAAAAAAAAAAGAGGGTAATATGATGGAAAGATTTAGGAGGTGACAGAAGTTGAAATACCTTCTGCTCTAAAATCACAGTTCATAGGATCACAGGATGTTAGGGGTTGGAAGGGACCCAAGGAGATCGAGTCCAACCCCCCTGCCAGAGCAGGACAATACTATCTAACACAGATCACAGAGGAACACATCCAGACAGGCCTTGAAAGGCTCCAGAGAAAAAGACTCCAGCACCTGTTCCAGTGCTCTGTGACCCTTACAGTAAAGAAGTTCCTCCTTGTGTTGAGGCAGAACCTCTTTTGCTGCAACTTACACCCATTGCTCCTTGTCCTATCTCAGGAAGCAGCGAGCAGAGCCTGTCCCCCTGCTCCTGAGCAGCCCTCAGATACTTATAAACATTTATCAAATCCCCTCTGAGTCTTCTTTTCTCCAGACTAAAAAGCCCCAGGTCCCTCAGCCTCTCCTCATAAGCCATGCCCTCCAGTCCCCTAATCATCCTTGTAGCCCTCTGCTGGACCCTCTCCAGCAGATCCCTGTCCCTCTTAAACTGGAGAGCCCAAAACTGAACACAAGATGAGGTCTCACCAAGGCAGAGTAGAGGGGGAGGAGAACCTCCCTTGATCTGCTGGACACACTCCAAATGAGTTCTTCCAAATGAGCTAATGAAGTACTGTAACTCCACTAGCTCAGTCTGACAGCCATTACTCCTAGCTCTGCAAACACTGCATTAAATCTCTGTGTATCCTTGGTGACTGTTATTAGTAGGCCTGAGTGTATTTCACTAGACATTTGAAACTCAGCTAAGAAAATTCTCAATCAGAAACAAGCCATAGTAGAGTTAAAGATAACAGAATCACTCGCTTTCTCAGAAGAAAGCTGGAGGTGGGGAGATTATTCTTTCTGCCTAGGATTGCTTGATTTTTGTAACCAGAGAATTGCTAAAAGAACGATTCCCAAACCACACCCCATTCCTGCACCCTCTCCAGCAGTATGCAGTTTTCCCTGCGTGTTTGGGCATCTGATGATGAATGAGAATTGCAATTCACATAGAATTTTAAGTAACACCCAGTCCTCAGATCTTTTAAAGCATCCATCTACCTCTCCCAACACATTGAGCCTAACATGAATGCAGTGCATACACCTTTACAGCCAACACTCAGCACTTACCTACTCTGACCAACACAAATTTATGTCTGTAAGGAGTCAGAAATCCTCTTACGTTGTAGTGGTACTTATATCCCCAGGAGAAAATATTTTCTAGGATTGTCTATCCTTTGATTTAGAAGTCCAAAGAGATTGGACTGAACAGCTGAAATTAAATGCAAGTAAGAGGTGACTTGATTTATTGTTTTGGATTTTCACAGTATCACAGTATCATCATCAGGGTTGGAAGAGACCTCACAGATCATCAAGTCCAATCCTTTACCACAGAGCTCAAGGCTAGACCATGGCACCAAGTGCCACATCCAATCCTGCCTTGAACAGCTCCAGGGACAGCAACTCCACCACCTCCCCGGGCAGCCCATTCCAGTGTCCAATGACTCTCTCAGTGAAGAACTTTCTCCTCACCTCCAGCCTAAATTTCCCCTGGTGCAGCCTGAGGCTGTGTCCTCTCGTTCTGGTGCTGGCCACCTGAGAGAAGAGAGCAACCTCCTCCTGGCCACAACCACCCCTCAGGTGGTTTCCTGCCTCAGTAACTAATGCAACATTATTAATGTCTTTCAAATAGTACAGTCCATCAGAAAAGCAGGCAAATAGAATTTAATGGCTTTGTTTTGCATGAGATATTGACATGTTTCATAGAAAATGTCTCGTTCCTGTGTACCAGCACTCTTACTTGGCATTATGCCAATGACTCTTCTTTTGATTTGGGGTTTGGGGTTTTTTTTTGGCAAAGGGGTTGGCCTCCATGACTTTGGGAGGTCCCTTCCAACCTCTAAGCTCCTGTCATTCTGTGATTCTTTTGCTGACTGATAGCATTGTTCACACTGAGTATCCCAAGTCATATTCTCAAGGACAGAATTGCTAAAGAATTGTCTTAAAAGCTCGACAACCCCCTATCTTTTTCTTGAGAGCCAGACTTGCCTCCTTGAGTCCTAGCAAACTAAAAGGGTAAGATATTTTTAATCTTTCCACCTATATTTTGTATCTAAACTTTTCAGCTTGAGCTGAGTTCAGAATGGTTTCCCTTATCTTTCCATGCAATTGAATACAGTGCTAGCAAAGTAGAAATCTGCTATGAAGTTTTCCTCTAAACAAACTCTACCAGCAGCTTCTTATCCAGACAAGGCAACATCCCTGCTATCGTTGCCTTGATCTACTGATAACTACAGATGAAACCATTCTGAAGAGCAGTGCTTCTGCTAGGAGACTTCAAGCAAGTTTGAAATAAGGACATAACATTTTTTCCAGCTGCTCCAGCCTTCAGATGAGATCAGAGATTAATAACAGCTCTGCACCACATTCTAGTCTATCTTTGTTTCCAGTTTTAAACGTGTCTATTAAACTAATTCTGCCTTTCTAGTTGTGAGATACTGGGAGTGGATATTTTAAATAATTTAACCATAAAGAGATTCTGGATTTTTGTCCTCTCTGAGCATCTTTTATTTCCCATTATTTAAAACAAAGTATTTGGCTGGACAGAGTAATTGTGTAACCCCCATATATCCTACTTATTTTCTTCTGTTCCCTTATAGTTTATTCAGATGCTGGTCCTGCTTCCAGTGAAACCATCATCAAAACTCAATTTGACTTGTGGGAAATGGGAATACACTTTTAAGTGGCTATTAATTCCAGCTCTGCAAATGTAAAATTATTTCCAGGAGTGCCTTGTAACAGCTACTTCTTCTGATTCATCTACATGCTAGTTTGAGCCTAGCTGGGATATTTTTGGTGAGAAGAATTAGATTACAGGCTGTGAAAAGGAAACAGTGGTGATGTCTACTTCACTCATAGGCTTGCTGAGCTGTATAAGAGCGAGAACACATAGATAAGAGAGTCTCTCTTTGTCTCTGGGTCTGCATGAACTTCTCTCTAACCTAACCTGCCATCTGTGTGACTAATCCTTCTGCTTCTTAAGCCTCTTGCCAACCCTCCAAACTACCTTGAGCATAAGGCAAAGTCTGGGGTAAGGTAGAGGGGTGGGGAAAAGGTGGAAGGGTGGTTGGGAGCCCCTCCTGAGTACTCTGGTTTCTGGGAGGGCTGTTGTGTTTCTGTATTACTTTTTAACTTGTATATTTCTTTCTATAGCTGTATAGATTGTAAATATCTGCTTGTATATTGTGCTAAGCTGTGAATATAGCTTCATTCATTCAATTCCCAGTGGCTGAGTCTAGTCTGGGTGATTTTCTTAAGTGTGTGTGGGTAGGGGGGGTGGGTAACACTCAAACCATCACACTATAATAAAAGAAAATATGAAAATCCTTGTTCAGCAAGATTGGTGTGATTATGAAAAGTTTCCTGCTGCAATAATGGTAAATGAGTGGATTTGGAATTCATACTTTGTATTCCCATTTTTTTTCCCCTTCCTATGAAGGAGGCACTTAGTGCCATGGTCTAATTGACTGGATAGGGCTAGGTGCTAGGTTGGACTGGATGATCTCGGATGTCTCTTCCAACTTGGTTGATTCTATGATTCTATGTCAAGGAAAGAGTACTTGTTTCTTTATGGTTGGGAAGTACTAGATCTTTCCCATTTGACTTTTTTAATGTCCACAGATGTTTTCCTGTTGCTCACAGTAATTTTAGCTATCAAGCTTATTTTGAGTTGTTCTTTTTATTTCTCTCACCTTTTTTTTCCCCTTTCCCTGTTAGTGATGGATAGAATTAGATGACTAGCATCCTGCAACTGGCACATCTTCAGATTAAATTCTCCAGAGAAAAATCAAAGCCAGATGTGAAGAAATGTTACATTTGACTCTGACCAGAGCTCTGTGTAAAGAGCTGCATCTGATCAATACTAGCCCTATTAATTTCTATCCTGGACGGATGAATATTACTTCTGTTCCCGCCCCAGAGCTAAATTACTTTGAAACAGCAAAGGAACTGCTCACAAGAGCCAGACCAAAGGCATACAAAAATATTTTCCTCCACACTGTCAAGAGTAACTCAATTTCACAAACTGAACAGAAGAGAATTTGGTTTTATATTGCACCTTTCATCAGCTCCAAGTACCCCCAAAGCAGTTTGCAGTTTTGAATTATCAAAAGCACTGACTGAGCAGAGAGTGTGTAAGCAATAGCTCAGCAATGGTTACACAGAAAAAAATACATATTAGAGCCTGTTTTGCTGGAGGATGGAAAAGTTGGCCAGCCTGCCTTGTGGGATTCAGTACTTCCACCTGCACTGCTCACTAGCGAAGGGCTGCAACTGGTTCATTTAAGCATTTCACTGAATGACACAACTCATACTTTATGCAGCAGTGCCCACATTAAGCAAGACTACACATGCCAGTGAGCATGACAAAGGAAACAGATTAAAGTAAATCTTTAGGTAAGTATAAATAACTAGAGCCTCAGATGGTGAAAACTGTCATCACTGCACTGGACCCAACACAGCACCATTGGTTTCCACTAGCTGAATCATAGAATCAACCAGGTGGGAAGAGACCTCCAAGATCATCCAGTCCAACCTAGCACCCAGCCCTAGCCAGTCATCTAGACCATGGCACTAAGTGCCTCAGCCAGGCTTTGCTTGAACACCTTCAGGGACGGCAACTCCACCGCCTCCCCGGGCAGCCCATTCCAATGCCAATCACTCTCTCTGGCAAGAACTTCCTCCTAACATCCAGCCTATACTTCCCCCAGTACAACTTGAGACTGTGTCCCCTTGTTCTGTTGCTGAAGTTCTGACTGAAAGCAGCAGCAGCATAGACAACTCTGTCCCAATAGCAGAGATTTCAAATAATGCTCAATAGAAGATGTAGACATATTCATATATCTCTCCATATTCCATCTTTCAAATAAAAACATTTCATTGCTTTGGTTGGGAGAACACAGAAATATACTTCCTCTCCTTGCATTTTTGGAGGATGTAGTAAACAGACCCTGGCTGGCTGCCAGCCATCTACTCAGCTAGTCTTTCACTCCCCATCTTCAAGAGGATAGGGACGAAAAGAATTGTGAGTTGAGACAGGAAGATCACTCACCAGTTATTCTCACAGACAGAACAGACTCAAATTGAGGAAAATTAATTTCACTTTCTACTAATTAAAAATAGGGTAGGATGGCCAGGAGCTAAAACAAAAGCCTGAATCAGCTTTCCCTTGCTCCATTCTTTCCAGGTTTGACCTCACTGCTTCATTCTCAACTCATCTATGCCTTCCTCCCTAACTTGAACAATTAGGATGTGGAATGAGGGTGGCAGTTAGTTCACAACACTGCCTCTTTCCCTCCTACCTCATGTTCTTTCCCTCCTCCAGCATGGGTCCTCCCCATAGGATACAGTCTTCTATGAGCTACCACAGCTTGAGTCCTTCCAATAGGATGCAACTCTTCAAGAACTGATTGATCATCAGTCCGCTCCATGGGGCAGTGTTCATTAAAACTGATCTATTGTGCATCTCTCATGGGCTGCTGCTCCTTCCAGAAAACCTGCTCCTGCCTGAGATCCTTAGACTGAAGCTTCATTTGGGGCATATCCACCTTGGGAAGACCCACTCTGGGTCCTCCATGGCTGGCAGTGTGAATTTCTGCTTACCTGAAGTCATCTGTGGGCTGTAGTGGGAGCGGTTGCTGCACCATGGCCTTTTCCACTGGCTGTAGAGGAATCTCTGCTCTGGTGCCTGAAGCAGCTCATTCTACTTTCACCATAGTGTCTGCAGGACTTTTTGTCATGCTGTGCAGAATTTTACCTTTCATACCTTTTCTCTAAGTTGCCATTATTTTGGCTGAGGGGCCTCAGCTGTGCCATGCAACAGGTGTACTGGAGCTACCTGGAAGCAATTGTGTCTGACATGGGGCAGTTCCTGACCTTCCTTGATGTAGACCAGCCATGCCACCCACACCTCCAACCCCCTCCCCAGTACTAAAACTGGGGCATGTAAAAAGAGGGAGAAATTACATTTCAGACATTAATACAGCAATCTTGGTAAGAAAAATTGTAACAATTACCCTTATTTCTTGTGTAAGGCAAAGTTCTTGAAGGAACTTGTATCCATCTGGTAGGGGAAAATATACTTCCCCCAAAAAACAGAGAATTTGACCAACTTCTACAGCTGTTCAAATAATTCTGGGGAAAATACACATTTTTAAACATTAGATCTAGGAAAAAAGCAGGGATGTTGAAAGTGGTGGAAATTACTTCATCAAACTTCAGACATCTGCAAGCCAGTTATCCACAGCTGAGCTGATCATTCCAGATATGCTTTACAACTCAAGGAGGGAGAGAAAGGTTCTCTTAGGGTGAAATTCTTCTGTCTGATCAAATGTAGACAGCCATCTAAAGGTAGGATTCGTATATTAAAAGTGTGTATTCCTTTCTGACAATAAAGATAGTTTGGCCACATAAATTCCACCTGAGGTGTTTTATGATCAGATTTCTGGATGCTTAATAAAGACCATAAGCTGGATGTGTTAAGACATGCTGAGCAAGCGGAACTGCCTCCTCAGTATGAAATGCTGAATGTAGTCATAGGCTGGTGATAATTAGTAAGCCAGAGTGAGACAGAATGAAGTTCCTATCCTTGCTCCATAAATATTGCAAAAATTTTATGGAAACAGAACATTTTTAAATAGATGAACTTGAGAAGACCTGGTCTGAATACCAAATAGCCTACTAGTTAACAGATGGTTCTGGGGATGTAGGTTCAGCTCCCTGCAGCAGTGTGAAAACTCAGGCAGGGCTTTCCAGGGGCATAGGTGCATGCTCTAATCAGAAAATTCCCATGTAGACATTTGAAAAGGGCAAAAGAGAATACAGCATCTTCCACCAGTAGTTTCTGGGAAGCTGAACCCAGTAGACATGATCTGAGAAGTCAGGTGAATCAGTCTCAAATGGGTAATTCAGAGAATTTATTTTGGGTTTTGTATGCTGTCAGAGTTGAGATACAAACCAAAGCCTTATCTGTTCAGCGCTCCCTAGATCCAGGAAGTTGTGAGTAGCCTCGTAAGGTTCTTAGAATGTAAATGAAAGGACTTCCAGTGTTAGGAATCTGGTTTTGAATTTGAAGTGTATAGCTATAGTAGCTATTGAACTGACATTGGAGATTTTTAGCCTATATCTTCTAATTGCTAACGTGAAGATGTGGTAGGGTTTTTTTTTGCCATAGATATATGTATATAGCATCATAGAATGTCAGGGGCTGGAAGGGACCTTGAAATGTCATCTGGTCCAGCCTCCCTGCCAGAGCAGGATCACCTAGAGTGTTGCAGAAATCTGTTTAGCTTGCCATGGGAATGTGGTCAAGGCCCCACAGATCAATGTGATCAAGGCGATGCCTTATGGACTCCAGACAATTCAATATGAATTATGCCAGAGACATTTATTGATCATTTGGCTCTCAATATATACCCTCAGGGCACAAAACACATGTCTATACATTAGCATAATTAGTCAAGGACAGCCCATTCTATCAGCATAAACCATGCCTTGTCTTTCTCATTAAGGAGGAGTCCATTATCTATCCTTTCTGAGATAAGTTAGCTGGTGGGAACCAAGGTCAGCATCCACCTGTTATTATCCTTCTTCACTTTGCATTCCCACACTAAAGCAGATCACACCAGAACACATGCAGATGGTTCTTGAATATCTCCAGAGAGGGAGACTCCACAACCTCCCTGGGCAGCTGGTTCCAGTGCTCTGTCACCCTCACAGCGAAAAAAAAAAATCTTCCTCAGGTTCACGTGGAACCTCCTATTCCTCAACTTCCACCCATCACCCCTTGTCCTGTCACTGGACATCACCGAGGCTGTGTGTATATATATATGTATGTATATATATATACACATATGTATATGTATACACACATATATACATATATATGTGTGTGTGTATTAAAAATTTTGCCAATAGACTCTAAACTGTGGAAAAATCAGGAAATTAGAGCTTCTAGAAAACAAGTTGAAATCATCTGAGTCATTACCAGAAGGAAATACACTTGCTTGTCTGGTATTGAACTGCATTTGAATAAAGTAGACACAATTATATAATATGACTATGCCTTTTCCTGAAAGTAATTTTATGTCACAAGAGGTTATGTATTGGTCTGTGCCCTTTCAATGTGATGTGAATTGACTAGGTAAGAACCTGGATACCAGGGCATCCTGTGACCTCAGATTCCCCAGTGTGCTAGTTTGAAGCTACCTAGAATGTTTTGGTGAAAAGGACTAGATTACAGGCTGTGAAAGGAAAACAATGGCAATGTCTACTTCCCTCGTAGGCTTGCTGGGGTGTATAAGAACAAGAAATAAAAACACAGATAACCACTTCTGCTGCAGGCAAGCTCTGAGCTGCATCTCTCTAACCTCACCCTCTGTTTCTTTAATTAGTCCACTTTGCTTCCTAACCCCCTGGCCGAACCTCCATTCTTCTTTGGGACTGGGGTAAGGTTGAGAAGGGTAGGGGGAAGGTGAAGGGGCTGTTGGGAGCCCCTCCTGGGGACTTGGGTTTGTAGGAGGGCTGTTGTGTTTCTGTATTACCTTTTTACCTTGTATATTTCTGTATATATTTGTAAACACCTGCTTGTATATTGTGCTAATCTATGAATAATAAGCTTCATTCAATTTCCAGAGCTGGCTGATTTCCTAAGTGTGGGGGGACAGGGACCACCCAAACCATCACACCCAGGTTGCTGCTTCCATACTTATGTGGCCAGGAGCTAAGCAGAGCTGTAGGCAGAAACCTCTGGGTGTTTTCAGGAAGCCATGACAATATGTCATCCTCAGCATGTCAACTGTGCTGTGTAGCTCAGAGTTCCTCTTGTATGTATAGCTTCTGCTGCTCTTATTTATAATTTTTACAGTGCCCAAAAGAGTAGTCCTAGGCAGGAGCAATTCAGCACCCCAGTAGTTACATTAGTGCAGAGTCAGGCTTTGGTGTTCAATGCATTTTACCTGGTACTTGCAATGCTCTGCAGATCTCTGGGCAGGCTGAATGGTTATATATACACAAAAGGAAATGTGCTCTTTTGCAAAAAAAATATTTTCTGCCCTTTCTCTCTGTAATTCCTCACTTTGAACAAACTCAGCTCTTATCAAAAACTAAGAAAAGCTCCTAAGCAAGACAACTTTGACCTGCCATATCAGTAACAGCTATAAACTATTTGCAAAGTTTTTGGTAACCACTCAAATATAGGAGCAGGAATCTCTCCTTACAACAATCACTGTTCCTTCACTACCTGCATGAAAGTGTGTGTCAAGCTTAGAGTGTTTCAGATGCAGAAATCTCATCTTTCCCTTCTCTGAACACATTTTCCCTCGGAAGATGCACTCATAGTTGTTTAGTGGAGTCCAAAGTCTATGTGACTGCAGAGACTTCCACTTTCAATTCTGAATTTGCATTTCTTAGTTTGAAGGTTTCGTGGTTTTGCTTATTATAAAATCCTTCTCCACTTACTTCTGTAACTTTTGTAGGTAGCATCTTCAAAAACTATCTTCTCCCTACCTGCCCTTTCTAGTGTTCTAAATATAAATGTAGAAACAAAGAAATGCATATTAATAAGTAAAGAAGCACAGGTGTGCCTTGCAGACACTAAGTTTTTTTAAGTCCTTCCTGAGTTCTTGAATTATTACCCATGCATAATGTATACTGTGTTAGTGTGCAAACACTGAATCCAGCCCACAAAGAGATGTGAGCTGGTTCAAAAGACAGACTTTGGATTTTCACAGTAGAGGGCATAAGCTATTTATTTATGTATTAAATAATTATGATCATATTTTCTAATCAAAAGGAATGTAAAAGAAAAGCAGAGGATATTCTTGCCTTTCTAGCCCTTTTGCTCAGAGCTAAGGATGCTGATAATATATAACAGAAGAGGTAATTAATGTGAGATTATATTTTTCCAAAATTAATATTGTTTATTAACTTTTATATTCAGAACTCTCAACATCCCCAACAACTAAATTTAATGATAGTAATCAGTTCTTTGCATGGTCATGGAAACATTTTACAGAGGAATAACTAGGTTTAGAAATAACTTGCATGGATACATAAACATTAATTGAAAAAGAAGAGAAAGTGATGGTTTGGGTGTTACCTGCCGCCGCCCCCCTCCCTCCCCCCAGCTCTGGAAATCACCCAGACTAGACTCAGCCAGCTCTGGAAATTTGAGTGAAGCTTATATTTACAGCTAGCACAATACACAAGCAGATATTTACAGTAGATACAGTTATAGACAGAAATAGACAAGGTAAAAGGTAATAGAGAAACACAACAGCCCTCCCAGAAACCCAAGACCCCAGGAGGGGCTCCCAACTGCCCTTCCACCTTCTCCCACTCCCCTGTCTTACCCCAGGCATTGCCTTGTGACCCAAGAAAGAATGGAGGTTCAGCCAGGGGCATTAGGAAGCAAAGTGGATTAATCAGAGACATGGAGGGTGAGGTTAGAGAGAGAAGATGCCCAGAGCTCAGGCAGTGCCCAAAGTGTGAATACCTTATCTATGTTTATACTCTTGTTCTTATACATCTCAGCAAACCTATGAGTGAAGTAGATACCATCATTCTTTCCCTTTTACAGCCTGTGATCTAGTCCTTCTCACCAAAACATTCTAGCTAGCTTCAAACTAGCACAGGTCACTATACCACTTGACCACTAGATGGACTCAAGGAGCACCTTTGTGCTTATGGCAGAAGGCAATGGTGAATTACCAGAGGCTTTAAGTATCTACTCACAAAATATCACCTCCCAACTTGCAGGGCTAGCTACAAACTTCAGACAGTACCCAAATGCTTTCAGGGAATTCTGTTACTGTCTTGTCAACCACTGAGGCTTCTGATTCTTCCCAGGCTTCATGGAGTGCTGGGAAGAGGCAGACAATCTCTGACCTTATCTCTTGGCTCCTCTGGATGATGTGTGTATCTCCAGGACTTCCCATCTTGGCAGAAGACTTTCAGGTGAGACAGTGCTGAACAACAGTTTTTTTCTAACACAAGAGCTAGGAGAAGTCAACTTTTCACAGGGGCACTGAAGAGCAGTAAAGTAGCATTTGTCAAGTGGAAACATTTCATTTGATCTGCAAGAAAAAAAAGAATTCATTTGCTTTTTTGTAGCTCTTTACCTATTTTCCTCTTTATCTTGGACAAATTAGAAACTGTGATAATTTCAAATTATAATAATATTCTGAAATTAAGAAATAGTTGAAATAGATGAAATGGAAAATGTTGAGATTTTTAAACACTATTGATTTGAGTTTTGCCATTTTGGAAATGCCAAGAAATCTGTAATTTTTTTTCCCCTTTCAGTATTTTTATCCCTGAGTATGTGAATTTCATAAAGACTTTCCTCTTCTGCTGCATGGAAAATGCTCATGGTTTTTCAGAAGAGTAAAAGTGTTAAGTAGCTGTCTAATGTCCACATTGTGAAAATGGCATTGCAGCTGGAATGAATCACAGAATCAGTCAGGGTTGGAAGGGACCACAAGGATTATCTAGTTCCAACCCCCCTACCATCGGCAGGAACACCCTACCCTAGATCAGGTTGGCTAGAGCCTCATCCAGCCTGGCCTTAAACACCTCCAGGGATGGGGCCTCAACCACCTCCATGGGCAACCCATTCATTTCCATCTGAAAGCTAAGAAGAATACCTCTGAGAAAACCAGAGGTTTCCACTGAATGTCACTCAATTTGTGGATGACACCAAATTGGGGGGTAGGGGTGAGGGAAGGTGTCAATTTGCTGAGCAGTAGGAAGACTCAGACAGGCTGGGCACAGGATCCTAGACTTTGGCCACAATAATCCCATGCATCACTACAGACTGAGGGATGAGTGGCTGGAGAGCAGCCTGGCAGAGGGGGATCTAGGAGTGCTGGTTGAAAGCCATCTGAACGTGAGCCAGCAGCGTGCCCAGGTGGCCTGGAAGGCCATTGTCATCTTGGCCTGTATCAGGAATACTGTGGTCAGCAGGACTAGATGTAACTTTGCTCCTGTACTCTGCACTACTGAGGCCTTGCTTCAAGTACTGTGTGCAGTGCTC
This sequence comes from Pogoniulus pusillus, assembly GCF_015220805.1. Taxonomy (NCBI): domain Eukaryota; kingdom Metazoa; phylum Chordata; class Aves; order Piciformes; family Lybiidae; genus Pogoniulus; species Pogoniulus pusillus. Next base: position 42,716,229 of record NC_087266.1, read on the forward strand.
CTCACTGCAAGAAGGATACTGAGATGCTGGAGTGGGTCCAGAGGGAAGGGTGATGAGACTGGTGAGGGGGCTGGAGGGAAAGTCTTGTGATGAGAGGCTGAGGGAGCCAGGGTTCTTCAGCCTGGAGAAGGCAAGATTCAGGGGGGACCTTATCTACCCTACAACTATCTGGAGGGAAGTTGTAGTAAGGTGAGGGCAGCTAGTGACAGGACTAGAGAGCATGGCCTGAAGCTGCAGCAGGGAAGGTTTAGGTTGGCTGTTAGGAAGCACTTCCTCATAGAAAGGGTAGTTAGATGCTGGAATTGACTGCCCAGGGAGGTGGTGGAGTCACCACCCTTGGAGATGTTTAAGGAAAGATGGGATGTGACACTTAGTGACATGTGTGAGGGTTTGGCTGTTACCGGCCTGCCCCTTCCCCCCCGTTGAAATCACCCAGACTAGACTCAGCCAGCTGGAAATTAAAGAATGAAGCTTTATACTTAAAGCTTAGCACAATATACAAGCAGGTATTTACAATCTATATGGATACAGACAGAAATATACAAGTTAAAAGTAATACAGAAACACAACCGCCCTCCCAGAAACCAGAGTCCCCAGAAGGAGCTCTCAACCACCCTTCCACCTTCTTCCCATCACTCTACCTTACCCCAGACTTTACCTTATGTTCAAAATGAGTTGGGAGGGTCAACCAGGGGAGTTAGGAAGCAGAAGGATTAGTCACACAGACAGCAGGTTAGAGAGAAAGGTGCAGCCCCAAAAACAGCAAGCAAAATTTGTGTTATTTACATTTGTGTTCTTGTTTTTATCCATCTCAGCAAGCCTATGAGTGAAGCAGACATCACCATTGTTTCATTTTCACAGCCTGTAATCTAATTTTTCTCAACAAAATATCCCAGCTAGGCTCAAACTAGCACACATGGTCTAGTTGACTGGAGAGGGCTGCGTGATAGATTGGAGTGGACAATCTTGGAGGTCTCTTCCAACCTGGTTGATTCTATGATTGTCTTTTGTGTTTTAAAAACACTGCTCTTAGATACATAAGTACAAATTTCTACTATGATGTCATAAGGCAAGTGTTGACTGAAATTTCCAGACCTTGTTGTTTAATGTTCAAATATGCTAACAGCAGTCTTTTCCCTTTATAGACTTTTTTCCCCCCCTAACCAGAGTACATGATTCAGAGGCACAATGTGGAAGTTGCAAGTTTGAGACTTGTGTTAAATTAATCTAACTATGTAGGTTTTAATTTAACCAGCATGCAAAAATACAGAGCAAGACAGAATACATCATATTCTCCTGGCTGATCTCTACTCTACAACTGGAGGCTACACATGGTTTTGAACATGGTTGTCAAGAGATTTTTACAGGAAATATGGAAGTCTCATGGTTTTTTCTTATATTATTTTTAACACCCTTGAGTCCTCAGAAGCTTTTTATACTTGCAACTTAGATATCCTTGCAGACATCCAACCTAAGACTTCTAAAATGCTACAGCTGAACAATTAAAAGAGAGGCATTGCCTCCAGTGCATCTAATTAGAAGTAGGACAAGAAATATGCAGCCGTAGTAGTAAGGAGGATAGGTTGGAGAGGAGATGCTAACATTTTGAGCTGGGCAGTTACTTTACTGTTGTGATGGTTTGGGTGTTCCCCACTCCCCCACACTTCAGAAAATACCCAACTAGGCTCAGCTGGCTCTGGGAATATAAATGAAGCTATTTATTTACAGCAGCACAATATACAAGCAGTTATTTACAGTGTATACAGTTATACACAGAAATATACAAGGTTAAAGTAAAGCAGAAACACAACTCCCCTCCCAGAAACCTGAGTCCCCAGGAGGGACTCTCAACCACCCCTGCACCTTCCCCCTGCCCCTCTCAACCTTACCCCAGTCCTAAAGAATAAAGATTCAGCCAAGAGGTTAAGAAGCAAAGGTGAGTGGAAGGTGAGGTTAGAGAACTGCAGCTCAGTCAGAAGCCCAAAGCAGAGTGCCACAAAATGGTGAGAGTGTTATCTAATGTTTTTGTTTCTTCTTCAGCAAGACTCTGAGGGGAGTAGACATCACCATTGTTTTCCTTTCACAGCCTATGAACTAGTTCTTCTCACCAAAACATTCTACTCTGCTTCAAACTAGCACAACTGTAGAGAAACACCTTAAAATGCTGTGTTCAGCTTCGGGTCCCTCACTACAAGAAAGACACTGAGTTGCTGCACCGTGTCCAGAGAAGGGCAACAAAGCTGGGGAAAGGTCTGGAGAACAAATCTTACTGGGAGCAGCTAAGGGAACAGGAATTGTTTAGTCTAGAGAAGAGGAGGCTGAGTGGAGACCTCATTGCTCTCTACAACTACCGAAAGGAGGTTGTAGTGAAGAGGTGCTGGTCTCTTCTACCTGGTAGCAGGTGGTAAGACAAAACAGCCTGAAACTGTGCCAGGGAAGGCTTGGATCAGACAGAACAAAAAAAAAAATCTTTATAGAAAGAGTGGTCAGGAACTAGAATATGTTACTCAGGGAGGTGATGGAATCATTGTCCCTGGAGCTGTTCAAGAGGTGAGCAGGCACAGCACTTCAGGACATGCTTTAATGGCCATGGTTTTGTTGAGTTAAGCTTAATGATCTCAGAGGGCATTTCCAACCCAAACAACTCTATGACAATAGACTACTACTCTCCCATGAGCTTCCAGTTCAGTCACATATCTAAGCTTAGCATAAGCAAGCAGAAAGAAGCAGCCAAAGGTAGAGGAGCTCAGCCCAAGCAAGGAGGTCCAGCCAGCACCCACGGGTGATGTTAGAGCATCATCAAACCTAGCCCTACCTAACCGGGGGGCCAACAGGCCCCCCGGCCTTTGTCCTCTTCCCATTCACCTGGCGCACACCCTTGGGACTCACCAGAGATGACAGGAGAAGGATCCCTCTGCCCAGTTGGGCACAGCTTGGAGCTTCTGCCTTTCCTAGGGCCAGTTAAAAAGGGGAGTGGGCAAGGAGGACAAAGTGGTCACACCTGGGGTGGGAGGAGACTGCAATAGAACCCAGGTGCTCTGGCTTTGGGGGAAATGTGGTGTGGAGTGGGAAAGGGGCAGATCTGGTGGAAAAGGAGACATGGTGCTGAAAGGAAGGACATGGAAAGGAAAAGGATGAAAGTAGAAGTTACTTTCAACAATGTTTTATGGGTCAGGGGAAGGTGTTTGATATGAGCATTGTAAAGCAGCTTGCAGAGTTTCCAATTTGAAATTCATTATAGACCAGCTCAGATACTGACAAACAGGAGAGAGAGAACACCAGATTTGAAGACATAGAAACAGTGGGGTCAAATATGCATCTTAAGCATAAGTTTGGGGCAAAATATGGTTGCATTTTTCTGGATTTATATTTTAACTGTACTAATCAACATATTTTAGTGATGAAGAATTCACTTTTTTCCCCCTTCTGGGCAAAAAAAAACCACAGAAAATTAAAGTTTATGGTGTAGGCATACATGTTTAGCATGCTTGTTTCCCTGAAACCTATAATAATGTTTCAATCAGGTTGCTACATTAAACTGATTTTTCCCCTGTCATAAAACTTTGGTCTCGACTGTAACTGAGAATACTCATCTCTCTTCATCGGCTTATTCTTAAGTTATAGCCTTTTCCTCTGAAATCTGTCTGAATGTATTTTGTGTCTTGTTCAGCTTTTCACTATCCACTCAACTTCTGCAGTGTTTTTGTGTTCAACATAGGATCAATCAGGTTGGATGAGACGTCCAAGATCATCCAGGCCAACCTAGTACCCAGCCCTGGCCAATCCATGGCACCAAGTGCCTCATACAGTCTTTTCTTGAACAACTCCAGGAATGGTGACTCCACCACCTCTCTGGGCAGCCCATTCCAGTGCCAATCACTCTCTCTGGCAAGAACTTCCTCCTAACATCCAGCCTAGACCTCTCCGGGCACAACTTGAGACTGTGTCCCCTTGTTCTGTTGATGGTTGCCTGGGAGAAGAGACCAATCCCCACCTGGCTACAACCTCCCTTCAGGTAGTTCTGGACAGCAATGAAGTCACCCCTGAGCCTTCTCTTCTCCAGGCTAAACAACCCCAGATCCCTCAGCCTCTCCTCACAGGGCTGTGTTCTAGGCCCCTCACCAGCTTTGTCACACCTCTCTGGACACGTTCCAGCACCTCAACATCTCTCTTGAACTGAGCAACCCAGAACTCGACACAGGACTCAAGGTGTGGCCTGATCAGTGTTGAATACAGGGGAAGAATAACCTCCCTCATCCTACTGGCCACACTGTTCCTGTTCCAGGCCAGGATGCCATTGGCTCTCTTGGCCACCTGGGCACACTGCTGGCTCATCTTCATCCTACTATCTACCCGTGCCCCCAGGGCCCTTTCTGCCTGGCTGCTCTCCAGCCACTCTGTCCCCAGCCTGTAGCACTGCTTGGAGTTGTCGTGGCCAAAGTGCAGAACCCTGCACTTGACCTTGTTAAATCTCATCCCATTGGCCTCTGCCCACCCTTCCAGCCTGTCCAGGTCCCTCTTCAGGGCTCCCTTACCCTCAAACAGCTCCACACCTGCTCCTAGCTTGGTGTCATCTGCAAATTTACTGATGCTGGACTCAATCCCCTCGTCCAGATCTTCAGTAAAGATACTGAATGAGACCTAGCCCACAACATGTCAGAATTGAGAGGAAAGCATAAGGGCATGTAGGAATATACATGTATTCAAGCATTTTGTTGAAGCTTTTGAATGAAGAGCTACATATTTGTTTGTTTGCAGATAATTTTGATCGCAGTAGCCTGAAGTACGCCACTTGAATAATTATTGACTGCTTTTCAGCCATTACCTGTTTTGGGATGGAATAGTAATGAGCATTACAGATTTTTCCTGCTGGGCTCAGGGAAAGACTGCTCAAAGTGTGAATAAGTCATCAACAGTCCACTGCAGGTAGAGCCAGAATACTTTGTCAGGTGGATAGTTTCCTAGATGCAAACCAAATTATTTTATGCATGGTTAGTTACACAGTATATTTCTACATTTACTTGTATTGTTATGCTGCATTTAGCTGACTAATGACTCAGGAACTTTATTTGCTAACTTCATCCAAAGCACCTGCTCAAGAATTGCAATGATACAAGTCATTTCTAACAGAGAAAAAGAAAAAAAAAATCAAAACAAAGCAAAACAAAACCTCACAAAAAGCCACAACCAAAACAAAAATAAAACCAATTTCAACCATAAACACTTCACTACAGCTTACAAAATATACTGTGGTTTCTGAATGAAATAACTATAAAGATCTGGCCAGAATAGTAGTCATTAGGGAGAGCAGGACGTCTTGATGTACAACTTACAGTGACACTTCAGGACAGACTTGCTGAGGTGAAGGTAAGCTTCTGGGGCAGTAGCCAACACTTCAGCGTGTCCTTCTGCAGCCTGCAGAGATGCAATGTGTGGCAACCTTACCTCTGTGCAGTTGTGCTGACCATATTGAAGCTGAATCTAATCCTGATCAATCATAGAATGTTATCAATGAATAGATACTGTGGGATGCTTTGCTCCAGTCTCAGTATGAAGAGGTTTAAGCATCTATTTAAGGCTTTTGATGTAGTTTATGTCTGTCAGACTCTATGAAGCCAAGAGGAAGTTGTTCAGCATGAGAGTGGTGAGAGCCTGGAATGGGTTGCCCAGGGAGGTGGTTGAGGCCCCATGGCTGGAGGTGTTTAAGGCCAGGCTGGATGAGGATCTAGCCAACCTGATCTAGGCTAGGGTGTTCCTGCCTATGGTAGGGGGGTTGGAACTAGATAATCCTCATGGTCTCTTCCAACCCTGACTGATTCTATGATTCTATGATAATATACATTAGTTGAACTTCATAGTACATGTTGGAGGGAAGGGGTTGTTTTCAATGAAACTTAAACTCACTGCAAATGGTCTCAAGTGGAAATAAGTTGATTTGACCAGTGAGTGACTGACATACACTGATATAAAAGAAGTTGTCAATTTTAACAGACCCTTTTAAAAGTGACATTAATTCCCTCTGATTGTACAGCCTAGTTGTGATGGTTTGGGTGTTCCCTGCCCCCCCCCCACTTTAGAAATCACCCAGACTAGACTCAGCTGGCTCTGGGAATATGAATGAAGCTTATATTTACAGCTGGCACAATATACAAGCAGATATTTACGGTGTATACAGTTATAGACAGAAATAGACAAGGTAAAAGGTAATACAGAAACACAACTGCCCTCCCAGAAACTTGAGTCCCCAGGAGGGGCTCCCAACTGCCCCTTCACCTTCCCCCTGCCCCTCTCAACCTTATCCCAGTCCCAAGGAAGAATTGAGGTTCGGCCAGGGGGTTAGGAAGCAGAGTGGATTAGAAAAGAATTGGAGGGTGAGGTTAGAGATGCAGCTCAGCCAGCAGCCCAAGTGAGAGAGAGAAGACTCCCTTATCTATGTTTTGCTTTTATTCTTATACATCTCAGCAAGCCTATGAGCAAAGTAGACATCACCATTGTTTTCCTTCCACAGCCTGTAATATCGTTCTTCTCACCAAAACTTTCTAGCTAGCTTCAAACTAGCACACTAAACACAAAATAACAGAGTATCACGTGAAATAAGTGATTGATGATGTTTCTTCTTTACTGCTAACTTCTGCAAGCAGAGAACACCCAGCGCCCAGTCAAGTGATAGAGAAAATGAGTTTTCTCATTTTAATTTGAAAAACATGTTCAAGGGCTGTTTTCAAAACAGTCACAGTTTTAAAAGTCAGTGAAGTTTATCTAAGGCCTGACCAGAGAATTCTGTACTAAAGCGAAAAGAAAGAAAGAAAGAAAAGAAAGAAAGAAAGAAAGAAAGAAAGAAAGAAAGAAAGAAAGAAAGAAAGAAAGAAAGAAAGAAAGAAAGAAAGAAAGAAAGAAAGAAAGAAAGAAAGAAAGAAAGAAAGAAAGAAAGAAAGAAAGAAAGAAAGAAAGAAAGAAAGAAAGAAAGAAAGAAAGAAAGAAAGAAAGAAAGAAAGAAAGGAAGAAAGAAAGAAAGGAAGGAAGGAAGGAAGGAAGGAAGGAAGGAAGGAAGGAAGGAAGGAAGGAAGGAAGGAAGGAAGGAAGGAAGGAAGGAAGGAAGGAAGGAAGGAAGGAAGGAAGGAAGGAAGGAAGGAAGGAAGGAAGGAAGAAAGGAAGAAAAAGAAAGAAAGAAAGAAAGAAAGAAAGAAAGAAAGAAAGAAAGAAAGAAAGAAAGAAAGAAAGAAAGAAAGAAAGAGAAAGAAAGAAAGAAAGAAAGAAAGAAAGAAAGAAAGAAAGAAAGAAAGAAAGAAAGAAAGAAAGAAAGAAAGAAAGAAAGAAAGAAAGAAAGAAAGAAAGAAAGAAAGAAAAGAAAGAAAGAAAGAAAGAAAGAAAGAAAGAAAGAAGGAAAAAGAAAGAAAGATAGATTGATTGCTGACTTTCTCAAGAGACCTTATAATTGTTATGGTTTGGGTGTTCCCTGCCCCCCAAAACTTTAGAAATCACCCAGACTAGACTCAGTCAGCTCTGGAAATACGAATGAAGCTTATATTTACAGCTAGCACAATATACAAGCAGATATTTACAGTATATACAGTTATAGACAGAAATAGACAAGATAAAAGGTAACACAGAAATGCAGCAGCCCTCCCAGAAACCTGAGTCCTCAGGAGGGGCTCTCAACCTCCCCTTCACCTTCCCCCTACCCCTCTCAACCTTGCCCAGTCCCAAGGGAGAATGGAGGTTTGGCCAGGGGGTTAGGAAGCAAAGTGGATTAGTTCAAAATGGGGGGTGAGGTTAGAGAGTAAGATGTAGCTCAGCCAGCAGCCCCAGCAAGAGTGGTGCCGAGTGTCTTATCTATGTTTTCACTTATGTTTTTATACATCTCAGCAAGCCTATGAGTGAAGTAGACATCACCATTGTTTTCATTTCACAGCCTGTAATCTAGTTCTTCTCAGCAAAACATTCTAGCCTGCTTCAAATCTGCACAATAATTTGCTGATTTGTTTTTCCTTTTCAGCACTACTGCAGTTCAGTAAAATATGAGGAAAAAAAAAACCCAACAACCAGAAAATGTCCTCATCTTGAACTTGCCTTTGAGGGAATTATCTCAGTGAACACATCAGAGGATTTTTTTTTCTCTTTTTTTTTTTGAATCAGGAATGAAAAAAAATATCAGTCCTTCATTTGTTATCCCAGGTCTCTGTTGATCGTTCTGTGCTTCCAGAAGGGAATGTGACTCTTAAGTCCAAAGTTTCCCTGCTATTTACTGTTCTAACAAAAATCTATTTTTTATTTGGATGGAAGGAATCACTTTATCTGCACGGCAGGGAATCCATATCTGAAGGGTTATGTATATTGTTATCAATCTAAGTCAAACAGATACCAGTTGGGGACATTTGCATGGAGAGGATCGTAAGACCCAGCTTAAATCATTTAGAAGCCTTCTAACCTCTCTGTTCCTTAGGGTACTACTCCACTTTACATTTTCATTGCTGAGAATTAATCTCTGTTTTGCTTTCCTATTCCTTTGAATAGATAATGCATTGGATAGAATATTGCAAAATAGCTAATTTTTACAGAACTTTAAAGCAGTAACCCTATGAGGAGAGGCTGAGGGAGCTGGGGGTGTGCAGCCTGCAGAAGAGGAGGCTCAGGGATGACCTCATTGCTGTCTGCAACTACCTAACGGGTGGTTGTAGCCAGGTGGGGGTTGGTCTCTTCTCCCAGGCAACCAGCAATAGAACAAGGGGACACAGTCTCAAGTTGTGCCGGGGGAGGTCTAGGCTGAATGTTAGGAGGAAGTTCTTGCCAGAGAGAGTGATTGGCATTGGAATGGGCTGCCCAGGGAGGTGGTGGAGTCACCGTCCCTGGAGGTGTTAAAAAAAAGCCTGGCTGAGGCACTTAGTGCCATGGTCTAGTTGAGTGGCTAGGGCTGGGTGCTAGGTTGGACTGGATGGTCTTGGAGGTCTCTTCCAACCTGGTTGATTCTGTGATTGTATGAATGTCTGACCATGAAATATTGATTAGTGAACACTGACCATAAGGGTTTTTTAAAAAACAATATAGATCAGCTCATCATTGGATGACTGGGACTGGAGTTAGACAACATATATGTACATTTAAAAGTGTGTTGTGCTATTCAGGCCTTACATATAAACAATAAAAGCATACTGCATGTGCTAGTCTGAGCCTAGCTGGGATATTTTGATGAGAAGAATTAGATGATAGTCTGTGAAAAGGAAACAATGGTGATGTCTACTACACTCATAGGCTTGCTGAGATGGATAAGAACAAGAACACAAACATAGATAAGAGTCTCTTTCTGGGCTCTGGCTGCAGGCACTTCTCCCCCTAACTTGCTAACTAATCCTTTTGCTTCCTAACCCCTCTGGCTGACCCTCTAAACTACGTTGAGTGTAAGTCAAAATCTGGGGTAAGGTAGAGGAGTGGGAAGAAGGTGGAAGGGTGGTTGAGAGCTCCTCCTGGGGACTCTGGTTTCTGGGAGGGCTGTTGTGTTTCTGTGTTACTTTTTAACTTGTATATTTCTATCTCTAGCTGTATATATTGTAAATACCTGCTTGTATATTGTGCTAAGCTGTAAGTATAAAGCTTCATTCAATTTTCCACAGCCACTGAGTCTAGTCTGGGTGATTTTCTACAGTGGGGGGGGGGGGGGGGGGGGGCAGGGAACACCCAAACCATCACACTGCATTTGGAAAAATATCTTACAGCTCCAAATTTGTTTTCACTGCAGATCTAGTTTCTAAAACTTTCTTTGTTAATAAATGGGTTTTGTTTGTTTGTGGGGGGGTCTTTTTGTTTGTTTGTTTGGTTGGTTTTTTTTTTTGTTGGTGGTGGTGCTGAGTTTGGGGTTTGATTTTTATTTTTTCTAACAATGTAGTCTACAACTACCTGAAGGGTGGTTGTAGCCAGGAGGAGGTTGCTCTCTCCTCTCAGGTGGCCAGCACCAGAACAAGAGGACACAGCCTCAAGCTGTGCCAGGGGAAATTTAGGCTGGAGGTAAGGAGAAAGTTCTTCACTGAGAGAGTCATTGGACACTGGAATGGGCTGCCCGGGGAGGTGGTGGAGTCGCCATCCCTGGAGCTGTTCAAGGCAGGATTGGACGTGGCACTTGGTGCCATGGTCTAGCCTTGAGCTCTGTGGTAAAGGGTTGGACTTGATGATCTGTGAGGTCTCTTCCAACCTTGGTGATACTGTGATACTGTGATATGTTTTAGTGTATTTGATAGGATGTATCTTCACTAGAAATAGTGCAGCCTTCTCAGAAGTATAACTGATGGGACAGGATGCAGCTGCTTGGACCATAATCAGTGCAAGATGAATTGGCTATATTACACTAAATCTTGGTTCATCAGCTTGCATCAGCCTGAAGGTTTTTTTCACTTATGTATGAGAAACTCTGAAATTTCATGGATCTTTTGACCTTTTGCATTTCAGAATTCTATCTGAAATCATCAAAGTAAATTTTCATGACACTCGCTTTAGAAAGCTGCTTTTCAGCATGTTGCTGTCTAAATAAAACTCCTAATTATGTGATATTACTTGGAATTCATATGGCTTCATTACACTTCTCATGCTTCAAAATTTTTGTCAAATACATTGTGTGCTTATGTTTTGAAATGTAATTTTCTACTGACTAAAGAATTAAACTCACTGTGTACCAATTTGCAGGCTACTGAAAAGAGAAAAGTCAAGTGTTAAGACTACTGAACTTCAGGGAGATTTGAACTTCATTGAAACAAAATTTCATGAGTGAATCATTGCATTTCAAGGCATTTAAAACCCCTCTATAATTTTAAGTGGTATGGCTTATATTTATACTCACTTCTTGGGGTTTGGGCTAGATGATCATTAAAAGTCTCTTCTAACCCAAAGCATTCTATGATACTAAAATAATAAAACCAAAATAATATTAATCTCTTTCCATTAATGTATAAAGAAAGAAAGAAAAAGTTAGGGTGAAAGGTTACCAATATTCATTTCAGGTCACAAGTAATGTTCCAGGGGTCAAGTTTTGGGGCCAATCCTGTTTAGCACCAGTGATCAGGATGAGGGGATTGAACACTCCTTCAGAAAGTTTGCAGGTGAGACCAAATTCAGTGCTGATCTGCCCAGAGGTAGGAAGGCTCTGCAGGGGTATCTGGACAGATTGGATTGATAAGCTAAGGTCAGTTGTTATGAGGTTTAATGAGGCCAAGTGGCAGGTCTTGTGCTTAGGTCACAACAAACCCATGCAGCTTTACAGGCTCAGGGCAACTGACTGTAAAGCTGCCTTTCAGAAAAGGATCTGTGGTCCAGTTTGACAGCTATCTGAACATGAACCAGCCATGTGCTCAGGAGACCAAGAAGGCTAACAGCACCCTGGTTTGTATCAGGAGTAGTGTGGTGAGCAGTAGTAGAGAACTGGTCATGCCTCTGTACCCGGCACTGGTGAGGTCACATCTCAAATACTGCGTTCAGTTTTGGATCCCTCACTAAAATAAAGACATTGAGCTGCTGGAGCATGTCCAGAGAAGGGCAGCAAAGCTTGTGAAGGGCTTGGAGAAGTCTCATGAAGAGCAGCTGAAGGAACTGGAATTGTTTAGTCTGGAGAAGAGAACACTTCAAGAGAGACCTCCCTGATCTTTATAACTACCTGAAAGGATGTTGTGGTGAGGTGGGTGTTGGTCTCTCTCCCTAGTATCAGGTGACAGGATAAAAGGAAATAGAATCAAGTTGCACCAAGAAAGGTTTAGATTTTGATGGCAGGAAAAATTTATTTACTGAAAGAGTCATGAGACATTGGGAGAGGCTGCTTAAGGAAGTGGTCGAGTCACCATTCCTGGAGGTATTCAAGAAAATGTATCACAGTATCACAGTATCACCAAGGTTGGAAGAGACCTCACAGATCATCAAGTCCAACCCTTTACCACAGAGCTCAAGGCTAGACCATGGCACCAAGTACCACGTCCAATCCTGCCTTGAACAGCCCCAGGGACGGCGACTCCACCACCTCCCCGGGCAGCCCATTCCAGTGTCCAATGACTCTCTCAGTGAAGAACTTTCTCCTCACCTCCAGCCTAAATTTCCCCTGGCGCAGCCTGAGGCTGTGTCCTCTCGTTCTGGTGCTGGCCACCTGAGAGAAGAGAGCAACCTCCTCCTGGCTACAACCACCCCTCAGGTAGTTGTAGACAGCATGGCACTTGAGGACAAGGTTAAATGACCATGGTCTTGTCAGGTAGATGGTTCAACTCAATGATCTTAGAGGTCTTTTCCAACTAAAGTGGTTGTATGATTTTATGATTCTATCTACTCTGATTTGTAAGTTTAGATTAAGTATCATCCGTAACTGTCTACAATGTCAAGAAAGCTGTTGTTAGACGTGACCATAAGATGACTTTGCAGACAGCTCTAGAGACTGAAGAAGAAGTATCTTACACATCAGTGGATTGTAGCAGGAGATAAGCACCTATTCCCACTCTCAGAAGACAGAGTATGTGTGAGCATTGCTTAAGTGGCTGTCTAGGGAGGAAGGTGACATCTAGTAAATCTGTGCACCGGCATGTCCGTATAGTCAGAGCAATTAAATATGTTGTATGGCTGCCTAAGACAATTTCCAAATCATAGAATCATAGAATGATTTAGGTTGGAAGAGACCTCAAAGATCATCCATTTCAAATCCCCTGCCATAGGGAGGGACACCTCCCACTAGAACAGGTTGCTCAAAGCCTCATCCAACCTGGCCTTGAACACCTCCAGGGAGGGAGTATCCACAACCTCCCTGGGCAACCTGTTCTGGTGTCTCTCCACCCACACTGTAAAGAATCCTTTCCTAACAACTAGTTTAAATCTCCCCTCTGCCAGTTTAAACCCATTACCCATAGTCCTGTCATTACAAGACCTTGCAAATAGTCCCTCCCCAGCCTTCCTGTAGGCCCCCTTCAGATACTGGAAGGCCACTATAAGGTCTTCTCGAATTCTTCTCTTCTCTAGCCTGAAGAGCCTCAACTCTTGTAGCCTGTCCTCATAGCAGATGTGCTCCAGCCCTCTGATCATCTTCTTGGCCCTCCTCTGGATTCGCTCTAACAGTTTGATGTCCTTGTCTTGGGGGCTCCAGAACTGTGCACAGTACTTCAGGTGGGGTCTGATGAGAGCAGAGCAAAGGGGCAAAATCCCCTCCCTTGCCCTGCTGGCCACGCTTAGAATCATAGAACCAGCCAGGTTGGAAGAGACCTCCAACATCATCCAGTCCAACCTAGCACCCAGCCCTATGCAGTTAACTAGACCATGGCACCAAGTGCCTCATCCAGTCTTTTCTTGAACACCTCCAGATGCAGCCCAGCACATGGTTGCTGTCTGGGCTGCATGTGCACACTGCCTACTCATGTTGAGCTTTTCATCAACCCAGCCCTCCAGGCCCTTTTCCTCAGGTCTGCCCTGACTCATTCCCCACCCAGCCTGGAGTTGTGCTTGGGATTGCACCCACCCAGGCGCAGGACCTTACACTTGGCCATGTTGAAATTTGAAGTGGTTAAAGGCTAGGTAAGGGTAGATAAATTAAGACTGAGTTTAGGTGCTGTATATCTAGCACTTCAAACAAAACAAATGGATGTAATCACGAAATGGAAACATAAAATATTTCAGAAAGGTGTGCTCAACAAAGTGAAAACTTCCCTAGCAACCTAAGCAATCAACCTGTGACATTCATCAAAACTGGCTCTTTTTCACATACTATATTTTACTTTTTGAATTAATAAAGTGGGAAAAGTGGGTCACAGAATGAGACAGTTGCACTGAAGAAAATGTCATGTAACAAGAGATTATTTACTGTAGTCTGAGGTCAGCAAGCATCTTGCTGAAACAGCTCAGGCTGTTTTATAACTGCTCTGTTACCTGACATATTTCTATTTTACAATTATGTCAATGAACTGCATTGATATGATAATGATTCTTGAAGAGCTTTTGTACTTTAAGCATCATATACCTGCCCAAGGTTTCCACTTACAGGGAATCTTAATTATTTGACAGAATTAGCAAAGATCTAAGTTATCTTATCCAGTGAAAGTTCAATAGCACTTGGAAAGCAGATCCTGGCAATTTATAAAATTCAAGTGGTGCAAAATCAGCTTCCATCTGTCAAGACAGATAAAGCAACAATTAAAACATTGAAAAGATTGAGTATATTGCATTCAGTAATTACAAATACTTGGGGGAAGAAAGAAGAAAAAAACTAAAGCCATGAAATGAATATGACCACTTTAATGAAAGAACATTTTTTTCTGGAACTGAGCATGTTGAAAGGGAAGATAAAAACTAAAGGCTCCTCTATAAACTTGCAAGGTCCTGCATCTGGGTGGAGGCAATGCCAAGCACAAATCCAGGCTGGGCAGTGAGTGGCTGGAGAGCAGCCCTGAGGAGAGGGACTTGGGAGTGCTGGTGGATGAGAAGCTCAACATGAGCCAGCAGTGTGCACTTGCAGCCTGGAGGGCCAACCAGATCCTGGGCTGCCTCAGGAGAAGTGTGGCCAGCAGGTGGAGGGAGGTGATTCTCCCTTTCTACTCTGTTCTGGTGAGACCCCACCTGGAGTACTGCATCCAGTTCTGGAGCCCCTATTACAAGAGGGATGTGGAAATGCTGGAGCGTGTCCAGAGAAGGGCCATGAGGATGATCAGAGGGCTGGAGACCTCTGCTATGAGGACAGACTGAAAGAGTTGGGGCTGTTCAGTATGGAGAAGAGGAGGCTTCAAGGTGACCTTCTTGTGGCCTTCCAGTGTCCAAAGGGGGCCTACAGAAAAGCCAGCCTTTTCTTGAATACTTCCAGGGATGGTGACTTCACCACCTCTCTGGGCAGTTCCCCCAGGTCCCTCTCTGCCTGCCTGCTCTCCAGCCACTCTGTCCCCAGCCTGTAGCATTGCTTGGGGTTGTTGTGACCAAAGTGCAGGACCCTGCACTTGGCCTTGTTAAATCTCATCCCATTGGCCTCTGCCCACCCATCCAGCCTGACTAGGTGCAGAGACTGGCATAGAATCATAGAATCAAACAGGTTGGAAGAGACCTCCAAGATCATCCACTCCAACCTAGCACCCAGCCCTAGGCACTCAACTAAACCACAGCACTAAGTGCCTCAGCCAGTCTTTTCTTGAACATCTCCAGGGACGGTGCCTCCACCACCTCCCTGGGCAGCCCATTCCAATGCCAATCACTCTCTCTGGCAAGAACTTCCTCCTAACATCCAGCCTAGACTTCCCCCAGCACAACTTGAGACTGTGTCCCCTTGTTCTATTGCTGGTTGCCTGGCAGAAGAGGCCAACCCCCACCTGGCTACAACCTCCCTTCAGGTAGTTGTAGGCAGCAATGAGGTCCCCTCTGAGCCTCCTCTTCTCTAGGCTAAACTGAGAAGCTGAGAATAGAGAAACTGGCAGCTGAGAATAGAGAAGATATGGCAGGAGCTATCCTGCAAAACTGTACTTTTCTTAGCCACAGAAAAAAGAATGGCAAATAGACTGTTAGAAAAGTGATGAACCCCTTTTCTCCTTCACTCTACCCCTTGCAAATCCATCACAGGATTCTTTGGGCTTTGGCCCATTGTGATAACAGAGTGAGATGCAAACTTTTGTTTTTAAACTATAACTCTTAGTTTTTACTCTTTAAAAAGACTATATTAAAAACATAGTAATTACTTGGGCATTATCATTAGTTTAAAACAAAAGAAGAGCAAAAACTTAGAATTTTAATTTGTTCTGAGTTTTTAAATCTGAAGTGAAATCAAAGGAAATCTTTAAAGAAGCATGTTTCAAAAGAAGAAAGTATTTCATCTGGAAAGCACTGATGTAAAATAATTTTTTTCTTCATGAAAGGAGAGTTGATTGAAATATAGAATAATAATTTGTTGTTAGTGCAACTGCTTTCCCGTGGATGGAAATGTTGCTGTAAAGTATGGTCAAATGCTGCTAGGTTAAGAGGAGGTCACCACAATGCGCTGCTGTCATCCAAGACAACAGCTAAGGAACTTCTATGATGGAGAAGCAGAACTGCAGAGAGGAAATTGTGAGTCACAGGGAAGGAGAAAGTGCAGAGGGTTGTGAGAAAACATCTATATAGAGAAAAAATCAGAGCAAGAGAAAAAGTCACTGCTGCAGATGCGAGATTCAGTTAAACTCAAGAACAAAACTGTGTCAGTAGGAAAATGAGAGGATGGATTTGTACTGGAAGATGTCAAGCAGGTCACAGGATTTGCTTCTCACAGAAAATGTATTCTTGCCTATGTATGCAAAATATCTGTTACTCTGGATCAAAGTATTTTTCTGGCAGCAAATCCTCTTGTAAGAATTTGAACATCAGGTTTTGAATTGCCACCTCCTTTAGTATTTTTCTTTGTTTGTTTGACCATGCAGCCTCTCTGTGAGCTGTACCTCACCCAGATAGACAGGCCCATTGACACTACACCAATCTAAATTAGTGATTATGAAAGGATATGAAGAATTTTAAATCCTTAGGTTGAAAAACAAAGAACTCAGATTAACAACCATATGCAGTTCTCATGTTCTTAGTGGAGAACCTAAGCCTCCCTAATGCATTAGTTCCAACCTTAGACAAAAAACATACATTAAAAATCTATTGCAGACAATGTCAAACAGACTATTATTAGCAATATTTCTACTAGAACCGACAGAAATGTCTTGAATGGTGAAAATCTACCTAGAATCATAGAATCAGTCAGGGTTGGAAAGGACCACAAGGATCAGCTAGTTCCAACCCTCCTGCCACGGGCAGGGACATCCTACCCTGGATCAGGCTGGCCAGAGCCTCATCCGTACCTGAAGAATGTGTCTTCCAGTAAATATTTAACAAGGCCAAGTGCAGGGTTCTGCACTTTGGCCACAACAACCCCAAGCAGCACTACAGGCTGGGGACAGAGTGGCTGGAGAGCAGCCAGGAAGAAAGGGACCTGGGGGTACTGACAGATAGTAGGCTAAAGATGAGCCAGCAGTGTGCCCAGGTCAGTCCCTACTTTGAGTCCTGTGTCCAGTTCTGGGCTCCTCAATTCAAGAGAGATGTTGAGGTGCTGGAATGTGTCCAGAGAAGGGCAACAAAGCTGGTGAGAGGCCTGGAACACAAACCCTATGAGGAGAGGCTGAGGGAGTTGGGGTTGTTTAGCCTGGAGAAGAGGAGGCTCAGGGGGGACCTCATTGCTGTCTACAACTACCTGAAGGGAGGTTGTAGCCAGGTGAGGGTTGGTCTCTTCTGCCAGGCAACCAGCAATAGAACAAGGGGACACAGTCTCAGGTTGAGCCAGGGGAAGTCTAGGCTGGATGTTAGGAGGAAGTTCTTGCCAGAGAGAGTGATTTGCATTGGAATGGGCTGCCCAGGGAGGTGGTGGAGTCATCGTTCCTGGAGGTGTTCAAGAAAAGACTGGATGAGGCACTTAGTGCTGTGGTTTAGTTGACTGTCTAGGGCTGGGTGCTAGCTTGGCCTGGGTGATGTTGGAGGTCTCTTCCAACCTGGTTGATTCTATGATTCTATATTTCTTCAACAAAATACTGTTGTTTATAACATATCTTGCTAGAAGCATTTGGGAAAGGAATTACTTTTTTGTTTTACAAATTGAAACTTTTACTTTCTTGTAGTGCACTGATATATTGTTGAATATAATCTCAATAACTTCAAAAGGGATGGCACTTACTTTGGGGGTTGAGAATACATCCCTTCCTTTTCATCTTAGTTTTATAACATAGAAGGAATAAGCGCTCCCAGCATGTGGCTGTGGTTGTTTCTCAGTTCCAAGTGTGCTCACAACAACATTTCAGCCTGTGGTGAGTTTCAATTGCATTTTACAAGCATCTTGAAATGCCCTACCATTGTGTAAAAATAGGCTGCCATCGAAAAGGAAAAATGTGACTGAAGCATTCACAATTTTGCTTCTCAGGATTTTCTTAGCTTCTCATGCAGAGACTGCAGTCTCTGCCAAAATCTCTGTAGGATAAAGGCTGTAGTGTAATGACAGGGAACTATAGATGCTACAGAAAGTCCCATCCTTCCTGCACATAGTGTTTTCATGTATACTTGTCTGTCCTCTGTGGTTTTCCCTACTACAGAGAAATGCTTCTCATAACTCTACAACTACATTCCCACACTCTCTTTCTTTGTTCAAAATACATCTACCTGCATGTTCCCGATTTCCTCCATACACTGTGATCAGAGGTTCCTTGTCATTTTTGTCTCCTACATACCCTAAAGTTTATTTACCTCCTGTACATTAGCCTACCTATACTTTTGGATCATAGAATCACAGAATCAACCAGGTTGGAATAGACCTCCAAAATCAACCAGTCCAACCTAGGACCCAGTCCTAGCCAATCAACTAGACCATGGCACTAAGTGCCTCAAGCCAGGCTTTTCTTGAACACCTTCAAGGATGTCAACTCCACCACCTCCCTGGGCAGCCCATTCCAATGCCAATCACTCTCTCTGGCAAGAACTTCCTCCCAACATCCAGCCTATACCTCCCCTGGCACAACTTGAGACTGTGTCCCCTCGTTCTGTTGCTGGTTGCCTGGGAGAAGAGACCAACCCCCACTTGGCTACAACCTTCCTTCAGGTAGTTGTAGACAGCAATGAGGTCATCCCTGAGCCTCCTCTTCTCCAGGCTAAACACCCCCAGCTCCCTCAGCCTCTTCTCGTAGACGTTGTGTTCCAGGCCTCTCACCAGCTTTGTTGCCCTTCTCTGGACACGTTCCAGCACCTCAACATCTCTCTTGAGTTGAGGAGCCCAGAATTGGACACAAGACTCAAGGTGTGGCCTGACCAGTGCTGAGTACAGGGGCAGAATAACCTCCCTCGTCCTACTGGCCACACTGTTCCTAATGCAGGCCAGGATGCCATTGGCTCTCTTGGCCACCTGGGCACACTGCTGGCTCATATTCAGCTACTATCTACCAGTACCTCCAGGTCCCTGTCTGCCTGTCTGGTCTCCAGCCACTCTGTCCCCATCCTGTAGCACTGCTTGGGGTTGTTGTGGACAAAGTGCAGAGCCCTGCATTTGGCCTTGTTAAATCTCATCCCAATATTTAGTTCTTCTCATTATTCTTGTGATGAGTTGATATGCTCATCTCCTGGCCAATCTGTCTTTGATCTCTGCAATTTGCTAGTCAGAATATTTTAGGCAGTTGTAGTACAGTGACTTAGCACATGCAGAAGAGCGATTGTTTCACACAGATTAAGCTGTGCAATATTGGTTACACTTCCTGACTCCTTCACACTCCTGACATGACATTCAAGTAGGTCACCTGTGATATGCCACTTATTGGAGAGGGTGGGGTGTCTAAGAGAGGAAGTGTTTTTCTGGAGGGCTTGATATTTGGAAGGAATCAATAAAGCAACAGATTGAAACACTTTGCCAGAGCTTTGTTTCCTCCATGCCACGAGATTTCCCAGTCAGATGTTGTGATGCTCTTAGCATGTACCATGAGAAAGAATTTGTACTAGTTTAAGACTTATTGGAATATTCTAATAAGAGAAATTGGATCATTGGTTGTTAGAGAACCAACTAGTGATAAAATCTATATCTTTCATTGGTTAGCTAAAAGGGATAAAGAGCCAAAGTACAAACAATTCTTCTCTTTGGTTCTGAGTGTTGGGTCTCTTTGCTTCTCTAATCGCTTCCACTGACTTTGGCTAACAGATAACACGTGAGCCTCGCTGGTAGTTTCTGTCTAGGAGACAGAGAGAAGGTGGAGTTGGCCCCTTCTGGGCTTCTTTTGTTTGTCCAGGAGGGAATTTGGATTTCTGTACTATTTCTTAATTGTATGTAATTGTAGATACATGCAAATATATTGTGGATGTTTGCTTGTGAATGTAGCTTTGCCATAAATATAGCTTTATCTTACTTCTGAGCCATCTGAGCTGGTCTGGTATCTTTTGAGGAGGCAAAGGGAGAGAGGGAGTTCCTTAACCCACTACAGAGTTCTTTTTCAAAATCACCTGAACTGTGAAAACAAGAAAAGGTGAAACAGCAAACTGACTGATATGAAGCAAGAACTGATGCTTCACTCCCTATGGTATGTACTATAGTCACAAAATGCCTTGAGTTCACTAAAGAAAAATTGGATTTAATATCTTTTAATAAATGCTTCTTCAAGTTCAAAAGCTGTTTTTATCTTTACACCATCTCACAGCTTTCAAAAAGCACTGATTTCAGTCACTAATGGTATGGATCCAAACTCACACAGAAGAAAATATATTATAAAATACTTTCAGTTATTTGAATACTTCTGCCTTTTATTTCCACCACAATATTCATCTTTATCCACTGACATTTTAACAAAATTAAGACAATGCATTTTATAAATGATGTATATACTAATTGCCCCTTCATTTTAAGGTCTGTTGAGGCAGTTTTAGGACAAGTAGAGGTTTGTGGAGGATGCTCCAAGGTATCCCAAGATGCTATAAACTTCAAGCAGTTTGTAGTTTGCAGACAAGGCTGGTGAGAGGTCTGAAAAACATGACCTACGAGGAGCGGCTGAGGGAACTGGGGGTGTTTAGTCTGGAGAAGAGGAGGCTGAGAGGGGACCTTATTGCTGTCTACAACTACCTAAAAGTAGGTTGTAGTGAGGCTGGAGCTGGTCTCTTCTCCTGAGTTACTAATGATAGGACAAGAGGAAAAGGCCTCAAGTTGCATCAGGGGAGGTTTAGGTTCAATGTTTGGAGGAAGTTCTTTACTGAGCAGGTGGTCAGGCACTGGAACAGGCTGCCCAGGGAGGTGGTGGAGTTGTCATCCCTGGAGGTGTTTAAAAGGAGAGTGGATGTGGCACTTGAGGCTGTGGTCTAGCTAGTAAGGATGTTGGGATGAAGGTTGGACTGGATGATGCTGGTGGTCCTTTCCAACCATAGCGATTCCTAGTGATTGGATGTTGTGCTGAGGGATTTGGTTTAGCCAAGGACTTGTCAGTGTGAAACTAAGGATTGGACTCGATGATCTTGAAGGTCTTTTCCAATCTAAGAAATTCTGTGATTCTGTGAGTCTTGGAAAACTGAAGAAGAATATGAAAGGCAGATCCACCACAGCTACATGACTCATATAGTGGCACTATCCAGGCTGTTATGTCCAGAAACAGTCGTACCTTAAGTGTTTAAATATCTGTATATTAAAACAATACTAAAAGCCTAACACCTATTGACACACACCATTTGCACATTCTCACAGTCTTATATCATTTTTATGAGTACTCCAGAGGCCTGAGAAGTTACAGAAACTGCCTGCTAGAGCAGTCTGAAGGAATGTCAACATAAGTGCTTCTACGTCCTCCCCTACTCTTGCTAGCTTTTTCATCAAGGTCCTCTGTCTGCTTCAGCATGGTAGCTCACACTCTCTTTTGCCTGTTTTTCTTAGGAAAGTCTGGTCTTCCTGGCCTCTGGAGAGAGCACTTACACACCCAGCTGTTGTAAAAACAAACTTATTGACTGACTGCTCCTTGTGTTTAACAGTCAGTGAGTCTGAGTGAACACAAGCTAGCATAACTGGTTCTTTTCTCAAGACCCTTTCCTTTGTAGGTCTGTCTTTCCCTTAATGCCCGAGATAATTTAGGAAGATTTTGTTTCTGGAAAAGAACTTTAAACTTAACTACTACACTGTTTAAAAGAGTGTTTCTGAACCTACTGGTGTCAGCAAACTGCTGCTCACAAACCCATCCTTGATTTCAGAGAAGAAAATTGGAAGGGGACTTGATTCTTTGTTTCATAGCCCTCTGAATCATTGCATACACTGGTGGAAAATGTTTTCCAGTGAACGTGACACCATTTCTACTGGTTTTGATGATGATGTGTATCTACATATTTATTCATTTTGCTGAATACAAGTGACAACTCATTCTATACCAGTGAAAAGAAATTGTGATTTGTGCTTTCAGGCAGTAGTTGTAAAACAGCACATGGAAGACTTTTCTCTTTCTTGCTTTTGGTGAAGAACTTCACAGTCACTAGTGGTGTCCCCCAAGGATCAGTTCTGGGCCCAGTCTTGTTCAACATCTTTATTGATGATCTGGACAAGGGGATTGAGTCCAGCATCAGTAAGTTTGCAGATGACACCAATCTAGGAGCAGGTGTTGATCTGTTGGAAGGTAGGAGAGCCCTGCAGAGGGACCTGGACAGGCTGGATGGATGGGCAGAGGCCAATGGGATGAGATTGAACAAGGCCAAGTGCAGGGTTCTGCACTTTGGCCACAACAACCCCAAGCAGCACTACAGGCTGGGGACAGAGTGGCTGGAGAGCAGCCAAGAGGAGAGGGCCCAGGGGCTACTGCTAGATAGTAGTTGAATATGAGCCAGCAGTGTGCCCAGGTGGCCAAGAGAGCCAATGGCATCCTGGCCTGCATCAGGAATAGTGTGGCCAGTAGGACAAGGGAGGTTATTCTTCCCCTGTATTCAGCACTTGTCAGGCCACACCTTGAGTCCTGTGTCCAGTTCTGGGTTCCTCAACTCAAGAGAGATGTTGAGGTGCTGGAATGTGTCCAGAGAAGGGTGGCAAGGCTGGTGAGGGGCCTGGAACACAAACCCTATGAGGAGAGGCCGAGGGAGCTGGAGGTGTTTAGCCTGAAGAAGAGGAGGCTCAGGGGTGACCTCATTGTTGTCTACAACTACCTGAAGGGAGGTTGTAGCTGCGTGGGGGTTGGTCTCTTCTGCCAGACAACCAGCAATAGAACAAGGGGACACAGTCTCAAGTCGTACCAGGGGAAGTATAGGCTGGATGTTGGGAGGAAGTTCTTGCCAGAGAGAGTGATTGGAATGGGCTGCCTGGGGAGGTGGTGGAATCATCATCCCTGGAGGTGTTCCAGAGAAGACTGGATGAGGCATTTAGTGCCATGGTCTAGTTGATTGGCTAAGGCTGGGGGATAGGTCGGACTGGACAATCTTGGAGTTGGTGTCTTCCAACCTGGTTGATTCTAGGATTCTATGATTCTAAATCACAGTAAATCAATCTTTTGCTTGGTTCATGTATGTTTAAAGAAAGATGTAGCTATAAATAAAGATATATATTTTTTTTTAGCTTTTTATAACTAATACAGTGAATTGCTTTTCCAATTTCTAGTTTTCTAACATTAAATTAGGATCCAGAAATCACTTGAATAAATATTTACTTGTTGTTATTGGAATCTTTCAGAAGTGTTTTCTATGAAAAAAAAACAAAAAACAAACAAAACTAACAGAAGCAAAGCAGGCAGAAGCAAAGCAGTTGTAGCAACACTAAGAGGTGTTGTGAAGAGGCAAGAAGGAACTTGATGCCTGTCTTCTGTAGTATCAGTCTTTTTGTGCAGTGGTACTTCATTGAAGAAGATGAGGATCACTTGAACAAAAGTGACAAAGAAGCAGTTTAAGCATAGATGACTCTGCCTGTACTTTCATTTCAAGGAAGTTGAGCAGTAATTGCAAAACACAATAATTGTAACAGGCTACCTGCCAGGCTGCAGCTTCTAGTCCAAACAGAAGGTGAGCAAACACTGCTGCCTTGTTGTGCATGCGAAAGTGATTTGTCCAGTTGCATTGATCTAACATTGGTTTGGATTTATGGCAGGAAGAAATGGTGCTTTACTGTACATTAACAAGGATGAAAAGTTTGCTCTATTATGGTAATGTCTCATCTACAAGGGATTTAAAATAACCTATCAACAGCCCAACATAAGCACTAATGCACTGTTAAAATGGCTTTCATAGAATCTGTGGATAGGAAAAAAAATACTGTAACACAGATGATAAGCAGAAGTTAGTGCTATTTATTGTGCCTCTTGGCCTCCACAAGGCAGTCCTTGCACATCACATCCAAATTCAGGTGAACTTGGATGTAATGTGCGACTCCACCACCTCCCTGGGCAGCCTATTCTTGGCTGCACAACTCTACTGGAAGTCAACTGCATATAGCCCATGAGATAAATCAACAGTGTTCTTTGGAAGATTGTAGAGTCAACATTCAACTTCTCTAGTTTTTATTGTTTTCTATATTTCCTCTTTGCTTTGTACAAACATGCATATGTACTGCATTTGTGCTATCTCAGTAGAGTGTTCCTTAGGAAAAACTGAACATGGGCCAGCAGTGTGCCCAGGTGGCCAAGAATCAGCGGCATCCTGGCCTGGATCAGGAACAGTGTGGCCAGTAAGACAAGGGAGGTTATTCTGCCCCCTGTATTCAACACTGATCAGGCCACTCCTTGAGTACTGTGTTCAGTTCTGGGCTCCTCAATTCAAGAGAGATGTTGAGGTGCTGGAATGTGTCCAGAGAAGGGTGACAAAGCTGGTGAAGGGCCTGGAACACAGCCCTGTGAGGAGAGGCTGAGGGAGTTGGGGTTGTTTAGCCTGGAGAAAAGGAGGCTTAGGGGGGACCTCATTGCTGTCTACAACTACCTGAAGGGAGGTTATAGCCAGGTGGGGGTTTATCTCTTCTGCCAGGCTACCAGCAACAGAACAAGGGGACACAGTCTCAAGTTGTGCCAGGGGAGGTTTAGGCTGGATGTTAGGAGGAAGTTCTTGCCAGAGAGAGTGATTGGCATTGGAATGAGTTGCCCAGGGAGGTGGTGGAGTCACCATCCCTGGAGGTGTTCAAGAAAAGCCTGGATGAGTCACTTAGTGCTATGGTCTAGTTGATTGGTCAGGGCTGGGTGCTAGGTTGGCCTGGATGATCTTGGAGTTCTCTTCCCAACCTGGTTGCTTCTATGATACTGTTGCTGAACTAGAAACACTCATTAGAAAACCACAGAAATAGCCTATTTTAAGGCAACCAACCTTACGCTAAGATTTTTTGCTCTTTTTCTCATACTGTTTTCAGTACCAAAGCTAAAAAAAAAATCAAAAAGAAAACTCAAAGCCTGAAAATGAGAAATACTTTGACAGAGTCTTTTAGAGTAATAAGCCACAGCAGGATGTGGGGCTACACTACTGCCTAATAGTTGTTAATCTGAATAAATAATATGTTTTTAATCATCAAGTGGCATTTAATTAACCTGCAATAACTGGCTTATTAATTCTCAATTAAATCATTATTTGAAACTCTTCATTGAAATGTGAATTAACATGTTTTCTGCTACCTCCTAGAACGTATCTCACTCTTTGTGATGGATTCTAGGTTAAAGTCTGACATTTACTCTCCCTCTTCCTCAATGAACATCAAGGATAAGTTTGAAAAGCTTCATGCTGTTTGTTAATTAAAGTAAACTAGAAGAGCAAAAGACAAGGAATTCAGAAAACAAAATAACTCAATTACTGCATACTCCAACAGTGCAATATGATTTATTTACACTTAATCCCATACTTAACAAACACTCAGGGCCAGATCCTCAGATAGAATAAGCTGACAATATTGATTTAAATTAATTTATTTACTAAGTCATTACATGGCTTTGTTTGGATTTGTTGCTGTTGTTGCTGCTGGCTGAACATGAGTGCTGTTCTCAGTTTTGCCTGAGAATCAGGAGTAAAAATAATCCCTATTACACACAGCTTATGGCCAGAAATGACAGGAAAGTGGAACACTGTTTTTTTCTTGTGGTCTGGTGCTCACCTTAGTATAAAAATAGTACTTTTTAGCAAATAATTTTAATAATAGCTAAGACCTGTAACTGGGAGTAGGAGTCAGAGAACAATATGCTACTAAAGAGAAAGCAATGTAAGTGCAGAGCCCTAGACACTAAAACATGGTCTGTGACAAGAAATATTTCTAGAAGCTCTTGTAATGAAGTGTAACAAGTCTTTGAAGGGTTAATAAAAAAGAGAAGCTTTCACATATAAAGAAGAATCTTATTAAGCGTCCTCAGTGGAGGAGGATGCCTTCAGTAATGATTAAGAGCCTCTTGTTATGAAAAGTCTTTGTGGAGCCCACTCCTCTCCTTTGATTAAAGAAGATACCTGCAGAGAGAGCTTTGCTGTTGTGTGATTAGTCTTTGAAAATATCTGTCTTTAGCTTGCTTCAAATAGCCAAAGGACTACACGAGATAAATGCTGGAGAGTCCAAAATGTTGTTTAGCTGCATTCCAAGGCAATATACAGCTTTCTTCCAGCAACTACTTAAAGCCTAATCAGTCACTGAGCAAAAACTAAGTTCTGACTGTGTTATGAAAAGATAATAGGGATATTGCCTAACTACTGACACAGATTTAGCTGGAACCAATGTATTAAGCATCTACGATAACATGCTTGCTTCACAGAATGTATTTCTTGCACTCACAGGACAAGAATCACAGAATCATACAATCAGTCAGGGTTGGAAGGGACCACAAGGATCATCTAATTCCAACACCTCTACCATGCCCAGGGACACCCTACCCTAGACCAGCCTGGCCAGAGCCTCATCCAGCCTGGCATGGGGCCTCAACCATCTCCCTGGGCAACCCATGCCAGGCTCTCACCACTCTCATGCTCAACAACTTCCTCCTCACGGCCAGTCTGAACCTCTCCACCTCCAGCTTTGCTCATTCCCTCTAGTCCTGTCACTCCCTGAGAGCCTAAAAAGTCCCTGAAAAGTCAAGAAGGTCACCTGGGAGCCTCCTCTTTTCCACACTGAACACTCCCAACTCTTTCAGTCTGTCCTCACAGCAGAGCTGCTCCAGCCCTCTGATCATCCTCGTGGCCCTTCTCTGGACATCTCCACATCCCTCTTGTCATAGGGGCTCCAGAACTGGATGCAGTACTCCAGGTGGGGTCTCACCAGAGTGGAGTAGAGGAGGAGAATCACCTTCCTCACCCTGCTGGCCACACTTCTCCTGATGCAGCCCAGGATCTGGTTGGCCCTCCAGGCTGCAAGTGCACACTGCTGGCTCATGTTGAGCTTCTCGTCCACCAGCACCCCCAAGTCCCTCTCCTCAGGGCTGCTCTCCAGCCACTCACTGCCCAGCCTGGATTTGTGCTTGGCATTGCCTCCACCCAGATGCAGTACCTTGCACTCAGTCTTGTTGATGCTCATGAGGTTGGCCTGTGCCCACCTCTCCATCCTGTCCAGGTCCCTCTGGATGGCACTCCTTCCCTCCAGTGTGTTCTTTATATACAGATGCTAGAATAAGTTAGAAACATAGAAAATATTTAGCTGCCATGGATTAAACAAAAATGATTCATCAGTTTGTTTCTCAGCTGTTTATTGATGCAGACATTAAACTGGACACTGAATTTAAGAAAAGCTAGGGAAAGCTATGCCCTTTTCCCTCCTTCTCCAGTTTCTTTCCCTTCCAGGCTCTCTCCCTCCCAAAGGTGGTGCAGTACTGCAGTATTCAGATTCACTTCAAGACATCACCCTTCCTTGAAGGAAGTAGAGGGGTAAAGAATAATAGGCATATCCCTGAGTGTTAGAAGGTGCACCTCTAGGCTTTCTGTTTCAACCTAGATTCATTCCATGTTTTAAACCCTCTTTTTTCTTGTGGCTTTCTATTTGAAACTTCTCCAAAAGCTCTTGCTTTCAGGCACCAGCTGCAACCACTGAATACTAAACTCTGAATCAGAACTCCTCAGTTCTCTGAGGTGACAGGGTTAGAGGAGATGCAGAACCTCACCAGAAGAAGCCTGTCTTTTAATTTCCATCAAGGGATACTTTGAAACAAGTTCAGGTATTTTACTACCAGCATATCTCTGCACTAATGTAGCATTTCACAGAGTTTCTGCAATAACTATCGTTGGGTCTTCTCATAAGAGCCCTATAATAGTCATAAATATTCCTCAGGAGAGCCAGATAGACTCTGAAAGGCATATAATAGCTATCATAAATGAATAATAAAATGTAGAAAGGACAAGCCACCATGAAAATGGCAAATGAATATGATGACGCGTGTGTTGTACGTGAGTTAATTGTCTGAGTCTTATATTTACAGAAAATCCCAGCTGTTTTCTGCTGTGTCAGCAATATTTATGGAAGAAGAAGCATCCTCTGGAAGGTTAAGACTTTTTTCCAAGAAGAGTGAAGTGATTACAGAGTCTCAAGCTTGTACCACTCCTCTGTGTGTATTCCTTATTCTAAAAGTGTTTGCTGAAATGACAAATTCTGGAAGTTGCAGTCCAAGCATTGTCTTTGTCCTGCCAAATGATGCAGATAAACTTCATTTCAGCATAAAAACTGAATCAGGGATTTAAAAAAATCCCAACAAAACACGTGTGAACAGCATAAAACTGGGCTTTAAAGCCTTCCTTTGAGTGTTTTCTAGTCTCCTTTTGCCAGGACTTTGGCAGAGTGAGAATACTGGCCTTGGCAGATGCCAACTTCTTTTAATAAGAATCAAAATGTTATTATGTTGGTTTAGAAGTAGTCCCTTACTTTCTGCATAACTTCATCTATTTCAGTCCAGCACTATATGGCGTAACATATAACTCAAGAAATAGTCCTTTACTTAGAAGTTGTCCTTTACTTCCTGCATAACTTCATCTATGTCATTCCAGCAATATATAGCATAACATATAACTCAAGAAGTAGTCCTTAGTCCTTTACTTCCTGCCTAACTTCATCTATTTCAGTCCAGCACTATATGGTGTAACATATAACTCAAGAAGTAGTCCTTTACTTAGAAGTAGTCCTTTACTTCCTGCATAACTTCTCCTATTTCATTCCAGCAATATATAGCATAACATATAACTCAAGAAGTAGTCCTTAGTCCTTTATTTCCTGCCTAACTTCATCTATTTCAGTCCAGCACTATATGGCGTAACATATAACTCAAGAAGTAGTCCTTTACTTAGAAGTAGTCCTTTACTTCCTGCATAACTTCATCTATTTCAGTCCAGCAATATATAGCATGACATATAACTCAAGAAGTAGTCCTTAGTCCTTTACTTCCTGCCTAACTTCATCTATTTCAGTCCAGCACTATATGGCATAACATATAACTCAACAAGTTGTCCTGTACTTTAAAGTAGTCCTTTACATCCTGCATAACTTAATCTATTTCAGTCCAGCAATATATAGTGTAACATATAACTCAACAAGTAGTCCTGTACTTTGAAGTAGTCCTTTACTTCCTGCCTAACTTCATCTATTTCAGTCCAGCAATATATGGCGCAGCATATAACTCAAGAAGTACTCCTTAGTCCTATGCTTCCTGCCTAACTTCATCTATTTCAGTCCAGCAATATACAGCATAACATATAACTCAATTTAGGAAGTGGTACTGTAAAGGGTTGGACTCGATGATCTGTGAGGTCTCTTCCAACCCTGATGATACTATGATACTATGATACTAGTCTGTAAGCAGTGCCATTAAAATCAAACCCATTGCATTTGTAGTGAATACTTTAGTTTTACTCCTGGTGTCATAATTAGGCTTTGAAATCATTCTTATATATAATAAATATATTATCATATATAAATAATAGTATTCATATTATGCCTTCCTAATTTTGAAAAGCTAGCCAAAATGTGAATGAACATCTGGCTATAAAGAGAAAATACATACAGAAAAAACAGAAAGGGAAGAAAATTCATGTTACATCTGTTGGGAACTGGCTGAAGGAGAGGGGACACGAGTCCCTAGAAGCTTGTACAATCAAGCCCTTGACATGAGGTCTGAGTACTGAAGCGCAGTTAAGCTGCTGTAGTGGATGTGAAGAAGTTCAAAGGAATTCGTCCTTGAGCCTTCCAATAAACAACTTCTGTGGGACTGTGTCCAGGTTAGGAGGGAAATTGGCTTCAGCAGAGGCTGCAGGTAGGAGGAACATGCAAATTCCAATCTTTAGATGTACTGCACTGCATGCTGGGTTTGCACTAACTGGGGTCACACTAACTTAAAAGTTGATGCTCTGTACCTTGGAGCCTGATGCTCTCAATGAACTTTGGGATTGTCAAGCAAGCTAAATCATATCGAGTCGTCGCTGACTTTCCCACCCCCGCGTACACCTGCTTACAGATCTGAACAGGAGAAGTCTCAAAATCTAAAACCTGAAAAAGTTAATATCTTTTCCTATGTATTGATAATTATTGGAGGCTCTGTTTAAAAATAGCCATGTACATCTACATAAAGACACTGCCAGTAGAGATCATTGCAAAGTGGAAATACGCTATGATTATATAATTAAGAGACCAAGGGGACATTTGGTTCATAGTGAGTCAATGTTCTCCGAAATACTTTGCATCTTCATTTTTTACACAAAATAAAACTTTCTCAAGGCAAATAAATCAGCTCATAAAAGCTGATACTAATTTTCTCTTAGCATTTCCAGAATCCTTTTAATATGCATTTGCAAATTGAAAAGACACTATAACCAGGATGGCTATAGAGAGTAAGCATCATGATTTATTGAAGGTTGTTCCTGATATGCTTCACTTAGATTGGTTTTATGACCATGAGTTTCTTTAAATACATAATGTCACAAAAAGGCTGAATGATATAACCCAGCTCAAAATTTCCAAGGTGTTTGTTTCTGAAAGGGAAAGTCTTCAAACAAAAAAAAATGGTTTTTTTTTTTGTTCTTATTTGAGTTTGTTTCCTATTTTCCATATTTTTGAATATTACTTTCTCTTGAGTATAGTATGTCTTAAAAAATAAGGGTAATTGAAGTCAAATCTGTGTTTAATTATGTGTGTAATTTACTAATATTTAGATATGTTTAACCTCATGCTGTTTCTCTGGCTTGCTTTATGAAATCGAATGCACAGTTGTACAGAGGTGATTTGTGTTGGATGTGAATTATTTTTTTAATGGTACATTAAGCCATGGCACTACACTGATCACAAGTTATATGGACCTATTTTATATACTGAATATTACAGTGGATAGCCATTTTGTTTTCTGATCCATGGATGTTATTTTGCCTCTTCAAAATTCAGTTTTACTTTCTTTCATTGACAGAGAAGCTAGTAGAGCTCCTAGCAGTTCCTGCCTTACAGGAATCTGTGAGCTGATGAACACTCCCAGGTTAGCTGTTTGCAGGATTGTGCTTTAAAAGGGATAGGCATTTGGCAATAGAACAAGAGGACACAGTCTCAAGTTGTGCCAGGGGAGGTCTAGGCTGGATGTTAGGAGGAAGTTCTTCACAGAGTAAGTGATTTGTCTTGGAATACCACCCAGGGAGGTGGTAGAGGCACCATCCCTGAGGTGTTCAAGAAAAGCCTGGCTGAGGCATTTAGTGCCATGGTCTAGTTGACTGGATAGGGCTGGGTGCTAGGTTAGACTGGATGATCTTGGAGGTCTCTTCCAAACTGGTTGATTCTATGATTCTATACATAACACAGAATTACCACAGAAATAATGTGAATTTAGAGTTGCCTTTCAGAGAATCATAGAATTGCCTTGTTTGGAACAGATCTCTAAGATTGAATCTGACTCTCAATCTTTACACATTTACAAGCCTCTGAAATAAATAACAGCAGAACCACAGAATGTTAGGGGTTGGAATGGACCTCAAAAGATTATCTATTCTGCCCCCCCTGCCAGAGCAGGACCACCTTTGCTTTTTAGCAGTCCAGTTTTCATTTTTATTTTTTGTTATCCTTCTTCTCCCCTATCTCCCTCCTTTCCCCTCCATCACCTATTCTCCCCCGTCTTCCTCCTTTTCTTTCCACCTCCATCCTTTTCCTTTCCACGTCCTTCCTTTCAGCACCATGTCTGCTTTTCCACCAGATCTGCCCCTTTCCCACTCCACACCACATTTCCCCCAAAGCCAGAGCACCTGGGTTCTATTGCAGTCTCCTCCCACCCCAGGTGTGACCACTTTGTCCTCCTTGCCCACTCCCCTTTTTAACTGGCCCTAGGAAAGGCAGAAGCTCCAAGCTGTGCCCAGCTGGGCAGAGGGATCCTTCTCCTGTCATCTCTGGTGAGTCCCAAGGGTGTGCGCCAGGTGAATGGGAAGAGGACAAAGGCCGGGGGGCCTATTGGCCCCCCGGTTAGGTAGGGCTAGGTTTGATGATGCTCTAACATCACCCATGGGTGCTGGGTGCTGGCTGCTGGCTGGACCTCCTTGCTTGGGCTGAGCTCCTCTACCTTTGGCTGCTTCTTTCTGCTTGCTTCTGCTAAGCTTAGATATGTGACTGAACTGGAAGCTCATGGAAGAGTAGTAGTCTATTGTCATAGAATTGTTTGGGTTGGAAAAGCCCTCTGAGATCATTAAGCTTAACTCAACAAAACCATGGCCATTAAAGCATGTCCTGAAGTGCTGTGACTGCTCATCTCTTGAACAGCTCCAGGGACAATGATTCCATCACCTCCCTGAGCAATATGTTCTAGTTCCTGACCACTCTTTCTATAAAGATTTTTTTTGTTCTGTCTGATCCAAACCTTCCCTGGCACAGTTTCAGGCTGTTTTGTTTTACCACCTGCTACCAGGTAGAAGAGACCAGCACCCTCTTCACTACAACCTCCTTTCGGTAGTTGTAGAGAGCAATGAGGTCTCTACTCAGCCTCCTCTTCTCTAGACTAAGCAATTCCTGTTCCCTTAGCTGCTCCCAGTAAGATTTGTTCTCCAGACCTTTCCCCAGCTTTGTTGCCCTTCTCTGGACACGGTGCAGCAACTCAGTGTCTTTCTTGTAGTGAGGGACCCAAAGCTGAACACAGCATTTTAAGGTGTTTCTCTACAGTAAAGTAACTGCCCAGCTTGAAATGTTAGCATCTCCTCTCCAACCTATCCTCCTTACTACTACAGCTGCACGTTTCTTGTCCTACTTCTAATTAGATGCACTGGAGGAAATGCCTCTCTTTTAATTGTTCAGCTGTAGCATCTTAGAAGTCTTAGGTTAGATGTCTGTAAGGATATCTAAGTTGGAAGTATAGAAAGCTTCTGAGGAGGACTCAAGGGTGTTAAAAATAATATAGGAGAAAACCATGAGACTTCCATATTTCCTGTAAAAATCTCTTGACAACCATGTGTAGCCTCCAGTTGTAGAGTAGAGATCAGCAAGAGAATATGATGTATTTTGTCTTGCTCTGTATTTTTACATGCTGGTTACTACATACTTAGATGAATGTAACACAAGTCTCAAACTTATGACTTCCACATTGTGCCTCTAAATTACATACCCTGGGGGTGGGGGGGAATCTATAAAGGGAAAAGACTGCTGTTAGCATGTTTGAATATTAAACAACAAGGTCTGGAACTTTCTGTTAACACTTGCCTTATGACATCATAGTCGAAATTTTTACTTATGTATCTAAGTGCTGTATTTTTAAAATACAAAAGACAATCATAGAATTAACCAGGTTGGAAGAGACCTCCAAGATCGTCCACTCCAATCTATCACCCAGCCCTCTCCAGTCAACTAGGCCATGTGTGCTAGTTTGAGCCTAGCTGGGATATTTTGTTGAGAAAAATTAGATTACAGGCTGTGAAAATGAAACAATGGTGATGTCTACTTCACTCACAGGCTTGCTGAAATGGATAAAACAAAACACATACGTAGATAATACAGAGTTTGCTCTCTGTCTTTTGGGCTGCGCCTTTCCTTCTCTCTAACCTGCTGTCTGTGTGACTAATCCTTCTTCTTCCTGACTCCCCTGGCTGACCTTCCAAACTCATTTTGAGACTAAGGCAAAATCTGGGGTAAAGTAGAGGGGTGAGAAGAAGGTGGAAGGGTGGTTGAGAGCTCCCTTTGGGGATTGTGGTTTCTGGGAGGGCTGTTGTGTTTCTCTGTTACTTTCTAACTTGTATATTTCTGTATGGATTGTAAATACCTGCTTGTATATTGTGCTAAGCTGTTAGTATAAAGCTTCATTCAACTTCCAGCATCTGAGTCTAGCCTGGGTGATTTTACTTAAGTGTGGTGGGGTGGGCAACACCCAAACTATCACACCATAGCACTAAGTGCTTCATCCAGTCTTTTGAGGAATCATAGAATCAACCAGGTTGGAAGAGACCTCCAAGATCATCCTGTCCAACCTAGCACCCAGCCCTGGCCAATCAACTAGACCATGGCACTAAGTGCCTCAGCCAGGCTTTTCTTGAACATCTGCAAGGATAGTGATTCCACCTCCTCCCTGGGCAGCCCATTCCAATGGCAAATCACTCTGTCTGTGAAGAGCTTCCTCCTAAACTAAACTTGAGTGTCTAAATTCATATTTTGCTTTAAGATTTACTGTTCCTCAAAGAATTCCTATTGAGGTAATTTAGAATCTAGGCAAGATGATCATAAAGCCAAAACATTACTCAAGCAGATAGTCTCTTTCTCTGTAATTGGTGTTATCCATCTGCAGACATGCTTCTCTATTTTGGGAGTTACATTTAAATAATATAAAACTACTTCAATATTCATGTTCAGAAAGATCAGTAAATGAAATCTGTTATTTCTATGAAGTTTTCAGGTATGTCTGTGTAATCTGTAGAGGACAGTGTCTGAAGAAGTGGGCTGCTGGAGATCAAAACCACATCATCCATGTGTCTGAACTGAGATATGATGTGAAGCGCAAACATACTTCTCCTCCTTAATACATTCCTGTGCATGCCATTTCCATTTAAGAAGGGTAATGTGGGCCTTGTTTTTTACTAAATGCCTGGTGTTGCACCCCAGAGTAACAATTCGAGCACCAATATGGTTAGATAATTGTTCTCCAAAATCTCCTTTATTGCAATGATACAACAACTTATATGCTAACTTGGAAGAGGAGGGCACAGCTAGCTTAGTTAAGATTGGTACATGTGGAAGGCACAGATAGGCTTAAGGCTGTGTGTGAGGTACAGATAGCTTAAACTTATATAAACAACTTGTAGGGTCAGTCTCTTGCAGCCAGCAGCCCCTGCCTTGTGTGGCTGCATGAGGGGGTTTGCTTCACCATCTTAGTTCCTGCCTCCCGGATAGGCTCAAGGACACTCTGCAGCACAGGTTGGTCATGTTTATCACTTCATGTCCACTGTTAGCAAGAAGTCCATTCACAATGTGCTTAGAAATACTGCCTTAAAACACAATAAGGATATTCACCTAGTTCTTTTAATACACAATAAAATAACAAGGAATTTGTTTATATTTGCATGTGTGTATTCCTCTCATTTCTTGTCTTGGGAAATCCCTGCATTTGTGAGCAGATGAATTTGTGATGCCTGTATCCAAGCAGTTGCATTGTGAGATACTTACCTTGGAAGAATGGCCTTAAAGGAAAGCAACTTTGTCTGCAAGTGGTGCATTATGCTACTCTGTGCAGTAACTGACCACAGTAAGTTTGAATTTAAGTTTGTTTGTTTTTAATTTTGGTTCAAAATATTTACTTTAGGAAAACTGAAACTTATCCAAATGACTTCATTTACTCACATTTTGACATTGACATCACCCTGTGCAGTCTTTAGTCACTACTTGCTCCTTCATTCCCCGTTGTCAAAGGCTTTCAAACCCATGATAAAACGTGCTCCAAGTGCATCAGTCTTTGCTAGGTAAATATGTTGGAATCTGCCTTGTCTTGTTTCAAAAAGATTTGCAGTTTAGAGGTTTTGGATCTGTCAGGGAAGAAGTAAATCTTGAAATGTCCACAGGATGTCATGTGTAAAAGAAAAAAAAACACTTGGTGCTTTTTTTTGTGTGGAATCATCTGGGAAAACTATCTATTTGCCATAGGTCTGAAAGATGATGGTGCTTGCTTGTTGTGGAGGCAGGGAATTAATGTGGCTGAGTCAGGAATACATGGAAAAATTGAGTTGTTTTATTTTTTCCTGAAAACCTGCCCCCAAAACTAGATACAGAAATTAATTTAGTTTTAATTAGCAGATTCAGTCAGATTGAAAGATCTACAAGGATACCATAGGTAATTTGACTATTTTGGAAGTCAGAAGTTGGAAAAGGCTGAGCTATTAAACCTAGTATTCCTCACTATTAATCAGGCTGAGTCATTAATATTTACTCACAGGTGAGTCAGGCTGGCTGAAAGGAAGGGTGGTTCAGATGCTTGTTCTCTCATTCTCTTTCAGAAGCTGGCAAAGGATTGTTAAGGACTACTGAGCCTGCATAAAGGGTGCTAATGGTGGAAGCCATCCAAAGCAGGGACGGTCCTGTCTCTCAGGAGCTTGTCCTTCTGAGTGCCAAGGGACTCTTTCTTGCAGAATCTATCCAGGTGAGGAAGAACTCTAAGGTGGGAACCCCAAAGCAGGAAGTCCCCCAATATTTATACCCTTCGTAGACCAAAAGCAGAGTTACCACTGCCTAGGTGTGAAGACCACAGCCAATCCCCAGCCCGATCCCAGCGTGGGCACTGCACGGGCACCCCTCCTGCTGGAAGGGCCCCTTGATCCCCCCCCTTCACACCTGCAGGGCAGGGGGGAAAAGAAGTCTTTTTGCACCTTTTCCTCCCCCATTGAAACCACAGAGGGAGAGGAAGTTAGGGACATACAGGACTCCAGGACATTGCCTTTTCAGGAAAATACATTGGATGTCCATTGTTAAACAGATAGTCTCTGACAAAGTGAGAAAAGATATTGATTATGACTGTAATATTTGGTGGCATGATTTACTTATTTGATAGGCAGGAAAAACTGAAGCAATATTAATCCTATATGCAAATCTAGGATCTCACAAATTGACTTCTTCCAAGTACCAGAACTAAAAGACCACTAGTGACCCACATTTTCCTGTGATTCAGTTTTACTTGGTTCTTACTCATCCTGTTGAATTTCCTTTTTAGAAGGTTTCACAGTTATGTCTTAGACTGAAAAGTAGCTGTGCTTCTCACTTACTACAAAACAGGCATATT
Source organism: Pogoniulus pusillus (assembly GCF_015220805.1). Lineage (NCBI taxonomy): Eukaryota > Metazoa > Chordata > Aves > Piciformes > Lybiidae > Pogoniulus > Pogoniulus pusillus. The sequence goes on from NC_087266.1 coordinate 42,752,822, forward strand.
TTATGTTCAACAGTAGTCAACAAAGTCTGTTTTTTTGTTTTTCCCAAGTGGTGTTTTGCAGGAAGCTCTACAAGATCATGCATTATTCACGTCCTAGATATGTAGATATTTGTCAGACCAGGGAAAGGGAATGTATTTCCAAAGGCTAATTTTTGTCTATAAAGGATAATTTCCCTAGAGTCCCTTGTAGTCAGTAGAGGAAGATAGTATGATAATACTCTCCAGAGAACAGTTCAGAGTAGGAGACTAATTAATCTCAGAGGGGGAGATTAACCACACTAGACTATAGTCAGGTTTGGTGAATGGCCCCCACTCTGGTCATTCACCCAGATTATGCCAACTGTGTAGAAAAAACCCACTTCTTTTCCTCATTTATTATCTCACCAAAGCCTGTCATCTGCAAAACTTACTAATAAATATTTTTACATAGTTATCATACACACAGGAAAAAGCTGCAATGTTGTCCAAAGGAGTCTCTCCCTAGTATGCTACTGATACCTAGGCACTAGCTGCACTTTTTGGCTTCTTACTGTTATTCCATAGTTATATTTTTTCCAGATGCAATTTTATTGGATGTCACATTCATCTCTTCAAGGTTAGTCTAGGGCAAAGCAGCTGCATTCACACTAAGCAAAGTTCAACACTGACTTTGCTTTTAGTCCCACATGATGATCCTTTGAACAAAAGATAAATACTGGTTTTGTGGTGTGAGGTTTGTTTGTTTTTTGTTTGTTTTGGTGTAGTTTGGTTGGGTTTGGGTTTTTTATGTTATCTTGGTTTATTTGTTTGGGTTTTTTCCCTGCTGAAAATATAACTAAGAATCATAGAATCAACCAGGTTGGAAGAGACCTCCAAGATCAGCCAGTTCAGCCTAGCACCCAGCCCTAGCCAGTCAACTAGACCATGACACTAAGTGCCTCATCCAGGCTTTTTTTGAACACCTCTGGGGATGGTGCCTGGGCAGCCCATTCCAATGGCAAATCACTCTTTGGGAAGAACTTCCTCCTAACATCCAGCCTAGACCTCCCCTGGCACAACTTGAGACTGTGTCCCCTTGTTCTGTTGCTGGTTGCCTGGGAGAAGAGACCAACCTCCACCTGGCTACAACCTCCCTTCATAAGGTTTTATTGTAGCCTGTTAAAGCCATGTTTTTGCATCCTGGAATGTGTTGCATGTCCTGGCATCGTGGAACTGGTGGACCAAGACCATATCCAGAACACATTGGTGAATTTGTGTATAGCATATGCCAATAAGCCTTTTGTTGTCTTAACCCTTCAGCCTTTTGGAAGATACCTGTCAAAGAAGCTATTCCCAGAACCCACTTTGAGATTGCAGTTCATAAGGAGCTCTTTTGTTCTCTTCAAAAGGAAATTTAAATATCTGTGCAGTACAGTCAGGGGACTAGTTCAGTAGTCTTGAGGGAAGCTGAGTTATTTGACAGTGCAAATGTATCCATTAAGAATTACATTTAGGATTACTTGGAAATCCAGTTTTCATGTTACACGCTGAGGACATCTTAATTCAAACTGATGGTTAATCTTCCATCAAAATATTGTATCACACTATGAGAAATCAATGTAAAAGGGTTTTTTTGTAGCATAATATGTAACCTGAGAATTTTTGAAGTTCTGGCTAGTGCATGATTCTGATTAATAGATCTCAACTGGCTTATTGTAACAAAATATATTAATAATAAAGACTGTCTCTTGCAAAATTTATGTAGCACTGAAGCACTTATTAAGAGTCTGTGTTATCAAAGTAAACAGGAAGAAAAGTGAGTCTTAATGTTAAATCATAGAGTCAACCAGGTTGGAAGAGACCTCCAAGATCATCCAGGCCAGCCTAGCACCCAGCCCTAGCCAGTCAAGTAGACCATGGCACTGAATGCCTCATCCAGTCTTTGCTTGAACACCTCCAGGGATGGTGACTCCACCACCTCCCTGGGCAGCCCATTCCAATGTTTTTTCCCCTTAATTTGGTACTTACTGCTTTAAGGGAAGGTACTTTACACAAGTACCATTTCTTTTCTCAGTTGCTTTCTATCCCTCTGAACATGGGTATCACTCATGAGGGAAAATGTCTTGAAACAGAAGCTTAGCAAACATTTGAAGGCTCATACTCTGTAGAAGACAAATCTGTGACAGAGATACAGATAGTTTAACTCTTGTTATATCCAGAATTGAATAGAGGCTGTAATATTCTTATTTAAATCAGATTTACATGTTTTGTTTCACTGACACAAATGAACAATTGTACATCAAAAAGCATAGTTTTTTTAGCCTCAATCTAGACAGAGCTGTCTATGAAGAAAACCTGGAAGTGTGCAATTTCCAAGATGTCTGGTACATATCATCTGAACTGCATCAGGATCATGCTGAGAGTGAAAATTTAATTGTAGTTTAAAGGATTTCTTTTTAAATATTTGTACACTGAAATTTAAGACAGCTAAAGGAGGGGAAACTTTGGATCTTTGTCAAATGTGACAAAGTTACTGTTCTAGCAGTACAGATCAAGGCAGAAACCTTAAATCACATCACGTAATCTTAGCTGTGTTACACACATGTAGTTGTTACTACAGCAAATCCTCTCTTCTTTAGTATGAGAGAATGTTACAGAAGTGTATTCACATGGAATTTTTGTAGACAGCAGTGACTATCTCTTGCATATTCCAATGAATATGTAAGAGGTGGGAGTTGGTCTCTCCTCCAAGACAAGCAGCAACAGAACAAGGGGACACAGTCTCAAGTTGTGCTGGGGGAAGTCTAGGCTGGATGCTAGGAGGAAGTTGTTGGCAGAGAGAGTGATTTGCTTTGGAATGGGCTGCCCCGGGAGGTGGTGGAGTCACCATCCCTGGAGGTGTTGGAGAAAAGCCTGGCTGAGGCATTTAGTGCCATGGTCCAGATGACTGGCTGGAGCTGGGTGCTAGGTTGGAGTGGATGATGTTGGAGGTCTCTTCCAGCCTGGTTGATTCTATGATATCAGCAGCATGTTTCTCACACAGATACTGAGCACTCCGTTACCAAGTTATAAAGGCTCAGTGCTTCTTATTAATCCAAAGAATAATATGATGTGTATCAGTGAGCATGGACGGGCACTTAAGATTAGAGAGATAAACATCTGCAGGACATATTTTCTGCAAGTAGTTAGGGTTTTGTTAATGAAAAAAAGCTTAAATATATTCACAGACTAAAAAAGGCAAAGTCCTGCCATCGCAAAAACTCATTGAGTTCTGTATATGTTTCAATCTGCAAGAGATATCTATGATCCTTCTTTTTGTGCTATCTTCTAGTGCTACTTTCTTAGAAGGGCAAAAGAATAGAACTTTTATAATGATTTTGGAAATCAGCAGGAAAAATAAAAGTATTTTGAAACTCTGTCCTTCTAGACAAGTTTGTAGCACAAATATTATGTAACAAGATTTCCTTCTGGACAAAATCTTTCACCTAGGAAGGAAAAAAAAGGAATTGAGATGTCGGAATAGGTTGCCCAGGTAGTTTTAGGATGCCCCCTTTCTGGAGGTATTGCATGAGGAATTTTCATGTAAACATGAGGAGGAATTTTTTTTCACTGTGAAGGTGACAGAACACTGGGACAGGCTGCCCAGGGGAGTTGTGGAGTCTCCCTCTCTGGAGATACTCAAGCCTTGCCTGGCCATGTGCCTGTATGGTCTGGTATAGGTGATCCTGCTCTGGCAGGAGGTTGGACTAGATGATCTTTTGGGGTCACTTCCAGCCCCTGACATTCTGTGATTCTCTGTTTCAAGGCCAGGTTGAATGTGGCCTCGAGTGACTTTGTCTAGGGCAGGGTGTCCCTGCCCATGACAAGGTGGTTGGAGTGAGAGGATCTTTAAGATTCTTTCCAATCCAAAGAGATCTATAAATCATTTGTGTGGAATTTGGAGAGTGCATGATGTCAAGCTTCCAAAGGTCTGTGGCAAAACGTTGGTGGCTTTTAACTGACATTTCCCTCTTTTTAGAGGAAGTCAAAGTCTCAAAAATACAACTTTTTTATTTGATATAAAAACTTTATGAAATAGCAGTGGAATGTTGTTGCAGAGAGCAGGAATTAATACGTGTCCGAGTCAGGAATTTATTAAAAATAGTTATTTTTATTTTCCCAAAAAACCCGCCCCCACAACTATATATACAAAGATTAATTTAGTTTGATAAGCAGATTCAGTTGCATGAGAATTAACCTATGAGGATACCATCAATAATCTGACTATTTTGGAAGTCAGAAGTTGGAAAAGACCTCAGCTATTAATTAATAGCGGTTTCTTACTAAATTAAGCTGAGCCAAATAACTCACTCAGGCTGACTCCTGCGGTCTGTCTTCCTCTTCTTTTCCAGCGGCTGCAGGTGAATCATTAAGGGTCGTTAGGCACACAAAGGTGTCAATAGGAAAGCGAATCCTTGGTCTCTCTGCAGTCCAGGCACAGGGGAGTGTGTGAGCTCAGGCAGACACATACGTCCGGGCACAGGCAAACTCCAAAGCGGGAACCCCAAAGGCGGGAAGACCCCCAATAGTTATAACCTTCGCTAGACAAAGGGCAGAGTTACCACACCTTAGGCGCGAAAGCGCACGGCCAGTCCCAGCCTGGCTCCAGCGCGGGAACTCACGGGGCAGTCCTCCCCACCTTCACGGCTGCAGGGCAGGCAAGGGGGGGGGGGGGGGGGGGAAACCAGGCGGCTTTTCCCCTTTCCCCCCGAAGTCCGGGCAGGAGAGGAATTTAGGGGTACAGGACTCCAGGACAAATGTCGTGTGACTTCTTGAGTTAACACAGTTTTACGTCTGTGATTCATACTAGCACAAAGAGGTGGTGGTGGGGGGAAATGTTTTAAATTGTATTTCCATCTGTTCTTTCCTAACTGGTCTTATCATTTTCTTGAGAAATCAATCTGGCCTTCTCAATTCAACCAATTACATAAACCTCTTTTCTGTAGTGGTGCGAAACGTCTCTAATCTTTCCCTGAAAATATCTGGCACCTTTAGTTACAACTCATCTCACAGCTGGCCTTTGTCTTTTTTAGTGTGACCCACTTTGGTTTTGGAAGTACAAAGTCTTTTTTTCCTGCCTCTTAACACTAATATTAATCAAATCTCTGAGAACTCAAAGCAGTAAAACACAAACCCGCATTTCTTTTTATTCGAACAGGACTTAGCATTTAGCAACCACTTCAGTGGTTTGCATTCTGTTGGTCTGTGCCTCCCATCTGTGTCAAGGAAGAGAGAATGTTTATACCTTTCTTTCTTCCCTCACAGATGCTGCAAGATTTAATCAGTTTGAAGAAAGATGGAGTTTTAATTGCATTGTAGAGAATTCAATGGCCATGATACATGAGAATAGATGCAGCCTGACCAGCAACAAGGCTTAACAGAGAAAAGGTGGGGTTGAGGAACCCTCAAAGATTAGTGAACACAAAAGAAAGGGCAATGTTACTTCCTAGGCTTCCGTTTTAGGTATTCTGTTCATTTGGTGAGAAGATTTCTTACTTTGTTGTGTGTTTGTTTTGGAACTTATTTAAGAAAAGGGAAGTAGTTAAATAACAGAATTCCCTAAAGAAAAGTCTGCGTCACTCTTCCCTCCAATCAACTACAGAGTTAAGAAATGACATTAGTATTCACAAACAAGGGGGCTGTAAATATGAGATATGCATAAAATAGATATAGTTCCTTTCATCAGAGAAAGTTCCCAGGGCTACTGATATTCAGATAAATCATATTTCTTTGGTTTCTGAGGAATTATAATAAGTTAAAATATTAATAATTAAAGGCCACATTCGTGCACCTCCTCCTCCAACTCCAAAACAAAATCCAACAAGCCAACAACAAACAAAGGAAAGAGGCTGTAAGAGTAGTTGGGGAATTGTTTGGAAAGGCTTCCTGATATTTTTAAATGCTAAGCCTTCTGTGTATATGTGTACATAGCAATGATGCCTTAGGGGAACTCAGCTGTTGGGATAAGTTTTTATTAATCTGTTTTGGATACTTGGGGAAGTATTCTTCAGTCTTCCTGCTTCCATCTTGCAAGACCTTGCTTGCCAAGAGGGGTCATGGGTGTCCTTGCAGATGTGACTTCTAGATTTGGCCATTCAGAAGAACAATAGAATTAAATGTGTGGAGCAGATGACAGGAAACATTAAGTTCATTCTTTACAATGCAATTAAAAACCCATATTTCTCCAAAATGAATAACACCATTGTCTATGATCTATATGTTGATCTTGGTCGCCATTCATAATGTCAAGCTGAATTCCTGGAGCAATTTATCCAGTTGCTCTTAATGAAAGTATTAGTGAAAAGTAGGTTTTTAAAGAGAAAGGAAGTGGGAAACTGGCTTACTTTAAGTAAAGACTGTAGAGATGGTGCAGTCCACAGATCAAACCAATTTTAAGTAAACATGAACTTTAACATATACAACTCCACTGTGATTTTAACACTTTATTTTTAAGGAAAGTATGAAACCCTTTTAACACTATCAAAGTTCAGGTCTGAAAGTTGCATTCTTTCCAGTACCAAGGCTTTGCATGGAGCAGAGGAATTGATGAAATCTTCTGCATATGTTCTTCTGTGTACCACAGGTTTGTTAAATTCTACCTTGCTTTCTAAGCTAAGCAGAAAGCAGATCAAAAATGAAGAAAATATGCGCACGCTATGAATGTTCAGGTCATTGTATTAGGGGATTTAACAAAGGTAAATCTTGTGTCATGGTTACTTGGATTGTTGTGGGCTCTGTGTAGGTAGTGCATTAAGAAAAGAGAGTCTATTCCTAAAAATAAATAAGCCATTCTTTTCACAGGTCTGCAATGTGTGTTCATGGTAACCATCACAGGATATTAGGGAAGGCACCCAAGGAGATGACCAAGTCCAACCCCCCTGCCAGAGCAGGACCATATAATCTAGCACGGATCACAGAGGAACACATCCAGGCAGGTCTTCAAAATCTCCAGAGAAGGAGACTCCATAACTTTTCTGTTCCAGTGTTCTGTGATCCTTACAGTAAAGAAGCTCCCCCTTGTGTTGAGGTGGAACCTCCTGTGCTGCAACTTACACCCATTGCTCCTTGTTCTATCCTACACTTACTGAGCTTGGTCACTAGAATATCATGGGAGACAGTGTCAAAGGCCTTGCCAAGTTAGACCATGTCCACTGGTCTCCCTGAATCTAACCATTCAGTTATGTCCTCATAGAATGCTATTAGGTTAGTCAAGCATGACTTCCTCTTGGTAAATCCATGCTGATTACTCCTGATAGCTGCCTTCTCTTCCAAGTGCCTTGAGATGTCCTCCAGAAGGAACTGCTCCATCATTTTTGCAGGGGTGGAGGTAAGGCTGACTGGTCTGTAGTTCTGTGGAACCTCTTTTTTGCCCTTTTAGAAGAGTGGAGTGACATTGCCTTTTCTCCAATCCTAAGGCACCTCTCTTGTCTGCCACGATTTGGCAAAAATGATGGTGAGTGGCAGAGTGATAACCTCAGCCAGTTTGATTGTGTTTTACCATTGTTTATGTGTTGTTTTTTTAACAATAATAATAAAAAAAAAATAGAGAAAGAATGGCCTTACCAAACATAGAATCACAGAATAGAATCAGAGTTGGAAGAGACCACAAGGATCTTCTAGTTCCAACCCTCCTGCCATGAACAAGGACACTTCACACTAGGTCAGACTGTCTAGAGCCTCATGTTTGTGTATCAAAAATAGTGGTAAAAGGTCTCAAGGATTCACACCCTAAAATGTCTCCAAAAGTCTTATTTCTTCTCTTCCAAATGCCAGTTTTAACTATGGTCATAGAAACTCCATAGGAGTGTGTGGGAAGAGGTGGATATAAGAATGATGGAAAGAAAGGAGTTACTTTACTCCACAGTGTAGAGATACTGTAAAGTAATTAGGCATTCATTATGGTGGTTTAAGGAGTTTTTCCCCCACACTTCGAATCACCAGACTAGCTCAGATGGCTGGAAGTAAGGTGAAGCTATATTTTACAGCATAGCATGTATATACACAACCTTTACAATTGTATACAAGGTAGAAGTAGTACAGAAGTTCAAAACCCCTCCCGAACAGCGAGACCGTCCAAGAGGGCTTCCAACATCCCCTCTTCTTCCCCTTATCTCTGACAAAATAAACAAAGTAAACCCCATATAGCTCACATGATTAATTGCAGAGATCAGGTGAGATACCAGAGCAAACAAGGGGTTAGAAGGAAATGGTTAGATCAGATTATGCAGATTCAGTTAGAGACAGTTAACATGGCAAGCAGCAGACACAGACTGAGACTGTTACTGAGTTTTTTATATATCTCAGCAATCCAATGGGTAACATAAACAACACTCTTATTTTCTTTTCCCAGCCAATGATCTAATTTCTCTCATCAAAATATTCCAATTAGCCTCAAACCAGCACATTCATTGATCTAGGTAATGACAGTCTCAAATTGTGCCAGGGGAAGTATAGGCTGGATGTTAGGAGGAAGTTCTTCACAGAGAGAGTGATTGGCATTGGAATGGGCTGCCCAGGGAGGTGGTGGAGTTGCCATCCCTGGAGATGTTCAAGAGAAGACTGGATGAGGCACTTAGAGCCATGGGCTAGTTGAGTGGCTAGGGCTGGGTGCTAGGTTGGACTGGCTGATCTTGGAGGTCTCTTCCAACCTGGTAGATTCTATGATAGTGTGCTTACAAGTGCAAGCACAAACAAGTCCCATGGGTTTTTTTTATTCTGATGCCATTCTGACCAAATATAATTATCCACTGTGTCAGGAAAGTTTATTGTGGCTAGATTTTTAGACTGTGTTCTCAAGTGCTGAATTCCAAAGAACTTTTGCCTCTGTAGGAAGAATCCACCAGCCTTGAGAGCTTTATACCAAGTCTGGCCTCTTGGGTTTCCCAGGTTTCGTGGCTTGGAAATGTTGAAATGGACAGTTGTGACAATTCTATGTGGCTAGCAGCAGCAATCAACCTGGCAATAATGTTAATTCCAGTGTAGCAGCTGCTGGAGATCGATGGAGTGTGACCACAGGAAACCCCACTGGGCAGATTGTCATTTGGCCAAAGATTCTAAGATGTTCCAACTACTGAACCAACTCATTCCAGAGCCTCTTGATCCCCTCAAGAATGTGATTTTTGCTTAGCAGCTGCTGGCCCCAGTGTATTTGCTTGACTCGTTGGGAACAGAGAGCAATAGGGGGAAATGCCTTTTTTTAACTTCGGAATTTCTTTCCATGGGAAAGTTAGCAAATTTGTTTTCTGCATTATTTGGTTCAAAACCAAATTTAGAAATATCATCATTAGGTAGGTTTTATTGCACAAAACAGCATATCTGAATTTTGGCCAGTTTGTGTGCCAGCTATTCCCATCTGCCCTAAAAGAGGCAGAGCGGAAGTAAGCTCTAAGGACAAAAGTAAGAGTGTGTCGGCTGCTCAGGATGAATTGACAACTAGCAAAAAGCTTTTACAATAGTTTTTGTAAAAAAGAAAAGTTAAAACAATTTAAAAAGTGAAAATAGACTTTGACATAGATTGTTTGTGGTTTTTTTTTCATTAAGAATAAAAGATCATTGATTGAAACAAGAATCGTGGAGTAAGCCAGGTTGGAAGAGACTTCCAAGATCACCCAGGCCAACCTAGCACCCAGCCCTAGCCAGTCAACTAGACCATGGCACCAAGTGCCTCAGCCAGGCTTTTTTTTTAACATCTCCAGGGACAGTGATTCCACCACCTCCCTGGGCAGCCCATTCCAATGCCAATCACTCTCTCTGGCAACAACTTCCTCCTAACATCCAGCCTAGACCTCCCCCGGTGTATCTTGAGACTGTCCCCTTGTTCTGTTGATGGTTGCCTGGCAGAAGAGACCAACCCCCACCTTGCTACAGCCTCCCTTCAGGTAGTTGTAGACAGCAATGAGGTCCCCCCTGAGCCTTCTCTTCTCCAGGCTAAACACCCCCAGCTCCCTCAGCCTCTCCTCATAGGCTTTGTGTTCCAGGCCCCTCACCAGCTTTGTTGCCCTTCTCTGGACATATTCCAGCACCTCAACATCTTTCTTGAATTTAGTGGCCCAGAACTGGACACAGGACTTAAGGTGTGGCCTGAGCAGTGTTGAGTACAGGGGCAGAATAACCTCCTCTGTCCTACTGGCCACACTGTTCCTGATCCAGGCCAGGATGCCATTGGCTCTCTTGGCCACCTGGGCACACTGCTGCCTCATCTTCAGCTACTATCTACCAGTACCCTCAGGGCCCTTTCTTCCTGGCTGTTCTCCAGCCACTCTGTCCGCAGCCTGTAGCACTGCTTGGGGTTGTTGTAGCCAAAGTGCAGAACCCTGCACTTGGCCTTGTTAAATCTCATCCCATTGGCCTCTGCCCACCCATCCAGCCTGTCCAGGTCCCTCTGCAGGGCTCCAGAACAAGACCTCCGGAACAATAGCAAGAAAGCAATACACTTGTGCACACAGCCATCTGGTCTTTCCAGGACTCCAGCAGTTAGACCTTGTTAACCCTAATCTAGGGGGCTGGTTTGTTTGTTTGTTTGTTGTATTTAACTTTCTGATGTTGGTGGAAAGTGTTTACACATGCAGTATCAAGCCATTTTGTATAAATCTGCACTAATACTCTTAAAACCACACAGAGCACTCAGAATCCTGGATTAAGGCTTTAAACCAGATGAAATATATATTGGGATTCCCAACAAGTTTTCTTTCTTTTTGTAATGCAAATATGTTAATGCTCTGACCTCAAAACCAAAAGACCAAAGCCCAAACAGCTATCAGGAATCTGCAGAGCACTGTTCCTCTAGCACAAAGACTCAGAAAAACAAGACTCATCCATCCTAAATAACAACAAAGGGGGATATCAAAGACTTACATCTCAATAACAGGACTTTGTTTCCATTGTAATCACAATTTGAGATAACAGTACTGCAATACCTTCAGCTCCCTGCCTGTTAAAAGGGGGGGGGGGGGGAAATCCTCAAATACAGTATTTTTGAAGTCTGTAGCTTCTTGAAAGAAAACACACCTATAATTTAATACAAAATACTGAAAAAAATGCTGAGGTACTTTTCTGGTCTTCAAGAGGTTTGTAATAAATAAATATTAGATAGCAACAACAATAAATAGTAAAACAGTGCCATTTGGTTTTTGTGATTTTAAACATGTGTCTTGTGGCATTCACAAGCACACAGTTTTTTAGTGTTTCTTCTGTTAATGTAATAATTCAAATAAAAGAAGCCAACCAACAAACAAAAAAACAGGGTGCACTCAAAACCAGCACTATAGTGCTAGCTGCAGTTCTCTCTTCAGCCCAGTAAAACACAGCCTGCTGTGTATTAGGTATTCCAGATGCTTAGAAGCCCACAGATCATCAAATAAAGAACAATATTGACTTCGTTAATACTTCTTTCATCTTTTCTGTTTGTTTGGTTTTTTTTAACATCATGAAAAAGAGAGATATTTGAAGAAGTAAATGTTATTTTTTTTGAGTATATGTAGGAGATATTAAAGATAAAGCAAAAGATGTGAAAACTTTCCTAATTTGTAATTCTTTGTTTCATAAGTACATATTGGTATGTAAGTGATTTGTCAACAATATAGTACAGTGTCATATATAAACTTTCAGTCTCTGCCTATTTTCCCTTCCCTTAGGAAGGTTTCCCAACTATTTAATCATCAAAAGGCATGGCAAGACAGTAGAATTGGTGCCTTTGTTATATGCATGCAGCCTTTACTCCTTGAGGTTAATTTGCTATACTCTACCTGGAGGTTGCTAACAAGCAGAGTATTGCATAGGTCTGTCCTCCAGTCTGTTCTGTTAAACATCTCTATCAGTGGCTTGAAGTAGATCAGAGTGTCTTCTCGTGGAGTTTGCAGGTGACACCAGATTGTGGAGGATCAATCAGTGCTCTTCAGAGCAGAGCTGCTGTACTGATGAACTAGATATAGACTGGAGGAAGAGGTCAACCTTATGAAAACCAACAAGGACAAATGCAACAACTGTACACTTAGAAAGGAAGAGGTCCTTGAAGGTTTGGGAATGAATGGCTGGGGAGCAGGTCTACTGTAAAGTACATGGAGCCCTCAGTGGACTGCAAGTTCAGTGTCAGCCAGCAGTGTACTCTGGCAGTAAAATGGTCAACATAAACCTAAACTGCACAAACAAGAACATGGCCAGAAGATAAAGAGAACTGATTCTTCACTTCTATTGCATGTTGAATACTGTGTCTTGTTGATCTCTGCCATGTAACACCACCGCCAAGTACAAAGAAAACACCAATCAGCTGAAGAGAGTTCAGCTTCATCAACAATGTGGAAGCCGTTTCTTCACAGTGCTGCAGGGTGAGAGGACAAGAAACAACAGACATAAACTGAATGAAAGTTGTGACTTGTATATGACATCACACAGTACCACAGTATCACCAAGGTTGGAAGAGACCTCACAGATCATCAAGTCCAACCCTTTACCACAGAGCTCAAGGCTAGACCATGGCACCAAGTGCCACATCCAATCCTGCCTTGAACAGCTCCAGGGACGGCGACTCCACCACCTCCCCGGGCAGCCCATTCCAGTGTCCAATGACTCTCTCAGTGAAGAACTTTCTCCTCACCTCCAGCCTAAATTTCCCCTGATGCTGCTTGCTTATAAGGAGGAAACTTTTTGCTGTGAGGATTGTTAAGTGGTAGGACAGGTTCAGAAAGACTGAACAATTTCTGTCCTTGGAGGTTTACAAGACCAAAGTGACTTTTTCCTATTCTTCCACAGTATCAAACAGTGAAGAAAGACCTCAAGAGAGGGCACAATATGAAGCCACAAAAACATTACATTTGCCTGGTTTCTTATTCTTTCCCTATGTAGCTGCCAAAAGTTTTTTTACAGAAAAGAGGTGCTGCTCTAAATAGTCTGATAGTCTGTGGGCATTCGTACAGATAGTGTCTGGCTTTACAGGTAGATATCAGCTTTCATATTTGTACAAGTTTTAGATTCTCAAGGCCACCAAAGCAGTCAAAAGTTAATTGAGATGTCTGAAAATCTTAAGCACATGAAATCATCCCTTAGATAGGGAAAAAATAAAAAGCTCTTTTCTTAAGGCAACAATGGGTTAGGGTTCAAAGTTTTATGTTGGCAAAGTAAAGTGCAAAACCCAGGAAATAATAAATTAATAGTGATAAAACTGATAGCCAAGCTTTGCCATTCGGCCAGATGCACATCTATAAAGTTCCAGCCAATTTTTTCTTGTAATCTTGCCAGGGAAGGGAAAAATTACATTACCAGAATTTAGCATGCTGTATGATTTTGAGAATAACCCTTCAAGCTGTCAGTCTTGCTGCCAAAACTACTGTGCAACAGTATTAAGCAACAGGAGCATGGACTGATTTCAAGCCCAGGTGCTGAGCCATTTTAAATGCATGAGCTCCTTGTTGTGAAACAATCATTCCTTCTGAGGCTCTTTGTGTCCTCATCACTTCATGAACTGTGCTCATGGTGAATGTGCATTTATTTGACTTGTAGCTAGTGTTCAAATGCAAATTTCCAAGAAGGAAGAACTGCCTCCTCTTTTCTTTTATTTTTTGTTGCAGGGTGCTGTCCTTGTAAGAAATAGAGCATGGTAAAACAGCTGAACTGGAGGGTTTAGCATTTATCACAGTATCACAGTATCATCAGGGTTGGAAGAGACCTCACAGATCATCAAGTCCAACCCTTTACCACAGAGCTCAAGGCTAGTCCATGGCACCAAGTGCCACTTCCAATCCTGCCTTGAACAGCCCCAGGGACGGCGACTCCACCACCTCCCCGGGCAGCCCATTCCAGTGTCCCATGACTCTCTCAGTGAAGAACTTTCTCCTCACCTCCAGCCTAAATTTCCCCTGGCACAGCCTGAGGCTGTGTCCTCTTGTTCTGGTGCTGGCCACCTGAGAGAAGAGAGCAACCTCCTCCTGGCCACAACCACCCCTCAGGTAGTTGTAGACAGCAATAAGGTCTCCCCTGAGCCTCCTCTTCTCCAGGCTAACCAATCCCAGCTCCCTCAGCCTCTCCTCGTAGGGCTGTGCTCAAGGCCTCTCCCCAGCCTCGTCGCCCTTCTCTGGACACGCTCAAGCATCTCAATGTCCCTCCTAAACTGGGGGGCCCAGAACTGAACACAGTACTCAAGGTGTGGTCTAACCAGTGCAGAGTACAGGGGCAGAATGACCTCCCTGCTCCTGCTGACCACTCCATTCTTGATGCAGGCCAGGATGCCACTGGCTCTCTTGGCCACCTGGGCACACTTATAGCAAGAGTTGTAAAGGAAAGCCAGAGAGTAGGTAACCTCTGATTCATTCACATCAGCCATGTACTAGCATCAGGAGATAGAAGAAAAAAATATTTACATTCAAAAAGAAACTGAGAGCTCTGACAGTCAAATTGGACCTCAGAATTTATAATAGCTTATGACTCACACAAGTAGGATTTTCCAATGCACAAAAGGTTTCACTATTGTGGGATTTTTGATAGACTTTAGAAATCATTATCAGGAAGAATTAGGAATGAGTAAGCAGTGTGCTGACTGGTTTTGTTCTAAAGCTCAGGCTCGTTTTCAGTACAATGCCACAGGTGATTCATCTCATCCAGTTTCAGTTGTCTAAAAGTTACTTGTCTAAGTAAAAGCTCTATCCCATTGAGGAAAAATAAACATCTCAAGATGAGATCAATCACCTTTCAGGGATGCCTATTTCTTTCTTTTGCCTATAAAGTAGAACTAAAACAGAGAGCTGAAATTCAGATAGTTGCCTATGATTTCAGATGTACATAGCTGGCAATGTATTGACTTAGTTTCTGAATCCAGTTGCTTTTATGTTTCTGTAAACAAGGGAGGTAAAGAGTGCAACACAGACTGGGGTAGAAACAAAATAGCTTCTGCAGATTAAAGGGATACTTTAAAGTCATACTGCCCTCAAATAAATAATCTGGTCCAAACTTTTAGACAGACACAGTAGGTGAGATGAATCCATTCAAAGTGCTTCACCGAAGCTGAAAAATGTTGCACTTACTTCAGAGTTGTAATTTCGTTATCTATCCAAAACATCTGATTTCTGCTGTCGTGCAAAAGCTACCATAGAGCCGATAGTGAGGATGCTTTAACAGCTTACATAGCCCAGCTGTGCCAGCGTGTGCTAGTTAGAAGCAAGCTGGAATGTTTTGGTAAAAGAATTAGATAACAGGCAGTGAAATGAAAACAATTGATGTCAACTTCTCTCACAGTCTCGCTGAGAGCTCTGGGAAGAAGAAGTAAACATTCTCCATTTTGTCTTTCACTCTTGCTTTTGCCTTAGACCAAGACACATCTTTCTAACATCACTGCTTTCTACCCCTGCTCCCTAACCTCTTGGCCGCACCTCTCTTCTTCCTGAGAACTGGGGTAAGGTTGAGAGGGCCGGGGGGAGGTGTTGGGGTGGTTTGAGAGCCCCTCCTGGGGACTCAGGTTTCTGGGAGGGGAGTTGTGCTTTTGTATTGTTTATCCTTTGTATATTTCTGTATATAATTGTATATAACTGTATATATTGTAAATAGCTGCTTGTAAATTCTGCTAGCTGTAAATAAATTGCTTCATCTATATTCCCAGGGTCCGTCTGAGTTAGCTGGGGCAAATACAAAGTGTGGGGGGGCAGGTAAGAGCCCAAACCATCACACAGCATCAGACTCTGATCAGGGAGGCACTCTTAGACTGGGCAGTTTGAGGCAGTGCTAGCTAGTCCTTCCACAAAGCACACTTCACCGCCCCGATGGGGGAGTGCTCCAGAAAAGGAGTAGCATAGAAATGGGACAAAGAATCATAGAATCAGTCAGGGTTGGAAGGGACCACAAGGATCAGCTGGTTCCAACTCCCCTGCCATGCCCAGGGACACCCTACCCTAGATCAGCCTGGCCAGAGCCCCATCCAGCCTGGCCTTAAGCACCTCCAGCCATGGGGCCTCAACCACCTCTCTGGGCAACCCATTCCAGCCTCTCACCACTCTCATGCTCAACAACTTCCTCGTCACGGCCAGTCTGAACCTCCCCACCTCCAGCTTTACTCCATTCCCCCTAGTCCTGGCACTCCCTGAGAGCCTAAAAAGTCCCTCCCCATCTTTTTTGTAGCCCCCCTTCAGATACTGGAAGGCCACAAGAAGGTCACCTGGGAGCCTCCTCTTCTCCAGACTGAATAACCCCAACTCTTTCAGTTTGTCCTCATAGCAGAGGTGCTCCAGACCTCTGAGCATCCTTGTGGCCCTTCTCTGGACATCTCCACATCCTTCTTGCAATGGGGCTCCAGAACTGGATGCAGTACTGCAGGTGAGGTCTCAGCAGAGCAGAGGGGGAGAATCACCTCCCTCCACCTGCTGGCCACACTTCTCCTGATGCAGCCCAGGATCTGGTTGGCCCTCCAGGCTGCAAGTGCACACTGCTGGCTCATGCTGAGAAATAAACCAGAGTGAATTAGTATCTCATGTATACCCTGGCAGTGGTCTAAAAATAGAAATGAGATGTGTTTATAAGAGGGAAGAATATTAGGCCAACTGATACAACTGTAGATGTATCATGTCCAGTTTTGCATCCACAAATACTCAGAAGTCCTTCACTAGAGGGCTGTTCTCAATTTATTCTTTGCCTAGCCTGTATTTGTGCTTAGAGTTGCTCTGACCCAGGTGCAGGACCTTGCAGTTTGCCCTGCTGAACTTCATGAGGTCTGTACAAGCCCAGTTCTCAAACCTGTCAAGGTTTGCCTGCATGGCATTCCTTCCTTCTAGTGTGTCAACTGAACAACACAGCTTGGTGTCATCAGTAACCTTTCTGAGAGTTGTCCTGGTTTTCACTTAGCTGGCAGCTGAGCTCTAGCAGTCAGATTACAATTTTCCAACCAACAGCTACTGCAGCATTTTTCCCAGTTCCCTGCTCCTTACCCTCCAGGTGGGTGAGGAGAAAAAGGAGTTGAGAGGCAGAAGTGAGATAAGGAAGATACAGTACTGCAGGAATATCAGATACACAAACTAAAATATCAATGTGTGTAGCAGCAGGGGAATACACAGAACCTGAAACCACCATTTCCATCCCACTACGCTGCTTGTGGAGTCTTGATTGAAGAAAGCTGAGAGGAGAGAAAGCTTGAGAGCCATGAGCTGGAGTTGAGTATCAAAAAGAGGGTAGGTGGGTAGTAGTGTTTTAACTTTTGCCTTGTTTCTCACCATGCAGCACTATTTTTAATTGGCAATCAATTAAATTAATTTTCCCTGAATTGAAGCCATCCTGTTCATGACTAATGGGTGAGTGATCGTCCTTTCTGACTTGACCAAGAGGTCTGTTGTTCCACTTATCTTACCCTGTCCTTTTGAGGAAAGGGAGTGAATGAATGGTTGGGTGAGGTTGCTGGCCAAGGCTAGCTGAACACTAGAACTTAAAATAGATGAAGGCAACATTAGAAAGCTTCATCCAAGTTTCAAGATACTGGCCACAACAACCCCATGCAGAGATACAGGCTGGGGTCGGAGTGGCTAGAGAGCAGCCAGACAGAGAGGGATCTGGGGGTGCTGATTGATACCCACCTGAACATGAGCCAGCAGTGTGCCCAGGTGGCCAAGAGAGCCAGTGGCATCCTAGTCTGCATCAGGAATGGTGTGATCAGCAGGAGCAGGGAGGTCATTCTGCCCCTGTACTCTGCACTGGTTAGACCACACCTTGAGTACTGTGTTCAGTTCTGGGCCCCGCAGTTTAGGAGGGATGTTGAGATGCTTGAGCATGTCCAGAGAAGGGCGACGAGGCTGGGGAGAGGCCTTGAGCACAGCCCTACGAGGAGAGGCTGAGGGAGCTGGGATTGGTTATCCTGGAGAAGAGGAGGCTCAGGGGTGACCTTATTGCTGTCTACAACTAACTGAGGGGTGGTTGTGGCCAGGGGGAGGTTGCTCTCTTCTCTCAGGTGGCCAGCACCAGAACAAGAGGACACAGCCTCAAGCTGCACCAGGGGAAATTTAGGCTGGAGGTGAGGAGAAAGTTCTTCACTGAGAGAGTCATTGGACACTGGAATGGGCTGCCCGGGGAGGTGGTGGAGTCGCCGTCCCTGGAGCTGTTCAAGGCAGGACTGGACGTGGCACTTGGTGCCATGGTCTAGCCTTGAGCTCTGTGGTAAAGGGTTGGACTTGATGATCTGTGAGGTCTCTTCCAACCCTGATGATACTGTGATACTGTGATATATTATTAGTCTTAGTGCAGAGCGATAGACAGGACTAATCTACCACTACTAAGCCTTTAGAGCACAACTTGTCCTGAAATTAACTGTAGAGAAAATTGATAAAATGTCATTAAAGTAGAATGAACTACTCATATGTATATGAGAAGGCACAACAGAGTAGGTACAAGTAGTTTAGGTGAAGTACATCAAGACCCTAAAAGGATGTTTTGCATAGTATTTACTTGTGCTTCACTTTCTTTAACTGGGTACTTTTTCCAGTTAGAATCATAGAATCATAGAATCAACCAGGTAGTGCTCTGGCATCCTGATCCTAGGAGGATTTATTTTTAAAATGATTTCTTAGAATTTCTGAATTTTCATACAGGAAAAACTTTATTCATGTTCCTCAGTAACTGCAGGAAAGGACTGTCTTTGGCAGTTCAACTTGCATCTAGCACTGTGCTAACTCAAGTCTATTTGCTGGTTCTCAGTAAATCCTCAGTCAGATGCTTCCTAAGGCACTCTGTATTGCTCTTCAGAAATCTCTTCAAAGGATTTCTTCTTTGCCTTTGACTAGGAGAAGAAATTTAAGCTAAGTTTAGTCTCTAAATGCTTTTAAAAGCCTGGCCACAGGTATATGCTTAGAAATAGAGATATCAGGATACAGAGTAAAAGGAATTTTGTACTGCACTGAGAATTCTCAGTGATGTACAGTGAAAGTTCAGAGGAGGAGTCATTCACCCATTAAGGATGTTCTCAAGGTGTGTTATGTTTCACAGGAGACATAAAACTACAGGCACTGATAGTGCTCTGTATGGTGTTTGGCACAACTACTGACTTTTCCTAAGCAACTGTTTGTATTTGTAGCAGTGTATATAAACTCCTTTTCAACGTGACCATCGCTTTACAAATACATTTTAAAAGTTTTGTTCATTTGAAGTAAAAAATCTACATTAAGTGAAGAAAAATCTTCTGTGTCCTAACTATTAACATGTCAGTGTCAGGAAGGTATACCAGAAACTTGGAAAGAGGAGCTGTATGTGAGTTCTGATAATGCAACATATAGTTAAAGGAGGATTTTTCCCTGTGATGGTTTGGGTGTTCCCTGCCCCTCCATGCTTTGGAAATCACCCAGACTAGACTCAGCCAGCTCTGAAAATTGAATGAACCTTATTATTTACAGCTTAGCACAATATACAAGCAGATATTGACAGTATATACAGGTATATACAGAAATATACAATGTAAAAGGTCATACAGAAACACAGCTCCCCTCCCAGAAACCTGAGTCCCCAGAAGGGGCTCTCAACCACCCCTGCACCTTCTCTCTACCCCTCTCAACCTTACTCCAGTCCCAAGGAAGAATGGAGGTTCGTCCAGGGGGTTAGGAAGCAAAGTGGATTAGTTAGAGAGAGATGCGGCTCTGAGCTCCCCAGCAGCAGAAGTGCCTTATCTATGTTTTGATTTTTGTTCTTATACATCTCAGCAAGCCTATGAGCAAGGTAGACATCACCATTGTTTTCTTTCCACAGCCTGTAATCTAGTTCTTCTCACCCAAACATTCTAGCTAGGCTCAAACTAGCACATTCCTTCATTCTAGCATCTCATTTTCTAAGAACCCTTGTTTTAGGTTGTCTTATTTGTGAAAGATTAAATATTGTTTAAAAAAATGGGGGGGAGGGGGGTTGGTGTCAAAGGGTGGACTGATGATTGATATATAAAACCAGTTCAGTCATGACATTCACATCATAGAGCTAGTATTGAGAAAAGCCTGTAGAAAGGAAAATCCTAGTTATTTTTTTCTGTCTGAGTGATTTCCTGGATCTGTGGTCTGCAAGTATTTCAATCACTGCATCCAACACACTGTGCTATGTAGACAGAGGGTTCCATGCCCCTGAAAGAAGAAAAACAATTGCTAGACAACATACTGAGAAACTACACCTACACATTGTCTTCCCTGCCTACTCACAAGAAAAAATGATCAAACACAAATATTCATGTAGTGTCAGAAGACATAGAGAGGAATTGTGAAAGGTATTGCGTGACTGTAGCTTGAAGCATTCTAAATACAAATGTAAACTATTAATCACAATAGAAAGGACGACATAAAAAGCAGCTTGCTAGTGAGAGACTGACAAAAGACTAAATAAAGACTTTCAGGCTGAATGTTCCTTCCAGGCATTATAGTGGAAACCATAAAATACCAAACATAATATGACAAAAAGCGTCTTTCAGTACAGAAGCCAAGATCTAATCTTGGAAATGTAGAAGTGTGTGAAGAATAGTTTAAACGTTTTAAAGTAAAAACAAAAATCACCCTTTCAAACTTGATTGATAAAAATGTGTTCTTAATGCTTCCAGATACTATTCTTTGTTTAATGGTTAACTGCATGTAGAGGCTGTAGGTGTTCATCAACCACAAAATAAAAGCACAAGTGTTTCAGCTTTGGCACATCAGAATGAAAGCATATGAAATTACTGTGCATCATAGAATCATAGAATCAACCAGGGTGCAAGAGACCTCCAAAATCATCCAATATATCCTATCACCCAGCCCTATTCAATCAACTAGACCAGTGCCTCAGCCAGTCTTTTCTTCAACACCCCCAGGGATGGTGACTCCACCACCTCCCTGGGCAGCCCATTCCAATGCCAATCACTCTCTCTGCCAACAACTTCCTCCTAGCATCAAGCCTAGACTTCCCCTGGCACAACTTGAGACTGTGTCCCCTTGTTCTATTGATGCTTGCCTGGCAGAAGAGACCAACCTCCACGTGGCTACAACCTCCCTTCAGGTAGCTGTAGACAGCAATGAGGTCACCCCGAGCCTCCTCTTCTCCAGGCTGCACAACCCCAGCTCCCTCAGCCTCTCCTCCTAGGGCTTGTGTTCCAGGCCCCTCACCAGCTTCGTTGCCCTTCTCTGGACATGTTCCAGCACCTCAACATCTCCCTTGAATTTTCTGCATCTGTAAATCATGGGCTACAACCCTTTTTTTACCTGACAGGAGGTTTCATGGCAGTTGAGTCATTACTGTGTTTTATAATATCTATAATATCTGGAAATTTCTGTTTCAATTTTATTCTCAAGCTACTGAGTAAACACTTCTCTATACTTGAGTTATCCTTTTGGTGAACTTGGCATTTTACACTTTCATTCATGTGTGGTTTTCGTATTGACATTTTAATTGTCACGAAGATATTGGTTTGTAATAGAAACTGCTGTTTGATTGACTAGATATTTACAGAGTCAATGAAAACTAATGAATTATTAAGAATTAGTTACTATAACAACACATGGAAATCAGTGAGAAAATGAGAGCTATATGCAACATTTGGGCTAAATTAGAGTCTACAATATTTATTATGTGGCCAGAAGGTCGAGGGAGGTGATTCTCCCCCTCTACTCCACTCTGGTAAGATTCCCATGTGGAGTACTCCATCCAGCTCTGGAATCCCTATTACAAGAGGGACCTGGATGTACTGGAGCATGTTCAGAGAAGGGCCACAAGGATGATGAGAGGGCTGGAGCAGCTCTGCTATGAGGACAGACTGAAAGAGTTGGGGTTATTCAGTCTGGAGAAGAGGAGGCTCCTAGGTGACCTTGTGGCCTTCCAGTATCTGAAGGGGGCCTACAAAAAAGCTGTGGAGGGACTTTTTAGCCTCTCAAGGAGTGCCAGGACTAGGGGGAATGGAGCAAAGCTGGAGGTGGGGAGGTTCAGACTGGACATGAGGAGGAAGTTGTTGAGCATGAGAGTGGTGAGAGGCTGGAATGGGTTGCCCAGGGAGGTGGTTGAGGCCCCATGCCTGGAGGTGCTTAAGGGCAGGCTGGATGAGGCTCTGGCCAGGCTGATCTAGGGTAGGGTGTCCCTGGGCATGGCAGGGGAGTTGGAAGTAGCTGATCCTTGTGGTCCCTTCCAACCCTGACTGATTGTATGATTCTAATGTTTGTAAGAAATAGCAATGGTTACATAATGTGTCTTTGGTATAAAAAATGCCATGATTCCTGTAGGTTTGATCCTCACGATTTAAAAACATCTATACAGACCTTTGTGCCATCACTTCTTATGCTCCTTACTCTGGTAGATCCAAAGGCTGCAACAATCCTAATCTTATTAATCAATCAATCCTTCTGGAGAAGCTTAGTCTCTAAAGTCCTGTAAATTTAGCAGTGTGGAAGTCAGACGTAGTTAGACATGAATGTCATAGGTTTAATTTATATCAATATGTCTGTAACTATTAATGAATCACATATTGTCTTCAAAGTGCCTGTTGATGATTTCCTTAAAGTAAAATTACATTTTTTCACTTCTAAACAGGTTTGGTAGTATCAGACCTCGTATGATGGGCTATTGATGACCTCTTTGTAAGACTCACATTTGAAAGATTCAGGCTTTGATTCATCCCATGTTTGCTTTCAGAGCTATCCAAATGACCATCATTTTAGTTGTGATGTTATATGGAACTAAGAGAAAGCAAGAGGAAGCAAGAAAGGAGTATTTATATTTCTGACCCTATTGCTGCATAACTTACTTTTTTTAGCATTAAAATAAAATCATATCTCTGCATAATAGATCCTGACAAAGAAATGGAAACTATTATCAGAAGTGGCCATATTTCCAAATCATCTCCAGATGGATCTCAGAGAACTGTGTTTTACAACTAATGGTTCTATTAATGAAAGCTCACATATAGGCTGTGGAATATTTCTACTTAGCAATATTTTACTTCTAAAGATCTCCACAGACATTTGAAAACAATTTTTTTTTTTAAAGTTTAAAGATTCCAAATTTAATTTCAATTCACTGCTACTGGTTTATAAAGCAATATACCAAGTAAAATCATAGAATCATAGAATCAACCAGGTTGGAAGAGACTTCCAAGATCATCCAGGCCAACCTAGCACCCATCCCTAGCCAGTCAACTAGACCATGGCACTAAGTGACTGAGCCAGGCTTTTCTTGAACACCTCCAGGGATGGTGACTCCACCACCTCCCTGGGCAGCCCATTCCAATGCCAATCACTCTCTCTGCCAACAACTTCCTCCTAACATCCAGCCTAGACCTGCCCTGGCACAACTTGAGACTGTCCCCCCTTGTTCTGTTGCTGGTTGCCTGGCAGAAGAGACCAACTCCCTCCTGGCTACAGCCTCCCTTCAGGTAGTTGTAGACAGCAATGAGGTCCCCCCTGAGCCTCCTCTTCTCCAGGCTAAACACCCCCAGCTCCCTCAGCCTCTCCTCACAGGCTTTGTGTTCTAGACCTTTCACCAGCTTTGTCACCCTTCTTTGGCCACTTAGCAGCATCTCAACATCTCTCTTGAATTGAGGAGCCCAGAACTGGACATAGTATTCAAGGTTTGGCCTGACCAGTGTTGAGTACTGGGGAAGAATAACCTCACTTGGTAGGGATAGGAAGTAGACCTATCTTCTGAGGTAGAGAGACCAATATATCCAAGTCAGGCTTGCAACCAGCTCTTTGTTTAAGTAGTTGTGTAGCAAGCAGAAAGGCCAAGCTAAACCACAAAAGATTCTGTGTTTTCAGTCTGTCTTTCATACAACAGGAAAATGATCAGACCTCAGGACTGTAACATTCAGCTTTTCTATACATTCTTTCTGCTGTGCTTCTCTAGTTCAGAGGCCAAAATCACACTCATGGCCTAAGAGATTCATAATCATCATATGCTTTACTTGCCTTTAAGAAAGATCTTTCCAATTCTTTTTCAATAGTAAATAATATTTGCTCAGGACTGAAACTCAAGTTGCACCATTTTTTTTTAATGTGAGAAACACTCCTTATGAAATCTTAATTAGATTGATGAATATTGCTGGGGAAAAAAAAACATTAAATGTTGCCAAGTAAATCACATCTGCTTGTCCCAGTGATCATCTGTGTGCAAGTTTAAGGGAAATGACAGAGTATTGGGTACTTCACATGCCATCAACCCTCTTGATGACATTCAGAGTCTGTCTTTGAGAAATGTGTTCACCTTTAGCTCATTGGCTACAGAGGTCTTACTGCTACTCTTGACAGCCTTGGATTATCAGATTAGAGATGAGATTCATAATGCTTATCATTTTAAGACACAAGATGTTATTCCTTAGGCTACTTGTGAAAGCTGACAATTTTAACTCGAACATGTATGGATTTCCTCAGTGCAAAGAATAGACACATTCAAATAGTACTGGTCTGTAAACCTCTAGATTGTCTCCATAGCACCTACTTTGATGGTTTGGGTGTTACCCACCCCTCTGCTCTGATGAAATCACCCAGACTAGACTCAGCCAAGCTGGGAATTAAGAATGAAGCTTTATATTTAGAGCTTAGCACAGTACACAAGCAGGTATTTACAATCTATACAGCTATAGACAGAAATAGACAAGTTAAAAAGGTAATACAGAAACACAACAGCCCTCCCAGAAACCAGAGTCCCCAGGAAGGGCTCCCAACCACCCTTCCACCTCCTTTCCACCCCTCTACCTTATCCCAGGCTTTGCTTTATGATCAAGGTGAGTTTGGAAGATTGACCAGGGTGGTTAGAAAGCAGGCTTAGTTACACAGAAAGCAGGTGAGGGAGAAAAGTGCAGGCAGCCAGAAACACACAGCAACTGTGTTATCTCTATTTATGTTCTTGTTTTTATGCATCTCAGCAAGCCTATGAGTGAAGAGACCAAGTGTCCATTTACCATCTTACACTGTGCATGAAAACCCAGCCAACCACCAATCTGATTCCAGCGCAGGCTTCCCAAGTATTCATCTTCTTTTCATATGTCTTTGCTGAATGCTTACAGACTCAAATTTTGCCATTGATGACAGTTTCAAAGATCTATCACAGCAATCTTTGTGACTACTAAGTGTCAAGTTTCAAACTTACAGTTTGCATCATACAGGCCAGAACCCTGCAGAAATCTACAAATAGACTGAGTAAATTTCCTTTAGGGAAAGGAAGGGCAAGGTAAAGAAGGAGAAAGAAAAGAAGACAGAAGAAAAGACAAAGGAGAAAGGAGACTGGGGGAAAAAAAAAAAGAGAGAGAGAGAGAAATATTATTAATACATTTTGAAAAACATCTTTTACATTTGCATTGGATTTATGTCTTAAGTTTTGGATAGAAGGGACAGGCTGTGAAAATTGCTGCAGGGCTGCAGGTTATTAAGGGCAGTCAAATGCGAATCAAACTCTTGATGAAGCTCAGGATACAATTGGCTTTCTGGGCCTCAAGTGCACATTGGTGACTTGTGTTTAGTTTCTCATCAACCAATAGTCCCAGGTCCCTTTCCTCAGGGCTCCTGTGATGGTTTGGGTGTTCCCCACCCTCCCACACACTTTGGAAATCAACCAGACTAGACACAGCCACTCTGGAAATTGAATGAAGCTTATTAGTTACAGCTTAGCAGAATATACAAGCAGATATTTACAGTATATACAGTTATAGACAGAAATAGACAAGGTAAAAGGTAATACAGAAACACAACAGCCCTCCCAGAAACCTGAGTCCCCAAGAGTCCCCAACTGCCCCTTCACCTTCCCCCTCTCAACCTTACCTCAGTCCCGAGGAAGAATGGAGGTTTGGCCAGTGGGTTAGGAAACAAAGTGGATTGATCAGAGAAATGGCAGAGAGGCTAGAGAGAGAGGCAAAAAAATGCAGCTTTGAGCTCCCCAGCAGGAGTAGTTGTCCCTTATCTATGTTTTGATTCTTGTTCTTATACATCTCAGCAAGCCTATGAGTGCAGTAGACATCACCATTGTTTTGCTTTCACAGCCTGCAATCTAGTTCTTCTCAGCAAAACATTCTAGCCTCCTTCAAACTAGCACAGCTCCTCTCAAGCCAGCCACTGCCCAGTCTATATCAGTGCTTGGGATTGCCCGGACCCACATGCAGGACCTGGGAACTAGGCTAAATTCTTTAATGAATGATTTCTCTCACTCATTTTAGGTACCTAGTTAATGACTCTTTCTCCAAATTGTTCTCTGAAGATGCTTCTCTCTGTCTATTTCATACAGAGGAAATTTAGACAAGTTTTAAGTTAGAGGCATGGCTTTCAGTAAAGAAGATGAGATAACTATAACCTTTTCTTACAAGACGAGAGAGAAACATGAGATCATTAAGTGAGGGGGAGTTAAGTTTTTCCTTTGTGTTTTTGCACTCTGACATGAGGAGAAATGAAAGACAGCACGCAAAAATACTTCCTTGAAGATTCTTGAAGCCTGTGAGGGTGAAATTAATTCAATCGTTAAGGAGAAACCTGAGTACCACCTCTGCCCCTTGTGTATGCAAACGATCTTAACACTTATAAATAAAATGAACAAAGCAGTGCAGAATAATTGCTTATTTCCAAAAACTTCATAAAGGTTTTTATTATGTATGGTTACCCTTTGTGCTTGGATGAGTGCTTTAAAGTCTCCCTCAGTAGGCATTGACACAGTAGACCATAGCAGCACTAAGGAAAAAACCCAGTGTTATAGTCTATTATGTCATTGAGCTGTGCATGAAGAATTTCCTTCATAGTATTTATTGGCACAATACACCATGACAAGCATAGAATGTATGATTATGGTTTTGCTGGAAGAATCATAACAATTACATTAAAATCTCACCAAAATTAAGCAGCAGTGTCCCATACACTTCAACCAAAATCATAATAGTGCTAAAGAGGCTCCTGTGATTGCTAGGGATGAAGTGGAGAATAATTGCCACTGTAATGACACCAGGTCTTTTAGCAGACCTTCTTTGTTCTCTTCTATAGTTTTAAATGTTAAAAATTGCAGAATGGTCCTTGTAGAAATGCACAAAATGCTTACATTTAAAGATCAAAAATCTGTGAAGCTCAGCTTCCCCCCATTTAACTCGTTTCATTTCACCTTGAAGTATTAAAGGGGTCTGAAAAAAGACTGTGTGATCTTATTGACCATGTGTGCCATAATCCTCCCTAAATACAAAAGCTGTGTAAAAATAATCCAACAAAAGCCAGGAACTACAGAGTTAAGGCTTCTTATTCCATCCTTAATACAGCCCACGTGCCTGGGGATTGCATTTGATGCTGTTTGGTCCTGAGTTGATTGGCTAGTAAAACACTGAGCTGATTGGTGGTGAAATACTGTTATGTGTCTTCCCTCTCCTTCAGGGAGAGGAGGAGAACTGTGCTGACATTTTTCACTGCTATTTTACTAATTAGCAAATTGCAAAGTCACCATAGGTTGCCAGTACAATCCTCATCATTACAATATGGTTTTAAAAGAGCTGTTCAAGGTTTGATGGTCAGTCTATCCACTAGTGTTCATAAAATTCTTAGTGTTCCTACATCTCCAGTCACCTCTGAAGCTCTCTCCAGAGCAAGAACCATTACAGGTGTTATTCTTTACAACTCTTAGAGAATGCTGCTGTACTGGAAAAAAAAAATCACAGATTTCTGTCAATATGAAAATCTATTCAGTGAGATTGAAGTCTCAGGCTGTCACTTAACTGACAGTCTGAAGTTCCTCAAGTACACAGAAATAGCACTCTAAAAAACCTTCTTACATTGGAGTAAACATCAGTGATTTTGTCAAAATGAACATTTCCCTTCAGAGAATAGGGGGAAAAAAAATCTATAGAACCTAATTGGCATTTTCATTCTACTCATAAGGCTTTTTTTTTTAAAACAATGAGGTAGATTTACTCTTTATATTTTTTTGTGGTTTTTTTTTTTTTTTCCTTATCAGAATAAAGGATATTTTGCAGTGAGGTTTACCTTCCTTTTAAATTCTGCTATCTAAGGGCATTTACATACCTGAAAAAGTGGTGAAAAATAATCTCATCTTTGGGGGGTCTATAATTTGTGATATGTCTGTGAGTAAATAACCAAAAAACTAAGATAGCAAACAGTCTGGGTGAAAAATATGTTTATGAAATAATATTTTATATAATAAAATATGTACCAGTTCTTTATTATTTTAATTAATTATTTGTATTATACTTTATTTACTAAATTATTAATTAGATTACAATTTGATAATTTAAAAAAATGTTGATTATACATCAAAAACAGGGGAACAGGCTCCCCAGATTGGTTATGTAGTCTCCTTCCTAAAAGACTTTCAAGGCCTGTCTGGATGTGTTCCTCTGTGATCTATGCTAGACTGTGTGGTCCTGTTCTGTCAGGGGAGTTGGACTTGGGTCCAACTCCTTCTACCTGAAGGGAGGTTGTAGCCAGGTGGGGGTTGGTCTCTTCTGCCAGACAACCAGCAACAGAACAAGGGGACACAGTCTCAAGTTGTGCCAGGGGAGGTCTAGGCTGGATGTTAGGAGGAAGTTGTTGGCAGAGAGAGTGATTGGCATTGGAATGGGCTGCCCAGGGATGTGGTGGAGTCACTGTCCCTGGAGGTGTTCAAGAAAAGCCTGGCTGAGGCACTTGGTGCCATGGTCTGGTTGACTGGGTAGGGCTAGGGGATAGGTTGGACTGGCTGATCTTGGAGGTCTCTTCCAACCTGTTTGATTCTATGATTCTATGATTCTATTCTAATATCCTGTGATCCTGTGGAAAGATAGAAAAAGGCTCTGACATAGAGAAGTGTGTACAAAATACTCTGCAAAATCCACTTCTCTCTCCATGTTATTAAATATAATCCAGAGATAAATTTAGTCCCCAAATTGGTACAAGAAGTGATATTTTCCACTGATGCAACAAATGTTCTCGGTACGGAAGCCATTGCTGAAAGCTCTGTTTATGAATCTGACAACAGTGCCTTGTTAATACAGTGATATGTTGTTCCAACTGGAAGTAGAGACTTCCTATAGTCAGGTTTACAGAAAAAGTTCATCCTCATTTCATGAGTGGAGTGTAGAAAAGAAGCAGTGGAGGAACAAAACCTTTTTATGATATGATCTGTTTATAAGTTGCACTTTTCCAGATTGAGTCTGAAATTAACCGAAGCTACCTGTCGTTTAATAAAAGGAAATATTTTGTTTTCTCATTAACATTTGCTTTGACAAAAAAAAAAAAACCCAAAACACTTCTGAACCAAAATAAATCCATTAATTGTTTCTAAGAAAATCAAGCTGTATATGATTTATAGTACTTTTCAAAATAGCATCCAGTATTTGAAAAGGTTAAACGCTAAAATAAAAGAAAAGTCATTATTTCAGTGGTGGACTCCCCTCCATCTTCTCTAATTATAGGCCCTAAAAGGACAGGGTGACAATAATCCTATATAACTTCTTTTGTAGAACATTAGAAAGGATCAAAATATTATATTAAAGAATGAAAAAGATAAAAGTAGCAATTACAGTTTAATCGCTCCTGTTACAGAGCTTTTACTCGCTTATTTCCACACCCCGCACTGATTGCCCACTACACCACTGCTTCCTACACTGTCACAGTGCAAATAAACACAAAAACCTATGCAGTTGGTGTGTGGACTTACAGCTTTCATGCTGTTCACAAAAGATGCAGGGGAGAAAATGGTTCTGCACTGTTTCTGACTCCTTAAAGAGTCCTTGAAGGAAATGCAATGCAAATGTTATTCTATTTTTGTGTCGCATACTGTGCTCATAATAAGCGAACCAATTATTGATTTTCAATAGAGAGATTATTTAAAACACTCTTTTTATTCTTTCTGGATCAGTATTAAGCATAAGCAGAGAGAGCACGTTTATTTAAGAAATGTAACTGGCTGTGTCACTGCAGTACCTGCTGATTTTGCAGTACCATGGTACTGGTATTTGATGTCAATGCCCATAGGATTTTAAAGTAAAATTTTACAAGAATGCAGTTTTAAAATAATACTTTCAGCTAATTAATTAAAACATGACTCACTTTGAGTTGTTCTGCCTTGCTGAGGACAATACTGGATCACTGTTAGAAATACTGCAGTAATTTTCTTGACTTGGTCTGTATTGATAGACACATCCCTATAAAAAATGGAATGCTAGCCTCCCATGTTAGCCAAAAAAGGATGGTTCATGAAAGCAGCAGAATTAATTGTCTTAATCATTGTGCTTCAGCTGTGAACTCACTGCTGCAAGAACTAAAATCACATTGCCTTCAGAAATGTCTGCAATTTCATAGAATCATAAAATCAACCACGTTGGAAGAGACCTCCAAGATCATCCAGTCCAACCTAGCACCCAGCCCTAGCCAGTCAACTAGACCATGGCACCAAGTGCCTCAGCCAGGCTTTTCTTCAACACCCCCAGGGATGGTGACTCCACCACCTCCCTGGGCAGCCCATTCCAATGGCAAATCACTCTCTCTGGCAACAACTTCCTCCTAACATCCAGACTAGACCTCCCCCAGCACAACTTGAGACTGTGTCCCCTTGTTCTATTGCTGGTTGCCTGGCAGAAGAGACCAGACCAACCCCACCTGGCTACAGCCTCCCTTCAGGTAGTTGTAGACAGCAATGAGGTTACCCCCGAGCCTTCTCTTCTCCAGGCTAAACCACCCCATCTCCCTCAGCCTCTTCTCATAGAGTTTGTGTTCCAGGCCTTTCACCCTCAGATGTTACTCGTTTCACAGTTTGGGCTACTAAATCAAGAGTTTGAAGGTGCCACTCATTTCAAAGTTAAGACACTTTCTCTTGCTCAATATGATTAATGAATTCAAGAAAATGAGTCATGTAAAGTCACAAGGGTGAGGTTCAGAAACTGTCTACTGTCAACTAAGCACACAAGGATATATCTTCCTTAGGTCATATGGACATTAGAATGTCTTGCACAACTCTAGCGCATCCCAGAATTAAGTGCCTACGTTTGGAGAAGCAAGTCCTATTCTAGGTCTCCACCAACCACAATGATGACTTAGATGTTTAGCCCAGACATCTCTGGACACACTTAAACCTGAGCATATGATTTCTACAGAAAATGCTCTAGTTTGTGTAGGATGGGGAAGAAAGAGAAGTGCATATGAGGAGATTGGGTTTCTGTTAACACTAGACTAAGCAGGTTGCACCTTTATATCAGAACCTGCATTCAGGTGGTGAAACAAACAAAGCAGCAAAAAAAAACAAACAAGAAAAGACAGTTCTCACTTGAACATTAGAAACCATCTGGTTCTCAAATTATGGGAACTGGGGTGTGTATAACCATTATTTCTTTTCACACTCTATCCCTCAATAAACCTTAAACTACTAGTTTTTGTTTTTCAAGATGAAATAAATGTATTTTGTGCCATTTCAAGGACAATGCAAAGATAAGGCAGGCTGGACTCTAAATTCAATCCAAATGTGGGTCACTGAATGGACCCAAATCCTTGTGAAGAATGTTAAACCAAGAGAGTTCAAGCAAGCTGTGAAGTCTGACTGGAAGCATACTAGTGCTGAAGAGAGGACACAGGAAAAAATATTTCATCCCTATCTGTCCCTCTATAGCTAAGTCTGGAGAACCTGTTATGTGGGCTGAGGCTACTTTCCTCATCTCATCTAACAGTCTAGAAACTTACCTTAATGTTGTCTCACCCTGAAAGCAAGAGGGATGTTTCAGATCCTTAAATAGAAAGAAAAACTGACTTTTCCTCTTTCTCCACCATTTCCCAGTACACTAAAGCAACCACTTCTCACAAATTGTAACCTTCCTTATCTTACAAGTCCTGTTTTGTGAGATACAAATACTCCAATTTAAGTAAGGAGGAGAGGATGACTCAGAAAGTGTTGTGTGACTCTAGAGTTGTGAGAGATAAGGAAAATGCAACAGACTCTGGATATCAGTTTGCGTGGGAAAGCAGAAGGGACATATTTCTCAAGATAAACAGGCTTTAAAATTTCAGAATAGAGTGGATGATGAAGCCCACAGATGTCTTCCCCTCCCGTATTTCATCTGTCTTGCTACTTACTCTTCCAGTCGCCTTCACAGACTCATACCTTCCATTCTAGTCTCATGCTCTCAGACCCACCTCACCTGCAATTGTCTAAATTCACTTGATAAAGAAAATTCTCATGACTAGTCACCCACTCTAATCATTTTACCTGTGTTTACTCATGTTAGTTAAATAAATGCTATGCTAGGTGAGCAGCTTGCACAACAAGCCCTACAAGGAGAGGCTGAGGGAGCTGGGGATGTTTAGCATGGAGGAGGCTCAGGGCTGACCTCATTGCTGTCTACAACTACCTGAAGGGAGGTTGTAGCTGCGTGGGGGTTGGTCTCTTCTCCCAGGCAACCAGCAATAGAACAAGGGGACACAGTCTCAAGTTGTGCCAGGGGAGGTCTAGGCTGGATGTTAGGAGGAAGTTGTTGGCAGAGAGAGTGATTGGCATTGGAATGGGCTGTCCAGGGAGGTGGTGGAGTCACTGTCCCTGGGGGTGTTGAAGAAAAGATTGGATGAGGCACTTAGTGCCATGGTCTAGTTGACTGGCTAGGGCTGGGTGCTAGGTTGGAGTAGATGATCTTGGAGGTCTCTTCCAACCTGGTTGATTCTATGATTCTAATTGCAAAGCTAAGGACACTCAGCAGAACAATGTTTTAACTAATGTACAACAGTCACACATCAAGTGCTGTGTCTGAATAGTTAACTCAAGTTATACCTGTTTTGGACTGAAAAAGCAGAACTATTTTTAAGAGATATTACAACAGGCAGGTGCAATGCTGCATAAATGGCACAACCACCACTACACAGAGGACACATCTATCACGTGAATGCAGACTGATCATATTTGCTTGCGGTCTTTCCCACAATTCAATATAAGGACATACTAATGTGCATTTAAGTGTTTCAGGGAAATGTCTTTTACAAGGAAGTCTGTATCAATTTCTAGTTAATAAAAAAGAAGTGTTAGCAAAAGCAGTCTTCTATTCTATTCAGTATGCAACAGGAAGGATCTCTTTTAATTTTAGTGGTACTGTCTCCCCACCAAAAATACGTTTATATGCATGAAAGTGTTCTGGGACTATGTCATGAGTGTAGCAAATTAGATTTCCACTCAGGAAGACATTGAGGTGAAATATCACACAATAGTTTCTCATTCTCTAGTTTTTGTTTTCTTCTTCTTTTAAGAAAGAACAGATTCAAATTAACAGCAGTGGCTAGTTCACAATCTCTGATGAAGAAGACATTTTCCTCAATGCAATAGAATTTTCCTAATGTTTAATTATATTTTATATTTCATATTTCACAATCCTCTAACAAAGAAGAGTTTTCCTCAATGCAGCAGAGTTTTCCTAATGTTTAATTATATTTTACATTTCATATTTCACAATCCTCTAACAAAGAGGATTTTTCCTCAATGCAATAGAATTTTCCTAATGTTTGATTATATTTTATATTTAATATTTCACAGTCCTCTAACAAAGAAGAGTTTTCCTCAATGCAAGAGAATTTTCCTAAGGTTTGATTATATTTTATATTTAATATTTCACAGTCCTCTAACAAAGAAGAGTTTTCCTCAATGCAAGAGAATTTTCCTATTGTTTAATTATATTTTATATTTCATATTTCACAATCCTCTAACAAAGAGGATTTTTCCTCAATGCAATAGAATTTTCCTAATGTTTGATTATATTTTATATTCCATATTTCACAATCCTCTATTGAAGAAGATTTTTCCTCAATGCAATAGAATTTTCCTAATGTTTAATTATATTTTATATTTCATATTTCACAGTCCTCTAATGAAGAAGACATTTTCCTCAATGCAATAGAATTTTCCTAAGGTTTGATTATATTTTATATTTCATATTTCACAATCCTCTAACAAAGAAGAGTTTTCCTCAATGCAAGAGCATTTTCCTATTGTTTAATTATATTTTCTATTTCATGTTTTAGTAAACCATTTTTGTTCCTTGCTGAATGCTCAATGTCATCTCTCCTTTTGTTACAGAGTAAATTAAATAGCTCAAAGGAGCTTTGTGCAGAAGTGTTTGCTTCTTTATTCTGTCTCAAAATGCTGGGAATACAGATAGCTTCCTCTCTTTGCAACAGCAATTGTGATATGACAAAAACATAAGAAGGATAGTTGTGAGCAAAAGACAAAATGCAAATGGTATGACTAAGGGTCTGCTCTGGGAATAACTAGGACAAGCATAAGCCATTAGTACCCTGCCAAGCTTTGCTGAAATAATTTCAGATTCCAAAATGTTTGTTTGGAAAACTCTGTAAAAAAATAAAATAAAAGTGGGCCTTTCCTGCTAGTTTGATGATCATATCATACAAAAACCAGCTCTTTCCTGCATTTGTCAGAGATGAGTTCAAGCTGCTTATCAGTAGAAATTACGGAAAGAGTACTTTTTGTAACTGAGCATGACACTAATAACTCATAACCTAGAAACAGTAACATATTTGTGAAACCATTGTCACTTCTGTTTGTTCTCCTGTGAAATGACGTGACAAGAGTGAACCACAAAAATCTGTGGGAGGCAGGCACACAAAATGCCAGACTGACAAACTCTAGGACTTCAGGGGCATTAGTTCAGTCTGTGAATAATTTCCTAACCTCTTTTCAGCTGCCTTCTTTTTTATTTTGGGGGATTTTTTTTTTTTTTTTTTTGGTCATTAAGAACTTTCACTTGCCAGGCTTTTAATGTCATCAAAACCAGAATCCTTTGAACACAGTCAGGCTGACACAGTCCAGAGAAAACTGATAAAAGAATTGAACTTATGTGGTCTGAAAGTTGATATTAGATTATGAACAGCATTAGTTCCATATAGAGTGGCCCATCCTTTAGAGACAGAGGTGCTTAGAGCATTCCTCAACTGCATTATTCAAAACTATGATTTCAACACAGCTTCCCAGAAACCCTCAGACAATCAATCATAGAATCATAGAATCAACCAGGTTGGAAGAGATCTCCAAGATCATCCAGTCCAACCTAGCACCCAGCCCTAGCCAATCAACCAGACCATAGCACTAAGTGCCTCAGCCAGGCTTTTCTTGAACACCTCCAGGGATGGTGACTCCACCACCTCCCTGGGCAGCCCATTCCAATGCCAATCACTCTCTCTGGGAAGAGCTCCCTCCTAACATCCAGCCTAGACCTCCCCCGGCACAACTTGAGACTGTGTCCCCTTGTTCTGTTGCTGCTTGTCTGGGAGAAGAGACCAACCCCCACCTGGCTACAGCCTCCCTTCAGGTAGTTGTAGACAGCAATGAGGTCCCCCCAAACCTCCTCTTCTCCAGGCTAAACACCCCCAGCTCCCTCAGCCTCTCCCCATAGAATTTGTGCTCCAGGCCTTTCACCAGCCTTGTTGCCCTTCTCTGGACACGTTTATGAAGGTATCAGGCTCTTAAGGCATTTTTTTTTCCTGTTTTAGCCAAATGAAAGATTCAATCCTAGGACACTCTTATTACAACTGAATGCTCAGCATCCCCTCTTCTTGATGTCTTTTGTGTGAAGCCTGATAGGGCAGGCAGTCTTTTTGTTCAGTGTATCAATCACAGCAGGCTCTATTGGAAGCAAAATAATTGTAATTAAGCTTGTCTCAGAACTGCAGTATAAACATCAGATTCGAATAACTTGTTCATGTCAGAACTTGGCCAGTTGATTCTCCACAGCTTTAGTGCAAACTTGGGTTTGCAGTGAGTGTTATCACTGGAGGGCTAGGCAATAAGATATTTCAGCTTGCCTACAGTTGTAGGTGAAGGGGAACTTTGTGGAAAGAGATTTGAATGTAGTCAAGCGACAGTGAAACATTTTATCTGTAACTGAAAACATTATACACGAGTTTTAGAAAATCTTCATGCCCTACTTAGAGAAATCCAACAGTATGACCTGACTCTAAGGATTTACTGTACCTATAGGGCCCTTTCCATACTAAACCTTAGGCCTTTTTCTAGCCAGATAAGTTTAGAACTTCCTCCTCAATAATGTATCTGAAATGTTATTAAATTTCAGTGAGAAATTTCCACTGATTTCCAAGCAATGGAGGAGGTCTAAGAAAAGTCATCAATGTCCATAACCTTCCAATTATTTAAGCATCCCCATGTCATTTGTCTCAGTGGCAATCTTGTGTCAGATGTGCTGAAGGCTCTGCAATGTGTCAGAATCACTTTGTACAATGGCAATGACGCCTGAAACCTTCACCCAGCACATGTGAGCACCAGGGTTACATAAATGTAGCTGCAGTCCTTATCTCATCCTAATCTGTTCCAAAGTCACATAAAAAGGTCAAAACAAATCAAATTTCACACAGCATTTCCACTTCAAACATTCAGTCTTGACCAGAAAAAAGAAGGGAAAAAAAAAAGAACACCACCACAACTCCCCACAACAACAAACAAACAAACAAACAAAACCTAAACCAAAAAAAGCCAAACAACCAAAAAATGCCAAACCAAAGAAACCCCAAACATAAAAGAAAACCAAACAACAAAACAACAGCAACTACATCAGAAACCACAAACAATATCTGTTTATCTTTCCTCTAGTATGATCTTGAGGCAGAGATGCTACATGATGGTTGGCCTGGAATCTATCAGAATGAATAAATGCAATGGTCAAGATATATGTTTCTCCTGAACCTAAGTCACAGTTCTTCTGCCAGGCCACAAGGTT
Organism: Pogoniulus pusillus; assembly: GCF_015220805.1. Classification (NCBI taxonomy): domain Eukaryota; kingdom Metazoa; phylum Chordata; class Aves; order Piciformes; family Lybiidae; genus Pogoniulus; species Pogoniulus pusillus. Next base: position 42,789,435 of record NC_087266.1, read on the forward strand.
TTGTGGACCTTCAAGAGTTTGTGCAGGCAGCAGTTACACCAAGCAAAACAAAAGGAAAGAAAAGAGCAAGCAACATTTTGTTTAAAACATGAGCACAGATCCACATTTTAGCAGCACTAAAAACTGCACTGCTGATAACACTGTCAGCACAAAAGCAAATAATCATTTTGAGAGACATGATTTAATTTCCCTTTCTTAACTGGCTCCAAAGGAAAAAAGCAGGGAGAACAGCTTAGGTACCCTTCTTCCTCTTTATTTCTTGTGACATAAAGCTTTATGGGCATCTCTTCTGTTCCTAGTCTTCCCCAGACTTTGTCAGTATGGGTGAGACAGTAGAGGTGGAAGGTACACAGCAGAGTGTTGACAGTTCTGCATGGCTGTGTTATTTTCCCCCACGTGTAATACCTGAGATGTCGCATTGATACAACTTTCTTTTTGTGGCACCCCTTTATTTCCTGAGTTTTACTGACTGCCCTTCAAAATCAGGGCCTGAGGCTAAATTAGCAGTGTCTACTGGGTTTACTTTAAACAAAACTACCAGAAAGATGCTTCATGAAAGCCTCCTGTATGCTGTTGTGCAGCCAAAAAATGGGCCATCCTGCTCAAGATACAAGCTCAGTGAAGCCTGGCTCTATTTCAAGACCATAGAATTACAATATTGTGCTCCTCCATGGTGAATCCTACTTATTGCAATCATCATTTAGTAAGGTGTTCCACATTCTGTGATCCAAACACTCAGAACTAATACTGCTGTATATTAAACTGTAATCTAAATTATAACTGCTTTGGGGATTGCTTCAGACTCTGATTACAGGTTGCACTACCAAAAATCAGTGATACAGGTGTTAAATTATCATGATAATGCTCTCTTGGTGCAGAGAAACAGCCCAGAATATATTTCCGTTATTGCTACGGTTTCATAACACTCAGGAAGATTTTTTAGCATGGAGCTGAGTGAATTCTTCCTGTTTTCAGAAGCATAGACAGCTGGTGACCTCCCCTCTGTCTGCATTATTATACAGTATTCTAACTTCAGTGGAAATTACAAATAATTATAATAATGATATTTATTACAGCATTGCAGATCTGCTTTGGAACTCATCAAACAATATGAGTTACATTTCAAAATAAAGACCTAGAAATAAGCCAACAGAAAAAAAATGAAAGGCATCTAACCAAATTTCAGATAGCTGCATTATACAACTACTTCTGAGCCAATTGTGATGGATTATGCAAAATTAATAATCTATATTCATTTTCATATTCAAGTGATGAATCATAGAATCAACCAGGCTGGAAGAGACCTCCAAGATCATCCAGTTCAACCTAGCACCCAGCCCTGTCCAGTCATCTAGACCATGGCACTAAGTGCCTCAGCCAGGCTTTTCTTGAACACCTCCAGGGACAGCAACTCCACCACCTCCCTGGGCAGCCCATTCCAATGCCAATCACTCTCTCTGGCAAGAACTTCCTCCTAACATCCAGCCCATACTTCCCCTGGCACAACTTGAGACTGTGTCCCCTTGTTCTGTTGCTGGTTGCCTGGGAGAAGAGACCAACCCCCACCTGGCTACAGCCTCCCTTCAGGTAGTTGTAGAGAGCAATGAGGTCACCCCTGAGCCTCCTCTTCTCCAGGCTAAACACCTCCAGCTCCCTCAGCCTCTCCTCATAGGCTTTGTGTTCCAGGCCTTTCACCAGCTTTGTCACCTTTCTCTGGACACATTTCAGCACCTCAACATCTCTCTTGAATTGATGGGCCCAGATCTGGACACAGCACTCGAGGTGTAGCCTGACCAGTGCTGAGTACAGGGGAAGAATAACCTCCCTCATCCTGCTGGCCACACTGTTCCTGATGATTGTTAGTAACTATGAAAACTGTTTATTAACATTAAGACTTGCCAGGAAACTTATTTGTAAGGTTCAAAATGCACAGGTTCTAAATGTATACATGCAGGGCACAGCCAAAACTAGAGCACTTATTTCTTAATGTGGCAAATGCAAATATTATACTGGAAGAGGCTTTTAAGCATTTATTCACAAAGTATAAACCAGACAGTACCCAAAGCACATAAAGGGCTTGATGTCAGAGTTTCCCAGGCTCTTTTCTCAGGAAGCTGGGAGTCTACAGCATAGTCTCTGACCCTGTCTCCTGGTTCCTCTGGATGATCTGTGTATCTCCAGGACTTCTAGTCTTAGCAGGAGACTTCCAGGTGCAGGCAGGATGCAATGCAGTGTGCAGTCTTGGCATGATGTCACACCAGCTATGCAGGCTGATTGCAGGCAGGCATTTAGAGCCTGTTCCTGGTAAGCTCTCCAGACAAATTCAGGATGCAAAATGAGGCAGCAGCAGCAGCACCCCCTGCTACCTGCTTGTCCCTTTTATCAATATCCAGTCCGAGGCTAATGGGGCATTGGACATAGATTAGCCAATCAGAATGGCACTGTGCCAAGCTTCACCGTATTAGGTAAAGCCAGGGCTTTTGCCCTCCCTTCCCATGGTTGCTTCCCCGCAGGGCAGAAGGAGGGGGGGCAGGGGAACATGTCTGGGCAAGCCAGGGCACGGATAAGCCCATGTTTTCCCCATCAGACCTACCACCACAGTAGTCACACATGGATCTCTTTATACACATCAAGAGAGAAAGGAAGAATTAACTGAGCACTATTTATCCTGACCTGTTTTAGAAAACTATTTTACTGTGAGACTAGTTTCATCCTAAACTTTATATTTCCATGTGTACAAATGAAGATGAAGGTAACTGACCTGGATGCAGACTCATCAAGGCACTGATCTCATCTACACTGTCAACATATCAGTATTTTTAAGTAGTAAGCTCAACTGCAGAATCAATCCAGTCCAGTCATGAGAAAAGAAGCATTGTTGTGAGACCACTGAAACACTACAAAATCCAAAGCATTTACCCTGCGTTGGGTGAGTTTTTGTGGAAGGAGTCAGAAAAAGGCCTTAATCTGATAAACCCACGTTAAGAGTTAGCCAGCTCCAGAGTGTTTCAGTCGAACTGCTTTCAACACTTGAATGAGCACCATCACTTGTACAGAGCACTGCTGTCGGTGGTTTGGACGTGTCATAACACAGCTGTGCTTTATCTACATCCATAAGTTAAATGTTTCTGAGTCTGTTCTCCAGCACTGAGTCGACAGGCATAGGGCAACTCCAGTGTTCCTCTACTGTCCATATAGACACAGTGGTGTTTTCTTAACAGACTGGCCACATGCAGACAACCTGCAGCACTTGGCCCACTCCAATTCTTCAGTCAGGTGAAAATAGAGAGGACAGTGTCAACTGACCAAAATGTTCCCTGGTATTGTCCATCAATTTCATAACAGAGAAAGAGACAAGTCCTTGAGGGCACTCACAAATCTTGCTGTCAATGTCCAGTACCCCTCTGGCTTTTCCCATGCCTATACCCCAGGATACTCATTTCAGCCACAGCTGACACAGTAGAGGAGGAATATTCTTTCAGTTGTCACTAGACCTGCTGCAGACCAATAACCTGGGAACAGAATTGCTGCATCAAAATTTCTTTTGAGAATGAAGGTGATGCAGCTCAGCTAGAGGTTGGACATAGAGGCTATGGGGAAGTCAGATGTTCCTGTGGGTTAGATTTTAGCTTGTGAAAGAAGAAATGAGCCCCTTAATTAAATTAACATTTTTTATTTAGATAGTAGCTGAAGATGAGCCAGCAGTGTGCCCAGGTGGCCAAGAGAGCCAATGGCATCCTGGCCTGCATCAGGAACAGGGTGACCAGTAGGACAAGGGAGGTTATTCTTCTCCTGTACTCAGCACTGGTCAGGCCACACCTTGAGTACTGTGTCCAGTTCTGGGCTCCTCAGTTCAAGAGAAATGTTGAGATGCTGGAATGTGTCCAGAGAAGGGCAACAAAGCTGGTGAGGGGCTTGGAACACAAACCCTATGAGGAGAGGCTGAGGGAGCTGGGGGTGTTTAGCCTGGAGAAGAGGAGGCTCAGGGGTGACCTCGTTGCTCTCTAAAACAACCTGAAGGGAGGCTGCAGCCAGGTGGGGGTTGGCCTCTTCTCCCAGACAACCAGCAATAGAACAAGGGGACACAGTCTCAAGTTGTGCCGGGGGGAGTATAGGCTGGATGTTAGGAGGAAGTTCTTGCCAGAGGGAGTGATTAGCATTGGAATGGGCTGCCCAGGGAGGTGGTGGAGTCGCTGTCCCTGGAGGTGTTCAAGACAGGCCTGGGTGAGGCACTTAATGCCATGGTCTAGTTGATTGGACAGGGCTGGGTGCTAGGTTGAACTGGATGAACTTGGAGGTCTCTTCCAACCTGATTGATTCTGTGTAAATATTTGTAGGTATCAATTGGTGAAGAAATGGTGGAAAGTAATTACATTGCCTGTTTTCTTTCAAATGTTATTTCAAGAATTTTAAAATGCATTAACAGCACAAGAACCAGAGATAACTTGGTCTGCTGCTTGGTGAGATCGGTCACCTCACAAATAGGGATGGAGACAAAGCAGAGATGCACAATACTCTTTGCTTTTGTCGTTAACACTGATGATGGGCCTTGGAACACTCAGTGTCCTAGGTTGAAAGACTGTAGCTGTGGAGATGATAAACTTCCAGCCAGATGATAAATTCCCAGCTAACTCTGAACTTCATTGAGACTTACTACTCCAGCTGGATGTACCTAAGTGGCTCGTCTGAAAGAACAGCCTGATGTTATTGTGGGACCTTTCTCCATTTTTGTTTCCAGTGGTCTTGGGATTATGGAGAAGTCTCAGTCAGCTGTAAACTGGCAAATGTTCCAGTTTCCAAGAAGGACAGACCCTGGTAGTTACAGGTCTGTGAGTCTCACTTTGGTGCCCGATATAATTAGGAAAAAGATTATCCTGGAAGTTACTGAAAAACACTTGAGACACAATGCAGTCATTGGTTATAACCAAAATGGGTTCATGAGGGGAATGTCTGCCTTAACTTAATTCCCTTTTACAACGAGGTCATCCATCTAGATGACCAAGGGATGGTGGTAAATGTGTGGGGTTTTTTACTTTAGCTAAGCTTTTTATACTGTTTCTTACAGTATCTTTCTGGTCAAAATACTCAGCAAACAGCTAGGCTGGTTCACAGTATATTGGGTGAGGTATTGTCTGATGGGTTGGGTCCAAAGAGTTATTGCAAACAGTGTTAGATTAGGCTGGTGGTCAGTCACCAGTGGAGTTTGCCAAGGCTTGATTTTAACAGGTCAAGAGAGGTAATCCTCACCCTGTACTCTGCCCTTAATAGGCCATATTTGGAACATTGTGTCTGGTTCTGGGCCCTCCAGGTCAAGGACAGGGAACTGCTGGAAAGAGTCCAGTGCAGAGCCACAAAGATGCTTAAGGGAGAGAAACATCTCCTTTGTGAGGAAAAGCTTGGAGAAGAGGAGACTGTGAGGTGATCTCATTAATGGTTATAAATATGTGAAGGGTGAGTGTCAGGAGGATGGACCCAGGCTCTCCTTGGTGATGTCCAATGACAGGACAAGGGGCAATGGGTGCAAGCTGGAGCACAGGAGGTGCTACATAAACATAAGGAAAAACTTTTTCACTGCGAGGGTGACAGAACACTGCAATGGGCTGCCCAGAGAGGTTGCAGAGTCTCCTCTGAAGACATTCAAAACCTGCCTGGATGTGTTACTGTGTGACCCACTGTAGGTGATCCTGCTCTGTCAGAAGAGTTTGACTAGATGATCTTTTGAAGCCTTTTCCAACTCCTAACATTCTGTGACTCTCTGATTGTGTGGAGTTCAGAGTGGACACTTCTGAGAGCGTGCTAAGTTACTGGAGCAGGCTTTCCTTGGAAGCAGTCATGACACCAAGCCTGTCAGAGCTTTAAAATTGTCTGGACAACACTTTTAGCTATATGATTTATTTTTAAGTAGCCCTGTGAGGCTCAAGGAGTCGGACTTGATGATCCTTATGGATCACTTACAAGTTATGACATTCTGATTCTATTACTCTACGAATTAGAAACCAGTGTGGAAACTACACTGATGTACCAAGACATAGGTGTTAATAAGCCTCAAATATAAAATGGGTCTTATGCTAAGCAGGAATTATTATAAGCCATTTACTCCTAGCTTTATTACTAATATAAATTTCCAAGAATATAATACCATTTAGTGATACTCATACATTTGCATATTTTCAGTTAAGGTGTTCACCTTCCTTATTTTTGGCATTGAAATTTTAAGCCCCTCTACTTTACATGAAAAAAGTGGTGTAACAATATCAACTGCATCCTTTAGAAGACTGACACCAAATTCAGTGTCTTGTCTCTGTGGAGGTATTTATCCAGTTTAAGCTGATTCTCACTGAGGTCATTTCAGTCTATTGAAATAGCTCGTAATACACAAAGCAAGAGAGACTAAACAAGGGAAAGCAAGAAGATTAAGCAGAAAAAGGATTGCTCAAAGAAGATGTTCCATGTTGTGAAGGAAGCTTTGAGCCTTGTAAACCGTGAGGTTTAACTTAGAACACAGCACACAGCACTCATGTATCACACGTGCATATTGTCAACACTGACCCACAGGAACCCAACACTTTCTGACTTCACAGGACGCTCATTAGGAGGATTTCTAATTCATCTCTTTTCTGAAGAGCAATTAAAGAAAGGGAAATTTTAATTACAGAATGTCAAAGTACATCTTTTCTTCTAATAGGCAGCACCTGCAACACATAGAATCATAGAATCAAAAAAAATGATTTGTTAGGATTGCTAGGTTTTTCTAATGTTACAGAGATAACTGTCTGCACCCATATGCCTGTTTAATAATGCTATGAAGGGGACTATGTCCCGGGTTGGGGGAGGTGCCCCCCGGGGAGAAGTCGACTCAGCACAACACAAAACCCATCCTTTTTTGAAAGTCAGGGAAAGATGATATTGTATTTTCTTATAGTATAACAATGTAAAGAGAAATAATAACTAGAGAAGGAAGGAAGGAAAAAAACCAAAACAATACAATAACCTTAAGGGAGATGGGGGAGGGGTCAAGCGGCGGCGAAGCAGCAGAAGCAGCAGTAGCCAAAACAGCAGCCGGGGAGATAGGCGAAGCTGCAGCAGCAGAAGCCAGCGGGAGAAGAAGGGAGAGAACAAACTGTGCTTCTAGACATTAAGTTCTTGATGCTCCAATGAAATTCTATTAATTTATCTATTGTTGCCATTTATGTGGCCTATCCCTGGAATGTTCATCTCTCCCTTATGTCTGAGCTAGAGGATCAGCTCAAGCGGCCACAGACTAGTTGAAATCTGAGTTTGGGGAAAAATGTAATGAGGCCAATTTAAAAGTTATTAAATAATTTATTAATACACAAAATAATTCCCCCCCCCCCCCCAACTTATTTACAACTCTCCACACAAGTTCTTGGATGTGGTTAGCAGAAGTAGTTTACAGAATGTCTCTATCCAATGGAATTTGGAAAGGTTTCAGAAAATGTATTTAACAGAGAGTCTGGCAGCTTCATTCACCACTTGTGAGGTTGATTAAAATCCTTTAGCAACTTGAACAAAGAGTTAAGAATGCTCACCAGTCCTAATGTCCGTGGCCCAAAACACAGGCAGGAAAATATCCAACAGAAGTCCTGTGGTGAATTCCACATGAGCTGCAAAGTGGAATCAGCTGCTGGCTGAGGTGGCTGAGGTGGCTTTAGCAGCTGAGATGATGGCTGGGACGACAGGTGGGTGGCAGGTGAGCGAGGAACGAATGAGCACACAAGCTCCTTATTCACCTGTTCACCCCTTTTATAGGGTAATGGCTGAGGCTAATGGTGTCATTGGCCACACCATCACCCAATCACCTCTGGCAATCACCCAAGTAGCCCCAAAAACTGAAGAACCCACAGGCTGTTGCCTTCCAAAACTGGGAGGCGCATACACCTTGCACATGACAGGGGCGTGGGCCTTGTGACATCCCTCTCAGGCAACAGGACTAAACCAGACTACGTTGCCTGGGTTTCTTTGTCCTCTTTTCCCGCCTCTGGCTGCAATGCAGACAGGCAGGTAAATAAGTCAGGACATGCTTAAGCCCATTTTATGTCCTTTGGGACTATTCAGCACAAATACATCAGGAATGGTGTGGTCAGCAGGAGCAGGGAGGTCATTCTGCCCCTGTACTCTGCACTGGTTAGACCACACCTTGAACACTGTGTTCAGTTCTGGGCCCCCCAGTTTAGGAGGGACATTGAGATGCTTGAGCATGTCCAGAGGGCAACGAGGCTGGTGAGAGGCCTTGAGCACAGCCCTACGAGGAGAGGTTGAGGGAGCTGGGATTGGTTAGCCTGGAGAAGAGGAGGCTCAGGGGTGACCTTATTGCTGTCTACAACTACCTGAAGGGTGGTTGTGGCCAGGGGGAGGTTGCTCTCTTCTCTCAGGTGGCCAGCATCAGAACAAGAGGACACAGCCTCAAGCTGCACCAGGGGAAATTTAGGTTCGAGGTGAGGAGAAAGTTCTTCACTGAGAGAGTCATTGGACACTGGAATGGGCTGCCCGGGGAGGTGGTGGAGTCGCCGTCCCTGGAGCTGTTCAAGGCAGGACTGGACGTGGCACTTGGTGCCATGGTCTAGCCTTGAGCTCTGTGGTAAAGGGTTGGACTTGATGATCTATGAGGTCTCTTCCAGTCTTGGTGGTACTGTGATACTGTGAAATACGTCTTCCAATGAACAAATACATAGGATGCACAACATGATTCCTTCGTGAAAAAAAGAAGGGAAAAGAAGTTATCCCTTGGAAAAGAAAACTGTTTATAATGCTCAACAGTGCATCGTAAACATTATTAAATTATCTCAGAAGAAATCTATGCCAGTGCTGGACAAGATAATTAAGACTGCAGATTTAATGGCTTTGGCCTTCAGAATATTTCTCATAAAACCATTTTGTAAAAGTTACCTCAGTGACAGGTCTAGATTATACTTTATCTTGAGCTGAATGCTATAAATTACATTCTTCCATGAGTGTATGGCTACACCACAGAATGCTAAGTTATTACAACCAGTTTCTTACACCTGCAGAAATAAAACACACTATTCACTACTCTTATTCTGTTATGAACTAAACTTCTGGGCTTATTCCAGGTTTCTAGATCTAAATCCATCTAGTGACATAAAATATAACTCTTGGAAACAAATGTTAAAGTATTTTTTTTTTCAGGCTGCATCCAATGTAAGGCCTGGTTACTGTTAAGAAAAAAATCATTTGTAAGACTTTGAAAGCAGAGGAACTCCCATGACAGAAAAGACAAATGGGAACAATAGTGTGTTGCAACTTACACAGCATCTACCATCAAATGCACCTAAGGGCCATTAAAACTCATAATTAAACCTTCCAAAAAGTTACAATGAAGTAAATAGTTTTATTATTCCTGTTTTACAAATGAGCAAACTGAGGCACAAAAATAGCAATTAGCTTGCTCGATGCCACGGACGAATTAGTGCAGCAAATCAATACAGGCTCTGCTAGTTTGAAGCAGGCTAGAATGTTTTGGTGAGAAGAACTAGATTACAGGCTGTGAAAGGAAAAGAATGGATATGTGAAGGGCCTGGAACACAAACCTTATGAGGAGAGGCTGAGGGAGCTGGGGTTGTTTAGCCTAGAGAAGAGGAGGCTCAGGGGAGACCTCATTGCTGTCTATAACTACCTGAAGGGAGGTTGTAGCCAGGTAGGGGTTGGTCTCTTCTGCCAGGCAACCAGCAATAGAACAAGAGGAAAAAGTCTCAAGCTGTGCGAGGGAGGTCTAGGCTGGATGTTAGGAGAAAGTTCTTGCCAGAGAGAGTGATTGGCATTGGAATAGGCTGCCCAGGGAGGTGGTGGAGTCGCTGTCTCTGGAGGTGTTCAAGAAGAGACTGGGTGAGGCATTTAGTGCCATGGACTAGATGACTGGATAGGGCTAATCTTGGAAGTCTCTTCCAACCTGGTTGATTCTATGATTCTATGTCTACTTCACTCATAGGCTTGCTGAGATGTATAGGCACAAGAAATAAAAACATAGATAACCACTTTCACTGGGGCTGCTGGCTGAGCTGCTTCTTACTCTCTAACCTCACCCTCCATTTTGGACTAATCCACTTTGCTTCCTAACCCCACTGGCCGAACCTCCATTCTTCCTTGGGATTGGGGTGAGGTTGAGAGGGGTAGGGGGAAGGTGAAGGGGAAGTGCCCCTCCTGGGGACTCAGGTTTCTGGGAGAGGTGTTGTGTTTCTGTATTACCTTTTACCTTGTCTATTTCTGTCTATAGCTGTATACACTGTAAATATCTGCTTGTATATTGTGCTAGCTGTAAATATAAGCTTCATTCATATTCCCAGAGCTGGCTGAGTCTAGTCTGGGTGATTTCCAAAGTGTGTGGGGAGTGGGGAACACCCAAACCATCACACAGGCCCATAGTTTGAGTTCGTGAGTTTGAATCCCATTTCAATGCTTCCAGCAATAAATCTCACATACTTCCTTTCATTAAATTACACTTTGCACTATTATTATTATTGCTGCTGTTGTTGTTGTTATTACAGGAAAGAGAAAGTTTTCTCAATAATAAATGAAAAATTCTCCAGAGAACCGATAATGATAAAACTACATTTTGGGCGCAGGACTGAAAACCCCAAAGCTATTTCCGAAGAGAAATTCCAGCATGATGCTTGTTCCATCCTGTAATAAATTACCAGCATGACACGCTGTGATAAGAGCCAGAGTTTATAACCTAATTTCCATTTTTTCAAAATATTCTTGTAGGTCATCCAGCAAATGGTTGAAAGCTGAGCTAACAATTTCTGTAGGTCAGTATGGTTTAGCAAGGAGAGAAAAAGATCAAAGTGGAACAAGAAAACCATTCGCAGGCAGTGATTTCTCACCTTTTAGGGAACGATGTTGGTGGCTGGAAGTACTGCTCAGAGAAGAGCTGATCTGCTAAACAATATTCTGTGAACCCTGGTTGGATTTGTTCACAGTGAAGGGGAAAAATGTAGAAACTGATCTGATAGATCAACAGCTAGAAACTGACCTGATAGATCAGATGTTAGGAGGAAGTTCTTCCCAGAGACAGTGATTTGCAATTGGAATGGGCTGCCCAGGAAGGTGGTGGAGTCACAGTCCCTGGAGGTGTTCAAGAAAAGCCTGGCTGAGGCACTTAGTGTCTAGTTGATTGGACAAGTCTGGGTGCTAGGTTGGGCTGGATGATCTTGGAGGTCTCTTCCAACCTGGTTGATTCTGTGATTCTATGAACAACTGTGACACAGAAGCTGCAATAACCTGCTGCATTCTAGGATCACTTAGCTCGCTCTTCCAAGGACAGATGTTGGACTTTCACAGAAACATCCAGGCTGGAAAACAAGAAATTTCTGGGGAACAGTATCAAAGGCTTTTTGAAAGTCTAAGAATACAATGTTGACAGCCTTCATCCAGTAGCTGGGTTATCTTATCCTAGACTTTGGATGAAATACCACATAAAACTTTGCTCCCTCAGCCTCTCCTCATAGGGTTTGTGTTCTAGGCCCCTCACCAGCCTTGCCACCCTTCTCTGGACATGTTCCAGCACCTCAACATCCCTCTTGAATTGAGGAGCCCAGATCTGGACACAGGACTCAAGGTGTGGCCTGACCAGTGCTGAGTACAGGGGCAGAATAACCTCCCTTGTCCTGCTGGCCACACTGTTCCAGATGCAGGCCAGGATGCCATTGGCTCTCTTGGCCACCTGGGCACACTGCTGGCTCATCTTCAGCCTACTACCTACCAGTACCCCCAGGTCCCTTTCCTCCTGGCTGTTCTCCAGCCAATCTGTCTCCAGCCTGTAGCACTGCTTGGGATTGTTGTGGCCAAAGTGCAAAACCCTGCACTTGACCTTGTTAAATCGCCTCCCATTGGCCTCTTCCCACCCATGCAGCCTGTCCAGGTCCCTCTGCAGGGCTCTCCTACCTTCCAACAGATCAACACCTGCTCCTAGCTTGGTGTCTTCTGCAAACTTACTGAATGTTGGACTCAATCCCCTTGTCCAGATCATCAATAAATATGTTGAACAGGACTGGGCCCAGCACTATTAGTATGTCCCTCCATTCATTTAGGGCACTTTATAAGAATATTTTTCCACGTATTTTTTAAATAGTTTATATTTTTAAAAAAATTGTATATAATTCCCTTATGGAAATGAACCAGAAATAAGGTCATGCTTTATGAAAACTATTGGTACTGTTAACGACTATTGACATTATTGTCACTGTTTCATATATATATATGTGGTATGTGAATAAACTTCTTAAAGATGTTTATTCAAAAAGCACTGATGCTTTCTTCCACATACAGGAAGCCTTAAAAAATGCACACACACACATACTTACCTTACATACATATATATATATGTGTGTGTATGTATGCATGTATGTATATGTATACACATAGAATCATAGAATCAGTCAGGGTTGGAAAGGACCACAAGGATCAGCTAGTTCCAACTCCCCTGCCATGGGCAGGGACACCCTACCCTAGAGCAGGCTGCCCACAACCTCATCCAGCCTGACCTTAAACACCTCCAGGGATAGGGCCCCAACCACCTTCCTGGGCAACCCATGCCAGTCTCTCACCACTCTCATGCTCAACAACTTCCTCCTCACGGCCAGTCTGAATCTCCCTAGATCCAGCTTTGCTCCATTCCCCCTAGTCCTATCACTCTCTGAGAGCCTCAAAAGTCCCTTCCCAGCTTTTTTATAGGCCCCCTTCAGATACAGAAAGGCCACAAGAAGGTCACCTGGGAGCCTCCTCTTCTCCAGACTGAACAGCCCCAACTCTTTCACATAGGAGAGCTGCTCCAGCCCTATGAGCATCCTTGTGGCCCTTCTCTGGACATGCTCCAGCATGTCCACATCCTTCTTGAAATAGGGGCTCCAGAATTGGATGCACTACTCCAGGTGGGGTCTCACCAGAGTGGAGTAGAGGGGGAGAATCACCTCCCTCGCCCTGCTGACCACACTTCTCCTGGTGCAGCCCAGGATCTGCTTGGCCCTCCAGGCTGCAAGTGCACACTGCTGGCTCATGTTGAGCTTCTCGTCCACCAGCACCCCCAAGTCCCTCTCCTCAGGGCTGCTCTCCTGCCACTCACTGCCCAGCCTGGATTTGTGCTTGGCATTGCCTCAACCCAGATGCAGGACCTTGCACTTGGTCCTGTTGAATCTCATGATTTTGGCTTGTGCCCACCTCTCCATCCTGTCCAGGTCCCTCTGGATGGCATCCCTGCCCTCCAGCATGTCTGCTGCACCACACAGCTTGGTGTATATGCAGATATGTATACATACATTTCTCTCTCTCTCTCTCTCTCTCTCTCTCTATATATATATACCTATATATATACATACACACATACATACATATCTTTATATCTTTGTATCTGTCTTATATATTTAGATGTTTGGTATTTCTCAACCAAGCTTGCATAGCTTGCCTGGATGTGAAAACATTAATATTGCATGATATCTGGCTCACCACCTCCAAGAAAAATACGTTACACATCAAATAATATGCAACAATAATATAGTAGTTTACAATCCATGTCAACAAATAGTGCCTAAATCCAGCACTAATGTATTCCTACGGGCACGAATGTCAGCGCTAGAGCACAGGCATCCTGCTCTTCTGTGAAGTAAATGCTTTTAAGCATATCTTGCATTCTTTTTTACAAAATTAAGAGAAACAAAACAACCAAAGTCCTGAACATTCTGTAATGCTAATTAAAAGCAATAGACAAAAGATAACAAATCAGCAATTCAGGACTGTTGTTCTGCTTTCAACCAGTCAGTGTTGTCCTTCTAATAAATATCGTGTCCTGTTTTCATGCTTCGTGTATCCAATTGCTGTGCCAAGTAGCCTTCATCCATTCAGCCTTAGAGGTCACCAATTTCAGTTACAGAATGTTTTGAATGGTGGTGCTCGTATTCTCCATTCAAAGTGCATTTCCTTCTTGTTCTGTGCAGTATATAAACATCCTTTCCCTTCTTTTCACACTATCACAGTATCACAGTATCACCAAGGTTGGAAGAGACCTCATAGATCATCAGGTCCAACCCTTTACCACAGAGCTCAAGGCTAGACCATGGCACCAAGTGCCACGTCCAATCCTGCCTTGAACAGCTTCAGGGACGGCGACTCCACCACCTCCCCAGGCAGCCCATTCCAGTGTCCAATGACTCTCTCAGGGAAGAACTTTCTCCTCACATCCAGCCTAAATTTCCCCTGGCGCAGCCTGAGGCTGTGTCCTCTCGTTCTGGTGCTGGCCACCTGAGAGAAGAGAGCAACCTCCTCCTGGGTACAACCTCCCCTCAGGTAGTTGTAGACAGCAATAAGGTCACCCCTGAGCCTCCTCTTCTCCAGGCTAACCAATCCCAGCTCCCTCAGCCTCTCCTCGTAGGGCTGTGCTCAAGGCCTCTCATCAGCCTCATTGCCCTTCTCTGGACACGCTCAAGCATCTCAATGTTCCTTCCCTTCCCTTCCCTTCCCTTCCCTTCCCTTCCCTTCCCTTCCCTTCCCTTCCCTTCCCTTCCCTTCCCTTCCCTTCCCTTCCCTTCCCTTCCCTTCCCTTCCCTTCCCTTCCCTTCCCTTCCCTTCCCTTCCCTTCCCTTCCCTTCCCTTCCCTTCCCTTCCCTTCCCTCCCCTCCCCTCCCCTCCCCTCCCCTCCCCTTCCCTTCCCTTCCCTTCCCTTCCCTTCCCTTGCCTTACCCTTCCCTTTCCTTTCTTTTTTTTTGCAAGGGAAAAGGATGACTCAGCTTTTTCTGGAATTATATAGATTCAAGAAGCCTTTTTTTTTTTTTTTTACAGTATTACTGTGCTATTTTTATTTGGATAGTAGCAATTGCCATGATCTGAGGAACAAATATTTGCACTGTTCTAAGAACAGCGCTTCATCAGCTAGGTAGTATTAGTTTTCCTTCACATAAAACATTTTAGTTTCACATAAAGTGGTGGAATCTTTGTCTGTCCATGAAACAGCATGAGAGGGTAAGTGTTCAAGGACATAAACACTCAACGTGATAAAAATGTGACAGAATACAAATATCTCAGAAGCATCACGAGATGGGAGAAATATGAATTTGAGCAGAAAGGTTGTAGAGGGCAACATGGAAATAAGATTGTATCATTATACTAACAAATTGAATGTAATCTCAATATGAAAGCTCATGAATATAATTCCCAGCAGAAGAGAAAATTCTGACCCTCATATTATTTTTGCACGGAAGGAAAAATACATCCAGAATCATGTTTTCAGTGGGACAGTGAGAATACTGTCACTCTGAACCAAGCAACCTTTGTCTAATGACTACTTCAAACAGCACACACAGTCTTAGTCAAGTTTCTGAGACTGAATTTAATCCAGGAATAACATTTTAAGCATGTTTTAGATCTTCTTACCCCAGGCTAACGTACTAACCACAAAGACATTCTCGGCTGATACAGACTAACAGAAACCATTTTCATTTATGTTGGTGCAACACACATGCAAGCACTCAAACATACTCACTGCACTCCTTTCTGTAGCATTGCCAAGTCTTGAAGTTTTTTGGAAATACTTCAGTGGTTTTGCTTCTGGAAAATGTTATGGCATGAGGCTGATTCATGAAGTGTGGGAGCTGTTACCAATCTGCTACAATTCCAGTCTGCATCGGCAGAACTGCGCAGCCCTAAGTTATGCAGCTTGGGAATAAGTACTGTCCTGTCCAGCTTAAATTGGGTAAAGGATAGATTTTGAGAGGAGAGGCAGTTTCTGTTCATTAGCTCTGCAAATGGGTGATAGATTGTCTGCTTCTTGTAGCTTTGGTGCTGTAGTTTTGTCGCCCAAAAAGTTTTCTATCATGTTGTTGATTCAACAGTGTTAAAGGGAGAGCACAGTATAGTAAGCGGTATCCAAGCAAGTAACAGCACAGTTCATCTTCTTGTGCTTTAGAAAGTTCAAGATAAAAGAAAAAGGCACCTGGAGGAAGCAGACAGGTAGATATACAAGAGTAGGAAAGACAGCTGAGGAGAAAGAAACAGTAGGCAAGGACACCCAGAGGGACAGTCCGGTCCACACAATTCTAGTCACACACCGATGTGAAATATCAAAGCAGACTTCCCTTTATACACTGCTGCAGCAAAACTCCCAATATTCCTGGCTTTTAAGGTGGCACTGTCAGACTGAGAAGAACGTTAAGATGTGCATGTTAATTTATAGTCTATTCTGTAATTGCATGTGAATGTGTATATGTGTAGAAATCTCCCTATTGTAAATACACACATATACATATCTATGCATGTATAATCAGTTCTCTCACAGCGTCTGTTGAGTGCAATTCCCAACGTGTCTAAGAGATTAAGGCAACTGTCTCTCTTCACTGACTGTAGCAATGCTACTTGACTAAGCATTTCATAGTTCATACTAACTTTGAGCACAGAAACTGAGATCAGACTCCTAAGCAGACAAAGTTCTACAGCTGTGTATTTATTTGAACAGTTGTGAAAGAAGGGTTCTTTCCACTCAGTGGCTAGGAATAATTGTTATGGATTAATGAATATGCACTGGTGTAAAAGAGAAACCATAATTCAGAAGATTTGTTTTTGTTGCATTAAAGTTGCTTTTGTACTATAAATGTAGAAGATTGGTCACAGTGGTTTTAAGAATTAGTTACTGGAAACAAGATTAATTTCTGGTGTAGCCATTTGGAGTAATAAAGCTAGCTTTCTTTCTTTCTTTCTTTCTTTCTTTCTTTCTTTCTTTCTTTCTTTCTTTCTTTCTTTCTTTCACTTCCTTTCTTTCCTTTCCTGCCTTTTTTTCCCTTCCATCCTTCTAAATTCCTTTCTCTCTCTTCCTTCCTTCCTTCCTTCCTTCCTTCCTTCCTTCCTTCCTTCCTTCCTTCCTTCCTTCCTTCCTTCCTTCCTTCCTTCCTTCCTTCCTTCCTTCCTTCCTTCCTTCCTTCCTTCCTTCCTTCCTTCCTTCCTTCCTCTCTTTCTGTCTTTCTTTCATTCCTTCTTTCCTTCTTCCTTTCTTTCTTCCTTCCTTTCTTTCTTCCTTTCTTTCTCCTTCCTTCCTTCCTTCCTTCCTTCCTTCCTTCCTTCCTTCCTTCCTTCCTTCCTTCCTTCCTTCCTTCCTTCCTTCCTTCCTTCCTTCCTTCCTTCCTTCCTTCCTTCCTTCCTTCCTTCCTTCCTTCTCTCTTTCTCTCTCTTTCTCTCCTTCCTTCCTTCCTTCCTTCCTTCCTTCCTTCCTTCCTTCCTTCCTTCCTTCCTTCCTTCCTTCCTTCCTTCCTTCCTTCCTTCCTTCCTTCCTTCCTTCCTTCCTTCCAAATTTCTTCCTTCCTTCTGAATTCCTTCCTTCCTTTTCTTTCTTTTTCTGAATGCAATACAGAAGACTGAATGCATCTCTTCTATAATATACATGAGAAGAAATGACCCTACAAAGTACATGTATCATAGGAACATTTACTGTCTGTAGTTGAAACTGGACAGTGATGATATTGCTATCAATTTCCCCATATAACAGATCTGATTTTGTGATAATGGCTGCCTTAGATATCAATTGTTAACCAATATAGATACAGAATCACAGAATCACAGAATCACAGAATCAACCAGGTTGGAAAAGACCTCCAGGATCATCAAGTCCAACCCATCACCCAATAGCTTCCAATGAACCAACCCATGGCACCAAGTGCCCCATCCAGTCTCCCCCTAAACATCTCCAGGGACAGTGACTCCACCACTGCCCTGGGCAGCCCACTCCAATGCCAATCACTCTCTCTGTGAAGAAAATATTCTTTTCTCCTTTCCCACCCCACCTTTCCCCCTTTTTTCCCCCAAATCCACAGCACCTGGTTGCTGTTGCAGTCTACTCCCACCCCAGGTGTGACCACTTTGCCCTCCCTGATCACTGCCCTTTTTAATTGGCCCCAGGAGAGGCAGCAGCCTCAAGCTTGCCCAACTGGGCAGAGGATCCTCCTCCCATCACCACTGGTGAGTCTCTGATCCTGATGAGTGCACATTGGGTGAGTGGTGGAGGGGATCAAAAAGGCCGGGGGGCCTGGTGGCCCCCCGGCTATGTAGGACTAGGCACTGGATGATTCATGGAATATTTCCTATACCCTTTGCATGAAATAGATATTCTTGCTTGCTTAAAGTGCAAGGAAGGTAGGAGAGCCCTTCAGAGGGACCTAGACAGGCTGGATGGGTGGGCAGAGGCCAATGAGATGAGATGTAACAAGGCCAAGTGCAAGGTTCTGCACTTTGGCCATAACAACCCCAAGCAGTGCCACAGGCTGGGGACAGAGTGGCTGGAGAGAAGCCAGGAAGAAAGGGACTTGGGGGTACTGGTAGGTAGTAGGCTGAAGATGAGCCAGCAGTGTGCCCAGGTGGCCAAGAGACCCAATGGCATCCTGGCCTGTATCCAGAACAGTGTGGCCAGTAGGACAAGGGAGCTTATTCTGCCCCTGTGCTCAATTTATAATTTATACAGATATGTATAAATTATAGTTTAAATTGAAAGCTTATAAATGGAAACTGAGCAGAAAGAATGAAGTAAAACATCCTGCTTGAACTGACCATAGTTGCAATCATGTTTTTTTAAGTTATAGCTGATAGCAGGGATTCTGCTTCCTCTTCTTTTTATCAGCCCTATTCTAGATACCTTTATATGGGAGCTCCACAGAGACATTTGCCCTTTTCTAACTACTGAGAGGGATGAAAGAAAGTGATAGAATTTTACTGGCTTGACACAGACATCCTCAAAGAAGCAAAAAAGTAAAAGAAAAAAAACAAACCCAGCCAAATAAAACCCAAAATTTATAACAAATAATGCACATGCTTCACATAAAGACCCCTCCCAAAGGCATTATGGTGACTGAGAATTCACAGATAATTTGATACTTCACAGGCAAGCTGTACAGTGGTTGGCAGTGTACTTCTGCTTAAGATTCCTAATAGAAATGAAGCATTGTAATACTTTTGTATTAGCATCTGGCATAAGATCACAGAATTTCTTAGATTGGGAAAGCCTTTGAAACTCATTGAGTCCAATCATTAGTTTCACATTGACAAGTCCTTGACTAAACCAAATCCCTCAGCACAACATCTCATAACTATGAATCACTATGGTTGGAAAGGTTCACCAGCATCATCCAGCCCAACCTTCATCCCAGCAGCCTTAATCACTAGACCATAGCCGTAAGTGCCACATCCACTCTCCTTTTAAGCACCTCCAGGGATGGCAACTCCACCACCTCCCTGGGCAGCCTGTTCCAGTGCCTGACCACCCGCTCAGAGAAGAACATCCTCCAAACATCCAACCTAAACCTCCCCTGATGTAACTTGAGGCCATTTCCTCTTGTCCTATCATTAGTAATTTGGGAGAAGAGAGCAGCTCCAGCCTCACCTGTTTTTAGGTATTTGTAGAGGTAGATAACACAGCTTGACTGTAGCACAACAGACTGAAACGCAGAGAGCTCCAAATCAGTTTCCAGGATGTAGCACTTGGTGCCATGGTCTAGCCTTGAGCTCTGTGGTAAAGGGTTGGACTTGATGATCTATGAGGTTTCTTCCAACCTTGGTGATACTGTAAAGTGCAGGGCTGCAGCAGGCAACAATGCTACTATACCTACAGTGATTACTGTAGCCTCTTACAGATCAAACAGGATATGAGAAACATATTAGAGTAAATCTGGAGATAAAAAACTTTAAGTTGTATAATTAAAAAAAAAAAAAGCCAAATATTTTACCTGAAATTTAGAAAAGTTTGGCAGAATGAAGTACTTCATTCAAAGATCTTTGACCACTGAACCAGAGTTTTGAGTCACTGAAATAATTCAGACACCATACAACTGCATTTTTACATTTTAGCTCTGTTCTACTTGTCTGTTGTATTCTCATGGCTACTTTATTATATCAATTTATGACAGTAGAAGGCAAAGATGAGACAAACTGAAAATGCACTAAAACCAGAAGTGAACGATGGCTTCAGACACCTGCATTGGTCTAGTTGATTGGTTAGGGCTGGGTGATAGGTTGGACTGGATGATCTTGGAGGTCTCTTCCAACCTGGCTGATTCTATGATTCATTTCAACTGCCAAGTAACTGTTCAGCAAAGTGAATGCCATACCCTTATAGAAACATTTTTGCTTTAGATTTTAATGTAATGCTTCTTTTTCTTAGTTTATTGGTTTAATAGTTTGCCATAAAAAAAAAAAATCAGCTAAAAATCAATGTATGATGCAAAGTTCACAAAGAGATCAAAACAAAATGGAAGCTGTTTGTATGAAAGTGGAAACAAAATTGAGAACGCATGTTGAGTCAAATGTACCAGAGCAGGAGACAATTCATTTACGTGTGCAGAGAGGCTTGAAAAATCTTTTGAGTTAAATATTTGAGCATTTACAAAACAACAAATGATTCAAGATTTTAGAAGTGTCTGAAGCTATTATTCTCAGTTCTGCCCCTCAAATTACCTCAAATCTTCTCTGTTCCATATATGCGCATCAGTGCCCTGAATGTTGGTAGGGACAAAAATAGCTTCAATTCCTGCTATGTTTTTCAGTCTTTATTCTCTCCACAGCCAGATGGGGGAAACTTAAACACAAATGAAACTGAGAACAGAAGTTTCTGCAGAAACATTAATTGTGACTTGTTATCTTTATTAACTTGGCTTTTATGCAGAATTTCTTAGGTAAAAGCAAATGTTCGCAGGTTTGGATGCATGCTTTTATCAACAGTTTGTCAGGCTCAGCACTAACTTCCATGAAACACAGTCCAGAAGAGTGATATCTGCATTCAGTCACAATGACTTAGTGTGATGGTTTGGGCTCTTACCTGCCCCCCCCCACTTTTGGAATTGCCCCAGCTAACTCAAACGGCCTCTGGGAATATAAATGAAGCTATTTATTTTACAGCAGCAAATATACAGGCAGCCATTTACAATATATACAGTTATATACAGAAATATGCAAAGGATAAACAATACAAAAGCACAACTCCCCTCCCAGAAACCTGAGTCCCCAGGAGGGGCTCTCAAACCACCCCAACACCTCCCCCGGCCCTTTCAACCTTACCCCAGTTCTCAGGAAGAAGAGAGGTGCAGCCAAGAGGTTAGGGACCAGGGTTAGTGGGAGCAAGGTTAATGAGATGTGACTAGGTCTGAAGGCAAAGGCAGAAGGAAAAACAAAATGGAGAATGTTTTACTTCTTCTTCCCAGAGTTCTCAGCATGACTGTGAGAGAAGTTGACATCAATTGTTTTTCATTTCACTGCCTGTTATCTAGTTCTTTTACCAAAACATTCTAGCTTGCTTCAAACTAGCACACTTAGGTAGATGATCACTGCTAGAAACTGCATATACTTATTTTACAAATGGAGATTTGCTATGTACCAGTACAGAAATGTGTCCTGTAGCAAATTTCTCTGTATATACTTACCTTAAACGGGCAAACTGGCAGGAGAGCTTCACAAAAAGCTATAAAGCAAGATATATAACAGAAAATAGTTTTCTTAAAGAGTGAAAAAAAAACCCCACCCAAACTATTTCTCATGCACTGCTCATTGTGCTCAGGTGGCCAAGAGAGCCAGTGGCATCCTGGCCTGCATCAGGAATGGTGTGGTCAGCAGGAGCAGGGAGGTCATTCTGCCCCTGTACTCTGCACTGGTTAGACCACACCTTGAGTACTGTGTTCAGTTCTGGGCCCCCCAGTTTAGGAGGGGCATCAAAATGCTTGAGAGTGTCCAGAGAAGGGCGACGAGGCTGGTGAGAGGCCTTGAGCACAGCCCTACGAGGAGAGGCTGAGGGAGCTGGGATTGGTTAGCCTGGAGAAGAGGAGGCTCAGGGGTGACCTTATTGCTGTCTACAACTACCTGAGGGGAAGTTGTAGCCAGGAGGAGGTTGCTCTCTTCTCTCAGGTGGCCAGCACCAGAACAAGAGAACACAGCCTCAAGCTACGTCAGGGGAGATTTAGGCTGGAGGTGAGGAGAAAGTTCTTCACTGAGAGAGTCATTGGACACTGGAATGGGCTGCCCAGGAAGGTGGTGGAGTCGCCTTCCCTGGAGCTGTTCAAGGCAGGATTGGACGTGGCACTTGGTGCCATGGTCTAGCCTTGAGCTCTGTGGTAAAGGGTTGGACTTGATGATCTGTGAGGTCTCTTCCAACCTTGATGATACTGTGATATTTAAAGATGCTTTTCCTTAGAATTTTATTTGTATTCCACGGTAAAGAAATTCCTGGGAAGAGATTTTAGCCCATCAGTGTCACTTTCATTGTTTTAGAGGGGTTTTATCCTGAGTTTGGGGTTAGATATGAGGCCGATTTGAAGGTTTTTAAATCATTTATTAATATATACAAAGAGAATTTCCCCCAAACTTCTGTCCAGCTAACCCACACAAATTCTTTGTACACGGTTGGTGAAACTATTTTATAGCATGTCTATTTACAGCCAAATTAAGCAATCTGGTAGAGGTTTTGGAAATGTCCTGTTCAGAGTCTTGGCAGAAGAGACCAACCCCCACCTGGCTACAGCCTCCCTTCAGGTAGTCATAGACAGCAATGACATCACCCTTCTCGAGACTAAACAACCCCAGCTCCCTCAGCCTCTCCTTGAGTTGCTTAGCTATGTACTTAGGGTTACCATAGTACTTACTTGTAGTTTGTATGTACTGAATCCCTGAAGATGTAAAACCACTAAGAGAGAAATGAAAATGCAGGTCTGATGGCTTCATTTCCTTCATAACTTACTAAAATGACTTTAAAGAAAAATTCAGAGAAAATGTATTCTTTAACATATTTATCCACAGAGCTGCATGGTCAAAAGGCCTTGTTTAAGAGATTTTTTTTTTAACCTATGTATTCAGGTAGTTTATTTCCCAAAAGATATTGATAAAACAGAAGAAATAATAGAAGGAAAGAAGAAAAAAGTGGTTTTATTCCACTGATGCAACCAAAGATAAAAATCAGAAGATGGTGTGAACGGGGGAAACAGAGAATGTATGGTGAAGATTCAGTATCTGGCATGCAAGGAAAGAGAAGGAAACAGAACAAATGGGAGTGAGCAATTAAGCAATAAGCAGAATTGGATGATATAACTAACCTGTTCCATAATGACAAAAGACATGCCTCAATTGCATAAGAGATGGGATATCCCCATAATCAATTTCTACAGTTGTCTGTTAGACAATAACCTTTGGAAGATGCAGTCCCCAAGCTGGCAAAAATTGGAGAATCTTGGTAGTGATGAAATAATGAGCTAAGAAACTGCAGTACAGTGAGCAAAGCTGAATAGCTGAAAATAAAAGGAAGCACAGATTGCTGTGCTGAAAATGGGAATCTCTGCAAGATTCCCCTAGCAGTGTCTCTCTGAATCAATCTGTCGTGAGGATGGGCAAGTTGTGTTTTCTCTCTATCTTGATTTTCTCAACATCTTTATCCTTTCCTAGAAATAAATGGCCAAGTTTTTCATTGATGGATCTACAGGTTTAGTATGTCAGCCACTTTTTGTTCATTGAGAATACCCTTAACTCAATGGAATTTGTTGCACAACCTTTTGCAAGGATTTTTTCACAGAATCAACCAGGGTGGAAGAGACTTCCAAGATCATCCACTCCAACCTAGCACCCAGCCCTATCCAGTCAACTAGACCATGGCACTAAGTGCCTCATCCAGTCTTTTCTTGGAACACCTTCAGGGATGGTGACTCCACCACCTCCCTGGGCAGCCCATTCCAATGGGAAATCACTCCCTCAGTGAAGAACTTCCTCCTAACATCCAGCCTATACTTTCCCCGGCATAACTTGAGACTGTGTCCCCTTGTTCTATTGGTGGTTACCTGGGAGAAGAAACCAACCCCCACCTGGCTACAACCTCCCTTCAGGTACTTGTAGACAGCAATAGAAGTGGGAAGATTCAATTGGTGAGAAGGAAAACCATCAGGAAGAGCATGCATATGCAAAAAATTCTCCAAGTTTAGGTTTCAGCCCAAATACATTGACTGAAACATTCAAAATTTCAAACTATTAAAAAAAAATTAAGACTGAACCCAACCATTTTTGCAGTGATTGAACTCCCATTAGAAATGCAGATTCTCTGCTTCTCTGTGGCTTGTGCTACATGAAGTCAGGCAAGGCTCAGGGGTGACCTCATTGCTGTCTACAACTACATGAAGGGACATTGTAGCCAGGTAGGTAGTGGCCTCTTCTGTCAGGCAACCACCAACAGAACAAGGGGACACAGTCTCAAGTTGTGCCAGGGGAAGTCTAGGCTGTATGTTAGGAGGAAGTTCTTGCCAGAGAGAGTGATTGGCATTGGAATGGGTCACCCAGGGAGGTGGTGGAGTCACCATTCCTGGAGGTGTTCAAGAAAAGTCTGGCTGAGGCACTTAGTGTCATAGTCTAGTTGATTGGGCAGGGCTGGGGGCTAAGTTTGACTGGATGATCTTGGAGGTCTCTTCCAACATGGTTGATTCTAAGGAAAATACAGTAGTGATTCTCTTGCAGTTGAAAACAAACTTCTGCTGAGGAAAAGACAGTAGAACAATAGACTAGCTCAGCTGCTCTGGAGGAGCTAATCTTTATTCACTGGTACTGTAGGGAGACTTGTTAGGTGAGCTCTCTAACCTATACATGAGGTTCATGAAACTGATTGTGCTCAAGGGATGCCTGAGCTCATGGGATCAGCTCTGGAGCTGTAGGTAGTTGTATGAAAGCAGAAGCATGAAAGCAGAGGGACATGTGACTTGTCATTCCATCCTAAGGAAGAAGCTATCATTGAAGCTCACAGACTAGTAAAACGAGGTGAGCACAAAGTATTTTGCAAAGCAGTACAGAGCTATGTTTCAGGAGAACTCCCCAATGATTTTGCTATGGGTTTGTTGGAATTTGATCATGGGAAAAGAAGTTTAAGCAGAAAATAATGTAATGCAAACTCATTGTAGGGGATTACTTCACTACAGACAGAACACTGCAGTGAGAATGGTGGAGGTTTTTTTCATGCATGCTCAGCTCAGCTGTGTGATGCTGAGTAGGCCTGATGCATTTTCATCATTGCAACTTCATGCTGGTTCTTCAAATTCTAGCCTCAGGGCTTATCCCTGTGAGCTCAAGCCTTAAGCAGCACATCTCTTAGAAACACAAAGATTTAAGAATTGGTAAAGAAGATATCAAACATACCTTATGGACAATTAAAGAAAAAAAATAAGGTTGCAAGGTTATGTGTAGATCAATAGTGACAGAATCCTTGTACTGAACAGTTAGAAAGGCTGTATTTATGACTACAGATGTGTTGATAACAACAAACCTCTGTTCAAATATTACATCTCAATTTAAATTGCTACTGTTTTCTCTCTAGTGTAACTGTGTGCAAGTAACCAGAGACCAATAAATTGTTCATCTATACCCATAGCAAATTCAGTGAGAACGAGAATATGATCAGAGGACAGATACTTTGTGTGGTATCAGACACAAATATATTACTGAGCTAGCTCTGAAACAACTAGATGTGTTTCAGTTGTGTTCAACAGAGGTATGAATCCACAGAACTGGGTGAGTAGTAAGGCTTTAGTGATAAGGTCTCAGTTCTGGTCCCATATCTGTTGATGGCAAGGGAAAGCCTGGAGACAACTCAATATGAGTTAGCTAGCTAAGCAATCCAGTTCTTTATTGAGAGCATCAGGCTTCAAGTTACAAAGCATATACTTTTCTGTTAGGGTGAGTAAAGTGAGTGCACCCAGCATGCAATGTGGTACATCTAGAGGTTGGAATTTGCGTGTTCCTCCCTATTTCCCTCCTAATCTGGCCACAGTCCCACAGAAGCTGTTTATGAGAAGGCTCAAGGACAAATTCCTTTGAGCTTCTTCACACACAGCACTGTGGTTTACTGCAGTTCCAATACTCAGACCTCACATCCAAGGCTTGCTTGTACAACCTTCTATGGGCTCGTGCCCCCCATTTTTCAGCCAGTTCCCAACACGTACCATAGATTCACAGAATGGTAGGAGTGAGAAGGGACTTCTGGAGATTAGTGCAATCCCTTTGCTAAAGCAACTTTCCTGTGAAAGGTTGCATGGAAGGTGTCGAGGAGGATTCTCAAAGTCTCTAGAGAGAGAAGCTCCACGACCTCTGTAAGCAGCCTGTTCCAGTGCTTCATCACCCTTACATGAAAGAAGACATATCTTAAGTCCTCTCCCAGGTACACTACAGAATTTTTTTTTCAGATAAATGCAGGAATAGAAGAACTGTTTTGTATAGCATAGGAGTTGCAAGAAATAATGTCAAAAAAATAAATGATTTAATTATCTGACCAAAAGTGAATGCAGCATGGAGATATTTATGGCAAGGAAAACTTGAGAGAAAACAAGGCCCTATATCAATAGCATCCATTATAGAGCATCAGGTTGCTTCATCTGTCTACAGAAATTTCCTTACATAGGAGAAGGAGCCAAACCTCTGGTACATGATCACATAGAGACAGTAGATGAGACCACTCAATAGATGAATATTCTCATGAGCTAAAATCACAGGAGAGGAAGAGATCTCACCAGTAGGAAAGAACCACAGCTGAGATAGATCATAGGCAATATCCATACCTATTGCTGATTTCTGTTAATCTTTTCCAAATGTGTTTTTTACATAGTCTGTGCCTTTACTTCCAAGAAGATGTAGGATTGTCATTTCTTATGGATAGAGGAATAGTTTTGCTCTTGGAAAAGAACAAACAAACAACATAAAAAACCCAAATTGTAGGATTCAATGTAGGATTGTTGTTTCTTATTGATAAAGAAATAGTTTTGCTCTTGGAAAACAAACAAAGAAACAACAACAAAAAACCCAGATTGTAGGATTCAATGTAGGATTGCCATTTCTTATGGATAAAGAAATAGTTTTGCTCTTGGAAAACAAAGAACAAACATCAACAAAAAACCCAGGTTGTAGGATTCAATGTAGGATTGCCATTTCTTATGGATAAAGAAATAGTTTTGCTCTTGGAAAACAAACAAAGAAACAACAACAAAAGCCCCAAATTGTAGGATTCAATGTAGGATTGTTGTTTCTTATGGATAAAGAAATAGTTTTGCTCTTGGAAAAGAACAAACAAACATCAACAAAAAAACCAGGTTGTAGGATTCATTGTAGGATTGCCATTTCTTATGGATAAGGAAATAGTTTTGCTCTTGGAAAAAACAAACAAACACCAAAAAATCCACAAAATACGATACTCTCTTTTCATACTTCTCATGGAGAGGACTGTGGCTATTATCATTGAAGTTCTTCTAAAATATACTCCTAGAAACAGGCTTTTTAGTGCTAAACAACATCGAGTGCAACTGCTGAAATATTTACATCTGTTTGGTTTTTTTTTTTCCAGGAATTTAGACTCTGTTAAGAATTTCTTCTGTATTTTAAAGAACTTTTTGACCCTTTAAATTGTCTACTTACAACAAAGGATGCTTTCAAGTGGTAAAACATGTATTTCACACCCAGGATGATCTTCCAGGTTAAAAGGCTGAGGGCAGATTTTGTGGTCATTTGCAATTTAAATTGCACAGAATCTTTTTACGGAGAGTCAACCTACAGTAATTAGATAAGGGAGCTTGAGGTTGCTACAGAGATCCAGGTTCTATACCACATACATTTGCTGCTGAAGAAAAGGTGGGCTTAAGATTTCCCCACTTCCAGCTTTCTCCTATTTACAATTATTTCAGTCGTGTCAGTACCACTTTTCATGGTACTGAAATACAGTTGGAATGGATCTAATACCCTTGGTTAAAGAGAGTTTAGCATAGATATAAGATCAGTAATTGGAAGGAGGCAGATCTCTTAACCTAAGTTAAATTGTTAAAGTAATATTATGTTAGGTGACACTCAAAGATGTAGACTTCTAGTGATACTGAAATTCCAGGGTCACATTGTCACCTGCACCCTTCAAACTCTCCTCTGAGACATATTTAGCAATGAAAGTGCAAAAAGAACAAAATACATATACTGATTGTGTAATGTGCTACTTTGATGGGTTGACATGGGCTGGTTGCCAGATGCCCACTCAGCTTCTCATTTCCCTTCTTCAAGGGGAGAAAATGCTTGTGGGTCAAGATGAAGACAGGAAGATCACTCCTCAACTACTATCACAGGCAAAACAGACTCGATTTGAGGAAAATTGGTCCTGTGTGCATTTGCAGACCAAAAAGCCAACTGTATTCTGAGTTGCATGAAGAGAAGTGTGGCCAGAAGATTTTCTCTCCCTCCGCATCTCTCTCATGAGACCCCACCTGGAGTACTGTGTTCAGTTCTGGCACCCCTATTATAGGCTGCTTTGTGCATATCTGCTCCAGCTTGGTTCTCTTCTTGGGCTACAAGGGAGACAATTAGGGTCACTATGCTCTCCTCAAGGGGCTGCAGGGGAATCTGCTGACTGGAGTACTGCCTGTCCTGGAGTCCTGTACCCCTAAATTCCTCTCCTGCCCGGACTTCGGGAGGAAAGGGGCAAAGCTACCTGGTTTCTCTCCCCCCTCGCCTGCCCTGCAGCCGTGAAGGGGGAGAGGACTGCCCCGTGAGTTCCCGCACTGGAGCCAGGCTGGGATTGACCTAAGGTGTGGTAACTCTGCCCTTTGTCTAGCCAAGGTTATAACTATTGGGGGTCTTACCGCCTTTGGGGTTCCCGCTTTGGAGTTTGCCTGTGCCTGGACATATGTGTCTGCCTGACCTCACACACTCTCCTCGGCTGGACTGCAGAGAGACCTTCAGGGATTTGCTTTCCTATTGACACCTTTGTGTGCCTAACGACCCTTAACGATTCCCCTGCAGCCGCTGGAAAAGAAGAGGAAGACAGACCGCACGAGCCAGCCTGAGTGAGTTATTTGGCTCAGCTTAATTTAGTAAGAAACTGCTATTAATTAATAGCTGAGGCCTTTTCCAACTTCTGACTTCCAAAATAGTCAGATTATTGATGGTATCCTTGTAGGTTAATTCTCATGCAACTGAATCTGCTTATTAAACTAAATTAATCTTTGTATATATAGTTGTGGGGGCGGGTTTTTGGGAAAATAAAAATAACTATTTTTGATAAATTCCCAACTCAGCCACGTATTAATTCCTGCTCTCCGCAACACCGCCTTGCCTTCATCTTCTCTCACCTTGCTGTCTGCAGGTCTGTTTCTCATTTTGTCCATTTTAAAATACGCTTTTCTTTAGGTGCTGCCACCTTATCTGAGAGGCTCACCTGTGCTCTGTGGTGGGTCCATTTGAGCTGGTCTGAACCAGCTGTGTCCAGCACCAAGTAGCTCTGGCCTTTCCTCACAGATGCCATTCCTGCAGCCCCCTCCACTGCCAACACTGTGCTACCAACATGGAATAGAGTTTGCCATAATTTAGTTGTGTGTGTGTATGTCTGTGTGTGAAGGAAACACACATGAAAAATAAGTTGAGTTGTGGCCAGTCTTCATTGCTGCTGAAAATTCATACTTATATAGTGTCAAAAATACTTAAAATGGTGAACTAAGAGTAAAGATCAGACAAGTTGAGCTCTGTGGTAAAGGGTTGGACTTGATGATCTGTGAGGTCTCTTCCAACCTTGGTGATACTGTGTGATACTGTGAAGTACAGAGGTTTGCTTCACATATTCTTTCCCTCCATCTTGTCTATAATACCACCCATTTTGTCTCTACTGCAGTGCTAATAGACCACTGATTCCTCATAAAAATGATTCCTTTCCTCATTTCAAGCTTTAATGGGCTTTGTACACAAATGTAGTGCCTGTCCTATATAATTCTGGCTCACGTTAGCTGGTGGTTGTGTGTGCCAGAGAGCCATTGCATGGTGTGTGCTTTAACGGTTATCAGTAACTCACCAGCAAGACTGATAAAGTTGAAAGCAAACTCTGCCTCTATGGTGCAGTAGACACTGTTATATCATCACGAGGCTGGAGGAGTAAAGATTCTGACAGTTCCTCTGGACTTTGTAAGACAAGTTGCATATTAATGATTCACAGTAGTATACATTTAACTCCTTTCCATTATTAAGCTCCAGGGGTAAGTTGAAAACTTTATCTAATGGACAGCAGGAAAATAGCTGCCACCTATCATTTTGATTTTCCTAATTTTCTAGACTTTAAATATCATCCTTAGCTCTACAGAAATATATTCTTCCTTCTTCTGTCTTTTAGTGCCTTTTGCATTTCCAATTCTTTGCCCCATAAAAATCTATTTTGCATTACACAGTTCTTATTTTCACCTTTATAGATCAATTAGGTTGTACCTCTTCTGTGTTCCCATACAAGTGCCAGTGAAGTATTTTCCAACTGAGCATAGCAGTTAAGAGTGCTTGGCGCTTTCCTCAAGTGTAGCTAGAAAGAAAAAGACACAAAGCACCTTAACAAGGAGGAAGCTGGGTTAAATCTGATCTGCCTGCAATGAAGTATTTTGAAGAATGAGAAAACTGGTGTTAGAAATTTAATATTGATTATCCTAGTGGTGAATTAAGCAAGCAGCTTAAATATAAGAAGACTTCCTGTACTTCAAAATAAACTAAACAAAAAGGAATATTCCAGAGATGTAAAAAAGATGATAGCATATAAAAAAATTATTCCAATCAGTTCCAATATTCACTGGGACCAGTAAAAAAGAGACTCCATCTGGTCTATATTTGTGCTTGAGCTGTAAGAATCAGTCAATTCAATACACTAGGACTATTTATTAGAGCTGGGTGGAATTTGTCAGTGAATTTTCAGAAAGCTCTATATTGCCAAAACTGTAGTTCTCTTCCAATGATTATTTAGTCATCCATACAGAAATGAACAAGCTAGCATAAGTGAACAGAAGGTAGTGACCCCCAAAATAGCTAATGAAGATCTGTCTGAGGTGTTGTCTGGGTTATGGGAAAAGAAACAGAAAAATTATTTTACCTTGAATCTCTCACGTTTTAGATAAATAACCAGATACTTTGATTATTGAATATATTCCATAGAATCACAGAATCAACCAGGTTGGAAGAGGCCTTCAAGATCATCCAGTCCAACCTAGCACCCATCCCTACCCAGTCAACTAGACTATGGCACTAAGTGCCTCAGCCAGGCTTTTCTTGAACACCTCCAGGGACAGTGACTCCACACCTCCCTGGGCAGCCCATTCCAATGCCAATTATACTCTCTGCCAACAGCTTCCTCCTAACATCCAGCCTATACTTCTCCTGGCACAACTTGAGACTGTCCCACCTTGTTCTGTTGCTGGTTGCCTGGCTTTTCCCAAATTTGGGAAAAGCATAGGCCTTGCACAAGGCAGGCACAAGCTAAACACATGCACCTTATTTACCACAGGAGCAAAACAAATCTGGGCAGACCAGAGTCCTTAGACTCAGTGGTTCTTTGACTTCTTTCCTGCAGGTACTTCTCCCACAAGGAAAGAGAGCTGAAAAACATACCTGGGCAAATCTGGACATGTAATAAACCTATTTTGAGCTATTAGGCCTACCATGACAACCTGAATAAGAAGAGTTTAGTGAATTAAGATTTCCTAATTAATATTTTTTTTTCACTTTGAAATTCCTAGTATAATTTTCTACCTAGCATAAAGCATGTGCTAGTTTGAAGCAGGCTAGAATGTTTTGGTGAGAAGAACTATATCATAGGCTGTGAAAGGAAAACAATGGTGATGTCTGCTCCACTCAGAGTCTTGCTGAAGAAGAAACAAAAACATTAGATAACACTCTCGCCATTTTCATTCTCACTCTGCTTTGGGCTTCTGACAGAGCTGCATCTCCCTAACCTCACCTTCCACTCACCTTTGCTTCTTAACCTCTTGGCTGAACCTCTATTCTTCTTTAGGACTGGGGTAAGGTTGAGAGGGGCAGGGGGCAGGTGCAGAGGTGGTTGGGAGCCCCTCCTGGGGACTCAGGTTTCTGGGAGGGGAGTTGTGTTTCTGTATTACCTTTTACCTTGTCTATTTCTGTCTATAACTGTATCTACTGTAAATATCTGCTTGTATATTGTGCCAGCTGTAAATAAATAGCTTCATTCATATTTCCAGAGCTGGCTGAGTCTAGTCTGGGTGATTTCTAAAGTGTGGGGGGGGGTGTGCTAGTTTGAAGCAAGCTAGAATGTTTTGGTAAAAGAACTAGATAACGGGCAATGAAATGAAAAACAATTGTGTCTCCTTCTCTCCTAGTCCCGCTGAGAGTTCTGGGAAGAAGAAGTAAAACATTCTCCATTTTGTCTTTCATTCTGCTTTTGCCTTCAGACCTGGTCACATCTCATTAACCTTGCTCCCACTAACCTTGCTCCCTAACCTCCTGGCTGCACCTCTCTTCTTCCTGAGAACTGGGGTAAGGTTGAGAGGGCAAGAGGAGGTGTTGGGGTGGTTTGAGAGCCCCTCCTGGGGACTCAGGTTTCTGGGAGGGGAGTTGTGCTTTTGTATTGTTTATCCTTTGTATATTTCTGTATATAACTGTATATATTGTAAATAGCTGCCTGTATATTTGCTGCTGTAAAATAAATAGCTTCATTTATATTCCTGGAGTCCCTTCTGAGTTAGCTGGGGCAAATTCAAAAGTGTGGGGGGGCGGGTAAGAGCCCAAACCAACACAGGGGGGGCAGGGAACACCCAAACCATCACAAAGCAAGAACATGAAATCTGCATCAAGGACTATTCAAAAAGGATACATCAGTTGCTTGTGGAATACCTCAGCGTTTGCAGCACTGGCTTGGTTTTTCAGCTTCTTACTCTGCTTCATACATTATCAGAAGTAAGTTTCTCAGAAAAAGCTTTTAAGAAACACTTACATGCCTTACTCCTAAAATCCAACTTTTACTATATTATTTAGAGCTTACCAGTAAAGCTCCAAGATCAAAATAACCTCCTGTTCTCACCATGAGTGCCAGAACTCTCTTCAGTCTGGTTTAAGCCAATTTCTTGTACACGGTGTCACTTAACTGAGAGTATGTCTCCTAAAATCAAATCCTTCTGTATTTGACAGGAATTGACCATACTTCCCAGACCTTAAGAAATGACACAGTAATAGATGTTTTAAACTCACTCAGTTCTTAGTGAGCACTAGTGATCTATACATCCCATACTTAGCAGGAGGGTTTATCCTCCATGCAGGAAACAGAAGAACTGGCATAAGGGGCTTGTTCCAGAGGAGCTTCAGGGGGTCAAGGAGTTACAGAGAGCCTGACATCTGTCACAGGAAGGGCAGGGAGGGAGGCTGGGTCTGTCAAGAGTTCTAGCAACAGTTGCAAGTCAGGGTGTTGAAGGTGTCATGTCAGATGGCTTGTCCTCAGTTTTGGGGGTATTGTAAGACCGCTCGGGGGAAAGCACAGCCTGGAACGATTATGCCTAATGCTAAGCCAGAGAAATCCTCTCTTCACGCCAATGCACTGGAGTGTCCTTAAGGACTGTGTTAAGAACTAACTGTGCCTGTGTAATTTATAGATGTAGTTTGGTATGACCTTAATACTAACAGAGAACTAGAATATGCAATCTAATTTAATTTTGAATCTTGTACAGACTTCACTGTAGACAAAGAAATGTAGTATTTAGCTGGCAAACGAAGCCTAAACCTGTGGAAAATCAAGTCAGTGAATTTCTTAATGACATTTTCCACTTCCCCAGTGACCTTTATCTGGTGGTCTAAAAGCACTTTACAAAAACACACAATTGTTACAACTAAAAGTAGTCAAAAGATTATGTTATTTTGCTTCTTTTCCCTGTGGAAAATGTTGACTTCTCTCTGAAAAATTACAAACTGAAAAAAAATCCTGACTGAAAACCTTTTTGACTTGAAACAAAAGCTCTCCAATCAAAAATGCTGCTGTAGGTTTTAGTGGGCATCATATCTGTAATCCCTCATTCTCCAGTTCTCTCCTGTGAACCCTGCTTGACGTTCAAACTGTATTTCCTCTTGTGCTGCAAGTTTCCCCTTTCCTCGGAGTAAAGCTCTAGGAGGCTTTTGGGTGTCTGTGCTGCATGAGAACAGAAGTGATATACCAGGTGTGGAGCCATTATTTAATTCTCAGAACCATTTTTCACTTTCTCATAAGAACAAGTTCCAGATACTTAAGTTGTTAGAAAAATTCCTGAGAGTTTTATAGTGTGAGGCCAGTGGCAGTGGCCAACAGGGTTATAGTGACTCAGCCTAAATACTTCCTTAGCATCTGTGAAAGGTCCTACAGAAATGTAAGACACTTCTATGAAACAAGCTATGCATGAATCTTTGTTGAGGATTATAGCACTCCATCCCATGGCTCTGAGAAAATGAGGTGCAGGGAAAGTTCAGGAAGGACAAAGCTACTGGAGATAGTCCAGTGGAGAGTCATGAAGATGCTTAAGGGGTCTGGAACATTTATTTTACAAGGAAAGGCTGAGAGGTGAAGGTGTTTAGCTTGGGGAAAGAGGAAACTGAAAGCTGATCTCACTAGTGTTTATAAGTATCTAAAGGGCAAGCAAGTATCCAGGAGGATGAAGCCAGACTCTTCTCAATGGTGTCCAATGGGAGAACAAGAGGCAATGAATGTAAAAGCAAACACAGAAGGCTTCACTTAAACATAAGGAAGAAAAATCTTCACTTTGAGGATGGTAGAGCACTGGAACAAAGCACCCAGAGAGTCTGTGGAGTCTCCAACTCTAGAGGCATTCAAAACCCACATGGATGTGTTCCTGGGTGATTTACTCTGGGTTCCTGCTTGTGGTGGTTTAGCCCTGACTGGGGGACAAGTGCCCACCAAAGTTGCTCTGTCACTCTCCTTCTTGGATGGACTAGGCAGAGGTGAAAATATAACAATGGCCAGTAATAAGATAGAAGCAATTTAATAATAATGATAAGCAATTTAATGATAAGCACAAGCAGAAGACCACACATGGAAGCTAAAACAAAGAGAGATGCTACTCTCCACTTCCCTTCTGGGGACTCTGATTATTTCTGAGAGGGGCATTGTGTTTCTATATTACCTTTAACTGTATATATTTGTGTATATGTGCTTGTATGTTGTGTTAAGCTATAAATATAGCTTCATTTCTTAACATTCAGCCAGCTGAGGCTAGTCTGGGTGATTTTCTTAAGCGTGTGTGTGGGGCAGGTAACTCCCAAACCATCACAAATAAACAATGAAGTTGGCTTTTATTTTTCAAGAACATATTGAACAAGAGGTGATTGGAAGAGAAGGTGGTTATTCTAAGAGCTGGCCTCAGTAATTCACTGACTGAAGAGACAGACATAACTAAGGCACAATCAAATTAATTTTTTGCCTCTGTGCTCACACAGAAGGTTTGGGGACAGATGTCAGAAACAGATACAAATTTCCCAGGAGAGCAAGAAAAAATATCGAAGGAGGGAAGATTCAGCCAGAACAGGTGATCAAGGAATTAAAACACCTGAAGCTTAACAGAACTCCAAGACCTGGAAGTATCCCCTTGAGATTTCTAAAAAGAGTTGCAAAAAGGGATGGGACAAACACTTCCAGATGGAGGTGAAACCACTTTGAAAACAAGAACGACATGACTAGACTATATGAACAGCTACAGTTTGGATGAAATAAGGACAAAATCTGCTTCATTCTGCTCCACCGAGTGTGGAAAGTGTAATCACAGCTGAATCAGTGCGGCAATCCCACAGCATAAACTCTGTGAAACCACTGTGAAAGGGAATTTGCCTACTCAGAGTACCAGAAACATCTGAATTTTTGTAGTGATTTTTGTTTCTTTCTTTTTAAGAAAGTCAGTGATCCTCTGTGTGATTCATCTGACCAAAGGTAGATTTGTTCACCTGGGTTAGTGTCTTACCTCTCAGTAAGCCTTTTGTTCAAACACAAAGGCAGAGTGAGTTAATCAGACTGTGCATTTGCTCTGCCTGTCTCTTCAATCAGTAAATTGCATCCTACCTTGTGTCTGAAACGGTCTACCTTTGTAGTCAACTTAAAAAAACCCAGCCAGAACAACAGGTTTAAGTCCAATTGGCCTGAATCAGACAGCTAAAAATTATGAGTTATAGCACACCTAAAGATTGTGTCTATTGTCACGTTGTCACTGAAGAAACTTGCAGATAGCAGCTTACATCTGCATACTCATATTGTAGATATCTTAAGGTAGGTAAGGTGACTTTTACTGCAAATATTCTGAAGCCATAAAGTGCTTCAAGACCAAAAGTTAACCCAGCCAAAAGCTATTTCTTTATTCTT
This sequence comes from Pogoniulus pusillus, assembly GCF_015220805.1. NCBI lineage: Eukaryota > Metazoa > Chordata > Aves > Piciformes > Lybiidae > Pogoniulus > Pogoniulus pusillus. The sequence continues at coordinate 42,825,574 of NC_087266.1, forward strand.
AGATCTTGTTGATATGATGTCTCATCCTATTCTATTTGGACTGGGAAATATATCACAAACTTCATGCTCAGTAGTGATTCTAAGATGTAAGATGATGTTTTTCTAAAGAAACAAATTCTCATCCCAGATGTAATGTGTCTGGGTGCTTGTCATTATCATGTATGCTACTGCATTTTAGGGCTTTCTATAGCATGAATTTGGTCTTCACTTTCTAGCACTGTTTCAGAACACTTCACCATTTGCCTGTAATGTCCATGAATGCACCTGAACTCAGTTTATGAATACAGATAGTCAGGAAAAAAAAACAGAGCTGGGGCTATGTAATGGAAAATAACACTTAAACAAGGCTAATAATATTTCATTTAGGCTGGTGAGGGGCCTGGAACACAGACCCTAGAAGGAGAAGCTGAGGGAGCTGGGGTTGCCCAGGGAGGTGGTTGAGGTCCCATCCCTGGAGGTGTTTAAGGCCAGGCTGGATGAGGCTCTGGCCAGGGTAGGGTGTCCCTGGGCATGGCAGGGGGGTTGGAACTAGATGATCCTTGTGGTCCCTTCCAACCCTGACTGATTCTATGATTCTGTAGTCTGCAAAAGTCACTGTGATGGTCATGTGGCTATTTCAAGTCAGGGAATAAAATATTTTACCATATTTTGCGACAGATTTTTCAACACACAAAAACCTTTTCTGGTTTTCTGCTACTTGCACAGTCATGTTTAAACACTTACAGCAAAATGCTTGATGAATTTTGTAGTCAGTCTGCCCTCAGTTCATATATTTTTAGTAAAGTACACTGGTGATAGCAAACTGCATAAACTATTACAAATGAGTTTGTTGATCTCTGCTAGTGGCTGTTTTGCCTTGATTCATATTCATATTGGCTTTGCTACAATAACACAAGGAGTCTATACAGCAAGTTAGCCTACCAAAATAACCACTTTTAATTGTTGCACTTACAATTTTCCTTGACATTATTGTGGATTTTTTTTTTAATTGCACATTTGTTAAAACATTAATGCTTATAAAAACACTGTGACTGATGTTACATCACTGAGCAATCAGCTGAAGTCAAAGAACTCACAGAGCATACTGGCTTCACTGGGGAAATGTCATGCAAAGCTCTTTATAGAATCATAGAATCAACCAGGTTGGAAGAGATCTCCAAGATCATCCAGTCCAACCTAGCACCCAGCCCTAACCAATCAACTAGACCATGGCACTAAGTGCCTCAGCCAGGCTTTTCTTGAACTCCCCCAGGGACAGTGCCTCCACCACCTCCCTGGGCAGCCCATTCCAATGCCAATCACTCTGGGAGGTAAAAAAAAAAAAAAAAAAAAAAAAAAAAGAGAAGTCTTAAAAGTTATTTAGGCATCTAATTTCCTAAGACATCAAGTGGAATGGAAAGATGATTAGGGCTGAACTACCTTTAAGTCTTTGTGTGGAAGTTTTAAAGAAAATCAGTGAACAAGAGGACTATAAAAAGACAGGAAGGGAAAATATTTTCCTGCTGCCTTATCTCCCAGTTAATTTATCTTGTTATTTCTACCTTCTAGCCTTCTTCCCTTTTCTTTCATAATGTATCTTTAAAATTACCTCAAACTCAAAAACTATTTTTCAGAGATGCTACCAGCTAGGCTCCTGTAAGTGAAGAGAGTCTAAAATCTTTAAAGACTTGTATTTCACAGTACTCTGTTGTGGAAGAAAGACATATTTAACATTTTGCACATTGGAAACTAAAGAATTGAGAAACTAATGAAGGAATTAATCCATGCATTTAAGGCCAGGCTGGATGGGGCTCTGGCCAGGCTGATCTAGGGTGGGGTGTCCCTACCCATGGCAGGGGGGTTGGAACTGGATGATCCTTGTGGTCCCTTCCAACCCTGACTGATTCTATGATTCTAAGATATATTGCTAGCATCTAACTTTGTGATGGTTTGGGTGTTCTCTGCCCCCCCTCCCCACTTTGGAAATCACCCAGACTAGGCTCAGCCAACTCTGGAAATTGAATGAAGCTTATTATTTACAGCTTAGCACAATATGCAAGCAGATATTTGCAGTATAAACAGTTATAGACAGAAATAGACAAGGTAAAAGGTAATACAGAAACACAACAGCCCTCCCAGAAACCTGAGTCCCCAGGAGGGGCTCCCAACTCCCCTACTCCTCTCAACTTTACCCCAGTCACAAGGAAGAAGGAGGTTCATCCAGGGGGGTTAGGAAGCAAAGTGGATTAGTCAAAGAAACGGCAGAGAGGGGTGAGGTTAGAGGTGCACCTCAGCCAGTATCCCAGCAGAAGAAGTTGTGCCCTATCTATGTTTTGACTCTTATTTTTATACATCTCAGCAAGCCAATGAGTGAGGTAGACATCAGCCTTGTTTCCCTTCCACAGCCTATAATCTGGTTCTTCTCACCAAAACATTCTATCTAGGCTCAAACTAGCACAACTTTGAATACACACATAATTTAGAAATCAAAATTCCCAAAGTACTGTCCTTAATACTCCCATTAATTCTACCTCAAAATTTCCAAAATTCCAATCATCCTCTGCTTTGTGGCTTTAAAAAAACCCAAACAACTCCTTAGGTAACTACAGCTGAATTGTTGCACATATTTAGGCATTTAGATTCTAACAGTATTGAGCAATGCAGCACCTTGCCATTAACTAAAGCTGTTTAGAGGAACCAGTCGTTCCTTTGCTTAAAATCCCTAGGGGATTTGATCTTACAGACACACTCAGAGCATACCAAATGTGCATATTAAAATTCTAGCATAAAGGACAGAACTTCAAAAACAAGCACAGCTGAAAAGGCCAAAAGATTAATTTAAATACTGGGAATTCAGATGACTTAAATTGTTGATGCTTATGTTACATTATGTTATGTTAATTTTGATGTTTAGTTGTTGGTTCATAAAGAAGCATCAAAACATCACTGAATCAAGTCACATGAAATGGAATCCTTCTAGCATCTTATTTGTCCAATATGATGCCACATGAAACTAGCCAACAGATAAACAAGACATCTTGCTATCCATCTCGCAAAAGGACTTGATCATTTGCACAACTCTGAGGAAGTATCTGTCTGCAGTGGGGATGCTGAGGGAATATCTGTCTGTAATGGGGATGCTCATCTCAGGTGTGCTCTTCTGCACACAGATACCTTTAACCATCTTTCAAAATGAAGTTTGAATTTTGAATCCCAGCCACACATACATCTCTCAGATCAACAGTGGTATGAATTCATACATTTCCTTCATTCAGTATGTCCCAGGGTATGCCTCATTCATTCTGCTCCCTAGGATGCTGGATGTAATGCCTTTCATTCCTACAAGCCAAATCATTTATCTGCTGCATCAAGTTTATGGATGAAAATGGATACATGCTACACTTACTATTTGGAGTTCTGTAGATGAGAAACAAAGATATGGTTGGATTTGGGGTGGAGTTTGTGGGATTTTCCAGAGCTGGCTCTCAGATCTTATTTTCTGACTTTATTACTTCATCTGCTTAGGGAGTAAATAAAAATGAATTATCAAGTGTTCAGTTAGGCTTATTAGGTTTAAGCCCTTACATTTGCCAAGCATTTTGTTCTCAAGAGCAAGGTGCATTTTGGTGTATTTTCAGTTCCATTCTTTTAACTGCAGTTTTAATTATCTCACAATACCTTCACCACTTTAAAGGATTATACCATAAGGTAGCAGTGAAGATTAGCATTATAAATGGTGTTACAGAGGACTTTTTCCTCAGTGAGTTATCCATGTATTGTTTTCTTACTTTGTTTGTTTTCTCTCTTTCTCTCTCTCTCTGTCTAACAGGAGCCTACAGACTCACACGCTATGATACAGCAATTTCCACTTTGGCAATTATACCTTCAGAATGTGAACATGCTGTTCTGAAAAGGTCATTTTGACCCCCCACCCAGAACTATTTAATTTACAATTACATAGACAATAATAAGGATTCTTATTTTTTTTTCTTCCATATTTTACATACTTCATTGGTCTTCCTGTGTTAATAAAGCTACACACTTAATACCTCAGATGAGCTGAATCGGTGCTAGAGTATGAGTCAAATTTGGCTGAATTTTGCAGTTTTGATGCTGATTTCCACAGGAAGACAGTTTGAGGTCCAGTGCCAGACAAAAGAGATCATTCTTTGGCCAGTACATCTCAACTAGTCCATAATAACCTGTTGGGGTGAGAAAAGCTAAAGCCAAAAGCTGTTGATTTCCCTAGAGTGAATCAAAACGATAGATTCAGTGGTGGAAGATCACAGCTGACTGGGTTTAGTCTTCTCATCACTAGCTGCAGATGGCATGCAATTTAGGGATGCCTATTTGGTAAAATTTACCATTTTCTCTTGAGATCACACATATGGCTTTGCATTGAAAAAAACAATTGAACCAGGAATAGCATTTTAAGCAACAGATGTAAATATCGACAGTGAAAGGATGCCCAAAAAGCAGAATATATCCATGTCAAAGAATGGAAAGAATTTGCATTATGCTTTACAGCACTCCATGTGACATTTTAACTTTAAAAAAAAAACAACAACAAAAAAGACAGAAAATAACCTTAAAAAATCAATGCATACAACACTTGCCAAACCTCCTAAATTGGATATGAGCTTCTGTCTTTACAGTTTATGGCTTTCAAATATTTAACATCTTTGTTTCGCCCAGATTTCATATTTCAAAGACACAACCTCAAATCCTCACATAACAAAGAGCTGTATTTACAAATATTAGGACTTGAGATGATCTCTTTGCTTGTTTTGAGATCTAGATTTAACTCAGAGGGAATATACGACCAACTTTTTTTTTTTTTTTTTTTTTTTTGCTGTAATTTGTCATAGAATCATAGAATCAACAAGGATGGAAGAGACCTCCAAGATCATCCAGTCCAACCTAGCACCCAGCCCTGTCCAATCAACTAGACCATGGCACTAAATGCCTCAGCCAGGCTTTTCTTCAATACCTCCGGGGATGGCGACTCCAACACCTCCCTGGGCAGCCCATTCCAATGCCAATCACTCTCTCTGTCAAGAACTTCCTCCTAACATCCAGCCTATACTTCCCTGGCACAACTTGAGACTGTGTCCCCTTGTTCTGTTGCTGGTTGCCTGACAGAAGAGACCAACCCCCACCTGGCCACAGCCTCCTTTCAGGTAGTTTTAGAGAGCAATGAGGTCTCCCCTGAGCCTCCTCTTCTCCATGCTAAACAACCCCAGCTCCCTCAACCTCTCCTCATACACCTTGTTCTCCAGGCCTCTCTCACCAGCTTTGTCATCCTTCTCTGGATACATCCCAGTATCTCAACATCTCACAGCAGCTATTTTTTGTACAGTTTAGACTTTGACCACTCAACTGGCATAGATTTTCAGCAAGTTGAATGACTGAAACTAAAATAAACAAAAAATGAATCTTGCAAAGTTATCCTATCTGTAAAACAGCTGTCAGGGTAAATCATAATACTGAACTGAGACAGTTAAAGGAATGATTACGTCCACAGTAAAAATCCACCCCAAACAATCTCCATTTATGTCGCATAGTACCAAGATTACTTTTATGACTCATGTAATCTGATTTCCCTTCTTCCAAGTGTAATTATAGACATTTCTTGATGAGACAAAGCCATCTCTTTGACAATATAGACTAAGTCTCTCCACTCTGCATGTGAGAAGACAGCAACTACGAGGTTAGATTTGAGCATGTATCTTTCACATTAATTAGTTTTTCTTCAGATTTTTTCTCAGTTTTCTGATTTAAATAACCTGGGCTACATCAAGACATGTAAATTACGGCATTAGTAAGAACATTCTGGGTTTTTTTCTGTTGCCATGGTTCAGGACCAGCTGGCAGTCAAGCCTCACAAGCCACTCACGCAACTGACTCCCCAGACACACACACACACACAGAATCACAGAATCACAGAAACAGCCAGGTTGGAAAAGACCCTTAGGATCAAGTCCAACCTATAACACTACTCTGCAAGATTCACCTTGTACCTAAGTACCACATCCAAATAGTCCTTAAACACATCCAGGGTGGGTGACACAACCACCTCCCTGGGCAGCTCATTCCAGTGCCTGACCACCCTCTCTGTGAAAAACCTCAGGGACCAGTGCTGGGCTCCATCCTCTTTAACATCTTCACAGATGATCTGGATGAGGGTATCGAGTCAGTCATCAGCAAGTTTGCAGATGACACCAAGCTGGGGGCAGATGTGGCTGGGTTGGAGGGCAGAAGGGCTCTGCAGCGGGACCTTGACTGCCTGGACAGATGGGCAGAGTCCAAGGGGATGGGGTTCAATAGCTCCAAGTGCTGGTGCTGCACTTTGGCCACAACAACCCCATGCAGAGATACCGGCTGGGGTCGGAGTGGCTGGAGATCAGCCAGACAGAGAGGGATCTGGGGGTGCTGATTGATACCCGCCTGAACATGAGCCAGCAGTGTGCCCAGGTGGCCAAGAAAGCCAGTGGCATCCTGGCCTGCATCAGGAATGGTGTGGTCAGCAGGAGCAGGGAGGGCATTCTGCCCCTGTACTCTGCACTGGTTAGACCACACCTTGAGTACTGTGTTCAGTTCTGGGCCCTCCAGTTTAGGAGGGACATTGAGATGCTTGAGCGTGTCCAGAGAAGGGTGACGAGGCTGGGGAGAGGCCTTGAGCACAGCCCTACAAGGAGAGGCTGAGGGAGCTGGGATTGTTTAGCCTGGAGAAGAGGAGGCTCAGGGCAGACCTTATTGCTGTCTACAAATACCTGAGGGGTGGTTGTGGCCAGGAGGAGGTTGCTCTCTTCTCTCAGGTGGCCAGCACCAGTACGAGAGGACACAGCCTCAGGCTACACCAGGGGAGATTTAGGCTGGAGGTGAGGAGAAAGTTCTTCACTGAGAGAGTCATTGGACACTGGAATGGGCTGCCCGGGGAGGTGGTGGAGTCGCCGTCCCTGGAGCTGTTCAAGGCAGGATTGGACGTGGCACTTGGTGCCATGGTCTAGCCTTGAGCTCTGTGGTAAAGGGTTGGACTTGATGATCTGTGAGGTCTCTTCCAAACTTGATGATACTGTGATACTGTGATACCTCCTGGTGTGAAGGAGAATCAGGAAAAAAAAAAAGGTGAAGTTCCATGGTTTGAGATAAAGAGAGTTCAAGAGAGCAGCACAAAGCAGTAGCAACAATCAGGGAGGGCAATAACACTAACTAAATGATATATACAGCGAGTGATATGAAGTGCAGCACTGACTGCAATGGCCCAGCCTGGCCCAGCCACCTCCTCCTGCTCCAACACCACCACCAGCATCAGTCACAAACAACTGTTCAAAAGCACCCGCAGTTGCTGCAGCCACTTTTGTATGGTGGGCACTATGTCTGTACGGCATTGAATACTCATTGGCTGGTTCTCAGGCATAGGAAGTTTAATTTAAACATGAGGAGGAATTTTTTTCACTGTGAAGGTGGCAGGACACTGGAACAGGCTGCCCAGGGGACTTGTGTAGTCTCCCTACCTGGAGATATTCAAAACCCAACTGGATGTGTTCCTGTATGATCTGGTACAGGTGATCCTGCTCTGCAAGGGGATTGGACTGGATGAGCTTTCAAGGTCCATTCCAGCCCCTCACACTCTATGATTCTATTATTCTATGATTCTATAGTTTGATGATTCTATGACTCAGCTGCCTGTCTTGGCTGTGACCCTTCCCAGCTTCCTGTGAAGGTTGTGTCCTGGTTTGACACTGTCTGCTCTAACAAGCAAACCCCCTCTCCCTTTACCCACCCCCTCACCCCACCCCCCCTTTCTGTGTGGGACAAAGAGGATCTGAGATGCAGATACGAAAATAGAAAACCTTCAGGAGTTGAGAGAAGGGAAAAAAACAACAAATTTGCAGAAATAATGCAAAGAAAATTAACAGTGTATGTACCTGGCAGGGGAACAGAAAACTGCATGCACAAGCAAAACAAGGACAAAAAGGAAGCACCACAGGCCAGAAGTAAGTGTGTGTGTGTGTGTGTGTGTGTAGGAACAAAAAAAAAACAGCAAAAAAAAACCCACATAAATATGGAATATGAAACTTTACAAGTTATAGAGTGAACTGCAAGTCTCATAAATCCCTTTCACCTCCAGCCAGCCCTTTCCTGGGCTTGACATCAGCATGGTATCTAATATGGGACATGGGGTATGTTGGGGTAGTCCCCACATCACTCTCATCTCCATTCCTTGTAAGGCCAGCCAGCTAAACCCAGTGCACAAACAAATAAAAAGTAATAATAAAAACACTGCCACCAAACCCAGAAATCTAACCTTATCATATCCCATCCCAGGGCATCTGTTCATCAGTCACATAGCTTAAAAAACTAGTTCAGATTTGGCCTGTTTTTATTTGTGAGATGGAAAGATGGGAAAGTAGAGCTCTGCTGTAGATTTGGTCAATATGAAAATGGTTCTACAAAGGAGAAGTGTGGCAGTTTGAGCTGATCCTCCAGCTCAGACATAGGGGAGAGATGAACATTCCAGGGATAGGCCACATAAATGGCAACAATAGATAAATTAATATAATTTCATTGGAGCATCAAGAACTTAATGTCTAGAAGCACAGTTTGTTCTCTCCCTTCTTCTCCCGCTGGCTTCTGCTGCTGCAGCTTCGCCTATCTTCCCCGGCTGCTGTTTTGGCTACTGCTGCTTCTGCTGCTTCGCTGCCGCTTGATCCCTCCCCCATCTCCCTTAAGGTTATTGTATTGTTTTTTTTCCCTTCCTTCCTTCTCTAGTTATTATTTCTCTTTACATTGTTATACTATAAGAAAATACAATTTCATCTTTCCCTGACTTTCAAAAAGGAGGGGGTTTTGTGTTGTGAATTTTTTTCCCAGGGGAGGAATCAGCCCAAACCCAGTACAAGAAGAGAAACAGATATCAATGTTGAAACATTTTTAGCACCATTATGAAAAGAAGACCCATCCATAGGGCAGTCAATGTGCTATAATATGTAGATAAATATGTTGGTGTCTGGTCTGTCCTTACGTATATTTTTACCTAGAGCATTTTTACCTTAAGCTGTTACATTGACAAACTGCTAACAGCTTTTGAGCATGCTGCAATACAAGTTCAGAAGAGTTCTAGAAGTAGTCATCATGAGTCTAGGCAGAGCTGGCAGCTCTTAAGTGGGAAAAAAAGAAATGTGTATGAACACAGGGACATAAAGAAATAATATTGATGAAGTGTTAGAAGAATTGTTAGACTAGATGTTTCTTAAATTCATGCAAAACTGATTGGGAGTACTCTCAGAGACATTGCAATACAATCTGTACAATCAAGGTATAAAGCAAATGTTCTGAGAGAACAGTAGAATTAATTGCATCTTTTGGTTCTTTGGTTTAGAATCATAGAATCAACCAGGTTGGAAGACACCTCCACGATCATCCAGTCCAATCTATCCCCCAGCCCTATCCAGTCAACTAGACCATGGCACTAAGTGCAGGCTTAAGCTTTATTGTAGAAATAGATATATCAAATCTGTAAAATAAGTCCCAGATGAATCCTACAAAGCAACACTGTCAAAAGAGGTAAAGAGGTTAGGATCAGCCTAAACCTTATAGTACATGGCAGCCAAAACTCATGCTATTACTAAAGTTGAAAGATAGTGACAACTTGCAATTGTTTGGTTTTTTTTTCCCTTGACATTAATTTACTAAATAATAAACAAGATAGTGCTGTGCTATGTTGCTCTTTTTATCTCTTTTCTTTCCTAAATACATTTGGCCAAATCTGCAGCTAGCAAGAGCTGGAGAAGATGACCCAACCAATCTTCAGAGCCTGAGGCAGATACACTTAACACATTATGTGACTCTAAGATTGAAATAAACCCCATTTCTTAAGGCAATGCTTAAGTCAGAGATGAGAAAGGCAAATACAAACATTGCGTTTGCTCAGAACTGTTGATCTAGACTGAAGGTTTGAATTCAGTAGATAGTAACATTTAAAGAATGACATACATTTGTAATATAGATACCCTCATTATAGTTTATCTACACTATTTGTGCTTTTTAGTAAGCTGCTCAGTATTGTCTGCAAAATAGTGAATGAATTGATGTGCCAATGAACTTCTGATGCTTTCCTAATCAAGAATGATGCAATCAAAGGGAAAAAAATTGAAGACATCAGGCAGAATGGGGATCTTTCATGGGTCACATCAAAGGAGGCATACCATAAACATGGAGAAAGGATTTCTAGGCCTGAATCTTGCCTAAAAATGCCTTTTGTGACTCGTTAGGAATGCATTCAGTTATGTTTTGAATTGTATCATTTCCATGTCAGAAAGGGAGGTTATAAGCAAAGTAGTATCAGAGGGAGAGCCTACAGGATAATTGAAGAAACAGAAAGGAAAGGAAGCAGAACAATGAGAATCCACTGTAAACCTCCCTCATAGCACAGAGATCAACATCAGAACTAGATATGTCTGTCTACATTTACAATGCCTTTGGTCCACTGATCCTTGTAAAAGGGATAGTTTGAGGTTTCTAGTTGGTAGAAGAATTGGGACTGTGTCCATTATGTCGTACAGATCCACCAGTTGACGTTTTAGGTTTTGCCCTGCACTCTCAATGGGCCATATTCCAACCAGAACCTAAGTGTTTGAAAAGGGATGTTGGTGAAAATTGCTGAAATGAAATTGTGTCTGATTTCAGAGATACCCTCACATTGGTAGATGCTCCACTGTCAAATGATAAGTTCGTTTTTATCCTGCCTACCTCAACACCAAAATCAGGCACCTACGTGTCTTAGATATCTGTGGTTCTGTGATCCTGTGTTTGTCCCATAGGTATCATCATGTCACTTTCAGGCTTCTCTCTAACAGACCCTGGAACAGGCTAAATAGTAGTACAGCTCCTTTCCCAACAAAGAACACATGTGGGCTTAAAATCTTCCATGTCTGGTAGCTTTCTAACACAATCCTGTCATAACCCACTCCAAAGTCCTTTACTAATGGGATATAGGCTGTCTGAAATCTTAGTGCAGCATTCAGGATTCATAGGCACAGACAGTATTTATGTCACTTACACCACCTCTTTTCACATAATTTTCTCCAACACCAGACAGCAATAATATGAGGCTGCTTAGCATCTTTTCATTGATTAGATCAATATCAGCATAAAGACTTTTGTATCTGTCTCTGTTAAATCATGTGAAAAATGTTTTAAAGAGTAAAAGAAGGAAAACATGGGAAATAATATGTGATAGGTGTAGAAAAAATAATATTAAATATAGACTGAGAGATAAAAATGACAGAATTGGCTAAGGAACTGTGCTAGTTTGAAGCAGAGTAGAATGTTTTGGTGAGAAGAACTAGATCATAGGCTGTGAAAGGAAAACAAGGGTGATGTCTACTCCCCTCAGAGTCTTGCTGAAGAAAGTAAACATTAGATAACACTCTCGACATTTTCACTCACTCTGCCTTGGGCTTCTGACAGAGCTGCATCTCCCTAACCTGCTACCTGCTACCCAGGATGCACAGCTAATAATGTCTTCAAAGTTACCTACACCAATTGTCAAGTTATTTTGAAGTTGATGCACTCCTAAAGGGCTTAGGTATCATCAGCAGTGTGGTGAAAACAGAGGCCATATTGGTGGAAACAGGAAAAATGTACTGCAGCATGCTTACTATAGCTTAGGATATGTTTGTGTCTCAGCCAGAACTCAGGAACTCCTGAGACCTGAGCACTTCTGAAAAGAAGTCAATAAAACACATGGATCCAAAAGTTTACTGATACGTTTGGAAGAATAGTGTAAGACCTAATACATGGGATAAAAGCTATGAAGGCTTTCCATAGATCAGCCTTACCTGATGTGATGGTTTGGGCTCTTACCCGCCCCCCCACACTTTGTATTTGCCCCAGCTAACTCAGACGGACCCTGGGAATATAGATGAAGCAATTTATTTACAGCTAGCAGAATTTACAAGCAGCTATTTACACTATATACAGTTATATACAATTATATACAGAAATATACAAAAGGATAAACAATACAAAAGCACAACTCCCCTCCCAGAAACCTGAGTCCCCAGGAGGGGCTCTCAAACCACCCCAACACCTCCCCCGGCCCCTCTCAACCTTACCCCAGTTCTCAGGAAGAAGAGAGGTGCAGCCAGGAGGTTAGGGAGCAAGGTTAGTAGGAGCAAGGTTAATGAGATGTGACTAGGTCTGAAGGCAAAAGCAGAAGGAAAGACAAAATGGAGAAAGTTTACTTCTTCTTCCCAGAGTTCTCAGCGAGACTGTGAGAGAAGTTGACATCAATTGTTTTCATTTCACTGCCTGTTATCTAGTTCTTTTACCAAAACATTCCAGCTTGCTTCAAACTAGCACACCTGAGCATAGTGGATGCTGCTCAGGTTAGCATGCCTCAGTGTTCTGGTAGGCCTGATGGGCCAGAAATAGACTTGTTTTGCTCCTGTGGTAAATAAGGTACACATGCTTAGCTTGTGCCTACCTTGTGCAAGGCTTATGCTTTCCCCAGATTTGGGTAAAGCAAGCCTTTGGCTTCATCTAATATGGTCAAGCTTGGCTAACTGCCATTCTGATTGGCTATTCTGTGTCCAAAGGCCCATTAGTCTCAGCTACATTGATAAAAGGAGTTGAGCAGGTAACACAATACACTCTGCCATTCTATTCATGCCTGCTGTTGCCTGCTGCCATTGCTTACCGCCTTATTGTTTGCCTGGAAACTCCACTGTCATGAGTTTACCAGGCATAGACTCCATGTGATCAGCCTGCATAGCCAGCGTGACATCATGCTGAGACTGCACATCGCCAGACACTCTGCCTACACCTGAAAGTCTCCTGCCAGGACAGGACATCCTGGAGATACACAGATCATCCAGAGGAGCCAAGGGACAAGGTCAGAGATTGTCTGCCTCTTTTCCCCAGAAGCCTGGGGAGAATCAAAAGTCTCAGTGATGAAACAGAATTCCCTGAAAGCATTTTGGGTATTGTCTGAAGTTGTAGCTAGCCTCATGAGTCGGGAGATAATATTATGTGAGTAAATACTTAAAGCCTCTTTGTCATTCACCATTGCCTTCTGCCATAAGCAGAAAGGAGTTCCTTAAGTCCATCTAGTGGGTAAGCAGTATTTTGACTGCAAGAGGTATGTGGCTGCAAGAATCTTCTCTTCCAGTTCAGTAAATGTTTATATTTTTGCAAATTATTTCTAGATATAGTTATTATCTGTGTAATGTTTCTATGACTATTATCTGTATAATGTTTCTATGACTCTGTGATGAACCCATCTTTATTAGAACTAGTGGTTGGGGGTGGTGAGAGTTCTAAATATCAAAATTAATAAACAATATTAATTTTGGAGCTGCTGTTCCCTTAATTCTCTGCTTCAGCCTGATTGATAGTGAGGTAAAGCTGTGTTGAAAGCTTAGCCTTTTCCATTTTCTGGCTTCCTAAATATCTAAATTTGTCTACAATATCCTTTTGGAAGAAATTCCTGATCGAGCTGAATCTGTAAATAAACCTAAACTAATTTTTGTATATACTGTGGGAATAGAGTTCCAGGAAAACAAACTAATTCTATTTTTATAATTCCTGACTCAGCCACATTTATTCTCTGCCTCCACAAGAGGCATATGCTCCAACCTCTTAACAACCCTCCCTTGGGAGTTCTACAGAACACCCTTGTTCGCCTTAGTCCTGCTACAGAGAACATCTGGAACTGCCACTATCTGGGCTGACCTGAGCATCTAGGTATTTCTCACCTATAACCATTTGGGATGCATAACTGCTAAGTATAGCTATTCAAGTACATCCTGAGAACACCTAACATAGACCCACAGAAAAGCTAGCTGTATAAAATACACTTTAAAAATGAACTGATGGTTACTGCCTTCTTCATAATAATGTGCTGCTACTCATGCAGGAAATAGTCTTCACTGCAGTCTCAAGTTGGAGAGAATGTGAAAAATTCCTACAGTTTAGGAAAAAGAAGTTTTTTTTAAAGTTCTGTTGCAGACAGGACCTGTGGCACTCAGTGGCTGGAAAGCAAAGATTTACCTTCTTCTCATTTGTGATGGTTTGGGTGTTCCCTGCCCCCCCACACTTTGGAAATCACCCAGACTAGACTCAGACAGCTCTGGAAATTGAATGAAGCTTATTAGTTACAGCTTAGTAGAATATACAAGCAGATATTTACAATATATACAGTTATATACAGAAATAGACAAGGTAAAAGGTAATACAGAAACACAACTCCCTTCCCAGAAACCTGAGTCTCCATGAAGGGCTCCCAACCACCCCTTCACCTTCCCCCTACCCCTCTCAACCTTACCCCAGTCCCAAGGAAGAATGAAGGTTCAGCCGGGGGGTTAGGAAGCAAAGTGGATTAGGAAAGAAAAACAAAGGGTGAGGTTAGAGAGATGCAGCTCAGAGCTCCCCGGAGAAGGACTTATTTATGTTTGGATTTTTGTTCTTATACATCTCAGCAAGCCTATGAGTGAAGTAGACATCACCATTGTTTTCCTTTCACAGCATAATCTAGTCCTTCTCACCAAAACAGTCTAGCTAGCTTCAAACTAGCACATCATTAAAGCAATATTTTGAGTAAGACATCTAGACTGTGACATGAACCTGCTTCTGCATTTTACATTACAGCCACTGAATAAAGCCCTAAAATTATCCTGGGAAAACTCAGTCTTCCTAGGCTGCAGCATCTATCACAGTATCACAGTATCACCAAGGTTGGAAGAGACCTCACAGATCATCAAGTCCAACCCTTTACCACAGAGCTCAAGGCTAGACCATGGCACCAAGTGCCACCTCCAATCCTGCCTTGAACAGCCCCAGGGACGGCGACTCCACCACCTCCCCGGGCAGACCATTCCAGTGTCCAATGACTCTCTCAGTGAAGAACTTTCTCCTCACCTCCAGCCTAAATTTCCCCTGGCGTAGCGGGAAAATTCTTTCCACTAATGTTTATATATCTAAATATAAAACTGAATTAAAGCAAGCTCATTATTAGCACTGTCTAACTTTGTATTGTTTGACTTTTGCATTCTTAATGATCTATCTTTCAGGTACTTTTTCCCTACAAAATGTTCTGCATGCAGATGAAGAATTACCAGTTGATATCCTGAATGATTTTATTCTAAAAACTGAAAGAGATTTATTCTTACTACTATTGTACAGACGTTGGTAATAGCCATCATACAATGCATTAGATTTGGTTGTTTCTTTTTGTTCTTTTATAGCTTCATATGCTTATCTCTTAATGAAATGTAGCACTTCTGGTAAATATGATACTCCACAGTTGCTTTTTCTGAACTGTTTACATTTATAGCAAAACAATAAGGTCATGTGAGGAGTTACACTGCAGAAAGCAATTCATACCTTGTTTGCTCCTCTCTTTTAGGCTACTATATGTGTCTGACGCTCTACAACTTGTTTATTTTGTAACTCTGTTGCATCTTTCACAGCTGTCTCTAACGAAACCATACTCTTAATTAAAGATTTTAAGGTTAAGTTGCTTCTGCTAAAAGCTGTATATTTGGATACTCATCACTATGCAGAGTGGGCAATGATTCTCTTTGGTTATTGCTTTAGGTATCACCAGACTAGCAGAATTAAACTAGTCACCTTGGCTTTAATATGCTGACTACAACTCATTCAATTTTGGAATGAAATTAGCTGGGAACAAAAACATCAATGAGACATAAACGGTTCAGCTATAGGAAAACAGAATCTTTTTCATTAAAAAAAGTAATGTGTTCAGCTTATGTTTTAACTTATAGAGAAAGATTTGACTATTTTCTTTCTTATTTCCTGGAAAGACATTTAGTTAATTTTCAGTTCTATCCAAGTGGGTGAATTAGTTTCTTTTATCCAAAAACATGAATGTGGTTTTGAGAAAGACCACTCTCAAAATGCAACGTAGATGGTACTGAACCAGTCTGTGTTCATAGAATCATAGAATCAACAAGGATGGAAGAGACCTCGAAGATCATCCAGTCCAACCTAGCACCCAGCCCTAGCTAATCAACTAGACCATGGCACTAAGTGCCTCATACAGTCTTTTCTTCAACACCTCCAGGGATGGTGACTCCACCACCTCCCTGGGCAGCCCATTCCAATGCCAATCACTCTCTCTGGCAACAACTTCCTCCTAACATCCAGCCTAGACTTCCCCAGGCACAACTTGAGACTGTGTCCCCTTGTTCTATTGCTGGTTGCCTGGCAGAAGAGACCAACCCCCACCTGGCTACAGCCTCCCTTCAGGTAGTTGTAGACAGCAATGAGGTCACCCCTGAGCCTCCTCTTCTCCAGGCTAAACACCCCCAGCTCCCTCAGCCTCTCCTCATAGGGTTTGTGTTCCAGGCCTTTCACCAGCTTTGTTGCCCTTCTCTGGACACATTCCAGCACCTCAACATCTCTCTTGAGTTGAGGGGCCCAGAACTGGGCTACTATCTTCAGCAACTACAGAAAGACCTTTGGGTTTTGATTTTTTTAAAAAAACTTCTGTAGATTTATCAACTTCCTATGAAAATAAAATTAATTTCTTAGTTACACACTGTGTGAAAAAAGTACTTCTTTTTGATCATTGTAAAGCTACTGCCTACTCATCTCCTGAGGTGCTTTTTAGAGCTTGAGTTATGAAAAACAGTGCACAAAAGTTCCCTATTAATTTCCTCCATATAATTTTAATTGTCTCAACTTATATTCTTCCTTTTTAAACTTATTTTTCAAAGGTCAGGAGCTGATTTTTTTTTTCCTTTTGATTGAATATCTTGATTTCCTCAATCAGCTTTTCTGGAGACCCATCAGTTCACAATTACTTTAGATGACATTTTTCCCCATGTTCTTTTGAGGGGCATTTATAAAACCTGACTTTTAAAATCTGAGTGAGGTGTCCTACAAAAGATATCTCAAGAGGTTGAGATTTTACCTGATTTCATCCACCTCTCTCAAGACAGATGCTTGCTATCTTGAAACAGCATAAGGTAACAATCCACTACAACCAGAGAAACTCAGAGGATCAGTTTCCCTTCACTTTTCTGACCCTGAGAAGTTAGTGCACTAGTGTTCTATCCAGGTTCCCATGCATACACTCAGAGATGCTATTCTCTTTTCAAGACTTTATTCTGAGACTCATTGATGCAGCTGTGCTGGATCCTGAAGTTCCCACAGATTCTTCAGTTTCAGAGTTCTCCGCAGATTCTTGTGAGTATTCTGGAATACAGTTTACCTCTTCAAGGACTTTCAGCTGTCAAAGAAAGTGAGAAATGTTGCACAGAAGTGAATTTTCTAAAACAAAAATAGTCATCTATATCTTCTACATCATCAAAGAAAAGCAATAATGGTTGAATTTCTTCTGAACTCATGTCCATCCTCACTAATGAGCATTTTTGTCAGACAGATCAAAGACTTCCATGAAGTCTGGATGAAGGATGCATTCCCTCAAATTTCCAGAGTAGAACCCCTTTGATGCATGTTGTGGTAGCTGGTCAAAGCAAGGAGAAACACCTGCTGCCAGTATTGGGGAAGAAGGGTAACTTGACTGACAGCACGACTATTGCAAGTCGCACTAAACAGAAGACTAATTATTCACATGGTGAAATAGAGCATAACTTCAAAGAATATAATAGGTCTTTAAAAATGTGCCTTTCAGATCCTGAAATTATTTCTTCTGCAAATTATGTGTCTTGTGGTTTCTGTGAGGAATCTTGCCCTCACTATCCTCTCATTTCTTATGTGCCTGGATTAAAAAAATATCTTCTTCTTAAACTTCCAGCATAGGGTATCCACTATATATTACTTCAGGCATTTTAAATTAACACCTGCCCGTTCACAGGCATGCACTAATTCGTTGTGTTATGGGATCCAAAGGCTCACCATGGATTCTAGTGGATGTTGAGTGGTTTGTGTGCCATGAAACTAGTCTACTCCAGAATCATAGAATCATAGAATCAACCAGGTTGGAAGAGACCTTCAAGATCAGCCAGGACAACCTAGGACCCAGCCCTAGACAATCATCTTGACCATGGCACTAAGTGCCTCAGCCAGTCTTTTCTTGAATACCTCCAGGGATGGTGACTCCACCACCTCCCTGAGCAACCCATTCCAATGGCAAATCACTCTTTCTGCCAATAACTTCCTCATGACATCCAGCCTAGACCTCCCCTGGCACAGCTTGAGGCTGTGTCCCCTTGTTCTGTTGCTAGCTAGCTCTGAAAAATGTCAATGCAAGCCAGTCCATGTCATAGGGTGCAGAATTGACCTCCACCATGTTTCATTTAGTAGTATAGAGACAGTCTTCATGATCTGCTTATAGAAAAAAATATAAGTGCATGCAGAGGAGGAAATTTTTCTGTAGTATTAGATAGCAATAGTCTTGAATGGCATCCTTTAGCTACTGTATGATGCCTTGCCTTAGCACTTGATGAGAGCATGTTGCATTTTAAGGTAACTTTTAAATCACCAGAATGTAAAACAAACAAATAAATAAACCTCCAAACCCTCAAAATCCAGTGAAATGTTTAAACAATCTCTTTGTCAACTGCATGTTTATATTTTCTTTGTACAGCCTTAAACTCTTGGTGATAACAGACATTCGAAACCAAAATTATATGAAGAACATAGCACTATAAAAAGCTTAGCAACTGCATCCCTAATCCCTAAGGATTAGTTTAAATAATTATGCATTTGTTCCATAGGAAAATATAATTGTCAAATATTTATGCACTGAGAAAATGAGCCCATCCAGAATCTTTGTTAAAACAGAGCAGCATCCAAAAGCTGCCTATGCAGCGCTCTGATTATGTGAATCTGTGAACCTACTGATGTTTTGGATTGAAGAAGGAAACTCTTCAGCATGACATTCCATTCTGATGTGCCCAGTGTCAAGTATTTCTCTGGAAGTGGCAATATATATGGAATGAGGTGCTTATTAAAGAGTAACTCTTGGAAGTTGTAGCATGTTCTGAGTGTTTCATAGATTCATCAGTTCTGAGGCTCATGCTGGAGTGTGTCCAGAGAAGGGACACGAGGATGATGAGAGGGCTGGAGCACCTCTCCTGTGAGGACAGACGGAAAGAGTTGGGGCTGTTCAGTCCGGAGAAGAGGAGGCTCCAAGGTGACCTTCTTGTAGCCTTCCAGTATCTGAAGGGGGCCTACAAAAAAGCTGGGGAAGAGACCTTTTAGGCTCTCAGGGAGTGACAGGACTAGGGGGGATGGGGCAAAGCTGGAGGTGGGAAGGTTCAGACTGGCCGTGAGGAGGAAGTTGTTCATCATGAGAGTGGTGAGAGCCTGGAATGGGTTGCCCAGGGAGGAGGTGGTTGGGGCCCTATCCCTTGAGGTGTTTAAAGCCAGGATGGATGTGGCTCTGGCCAGGCTGATCTAGGGTAGGGTGTCCCTGGGCATGGCAGGGGGATTGGAACTGGATGACCCTTGTGGTCCCTTCCAACTCTGACTGATTCTGTGATTCTATGACTATTGCAAATCATCTAGTTTGACCCTCTACATACTGCATAGATTTTTTCTGATTTATCAACTGAATAAACAGCATAATCAAATTACCAGGTTTTATCTTTGTGATGATATTTAGCAGTAAGGGGAAAATTTCTTTGTCTACATAAATGAATTAATTTCTTTACTGGAGGTTACTATAGAGCTTGGGTTTGGTTTTAATTTATTGTAAGAGAACAGTGATTGGGTATGGCTGAATAATTCTTTAATCATTACTATTGTTAATTATATTTTTTAATATTGTCTGCTTAATGCACTGCATGCTTCCACTTAATGCACCTTGTGAACACAATTTTTCAAAAGTGAATAATTTTTTTGCAAACCTAGAAAGTACATATATAGGAAAATCAGGCTGGATGTTAGGAGGAAGTTCTTGCCAGAGAGAGTGATTTGCCATTGGAATGGGCTACCCAGGGAGGTGGTGGAGTTGCCATCCCTGCAGGTGTGCAAGAAAAGACTGGCTGAAGTTCTTAGTACCATGGTCTAGTTGATTGGACAGGGCTGGGTACTAGGTTGGACTGGATGAGTTGAAGGTCTCTTCCAACCTGGTTAATTCTATGATCATGTGATTTCTGCATAGAATTTCCAGAACTTAATTTGTCTCCCTAAAATTACTTTTAAAATGTGATAGAATCATAGAATCATAGAATCAACCAGGTTGGAAGAGACCTCCAAGATCATCCAGGCCAACCTATCACCCAGCCCTAACCAATCAACTAGACCATGGCACTAAGTGCCTCATCCAGTCTTTTCTTGAAGACCCCCAGGGACGGTGCCTCCTTCCACAGTGCACAATATCATCCATCAGAAGATTCCTTGGAATCCATCGGAATCCATGGAAGATTCCTTCCTGAAAGAAGAGGAAAAACATCCCATATGAGTCTAAGGCTTGAGTCAAGAAGTCTGAAAGAAAGGGCTAAAAGGCTTTGATAAAGCCTGTACTGAAAAACTCCCCTTCTCTTGCTGACAGAACATATTTCAAAAGCATTAGACAAAATGAAAATGCACATTGTGTTGTTGGGTATCACATTTATTTTGTTCACATTCCTTTTCTATCAGTAGTAAAATGTTGAAGAAAATAAGGATTTAGTTCATCTCATGTGGCATAATAGGTCCTATACAGTGACATACAAAGGTAAGAGTATGACTTCTTTTTTTTCTGGGGATTCGCATCAGGATTAAATACTACTCATTAAAAACCTACGAAGTCCGTGTATAGTCACATTCTGTATCTAGAACTATCCCAGGAATGATTTAATGCACAAGAAAGTCATAGAATCATAGAATCATAGAATCAACCAGGTTGGAAGAGACCTCCAAGATCATCCAGTCCAACCTAGCACCCAGCCCTAGCCAGTCAACTAGACCATGGCACTAAGTGCCTCAGCCAGGCTTTTCTTGAACACCTCCAAGGACGATGACTCCCCCACCTCCCTGGGCAGCCCATTCCAATGCCAATCACTCTCTCTGGCAACAACTTCCTCCTAACATCCAGCCTATACTTCCCTGGCACAACTTGAGACTGTGTCCCCTTGTTCTACTGCTGGCTGCCTGGGAGAAGAGACCAACCCCCACCTGGCTACAGCCTCCCTTCATGTAGTTGTAGACAGCAATGATGTAGACAGTCACTACAGAAAGGAGGAAATGAACACTTTATTTCATAGTAGCTGCTTCCCTTTATAGACAAAGAGCAAAACACAAAAGGAAGATGGAAGAAAAAGAAGGAAAATGATGGTAAAATATTTGACACCTTGACAAAAAGTTAATGAAGGTTACTGTGCTAGTTTGAGCCTAGCTAGAATATTTTGGTGAGGAGAATTAGATTATAGGCTGTGAAAAGAAACAATGGTGATGTCTACTTCACTCATAGGCTTGCTGAGATGTGTAAGAACAAGAACACAAACAGAGATAACAGAGTTGCTCTTGAGCTCTGGCTGCATGCACTTTTCGCTCTCTAACCTGCCGTCTGCCTGACTAATCCTTCTGCTTCCTAGCCCTCTTGGCCGACCCTCCAAACTCATGATGAACATAAGGCAAAGTCAGGGGTAAGAAGAAGGTGGAAGGGTGGTTAGGAGCCCCTTCTGGGGACTCTGGTTTCTGGGAGGGCTGTTGTGCTTCTGTGTTACATTTTAACTTGTCTATTTCTGTCTATAGCCGTCTAGATTGCAAATATCTGCTTGTACATTGTGCTAAGCTGTAAATATAAAGCTTCATTCTTCAATATCCAGCTTGGCTGAGTCTAGTCTGGGTGATTTTCTAAGTGTGGGGAGGGCAGGTAACACCCAGACCATCACAGTTATTCATAGCTTTTTCTTGCAGAAGAAAGAAATCTAATGTTAATGAGTAAAGTATTGAGAAGTTGTTAAATTCCTAAGTACTGGAACCTCTTTCTTGAGTGTTAGATAGGAATGTAATTACACAACCAAAGAGGATCTTCACTTCATGCTTTACTGTTAAGTCTAGCCCTCAATTCCTGGAGGTAACAGAGAAAGTTTAAGGGAATGAAGACTTTTCCTTGGTTGAGGAGGATAAAGTTAGAGATTAGACTAATCTGATAGACTTCTATGAGGGCATGACTGGGAGGATAGATGAGGAGAAGGCAGTGGATATTGTCTACCCTGAATTTGGCAAAGCTTTTGACACTGGCTTCCACAGAATCTTCATAGACTAGGTTAGGAGGTGTGTGTTAGATGAATGGACAACTGGCTGAAAGGAAGAGCTCAGAGGGTCATGGTCAGTGACAGAGTCTAATTGGAGGCCCATAACAAATGGTGTTCTCCAGGGGTCTGTACTGAGTCCAGACCTGTTCAATATATTCGTCACCCCAATATATTCACCAACCTGAAGGGATAGAGTATGAGGACACAAAACTGGGAGGGGTGGCTGACACACCAAAAGGCTGGGCTGCCATCCAGCATGACCTGCACAGGTTGGAGAGCTGAGCAGAAAGTAACCTTATGAAATCCAACAAGGGCAAGTGTAGGGTACTACACCTAGGAAGGAATGACCATGATCCAAAAATGTGCCCTTGTGGCTAAGAAGCCCAGTGGCACCCTGGTGTGACTCAAGAAAAGTGTGGCAAGGAAGTGGAGGGAGATTTTCTTTCCCCTCTACTCTGCCTAGTGGGGCCTCATCTGGAGTGCTGTGTCCAGTTCTGGGCTCCCTGGTTCAAGAAGGACAGAGAAGTGCTTGAAAGGGTACATCAAGGGGCTGTGAAGATGATTAGGGGACAAGAACACCCCTCTTAAGAAGAATGTCTGAGGGACTGGTTGCTTCTTAGCCTAGAGAAGAGGTGGCTAAGGCGGAATCTTATCAATGCTTATAAATATTTATGGGGTGGGTGTCAGGAGGATGTGACCAATCTTTTTTGCAGTGGTGTCCAACTAGAAGAGGCAATGGACACAAACATGAGCATAGAAGTTCCATCTAAACATGAGAAAGAACTTTTTCACTTTGCAGGTGGCACAATACTGGAACAGGCTGTCCAGAAATGTGGAGGAATTGCCTTCTCTGAAGTCATTCAAAACTCACCTGGCCACCACCCTGTGCAACCTGCTCTAGGTGAACCTGCTCTGGCAACCCCTGGTGTTCTCTGATTTTGTGATTCTGTGATCTTCTGTGTAATTATTACAAATAATACCTTTGCAAAATATGCTACTTTAACTTATTCCCTGGTAAAAAAAGGTCTGCCATTCTGAAGTATTTTCACCATACTATTAGCACATCTTTTCAGCAGTTTATTAAAGTTTCAAGAAGCAGTTATGCAGATTAGCCTAAATGTCTTAATATGCTTTACCACCAGATTTCTGTTAAAACAGTACAAATCATTACATTCATTCATTCATCATCATTTGGCTGTGAGGTTCCTGGGTGCCAAAAATAGTAAACACTTGTGGAATCCACAATAATTGAGAGAAGCAGTAAATTACCTCTTAAGTGCTCATCAAGGTGAGAACAAGGCACTTCATGACTCTTCGTACATTCTTGTTAGGAATTTTGCCAAGTCAGGGCAATTCAGAGGTTCATATAGAAGCTGGGAGTTTTAACCTTCCTAGCAGTGTTTGTGCTGTATGAATCCCATCTTCTCTCCCCCTCCCCCTTTTTTTTTTTGGTAGAAATACATAACCTATTAGAATAAAAAAAAAAAAGAAAGAAAGAAAAAGTAAAAGTAGATTGCTTTGGATGAAGAATTGTGCTTAAATCCCCAATATATGCTGCTCTACTCCAGTCTGATAATTTTAAATGCAATGTATATACCTGCTTCATTTCCTTTAGAGTTCATGCAGGATGAGATGTTGCATTTAGCTGTAGTTTGATATGAGAAAAGTTCCCTCTGTAAGGTACAGCATCAATGCCTCAACATTGAATATTGCCAATAAAGCAGCTGTTGCTTGGTTTGTCAACATAAGCATCTGCTGTATAGCTGGTAGAAACAGCATCATGGAACAATTGTCTGCTTTTGAAGTTTCACTTTCTTCCCAGTTCTGTCCTTTATACGATGCAATTCAAGGAGCTGAAAAAGTTTGCCTTTGGCACTAACAAGGCACATTAGCAAGGTGTAATTTTTTGATTTGCCTTTAGCTGGAACACCAGCCCTTGGTCTTTCAAAAGTCACTTACCATTCTAGTCATAGAATCTGATTGATCTCCTCTTAGCCACAACAGATACCAAATTACCCACACAGTAAATGAATCGTGTGCTGCTTCTTTGTGTAGTCCACTGTGATTATTCCACTCCCCTATGAGGACAGGCTGAAAGGGTTGGGGCTGTTCAGTCTGGAGAAGAGGAGGCTGTGAGGTGACCTTATTGTGGCCTTCCAGTATCTGAAGGGAGCCTACAAAAAAGCTGGGGAAGAGACTTTTTAGGCTCTCAGGGTGTGACAGGACTAGGGGGAATGGAGCAAAGCTGGAGGTGGGAAGGTTCAGACTGGCCGTGAGGAGGAAGTTGTTGAGCATGAGAGTGGTGAGAGCCTGGAATGGGTTTCCCAGGGAAGTATGTTGAGGCCCCATGGCTGGAGGTGTTTAAGGCCAGGCTGGATGATGCTCTGGCCAAGCTGATCTAGAGTAGGGTATCCCTGGGCATGGCAGGGGGTTGGAAGTAGATGATCCTTGTGGTCCCTTCCAACCCTGACTGATTCTATGATTCACTGTGCCTGGAACCAGGTAATTTTAGGCAGTGAAGTTCCAAGGAGGCAAATATGCATCTTACCTGCCCATTTGTATAGCAACCAAGATGGGAAGGGCTCGATCATTCATTCTTACTCTCCTGTTCCTTCTTTCGTGTGCATGGATAGGCATCTATCCTGTTTATACACATTTTTGTTCTCATAGAAGAAATAGTGATTTATTTTGTCTTTTGATTGCTCATCTTACTGTGTATTCTGTTGCAGGTGGCTCCAAGGCTGTGCAGCTGACTTGGGCTAGGATGCAGATGGCAATAATTACTAAAAGAGTTTATACAGGAGGTATCCAGGGAAAGCACATGCATTAGAACACAATAATCTATGAAAATGTGCATGGAATTCTGTGTCACACTGATTGTAAATTGGCTTCCTAAGCTGCACAGGTCCTTGTTGAGTGTGGCCATGTATTATCAGGTGACTTATATAAATCTTGCAAAAGCATAATAGACACAGAGATCTGCTTCGAGATACTCTGAGTGGAAATTGTTTCAGCTTTCATTGTCTCAGCAAAGCAGACAAACAGCTTTCAGGGAAAAAAAAATATTCTTCTAAAGGTTTTTGTCCTATACAGATAAAAATCCAAGGCCTCTCACATATCTTCTTTCTGCTTTCTGCAGTCAGCATGGTTTCTCAAATTATTAAGTTGGCTGAGTTCTGAAGCTGCTGAAACCAGAAGCATGAGAGAAGAAATGTTACCACAATATATTTTGGGGAAAGAAAATTTGGAATTCTTTCACTATTAAACCTTCTCTCGTTCTTAACTGATGGCAATCATACTAGAACTGAAAACCCACAGAGAAAAAAAAGTAACCATGAGACAACGTTACAGAACATCTGAGGTAGTGCTGGATACTCATCTGTATTTAAGTAAATCCATAGGTTTCTAAACATCAGTCACTGACATCAGCTACTAAGTGAGTTTCTAAACAGCAGTTTAGAGTTTAAACATCAGTTACTAACGTCAGTTACTGAGTTTCTAAATAGCAGTTTAGAGTTTAAACATCAGTTACTAACGTCAGTTACTAGGTGAGTTTCTAAACAGTAGTTTGGAGTTTAAACATCAGTTCCTAACATCAGTTACTGAGTTTCTAAATAGCAGTTTAGAGTTTAAACATCAGTTACTAACATTGGTTACTAGGTGAGTTTCTAAACAGCACTTTGGAGTTTAAACATCAGTTACTAACATCAGTTAGTAGGTGAGTTTCTAAACAGCAGTTTAGAGTTTAAACATCAGTTACTAACATCAGTTGCTGAGTTTCTCAACAGCAGTTTAGAGTTTAAACATCAGTTACTAATGTCAGTTACTAGGTGAGTTTCTAAACAGCAGTTTAGAGTTTAAATATCAGTTCTCAACGTCAATTACTGAGTTTCTAAACAGCAGTTTGGAGTTTAAACATCAGTTACTAATGTCAGTTACTGAGTTTCTAAATAGCAGTTTAGAGTTTAAACATCAGTTACTAACGTCAGTTACTAGGTGAGTTTCTAAACAGCAGTTTAGAGTTTAAACATCAGTTCCTAACATCAGTTACTGAGTTTCTAAATAGCAGTTTAGAGTTTAAACATCAGTTCCTAACATCAGTTACTGAGTTTCTAGATAGCAGTTCAGAGTTTACACGTCAATTCCTAACACCAGTTACTAGGTGAGTTTCTAAACAGCAGTTTGGAGTTTAAATATCAGTTACTAGCATCAGTTACTAAGTGAGACTTAGTAAAAAATGGACTATATGCTCAGAGCTCTGATCTCTGATGTGTTGGAAAATACAACTAACAAAGAATTAATTAATTTAGCCATGCTTGTCACCTACTTCAATCTAATTAATAAACTGAGAGTGATGATTGAATTTAAAATAGCAATAGGTGTGCTTAATTATTTCAGGTTTAGAATAAATATCTAATTTTTATCTAAATTTTGGGTTAGAGAAGAGGTGGAAGGATCAGAAAGATTCTGTTATCAGTTATTCTCTCTCTTTTCTAACAATGAGACTCTAATCGAATTCTGCCAAGTTTACATGGATTATTTTTGCAAATAAAATCTTCAACAAAACAAAAAGTTGTAAAGATGCAGAATAGAGGAAATAAACCTGGTAGCTGTTGATTTGTAATGATGGGAGATAAACTGTTACAGATTTGTACAACTGTTTCCCACAGAGGTATAGTGGTGAGAAGATAGATCCAAAGGCTATAAACAGTCCTGTCAAACAAGAACATACCAAACAGTGGTTTTGGTGACAAGTAAGTAGAAAGTGTATTACCCTTTTGAACCTTTTTGTATGGGAGAGATATACGCTATAAACAGTGTATCCCAGTGCTCCATCAGTATCAGTAGGAGCAGACAGAGCAGCACATCATCTCCAAACATGACCCATCTCACTAACCCCATGAATGCAAAGTTTAAGGGATCCTTAGTCCATAATAATTACCTGTGTATATAATACATTTCTAGTCTCAAGTCCTAGCTCTAGTTCAGAAGTTTTCTAGTCTCATTTTATCAACAGTGACTCCACCAGAGTTGGTGTCCTGGAGTCCCGTATACCCCAAAATTCCTCTCCCTCTGTGGTTTGAATGGGAGAGGAAAAGGAGGGAAAAGACCTGTTTTCCCCCTCTGCCCTGCAGGCATGAAGCGGGGAAACAAGGGGCCCTTCTGGCATAAGGGGTGCCCCATGCAGTGCCCACACTGGAATTGGGCTGGGGATTGGCTGTTGTCTTCACACCTATGCAGTGGTAACTCTGCTCTTGGTCTAGGAAGAGTATAAATATTGGGGGACTTCCCGCCTTGGGGTTCCTGCCTTAGAATTCTCCCCCACCTGGATAGATTCTGTGAGAAAGAATCCCCTGGTGCTCCAAAGGGACAGGACAGTCCCTGCTTTGGACAGCTTCCACCATAAACACCCTTTATGCAGGCTCAGTAGTCCTTGACAACCCTTGGATGAATTCTGAAAGAGAGCGAGGGGACAAACATCTGGACTGCTCCTCCTTTCAGCCAGCCTGACTCACCTGTGAGTAAACTTTGTCTCAGTGTGATTAATAGTGAGGGATGCTATATTTAATAGCTCAGCCTTTTCCAACTTCTGACTTCCAAAATAGTCAAATTACCTATGGTATCCTTGTAGATCTTCTCAATCAACTGAATCTGCTAATAAAAACTAAATTAATTTCTGTATCTAGTTTTGGGGGCAGGTTTTTGGGAAAACAAAAACCTCTATTTTTTCTATAAATTCCTGCATTAATTCCCTGCCTCCACAACAGTTGGTAGCCAAGCCCTCTCTAGCATGCACAGAGAATTTCATAGAACTGCACAAACATGTCTAGAGAGGACCTCTGTTGTGGAGGCAGGGAATTAATGTGGCCAAGTCAGGAATATATATACCAAAAAATGGAATTATTTTGTTTTCCTGAAACCTCACCCCAAAACTGTATACAGAAATTAATTCAGTTGAATTAGCAGACTCAGATTGATTGAGAAGATCTTACAAGGATACTATAGATAAATTGGGCTATTCTAGAAGTCAGGAAATGGAAAAGGCTAAGCTATAAACACAGCTCTTCCACTATCAACCAGGCTGAGCAGAAAAAAGCTACTCACAAGTGAGCGAGGCTGTCTGAGAGAAAGGGTGGTCCAGGCGCTTGTCAGCACTCCTGCAAAGCACATCTGAGGTTCATTAGGCCTATTAAGCTTGCACAAAGGGTGCTTATGGTGGGGAGCCATCCTAAGCAGGGACAGTCCTGTCCCTCAGGAGCTTGTCCCTTGCTGCACCAGGGGACTCTCTCTGCAGGAACTAT
Organism: Pogoniulus pusillus; assembly: GCF_015220805.1. Classification (NCBI taxonomy): domain Eukaryota; kingdom Metazoa; phylum Chordata; class Aves; order Piciformes; family Lybiidae; genus Pogoniulus; species Pogoniulus pusillus. Next base: position 42,854,036 of record NC_087266.1, read on the forward strand.
CCAGGTGGGGAAGAGCTCTAAGGTAGGATGCACCCCAATATTTATCCCTTTTCTAGACAAAGAGTTGATTTACCATTTCCTAGGCATGAAGCACACAGCCAGTCACCAGCCTGATTCCACCATGGGCATCTGCATGGGTCACCCCTCACACTGGAAGGACCTTTTGCTCCCCCTCCTTCAAGCCTGCAGAGCCGTGGGGCAAAACATGTTTTTTGTGTCTTTCCTCTCCCATTCAAACCATGGCCTGAAAGGAGTTTGGGGTATCCAGGACTCCAGGACAACCTCAGAGGGCCATCTAGTCCAACCTACTCTTTGGTGCAGGGTTATCAGCAATATTAGGTCAACCAGCCTTAGAATCATAGAGTCAACCAGGTTGGAAGAGAGCTCTAAGATCATCCAGTCCAAATCTTGAACACGGCCATGGACACAAATTCCACAACCACCTTTGACAGCCTGACCAAGTGTAGCTCTACCAAATTTTTGGGGTTTGTGTACAATTTTCTTTTGCAAAGCTGCACCTTGTGGTCATTGCCCCTTATTATATCATATGGCACTACCATGGAGACTTTGGCTGCGTGACCTTGTCAACATTCTTCAAAGAGATATAAACAGAATCCCTTAGGCTCTTTTTCACTGAGTTATATAACCTCAGTTTCCTTATGTGCTGTTCATGGTAAATATTCTGTGGCCCTCAGACCTCACTAGTACTAAGTAGAAGGGAAGAAAAACTTCCCTTGATCTTCTGACCTGAGTCTTGTAATACAGCTCAGTATGGCTTTAAGCCAGCTAGTCCCTTCCTGACCTGTGCTGATGCATGGAATCATTTAACCCTAAGACCAGAATCTTTCACTTTTTCTTGTAGAACCTCATGAGCTTTTTTTTTTTTTTTTAGGTCTAGTGCTAAAGTTTATTGCATTCTCTTTGTCCCCTTGGGTAGACTTGTGACGTTTGTCATGGCCACAGTTACTCCTTCCACTTTGTTTCATCTGCAGATGTTCTAAGTGCATTTTGAGTTATTATCCAGGTCATTGAAGATGTTCCTAGGATGGGAACCAGCTGGGATCCAGGTCTTTGCAAGGAGTTCTACATTTCTCACTACAATTTCAGAGGGACATTTAACTATCGTTGTGCCTGAATCCAGTTAATTTTCAGCCCATATAATTAATCCATCTGTTTTCCCAGCACATGCTTTCTCAGCTGTGAAAGAATGCCTAAAAAATGCACTACAAGTCAAGGCAAATTCCATACAGCATTTCCTCTTTTCATGTGCTCAGTCATTATATTGTACAAAGACAACAGATATTTTGTGCACACTTTATTGTTGGAAAGTCTGTGCTCAGTATTCCTGATTACTTTTCTTTGTCTTTCTCTTGCTTGGAAGTGGATTCCAAGAGTACATGCTTCTTGATCTTCCAAAGCACTGGGGAAAGACGAGACAGACAATGCTTTCTTTAATTCTCCTTTTTACCTGTTTAATAATTTGGTTTGGTCTGGTTCTTCCATACAACAGGATAGGCAGCAAGCCTCACAAACACACCAAACATCTCATTCAGCATCTGTTAATAAAACCATGAGCTGAGGTACACCTAAATACTATGAACTTTTGTTCTAAAATGAGAATTTCTTCTCCTTTCCAAACACTGCTGATACACACAGAGGTCAGTTGAGTTCTTCACTCTCTTCAGAATAGTTCATGATGAGGCTGTCTTCCCCCTTTATCACCTTCCTTTCATTTTCTCTAACATTTTCTTTGCATCCTTTCATTTTCTCTAACATTTTCTTTGCAACTGACATAACCATACAATCCCTACCAGTTTGCCTTCACACATTCCACCAATCTTAGTTCCATCTTGGCATCTTTTCTCCTGACCTTGTCCCTAGATACTTAAACAATTCCTCCATAATTCTTAATGGGTGGACTCAGTGATCTTAAAGACCTTTTCCAACCAAAATGATACTATGCTGCTCTGTTGCCTTGTCTTATTGCCTGTTTGTGGTTTGTTGTTTTGTTGGTTTTGGCTGGTTTTTTAGCTTTTGTGGATTCTCTTTGTTTAAGTTTATGGGAGACTTGCATGCTTAGCCAACAAGTGATTTGCCAAAATCATCACTATTCCAGCACAATAGACTGGGAACAGGATTTTTAGTAGAGCCTCTAATGATAACACAAAGGTAAAGGTTTTAAACTAAAGGTAGGTCAATTCAGGCTAGATATAAGGAAGATATTTTTTGCAATGAGGGTGATGAAACATTGGAGCAAGTTGCCCAGAGATGCTGTAGATACTCCATCTTTGCTTGCCCGTGTCACTTCCAGGTCAAAAAATTGCCAATGGCAAACAGAGCTGCCACAATTTTTACCTCCAGTCTGGAAAGAAGAAACTCGAGTCAGTTTGTCCATTGTTGCCAAAACCAGGATGGCAATAGAAATGTGGCTTTGCATGAGCTGAATTACTTGGGGTAATTAATGAAGCAGGAATTATAAAATATGTAGCTATTTTATTTCTAAAAAGCCCTGCCCACAAACTGTATACAAACTAGTTAAATTTGGGTTCTAATGCAGTCAGGAAAACCTTTACAAGGATGCTTATTGGAAATTTAGTAATTCAGGAGAATCAGAAAATTGGAAAAGGTTTAGCCACGAAAATGGCTCTGCCCCAGTTATAAATAGGCAGCCTGGAGCCCTAGGGAAAGTCTGTTCTACTCATGGCAGTGAAGTAGAATTCAGAGACAGCCGCTGGTTCCTTTGCAGCAGTGTTGGAACTGCTTGGCGTCTTGATAGCTGTTGAGAGGTTTCCAGGTCTTCCCAGGCTCTAGCCGGGTGCTGGGAAAGAGGCAGACGATCTCTGATCTGACCCTGGTACCGCCTGCATGGATGTTTGAAGAGGCTCAGGCAGGGACTCTTGCAGATATGCAGAGAACATGATGTTGGTGGCACTTCTCATCATGTCATGAGGCTCTTAATGTCTTCTCTTTGGAAACTTGAGGCACTTAAGTTTCCAAGTAGTTCAAGCCCAAAACATCAGGGCTAAGCTGGGCTGAAGCATGAGGCAGAGCAGAACATGTTGTCAAAGCTGAGAGCAGTGAGGCAAGGCATGTTGTCTGAGCAAAGCAGAACACAGAGCAGAGCAGAACACAGAGCAGAGCAGCACACACTGAGGCAGAGCAGAGAAGCAGAGGCAGCACAACTGATTGCAACTTAGCTCCATTTATATTACTTGTGGGAGTGTACTGACTTCTTTGGCCACAGAGACCCAACAATCAGAACAGCATTTGGAAAACTGGCCATATTAGGTGAAACCAGGGCTTGCTTACCTTTGTTTGGGCAAGACACTCACAAGTGCATAAACACCTTTGGGTATCTGTTTATCACTTTGGGAGGGCACATAATAGCCCAAGCCTTTGTTTTCCTCCTGTCTTACTTCCCCCATCAACAGAGGTGTGGGGCAAGCCAGGCCATGTTTTAGACCTATTAGCCTTCCAGGACATACACCCAATTGGAATGTCAGTTACAGTTTCTGCTACCTCTGGCAGCCACGTAGGAGATGTCCAGGGCCATGGAATACCACAGAACATTTGGAAATGGTCCATATAAATTTAGCATAAAGTGGTCAATTTACCATAAGCATAAGAAGGGGAAGGATGAGAAAAGAGCTCCTGCCACAAGTTCTGAAAATGCAAGAAACTTATCAGGTAAAATAATTTAGATTAATATTGATTTGTTAAATATTGGCTTTGGAGAAGAGTACTACATTGTGGGGTAAAGAGTCCAGTTTACTTAGTAGACCTCATAGCTTCTCTTGGAGATGTCCCAGAAATTGCCTTGGGTGTGCTCCACTTAGTTTACTGGATCTGACACAACTACATAGTGTAGCAATATAGCTTTTCTGTACTGAAAATTTAGGCTATACCTAAGCTGTGAAGCCCTCATGCTCATATACAATTTACAATATTTCAGTGTCTATGGTGAAAAGCACTACAGCACCTAAAAGTACATCATCTTGTATTTCATCTGCCTTGGGAACGGCAGGGAAATTACAGGAATGTAATTAAATTGAATTAGTAACACAGAAAAAGACAGAAACTGTTCTGTTACTTATCTAGATTTTACAAGTGATTTTTCAATCTGCAAATACAAGCAGAAAACGGAGGGAAATAAATAATGTCTAGATGCCATTTCAATATCTGTAATTTAATGGACTGTCCAAAATGAGATTACAGATGCACATGAAAATGGAAACCTTTTAATTAGCTAACTGTGAAGTAACACAGAATTACTTCTTTGTAATAAGTTAATACATCTAGGGGAAAAAAAAAATTGGCTCAGAATGTAGTTCAGCCGAACTGTGTGACTCAGTTTTAAATCTTTTACTTTCTGCAATTCTTCTCCTTGTGTGTGAGTGGCTAGACCTTTTAAATTTTAATTTCCACATTCCATTAAAATATAGACACCTTTTGCAGGATGCCATTTGCCTTACTTGCTTAGAAATCCAGATGGGACCACGCTCCCCATTATTATTTAAACCAACTTAAAAACCTCGGGTTCTATAGGGACATCATGGCCACGCTCATTCATGTTCTGCCTTGAGTGTCAGTTTTGGTATGCAGCATGGAATAGACATCAGGCATAATCAAATGGTTTTTATGCAGCTTATTTTTTTTTCTGGTGCAATGCAATTAGAAACTATCTTGAATATTACACATGGAGAGAATCATAAAATCATAGATTCAGCTAGGTTGAAAGAGACCTCCAAGATCAGTCAGTTCAATCTATCACCCAACCCTATCCAATCAACTAGACCATGGCACTAAGTGCTCCAGCCGGGCTTTTCCTGAATACCTCCAGGGATGGTGACTCCACCACCTCCCTGGGCAGCCCATTCCAATGCAAATCACTCTCTCTGCCAACAACTTCCTCCTAACATCCAGCCTATACCTCCCCTGGCACAACTTGAGATTGTGTCCCCTTGTTCTGATGCTGGTTGCCTGACAGAAGAGACCAACCCCCACCTGGCTACAGATTCTCTTCATGTAGTGGTAGACAGCAATGAGGTCACCTCTGAGCCTCTCTGAGAGATCATTTTGTTATCTGAAGTCAGGACTAGTAGTTACAGTGATAGGCTGCCTATTTGTCTAAAATTCTATTTAAACAATATTCTTTCTGCTGTAACAGTTGACTTTGAAAAATCCATGGTTGCAGCAACTATCTAAATCATATATCAAGACTCAATTACACCAGGTGGTACTGATTGATATGTTTGGTAATGTAATAAAGATGCCAACCGTGACAAAATTTGCTAGCTTGAAAAGAGGGCAAAATGCCATTTTATTGAGAAGCTAATGAAAAATATTGCTTACAGAATGATGAGACCAATCAAGTGAATTTACAGCATACAACATTTGCAAGATCTCAAATATCTCAAAAAGACTGGAAGGCTTATGCAATAAGCAATGTGACTGTTGTCTCTGCAGTATAGTGATCATGAGCAAAAGAAGAGGGGTAAACTGAGCCAGCAGGTTGCCCAGGTGGGCAAGAGAGCCAGTGGCATCCTGGCCTGCATCAGGAATGGTGTGGTCAGCAGGAGCAGGGAGGGCATTCTGCCCCTGTACTCTGCACTGGTTAGACCACACCTTGAGTACTGTGTCCAGTTCTGGGCCCCCCAGTTTAGGAGGGACATTGAGATGCTTGAGCGTGTCCAGAGAAGGGCGACGAGGCTGGGGAGAGGCCTTGAGCACAGCCCTATGAGGAGAGGCTGAGGGAGCTGGGATTGGTTAGCCTGGAGAAGAGGAGGCTCAGGGGAGACCTTATTGCTGTCTACAGCTACCTGAGGGGTGGTTGTGGCCAGGAGGAGGTTGCTCTCTTCTCTCAGGTGGCCAGCACCAGAACGAGAGGACACAGCCTCAGGCTGTGCCAGGGGAAATTTAGGCTTGAGGTGAGGAGAAAGTTCTTCACTGAGAGAGTCATTGGACACTGGAATGGGCTGCCCGGGGAGGTGGTGGAGTCGCCGTCCCTGGGGCTGTTCAAGGCAGGATTGGACGTGGCACTTGGTGCCATGGTCTAGCCTTGAGCTCTGTGGTAAAGGGTTGGACTTGATGATCTGTGAGGTCTCTTCCAACCCTGATAATCCTGTGATACTGTGACATTGCAGTCATGCAATGTATGCAGGGAGCCTCATGGTAGAGAGCAAGAAGATTTCTGCATAGTACAACTGCTAAGCAGCAAGGAATATGTTGCTGCTTGAGCCTATACAGGGCCTGTCACGGCTGGGCCACCTGCATCTTTGCAAGGTCCACAATTCAAAGAGTTAGTGCTTTGGGGGAATTAAAGACTGTGAGTCGGATTCAGTGAATCCAAATCCCAGCAGAAGTTTGGCAAAGGCCTGAGCCGGTTCCTGGGATGCCAGCACTAATGGCTGAGGGCCAGCCACTAATCTCAGATGCATGGCACGTGTCGCCTTCTATCTCGATTAAGCCATGTCTGTAGCTTGCACAGACACAGCACATAGCAGCAGATTTTCTAAGGCATATGCTGCTTCCGGTGCCGTACGCTTTAGTCTAAAATCTGCTCTGTGAGGTATGACTTTTTCTTAAGTTGTTTGATGAAGAAATATTTAAAAAAGAAAGAAAAGAAAAGAAAGCAAAAATGTGTTAACAGCACTCACCCTGTTTTACTCCTCTGGCTTCTTCTTCGCATCCTATTCCCTTCCTTCCGAAGGATTCAGTCTGTACCACACCAAAGATGCAAAGAAATTAAAGTAATAATAGAAGCAGCACAGGAAGGTTTTTTTTTTTTCCTTCATTCATTCTTCAGTATATTTGAGACATGACAGGATTCTATAAACTCACAAGTATTTACTCTTTAAACTAATTCTGCAGTGTTGTAAAACAACATGCAAACTGCAGGCTAGAGAGAAATAAGAGAGTCAGCATAGCAAAACTCGATTAGAAAGTTTGATTTGATTATCTGCTCCTTATTTGCATCACAGTGCTGCTTTACTCAGAGCTACCTGACTGGAATATTTTCACTGCAGTCTGAGCACAGAGACTGAAGCTATCGGCAGAATAGCAGGCTGCAAGAAGCACGGTGTTTTATCCTGAAACATTCCAGCTCGTTAATTACTGCTTTGAAAATCATGCTCCAGACATATTTTTTTTTGCTTCATTTAGTGTCTTGGTTTTGATGGAACACATCCAGAAATGATGTGGTTGAGCCTGAAGATGAGAAATGGGAGACTGAGGGGCTGAAAGGTACTGTACGAGTGGATTGATGCAGTGTCTTAATGTACTGGCCTTGAACTGTACAAACTTGGTGGTGAATTCAGACAGATTAAGGGAGAGTGAAAATCAATCAGTTTCTGATGGCTCTAAAAGTTGCAATAAAAGCGAAGATGGTTGTGCATTTATTGTCTAAGAGCTGTACAGAAGACCCTCTTGTGCAACAATAATTAAAAAGGATCAGTGAGAGAGGTTAGCTTGAAAACCAAAGAACAAAAAAACCCACCTGACCCTTCTGTTTCTAGGAGAAGACCCATTAGCTGAATGATTGATTTTGTGCTTGCTTTCTTTTATTCCCCAGTATGTATTTTTCCTCTTCAGCTCATTCTCTACATTATATGAAATACCCCAAAGTACTTTTATCCTTTAGATACATATTATATGAAATACCCCAAAGTACTTTTATCCTTTAGATACATAGCCTGAATCGAGGAGAGGTAAGTGGGAGGCTAATTAAAAAGTTCTTCCATATTGAACTTCAGTTTCAATAAGCTGTTTTTTTAGCTTTTGACATTCTAGCAGGACAGGCAACAGGAAGTGTACTGCTTTTTATTTTTTTTTTTTAATAGAAGTAAAAATCTGTATAGATTAAGCATCAATTTTAAAAACTGAAAGCTTTCACTGATGTGCAACCAAAAAGAAACTAAATAGTTTCAAGGAAACTACTCCCCTCTGCTTTTCAAGTGTTGGAACAAAGAATGCTTTTTATTGCCACTGGCCCTGACTTTGCATAAACCTCTTTCTTGCAGGCTGGAATCATATATAATGTAGATGAGATTGGTATGGCCAGAAATCTTAATTTATTTACTGTATAAGTGTAGTGCCAGCCACCTCCTGTTTTCATTATACCAACCTAATGCCAGCCATTTCCTGTTTTCATTAGACCATTGTAAGGCTAGACTCCTACTGTTCTCATTAGTGCAGGACTGTGTAATGGTAACCACCTCATGTTTTCATTATAACAAAACTGTATGGTGCCAGCTGCCACTTATTTTACTTTACGGAACAGCATTTGAATGTAGTCTGTATTCTTTCCAGAAGAATATATACAGAGATGTCAAGGACCTTAGAATTATAAGGCTCCTGAGAAAATGTTGGGCAACATCCTTCCTGTCACTGGAAGAGTGGCAGAGAATTTTCACACCATATGCAAAGAGGTTGAAACATGGTTAAATTCTAGTATCTGCCTTTCTGATCAATAATCTATCTGAGCTTCCTGAAGAAGATGCAAAAGTGTTTGTAGTAATTCAAGGTTTGGATTAGGCTTCTAGGGAAATCCAAGTTAAATCATTGTCTCCAGCACATATTGCCTGTGCAGGCTGCAACCTATGCATTCTCGGTCTTATTACTACAGCTAGGACTGGTCTGGAGATAGTAAGATTCTTTTCTGTCAAAAACACTGTGTTATTTTGTTTTGTTCTGTGCTCCTTCTGTATTATTTGCTTTGCTTGTGTATTATATGTATTCAGTATCTGAAGAGGAGATGCAGGGAGGCTGGGAAAGGACTGTTTAGAAGGGTATGTAGTGATAGGACAAAAGGCAATGATTTTAAGCTGGAGAAGGATAGATTTAGGTTAGACTTAAGGAGGAAGTTCTCTACAGTGAGAATGGTGAGATAGTGGAACAGATTGCCCAGAGATGTGGTTGAAGCATTCAAGTCATTCAAGGTCAGACTTGATGGGGCTCTGAGTAACCTGATCTAGCTGGAGAATTCCCTGCTCACTGCAGGAGGGCTGGACAAGATGACATTCAAGGGTCCTTTCCAACTGTATGCATTCTGCTATTCTGCTATATTATCCATGCAATACAAGTTGTTTCACTCTTAGCAGCAGTGCCTAAAAAAGAAGTTGTGTTTCCTTCACTGGGTCTTCAAATTCTCTTTTAATGATATTAAATAATACTATGAACTGCCTGGTGACAGAAAAATCTCCCATCGAGAGATCTTAGATCTGTAGCTTCTTTGAAAGGATGATCTTGGAGCTCTCTTCCAACCTGGTTGATTCTGTGATTCTATGCATTTAAGTTGGGATCACATTCCAAAAGATTATGGTTATTAGTTTTTGCCATAGGTAGCAGAATGAAACAAAGCAAGCAAGCCACCAACCAAAACCCCAACAAAACCAACTGTCATTCTAAAAAGAATAAAAGTGTAAAATGTGGTAAAGATATCTTTGTTCAATTGTTTCTAGTTGATTATTATTTACTAGTTATCTGCTAACATAAAACATTATAGAACTCAAAAAGAAACTCAGTGTCAATGCTCTGTGAAAATTGTGTAACTGCTACCTGAACGTCCTGTGATATAATTAGAAATAAATATCTGGTTTACATAGGGGAACTGTGGCCTCAGGTCTATAATGAATGAATGAGCTGTGTTTTAGTCATGAGGCTGAGCCACCACATCTACTGGTACACATACATCTGCCCTCTCAATTCTGAAGCCTTGGGAGCTTGAAGTGCTTGCTGTCAGGACCAGAAAAAGCACCACAGTGAAGGCCCTTATTCTGTACCTGACCAAAATTATCAGTTCTGCACAGTGATTTTGGTTTTAATTATTCATGTGATTCCAGCTTGTCATGTTTTATCTGTTGTATGTTTTAATGATTTATAGCTTCACTGCAGCTTGTGAAGAGAGGAAAAAAGCTCTGTGGACAGGTACCAGAAAAAAAAAAACTTTACTGTTATTGTAAATACTGAATCTCATATTCATTTCTCTGGAAGAAAACTGCTCTTCAAAAGTATTTTTGTTCCACTCTTCCTGTCTCAATAGAAAAAAAAGTTGTGGTTTAAGAGAAGGAAAATGTTCTTTGTCACTCTTGGATTGCTGTATTATTAACATAACTGAAAAGAGAAATTGACAGATGTGTCTGAGTTCTGTTAAAATGATTAAAGTCTCTTCAAATCATAACCTGCCAGTGTCCCTTGGGAAACAAAAGCCTTTCCATCTATCACAATATCACAGCATCATCAGGGTTGGAAGAGACCTCAGAGATCATCAAGTCCAACCCTTTACCACAGAGCTCAAGGCTAGACCATGGCACCAAGTGCCACATCCAATCCTGCCTTGAACAGCTCCAGGGACGGCAACTCCACCACCTCCCTGGGCAGCCCATTCCAGTGTCCAATGACTCTCTCAGTGAAGAACTTTCTCCTCACCTCTAGCCTAAATTTCCCCTGGCACAGCCTGAGGCTGTGTCCTCTCGTTCTGGTGCTGGGCACCTGAGAGAAGAGAGCAACCTCCTCCTGGCCACAACCACCCTTCAGGTAGTTGTAGACAGCAATAAGGTCTCCCCTGAGCCTCCTCCTCTCCAGGCTAAACTGGAGTTAGGGAACTCTCTAAATGAATGGCACCTTTAAAATGACAGCTGTCACCCATAGGATTTGAGCCTTGAAGAAAGTGCAAAAATCTAATGAAATACAACTAAAACATTGATCAAAAAATAGAAGTGAGTTGTTATTATTTTGATCACCCCACTGTGGGCAGACTGTAACAGCTTGGGGTGTGTCTGGATTACATCCAAGGCAATAGGAAGACAGGTATGTTTAGTGGTGCTACTGCTGTATAAGGCACTGTGTGTCTGCATGCAACTTCGCATGTTCTCTGTCACAGTGCTCACAATGCATTAAAGTTTACGAGGCCAGTGGCATGTGACAGCTGCAGATTTGAAAATCACTTCTTCTGAGCTGTGGAAACCCAATAAAGTGGAAACTGAGGATTGGAATTGAATGTGTGTAGGGGGGTGTTGGTGCACTTCAGGTTCATATGCAAAGGTGATCCACTTGTCTGGTCTTTCCCCATCCATGTTTGTTTTAGTAAAGGTGATCTGTCACTCCTTTGTTTGTACAATTGTTTTTCTCTTTCTGATATACTATCTGAACTAAGGCAGATGGAGTCATAATTCAAGAGACATGTTGAGATACGTGTCCAGAGAAGGGCAACAAAACTGGTGAGAGGCCCCGAACACAAACCCTATGAGGAGAGGCTGAGGGAACTGGGGTTGCTTATCCTGGAGAAGAGGAGGCTCAGGGGTGACCTCATTGCTGTCTACAACTACCTGAAGGGAGGCTGTAGCCAGGTGGGGGTTGGTCTCTTCTGCCAGGCAACCAGCAACAGAACGAGGGGACACAGTTTCAAGTTGTGCTGGGGGAGGTCTAGGCTGGATGTTAGGAGGAAGTTCTTGCCAGAGAGAGTGATTGGCATTGGAATGGGCTGCACAGGGAGGTGGTAGAGTCTCCGTCCCTGGAGGTGTTGAAGAAAAGCCTGGCTGAGGCACTTAGTGCCATGGTCTAGTTGATTGGCCAGGGCTGGGTGCTAGGTTGGACTGGATGATGTTGGACATCTCCTCCAACCTGGTCGATTGTATGATTCTATAATAATGTGTTCTTGAAGCAGTATGCAGGTACTGCTCTGGAAATGGACCATTAAGAACTGAGTTAGACTAAGCAATGTTGGTAAATCAGCAATTATATGCCTTTTTTTTTTTTTTTAATAACAGGATTCCAGCACAAATAAAATCCGACAAGTCTGCAACACATGTTGTAGATGGCAATGCTAGTCACCCCTAGAAGATAAATTCTAGGGCTGTTAATGTGCTTTACTGAATCTGGAGTACATTTTGTCATCACTCTTACGCAGGCTTTAAAGTTAAGGATGCTTAGCAAAGTGCTTTGAGTGGGCTAGTAACACAGCATATTAATTACAGCTCATAACAACTTCCACTTTTACATAATTGTTGCATAGTTGTACATGTTATGCCAAATAAAATCCTAAGTCTGGACTAGCGATTGCGATTAATATTTATGCTGCTGTTAAAAATGAACATGCTTTTTAGCTTCATTGATGTTGAAAATTTTCTGCATTATTTATAAAATGAAATAGAAAAAAAAAAAAAAGAAAAGAGAAATGTTCAAACTGGACAAATAGGTGATTCTTCAAATGGAATTTTAACTTAATTTTATCTGGTTACAAAAATGCATCCTGTGTTAACCAAGGCATACATTGAGCAAGCGTTGGTCTTTCTCCAGACCACCCTTTGCGACTTGGAAAAGTGGATTAGCATTTGCTGGTATGCCTTATAAACACTCAGGATGAGGGAAATAAAGTGAGAGGGGTGAGCTGGCATCCACTTGCAAGAAACTACAGGATTAAAAATTTGGCAGCAGCAGCTGGTGGCTTCTTGCAGTGGCGTGTTGTCATTGCCCATAGATGCTTGAATTTCATCCAGGCAAGAGGTGGTGTGAGCAGCACCTAGGCTTAGGATTTACTGTTTATCAGCAGAGCCGTCTCAGGTTTACATTCTTGATCCCACAGTAAGCTTGGCAAATCTCCATTAAACTTTCTTGAAAAAGGAGCACTTAATTCAGATGCCCTCCAATTGTTCCTGCTTCTACCATTGCAATTGCCTGGTGGTTCCTTCTGCTAAAGGGATAAGAAGTAATAGGAACTGAGAGTCTGCTCAAAGCATCATATTTTTTCCCTTCTGTCTCTTTTTTTTTTTTTTTCCTTTCAGCAACAATAACTTCAGCATTTTACATAGTAGCAGTCCAGGGAAGCTTAGTAATAAATGCTGGAGAATGAATATTTTTTTCCCCCTTTAAAAAGTGATTTATTTGGAAAGTAAAGCACTGAATGTACTTACTAGATAGAATTCTAGCAGCTTTATCTGGGTTTTTTTTCTGTCTATCACTCCTCTCTGCTATTTTAGCCCACTGGAAAGGTGATTTAGAGAAGAATGGTGATTTATTTGTAGTCATCAACAAGCTTTTCTTGACTAAGTTGTGCCCATGAACAAAGTTATATTTTCCATTTTTACTCTTTGCTTTATTTTGGGTTTTCTCTGTTTTTCAAATACTATAACTTTTTCAATAGATAAGTGTTCTTTTCCTGTTAAAGAATTACTGTGTCTCACTTTGACATAAACAAAAAAAGACTGAGCCAACTAAACAAATCCACTTGCTATTCACACTGCAACCTTAAATGAGTCATCCAGACAGACTCTGCTAAGGTAGCACAGGAGCAGTGAGTGGCAGTGATGCAGTGTGTACCAGTGAGTTGGTTCACTTAGTTACACTGGGGTATGGAAGTAAAAAATGTTATTACAAAAGCAGAATTACCAACCTCTTCCAGAAGGCAATAGCATGAAAGAAGCCTAGACCCTGGACAGCACTTTTACTCCAGAGCTTTCCACTACTACAGACTTTGAACTGAGGCAAAGCCTCAACGTTTTTAAACGGCTTATCCTGTGGTCAATGATAAAGGCTTATTAACAGTTGCTAATCTCTATTTTAAATCTCTTATAGCACAAGGGTATTACAACATTGTTAAAATAGTTTCACATGTATTATTTTCTGGTGTATTTACTATGTTCACTTGGTGTTACAAAAATCCTCCTTAAAATGATATAGCAGTGAAGCATATCAAGTTTGTTCTCCATCTACAACGTGACAAAGGAATAGAAAATCTTCATATAGCAAACAGGGCTTTAAGATTAGCATCTTCCTGTTTCTATAGTATATAGATTACATAAACACAATTTCCCATCTAATCTAAGACAGTCACTAAAGACATACTCATAACGAAATACATTGTTATGAACCATATTATAGTTAGCAGATATTAAATGTATTAGTTATAAAAAGTATATTATCAGGTGATCTTTTGTTTTCCTGATAATTTCACTTGATAAGAAGTTAAAAAAAATTGTTTTCACTAAAAAGCAAACAGCTATAAATTTAGTTGCCAAGGAAAAAATCCTGATGTAGAGCTGATTAGTGTACTTTTAACAGGATCCTCCGCAGAACTCTCAACAGCAAAGGAATTATTTGTTCCTTAAAAGCTAAGTATATTCAAATGGGAAACAAAAAAAATGGTTTAAAACATGCTAGCAACTTTAATATGATCACAAATAATTTTAGGAAGTAAATGATATATTATTTTTTTTAATGAAGTGTGAAACATTGAAGAGAGACGAGGAACCTGCTCTAAATGTAAATAAACTTGCAAAGCAAAAGGTTTGAAATGGACACATGGGAAGGAGAAAGCGTTGCCTAATAAAAAGGGCACATGCAGAAATCATGGCATGTAGCATTATAGAAGGGGGCTGTCATAAATGAGTTTCCAAAACAAACAAAAAAAAAATAGCTGCATGGTATATTTCCCTAATGTTATTAGGAAATGTTATTTCCTAATAGCATAAATAAATGCTTAAATGTCATTTTATGATGGTCAGGGTGACAAAGTGTTTCCATTTTAATGTTGGACGCCAGCACTGTAATCCATTTTTTATCACTTTCAAATCAAACCACTGAAAAGAGTTCCATCTATAACTGTGCCTAAAATGATGGAAAATTTGCAGCTATTACCAAACACAATAGCAAACTTGCAAAGGAGTATTTTTTTTTTCTTGCAAACATATTGCAAATATGTTTTCTGTACTGCAGGAGCAATAACTGCTTTCCCCATGCAACTTCAGTGTTGGCTTTGACTTGGAAACAGTTGAGGATAGCTGACTGATGCCCTAGTTCTCTGGCAGCAGTTCAATAGGTGCACTTTAATAAGATTTCCATAGAGTTTAGTGTTCAAGGCACTAAGTACAAGACATTTTCAGAAATGGAATTTTAATTATTTCATTTCTCAGTAGGTCAAAATTGTTGCTCAACAATCCATGTGTTGAGCCGTGTCTATACTCTTGCTTCTTATCAAGCTAAATTGAGGGACGTTTGTAAATTGCAGGATGTTGTAAATTGCAGGATGATTTTATAGCACTGTCCAAATAAAACATATTGTGTTTTGCCCCAAAAAACATGTGGAGAGAACCATGTCAGAATATTATATTCATTTTGATACTAACAAAGGGCCCACAAGAAAAATACTTCCCCAAATCTTGAACTGTTTTCATGAGTCGAGCATTATCAGGAACCATCAGCAATAAATAAACCAAGATGCTGTGCTCTCTTCCCTGAATCATAACATATGCATTATGGAATATACATCTCAGAAAATTCTTAGATGGCTCATTAATTTTCAGTTCCATTTTGCACGCACTACTGATACTAAGGTGACCTTTCACAAGCCAAGCTATACATAGAGCAGAGAGTCATTCCTTCTTTCCTCCGGAGAAATTTTATTTTTAGGGAAACATTACTAACTGAAGAAATAAGCTTTCAGCTGCTTTCATGTCTTATACTCAATAAAGGATAAGGATAGGGTATTTATCCCATGAGTGAACACCCTGAAGCAGTTCCACGTGGTTGGCTTAAAGGAGATCTAAGAATCTCTGCTTGACAGACTGACCACTTCCCAAATGAGAAATCAATGACTGTATTCTAGGCAAAGAGAAGCCAGGATAGTTTATGACTTGTTCTACATAGACTGTGGATCCAGCCAAGCTCTGAATTGCACACAGTTGAAAACATTAAGAGCAACATCCCATGTCCAGTGAGGCCTTCAGTAGCAGACGGTATCTCCTGGCAGGACTCTGCACAGACAGTGGCTTGCTAGATTTTGGAATTCATCCCATAGAATGGCAAAAAAAGGGAAGAAAACAACAGGGGAGTTCTGTGACTAAGCCAGCCATCTAGCTAGATGAAGCCTGCTTTTGTTTCTGGCAATGAGACTTGCAGTAAACATGCAACAGGTAAAAGGTAATTCTCCTTACAGGGCTGTCACATATCTTCATAATACCTCCTGTATTCTGAACAAACTAAAATTCTATTTAGCTGTCTAAAAGCAATGCCTGTTCACTTAATTATTTAGTAAAAAATCTTAACCAATGAACCAAAAAACTCTCAAACCACATCCTGCCTAACCCCAAATAAAATCTCTTGTGAAGGCTTTGCACTATTTAGTATGTCAATGCTACAGTCGCATGGAAGCAGACAGAAAGAGCCATATATTCTGAGGGATCAATCATGATGCTTAAGTGCAGCAAAGACAAATAAACAAAAAAGAGGTTAACAGGTGTGTTAAATTATAACAACGAGACAAAGAATTTACTCACATTTCCTCAGCATTTTATCATGTTGTTTACATCAACGTGAATAAAATTATTGACCTTTATTACTCAGGCTCCTAAAGAAGACACATTGGGAAAAAAAAATCCTAACCCTTTCCATTTGTTAGATTTATTTTCTCCACTTGGTTGCTCGAGCAGTGTTTTTACCTTGCAAGTTGGCTGATAGACTTTGAGAACTTGTACATTTATAACGTTTTTGGTCAACTCATGCCAGTGTGCCATCCTTTATTCAGTTCTATATTTCTATAAGCAAATAACAGGGACTCAGCACATTCAACTGCTTAAAAGATAAGACTACCCAGCTTGGTGGAAGATCTTTACCACCTTCCTGTTGAGAGAAAACAGTTACACATTTCTAATAAATGAAGCAGGAACTGCCATTTTTTTGGCAAACTGATAACTAGCTGCAACAGTTGCACTGCCACAAGTTGCTTTTCCAAAGTAATTACCATCAAGCTCCCTGTGGTATGCAGTGTTTAACACATTTCTTCTGTGTTAATGAATGCAAAAAGCAGGCAATATCACTATTAGTAATTGCTTTTTATTCGTAGTCCTCATTTTCCAGATAGGTCACATTAAACACAGCCATTAAACGATAGCGGTTGAGATAATCCATACAATGTATGCTGCTTTTGTTTGGGGTTTTTTTGTTGTGTTATTCACCAGTCATTGGTGCAACTTTGAGCCATATGGGTAGACAGGGGCTGATAAATGTGAATGCCAACCTGTATCACAATTGGGCCAGAGAAGTCAAAACCTTAACCAGATTTCATTCAATTACACTTCAAATCGACAAATCTTGATAGCTAAAACTCCCATTTGAATGGATGCAATAATATCACTGCCTAATGTCAAAAGAAAGTCATTAAACAATAATGAGTGGGCCTATATTATGCTAGGCTTCGACTCCTTGTTGACCTCAGCAATTTCCCTTCCATCGGGCAGCACGCAGCTCAAAAAGTTTGTTTGAACAACGTATCTTGCTCCATTGTAAGCAATGTTTCACTCCTAGAGGTAACTTGGAAACATATTTTCAAGTGGCAAAACACAGTTCAGGACAATCTCTTCGCTGATAAATATGCCAAGTTAAAAAACACACATGAGTTAAAGAAAGGTCTGATGTTGACTCTTACTTTGCTTGGCCTATTGTTTAAGGAACTCCCAGATGCTGGCTTTCATTTATATATATCTATATATACATATATCTATATCTATAGATATATCTGTCTCTATATATATAGATATGTGTATATATATGTGTATGTATATATGTATATACACATATATATATGGAGAGAGAGAGAGAGAGAGAGGGAGAGTGAGAATGCCTTATTTGCTATGCACACTGGACAGATACAGATTTTTTTCAGTTTTGTGAAATATGTGTGTAAGGAATGAGGAAAAACTATTAACCTATGTCTTTCATCACTGCCTCTTTCTCTAGTGGTGACAGTAGAGATACCATGGAGACAAATTTCCTTTTTCATGCATTTGTGTGTAGTACTTCCTTCACACACACTCATGTTAATTTGGAGTAAACCAGCAAAACTGCCAATGTATAAGCTCTGCTGGTTTATTGGTTCAGCACTGTGAAACATACTTCAGCTTGCTTCCCTATTGGAAGCAGTATGCCAGAGATCTAAAACGCAAGGCAGTTGTCAGCCAAATTAAATAAAAGCAAGATTTCCTAAACTCTTGTATAAAGCTGTGAGTCATGAATCCTGAATTACCTCAGAGTGGTAAATAAATAATCACTACTAAGTACAGATAATGTGTTAAACAGCTAAAGCTAGTAAATCACTAGTGACAGAGAGCCTTAAGGTAAATTCCTCTTATATTGGCACAGCCCTTTCTCGGAATATCGTGGGTTTATGTCTTTAGAAACATACAATGAATTGTACAATTGGTTACTCAGTGTTAAGATCATTTATAAAATACACAAATCTCCATCACTTGACTGCATTTACATACTGGCTTAGATTTTGCTGAATAATGGATCTCACCGGCAGAGCTAAAGACTTGGTGCACAGACACTGAAGTGATGGGCACCATGGAAATACGTATAAGAGACTGATCAAACAATAAGTAATCCTCTCCACTATGGAATTTCAAGCTATCAAGCTATCAAGCAAAACCAATCTCGGGTCTCCTGGCCAAAAACAAACAAACAAACAAACAAAAAAATTAATTATATAACACAGACAACACCACATTTTAGATACATAAATTGTCCAAAACATGGAGAGTAGCTTGATAAAACATGTGCAAGATCCTTTTTCTTTTTTTCCACATGTAGACTTTTTCTAACAGGAGGAGCCAGAGGCAAATTATTAGAATGGTTGTCTCCCAAAGGCAATTCATTGTAGGACTGACTAGCTAAGATCATAATTTAACAGCAATCCCAACGTCAAAATAGGCTGTTGGGTCAACTTCCTTTCTTGGATTCATGAAAATGATGGATTTGAGATTGTCAGCCTCTTTTTGTATATGTTTGTATAATCCACATTAAATTTAATAAACCAAATGTATCATTTCAGAACAATGTGCCACAGTGGTATTTCTCACAGAATAGCTGAAGTATATGAGGGAAAAATCCTGAGCTAAACATTTTAGTTTGCCGCTGCTTCTTATTTTGTGCAAGTTCATCTTAAATGTGAATTGGTTTTTAACTTTCATCTGATGGCAATTTTGATTTTTTTTTTTTTTCAAATGCAATAAAAAACACCCCTGGAAAAGCTGAAAGTAGAAACTGCATCCCAGTTTTTCTTCAAATACATTTCAGAACAGATGAAAACCAAGCTAAGAACACTCTGCAAAGAAGCAGCGTACGTCCAGAATTACAGCAAGCAACCACACGCGCTGAAGAATCAGCTCAAGCACTGCCTGTGCCACACTGGCTGTAACAGCTTGTCCAGCTCTATGAACTTAGCAGCAAAACTTTGACAATGGTGGCATCTCTTAAGAAGCTAATCAAATATCCTACATTAAACAGTTTGGCTGCATGTATTTGGGAAAGAAAAACTAAAAACAAACCAAACCAACCACACAACCAACCCAAACCAACACAACAAAACAGCCCAGGAGATTCCAGATGTTGGTTGGAGCGTAATTTTTGTCATTCAACATGGGTTTGTACTAAAATCTTCTAAAAGGACTTGCACTTCACCATGACTGATGGATGTATTTGTAGGCTGTTCGGTTAGCTCCATCAGCTCACTCAAACACATTTTGAACAGATTATGTACTGCAGTACTTCATAGACCATACATTAAACAAGAGACTTTGCTCTGAGGCGCTGCTTCCCACAATCCATGGGGAAAAGGAAGCAGGAGAAAACAAAACTCATAGAGTTCGACAGCTACCGAGGCAACACTTGCCATTTACAATATAAGCCCAAATATTTTTGCAACACAACTATATATTAATTTAATAAAATACACAATATAGCTCTTATACACTCAACAATTTGGCTCATATGCACTGAATCTGCAATAAATCAATAAAAATATGTCATTTGATGTAAACACACTGAATCTTCTTACATTTGCACATTTAAATGATCATGTGGTTTTTATTTTCTTTTTATTTGTGGATGTCTAAGACATTTTGACTTTCCTGAGCTATTTTAGTGTCCACAAATGAATTAAAAAAAAAAAAAAGAAAAAAAGTGTTAATAACGTTAATTTCTTTTGTGCATTACCTTTGAAAGGTAACTTTTTTTTTTCCAAACTTTGTTTTGTTTATTTATTTATTTTTAAGCTTACTGCTAAGTATTTATAGGTTTGTTGGACACTAAAATGCTAAACAGATATTATTCTTCTTATTTTTTTTTGTTCATTTTTATCAAGTGAATTAGTTTATGTGTGTGCAGGACAAGATGGACTCTATCATTTTACATTTAACCTTAACATGGTATGAAGTGTTTTATTAATGATCAGGATATGTTTTGTTGGATAATGATCTGGAATGATTTTTTTTTGTTGTTGTTGGTTTATTGTTGCTTTTTTCTTCTTCTTCTTTATTTCTTTTTTTTCTTTTTTCTTTTTTTTTTCTTTTTTTTCTCTTTTTTTTTTTCCTATTTGTGGCAGGTAACTTTGTACATAAATGTTTACCACAAATGAATGTTAATGTTTGGTGTCACTTGGACTACTACAAGAACTCTTTTCAGGACTTTCAGTAGAAGCCTGTGGTGACTGCTGGAAATCCACACCACAGATCGGAATTATTCAACCCTGTTTTCTTGGGGTTTATACGTAAACAGTAAAGTCAGCATCAGCTATTGAGGACAGTCTTAAAGTATCAGACGTATTTCCAGTCCATCTTTCCCAAACCTTCCTGTCAGATTGTCAAAATGGCACCGTCTTTCCTTCTTTCCTTTCGTTCTTAGCGTACTTGACTCTGTCCTAATGAAAGGTCAAAAAGAAACCAGTGTTATCTGTCAAAAAGAAAGAGCAGTGAAAAGAACATACTTGTGGGCACTTCAGATGTTCACTAAAAGCCTTAAAGCAGCATTGGTCTTCCTTCATTCCTGTAAAACTGTTACAACCAGGGGATTTATTTAGTTAGTTACTTTTAATCAGCAGAAGAGGAATGTAACTGCCATCCTGTCCTTATTTTCCCCCTCACTTCCTGACGGCCACAGGGTCACTTCCCCGACAGTCCTGCAAGAGCTTGTCTATTTCTCTCACAACTTCCTCTGCATCCACCGACTCCCTGCCTAGATCCCGGGCCGAGCGGTCTAACTGCTCCAGAACAGAGTCCATCTCGCTCGAGTCTCGGCTCACTCGGGAGTGCACATCTGCAAAGGCCCTAGCCATCTGATCTGATGCAACGAAGGGAGCGTCTTTTGACTGTTTACTAGGCGATAGATACTGACTGTCAGTTGACAAGTACTGGCTGTTTGGCTCAGCCAAGGCTCCTGATTTCACTTCACAACCATCCAGTGGTCCTTTTGTTGAGGTGCAAGGCTCAATGCATGTCTTGGTTGGGCTGCTCGATGCTGAGGGAACCTCCTGAAGTAGAGGACTCAGGGCACGTTTGGCTTTTAAGTAAGGTTTAACATTGGCAATAAGAATAGTGTGCTCTCTCTTGTCTTTCCCAAATGTACAAAAAGTCTTTTTCCCGGTGGGATTCACAGTTTCATATGTCTCAGTCTCAACATTAGCTTCAACTGTGGGTACAAAGAGATTTGTGCGATAATCTGCATTCTCAGCCTGACTGGCTGCAGGGAACTGTGGCATCCAACACCTGTCAGAATGACCAAGCACTCTGCATTCATCTGTGCAGTTAACACATTCTTCTTGCTCTGTAAAACAAAAGAGAAAGAGAAAAAAAAACTCTAATTATAAGTGGATTTTTTAAAGTTAATGGATAGGCTACGATCAGGATGTGATGGGCTTACTTGACATCTGGTTTCTTAATTATGCAGAAAAAAGAAGAAGCTATAATTAAAATATTTCAGGACTGCATAAACCTGTTAGCTGAGACAATACATTTATTTAACTCTGTTCTTTACATATTAAAGCACTCACACAGCCCAATGGAACTATAAAGGGGTCATTAGAGAATCATTCTCAGTGGAATTGAGCTTCATCTGTAAACTAATCTGCTGTAGAAATCTGTTAGGCTTTGTTCTCTAAAACTCATCCTAGAAAAGAGTGAACAGTACTTAAGGAACTCAGAAGGCATTATCAGGATTAATTTTTCAAGCCAAGTAACTGAGCAACGACTGCCTTCCTAGTAATACAAACACTTCATACAAATCAGCAAGTTGGGTTTTCATTTTTGTCACCTCCATTCCCTTTATAATTGTTATGTTGTGTGACAGCCACAAAATAAAAAAAGATGTACTTAAAAAGCCTGCTTTGCCTGGTGAGAGTATGCATTAAATATAAGCTTGTCAAAAAGTGCACATTGCAATTTTATTAGACATGAGTATGGATCATGTAATCAGTTTTTTTTCCCCTTTTTTTTTGTTTTAGTGCAAGTAAGTGAAAATGGATTTGCTCAATACATACAGTTTGGAAGAATGACAAACCATGACACAGTATTTGAACTGATAATCTTTTTCAGATAGGATTTCTATATTCTTGATTCTTTCAAATTGCATACTCAAATAAAACTTTTTTTTTAGTTATTACATGTTTAGAACATCAATTTCATACTTCCTGTTCTACAGTTCAGAGAAAAATTCTGCTTTAAAATCTCAGTTTGTCTGTCACCTTACGCTAACAGGGTATGTTTGGGCTACCATTTGTCATTTTATAATAGTAAACATGTGTCCTAGTTTGAAGCTAGCTAGAATGCTTTGGTGAGAAGAACTAGATTACAGGCTGTGAAAGGAAAACAAGGCTGATGTCTACTTCCCTTGGTGCCATGGTCTAGTTGACTGGATAGGGCTGGGTGCTAGGTTGGACTGGATGATCTTGGAGGTCTCTTCCAACCTGGTTGATTCTATGATTCTATGAACATGAATCTAACTCAATGTCAGGGACAAAGAAATCTTCTAGAAATACCTCTTCAATCTATCTTTACACATAACATGACATTGATAGAAGTTGATTTATTTTTCTTATTCTCACTAGTTTCTAGTAAATATTGATAGAATAAATCCTTTTAGAATCTCTAGGTTTCAGTCAGCTATACACTGTTCTTTAGCTACTAAGCATTTTTTTTCCCTCACAGAATGGATATATGGGTTCAAGTACTCATTTTATTTGAGGAATTTGAGAAATTCATTTATTTGAGAAATCCTGGTGGTCCTTTCCAACCAAAGCGATTCATAGTGATTAGGTGGTGTGCTGAGGGATTTGGTTTAGTCAAGGACTTGTCAGTGTGAAACTAAGGATTGGACTCAATGACCTTGAAGGTCAGTTCCAAACAAAGAAATTCTGAGATTCTGTGATTCTCTGAATTTAGTATTTACAAAATGTTATCCTTCTACTTAGACAAAAAACTACAAGTATGTCTTTAAATGTAAGGATAATAAATGTGACTTAAATTTAAACACAATTGTGTTATGTCAGTTAAATCAAGGTGAGATGGTTTACTCAGGACTGCTAGTATTTAATCATAGAATTATAGAATTGTAGAATCATAGAATCAACCAGGTTGGAAGAGACCTTCAAGATCATCCAGTCCAACCTAGCACCCAGCCCTAGCCAATCAACTAGACCATGGCACTAAGTGCCTCAGCCAGGCTTTGCTTGAAGACCTCCAGGGACAGCAACTCCACCACCTCCCTGAGCAGCCCATTTCAATGGTAAATCACTCTCTCTGGAAAAAACTTCCTCCTAACATCCAGCCTAGACCTCCACTGGCAGAACTTGAGACTGTGTCACTTTGTTCTATGTTGGAAAAGACCTTTAATATCATTGAGTCCCACTGTTAACACAACCTATCAAGTCTACCACACAATGATGTCACTAAACATTTATACATCTTTTAAATACTCCCAGGGATGGTGATCCCACCCTGGACAAGCTGTTCCAATGCTTAATAGTCTTTGGTTAAGAATTTTTCACAATGTCTCATCTAAATTTTCCTTGGCACAACTTGAGACCATTTTCTCTTGATCTATCACTTCTTACTTAGGAGGAGAGATTTGACACCCATGCCACTGGTGGGTATCAGAGTTCTGTGAAAAAGTGTCATTTTTCCCTGAAGAGTTTCAAATCTAAGACTGATGTAAGCCCTAAAAAAATATCAAAAGGAAGAGAGAATGAGGTACAGGGAGAAGAAGACACAGAATGGTTTCTGAGGAAAAGAATGCAACAGAAAGACTCTAAATATAAAATTCAGACAGATGAGTCAACCTCACCTCTGTGCGTGGTAAGATCATGGAACAGATTTCCCTGAAAGATATATCAAAACATGGGACAGACAGGGAGGTAATTTGAAGCAGACAACATGGCTTCCCCAAGGGTAGATCATGTTTGGCTAATCTAGTGGCCTTCCACAGCGGAGTGACTGCACCAGTGGACATGAGAAGAGCTTTGGATATCATCTACCTGGACTCCTCTAAGTTCTTTTAACTGTTTCCCACCACATTCTTCCCTCTACTTTGAAGAAAAATAGGTTTGATGGATGCATTGTTAAATGGATATGGAATTGGCTGGGTGGCTGCATACTGAGTTACAGTCAATGGCTAAAGTGGAAACCAGTAATGAGTAGTGTCCCTCAAGGCTCCACACTGGGACCAACAGTATTTAGCGTCTGCATCAATGATGCAGACAGTGATATTGAGTTTGCAAATCACATCAAGCCAAGAAATCCAATTGATTTGTTAGAGAAAATGGATGCCAGCCAGAAGAGCCTTCACAGGCTTGAGGAGTGGTCCATGTGAGCTGCATGAAGTTCAGCAAGGCCCAGTGAAAGGTCCTGCACCTGGGTAGGGGAAATTACTAGTATAAAGACACACTGAAGGATGAATGGATTGAAAGTAGCCCTGTGGAAGGGTTGGGGGCTCTAGTGGATGAAAAATTCAACATGAGCCAGCAGTGTGTGCTTGCAGACCAGAAAAGAAATAGTTCTGGGCTGCATAAACTGAAACAAGATAGATTTAGATTGTACCCAAGGAAGAAACTCTTTAATGTAATGGTAGTGAAACACTGAAACAGGTTTCTCACAGAAGCCACATAATGGGAAGATTCCAAGGCCAGGTTGGGGAGGGCTTTGAGTAGCCTGACCTGAAAGATATTTCTGCCTATGGCAGAAAGGTTCATTTCAAGACAAACTATTCTAAGATTCTATAACCTCCAAGCAAATGTAAGCTGCTCGCTCATTTTAGTAGACAATAAAAATAAGAGTTATCATGATGAAAACAAAAAGACAAATGCAGCCCTGGGAGTGTAATATGGTGACAAAACTGAGAAGAGGTTAAGGAAGAGATTTAAGTTTTCCATGTTTGACTTCAGTTCACTTCAGTGAGGTGGCATGGGTATATATAACCATAGAGACAACACGTGTAGTGACAACTGGTTAATGAAAAGGGAGTCATACAAATGAAGGACATGGCTATACACCTCAGTCTATCAATTAGCTCACCTCCATGAAAGCTCTCTATCTAATTTTTCCAGAGCTTCTACAGCATCAAGTAGCCAATGTTTAAAATGGCCTAGTGAAACAGTTCTCTTTCTCAAAAAATAATAAATAAATAAATAAGACCACAAAATAAGCCAATCTATTTCCAAAGGCATATAGGGCAAGACCATGGAAGACCATGGACGAGGAATGATCCAAGCTTTAGCATGAGATGGCCAATAGTCAATACTAGCCAAGGTTGATTATGTTTTAACACAGAAATCTAGCAGAAACAAACAATCCCTAAGGTTCAACTTTCTCTGTGTTAGTTCTTTAGTTAGAACTTTAGTTCTAAACTTTAGTTAGAGCTTTAGTTAGTTCTCTAGTTAGAACTTTAGATTTTTTGCAAATGCTTGCTATTAATTCTTTTTATCTTTCTCCTAATCCTACAGAGTAGATGTGTGACAGGCTCAGCCTCTAGCTTTAGAAGTGGACCTACATATAGAGAGAGTGAGGTGAAATTTATAGGCAATTTGTTTAGGCTTTTCTCTAACCACATCTGAAATTATTCTTTTTCTCACACATAGAATTCATGACAATGCTGAGTCTCCCTTAAGCAATTAAAAACTTTCCACCTAAATTTTATTTTGCAGCCTTCAATATCCTTTTAATGATTTTTTTGTGAATACTTTTGTCCTTCTTTAACAAAAGATGAAAATAAAATTGCACTGCATGTTAGCTACCAAAAAATACTCAGAACTGCACAATCAAATCACCAAAACTTCTCCCTGCTTCTCTCTCTCTTTTCAACTGCTCTATCAAAACAGAACTCCTTGTTGCTCCTTTCCTTCTCACAGCAGCGCTTGCTGTAAAACTTTCCAACTTTATTTAATGTGTTGAGAGCTCATAGAATACCAAGAGATCATCAGTGAACACAATTGGAAGATTTCACTGCATTACAGCCTATTTCATTAAACCACAAAAAGATCATAGAATCAGAGAATCAAACAGGTTGGAAGAGACCTCCAAGATCAGCCAGTCCAACCTAGCACCCAGCCCTAGCCAGTCAACTAGACCATGGCAATAACTGCCTCAGCCTGTCTTCTATTGAACACCTCCAGGGATGGTGCCTCCACCACCTCCCTGGGCAGCCTATTCCAATGGCAAATCACTCTCTCTTCCAAGAACTTCCTCCTAACATCCAGCCTATACTTCTCCTGGCACAACTTGAGACTGTGTCCCCTTGTTCTCTTGATAGTTGCCTGGGAGAAGAGGCCAATCTCCACCTGGCTACAATGCCCCTTCAGGTAGTTGTAGATACAAATGAGGTCCCCCCTGAGCCTCCTCTTCTCCAGGCTAAACACCCCCAGCTCCCTCAGCCTCTCCTCATAGGGTTTGTGTTCCAGGCCTTTCACCAGCTTTGTTGCCCTTCTCTGGACACATTCCAGAACTTCAACATCTCTGTTGAATTGAGGGACCCAGAACTGGACACAGTACTCAAGGCGTGGCCTGACCAGTGCTGAGTACAGGGGAAGAATAACCTCCCCTGTCCTACTGGCCAAAACTCTTCCTACCTTTCAGGCAGCAGTTCTGTGTCATTATCTTAAAATACGGCTCATATACAGAATCATAGGATCATGGAATCAACCAGGTTGGAAGAGACCTCCAAGATCATCCAGTCCAACCTATCATTTATGTAAAACCTCTACTACCTACATTGAAAATATATATTCATATGAAATATACAGCCACGCAATTATATTTTGACACTGTCTCTTATTCTAATATTTGATTGAACTATGTTTGTTTAACAAAATTAATAATATTATTCCCTGAGCTGACATTAAAATGAATAAACTTTAGATTAAAGATAAAGATCAGAGAAATTCTTCTCTGGCACTGAAAATAATTTAACCACACCAGATATTCAGAACTGTGCAAAAAAAACCCTATTCTTTAAGACTTTTGAGACTGATGTGGTTATTTTTTTACAACCAAATTGAGTTCTAAGGTTTCAAATTATTATCTCTTATGGATGTGCATATATATACATTGGGTATGAGGATAACTCTTACAGTGTTTACATTATTCATTGCTGCCAATAAAAATACAAAGTTTGCTGGTCATCTCTAAGAGATAGATCATAGAATCATAGAATCAACCAGGTTGGAAGAGACCTCCAAGATCATGCAGTCCAACCTAGCACCCAGCCCTATCCAGTCAACTAGACCATGGCACCAAGTGCCTCATCCAGTCTTTTCTTGAACACCTCCAGGAATGGTGACTCCACCACCTCCCTGGGCAGCCCATTCCAATGCCAATCACTCTCTCTGTGAAGAACTTACTCCTAACATCCAACCAATACCTACCCCGGCACAACTGGAGACTGTGTCCCCTTGTTCTGTTGCTGGTTGCCCGGGAGAAGAGGCCAACCCCTACCTGGGTACAATGTCCCTTCAGGTAGTTGTAGACAGCAATATATATATATATATATATATATATATATATATATATATATATATATATATATATATATATAACATATGGAAATATATATAACATATATATGATATATATATATATTGCATGACATATCTTCCTTCCCTTCCTCATTTCCTGCATTTGCTACAACAGTTTCTGTACTTGCTTCATACTCACAGCATCGACTAACTTTCTGTTTCTCCTCCCTGGGTATCCTAGCAGTAAGTGAATTAAATATGAAGCCCAAAAGAACAAGAAACAAACACTGAATGACCTTGAAGTGAAAATGACCAGCATTGAATGAGCTTTGCTGCTCTAGTCTTGAAAATCTGTGTCCTTTCACTTCACTCTTTTATGCCACATGTTGTGAAACGGATTTGTGAGTATTGATTATCATACATTATAAGCTGCTCGTCTCACCATTAGCTTGTAATTTTGTCTGCTACAGCTAGCAGACAGTGAAGAAAATCGAACAGGCAGTTCTGTACTAGCAGCAGAAACTATAAACACAAAGCAAACTATCACCACCAAGGGCCAAATTAGTATAGGCGAAAAAAACCCAGAATCAATTTAAAGACAAATATATATATGTAAAATAGGTCATGCATTGTGCTCTGCAGCAAGAAAGTGCTGGCAGAGAGATACACACCATCGGTCTTTATACTTGTCTCCCTCCTGTTGAAAATAAACCCTTAACAGTGCAAGTGTGTGCAATAAACAGCAGCAGCCTAGAGGTTTTCCTAACTCTCTGGAGCTTTAAGGGAAAACAGTCAGAAGTGCTTTATGCACTTAGGGGAGAATATATGCTAAACCAGAACTGTTATGTTATCAGCCATAGAAAGAAAAGGAAACAAGGTATCTGGAAACAATCACCTAGCTAGAAAATGTACACTGGATAGGAATTGAAGATGGTGCAGGATGAAATTTATGTTCACAGCATATAAAATGCAGTGCAAGGTATGTTTTTGGATGCAACTTAAGACATATATTACATATTATTATATTATTTTATATTACCAGCAGAAGTATATTTAACATCTGCATCCTGTAGCAAGCTTATAGGAAAAGATACTTATGCTGTGCTATCTTTAATTTCCTATCCTTTTCTCATAAATATTGTGAGCAGAATTAATTCTGAGTAGTGACTTCATCCTAACTGTGAAGTTAATTAATTAATGCTTAAGATATTTGGCTCCTTTCAATGGCTACAACTGTTTGAATCACTATCTTAGTTTGAACCACTAATTATATGAAATTTACCTAATGGTAACAATGAAACTGAAGAATTATATTTCTTTAAGCAGTGACTCAATGTAGCCAATTTGAGTTAATAAATACTCTTTTTTTTCTAGTTTAACTGGACTCTATTGAAATCACACACACATACAGAGCACAAAAGCCAATGAAAAATAAACAATCCACGTGCATAAAACATCAGCATACAAACAATTGTTGAGGAATATTTCATATTATGTTTATAAGATGAAAAACACTACACCCTGTAACATGATACTCCATATAATATAGTAGTAAATGGCCAGAGTTGTGTATAGGGGAACTTAAACTTTATATATATGTACACACACATGTATATTTCCTTTACAAGAAAAGGCTAAGGAGGCTGGGTCTCTTCTGTTTGATGAAGAGGAGATTGAGAGGTGATCTCATTAATGTTTACAAATATGTGAAGGGCAAGTGTCAGGAGGACAGAACCAGGCTCTTTTCAGTGATGTCCAGTAATAGGACAATGGCCAGTGGGTGCAAGCTGCAGCATAGGACGTTTCACCTGAACATAAGGAAAAGCTTTCCACTGTGAGGGTGACAAAACACAGGAACAGGCTGCCCCAAGAGGTTGTGAAGTCTCCTTCTCAGGATACATTCAAAATCTGTCTGGAAGTCTTTCTGTGTGACTGCCCTGGCATGAGTGTTGAACTAGATGATCTTTGATGCTTTGATTCTGTGATTCTGTGTCACATACATATATGCTTTTACATGTATGTATATATTTATGTAAATATATGTATATACAAATGTATTAAAACCCTAATTTCCCTTATACACAAGTCTGTGCATATACTGAGCCCTAGGTATCACAGTATCACAGTATCACCAAGGTTGGAAGAGACCTCATAGATCATCAAGTCCAACCCTTTACCACAGAGCTCAAGGCTAGACCATGGCACCAAGTGCCACGTCCAATCCTGCCTTGAACAGCTCCAGGGATGGCAACTCCACCACCTCCCCGGGCAGCCCATTCCAGTGTCCAATGACTCTCTCAGTGAAGAACTTTCTCCTCACCTCCAGCCTAAATTTCCCCTGGCGTAGCTTGAGGCTGTGTCTTCTTGTTCTGGTGCTGGCCACCTGAGAGAAGAGAGCAACCTCCTCCTGGCTACAATCACCCTTCAGGTAGGTGTAAATCCATAGAATCATAGAATCAGTCAGCATTGGAAGGGACCATAAGGATCATCTAGTTCCAACCCCCCTGCCATGGACAGGGACACTCTACCCTGGATGAGGCTGGCCACAGCCTCTTGCAGCCTGGCCTTAAACACCTCCAGGGATGGGGCCTCAACCATCTCCCCCCGCAATCCATTCCAGCCTCTCACCACTCTCATGCTGAAGAATTACATTATAGAATTATAGAGCTGTATTCCTTCCAAAACTTTTAAATGATGTTATCAAATTGTATTTTAGGTTAAAGAAGGCAGATGGTGCTCAGATAATTATAAGACCTGATAAAAGGTCACCATTGTGCACTCATTTCCAAGAATTGTTTACACACTTTAAAAAGTAAAGTGTTTGCACACTTTAAAAAGTAAAGTAAAAAAAATGTATGTTTGTATTATAGTATGATCATCAACAAAGGTAAAAAAGGAATACAGCTGCATATGTACAAAAATAATACTGAATATTTAAAATGTCCATAACTTTGATTGTTCTGGGGTTTTTTTGGGTTTTGTTTTTTTTTTTTTTTTTAATTTCTCCTAGGGAATACTAGTCTATCTTTCAGATATCTTATTTAGAATCATAGAATCAATCAGGTTGGAAGAGACCTCCAAGATCATCCAGTTCAACCTAGCACCAAGCCCTAGCCAGTCAACTAGACCATGGCACTAAGTGCCTCAGCCAGGCTTTGCTTCAACACCTCCAGCAATGGTGACTCCACCATCTCCTTGGGCAGCCCATTCCAATGTCAATCACTCTCTTTGGGAAGAACTTCCTCCTAACATCCAGTCTAGACCTCCCACAGCACAACTTGAGACTGTGTCCCCTTGTTCTGTTGCTGGTTGCCTGGCAGAAGAGACCAACCCCTACCTGGCTACAGCCTCCCTTCAGGTAGTTGTAGACAGCAATGAGGTCCCCCCTGAGCCTCCTCTTCTCCAGACTGAACACCCCCAGCTCCCTCAGCCTCTCCTCACATGGCTGTGTTGCAGGCCTCTCACCAGCTCTGTCACCCTTCTCTGGACACATTTCAGCTCTTCAACATCTCTCTTGAGTTGAGGAGCCCAGAACTATTTACTTTTCTTTTCCAACAAGTGTCAGCTAATGTTTAACTAGTGTATGAAAACCTCCTTCTAACCGACTTCTTTTCTATAAATATGAAACTTAAAAGATAATTATTCATCATCAACATTGGCTCACTGGCTGACTCATTTGACCATAATGGCTACCAACCAACAGCTCCAAATACAATAAAGGACTCATTCCAAAGTGTAAGTTGTCTTCTTTTTGAAGCATGCAGTTTCACAACGCTGTTACAATTTACCTTCACATTTGAAATGCTCTATTCTTATTGTGTTACAGAGTGAATGGTAATGCACATTTTGTCTGACTCTAGTTTCACATTACAAGGGAAAAGATCTGTCTGGAATTCATACTGGTTTCCCTAGGAGATTGATTCATTTCACCGTTTATGTTGTGAATTTTAGTTCATTATTGAAAAGATTTCCACTTAGAATTCACTGAACACTGAACTGCCATGAAAAATCCTCTGTAGCTTTTATTTTTCTGTGCTAGTCACAAATGTACTACATTAAAAACAAAACCAAACCCACAAAACCCTCCGTATTTACTTTATACCAATAACATATTTTTCTGTAGTTTAATACCTTGAACAATTATGAAAAGCCTGTGTTTTCTGTACATATGTAGAAGCAGATGGACAATCAATGTAATCTAATGTCTAACAGAGAATACAAATAACTCTGCTGTCCAGAACTTCAGTATTTCCTGCAATATGACCAGAAAAAAACCCAACAAACCAACCAACAACCAAAAACCAAACCAGAATTGGTATGAAATGGTGGGGATTTTTATTCTTGCTTGGAGACAGGCAATTTGCTTTACTAAAGAACCGAAAAGACTTTAAGCAGGAATTTAATATAGGGGAAAAATAATGGACTGCTCTGACACGTCCTAAACACTGGGGCTATATGACACTTCTGATGAGAACAATCAGCTAAAGTACTACTATTTCTGTGGCTGGATTCCTGTTTAATTACAATTGATTTTGACATAAATGAGCAGAGGTAAACAAATATTTCTATACACATGCTTGCCGCTGTTAAACAGAGCTGTCTCCACTCTGAGTATTTGTATTGGCTTGTCTGTTTAAAGGCTCCTTTCAGTTAGGCAAAGCAATTAAGTAGCTCAGATTAGCCAGCTGACTGGCAGTAAAACGAGAATGGGCTGCTGCTTTTTTCAATCCTCTTGGATCTTGTGGTCTTCTTTTGATGTTATAACTACAAGCTCCTGAAATAATCCTTACACAGTCTCTCCATCACTGGTTGTTGGTTGTTGTAATTGTTTGCCTTTTATATCTTTGCTTGTTTTCTGGACATGATAAAGAGGGTTTTTTGGTTTTGGTTTTTTTTTGGCATGACATTAAGCATTTCTAAAGTAATAAAAATATGGTGACATTGTGGACTTAATTCTAGTTCACATTTGTCCCAAATGATAAATAATAGAGACATATTTCAGTATTACATGGAGTACTACAGAACATTTAACATTTTTCTTACAGAAGTATGTTCTGATGCTTGTGATCTAATGACCATGTTACATTTTTATTTAAAGACAGTGTAAGAGCAAGAAAACATTTCTGTTACCTGCAAATTTTCCATCCTCACAGCGGGCTGGTCCACAGATCCCAACAATGGGTCTTTGGCCTCTGCCTTGCTGTTCTGAAGGCAAATCAGACCTGTGAGTCACAGATAGGAATAGGCACTGCTTCCAAAATTCACAACAGTGTCAAAACTTCCACAGGAGAAAAACACTTTCTTTCTATGACCCGGACATAGGTCATGGCTCTTGAATTTTTTCACTATACTTTTCAAAGGTAGACACACAGACGTTTAGATTTGGCAGTGAACTGAAAATGTCTGACTATTAAAAAGGGTCTCTCTTTCTATCAGAGGAGAAAGCAGAAAAGGATGAGAATGGCCACCCAGTTTTGATTTTCAATGTTTGCCTCTAAGTCAGGCTGGCATCTACACTACTTTGCAGTTAACAGACAATATGACAGTCATGAAAAGACATTTTGGCCTCTTCCCCATCCCACCATGAAACACTCTTCTTAGCCCAGGGCTGCAGGCAGGAATTGTAAAAGGGCTAGTTATGCTAGCCTTGCACTTAGCTGAGAAGCTACAGGGAAACCTTAATAATCTGACAAATTCATAGTTTTACACAGTAATCCTTGTTGTAGAGCCCAAAAACTGTTTCCTGGCAGACTTAAAAAAAAACACCAAAGCCCCCCCAAAAAACCTGCAGCAATTAACAGAAGAGAACAGGCCTGTAGATCTGCTAGGAAAAGAAACATTTTTGATGTAACACATTTTCTTATTCTTGATCAAGGCATTCCCACAGCTTTCAGAGTGGGATTGTTTTAGCACTTGCATCTAAAGCCACATTGATTCTTAAATCTGGAACCTAACTTAATTTGTGTAATGATCTGCTGAATTCACATGATATACATATTGTTTTTACTAACTTCACTGTGAGTCAGTCATAATTGCAATATCAATATTTTCCATCCCTAATTTGTAATACTTAGTAAATACTAACACTGTATATTGTACTGTGGCAATGTTTTCATCATTAGCCAGGCCCATTTTGGGGCACCCTATGGAAATACTAATAGATTGCACAGTTAGAGACAAGAGGTAACAAGTGGTTATGACTAATAAAAGCAATGAATGAGAAGGAAAGTTAACACTAATGAAAATACAATCATGCTGTTGACATTTCCTGAACATACCAGCATAAAAGCTTTGTAATATGAAGAAGTTATGCATCTCTCACACCATCAAAACACCAACAATTAGCTATATGTTACACTACTGAGCCTTCCTCACCAGTTGCCAATTATTTCAGTACACAAATCTTTAGTTAGAAGGCACCAAGCTTTTTTGCTTTTAAGCTTGTCTCAAATTCAGTCATGACAACTTGTTTAGAGATGTTAACTGATGACAGCGTCATTGAGGAGGCAGACATGAAAGGCTTCTGAAGAAATCTGTTTCTGTGTTGTTTTGATGGCTCTGTTTCCATCCTGACTATAGGTAGACTCTTGAATAGAAGTCTGTCAAGTTCTGTATAGGAGCACAATTTTTGTCCAAAACAAAATCAACATCATGAAGATTTTCAAGTGCAATCTGTTCTCTTTCACAAAGTCTCACAAAAAAGCCCAAACAAACAAAAAAACACCCAACAACACAAAACTACCAAACCAACCAAACCACTAAGGCTACATGGATGCTGAACCATCCAAAATCTGGTCACTTTGGTGAAAAAGTAGTTTCCTCCACAGTTCTGCCAGTATGTCTGGAGTTACACTCAAAATGTCCTTTACCAAACATAACGAGACCACGTCTGAGTCCATTGGGTATCATTCTCTGTTTCAAGAGGTTGATGTTGTATATGGGTCATATAGTTTGGACTTTATGGAAGGTACAATGCACCTGACAGAACAGGAGTAAGAATGCTTTCATGATGCTGTTTTCAGACAAAACCCTGAAGTTGTCCAGGCATCCTAAGGAACTCTCAATTGGACATGCAGACACAAAACTGTTTTCTTAGGAAAAAAAAAACAACAAACTTAAGAGCTTCATATAGAGTTTCTCCTATGCTAATTAATGTGTTCATTACTGTTTGATTAGATAGTGCCCAAGACTATTGTTTAGCATATTGCTGATGTTGTGGGTTTTTTTTTTACCACCTTCAAAAGATATTTGCAGTATAGGATTATCCTTATGCCAATTTATAAAGCCCTCTCTTAGGGAATATGAGTTTCATAATATTATTCTGCTTATCTTTGTATCTGGATAGTGTCCCAAATAGATTAGTCAGAAAGAATAATTAAGAATGCTTTTAGTTTGTTTGTCTTCCCCACCCACCCATATCTCAGTCTTTAAATACAACTAATGTGGCAAAAAGAATTGTACATATAAACAGATTCAATGCTGTATTTTCAGGTTGCCCATGAACTGTAAATGAATTTCTGAAAGACACTTGCAGAAGATAACTTCAGAATATTCACATCTCTCTTTCCCCAGATTGCTCACCAAGAACCCTAATTTCCAGATCATTTTCCTAAATTTCAAGGATTGAGGAGATTATAAATATTAACAACACTAATATAGAAAATCTCTCCTGCTAATTAGGATTTCTTTTTGCAGCAGCTGAGATGCTCAACTGAGTCACCTTTTTACTTATCATCTTTGCATTTGTTACAGATTCAACTTTTGTATTGATGTCAGAGTACTGAGTTGTGACAAAACAAATCTTTAAGAAAAATTGGTAATTTGGGAACTGTTTCTAAAGATGTTGTCATTATATGCTCATTGTTTTCACTAATACCTTCACTTTTCAAGCTTGCTAACTAATAGAAGCTATTTTTTTTTTTGTTCTGGTCTCTGCAACTCCTTATCAGAACCAAATTCTTATAAAAAGTATTATTTTAGTCCTGGAGACAGACTTAAAGGCTGGTTGCAAACATCATTGCCAAGCACGGTGCAGTCAGGGTAATTTCTCTTAGCTGTGCTCTCAGCTTACTTGTCTGAAAACTCTACAAAGGAAATCCAGCAGTGAGTCATTAGATAAGCTAAACACTGCTCTGGAAAAGCAAGTAAGAGATGCAGCTGCCACTTATAAAGCTGCTGAAGGATTCAGAATGTGTCAGTCAGTGTCAGTCTATTGAATTCCTTTATGACAATCTTTAGTCTGTAAAGATGATGAAGATATTACACCCCTTAGAACTGGAGTAGACATGCCATAAAATGAAGTAAAACCTATTCTAGACATGGAGCATGATGAATTTTTGGGAGTTATTTAAAAAGACTTTTTTAATTTATTGGAACTTATCACTGTAATATTTCCTTGATTTAGTTTCATATGTGGTTCCCATCCTTTAATGGGTCCTCTTCCCAGCCTTTTTGTGCTATTGGAAAGAAAAGCCAAGTGACCCAAACAGTTATTGGTTTGAATTCTCAGTATCACAGATAACATGAAGCATAGAAAACTGAGCCTTAATATTTCCTGCATGACCTTTCAAAAACAATCCCGGTGTTTCCTAATAAAAAATACAGCTTTAACACATATTATTATTATTATTATTATTATTATTATTATTTAAAGAAAAGGAATTTCTTTAATTCCCAAGGAGACAAAAATTGTGGGTGTGAGAAGTACCTTACGGCTTAGCCTGACCTTGAACAAGTTCTGCAAGGAAATAAAGTAAGAAAAAAAATGTCTTACAGGGAAAAAAAAATAAATCAAACTTTTTTCTTTTAAGTCCACTTGTTACAGTACATGTGTGGTATGTATCCCACTTCTCAGGTATCTAAGAAACTGTTTATTACAGCTCTAAACTTATTTATAAGCTCTCAAGCGACTCTGTGGTTCCAGCTGAAGATGGATACAAGGCAGCTAATTTGCTACCACCAAGGGAAAATGTTGTAACATAAAAACATTCCCTCCCTTAGCTTCAAAAGTGTTGAATGCCTAGGGAACCCAGCTATTTGCAGAGTTGATACTATGCATATGCTTCCACTGTAGCTGTTACATTAATACATCTGGCATCTGTCTCTGTGTTAAACAGACTTAATTGTCCCTAGTACTGCTATGTACAAATTCTCTAACCTAGATGGTTAAAGAAATACATGAAAGGATAGGAATGACTTTTGTAGAATTGTTTTTGCAGGATTATTTTTGCATTATTGTCAAGATATTCAAAGAGATAAACACAATATTTTAGCACTGCCTTCTGAATAAATAGAGATTATGCTCTTTTCTTATTAGGACACTTGGCACTTTGTACAGCCTCTTAATCAAATGGGATTGCTCTAGCTGGAGTTCTTTTTTCATTTATTCTCTTTTTCTTTCTTTCCACCCCCCCCCCCCCCCCCCCCCCCCCCCACTTCCTATTCGATTTCTTGATTGTTCACTCTCCCTGTTTTACCCACATCAGACTTCAGAGCACTTAATCATTTGCCAGACATAGCTGGACTGATTCTGAAGGTGTGTAATTTCTTACTTTAAGTAATATTAAAGGGACTCTGCATTCAGCACACTGTTGCCAGTGAAGTCAAGACTTGGCAAAGCACTTGATTTCAGATTTCAATGTATTTTAAAAGATCAAAGAGCATGGCAAATCTTGTTCTTTGGTTAAGCAAACCATGCAGAACAGCAATACTCTAAAAGATGGAAGTAGCTGCATAGAACTAATACTAAAATGAAGGCCTTTTGAAGTTATTTTAACCTTTGTGTCAATGTTCATCTCAAAGAAACTTAGCAAAGCTAAAAAAAAAAAAAAAAAGGAAAAACATATGGGAAAACATATAAAAATGAGTTCTTGTCATGCAAGCTTCAACATCTGACATCATTCATTATAGGATAAAAAAAAAAAAAGAAAAGAAAAGAAATATAAGAAAAAAGAAGCGCTCAAGATGCTTCCTTTACCAAAGGAAGACACTTAGAATCATAGAATCAGTCAGGGTTGGAAGGGACCACAAGAATCATCTAGTTCCAACCGCCCTGCCATGCCCAGGGACACCCTACCCTAGATCAGCCTGGCCACAGCCTCATCCAGCCTGGCCTTAAACACCTCCAGGGATGGGGCCACAACCACCTCCCTGGGAAACCAATGCCAGGCTCTCACCACTCTCATGGTCAACAGCTTCCTCCTCTTGGCCAGTCTGAATCTCCCCACCTCCACCTTTGCTACATTTCCCCTAGTCCTGTCACTCCCTGATATCCCAGCTTTTTTTGTAGGCCCCCTTCAGATACTGGAAGGCCACAAGAAGGTCATCTGGGAGCCTCCCCTTCTCCAGACTGAATAACCTCAACTCTTGCAGTCTGTCTTCATAGCAGAGATGCTCCAGCCCTCTGATCATCCTCATGGCCCTTCTCTGGACATGCTCCAGCTTGTCCATATCTTTCTTGTAATAGGGGCTCCAGAACTAGATGCAGTACTCCAGGTGGGGTCTCAGCAGAGCAGAGTAGAGGGGAAGAATCACCTCCCTCGCCCTGCTGGCCACACTTCTCCTGATGCAGCCCAGGATCTGCTTGGCCCTCCAGGCTGCAAGTGCACACTGCTGGCTCATGCTGAGCTTCTCATCCACCAGCACCCCCAAGTCCCTCTCCTCAGGGCTGCTCTCCAGCCACTCACTGCCCAGCCTGGATTTGTGCTTGGCATTGCCTCGACCCAGATGCAGGACCTTGCACTTGGTCTTGTTGAACATCATGAGGATGGCTTGTGCCCACTTCTCCAGGCTCTCCAGCCTGCTTTCTTTGAGCAAGATTATAAACCATAGTTTTACCTAAGGCAACTCTACCTGCATAAGCCTATTCAGGACTCAGGGAAAAGGTATTCCTACAGCTGAGGTTTTCCCAAAAAGCCTGATTTCCTCCTACCATGTTCACTAACTCCTAGTTAGCAGGAAGTTTTTTTACCACTCCTGTTCAAATTTTATTATCATACAATAGAGAAGCAAACCAGAATGAACTTCCATATAATCTGAGAGTTCTTCTCAAGAAAGAGACTGAAAAGACTCCACAAAAGGTAGGCTTGGATGCTGAATATTAGTTTCATAAGATGCCTAACACCAGCTGCAAGAGAGAGAGAATAATTTCATTCAGGAAACAGCGACAGCCACATAATGAAATTCCTGACAATTAAAATTGGTCTAGAATTCTTATGCTGTCTCTACAGGCCACAGAGAAGGCTTCAGAGAATCATTTGGAGTGCTGGTGATAGGCTCCACATTGAAAACACTTCCCAGACAGGCCTGTCTATCTTCATTGGATATGCATGGAGTCGATGTCCTGAAGTTATCTAGCTCTTAGAGATACATACCCATTGATTTAGCTTTTTCTGTTTGCTACCTTAAGCTCTTCAGCACTAAGAAAATTGTTTTGAGTTTCAGGTCCCAGTATTCTCTCATTTAATGTAGATGAGGTTTGGTTATGTAATGCAGCATTATGAGTCCCTTTTTCCAAGATATGCTTCTAATGCACACTGTCCTCCCTTGAAAACTAGTAACGTAGTGGCTACACTCAGATATAACTTCTGGGATTTCCACTGAATATTCATTTCATATCTAGTCAGATCAAGATTCTTGGTATGTTTCCACTGAGCTATTTTTATTTGGAAATAAAGCAACTCTCCTTCTCCCCTAATACTCTTTTCCCAGGCTTATACCAAGCTACTGCATTTTCTTTACAGAATTAAAATTTGTGTCAGGGTGAGTGTTGCATTTTGAATGCCTGAAGGAACATATTGGGGTCTACTATTCTTCACTGAAGCAAATTGTAGCTGATCCATCCTTTCTAGCAGCTGCATCTCTGGCTTGGAATAAATTTCTGTTACAAATGAGTGAGTCCTTCTTGCAGACTCTTCTGTCCTTGTTTTTCCAGCCCAGGCTCTGTTGGCTCAGGAATCTACACGAAGCAACACAGTACAGGACACTTTGCAAAGATGCTAAATTCTAATTTTCCCTTTCATCTACAGTTCAAAAATACCAATCTTCTGCAGGTATTTCCAAAGCATATGTTTAGATTTTGCTTAGCTAGGAAAATAAAAGGAAGAGAGATTCATTTATGTACCAGAATGTTTAGGCTGTCTACAACTACCTGAAGGGAGGCTGTAGCCAGGTGGGGGTTGATCTCTTCTGCCAGGCAACCAGCAACAGAACAAGGGGACACAGTCTCAAGTTGTGCCGGGGGAAGTATAGGCTGGATGTTAGGAGGAAGTTGTTGGAAGAGAGAGTGATTGGCATTGGAATGGGCTGCCCAGGGAGGTGGTGGAGGCACCGTCCCTGGAGGTCTTCATGACTGGATGAGGCACTTAGCGCCATGGTCTAGTTGACTGGATAGGGCTGGGTGCTAGGTTGGACTGGATGATCTTGGAGGTCTCTTCCAACCTGGTTGATTCTATGATTCTATGCATGTCTTGAAAGTACAGAATTGCTAGACTTGGATTTTGGAACTGGCTGTGAAATTATCCAAGACACACAGAAGTAAGGCAGAGTATGTCACTTCCTTCCTTTCCAAGGACAAAATAGCATAGCTGGAATTCCTATTAGTCACTGATTAAATGTTCAGAAACAATTCTGATCTCTAAATTCTAATTTCAAAGTTTGAGTAGGGCTAAGCTCTTCTATTTGTTATGTCTGTGGCTTTCAGCATCAACCCAAATATCCCTTCTTCAAATAACTGTTCAGTTTAAATTTGGCATATGCTTTTTTTGGTTGTATAATGTTGAACAGGCATTTGTCAGAGTCAGACTGGGATGATAAACAATTCTCAGCAACTTTGTTCATAAAGCATCTGTCACAGTTCTCTGAAAAGCCAACACACTTCACAGTTAATTTTTCTTTAAATATAAGCCAGTTGAAAACCAGTGACAGTGATCCTGTGGAGAGGATTTGCATTATCAAATGTTCCCATGATGTACTACCACAACTACCTTTAGCCACTACAGCCTATCGGTCGATGTGATATACAAATAAACTCAATTGCAGCTTAATGTTC
The DNA here is from genome assembly GCF_015220805.1 of Pogoniulus pusillus. NCBI lineage: Eukaryota > Metazoa > Chordata > Aves > Piciformes > Lybiidae > Pogoniulus > Pogoniulus pusillus. Next base: position 42,894,847 of record NC_087266.1, read on the forward strand.
CAAAGTGCCTTCAACATTTTTGTCCACAGTTCACTGCATTTGCATGATTTCAAGAAGCATTTCACAGTCATTACTGGACAGAGAAGTAAGAAGTAAGTGTATAGATATTGAGATACAACATATTTGGGTAGATATTTTCAGGTTTAGAGGGTGCTTTTTTTTTGGAAGATAAAAAGATAAGGGCTAAATAAAAATAATATTAAAATATTATATTAAAAATATGCAACTAATGTGGACAAGTAAAGGACAATTGTTTAACAGGTTGGTTGCTCTAAATAAAAAGAGCTTTTTGATCTGATCGAGTCTGATTTTCAAGTCTAAAACCAAAAAGTAAGAAATCATATTTTAAATCAAAATGTTTTCCCTAAAGTTTCCCAGGATTAATTAGACATTTTTGGTAGATAAGAAGATAAGGGCTAAGGAAAAATAATATTTTAAAAAATATTAAAAATATGCAGCTAATGTGGGAAACTAAAAGACAATTAACAGCTTAGTTGCCTAAATAAAAGGAAGAGCTTTTTAATCTGATCAATTCTGATTTTCAAGTCTAAAACCAAAAAGTAAGAAATCAGATATTAAATCAAAATGTTTTCTCTAAAGTTTCCCAGGATTAATTAGACATTTTTTTTGGAAGATAAAAAGATAAGGGCAAAGTAAAAATAATATTAAAATATTATATTAAAAATATGCAGGTAATGTGGGAAACTAAAGGACAATTGTTTAACAGGTTGGTTGCTCTAAATAAAAGGAAGAGCTTTTTAATCTGATCAAGTCTGATTTTCAAGTCTAAAACCAAAAAGCAAGAAATCAGATATTAAATCAAAATGTTTTCCCTAAAGTTTCCCAGGATTAATTAAACATTTTTGGTAGATACAAAGATAAGGGCTACGTAAAAATAAGATTAAAATATTATATTAAAAATATGCAGCTAATGTGGAAAATCAAAGGACAATTAACAGGATAGTTGCCTAAATAAAAAGAAGAGCTTTTTAATATGATCAAGTCTGATTTTCAAGTCTAAAACCAAAATGTAAGAAATCAGATATTAAATCAAAATGCTTTCCCTAAAGTTTCCCAGGATTAATTAGAAACTCGTTTTATTATTATTATTATTATTATTATTATTATTATTATTATTATTATTATTAAATCCTGGTTATAGTAATGTATTTATTTTGCTAACTCTGAGAACCTGCTTTATAAAACAATCAGGAAATGATATCCTTAAATATAATTGTTTAATTTGAAACAGGAAATCAAAATTAAGTGAAAATACAGAATAAAACTTTCCATACAGTGATATGTACATTTCTGTTTTGTTTTTTTTTTCTTCTACCTTTGGAGAGGAAAATGCAGTATTTCCTATGAGCTTTCAGTGTCAGCCTTCTCTAACAATGATGACTACATGCATCTTTGATAACATGGATAAATCCATCTAAAATTCAAGTCTTCCTTCTAGCAAAACTAATCTTCTACAGAAGGTCAATGACAATCTGCATATTAAGGCAAATTGTTTGTAAGTAGTAAGAAGTATCTTCTTGTTATGACTTTTCTCTCTGCTTTACTATCTGATTTCTGCAGGGACATGCATCTATTTACCACATTAAATCCTGTTGTTCATCTTTTGCATCTAACATATTCTTTGTTCATTTCCTAGAGGAAGACAAACAGAACTGGTATTATTGTTAGTACTCTCCAAAGACATTGTCAGTGCAGATCTAGCTAATCCCTTTCTACTTATTATTCAGCAATCAGTGTCTTCAAGTAGGATTTTGGAATCCCAGAAGGTAGTCTATAAAGGGAAGGGTTAAAATCACTTTCTCTGTTCCTGGGATCATTCATCATATTCATGGAATCTGCTCCATAGAGGGACCTAAGGCTAACAATTAAAACAAATTAAACTAGATGGACAGCCATTGAGTGAATGAGAATGCTGTCAGGATGGGAAGTAACTTTATTAATGGTGAAAACCTACGTTGGTACAGACAGTTCTTTTAATGTGCTCCAAAGGCCCATCTATTTCCTACAGAAAGTTGTATTTGGGAGGTTTCACCTCTAGATCTAAGCTCCCTGAGAAGTGATCATACTAAAAGAAACCTGCTGGGGTACTTGCTTTAACATTAAAGTGAATTTATCAGCTATTCCCAACTTTTTAAGAGACTAATTGAATTATCAGAGGCTGCAATGGGGAATGTAAAGCCATGTGAGAACGGATCTGTAATACAGATAAAATCCTTAACTCGTGCCATGTCATTATCTTAAAATGTAGTAATAGTCTGGGTTCTTAAATACAGCTCTCTTTACCCATGAAAAATATGGCAAGATTCAAATGTTTGGGACAGGAGGAAAAAAAAAAGACAAAATTAGTCTAAAAATGCATTCTTTGTTCTCTGTCTTTTTTTTTTTTCCCAATGTCTTCAGGTGTGCTGGCTACTCACTAGGGTAAATTCTATCAAATTTACTTTAATCTTTTAATTTTGATAGGATTCCAGAAAGGATATAGAATTTCCCTTATTTTCAGTGGGATCATGCATGATTAAATGAAATATGAATGCACTATCTTTTTTAACTAGGGCATAGAATAGTGGCACATGCTCACACAGGAAAGCTGCTATTAGTGCTGGCATTAATTTCATCTGTGAAAACTCAGCCTTTCTCAAAATTTTGCAACATAATTACCTGACAAATTTTAGTTGTTTTTTTTTTTTTTTTTGGTAATTTTTAATTGTGTCTCTTTGATGCACACATATGTTTTTTAACTGTGGAACAGATGCTGACAAAAGAGACTAGTGAGCTGGGGAGCGGATGAGTCTGGCAAAGTTACAGGTCAATGGTAATTTATCGTATTCCAGTGACACTTTCTGTGGACCTTCATGAACATACATAAACATAAACACTCATAAGGGTGTTTAAGAAAGGACTGGATGAGGCACTTAGTGCCATGGTCTAGCTGATTGGCTAGGGCTGGGTGCTAGGGTGAACTGGATGATCTTGGAGGTCTCTTTCAACCTGGTTGATTCTATGATTCTATGTTGTTGAATATATAGTGTAGAGATATAGCAATGTCTACAATACATATATTTTCACACATTTGTTGCATAAATATAAGAAAACATTTACTTATCCTATTAATAATTTTAAAAGGAATATTAAAAGTACCACCCCCCAAAAAAAAAAAGTCATATTTGAAAGTATGAGAGTAGAGCTCCCAAGACTTGCACGACAGAAGAAAGGATCCGAAACTAACTTTGATCTTGTAAACTTCCTATGCTGCAATCAAGTGCAGTGAGAAGTTGGAAGTATGCAGTGACAAGTTGGAAGTGTTCACTGAATGAAGAGCAATTGTAAGAAAAGAAGTGATTGTAAGAAGTGTGAATACAACTCTGTATTCATCCCAGAGCACAAGGACATCGGTTAAATGCTTTCTCTTAACAAGCAGCTTTAGATATACTTGAGTATAAGCAGGTAAAGAGGCACAAACAGAAGATAATTTTAAAAGATGCTATAAAGCATTAGGAAGAACATATATTGTAATCTTCTTCTGTCATAGAAGTGTATCCTGTCCCAAGAATATAGCTAGTGATAATTGTAATTAGTAATTATACCAGGAACCACCTGCTTATCATGCATGCAGAGAGCACAATCTGTAGCATTCTCAAAACATGCTGGTGGTATTTGCATTTTCTCTCTTACAGAGACCTCCCAGAAGCATGCAGATTCAATTGTCAGTGAACCTGGGAGGAGATCAGAAAAATCTGAGGAGCTATTAGTAGTCTCTAATTTATTCTGCTTAAAGAATATGAAAAGGGAAAGCAAAAGACAACTCCCTGTCATATTAAATGCATGCACGGTCTTTCGGTATTTGCAAATCACATGTCCACTCAGCCTTTCGAGACCATCAGAAAGCAATTTGATTTTGCTTGATTTTTGGAGTGACATTTCACTGACAGTTCCATCTTTTTACTTTCCAAATGCCACCAAAGGGAATTTAAACTTTGGTTTTTTCAGAACTCTGAACAGTATTGCACATCCACCGGACTTCCATCACCTTTGTTCCTGTATCATAGTATCATCAAGGTTGGAAGAGACCTCACAGATCATCAAGTCCAACCCTTTACCACAGAGCTCAAGGCTAGACCATGGCACCAAGTGCCACGTCCAACCTTGCCTTGAACCGCCCCAGGGACGGTGACACCACCACGTCCCCGGGCAGCCCATTCCAGTGTCCAATGACTCTCTCAGGGAAGAACTTTCTCCTCACCTCCAGCCTAAATCTCCCCTGGCGCAGCCTGAGGCTGTGTCCTCTTGTTCTGGTGCTGGCCACCTGAGAGAAGAGAGCAACCTCCTCCTGGCCACAACCACCCCTCAGGTAGTTGTAGACAGCAATAAGGTCTCCCCTGAGCCTCCTCTTCTCCAGGCTAACCAATCCCAGCTCCCTCAGCCTCTCCTCATAGGGCTGTGCTCAAGGCCTCTCACCAGCCTCGTCACCCTTCTCTGGACACGCTCGAGCATCTCAATGTCCTTCCTAAACTGGGGGCCCCTGAACTTCTCCTAACAGGTTTGACCACCTTGGGCTTCTCCACAAGGCTGATAGTCTCCTTCTGCTTAATTCTGTTCACTACACCCATTTCTATCTAACTCTTGCACTGTGTGCAAAGATAATGTGCTAACAATAATGCACAGTTCCACAAGCAATGGAAATAATTAAAATTTGTTTTCTGCAAATTGTTTGTATTAATATTGACTAAGGCACCTGGGAAGGTACAGTCTGCCTGAAGCTTTCTCAGTAGCTGAGGTATTATTAATGACTTCTTTTTCAGTGCCTAATAATCTGTGGCATCAGTTTTTCACTAGTATTGGCCATTTACACATTCTATTTGTGCTAGTTTGAAGCTAGCTAGAATGTTTTGGTGAGAAGAACTAGATTACAGGCTGTGAAAGGAAAACAATGGTGATGTCTGCTTCACTCAGAGTATCGCTGGGGAGTCTGGGAAGAAGAAATGAAAACATTACATAACACTCTTGCCATTTTTTCTCTCACTCTGGCTTGGGCTGCTGGCTGAGCAACATCTTACTCTCTAACCTCACCTTCCATTTGGCCTAACCCACTTTGCTTCTTAACCTCTTGGCCAAACCTCTATTGTTCTTTAGGGCTGGGGTAAGGTTGAGAGGGGTAGGGGGAAGGTGTAGGGGTGGTTGAGAGCCCCTTCTGGGGACTCAGGTTTCTGGGAGGGCTGTTGTGTTTCTGTATGACCTTTTACCTTGTCTATTTCTGTCTATAACTGTATATACTGTAAATATCTGCTTGTATATTGTACTAGCTGTAAATAAATAGCTTCATTTATATTCCCAGAGCTGGCTGAGTCTAGTCTGGGTGATTTCTAAAGTGGGGGAGGGCGGAGAACATCCAAACTTTCACACTATTACAGCCTCTATATCCACAACATTTGTGGAAACCTCTTTTTGAGGTCTCCATCCTCGCACAGATACACATTCAGAAGTTACGGGAAATCAGGGAAATAAGCAGACCCAGATTATGATTTCATGAGTTATTACTAAAAACCCTGAAACTGTATATAAACCCCTTTTGTTTTCCCATGAGTGTTGTTGAAAGACCTGTCTCCCTACACAGGCTTTTTTTGTTTTCTTGAATGCCTAAAAGGCACCTACGAGACCATGACTGCTACTATAAATTACTCATAGGCTAGGTTTGTCAGGTATCACTTTCTGGCCAAATCGATGTAAAATATGTTCAAATAATTTCTTGTTGAGGAGCAGACTATCCTGATTCAGAAGATTCACTAATGTGTCCAAATTGATTCTGACAGTGAACTAACTCAGACGTTTCTACTCGGCTAGCTGTACCGAATATTATGCTGTTCACAGAGACAGGTACATGCTTTTACAACTAACTAAGGAATGTTTGTGGGACATAGCCCCAGGTTCTGACACTTGTGTGCCTCCAAGGAAGGAGTTCATATGACACATAAGTGTCTAACTTCCCATTATAGTACATGGAGGCCGACTTAAGAGATTGAACACAACGTGCACCCTAATGTAAATATTTACAGATGATCTGAATCCCATTGCTAATTAACTGTATGAATGTGGACCAAAATTGTCCTCCAGATGTCTAAATCAAGATGCAGGTTGCCATCTTTAGGGAGAAATATTTGGAAATACTTGGTTTCCTATCCTAAATCCAGCATTATTATCCTTCTATAACAAGACACTTTACATAGAAATTTTGGCAGCGATTATGAGCAGAGCTGCAGAACTGACATCTAATTGGATTCTTTTTGTTCTTGGGTAGGAAAGGCCTATTTTGATTAATCACTCTTGCTACAAAAACATGCTATTTCTTTCACAGCAGTTTTCAAGAAAGCTGTTCTGAAATTTCTTGGAAGACATGCTCCAGCTTGTTGTGCCCAGCTGCGTTACATCACACAACAACACGCTCACACATGATTAATGAAAACCAGATCATCCTACACCACTCAAGAAAGAACTATTTTAACTTGCTTATACTCCCATCTCTTTCATAAGGATAAAGATCTCCTATTGCTACTTCAAAAAATCAAACAGCTTAGCTTCTATACTTTGAGTAAAATTCCAAGAAATTAAAGGACAAAATTAACCACAGGAGGCCAACATATTTCTATCACATCAAAATAGAAAGATGAATGGGAAAAAAAAAAGACAAAAAGCTGAAGCAATACTTCTGCTGAGAACTGTTTCTCTAAATCACAGTTGCAAGTTTAGACTTACCATTCTGCAGCATGCACTATATTATAAACCTTCAGCTCACAATAAATATCACCTGCTTGGATATAGTTTTAAAGGAGCAACCAAAATCAGTTCACACAAGGAAGGGAAATGTATGAATATAAACTTACAAGCCAACAAACTTGAAACCTAGCAAGCTTAAGCATGCCATTTTCTCCACTTGTGAAAAAGAAATCTTTTAAAGTGGAACATCTCTCAATAAGTCATTCTGAAGAATCTGAAGCACAAACAAAAATTTACAAGTATGCACCCAATTCATGCTGGCAAACATGCAGGGAATATCTGGTACATACCTGCTTTGCTTAAAGACAAAATCTTACTAAAACAAAATAAAATATAAAAAAAAAAAAATCAGTGATTATAAAAACCTTCCAGTCCATCTCTTAATACAGTTTCTTTTTCTCACTGAGTCACAAATGCCTTCAAGCCAACTTTTACCTTATTTCAATGGCTGAGGTTAAGCTCAACAGAATTAGGTGTGACTTTATTTGCCTTTCTCCCCCCCCCCCCCCCCCCCCTTTAAAATGGTAGTAATTAAAACTAGAAAAAAACATTAATACAGCAGAAGTTCTATCTCCAGTAAGCTCCAAACCAGAATGCCATTTAGCACAATGCTTTTACTTGAAGATTGTTTTACCAGTACTGGCTCTGTTAGAAATATATAGCAAAAATACATGGCTATAACCAGTTCTGTAATCTGAAATTAAGAGTAAGTATTACTTTGTTGACAAAGAAATGTGATTAATTGTAAAGGTGTCCACAACTGGACTCTAGCTGAGCTTGTACTTAAGTTCTTCCACACCTCCAGGGTTTTACCAAAAAGGAGATGAGGTGAATTTTTATCCTAGGCACATCTAGAGGATCTCTTTTTACAAATATACATCTATAGCTGTATTGATGAACAGGAGGAATACCTTCTGAAAAGTATGCTTACTTTCATGAAATATAAATGTAATGGTTTGAATCAGAACTGGTCAAACAGAACCAGTGGATTAACCTGTCTATTTTCTCCACACAGAAGTGAGGAAAAAACAACACTGAGAAACTCATGATTGAGATAGAAAAAAAAACCTGAGATGAGAATAGAGTTTACTGATCAAAATCAGACAAACATAGTTTGAAATGCATAATTACCTTTGCCTATTTGCAGAAAAAAGCATGGTGCAAAGCAGCAGCAAGCAAGCAAGCCAAAAGCCCAAGCCAAATAACTACTCCCCCATCCCTCCTTGTCCTGCTGCCATTGCAGTGGAAAAGCCAACACTCAAGAAACTCAGAACCAGCAACCAGAACACAAAGCCTCCCATGTTACAATCTGAACTTTAATTCCCATTAATACTTTGCTCCAGCCAACGCTTTCATTTCTGAAGCTGGCATGACGGTGGCCTGGTATGAGTAAGAGCAGCAGGTTCACCTCTATCTATGAATAATAAACTAGTTCCAAATATGTGAAAAGCAATATTACTTTTCTTTTCTTTTTCCCCTCAGTAATTTGTTTCTCATATTTCTGTCTGTCTTTCTCTGTTCCTCCTTCAAAACATGCAATGATTTCTCTGTAGACAGCTGGCATACATTTTTCTGAATTGTTCACAATTTTACTGTTTCATTAAATGAAAATATCCAGAACTAAAAATAAGCCCCAGAATTAATCTCCAAAGCTAAGCAAAACCTGAACTACTATTTCCTTCAGCTATTTTCATCTACATATTGCAATCGCTTCTGTTTTTTTCTTCATGAAGTACAGAATTAATAAACTCATCATTGGACTGCAGCTTTACATGACACCAAGCGAGATGTGGAGTCACTTAACATAAACTCATATAGACAAAAAAGCAGAAACAATGTTTCAAAGTTCATGCTTTTGGTTAGGTATAGAATTTCTCACAATACAGACAGGCAGATTATAAATGAAAAACTTCTTCATTCTCAGTTGGAATCTGTGTCTTGCAGTAAAGCATGTAATAATAAGACAAAGTATTTCATGCTTTAGCAAAAACTGCTTTTTCACTAAATTTACACTAGGTAATAATGAGCTATATTGTACGGTATTTAATCTGCTCTAAAAAAAAATGGGAAGTAATTCTTCTGCCCAGCTCACAGGTATTAAGTCTGTACATCTTTTATGTTGACAGTTCAGCTTCAGGCTATAAAACAGAAGAACCTGTTCTACATCTAGTGTTTAAAACAAGAGCAGAAAAACTAAACCTTCATCAATCTACTGTCTGCATTTTATGGCTTATCTGTGGCAAAAAAATGAATCATAAGAAAGATTTGTTCGGATTCCACAGACAGATCCATCACTCTGCTGGTACCTGTGAACCATGCTTTTCTATAGAGATGGGTGGGAATTGTGCAGCTGCAGTATTCAACATACTATAACACTGAGCTACTGCTATTCACTTGCACTTAGAGTAAGGATTTATAATAAGGATGTATCTAGAAAACGTGCCACGCACTCAACAGAATACAAGTTCACATGGTTATTTCATATCTATACCTCTTCCAAATGACATACTTTGTTTTAGAAGCACTCTAAGTCCAAAGCAAGCAGAATAAGGCAGTGATACAATTTTGAATAAGTTGTTTTTTTTTTTCCCCAAGGGAAATTTCTGTCCAAATCCTTTGAATACCATATCCACACAAATATGTGGTTTCTTCATCAAAGTATTTGTAAGCTCTCCAAGAAATAACATAGTCTATCCAGTTCTGACCTGTGACATTTTCAGCTGTGACTTCTCAAAAAATCAAGTCTATGCAGCCTTATAATCTCACATGTAAATTTTGGATCATCACAAGAGAAGGTAGCCAGCAGATGAAGTATTTGCTCACCTGAAAGAAGCAGTTCAACAGACTGAAGTCTACTTGTGATGGTATGTAGGGTGAGGATAGCAAAGGAAAGCAAAGTCGGGAATGCTTGAAAAATAAAATATTTTTAGTTAACAAGAGGAAAAACAGGAAGCTGGGGACAGGATTCATTTCACATCTGAATCCCTCTCACAAAATGGCCTCTGATTTTTAACTTAACCTTATGAAAAAGTGAGCCTGCAGTTTCATTGAAGTGCATGATGCCTTCAGTTAAAGGCCACTGCAGAGTGTATTCAGAAGAAACTCTCTGTGGGGTAAATATTTTGCTCAGGGTGAAACAGAGTGTACGGCGGAGTGGTGATGTACATGGTTTAGTGTAAGAAGTCTGAGTGCAGTTTTAATCCCCCTTTTTTTGATAGCTCTATCCTGACAGTGATATCATAATGTTTCCAAACCCAATGTCAGAAAACATCTAAGTGGAGAGAAATATAGACATTATTTAGAAATGACAGTTCAGCTGGCTTTAAAGTATTATGTAAATGTGAGAAAAGGGGGCAGAAAAACATACAAGTATAGTTCAGAGTAATTTTTTTCCATAAAGATTGTGAAAAATTTATCTTCTATGGATTATTTGGATATTTGCAAAGCATGAAAAAAACACCCAGCTAATTACATAAGCTACCAACAACTTCCCATGAAAAGAGCTTATAGGGTTTCTGACCCGATATCATATTCATTTAATCTAATTTATGGAACTGCTCGAGGAAACATTCAGCTGCTTTCTGAAAGACTGACTTGGGGATTATTGGAGCTGTATAATTGTTCAGCTGAACAGACTTGAAAAGAAACATTTTGTTTTACATTAATCTTGCAGAAATGGGCAATGAATTTGAGGAATGGATTGCTGTCTAAAATTCTTGCCAAAAAATGTCTAGCTGAGAGCAACCACAACTGCTTGTTTTTTGGTTTTGGTTTGTTTCTTTTTTTCAGGTCTCGTTTTCTTATTTTCAATCTTTATTTGACATCTGTTCTTTTCCCTTTTCCCTGTAACATAATTATGCAGAAATCCAGTACAAAACAGGTTGAGTAGTTAATAACAGGCAGCTTAAATATTTTTTCACTTTGATGCCCTGCAGATGTTGTGGGTTTGGAGTTTTTTTTTCATTGGTGGTGGTGGCTTTTTTTCCCTTTTGCCTTCTCATTTAATTTGTATACATTTCTTTCCCAATCTTGAAGCACACTCTCACAACATATAGAAGCAGCTGAAAATAAGTCTGGGAAAAGCACATGTTCACAAGGCTTTTATTGTGATAGGTAGTGTGTTTGAAGGGAGAGTGAAATTCAGTTTATTAGGTTAAAAGCAGAAAAAATCCAACTGAGATACTGTCTCACCACACTCATTCCAGAAAGACTTCCAGACCTTTTTAAAACATAAAGGTTGCCTGTCTTTAAATGTGCACCTATGTACATGTTTTCTTTTCTCCAAAGTAAGCTCACTTTGCTTTTCTGCATTTGACATAAACTCACTACACATACATCAAACGTAATCATGACTCCACGATAAACACTCCTCATCTTGCAATACTTCATTTCAGTAATTAACACTTGACATTTAGCCTAAAAGAGATGGGAAAATGTTTTACTGACAGATGTTAAAAAGGTCCACTAAAATATAAGAGATTCTCCATGCAGAAGCAGGTACGAGATGCTGCTTTCCCCTGAATTCCCCAAGAGTCAACTGATTAAGATAAATCAAGGATCATAATTCATCTGGAAAAAAAGAATGTTTAAAGCAGCTGGGGTTAACTGAAAAAAAAAAAAAACAACAGGGAGAAAAAAGTACTAAAAGTCTAAAAAATCTTAACTTTAGTTCAAACTAGGAAAAAAAAAAAGGAAGAAAATAGTTACAGAAGACAAAATGCTGAAGAAATAGAATGGATTTTGGTTTAAGTGATACATGTAAGCAAACAAAGCGCAGTCATTGTAGTGTTATGTACAACCTACTGTTATTAAAGGAGTCTATCTTCAGGTTTGCATAAATAACTTAACAGGAATTATTGTGTGAATATTCAGTCAGTTTATACAGGATGAATCCAAACAAGTCTGATGAGGGTCAATGTTTTCTCCATGGGTTTAATAATGTATAACCTCTCATATTTGCATTCTGAGAGCAGAGTAATCTGTTTGTTCAAATTGTCACTGGTATAGTTTCATATTCTTAGTATTCCAGGCAACTATTGTGTATTTTCCATATTTGCTGGCAGATTTGAGTTAAAAAAAATGCTGATTTTAATATTTTTACAGCCTGCCTGTTGCATGAGATTTTAACATTTATGTGTAGTTTCACTCATAGATTTATTAAATCAGGATTGGATGACATACTACCTGTTATTAGTGACACAACACATAATCTGATGGCTCTTGCTGGAGGAAAAGTATTCTCTGCTATTTGAATCACAAGAGGTGATGAATAGTTAAAAATTAGCACAGAAGTCGTGTAATTCCTAGTTTTTAATGACACAACACATAATCTGATGGCTCTTGCTGGAGGAAAAGTATTACCTGCTATTTGATTCACAAGAGGTGATGAATGTTTAAAAATCAGCACAGAAGGCATGTGTAAATTCCTAGTTTATCTATAAACCATTTGTTCTGAGGGGCACAAAACTGCAGCTTCTAACCTGCAGGTTTTAAAGTAAAGGAGAAATTATGCTATTGCAGTAGGTGGGACACAGATTAATAAAATAATAATAATATTTCTCAACTAAATATTAATTTTAAAAAACCTGTAATATTAATATATTTTCCTTCCTTCCCTTCCAACCCCTAACACCCTGTGATGCTGTGATGTTTGGTGGTATAGGGAGACACACAAAAGGACCATAGAATAACAGTTTACACTATCCTGTCCAGGCCCCTAAGACTTTCTGGTCCCTGGAGGACTTTAATCTCTATGGTAGGACAACTTATCCTAAAGCCACAACAACCCTAAAATTATCTTGGCAATCTGCTTAGAACTACCTGCCATGCAGGGTATTGCTATTTACTGTGCATTTATGTGAGTGTAAGAAACTGGGATTTTTTTTAACTGATCCAGCCAATCTGGAATTTAGAGTGAAGTTTTTTAGATTAACAGGGGGCAGGGGAGAAGAAGGAAAAAAATATACAACAGTGTCTTCAGTACTAACACAAAAAGCTCTTATTGTGCTATGGTTTATGTCAAGAAATTTTCTGCACACCATATTATTCTATATGAACAAGAGTAATGCAGTACTATATTGTTGCACTGCAGATTAGATGCTCTGCATCTAGAATCACAAAATCATAGGTTGGAAGAGACCTTCAAGATTATCCAATCCAACCTATCACCCAGTCCTATCCAATCAAATAGACCATGGCACTAGGTGCTTCATCCAGACCTTTCTTGAGCACCTTCAGGGACGGTGACTCCACCACCTCCCTGGGTAGCCCATTCCAATGGTAAATCACTCTCTCTGGGAAGAACTTTCTCCTAGCTTCATAGAACCTCTTCCAAGCATTATGAAACCTCCTTCAGTGTCAACATTTACTGACATGAATTCTCCTAAATAGAGTATGATAGTATATTGCTATGATGGTTTGGGTGTTCCCCGCCCCCCAACACTTGGGGAATCACCCAGACTAGACTCAGCCAGCTCTGGAAATTGAAAGAAGCAGATATTTACAGCTCAGCACAATATACAAGCAGATATTTACAGTATATACAGTTGTAGACAGAAATATACAAAGTAAGAGGTAATACAGAAACACAACAGCCCTCCCAGAAACCTGAGTCCCCAGGAGGGGCTCCCAACTGCCCCTTCACCTTCCCTCTACCCCTCTAAGCCTTACCCCAATCCCAAGGAAGAATGGAGGTTTGGCCAGGGGGTTAGGAAGCAAAGTGGATTAGTCACAGAAACGGCAGAGAAATGGAGGGTGAGGTTAGAGAGAGAGATGCAGCTCAGAGCTCCCCAGCAGAAGTGCCTTATCTATGGTTTAATTCTTCTTGTATCTCTCAGTAAGCCTATGAGTGAAGTAGACATCACCACTGTTTTCCTTTCACAGCTTGTAATCTAGTCCTTCTCACCAAAACATTCTAGCTAGCTTCAAAGTGGCACAGTTGCTACAAAGACTTAACTCATAGCTTTGTATTGGGCCCAATGCTCCCTATACTTATCTGAATAAGATGCACAATTCTATCTTCTTAAAATGAGTAACACCACAAGAATTATGACCTCAAGACATCGCAAGGACATGATTTCATGATATCAGGAGTACTCCTACTGACAATGGATGTCTGCTCGTTAAACTTTGTACTTTCTTTGCTTGTATGTTAGGGTAATATTTTCTTTAATTTAATTTGTGCAAAAAGAGTTCTTCTTAAGCTTAAAGTACCAGAGCAGAAAAAAGTTATTTCTTGTTAGAAGAAAAAAAAAAGTCTTTTTCCCACATGAAATTCAACTTTTTTTTTCCATACTATTCAACAACAATATTTGTAATAGCTGCTTGATATTGTTTCATATGCAGCAGTAAAGATATGACTATTGTGTGTACACAACATCACTTCAAGATTCCACCAAGACATGATAACTGTCAGAAGAAAGTAATGTCCTCATATCTTTGCAGAGGGAAATATTTCTGGCTATAAAATATATTACTTACAAAGTTGACAAGCCTCAATTAGACAGAATGGTATTTTTTGGTTTCTACTTCCATCTGCCAGTCTGCCCTATACTGAGGCTCATAAAAGAAAGATTTCCATCTTGTTTTCTGGGATACCCATGGGATGTGCATTTGTAGACTGATGTTTCACATGACAAAACTCCTCCTGAACTATCTTAAACTATTTGTGTCCCTTTCCCTTATTTTCTGACATTTCATTTAATTATTTTTCCCGCTTTCAATATTTGTGCTCTTCTACATATTGTGGTAATTGCCTTTCTCACCAAGACAGCAGATTTGTATTTTTACCACCAGATTTTATCACCTCAGAGTTTTCACACATTCATTAACCTCAGGAGGTTCAACAAGGCCAAGTGCACGGTCCTGCATCTGAGTTGGGCAACCCTCAATATCAACATAGACTGGTAGATGAACATATTGAGAGCAGTGCTGCAGAGAAGGACTTTGGCTGACATTGGTGGATGAAAAATTGATTGTAAGCTGGCATTGTGTTCTTGCAGCCCAGAAAGCCAATTGTACCCTGGGTTGCATAAAAGAACCACGGCCAGCCTACCAAGTGAGGTGATTCTGCCCCTCTACTTGTCTCTGGTGACACTCCACTTGTATTACTGTGTGCAGCTCTGGAGTTCTCAGTACAAGAAAGGCATAGACCTGTTAGAGAGGGTTTATAGGATTACTATAAAAATAGTCAAAGGGCTATGGCACCTCTCCTGTAAAGAAAGGCTGAGTTTGTTCAGCGCAGAGAATGCTCTGGAAACATCTTATTGCAGCCTGTCAAAGAAAGATGGAAGGAGACTTCTTACCAGGACCTATAATGACAAAACAAGGGGCAAGGTTTTTAGACTGAAAGAAGGTAAGTTTGGATTTGAAATAAGAAAGACATTTTTTGTAACGAGGGTGGTGAGTCCCTGCCCATGGTATGAGTATTGAACTACACAATCTTGACAGTGCCTTCCAACCCAAATCATTCTATGATTATGGAAGTCACAGAATCATAGAATCATAGAATCAACCAGGTTGGAAGAGACCTCCAAGATCATCCAGTCCAACCTAGCACCCAGCCCTATCCAATCAACTAGACCATGGCACTAAGTGCCTCATCCAGTCTTTTCCTGAAGACTGTGTATTAATGTCTGTGTTCTTTGTTAGTATGAAGTTGTCACAAAGTAGAAACTATAAATAGTATTTTACCCCTTTTTGATAGTTGGATACAAATCTGCTTCAGCCAAGCAGAAAGTGATCTGTCCTTGCTCAGCTCTTCACTTCTCAGACGAAATGTCATATATTTCAATATGACATTTCATAGTCAAACTGGAATTAAAAATTTTAACTAGAATTGGAGTCTTTGGGGACACAGGCTACTAAAAATGCATTAATTTAAATTTGAGATACTCAGCTGTTCTCTCCTTCTGGAGAGAAAATGAGAGATCTTAAGTCAAGAGCTTAATACACCACTGGGAGGTACTCAGATACTGCTGTGATTAGTATCAACAGAATAAATAGGAATATCTAATACATAATAAAAGCAATGTGAGAAAGAGTTGAGTTTCAGAGAACTACATGCTCTTTTCATGATAACTTGGCAGCATATATGCAAGGCCTGCATATATATTTATAATCTTTTTTTTTTCCTATTACATAGTGATGATATCAATCTCCTTTTCTATGCTATGCCCATTTGACAAGCTTGGATTTTTCAGAAAGAGATACATGCCTTTCACATTCTAATTTAAAACATAGCTGAAAGGCCTGGATGCTTTCAAGTTACTACATTTTGCCTCAACAAACACGAATATTAATCATAAGCATGAAATAACTAACATGAACAAAACTAGCAACAAACCATCCTGCTGGATGGTAGCACACTGGAATGAATGCAGCATACAGATTAATACATGAAAGATAAACAGAGAATTGAATCACAGAGGGCAGTTACTGCAACACTTCTTTCCTGTTGGACTCTTGTTTTGAAAAGCACATTTTAAAAAAATTATCTGGAGAAAAAAAACAAACCTCCAACACTAAAAGATGTTTAGGGCAAGAAGGATTTGGGGCCATTAACCTTGGCAGAGCTCTCTTTGCCCTAAGCAATCTTTGTGCTTTCATAACCACCAATGTTCATTTGGAGCCTGAGATGAAAATACAACTGTATTTTACTCATTGGACTAGTACTGATGTTTTGTGTAAATGTACCCACTCAGTCACTGACATAGGCTTTCTCAGTGCACCTTAAGTGAAACTGCAATTATTCAAATTTGAACACTCTTTTTTTTTTTCCCCCTCCATGTATTCCCATAATTGAGACTGAATGTCCAGGATGTTTATGTAAATGGGAATGGTTATTTCGATGTGTTGTCCTGAAATATGGCAAACTGCCAAGAAGCTGGATACTTTGATTAAAAAAAAAAAAACAAAAAGAGGAAAAAAAGAAGTTACATAGTACTAAACAAGAGCAAAATAATATGCACAATTCTTTAGATAGAAATTTACAGACAAAAACCCCAAAAAACAGAGGATAGAAGCAATGTTTCTCATCAGAGAGAGTCAAACTAATGGAATGAAATTAGTCAGGGAAAGAAAAAAGGAAAGAAAGGAAAAAAAAGGGAAAAATATGCAGGAAAAAGTGGCAAAAAGATTAAAAAGAGATGCCTTATGCAAAACAGGAAAAAAAAAAGAGATCAAAAGGTAAAAACCTAATTATAAGATCAGAGATAGAAGCAACATACTGTAATTAAGAGGTAATAAGAGGGAAAATCAAATAGTAAGGTGAAAACCAGTGTGTGAGTAGCAGGAATGATCTAAAATACTAAGCAAGAAAGATGGAAAAGGTGATAATGCAAGAAAAAAAATTGCAAGAACACCAAAACACATGAAAAGGAGGGAATGTTAAAAGTAAAATGCTGGGGGAGAAATTGTAATATAATGACTGGATCAAAGAAGTATGGTAGAAGTCACACAAGTGTTACTAAAAGTGATTTAGGTTAATAATGATGAAGAAGATGACTGAACTGATTTATTTTAAAATGAAAAGGAAATAAGAACAGTTAAAATGAAAATGAAATAATATTCACAAGAAGAGCAATCTGAACCACTTGAAAATACCACCAATATATCTGTGACATCTGACTAATGTACATTTCCTAATGCATACTTTAGCACCCATCAACAGTACATAAAGTATTACACAGAAATGCATGCATAATAATAATACAAGCCTAAACCATTCAGCTGTATCACAAATAATAATTATCTGGGACACTAAAAGATCATGGCAAAAGCTAATCTAATAAGCCTTGCATTATCCTTTAATACTTTAAAACTGTGCCGTGAGCTAAACAGTTGTCAAAATTGAGTTCTGTTTACACCGAACTGAGTATCAGTGAAATAAACAGAGATCACTGCTGAGCTCTAATTACAAAACCAAATTGTTCTCTCTTTAATCGAGCTGAAAAGGTTAGTCTTCTTCTCCTCCTGCCTACCCCCCACCCCCCCCCCCCACCATCAGACTTCATGCTTATTGGAGGCGCAAAGGCAGACGAAGGATCCTGTCGTTTGTTGAGCAGATACAAACTATAAGAAAGAGGACATAATAGAAAGACTCCACCAGACAATGCTGATTAGCTGCTGCCTTGCAGGGATGAGGTCACAGAGAGCACAGTGACTACTGCACACCAGGTATTAAATTCCACTTTAACTCAGCTAATGGCATACTCCCTTCTCTCCAAAGTGCAGTGGCTAAAGGGTGGTCTACCAGGTAAGTGCAACCCACAGCTATTCTCCTTCTGTAGAGAGGTTCGAAATGCAGATGGGCACAAGGCTGAACAATTTATACAGTACCATTCCCCATGTTGCATGTGTGAAAACCAGTTGTATACACTCCATTTTATGTAAATATGACCAACATAAATATCTGTGGAAAGTCGATTGCATATGGATTCAGGGCCTGTATTATTAATAAGCCTGCATCAGAAGATTGAGTTCAGATTTCATACTGTGATGTACTGCCCATACAAATGTCTAACAAGAACAGAAGTAGAATAGCTCTCTACTTACCATATCTTCTAAGTTTTTATTCATTCCTACAGGGGAGCAATCAAATGCTTTTCAGTCTGAAGCACAAAGTCTTACACTGATAGGCATTTTGATGTTCTGCTCACCTCTTCCCAGTCACTGTTGCCAATATTTTTCTTCTATCACAACCAATTCTCTAGAGTCTGGAACCAATATGGTTGTTCATGCTCAAATACATAATGCTGACTGCATACTAACAGTCATGGTCACCTGTACCATCACTTCTCTACAGATGTGCAGTTCACTTCTTGAAAAAAATGCTATTACAATACAACATAACACAGCTTCTCAGCAGGTATCCCTGTGGTGAGAACAGCCCATCACAGGCAGTCTGTAAAAAGTTGTTTTACCCAAATCAGTCGCTGATTGTTCACTGTCAGAGACAATACATTTTGCATCATCACTTACATTGTTTTCCTTATCTGGCATGATAGCTACAATCTATATTGCTCAGCTCTGTGCCCCAGGGAATAAAACTATCAAACTACAAGGAGAGCAAATACACTAATAAAAATGCAGTACCAAACCATCTCATGAACAGAACCAGAGTCACCTTTGATTTCCAACATGCTCACAGCCCTATTGAAGACAGTTACTAAATTACTACTTTAAAACACTGAAAGTCAGCATGACAAAAGCTCTTATTTTATGAATAACTGGTACCTAACGCACAGCATAGCTTGGGTAAGAATACTGATTCATTGTAAGTAGGATGCAGCTTTACACATAAAACTCAAAGGCTACTGTGAAACGTTACTATGATGGCAAAGTGTACCGTTCCTTTGAATGATGAATTACAAAGACAAAAGCAAAAACTGAAAAAGGCTATTAAATCTGCTTAATTCCCACTTCCTACAAAACAAGACAAGGTCTAAAATGTAAGGCTCATTTAAAGCAAATTGGGTGGATCGTTAACAACTTACTGAAGATGTCAATCAGCTAGAGATAGTGGGATGATTTAAATTCATTTCAGTACTGGCAGTCCTCATGCCTGATTTTTTTGGTCTTGCACCCCTGCTGGAAGTAGAAACCCTTTCCAATGTGTATTTCCACTCAGAATTATTTCATAAGATATATCAAAAGAGATGTTGAGGTGCTGGAACGTGTCCAGAGAAGGGCAACAAAGCTGGTGAAAGGCCTGGAACACAAAGTCTATGAGGAGAGGCTGAGGGAGCTGGGGGTGTTTAGCCTGGAGAAGAGGAGGCTCAGGGGTGACCTCATTGCTGTCTACAACTACCTAGAGGGAGGCTGTAGCCAGATGGGGGTTGGTCTCTTCTGCCAGGCAACCAGCAACAGAACAAGGGGACACAGTCTCAAATTGTGCCAGGGAAAGTCTAGGCTGGATGTTAGGAGGAACTTCTTGCCAGAGAGAGTGATTGGCATTGGAATGGGCTGCCCAGGGAGACGGTGGAGTCACCGTCCCTGGAGGTGTTCAAGAGAAGACTAGATGAGACACTTAGTGCCATGGTCTAGTTGACTGGCTAGGGCTGGGTGCTAGGTTGGACTGGATGATCTTGGAGGTCTCTTCCAACCTGTTTGATTCTATGATTCTCTCACACTAGTCACATTAGGAAACCTCTTTCTGCGTAAGTGGACTCTCTACCTTCTTTACCTAGACTAAGTAAATAAAAATAAATTTAAAGTTTGATATTAGCACCTTGAGATTAGTAACACATTTAACTAAGTGCATTGTATAATACATTCTCAAAAAATCTGTCTTTCATAAATGATGGAAACTTTTAAATTATATATATATATTTTTTTAAGTACAAGTCTGAACCTTCTCTTGGGAAAAATAATGTTTCATGGTAGCCATTCATGGCTTGTGAGAAGAAGACACTATTCTTTGGTACCAAACTGTATTGGGATTTTTTAAAGACAGTGACAGATATTAAACTCTCAAATCAAATTGGAGAAAAAAAAATTATACTTAGAGAGAAATACAGCAATAGACATTACAAAGCAATTACTGCAGCCATGGCAAACCCCCTTCAATTTTTCCCCATCCCCAAAAAGCTAGATCTACACACCCCAGTACTCCAACCCTCCTCCCCACCCCCCAATGCCTCTGCCATTCAAAAAGGCCTGCTGCTTACATGTTCTTCCCGATAAATTTGCTCCTGCCACACATGCAGGGCAGGAGGAGGAGGAAAGGAGAGCGAACTGACCTTGTTGTGAGCTTCTAACAAAATAGCAGAGTTATGGGATTTGTGCTAGTTTGAAGCTGCTAGAATGTTTAGGTGAGAAGAACTAGATTACAGGCTGTGAAAGGAAAACAAGGCTGATGTCTACTTCACTCACAGGCTTGCTGAGATGTATAAAAACATAAGTCAAAACATAGATAACACTCTCGGCATCACTCTCGCTCGAGCTGCTGGCTGAGCTGCATCTCTCTAACCTCACCCTCCATTTTGGGCTGACCCACTTTGCTTCTTAACCTCTGGGCGAACCTCCATTCTTCCCTGGGCCTGGGGTAAGGTTGAGAGGGGTAGGGGGAAGGTGAAGGGGTGGTTGAGAGCCCCTCCTGGGGACTCAGGTTTCTGGGAGGGCTGTTGTGTTTCTGTATTACCTTTCACCTTGTATACTTCTGTCTATAACTGTATATACTGTAAATATCTGCTTGTATATTGTGCCAGCTGTAAATATAAGCTTCATTTATATTTCCAGAGTCAGATGAGTCTACTTTGGGTGATTTCTAAAGTGTGTGTGTGGGGGAAGCGGGGAACACCCAAACCATCACAGTCCCCAGAAGATTTTTAACCCTGTTGTCTCAACCTGGGACATCATCTTATAACTGCTCAATATAAGACAAAAGAATATAAAGCCTTTGCTCTAAATAGAAGTAAAAACTGAACAGAAATCTGTACCATTTGCTCAGTTCAGAATGATGAAATCACACATTTGTTTGGGTAATTACTAGCAAAATGGGACATTCTAACCTTTTTAGACCTGAAATACAAATGTAAAACAACAACACAAAATGAATAATAGAGCACCTTTTATACTCTCATCTATAAATATGACTTATAATTAAGATGTATCCTTTAAAATAGGACACAGTATGAACACATTCAGTTTAAAACTTCGATGTCTCATACTTCACACAATGATAATTTCCACCTTGCTGCAATTCTGGTTTGGTATTGTGAAAATCTAACCTCTTGTTTAAACTTTAAGACTTATATTTTTTTGCATACTCAAAGCAGGCACATTTATGTTGCATGCAAAACAAGTAGCTCACATGAAAAAAGATAAAATAAAGTAGGACAAAATTGCAGGAACAGATATTGTAAATACTCTGAGACTATTGTGCAACATCTGGCCTATATCTAGCAGGAACTCTTATTCAAAGGATGCAATTTTTTTTAGAAGATGAATAAAGACCTTCTTCTTTGTCTTTTTTTTTTCTTTCTTTTTCTTTTTAATTCTGTTGCAGCATCTGTGAGGATGTACATTAAAAAGTCTGTGCTTAAATGCACATAAAAATATCAGGTGTGAGGACTGCCAGTACTTAAAAATTCTGCACAGTTCCAGAAAACTGTTATAAATGGCAACTGCCTAAAGTAAAGGTTCATTTCTTCATTTGGTCTAAATGAAGATTTTTACCCATAGGTGTAAAACAAAAAAATACAATGGTGGTCATGTTTTTATTTTGCTTTATGCAGCTTTGCAGTGTCGATTCCTGACCTTTCAGGCTAGCAAACCTCATTAGAAAAGACCCAGTTCTGAGAGAAGCAAGTTTCTCCTTTCTTTAGGCTGTGGATTCACAATGTCTAAAGCTAAGGCAGGCTAGTTCTGCCTGGCACCCACTCTGAATGTGTTTCTATTCTGTGTTAATGGTACAGTGAGTAGGTTCAAGAGGTTAAAAACAAACAAACAAAACCCAAACAGACAAAGAAACAAACAAAACACTTAGAAAAAGAGCAAATAGTTTTTTGTTAGTTCACCTTCCTGAACTGGATTGCTGCAGAATCATTGGAGCACTCTCTTCTTGAAAACTCCCAGATGGAGAACATACAATGTTACAAAATCACAGAACTAGAGAACATTAAGGGTTTGAAAGGGACTCAAAAGATATCTAAACCAATCCACTCGTCAGGGCAAGATCACCTAGAGTGGGTAACAAAGTTCTGGGCTCCTCAATTCAAGAGAGATGTTGAGGTACTGGAATGTGTCCAGAGAAGGGCAATGAAGCTGGTGAGAGGCCTGGAACACAGCCTTGTGAGGAGAGGCTGAGGGAGCTGGGGTTGTTTAACCTAGAGAAGAGGAGGCTCAGGGGTGACCTCATTGATGTCTACAACTACCTGAGGGGAGGCTGTAGCCAGGTGGGGGTTGGTCTCTTCTCCCAGGCAAGCAGCAACAGAACAAGGGGACACAGTCTCTGGTTGTGCCAGGGGAAGCCTAGGCTGGATGTTAGGAGGAAGTTTTTGCCAGAGAGAGTGATTGGCATTGGAATGGGCTGCCCAGGGAGGTGGTGGAGTCACCATCCCTGGAGGTGTTGAAGCAAAGCCTGGCTGAGACACTTAGTGCCATGGTCTAGTTGACTGGCTAGGGCTGGGTGCTAGGTTGGACTGGATGATCTTGGAGGTCTCATCCAACTTGGTTGATTCTACGATTTTTTAATGTTTCTAGATAAGACTCCACAGCTTCTCTGGGCAGCCTCTTCCATGTTGATGGAGCCAGGATTGTTTAACTGATTTAGACCAGTTAAAATTTGGAAACTGTGCTTTAACAGAAAGTAATCTTCTCACTGTGGAGAGAAGTGAGATAGTGATAGACTATCATATAGAGGTAGATGCTCATCTGGAGGTAACACTTGCTAAAGACAGTCAACAATTAATATTTTTTCACTGATTCTCAATTTACTTTCAATGCCAGTTCAAGAACCTGGCCACAATATTTAAAGCTTTGCTGAGCAGGATGCATCTAAGAATAATTCTCTGTTCACTGCACAATGAGACAGCTGCGTCCCTCTAGGCCACTCTCATGAGTGCGAAGCTCTCAGGACTAGAAATAAAATGTTCTCGGTTGATGGCTGTCATTTGATGGAAAAGACACATCAGAAGAAATGAACTGGGGTTCCAGTCAGATTCCCCTAAATTGAGGAAGTAATCAAAGTGAGAAATTATAACAAAAGTAAACCAACCAAACAAAAGCCTGACCCAAACCAAAACACAACAACCGAACAAAATTACTTAGAAGCTAAACAATAGTAATCAGCAACTGCCATGTCTTATAATATACATATTTTCTCCAGATCCTCATCCGAATACCTAATTGCCACTAATGGTAACCAGGGTGCCATGAGATAAAAATTAACTCAAGAGCAGCGTAGGCTTCTGTATTGGATCTTGGTCCAGTAAACAGTTGAGTACAAGCATGTCTGCAATTTGGTCTAAACGATTGAGGTTGTTGATTCTCACAAGTTGTGGTAACAGGCATCTGGAAACGTGATCAAGGGGTAGTTAAAATCTGAATCCTATGCATTCTAGCACAGTATACTTAAAATTATTGTGCTGTCTACAACTACCTGAAGGGTGGTTGTGGCCAGGAGGAGGTTGCTCTCTTCTCTCAGGTGGCCAGCTCCAGAACAAGAGGACACAGCCTCAGGCTGCGCCAGGGGAAATTTCGGCTCGAGGTGAGGAGAAAGTTCTTCACTGAGAGAGTCATTGGACACTGGAATGGGCTGCCCGGGGAGGTGGTGGAGTCGTCGTCCCTGGGGCAGTTCAAGGCAAGGTTGGATGTGGCACTTGGTGCCATGGTCTAGCCTTGGGCACTGTGGTAAAGGGTTGGACTTGATGATCTGTGAGGTCTCTTCCAACCTTGGTGATACTGTGATACTGTGATACTGTATCTTCCTTTGTCTCCTCACTAAAAATACAACTTTAACATTTTTCGCATCCTGACGTTTTACATGAGGAAATGTAAGAAATATTTCCCCCTTCATATAACATCAATGTCAAGTTTTATTTATTATTTTTGTCCCAGACCAATCCTTGCACACTATTCCTACAAAAAAAAAAGACAGAAGAGTTAGTTGGGAATCAAACCCATTTCTGCTGGATAGAACAAATGGCAAGATGTGCTCGAAGAGTTATACGGCTGGCAGCTGACACTGAGAATAAAGCATATAATGCTAATTCTCAGCATGCATCAGGGTGGAATTCAAGCTCAGCTGAACAGAGTTGCAGGTATCCTCATCTACCTCTGAGCTGTTCACCCTGACAGTGCAGTGTACCATGGCTTTACATTCAGACCTATTTTGTTTTTTTCAGTAAGAAAATCCTGAACATAAGATCTGAATCAGTAAGCAAGCTGGTAATGGGACACATCTGAGTTAAATATTCCAGAAGATTCAGGTTTTATTGTCACATCTTTTTAAAACACAAATAGAAACATGTTTGTTTTTCTGAAGGTTCCAGATGAAGGAATCTAAAAGAGTTACATATCATAATTGAATGAGACTCTAAGAACACAAAATGTGAAACCTCATGGATAAACAAGCTTCTATCCCTAAATAAGAATGACACTGCAGAGCTCAAAATACTGACTCCTCCTCTATGGATTCTTTGGCAGAATCTGGGTTTGTAAATGCAGAAATGCCACAGCAGGAAACTCTCTATGCAGTTTAAGTACCGTATGTATAATATCCAGGCAGCTGGAATGATACTGGGCACACCTTTGGCTTGCACCATGTATCATTCTGCCAGGCTGTTTCAGACATGATTCAAAAGTCATCATAGTCAGGAATTATGGTTGTGTGATCCTTCTACTTAGTATAATGCTCTTTCTGGATTTTAACTTGGACCTTTACCAAAATTTTGTGTGAGAAAGAGCTTTGGTAATTACAAAAGCAGATGAGTTTTCTCTACTGCAGAGTAAAGAGACTACAAGTATGTCTGTGACCAGACCATGGAACCCTTGCAGTCAGAGCCCCTGTGGTTTGTTTGCATAAAGTACAAACTTGAGAATGTTACCTGGCAGGATCTGAGCAACCACAAATAAAGATGGATTACTAAAATACTTCATTTGTGTCTTGTGACTTCCCCTTTATCAGATCCAGCCATGAAGCTTCAGCAAACTGTGTGACACTATGCTGCTTAGTTAGGAGCAACAGCAACCCAGGGATCCCACCACAGCCTGGACAGTTGGTGGCTGGTCACTAGTGGTGTTCCTCAGGGATCTGTGTTGGGACCACTTCATTTTAACATTGTTATTGACTACCTTGATTCAGGCATAGAGAGTGTCATCAGTAAGTTTGCAGATGACGCCAAGTTAGGTGGCAGTGTTGATTTGAATGAAGGTAGAGAGGCTCTTCAGAGGGACTTGGATAGGCTAGATCAATGGGCTAGCATTAATGGGATGAGTTTCAACAAGGCCAAATCCAGGTCCTGCACTTGGGTCACAACAACCACAAGCAACACTACAGGCTTGGGGAAGTGTGGCTGGAGAGCTGCCTGGCAGAAAGGGATCTGGGTGTTGCAATAGATAGGCGGCTGAATATGAGCCAGCAGTGTGTCCAGAAGGACCAATGGCATCCTGGCTTGTATTAAAACTCCTGTGTTCAGCAGGAGTAGGGAGGTGATTGTTGCCTTGTACTTGTCTTTGGTGAGGCCACACCTTGAGTATTGTGTTCAGTTTTGGGCAGCACAATACAAGAGAGATGTGGAGGTGCTAGGGCAGGTCCAGGGGAGGGCAATGAAGCTGAAGAAGGGCCTGGAGAATAAATCTTATTAGCTCCAGAGGGAGCTGGGGCTGTTTTGTTTGAAAAAGCAGAGATCTCATTGCTGTCTACAACTACCCAAAGGGACGTTGTGGAGAGACTGCTGCTGGTCTCTTCTCACAGGTAGTTGGAGACAGAACAAGGGGAAATGGCCTCAAGCTAAGTCTGAGTAAGTTTAGATTAGATATTAGGAAAAAGTTTTTTCATGGAGAGAGTGGTCAGGCACTGGAATGAGCTGCCCAGGGAGGTGGTTGAGTCACTGACCCTGGATGTGTTTAAGGGTCATTTGGATGGGGTGCTTAGGGATATGGTTAAGGTGAACCTTGTAGATCAGAGTTATAGTTTGGACTTGGTGATCCTGAGGGTATTTTCCAATCTGCATGTTTCTGTGATCAAGTGGACAAGAAGCCTAAGGTATTTGATGAAAGACCACCACAGAGCAGCAATGAACACCAGAGCATTTAAAATCCCATTTACTTCTGGCTGAGGCTACACTGAAACATCCTTAACAATTAAACAGGAGATTTTAAGGATTTGTTTAATCCCATTAAACCACTATGTGGATATTCTTATTGTTCTACACTTATTCTTTTCCTGATTTCTATTCTTACTCCTACTCAGAATCAAGTGCTTCCAATTCACTGTACTCTCATTCACTCTGGAATGGATTTAAGCCCAGCCAAAATAACTGTATTTTAAAGTCAAACAAAAAATAAATATATATAGAGAGATTTAAATGTATTTGATTAATCCACCTATAATATTAACTCGGACAAATTTTCACATCTGCTCCAGTGCAGAAAAAAATATAACCATAAAGACTTGTGCTAGAAAATCAAAGATAGTTGAAAATAACTATCAAAGATAGTTGAAAATAACTAGAAGCTATTTAGTTTGAAAATCAAAGAAGTTTGAATTCCTGAGTGGTATTTTGCAACAACTTGTGAAAGATCTCCACAAGTATTTTTTCCAAGGGTGAGGAAAGTCAAAATGACAATAGAGTAAGGCATGATCCTAAATTAGGCATTTGGCTAATTATAAAACAAAGGAACAATAAAAATATAATTAAATTACTGTCTTTGATATTCATTAATACTAATATACCATGCAAAATGGGACACTGCTACTACATGTACTTAAAAGTGCTATTCCTATTTCCCAAAAACTCATGGGAAGCATGAGAATAAAAACGAGGAGGAGTCGAAAATAAGAAATTCATGACAGTTATAGTAGACTATGATGTGGTTGTTCTTTTCTCCAGGAAAAAGAAACATTTTCACTTGAATGTTAGTAACAAGTATAACCATCAAGCCTCTCTTTCACAAAAATTCATTATGAAGAGGCAGACATGAGTCAACTGAATCACAAATGGAAAATAAAACTCAAGATGAAAATGAGGCAGCTCTGTATCTCTCTAGAACAGATTTGGAACAACTGTGTCTTCTTTTATTTCTCTTCCTCCCCCCACCCCTATATTTATGCTATGACCTAAGAGAAAATTGAAAACAATATCACACTTCTGCAGCATTTCCACATTTATGTAGATTTTTCTAGGTTTTTTTTCTTTCTATTTTAAATAGTGAGCACGGAAAAGTTTGTAGTGAAGAGAACACATTCAAAAAGGGTAGGCATCACGCAAGCCAGCACAGAAGAAAAAGGCTGGTGACATTTGAATTGTTTGTAGGAGAATGTTTTTAAATTAAAGACAAATGGCAATCATGTAGTCTAAGATAATTTGTCAGCGAGTGTGATCTCACCAACTGTACATTCAAAAAAAGTCATTAAAATAAAAGGAAAACCAAGCAGGATAGATTAAAAGCTATTTGGAGAGGCAATAGCAAAGAGTTTCACTGAAGAGGACACAGACTCGAGTTGTGCCGGGGGAGATCTAGGCTGGATGTTAGGAAGGAGCTCTCCCCAGAGAGAGTGATTTGCCATTGGAATGGGCTGCCCAGGGAGGTGGTGGAGTACCCCGTCCCTGGAGGTGTTCAAGAAAAGACTGGATGAGGCACTTCACAGTATCACAGTATCACCAAGGTTGGAAGAGACCTCATAGATCATTAAGTCCAACCCTTTACCACAGGGCTCAAGGCTAGACCATGGCACCAAGTGCCATGTCCAATCCTGCCTTGAACAGCCCCAGGGACGGCAACTCCACCACCTCCCCGGGCAGCCCATTCCAGTGTCCAATGACTCTCTCAGTGAAGAACTTTCTCCTCACCTCCAGCCTAAATTTCCCCTGGCATAGCTTGAGGCTGTGTCCTCTTGTTCTGGTGCTGGCCACCTGAGAGAAGAGAGCAACCTCCTCCTGGCCACAACTACCTTTCAGGTAGTTGTAGACAGCAATAAGGTCTCCCCTGAGTCTCCTCTTCTCCAGGCTAACCAATCCCAGCTCCCTCAGCCTCTCCTCGTAGGGCTATGCTCGAGGCCTCTCCCCAGCCTCGTTGCTCTTCTCTGGACACACTCAAGCATCTCAATGTCCGTCTTAAATTAGGGGGCCCAGAACTGGACACAGTACTTAGTGCCATGGTCTGGTTGATTGGACAGGGCTGGGTGCTAGGTTGGACTGGATGATCTTGGAGGTCTCTTCCAGCCTGGTTGATTCTCTGTTTTGAAATAAGATCCCAACAGAACAGGATACATAAAAATTGGTATCCATCCTAAAACACAGTATTTGTTTGATTCTATAAATTTTTTTACATCTGAAAAACAAGAACTGCAGTGAGTGATTTAAAGTAAGGAATCATGTAACAGAGTTCTCACAGAAGCAAGAGGAGGAAAACACCTTGTGGAACATAGTGCAATTATAATGCCAAATTATATAGGAATTATGAAGTACATTGCACTTAAAACAAGTAGTAGGAGAGTTCATAAGAGGATGTATGTTGCTTTCTTGAATTACTTTTTAGCATTCAACAGGCCACATTGAGAATACCATTATCTATGTGCCACACTGTGATGCTGGCTATAAAGCATGCAAATTCAATGAGTCTGTAGAACAAGAAAAAAAATATTACAATGCCATTTAAATTTTTAAAAATGGGACCTACCTGAACATGACAAAGCTTTTAAGATGAATCTGAAAGGACAGATTTCAGATAGGATGACATACTGTAAGAAAATTCTGTATTGGGGGGTTCAGAGTAACTGTATACTACTTATCAAAAACACTTTTAAAGGGCAGGAAAACAGCCAGCAGTGGGAAACAGCAGAGTAAAGGAGATCATTAGAAGGAAATTGGTAGTCTTAGAAAAATGGGAATTATGTGCAAATTAGGAAGAGAAAAATGCATAAAGTCGAACAAATAAAATGTTACATTATTGTAGGGAAAGATGGAAAATGTATTGAAGATGACTAGTTCATGACATAGTAAGTAATGAAGAGAGTTTTTACCAGGAAAAAAAAAAGGCAACCTCCCCCCCCAAAAAAAACCTGCAAGAGAATCAGTGGATCTGTACAGACAACAGAAAATCAGCATATAATACAATACTGAAAGAAGATGAACTCTCAGGTACTCATCCCTCAAAAAAGAAAACAAGTTTGAAAAGAAGGAGCCGAGGGGGATTCCCACAATGAAGTTATTAAGTTATTTTGGGGATAAAAATGAGTCATCAAAACTGCCTTCAACTACAGGATTCATAGATTAAATTTTAGAGAAACTGGATGAAATGACTCCTAAGAAATCAGCAGACCATATGGAACTCAAATATCAAATTGAAGCACTGTAACACTCACTTGAATTAGCCTTCTCACTAAACAAAAGTGAGTAGTAAAATCTGAGTGATTCTGAAGAGCTGCAGAGAGATGTCATGTTATTGAATGACTAGAGTAAAATGGCCCCTGAGATTCAGTGTCAATCCATGCAGGTAGTATATGTGGTAAAAGCCAGTAAGAACTTTCAATACATGAACTCTAAAACCAGACTCTAAGACTGCTGGGGTTTGAGCAGGGCTGAGTAACTGAACAGACTTAGATCATTCTGATAAGGAGGCACAGCTGCAGAAAAGTGGCCTTGTGAAGCTGGAAGAGAAGCTGAGAAAGGGGCAGGCTGGTTAGCCCTGGGAACAAGCAAATGTTGTGACTAGCTGCATAAAGGGGGATTAAGGGGAGTAGTTGGTCAGGTCTGCCTCTATGCGTATGTAAGCCTATCAGAAGTGCACGCCCCTGCACTGAACCCCACGATATAAGCATCACACTTAGCTTCAATAAACTGATTGACCACATATGTATCACATTGGTATAAGCTCATGTCTTTCCCGCTCCATGCAGCCTAAGTGAGGCCAACTCAACATAAGACAGATGTAAACCAGCAGTGGATATTAGGAAGAAGTTCTTCACAGAGAGAGTGATTTCCCATTGGAATGGGCTGCCCAGGGAGGTGATGGAGGCACCGTCCCTGGGGGTCTTCAAGAAAAGACTGGATGAGTGCCATGGTCTAGTTGATTGGTTAGGGCTGGGTGATAGGTTGGACTGCATGATCTTGGAGGTTTCTTTCAACCTGGTTGATTCTATGATTCTATGATTCTATACACTGGACAGTAAAATGGAGACATCAGTATTTAGCTCATCAGGAGATCGGTGTGGCCAGTAGGACGAGGAAGGTTATTCTTCCCCTGTACTCAACGCTGCTCAGGCCACACCTTGAGTGCTGTGTCCAGTTCTGGGCCCCTCAATTCAAGAGAGATGTTGAGGTGCTGGAATGTGTCCAGAGAAGGGCAAGGAAGCTGGTGAAGGGCCTGGAACACAAACGCTATGAGAAGAGGCTGAGGGAGCTGGGGTTGTTTAGCCTGGAGAAGAGGAGGCTCAGGGGTGACCTCATTGCTGTCTACAACTACCTGAAGGGAGGTTGTAGCCAGGTGGGGGTTGGTCTCTTCTCCCAGGCAACCAGCAACAGAACGAGGGGACACAGTCTCAAGTTGTGCCAGGGAGAAGTATAGGCTGGATGTTAGGAGGAACTTCTTCACAGAGAGAGTGATTGGCATTGGAATGGGCTGCTCAGGGAGGTGGTGGAGTCACCACCCTTGGAGGTGTTCAAGAGAAGCCTGGCTGAGGCACTTAGTGCCATGGTCTAGTTGACTGGCTAGGGCTGGGTGCTAGGTTGGACTGGATGATGTTGGAGGTCTCTTCTAACCTGGTTGATTCTATGATTCTATAAAAGAAGTACAGATTAAAACACAAAACATTATTCTGTTTAAATTCTTAACTCCAGTGTCTAGACTTCTGCATATGATTCTGCTCATGCCACGTTCAAAAGATTATAATAGAACAAAAAGATAAAAAAGGGTAGCAAAAATAATCAAAGCAATGAAAAGGCTTTCATAAGACAAAAGATTAAATAGACCATTTTTTTTTTTTAACTTGAAGAAAATACAACAAAGGGAAAATATGAAAAGAGTTTTGACTAGTGATTGTCACTGAGATTCATAGATAACAATTATTTGCTGTTTCCTCTAAAGGAAGAACGAGGCACTGCCAATGAAACTGTTGGGTGGCAGGTTTCAGCCAACAGTGGTATGACAGTACACACACACCAAAGTAAGCTGTGGGGACGTTATGGATGGATGCCAAGCCTCCATAACACTGGCAGTTTCATGGAAGGAAAATCTACCCAAGTCTGATGGAAAAATGTCTTTTTTTAATTTCTTGCATTCTTTTCTTAAGAATATTAACTGTACACAGGTGCAAATGTCTTAAAGTCTTTGTGCAATCCCTGGAGCATCAGGAAATTCCACAAGGTGACTCACAAATTCCATTTCTCTGTATGACTGAACACCTTCAGCTGGTATAAGTGATAGTCATACATATAGTACAGTGGCCCAAGACTGCATAATGAACTGTAGTTTGTTACTTCACAGTAAGTTTGATGTCTCAACCTCTGTGAGACAGTAGTTTTCATATGTTTCTAAATGCCTACAGATTAATATCTTACACATTAAAGAAAATGTTTAAATCAGCATGGTAGTTGCTGAATCAGTGCTTGCACTGCACCTTCCCAACAATTTATATTACTCTTGTTTTCATATCCATTATTCTGAGCATCAGGGAGCTACTTTTAAGTACCAGCTTAGTTTAGTTTAATTTAATAAAAGATTAAAATATCTTCACCAGAAAAAAAAATTAGTAATTCCTTATTAAGAATTTAGTTTCATAAAGGCAAATCCATACATAGCTAACTGCATGACTGCTCCAGACAAGATATATTTTAGAGAAGCACCATTTCAGAGTGTATGCTAGAACAGTGAAATAGAAAAAGACAGATGGGACCAGAATTATGAGAAATCAAAAGATAAAATAAATTCAAACAGCCAATGAAAAAATTGGCTTTCAATAGTTCTGTAACAGTAAATCACTGAAGGGCTTTCAAGCTTCTCAATAGTTCTGTAACACTAAATTACTGTTTTAACTTTCTTCCTTCTCAAAATCTGATAGGTATTTTTTCTTTTTATTTTGTTTTTCAGCAACAGAATCATCATAGAATCATAGAATTAGCCAGGTTGGAAGAGACCTCCAACATCATCCAGGCCAACTTAGCAACCAGCCCTAGCCAGTCAACTAGACCATGGCACTAAGTGCCTCATCCAGTCTTTTCTTGAACACCTCCAGGGATGGCAGCTCCACCACCTCCCTGGGCAGCCCATTCCAATGGAAAATCACTCTCTCTGTGAAGAAATTCCTCCTAACATCCAACCTAGACCTCCCCCAACAGAACTTGAAACTGTGTCCCCTCAGGTCCCACTCACCCCTTGAGGCTTGGGGTGACCTCATTGCTGTCTACAATTACCTGAAGGGATGCTGTAATCATAATATTTAGTCTGCTTGATTAGATTTAAGTCTTCTGATTATTTTTTTATATTGAAGGAAAGAAAACTTTCAAAAATTGGAGCATTTTAAAGCTCGACTCTGTTGATGAATAATACAAGAAGATAATAGAGATATAAAAAGATGTGTAAAGCCGTAAATTAAAGGAAGTTCAATACTTCTTTCAGTCATGCACACTTTGCCTTCCCATTCTGTAAACTAGATACATTTTGAATATTTGTGAACTGTAAATTAACTGCGAATGGCAAAGCATAAATTAGTACAACAGGATCTTAATCTGAACTACATTTAACTATATTGAATTACAAATAGAAATTTATTGACATTAAATCTGTCTACTGAAGTGTTTGACAAAAATCTGGAGGTTTCCAATTATAAAATGTGTGGGGTTTGTTTGCTTGGCTTACAAATGTATTTTCTATCTTCCTCTGTAGAAGTAGCTGAACTTTTTCTTTTTTTCTCTGTCCCTAATGAAACTCAACCATCAGAACAAAGTAGTCAAATGTCCAAAAGTAAACTAACTACCTTGAGGTGAAAAGAAAAATAAGACTGAGATGAAAAGTCTATTCCACTACATGTTTATCAGTTAACAAATTTGAAAGAGCAAACACAAAAGCAAAGCAAAGGTATCCGACTGATGTACAACACATGCAATTCATTCTCTGAGATAGTTCTGAGGGGCACTCACAATGTGACTCGTTGTTATTAAGGTTATTCAGAACATGAGAAGGTACACAGCACACTGTTGACAATCCTGTTCAAAAATGCTGTTCAATCTTTTATCTGTGCAAGCCTTGTAAGAAAGCAGCCTATGTACACTGTTAGCACTGATGCTGAAGAGTGGCTTGTAAGACCAGTTCTATATAGTGAAGCATTGCTGTCAAAGCTGTGTCATATACAAGCATGAAAAAAACCACCCAAAACTGACAACTCCACACAGCTCTTTGGTAGAAAAGTCTTGCTATTCATGTGGCTATATGAACATACACTTAGTTGAGTGTGCTGGTTTGAAGCTAGCTAGAATGTTTTGGTGAGAAGAACTAGATTACAGGCTGTGAAAGGAAAACAATGGTGATGTCTACTTTCCTCACCATCTTGCTGAGGAGTATGGGAAGGAGAAATGATAACACTCTTGCCATTTTCTGTCACTCTGGCTTGGGCTGCTGGCTGAGCAACATGTTACTCTCTAACCTCACTTTCCATTTGGCCTAACCCACTTTGCTTCTTAACCTCTTGGCCGAACCTCCATTCTTCCTTAGGACTGGGGTAAGGTTGAGAGGGGCAGGGAGAAGGTGAAGGGGAGGTTGGGAGCCCCTCCTGGGGACTCAGGTTTCTGGGAGGGGAGTTGTGTTTCTGTATTACCTTGTATATTTCTGTCTATAACTGTATATACTTTAAATATCTGCTTGTATATTGTGCTAGCTGTAAATAAATAGCTTCATTCATATTTCCAGAGCTGACTGAGTCTAGTTTGGGTGATTTCTAAAGTGGAGGGGGGGGGGTCAGGGAACACCCAAACCATCACATTGAGTTTATCTCTTTCAGGGGAAATACAGCGCAGAAAGATTAGGAGACCTCTTTGCCAGCATGTGTAACATCTCCAGCAGCTGGCTCTGTTGATGAAGTTGAGATGACAGTGGCAGGTGTACTCCTGCAGTTAAACCTCACCTTACCATCAATAGGGGTGCATGCTACAGTGGGTGTGATATAACAGGATAAACTCCAAGTACCTTAAACAGATATTTACTTAGATCTAACAGGATTGCTACTGTATGTTTATGAAATGCCACTTGATTCTTAGATGTATTTGCCAGGGATTAACAGCTATTCCAGAACACATTGCTATTTAATGAACATACAAGAACTGTCTTAGATGCAATAAGAAGTTAGGTTTAATAAGGTTATTAATTACTTCAACTCAATAAATTATAAAAATTTACTTAAGATTAACACTCTGTAAGGTACAGACATCTTATGTAGAGGTTAATCCTTAAATTAATATGGTTTTATTCATTCCTTGGTATTTAATTAACATAAATTATAGTCGTTCCAGCAGTCAGATAAATATATTGATTACTTTTGATTTTAAGTAGAGGGCCATGCAATCTAAGGCCATCCCTTTCCTTTTCTGTGAGTCATTACAGTAAAGCATTTCAGCATACAGGGCTTTTTAGAAGCCAAAGTACAGATTGATCTCAGATTCTAATTTTAAACCTCCAATGCACTATTCTTTATTGCTTCTAGTACCAGCAATTTGGCCATAAGAATTCTAAAGAAAAGCCAAATAGATGACTGCTTAAGGAAAGCATTGAAAGCTATAAACCTTACACAGGCACCAAATTTTGTGGGGGAAGAAATGGTTCCCAACCACAATTACATGTAAGCGGCAACAGAGCTGTGAAAACTGAGAAATCATATTTCTTACATGGAAGAGAGATTCACCACCTCCACATTATGACTCTAAAGAAATGAGAAAGATGTTCAGAATAAATTAGTGATGATGACTCCAGAATAAACTCAGGACAGAACGATTAACGTCTATGAGTAAGAGACACGGAAGCCAGAAAGTTTGTATAAATGATAGCCAAAAGTTGGCTCTCCAAAACCACAAACCTGCAATTGCTCTTTCATCAATTGTGGAACTCTACAATTATTGAACTACATCTGAGTTGCTAATTTTTTATTTACAGTAGGGAGGAAGGGGCAGTTGAGGGTGTGACTGATCATAAACAGGTCCAGAAATACTTACTCTGCACCTCGTTAATTCTGAAGTGGTCATCAACTAATTATCTATAAAGAATCAGGCTAACTCACAAATAGGTAAGATAGTAGGTGAAAGGGTAGAGTCAAGGTTCCTGAGAACTTGTGGACTGTTCAACAGGGCTGAATGAGTAGAGGTTTGGGATGTTAAACTCTTATTTTTCTTTTCTTAACTAGCAAAGCCAGGTTTTCCAGTTTCCTTGTCCATACAAAGGGCTAAATATCTAGGATAAAATCTGAGCCTTCATTTTTAATCTAACTTGGAAAAGTAAAATTCACACTGATCAAAGATACCCCAAACTTGTACTACTTTACAAAGGGCTAAATATCTAGGATAAAATCTGAGCCTTAGTTTTGAATCTATTTTGGAAAAGTAAAATTCATACAAATCAGATACCCCAAACTTGTACTACTTTACAAAGGGCTAAATATCTTGGATAAAACCTGAGCCTTAATTTTTAATCCATTTTGGAAAAGTAAAATTCACACTCATCAAAGATGCCACAAACTTGCACTTCTTAAATTTCAATAAGAATGTTAAGAGTATTTTAACCATCTTGAGTTTAATGAGTTCTATATTTTCACTGATATCCAGAGTACTCTGTGGCCAGATTTTGCCAGTAAGCCTAGCAAAGGGATTAAACCCCTAAATGAAAACAGAATCATCCCTATTTTGAGGAAGTGTTGCATTTTTGTTCAACTACAAAAACTTATGCAAAAGTATGGTGA
Organism: Pogoniulus pusillus; assembly: GCF_015220805.1. Taxonomy (NCBI): domain Eukaryota; kingdom Metazoa; phylum Chordata; class Aves; order Piciformes; family Lybiidae; genus Pogoniulus; species Pogoniulus pusillus. The sequence goes on from NC_087266.1 coordinate 42,931,238, forward strand.
TGTTACCTCTGTCTTAAAAATAAAAAAGTTATGGCTTTGTTAATTTTAAAGAGTAAATTAAGATGATATCATGTTGGTTCAAAAGGGGCAAGGTGGTTCAAGTCTGCTGACTTTGATGAACCTCCACGGCAAAACTGCAAGCACCTGTCTGATACAAAATGCATTCCAGTTTATGATTATTTGATTGCAGCAGGTGCCTAGGAAATATGTAGGTTTTGATCACTTATGGCAGAGAATTAAACTCAACAAGAGCACACAACTTCTAAGAATAGGGCAGTTTCTTGTTTCTTAAGAAATCTGAGTGTGTTTCAATTACTTGGGTTTTTTTCTCCATGTGCTATATGTTACCTTCCCACGCCTTAAACCTGTAATTTCTTTCTCTTTCTTTATCTGTCCTGCCATACTTTTGCATATCAGAAAAAAAATCAGTAAAGAAAGCAGCTGCATGGTACTTATCTTTCAAATATGTTTACAAAAAGTTTAAATCTCTGACTCTTCTTTTTGATAAATGATGAGCCAGCTACTACTGTCTGCTGCAGAAAATGTATTTACAATAAGGAGTAATTCTACTGGTATCTGAAGCTATGTCTTTAAACAACTTAAATCTTTAGGTTTTAAATAGCAAATATATTTTTAGCCTTTAAATAGTAGCTTATTTTGTCTCCTTGAAAGAGGTTACACATCTGCTGAGATCACTGTGAAATAATAGTGAATTAGAGATGGGCTAAGATTTCTTGAGGAAAGAAGAAGAATGTGGTTTCTCAATTTTCACTGATCATCTAATGTGTTTTTTGACTGTTTTCTTGTGTCCCTGAAGGTGTTCAAGAGAAGACTGGATGAGGCACTTAATGCCATGGTCTAGGTGATTGGATAGGGCTGGGTGATAGGTTGGCCTGGATGATCTTGGAGATCTCTTCCAACCTGGCTGATTCTATGATTCTCTGATTCTCTGATTTCTGCTATTATCCATGCACTAAGAAAAAAAACTTTGAATGTACACAAAAGGAAATATAAAAGTAAAAATAAAAGAATACAATTAAAGGTAGCAGAGAATGAATAACCAGACTCTGAATATAGCAAAAGTATGGATATTCTGAATAGTTCTGTACAAAGAAGTGCTACTCAGAGGCAAAATTCCCAACTTTCATAACTACATATCGAAAGCTAGGCTTAAACACCTTGTGGGGTTTTCTTTTCACAATAAGTATGTGAAAATGTGGTTTCTCAATTTTCACTGATCATCTAATGTGTTTTTTGGCTGTTTTCTTGTGTCCCTGGAGGTGTTCAAGAAAAGCCTGGATGAGGCACTTAGTGCCATGGTCTAGATGATTGGATAAGGCTGGGTGCTAGGTTGGCCTGGATGATCTTGGAGATCTCTTCCAACCTGGCTGATTCTCTGATTCTCTGATTCTCTGATTTCTGCTATTATCCATGCACTAAGAAAAAAAATTTTGAATGTACAAAAAAAGGAAATATAAAAGTAAAAACAAAAGAATACAATTAAAGGTAGCAAAGAATGAATAACCAGACTCTAAATGTAGCAAAAGTATGGATATTCTGAATAGTTCTGTACAAAGAAGTGCTACTCAGAGGCAAAATTCCCAACTTTCATAACTACATATCGAAAACTAGGCTTAAACACCTTGTGGGGTTTTCTTTTCACAGTAAGTATCATGAAGCCAGAAAATTTTGAATAAGAATTATTTCAGAAATCCAAACTATTTAAATTCTCCTCTTATATTATATTGTAAAATAATCCAAATGACATCTGAGACCATATAAACACATGCTTCAACGTTTTTGATACTTCTATTTAAAATTCAGAATCACAGAATGGTTTAGGTTGGAAGGGCACTCAAAAAATCATCTAGTTCCAATCCCCTGACATAGGCAGTTTTTTATTCATTATTTTTTCTTTTAATTCTTTGAAAAAATTAATAAATGTTAATGTTTTGAGTTAATAGCAGTGCTTGTTTTGGGGACAGTGGCAAGCTGTAATATATTTCACTTTATACTATTCTACAAACCTTCCAGTGTAATTTCATCCAAACATGTGTTTCGAGAATGCCCTTATTTGTTTCTTATAAGCCTGAATGCCAAGGGGGGGATGACACCAGCTCAATGTAATTATATGGTATCCTCAGTTATTTAAGGATAAGCAGTGTCAACCTTCTGAAATCATTTTATATTAACTTTCATAGGCCTATTTGGTAGTATGCTCTGGCTACTCCATGGTACTCTGTGGTACCGCACAAAGCAGCCACAGCACACTGCCAAGTTAATCACAGAATCGTAGAATCAACCAGGTTGGAAGAGACCTCCAAAATCAGCCAGTCCAACCTAGCACCCAGCCCTAGCCAGTCAACTAGACCATGGCACTAAGTGCCTCAGCCAGGCTTTTCTTGAAGACCTCAAGAGACGGTGACTCCACCACCTCCCTGGGCAGCCCATTCCAATGCCAATCACTCTCTCTGGCAAGAAGTTCCTCCTAACATCCAGCCTAGACCTTCCCCGGCACAACTTGAGACTGTGTCCCCTTGTTCTCTTGCTGGCTGCCTGGGAGAAGAGGCCAACCCCCACCTGGCTACAATGTTCCTTCCGTTAGTTGTAGACAGCAATGAGGTCATCCCTGAGCCTCCTCTTCTCCAGGCTAAACACCCCCAGCTCCCTCAGCCTCTCCTCATAGGGTTTATGTTCCAGGCCTTTCACCAGTTTTGTCACCCTTCTTTGGACACGTTCCAGCACCTCAACATCTCTCTTAAATCAAGGGGCCCAGAACTGGACACAGCACTCAAGGTGTGGCCTGACCAGTGCAGAGTACAGGGGAAGAATAACCTCCCTTGTCCTACTGGCCACACTGTTCCTGATCCAAGCCAGGATGCCATTGGCTCTCTTGGCCGTCTGGGCACACTGCTGGCTCATCTTCAGCCTACTATCTATCAGTATCCCCAGGTCCCTTTCCTCCTGGCTGCTTTCCAGCCACTAAGTCCCCAGCCTGTAGCGTTGCTGTGTTTAAAGCTCTTCCTCATAGAAGTGGCCACAGCATTCAATGTAGTCCTCTTTCTCCATCCTTCTGTACTTGATGCACCTGTGTTTTCCTGCTTGGTGCCAGCCAGGCATTGTTTAATTTGCCTTTTCTGAAATGATTTGCCTGTGGGCAAATATTAAGTCAATAAGAGAAATCACACTGCGAATTTGACAGGAAAAAAAACCAAACCACAAAACAACATAGGGATAAGGATGAGAATTGTCACTTCAGATCAAACTAGTACAGTAGAAATGAAATACCGCGTGCAAAAACTAATCGCAAACATGAAGTGTAGAACCGTTCATGTTCAGTAGTGCACACAAATCCAATATATGCTGTTACGGATGTGCTGCAGAAGTCTCTTCACAGTGGAACAGGCACAATTCTAACTGTATCTCTTTTGCTCTTAGTCTGTATGTTTGATTGAGAGCCTGTAAGGTGGTTTGGACTGTGTAACTGCCTAAAGATCATGCCCAATGTTTAGCCTTTGTTGCAATTGCACTTAGAATCATAGAATCATAGAATCAACCAGGTTGGAAGAGACCTCCAAGATCAGCCAGGCCAACCTAGCACCCAGCCCTATCCAGTCAACTAGACCATGGCACTAAGTGCCTCAGCCAGGCTTTTCTTGAAGACCCCCAGGGACGGTGCCTCCACCACTTCCCTGGGCAGCCCATTCCAATGGGAAATCACTCTCTCTGTAAAGAACTTCTTCCTAACATCCAGCCTATACCTACCCTGGCACAACTTGAGACTGTGTCCCCTTGTTCTATTGCTGGTTGCCTGGGAGAAGAGGCCACCCCCCACCTGGCTACAGTGCCCCTTCAGGTAGTTGTAGACAGTAATAAGATCACTCCTGAGCCTCCTCTTCTCCAGGCTAAACAACCCCAGCTCCCTCAGACTCTCCTCATAGGATTTGTGCTCCAGGCCCCTCACCAGCTTTGTTGCCCTTCTCTGGACATGTTCCAGCACCACTTTGTATATAAAAGCTACATTCATTTGTTCAATCTAAAACTGAGTCTTATAAGATTCTATGTAGAGAATTCAAAACTCTGAGAAGTAGTGAACTTGATAGACTATTCCCTAAAAACACAAGATACTCCCCCCTATTATATTTAAGTAGTCACTCACATTATATTGTCATAGATATGTTAAATATGTATATATACACACATGTATATGTACAGTACATACATTATTGTGTATAAAATCCTCACATTTTCAACTGATTACTAAATTTTAGAGTGACAGCTTTTGCCTGAGTATTATTATACTTTACCAATGATGAAAATATAGCAATTCTTATAAACAAATTTGTGAATCGTTCTCATAGTTGCAGTTGGAAAATAAACATCAAATGTTTTTAAAGCTTTAAATTTTCCACTTTGTTAAGATACAGTTTTATATATATTGCAAAATCAACATTTCAGGGATGTCTTACTTCTGTATTTATGCAAATACAGATGTACACACATGTACTTTATATATACACATACACATAGCACTTATAATATTAAAAGAAACAATAAGATAAGAAGAACTTTTGACATGAAATCACATGAATATCCTCACTAATTTATATGAGATGGTTTATATGTAAAAAACTGGAAGAATTTGGTCTTATTTGCTTGACTTAAAGGGGTTTTTTTCTCTGCCACAGTATGACTTGGCTATACTGGGCATATGCTCCTCTTCATTTCATGCTGCAGAAGGGAGCAGATGGAATTAAATATAGCTTGGCACACAGCACAGGGGCAGCCATGGAACAGTATTTTTTAGTGCCATCCAGACACTACCAGCTCCATATACATTAGAGATGAAACACAAAAAAGGGCATGTCACCTTCAGGAAAGAGTAGTAGTAGGGGAACATCTGTTATACATGCAGTGTTCCCTGTAGAAAGAACTGAAACATGATGAAATATGCATCAAAAGTTCCGTATGCACTAAGGTACATTAAGTCCCTTTCAAACCATGTGAAGCCCACTTGGGAAAGGAAGGTTATTTGAGTGCGGCAGCTGGGATAGGAGAAAGCAGCAGCAGGGAAAAGAAACCAGCTGTTCTGCCATTCTGGAAATCAGGATGGGTAGTAGGTGTACAGAGGCTGATATGCAGCACGTGTGTGTCACTGATGTACAGAGATCTGACAATGTTTCACTAAGCAGTAACGAGCTAATCATGCTGCAGCTCTGTCTTTAAGCTATGTCCGTGTTAAACACTAAGTGCTGTTATACTACATGAGGAGTTCTTGTTGTGAAACATTAGATAGTTCGTGTTGCTTGTGATTCTTGACATGGTGATCTCTTCCATAAAAGACAATGTCTACAGAGAAGAAACTGAATAGGTCAATGTCAATGTTCCCTTTCACTGTATTTCATTCAGGACTAGATAGTCTACCACATCCTCACATTTAGAATCATAGAATCATAGAATCAACCAGGTTGGAAAAGACCTCCAAGATCAGCCAGTCCAACCTAGCACCCAGCCCTGTCCTATCAAGTAGATCATGGCACTAAGTGCCTCAGCCAGGCTTTTCTTGAAGACCCCCAGGGACGGTGCCTCCACCACCTCCCTGGGCAGCCCATTCCAATGCCAATCACTCTCTTTGCCAACAACTTCCTCCTAACATCCAGCCTAGACTTTCCCCGGCACAACTTAAGACTGTGTCCCCTTGTTCTCTTGATGGTTGCCTGGGAGAAGAGACCAACCCCCACCTGGCTACAGCCTCCCTTCAGGTAGCTGTAGACAGCAATGAGGTCCCCCCTGAGCCTCCTCTTCTCCAGGCTAAACAACCGCAGCTCCCTCAGCCTCTCCTCATAGCGTTTGTGTTCCAGACCCCTCACCAGCTCTGTCACCCTTCTCTGGACATGTTCCAGCACCTCAATATCTCTCTTGAGGGGCCCAGAACTGGACACAGCACTCAAGGTGTGGCCTGAGCAGTGCTGAGTACAGGAGAAGAATAACCTCCCTTGTCCTACTGGCCACACTGTTCCTGATCCAGGCCAGGATGCCATTGGCTCTCTTGGCCGTCTGGGCACACTGCTGGCTCATATTCAGCTACTATCTACCAGTACCCCCAAGTCCCTTTCCTCTTGGCTGCTTTCCAGCCACTCAGTCCCCAGCCTGTAGCACTGCTTGGGGTTGTTGTGGCCAAAGTGCAGAACTCTGCACTTGGCCTTGTTAAATCTCATCCCGTTGGCCTCTGCCCACCTATCCAGCCTGATTTTGACATCACAAAAAGCAGGGTGAGAGTGGATCATCTTGTCCTGGCTAGGTTAAAATAAATCTACGTTAGCACTGATAAATGTATGTTTAACCTGTTTTAAAACCTGACAGGAGGGGATATTCTTTACCTTACATGGATAGCCTAGCTGTCTTTACAGCAAGGCTCTCCCTCCCACGTAACTGAAATAGCTCTTCCAGCAAATAAAACAGAGAGAGAAGAAAAAACAATCGCCATCCTATTTACAACTACTTCATAGACACAAATACATCTATTATGTTTCACCCCAGTCTTTGTTCATTTAAAGCAATGCAAACTCTAAACAAATACTTCTTTCAAACTTCACCCACAGGCCATGTTCCATAAACCTCTATTTTCTGCTGTTACTCTACCTCTTTCTTGGTTTTGAATTTGTCCAGACCATCCTTAAAAGTGTGCCTACAAACCGAATACAGTATCTGTGTCACTAATTAGTGTGCTGTAACTCTGTCCAAATTAAACTGCACACTTTTCTCCCTCTGGAAACCAGGACACAGGAGAAAACTTCTATGTGCAGAGGAAAAGGGCCAAGAAAGAGGTCAGATGGGATTACTGTATACAGAAATCAGGCAATATACTTTTGTTCCAGAAGAACAAAATACAAATACTATTATTCCATTGGAAGCATTGCTGAATGGAATAATGAACTCCCATCTCTTATTTAAAGCATTTCTGGTTTGTCTGACCCAGCCTGACACAGAACTATTGACAGCTACAGTCCAAGTCCAGCTTTCCAACTAATATGCATCAGCTTTATAGCAATTTCATCTGCAGAATATTCCTTCCTTTTGCTAAAAAGAATGTGGCCAGAATATGCAATGAGATTGGGCTAAAACTTGACTACTACTGGTGTTTATCATAGCTGTAGGTTCTGCTGAGTCAGTAAGAGGAGATAGAATCATACAATGATGATTTAAAATGAGAAAGAGAGAAGATGTATTTATTTTAATCGCCTCCTTTATGTAACTGGATAGATACACACACTATCATATATTTATGATTATTAAACTATAATTCTGTGCAAGTTTAATTATAAGAAAACTCTAAGTACATCATACAAGACCATTTTCAGACACAGTCTAAGAGTCAGGAATAGACTCTCTAGTCTCATTACAACAGTTTCCATGATATTAAGTATCCATCCAATATATGAATATGTGCCCTAAAATTTTCATTAACAAAAGTAAGCACAGGCAGAGAATATCCATTTACCACCTAGGGAAATGCATAAAGGCTGGAACAATGAACACTCTCTATTTTCTGATTTCCTTGTTTTAAAAGTTGTTGATCTTTCAGTGCCCCCACTTTTCTTTCAATTTATAAAAAGAGTCTGAAAAGAAGAAATGTTAGCTGAAGATAATGATTTTGACATAGAAGGGCCTCATCTTACTGAGAACTGCAAATCCTTCTCTTGCTCTTCTAGTGGGAATAAAGCAAAAAGATAATTCACGGATTCTAAGCCTTCCAAGAACAAACTGCAGTACAATGACTGTGCTCAGCCTCAGGAAAGGCAGTGTCAAAACAGAGAGTACAGAAAGGAAGTAATGAGATTTACACTAGCGACAAGGGAGGGATATTCTGCTTTTTTTTGCCTCTAAAGTAAAACACAAAGAAATGAGCACCAAGAGCTACAGCATTCAAATATTAGAATTTATATGCATCTCAGATACAAGACTTGTGGTAAGAGACTTGTGTTCTTCACGTTTATGTTATTCATTAGTTTGCAAATAAGCTTATCAAAGGAAAGTCCTCTGAAATTTATCAATACTTACTGGCACAGTCACAAACTTTTAATGTGTTGGGAAAACAAAATACAGGACAAGATAGACAATTTTCAACTACTGAATTATTTTTTAATTGTAAAATAAGTAAAAATAATGAGGAGAAGAGAAATGACTTGAAAAATGTATCATAACACACCAAATGGTGCAGAGGTGAAGCTGTGCCACAGAATCAATCAGGCTGGAAGACAGCTCTAGGATCATTGAGTCCAACTTATCACTTAGCCCCTCTAATTAACTAAACCATGGCACTAAGTGCCTCATCCAGCCTCCTTTTAAACACCACCAGGGATGGTGACTCCACCAGTACCCTGGGCAGCCCAATCCAATGGCCAATCACTCTTTGTGTGAAGAACTTCTTCCTAACGTCCGCCCTAAACCTGCCCTGGTGCAGTTTGAGACTGTGTCCTCTTGTTCTATCACTGGGTGCCAAGTGGCTATAATCCCTTATTGGTATCACAATGACATGGGATTTTTGTGAGTACAGCTGCAGAAAGTTCTTTCTGCATGTTCTGTGAGGCAGTTATCAAAATTTCCCCTTAATTTATGGCAAAATATATTAATTAAATGTAGAATATGCAATTTGCAAACCTTCACTGCTACGAGATACACGAAGATAATAATCTGTGAGATGCTGAAACATGCACCTGATAGCAAAACTGGTTGGGCAGAAGTTGACTCCAGTGGGAGAGCAGGATAACAGGGAATAACAAGCAGCAATAACAGATTAAAATATCTGGATGCAAAGTATATTCGCTGTCATTTCAGCTGTCAGAATGTGTGCACTGCTCTTCTATTTCATATCAATGAAGGCAGGTAAGGAAGTAGTTGAGTTATTAAGATCTCAGAATCACAGAACTTTAGAGGCTGGAAGGGACCTCCAGAGATCACTGAGTCCAAAGGCAGGATGACCTAGGATAGTTTGCACAGGAATGCATCCAGGCATGTTTAGAAAGTGTGCAAAGAAGGAGACTTCACAACTTCTCTGGGCAGCCTGTTCCGGCACTCTATCACCCTCACTGTAAAGAAGTTTCTCCTCATGTTCAGGTGAAACCTTTTATGTTCCAATTTGTAGCCATTGCTTCTTGTCTTATTTATTGCTGCTGATGAGCAAGAAGAGATTTGCTCCATCCACTTGACACCCATCCCTCAGATACTTGTATACACTGATGAGATTTCCTCTCAGACTTCTCTTTTCCAAACTAAAGAGCCTCAGGGCTCTCTGCTGGACTCTTTCCAGGAGGTCCCTGTCTCTCTCTTTTGGGAGCCCAAAACTGGACACAATATTCCAGGTGTGGTCTCACTAGGGCTGAGTAGAGGGAGAAGAACCTCCCTAGACCTGCTGGGCACACTTTTCCTGATGCAGCCAAGGATGCCATTGGTTCTCTTAGCTACAAGGGCACATTGTTGGCCCATGCAGAACT